>NC_141179.1:26445000-28945000 GCF_055505025.1 Bos grunniens
CTCTCCTTCTAATTGGTTGTTGAAGTCTCCTAAAATCATCTTGCTTGCACTATAACACTGGAAACTACTTTGGATTCTTTACAAGTCACATTTTACAATAGAAAGAATATCAGGATATAAGATATGAGTAAATTTGTTCCACCCAAAGCTCTGAAGTTTCATTCTGCACCATAAAGTGAGAGTAACAGTGGCCACTTTGTCTCTCCCTCAAGAACATTAATAAAATGTGAATGTTTACAAATGCAAAACAAAGCTAAACTAATATTAAATGAAGCTAAAGGATGATCAACATTGCGGTTAGATTTTTAAACTGAAATCTGATCTTAAGAAGCAGTCATTTCCAGATTAACTCTTTTTCCCCCGTTTTTAATATTAATTCAAAACTGGAGGGACCCCTGGAAAACTAGAGCATGTTCTAAGACAGGAGTAATAAAATGACCAGACAGTCAGTTTCAGAACTCTGAATGCAGAAAAAAGAACAAGGAAAACACCAGCACTCTCGGGTGAGCATGGATGAAAGAAAGCTTAACCCAAACTAGGACTGGATCTGCAGAAGTATTAAAGATAGGCCCCCAAAGACTTGTGAATTCAGGTATGCACTTGTTACTCCTTTGATTGTCAATTAACATTTCTGCATAAGAGGAAAGGAAGGGAACAAGGGTACAAGGACATAAATTGCTCTGATATTTTATCAAATGAAGAACTGCCCTTAAGCAAATCTACTCCAGTACCAGGCACTCTGCTCTAAGCAGTGAGAATTCTCCCTCTGGCCTCAGGCACAGTCTTAGTTGTGAGGTTCACCTGTATTTTAGCATTCCGAGTGGTCAAATATAACAGCAGCCTAGCTTTTATGGGAGTGCAATACTAATAACTGTAGTCTTTTCTAGTAGATGTATAGAGCAATGAGTTAAACAAGAAAAGAGACTTCAGATGGTACACAGGTGACTCATCAAAAATACAGCCAATCAAAAAAGAAAAAGGGCGGGGCAAGAAAAGGGAACGTCTCAGAAGATAATTGGAGGCATAGTTAAATATCTATACCCTAAAAGGATTTTATAAAACAGTTCTGCAGTTCTTACATGTTGGTATTAGAATCACCTATGGAAATTTAAAATGCAGATGCCAAACTTTATCCACCAGAGGTTACATCAGTGTGTGTCTGATACTGAGAACCCCTAATGTTAATCTCATTAGGAACCAGGATTTGAGGTATAAACAAATAAATAAAAACACAAATGCACGCTTTACAGGGCAGCATGCATAAGCCACTTCCAGCCTTGCAGCACTGTTCAAGGAGAAATCAGAAATGGCCACAGAGCTGGTAGATGGGGGAAAAATATGTGATTTAAGTAAATGTGTGATTTTTAAGTAAAATCTGTGTAGTCCTGAACTAGAAGAGACAAGATGAAGTCATCATGCATTTTATCCTTACGACAATAACAACAATGCCTCCCCCAGCTCTGTACACTAAAAAGATCTAAACACAATGATCTACTTGGAAGCAATAAGCATCCCCTAGTGACCAGATTATAGTTTCTAAATAATATTTCCCACCAAAAGGAACAAGTCCCTAGAAGAAATAATTGATTCCAGGTGTGAGGGGGAAAGAAAAACAAAAATAAACCTTATAAAACAAACCTGGAGTATATCATCATATCAGGAAAAGTGACATTAACAAAGAATCTAGAGTCGTGTTAAAAGGTCTCAGGAACCAACATGAAGAGGCAAAAACAGGATAATGTGAGCATCAACAGAATAATAATTGCAATAGATGAAAGTATGTTTCAAGCTATGAGTTCAAAATACTAAAACAAAACAAACTCCCCATGATTATCTTTAAAGGACACCAGAGAACCAACTAATTATTTGGAAAATTAAATGATCAATGATTTATTTGTCCTTCCCATACGCAGCACCTTAGGGTAATAAAAGGAAGTTTCTCCTTATGAAGTAGGGATAACAAAGTAAGATTACCACTATCTTGTAGGTTCTATTGAAAGAATCTAAACACTGATCTTCAAATAGTTACCAACATCATACAATCCACAAAAGGTACATTTATGATGTGCCTATTTATGGAGTATTCTTGCCCTTCATATACCCCACCCACCACCAAAAGAGAAAGAAAGCCAAACCCAAATCAGATATACTTCAACAATGATTTATGGGAAATTAAGAAAGAACAAATATGCTGAAGTTGAAACTCTAATACTTTGGCCATTTGATGTGAAGAGCCAACTCACTGGAAAAGACCCTGATGCTAGGAAAGACTGAGGGCGGGAGGAGAAGTGGGCAACAGAGGAAGAGGTGGTTGGATGGCACCACTGACTGAATGGACATGAGCTTGAGCAAACTCTGGCAGACGCTGAAGGACAGGGAAGGCTGCTGTGCTGCAGTGCTGTAGTTCATGGGGTTGCAAAGAGTCAGACACAACTCAGCAACCAAACAACAAGAGACAGATACACTAAACAACATCATGAGGACATAAAAACCAAAATCTGATTGTAGGAAATGCTATAGATCAAACAGTCTAGTTTCTTCAACAAATACACTTCAAGGGGGAAAAAAGGATGAGGGAGAAGCTATAGGTTAAAAGAGACAACATTAAAATGATTCGGCAGTGTGAAAGCATAGAAATGGGTGAGATTATTAATGAAATAATGTTGGCCTTGAGTTAATAACTGATGAAGTTAATTAAGTGATGGGAACATAAGGGGGTTCAATACACTATTACCTCTACTTCTGTATGTTTGACATTTTTCAATAGTAAGAAGTTTAAAAATGTCAAAATAAAAAACTAAGAAAACTACGAACTATGGCATTAAAGTTATCTTTGAGGAGAAGAAAAGAGTAGTAATTTTGAGAGGGCATGAAGGGAGACTTCTGGAGTATAGGCTAAAGTCTAATTCTTGAGCTGACTAACAGTTACTCAGTGCTTATTTTGTGGTATTACTGAGCATTTATACTTTGTGCAACTTTCTGTTGTTGTACATCAACCAAAATTAGTTAAGACTAGCATGCAGAATCTAGGTTACTATCCATCAATATAATTAATCAATAAGATGGGGACACTTAGTATTCCATAATGCATAATATTTCCATAGTGTTTAAGAAATTTATGGATGTTCATCAAAAGGAAAAAAGACAGTGTGTTGTGAATGCTATATTGCAGCCTTTAATCTCATAGGAACTAACCATAAGATAGAATCAGGACATATTAAATACAAGGAATACACTAAAAATACCTATCATGAATTGAGTTAAAAGATGGTTATATATTTTTTAACTATTCTTGTAGATAAAGTATAAATACTCAACTTTGACTTATAATTTTTTTTTGCTGGTATACTAACCAGTCTACATTTATTTACTGTATATTATACAAAGGTAAAACTAATAAAACTATTGTACTGCACAAAGATGAAAGCACAACAAACACATAACCTATTTTGAAAAAGCCAAAGTGAGTTGAAAGTCATGTTGCTAAATGGCTACAAGCAAGATTCTTGGTGTTACTCAGTCTTAGACAGGAATCCTCACTCATCTACAAGTTCTGAGACATCAACCAAGTACTTAATCTATTTGTGCCTTTGTTTCCACATTTGTAAATGGAGTGATATCGTCCCGTCTAGTTACTATGAGAATTAAATGAGACAGAAGTCTTAGCTCAGTGCCTGGCGTACAGCACCTGCTCATTAAATGCTAATTACCCTGTATTTATTACTGTTGCAATTATAAAAGGATACCCCTCTGCAATATCTCCCTTGGTAGTTTCAAAATATTCCTCTCAAAGAAATTTGATGAAGAAAATTACAAATATGTTTATACATCATGGGCTCTGCAAAAAGGAGAGAATGCTTTACTTCAAATCAGAGGGGGGAAAAACATACACAAAAATAAGGGGGGCTAGGACACAGCACAAGTAGATGGCCAAAAATGTAAAAGCAAGATATCAGAAAAGCTAGGATCAAAACATAATCACTGGTTTTAGGCTGAAAAAACAAAACTGCAAGGCAGATTTAGAAGAAATTATTCCATAGTCATAAACCACTAGTCAACAGAATCAGGTTATGCGGTGCAAAACCCTTGGGAAACCCCCTGAACCAGAGAGCCATGAAAAGTATATTAGCTCTTGACTGAAGCAGGTACCACTTACCTGAGTATGAAGACATAATGCCAGTCACTGGGAATCCATCAGATAATTCCGGAGGACAGTGGTGGCCCTGGTCTCTCTCTGAGGCTCCACAGCCTCTCAGAGCCCACAGGACTTTTAAGGTACTTTTAAATATGTGGTATATTTTGACAACAGCATGTTTTATAAGTCATTTGTCATCAGCAAACTTTAGACAAGGTTAATGAAAGTTCTGTCACTTTAATGTCTAGCCGGCTTTAAATTACAAATGTCATGCACCATGACTAAAGAAAGGGCACTGCAATAATACCATAAACCATCATCTCCAGGGACATACAGGTAATTGCATAGCTCATTAAAAAACTGTTTTAATTATTAATTGACCGTGTCAGAGTTGTCCTTTGAAGTCAATTTTAATTTTTTTTTTCCTTGCAAGCATTATGATTTCAAGCTGACCTAGAGAACTTTGTGTACCACCTAAAAACTACCAGCACTGGTTACCAAGAACGCTCTCCAATACTTGGGAGTTACTTTCAAGTCATTTGCAAATAATTTGCTTATGGATGGGGGAAGGAAATGGTAGAACTTTTCTGAAGAAGTCAGCTATGTTTAATCACCTTACAGAGACCACAGAAAAAGAAAAGTGAACCAAAATAAAATGCCAGGAGTTAGAGCAAGCACTCGTCTTTTTGTTGATTTTTCTTCCATGATGATGTGAAACAAGGAATAAAAGTTTTTGCAGGAAAAATACAAGTTTTGCAGTCCTTCTGATCAGGAAGGACTTAGCTAAACTTACAAAAGAGAGAGCTAGATAAATGTTTTAATAAACAATTCTAGAAATAGGCTAGTTGCAATTACCAAAGTTGAATAGTCATCATTCAAAAATGTCAGTAGTAATAATTCATACACTTAAAGACAACAGAGGATGAGATGGTTGGATAGCATCACTGATTTGATGGACATGAGTTTGAGCAAGTTCTGGGAGTTGGTGATGGACAGGGAAGCCTGGCATGCTGTGGTCCACAGAGTCGCAAAGAGTCAGACACAACTGAGCGACTGAACTGGAATGAAAGGTATATTTAAGTTCCACCAACCAAGAGAAAAACTAGTAGACTTGCTTTTTTTTTGAGTAAATCTAGAAGGTATCTTCGGAGAAGGCAATGGCACCCCACTCCAGTACTCTTGCCTGGAAAATTCCATGGACGGAGGAGCCTGGTAGGCTGCAGTCCATGGGGTCGCAAAGAGTTGGACATGACTGAGCGACTTCACTTTCACTTTTCACTTTCATGCATTGGAGAAGGAAATGGCAACCCACTCCAGTGTTCTTGCCTGGAGAATCCCAGGAACGGGGGAGCCTGGTGGGCTGCTGTCTATGGGGTCGCAGAGAGTCAGACACGACTGAAGCGACTTAGCAGCAGCAGCGGCAGAAGGTATCTTGGAGTTTCCCTGGTGGCTCAGATGGTAAAGAATTCGCCTGCAAACGCAGGAGATGAGTTCAATCCCTGTGTCAGGAAGATCCCCTGAGAAGGGAATAGCAACCCACTCCAGTATTCTTGCCTGGAGAATTACATGAACAGAGGAGCCTAGCGGTCAATAGTTCATGGGGTTGCAAAGAGTCAGACATAACTGAGAGACTAACACTTCTGTTTTTTTTTCAGAGGTATCTTTTAGAAAGACAAGAGCATGTCCACTCTTGCAAAAGATGCCAGTGGCAAGCTTAAATGACTAATTCTATATTTATAAAGAGACAAGCATCCATAATGTCAAACGACAGAGTTTTCACTGATTTACTGGCAAATTGAACTTTCACTATAAGAGAAAATAATTTCTCAAAATCTGGATCTTATAAATTAATCCAGTCCTTCTTGAAAACCATTTTAAAAAGACAACGCCAACCTTAAGTTTCAATGATTCATTGCCTCGTAAAAATTTGAGGTGAATATGTCTGATAGCAAATTTCCGGAACAAGAACCCTATTACAACACAACCTAAAAATCCACTGTCATGGGCACTAAACAGTTAGGCTGCAGTCGGGAAGCCGCGCTCAGAGTATCCATCAACACAAATACTGACAGCAGAGTCTGCCCACCAAGCTTACAGGGCCAACAACTTACAACTCAAATCTGGGACCAATTTATGGTCTCCGCTGTTGTTAATGACCACACAGGGTGAGGAACCCTGGAAAAATGACGGCATTCTCAGGACTAACATATCATCTCTCAGAATGTGAAAATGAGATAAGTCAATTCTGCTGCATTGTCTGCACCTCGAGAATTAAACAGCAACTACCAACTGATAACAGAAATTACTCTGATGGCTCAACACCGGATTCTCCTTTCCCCCATCAAGCGGAGACTGGCAGATAATGGGATGACAGGAAAAAGTCAGTCGGCCCCCATTTCCTGCATTGTGGAAAGTGTACGAGCAGAGATACAGAGCAAATCACCGAAATCAGTCAGTAAATATACAAATACATAAAATAAAAATAATGCCTGGGTCGGAAAGATCCCCTGGAGAAGGGAATGGCAACCCACTCCAGTACTCTTGCCTGGAGAATCCCATGGACAGAGGAGCCTGGCGGGCTACATGTCCATGGGGTCGCAAAGAGTCAGATTTGACTGAGCAACTAACACACTAATGTTATCTGCAGCTGCAAGGACGGACCTGGAGATTATCATACTAAATGAAGTCAGACAGAGAAAGACAAACGTTATCACATATTCAGAATCTAAAAAAAAAAGTTGATACAACAGAAACAGACTTTATAGGCTTAGTGAATGAACCAGAGAGGAGGAGTGGTATGAAGGATAGCTTGGGAGTTTGGGATTGATATGTACACACTCCTATATTTAAAATAGAACCTATTGTATAATACAAGTATTGTAAACAAGAACCTATTGTATAGTACAAGGGACTCTGCTCAATACTCTATAATAACCTAAATGGGAAAATAATCTTAAAAAGGATGGATATATCTGCATGTTTAATAAATAGCTAGATAGGTAGGTAGATAGATAGAATAAGAAACAGGACCCGACAGCTCAGGCATCAATAACTAAGGCTCAGGAACCAAATCCGGCCTGCTGGCTTGTTTTTGTAGAGCCCGTGCATTAAGAATAGTTGTTACAGTTTTAATTGTTAAAAAAATTTTTTTAGGAATAAAGCTAAAATCACAACAAGAAAATTACATGAAGTCCACATTTCAGTGTCCATAAATAAAAGTTTTGCAGGGACATATCCATGCTCATTGGCTCTAGGAGTGTAACACATTTACTGGCTTGCCCTTGACAGAAAAAGTTTGCCAACCTCGGCTATAATGTAGTGGTACCTGAACTCCGTGCCTTGGATGGCATATCAAGTGAGACAGTCTCATCTTCATACCTTCAAGCAATCTTGATTATTTAATAATTTAAAGACTCCCCCAACCTTAAAGAGGAGAGTTTACAATAAATGATAAAATTCTCTAGCTGCAGGGTACAGCATGAATGTTTCCAAATTGATGATCAAATTCTGTCTCTGGTATACACATATAAGTACAATACAATGTACAATATTCTAATTAAATTGAAAAATGGCTGCACAAGCCCTGTTTCTATTAACCAGGTCTTATTTGATTTAGCAGTAGTAATGAATGCTGAATCAGGTCAGGGTTGTTAAGCTTATCTGGCTTTGCCAATCTACTGAAATTAGGATAATAAAACTGAAGATATAAAATATGGAAGACATTTAAAAAGAAAACTCGTTTATCTTCAATTAAAATATCCACAATACTGACAATAAACTTATTACTCCTCCCTATAGAAAGGTTAGGTTGAGGAAAACAGCACATTAAAAAGAATTCAGTCCAGCATGGGGACCATGGAATCACATTTTAGAAGACCAAAAATAGCTTGGTTTTCTTGTGATACCAACATTTCACACATTTGTAGGGGGGGGGGAAAAACAACAGGCAAAACACGGAAGCTCAAAATATTCCTCTGACAAAAAGCTGCACTAGATTTTTGGCTTCAATAAAGCTAAAATTCTCTACGTGGAATAGGGAAGGAGCCGTGAACCAGTTTCTTGAAATGAGCAGTGTTCTAGGTGGGCATGTTGAATCATCTGCTTGTTTGAGTCATTGGGGGAACTAGGTAGTCACCACCTCTGATTCACTTTACCTTTTCAGACTAAAAACGAAATTCTGGCTCGTTTCATTTTCTAGATTTTATGTATTTATTGACATAAACACACAGAACATAAAACTCCATACTGAAACTGTATCAGTCATCTTGGTATGTTATAAAATAAAGTATCTTTAATAATATTTGTTTTAGGAACCAATTAATTTTATGAGGGAATAATAAAACAGCAGCTTCTTCCTCCCTCTACAGTATAAACCATATAATAATATCAACAGATGTAGGCCAAATCAATGGCGTGAAAACAACCTATTTGACATTGGCTATGAAGATGCACTAATTCCAACTCTCATGAGACACTGACTCCTAGGACCCAGTACCTCCATCCCACTCAAAACCAGAGCAGCTAAAATCTATAATCAAAAAGCAAGATATGCAGTTCCTCTATTTCCCCATTTCCCATAATTTAGAAAATATAAAATGAATACAGTAAGGAAGCCACGCAGGAAAATCAAGAAGGATACAATCTGGGAAAAAAAATAAAGAAATATAAAGTCCTCTGGGTCAGAAGCTGAAGAGAAGTTCCACAAAAGTGCACTTACACGAGCTGAGATGTCCAACTCAAGCAATTCACATCCCTCACATACCAGTCCTGATCATTCTCTTAGAAATGCTATTGTGTGCTATATTCAAAATACTAAACCATCATCAATGTAAGTGATCCCATTAAACAATCTCTGGATATGCCATCCAGCTGAATGTAAAGGAAACTCTAATAATGATCTGAAATGGGAACCAAATAATTTAAAGGGAAATAGAAAGTGTTTTTTTTTTAATTTATCAAAAGACAAATAGTAATTTTAAAACCTTTTTCTATTTTCTACCACCAAAATAAATAAGTTGAGTAAGCAAGCATTAGGCTAACAACTCTTAAATATTAGGAAATTTGTCTTGCTAAGTACTAAGTTTCAGTTCAGTTCAGTTGCTCAGTCGTGTCCGACTCTCTGCGACCCCATGAATCACAGCATGCCAGGCCTCCCTGTCCATCACCAACTCGCAGAGTTCACCCAGACTCACGTCCATCGAGTCAGTGATGCCATCCAGCCATCTCATCCTCTGTCGTCCCCTTCTCCTCCTGCCCCCAATCCCTCCCAGCATCAGAGTCTTTTCCAATGAGTCAACTCTTCGCATGAGGTGGCCAAAGTACTGGGTTTAGGGTCGCCTAAACCCTCTATCAGTTTTCACTAACAGAGTAGACAGTGAGACTCCATAACTGGAGGTAATCAAGCAAAGGATCATGCATGTGTGCTGAAGAGGGATTCAACACTCATTTTAAATATGGCTGGTGAATTGGATCAGATCATCTCCAAGCTTCATCTTCAAAGTATAACATGATTGAAGCCACATAAAATGAAAACTACAGAGATGACATTCACTTAAATAAGGAGCTTAATATTTGTTTTCAAGTCTTAATTAGTGATACTTTTAAAAAATAAAAAATGAGCAGATTTCCTCAGAAGTGCTGAGAGGCTCCCTTTCACACAAGACCTAAAAGGAAGGTGATAACAACAACTTTCAAGATCATGTAAAATGCAATTCCAGAGGAAAATCACAAACTATAAATACCACTCAGAGGAAACTATTTCAATCACAAAGGAGTAACAATGGGTAAAACCAACCATTATATTAATGCATGCATAAGGTTAACTCATTAATCTTATTAGCCAACAGGGAGTCAGCAACATGTAGCAAAAATAGCATAGAATTTGGAATCCAGTGGCCTTGGGTTCATATCTCAGTTCTAATTTGTATTCAGCTACTTAACCTTAGGAATGTCACTTAAACTTTCGGAGCCTTGGGTTTCTTATTTGTAAAATGGTAATATCTTCTTTATTGGGGTTATTAAAAGGATTAAATGAGAAAACATCAAACTATTGAAAACAGTATTTGACACAGTAAGTACACCATAAATCAATTCCCCGCCTCAGTTCAGTTCAGTCGCTCAGTCATGTCCAACTCTTTGCGACCCCATGGCCTGCAGCACGACAGGCTTCCCTGTCCATCACCAACTCCTGGAGCTTACTCAAACTGAAGTCAATCACATCGGTGATGCCATCGAACCATCTCATCCTCTGTCATCCCCTTCTCCTCCCGCCTTCAATCTTTCCCAGCATCTGGGTCTTTTCCAATGAGTCAGTTCTTTGTATCAGGTGACCAAAGTATTGGAGCTTCAGCTTCAGCATCAGTCCTTCCAATGAATATTCAGGACTGACTTCCTTTAGGATTGACTGGTTGGATTCCCCACCTACACTAAAAAAATATTTGCTCAATGTGTTAAGGCTAGGACACAGTTTCTCAAATGGGAATCATGAAATAATTTTAAATGGAATCTAAAACTTCTAAAGTTTTAGTATTTGAGATTTTAATTTAAACATGTACGAAAATACAGCTCCCCCCAAAACCCTGTAATTTCATGGCAAATATTTATTTGGATAAGGGTGAGTAAAAAGATAAATCAACTTAAAGGGAAATAGTACATAAATAATAATATTGGCAATATAAAGTTAAGGCAAAAAATACAGGAAAGGAATACTATGTTAAATATATAAATATATACATAATACACACACATATATATACATATATATGAATACACACACACAAGAGGGTTTCTGTCATTGAAAAGTTTAGTCTAAGGACTGTGCGGATCACAAATGAGCAAACAAATGAAATGCGCCATATATTTCAAGTTCAGAGTCATATTCAGAAGAATGGTGTTAAAGTCCCCCTCTTCTTGGCTCTTTTAACATGTATCACATATAAAAGCTCTTTTAAAATAAATGAGTTTAACAATTGTCATGCTGAGTTGTAACATAAGCTGATTTGGAAGTTCCTGTATAGTATAGCATGTTAGGGATTTGTATGTTAAATCTTCTCTTTGAATTATCCAGGAAATCATTCCTTTCTCACCTTTATTTTCTTTATGGGAAACCAAAAAAACAAAGTTTCTGCTGGTTTAACACCCAAATCACTCAAGACACTTGGAACAAAACAAGGAGCAATCTACTTAAAACTGTAAGATCCAAGAATGTGAAATGGTTTTAGATTTCAGCAAGTCTCATCCTTAGAGACTCTACGTGCTATAAGAATAAGCTGAATTTGCATTTGAAAATCTAGTAAAACAAACTAAGTGTCCTTTTTCAAGGGAAATGAATAGCAAAATAAGAGAAAAGCACTTCATATGTATTCCCAAGGAAAGTCACAGACTCCTTAAAAGCACTCAAAACAGACAGCACCTTCTTGAAACTTGTACCTATCTTAAAAACAAAACAAATGTCCTCTTATATAATTCATGCAATATATTAACTTTTGCTCTTTAATCTCTCTTGAAGTTGTCTTCCTGCATGGTTCCTCTACAACATTTTCATAGTAACCCTCCATCACGTCAAAATTCATCTATACACAGTATTAGTTTAAAATATTCTTTGATAAAAAAATAAATAAAAAGCTACATACAGACAACTGAAACCATGCTGAAAGAGATTTAATGCCCAGGGAGCACAGAGTTCTATAGCCAAAACATACAAAAGGGGAACATTCTGTGCAAAAGGTAATATATAAAACAGAATCAGTAAAAAAGATAGCTAGCAGTGACATTCTCTGAAACACAAGCTATGCCTCTATAGTTTGGACCATACAAGGTGAAAGCAAGTTAATGGCTAATTAGAATCCTGTATTAGCTAATAGGAAAGAAGAATAAAGCTTCAGCATACCACAAAATCACTGTCATATTGACATTCATTCCAAATGTCGCTAGCACATTGATTTTCTTAGAAGCTTCATGATTCAGCTGCCTCTGAGCCACAGTCAGAGCAGTGCCCACCTGCATCGCTGGCTAAATACAGCTTTAGAAGAGAAATGGATGGAGGTGGCAGAATTAATAAATTATCATTTTTCTTCACAACTTGCTAGGAAATACGCACAGTGAGAAAAATCTGTAAAAATAGGCTTTGGATTGAACAGAGTTTCTAAAAGAATTTCTTAGACAGGAATTTTTGAAATATATTTTTAAAAATCCAGTTTTCTTTAAAAGCAATATTTTAGTCCAAACAGCTGATCTTTATTTTGGTTCCTCTGTTTTCTGGCTTTCTTCATCAATCATTTTTAATTATCTTTTGTATCAAGAACCAACAGAAAGGAACTGGGGAAAAAAAAAGATGTCAACTCAGGAGACCACAAAAATTCCCTATGAGTGCCTAAAAAAAAAAAAAAATAGCCACTGATTTTCAACTGTGTAGAGAAATACAAACCCCAGGGTCATTGCCACTAAATCGGCAGACCAACATGATGAGTGCTGCTGTCAACGTGGCCAGTCTACCTTGACTTTTGAATGTCAAAAATAATATGGATGGAATTGACTAAGCAGTCTCCGAGGTACTGCCTTTAAAATTTTTAACTTTATGGCCATTAAATATTGAACAGATAATTGGATTTATCCCCTTCAGTGCTTTACGGATGTACAAAGTACCTACCTTCTCCTGTTTTATTCAAATTAATGGTGCTCTTTTAAAGTGTCTGCCCTGAGCACACACTATAGCCGACTCATTAAAAGGATGCTTCCTCTTCTGCTTACCAACTCTTTTCTCCATTTGTAATAAGAGGCCAAAAACCACACTAAAAACCCACAAGTACAGTTAAGGGCAAATCTATTGTGAGTCACCCTGAAAACGAGAATTTTCCCTCCCTCAACTCACATACATGGTGTGAATTTGGCAGTTGATTAGCTGTTATCTTGGAAAACCACAATAGTGAATCCATTTTTTGTTTTTAATTAAAATATTTATAAATGCTTCTTTGCAACTGGATGGCTTACTGCTACATTCTGAAATCAAGTCTGGAGAACATAAGGATGCCAGTATCTCTCTAGAGGATTAGCCAAATGAAACCTTGGATTGTGAATTGGCCAGGGGAAAAAAATATACCCATGGACAGGCTGTGCAATTCACACTAGCGATAAGGTATTTCTATCAAGTATGACTAACACCTACAAAAGTACCATCTGAAAATAACTCCGGTGGAGATGTGAGTGGAAAGGGGTTAATGGAAATAATGTTTTCATTTTAAACAATATAAATCCACAACTGGCATCCCACTGGCCCGTGACCTCCCCATACCCAATCCTTGTTCAAGTCATTTGCTAGTGTAATTGAAACCTTCTTTGAGAGTCTTTAGATTTCATTTCATGTTTGGGGGACAATACAGCTAAAAGACATTTACCATCCATCTTTCTTAACATTCCTAATCTAAATAGAAGACCCAAATCCAAGACTGTGCTTTTGATGGATCGCTCGCCTTCCTATACAGTAGAGCTTAAAGAGATCCCATTATTGCTTTCAGAAAACCTTTACAGAAAACATATATTCATATTCATTTTAGTTTTTACCATACAGCTTAACAATATATATTTATTTTTAATGGATTTTTTAAAGAAACAGATAAGTCTGCAATTAAAATATTCAAAAGAACAAGATAAAAACAAACACATTAAATGTAGGTGAAAAAAAAAAAGGCTCAGCAACATGACATGTTAAAAAAATATAGAAATGTAGAAACAAGATTTGCTGCTCCTGAGTAAAATGCTAAAGAAACGTCAACACTTTTCCTATACGTGAGTACTTTTCAGTCCAGGTTTCCATCTACTCATTTCTCATAGTTGAAACAGGCTATAAAGAAATGCTTCCTTCTGGTTGCCCAGTGTTATTAACACACCATTACCAGGGGACAGACTTTTGATGATCACTTCAGTTATTCTATTAGACATGCATTCAAAATAATGGGTTTTATTTTAAATTTGTCTTGGAATATATATGAGGGCTATCAATATGAAGACAAATTTTTAACTGCTATAGCTAGGAAAATTTGAAAGATTGCAGGAAAAAAAAAAAAAAAACAAGCCACCCACCTCAGTTAGGTACATTTTAGTCTGGTGGCTAACTTAAGAAAATTTCACAATCTGTCAGAAAACCCTCACATATAAAGCCATAACTTCAACATTCAAATAGGCTCCTCAGAATAGCTAATGGGCTGCACAAACACAGCCTCCTTTCATATCCATTTCTAATTATTTGACTTACAAGCGTCACAACTGTATCAAAAATACAAATAAAGCTGGCTGACAGCCCCTCAGACACTAATTCTGAAGTGTCTTTGCTGTACAAGCTGCTTTATTGCTTTCTGTGCACTGGGATTTTTCCTATATAAGAAAAGGACAAAATTGGACACATTCTAATATTAAGATTACATAGGTTACCTCTAACAAAATTACCTGCCGGACCTAAAGGAGCAACTGTGAAATTCATTTCTACAAATCAAGCCTGTCCTGGAACACTACTTCACCTGAAGCTATCTGGCAGTTCATTTAGGCATTTAGGATTAACTGTTGTGAGTCTATCAATCCACAAACCCCAATTGTAATTTTGAACAAAAAGAAGATAAAAGAATATCTTGTGGCTAAGTTCACAAACTCCAAATATTTAATAAAGAAAAACTATACTTTTCACCTTGACCCAAAATGGGAGAACATATTCATATTCCATGTGGAACTAGAGTATATGTCAGTCTTTTCACATTAAACATACTCTAAACTTTGCTGTTGGAAAAAAAAAGATATTTAAATAAGGAGCTTAACGCCTAAAAAATGCACACATTTGATATGCCCACCTCTAAAAGTTGTATTTTTTGAAACTAGAAGGGTGGAAATTAGTAAAATGCATCATTGGTAAGCTTATAAAGGAGTCAGACAAAGAAAAAAGTCAAACAGGTAACAATAGTATATAGAATCAGGGAACTTGGTCCCCAAGACACACAGACAAATGGGCTAAGAAAGGGCATGTCACAAATGCCCAGGTACTGGCCTCACTGTTAACCAAATGCTTCTGATTATCTTCTCTACCAAAAACTTAAGAGTGGTGCAAGAATCGATAGGTTCTTGTTCCCTTTAATTCCCAAGAAATAGCCTTGATTATGAAAAAAAAAATTAGAATAATAAAATAAGAGGATGATTTTAAACTTCAAGAGAATGAGCCGCACTTCCTTAAAATAAATGACCAACTTCCTACAGTGACACATGTCTCAGTATGCTGCTGCTGCTGCTGCTGCTAAGTCGCTTCAGTTGTGTCCGACTCTGTGAGACCCCATAGACGGCAGCTCACCAGGCCCTGCCGTCCCTGGGATTCTCCAGGCAAGAACACTGGAGTGACTTGCCATTTCCTCCTCCAATGCATGAAAGTGAAAACTGAAAGTGAAGTCACTCAGTCATGTCCGACTCTTAGCAACCCCATGGACTGCAGCCTACCAGGCTCCTCCGTCCATGGGATTTTCCAGGCAAGAGTACTGGAGTGGGTTGCCATTAGAGTGTGGAATTTGGGAAACATGTTAATAATATTTTACATATTGCAGCACTATTTACAACAGCCAGGACGTGGAAGCAATCTAGATGTCTAGATGTCCGTTAACAGATGAATAGATAAAGAAGTTGTGGTACATATACACAAAAGGATATTACTCAGCCACAAAAAGGAATGAATGAGTCAGTTCTAGTGAGGTGGATAAACCTATGGCCTGTTATACAGAGTGAAGTAAATCAGAAAGAGAAAAATAACATGCATTAATGCATATATTTAGAATCTAGAAAAATGCTACTGATGAACCTATTTGCAAGGCAGGAACAAAGATGCAGACATAGAGAACAGACTTACAGACAGAGCAGGGGCAGAAGAGGGTGGGACAAATTGAGAAAGTAGCATTGAAATACATAATTACCATATGTAGAACAGATAACTAATGGACAATTGCTGCATAACACAGAGAGCTCAACCTGGCACTCTGTGATAACCAAGGGGGTGGGAAGGGGTGGGAGGTGGGATGGAGGCTCAGGAGGGCAGGAACATATGTATACCTGTGGATGATTCAGGTTGATACATGGCAGAAACCAACACAACATTGTAAAGCAATTATCCTCCAATTAAAAATAAATACATTTAAAAATAAATGGAATCTTGAATTGATGTTAAAATAAACAAAAAATAAATTAAAAAAAACCTAAAACTGAAAGCACAGTGAACCAAACGACACAAATGTCCCTCAAATTAATGACATAACCACTAGGAAGGGAGAGTAGAAAAGATACAAGTATGACCTCAGTATTTTACTATATTCTCCATGCTGAGGAGGCATGGAGGGAAAACAGCAGACACATCCTGAATGCTTGTCTTTAGTAGTTTTCTGTAGTGGCAAGAGTGAAGCAGTTTTGAAAATATTTTTAGACATACTATAAAACTGAGTAAATGAGTATCTGTGTTAGGAGCCAGGATTTTCATTGTGGAAGAAGGAGAATCAAATATATTGATAGAATGGAGGTAGGCATCCTCCTTGGAAACGGTCTGGACTTAGAAGTACTGTAAAGCGTGGGGCAGGCAAGAGCTATAGCAGCCCTGCTCAGCCTTTGGTTGGCACTCAGTGGGCCTCTCCCCCAAGCAAGAGACTGTGAGGGAGCAACTGTCAACCAGTGACCGTTAGTGGTCCTGCTCAGTGATTGGTTGGTGCCACAGTGGGCCCCTCCCCCTTTTCTGTATAAAAGAAGCCTGAATTGGGACTATGGGGAGATGGTTTTTGAGATGATAGTCTGCCATCTCTCTATCCACTAGCTTTCCAATTAAAATTGTTATTCCTTGTTATAACAACTCGTCTCCCAATTTATTGGCCTGTTGTGGGGCAAGCAGGATAAGCTTGGGCTCAGTAACAATACTAGTTCAAACGCATGATTTCTAAACTATGTACATGTGTGCAAGCATGCATGTACGTATTTCTCCTCACTGACTCCTAAAGATGGCCTAGAAAAAAAGGCTCCATTAGTAAGGAGCACACCCAGCACTGAAACATCAGTTTCTAAGACCACTTTCCTCAAAACGGACCCAGAAACCTGCACAGACATGGCTGACTATAGGGCTATGGTAGAGAAGGTACAAGATGAGCCTACAGCATCTTATATCAGAAAGTTAGTGCTCAAAAAAAAAAAAAAAAAAAAAAAAGGAGGCATGTCAAAAGAACACAGAACACAGGTGATGCAATCTGATTACTCTCATTGATTAAATCTAGAATTCGAGCATAAATATATTTAAGAAAAGTAATAAGTAATAAACCATTAAAATAGAGAGTCTAAGAGTCAACAGCAATAACAGAAGAGAGAATGGATGGATGGATGATGGATGGGTAGGTGGGTGGGTGGAAGGATTTCTCTTTGAAAGAGAATGCAGACTGCTAACTGGTAAATGCTGATGCTCTAATTCCAAATCATCATAGGAAAGACTAGTTCATGCAAGACTCATCAAGAGAAGTTACATCTAAAGGGAAATTTTGGAAGAGGAATAAGATATTTGCATGTTGCCACAGATTGCTTATTAGTATCAAGGGAAAGTATAGTATCTATACAGTGGAAAAAACATATAATCCTTTGAGCAGATAATCAAATTTAATATCAATGAAGGGAAGAACACTGGGTTCCTCTTGATGTAATGCTCGAATAAGGACATGTCACTTAATTATTTCAGCTGGGAATGTATGGTCTTAATTTTACCATGAGGAAACATTAGACAAACCCAAATGAGCAAATTTTTATTAAAAAAAGAGTCCTATATATTTTTTCATGTCAATGTCATAACAAAGAAAGCCCCATTAAATGAGATATAACAACTAAATGCAATGTGTGATCCTGGAATGGACCTAGTACTATAGGAGGAAAAATGCCAGAAAGGACATCATTAGCTCAACTGACCAATCTGAAATATGAACACAAGATTATAGCGTATCAATATTAAGTTTCCTGGAGTTAGTAAGTATACTGCTGCTAGACCAAAAATATTCTCCTTCTTTGGAAATACACTCCTAAGTATTTGGAAGCCAAGGGACATGATTATGCAGCATACTCTCAAAAGGTTTAGGAAAAAACTGAATAGAGAAAGATGGGGAAAGAAAACAGAGAAAAGTGTTTAAACACACAATCCATAAAGTATACAGAGTTCAAGGACAGCAAGAGACAAATATGTGTAAAGGGAATATGGGTGTCTTTTGGTACTATTCCTGCAACTTTTCAGTAAGTTTCAAACTATTTCCCCAAAAAGTTAAAAAAAAACCAACTCCTCCCCCAAATGACCCAGAGAATTTAAAATGACTAATGTAGTGTTCCTAATCTCATACTTTATTTCTGTTAAGGTCACTTAAATGTGAAGAAAGTGTTACACACAAAGATGCTGGTCACAGTATTTATAACTGCAAAAAACTGACATAATGTATTTACAAAAAATGGGATAATAAAATTATGCTACATAAACTCAACACAATGCAGCCTTTAAATCTGCATACAAAAGTATATAATAACAATTGGAAATATATAATGAAAAACAGGAGGATTAAGGATGATATATAGTATAATCTCATGTAGGTAAAGCAAAGAGAAAAAAAAAATTAGAGAAAAGATTAAAAAAAAAAAAGAACATGCCAACACTGGTTCTCTCTCCCAGAGATGGTTTATGGATGACTTCTTTCCCTTCTGCTTTCTTTATATTTCAAATATGTAATGCTTGTGTCATAATGCTATGATGATAAAAATAAGGTTTATTCTTAGAATAAATAACACAGTAGAAGTAAACAGAAATAAGTTTAAGTTCCTCATATACCTACTGTATACTTAAGGTGGATGTTCAACCATCCAAATTTAATTTGACCTACTTCTGGTCTCAAAGATGGGAAATAGAATAGAGTCATGCTAGGAGACAGTCTCTAGTAGAATTTATTTAAGGTGGTGAATCTGTACATTCATGAGCCACAGATGCCTCCTTTCTCCTTATTCTGAGCCATGGGAAGATGGTGAGATCACTTTACACCACTGCAACCCCCACACACACGCCTGCCCGTAAAGAAGGGGAAAAGAGAAGCAGAGCACCAACAGGGGCTGGCACGTGATGGGGGCCTCCATCCACTACACTGTACCTGGCTAAGCTCAACAGTACACTTCTCATCACTCCTGCTCAGATGCTGGAGAGCATACACTGTGCCTGAAATCCTTCAATTCAGTCGTAGTCAACAGCTTTGGTGCTCCGCAGGGAAATGGTCCAGCCCAATGATTCTGTGCAGAGGACTTGCCTCTGCATATAGGGTTCTCTGAGGTAGTCATCGGGGGTGGCGGAAGGTAGAGAAAGGAGGGATGTGTCCATGTGTGTATGTTGCAGGGGGAAGGGAGGGAAAAGGGGTGGATAGTAAGGGAAGAAGGAACAGGAGTGGGTAGAAAACATCAGAGCTTTTCAGAAGCAGGTGGGACTTCCTGGAGGTCCAGCCATTAAGATTCTGGGCTTCCACTTCAGAGGGTATGGGTTAGATCCCTGGTCAGGGATCTAATATTCCACAAGCCACACAGCATGGCCAAAAAGTGAAAAAAGTAGATGAAGATGATGAGATGTAAATGTTTGGTTAACTGAAAGGCTGAAAGGAAAACTGAAACACATCACCATTCATTTTCTAACAGCCCAAGAGTCTCCCACAGTCATTGCCAAAAAGTCAGGTTATTAAAAGGGTTGCTTTTTTTTTTTCTTAAGAGAATTACAGTAAACAAAAGAGGAAGCTTCTAGATTAAACAATTATTAGAGCTCAGTTCCTGTTTAAGATACACATATTTGGAAGCATTTAATTATATTTATTTCTTAATATACTCTGGTGTGAGCAATCTTGAACTTTGAATCTCATAACTCAGCCAATGAAATAATTAACATTCTTTTGCCAACCTGATTTGGATGAAAAAGTCAAACACTTCATTTAAAATTTATGTGAGGTACATTCATAAGAATACACTAATTTCTCATTCAGATTTCAATTGAATCAATTTAATGACTGCCGATAGCAAAGCAATAGGAATGCAAAGAAGAAAAATAGTCAGACAATTGACAATTACCCAAAGTTCCTGTCATGTTTTATGAATCAACAATTGTCTCCAAACTTGTGAAAGAAATCAATGTGCATTAATTTCTAGAATCTTATAACCTATCTGCACTTAACTATAAAAAATGAAGACAATTAGACATACAATTTAAAGAACTCATCGATTTGAATGAACAGAAATAAAGAGCGCCTTTACAATCCCATATTCCCTTTCAAGGCAGCACAACTTACAGGGCTGTCTGGTTTACCACTGTTTCTTCTTCGCATTTCCTGTTCTTTATCAGCAAAATGGTTACAATGGCCTTTCAGACTTGAGTGATGCATGACAGAACAACACAGTTCCATTCTCAAATATGAATAGCCTGGGAACACAGCTCCAAGAGGCAACCGCAATGGTTAAGCCAGAGAATAAATAACACGGAGCAACATTATCACATTCTAAAATTAAGCACAAAAAGAGGGTAGAAATAAAAGGAGGAAGAAAAGGCCAAAAAAAAAAAAAAAAAGAGGGGGGAACCCCTGCAATTTCAACACATGAAGGGAAAACTCACTGCCATCACTGTTCTTCCTGTTTTCCTCTGAAACAGAACATTAACACTAGGACTTACTGTGGGATAGATTAGATTTTTTTCTTTCCAAGTGGTGAATAAATCTCTAGTTTTACCACTTCCACTTGCCTCCCCACGCTCCACATTTATGAAACTTCTTTGAAGCCATACATAGAGAGGCCACAAAGCCATCACTCTGATGCTGCAGCTAGTAGGGCCCCAAAAGCATAGTGTCCAAGGATGAAGGCATTCAGACAAAAAGACCTACTTCAAAAACCCTCCAGCAATGTGTAAGGTTCTAGACCAAGGTGACGGATTTCTGTCAGCCATCCTAAAAAAGAGATAACCTGCATAGCCGAGACTTAAACCCAATTAAACCTGGATTGTTCCTGGCCTACAGGTACAATCACACCAGGAAGGATACAGTTCTATAGAAGTAAAAACAATAAATTCACATCTTGCTCAGCTGTCATATATTCTCATTATGCCCAATGCAGATCAACCCATCTAAAACTGTAACCACTCCCCTCCCATTCCGCGCTCTCTTTTTTCCATAGTTGTTCCCACACTCAAAACACTGTAAGATTTGTTCATTTATTACATTAATTGCTTATTTCTCACTCCCCCCATCCTCTGCCCTCCTGGATTGTGAGTTCTAGAGGGTGGAATATTTGTTCAGTCCACTAATCTATCTCAGCACATAACAGACACTCAGTAAATATCATACAAATGAATGAATCATTCATCAAATTAAATGATTTCTTAAAGCTCTTCCTATTCAAGTAGAAAAGGCAAGAATTAGGCAAGGAACCTTATAGAGTTATAATAGGACAGATAAAGGATTCAATCCCTGGGTTGGGAAGATCCCTTGGAGAAGAGAATGGCAACCCACTCCAGTATTCTTGCCTGGAGAACCCCAGAGGACAGAGGAGCCTGGCAGGCTAAAATCCATTGGGTTGCAAAGAGTCAGACATGACTGAAGCAACTTAGCAGCAGGAAAGGGTTATTATCTTTACTATAAAAAGCCTATTTACATTGATTAAAGACCTCTCTCTAAAACACTGATCCAGAAATGAGTAAAGACCCTAAACAACAGCTGTTTAAAAAAAAAATGGTTTAACCATTTTTAACCAAGTAGTTAAAAATATTTGAAGAAAAATAAACTCACTAATATCAAACACTAAAACAAAACATTTTTTTTTCTCCTCTGAGTAATTAGCAAAGATTTTTAAAACTAAACATTCCTATCACAATGACAGTGAAGTAAGATGATCCTTCTTAGACAGTGGACATAAAATTAAAACAACCATTCTAGAGAATAATTTGGAAATAAGAATTTAGAGCTAAATAGGTCCATATCTCTAACCCAGGAATTTCATTTTGTGAACACTTATTGTAAAGAAATACTTTGAAATATAGACAAAGATCAAATACAAAGATGCTCATCAACGTATTATTTACAATAGCAAAATTCTGTAAACAATCTAGGTAATTAACAATAGAGAAATGGCTCAGTCAATTATGGTCTAGCCACTAAATTCAATATTATATAGTCTTTAAAAAGGGCTTCCCTGGTAGCTCAGCTGGTAAAGAATCTGCCTGCAATGCAGGAGACCCCAGTTCAATCCCTGCTTAAAGAACTTTCAAAAGGACAAGAATGTGAATAATACAATGTCAAATACAGT
Organism: Bos grunniens; assembly: GCF_055505025.1. Taxonomy (NCBI): domain Eukaryota; kingdom Metazoa; phylum Chordata; class Mammalia; order Artiodactyla; family Bovidae; genus Bos; species Bos grunniens. The sequence continues at coordinate 26,467,472 of NC_141179.1, forward strand.
AAGTTTCCTACATATGAACAAGTTCTGTTCCAAGAGCATATTTGTAAGTCCAACAAAGTTAGACTAAGTTACGTACCCAACTAACACAATCAGCTATGCACTACTGCACTGTAATAGGTTTCTAATACTTAACACACAAATAATGCATAAAAAACAAACACAAAAATAAAACGTTTTTAATCTTACAGTACAATACCTTGGAAAGTACAGTAGTACAGTCTAACAGCTGATGTACAGGGTCTAGCATCAAGTGAACAGAGCTCCTGACTGGAGGAGGGAGACGAGGTGGGAGATAGAGATGGATAGTCAGCAACGGAGATGGAGGGGAAGCCGCAATTTCACTCACACCTGACACTGATGGCCCAGGTTCTGGTTCTCTGCTGTATTCAACTCTATCTACCCTCTTGAAAAAACGATCCAGTGATGTCTGGGTAGTAGCTCTTTTTCTCTCATCATAAATGACACGGGAGCATTGGACTGCATTCTGAGCAGCCGCTGCAACCTTCAGGTACCATTCTACACGCAGGTCCTGTGCCTCGAAAGCTAACAGTGCCTCCTCAAATAACAAAAATCCCCCTGCCAGCTTCCTGCGTCATGAATCTCTTCAGTTCTTCAGTTACTTCTTCCTCCTGTAGTTCCACTGAATTATTTTCACCTTTGTTTCTATCATTACTGCTTGGTGCATCTTAGCAGTACCAGTTGCATCACAGGGGCTTTTACGCTTGCTTCTGGATATCCTTGGCTTGAAATAAAGACACTGTACTTTGTGTGTACAGCACACAAAGGCACAACCTGTGGAGGATGCACGCACGTGACGGTGTATACCAGGCACGTGAACTAACTTACACGACTGCACATACAAACACACGTTCACACCTTTGAAAGTTCACAACTTGGAAGATTCATATGTAAGGGACTTACTGTAAATGAAAGCAAGTCAATCTGTTCTGAACCATGTAGGGTGAAATGCAAGGAAGGCAGAAATATCTAGAGTATTTATCTGAGTGGTAGGCCTATAGATGAATTTTATTCTCTATATGCTCATGGGTTTTCTTATTTATTTTAAACATGTTCTACCTTTATAATAGAAAGAAAATTTAAATGAAAGAAAGATTTCATAGAAGAGTTGAGACAAAATATGCTTTTATGAGTTGTCCATATTAGCAAGGAGAATAAAATCTTGAAAAGTCTTGGAAAAAAAAAAAAGTAAATGTTAGAAGAGCATCTGCAAAAACACAGGAGTAGCATTCTTAAGAAAGAGAACACCCTTAATCTCCTTTAAATAAAAAGCAGCAATTAAGAAACCACAGCCCTGAATAACCTCTATAAGTCCTTTCATTCCAAGAGCATATTCTTAGAATTTTTCTTTTAAAGTTCAATGTGAAATTTGACAGGGAATCGTTTTATTTCCTAACTCACGTAGCTATGAAAGAGGAACAAATCTTTAAAAAATAAAAAAAAAGAAGAAAAAATACAAAACATTTATGGCATGTGTCCTTTGCCATAAACAAATTATTGACAATAAATGGACTTTTCGATACATCAGCCAAATATAGAGTCACTGATCACAGCTATAAATCATCTGCTAGAAAAAGGCTGAATTTATAAAAACAAAACAAAAAAAGCTCTATCTTTATCAGATGGTCAGAAGAAAAACTATCTAAACTCTTAAGAAAGCCTTTTTTCCCCCTAAATATCTGTACAGGCAGAATAATCATTTAAACAATTCTAAAACAAATTTAAACATTCAACACAAAACGTTTGTGCCTACAGATAGAGACCTACCAACGTAATATCTGCACATGCTCTTTGGAAAGGAAATCTACAGAACTGTGTCAACAAATATAAACATGCTTTGCTGTCATCTGACAGCACTGCTTCATGAAATTACATCAGATCTCTATCTAAACCAAGTTTTAGAGCTATCCATAGAGGCAGTAAAAGCGAATGTGAAGAAAGGTAAGAAAATTCAAGCAAACGTATTACTTTTCTTTTAAGCTCAAATCTATTTCTTAAGGCTAAACATCAGAAGCAAGATGCTCAAATACCAAGACTTTCCTTCATAACCTTTGCTTTGAATCTAGCTCCACAGGGAGAAAAGCATGTTTACAAGAACCATGAGACGTGTGAAAAGCAATAACCAAGGTAAATGAAAAAAGTGCCAGGTTAAGTTTTAGTTAGAACTTTATTGCAAAAATACTTTGTTTTATGAAATGAAGAAATCTACTTTTCCTCTTCTCCTCTAGCGTTACATATTGAAAAACGAAAACATGATTAAACTATTCTTTTAATGCCATCTCATCATTTATAAAGAGCTTAAAGAAAACAATTTGCATGCAGGCTGAGCACGATGGTGCATCGTGTGGAACCCAATGTCAAAAACTCAAGTTCAATTTCCAGTGCTAATCAAGTTTCTAAAACAGGAACTCTGTTCTTTTCCCTTCTAGCTGCGTGCTTTGATTTTCTTTTGCAGTCTTAATTCAAAATGTTCTAAAATTTTGGAGTCAATTTTTTTAACAGACAAATGTAGCATGTCAAAGAAAACATCAGAGGTAATTACTTCTCACCCACTGTTCTCATTCCAGAAGAAAAGACAAAAATAGAAGGGTCAGAACTTTTGGATTATTTTAATGGTGTGTGTTTACGAAAGAGAAAGTGAGAGAGTATCAGGGAAATTCATTCAGCTAAAGTAAGGAGTGACAAAGCAGATTTATAGAAATCGTAATACATCTGTGATACTTCAAAACTTGTCCTTGATATTTCAATTTCTGGCCATTACTACATATAAAACTGAGGATTGCCAAATTTGGATGTTAGAATCATCTAGAGAGCTCTTAAAAATTCCAAAGCCCAGGTCTGACTTCCAAATAAACTACAATCCTTTTTAAAAAAAACATGCGTCAACACATCCAGAATTAATTGTAACATTTTGTTCCTCTTACTTTTAGCTCTTTTCTCCCCTCTTTTTTTTTAATTGAAGTATAGTTTATTTACAAATGATGTTGTATTAGTTTCAGGTGTACAACACAGTGATACTGTTTCACTTGTTCACAAGAATAGAGATATACCTTTTCAGATTATTTTCCTTTTTATATGATTACAAGATATTGAGTATAGTTGCTTGTGCAACTACCATAGGTCCCTGGTGGTTATCTGGGTCCTTGGTAGTTGTCTATTACATATAGATACATATTTGTCTCTATGTATATATATATACTTGTCTACATGATTGTCTACATTACTATATATATAGTAAGGTAGACCACAGTCTTTGAAGAATGAAATTAGGCATCAGAGTTTCTGAAGCTCCCCAGGTTTAGGAACCACTGACACAGAGTACAGAAACCAAATAAATTATCTCTCCTTTGAGATTTACCATAGCTGTTATTCCAGGGAATTTAAAAAGAAAAGAAAGAAAAATCACTCAACCAATGCATTAATCTATACCTGCTTTTAAAGAAAATCATTTACACATACACTCACTGCTGTTACTGAAGCTGGCTCAACAAAATGCTGGAAAAAATCATTATCAGAGTACACGGCATATTATGCTGACATGAGTTTATACTGCACAGCATCATTCCTTTGAGAAGGATGCTGATTTGGGTGAAGGAGCAGAAGGGAGAGTGTCCTATTATAAACTCAAAATGAGGTGATGTAGATTCCAAGGTGACTATCATAGCTTTCCAGAAACAAACTGGCAGCAATTAGAGATGTTTGAAGCACGTCAACTTGCTTAGCCTCCTACCTTAGTTTTTATTCTAATAAGGGAAAGGACATTAAAACCTTCTGTTAAGTATAAATATGCAGAAGGAGAGAGGGAAGAAAATCCCAAAGCCTTAATTCCATTTAAAAAAAGGATTCATTGCAGCTAATTTTCTGAATGTTCATAATACTTAAAGATGTCCAGAAAGATCTTATTCATTAAATATCATTGTCTTTACCTCTTGTTCCTTCTATCCCCTGCGTCTCTATAAAAAAAATGAGTAAGGTACATGTGTTCTGTTTGTACTACTGGTTCATGACATTCAAAGAGTTCATCATGTACAGAGCACCACCTGTGTACTTAGCTTCAATCTGCAGAAATCTTTCATCCCTAGGAAAGAGTATAGATTATTTTTATGCTATCCAAATGGGAGAATGTCCCAGATACCAGATGATGAAGGGGCCCCAGAGGGACCATAATGCTAACATGCTTATGAGCACTATAAAATTTGGCTTCAAAGACACTCTGAGTTTGGCAGTGCTTCCACAGATCTCCGTGAATAGTAAAGACATAGTTGTTATTGGTGGTGGAAGCAAAGGGCAGGAGGCAAGAAGCATGCCCTTGTGCGTGCAATCACACTCCATTTAAGACACAAGGAATTCTCTTAGAGAAAACCAGGAGAATCGCTGCATCAATTTATGTGCTACAAACATGGTTTGCTTCATTACTGTAGCATAGAATTAAACACATAAATCTGGACCACTCTTCAAAGACCTAAGGTCAAGCTGCAAAACATTTTCCTCCGTGCTGGCTTTTGGCATTCTGGTGATTTCAACGCCATTTATGCCAGGCCAACCTTCGACAAAGCACCGTTTAACTTTCTTTTTTAACAGCAGATGAAGGTGAAGGGAATACTTCTTGGCAGAACAGATATGCTAGAAATTTAGAGTTGTTCTCTTTTGTCCTAAATTTTCTTCTGCCTCAATCCTGCAGTGAAGTCACGATACATCTGTGACAGAATAAGTCCCATGGCAGCAGACTGACATCATAAACACCAGATTAAGACTTGGCTGCAAAGCCAAAGGAGATGATGGGCTGGGAAGGAAGAGGCTATAATTCAAACAAATCTCTTCCATAATAGCTGTGGGAATACTAAACATTACTGGCCAAGTAAATTGCTTTTTGTATAAGTGTTCTCTTTTTTGAAGTTTGCCCCAGAGTGAAAGTTTCTCTGTTAAGTCAGAACCCTAGCATTATTTTAATGTACTGTTCTGTATTTAATAATTTTATGCTTTAGACATTAGTCTGTTACCATGGGAATGACAGCAGCACAAATACAGGATTACGGCTATCAAGCAAGAGAAAAGAAATTATGAATAAGTCTCGTTATGTTCAATAATTAGCAACTACATGGAAAAAAACAAAACCATGAATTTAGGTTGATGCATTTATCTCAGTGTTTGAATACAACTCTGAGTATGTTATTGCTTTAAAATGAGACTCTAGCAAACTGCCAAAAAAAAAAAAAACACTTGACTAGCAGTTGCTACTCAGTGCTATGATCTGAAAACTCATCCTGTCCAGCTCTTTCCTCCTGTTTTAATTCTTCCCTTGCAAAAGGGAACTAATGGATACAACATTCAAGATGGATTCTGATCATTCAAACCAACACTTTGGGCTTAAAAGTAAGGAAATATTGAATAGAACTGGCTCCTCTACCTTCATCACAAAATGAACAGCTTCCAGAAAAATGATGCTGCCTTCTCCCCACAATGAAAACTCTATTATTAAATATGGGATGGTAGGTACAGAAATGGACTGCTAGGCATGAGACATAAAAGTCCAACTAGGATAATGTAAAATCCATATACGCCTCTGTTGCTTCTGAAGTTACAATAAAGAAAATTGTACTCCAGGACATTCACCTTGATGACTAAGGAAGAGTTCCATGCATTTAGTGCAAGGCCTGCAGTTGCACTAATTGCAGCAAAGATAACCAAAATGGTGGACAAACATTTTGAGATGACCAAAGACTGCTAAAGAAGTAAGTACTTCACTAAACCAAAGTCCACCCCCAAGTATGAAAGGGCAAAGTCATAGTATCCAGTCTTTCCCAAGTACGTGGGGAAGCAGGCACATTGCCAGATCTCTGGCATCCTGTGGATTCATTGCCTTACTCTACAAAAGCAGCAATGTTAACATGATCCATTCTAAAACAGGGCAAGAATCAAATTTTAATCTCTCAAACAGGTAAACAGTTAATGAAGATTGACAGCTCCTTAGGACTTTCGAACGTCCCTACTTCCTCTTCCATGAGGTTTTCTGCATTCTAAGGCAACGGCACAACACATCGGAGGAAAGTAATTTTAGAAAGTGCCATCCAAATTATCTGGTCGTGAATAGGCTCTGATTAAAATATAAAGAGCTTTTAAAATAATTTAAAATGATTCACTGGAACTAATTTGGAGATATTTTAATCTCTGAATGTGCAATGAACTGTAGTCTCCCTTGGCCCCAGCCTCTCCTTAGAGAGGGACGTTTCTAGTTAGGCCTTTTGCCATTGGTAAGAGGCATCAGTCATACCAACTCAGATGCACTTCACCTGTGCAGTTCCCTCCACCTTTTATGATTTGTGTCTTTCCAACTGGCACAGTTCCCTTCTACTTTCCAAACTTAGAGATACTTCCCCTTCTCGATGAATATCAGTCTTCTGTTTACTAAAGGCAGATAGCTAGATAATTCTGAACACAACAATGTGACAATTTAAAGAATCACATGAGATCAAAAGACCTCAGCTTACATTCTGTAGTCATTTGTTTGAATTCCATCTTGGATTAAACAAAGGAATGTTTTCCCAACATAATGTTCCAGCATATTCTCAGAGACTCCACTAAGGCCCACTGTGAATCAACACCTAAGCCGCTCTTAACTAGGCTTTTCTAGTGTGACACAAAGTTCAAGGAGATGTTTGCTGCTTTGCAACTCCTTCACAAAACCCTTTGGTGCTCGGTGTGCAAGATTCCCTAACTCTCAGCCAAAGACACTTCAGATAAGAGGAAGACAGCTGATCTCTATTTTCTTGCATTCTAGACCTTTCAGTTTCTTTCTGAGACTCTGGATAAAGAGCTAAAGTTGAGAAGAAGAAATGAGGGACAAGTGTACATATTGGAATAGTGTGATAAACACAACTATCCCCTGATCTAATCTTCCCAGCAGTCTAAGGAAGCAGGTATTTTTCTATGTTGTTCATAAATGAAGATCTCGAGGACGAAGATACCCAATAACTAGTAATGGAAGGGTGAAGTTCAAACTCAACACCATTCCAAAACTCAAATCCTTTCGGCTATATCCTGACTGAAGTCCAGGCTTCTTGAAAGCAGGAACCCTGGCTTTTAATTTTTCTATGTCATCTTGAGAGACTACATGTACAAACAGTTCTTAACAAACATGTACAACAAGTAAGAGGCAAAAGGATTTAAAGGAAACTGTGTAGTTTCTTTTGTCAAGGCAACCCCATTGCCCACAGCAGATGGGAGCATGTCAACCAAAACTTACTACCACGGCACTGAGACAGCAGACGGAGCCCTCAAACCTCCACCCACTCTGAAGTTGATGCATCCGAGCAGAAGACAGCCACTTACCTAAAAGAAAGATGAGAGAAAACACCATTATTGTTAATAGGGAACACTGACCTCCTAGAACCTAGATCGACAGAAATGTAAAAATTTACTTTCATTTTACAGTTAATGGATCCTGAGCACAGTAAGCATAAAGAAGAGCTAGTTCTTCATATCTCTCAGTTCTTCAAAAGCCAGCTCTCATTCTTCATTACTGTGTATTTAAATTCATTCACCTTAACTTCGAATAGTTTTGAAGTAGAGTTGATTTATAATGCTGTGTTAGTTTCAGATGTATATAACAAAATGATTCAGTTTTATGTATTTTTTTTTCCTTTTTCAGATTTTCCCCTCTTATAGGTTATTACAAAATATACAGCATAGTTCTCTGTGTTATACAGGAGGCCTTTGTTAGATATTTTATATTTAATACAGTGTATTTGTTAATGTCAGACTCATTTTGGAAGTCCCAGCCATAGCAATCAGAGAAAAAATAGAATCCAAACTGGAAGAGAAGTAAAACTGTCATTACAGTGATATGATACTATCCATACAGTATGCTACCATATGCTAAAGATGCTACCGGAAAGGTACTAGAGCTCATCAGTGAGTTTGGGAAAGTTGCAGGATACAAAATTAATACACACACAGAAATCTGCTGCATTTCTATACACCATCAACAAAAGATAAGAGAAATTAAAGAAATAATCCCATTTACCGTCACAGTCTTAATTTTTTGAGATGTCAGAAGACTGATGAATCCTCTCTCCATAAAATTACACAGAGACATCTCCTTCATATAGCTTCAGTGGATTCACAGCCCTCCTGCACCCACTGACCCTATTATTAATATCTGATGTGAGACTGGGATGCAGGATACCTCTGAAGCTTAAACATGCTTTCAATTGCTTCAGAACCCACATAAATTTTAAATTCTTAAAAATGTTAGCAATATATGTGCAAAAGCTTGTACCCAGCAAATAGATAAACGACATTTGAAAAATTGGTCAGTACTAAGATGGCAAAGAAAGTCTCTGGTAATAGCAAAAAAACTACTTGGATATCAACTAGAGTTGTTGGCAATTAAGTCCAAAATTTAAATAAGTTAAAAGCAAAGAAACCCAACAAAGAAGTATCAAGAAAATCTGAGAAAGAAAAGCTGTGTGTGTGTGTGTGTGTGTGTGTGTCCTGTATGTTGAGGTGGAGAAGGAACAACATATGAGAAAGCTTCTATAAGTAAAATAGTGTGGTTTTGTTCCATAAGAAAATAGACCAATAGAACAAAACAAAAAGCTCAGAAACTGACTCAAGTATACACGGAAAATTAGTATATGATAAGATACCAACTCAAATCAATGGAGGAAAAAATGGACTTTTTAATAGTGTTTGGACAACTGCATAGTCACTGGAATAAAATTAATTACATCTGTATCTCACATCATATATCAGAGAACATTCCAAATGAATCACATATCTAAACTTAAAAGTAAAATCACACAATTATTGAAAGAAAACTTGAATGAACTCCATTATAAACTGAGTCAGAAAAGGAAGCTCCATAGATAACAAAAGATTATAAAAAGTATTGACTCACTATGTTGTACACCTGCACTAATACTATAAATCAACTATACCTCAATGAAATATAACTAAAAATAAAACAAATATAATAAAAGATATCATTAGAAAAGACCCTGATGCTAGGAAAGACTGAAGGCAGGAGAAGGGGACAGCAGAGGATGTGATGGTTAGATGGCATCACCAACTGGACAGACATGAGTTTGAGCTCTGGGAGTCGGTGATGGACAGGGAAACCTGGTGTGCTGCAGTCTATGGGGTCACAAAGAGTAGGACATGACTGAGCAACTGAATTGAATATATAAATATGTCTACATAAAAATGTATTTAAAATTAAAATATTTTGCATAGCAAAAAAATGCCACTAGCCACAAGAGAAATCATATACTTGAAAAGAATATTGGCAACTTACAAAGGGATAATATCTGTCACATACAAGACTCCTTAAAAAATCTAAAAGAAAAATACCAACATCCTCCCTGCCCCCAAAATAAATAAGCAATATAAACAGGGAGTATACAGAAGAGTAAGTGAAAATGGTCCAAAACGTATGAACAGATGCTCAATGTTACTCATAATAAGAGACATGTATTCATTTTTCACTGTTAGATTGGCAAAAATCCAAAAGTTTGACAACATACTTTGTTTGTGAGACAAAGGGGAAGCAGCACCTTTGTATACTGCTGGTGAGAAGGCAAAATGGAACAAACTCCTGAAGTACGGGACTTGACAGATTACAGCAGAAATGTAGATTTCTAAGTCGGTATGGAGGTAAAAGGAAAGACAGCGAAGAAAAAACAGACTCTTCAATAAATGGTGCCAATATAATTCCAATAAACAAATGAAGAATTATGGAAATAAAGAAACATTTGGCAACCACTGCAAGCAAGAATAGATACTAAAATGGCAATGATAAAAACTATAACTTGTGGGAAAGTGTGGCTGATGCCCCTAAGCCCACTTTGGTTATATAAGATGTTAATAACTGGGGAAGCTGGATGAAGGTCTATGGTATTTGTTGCATGATTTTTGAAACTTTTTGCAAGTCTGAAGTTGTTTTTATGTTAATGTTTTTACTTAAAAAATAAAAACAGCTTCTTAAAAAAAAAAAGTAACTCAAAAAAAGGCACTGAGACAATCAGACATTCACATGGAAAAATTAAAATTAGATCCTTACTTCATGCCATACACAAAAATTTCTCATCAGTAAACTGAAAGTAAAAAACAACGCTGAAATTCTTAGAAAAAAGAGAGAGGATATTCTCATGACCTTGAGTTTGCCTACATTAAAATTAAACTTTGTACAATAAAAAATAGCATGAAGAAAGTAAAAAGGCAAGCCACACTTGAAATGCATATAACCGACAATGGATTAGTATTCAGAACATAAAGAATTTCTACATATCAAACAGAAAGACAAAACAATCCAATAGAAAAACAGAAAAGATCTGATCAGGCAACTGACAGGAGAGAAAACCCAAACGACCAATAAATATGAAATGATACTCAACCTCACGAGGCAGAAAAATGCAAATTAAACCGAGAAGATATCTTTTCACTGCCATCAAATTGTCAAAAAAAATGTTATCTGGCACTACCGGGATGGAGAAGAAGGGGAGCAACAGCAGCTCTCACACAGTGCCTGTGAGAGGACCAGTGAGCACAATTACATTGGAAAGATATTGATTGATTTATCTAGAAAAGTGAGGGGTGTCCCAAGAAACTCCACTCTGGGTAGTAGCCTAGAGAAATTCCCACACGTGTTCAAAAGTAGAAGACTTGTACAGGGTGCTCCATATAAGAACGTTCATCCTATTTCTGGGGATAAGAGTCAAAAACTGGAAACAAGCTAGAAGGTCATCAAAAGGTAAATAAATAGTGGTATATTCACAAAATGACGTATCATACAGCAGTGAGAATGAATAAACTAGGCCACATGCATCAGAAGGCTTCCCTGGTGATTCAGGCGGTAAAGAATTCGCCTGCAATGCAGGAGACCCAGGTTTGATCCCTGGGTCAGGAAGATCCCCTGGAGAAGGAAGTGGCACCCACTCCAGTATTCCTGCCTGCAGAAGTACATGGACAGAGGAGCCTGGGGACTACAGTCCATGGGGCTGTAAAGAGTCAGACACAACTGCTGCTGCTGCTGCTGCTAAGTCGCTTTAGTCGTGTCTGACTTGATTCTGCAACCCCATAGACGGCAGCCCACCAGGCTCCGCTGTCCCTGGGATTCTCCAGGCAAGAACACTGAGGGACTAACAATTTCACTTTCGCATGCATCAAAATGAAAAAATTTTACATATAAAGGGTAAAGGTAACAAACAATTTTCAGAATCTGACAGCATGATGTTTATATTATTTTTAACACTTTATTAAAAACATGCAAAAATTACTGCATACTATATATGGACACCGGAGAAGGCAATGGCACCTCACTCCAGTACTCTTGCCTGGAAAACCCCATGGACGGAGGAGCCTGGTGGGCTGCAGTCCATGGGGTGGTAAAGAGTCAGACACGACTGAGCGACTTCACTTTCACTTTTCACTTTCATGCGTTGGAGAAGGAAATGGCAACCCACTCCAGTATTCTTGCCTGGAGAATCCCAGGGATGGTGGAGCCCGGTGGGCTGCCGTCTATGGGGTCGCACAGAGTCGGACACAACTGAAGCGACTTAGCAGCAGCAGCAGCATACATGGACACATGTTTTCAGGAAAATGACTTAAAAAGATATCGGAGTAAAAAACACTAAATTCAGCATTATAGTTTAACCCTTGGAAAGAGGTGAGGGAAAGGCAAATGCAAAAGAGATTTTTTTTGCACACGTGGGAAAGTGTTAAGATGTGACAAAGCTAGATGTACATCTGTGAGTATATTACTATAAGTACTGTAAGTATTAATATAAGTACTATAAGTATTTCCTATATTACTTTCCACAAGCTTTTTAAATAAATGCAAAATATATCATTTCAAAAAGAATATGCATAATAACGTATCAGTTAGTTCAGTCACTCAGTCGTGTCCGATTCTTTGTGACCCCATGAATCACAGCACGCCAGGCCTCCCTGTACATCACCAACTCCTGGAGTTCACTCAAACTCACATCCATCAAGTCAGTGATGCCATCCAGCCATCTCATCCTCTGTTGTCCCCTTTTCCTCCTGCCCCCAGTCCTTCCCAGCATCAGAGTCTTTTCCAATGAGTCAGCTCTTCGCATGAGGTGGCCAAAGTACTGGAGTTTCAGCTTTAGCATCATTCCTTCCAAAGAGCACCCAGGGCTGATCTCTTTTAGAATGGACTGGTTGGATCTCCTTGCAGTCCAAGGGACTCTCAAGAGTCTATGGGCCTTTATTATTCAATGACTCTTCAATTGGATTTTGCTTACCTATGATGGGGTTTTGCAGTTTTTTAAGGTTATTTCCTTTTTCTTGATTTTTATATTGGTTATATTGGAATAAAAACATACAGGGCATCTTTAGACTCCATATTCTAAAAATAAAGCTGCTTTTTGTTTCCTTAAAAGTACTCAAATAATTCCTCCCTCATTATTCATATTATTCAGTTGCTTCAGAAAAAATTTAACCAAATCCCTCTGGAGTATGTTAGACCCCAGAATATAATCAGAATGTTAAGATGTTTTAAAGAAATTTGATTTTAAAAAAATCAGCTCATTTACAATGCCTTTAGTAGAGATTAAATAACCAAATAAAATTGCATTTTCCATAATGAATGTCAGGTTATACACTACTGTACAATTTGAATGTTGAAAAGTAATATATAATTGTGAAATACCCAATGGTTGAGGAAGCATGATAAAAATTTAATAATCTAGCATAGAGTATATATACAAAAGAAGTAGTTTTCCATATCACACTGTTATACACTATTGTTGCTGACTTTCACTATACTGATTCAACACCTAGAAGGTCAACACATTCTAGCCTTAGAAGTGCTACAAAGTTTTAGGTGAAGGCTAATAAGATCCCCTTTAGCTTTTCACTACACTTTTCTAAGACTATGAGCTCTATGGGTTAATAACGTTAACTAAATTTGAGACAGGGAACCTAGGTCCATTTCTCCCACATATTAATTTCACACAGGAAAAAAAATTCAGGGCTATGGTTTCCTACCCCTGGCTTACTGTCTTTCAAGTTGAACCACTAGACAGTTCACTGCAAGTCCACCACCACCATAACGGAAAAGAAGTGAAGCACTGGTATGGAGGCTGGACCAGCGGCATCTCAGTGGAGAAAGGATAGAGCATGCATTTGAAACGCTGCTCAAACAGCTAGATATGCACCAAAAATCTGATAGTCGATGTCAAGAATGTTTCCAAAACCCACGCCAAGAGGACGGCTTTTATTTCAACATTCACTTTGAAATAACAAGCTGTTTTCTAAAGCTGGAGTTTGTTCTTGTATATTGAATAAGGATAAGCAATTTTAAATAGCAAATAAGCCCCTTAGCTACCAAATTTCTAAAAAGTGTTCTCCTTGCTCTAAAGGTAGGAGGGGGAATAATTTGCCCATGGGCCCAGAAACTGAATGACAAGTTTTGGTCCTAAGCAAATTTTCAGTCAAGAGAGTCCTTTAAAAAACTAGAAGGAGGAGGTGGTAAATGTTGGTATTGGCAACAGCTTAAACAAAAGCCACACTTTTTTTTTTCATGTGAACACTGGGAATAAGAAGGAAGCAATGATGTTCCCCTTAAAAAAAAATAGCAATCCAAATGTATTAACTTCCCTCTGCCTAAAGAAAATGTGTCAATCTTAGTTTCTCAAACAACATATTTTCCCCAACACAATAGCTCATTTCCTTATACTACAGCTAGTTGGCCATCCCCGATCAGCTGAAATCACTGCACAGCTCAAGATCTGGGACTGAAACCAAAAGGAATAAATCAGTGAAGGCCTGAATTTCTATCCCACCAAGCAGGCCAGACTCTCCTAAGATGAGGAGCAGCCAAAAGCAGCAGGGGAGTTCACAACTGTGCTGGTCAGTGATCTAAAATTACATGACATGGGAAAGGTACGTGCCCATCAAAATCCCGGGAAATCTCCTTTAATCTTCCCTTTACTACGCTATATTGCATCGCAAAGGTTCTATGTAGCTCCTCCTCCTAGCACTTTTGCAGAACCAAATCTACTCTAAGAAAATTAGTGAAGACATCACTCTTATGTGGAAGGGCTTTCTAAGTAATCAAAGTCCTGCAATAAAGGAAGTCAGCATTATTTCACTGCACAGAAGCTGGGGGCAGGGGGAGATGTTGGCCAGAAAATACTTCACTCCAAACAGAAAAGTTACGTTTTGAAATTGTTCCAAGAAGAGGATATTGGCAGGAACTTCAAGATTTTGTGCTTTTTGCTGCTACTAAAATGAAATAGATTTGAATTCTAATCCAGTAATATGAGACAAACCAAAAGCAGACAGACTGGCAAATACTAACTCTAGCTGCCCAATGTCACACATCAGTTCAAAGAGGTCAGAAAAGAAGCCCAGGCAGTTATAAAGAAATATATGAAGAAATGAACAGTGCAGTTTTTTTTTAATCCTGATCTAGTGAGAAGGTATAAAGGAGTCCACCTGAGCAGAAGACTTCAAAAGCTAGATAAGGGAGGACAAAGAAAGAGGCTTAAATGGAAAACTCATCAACAAGCCAAGAATATAATAAAGCAAAACTAAACTTCAATTTTTGCAAGAATACAGGCGTTTCAGCACTCAAACGAGACGCTGTCGCTACACCTCTCCGTATACAAAGGAAATGTGAAATCCTGAAATCCCTGTAGCATGTAGTCACTGAAGCAACTGCCAGGTAGAGCTAATCCCCAAACAAGATTTCTTAAGAAATCGCACTCTCTACTTTATCCCTTTTTTGTTTTTTGGCTTTTCATTTTGTTTTGTTTTCTCTTTCTCTTCTTTCATTGTTAAATATTAGCATATTAAAGAAAGGAATCTTGAAAAAAGAATCTTCACTCACTCAAGGGGCTAAATAAAGTCCTCTTCAACCCATGGGGCCCACCAAGATAAAGGGCACTGGAATGATAAGTTTTTAATGAAGCAAGAACTGAGTAAGTAATAGGGAGGGGGTTGGTGCTGAAATCTGACCTAGTGGCCAAGAGGTAAAGTCAACATAAGCCCATGGAGAAAGCGTGCAGTTTAAGGAATCTGGGCTCTTTACCCTCAATACAGTCTTATTCAGGGAATGCTTCCACATGCTTAAAAAAAATCCACTTTGCCTGCTCCCAGATATATAGCATTAGGGCAGGGATAAATTTCAAGCTGGCAATAGTCCAAATCCAACAGTTGCAGCTGTAGTAGCTGCCTTGTTTACAAAGCAATTGAGGAAGCTTTTAGAGGGCAGAGTGCACCAGACAGAAGGGGGTCTGTAAGCAAAACACGGATGGATCCCGATGCATTCAGAGCAGACAACACATCTGTTCCCAGGTCCCCCTTGGAGACATGCCGACTACAGATCCAAGTCAACCTTTAATGCTCATGTTTTTTCAGGAGAGCATATCTACATAAGCACTGAAATCAAAATTATATGCTGGTAGTTATTGGGCCCTTGGGTCATCTCCCACATTCTAACCAAAACTGAGAACATTCCGCACGAGGTTTTGAGCAGACTGCAATCAACTATGACCTGAACTGCTTTGCTCAGTAAGAACACCAACTGTAAGGATGCCTTCAATTGCTATTTTCTGCCTCTTATCAACTACATTGCTAGCTTCCAGCTGACCATGCCTCTGGCCAGCATAATTACATATGATGTCCCAGAAACAACTCCGGCTCCCCTTGCTACTTTCTCACATCCAGTAGATTTCAATAATCTCACTAGATTCTATTCCCTGTTAGTCCTTTCTAATCCTGTCTCTGCCATTCTTCTACTCTTGGCATAGTTTAAGTCAGAATTCCTCTCTTAAAAACAAATGAAATACACAGTCAAGGGAGGGAAGGGGATGGATGGGGAAAGAGCAATAGAATAAATGCTGAAAAGGAAACAGAGTACCTTCTGCCTGTTTACAGAGCTTCAAAAAAATGTGCAATGATGCTGACATGAGTGAGAGTATGATGGGCACAGATGGGTATAATTAAAACAGAAAGGCACTCTCAAGATGCTTAAAAAGGGGGTAGTTCAGCTCCCTTACTCAAAGTAACCAAACATATTTAAAAGACAGTTACATGTACTTGGATGACAATGAATATTTGAATTCACAGGGTTTAAAATTCATGCTATCTGTCTATCCATCCGATCTCCCAGACAGTGGGCCATAGTTTCTACCCACTGCAACTTGATATTTTTATTCCTGTGAGGCAAAACATCATAAATCAGGCCTACTTACTATACGGACTCTGCCAGATTCTTATCCTTCTTTAAGAAAGCCCTCTGTAATCCTGATCTATAAAAGTTTCTGTTCCTCAGTGATTTAGTAAATAACTGATGAAAAGATTTTCTGCTAACACATCTGATTGCAAAAAAAAAAAAAGAAATTTAATATGGAGTTAAAATTTTTCATCAATTAATTAAAATTAAAGATTATAGAGTAGGTATGGAGAAAAAGGAACCCTCTTATACTTCTGATGGGAATGTAAATTGGTGCAGCCACTACAGAAAACAGCACAGAGGTTCCTCAAAAAACTAAAAAATAGACTTGACATATGATCCAACAATCCCACTCCTGGAGGACAAACTAATATGGAAACCATAACGCCCCCCTCTGTTCACAGCAGCACTATTACAATAGCCAAGAGATGGAAACGACCCAAATGTCCACCGACAGAGGAATGGACGAAGAAGACGTGGCACACACATACAGTGGAATATTATTCAGATATAAAAAATGAGCAAAATAATGCCACTCGTAGAAGCATGGATGGATGGACCTAGAGATAAACATACTAAGTAAAGTAAGTCACAAAAAGACAAATACCATATGATATCACTTACATGTGAAACCTAAAATATGACACAAGTGAACTTCATCTATGCAACAGAAACAGACTCAGAGACAGAGAGAACTGGGGCTGCCAAGTGCGATGGTGGGTGGACGGGGATGGACTGGGAGTTTGGGGTTAGCAGATGCAAACGATTATATACAGAATGGGTGAACAACAAGATCTTACTGTACAGCATAGGGAACTATATAAACATCCTGTGATAAACCATAATGGAAAAGAATATGAAAAGGAATGTGTTTATATATATGTATACATATATATATAAATATGTATATAAGACTGAATCATGTTGCTCCACAGCAGGAATTAACACAACACTGCAAATCAACTATACTTGAGTAAAATAAAATTTGCGAAAATAAAAAATCTGTATATTCTCAGGTTGGGCTAAGCCTAGCACAGGGTTCACACACTCAGGAAGGACCATAACATCATGCCAAACCTTTCTTCGGTGGGCTCCCTGGGTAGAATATTTGACAGAGCCACAGTAAAAGACAATCATGACCCAGTCACTCCCAAGCCCATAAAAGTGCTTCTCCTGCATTCAAATGAAAGAGCATGTGCCCCAACGACAAACCACTGCCGATTTACTGTGGGAGTAAACACTGAGCATAACGTTCTAACCATGTCTTTGTGCATGCAGCATTTATACAGTAAATCAGCATAGAGCCCAGCACAGTATACCTCTCACTATGTAATTACACATATTAATTACAAGTTTAATCACATATATTAATAACACCTAGCCCACAACTGCAATGTATTCATGTAAACCTAATCAAGGAAAACTAGAATTATTTGCATAAAATTTACAATGAAAACTATAACGACTATACTAACAAGATAGGGATAGGAACGCATATCTGTGACAAACTGTTTGTGTCAAGAAGAATAGAAAGTGATTCTCTTTCCTGAACATTATTTCAGGCCCATTTAACACAATCTGTATCACTCAATGAATGTGCAGTGTCCTACACACATCAAATCAGATTTGGATAATGTTCCTGACTTCAGATAAAATTTCATTACTATAGTTATAGAATGATAGGAAGTGCTTACATTTTTAAGCTTTAATAAAAAGTGAGATAGGCTAAGAATTAGGAGAGCCTGACTCCAATCTGCAATTGATATTTAAACAACAAAACAAGTCTACCCACTGGTGACCTCTTACAGCCTCTGACTTAATTCCACCCTTAAACAGTTTAAAAAGTGTGGTCAAAGGAAGTGGAAGACGATGGAAATCCTGTTTAGAAGACTTTCACAAAACCAAAGGCAATCATCAGTCATTTGTTGCATGTCAATGCATTTTAAAAAAAAAACTTATTTTGTATTAGGTTATATCCAATTAACAACGCTGTGATAGTTTCAGGTGAACAACGAAGGGACTCAGCCATCATATGTACGTGCACCCATGGTGTTTCATACACCCTCTTGGGCAAGTTGGCATTTCTGGGAGACAGTGAAGGACAGGGAAGCCTGATGTGCTGCAGTCCATGGGGCCGCAAAGAGTCAGACACGACCGAGCGACTGAACAACAACACTGGCAAAGTGGTACTTCTTGTGTTTCTGAAGTTTCATTTCTCCAAACAAAACCAGAATTTAATAACAGAACAAACAGTCAATTAAAACACTACAAATGCTTTGAAAGCAAATAATAACTTAAGACTATAATTAAGTCTCTTCATTCTAATTGTTGTCTGATTTTTATGAAGCACTTCCTTACCAGACTAAAAACAAAAATGTTTACAAAACCCAACATGATAGACTTCAAGATTTTTTTCTTCATGTAACGTCTGGAAATATTCTAGTTTCACTTTTAGTAATATATGCCTTTTGTTTGTTTGTTTATGACGAATCAAGTTGAGGTGACAAAGTATAAAACAGGCATATGAAACAGAAGCGATTTACAAAATGAATTCTAAATCTGCTCTTATAAACAGCTTTATGAAGCAAAGTTCAGTATTTTTAAAAGATCTATTGAATCTGCGTTTCAAAAATGATTCACAATTTCATGTCTATATGAGGGAGAAAGATAGAGTCTCCCAATTGACACTAAAGTAGGGGACCAGGGAGGCAGCGAGCACTTCAGTAACGCAGCCCTCCTGTGAGTCATTATCCTTCTGGCAAAAAGACAAGCAAAGTCTTGTTGCTGAAATTTGTTTTGCACTCAGTCTGTCCTTTAGGACCACCAGCATCTACTTCCACAACATCACTTACCATTAACATATTCCAAGCCAGTTCAAAACTACAGATGTTTTACAAGCAGCAAGAGCTCTTACCCGTTAAAAATAGCTAATAAATGGCCACACACCCTGATGGAAGAATGTAATATTTTCCACAAGAAATGATATCATTTATCTTTTCCAAAATTTTATTCACACCTCAATTACTATTCATCTGTCATCATCACTCCTAAAACCCAAAGTAATCAACTGAAAGATAAATTCTCACTGAACTCCCACCGTGTTTACACACAAATTTTAAAACTACTATTTCCTTCAGCCATTAAGTTAGTCACGTTAAGGTTTCTTGGTAAAAACTTAAAGAAATGCTTGGTTTTATTTACCCATGGAGGGGAATTGAGAGAAGGTACATTTATACATTTAAATATTTAGAAGATCTCAAAATATGTGCTCAAAAGTGCGATGAGCTCTCATATGTCATTCAATATATAGCAAATCAATAATGATTTATAAATTATACTTTTTTCTTTCAACAATATTATTTTATGGACAACAAAAACAAAAGGTAGGCCAATATTCTCAGGCCAATTTAAACCAGTTTTCTTCAGGGATCCTCTTTGGGCAAAAACCTCGAAATTATTCATAATAATCTAAAACAATGAATCACAACTGCTAACATTTATCGAGTGCTTACTACACATCAGGCCCCATTCTAGATGCTTGGCAGATATTACTTAGTTCTCAAAACAGGTCTGGGAGGATGACTGTTTAAGTATTTCCACAGTCAGCAGGGAGACTGGCACAACGAGACCGCACGACTTGAACGCGAGCACATAGTTAATAAACGGCAGAGGCAGGACTGGCTCCAGGATTCAGCGCCCAGGAGCTACAATTATGTTCCCTGGTTCGGGAAGATCCACAGAAAACTGTAGCTCTTATCAAAGACCCAGAATTTCATGAAATCAATGAAAATGATGATAAAGACTGTTTGGATCACAAGCAAGATTCTAACCAAACAGCATCTGGCAAAGTTAAACCAAATAAAACCAGGAGGTTTTGGAAAGTTGGAAAGGATAAAAACAGGCTAAACACTTGGAGATAGGAAGGATATTCAGTCATCCAATCTATCAGGAAAATTGCAAGGCAAAAACAGTTAACACTTGATCCTTTGCTCATTCTAAGAATTACAGACTTGCAATTATATTTTAAATGTTGTTAAACATAAGATAAAATAACATTCCTCACTTTACCTTCACTGTCCACGATAAAGTTCAATCAAATCTCTTTAACTCTGTTTACTATGAAATTCTGGTACCTGCTTTAAGTGACTTCACTTCAGTGACCTTTTCCAGGCATCAATTATCCTCAAGTAAGGAGGATCTCCTGTACCCAACCTGCATTTTAAAAGGGATTCACAACTTCAGAGTGGTTTGACGGAGAACTAGGATACCTCCTAGCAAAGCAGTCTAATATGGGAAGAGTCTGGAGTCTGAAAAACTGGTTTCTAATCCCTGCTGAACTGCACAATAGCCACCGTGAGTTTGGGACAATCTCTTAACCTGTCTCAGTTTGCATACTTAGAAATGGAATATTCCCTACTTCACGGTGCTCATTTGGGGAGACAATGAGACAGCACACATATCTGTGAATGGCTAGTGAAATGCTGGTTATTCTGAAACACTCAACTGCCATCTCCATGAGTAGACAGTCAATTTCACCAAGCATTCATCATTCATATATTACATATTGATTGGCTTTTAGTTGTATACCTTAGAGGCTGAGGGAAGTAACCAAAAACTAAAACAAAATGTCTGTTCTTAAAAGTCTGCTTGAGTTGTGAGTTTTCAAAGCGCATAAAAAAAGGTTTTGCTTTAAAAATTTAGCACATGAGGCAAATAAGTAATATGATATTAAAGCTGTAAAAACAGGAAATAGTGGAACGCCTAAGAAATAGTTTGATTCCAACTAGGATAATCAAGGTAGACTTCCTGAAAGAAGCTGCACGAAAGAAAGATTAAATCAGAGTGGTTTAAATCGAAAGACCTTACATCCACTTCACTATATGTTTGTTCATCCTGCCCCCTTTCTGGCCCTGTAAAAGGAGTCCCCAAAACGCAAATGGTGACAAAGCAATAAGGGGCTTGTGAAGACATCCAATTCATTATTATCTACCATGCCACCTGCCATATCTGGCACGCAGTGTAAATACTGTAGTGGCATAGCTCATCTACTGATAATGCCAAGTCAAGTCATTAATATACAACTCCACTGAAGACAGTGACAGAAAATTTTAGCTTCACATCATGCATTTATGAAGAGATAATCAAAGGCATATTTCTGTGAAAAGCAGGAATCATATTCAAAAGCTGTGCATCTTTGGCCAATCGTTCCCTGCTTTCCTGTATTATCTCTCCAGAGTGGAAAAAATACAAAACAATATTTCTATTTTGGCCCATCAGAATCACTAAACCCTGATATGAAGCGAACTGCTCAGATTGTAAACATGGAAAGAAGGAATAAATCTGCTGGGTAACAGTAAACTCAAGTAGCACAAATCACATCGAGTATTCTTGTAGACTCTCCTTATCAGTATTTAAGCAGCAGAGACAGTTAGAACCAACAACCACAGATAAAGCACACCACACTATTTAAATTCATCTACTGTTCTGGTGTCCTAGTCGTCTGTCCTGTACAAACCGAGATGGCTTATTCTCGGATTCAACACACAATCACCATGCTAAGTTGCTGGGTCTACTATCTGAGACTGTAGCCACTGACCCCCTTCATGCTGGTTAATTGCAAGGATTACAGACGCACAAGCACAAACTGGCCGATTTTGTACTCAGTCTAAAAACTCAGGCAAGCAACAAGATGTGATCAGCTAGTCAAGAAATAAAATTAGAAAATGTTCTATACGCTCTTCTGGCTCTTTTAAACTATTCAAATAATTACTGTTTGGACTCAATCTTACCAGCCACAGGGCATTCGATTTAACATAGAGATGAGAAAGGGGGAAAAATCTGTAAAACAATATAGCAAAAGCAGTTTCAATGAATTGAGTGTTGTCTGAGATGGACATTTATTAACTATAAACAGACGTTTAAGTAATTTTAATATATAAGTGTAGGTGCGGTTACAGAAACACATTAGAGGGGAAATGTTTAGGTGAAAATGTGGTCCAATACATGTCTTTCTTTCACCATTCAGGGAAAAATAGATTTCAACTCACTTGAAAACTGGCTGGCTGGAGACTACACAATTTCCCCCTGTAGCTCATTAAACTGTTATATCACCTTGACAGTCAATTCCTGCAAAGTTAAATGTAAATCGAAACATTTTTAATTGAATCATGCAATACATGACTAAGGCAGTTCACTGTTTAGAGGAAATTTGTGAAGTAATTCATTACTATATCACCCCAGACAGAAATAACTCAGATTTTAACATATCAACTAAAAGCCAAGGAGACCTGCAGTGAAAAGATGCTGTTTCTACTTATCTACCTCAAGGTCTATAGTGCTGACTCTCTGACACCTTATTCAGCAGTGGATAAGAAGCAGTACCAGTGGGACTTCCTTGGTGGTCCAGTGGTTAAGACTTTGCCTTCCAATGCAGGGGCTGGTCAGGGGATCCTACATGACTTGCATCCAAAAAACACAAAACAGAAAACAGAAACTATACTGCATCAAATTCAGTACAGACCTCAAACAAGTTTTAAACACAATAAAAACAAAAGAAGCAATATTGGTGAGTAGGAAAGGGCTTTAACTTGACAAGAAAAAAACCTGCTCCTCCACCCCTCTCTCAGCCTTCACACATAAAACAAGTCTTTCTTCAACAAAGATTTAACAAAGACACTAAGAGAGAAACCTTTGCCTGACTCATTCTGGAACACAAAGGTTACCTGTGGCTCTATGGTGATGCTCTGTATATTTTGAAAATGCACACACAAAAAGGAAAATTCTTTAATAACACAGCCCAAGGGTGTAAGGAAGTGGACCACTCAAGCGGTTTATACGATTAGCTTAACAAGAAGGGACATCCACTCTTCTACTGCTTCATGTGATCTATTTACAGTCAAGATGGCTATATTTAGAAAATTCCTAGAGTACATGAGAACTGAGAGATAAATATCAAACTACTACCCTTCCAGGCTGCCCTAAAATTTCTATTAGCCTCAGGAAAGCATGAGCCATTGGGGGTTTGCTTCAGCAGAATCTGAACCAGAACTATTACTCTATATTATACTTTAAAAAAAAAAGCGCTGCTGCAAACTGTATTCAGCGCAACACTTTAAATCGCTCCATATTTGAGATCAGAGTTTATACATATTAATGTGAAAGAGCCTATAGCCCAAACTCTACTGTTTATCACTACCTGAAAAATTAAATTAAACATACCACATTAAGCAACCAACCAAATTTGATCTCCATTAAACCCAAGCCAAGAGTGAGGCCTTGACAATAGGATTGAAGAGATTAGGGCTTAATTTAAACAAAGTGACTGCAATAAAACAATTCAAATGTGTGAGATTTTATAGGAGCAAGTACTTAAAGCACCTGAAGACAAATATTTACGTAAACTATCAGATCAGATCAGATCAGTCACTCAGTCATGTCCGACTCTTCGCGATCCCATGAATCACAGCACGCCAGGCCTCCCTGTCCATCACCAACTCCCGGAGTTCACTCAGACTCACGTTCATCGAGTCTGTGATGCCATCCAGCCATCTCATCCTCTGTCGTCCCCTTCTCCTCCTGCCCCCAATCCCTCCCAGCATCAGAGTCTTTTCCAATGAGTCAACTCTTCACATGAGGTGGCCAAAGTACTGGAGTTTCAGCTTTAGCATCATTCCTTCCAAAGAGCACCCAGGGCTGATCTCCTTCACAATGGACTGGTTGGATCTCCTTGCAGTCCAAGGGACTCTCAAGAGTCTTCTCCAACACCACAGTTTAAAAGCATCAATTCTTCGACGCTCAGCCTTCCTCACAGTCCAACTCTCACATCCATACATGACCACTGGAAAAACCATAGCCTTGACTAGACAGACCTTTGTTGGCAAAGTAATGTCTCTGCTTTTGAATATGCTATCTAGGTTGGTCGTAACTTTCCTTCCAAGGAGTAAGCGTCTTTTAATTTCATGCCTGCAGTCACCATCTGCAGTGATTTTGGAGCCCAGAAAAATAAAGTCTGACACTGTTTCCACTGTTTCCCCATCTATTTCCCATGAAGTGATAGGACCGGATGCCATGATCTTAGTTTTCTGAATGTTGAGCTTTAAGCCAATTTTTTCACTCTCCACTTTCACTTTCATCAAGAGGCTTTTTAGTTCCTCTTCACTTTCTATAAACTATACACTTTCACATAAACTATACAACATCATAATCTACTAAAGATAAAAAATTCAGGAACCTATTAAATCATAATTTAGAATACAAATATTACCGGAAGGAAGAAAAGGAGACCGCACCACTAACTGGGTCCTATAAATGAATGTGCAGTGAAGGTTCTTTTGAAGGCAAGAGACAAGATTAATCAGGGGTGAAAATATAAATGTATTAACACAAAGCAAAATGCGATTCTTATTTTGCTATGGTCTGCTACTGACAGCGTATTGTACTTTCTAGACAGACACCTTTGAAGTTTTTTATCCTTAAGAATCCCCTTCCCATTTCATTCCACCCTTATATGTCATGATCACATACCTTTATCTTTTCTCCAGTTCAAGAATTTCCCATCATTTGCCTCTTCCAACATAGGCTACCCCTTTGCTCTGATCTCCTAACCACTCTTTTCTCACAATCCCCTAGAAACACTCTTAAACACTCCAGAAATTTGAAACATTTCTACCCTTTGCCCTCTTTTCCCAATCCCAAGGTTAAAAAAAAAAAAAGGCTGGTTGCTCCCTCTGATGCCCATCCCCTGCCTTTAAGAAACACACCATAGGGACTTCTCTGGTGGTCTAGTGGTTAAAAAAAAGTCACTCAGTTGTGTCCGACTCTTTGTGACCCCATGGACTACATAGTCCATGGAATTCTCCAGGCCAGAATACTGGAGTGGGTAGCCCTTCCCTTCTCCAGAGGGATCTTCCCAACTCAAGGATCGAACCCAGGTCTCCTGCATTGCAGGCGGATTCTTTACCAGCTGAGCCACAAGGGAAGCTCCCAGTGGTAAAGACTTTACCTTCCAATGCAGGGGGTGTGGCTTCCATCCCAGGTTGGGGATCCCACATGCCTTGTGGCCAAAAAAACAAAAAATAAACCAGAAGCAATATTGTAACAAATTCAATAGAGACTTCAAAAATGGTCCACATTAAAAAAAAAAAAACAAAAAAAACTTAGAAAAAAAACCCTATAAATAGATACATACATTACTTTAAAAATTTTCTGTAACTCCCAACTACTCCTAATAATCATTAAAAATTACTATCACCAGGGATTCCCAGTTTGCAAAAATCTCCCAGTTAATGAAAGCTATGTTTTCAGGTTCATAAAGCCAATACCCCATCTGGTCTTTTAAAGTAGGAAATTAACTGAATCCTCTAGAGAACTAAGAAATCTCTGACCATGAACCTGAAAATGAGCCCCTGAGAGTCAGTAATCTGATTAGTTAAACTGGGTGAACACAACAACAGAATGGACCTTACATGGGGGAGATCCAGAGCTGGGAACAGATGCTAGAATCAGGAAGTGGCTTCCATCCAAGCCCAAAGTCAGTCCCGTGGCTCTTCTACAGAGATGAGTCACGGGAACACATTTCTGTCCTTAGCTTCTTTCATATCAATTGTGCCCAAGACCCAGATGATATTTCTCTGCATAATGAGTTGATTTCTTGATCAATGGATTCAGTGTGAGGCTTCCCAAGACCTGGTCCAAAGCCTCTTATACTCTCCATGCTTCCTTGGAGACACTCAGGAGAATATTTCTCAACTGGTGCAAATGTCAGAATTACCTAGGGGTCTCTTAAAGAAGAAATGCACACGCCCAGGGTCCCCTACCAGAACTACTGAATCAGATGCTCCAGAAAGAAGCCCCGAGATGGGTATATATAGTTTTTAAGCTCCTTAAACATCTCTGAAACACAGCACTGCTTGAGCACCACTAACTTAGGATGGAGACAATGGGTACAATGTAGCAAGCAAAGGCCCACAGGATCACCCCATAGGAAGGAGACAGTCAGGAGCAGAGAATTTCAGGCTGACCTCCTCCTGATGGTGAGCATCCTCTCCTCCTCTGCTGGTTGAAGTGTCAGCCAGGATCTGCCCCCTGGGCAAAGGAAGCATCCAGTAGCCTTGGCACTCGTCTGAAATATCCAACAGGTTGCTTCAGGGGGTATGGACTTTGAAAGTCGCCATTATACCACTAGAGCTGGCATCCTGGAGTGTCACAGGTGTATTGATAATTGACTCAGTCTGTTTTGTTTACAATTTCCTGCCCAACAAATTGCATGTTTCTGCAGATGTCTAACAAATTCAGGACATTTAATTCCTCAGCTGCCACCATCCTGCTGTTTCCGCCCTCCTCATCCATTGGTTATGATGGTGTCCAAAGACACATTCACCGGCATTAGCAAAGGTCATTAAAAAGCTCTTACAGCCATCTGTACCCAGATGGACAGGTCTCCAGCCAAAATAAGAGAGGTTCCCCCTCAAAGGAGGCCCAGAGGACCTGACTCTAAGCAGCACCACAGTTGGTTTTTTTAATTATTGTTTGTGGGCCCTGAATTATTTACATTTCAGCTGTAAATCTTAATGACCCATGCCATGTTCTTCTTGGCTTACTGATGGTAAGCAAAGCCAAACAGTTTCATTTACCTGATTCAACGCTACTGTAGGATGGGGGCCAAAGAAAAGTGTATCTTCCTAAATTGTCTTACACAGGTCCTTGGAGCAAATCATTCTTGCTTGAATCCTTGGCTGGGTCATTCGCCACACACTTACCAGGTAATTCCCTGACCCAGTCACCCTCCTTAACATCCAGTGGTACATCTCTATGCAAATGACTCATTTGCGTAGGGTTCTGAATTTTCAAATTTCTTGTTCTTTGAATTCTGCATCCCACACACAAAAAAATCTGACTTTATGAGAAATCAAACCACAACATTTTTTTTTAGTGTTCCTATAACGTGTTACAGATACTTAATATGTTGGCACCAGTTTCCAGAACAAAAGTTTAAAAATCATAATGCACCCTGGCAAAGTTTGATAAGATCTTCATAACAAAAACCAAATGCCTAGAAAGACGGGGTCAAAGGCTTTCCTAGAACACCCTGCACCCTGCCCAGAGAAATCAAATAAATCTGGAGTTTCAGCTAACCTTGATCAAATGAATGAGGGAAGAAAGGATTCTACTGCTCACATCTACCTGATAAAACCAGAGATCTCTTTTCTAAGTACTGACCTCCAAAGCACTAGGAAAAGTGAATCCTGAATTCCTGGCCTCCAGCCTCTGAGAGGAGGCTCTCAGCCACCGTCAGCCATACCTTTTTCCCATAGCTACACTGCTTTTCCACGCTCTTTCTGCCTGCCCTTCAGAACTCAAAGCAGACGTGCTCATCAGCGGAGCCAAATTGTTAGACTCATCAAGTTTATGAACACTGCATACAAAATGCAAACATTTCCTTCCATTTGGGCAAACATTGGCACGGGAAACTTTCTTTCCAATGTTAACAGCAGGGAGCTTAAATAAAAGTTCAGTTTCTAGAAGGGTGGGGGAAGAGAAAAAGCTAATTCTAAAAATATGTCATCAGCAGCATGCCATTGCCAGAGAAAATGGTACATGTTTCCCTCAAGCACAGTTCACTCAAATGAACTTGACAGCTTCAGAGATCACTTAAAAGAAAGAAAATTTGTTGCACAAGTCCTGCCAGATACTAAAGAGATCACGTCTCAACAGATAAGACTTGATAGATCCTCATCTTAAATATTTCTGTACGAAGATTATGTGAACTCAGAACTAGCACTTTGTCACATATCTGCACACAGACGTATGCCCTAAGGGTATTCTTCCAGTCCATTCATGGGAATCCTTACTGGAACCTGGCAATTAACTTTAACATCTTGCTACTGTTATCAATTCCCCTGAAAATAAATTAAAGGCCATCTGGGCATACAAGTAAAAATTACACAGCTAAACTTTAAATAAGCAGCTCTCCCCTTGTCCACAAGTGTGTCCAGACAAGCTAAACAATTTTAACTGGGTTACAAATTATAGGTGTCGGTGCCTTCTCTCAAATCCACCAAATGCTGGAAAATGCTGCTCTTCCGGCAGACCATTTCCTAAAAGGGGACTATCCAGAATAGTTTCCCATTTAAACATAATACTCAAGTTACTGAAAATTCTGTAAAAATCAGGTGTGATATGCTCGTTTGACCTGAAGCTGCAGCTCTCAAACATATGATTAAAAGGAAAAGCAGACAGGCATTACAACTCCCCAGAAAGCCACAAAAATAAAAGCCTCCATCTTCGAGAAGATGATCTCCAATTACAGCACAGTGCTAGTCTGAAGAAACGCCCAGTGTACTGCTGGGTGGAAACGTACCAGGCAAAAGGCTTCCCCATCTCAACAGGGGCAGCATGGCGGCTGAGCGGTCAAGCCCCTAGTGCAGAGCCTGAAGAGCTCTTATTTGTTTTCTCACCCTCCTAACCATAAACCTAGACTTCTGGATCCCGGTTGAAACTGGATAGGCACTTTCACAAGTGCAGCTCCCTAGAAGGGCATCGATGGTTAACTTTGCCCTTGGAGAAGATGAGAGAAGAACTATAAGCTGATCTCTAATATTAAATATTTAATGTGTTTTTAACACATCAGCCCTTTAGATTTAATTCCAGGCTTAATGCACCTGTCATGATACTGACTGTGATGGTATTATTGCAACCATATATTTTTCCGGCATTCAGAAAAAGATTTTCAAAAGATTTGCATCCCAGAAAATTCCAAGTAAAGTTCAATTTAACTGTTTTTAAAACACACTTGGAAAAAAGAAACATTTTCTCTACAGAAAACATTTTTTCTCCACCCTTAAAAAAAAAAAAAAGATAGCATGTTACTAAGTACAGTAAAATATAGACCTAGAAAATGCTGCAGGCATTGCTTTTTCTAAACACTGCATTTTTAAGATGGCAAAGACAAAAGCTGAGCCTTAGTGACAACAAGGTAAAGCTTAAATATGTTCTAATTTATGTAGCAACCCACCTCCAACATCCAAGGGACCCCTATGTAGGACAACTGTTAACATTAGTTTGATGCTGGAAGTTCTATAAATTCCATTAGGTGATGAAATGGCAGAATATGCATAAATGATGTGACCATACTTAGAAATATCAGTGGTTGGTTTTTTTTTTTCCTCAAAAGAAAATCTTCAATGGTATGCTTTTTCACTCATCTTTATGGATTGTACTAGCACCAGGATAAACTTAAAATACCCATCACTATGAGGCAGGGGACATGGGGCAGAGAAGACACAAAATTTAGATTAATACATTATGAGCATTTCCAGGAGGGACAACAAAGTTTTACACACATAGCAATTGATCCCTTCTTTTTAATTAGAAAGAGAATGTGGTATGTTCTCTAGCCTTGCACCATGGCCCCTCTCCTCTCCAAGAGTATGACGACAAGCTCACTTTGAACATTATTAACTAATATTGATTTAAGTGGAGAGGGAACTCTTGAAGTTTTTCACTCATCTGAAATGCAGAACACATACATATTTTACCAAAAGGTTTACTATGCATATTAATCTTTTACGCATTTTACTCCTCCAAGCGTGAAAAGAAACAAGTTGAAGTAATAGAGGTTGCCAGGTGTTGGTGGCACCCATTCCACTGTAATGACAGCCATGACTTAAGGTTTTGCCTCGCTCTACACTTCCTATGAATTGCAAATCTTCAGGTTGCCACAGCAACTCTATACACTGACAGGTATGCTTCCGGGAAGCATCCTGGTCACCCTTCCTATCTTGTTTGCTGGGCCTCAGAGCACTGCAAAACATCAGGGGATGGATCCCTTACAGAGTTACTCCAGCGCACTGTCCGGTCACCGCGATTCATCATTCCTATTTCTTGAGCTGACAAGCTGAGGTGGGGAAATGACTTCCTAAATGAGCGGAGCTGATTACCTGGGAAAGCAATTCTTCAAGATAGCACAGCTAACTAATAGCTCCATCTGCTACACATAAACACCTTCCAGAGCCCCCAGAAGTCATGTCAGAATACGACTAACAGAGCTGAGTCCTGGATGCCAGATTTCTTGTGTCATCACAGGTGTCTGACGAGCACAGAAAGCACTTGAACTTTTCTTCCTCTGTGGGGTAACTGGTGCTATATCATCTTCGGATCACAGGCTCCCCACAGAAGAAGATATTTCAGTAGGTGTTCCCAGTTCGATTTTTTTTTTCTTTTTAATAAACGTGAGACGTGCTCGCTTCGGCAGCACATACACTAAAAAATAAATGTGAGATAAAACTTCAGTACGAAGCCATCTGAAGTATACACAAAAAAGCGGTCGGACAGGCCTGGGGCAAAACACACTTCTCTGAAACCCAAATGACAGCAAAGCTCCAGGATAACCCAAAGACGAGAAGCTTTTCCATTGCCCGAAATAGATACTGGTATATACTGTGAAAGATTTGCAGCTTGTTTTAAAGTGATCAAATAAAAATAGAAGCTTTAAAAATGGTGACAGTGCATCCTGGTTTTGTAACTTAAACAAACTTAGGAAGGCTGTGTGGTTAGGATGCATCGATAAGCTCAGCAGACAGTTAAATACAATTTGGCGAGGAGAAGCAGAGCTGTACCAAGCTATTATTACAGATACAGACGAAACTATAAATGGCTCTCAGGATTTTTTTTTTCTTTAGAAATCTAAACACCAGCCACTTCCTCAGTACCCTAAGGGTTCTGTCTGCTTTTATTATTAATAAACCTTTGATAATATAAATCAAATCCTAACATCTCAATATTGGGTGTTTAAGGAGGCTGCACATGTCTACTCTCCTGACCAAAGTCTTGGCATTTTACAGTAGCTGCATTTAACACTGCTTCTATATCAAATGGGAACAGGCTCCAGCTCTTTCCACATTAGCTATGATTTTAATAATACGCCAAGCAAAACAGGCTAGCGTAATAAGTTTCATTGCACCCACTCCAACAACAGATAAGCAGTGCATTTTCATACAGTTTCCACTTGTTGCTAGGTAACCACACCGTAACGAGACATCTCCCAGCATTATGCATCCTCTTCGCCCAAATTTGATGTGCTTTGGGCATTAAATACTGTTATTTTAACCATATCTATCTCTCAAAACAGTTTAAAGCTTTGGTTTTGATTGCGACATAGGTTTTGAGGATGGTTGCTTCTGAGGGGATTTTTTTATGTGCAGAGATTCTAAAAGATACACTACAATAACATCTTTCTCTCTTCCCCAGAGCAAACCCACTGCGTCATCCAATGAATTGATAGCCTGACACTTCACAGAGAAAGTAAACCCTCTCGAAAGACGTCCACACTCTGCCCTCTTAACAGTAGACAATGTCAATTAAAAACTTCCTTACTGCTTTACGTGACCATGAAGGGAACTGTGTAAGCAGGGGTCTGTGTGGAGTTGGGCTTCACCTGCGGGCTTCAAACAGAAACCCTTTAACTAGGAGCATCCAGGCCAAAGCGGGAACCCCATCTGTCAGCCAAACAAACCAGCTTTCTGCTGGAGAAAGGAAAAGCTCTGCGGGAACAGATGCAGCCCGACCTGAGATACTGAAGGACTCGGGCAACGGGGAGGCAGGAGGGGTACCTGCAGGAAAGGCAACAGACACTGACATTTTAAAAAGAAAATAAATCTTAGCAAGAGGCATGAGGCATCTCCCAAACATGAATTTTCTTTTGAGCTTCAGGAATATTTTATCCTACATGATTAGGGGATGCCAAAAAATGTTTTATCACCTCAGATTGTCAATGGGGCTAAATGTCTCTCTCACAGATGATATAGAATTGAAGGGAACTAATCAATGGGGCTGAATGATCTCTCTCACATAGGATATGAAATTGAAGGATATTAATCACACTCCAGAGTAGGATGCAGACAGGGCACCAGATTCCGAGCCTCAGCCTCTTGTGAACCCAGAGCCTGTTTCCTGTCCTTTCAGTGCCCCTGAAGGCACAGCTGCCTGCTCTCTTCAGAGGCAGAGAGGAGTGGGAGTCCCAGGCCAGCTTCAGTCCCTACCTGAAGTCTTGGCTTGCTGAGCAATCCTTCCCCCTCTTAGGTGCACCCCTGTGGTCAGAGAAGCAGTTCAAAGGGTTTTGCCTCCAGGCGCCCCTGGATACACCTGGAGTAGGGGCACCAGGCTGGAGAAGCGCCTCCACTCCCTCGGGGGGAAGGTCTCTGGGGGTCTGCTGCAGCGCACTGGGTGTCACCCAGGAAGCTCTTCTTCCATTCACCATCCCTTCCTTTGCTTCCTCTGGGTCTTTCCACAGCTTAGACGGTTTGACCTATTTTAGTTCTTTTTAAAACCTGGATAATTTTAGGTGGAAAGGCAGGGCTGGATCTCTACTATTCACGAGGACAGACTAAGATGAAACAGAGAGAGTGGACGGATAAGGCAAGAGCCAGGAAAACACTGCCATGTCTCCCAAGGCATGTATATTAACAAACTCCACTTAATTTTTCAAAATTCCAAGAATGCTACAGATCCAGAGGGTGGGGGAACTTGGGACGGATTAATAAATTCATCTTTCTTTCTGCTCCATATGAGAACATCACTTGGTCTATTCTGTTAACTCAAAACAAAC
Organism: Bos grunniens; assembly: GCF_055505025.1. NCBI lineage: Eukaryota > Metazoa > Chordata > Mammalia > Artiodactyla > Bovidae > Bos > Bos grunniens. The sequence continues at coordinate 26,500,297 of NC_141179.1, forward strand.
CCACCTAGTTACTGACAGAAAGCTTAAAATGACCAACAGTCAGACGAAGAAGATGAAGTTCTCCATGTGCAGACTCTGCGGTCCAGCAACGCTCTCTGTTGGCGGGTATCCTCGGCGCACGTGCACAAGGAGACACGTACACGAACCATCACTGACGTAAGAAAAGTCTGCAGACAGCCCATGTGCCTATCAACAGGGGGACGGCTGAATAACAGGTGTATGTGTGCTTTGGGATACAAGGTAAGCGGCTAAGTGGAACAAGCAAAACCTGCATGCAACAACACGGCCGGGCTTCTGGGCACCGCCGTGGAAGGGACTAAGCTGCAGAATGATGTGTGCGGTATGCTAGCACATACGCCATCCCACAGCATTCCCACGAACTATATATTTACATCTCCATCTGGACGGACAGACACAGATACACACAGACAGACAGGTAGGTAGACAGAGACATGAGCAAATACAGAGGAAAACAAGTTAGCGGACCCCACTAGGCATCCATCAATGAGGACTTCAGCCTTTTCTAAAATACTTTTAAAGGGAAATATATTCATATATTTCTTGACTAATTAGAAGTTAAAGAAAAAATATATTTATAATAAACTGGGAGGTAACTGAAGGGGACAACATCAAGAACTAAAGGAAATACATCTGAGTCTTTCAAGTTCTATCAAAGGACTAGCAGATGAACTGATTCTACCTCCTCTAAAAGTGTTACTTTTGAAAAGCATTTCAAGACAAGGATACAAATATCTAGAATATTTGTATCTAGTTTTGGTGGATTGTGAATTTATGTAAGTTTAAAATATCTAGACATTTATTTTAAACATCTAAATATTTATGGGCTCCTTTAGAAAAGAGCCAACTTTATCAATATAACTACCTTACTACAGCATGGCAATACATCCATTAAATGGAAAAAAATAATAAAATATTAATTCTTATAACACCTTCAGGATAACTGGCCATGGAAGAAAATATATAAATGGGACTCATTTATATAAAAGTGAATCCATTAAGAATGGCAAGAGTCCTTGCATGTGGTGAATTTCTTGTGTTTGGAAATGTGCCTAGAAGTCATCAGATTTGTTGTTAGTGAACCCCCATCTGTCATAGCTCGTATCTGAACTATGGATAGCTCTTAGTCCCCAAATCAATATGCTGTGCATTCGTGTCATCTAGCATCCAGTCTAGAAGCTCTGCAATTGTCTATGAGCTCCTCGATTCTTATTTTCACAACCCTGTGCTTTGTTATAATTCTTGACATCCAACTGACAAAATATAGAAATATCATTTTAAAGACTTCACTCAAGAAAGCTTGGCTGTGGAGAAAAGGCTACTTCTGTGTGTGTGTGTCTGTCTGTTTGTCTCCACCCACACATGGAAACTCAAGAGAGGATAAAATTATAAAACATTATACTTCATTATGGTTAAGAGGTTATCACCTCAAAGGACTGGAATGTGTCTCAGGCAAGATACTTTTAGCAGTGTCTCATCTATGAGGCCAGGTATCCACCAAGTCCAGCTTCCCAGAGCATCAGAGGGGAGTGTCAGAGCTCCATGGCGGGCACTAAGTCACACCAACGCCACAGGCCTACTTAAGCCCTAAGCAAGTCATGGACAAGATTTTACTCAATGGAAGATGATGGGCCATCACCATTTACTCTATTAACATACTTTTCATATACATCTGGTAGTCTTAGTTATCCAGTTTTCCAACTTATAACAAAATAAAAACAAATTAAAAAAAAAAGAAAAAGCTGAGGGCAAAAGAAGAGATAAGAAAAACCATTTTTAAAAATTACTGAGAACTAAGAAAAGCCTAGCCATCTCTCTGAGTGCAGAATGGACAAAACAACCAATCCATATGAATGGACTCGAATAAGTTGATTAGCATTCTACAAGATCCTGGGTTATTCACACAAAACAAAATTCAATCTCCTATGTTTTTTAAAAGGCATAGAATTGTGTATGCCATTTTGGGACAATTTTCATCAAACAGCAGGCATTAAGTTTCTCTGGTGAGCTCTACTGAGTTGTCAACGCCATGACATTACCAAAGAAAAAAGAAAAAAATGGATAAGGTGATTTTCAGTTCAGTTCAGTTGAGTCGCTCAGTCATGTCCGAGGTGATTTTAGGTGGTACTAATAATGTGTGTGTGTGTGCTAAGTTGCTTCGGTCATGTCCAACTCTTTGTGACCCTAAGGACTGTAACCCATCAGGCTCCTCTGCCCATGGGATTCTCCAGCAAGAATACTGGAGTGGGTTGCCATGCCCTCCTCCAGGGGATCTTCCTGACCCAGGGATTGAAAGTGAGTCTCTATGTCTCCTGCATTGGCAGGCGGGGTCTAATAACAATAGTGTCCAAAAGAAAGGTGTCCATGAGGGCAAAGACTTAGTGTAGCTTGTTACCTGCTTAGTTTCCATGCGTAGAGCAGTGACTGGAACTCAACGCTTCTAGAGGGCATGAATGTATAAATGAAATAAATGAGAGGCTGAAGAAATGTATGAATCAGCAGATTGAAAACAAATGGACTCAGGATCCCTCCAAACTCTACAAACCTAGAATTTGAATGAAATATTAAAAACTTTAATATTTCAGGTTCACCTTTGGAAAAACAACTTGTAAGGAATACCATAAATGAAAAGGTATGAGGAAGAGAAGGCAACGTGAAACACATTTACAAAGAGGAGAGGAAGGAAAAAGTTGATGTCTTTAATTGCCTACCTTGTTTCTAAGACTCAAGAGCTCTTGCATTTTCTCTTTTCACCACCTCATCCCCTCCAGCTGAAGGGTGGACATGCATGGCACAGGTCCACAGTTCTATAGAGATCTCTAAAATTGGGTGTGGAGAGAACCTGACAGCCTTTGTTTACTTAAGATTTACCTCAAAAGTTCATTTTTTACTTTGAAAGGCTTTCGTCCTATAATGTGTTTCAAAAATAAATTCCATCAACATTAAATCACATCTTCTTGAATTATAAACCTATCAAGCGGAAGGAATTAGCCTTAAGCTGCCAACATCAAAGCAAAGGAGTCCGGCCTTCAGTGAGAACCGCCTACCTGATTGATGGCTCTGTCCCTGCATTCAGAGTCATGCTAAGTAGAAAACAAAGAGGTTATCAAATTTCAGTAATTAATATGAGTAAACATGAGTTGAGCTAACAAAAGCAATTACTTGGAATTTTAGTGCCATTATCTCAACATTTCATGTTTTGCCTATTTCAATGGAAAGCGGAGATTAAAATGAATGCCTCAAGACTGGAGATTTGGTCATTTCAATTCCAAAGTTACCATCCACCTGTGTAGCACAGTTGACAGCTAATTTAATACTCTCGTCCAGATAAAATAAATTACTCTGACTTCAGTTTATAAAGAATAAAAAGACTCCCTAGCATTTTCACTCATTTTTGATATGAGAAAAATCATTTCAATTTTCTGAATTAAAATCGGCAGGACAGGTGGGAGGGAGCACATGTTTGTTTCTGATGATATTTTTACATTTTGCTGACATTAGTGGAAATATTTCACTTTGATATTATCTTCTGGCTTGGGTCTGCATCTTTTTGCACTTCTTTCTGGAGTCATAACTGAGCACTTCTACAGCCTTAATTATACTAAAAGGAACAGGAGGGGTAAGGACTGTGATTTCCTTTCTTAAAGATACAAAAAAAGTCCCAGAAAACTGGAAAACAGATTGACAACTTCTATTAGAAATACTCCCAGTATAATCTCGGAGCAGTAAAATATGAATTATTCCAGATTATTTAAGTGTCAGAATAAAGTGTCACTAAACGACCCTGACTCTATCATCCTGGGACCATCCACCTCCCTCATAAGACCATATTCAGTCCATCACCAAGCTTGCAGATACGGCCCCTAAATACTGCTCAGCTTCACCCACTTCTCTCCTTGCCCCTACACCACCACCCTAAGACAAGCCACTGCCACCTCTTGTCCAGACAGTAGCCTCCTAAGCTGTGGGGCCCCATCAGCATCCACTCATACCCCTTCACACTGGAGCCCAAGTGCTCTTTCTCAGGAAATGACTAGGATCATGTTACCCCTTCCTAATTTCTTAAACCCTCTCAAAGCCTTTCCATGTTTCTTAGAATAAAGCCCCCAATTTTTCCCAGAGCCTACAGGGCCCTGAGCGGCCTGACCACTGCCCATCTCTCCACTTGCCCTCTGACTCCAGCCACAATGGCCTTCTTTCAATCCCTTTAACGCACTTGGTTCCTTCTGGAAAGCACTTCCGACAATTTATGGCCTGGTTAACTCACACCAGCCCTTCAGTCACAGGTCAATCATCACTTTTCTGTGGTTCCCACTCTGGCCATCCAGACCACACCAAGTTCTCTTAGTTTATGATTTCATTGAGCTATAGGTTTCTCCTCCGTGACACTTGGACCACTTAATAACTGTACATTTGTGCGACGTTCGCTTAATAAATAATTATATTAAGTATATTTAATAATTGCTCCTTGACTGCAAGGCGCATGAGGGCAGAGGCCAAATCTGCTTTTGCTTACCACTGGCTTCTTCCACTCAGCACCTAGCACATACTCATTAAATAAAAACATCCTAAATTAATTGTTTCATGCGTTGCAATTATCCATCTGGGATCTGCCTTCCTTGGTGAGCTATGAGGTCAGAGATTATGCCTTTCTCCCCCTTGGCCTCCTCATCATCCAGCCTAGAGCCTGGCCCATGGTAGACTGTTGATCAATAAGTGCTTAATGAATGCCTGAGCAGAGTAAACAAATGTTTTTTTAAAAATATAAAGGCAGTAGCTCTGACCATCTCTTGGAATGATTAAGCATCCCAATATTTGTATTGCTCAGGAGAATCAATTATCCAAACTTCCTGCAATGTTGTTATATGAGAAGAGATTTGTGGAAATAAGGTGGCTATGATAGCCGGAGGGTCTGACACATCCACCCACTTAAAACTGCTCCCTTTAGACCAACATGCCCAGTTCACACAGGACAAACAAAAATCTGTCCACACACATTTTCATTTGAACAGGAGTCTATCTGTGCAGAAGGAGAAAGAAATTAATTTCTGTGCACTTCTGAGAGTTTGACATCCTACCTAGATTCGTACAGCACACTCAGATGATCAAAGCCTAGCTTCCTGGTTAAAATCAGGTGAACGACAACAAAAACACTAATGTTTAAACGACATTCCAAATTATGGCATGTTCAAGGTTCAACTTGTCAAGTTCAAGGTCCCTTTAAGGGCTTCTGTATGTCTAATGAGGGAATCCAAACGATGAAGCCATATATCTGCACCGGCGTTTGGTGGGGAGAGATGCACAGCCCCCAAAGCATTACAACATCACGAGACTTAATGTGTTGACTGTTGTACGGGGCCTTTTCTTCTTCTGCAGAGCCATGTAGATAATATTTCAACAATAACCACACATTTCTCCCTGCGGTATAGACACATACAAAATGCATTAGGAAAGATGCCAATAACTGAAATGCTTTTCTCCGTAGCTCTATTCAACTGAGTGTCTCCCAGGTGCCACAGAAGTGCACAGCTTTCTGAATCTGGTTCCAAAGGGAGCTCAGAGTCAATAAGCCTCCTCAGCTATCATCCAGCATGACTAAATCACTCCAAGGGCAAACCTTTCTGAGTTATGTGACCATTTCTTTTGCAGAGTTTTACCGAAAATGGCATGCCATAAACCAATTTATCTCAAGGTAACCCACACTGCTGGATGAAAAGGAGCCCCAGAAACGAACAGAAGGAAGAAAATGCTAACGTTTCAAGTTCCACAGGATCTTCGATCACACAGAGAAATGAGCATAAATGAAGAAACCAAGAAGGTTTCCAGAACCTACAAGGGATCATTCCAAATAGCAATAGAATCCCCCTATCCCAGGATTAGAATAAACCTGTCACTACGGTGGGGCTTTGCCTTTTAAAGGGGTACAGCAAGGAAATTCTCTGCTGATGAGAAGCAAGCTGTGCAAACACATCAGTGGGTTCAATGATGTTCAAAGGACATTCTGGGATGCCTTTTATGTTGTTCTCTTGCGAGCCTTGGACAGGAAGACGAGGGAATTCTCCACTCAGAAAATACTCCATTATTTTAATAGGATTACATTTTAGATTGACAATGTTTAAAATAGCCCCCTGAATTTATCAGCCTGCCAGCACTTCAAGTAAGTAATTTTAATGCAAAGATCTTTTAAGTTTAAGTAAATGACTGGCAATGAGTCAAAAAATTCCCTCTAGCTTTCTAAAACACGACACTCCAGCCATCAAATGGGAGTTCATGAACTCAGGAGTAAGGACCTTCACACTGGGTTCTCTGCGTCTATGATTTGCCACATTTTTAAATACATGAGTTTCTCTGAACTTTTATTTTTTATGACTCCTCTTTGGTTTCCAAAAGCATATTTTGGCTTGACAAGATACAGGCTGACTGCAAGGTTCAACTGAATCTCTGACAAAGGTATCGTATTCTTTAGTCTCTAAAGCCTCATTATTCCTTCCTTCATCACCCGTCCCTTCTCCTTTGCAACAGACAAATCAATAATATTAATACATACCCAGGACCGACCATATGCCAGGCCCCAGCTAAGTGCTCTAAATAAGCCAAGTGATTTTTGTTTCCTGCTCCAACTACCCCCCTTGCGTCAGAGATCCTGGGTTAGAAACCAGGCTCTGCCATTTACTATCTTCAAGTTTCCTAGCTCTATATGTCTTGTTTCCTTATCTGTACAATGGGTTGAAAATAGTTCTTCCCTCAGGCAAATCTCATGAGGATTAAATGAGGTCATCTGCGCACAGCAAAAGCACAGTGTGGGCGGGAGGCAAGGACCCTGTCACTGGCTGGCTTTCACCTCTCCTCCCTACTCTTCAAGCCACTGGCCTGAAATCAAATGGAACAAACAACACTCTTTGCATGAGATTTTCTGAAAAGCTGAGTTCCGATTAGAGGATCAGTTCTCTGAGGACTGTGATGACTGTTTCGCTTTCTCGCATAGTTGCTACCACATTCCATTATAATATGATAAAGCTTCAGATTACCTAATAGCATGGGTTGGGAAAAATAAACAGTAGACGGTCTGGGGTAGGGGTTGGCAAACTACCATTTGCGGGCCAAACCCACACAAAGCTAAGAGTGATTTTTATGCTGTTTAACGGTTGACAAGATCAAAAGAGGAATAACATCTCATGACACATGAAAATTGCATGAAATCCAGATTGCCAGTATCCATAATAAAGTTTTATTGGCACACAGCCACACTCATATGCATTTCCTATGGCTGTTTTCATATTACAACAGCAGAGTGAACTCAGTGACAGAAATCTGTGGTCCAAAAGGCCTCATATATTTACAGAAAGCATTTTCCAATTCCTGGTATAAACCAGTATTTTCTGGTTTAGAAAAAGCTTAGTACACGATGGTGAACATTTAAGAAATCTACAAACCCCTCTGAGAAACCACAAATGGTACTGCTTCAGTGTTTCTTGGTCGCAAAGAGTCGGACACGACTAAGCGACTTCACTTTCACTTTCAGTGTCTCTACAAAGACACTAGGCAACAGGGTTTGGGCTAAAAATAGATATCACGGTGATGGGGGCTCTGAATATGAAAAAGTTAACTATCTTCTGCTGTTCGTTTTATGCACTAACCCACTTCACTCAATAGAATAAATTAGGAAAAAAGTACCATATACACACACATACATCTCATACAAAACCAACAAACAAGGACCTACTGTAGAGTACAGGGAACGATACCTGTTCTATATTACAAGGTATCTTGTAATACCTTATAATGGAAAAGAATTTGAAAAAGTATATATACGTATATGTATGTATACATTATCTATAGATTATGTGTATAGATAGATAGATTCAGGCTTCCCAGGTGGCATTAGTGGTAAAGAATCCACTTCTCAATGCAGGAGACATGAAAGACATGGGTTCGATCCCTGGGTAGGGAATATCCCCTGGAGGAGGGCATGGCAATGCACTCCAGTATTCTTGCCTAGAGAATCCCATGGACAGAGGAGCCTGGTGGGCTACATCCATGGGGTCGCAAGGAGACGGACACGGCTGAAGTGACTTAGCATGCATATAAGTGAATCACTTTGCCATACACTTGGAACTAACACAATACTGTAAATCAACTAGACTTCAATTTTTTAAAAAATGCTTATTTTATGTCTATCATATGACACAAAGGGTCAAGATGGTCACATATCTTCTTTTTTTTCCAATTCTGAAATCTTTTATATCCTTTAATGTGAATAAATATTGTTACAGCTTTTTCCAAACGTATTCCTGGAAACATGAGTCAGCTACTGAGTGTCTTTGCTGCTTTGCTCTCAGTTAATAAGTGTGCTTCTCAAATACAACTCCCACCTATTTACTGAATTTTGTTGGGGCGGGGAGCCCACCTGGCATTCTCTTCTCGACTCTTCTATGTCTCAAGTTCCTTTGTCATATACTTTGACTCTTTTGGATTTATATACATCTGAGGTCATAACAATGACAATAAGTGTAATTGGTAAGCTCTGGCCCATGAGTCCAAGTCTTGAACTTAATTCTCAGTGGACCATTTAGCTGCTCTGTCCTGTAATTCAGTAATTCATGCACTTAGTTTTCAGGAGAAACAACTAAGAGAATGAGGATAAATGAAAGCAAACCCACCGTCCCCAACACCCCAGCAGGACAGCAGTGTCCCAAGTATGACGTGCTTGTTTCTGAAACGAGAGGGACTGACTTACTGATCATGCCATCCCCTCTACTTCTAACAGAGTCTGGAATGCAGTAACAGCACACTTAATTTTTGCTTTAAAAAGGTCCTCTTTCAGTGGTCAGTCAATAAACCAAAGAGCTTATAAAAGGTGCCTGAGTCTGAATTGAACTTTGTTCTCCTAACTCCTAGCAGCTTCAGAGCTCTAGATAGCACTGGCAATAAATATGAAAGAACAATAGAATCCAAGTAATCCTTCTTGTGAGTAAAATGTCTGCTGGAGAAGTCTGTGGGGCAGCACCAAGAATTACATGTACTCACAGACAACAATGGACATGAGTTTGAGCAAACTCCGGGAGATAGTGAAGGACAAGGAAGCCTGGTGTGCTGCAGTCCATGGGGTCCCAAAGAGTTGGACACGACTGTGACTGAACAACAACAGACAACAAAATCTGGAGTATTCAGCTCTCAGAGTACTTACATCCTTGGATGGAATATTTCTTCCCACTTAGAGATATTTCTACTCCCAGAAAATGCAAGAAAATGTAAGAAATGCAAGAATCGCCCAAAGGTAGAATGGAAAGTTCTATCACTTTATTTGTTTGCCTCATCATGCAGCATGTGGGATCCAGTTCCCTAGCCAGGGATCAAACCCACACCCTCCACATCGGAAGCACAGAGAATAATCTCAACCACTGGACCACCAGGGAAGTCCCTCCATCACATTATTGAACAAATAATTCTCAGCTTGTTCAGTTCTTTCATGATCTGAAAAAGAAAGCCTTTCCCTTTTTCTTTTCCTGATTTGAGGGAAAGGGAAGAAAAAAGCTAGGCCCAGATTTATAAGACATAAGGACAAGACCAAACGGACTTAAGAAACTAACACCATTTTAAATTACATTGACAAAACATGTACCCAAATTTGCCAGTTGTTGCCACCTGATTCATCTTGAGTATAATAACAAATAAGCACAAGAAGAAGTGTTCATGACTACAGAATGCTGTCCTAATCCTACCCAAAAGCTGGTGGAGAGTCAGCAACTTCACTAAAGAGAGGAGAGGAAAAAAGAGGAATGCCCCCAAAGCAAGAGGCTAGTAATATCCCTGAAGTTCCTCTCATCCCAAAATGTTGAACTCCCCAGTCCAAATCAGACTGAAATGACAACTTCAAAATCGGATGAGAGAGGAACTACACAGAGCACATGCTTCTTGCTGGCTGGCTTTCCTTCGGAACCACTTTCCTACTGCAGATTTTTTTATTTATTGCCATGAAAATGATACCTGTCACCAGAAGTTACAGTATAGACAGCACCTAACTCATTATCAGGGTGGATAAAAAGGGAGAGTTTGAGGAGGTTTCTCTCCTCTCAATCAAAAGAAGTGTGTACTAGAGAAAGGAAAACAAATACAGGAGAATCTTTGCTAACAATGCCTAGCTTTAAGGCTCCACATGAATAAAAAAATTTAACAAAAAACAAAGCAGAACTAGGGGAGTATTGTGAAATGCCTGATTGCTGAGCGAGCGTATTTTAGCATACTAGTTGTCAGAGCAAGTCAGTGGGATTTGAGAGCACATTTCTGTTTTGACATCTGGCCCATAACAAAATTACTATTGATCTGTTGTGAGCTTCCAGCAAAAACAGTATCACCTAGTCTTAGAACAAAGAATCATACACTAAATAACAGGCAATAATCATCCTGTATTTGTGCCTTCGGCCCCAAAATCACATCTCTGCTGGTGTTCTGCTTGGTCCATTTTGGGATGAACGTCCTATTCCTGAATCGAGGTGTCCAGATGGTTTTTAAAAGTGATTTTTACCACAGTAGGATCAAGCCCATCCTTCCGGTAGCCTGGTGGCAGCGGTAGTGCAATGCTGGCACCCACCTTGAACACACACTTTGGTTTGCTGCTGATTCTGGAAACTGACAGGACAAGCATTATTTTCCAACAGATGTTCTAGAGGCAGTGGAAGGAAACAATGAAACAAATCCGACAGTCAAAACTGTTCATGAAGGTTTGGAAGAGGCAAAAATAAATAAAAGAAGAAAGTAGAACCATCAGCCTTGTTTCTAATTTGTTTTCACAGCTCTAAAAATAAGTATAGGCAAGTACCACTCACAAACGATGCAACTTTCATTAAAATGATCATTTATGATTTTTAGTGAGCTATATATTTGTCAATGACAGTAATAATGTATTAGAGAACTCTGACATAACATTGTGTGTGCCAAAGAACCAGGTTCCTCCTGTAGCATTGTTTAGCTGGATATTGCCTATTTATTGTCCAGACTAGTAAATATCTTCTTTGTTTCAGGCCTTGGCATATGCACCCCCAAATACATCACAGCCTGCTTTTCAGACCAAAGCTGTATTAACCAAGAAGCTATCAAGTTTTTTTTTTTTTTTTGGTCTGCATCAGTCAAAAGAAGACAAACAATATAGATCAAGTGCATCTGCGCTCCACTCCATTGATTTGTTGCATGTGTGGTTAAATCCTGTCAAGCAGTATTAAAGGTGACACATTATCATCAGAGCACCCACTCCGAGAGAGGCTCAGTGAGTCATCAGAGAGGCTTCTTCCTGCCATGCAAAGCAGTTACAAAACTTACTCCAACTCAAAGGACTTTTCAAACATGCAACCTATAACCCTCCAGCAGTACTTCAGCAAGGAGCTCTGAGTGCAACGATTTTATAATGAAAGGTTAACCACTACCACCTTGGAGTGGAGGGAGAGATGATATGAGGGGCACAAGGAAGACCATATACTCAAAGATTTGGTGCCATGGCATCTTAAAAGGAGCCTAGTGTGTGCTAAGTTGCTTCAATCATGTCTGACTCTTTGTGACCCTATGGATTATAGCCTGCCAGGCTCCCCTGTCCATGGGATTCTCTAGGCAAGAATACTGTAGTGGGTTACCATGCCTTCCTCCAGAGGATCTTCTCAACCTAAGGATCAAACCTGTATCTCCTATGTCTCCTGCATTGGCAGGTGGGTTCTTTACCTCCAGCACCACCCAGCAAGTCCATCCATCTTAGATGATTTAGGTGTAACCTTGACTGCAGGGGCTTCCCTGGTGGCTCAGAGGTTAAAGCGTCTGCCTAGAATGTGGGAGACCTGGGTTCAATCCCTGGATCGGGAAGATCCCCTAGAGAAGGAAATGGCAACCCACTCCAGTACTCTTGCCTGCAGAATCCCATGGAGGAAGGAGCCTGGTAGGCTACAGTCCATGGGGTCGCAAAGAGTCGAACACGACTGAAAGACTTCACTTTAACTTTCACTTGACTGCAGGTAAGAGTAGACCAGATAGATGCTATTGTCTAGAACCCATTCATGACTTTAAACATGTTTCCCTTCTAGTTCTTTCACCAGAGACTAGAGACAAGAGACCACTCCTGGTGGTCTGTGGTTCACTGATTGCTGTGGATTAATACACTGAGTCCCTTGAACTGCAAGGAGATCAAACCAGCCAATCCTAAAGGAGATCAATCCTGAATATTCACTAGAAGGAGTGATGCTGAAGCTGAAGCGCCAATACTTTGGCCACCTGATGTGAAGAGTCGATTCATTAGAAAAGACCCTGATGCTGGGAAAGATTGAGAGCAGAAGGAGGAGGGGACAACAGAGGATGAGATGGTTGGATGGCATCACCGACTCAATGGACATGAGTTTGAGCAAGATCCAGGAGATGGAGAAGGACAGGAAAGCCTGGCATGCTGCAGTCCATGGAGTCACAGTCAGACACAACTGAGCAACTGAATAACAACAACAAACACTGAAGCACTGCACGTTTCTCTTCATGGCCTCAAAGGATGTGTTCTGCTGACAGACTGCAGCTTAGGAGAACCAATTCTTTAATTAATGTTTTGCAGAGATGTCCACATGCTGACCTCAGCAATATTAAAGGCATACAATTCTTATGCAAAGTCACGAATGCAAACTCATTTCAAAGTTATCTATGAGAAATTGTCAGATCAACTCTAATGACAAAGCACAGCCAAGTGGTGCTCTGAGAGAGGGAATCCATTACACTGCAGTAGCACAGAAGGTCTTTTCATAATATCTGCACGAAGAACATGAACAATTGCTCGCTTTTTTCTAGTTTATTTTTTCCCATCAAAACATTGGAATACGGTTCAGAATTTCTAAAGTAAATCATATTTTTAATAAACTCTGTTATGTTTTTATTATACACCTGTAAATTTTTTTTTAAATCTGTTCCCTGTATTAACAGCTCTACAAGTGGCAGAAATCAGAACAGCAAACATTTATCCTGAATTTGCCAAGGCAGCACTGATTTCAAATATTCTACCCCCTTAGTACTTGTTGTGTGTTAGTTGCTCAGTCATGTTTGACTCTTTGCAGCCCAATGAACTGTAGCCCGCCAGACTCGTCTGTCCATGGAATTCTCCAGGCAAGAACACCAGAGTGGGTAGCCATTCCCTTCTCCAGGGGATCTTACTGACCCAGGGATAGAACCCAGGTCTCCTGCATTGCAGGCAGATTTTTTACCGTCTGAGCCCACCAGGGTGATTGAAATGTCCCAGAAATGCATTTAATTTAATGTCCAAACTATATTTTCAGTATCTCCATCCACATGTGATTTTGGCAGGAAAAAAAAATTATTTGGCATAATCTTCTTCATTTCTCATAATCTTTTGTGGGGTTTTGGTTCAGAATATATCATCACTGCATCAATATTGCAAACAGCACACATTTCATCCCCTGACAGAGATTTTCCCTATACTTATCACACATAATATGCGGTAACTATTTCAGGGCCTTATTCTTACTAGACTCTGAGCTCTTGGAGGAAAGGCATCCTATCTGCTTGTTAACCAGTATCCCAATATCCAGCATGGTGCCTGGCACACGATGGGTGCTCAGCAAATACGTGCTGAATTCTGGAGTGAAACATAAAGCAAATACAAAGACAGAAATGACACACTCCACCCAGGAAAATCTCTAAGGAATCAACTAAATGCAATAGGGTGCTTTACTACTTCAGAGAGACGTGAACTGTTCCTCCTCATAGGCAAGTATGTGTGTATGAACTCCATAAAGGCAGCAAAGGTGAATTTGGGGCAAAGACCACTACTCCATGGAGTGAGCTGCTAGGTCAAATGGGACCATAAGACCACCGTTTGAATAATGAGCCAATGAACTCTGCTTCCTGAAGTTTTCCTTCGGAGCTTCTGAGAAAACTGGATACTCAGTGGCCCTTTGGCTTTCATTTTTCAAGGACAATAATCTAAGTTTGGGCTTCCCTGGTGGCTCAGTTGGTAAAGAATCCACCTGCAATGCAGGAAATCCCAGTTTGATTTCTGGGTCAAGAAGATCCCCTGAAGAAGGTATAGGCTACCCACTCCAACATTCATGGGTTTCCCTTGTGGCTCAGCTGGTAAAGAACCCACCTGCAATGTGGGAGACCTGGGTTCGATCCCTGGGTTGGGAAGATTCCCTGAAGAAGGTAACGGCTACCCACTCCAGTATGCTGGCTAGTCCATGGGGTCACAGCAAGTCAGACACAACTGAGCCATTTCACTTTCAATCTAACTTTAGTTCAAAATTTTAGCAATCACGACTCTTAGAAATAGGGAATAGAAATGTGTCTTTTTCCTGGGGGGAAAAAAAAATACTGTAAAACAGTGAAGTCCCTGCCTTCTCAGGCCTGTCCCTGGAGGTGTTGGTTGAGGGTCTCTCCCCTTACGTGAATAGACGGCGATATGCACCAGGAAGGGTGGAACTCAACAATGAAGAGAACGCCTTGAAGGTCTGAGCATTCGAATAAAAAATGGAACTTACAGAGAGACTTAGTATGCTATGCTAAGTCACTTCAGTCGTGTCCGACTCTGTGCGACCCCATAGACGGCAGCCCACCAGGCTCCCCCGTCCCTGGGATTCTCCAGGCAAGAACACTGGAGTGGGTTGCCATTTCCTTCTCCAATGCATGAACCTGAAAAGTGAAAGTGAAGTTGCTCAGTTGTATCTGACTCTTAGCGACCCCATGGACTGCAGCCTACCAGGCTCCTCCATCCATGGGATTTTCCAGGCAAGAGTACTGGAGTGGGGTGCCATTGCCTTCTCCGAAATCAGAAACGGACAAAACATTGTAAATCAACTATTCTTCAATTTAAAAACAATAAAATCTAAAAAATAATCTGATATATAAGGGAATTTAAGACTGTGCACAGTCAAGGATGTCACACTAAATGGACAATTGACAAGAAAGGATTAGACTCTAGGAAAGGGAAAGGGACAGAGGAGTGGATGTTACAGGGGATAAAATGGCAACCCACACCAGTACTCTTGCCTGGAAAATCCCATGGACAGAGGAGTGTGGTAGGCTACAGTCCATGGGGTCGCAAAGAGTCGGACACAACTGAACGACTTCACTTTCACTTTCATAATATATGTAAGACCATTCTAATATGGCTATCCAAACATGAAAAGGCCTACTTTAAAAAAAAAAAAAACTGTATTGGTGTATAGTTGATTCACAATGTTGTGTTAGTTTCTGCTGTACAACAACAAGGGAATCAGTTGTACATATACATGTCCATTCTCTTTTAGATTCTTTTCCCAGATAGGCCATTACAGCGTATGCATTGAGTAGACCTCCCTATGCTATACAGTAAGTAGGTCCTTGTTAGTTATTTTATATATAGTGTGTATATGTCAATCCCAATCTCCCAATTTATCCCTCACCTCCTTCCTCCCAGGTAACCATAGCTTGTTTTCTACATCTGTGACTCTATGAAAAGGCCACTTCTAAGCTTTATGCTGAGTACAGTCTCTAAGGTCTTCTCCAGCTCTGCAAGAAAAGTTCTCATTTGTAACACAAGAGAACAGACAGGATATTACGTTCTCTCCATCAGTGCAGGTACATTAGCCAAATCCAAAAGTTCTTCCTCCCATCAGAAGACCTAATGTAGCCTTAAAAATAGATACCTAACACAAGCAATGATTTATGACAGATCAGCAATCATGCACATTTATTTCCCAAACTGCTAAGTTTTTTGCTCTTTGCCAAGCTAATATCAGGCTGTTAATATTCCCAATAAACAGCTTGTCTAAAAGAAACTTTGTACTATAGCAACTCTTACAACAGGCCATTTGCATCTTCAGAAGCAGAAGTCTGCAGGCATTAATAAGGATAAGTGCAGCTATTTAGCCCAGAACCCCTGAGGACAAGATACATGATCTAACACCTTTTACTTAACAAGTTTCCAAGCCATGAGTCCTCTCATCAGCATGTTTATAAGCTTACTCGCATATTCTAATGGTAAGAGTACCAGATGACAGATCTGTACGTAGGTACAAGAGGGTATCATTTCTCCTCCAAGCATATGCCAAGGCACAGAGCTGAAGAAAATGCTGCGTATTGTTCACAATACATTCCAGGACCTCTTCTATTGAAAACTAAATTTAACTGTTTTGATGCTAACATCAAGCAGACAAACATTCTCCAGCTCTGAGCCAAAGATTAGTAAATCCCAGGATTTACTAATTAGGTGAATGAAGGGAAAAAGATTTGAACCAAGAAAAAAAAAAAAATCCACATGTAGATAAACATAGTTAATAGGCCCCATCCATTAACCAGCTTCTGTAAAAGCCAAACAACCTGGTTTTCAAACCATCACTGTGACCACCACTTTATACATTAATTATGCATCAAAATAGATCACTGGTATTTTTGATAATACAAGTAATGGTAGAGTGTACAATCTGAGCACAAAGTCCCAAAGCAGTGTAACTTGGAGTTTTTTCCAAAATTCTTTTGTTATGGAAGCCAGAAATCAATGGTTCTAATCCCAGCGATGCCTCTCTCCAGAGTTTTAAGTATAGTTGGAATTACAATGTCATGTTAATTACTGATACATAAGAAAATGACTCAGTTATACGTATATATGCATTCTTCTTCATATTCTTTTCCATTATGGTTTATCACAGGATATTGAACATCGTTCCCCGTGCTATACAATACGATCTTTTTCTTTTAACCATTTATACCAGTATGCATCTGCTAATCCCAAACTTCCAATCCTTCCCTCACCCATCCCTCAACCAGTCTAATTTCTATGTCCATGTTTCTGTCTCATAGATAGGTTCCTTTGTGTCATATTTTAGATTTCACACATAGTGCTATCGCTGGAGTTTTTAATAGCTGGCTAATCATTAGTAACCTGTAATCTCAATTTCTTTCACCTTTAAAATTCAAAGACTACTTGTAATGTGCAAAATTTTTCTAGATGGAATAAAAATGATTAAATACATGGTTATAAAGGATTTTAATGTCCTCAGAAGATGCTGGATCTCAATATTGTTGAAGAACTTTTAATTATAAATATCTCCCAAAGAAGAAATAGAAAGCATTGAATCAGGCTTCCAGAAAAATATTTTTTGTCTGTCTAACATGTACCTGGCATTCTGCTGTGTTTGTGGATGCAAGGATAAAACAGCCAAATTGTAAGGCTGCCCATAGCCCTGAAATTTCAGAATACTTGGGAACAGAAAATCAGATATAATAGTATAACATGACATGTGAAGTGCTACAATAGAAGAAAAGACAAAATGCTACAGGAGCACAGAAGGGAGTACCCACGTTTTTTCAAGTCAAAGTAAAAGATGAGAGGTGAGTGGGTGAGTTTTATATATGTACTATATTTCTAATCAATTCTGAACTCCAGATGAACACAGTCTGTAGCCAGCACTAGGACAATTAGCCTAACTCTAGCTGAAATTAAGAAAAACACTGCTCCATGCAATTCTAGCAATTGAAGAACATAAAAGATGAAAATAGCTGCCAGTCAAAATCAAAAGTAAATCCCAACCAACACTCAGTGATAAAGAGAAAATTCATTTGGAAAAACACATTCCAGAAGAAATCAGTAAAGAGTTAATAAAGCTTTCTACAAACTTAAGAGAAAAATATCTCTATAAAAACGTACATGTAATAAGGCTACAGATCATTGGTTAGCTGCCAGAAAAATGATGGAATATGGCATAGTTTACTTATTTCTTTTTAATGGCTCCAACATTCCACCTGAAAAATTGGTCCCGGAGCTGTATAATTGGGGATAAAAATTAAATGACAGTTTCCATTTGTCATGATGAAAGCTGATCACTTGTGTTTTTTCATTTATCCACACTGACTACAGTGGTTCCTGAAGTCTACCAAGCCAATCTTTTCCCTAACAGTGCAAATCATGCTGGTACTAAAGTAAAGGGAGAAACAGAATAAGCTTGTTGGCATCGGAACACATACTTCATTCAGGTTCCTGAGTTCCTGGGTCTCCATCTCCAAACTGTCTAGAGGCGGGAGCCAGAAGACAACTTTTGGGGCTTCATTAATGTAATATGAGAATAAGCCACTGGTCCCTTTTTTTTTTTTTTTTAATTCATCAATATTGTGAAATTAAATTACTAATATTTCACATTATCAGTAGGAAATCAAATCCTCTTTATCATCGTCATATTTAAAAGACTACTCACACAGCAAAGAGAATGTCAGTAAACAGATTTAGGACGCTACAGGGAGAAACTAACCCTAGACCCCACACAGGGAAGACGGAAGTGCGCAGAGCTTGAGGCTGTTACTGCTGTTCTGTTTTCAGGGACGGGGATGTGGAGAGGAGAGGGGCGGCTAAGTGTGAGGGATGCAAAAAGACCAAAAACTACTGCAAGAGACTCTGGCGTCAGACAGTTCTAATATTAAAACATAACAGGTACACGTGGGCTTTTGCTCATCCTGATCCCAGAAGGTATTTGGAAAGAGGAAGGCAATCCCCCAGAAATATATTTAAAGGCTTAAAAACAGATTTTGTCAAGCTGCTTTGAAGTATACACCTTCCCTTTCTAGACTGGGCTGATTTGAATTTGATTGGATTTTCATCAGTGACCTCTGATGAAGTGTTTCAAAACTCAAGCTGAACTAGGTAATTCAATATCAGAGTGAAGAACAGAGACTCGGAAGTCAGATGGCTGCTCCCCCTGATGCTAGCTGCATGATCTGAGGCAAGCTGTTCAACCTGTGGGTACCTCAGTTTCCTGTCTAGAAGGTGAAGATTAAAAGAAGGGTGTAAGTATTAAAGGATTAGTGCATGTAAATTGCCTGGACTAATGACTAACATATAGTGAATCCTTAATAATGTTATTATTGTTACTATTATGCCATATAAGAGTGGTTTTTTAAAAAAAATCATGTCATCAGACTGAAAACTACTGACAAGAAATTTAATAAAATTATACAGATGTACTGTTTAAAGATACAATAATATGTACAATCAAGCTTATAAAACAGATATAATATATATATTATATATAATAATAATAATCCAAGGAGATTATTCCTACAAAAAGTGTTTACCTGACAAAGATACTCAGCTTGGAAAGGACTCTCCTAGTGGATCTAAGCATCTTAGTTCAAAGTAAGGATGGTACTGAGTGCACATAAGCAATTCAAGGATGACCAGGAGTCCCTTGGACTGCAAGGAGATCTAACCAGTCAATTCTAAAGGAAATCAACCCTGAACACTCAACGGGAAGGGCTAATGCTGACTGAAGTTGAAGCTCCAATACTTTGGCCGCCTGATGCAAAGAGCTGACTCACTGGAAAAGACCCTGATGCTGGGAAAGATTGAGGGCAGAAGGAGAAGGGGATGACAGAGGATGAGATGGTTGGATAACATCATTGATTCAATGGACATGAGTGTGAGCAAACTCCGGGAGATGGTGAACGACAGGGAAGCCTGGCAGCGTGCTGCAGTTTGGGGGTTGCAAAGAGTTGGCCACGACTGGGCGACTGAACTGTGATAACAATATGGGACCCTGGCCTTAAGGAATTTATACCTCCCATGTGCCAGTAGCTATATGAAGAGCTTTAATTATATCATTTCTCTTACTTCACATGAATAAAATGAGCAAGGCATTGCTGTGGCTATGAGACAAAGTAATAGTCTAGGATACAGAAAAATAAAGTACTGGCCAAGGCCTTGTAACAGTGAAGTTTTAGTACTAAGATTTCTACCCCGGTGGATCTGACTTCAAAGCCACGTTCTCACCAGTACATCACACTGTTTTCTATTTATTTGTAATTCATTAACTACTTGCCAGGGACAGGATCAGGCAACCAAAAGCTCACGTGTTTGGAACTGCTGCCAAAAGATGTTAAACTAGAGATAGCCACTGAGTGTTTTTAAGATGAGAGGAGCGTTAGAAAGGCCACCCTCTTTACAGACTTAAGAATGGATGAAAGAAAAGAACTAAGCCCCAGAGAGGTTAAGTAATTCACCTAAAGTCAAAAGATAAAGCAGCTGTAAAAATTACAGTGTAACAGTATGAAAATAACACTTCTTTTACAAAAATCTTAGGTATAAATCTGTTATCCCAAATGAGGTGAAAGAAAGAAGCTTAACAGGACCAGAGAGGTTCCAGAAGAACAGGGTTACAAATTCAACCTCAACCAGCAAACAAACAAGAGCAGAGTATCCTGGAAAGGCAGTCTTGGGGAGAGAGGCTGGGGTGATAAAAAGTAACATTTTAAATAAAAAACCAAGATTTGCCACCATCTTCCCCTACCCTCCAGAGAGCCCAGGTTGAGACCCTGGGAGCTATCAACTGGCCAAACAGGTATGGAGCCTGAACTCGACTACAATACGCTTAATAAGAGGCTTCCAGACGCCACTGAAATATGTACAACCTATCACTTTAAAACCTAAAATATGATCTGCTGCTACTGCCACTGCTACTGCTAAGTCACTTCAGTCGTGTCCGACTCTGTGCGACCCCATAGACAGCAGCCCACCAGGCTCCCCCGTCCCTGGGATTCTCCAGGCAAGAACACCGGAGTGGGTTGCCATTTCCTTCTAATGATTCTCCACATCATCCGTCTTGTCCGTAGGTCCAGTGGGACCTGAACTATATGATGAACTAAGTATATAATCTCTGATATATTAACCTAGATAAGGGTATTTGGTACAACTATCAGCTTCCACTGTAAACATCTGCACTTCAAAGAGGCCAGTAGAAAGAACATAGGCCTTAAAAGTTATAAATCTGAGTTTGAAGTTGTGGTTCTGCCATTTATTAGCTATATGGCCCTAAATACATCATTTAATCTCTTTGAGCTTAAATCAATTTCTTCTCCTGTTTAAGAGGAATAAACAATAGCTAGTTCTAGTCTCTTTAGGATTAAATGAGAAGAAGCATAGATGTCCTTGCTGGTTATTGGCTTGTGGTTGTTCAGTTGCTAAGTTGTGTTTGACTCTTTGTAACCCCATGGACTGCAGCATACCAGGCTTCCCTGTCCTTCACTAGCTCCTGGATTTGCTTAAATTCAAGTCCATTGAGTCAGTGATTCTACCTAAGCATCTCATCCTCTGTTGCCCCCTTCTCTTGCCCTCAATCTTTCGCAGCATCAGGGTCCCTTCCAATGAGTTGGCTCTCCACCTTAGGTGGCCAAAGTATTGCAGCTTCAGCATCAGTCCTTCCAATGAATATTCATAGTTTATTTCCTTAGGATTGACTGGTTAGATCACCCTGTGGTCCAAAGGACTCTCAAGAGTCTTTATTGGTTTATTGCCTCTCAACTTCAAATTCACCCTTTTTTGCCTGCTCTGAGAAGACGGATCTGAGCCTTTTAAATGTTCTTCCTTTACCCACTGACACACTGTTAGGTTTGTCAGTAGAGGACGCTGGAGGGACACTGTGGAAGGAACTAGGTTTCGGTATCCAGCTCATGAGGTGCTCACGGATTCCTCAGGTCCAACAGAGCTAACTGACCAAGCATATCCAGAGCCTTGCAGCTTCCCCAGCAGGCTCTTTAGGAGAGGCTTGCAGCTTCCCCAGCATGCTCTTTAGGTGAGGCTTGCAGCTTCCCCAGCATGCTCTTTAGGCAAATCCTGTATCAAAGTGCCTCCTAAGAGACACGGTCTACTGAACAGTTTCCCCCAGCATCCTAGAGAACAAATTTCCAGCAAGTTCCATAGCAGCACAGCAACCTCCCTGCCACAGCGTGCCACAGCTGTGCCCACTGCAGTACCGCCTGTAGGAGGCTGGAGCTCTTCCTAGGGTTCTCTATCCCAACCTCAGCACAGTGGCTGCTCTCTTATCTGCTATTCCTATACTCTAGAATTCTCTTTAAATCGTACTAGCAAATCCCTCATTATACAATGCCCTGTTCAAGTGAACGAGTCTTTACCTCTTGAAATAACTGTGTGCTTTCTCTCTCTTAATTGGACCCAGATTAATACAGTTTCACAGACTAGTGCCTGATGTTTACAGTTTATGTTCAATAAACAGCACATCCCTGGTGGCTCAAGTTGGTAAAGAGTCTGCATGCAATGCAGGAGACCCAGGTTTGATCCCTGGGTCAGGAAGATCCCCTGGAGAAGGGAACGGCAAACCACTCCGGTATTTTTGCCTTGGAGAATCCAATGAACAGAGGAGCCTAGCAGTAGAGTCCATGGGGCTGCAAGAGTTGGACATGACTCAGTGACTAGACCTGTAACAACCATATATGTTGGAGTTTCTCTCATCCCTATTCCTAAAACGCACACACTCCTTTCCCTTTTTCATTCTACTGACCAGAACGTGAACTTATTTCTACTACAAAAATCCCTACATGGTGTCAGTGGAGTAATGAATAAGTAGAAAAAGAATGCCCCATAAGTTTCTGTCCAATACATGAACAGAATAAAAAAGAACACTGCCTTCCAACTAACTGACCCTTATTCAGCATGCAGCTTAGAAAATGCTTTTTGCAACTACCTTGGTTGACCTAAGACAATGTGACAAAGTGTGAAAATGCCTTGTTTTTCATGCCAAGGATATTTCCAAAATGACCTAAAGAACCAAATTCATTAGTATGTTAAAAAATTTAAACAGGAATCATTTTATTTCCTCTTGCCTCAATTCATGGTAATAATAAACTACAATATTTTGAAAAACCATAGAAAATATAGAACATTACCTGTCCTAGAATAACTGATGAATTTGTGTTAGAGGATGGGGTTGAGAGCACCACATCCAGGGCAAGAAACAGTGGGTTTAGCAGCAATATTACAAAGCCAACATGTATTTCCTCATCTTGCAAATGTACCAGCTTAATTCTTGGGTAAAGGAGTGTAAAAATACATTATTCAAGGTGTCATATATTGTTGGCACATATTTTGAAATGAAATTACTATAAAAATAGAAAATCTCAAATGTATTAAGTTTCTGTCTTCAAATTCTTTATTTCTAATCCTCAGAATTATTCTTCCTCTGAAAGAAAAGCTATCTCACCTTTGACACAATCCCATGTCATCTGTATTTTTACTTGTGTCTAAAAGTCTCACTTAATTATCTATTTAACAGGAGCAGAGACTGGATGGGGGTGGGGGGAACCTCATCTTTTAGGCAGGCACCTTGTCCGATTTCAAGAGCTAACCCCCACATTAAAACACCCCAAAATAGATATTGTGAGCCACCGCAGGACCCCAACATAAAGCAAGGCTCCTCATTAAAAGTTGGAATGGACCCTGCCAGCGATGCCTGCAGGGGTGCTCAACAATAGCAATTCCACCCCATGCCTTTTCCGACCTAGATTAAATTACTGACAAAACGGACAGACTACCCAAAACTGTGAGCAACACATTTTGCCAATGAAAATAATGATCACGCTGGTATAGTGCACATGCTTTCTGTTCAGCTTGTCAGTGTTTCCAGTTAAGGGGCTCAACAGTCTTACCAGCCAACCCTTCCCCTGCCAAAACCAATAAGCTACCTTCATTTCTTAAGCCCCCTCAGGGCTTTGAATTACTGTCCATTCTGCACTGAGGTCAGTCCTGTAAAACTGTGTTATCCCCCAAGAAGAGCCAGAAGCAGAAGCAGCCCCTACTGAAAACTCAGATGGAGAAAATGTGAGAGTATGTGAGCTTCCTGTAATTTTCGACTGTCAGTGCTGCACGTCTGCATTCTTAAAAGTTGCATCTACTGCTTGAGATGCAAGGTGAGCTTCCCAGCAGCGGCATCCCTTAACGCTCACGGTGTTTTATATGAACACATGTATTTCTCTACACCAGTGTGTAACAGGGTAAGATTTCAAAACGGCCTAACTTTATAGTTCCAAGCATTCTAGTGAGTTCAACAGTCTCTTATACAATATAGTGAAACAAACACATACAAACACAAACACACCCCTTAAAAGTATGCATTCTTGTTGGATTTTTCATTTTATACCAGAGAAAACAAGATCATGCCAGATCTCTTGACAGCAAACAAAACCTGTTTAGGAAAAAACAAACCTTGCCATTTATTTTTTTTTTATTTGTTCATTCAGTCATTCAATTCATTTATCTATGGAATAACTTCTCACACTAAAAATCTGTTAGAATTTTTTTGGATAGAAAGAAAGCTCCTTTCATCCACCCTATGCTTTTCCATACTACGTGAGAATCGGATACAGTCACTCTGTTTGACCTGGCAAGCTAAACTGCTGAAAACAAGATCCTTTCCCCTAAGGAGGGGTCTAACCGATGCCAGTTTCAAAATATGACTTCAAGGCTTCAATAGAAGATGTGACAAGAGCACCATTCTTATAAAATACTAGTCCCCAAAGGCCCATCTTTCGGTCCATTTCTTTCCACCTGCATCCAAGTTTGGCTTTCCAGGCACAGTCACTGCTACTTACTTTTTACCTCCAGGCGTCCCACGATTCTCAACTTCATTCACAGCTTTTATTCTTGGTCCTAAATTATGCCTCTACTCTGGTAATAAGGGAGGAGGAAACCTGCTAAATGCATCCTTGATGCTGATGTGATCTTTCCAGTTATTGAATGTTTCATTGAATTTTACACTATACAACTTCAAATGTAGAAAGCCGCCGATTCATTTTGTTAACTGTTGTTCAGTATAGATAGCCAGCTCCATAACTATACACTTTGATTTGGTACATGAGAAAACGTATTTTTCATTACAGCCCTTATCCTCCTAATGACATTTCCAAACAGGATTTTAAGAACTGTGAAGCAGAAATAAAATTATGCTCAAGTTCCAAATTGATCTCATGGAATGGAAAATGGATATCATTGCCAGTGAGTATTAACAGGACTCTAAGCAGGCAAGTTAAAAGTTCAGAAACATTTCTCAAAGAAGGATCATCTTTCAAATGCCCCTTACATTAGCAATCACAACAGAGATTCTTTGAAAGAACTGAAGAGTCTCTGATGAGATCCAAGCCCCAACCCCTAGGTCCTTTATACTGTACTTGGACTTCACCATCTGCTTTGGTGTTCCTCCTTCCTTTTCAATAATGAATCAGGGCTAACATTTCAGTTATCTGGATTTGCACAAAAACCTAAAGGAGCCATGAAACTGCTTCTGTAAAGCACATTCTGTGGTGACTTTTAAATCGCTTTAAGAATAATTTGGAAATAAAAATACCACTGTAGCAAGTTTTATGTCTTCTACACACATATGCTAGAGCAATTTCTTTCTCCCGGAGAGAGAAGGGAGGGATATGTCTAAACTTCGTAACACGCAGCCAATTATGGCCCACTGTCATCGTGACTGTATTAATTATCTGCCTTCCCTAAGTTATCAAGACCTGAGAGAAGCCCACTTATTTCACATGGCCGTGGTTCCACTATGGAAAGTGCTGTAATTTATCTCAAGGTCTTTCTGCGTTTACACCCGTATGTGTACACTCAGCACAATCTCAGAGTTTTACTTGCAGCCTTTGGAGGATGTCAGTTACCCCCAGCCACGAGGCGTGTGCCACCTCCCCTCCCCATTACCCTGTACTGGCTGAGGGCTCTCAGGAGATGCAACACAAAAAGGGATTAGATGGTGATCTGCAGCCCAGCCCTACACTTCAATGAGTTATATGAAACAAAAACAGGATTATTCACAGAACAGCAGCAACTATTATTATTTATGCAAATGTCCTTCATAGACCACTTCAAGTTATAGACTATTCATAGACTTCGGCATAAGGCCCGCATCATCCCAACAAAGAGGCTTCTCTTGAAGTGGAGATACCATGACCTTGGAAGTGTGGGAAACACTTGTCCTTGATAATGTAGGCATTAGATGGAGTTCCTAATTGAGTTGGGCCTCTTTCCTAACTACAGGGAAACTATCAGAGGGGTAAATGTGGATAAAAGACCAGTACACAAATTAGGATTATGCTCTGGAAAACACTAAAAGCCAGTCTCCTAAGAGGGTCCTGGGTAGAGACAGCAGTGTATCCAGTGCCAGGAGAGACCAGAAAGGTTCTCAGAATAGTTTTAAGGCAAGTGTGAACGGCTTGAAGCTGACTGTGAAGGATAAGCAATGGAGGGAGAATAAGGAGGGAAATGTGTTAACTTTCTTCACTATGTTAATTTCTTATTTAACTTGCTTAACATCAGAGATTTGGGGAGGATCACCTGCAGAGACAAACTGATTTACGCACAGAATAAAGCCAAAATCTCTGTTTTGGATGCTCTCTCTGGTCCAAATGACCCAAGGTTTACTCTGATTATGTGAACTAGATTTCGGTATCAATCCCCTTGGCCAAAAGCTATGAAATCCACCTGAACTACAGCTCACCAACTGCACTTTCACCTGGAAACTAGAGGTGAAAGTCAAGTGCTTTATCTGCTCAGACAAGCGGCTCCTTTCCAGATCAGGAGTATTTTAATGAAATGAGACTTAAGTGAATTGTTGACACTGGCATTAAATGTTGTCATTTAATATCAACAGTGTGTTTGATTTGTAAACAGTTATGAAATGTCATTCGGACCAGAGAGTTATATTGAGGTTTACCACATTATAGGAATGGATTTCCAGAGGGAAGTGAACTGATCTGTCTCAAAATAAAATGTATTTACATTAACACTTGGGGGAAGCAGACAGCCCTGCAAACATAGATGGAGAGATAAAAATAAGACCAGAACAAAACTCAACTTGGAAGAATAATAGAGTAA
Organism: Bos grunniens; assembly: GCF_055505025.1. Lineage (NCBI taxonomy): Eukaryota > Metazoa > Chordata > Mammalia > Artiodactyla > Bovidae > Bos > Bos grunniens. The sequence continues at coordinate 26,526,971 of NC_141179.1, forward strand.
AATACAATTTTGGGGTTCCGTGTATATGTAATATTTCACTGTATATTTGTTCTTTGTCTTTTAAAAAAGAAAAAATATAAGTATGAAATACATGGGAAAGAAATATCACTACTGGGAATTACCTATTATAATTTAGTCTCCAAAATAATTTTTAAGGGGGGAAGTTGGGAGTGATTAACATTTAGATGAAAGAAATGATTCAGAGGTAGACTCACTTCCTTAGAGGGGAAAAACCAAACCTGTAAACACCTAACATTTGCAAGGAAAATTATATTAGTTTAGTTAGATTAATTTTATCTAATCTAATTTCCTAGAAAAAATTACGTTAGTTGTCTAGTTAGTCTAGTTGTCACGTAAATACACTGGTCACATGAAATGAAAGACTCATCACAGGGCAAGTGTCTTTAACTTTCATCCCAGAGGTGGTTGCAAAGTATTATTACACCGAAAACATACATTCTGATCACAATTCCAAATCAAAGAGGCAAGGCTTCATGAATGTTTTCCCCCAACACACAGCAGCCTAAAAAAGTTGAAACACTATTAATTCCTTAGTCCCAAGATTAGCCTTGAGCTAAAAAAATACTGGTGAATTCCAAAATCAATCAACATATAAGAAATAGCCACTTAGATCTGGAAGGCACTTTCACTCACTTTTTTTTTTTTTAATGACTGTGTATAATCTATCGTTAGGTGGCTCAGATGGGAAAGAATCCACCTGCAATTCAAAAGACCCAAGTTTGATCCCTGTGTCGGGAAGATCCTTTGGAGAAGGGAATGGCAACCCACTCCAGTATTCTTGCCTGGAGAATTCCATGAATAGAGGAGCCTGGCGGGCTACAGTTGACGGGGTCACAAAGAGCTGGAAACGATTGAGCGACTAAGCACACGTAACATGAGAACAGGGATGGAACAGTAGCAGTCACTGCTGCTAGAATATTCTTTAAAAAAAAAAAAAAAAAAAAAAAGCCCTTACTTCTCCAAGGATTTGGAAGCAAAATTGACAAAGGCCTCTCTTCTAGAAAGTCTAACTCCTCTAGGTTCTAGGCAATTAAAGTTGACTCAAAGGAAAACCTGAAGGAAGCTCTAACAGCAGAAAAACAATACTGTGATGAGCCTTTGTTTACAACAGATCTTAATTCTTTATCCTTCACTTGAGAGAGCTGTAAGGTCTTTGGCACCCGGCTAAAAATAGCAGAAGTAAAGCAGGTGACAAAGATGAATGGCTCCCAGAGACACAATTCAAAGTACAGGAATTTAAGAAAAACTTCAGTAGAGCCTGCAAAAGATACTCTCCTGCCAGGTAAATCAAGGAGGAAGTAAACTGCTCCTCTTGGAGCAGAATCACCATCTGCCAGGCAGACATTTCTCTTTCAGGGTTTCATATTCACTTTTGTGCTATGTTTTAAAAATATCTTCAAACCCTAAGAAGCTGGTTTTGCCAGGGGGTCAAGGAAAAGAGTTTCAATGTAACCTCATAAAATGCAATGACACTGGATCATATCACGTTTCAAATTCCTTGAAAGCTCCTGGCAAAATGACAAATCAAAAAGCCCATTAAATTCCAGCAGGAGATGGGACGTAAGGTACATGCCTGCCCTTCCAATGGAGGCCAGGATCCACCCACCTGCTGTCAAGACCCCACCTCCTCTCTGTGAAACCAAGACTCTGAGTCTTTTCAAGAGCTCATTTCAGGATACCATGAGAGAGGATCACAGACCATTTCTTTGGGCAAATTTCATCCTAAAGGGTGTGTCGTTTACTGTTGCTTTTCTGTCTATCTTCTATCTTAAGGGACAAGTCTTGCACCCCATCTTCTGATATTTTAGAAAGAAACCATTTCCTTGCCCCTTTACCAGTTTTCTTGTCAGTATATACAATCAGAAGGCTTATAAAATAAAAACTCTTGATCCCTTGGAAGGACTGGAGAAGAAGTTTCAGACCTTCCTTCCATCCAGAGATGGCAGAGGGACTTCCCTAACAAGAGAAACAGGAAAAGGCCTCAAAGGAGTGGCAGTCATTCTTTCTGGGCTCTCTTTTCCAGGTTCTTTTTATCAATATGGCAACTCCTTCTTGGATTGCACCAGCTCCTAGCTTTAGGCCCTTCCATTTTTTCATAATTGCAAAGTCAAAATAAACTCAAAAAGCCTCATACATGAAACCCAAAAAAACTCATGAGAAACCCCCACTGAAAAGTTCAATAATCATTTCTTTGCAAATCCTCAATGCATTTAGAGGGGGAAAAAAAGGCCTATATGGCAAGGGAGCAGGAGTACCTCTAAGAACAGAAGTACATTAAAGGAAAAAAAAAAAAAAAAAAGGTAAAAAATACAGATAAAAGACACTGAGGACGTGTCTGGTGAAAAATCGCCATATGTACTCTAAATAAAAATGTGCTAAGAGTTCCAAATGTGTCAGGAACTACATTCAATATCTTATAATAATCCACAGTGGGAAATAACCTGAATAAATACATATGTAAATACATATATGTTAACTGACTCACTTTGATGTACATCTGAAACAAATACAATATTGTAAATCAACTATACTTCAATTTAAAAAACTAAATAAATTTCAAAAGTAGACAACTAAATCATGGTCTTAGAATTCCTGGTTTCACTAGAATCTAGGTTCACTAGAAGCAAGATTGCCAGGAGAAATATCAACTACCTTAAATATACAGATGAAAACCACTTAAATGGCAGAAAGTGAAGAGGAACTAAAGAACCTCTTGATGAAGGTGAAAGAGGCGAGTGAAAAAGCTAGTTTAAAACAAAAGTCAAAAAACTAAGATCGTGACATCCGATCCCATCACTTCATGGCAAATAGATGGGGAAAATGTGGAAACAGTGTCAGATTTCATTTTGGGGGGCTCCAAAATCAATGTGGATGGTGACTGTAGCCACGAAATTAAAAGACACTTGCTCCTTGAAAGAATAGCTATACTAAACCTAGACAGTGTTTTAAAAAGCAGAGACATCACTTTGCTGACAAAGGTCCATATAGTCAAAGCTATGGTTTTCCCAGGAGCCATGTATGGATGTGAGAGTTGGACCATAAAGAAGGCCGAGCACTGAAGAACTGACGCTTTCAAACTGTGGTGCTGGAGAAGACTCTTGAGACAAGGAGATCAAACAAGTCAATCCTAAAGGAAATCAGTCCTGAAAATTCATTGGAAGGACTGATGCTGAAGCTGAAGCTCCAATACTTTGGCCACCTCATGCAAAGAGCCGACTCACTGGAAAAGACCCTGATGCTGAGAAAGATTGAGGGCAAGAGGAGAAGAAGGCGACAGAGGATGAGATGGCTGGATGGCATCACTGACTCAGTGGACACGAGTATGGGCAAACTCAGGGAGATAGTGATGGACAGAGAAGCCTGGCATGCTGCAGTTCGTGGGGTTGCAAAGAGTCAGACAGAACTTAGTGACTGAACTACAAGTTTCACTAGTAATTCACTTTGTAATACTTTGAGACATGCATGAATAATATGTACCTTTTCTATATAGTTCAATAAAATTTTTAACTCTCACTTTTATCATTTAATAGTTATGCAACTTTAAGTTATAAATTTTCTAAGTTATACTTTACTTATCTATAAAATGGGAATCATATTACGATGATCAAATCTAACGAAGTACTAAGACAAGTGTTTAATACCCGTGAATGTTAAATATTTCCCTCTTCTAAAAAAAAAAAAAATTCAAAATGTGAACAAAGCCTCTGGAATATTCAATGACTCTCTCAACTGTGGAAAAGGTTCCAACAAAGTCAAGTCCCTGAAGAAAATCTTTCAGTATTCCAAGAAGGCCACACAAGTTCTGTGACCAGCACAGCCAACCCACATACCTGAGCCACCTCTTTGCTAACTGAAAGGAACAACTGTAAATTATCTTCCCTGCAAACCCTGAAGCAGCCAGTTCTTGCAAACTCTTCCTCAGCAAAGGAAAGAACCTGTTAATTTGCTGTGTGCGCAACAAGGTAAAGTATTTCACAGATTGCTGGCACATTAGCATTGCCATCCATTCACAGCAACTTCGTATTCAAAGATCAAGTTGACAGCACTGGCATGTTCTGCATTCTCATTGGGGAATGCCAATAACTGGCAGGATCCAAAAGCAACCCCAGGTTCAAGTAAGTACTCTCTAAGAAGTGGGGCCATACTTCTCCCTTGCGTACTGAGCATCCTATAATTGGCGTGGTGGCACAGTTCCTGGAGAGCAAAGAGAATGCAAGTGGTTGGGGGTGGGATGGGTTGTGGAGGTGGTTAGTTTCTTGTCCATGCATTTACTTTTAAAAATCAATGACGCATATATATGGAATTTAGAAAGATGGTAACAATAACCCGGTGTACGAGACAGCAAAAGAGACACTGATGTATAGAACAGTCTTATGGACTCTGTGGGAGAGGGAGAGGGTGGGAAGATTTGGGAGAATGGCAATGAAACATGTAAAATATCATGTAGGAAACGAGTTGCCAGTCCAGGTTCGATGCATGATGCTGGATGCTTGGGGCTGGTGCACTGGGACGGCCCAGAGGGATGGTATGGGGAGGGAGGAGGGAGGAGGGTTCGGGATGGGGAACACATGTATACCTGTGGCGGATTCATTTTGATATTTGGCAAAACTAATACAATTATGTAAAGTTTAAAAATAAAATAAAATTGGAAGAATAAAAAAAAAAAAAAATCAATGATGGCACAAGAGCTATAATCTTAAAAATTTCAACAAAAATCCAATGGGTTTGCATCAAGTATAGTGAAACAAAAGTGGGCCTTTAAAGGGAGTATCTCCCCTAAAATATGTACTCTTGTCGTTAATGGAGAAGAACAGTCAGAACAGGCTATTAATTGTATACTCAGCAAATCTGAATGTCTAACTAGTGATATGTCCATTCAGTAAGAAAACATAAAACATATTAATACAAAAAGGAACCTACACTCTAAGTAAAATTTAAGGGTGAGATTTTGACTCTGCATTACTCTGGTGAGAGGGAAAGTGAAAGCGAAGTCGCTCAGTCGTTGTCTGACTCTCTGTGACCCCATGGACTGTAGCCTACCAGGCTCCTCCTCCATGGGATTTTCCAGGCAAGAGTACTGGAAAGGGTTACCACTTCTTCTCCAGGGGATCTTCCTGACTCAGGGATCGAACCCAGGTCTCCGGAACTGTAGGCAGACGCTTTACCATCTGAGCCACCAGGGAAGTCCAAACTAAACTTTATTTATTTATTTTCTTTTTAATTACAAGGTCGCAAGTGACCTACATACAGAGACTAACGTAAAACCTCAATTTGATTTTGTATAATTTTATCTTAAGTCAGATGAACTTGAGTAAAAACAAATTTGAGTTTAGAAAAAAAAAAAAAAAGAACATCCTTAAAATCTCATTAAATTATCATTAAAGGCTTAGCATCTGTGTATATAGATGATCTACACCACTAGTCGAATGATACAGTGGAAAGAGCACTGGACAGGAAATGCAAAAACCCAGACTTTGATCCTGGCTCTTCCATTACCTATATGAATGTGGGTAAATCACTCAAATCCCTTATAAAATAGAGATGGTAATCCCTTTCTCCGGGAGTTGGTGATGGACAGGGAGGCCTGGCGTGCTGCGATTCATGGGGTCGCAAAGAGTCGGACACAACTGAGCGACTGAACTGAACTGAACTGAATCCCTTTCTGCCAAACAGGGGTTTTGCAAGGATCAAATGAAATAATATATGTCGTGTGTATTATACACCTCAAAAACACCACATCAATTTAATATTTCCAATTATATTGATGTTAAGATTAAACACACTGGAACATTAACAGTTCACCGAATAACCAACTTTCATGGTTCCAAACCTACCTCTGCTCAGACTAGTCCTGCTTGAAATTTCCTCTGCTTCGCCACTGCCAGACTACCACCAGCTCAGTAAAGATAGGAATCTCTCTGTCTTAACCACCTCAGAATTCCTAAAAGTTGGCAGAGTGCCTGGCACAGAATTCATAGGTACTGCATATTGAGTGTCTACTAAACACTAGATACCATCAGACTTTGCTATACGGTTCCTTAACCCCCACGCCTCAACCCTATTAGATGGGTAACAGAAGAGGAAGCTGACGCTCAGACAGTTTAAATAACTCTGCAAAGGTGATAAAGCTCCACTAGCGCCAAGGTTAGGCCCCAAACCCAGGTCTTTCACACTCCAAAACTGTATCCTTCCCACTCTGCTACTCCCCCTTTCACACTGCAGATGCCCAAGGAGTTGTATTTGATTCAAGTTGTATTTGATTCGTTTTAACCATGTTACATAATAAGACATAACTTAAAAGCAAGCATTTTGACAATAAACTAAAATTGCAAACTGAAATTTTAAAATCCATGGGCTTAAGCCTGGGTAAGATTTCCCCCAAATGCACCTAGATTCACAGATAAAGCAAAAGCAAAACACGAGTGAAAACTTCATTCTTCGTTGGCCAACACAAAATGGGACGGCAAATACTGAGTGAGGGGTAGGAGAGAAAGGGGTCTTCTGTCTTGCCAGAAAACCGTTAAATAATTCAGCTCCCGTTTATTTAAATAATTGAGCAATTGCAACTTTATTTAAAGAACACTTACATGAATCTAAATGCTTAGGCTGCCAAGAAAAGTAGAACAGACTTTAACACCTCCCCCCAAACCTCTTTTCTGAGAGGAAAACCAGCCTAAGGAGTTTCAGTCTGATAGGTAATTGTTTTGTAAAATTAAAAGCCACAGAAAATTGGAGTTTCGAATGGAAAATGTCATCTCAACCGTAACACTAATAAAAACAGCTAATGAATAAGTGCATTCTGGCAAGAATATATAAAAACTGCAAAGCCTGATGTGGACAGTACAGAATACAGAAGGAACTCATGTGAGTAAACATCAAATGAAAGATTATCCTTATTTGTGAAGAATCCATTCCAGCAAGAAATTGAACTAGAGGCCTTTTGCATCCAGAGCAGCGGGACTACCTGTGGCACACCCACAAAAAACAGTTCTGGGTGAAGCAACGACCTCATGTTCCAGGGGTGCTAAGATGCCTCCCAAATCTCCACAGAGACGCTTCAACCACATCAAGCTCTGATTCGCTCTCAGATGTAGAAATACTTAAAAGTAGTGAGGAACAACATGACTAAAACAATAAAGGCTTTAAAACAATGAGCTATGCCTTGCCAGCCTGTGCTATAGCAGAGCAAGTGGAATCAAGAACCCCTCTCTTCATTAACTCTGTGATCTTCAGACAGGAAAATGAAATAATCTATCCAAGGCTCAGTTTCCTCATCAGTAAAATGGGGACAACAGTAGACACCAGAATAGCTGTGATAATTCAGTGAAACAATGAAGGTAGAATGCTTTAGGACGGTGCTTTGCAGGCAGCAGGGCTCCCAGGTGTCACAATGGTAAAGAATCCACCTGCCAAAGCAGTAAACACAAGAGAGGTGGGTTCAATCCCTGAGTAGGGAAGATCCTCTGGAGTAGGAACAGGCAACCCGGTACTCCGGTATTCATGACTGGAAAACTCCATGGACAGAGGAGCCTGGTGGGATACAGTGTGTGCTTGTAAATATTAGTTGTAATAACTCTAACAATAACAATTATGTTACGCCCTGCCCCAGTCTGTACCTGCATTTCATCTCGCAAGTTAGGGGGAAAAGTCTCCAGTCTTTACCAACAAGTCCTATATAAGGTCCCTTTTCTCTCCATTCACATTTAGCACCATCTCATTTATAGGGGTTCAGTCACCACACATCTCTTGAAGGATTCTTGAATTTACACATTACTTCTGCAACTTGAAATCCCACTGCACACACCAATAACAAGTTAGCAGGCAGAATTTCCTTGAACAGGGCCTCTGGAATCAGATAAAAGACTAGAAAGTGTTAGTCACTCTGTCATGTCTGACTCTTTGTGACCCCATGGACTATAGCCTGTCAGGCTCCTCTGTCTATGGAATTCTCTAGGCAAGATTACTGGAGTGGGTAGCCATTACTTTCTCCAGGGACCTTCCCAACCCAGGAATCGAACCCAGGTCTCCTTCACTGCAGGCAGATTCTTTACCATCTTAGCCACATGGAAAGCCCCATAAAAGTCTAGTCCCGATATCAAACTCAACCAATACTTCCATTTACATATTTCTAAGTTAAGGCGTACATACTTACAAAGATCTAATAGACTTTTTTTTTAATTAATCAAATCAAATTAATCAGCAAAGTTAGAGCATGGCAGATACCCCCTTTTCTCTTCATTTTCGTGGATGATGCCTAGCAAGGCTCCACAATTCAGTTAATCACACATCATGGAAACAAAGAAACCTCTCCAGAGCAGACGAGCAGCATGTGCATGGATCGCCGATGCAGAAGGGTTTTTTCAACAGGAACAATGCAATCTATTCAGTAGAGAAGAGTACACCGTGCCAATTAAATATGTTGGGTTCCATAATTATAACTGCAATAATGAATGGAAAGAAGTGTTATTGCCACACAATGCCCTTCTGTATCCCGCTCAGTGATTCGTCTCCCAGGTCTGCATCCTCTAGATTCTTCCTCTGATTAGATCTTCCTGCAGACTCCACTCTATCACAAATATACTAACTGCACCTACTTCCCGCATCCAACCAAAGGCCTAACTCTAAAACTTGACCAAAACCATGTCTAGTCTCTTGACAGTGTTTTATGTTTTTAAAACATAAAATTTCTAAATCCAATGTCACAATTTTCCTCCGAGAGACCAAAAGCTTTGAATAAAATTTCATTCAGACCTGCCTTGCTCTCCAGAAAAGAAATGCAGAGATCTCCTCCCCCATGCCACCCCATTTCCATTCCTAAAAGAGAGAGCAGAGCAGCCCAGAGTCATGACGAGAAGGGTCCCATTTCCCTCCTGCAAGTCCCCCTAACCAGATCAATGCCTCATTAGTTGTCTCTCCACCACTAGAGAACCTGAAGAGGCCAAATCAGAAGGACTTTCACACACCAAGTTCATTCAAAATGGCTTAGTCATTGATTGCAACCATCTTAGAAATCTGAAAAATTTTATTCTGGGCCATATGTGCATATGGCTTCTCTTATCCTCAACACTTATGCTTCAGTGGGTTTAATAAATTTTAAAAATAAATTACCTCCTAGTACTTCACCAGAACATTTGGACTTCCCGGCCTCTCCACACTTAGGCCAGACTATTTCTGTGTGTATATGTATAATTTGTTTAAACTTCTATTAAACCCTCTACTGATTTCCCACAAATAGGATTTAAATTTTGGAGCTGGACATGTACTGAGGGGCTTTGGTAGCTGCAAAGCAGCCCCTGAACACCTGGCACCTTTTCTCTCCAGTTGGCAGGTAGGCTCACGAGAGATTTCTGTTTCTAGAGGAGCTCTCATCAATGCTGAGGCTCTCCTAGGCTTCCCAATCTTATCTTCTGGCAACAAATGCAGCAGTACAGCAGTCCACAGGGGGTTAAGGAAGCCACACACCCTCCCTTGTCATTTAAGTTGACTCCCAGTGCAAACCTTTCCCTTTGGCCATGGGTACTGGCTTGCCACAGTTGTAAACAGCTCTTCGGATCAGTCCCAAAGGTCAGGCTTTTCCAGGTGCTGGAAGTGTGTCACACAAAATACTATTTACAAATAGCCCGAAACAATACACCTTAGTTACACATAGTGTTACTGGTAAATCTGACAAAAATTCTCCCTCACCAGTAACAAAATGTTGTAGAAAAATGTCTAAGGGCCTAAGAAGCATGCATTAACCTTTTATGACTCGGTTTTCATTATTCCCTCTGAAGATCTTTAAATGCACTGTACGCAGTATTTTTTTTAAATGACAATACATGGTGAAATACAGTGGCAACAATAGTAATAATAATGAAGTTATTTATTGAGTGATTAACATGGTCAGGGCCTCTGTATTTTCCTTCTTACATGGATCTCATTCTCCCATGTCTCAGCTCTTTTAACCATATGTGGTTCTGGTCTGGGTCACTGGATGTAAAAGCCACCTTATTCTACCCACGCGCCAGAAAACAGAAAAAGATCATATCACTTATATCAACTACTGGTCACTGGTTCTCTGTTCCCCATTTTTCTTTTACTAAAATCCTTTTGCAGTCATAGCCTGGTTTCTTTCAAGTATAGATTAATTTACTTCAGTTTCTGAGTCTATGAACCCATGCTAATTTGTATGGCCAAGTAGAAAGACTCCAAAAACAATGAGTCAAGAAATCTTTAGTAGGAAGAGGTCTTCAGTAACTTTGGGTTAGACTGCCAACATAAAGCAGAATTTCAGTGTGGGAGTTCATTAACTCTTTCAATAAATATTTATTGGACTCCCTAACATGTAGACAGTACTGTATTAGGCAGCATGTGTGTGTGTGTGTGTATAAAATAGATAAATCTCCTAGTCTGTCAGAATTTATAGAAAAGAACCTGCCCGCCAGTGCAGGAGACGTAACAGATCAGGGTTTAATCCCTGGGTCAAGAAGATTCCCCTAGAGGAGGGCATGTCAACCCACTTCAGTATTCTTGCCTGGTGGGCTACGGTCCATAGAATCGCACAAGAGTCTGACACGACTGAAGCGACTTAGCACAGAAGAGGATGATAAAATGAAAACACATATAACTCTAAACAAACTTGAATAGTACAGATCTCATAAAAGAGTGAGGATAGTAGTTCTGATAAAGCCAAGGCAATCAGGGAAGGCTCCATCTTCATACAGAAATATAAAAGATGAAAAAAGATGAATAGTATCTCAATGCAAGCACATGAAAGAAGATAAAAAAAATTTTGTAAGGTGAGAAGTTACAAACTATGGATGATGGCAAGTTGGGCCAACATGATAACCACCAGTTCTTGGGTTTCTCCAATCAACAGAAACTGACTGGAGGCCAGACAAGAAATTCAGGCAATGCTTTACCGGGGACCCTGCTTTAGCAGGAAGCAGAACAAACAACATGTTCCCTTGCTCATTCCCCAAGGCGGGGTAAGCTCGTTCCCCAAAATATGGGTGAGGGCAGGGGTGAGCCCAGGGGTGGAGCTGGAGGGGTGGCTTAGGTGGTTTGTCCGTCCCTTTGTGGTGCTAAGTGCAGAAGGGCATATACAGTACCCTGCTTTGGGGTCACACACCCAGTATTTTTGCTCCAGGCTCTTCAGAAATGGCAGTTGGCTGGGGTTTTTTTTTTTCCTTTATATTTTTTGGTCCAGAATTTGCCCCAACTGCACGTGCACACAGTTATTTCTAGTCCCATATAATTTCTTTGTATCTTGTAGCTCGAGGAGAGGTGTGTCCCGGTGCAGCACAGGGTCCCATGTCCCAGCTCCCAGCCTGTCTCAAACGGACTGGCACAGGGAAGAATCTGGTGAGTCCAGCAGGTTAAAGAATTCTGCTTTTAAAACAAGGAAGCTTTGGAACCAGGGAGTGATCAGAAGAGGATTTCAGGTAAATGAACCCATCCACAGTCCACGGGATGGACGGGGTCTGTAAGGACAAAAGCCACAAGGGAATAAATAGCTGACAGTGAGCCATCGCAATGCGAAGTGCGAGGTGAGAAAGGTTTTATTAGAAAGGTCCAGAGAACCTGGTTCCTGAACATACACTAAGTGCAGAAGGAAGACAAAGATGTCTGCAGACTTAGGCCTGGGGCTGCCTGGACAAAGGGTGGTGAGTGATGAAAGGAAAAGGGAAACACACAATGACCTGGGTAGCAGGTGCCTGCTTCTGGAGGGAGTTGCAGGGACAGTCTTTCCAACTGGGGGTTTTGTCTTTGGTGGATGTATTTGTATATTTTTGTGTGATCCAAGACAAGGAACAGGTGTGGATAAACTGTTAGAAATCAGAGTTTGAGGGGCAATGGGACTCCCAGGGTTCCAGGGTGACAAGAACAGCAGGAAGTTGACAATGCAGTGCATTGTCAGTGCAGGGATTAAATGCAGTGCAGGGATTAAAATAACAAAATCAGGCTGGGGAGAAAAGCCACACTTGAATGTATGGGAGTGAATGAATATAGAATGAGATCCAAAACACCAAAGAGGGCCTCTGGAAAACAAAACCACTGAGGACAAAACACTGGGTAAAAAAACGCAGCTGGGAGAAGAAAAAGGATCCACACAAGTGTCACCAAAAGCGCCAACCTAAAAGGCGGTGCTGCAGCAGAGACGGTGGCATTTTTCAAAGGAAATGGAAGTTAACACTGCCAAGTACTTCAGGCAGGCAAAGAAGATGAGGCCTAACTAAGGACCTCTGGTGCTTGCTGACCTTCTAAAGTATCATTTCAGGACCGTGGAGGGGGCAGAAGTTAAACTCCGAGACCCAGCTCAGAAGGCTGAGTGCTTCGGCTGGACACAAGGATGGCGGGAGAAGAGCAGAGAAGGCAACAGTTAAATTGGAAAGAGGGAGTCTGGCATCTCACCTGCAGAACAGCCCGAGGCACCTCAGGTTACCAGAAGTCCTCCCACTCCGCAGCATGAAGCTCCTCTGCGGATCCACCCAATTTAGGTCTGCTGGCCACGGTGACCTGTGCTCCATTAGGGGGTCCGACATCATCAGTGGCCCCTGCTGACAAGTGCCTCATCTCATCTCATACAGAATGAAAACAGCTAACGCTGGTGCAGAGCCCCATGAACCCATTAAATATGCTACACGTAATTTCTTTTTGATGTGGAGGAGTTGGACGGAGGAGAGAAAGGGAAGTCAGAAAACCATCATTACACTGGAAAGTATCTGAGTAGCCGTGAGCTAAGGGGTGTAATCAAACAAGTCAATTTCCTTGATTTGAAGGCAAGGATAGTTTAAGAAAGACCCCTGAAGTTTGTGTGTCAGTCAATCTGGCAAGCACCCAGATCATCCTTTTTTAAAAGTGTGCACAAATAAGGGAAACAGCGGTGTAAAGGATAAAGGAGGAGAAAGAAGGGAAGGGGATAGCAGGGGGCGGGGGCGGACATAGGTGTGCTCGGCCGGAGGACAGTGACTGGTAAGGGAAAGAACGCAACACACAAACCTCATGTCAACCTGTAAAATAGGCACTTAAGACAGCTGGCAGGAGTGGCTTAACCTCAGTATATTTATTTATTGAAACATAGATCCTTTCAGAAAAACGCACACCAAACATGGCGTGTAATTTAGGCAACTCAAGAGACCTGCTGAAGGCCATGCATGTACCTCCTGAGGGATTTCATGGACCCCATACGGGAGCCCAATGCTTGATGCCACCAAACTGATTCTTTCCAGCACCTACACTTCTGACCACAACCACAGAAACAAGTGTATCCCTGCCTCAGTTTCTAACATCACTCATCCAGAAAAATAGAAGAGTTCGGACTAACTCCTAAGACCAACATTTGCGTCAACATTTGCATTTCCTGGTTCTAAGTAATTTCTTACCGTGCCATTAGACTTCTTGGATTTAAAAAAAAAAAAATCAATTCAAAGCCAAAACTGATATCACTGTCACAACTGCTTTCCACCTATACACAGCAACCAACAAAACACCTTCAAGAAAGAATGAAGCCTATATGTACATTCATATTTCAGAATCATATTATAGGAAACTTAATGCAGGCCTACCTCCCTTGCCTTTGTAAAATCCCGGTACCTGACATTTCACTGCCATTGGGTACTCTCTGAAAGGTTATGTTTTTATAATGGAAAAATTCTCTCTGACCCACTGGGGTTTCTGCTTCCTCACTCATCAATTAAAATCATCAGCAAATTTCAGCTTGCTTTAGTGAAGTAGAGGTAAGTGTTTTAATGCTCCCAACATGCAAAAAAGATGACACTGCTGGAAGTCTACATCACCTGCCATCTCCCAATCTATATCTGAAGCCTGAAAACAAAAGGCTCTGAGGGAGGAAAAAAAAAAAGCGGAATTAGAGTCAAATTCTCTGTAGAAAACAGTTACTTGGTTTTCCAGCTCCCAGGTGGAAGTTAATCTTTTCCCCATTTCAGCCCCATCACCACCTGCAAGAAATGCTATATTATCCAGAGGCCGACAGCCTAGGAGATGAATCATCTTCAGTTCAGACTTTCCGCAGCCTTGTTTGCTCAAGTCCGCTGACAGGGACGTGGGGCATTCTGCCTCTCTTCCCTTTCCCTTTACATTGAATCAATTAGCAATATTAAATATTTAACACATTAGTCTTATTTCACTGAACAAAACAATTCACAAGCAGCCTGGGGAGTGGCCGTGGGAGATAGGGAATGGACCAGACGTGGAGAAAATTGAATGAAGGGAAAAGCAGGTTTTAGGTGAATGTGTATTTTTATAAAAACCTATTCACAATTCACTGAAGATGGATTGCTTGTTTCTTTCCTTCTCCTGACAGGTCCTGAATCTTTATAGAGAACGTTAAATTAAAGCACATAATGGGTTTATGTAGCAGAGTGCACAAGGCAGACATTAGTCACGTCCCTTAAGCATTTTTCTCATTTTCTAAGCCTGACTTAGGCCCCATTTCCCCATTGATGAGGGAAGTCTGTACTAACCCACAAACCACATCTACAGTCTGGTGGGCCATTTTTCACACTTGGTGTTGTCAACAGGGGCTGTGTCCTGCACTCAAAAGCAGGATTATTACATTTCCAGCATAGTTTATAGGAAATAGTGAAAAGCTGAGAGGTCATTCAAGGGAGAATTTTTGTTTTGTTTTTCCCTCTCTCCGCTTTAAAACTTACAGTGGCATCAAGGAGGAGGGAAAAACCATCTCCCCACCCTGCAGAACCCTGGATGGATGAGCTGAACAATTTTTACTCAAGCACACAACCCAAATTCACATGTAACACAGTCAGAAGCTCAGAATCAACAACCATAGCCCACTTAGGGATATTGTTTGCATGGTCCAGAACAGGCTCAATGGTAAAGCACCCACCTGCTAATGCAGGAGACCTAGGTTCAATCCCTGGGTCAAGAAGATTCTCTGGAAAAGGAAATGGCCACCCACTCCAGTGTTCTTGCCTGGGAAATCCAATGGATAGAGGAGCCTGGTGAGCTACAATCCAAGGGATCTCAACAGAGTGGGACACAACTGAGCGAGAGTGACTAAACAACAAATCAGCAAACTTTATCAATCTCCTAATCTGGTCTGATACTGTAAAGAGATTACGAGGAGGCTCTCCTGACTGCCGAGCACAGAGCTTCCCAAGTTGCAACTAGGCTGACCCCCACGACTGCTCTTCAGAAGATACCCCAACTGTACAGCTGTTTAGCAGTGCAAATCTGATGTTAATGAAGAAACTGAAAAGAACAAGGTGCTTGCCACATAGCTAGATTTCATTAGCATCAGGCAAATTCCTGCGTCATACTATTTTTACTGGGAAATAATTAGAGCCCTTGATCTCCGCCTGGGAGCACTACTCCCTCAGCACACTGTGTCAGTGACGGAAGGAAAAGAGGCATTTCGATGGGATTCAAAAAGAAAAATAAGATGACTGCAGCAAGCTGCCCCCACAACCTGCTCCATGAATCTGGGGATAGTCTCATCACAGCCAATACCGTATCCTCATCAGGAACTTCTCAGTTGTTTTAGACAGCTGCGTTCCAAATGACAGAAGAGGTTTTCATAAAACTTAGTCAATAAAAATAAGATGACTGGTTAATGCCTTGGCATTTGAAGCCCAGTGCCTTTCCATAGGTATCTGAAAGAGGAAATAAATTTACTTTGGTTACAGTAACTGACATTGATGGAGCCCTTACCAAGTGCCTTGTACTTTGATAAGCATATTATAGACAGAAATATAAATACTGACACAGATACACAGATATTCCCATAACCTCACAAAGGAGATATTATCCCCATTCTACAGATCAGAAAACTAGGTCACAGACAGTTTAAGTTACTTGCACAAATACACACAACTGGAATGGGGAAAGTGAGATCTGAATTCTGAAAAGTCTTATTCCAGAGTCTGCCTTCTTCATTGATATACTTACTCCTTGTATTTGATATCCTTCGATTCTTTTCTCCCCAAATGGTCAGTTTTGATCAAAAAGCCTCTGCTGCTCTTTCTAAGAATGACAAGTAGAACCACTGCTGTAAGTTTTAACCTGGGAATTTAGAATGCATTTGCCTAGGTTTTTCTTGATGTTTTGATGAGCACATTAGCATTAATTCTAGAATACATTTCTGCTGGAATGGGTACCAAGTAATTTACTGCCTTGCAGGTCAGAGTGGGCAACAAATATGATTTCCATGTATCCAATCCATAATGCATTATGGGACTCCAGCAGTAAAACCATGATTTTCAAAGAATGTTCATTTAACCATACAGGTAATTAATAATTGATATGTTATTTACTTTAAGAGTCAAAATGCTATGAGAAAGCCTCTATCACTTCTCTCAACCTGGATCACCCTAAAACCAGGACCGTGAGGGCGTGTAGCACCTTGAGTTTACAAGGGTCCTGGCCCACCAGAGTGAACGAAGGCAGAACTGGTTTGACATTTCCTGCTGACTGTGATTAGAACATCTTTTAATGAAGCTCACTTCAAATCATTTTAAATCCATTTGCTCATGTCAACATCAATGTACTCAGCATTATCTACCAATTAGTAAACCGGAAAATATTCTTTAGATAATCTGAAATCTCAGTAAAATATTCAGCATGCCATTCATTTACTATAAACTGCCCTGTAAAAACAAATTAGCAAAACCAGCTGTCACAGGACAACATAAACATCCATTAATACAGCCCAACTACTTCAGTCTCCGGCGAGATGTTTCAGGAAGGAGAAAATGCAGTAGAAATACAAATCAACAAGAACTTCAATGTGCTGCACAACATTAAAGCATCCATTTACCTTCCCCGTGTGTGAGCCCAAACTGGGACTGGGACGACAGGGGTTAAATGAGACCCTCTTGACAATTCTTTCAGTGATGGATCTCCAGTCTTTGTGCTGCAGTGAGTCTAGAAGACCAAGAGAGTTCTAACACATGTCATACTTTGGAAAGATCAGAAATGTCAAGGAGCATGAAAGCTGGCCAAATAGGAATCTGATTATAAATATGCAAGGGAGCAATCAATTCAATTGCAAGACCCAGATTTTGCACGACTCTCTTATACACTGCAGAAAGCACCTTCCAAACTTACAGGAAGCCAGTGAGTACATCACTTACCAGCCAACATTGACTCGTCCTTTCCACAAATCAGCCTGACAAAATTCTATAATTTAAATACGGCAATATTTCAATAGCCGCCTTCCACTTAGGACCCTTTCACTATTTTTCATTTTAATGCATTGGTTATAAATAAACTGCAGCAGCACCTGTTAAGAGGGATTAAAAAATGCTTTTATATTATGAGAGACCGGGTGAGAGCTTGTTCTCTGATGAACACACTCATGATATGCAGAAGACGTCTGTAGTGGAGGAGCAGTATTCTTCAACAATGATTTCGATTTAAGAATCTAAATTAGGCTTCAGTCACTGATGACTACTTCGACCTTCTAAACGATATGGAACACTTCAGAGTGGGTGCCTAACACAAAGGCTGCCAGTCACAAGATGGAATATGCTCCAATATGCACACCCAACCGATTGAAGGTAGAAAGTCTTGAGCGGGTGGGGCAAGCTCACTCTTTCCTTAGAAGACCCATGATCCCCCCAGTGATGGACAGAAGCACCAGAACCAGCACCAAAGGTGCCCACAAACAGCTTCACATAGGGTTTCCGAAATGCTGGTGGGGCCACCCAAGCAGCTTGATTTCTAGGACATTTCCATTTTGAGTTTTGCTAGGTATTTCAAGACATTAAGAAATATACATGCTGAGCTGAGCATGGAAAAGAGAGGACCCATACAGAGCAGGGACCACAGACCAACACCATTGCAAGCATACAATTTCTTTAAAGAAGGAAAGAAATCTAAAGCATTCTCATCCTTTAGGTGAACGAGTTTATAGGCACACTAGGGTTGGCTCCTAATTCTACAGCAAGTCAATGCTGAAGCGTAAGGACCTCCAAACCAAAGGGGAAAAAAAAATCAAATGAACTGAAAAAAAAAATTGTTTTAATCAACTCAGTCAACTCAGTCACATCCTCTGGAGAGAAGTCATAAACTTGCCTTAAGTTTACACTTGTCTTCTTGACATTAATTATTAAGAAAAGCTTTTCATCTTGATTATAGCCATTAATAAATCAAAAGTGAATACATTTCTATAAGTATTTCATTTCATAACCAGGTGCGACACTCAGCCTGTGACTTTTATATACAAAGAGACTTAATTTAATGCAAAAGCATCCTGTATATAATATCTATAAGAAAGGTAAGTATAAACTTTAAGAATAATTTGCAATTTTGCAAATGTTAATTCTCTACTTTCAACATTTACCAGAATTTTCACATTTAAATGAGTTTTCCACCTTGTATAAAACAAATACATGTTCACTGAAAAAAGATTCCAGCCACATAGAAAATTGCCAACAAGAAAGGCTGTAAGTACTGTAATGTCAGTCTTGTACTCCTTGGCACTACATTATACGAGATGAGACAGGAGGACTGGGAAGAAAAAAGCTTGAAGACAGCCAGATCTGGAGCGTCTCTACAATAATGAAGGCTCTCCTGGAACAAGTGATTTGCCAAATCCAGGAGAAAAGAACAGACAAAACTCCATGAATAGGATATTTGTTTCACTTGCAAAAATCCTAAAAGAAAGACTACAATTTCTAAAGAAACCAATTAACAACTTAGTTATCATGGAAATGGCTAATGTACCTTATTTCTATCTTAGGCTGTGTCTGTGTGTGTGTGTGTGTGTGTGTGTATACGGCATCCATGTGGGTGGTGTGAGTGTGTTTCTTTCAGAAGGTAAAAGAGTCTGCTGGTATGGGGGCAGGGGTGCACCTTATTGTATTTCTTATATGGGTTGAGTTTTTAGAAACAAAAATCAGGTACTCCAAATTTTCATTTATCCCACAGCAGTAAATGAACTAATTCTATATGAAAATTCAGATGGGAAATGACACCTGCCTAAAATGTATATATTCTACAATAACAGGGGCTGGCTTACAAATTACACAATTCTGTCAAAATAAACTCTTACAGAAGGAAGTCTTGATTTCCACTTCTATAATTTTAGTTATGTCTAAGGACAATCACTTACCTTTCAAGCAAGGCACTTCAGCCTCTCCACTATAATATTAAAAATAATAGTTAACACTCATATAGTATGTACTATGTCCCAGGGATAGTTCTAATAGTTTTATACTTATTAATTTTAACACAACAGTTCTATGCAGTAGATACAAGTATCCTCCCTATTTGACAAATGAGGAAACTGAGGTGCAGGGAGGTTCAATGACTTGCCTAAGGTCACACAGAAAGGAGGCAGCAGCACTAGGATTTGAACCCCATGTGGTCTGACTCCTGTGTCACATAAATAAATTGTGAGGGACAGTGCTTTTTGGATGGCATGAAACTGTACTTCATCTCTATGTCTAACCTCATGAGGAAGTGGTACTGCTAATCATAACCATATGACTTTTAATTTCTGGTTCTGAGATCTTAGATGAGTCATTAATCTGAACATCATCTCTGTAACCAGCAAAATAAGAAAACAACCATGCCCACTTCAAATGATGGTGAGATATGACACAATGAATGTTAAAGTACTTTGTAAACTACAACATTTGTCTGAAATGTTAGTTGTCATTTTATTTGTTGTTTTTCAGTCGCTAAGTCGTGTCCAACTCTTTGCAACCCCATGGACTACAGCACGCCAGGCTTCCCTGTCCTTCACTATCCTACCGAGTTTGCTCAAATTCATGTCCACTGAGTCAGTGATGCCAGCCAAACTTCTTATAATGCCACCTTCTCTTCTTCTTCATGTTAGACCACTGGACAGTTCCATTAATTAGATGTGGTAGGAAAAAGAATTAGAACTAAATAAATAACCAAGTACCCAGCGTAGTTTGAAACTGTCTTCAAATAACACTGATTAAACTAGCCATTGACTATGAAACAACATTCGTGGTAGGGCACTGTGTCAAAAAAAAAAAAAACCATTTAGCTAGCTTAATTTATTCTACTAGAAAAAAACATAAAAGCCTTTCAGATACTATTAGAAAGTAAGCTATCATTCATTAAAACTAAAGTTGAATGGAAAATTTTTAAGAAATGCAATAGATTTGTCAAGAAGTAATATTTCTTACTATTCATTAACAATTATAAAGCACTAAAAATTCAAAGCTCTGTGCACTCAGGATTCCTGCGTACAGCAGGACCACAAAGTGCCATATATACCAGCCAATACATTTACTAAGTGCCTACTATGCAGAGAACAGAACTGCTTCTGTGGATTGACGTTTTCTTTAAAAATACCCCGTTCTAATGGAGTTAGTAATAAAAGGTACCATTTATAAACCCCCTAATGTAGGACAGGGATTGTACGGGACATTACCTATGAAATCGCACTTAATCCCCACAATACAACAATCACATTTAGTGGGCTGCATTATCCTGATCTTTCAAATGAGGAAACTAAAGCCAAACATGTACGTCAATTACCGTAAGTAGTGCAGGACCCAGAAGCCAAGACTAGGCCCACTGTCTGCAGTGCCTTTCCCCTTACCTCACGTCATCCAAAGTGCCCTGGCCTTTTTATTCAGGATACCTCAAGCATCATAGGAGAGGGAATTAATGACTCTAAGCAGCTTAAGACATAGCCAAATGTTACCTGAATACAGATATCACTTACCTTGAAAAATCACGTTATGTTTTGCATTCTATATGGTAATACACAGGGCTTCCCTGGGGGCTACGACGGTTAAGAATCCACCTATAATGCAGAAGACCCAGTTTCGATCCCTGGGTCAGGAAGATCCCCTGGAGAAGGAAATGGCAACCCACTCCAGTATTCTTGCCTGGAGAATTCCACGAACAGAGAAGCCTGACGGACCACAGTCCATGGGGTCACAAACATTCAGACACAACTGAGCAACACACTTTTCACCTTCATTTTTTTATGATAATATGTATTCACTGATTTTATATTTAACATATTATTTTCTCAAATATTCCAGAGAAATTGATGTATCACAAATATGTGCCAAATATATTCTATGCCAGTTTAAGGAAACATCTCACATCATCCTCCCTGTTGAAAAAATGGAGCACACCTATAGCAATCAACCAAAGCCATTGCAAAAGAGCAGGCTCAAGGAGAAATGAGAACAGCACAACCGAACACCTATTACTCAGAGGGTAAGCCGAGCCTTCCTCATGGAAGAGAATTTTCAGCCTGATATTTTACATGAGGAACTACAAGTGGTTGCAAAAGAGAGAAGAGGGTATTCAAAATGAAAAAGCTGACAGATGGTAAGAAATGGAGGTGACCTAACAAGTAGGGTGATACGATGCAGCATTTTGGACTGAGCATAGAGAGGGCTGTAGTTATCAATTGAGTGAGCATCAAGGAGTGGCTTTTGAAATGGAGATTGCTAGCCGAGGCCCTTCCCATCCCGGCATCAAGTTCCTCTCAGGCTGGAGTTTTGCATTTCTTACAAGTTTCCAGGCAGTGCTGCCACTGCTGCTGCTGCTGCTAGCTGAAGCACCTCGCTGACAGAGCTTCCAGGATCAGAGGAGGAAGGGAGCATGCCCACTGGAGAGGACCGGAGGGTTTCAAAGATGAATGGGTAGCTGAGTTATGCCCTCGTTTTCGATCTGCAGAAGGGAAGCGTTCTGGGTGGAATGAGTAGCATGAAAATTGGCTAAAAAAGAGAGAGAGAGAGAGACATCTGGCTTGGAACGCATGGGGTGCTTGCATGGGGTGCTAGTAAAGCACTGAAGTAAGCTGACGGCCATGAATCAAGGGAGGAGACAGAGGCAAGGGGCCCCAGAAGGAACGGTTAGAAGTAAGAGGAGCCGGGTCCAAACCAACCTGTGCAGAAACAATGAACAGGAAATGGCTACAGACTTAACCATACCAGGGCTGGAAAGAGAGAGGTCCAACTGATTCTGAGGTTTCAAAGAGTAAGACCATCTTACAAAAAATAAAGGGAAAACTGAGAATGGTTGCTAATTTGTGCCCGGGGTGGGGGGGGGAATAAAACTCAGTTTTGTGTGTAAGTTTCCAGTGTCAAAAGGTCATCCGAACAGTTGTATCCTCTCCTCAATTAGCTATCAGAGGCTGGAGAGCAAAAGCAAGATTAAAAAAGGGATGTAGATACCGGTTTTGGAGTCATTAGTCTTAGGAAGCAAGTGAATAAATGGGTTCTCACAAGGAGGAGCATATTTAAGAACAGTGAAGCGAAAGTGTCAGTAGCTCAGTCGTGTCCAATCCTCTGTGATTTCATGGACTGTAGCCCGCGGGGCTCCTCTGTCCATGGGCTTTCCCAGGCAAGAATATTGGAGTGAGTTGCCATTTCTTTCTTCAGGGAATCTTCCTGACCCAGGAATCTAACTCAGGTCTCCTACAATGCACGCGGATTCTTTACCAGCTCAGCTACAAGGGAAGCCATTTAAGAACAGAGTGCCATGTTAAAAAAGTACTGAACACAAGAAAAAAAAGAGAAAAATTGCTCTAACTATGTTGGTGATGGATATTAACTAGACTTACTATGGTGACCATTTTGCAATGTGTATGAATATCAAATCATGTTGTACACCTGAAATTAATACATTATGTAACAATTACATCTCAGTTTTTAAAAACAAGAAAAATCACAGAGTGCCTAGACTGAAGTCATTAAAGATAATTCTCAAAAACTACACATTTATAGGTGTGTGTGTGTGTGTGCACGCATGCACATGCACATATGCACACACTCCCAGGTATTAACCTATCAATGTACAGCTTGGTTTTTAAAAATCAGAAGTTAACTAAATATGACATTCTTCAAAATTCCCCAGTTTGCCAATATTGAAATGCCAATTTATTATTCACTGCCACATTAGCATCACTCTCACCTCTTACTAAGTTCCTTGCATAAACCATCTGGATTAAGTCACTCTCACCCATCTGTGTTCTCACATTCACAAATCCTAAACATTCTTTTCTTGCCATACAAGAAACATGTATTTCTATTGCTCTCTTTAAAATAAAGGAAAATGACATACTGTTACCCTGGATTTAGGAAAGAAGGTTATACCTTGTCAAAGGTATTGATAACTAATTATAGTCTGGTAATTAATAGCCTCGTAAGCAGAAAAAAACTTTTGATTTCACATTTTAGATAATTCAGTGTAATCTACTTCTCACATTGAGCCTTTCAGAAGCATACTGCACAAACAGTTCCTTAGAAGCAAAAATTTAAACCAGGAGCAAAATAACTAAGATGGCAAAACAACTTCTCAATATAACATGGGTTTTGATGCCAGACAAACCAATCTGAGCACTGGTTCAACCATTGGCAAGGCATTTAATTTTACTGAAATTCAGTTTCCTCATTAGTAATCTGAAGTTTAAAAAGTATTTACCACAACTGGCAAAAAGATACTCATATTACTCAATTAAACCAAAAGAAGGTCCAAAAATAGAACCACACAAATATGGCCAAGTGATTTTTGACAAACGTACAAAGACAATTCAAAGGAAAGGATTCTCTTTTCAACAAATGGTTCAGAAACAAGTGAACATTCATATGCAAAAAGATAAATTTCAATCCATACTTACTATATTATACAAAAAAAACTTAAAATGAATCACAGACCTAAACATAAAATGTAAAACTATAAAACTTTTACAAGTAAACTGGACAGAATCCTCATGACCTTGGATTAAGCAGTAAGTTCTTAGTTACTTCATCAAAGGCACAATCCATAAAAGACAAAACTGATAAACTAGACTTCATAAAAACTAAAAACTCAGTAAAAAGACACTATTAAGAGAATAAAAAGACAAGCTACAAACTGTGACAAAATAAATGCAAATCGCACATCTGACAAAGGGCTTATATCCAGTACTCTCAATATTCAACAGTAAAAAAAAAAAAAAAAAAAAACAATTTTTTAAAAATGGACAAAATATCTGAATAGACAACATTTCACCAAAGAAGAAATACAGATGGCAAATAAGCACATGAAAAGATGCTCAACAACAGCAGTCATTAGAGAAAGATAAAATAAAACCATAATGGGATGCCACTGTATATCTATCACAGTGACTAAAATTAACACACACACACGCACACGCACACGCATGCACACACGCACACACGCACACACACACTGATATTGTTAAGTGCTGATGAGGATGCACAGCAAATGAAATCTTTATGCACTCTGGTAGGAATGAAAAATGGTACAGTCACTCTGGAAATCAGTTTGGGCAGTTCTTATTAAAGTTAAATCTATTAGAAGTTATACTTACTATACGGCCTGGTCATCTCTCCTGTAGGCATATAACCAAGAGAAATGAAAACTTATATCCACAAAAAAAGCTGTACACAAATATTTATAGTTGCATTACTGAGATTGCCAAAACTGGAAACAGCCTAAATGTCTGTCGATAGATGAATGGATAACCCACAGTACATCCATACAATGGAATATAACAGCAATATAAAGGAATGAACTGCTGATTGATAACAAACAGCACTGATGACTTTCAGATGCAAAAGGTTAAGTGAAAGAAGACTGAATCAAATGGTTGCATCCAGTATGATTCCACTTAGATGCTGTTGCTGCTGCTGCTGTTTAATTACTAAGTTGCGTCCAACTCTGCGACCCCAAGGACTATAGCCCACCAGGCTCCTCTTGTCCATGAGATTCTCCAGGCAAGAATACTGGAGTGGGTTGCCATTTCCTTCTGCAGGGGATCTTCCTGACCCAGAGATAGAACAGGCGTCACCTGCTTGGCAGGTGGTTCTTTACCACAGAGCCCCTTTGGAAGCCCTCCACTTGGATGGCATGCTAGAAAACACACAAAACTATAGGAATGGAGAACAGGTTGGTGGCTACTTATTTCAGAGCTTAATGAATTAAAGTTAGGTGGACTAAAGTGCATTCTTTAAATGTATACTAAAGGGCTGAGATTAGTAACTTTAACATTAAAGGAAGCAGACTTTCTACCCTCTTGAGAAGAGATGCAGATATGCATACATCATGATTAATCACAGTACTCCAAGTATCAATTCAAAAGATGTCAAAGAATGGGGTTTTTTTAAATTTTTTTCTTCATGGTAGTCTTGGCAAATTTAGTAAACCCTCTGCATAAAGAACAAAATAAAGGTAAAGTATATGAATATTTTTTAATGTCTTTTCGGATATGTCTTCTGAATTTAAAAATGTGAATTTTTACTGATTCCTTTATATTTTCACTTTGCACCACTGCAAAATTTTATTGACTTACATTCAAAATGAAAGGTTTATTTTACAAATTATTTCATTAAAATACTATACATGTCTTTTTAAAATCAAATTAAACCACAAATTCTTTTAAAAGGGTGGGGGAAAGGCTTGACTGCCAAGGGACAGCACAAGGGGGTGTGGGTAAGTGAGGGAGCAGAGTCCTGACTGTGGTAGTCATAGTGAAACGATTCTGTGCATTTGCCAACATTTACAGAACAGCAGGCTTCCCTGGTGGCTCAGCTGGTAAAGAATCCACCTGCAATGTGGGAGACCTGGGTTCGATCCCTGGGTTAGGAAGATCCTCTGGAGAAGGGAACAGCTACCCACTCCAGTATTCCGGCCTGGCACTCTCAAAAAAAAAAAAAGAAAAAAAATTAGTTTATGTAAATATTTTTTAAATTCCCACAAGTATCAATTAAACAAAGTTATCACTAGAAAAAGAACCTCCTTGAGCAGTTGTGAGAACACAACAAGATGAATATGTACTAAGAGTAAGCACTCCATAAACTTTAAAATTCTTATAGTATTAGCAAGTCTCAGGATTTAATATGCAATCACATTCAAATCAAATCAATACACTATCAAGGATCGATTATGTTCTGACACAGAGCTGGCTTCTACAGTAAATAAAAGATATACAGAGTGTCTGTACTCTATCCAGTGTCTCAAGAATATACGTTCTGATTCTATAACCTAAAAACTAAAAATTCAGCTATAGACTTGTTCAGGAGCAAAGTCAACACTAAATTATCACTAATAAAAGAAGACTGAGGCCAGATAATCCAAGGTCATCTCCATGTGGCTTTCAAGTATACTGGGGGGGGACTGGGGATTTGCTTGTTTGCTTTTTTTTTCTCCCCCCTCAGAAGCATATTTACCTCACTTTTGAGGCTTAGGCCCAGAGGCTTAGTCCAACATGACAATGGATTTCTATTCTCTATGCAGATTAGTAGATGGCAGCAAGAGGAGACCAGAAACATGCTGGGTGGTAGGGGAAACCGATCCTAGAGTTAAACACTCTGTAGTGCATCACCCACACTGAGAAAATGCAGACTTTATTAGCATCATTACCTACTTGGACTGCTCAACATTTACATGATAAGAGCCTCCGGATGATAAAGATGTCCTGGTTAAAAACTTTCCCAGAAGAAAGATGGCTTAGAGCAACAATTACATATCTCAAAATGAGGTGGCTTAATGTTTGCATCCCACTACACTCTCAATCAAGCCATATGAGCAAACCATAACTGACTTCCACAGGAAATGGCAGACAACACTCAAGAAATAAATACAACATCCAAGCCCTTTGGCAATTTCATTTACTGCAATTTATCATCCTTCCCATCAATGATTTTCAAATGGTGGGCCTTAAATTGAATGGGTCCCACCCAGCATTTGTTTAAATGAAATAGACTAGAAATGGATGGGCAGAAGAGAGAAGGGTACAGCAGGGTAAGACAGGATACAAAAAATGAATGGGGAGATTACAGTGGACAAGATACAGAGATAGGTTAGGACTGACAGAAAAGGGAAAAGAAAAACACGAAAGTACACTTAAAAAGCAAGACACACTAAACATAGTAATTTATTGTGCATGTGACTGCATGGGTTGTGGTCTAAATTTTTTTTAAAAAAGCACTGCCTTAAATCTTAACCCTTGGTAAAATAATCGCTTGTTTTAAAACTTTTTCAAAAGCATGTTTTCACACTCTTCCCAAGGACAAGAATCCAATGGATTTTTTTTTTTTTTAAAGGAATTACCTATCTAGCTTTATGTACCCAAGGCAGAAGGGGAGAAAATAAAAAATGTAAAGCTGAATTTGTATTATGTCACCGGATCCGTAAAACATACCCACGGTGTCAGCAATGTGACCTAAGATCTTCCTCAGAGTGCAGCTTTATCCTCACAGACATCATCACTGTACTGCAACAGCCTCACTCACAGCAAGGGTCTTTTCTGCTCCACTCTGTGTGCTAACACACTGAGCTTATGTGTTGAAAATGGCAATAAAGGGCTGGCCCATGCATAGTTTCTTCCTAATCCTATTTGCATTGATGACTCCTCTCCAAAAAACACAAACTGATTGTACTACACAACCTCTTCTCCAGACTGCTGATGCAGTTGGGGTCCAGGCAGAGACTAGAATCAAACAAACAGACACACACACACACACACACACACACACAAAGAAACCTAGACATTTGGTGCAGCAGAGTCAGGAGCTAGCAAATCACAAGCAGATGAAATCCTGAAGACCACAAATTCTATTCCTGAATTCCATGGTTTACAGAGTTTATATAACTTTAAAATAAAAGAATGCCAGTATTTGGGCCATGAAAAAAATTCTTTTAACAAAAAAAGCAAGACATCAAAGCATAAATGATAGCAACGAAATAATAGAAATAAAAAAGGCTGCCTTGTAAAGTGATAATCTACGGAGAAAGGTACACTGGAATGTAAATGAAACATGAGAAAATAACAGCTGGTAGATATCTAGGAAGGAGTTAAATATCAGTCAGTATAAAGGGTTGTTGTTCAGTTGCCCAGTCATGTCCAACTTTTTGCAACCTCTGGACTGCAGCATGCCAGGCCTCTCTTTCCCTCACCATCTCCCAAAGTTTGCCAACTTCATGTCCAAGTGTAAAGGGTAGAGAGACATAAACATAATGCTTCTTCAAAGTCCAAGGTATCTAGACAAAAACAAACCATAAATATAAAGCCTACTATATTTACATGCAGTGTCCATTTCAACAGATTTTTTTTAGACCTTTTAAACAGCAGGCTTTGCATCTTTTAATTACAAAGGTATGCCATATTCATTATAGAAATTTCAAACAACATGCAAATATAACTTAGAAAGTAAAAGTCCTTCATAATCCCACTCTCCAGACATACCTTTTTTTAACAGCTTTATGTTTGTTCTTCAAATTTTAAATGAATATACTAATTAGCTAGTATGCATTATAGATTATACACAAAATGTAAGTTTTTAAGAAAAATAGGATCATTCTACATATGTAGTGTTCTGCAAGGTGCTTTTTTGCAACCTACTGATATACATCTTGAAAATCTTTTCTTATCAGTAGACATAGATCAACATCACTCCTTTTAGTGGCTGCACAGTATTCTATTATATGGACAGACCATAATTTACTTAACCAGTCTCTTACTGATGGACATTTGTGGTTTTATTTCCAATTTTTTTGCCATTAAAAACAACGTAGCAGTTACATCCTACTGTGTTTGTATTTAAACTATTTCTGTAAGCTGAATTCCTTGAAGTAGGTTTTTGTTTGGGGTCACAGAATATGCTAAAGTTCTTTTTTTTTTTAATTATCCACTTAACTTTAATTCATACTACCAAAAATCTTCAAGGTAGCAATTGCTTTAATTGCTTAATGATTTTGATTTTCATCTTTAATACTTTTTTAAGAATAATTTATTCTACTCAAAATTAATTGCATAGGAATTAAATCAAAAGGTATGTTTTAACACTTTTCTGATCATTTATTAGAAAATACACTTTGTATAATTTTACAGAAAAATATTCCAGTTTTAAGAAATTTCATGTACCCTCCCCAAATTATTCAAGTCCTCCTAAGTCCCACATAGACTTGGTAGTTCTTTTTGACTCAAGTAGATTCACTGTAATCAGTTTCCTGTTCGTTTACCAAAAAAAGAAAAATATACATACACAAGGATCCCAGCACACACACAGCTTTAAAATCCAACCCCCAAAAAATCCTACAAAACTGTCACTCCTAAATGAGCGCGTAAGAAACTCAAATGCAAAAAGTCATGACATTCAGAGTCTGATTTCCAGTAAATCACCCAGGACATATTTCACGGCAAACAAAATACTTGCTGAGAAATACAGTTACCAGGGCAACCATAGCTGACCTTTTTATGTTTTATTTATCAATCATATTGCTGAATAATTCTTATTCTTGGAAACAAAGGAAGAAAATGTATTATAAACAATGGTAATTAATTAAAGGTCCCCTGCTCCACACTAAATAACTCCTGCCAAATCTGTGTTTAACTAAAAGACATGCTACTTATCTGCTTCTTAGTTCTTGCCTAGGCCAAGGCTGGAGGTGGCAGATCCCAAGGAGGCATTCACAAGTTACTGATATTAAACTTGATATCCTAGATGGAGAGGGTATAATAGGAGAGCGAACTCTCAACAGACATTCGGACAGATATGGGAACTCACGCTACTACATCCTCACAATGCCTGGCATCTAGCAGGCACTTACTCTGGAAATATGGAATAATTGAAACTTAGAATGAATATATGCATGAATGAATAAATCCATCTATCTTTCAAATTAGATAGTTTCTAAGACTAGAAATTTCAAACATTTCACCATTTAAGCTCTACCTTTTTACAAGTCCCAAATAATATTCTCATCTAATCAAACATCAGCTCCACTTAGGAAAAAATAGATAAGCCTACTTATTTTCAGCAGCTGAGAGTATGGTTATAACTGCTTGAACCTGGCAGAGAGGAGGGGGAAAAAAGTTGGAAGAAAAAGAAAATGGATTCAGTGTTCATAATAGGATGTGTGTGTGATGTGTGCTCAGTCGCTCAGTTGTGTCCGACTCTTTGCGATCCCATGGACTGCAACCCACCAGACTCCTCTGTCCATGGGATCCTCCAGGCAAGAATACTGGAGTGGGTTGCCACACCCTCCTCCAGGGGGTCTTTCTGACCCAAGGATCGAACCCAGGTCTCCCGCATTGCAGGCGGATTCTTTACCAACTGAGCCACCAGGGAAGCCCAAGAATACTCAAGTGGGTAACCTATCCCTTCTCCAGAAGATCTTCCCAATCCAGGAATCAAACTAGGGGCTCCTGCATTGCAGGTGGATTCTTTACCAACTGAGCTACCAAGGAAGCCCTCATAACACGATATTAAGGGCATTTACAATGCATGGAATTTATTCATAATCCTTATCAAGGAGGCAGCAAGGGTACAGAAAAGAGCCCCATGCTGCAGGTCAGAGCCTGGGGCTCAGTCCTGGCCTTAGACTTGAGCAAATTACTTCATTTTTCTGAGCCTTAGTTTCCTGACTTATAAGATGGGAAGGCTAGTCTGTATGGCCTCTGAAGTCCCTTTGGCTCTAAATGATCATGATATTCACCACCCCTCTAAAGAGAAGTAGGATCAAGGACTCCTTGGGAGCAAAGTATCCATCTGGGAAAGAGGAGTGTTCAGTCTGCTGCCTAGGAGAGGCCAGGTGGACTGTGGCCAGGTCACTGCAATGTGAGGTTGCCACCCACAGTTGGATGTTCCCCATAAGCTTCTGAGCAGCCCCCACCTCACCCCGGGAGGGGCTTTCAAACCTTCCCATGTCTCCCTCCAGCTCCATCTGAGGCAGGCTAGAACCTAGGACCTGGAACCCTTTGCTGCTGTGCTTGCACCTGGACAAACATCTCCTTGAGCAACAGAATACAATGAAACTGTAAGGGTCTAAAAATGACTGCACACCTGTGCAGGTAGGGCAAATTCTGGGCAAAGAGAAACAAAAAGGCCAAAAACCCAACCACTCCTACTGAAGAACTGGAGCAAAAACAGGATACTACACATGCCACCCGCATCCACATCACCAAAGGAGTGGGCCCCTCTGGCCTAACCACTGGACATACCCCTACTGGCACCCCATATTAGGAACAAGCTCACCCCACTTTGAGGAGCAACAAAGGGAACCCATTTTGCTCCCTCCTGCAGCCTCAGGAGCCCCAGTAAAGCCTTGCCTGAATTTCTTGCCCGGCCTCTAGTCCAATTTCTATTGTTTCGGGGAAGGCCAAGAACCCTGGTCAGTGTCACATCCAACGTCAGCAGGCTTACACAACATGGACTCCAACTTTCCCAAAGAGAACAACCTCCGACTCTTGGGTCCTCAGCTCCTTCACATACAATCCAGCCTATACCCACACTTCTTCTCAAGGCTTTCTCATTACCTCCATCCCAAGACAAATGCTCTCCATCCTCCTCTCCAAATCAAGCCCCACCCCCATCCCATCCTGGCCTTCATCATGGCCCTCCTTCCTTCAGTAATCACTACCACTTCATCTTCTCTAACCCTCTGGTTTTTATATAAACCTTCTCAAGTCTTCCCAATTAAAAAAATATATATACATATAATATACATATACTTAAGTTTCCCTCAACCCCACATCTCCTTATTTCCCCTTCCTCCTCTCTCGCCCTAGCCTCACCAGCTGCATCTCTTGAAACACATATCTATTCTCCTATTCTGTACTCCTGTTCCGCACTCCTCATTTGCCTCACCTACTGCCACCTGGTTTCCACACTCACTCAGCGCTGAAATTGTTAGACTGAGCTTCCCTGTACAAACTTACGTGCTGTGTCCATGAACAGCCTCCTTTACGCAATCTGACCCCCTTGTAGCATTTGAGAGTGCTTCTCTTTCTTTCTTAGAACTCCCTTCCCCCTTGGATCCTCAAAGTCTTAGCTGGTTTTCCTCAAAACTTGACAGTTCCTTCTTCCTTCCTGCCCCTGGTACATCATCTTCTGTCACCTTTAACTGTTGATGTTCCCTCAGGTTCTGGCCTCTTCTCTCCTTATCCAATCTTAGGAGAGCTCATCACAGCCACGGCTCCAAACAAGTGCAGGAGAAGTCTCCACCTGGACACACCACAGCTGCCTCCAAAGCTAAGCACAGCATCTTCAACTCCCAACCCTGTCCACCTTCTAAACTTCCTATCTTGGGTAGTGTATCTATCACCCATCTAAGTGGCCACCCCAGCACTTGATCATTCGTCTAGACTCCCCCTCTTCTCACTCCTCGTTCAGTCGTGAAATTCTACGCTCTTCAAAATATCCTCAAACCAATTCCTCCCAAACTACCCAGCAGACACCTTAGCTAAAGCCCTCATAATCCCAGCTGCCCTCTTCCCTAACTGCTCTACCACCTCTGGTTTCTAAACCCCAATCCATTCCATGCGTAGCCAATCAGATTCTCTGCACCGCCACTGACACCCTCCCTGGGATGAAGCCTTGACTCCTCATTATCACCAAGTTGACCCTTTAGGATCTGATTCCCCTGTGCCTTCTCCAGCTTCACTTTTTGCTGTACCCTCGAAGGCTTTTTACCCAGACCACGCCAAACCATCTGCAGTTCCCAGAATACCCCGTATCTTTATGCCACCACATCTGTCCACATGTCATCTCTCTACCTGGAAAAATTCCTAATACCACCCACATGGCTCTCTCTTACTGTTCCTTCAAGATCCAACTCAAGGGCCTCTCAAACTCCTTCCTGACTCTAAGTCTCCAAACTGAGTTTAAGAATTCCTCTTTCATACTTACGCAGTACTCCCAAACTATGTCTGTTACGGTTCTAAGCACACAGCATTGTTAGTTTTACTATCTCCTGTGCGAGAATCTGAAATATAAGTCTCTGAAAGAAAGAAGCCCTATATAATTTATCCTTCTAAATCTAGTAGTTATATCAGAGTCCAGCACATAGTAGGGGATACACATACCCACACCCACACCCACAACCCACACAGATATGCATGCAGTATTTACTTAAAAGGCTAAGGACAAAATTTAAAGTCACATTAATTTTAACTCTTAGAAAAACATCACACTCTGAAGCTTCTCTATACTCACTATAGCACACAGCCTTCTTGAGTTGAGTCGTGGAGTAGGTTCCATTTGTCATGGGAAGTAAAGGTGGGAAACTTATGATTCTGTTTCTCCTATAAAATGGTCAATTTCACTTGAGAAATATAGCTGTGCACTAGACATCACAGATTCTCCTAAAGAGTTCACTCCTTTCAGGAGTTTAGAGTCTCAGAATCTGTAGAATGTATTTCAAGAAAAAATTTGTGGTGAGTTTTTGGTATATATGCATTTCTGTGCATCAGTATTCTTTAAAATGTCATAAAATGAATGGGACCACACGTGAAAATTCTGTTTCCAAATGGAATATTCATTTTTAATGTTAAGTTTTGAAAGTTAACTCCAATGTCCTTCTGCTAATCTCTCAGTTTGGTTCGTTATTAGACTTCAAATCACTGTCACTGGGCAAGCAGTGAACATGGAATAATTATTTCATATTTTTCTTTCTCCCTCTCTATCATCTTTAAATCCACAATATCTCAATCCAACTGATGTCCGTAAATCCAGGCTGTCGCAACTTTTCTCTAAAACTCTTAAAACTATTTGAATGAGGTGTTGAGCAGCTGTCAGTTATGGATTTGAAAATAAAAAGAGCCTGAAAATTGTACGTTCAGTATAAAAAGATTAGGTGAAGCAATTCAGAATGTTTAAGAACTTTAAATCAAGTTAAAAGCAGTTACTATGGCCAGATCTCATGAAGCTCTGCTTAAGAGCCACATTAACCTGGCAGTCAAAACTATTTAAAATGAATAATGTTTTTTTCACATTTCACTCACTTTTGGCATCATCCAAAAAAAAGAAGAAAAGATAACAATGTGAATTGGCATATGGCAGTGCAGTCGTGTAACAGTAACCTTCAAGATTTTGCTTTCTAAGGACAAAAAGCTAGAGCTATTAATCTGGGAACCAGATAAGCTATACCTCTCTAAGGCCAAAAGGGATAATTCTTCAGATGAAAAAAGGACAATTGAGATATTCCAGAAGCTCTTAGGTATGAAAAGCAAGAGAAGAGTAGAGGAAATGCACAATTTGGAGACCCACAGCAGCCAAATCCATGATTCAATATGAATCTACTGAATTTGGCGTGAATGTTAATACCCTCACCCAACCTCTGTACAGTAACAGTAAGCATGAGAATTTGGCTTCTTACTTTTGGTCTAGAGCTATGCTGTCCAATATGGGAGCCACTAGCCATATGGGGCTATTTAAATGTAAATTACTTAAAATTAAAAAGAATTATAAAAATGCAGCTCCTCAGTTACACGAACTACATTTCAAGTGCTCAGTGGTCACAGATGGCTAGTGGCTACGCCACTGGGCAGCACAGATTAAAGAATCCTTCCATCATCATAGAAAGTTCTACTGAAAAGCGCTGGAGACACATGGCTGGAAAAAAGAAGCTAAAGTTGCTACAGCAGAGATCCTTTCTGATCCTTCTTCCTATAGAAGGAGACCTATCATGCCCTAAAGGTAATATGCAAAAATTCCACAAGGATTTCTCTTTTACACGGAAAAGTTAAGGAAATGCAGAGGACAACTCAGCAGGCTGCCATATTAGGCCTGAGCTACACTCTCACTAGTCAACTGTAAATCAAAATGCTTCCACACATCAATTTAATTCGTGACCCCCTACTGACTAATAAGCGCTAAGGAACCATGTCCAGTCTTTCTGGACTTTACGCAGCATGTTGAAAGCCAGGGTAGCAAACATCCATCTACCTAAAGAATAGGAGTTGCCTATTCTAGTTGCTGACCTAGATTCTTCCTGCCATGCTGAAAGTGCTCCCTGCGCTACACTAGGATTTGTTTTGTTCTCTGGTGATGGTTGTTAAAGAAGCACACTACCAGGAAAACAGCTTCCGTCTATTCTGCCTCCTTGCTTAAACCTGCCAAAGTTGTCATTCGTTACGTGAAATACAACGACAAACATGAGGTTCATTAACGTGCTTTTTATTCAACATCACAACCTCCAGAATCATAATTAAGCCCTTCGAGTTCTATGGACAGACTGGGCAGGCTCTCACAGCCCCCCATACCATGGTAAAGGCAGAGTGGTGGGCTGCTGCATGACACTGAGCCCCGCCCTCACTGGAGTACACGCCAGTCCAAAAATCTGGATCAGGAATCAGTGTTCCCACATCTCAGCTACTCTCCTTCTTACGCCACCCTCTCCCCAGAGTTCCTTCACTTCCAAGAAGATCCTGCCTCCTTCAAGTCTCTTCAGCAACTTCGTTAACAAACTTTCATCAACACTGCCTACAGCTCCCTTCTCCTTTCACAGCATTAACCTGACTAGCTCATTACAGTTCCTTATCCTCTTCCTTTCGCCTAAAAACAGGCCCTCCTCAAGGTTTCACCTCCATGATCCTCTTCAGGATCACGCATACACTCCTCTCCAGCCCCTAACGCAAAGGCACACATCGGGCATTTGGGTACACGTCTCTCAAAGAAATCATATAGAATTCAGCTATGGACTCTTTACAGGTGACTTTCAAATCTGTTACCTCTTCGTTCCACTCTCAACTTCTCTCCTAAACTCAAGTACCATATTTGAAATGACTTTCTAGAATCTTTACTATGTTCTAATGCTAGCTCAAGTTTAACATGTCCACAACCAAGTTCATTGTCTTCCCTTACAAAACCCTGCCATAAGACTCTTATTTCTGTTCATTGGAAGAGCCATTCTTCTAAGCCAATCAAGTTCAAAATCAAAACATGCCTCTTCATTTCTAGTCTTCATTTCCCCTCAAGTCCCATTCTCCAGTCAATTCCACCTCCATTTTTCCTCCAGTGCCCTAATGCAAGTTTTCATAAAGTCATACTTGAACTATTATACCCCTAACCAATCTCTCATTTCTAATCTAATCACAAACCATTGCCAGATTCATAGTCCTAAAGCACCAATCTGACATTACTTCCCTGTTC
This sequence comes from Bos grunniens, assembly GCF_055505025.1. Lineage (NCBI taxonomy): Eukaryota > Metazoa > Chordata > Mammalia > Artiodactyla > Bovidae > Bos > Bos grunniens. The sequence goes on from NC_141179.1 coordinate 26,562,835, forward strand.
AAAATCCCTTCAATAGTTCCCAGTGACCTCCAGAATTAAATCTAAATTTGGCATTCAAAGGTTTTCCACAATCTGGCCCCCAGCTATCTTTTGCTAATTCCACCTCTCACATGCCATTTTAGCTCTCCTAACTGTAAGCCTATATTCACAGGGTTCTCCCTCAACCTGGAATGTACTCTCCTTACCTCTTTCTGGGTGGAAGTCCTCCCTGTGCTTCCAAGACTTTATTTAAATGAAAAGACAAAAACACCCCAACTCCATGTTAGCTCCCTTCCTTATAGCGCTCTGAAGTTATGACAGAGATGAGTGACCTGCAATCTCAGCTTCTTATCCAGTCTTCTCCTGTGGCCACAGTCATACCTTCAGGGGCCCCCAAAGAGAATATGAGGAAAGGAAAAATGAGGTGGATGAGCAGTCCTTGTTTCTGTCTATGGCCTGCTTGTAATCTCAGGATCTGGGGTGTCATTCTCTCCAGCCTTGTTGTTTTGAATCTGAAGGACTCATTTTGTTTAGATCTTGATGTTTTCATACCTTTTTTAAAAGAGTGAAGCACTTTCTCAAAGGGACTCCTATAGAGATCCAACATATAAACGTGGGGCTTCTCTTACTGAAACGGTAGAGTGCTCTGCGAACTAGCACCAGATAAATGTTATAAAATGAATTTAACTCTCATCAGTTATTCCATTATAAGTAGATTATATATTCATCTTTTTTTTCAGTCGATCCTTTTCTTGCTCCTTTAGTTCATGAAAAGTTCAGGTCAAAATCTTCAAGGTGATGACCTCATTTAAAAAAAAAATACTAAGACCTTGAAAAATATTCTATTAAAGCATAACTGTAGTACTCATCTTATGAAACAGGGATAAAGGGATGTAATCATGGCTAAATTAATATGAAAATGAGACATCATTTTTGGTTTAAAAAAAATAAAGGTGAAGAAAAGTTCTGTTACTATGTTAGCCTAAACTTCTAACTTTCCAGACCATATTCATGCTATTGCATGAATGGAATACAATCCTGGAGGAATAACATTTCAAGAGGAAAAGAAGACTGAAGGTGGTGGTTATTTAAAGAATCATCAACTGGTTTTCATGCAAATGACCAGAATAACGAAAAAAGCAATCCTGCCAACAGGACCTAGAAGCAATTGTTTTTAAATAGGGTGCTTGAAACATTAGCTAGAAGAAACTGATTTACTAATCTTTTCTTTTTCTTGGGTAATACCAATCATACACTATACATTAACACACTGACAAATGTGTATTTCAAAGATACAATTTTTCATGAACACCGCTATCACATCATTATTAACTTGACAGTAGGTCACAGTGATAAAGATATATTTACCAAGATTTAGAGTGGGAAGGAAGGGTTTAATGCCTCTACCTTGAAGGATTTCTTAAGAAGGCAATCCCTGAAAAAATGTCTACTACGAAAAGAAAAATGGCAAATGGCACAAAATCAAGGAAGATGTGTCATTCCATTCAAAACCTCAACTAATTGCAATAATCCATGCACAATGCCTAAGAAATGCAAGCTGTGTAACCTAAGACAATACAGAGCTAGACAGCTACAAGGGAAGTATCAATAAAATGCTACGATTCTCCATAATTCAAAGCATTTAAAGCACCAAACACAGACGAGGCTCGATGCAAGCCCTAGGCAGGGAGAAGACAAGTCTAAATGGATGGATGTGAATATGAAGGAAACACTTTAGAAATAGGCCATAAAAACAAGTTACGATAGGTCCTCCTCCCCTCCCAATACTGTCAGGAAGTTAGAGTTATTGAGCAGACATCACTTATGACAGTGAGAAAAAGGCTAGCCACCCCCTCCCCTTCAAAAACGCCTCGACAAGGTCACAGATATATCAGTGTCACAAATGCATTTAAAAAATATTACAGCAATAAACTCTGGTTAGAGTGGGTTCCACCTCTATATTCACAGTAAAGAACAAACTCCAAACTTCTCCTAAATTAAAAGGTTATGTTAGGAAACTCTCTCCCCCTCTGCCTGTATGTGAAATCTCTCCCATCTTCCATGGAAGAACAACATGAAATCTTTCTGTCTAAAACTAGAGCAGTTGAAGGCAATTAACTTTATTATAAATTTAATTTTGCCAGTCTTATTTAGCATCAACTATACAGTAACACAAATAATGGAAATATCGCTACAAAACAGACTGCCTTACCCATCTCATTTTTTTAAAAAACACAGCAACAAGCCATTTCTCATGTTTGATCCAATGACTGTGATCCATCTTTTGATCCTGAAGTCATGGACTCCACATATATCTTTATTATGGTACAAGAAAAACTGTTACCCTGAGGTTTAAATTTCCCTATGTGCACCATGCCTCTCCTGAGAATGTGCCTGTTAAGACAAGACTCTCACGAAAACTGAGGGGCAGAGGGGTAGGTAGATGGCCTCAGAGAGCAGTTTCCTGGTTTGTTGCTTCAACTCTAATGTGCCATTATGACATGAAGTCCAGCCACACCAGGACTATACAGTGATTCATAAATGGAAAGAGGCTCTCTTACTTGAGCGGCTATCTGACTGTCTCCAATGACCACCCAACAACTAAGGATGAACAAACACACCAGAAGTCAGTCCTTCAGGCTATGAAAACATCAGACTGTGACAGCCTTTCATCCATTATGAGAGAACAACTTCTACCAAGAATTATAGTTCTAAAAACTGATCATTAGACATACACTACATTAAATTCATACACAAAGGCCTAGTGCAGATTCTAAACCCCAACTACCAGTATTCATGACAAATGAGAAAAGACAGGCTGCATACATACTGGAAATCAGATTGTATAACAGGAAAACCACAAACTCCAGGAGATAGTGAAGCCACAGGGAAGCCTGGCATGCTGCAATCTATGGCATTGCAAAGACTCTGACAAGACTAAGCAACTGAACAACAAGAGGAAAACAGTGGGTAAATAAACCACCTTTGAAGTGATGCATCTTTACATTGGTCTTTAAGACTGAATTATTATCACCACATTCTCTGTTCACATTTATACTGCAGGGCTAGATATGACTTCATGGCTAACGGATACCTAATTTCCAATTCATTCATAGCTTTCAAAGTGTTAGTTGTTCAGTCATGTCTGACTCTTTGTGACCCCATGGACTATAGCCTGCCAGGCTCCTCTGTCCGTGAGATTTGCCAGGCAAATACTGGCAAATCCTAATACTGGATTAGGTTGCCATTCACTTCTCCAGGGGATCTTCCCGACCCAGGGATTGAACCCAAGTCTCCAGCATGGCAGGCAGATTCTTTACCATCTTGAGCCCTCTATTCATTCATAGCTTTAACAAATGTTTATTGAGCACATACTGTTTCTAGGGCATTCACTCTATGCTGTTATGAATAAGAAATAGTCCCTCCTATAGAAAGGCTAGGAAACACATATCTATGGACACATGTCAACATATAATAATGTGCGTGTGTGCTAAGTCACTTCAGTACCGTCCAAATCTTTGCAAACCACTGGACGGTAACCCGCCAGGCTCCTCTGTCCATGGGATTCTCCAGGCAAGAATACTGGAGCAGGTTGCCACACCCTCCTCCAGGGGATCTTCCCAACCCAGGGATGGAACCCACGTCTCTTAAGTCTCCTGAATTGGCAGGCATGTTCTTTACCACTAGCACTACCTAGGAAGCATAATAATATAAAAGATGTTTAATATCATCAGATGGCTAGAGAAATTGTAACAGAAGTTGAATGAAAATATTGCTTTTAGGCTGGAAAGCACATTAAGATTTGAAAAAGCAGCACTGCACCTGGGTCTTATGTATACACAGGATTGAAACCTGGTGACCTGGAAGACCAGAGGGAGGGGCGTGCTGGTGAAAACAAGTTGGACAAGCATGAAACACACTGGTATAGAGATGGAACCTGGGGTGATTTGGAAAGGAATGCTTGACAGGAAGAAAGAAGGTAAGACTGGGAAAGCCCTTAAGGAAGTAGAGAAGAGGGCCACAGAGAAAAGGCACCTAACCCACCTGAGAGGTCCTGTAAGTTTCCTTGAGAAACTGGAAGCTTGATCTTGAAAGTTATGTAGGAATCAGCCGTCTGGATAAGGGTGCTTGAGGAGGAGGAGGTGACATATAAAAAGCCTGAGCGAGCATGGCGTATCTAGGACACATTTGCTTTGGTTAAGTAAAGAGCACAGTGTGTAGCTCCTAAAGCAAATCCTAAAGGGAGAACATCATGTGCACAGCTGGCAAGAGGTGTGCCTGAGAGGAAGACACAAGAGATGAAGGGCGTCGAGGGCCAGGCAGGAGAGCAGAAGGCCCTCTGCAACATGCCAAGAAAACATTCAGGATTGTATGCAAGAAAGTGACCATCTAATGTGTGTTTTAGAAAGATCTTCCCAGAAGCAGTGAAAAGGATGCATTAGAGAGGATTAGACTGCAGGTAAACGGAACAATTAAGGGATTGTTGTCGTTTAGCCACTAATTCATACATGATTCTTTTTGCGACTCTATGGACTGTAGCCCGCCAGGCTCTTCTGTCCACGGGATTTCCCAGGCAAGAATACTGGAGTGGGTTGCCATTTCCTTCTCTAGGAGATCTTCCCAACCCAGGGATCGTACCGGTGTCTCCTTCACTGGCAGGTAGATTCTTTCTCACTAGCCATCTGGGAGCCCCTAAGGGACTGTTAGATCAATTTAAATCTACTTTCCTCATCTGTGGAATGAGGATATGGGTAGTTAAGACAGTGGTGGTGAAACTGACAAGAGTGAATGCAAGAGATAAGCCAGACTTAGTTACGAACAGAGAGGGAAAGGGCAGCGAAGGAGGAAGTACTCTAAGATGTCTCACAGCTTCATTTAACTCATTGGGTAGACAGTGATAATCTCCATCAGGATAGAAAATATAGGACAGCGGGAGGTTTGGGGAGTAAAAACGCTAAGTTCAGTTTTAGACATCTTGAGCTTTAGGAAAATGTAGTTGAATGTTTAAAATGATGGGTTTTGAAGACAGACCTGGTTCTATCCCTTATTATCTGTGCCTCTTGGACAAGAAACCTATTATTATCCTCTCAGCTTCCTCATCTGTAAAATGAAGCAAGAGAGATTAACTACTTCCAGGGTGACAGTAGGGATTAAATTTCATGAATAAAGTTACTAAATAGTAGTTGCTCTTTTGTCATTAATATTACTTGAGATAAATGTGGAATATCAGATTGAGATGTTCAGTGGGCAGCTTTGGATCATGATCTAAAGGTTTAGATGCAACAGGTTATACACTTCATAGGAAGTAAAGTGTTTAGTGTTTAGTGTTTCCTATGAGGTAGGAAGAATTACTGGAGAAGGCAATGGCACCCCACTCCAGTACTCTTGCCTGGAAACTTCCATTGACGGAGGAGCCTGGTAGGCTGCAGTCCATGGGGTCGCGAAGAGTCGAACACGACTGAACGACTTCACTTTCACTTTTCACTTTCATGCATTGGAGAAGGAAATGGCAACCCACTCCAGTGTTCTTGCCTGGAGAATCTCAGGGACAGGGGAGCCTGGTGGGCTGCCGTCTACGGGGTCACACAAGAGTCGGACACCACTGAAGCGACTTAGCAGCAGCAGCAGGAAGAATTACTGGGAAATCCCATGGACAGAGGGGTATTGGGACTTGAGGCATAGATTTGCCAGTTTATTGGATGAGAAGGGTAAATGATGACTGCTGAGAAGCAAAGCAGACACAGTTATCAAACATAAGACACATATTGTATTATATAAAAAGGGGCAGTCCCTATTTTCTTACAAGCAATTTGGTGAATTAATTGAAAAAAAACAGATACAGAATTCTTCTGACTACTCGAAAAGAACTAATACTCTAGAAGGAAGAAATGAAAAGATATAAATATAGTAAAAAAAAAAAAAAAAAATGGTTTCCAAAGTAAAATAAAGCCAAATGGGAGTAAATCATCAAATTAATAACAGAAGCCAGGATGTGTCAAATAAGAAGATATTATAGGCAGACATTAACATGGTTCATGAAAAAGTATGAAAACAAAGAACAGCACTACTTATTATTTTTTCAAAAGGAAAAATACATGAGAAAAGAATGAAATTGGCTACTATTGGAAGATGAGTGGGAATGGGCCAGGAAGTACAGGGGAAGGAGCAACACTTCTTTATACAGTTTTGATTTTCAAGCCACGGTAATAATTTATATATTCAACATAAAAAACGAAATCAAAAGGATAGGTAAAACACTAAAATTGAACAGAAACAGAAACTAATGCTCCTAAGTACATATTTCATTGATCTCACGCACATGCATGATACACGTGCACACGCACACACACGTAGAAGGAACTAATTTGTGAACTTGTGAACATACTACTCTGATCACCAGCCTTCAAAGATGGAAAGAATCTATTTTAAAGGAAAAAGAATGGCAGAAATCTTCAGCTTCATTTGGTAGTTTTGTTGTTTACCTTGTTCTCTGTGGAGTAATTCCAAAACTATTTTTGCATTAATTTTAAGACACTGATACGACTAGGAACCAAGGTTCACGCCACGGGGAAAAATACAAATAAGGAATGAGAGAAAGGAAGAAAAAATCTTAGTCTTACACTAGAATTGAAGACATCAGTATGAACTCATCATTTAATTAATAAGTATAAATTAAAAATGTTTTCATATAGATACGTAAATTTATTCATATAATAATAAATATACATGTAATCTCCTAATAAATATACATGTAATGTCCACTGAAACAAGTCAACTGCAATGAAAACAACTCTTTGGTATCTAAATACCATTTCTCCACTAAAAGGAGGGGCTTCCCTCATGGCTCATTCGCTTGCAATGAAGGAGACCCGGGTTCAATCCCTGGATGGGGGAGAGCCCTTGGAGAAGGGAACAGCTGCCCAATCCAGTATTCTTGCCTGGAGAATTCCATGGACAAAGGAGCTTGGTTGGCTACAGTTTCACTTTTTCACACACTCACTAAAAGGACCCATGACTTCTTGGGTAAATAGCTGATTCCAGATCCGGAACAGGGAAAAGACAAGGTGAGCTTGGACATCTTCTTGTGACCTAAAATAAGAAAGAACTTAAAAATCAACAGACATAAGTCATAAGGATACAAGAGTCAGAATGAAGGGGTTCTCTCTGGCCGAATTTGATGGTAAAGAAATATTATCACATTAATTTTTTTATTTATGAGTCTGTTCCGATTTAAAAAAAAAAAGAGAGAGAGTGGGGGTAAGGCAAGCTCTTCTTTACTCAAGAAGGCCTCTACCCAATGCAGGGGAACGACAATTAGAAAAAGTACAATTTTGTAAACACTGGTGCAATACTTGATTAAGACAAGGCTTATCAATGCTGCTAAAACCACCAGACGAACTGTTTGAGAACAGGATCTTCAATCTCAAACTATCCCACAAATTACTTATTAATGACAAAGGGACAAAAGTGGAAAATTCTGTAAATCCACTTCTACCAAGTGATTAAACATACAGTTAGCCAAGGGATCAAACCTGTCAGCACGAAAATCAGGACAAACTGCAATTATGTCCCTTTTGATGTGATGTTAAAAAGTGGCAACACCAGCCATGCAGTGTTCTTGCTTATGGTTACAGTCTGAACCAAACTATGAGGAAACAAGAAAACAATCCATAGAAACATGGGACATTCTACAAAACAGCAGATCTGGACTTAACAAAATGTCAAGGCCATGAAAGACATCCCCCACACACACTCCTTCAAAGAATCTTAACCAAAAAAAAAAATTGCAAGGCAAGAAATGGTTCTAGATTAAAAGAAAAAGAGACATGAATACCATATCCAATATGTGATCTCTGATGGAGTCTGGATCATGAAGGACAAAGAAACATAAAGAATATTAATGGGACAACTGGGGAAGATTGAACATGGACTAGACATTAAATAATAATGCTAGCTTGTGCTGTGCTTTGTTGCTTAGTTATGTCTGACTCTTTGTGACCACATGGGCTGTAGCCCGTCAGGCTCCTCTGTCCATGGGCCAGAATACTGGAGTGGGTTGTCATTTCCTTCTCTAGGAAATCTTCCTGACCTAGGGATTGAACCTGGGTCTCCTGCAATGCAGGCTGACTCTTTACCGTCTGAGCCATCAGGGAAGCACAAATAACAACGGTGAATATTAAATGTCTTGAATGTAATGAGGTTGAGAAGGAAAATGTTCCTATTCTCAGGAATCTCATGCTGAAGTATTCAAGATGACATGTTACTATGCCTGCAACTTGCTTTCACATGGTTCAGAAAAAAAAACAAACAAAAAAAGATATGTGGATACATTATTTAGAGAGCTAGAGATAAAACAAATGAGCAAAATGTTGACAGTTGATGAACTAAGCAAGGAGTGTACAAGCATTCCTTATACTTTCTACTTTCCTGTGGTTTTGACAGTTTTCAAAATAAAAATTGAGAATAAAATGCAACCATATCCGTCGGGAGTCAGCGTACCCCACGATGACTGCATCAAAGACAATGCCTGGTATAAAAACTTGATTTCACAATAATTTTTAAATTCTCACTTTTCTACCAAGTGACTTGTGGGTTAGCTACAGAAATACAAGTTCTTGATTCAAATATAATATATAAAATACAGGGAGTAAGTAAAATCACAGTCTCGTCTGTGTTAAAAGTCCCCAAAACTTGAGATTACAATCACTGTCTATTTCTCCAAGGTGACTGGATAATTCTATTTATTTCCAAACAGCATTCAACTCTGGGTGGGATCTTAATCTTACTGCCACCTTATTCTTCAGTTTCACCTTAGAGACAGTTGACTACATCCTGAATTAATCCTTTCAGCACAGAATTTTTCAATAGTCTCAAATATGTGAGGGATTTACAAATGTGATTAGTAGTAATAGTAGCCAGAAACATAATGCCCATCAGTAAACCATGGCTGTTTTAATAAAAGCCATATACATAAAATACTTCCTTGTCAAGAACATTTACATCTGCGATCTTATTTTATTTGTAACACCCTGTAAGACAGGCTGTTTTTAGCCCATAAGCAAAGCACCAGGTTTATACTGTTCTGTAACCTAAACCGGGTATTCTTCTTGCCAACCTGGCCCAGAGATAGAGAGATTTGCTTCAGGAAAAGGAAACAAACAGCAACTAACATTCATGTGATTACTAACAAAACTGAAAGGTCTCTTCACAATGATGCGCACAAGATATGCACAAGGAAAAGTGAAGTTCAGTGTCATTTAAGCTAATCTCTATTCAAACCTCAGAGATAAAACCATTTGAGCAGTAATTTAGGACTGAATTAACTTGTTTTTTCCCTCCCTATCTTTGAAGCTTTCGTTATTTAAGTGTTTCTGCAAGAAGCAAGGTTCCCTTCTATTCAGAAGCTGATGGTGTGTAGTAACCTCTGCACGGCTCGGCTTATCCCAGGCTGATAATCAACAAACAGCCAAATACATACCACATCTGACATACAACCTTTTCCCCCAAGACTGTCCCCAAATACTCCATGATAATCAAGTGTTCGTATCACTGAATTCTCGTGCTACAAAGCCTTCCAGTAGCAAAAACTGAACTCTGCAGAGGCAGGACACCAGCCGAGGGAAAAAAAAAAATAAGAGAAGAACCGTGGCAGATATTCGTATCAGATAAAAGCTTTGAAAAGATCCTTCAGATAACAAGTTTAGCAGTTAGACTGAGAAACAAAGATTTCATTTTTTTAAAGGCAAGTCGCTCAGTCGTGTCCGACTCTTTGCGACCCCATGGACTGTAGCCCACCAGGCTCCTCCATCCATGGGATTCTCCAGGAAAAAGTACTGGAGTAGGTTCCCATTTCCTTCTCCAGGAAATCTTCTTTCTTTTTTTTCTTAAGCCAGTAACAATTCACCCCAGATGTAATCAACTAAAATGCGATCAGCCATGATAGAGGGAGAAGCCTGTGTTTAGAAACGCAGTGCTGCTCCCAAAGTCAACGCTAATGTTAGCTAATAAAGACCCGGGCTTCCCTGGTAGCTCAGCTGGTAAAGAATCCGCCTGCGATACAGGAAACCCTGGTTCAATTTCTGAGTCCGGAAGATCCCCTGGAGAAGGGGTAGGCTACCCACTCCAGTATTCTTGGGCTTCCCTGGTGACTCAGCTGGTAAAGAATCTGCCTGTAATGAGGGGGACCTGGGCTCAATCCCTGGCTTGGGAAGATCCCCTGGAGAAAGGAACTGCTACCCACTCCAGTAATCTGGCCTGGAGAATTCCATGGACTGTATAGTCCATGGGACTGCAAAGACCTGGGTTTTAGTGCACTTCCTCCTGGCTCCCCGGGGTAGGAACTTCTTAATAACTGACACAGCACCAACAGCATGAGCATTAGTTGCTCCTCTAAGGCTGCGGTGCGTCTTTTGGAATCTTCAGAGAGGCTAATCTCATGTGGGCCAAGTCAGCAGTTCCAGATGAAGCCCCCTAACTCTGACTCTTCCAAAGTCTTCAACTCCTCAAGGCTTAACATTTTGCCCAAAAATCTTAACTTAGCCAGCTTGTAATTTTTTAATTCAATTATGCTGTTTTCAAGCTATAGTAAATGTCAGTATTCCAACACGCACTGCCAAACAGGCATAATACATTTTCAGCATTCTAAGGTTTAAATTTTTCATTAAAATATTGGTGATAATATCTACACACTGTGGCTTACTGGAACGAAATAAGAGTCATGTCTATACCTGTAAAGCAGAAAAAGAAACGTCTGTGTCGGCATACATTTTAGATAAGCATGTATTAGTTAAACTGGAAGATGCAAAGAAAAGAGATTTATTCTCAAGGTGGGCAAGGGGATTCAGCCGTCCTACAATTATAATCCAAAAGAGTTAAGAGAAAAACTGAACAGAGCGCAGATTTATGCAAAGGCAACCAGCTGAAGGCTGATCAGTGGAACCACTTTCTTCCTCAGTTTCACTGGAGAATCACCAGTCTTCCAGTCTCATCAGGGTTGGGCTGAAAAGTAATAAGAAACGAGGGCAGTTAGAGAAGGAGTGAAAGAGCAATTGAGGAAGGAACAACCTAAAGACAAAACTGTGGATTCTGAATCTGGTGCGAGGAGCAAGAATTTGAGATTAGGTTTTCTGCTAGAGCAGTGTCATGATCCCGTCCAGGAAAAAATTACAGCTGCGGTTGTTGTTGTTCAGTCGCTAAGTTGTGTACAACCCTTTTGCAATCCTGTGGACTGTAGCCCGCCAGGCTCCTCTGTCCATGCGATTTCCCAGGCAAGAATACTGGAGTAGACTGCCATTTCCTTCTCCAGGGATCTTCCCGACCCAGGGGTTGAACCCAAGCCTCCTGCATTGGCAGGCTGATTCTTAACCACTGAGCCACCAGGGAACCCCACAGCTGTGGAAGGTGGACTTAAATTCTGACTCACAGAGGCTGGGAGTAGGGAAATCAGTAGGGAGCTTCTGCTAGTAAAACATGGTTTGGAGAGGACGTTGAGGCGTCCCGAAAATATAGTAGAGGAATAATCAGCCCCATTTTATCCCATATTGTTTCTGTCCAAGGGTGAAAGCTAAGGAAGAGAAAAAAAAGACTCCAAATTTCAGGGCCTTGGAGACCAGGATGACAATGGTGTCATTCATTGGCAGTAATAGAGACTCTGAGGAAAGTTGAGACCTAGGATGAAAGGTTCAATTTCTGACATGTTAACTTCTAGACTATTGCTAGCCAAGTGGAGATGTGGTACAGACAAAAGATGGGGCCTGGGAACCTTTTGTTTTTAGGCAGATTCCTCCCTGCCCCCTTGGGGGACCTCATAACTTAATTCTAACTTGATGTCACCGTCTAGTGCGGGATGGCTCAAGAGGATTTAGAGTGCCTGCCTACCTTACCACGGAAGACTGCCAAGAGCAAGCTACTTACTTTAAGCATTTTTAAAAGTCCATGTCACTAGAATATCAACTTCAAACACTGAGTAGCATTTAAATATATATCAGAGCACTTTCATTTCAAGCCTATTTAACATTTCTGAAATATCTAGATCAAAATGTTGGGTCAAATGACTGTATTCCAGTAAAACATCTACTAAAAGAAAAATTTTCACCATCCCACATCTCTCGTAAGATAATCACCCCATTCAAGACACCTGTCAGTCATAATAGATTTTCCTTCCTGCTTGTCTTTCCTGAAACCTTACCGTCAAGTTCCTCTTTTGAGTAATAATAAAGGCCACATGTCACTTGTGCTGTGCATGTATATAAATACCTCCATCTCCCTTTCTTCTAACCCTAGTTCAAGGCCAACTGCTCCAAAGCTTTTGAGAACCAGCACTGGAAGATCTTCAAAGAGAAAGTGCCCATTAACCACAACAGCAGCTGCTGGCTAGAACCTGCAATTTAAATCTCTGAAAAAGAAACTGTGGCTTCTGAAATTTAAACAAGGAGGTGCCACTTGTAATTACAAACATTCCAGTGGGTTCCTTCGTTCATTGATGGTTTCCAAACAAAGGCTTTTTATTCGATTTTGGTGGCGCTCCCCAAACCCTGAATGTAGGCATTCCTTTGTGCTTTTCTGGTGCCCAGGCCAACTCAGAAAAGGGTACAGGAGGTGGGTTTTACCTGGCCAAGACTGCTCCAACCGCCGCCCCCTCACGCCCCCGCCAACTATCTCATGTGTAATTCTTGTTTGGCTGGAAACCAAAAACCCAAATGCTTCAGATTTATAGTCTACATTAAAAACATTTAAGTAAGAAGCTCTTAAAAGACACACACACACTGCGTATGATAACTAGTGAAAATCTACTCATTAGTTAGCACAGGGAACTCTACTTTAATGCTCTGTGGTGATTTAAATGGGAAGGAAATCCAAAAAAAAAGAGCAGATATACGTATAGCTGATTCGCTTTGCTGTAAAGCAGAAAATAACACATTATAAAGCAACAATACTCCAATAAAAAATAATTTTTAAAACTAAATTAAATAAAAGACACACACACACACCCTCACATTTCAAGAACTTTGGAAAATGGAACCAACCTGTTTTCCGAGAAACCAAGAAAGTTCTGAAATTAACCCCGAAATATTCAAACATTTCTAGCTGAAATTTTTAATTTACATTTTAAATTAATGGACAAATACTGAGAAGTAAAAACAGTTAACATTTTCTCTTCCTACCACCCAGTACCCTCTTTCTACAAAAACAAAGCCCAAATACTTAAAGCTCCAAATGGGTTTCCCACACCAAAGAAGGCATTTTGTGATCATTTCAGTTACAGAATACAAGCTGAAATTACCACTTAGCTAATCCAAAAAAAAAATTTTTTTTTTCTTTTAAGCCATATATTCACAAAACACCAAGGCATTTATACCACGGAGACATTTAAAGAAAAATATACTGAATGAGGGTATCTCACAGCCATCGAACTAAAATAGCCTTTCCTACAGAAGTCTTCCAATGCAAAGTATTCATTATGAGAAAGTCTAGAAATGGCCAATCTAGCCAAGGGTGATTTCCATAGCTTGCCACAGTTGAGGGATTAGCTACAATTACTGCATATTTACACAACCATATTTACACAACAATAAAACTCATCTTATCCAATCCAAACAAAACCTTGCTCAAAATAAACCAAACCACACGAAAAGGTCTCTTCAGTGCAGGCGGTAATCACGTAATCACCCTCTGGCTTCTCTACTGCCTGCCTCAGCTCCTACCCACTGTATCAAACCTTCACTCCACTTTCCGGGGTGCAGCAAGACTAGGGCGACAATTCTACCAGTGGAGAAAATGTACATTCAGCTAATGATACTGTGCTTTCAGGTGTACAAGAAGAGCCGTATCTTAAAGAGATTCGTTCTAAAGTAATTTATGGAAGAACTGGTAGGATACGCAGGATTTGTTAAAAATTACCTGGGACAAGGAGGGGGTATACCGAAGGTTGATGGACCATGGATAAATAATTATCAAACCATATGATTTGCACAGAAGGTTAATATGGCATTCTTTCTCCTTTTGTGCATCATTGAAATTTTCCATAATAAACTGAAAAAATAAAAGAAAATACAATCAACATAAAAAAGGTCATCTTGCAACAATAACATAATTTTTGTCTTTAAGAAATTCTCAGCTTTGTCCCAGGCTTAATGCAAAGGACAAGTACCTGGTAAGAAAATCAAAGATGCCTTTTTTGTTCTTAAGGGCCATTTCTTTATTCTTTAGTTACACGGAACCAGTTCAACTGTTAACATTACTCCTTGAAATGACAAAACAGAGGCTTAAAAGTCTAAAGCTGAAGCTTCTGTGAAGCCTAGTTTTCACGCATCTGACTTAGGACCGCAATACAAATCCAGAGCTCTCCCCTCTGCAGGTGCTTTGAACAACATTCACGTGGTGGCTGCTAGATAAAGTCCACAGGCTTCAAATTCACTTGTCAACACCACAGACAACCTTACCAAAAACTGGTCCTTTCTGCCCAGAGATTACACCTCTGATCCATTAGTTTATTACCGAGAACAACAATTATTCCTGTGGCCTTCAGAATACGAACTCTTCCTACCAACGATGATGGCTAACCCACGATGCAAATCCCTTACTGGACATCCTCGCTGGGAGATGGGAGAGACAGTTCACAGGCTGGACATCAGGAGACCAGCTCCTCGTCCAGGAAGCATAGCTAACTGAGCCTCAGTTCAGTCGTCCTTCCTTCTTTGGGCTTTGGCTCCCACACTGCAAAATAATGAGATTTTACCGATGATTTCTAATTCCTTTCCAAAATTCCATGACTGTAAGACACTGTGATTCCTCAACAGGTGATATGAAGAAAAAGAACCTTGCAATAAAATGTTACAAGTTTCTATTACATAATTTTAAATATGACTGACTATGAATACTGGGTGAACTTCTGTATAAGTGCATATATACACACATATGCATGTGGCTGTATACATATTTGTGTGAGTACACACAAACACATGCACACACAGGCTAACTGATACCATCAGGTCCTTATATGGGACTAATTGCTTACAACTCAAAGCAGCAAATTTTCAATACTGCAACAGATGTCGCTGTGTGATTTCTCCTTTCTGTCCTGGATTTTCTGTTAAAAATGCCCAGCGTGATGGTCAGTACTATTCTTCCCAAGAAAGAGATACAATATTTGAATCCTTTGGATTTATTTCTCATAAAATTTCTTCATATGCTGGTAAATTTCCATTCAAATCATAGCATTGATTCGTTTGGCCCAATTTAAGAGATTCCCCTGAATAAAAATGGGCCTTTTGTTAACACGCAGGCACAAAACCATTTTTAAAATGTAAATTCTAAGTGGCCAGTTAAGCATCAAAATATCACATACAGAAACCGAGAGATTGCGTTTATATTCACAGCAATATTATAAAGTTTTTAAAGCCGGAAAATCACTTAGCAATATAGGCCAAGGAATAATTAAAAAAAAAAAAAAAAAACCTCACTTATGTTTAAGGCCAAAACGTACCAGGTGTGGGCAAAAGGCACTGAAAACTCCAAAAGCACCTTTCATGATCATGAAAATTTTGGATTTTAGTTTTCAAAGCATTTTTTTAAAAATAAATAATAAGGCTAATACTATAATTGCAAGACCTCTTACCCGTTTGACAGTCACTATCAACCACTTTCTGACACATGTCATAGAAAAGTGATATCTCTTTCCATTCAACCAATATATCCAGCAACAACCATCCATCTCAACAGGTAGCTTCCACTTTCTTCCGCTTAAATTCAGAGCTGGGAGAAAGTATTTCAAAATCTCCCTTTTAGACCCAGGAAACCATTACCTTTGGGGGTTTTAGAGGGAACCAAGCGAGCTGAGCAGAGCAGGCAGGGAGTCCAGGGAGCCGAGTCCCAAGTCGGATAAGAATATGAAGTCAGGAAACCAGAGAGGAAGCGCCAGTGTCCTGCCTTGGCTCTTCCCTGTCCCACTCCCCTTTCCCAGGAGGGCCATTGGGGAAAACTGGATAAAGCATGTACAACATCCATATGAATAAAGCTCTTTGTTCCGGAGCACTGCCTGCTCTTTTCTTCCCCCCTTTTTCCGTATTTGTTCATTTCAAAAGATTGCTCAATGGGTCTCTTGTTCCACCAAAATGTCCCAGGCAAATAATGCAAGCTTGTCTCGTCACACAAGTCACTAAATGAAGCCTTGTGCGTCTCCAGTGACACACTGTAAATATAAAGTGGCATTAATGAGGGATATTTTATCAAAGCTATCACAGACAAGTGTGAGTCCCTCCCGTGGCTACTGGATCTGATGCAGGGAAAGGCGACAATTGCAGGGCGGCACTTTTGTAAAGTCTCTAACCTTCCCCCGTACACAAGCCCCAACAGGCTGCGACAAGCAGAAACTCAGCCCCTGGGCTCCCCAGCAGGCTACCCACCCCCACCCACTGGCCATCCTTTCTACTGCTGAAAAAGGGAAAAGGAGGGTGACCAACCAGGGGTTCACTGAGGGTCAAAAACAACAGCATGCCAGCATCCCAAACCTAACGGTCATGATTTACACTGAATGAGCTTTGATGATCCCATTTTAGCTGCATTCCATTAACATCCATTTCTTCCAAACACCACAAGAAGGATGGGAGATTTTCTCCAGGGGATAGATGGGTTCAGTTACAGGGGAAGAGAGAACCTGGACCCCACTGCACAATAGCCCTAGATGGCTACCCTAGTGAGGCTGTGAATGAAACAAGCCTAATGAAGTTCAAAGGCAATGCCAACAGGTTTCTCTAACCCTGGAGTAGGAACTGGAGACTTCAGAGAAAGCTTAAAATAAGAAGAGTAAGGAAGAGAAGTCCCTGGGTCCCCACCTGAAATCTACTTTCCGGGTCTAGGACCTGGGGTTAGGCCAAAATCCCTTCTCAAATGGAGCACCAAAATACACATTAAAAGCAAAGAAAAAAGATTTAAAGAAAGTTGTCTCGTCCCCTCACTACAAATCAAACCCAATTACTTTCTAATTTGAACACAATCTGATAACCAGCGTACAAACAGGGATGTACACAAGAGCAAGAAGCTGCTTCCATGGTAACTGGCAACAGAATTTTCTTGTAGCTTTGACACGCACGGTTGAGCTCCAGACCGCTCCTTTCCAAGTCAGCATACAGCCCTCGCTGGGGAAGGCAACTTCTTACCGCGAGATACTTACAAATAGAGTACTGCCGCTACTACTCCGAGCCTTCAATGAGCAGGCTGGACAGAGGAGGTATAATCTGATCCTGTTCTGCTGCCAAGCGGCATTGCACGGCTCCCATTTTTACTCCAAAAGCAATATCCCTGGCCAGCGCTCCCCCCACCCAGCCCTTTTTTTTTTTTTTTTTTGTTGCAGCCAATACAAGTCTATTGTTGCCTTTATTATGCGCCAGTTACTGAGCCTGTACTCACGCTCACGTTTAAACAGCACTGGCGCTTTTTACAATGCAGCAGCAGAGGGATCTCGTTCAGAAACATTTTATTGAACCCATCCAGTCAGAGACATCACCCGAAATGAAGTTGTAACCACAACGGCATTGGCTGAACCCAATTATCTCGTAACTCATAAATTAAGAATTCACAGTGGAAAAACACATAAACAACATCCGGAGACAGTGACAGGGACGAAAAAATCCTCAGCTCTGGAACTGAAGCTGCCGCCAGATTTCCACCCCAATGGATCCCCGATAGGTTTCCCAAGCCGAGTTCCCTTGCAGACCTGTCCGGGGAGTGGGGTGAGCAAGCACCCCAGCATTCCCCCAAATCCAGAGCTGGCGCTCCGCAGATCTCCCCATTTCCTACGGCGTGTCTCCTGCGGTGTTTACGTAACTGTGTGTCCTCTAGCGTGTAAACAAAAGGCACAGCCCAAGTGGAGAAGCGCCCCGGGAGCCGCACCGTGGCCCCAAGAGCTGCGCCCGCCCGGGTCGGGGGTTCCGCAGGTGGGGGCTGAGCTCTCGGTGTCCTCCGCCACTTGTTGCTCGCGGGTCCTGCGGCTTCCGAGCTTTGAGGAGGGGCTTTGCAGGCGCCGAGCCCTGCTGCAGCCCCTCCAGCATCTCCCCGCCCCCACGGCCCTGAGCCTGGGAGTCCTGGCTTCTAGCTCCCGGCCCGCGGCGGGCGGCCAGGGGCGCGGGGACGCCGCGCGGCCGCGGAGCGCGGCGGTGGCGGGAAGGGGAGGTAGGGTGCAGCACGGCTCGGCTCTCCGCTGGGGAAGAGCTCCGGCTCCCTTTTGTTAGCAAAAGCAAACACTGCCCTCTTCTTTCCCGACCGCGCCAACGCGCCGCGCACACGGGCAGCCACACAGCGTGCTCCTTGCCGAGTGCTCGGCGTCTTTAGGGAAGGAGCCGGGCGTGCAGAGCCGCCCCTGGGCAAATTCCCAAGACGGCTCGGCACACAGAGGGCGCCGGGAGGCCCGCAGGGTGCCCGACTGGCCGCAGAGGCCGAGAACGCTCCCTCCACCACCCCCGAGCTGCCGAAAATGACAGGCGGGCTGGAAATCCGGTGTCCCTGCTAGCGGCGGAGGACGCCGTGGGGCAGGCGGGTTGCGGACTCCCGCTTCTGCCCGCAGAGGCGGCGACAGCAACCGCCCCCCGCCCCCCCCCCCCCCCCCCGCCCATGGGGCCGGGCCCGGGGAACTTTCCCTGCCTGGAGCCCGGCCAAGGAAGCCCGCAGCCGGGCAGAGGGGGCGGGGGGGCCGCGATCCGGCTGGAGGGAGACACGAGGGGCGAGCGGTTGGGGACAGGGGAGGAAAGGCAAAGCGCGGGGAAAGCGGGAGCGATCAGACCAGACGAGTCGGGATGTCCTGTGGACCAGTGAGGAATCGCGCAGGAGGCGGCCGCTAGTCAGCCATGGGGAGGTTACGGGGATGGGGAATGGGGGGCCCGTTGGAAAGGTGGGGGCGAATGGGCAGCCCTGGGAGGCGGAAAGACCTGCAAGTTACGCGGACGGCAGCGAGTTTGGGAGGGTCTGGAAGGTTTGCGGGGGGGTACCTTCGATCCATCCCCTTCCCCTATATTCTCTAGCCCCCGGGGCCCCTCATTCTCACTGCACTCCGCACCAAGCAGGGGAGAAAAGGTGTGGGTGCAGCCATCCCCAAGGGCTCTAATTCGCACAGAGCTGGGCAAGGAAGAAGGGATTTACCGACCCCCTCAACCCTTTCCATCTCAGCCCTTGAGTTTTCTCTTCACATTCCCTCCGATTTGGATTTAGGAAGTGGGGGAAGGTTGTCATGGAAACGTTTCCCCCCTCCATGGCTACGGCCACTGGAGCGCCTTAAGAGATTTAGGGGGCCAACGGGCCGGTGCCCACACCTACCTGTGGGGATCAGTGCCGCGGCAGAAAGGAGCAACAGCAGAAGCCGGAGCCGGAGCCCGGGAGGCGCCGCCGCCGCCGCCGCCGCCGCCGCCGCCGCACACTGGGGTCCGCTCGGCAGCACAGCACTCGCCATGTCGGGCACCTGCCTCAGACTGGCGGCGGTGGCTTCCTCCGGAGCCCGAGCGAACCGCTAATGAGATGCTAATGACATGCTCTGGAGGCGGAGTCCCGACCGACCAATCACGTCGCCGAGAGCCGAACCCGGCTCTCGGAGGATTCGCCCCCTCCCCCACCCCTCCCCCTGGTGCTGGCGTTCGGCGGCGCGCCCGCGCCACCTAGGGGCGGGGCCAGGGGGAGGGGCGTATGCAAATATGTTTATGTTAAAACTCGTTTTCGCTTCCCTCAGATCCAGGAAAAAGTGTTCTCCTGGGCCCCAGGCGTGTAAGGGGCTTCAGCTCCGGGGGCGTGGTCTAGCTTCCTGTACACCTTTATTAGGAATGTTTACAGCCATCGCTCCAGGAGACCGACGACGAGAATCTCCCCGGGAGGCTCCCGTGCCCGGTACACCGGGTGCAACCGGCCAGGAAACCAAACGTTGCAAATTTCCGTCACTCGCCTTGCACCGAAGGAATAGATCTTTGGGAATCGGGGGCTGTTCGAGAGTTGAGAGTGAGAAGGCAGGTCCCCGGATTGACAAAACAATCTGGGAGAAGTGCATGCGTGCTTTGCACGTCCGGCGGAGCGGGAGAGCCCGCTCAACAACCTAGCGGTAGACTTGGGCATAGTTGGGAGAAAGGAGCCGGAATCCGGCTCTCGGATTTTCGAGTCGGTGTCTTTGCGGTAGATTCTCGGGAAAGGTAGATCGAGGAGGGTTGACTCAGGATCCCCCCAGCATGCTGAAGGCCTCCTACCTGGCTTTAATATATATGTCACAGATGTGTATTTACATAATGCACATGTGTTATTAGATATTTACGATTACACACACTCAACAGAAAATCTTTTCTGTGAAGATTTCGGGGTGGAGGGCGGAGGCATGGGATGTGAAGAGAGGGTCTGCCATCGTCTTCCTTCAGGACTCGAACCCACTCCCCTTGCCGCCCCTTTGCCGCTACTCGCGCCTCAGATGGCTGGGGACCAACAGGTGTTCTGAGCTTCCCACTTCTCTGGGAGAAAGAAGCCCTAGGCTGAAGCGACTCGCTTCTCCGGACTCGCTCTCCCTCCCAGAAATTGCCTTTGCTTTCTTCTCAACCAGGCAGCCGGCTCTCTTGTTTGTCTGCTTTTTAATTACTTATTTTCTTCCTCTCTAGAAGATCGTGTGCGCTCTGACCCTCTGTTGCTCAAGCATCAAATTGAAGGACGAGCCATATTAAGTGTAAAGGTTTATAATAATTTAAGTATTCATAGAATGCAGAACAATAAGATGTAGGAAATACAATTTGCATAATAAATATCAATATCACAACAGCTAAAACAAACCGTGACAAATTATCTGTGGCTAAATGACCAAGAGATTACTGAATGTAAATTGCTGTCTTGAGCTATAGTCTAGAGGAGCCCTCTGTCCTCATCTTGCTAAAAAAAACATAATAAATAAATAAATAAATGTTACATATCAAAAAGGAAATCAAGATCTGCCAACCCACCAGATGAGTTACACTTAAAAACAGCCTCCTATTATCCATTATACATAAACTAATTTCAAGACTGCCCTGTCTTCACAGCCCTGGATATTCTGCTCTGTAATTACAGGCCCTAATACATGAACTGCAGGCAGTCCTCCAGAAGTCAAAAAGCTCCAGCAGGCAGATAGCACTACAGGAGGCTGGAAACCATCACCACATGGTCACTGGGATAATGTCCAGTCGGCAAAGTCCGACCTATTCTTATCACCCCCGGAAGGAAAGCTACCTGGATCAGATTAAATGCAAAGCAGTGTCCCACCATGATCAGGAGAAAAACACTGACACCATATGTATGCTGAAAGACTTGGCTCAGATGGTTAAGAATCTGCCTGCAATGCAGGAGACCAGGGTTTGATCCCTGGGTGGGGAAGATGACCTGGAGAAGAGAATGGCAACCCACTCCAGAATTCTTGCCTGGAGAATTCCATGGACAGAGGAGCCTGGCAGGCTATAGTCCATGGCGTTGCAAAGAGTCGGATACAACTGAGCAACTTAGTTTCAGGTTTTCAAGGTCCTATATCCCAGTAAACCTAGACCCCTCAGTTCAGTTCAGTTCAGTCGCTCAGTCGTGTCAGACTCTTTGCGACCCCATGAATCGCAGCATGCCAGGCCTCCCTGTCCATCACCAACTCCCGGAGTTCAGTCAAACTCATGTCCATCGAGTCGGTGATGCCATCCAGCCATCTCATCCTCTGTCGTCCCCTTCTCCTCCTGCCCCCAATCCCTCCCAGCATCAGAGTATTTTCCAATGAGTCAACTCTTCGCATGAAGTGGCCAAAGTGTTGGAGTTTCAGCTTCAGTATCAGTCAGCCAAAGTATTGGAGTTTCAGCTTCAGCATCAGTCAGTATAAATGTATATTTACTATTATTATTATTACTACTTTGCACTTATAGAGTTCTAAGTATTTTGGATGTGTAGTCTCATTTAATCCTTAGAACAATCCTCATGGCATAGTATTCTCCCCCATCTTGTATTTTTTAAATGAAGAAAGATTAAGTGATTGCCCCAAGGTCAAAGTTTGTAAGGTGCAGGCAAAGCTTATGCAATTAACCACTGTATTATACTGGGCATCAATAAATATTTGTTAAATGAATGAATAAATTTCACATTACAAGGCATGAATAATAAGCTACATTTTTAACATAAGGTGAAAATGTGCCAGCAACTCAGAAACGTGGTTTTTAAAATAAATAAATAAATAAATAACAGGAGTGCATTATACTCCTAAGGAAAAGCATTCCTCATGAGGCTGTAACTCCAAGAAAATCCAGTCAGGCCCCAGCCCTCCCACACGAGGAACACAGAATGGGGACATTGGAAGATGCGGAGTGTTTTCATATCCCTTCATTCTCTTGGCACATCAAATGAACACCTACGCAGATTTCCAGTTGGCAATGAACAACACGGGACGTTTCTGTAGGAAATGCTAATGCTGTATGACTTACCTCCCCAGAAGAGTACAAATAGCTTTAGAAACTTCCACCAGAAAATGACACCCTTGCCATAAGTTTGAGGAACTTGCACATCAGATTTCCCAGGTCATGGGACATCTTGAGTGCTAGGTCTTCATGGAAAGAACCAGAACTGAAAATTTAGGATGAAGCTGTTGCAACCCTATCCACTAGCCACACTCCTCTGCCACCCTCAGCTCTTTCACACTGAAGATCTCGCCAAACGATTTAACATATGGAACATGTGAAGAACGTATCAAAATTCCTGCAGCCGCTAAATACAAGTTATGACTACTCTGGATTTCTCATAGTAAAGCTCGTCATTTTCTGCTTCGTGGACTAGAACTCCTCGCCAGCAACGAGTTCCAACATTTTTCCCCCAGCTACGTGAATTTAACCAGTTTTGAAAACCAGATGGTGTTTTTGCTATTTATAACTGATAATCAATTGTTTTGTGAATTTAATTTTTTAAGAAAGAGCTGAAATAGTTATCAGAATTACAATCTGGGTGCTGCTTGTATTAGAATAAAATTACCAGAAGCACCAAAAGCCTGGCTCTTTTCTTATTTACATAAGAAAACGTGGCAGAGCAAGAGAGAGAGACCCTCCATTATTTGCCTTCTCTAAAACAGTGGAGAAACAAGGGTAAACATAAATGAAAAATAAACATGAAAGCAAGATTCGTGTTTGGGGAACACATCAGAGACAATCAATAAGAACTAGTGACATTTTTTTTTAATGCTAATTATTTGAGTGTCTATGTATTGTTGTTGAGTCGCTGAGTCGAGTCCAACTTTTTGCAACCCCATGGACTACAGCACACCAGGCTTCCCTGTCCTTCACTATCTCCTGGACTTTGCTCAAACTTATGTGCATTGAGTTGGTGATGCCATCCAACCATCTTATCCTCTGTCACCACCTTCTCTTCCTGCCTTCAGTCTTTCCCAGCATCAGGGGTTTTTCCAATGAGTCATCGGCTCTTCACATCAGGTGGCCAAAGTGTTAGAGCTTTACCTTCAGCATCAGTCCTTCCAATGAGTATTCAGGATTGATTTCCTTTAGGATTGACTAGTTTGATCTTGCTGTCCAGGGGACTCTCAAGAGTCTTCTCCAGCACCATAATTCAAAAGCATCAGTTCTTTGATACTCAGCCTTCTTCATGGTCCAACTCTTACATCCATACATGACTACTGGAAATCATGTATTGAAACAACACAAATTATTAGGGAAAAGAAAACAATATTTGGCATCAGCTTTGGCCTTGCTCCAGGATTATTTGAGTACCCATTAAAGTGGTTTAATCAGTTTACAGACTAAATGCTTTTGTACCCCCACCCCCAAATTCAAATGTTGAAGCTCTAACCCCACCCCCTAATGTGGTGATATTTGGAGGCAGGACCTTTGGGAGTTATTTAGGTTTAGATGAGGTCATGATGGTGGAGCACCCCTGATGAGGTTAATGCCCCAGGAAGAGACATCAAGGTGTTCTCTCTCCAACATGCAGGCCTGAGGAAAAGTCATTTGAGTACAGCTGGAAGGCAGCCATCCCAAGCCAGGAAGAGGGCTCTCACCAGAATCCAACCACACTGGCACCCTGATCTCAGACTTCCAATCTCCAGAACTGTGAGGAAAGAAATGTCTGTTATTGAAGCCTCTCAGCTTATGGCATTTTGTTATAGCAGCCCAAGCAGCCTAAAATAATCCCTAGGCCTCAGCTTCCATTGTCAAAAGGTGTATTAAAATTATAACAAATGTCAGATTTTTGTGGAAAGTCTTCCATAAATTAAATTAGCTGTATGTTAGATATTGGACTGGAGAGACTCCTGGTCTACCTAGTAGACATCTCACCTATACTTAGATTATTAAGACCAAGCAATTCATCTTTGGGAGCATGAGTCTGTGAATCTTTGTGAAAAATAAAGCCAGGTAAATACATATTATTATCATTACTACTATTATTATTTTGTCTGTGCTGGATCTTTGTTGTGGCATATGGGCTCTTCATTGGAGTATCATGGGCTTAGGTGCCCCACAGCATGTGGGATCTTAGTTTCCTAATCAGGGATGGAACCCACATCCCCTGTGTTGGAAAGCAGATTCTTAACCACTAAATCCGCAGATTAGTCCCCTAGAACCAAATCTTTAAGTTAAACACTTTACCCACAAGTTTATTCTTCTAGAATCATAAAGTTAACAATAAACCCTTGAATATCAAGAGTTGAATATCAGTGTGAAGGAAAAGGAGGTTCCAGAGTAGGTTGCAGAAACTACTACACAAACACCAAGTCAAGAAGCAGCCCCGATGGCCATGGAAGGGTAATTTGTCATAGAGACTCATGTCATAGTTTGTTCCATCATATCTAGGAATATGTAAACATGGCTGATCCAATTTTATATTCAGTAAAAGGGAAAAAACATATAGCACACCTCAGTGGAACAGTCACAGTTAAGTTATGGAAATACAAAGATGAATAAG
Source organism: Bos grunniens (assembly GCF_055505025.1). NCBI lineage: Eukaryota > Metazoa > Chordata > Mammalia > Artiodactyla > Bovidae > Bos > Bos grunniens. Next base: position 26,587,732 of record NC_141179.1, read on the forward strand.
AAACTACTGTCAAGGAACTTAAGAGGATAGTTGGGGAGACAGATGAATAGCACAGTTTTTATATATGATAAGTGTTTTTATCATATGTGCACAGAACTATGTGAACCATAACTATACCCAAGAGGCAAGTGTGAATGTCTGTGTATCAGGGGAAAATTCACACAGAATATTCATAAGCTGAGTGCTGGACATTGAAAAAGACACCACAGAGTGGACAAGGACAGAGGGAGAAGATGTGACTAAGGAGGTCATTTACAAGGCCCCAGATCTTGGGAAAATATGGATCTCTTAGGAAAGTTTAGGATCATAGGTTACCAGAGGATAGATGCCAAGAGAAGAAGCCAAGGAAAATATACAGGCACCAGGGAATGCCTTGACTGATATGCTAAGAAGTTTTAATTGTTGATGATAGGTAATGGGAAACCACTGAATAAAGAGAATTTCATGGTCAGATTTATATTCTGGAAAAATTATGCTAGTGCTAGTATTATTCACTCAGTTGTATCCGACTATTTGCGACCCCATGGGCTATAGCCCACCAGGCTCCTCTGCCCGAGGAATTCTCCAGGCAAGAATACTGGAGTGGATAGCCATTCCCTTCTCCAGGGTATCCTCCTGACCCAGGATCAAACCCGAGTCTCCTGCACTGAAGGCAAATTCTTTACCGACTGAGCCACCAGGGAAGCCCATGCTAGTGGTATCATGCTTTTTGTTTGTCTGTTTGTTTTAATCCTTAAAATGAAGCTTGATTTGTATTTTCAGCATTTTAGTAAATATTGGTACTCAAGACAAGTACAAGGATATGGAACGAGTCCGTTTGATCGCGTCTTCTTTGTTTAGGGGAAGGACAGCAGAAAGAAGATGATTATTTCACTTTGGGACAAATTGGCTTCAAGGTGTCTTTGAAGTATTTAGCCAGGCAATAAGTCTGAAACACTGGTCTAGAACTCAGAAAATTGACTGAGCTGGGAGTCAAGGATATGTAGGCAGAGGCTGAGCCATGGACTTGAGTAGGGGGTGGGGAGAAGGGGAAGAGGAAGTCACCTAGGGAGAATATATCAAAGGACATTTGAAAAATGAGTTAGATGTATCACTCTGATGAAAACCAGTTATTTAAGGAGTGGATGGAGCTTGAGAAAGAGAAACGTGGGAATGGAGTAAAAATAAAAAGAGAGCTAAATAAGGAAGAGGCAGTGATTAACCATGTTAATTTGTTGCTACAAACAAGTAAAAAGTACATTCACAAGAATGATCAAGAGCTGACAACAGAGATGAAATGCTAAGGTCCAGTATGTGACCAATCTCACCTTCCATCTAAACAGTTTGATTCAAGTTTGACAGAACAAGGGGAGAGATATGTGCTAACTTTACTTATCTTGCCAGTAGAGGAGGAAGATGTGATTTGCTAGTGATTTTCTAATATGGAGGAAACAGCTTTAGAGTTTTCTCAATTTGACATTCAATTTCATTGACACTGACAGACAGCCTTGGGTGGGATAGAGGGAGCCTTGCAACTGAGGTAACTCAACTAATTATCACATGTAACTTTAGTTTTTATTTTCAAACTAAAATATGATTGGTCATGAGGCTGTAAAAGTTTTTCCCAACACTTTTAAAAGTCACATTACCCTGATATGATATCATAATTGTCAGATCTAGCTTTGTGATAATTTCATAGCAGTACAGTGTAACTTCCCCGGCAGCAGGATTTCAGCAAGATCCATTAAAGACAGATATTGATATCTATAGATTTTCATAAAGCTGCAAATATAAAATAGCCATATTATGAATATGAGATTGTATCACTCATGCTGCTAAAAGATGACAATGGTAATATAACTTTTGTAATGTGAGTTGTAAACAGGACAAGTTCTGAATAGAAATTGTCTTGATCATTTATCTTGCAGTCCCAAACAGGAAAAGCTTTTAGGAAAATGATCTCACAAACCCATCCTTGGGGGTCTTATGATGGCCCTGTCCAGGTTTTCATGTTTGACCTTCTAATCTCAAATGACATGTAAATCCTTCAACTGCATTTTTAATCGATATTATATTACATTCTTCTTCTTCCTGGTTATCCCTGCCTGACTAGTGGGTTACTTTGAGATTTTGAGTTTTGCACCGAAGTGCCCATGTTTATTCATTCTTCAAACTGTCGAGTTAAACCAAAGCATCATCGGACTTATATCAAACAACTAAACCCACAATTTCCAAAGGACGACACGTAATGTAGCCATGTAGCGTACATTAAAGCCGGTGCCTGCCTAAGTCCCATGTAACTTTTTGAAACTGTAGGAGCTTGTCCAAAGGGTTCCAGAAGGAGAATACTCATCTTACTCTTTTGCAGATTTAAGTAGCACTTTTCCCCCTTTTTTATAAGTTATTTCAGCTCTCCAAAGATATCTTTCTATCAGCTAGCAGGAACCCCACGTGGTGCTTTGAATATTGCCTTTTACCTGTCCCCCAAGTGAAGAACTAAAGTTCGGTTTGTTTAAAGACCATGTTTTGAAGAAAAGTAAGGCTTAATTTCAACCTTTCATGTTCATTGACAGCATTGTCGCTTCCTAAGCTATTTCTCTAAAACTTTCGTTACAGTACTAATATCTCTCTATATATTTTGTTTATGTGGCTTGGTCTGTGATGAATAACATATTTATGCAAAACTCTCAATATATCTACAAGATATCAATAGACAGAATAGACATGCTCTCATATGCTGCAGTTAATAAAATGCAGTGAAAAGCGTATAGTTTCAGAGGCAATTAGTACAGTTCATGACTTCAATTACCAAAAAAAAAAAGTCTTCATGATTTCTAATAATTGTTATTTATCTTTCATCTAAAGTGTTCCTCTTGTCTGTGTCAGCTTTGGCCCAAAAATAGCATTGCCGCTGGGGAAAGCATAGAGCTGCCGCTTACCACACTAGGATAAAGAAGAGAAATTGAGGATCAGGCCCCTAGAAACTCCTACAGTCTGCCCTTGGTATTCACAGATTCGGAGGGTTGCAGATTCAACCAAATTTGGATAAAAAATATTCAGGAAAAAAAAATTCCACTAAGCTCCAAAAAACAAAACCTGAATTTGCCATGTGCCAGTAACAATTTACATAGTATTCACATTTTATTAGGTATCATAAGGAATCTAAGAGTGATTTTTCTGGCAGAATCCCATGGACAGAGGAGCCTGGCAGGCCACAGTCCATAGGGTGTCAAAGAATCAGACACGACTAAGCATACACACATACACAGAAGTGATTTAAAGTAGGCAGGAGATTATATGCAAATACTACGCTGTTTCATGCAAAGGATCTTGGTACCTAACTGGGTCCTGGAACCAGTCCCCCATGGATCCCGAGGGATGACTATACTTCTCTTAGAGAGCTACTCCAAGGGAAAGTCAATTACCAGGCTTCTCAGTTCATACTGCCAGCCTGAGGACTATGTTTTGCTTGCTAATGCAAAGGATGAAAAAAATCTCATGAAGTTAATTCAAACTTAGGAAAGGTTAGCAATTCCAAGTTGATAAGGTCTCTGGCATATTAGTCTCCTAAAGATGCACTTTGTAAAGCAAGGTCATCTTAATATCAGATACCACCAACTCCCTCCATCTGACTCCATTCCTGTTTTGAGAGTGAAACAAGCCCAAAGAGGAGGTTCTCAGTCAGTCACTTGTCCAGCCTTCCATCTCCAAGCAATGCCTGTGGGATTTTTCCTTCTCCTAAAGGATCTTCCACGGAGGCTGAAATCACAGAGAACCTAGGAGTCTTATACTTGATGTTTAAATTGTTCTGTTCCCTCTTCTCAAACTTACAAAGCATCCACCACACTTGTATTCAGCATCACAATGTTATGCTGGTAAATTACATATGTTCAGTGTCTACTGCAAATAGAATTTCTGATTTACAGTTTACAAAATTATGTCTTCCACCCTCTGGGTTTGCATTGTGGCTCATCCAGGGGCTTTTACTCAATATGTGTTTTGTTATGAAAATGAAAAAGAAAAAAGAAAAAGCCCTCTCCTTCCTTTCCCCCCTCCTGCATCGTAAGTGCTAATAAAACAAGTCTTTTGATTTAAAAGAAATCCTATTGAGGACCTAAAGGCGTGTCATCATGGGAGCATCACTTCTTCATTATCTGATACTTTTCCCAATTGGAAGTGCTTTGCAAAAAGCCATATTCTTTCGAAACCAGTGATAAAGAGGTATTTGGAATAAATAAAAGAGCCCCTGTCATGAATCCCTCAGACTGTTAGGGATGGTGACTTTTAATGCTAGTTCCTAGGAACTCAGTCTTTTTATCTTCTAATGTTCAAAATTAATTTGCCAAGCCATACAGATGGGTTCTCTCCCCTCGCCACAATCGTCTTTAAAATCACTGAAGTTTAGACTTCGCTTTCCATATGGAAACAGAGGGGACAGTATTTCTAGTGTTTCTTCTTTAAAAAAAAAAAAACAAAAAACAGTATCATTGATTTATTTGGCTTGAATAATTGAGAAAAGAGATCTGTTTTTGCAGAGGGCAAGAGGGCTGCAGCTAAAGCATAAATATCTAGTACACAGCTGTAGCTCTACTCAATTATCTGGGGTCTGGGGAGACTCCAACCTGCCCATTTCTGTCTAACCGAGGCAGGCTAAAAACCACCCCATATGGAACTGGTTTGCTGAATCAGGTTACAATGGTCAATTCTATATTCTCATCATTTTCAAAAGATTGCTCCTCTACTTTTGAAAGGCACTGCAAATAAATAAGATGAAGAAAAGGAAAAACCTATTTTCTCCCTTGAAAGACCCAACTAAAGAGAGCTTAGTATTCTTTTTTTATTAATTTTTATTGGAGTATAGTTGCTTTACAATGTTGTGTTATTTTCTCCTATATAGCAGACTGAATCAGCCATATGTATACATTTATCCCCTCTTTTATTTTTATTTCCTTTCCATTTAGGTCACCACAGAGCATTGATTAGAGTTCCTTGTGCCATATAGTAGGTTCTTACCAGTTATCTGTTCTATACATAGCAGTGTGTGTATGTCAATCTCAATCACCCAATTCATCCCACTCCCCACTTCTTGCCTTGGTATCCATACGTTTGTTCTCTACATCTGTGTCTCTATTTCTGATTTGCAAATAATCTCATCCGTACCATTTTTCTAGATTCCACATATAAGTGATATGATGCCACGTTTGTTTTGCTTTTTCTCTTTCTGAATTACTTCACTATTTCATTCTGTATGACAGTCTGTAGGTCCATCCACATCTCTGCAAATAACAGTTTTGTTCTTTTTATGGCTAATATTCCACTGTATATGTACACGTCTTCTTTATCTAAGAGAGCTTGCACTCTTGATCCTGGTATTCCCACAAAGCTCCCCAGTTCAAAATCACTGAAAGGACACCAGGAGAACAACCCAGAAGTCACCTTAGAAGGATGGTCACCATAGCCCCTGTGTGTGTGTGTCTGTGTGTTCAGTTGCTCAGTGGTGTCTGGCTCTTTGTGGCCCCATGGACTGTACTGCACCAGGCTCTTCTGTCCATGGAATTTCCAGGCAAGAGTACTGGAATGGGTTGCCATTTCCTACCCCAGGGAATCTTCCCAACCCAGGGATCAAAATCCCGTCTCTTCCATCTCCTGCATTGGCAGGTGGATTCTTTACCACTGCGCCATCTGGGAATCCCACCGTAGTACCCTCGTCATTACTAAATAGTCTTTTTTGTTTCAGAGTATTTACAGGATGTCTTTTTAGGTCTCCCAGTTGCGATAAAACGCATCATTTTCGACACTTTGCATTTCAGTTAAACCTTTGACTCTAGAAGGAGTTATGATTTTTCTGAAGGTTAGTTGCTCATTACGTTGACTTTTAAATTTGTTTATTAGGGTGAAAATGCAGGACAACAGGAAGAAACCGATATTTTAGAATACAATGTGCCAGACTACGTGCTTGTTTGCCTTACGTGAGTCATGCACTCTCTTTTGAAAGCTCTCCACTGATAAGCGTAACACACAAAGGTCCCTTCTGGCAGAAAAATTTGAAATAGGCTCATTCTGATCCTAAAAAAAAAAAATGGTGAATGGAATGTTATTTGAAATTTTGTTGAGGGGATTCAGATTGTCAAACTGCTTCACTGGATTTATCACTGGATATACGGATATAAGAGAAAATCTGTATTCAAATGCTTTAGAAGTATTTTTCTTTGGTTAGCTTGAAATTCATTTTGACAGAGGTGTACACGTTTTAATCAAAGCTGAGACACATGGACTAAGAGAGAGAAGCATCAATATTTCCCTTAAGGGTTAAGGTACTTTTTCCTAATATCTCTTTCCATGAAGCTCAAAAGTTAAATGGTTCTGCCTTCATCTTCCTTTACAATTGCTTTCCTGGGTATTTTAAAATTAATCAATCAAGCAAATATTTATTGATGAATATACCAGTTCTGGCACTAAGAACGATATGAAGTGTACAAGACATGATATCTTATCTTGAAGAATTTATAATTGAATTAAAGAGGCAAGATCTGTGGAAAGTTAAGTAACTGCTTCAGGCAGTATATGAAAAACATCTGATATGTAAAAGGGGAAAAGCTAGGCAAATATATTAGAATCCAGTTAAATGATTTCTTATCATACAGATATAGTTACTTCAAGAAACTGCTTATGTCTCTTATATAAATAAAATGAAAAGTTTTATATAATGTAATTGACCATAAATACAATCAAATTTCAAAAAACATTACTATAATTGTACATTCAAATCATATATCTACTCATGAGCATGCATGCATGCTAAGTGTTTGACTCTTTGCAACCCCATGGACTGTGGCCCTCCAGTCTCCTCTGTCCATGGGATTCTCCCAGCAAGAATACTGGAGTGGGTTGCCATGCCCTCCTACAGGGGATCTTCCCGGCTGAGGAATCGAACCTGCGTCTCTTATGTCCCACTTTGTCAGGCAAGTTCTTTACCACTAGCGCCACCTGGGAAGCCCGTATCTACTCATATTGATACCTTATTATTCTGAATGGCCAACTTGAGAAAAAAAAAATCAGAACAGGATGCTAAGTTTACATATAGTTTCATTTCACAGGAAAAGACATCCTCTCCTTTTCTACTCTTTTCTCACTCCTTTCCTGCCATTCAAAAGCCTGAACGACATTGTAGGAGGCTGATGAATGCCCCCCTAGAATTTCCAGCTCCTAATTCTTGGAAATTGTGAACGTTCCTTCACAAGCAACTTTCATATCATATGGAAAAGTGATCTTTGCAGATGTGATTAAGGTAAGGATCATGAGATGGGGAGATTATCCACATACGCCCTAAATGCAATTACAGTTATCTTTATAAAAGGGAGGCAGAAAGAGATGAAACATCCACACAGAGGAGGAGATGCAAAAAGAAGCAGAAACTGAAAACTGAAGTCACTCAGTCTTGTCCAACTCTCTGTGGCCCCATGGACTGTAGCCTACGAGACTTCTCCATCCATGGAATTTTCCAGGCAAGAGTACTAGAGTGGGTTGCCATTTCCCTCCCCAGGGGATCTTCCCGACCCAGGGTCGGAACCCGGGTCTCTCACATTGAAAGCAGATGCTTTTACCGTCTGAGCCACCAGGGAAGCTCACTGTATATAGAAGGAGCGAAGGGAGATTGAAAGATGCTGATCTTGCAGACTGGAGTGATGCTGTCTCAAACCAAGAAATCAGGGGTCCCCAATTGTTAGGAAGCGGGCCGCCAAGCAGGAGGTGAGCAGCGAGCCAATGAAGCTTCATTTGTGTTTACAGCTGCTCACTTTACCCACAGCTCTCATTACCATCTGAGCTCCACCTCTATCAGATCAGCAGTGGCATTAGATTTTTGTAGGAGCAGGAAGCTTACTGTGTACTGTGTATGCAAGGGATCTAGATTATACACTCCTTATGAGAATCATCCAGAAAACATCTTTTTTGCCATGATCTGTGAAAAAATTATCTTCCACAAAACTGGACCCTAGTGCCAAAAATGTTGAAGACCACTGCAAAAAAATAATAGTAGCACCCAGAGGCTGGAAGAGGCAAGGAACAGATTCTTCCCTGGAGTTTCTGGAGACTGTGCAGCCTGGCCAGCACCTTGCTTTTGGCAGTGGTACTCACTTCAGTATCTAACTGATGCTGAAGCTAGAGCTCCAATACTTTGGCCACCTGATGCAAAGGGCTGACTCACTGGAAAAGACCCTGATGCTGGAAAAGATTAAGGGCAAAAGGAGAAGAAGGCAGTAGAGGATTAGACAGTTGGATAGCATCACCAGCTCAACAGACATGAATTTGAGCAAGCTTTGGGAGATAGTGAACGACAGGGAAGCCTGGTATGCCACAGCCCATGGGGTTGCAAAAAGTTGGACACGACTTAGTGACTTAACAGCAACAACAACACACTTCAGACTTTTGGCCCCTAGAACTGTGAGAAAAATACATTTCTCTTTTTCTAAGCTGCCAAGTTTGTGGTGATTTGATGCAGCAGCCTCAAGAAACTAATACAGACACTAATGTTTATTGAATGTTCGCTACGAGTCTGTTACTCTCTATAAAACATCTCATTTAATTCTTGCAACAACTGAGTTGTAGTATTATTATGTGGATGAGAAAATTGCAGCTCAGAAAGGTTAAACAACTTGCACAGATCTATCTGAGTTCACAAGCCCATGCTCTTCATATAAGGTCATATTTTCTCGGTGCTTTTCGTTCCTGTTGATTGGCAGTCATGCTTGTGTCAGGGGAGGATAACCCAGCCCGAGGTGGAACGTAACCAGCTTCAACACGTACATGTGTAGATTTCTTTCCCTTTGTCTGCTTCACAGGTTCTATTCTAGCCCAACACATACACTCAGATCCTGACAAAACAAAACACCCTTGCCTTCTTGCTGTGGAAACTGACAATGATTTGGGGCTGAAAGTCCCCTTTGGGACAAGCGCTGTGGCTTAACCCTTGCCTGGCTGCAGGAGTTGTATCTTGGCCCCAAACTCCAAATTTCCTCCTGCACTGCTGCTGCAAATCTCACGTATCTGATGGTGACAGTGTGCGTTGCTAGTTAACATTTTGGCAAAGGAGGATTTCTAATAGAGCAGGGAGGCTGAGATGGGGGGAGAGAGTTAATTTCATCTCTGTTTTCTTCCTCCCTTTGATGGCTGCCCTGGCCTTTGAAGTTGGGTAAATACACAGCATGGTGGGAGGGGATGCCAGCTGCCCAGAAACCACTGGCAGAATATAGAAGGGCTGTTGCCTTCCCTCCCCAGCCTGGGAGGTGTGCCCTGTGGCAACACGTCTTCCCTGGGGTAATTCACACGGGGAGCTGTCAGATAACAAGTCCCAACTGGTACGCTGCCTGTGAGGCCCTAAACAGGGATCGGCTTTGGATGAGGGTTTTCTGACTCCAGCATGTCTTCTCAGATGATATTCCACTCTTGAAGTCATTACCCGTGGTGGCAGGAAAAAGAGGAAAAGCCCCTCATCTCTTTCCTTTTGTGCCTTTACCCCCACTTCTCCCCACCACCCTCCTTCCCAATCCTTTTGCAGTTTCGGGGGCTGAGCTCCCTAGGTCTCCTTCTTTCTTTTCTATTAAACTGTAAACTGCTACATGGCCTATTCAAGCCACAAGCATTCATCAAGCTCCTACAGTATAGAATACCATGTGTTAAGGTTTGTACTGTCCGAAGGCTTAGCTTGGTGCCAAAGAAGAGAGCCACAGTGGCTGTGAGTGGAAGGGGCTATAAGAAGGAGTAAAGGGCTGTGAATAGGATCCAACCTAGCTTTTCTTGTAGGAAAAAGAAAAAAACCTTTCAGAGGACAGCTTCCTACTAAAGGAGACACACCTAGATACCAAAGATTGCAATTGAAAAAAAAAAAAAAAAGTCCACAAGAGACAGTTGGACCATACTGACAAGATAATTGGAAACAACCAAAGCAGGGGATCAAAGAGTGGAAGAAGAGCAAAATCAAATGCAAGAGGGGAAACTTTTGAAAGGAAGAAAGAGATACAGCCTGCAGTGAATCTAGTAAAGACTCTGTGAAAGGCTGAGGAGAACGGCCCATGCTTAGCAATCCACAGATTAGGAGAAAATGATGATTGAAAAGCCAGTGTTCTCACAAAGGAGACCGGCATCAGCCATGAACAAGCTCAGGTAGAAACTTCTGGGGCCCTGTCACTGGCTTCTCTTCAGTACCACCCTTTTTCCTTGGAGATTCAACTCAAACTTCATCTTTTCCAAGAAACCTTTCTAATTTTAGGAACAATATTAATGTTGCTACTAGCTCAGCTAGTATAGAATCCGCCTGCAATGAGAGAGGCCTGGGTTCGATCCCTGGGTTGGGAAGATCCCCTGGAGAAGGAAAAGGCTACCCAGTCCAGTATTCTGGCCTGGAGAATTCCATGGACTGGATAGCCCATGGGGTTGCAAAGAGTTGGGCACGACTGAGTGACTTTCACTTTCACTATATCTATTAAGAAGAATGATGAAAATGTGTTGAACACTTGCCACATACACACCAGGGTTTATCTATCATATCTAATATTATGTTTTATTGTGAAACACTATTCTTATCCACATTTCCCTAACCACAGATAAAGAAACTGTGGGTTGATAATACTAAGTAGTTTACTTAAGATAACCATTAGTAAGTGGTGGAACCAGTTAGGAATTTGAACTTTAGTGTGTCGAATTCTGAAATTCATTCTTTATTGTCAGATATATGGTAAATAGTATGGATGTACAGCCCACATAAGAGAGTTCCAGAAAAACATCTATTTCTGCTTTATTGACTATGCCAGAGCTTTTGACTGTGTGGATCACAATAAACTGTGGAAAATTCTGAAAGAGATGGCAATATCAGATCACCTGACCTGCCTCTTGAGAAACCTATATGCAGGTCAGGAAGCAACAGTTAGAACTGGACATGGAACAACAGACTGGTTCCAAATAGGAAAAAAGAGTACATCAAGGCTGTATATTGTCACCCTGCTTATTTAACTTCTATGCAGAGTACATCATAAGAAATGCTGGGCTGGAGGAAGCACAAGCTGGAATCAAGATTGCTGGGAGAAGTATCAATAACCTCAGATATGCAGATGACACCACCCTTATGGCAGAAAGTGAAGAAGAACTAAAGAGCCTCTTGATGAAAGTGAAAGAGGAGAGTGAAAAAGTTGGCTTAAAGCTCAACATTCAGAAAACAAAGATCATGGCATCTGGTCCCATCACTTCATGGCAGATAGATGGGGAAACAGTGGACACAGTGGCTGACTTTATTTTTCTGGGCTCCAAAATCACTACAGATGGTGATTACAGCCATGAAATTAAAAGACGCTTACTCCTTGGAAGGAAAGTTATGACCAACCTAGACAGCATATTAAAAAGCAGAGACATTACTTTGCCAACAAAGGTCTGTCTAGTCAAGGCTATGGTTTTTCCAGTGGTCATGTATGGATGTGAGAGTTGGACTATAAAGAAGGCTGAGCACCAAAGAATTGATGCTTTTGAACTGTGGTGTTGGAGAAGACTCTTAAGAGTCCCCTGGACTGCAAGGAGATCCAACCAGTCCATCCTAAAGGGAATCAGTCCTGAGTGTTCGTTGGAGGGACTGATGTTAAAGCTGAAACTCCAATACTTTGGCCACCTGATGCGATGAGCTGACTCATTTGAAAAGACCCTGATGCTGGGAGGGATTGGGGGCAGGAGGAGAAGGGGACCACAGAGGATGAGATGGCTGGATGGCATCACCGACTCGATGGACATGGGTTTGGGTGGACTCCAGGAGTTGGTGATGGACAGGGAGGACTGGTGTGCTGCAGTTCATGGGGTCGCAGAGAGTCGGACACGACTGAGCGACTGAACTGACCTGACCTGAACAGCACACATACACACCCAGACACATATGTACTCTCTTCACCATCATCTTTATGGAGATGGTTCTCTACAATAGCTCTTTGCTTCTCACCAGATCTGCGGATGTCATGACAAGCCTTCAACCAGTTTCTTCCTGCCACTCTTTCTAGAAATGTTGGTCAATTGTCCCAGGATACAGTAATGTATTACCATGGTCTCCGTAATATAAAAAAATGTACCCATCTGTAATTCTGTTTCATGGATCATTTATTTTAACACAACTCGATCCTCCATGAAGTTTTTAACACTCAGCAAAATAGTCATTCTCTTTTTTTCCAAGGTAAATTCAGTACTATTACATGCACAATTTTTTCTTGGTCATTTAGGTTCAAAACAAGAATACAAATAAATGGCAAGAAGACAAGCCTTTGTTTCCTCTATAGGACAGCAGAGAGCTCAGTGGATAAGCACATCGCAGTCTGGTGTCTTTATAGTCATTGGCTGAGAACAGACCCTCGCCATGTTCACTTAATGGTACTCAGTGGCTCTAAGACTGAAATAGACATCCGATTCACCCGGATGGCTTGTTAAACACAGATTGCTGGGTGCCACCTCCAGAGTTTCTGATTGTGTAGCCTGGGGTGGGGGCTCTAGGATTTGCATCTCGGACAGATTCCCAGATGCTGCTGAGCTGGATCCCACATTTTGAAAAGCACTGGTGTCAAGAAATGGATTTATATGCCTATCTTAGAACAAAATAACATAACCAACCTGGGCTGCATGGGACAGTGTTAAATGAATATGTATGTATACACACACACACACTTTCTCTCTGTTACCCTATGAACTGTAACCCACCAAGTTCCTCTGTTCCTAGATTCTCTAGGCAAGAATACTGAAGAATGCTATGCCCTCTTTCAGGGGATCTTCCCGACCCAGGGATCAAACCTGTGTCTCTTATGTCTCCTGATTGGTAGGCAGGTTCTTTACCACAGTTCCACCCAGGAAGCCCATGCACACACACATATGTAAATAATGTATAGCATGTATATGTATATATGTATGTGTATCACAATATGTGAGCATGTATGTATTAATATGACTGCCCAAACATGTTAGCTCAGATCACTTCTTTTTATCCTCATAACTTCCCTGTGAAGTAGTATCATAACATTGTGTATCTAAGGCAATGGACTCTAGGGTCAGACAGACTTACGTTCTCAAACCCAGTCTTCCCATTTCTAGTTCCTTTGAACAACTCAGTTAGACTTATTTCCTCATTTCTAAAATTGAAAAATGTGAGTGTGTACTTTGTCACATTGTTATGGGGATTAATTGAGATAAAGCAGGGAAAATACTTCCCACATTGATGTTTGATAACTATTCCATGAACACAGGTCCCATCTTTCTCATCCTAAAAGAATAAGGGACATGCTCAATTGCTCAAGGACCCTAACCTGATGGGGGCAGAGCTGAGCTTCTTGAATTCCAAGCCCCGATTCCCGTCTGGGTGATTTCAGCACGTGGCAGATTCTATAGGCAGCTTTGGGGATGGTGGTACCTCGGTTAATGAAGCCTTGGGGAATGGAGCTCTTTTATTTCACATTTTAAAAGCAAACAAAAAACCCTTCATAAATCATGTGAAGAAAAGCTGCATATATTCACAGCTGCCCATGACAAAAATACCTTTGAGCACAGCTTCTATTTGTCCCTTCCCAGGTGAATGTAAATAGGGCTCATCCTAGGCAAATCTGTTGACGACGTGGAAGATTCCTTTATTCCACCTTGGTAGCAAATGCCAGGCTTGCTCTTTCCTCCCTCTGCCTTTCAAAATAAGAAAGTGTCTGCTATCCGTCATTTACTCTTATCGGTAGATTGACTTTAGTGTGAATGAGTTGCAATATATAATCACATTTGTATTTTAAGGCTTTCATATTTAATTAGGAGAACCAAAACTTTTTCTTCATTAACATAAATTTCAGGCATTAGCTGGCAGACAGAGAGAAATGAGGGAAGTTAAGAGAACCCTGAGCTATCTTTTCTGTCTCCCTGAGACATTAAGAGAAGGCGCTAGGAACTGTCAAGTTCTTTCCTCCAAACCAATGACTTGCTGGGGAGTTGGATAAGATGAAGTGGGAGAATTTTTTTCCCAAAATTTCCATAACTCATTCCCCTGTCAAGTTCCCCAAGTAAACAGAGAGGTAAAAGTCAGTGCTTTGCATGGCCAACAGAGTTTTGGGGCTAGTCTGCAAACCCCACTCAGATTGTCATTGTACATCCTTTGTTTATAGAAATTCTGAAACGGTCAATGTTACAGACCCTCTCTCTGCCCCTCTTCCCCGATCCCTTAGATTTGACTCCTTTTTCCAGTTTAGGATGTGAACGTGAACAAATTACTGGGCTGGCCAAAAAGTGCATTCAGAAACCAAACAAACGTTTTGGCCAACGGTGAGCAGATACTTGTTCTCCCCACAGCATGTATGGTCTAGTGCAGTGGTTTCAAGGTGGCTCTAAACACATCAGAGCCTCTGTGGAAGGGGCTTCTCCTGAACCCCACCCCAAACCTCCTGACTTGGAGTCTTCGGGAAGGAAACTGATTTATCAAAAGCTCCTCTGATGATTCTGGTGAGCAGCCAACACAGAATCATCCTGGGGGTTCAGTCTCTCCTCTTCCTTTCTCCTGCTCCCCCCACAACATTAAATGTGCTCTCCCCCATCCTTCCCTCTATCCAGGGAGACAGCACAGTTTAGGTATTCTGATCCATCCTTTGTTATTTTAGTTACCATTTTAGATTTTAGTTAGTATTTAATATTGTTTTGGTCATAATCTTTGTGGTCTAGTATCTTGGCACCCACACTTCTCCTGTCTATATATTTCTATGTCAGGTAACAATGTTTATGACAGACAGCTCTGTCATTGAGCTGCGTCTTTATTGTTAATAACAGTTCTACCTGTAGACTGAACCATGTTGTCTGGGTTAGAGCTACTGTTTTCTGAGAGCACCAGGATTCCTTCCCGGCCCTCTGCCCTCCAGCTTCAGGTCTGATCAGAACACCTGGCTTCCTTTGTTTCATATTAAATACTGTAACAAATTGTGGTAGTTTGGAGGTCAAGTTTCTCATCTGTATAAGGAGAGTTACTGGTTGGTAAACGAGATCTGCGGAGAAGGTGATAGCACCCCACTCCAGTACTCTTGCCTGGAAAATCCCATGGACGGAGGAGCCTGGAAGGCTGCAGTCCATGGGGTCACTGAGGGTCGGACACGACTGAGCGACTTCACTTTCACTTTTCACGTTCATGCATTGGAGAAGGAAATGGCAACCCACTCCAGTGTTCTTGCCTGGAGAATCCCAGGGACAGGGGAGCCTGGGGGGCTGCCGTCTATGGGGTCCCACCGAGTCAGACACGACTGAAGCGACTTAGCATGGCATGGCAAATGAGATCTGAGTGCCAGAGGCCTTATGGTTACTAAGTTCATACCAAGTGTTGTAATTATTGTGATGATTTATCACTCAAAAAACCCTTGATCGTACAACCAAGTCCTTCAAACATCCATCCAATTTACCTCTGAATCAATACCAAATGTTATCCAAAAGTCAAGTTCTGTTATAAGACACTAGACCCAGGACTGATCAATAGACAGATAGACAGATATGCAGGCTATAGGCTGGTCAGTTATAATTCTAAACTGCCAGTTTAAAAAAAAAATTTTTTTTAAGGAAAAGAAAGGAACAAAAAGGTTAAAATCCCTAGATTGGATAGAATGAGCTGAAGTGTTTTCAAATGGATTTGAGAAACTGAACTGTTCCCAGGCGGAAAGATAAAATGTGAAGCTACAGTCAGTCTGGCTTTCTGGCTCTCCTAACCTTTTTACTGCTGGATAATGAGGAATCAGCTATAATTTAGACATAGTATTCTTTTCACAGATTATATTGAGGTTTGTGGGGTGGGGAGAGAGAGGGGAAGGGAGAGAGTTTCACTTTGTAGTCTGGCATCATCTTTCTCCAGCAGAAGAGACAAGCACGCCCCCCTGAGAGCCACCTCAGGGATACTCGGCCCTTTGCATGCTGTTGTGCAGGCTTCCAAGTCAAGAGGGTGCGCCAATTGGATTTATTACAATTGGAAGAAAAGAAATTGTAATCTTTAAAAGCCAACGACATGGCGCCTTATAATAAGAGAATGAAGGATCATTTCACATTTAAAGCAAATTAGATTACTGGGGTCAAATCCTTCAGCAAAGACATCATGTCTTCTGATTGATGCTCGTATATTTGACATCCTTCCCTCTTCTCCAAGTTTTGTGTTCACATTTGAGTTTTTTTTTTTTAAACATATTTATGGAGTGAAATAAAAAGGCCAGATAATGAATGGAAGGGAAAAGGTGAAGCGCTGATCCATGGGGTGAACCAAGGCTTACCTAATTGCTTCTACACCTGAAAGTCACCTCACAAGATTGTCTGGTCAAGTACCAAGTGTCTAAGTAGGAGCAAACCCAAGCCACTCAGGAAAGGGTGTCACATTTCCAAATGATCATGGAAGGAGATTTTCTAGCTTTTGCAGTTGCTTGTTCTGATTTGGTCTGTAAGTAACACCAGGAGATTCTGTCTATTTGAACTCTTGCCTTACAATTTAAGATTTTGCCGCCAATCTTTCCTTTTCATTTCTCTCAACTTCCTCCAAAACACCCACCAGCCACATTGTTCTGATCTAGGATATTGCCTGTAATTAAGCTTCACTCCCATCCAAAGATCTTCCTCATAATATCATTGAACTTTTAAGGAAATATATAAATTGACATCCATATATGATAAATGCAATACATATTCATCTTGCTATAGGTCTGTTCTTTCTGTTTCTCACCAAACCAGGAGCCCGTAGGGTCTCTCTCCTTCAACCCCAAGGCTAATTCTGCACCCCTGTCCCCTATTCTTGGTCATGATCCCAAGCTTCTAAGGGGTCTATCTACTTCTTTTCCACTTTTGATTCCTTATGTCTCTCAAGAAATTGCAAAGTAATAAGAAAAAGATTCTAGTTCTAATCCAGCCCTGGTCTGTGATCCATTGAAAACTAAAATAAAGAATTCTAATCCAATTCTGGTCAGGGGTTAGCTGGATTCGGGAGTGCAAGGATGAAAATGAATAGATGACATTTTCCATTCTCCTACAGTTAGAACAACGGATGGCTGGAAGTTCAAAGTGTTTTCTCTTCAAGCTCTGTCAAGGTCTGTGAGTTTTTATAAACAATACTGTCTGTCTTCTATCTAATGGTTTCAACATACCTAGTTAACACGTCTCAATAATTACCCCATTGCAGAGGCAGAGAGTGAAAGATGGTAATTAGGAGTTGGGCCAAACTGTTCTCAGCAGTGGTGATCAGAATTAGAGTCAAGGCTGCCTACTCCCTGGTCTATTTACTTTCCAGCCAATTCATTCCAAATGGCCCTCCCTTGCCCCTTTCACCAGCATCTCCCTTGAAACACAAATGGGCTGAGAAGACCCACAGTCACCTCTGGAATAGTAATTTCTCTGCTCCTAAGAAAGGTCTCTCTGGAGATCCTTTGTGCCAAGTGGAGGTTTAGATGATCCAAACATTTAAATGCATATTGATTGCAGTCGGATACTGTACCCTGACCTACGTCTCAAGCTCTGGACTGTATTTCTCTGGAATACCAGCTTTTTATGTATTAACCTTCTAGCAGCTCCTCATGGAACAGAGCAGAGGCCAAAATTAAAGGCCTGGACAGGGGTCAAAGTTTTACCTATTAAGCTGTGCTGGAATTTGACCTTGAGAACTGAGTTTTGCATTAACTTAATATTGCTACAGATTCTTTAAAGAGTCTAAATAATTGGGCAACCAGTCTGCTTAATTCACTCTTGTTTTGTCATTCTTCTTTTTGAAAACAAGACTAAGAAAAAAAAAGACAACAGAAGCACAGATCTCTCTCTCTCTCTTCAAATTATGAGGTTACAGTTTATTCACATCCAACTCTGATTGTGGGAAGCGTCAGGATCCCCAAGGAATGTTGACTTTACAGACACAAGGGAGAGAGGAGTTTCAGGATGGACAGGTGCTATGTCATAGAACCATGAATCCTTGAGCTGTAAGATACATTAAAAAAAAATCATCTGGTTCAGCCACCTGCATTCAGACAAGGAAAGACCATCAGAATTACCTTTTCTCTGGGAGAAACTGGGATCCAGAAGAGGTGACTAGTCAAGTGATTTATCCAAGGTCAGAAGTGGCCTCCTGCCACTGCCTCCAACTACAGCGCTGGCAAAGGAGAGCTCAACTCATCCACAGAAGGGCTATAAATGTCTATTCCTCCGGTAGAAACCAACTACCTTCAGGCCAGATGGCTAGAGTGATAAAACTATTATTAATTTTTTCCAAAAAGTGCTTTTTAGAATGAAGAATGGAGCCGTGCAATTGAAAGCTCTATCCGAGAAACATGAGAGGCACGCAGGATGGGCTGCTGTCAAGGACAGGCTGGCACCAGGCCCTCAGGAAGCTTCATGGACTTCAAACCAAATTATTATAGTGATTTCAATCAGCAGATGGGATTCCACAAACAATAACATTTACAAGATAATCTCCATTCTAAGTAATTGCTATTTCCCAAGAGCCGGATGGTGGGAAAGAGTATAGCCATTCCAAGGAAGATACACCTGCTTCCGAATATTTTTCCCCCCTTCAATTAGCTCTTGGTTCAACATACATATAACACATTTTTGTGCTTACCTACACATGCACATGACCATACATACACACAGGGCCCCTGAAAAGCCCACAGGGCAGCTCAATGGTAGGATCTTAATCATCGCACATGTAAGTTTCAGACTGGCTCTCCACTAGTAAAGAGCAAAACAGAGCTGGGCAGCGGTGTTCCCGTATCAAAGAACAAAGTTGAAACTCCCATACAATTATGTTTGATCACAGTAGAAGGTGAAATCATTAGATATTAGCGAGGTGCAGTGGAATAAAAATGATGTGTTAGCGGGGGTTCATTACACTGTATTTTCAGAGCCAGGAAGATCAATGCGTTCATGCATCATGAATTAGGCTCCGGCTTTAGCCTTCCCTGCTCTCCGGAAACCCAACATGATCTATCACCAGCCATACATCACTGTTTCAGGATTGCACATTAATGAGAAAGCTGCAGTTTCCGCCTGTCAAGCTGACCAGCTGCCTCTTTCTCTGCAGAAGGGGGAATATTTCTGGTTCAGGATTTTACTTTTAAAACAAAAAGGGGGCACAAGAGGTCAGTATCCACTGGACAGTCACACAGTCTGATCTTTATGCTGCCCCAGTGCTCCAACTAGTGATCCTGTCCTTCCTGGTTGCTGACCATCCTGAACCCTGGCTGGCAGGAATTCACCTTTATGGCTTTAGATGTTGCATAAGGACACAGTCCACGTGACACATCTAGGGTCTCCTGGGGCATGCACTCTATCCCCTTAGGGTTGGCTTAACATCATTGGGTATATTTAGAAGTCTCCAAGGGACATCCAGGTGTTAAGGGTCCCCTCTTCTAGGTCCAGTGCCCTGCTATGCTCCCCACCCCCTCCTTTGCCCTTAATAGAGGCTCTCACCACCCAGCAGTTTGCTGCTACACTTTCCCTTCATTTATTCTCAGTCCACCTCACCTCCCCCCTGCCTGACCCCACACCTGCCAGCACGGCCCCTCTTCCCTGCTGGTGTTCAGATACCCGCAGACAGTTCTGATCGCTGCTTTTAATCGGCGTTTAGCCAGTCTGTCCATATTTAGTTCCTTTAATCTCTCCTCATCATTCAATCCCTCCAGCCTCTTTATCATCTTTTTTTTTTTTTTTTGGTGTGTTGCTCTTTCCTGAGTTTTATCTAATTTGTCTACATCATCCTTCTGGCTGTGACATGCCCACCAGCCCTGAACTCCATCGCTTTAGGAAGAGAGGCTGGGAAGGCCTCAGTCCACACTTCTCTTCTCCTCCAGCCTCTTCTCAGGTCTATTCTTCACCAACAGAAGAATCGTGAGAAGTTTGGGGGTGAATATGGGCTGGGTAGGGCTTCCCAGTGGTAAAGAAACCTCCTGCTAATGCAGGAGATGCAAGAGATGCGGGGTTGATCCCTGGATCAGAAAGATGCCCTGGAGGAGGGCATGGCAACCCACTCTAGCATTCTTGCCTGGGAAATCCCATGGACAGAGGAGTCTGGCGGGCGGCAGTCCATGGGGTCACAGAGAGTCAGACATGACTGAGCAACTGAGTACACACACACACTGGGCTGGGCAAGACCTGCCCCTTCCCTGTCTAGCTCATTGCTGAGACAGGTAAAGGCAATAGAAGACGGGATGTCTGAAGAAAAGAGACTGGAGTTAAGTACATAGAAAACTTCCCAAGGTCATTCCTTGGGAACAGAAGAGACTGTGGCCTCATCAGCCTGGACTCTGGGAGAAGGAGGCTGTCAGAGGAGGTATCGCTGTGCCCTCATTCCCTCGTTTCTAGCCAACAGGGCTGACAATGAGCATCAAGGCTGACGGCTTGAGGACTGTGATCAGCTCTGTTAATCTGGGGGAACCATCCTTCCCTGATAACATACGACATGTAAGGAGTCTGAGCACTTGGAAAGGGGTTTCCAGCTCCATCTATGAAGAAGAGTTAGAGCTGGCTTGAAGCCTTAAGAGCATCAGTTTGGAAGGTCACAACTCTCTAAGAAAATTTGAACTCAGAGCAGGAATTAGAGACTGTAGATGATGGGCAGATGGAGATATTCACTAAAGGATGCATGGAGCTGATCCCAGACTTAGGAGGCTTATATCCCCAAACCATTGGAATGCACTTTGTGGGGAGAAGACTTGGGGTTGGGGCTGGTTGGAGGAGGGCAGATTTTCTTATTTGCATGGGTAAAAGGAAGCATCATATGTTGGTGAGAGGCTTTCTATGTATTGGGAATTTGGATCTATTATTTCAATCAGGTCTTTTCTTAAATATCACTTCCTTAGAGAAAGCTTCCTTGAAAACACCATCTAAAATGGAACTCTACTTTGTCCTCTGTCCATTTTGCTGCAAATATCCAATGTTCTATTGGTTTAGCACTTTATTATTCAATTTCCCACCAGACTATAAGCTCCCCGAGAGCAGGGGTTTCCTCAAAGCAACAACGGCCGTATCAGACACTGGCTCCAATGGTTGTCTGCGCACCAGCTAACTGCTATCTTGTTTGGGTAATTTTACCTCATGGATCCCAGTTCAAACTGACAGGATCTGGTGTCTGGATGGGCTGGCATGGTCTGAGCCAGTCTGGTTCTCCTGGGATCTCCAATCAAAGCCCTGCTGAGTTCAGGGGAGGGAGAATCAGCTGAAGAAACCTGCCCCTTCCTTATTGTTTCCTTCTTAACAGCTTGAAATGGAAGAAAAAGAAAGTGTCAGTTGTGGAATGAAGGAAGCGGAAGGCTCAGTCCCCCTCTGCCTTCCACAGGCTGCCATCAAACCTGTTTATCCTGTTTCGTTGATTTTTTTTTTTTTTAAGCCCTATACCAAGGAGAGCTCTGTCATTGGCTCTTTCTCCCTTGAAAACACAGCTGCTGTGTCTTCCAACTACCACCCTTGTTTTATGAATGGCTTAAAGCTCAGGAAGACACAGGAACACGAATTTGAGCAAACTCAGGAAGAGTAGAAGACAGAGGAGTCTGGCATGCTGCAGTCCATGGGGTCACAAAGAATCAGACACAGCTTTGCGACTGACCAACAACAATAAGACACAGGGAAAGAGTTTCTGACTCTCTAAAGGAAGATGTTCCTACTTCACACTTAAATCCAAAGTCAGTGGGATCCTGGTTGGTCTCCACTGAGATACCTCCATCCCCAATGCCAGTCATCCACCAGTATGTTCTGATAACCTAAATCTAGGGTACCTGAGACTTGTGTATGTATTTTTCAAATCCACTTTATATAGTGTATAGTTACTCTATCTCTATCTATTGTTGTTATTAGTCGCTAAGTCTGACTCTTTAGCGACCCCATGGACTATAGCTGGCCAGGCTCCTTTGTCCATGGGATTTTCTAGGCAAGAAAATATTGGAGTGGGTTGCCATTTCCTTCTCCAGGGGATCTCCCTGACCCAGGGATCAAACCCAAGTCTCCTGCATTCTTTACCACTGAGTCACCTGGGAAGCCTTATTTCTATCTATACTTTTTTCTAATTTTAAATTTTTTAATTATACTTTCCCCCCCTCATTCCCCACCAAACACTGAAAATTCCAGAAGAATAGGAAACTTTACTGATTAGTTCACTGTATCTTTAGACTCTAGGCCTGGTACATAGTAGATGTTCAATAAGCACTTGTTAAGTGAATAAATATATTTGTATATCATCTGGTCCTTTGAGATTTGTAGCTTTTAACCCGAGATACCCTAAAGTCCCCTGAGGCACTTATAAAACATTCCCATACCCGGACCCCATCCAAGACCATTTAAGTCAGCATTTCTGAGGATAAGGTCTAGCTGTTGTTGTGGACTGCAGCACACCAGACTTGCCTGTCTTTTACCATCTCCCAGAGTTTGCTCAAACTCATGTCCATTGAATCGGTGATGCCATCCAACCATCTCATCCAACTGTTGTCCCCTTCTCCTCCTGCCTTTAATCTTTCCCATCATCAGGGTTTTTTCTAATAAGTCAGCTCTTCACATCAACAGGCCAAAGTGTTGGAGTTTCAGCTTCAGCATTGGTCCTTCCAATGAGTATTCAGAGTTGATTCCCTTTAGGATTGAATCAGTATAGTCAGTATGTGTGTGTGTGTGTGTGTATATATATATATATATATATATATATATATATATATGATTGGCTCATATGATTATGGAATCTGGCAAATCCAAAATCTTCTGTGAAGGCTAGAAGGCGAGAGACCCAGGAGAGTACAAAGTGCAAATGAAGTCTTGAAGACTGTCTGCTCCCTGGAATCAGCATTTTTGAACAGTCTCAGGTGATTCTAATCTGAGCAAGGATTGGGAGCTACCACTCTAGATGCATCAGTGTGTTTGTAAGGAATCTCTAAGCTTCAGATATAGCACTGGACACAATTGCCATATCTTGAGATTCTGTGGCCATGGTTCAGTACACAGAGTGGGTCAAGAGGGATGAGATTCTACCAAGACCTACTCTTTGGGACATGTGATGGGGGAATAACTTGTTTACAAGAAAGACTGAAAAACAGACCTTCTAATAGCATGGCAGATGCTGAGTCAATAACAGAGGGTCCATGGGAAAGGTGCAAAGTTACCTGTCAAAGGAAAAGAATATGGTAAAAACAAGATGGTGAACTGGAGTTGAGTGTTAAAAATCAGACAGATGGGCATCAGTAAGGTTTCTCTACAGGATCTGGGGACCCAGACAGCGGATGAAGTTTAAGATAGAACTACTGTAATTGGGTGGTTAGAAAGGGACTTATTAATAGCCTTCTAGGGCAACTCCACTGCTGCTGCTGCTGCTGCTAAGTCACTTCAGTAGTGGCCAACTCTGTATGACCCCATAGACAGCAGCCCACCAGGCTCCCCCGTCCCTGGGATTCTCCAGGCAAGAACACTGGAGTGGGTTGCCATTGCCTTCTCCAATGCATGAAAGTGAAAATTGAAAGTGAAGTTGCTCAGTCCTGTCCGACTCCTAGCGACCCCAAGGACTGCAGCCCACCAGGCTCCTCCATCCATGGGATTTTCCAGGCAAGAGTACTGGAGTGGGGTGCCATTACTGGATCATCAAAAAAGCAAGAGAGTTCCAGAAAAACATCTACTTCTGCTTTATTGACTATGCCAAAGCCTTTGACTGTGTGGATCACAATAAACTGTGGAAAATTCTGAAAGAGATGGGAACACCAGACCACCTGACCTGCCTCTTGAGAAACCTATATGCAGGTCAGGAAGCAACAGTTAGAACTGGACATGAAACAACAGACTGGTTCCAAATAGGAAAAGGAGTACGTCAAGGCTGTATATTGTCACCCTGCTTATTTAACTTCTATGCAGAGTACATCATGAGAAACGCTGGACTGGAAGAAGCACAAGCTGGAATCAAGATTGCCAGAAGAAATCTCAATAACCTCAGATATGCAGATGACACCACCCTTATGGCAGAAAGTGAAGAGGAACTAAAAAGCCTCTTGATGAAAGTGAAAGAGGAGAGTGAAAAAGTTGGCTTAAAGCTCAACATTCAGAAAACAAAGATCATGGCATCTGGTCCCATCACTTCATGGCAGATAGATGGGGAAACAGCGGAAACAGTGTCAGACTTTATTTTTTTGGGCTCCAAAATCACTGCAGAATGTGATTGCAGCCATGAAATTAAAAGACGCTTACTCCTTGAAAGGAAAGTTATGACCAACCTAGATAGCATATTGAAAAACAGAGATAATACTTTGCCAACAAAGGTCTGTCTAGTCAAGGCTATGGTTTTACCAGTGGTCATGTATGGATGTGAGAGTTGGACTGTGAAGAAAGCTGAGCACCGAAGAATTGATCCTTTTGAACTGTGGTGCTGGAGAAGACTCTTAAGAGTGCCTTGGACTGCAAGGAGATCCAACCAGTCCATTCTAAAGGAGATCAGTCCTGGGTGTTCTTTGGAAGGAATGATGCTAAAGCTGAAACTCCAAAATTTTGGCCATCTCATGCGAAGAGTTGACTCATTGGAAAAGACTCTGATGCTGGGAGGGATTGGGGGCAGGAGGAGAAAGGGACGACAGAGGAAGAGATGGCTGGATGGCATCACTGACTTGATGGCCATGAATTTGAGTGGACTCCAGGAGTTGGTGATGGACAGGGAGGCCTGGCATGCTGCAATTCATGGGGTCGCAAAGAGTCGGACACGACTGAGGGACTGAACTGAACTGAACTGAGGGCAACTGGAGATTGGTCAGGTTGTGGAATAGGAACTCAGGGTGGAGGTGAAGAGACCTCTGTACCAGAATAAGGGGCTGCCAGTGAGCTGAAACTCAGAAATAAAGCTGGGAGTATATAATTATGCTGTTGGGTAGCTCAGCTGGTAAATAATCTACCTGCAATGCGGGAGACCTGGGTTCGATCCATGGGTTGCAAAGATCCCCTGGAGAAGGGAAAGGCTACCCACTCCGGTATTCTGACCTGGAGAATTCCATGGACTGTGTAGTCCATGGGGTCGCAAAGAGTCAGACGTGACTGAGCGACTTTCACATTAGGAAAGTAAAGTGAAAGTGAAGTCACTCAATCGTGTCCGATTCTTTGTGACCCCATGGACTGTAGCCCGCCATGCTCCTCAGTCCATGGGATTTTCCAGGCAAGAGTACTGGAGTGGGGTGCCATTTAAACCTGAGTATTAATGTAAAAGGATACTCAATACTAAAACCATCAGATAGTTAGAAGAAGGAGATGTAAGCTACTTAAACAATTCTCGCTGTGTCTGTTCTGTTCATCCATGTGTAGCAGAGTACCTGGCAGATAAAAAGTTCTCATTGAATGAGGAAGGAAGAAGCTGGAAGAGGCTTGAATCTGCCTGCAGCTGAGGGTCATTAGTAGATTTCTTTTCTTAAAAATAGCTTTATTGATATGTAATTCACTATACCATAGAACTCATCTATTTAAAGTATAGGATCCAATGGGTATGCTTCAGTCTATTACCTTATTAATTTTTTTAATTGTAAGATAGAGATAGCATAAGACGTGTCATTTTAACCATTTTCATGGATACAATTCAGTGACACTAATTATGCTCACAATGTAGAATCATCATGTGCATTTCCAAAAAGTCATCAACCCAAACAGAAGCTCTGTAACGTTAAGCAATCACCCACAGGCCCCCCAGGAACCTCTAAACTATGTCTGTCTCTATGAATGTGCCTATTTTAGATATTTTATGTAAGTGAAATCACACACTATTTGTCCTTTTGTGTCTGGCTTATTTTGCTTAGAATACATAGTTGTGAGGTGTCCGGAAGGCTGGCGGTATGGTAGGACTTTGAAGTTGACAAGTCCATTTTTTCATACTGGCTGTAGTTTTGATCTTATTGCTGAATCTGCTAAGATCTTGTTTTGTTCTACTAATGCTCTGAGGGTTAGCATCAGTCCCTTCCAACCTCCCCTACCCACCACCCCAATCACCTTGGACTGGATTTTCTCCTCAGAGTTCCTTTTCAAGCCAGTAATAGAGGAAGTATTAAGAAGCTGCTGCAGCCTCCCAATTAATACACATCTCCATAATAATTAGTTGAAGGAATCCTTTGAAGTCCTGTTGAAATCGTTCTCTTTCTGAAGGAAGGGATAGGGCTTCCTCTGCATTATCAACCCAGAGGGAGAGTTACTCTCAGCTCATCACAGCCTGCTTCTTCTGGAAGGTTCTATCACAAGGACCCCTTCCCTCGAGTCTACCTCCCAACCTTCTGCCTGCTGCTTTCTCCTGCCCCTCCAGCTCTTTCTGTCTCTTAGGATAGCAGCCAAATTCCCTTAGGTCTGCTGAGGGCCCAGCTGAGCCGCTGGTATTCATCCTGGGTCCTTTGATGCAGAGTTGTTCTCACAGCAGTTGCTGAGGCCTTAACGGGCAGGAGGGGCCATCATGGATAGTTGTCAATTACAGCAGAAGGTCACGGTCCTTTGTGGCAGAAAGATGTTCCCATTTAGTCAAGTACACTGGGACATTCAATGTGAAATAGACTAGGAGTCCAGGGTCATCCTTTCTAGAATCTCTAGACAAGGAAAGTCAAGGACTTGGGCTGGAGAAGAAGATGGGAAAGTGAGAGGGAGTCTGAAAGATGGGGATTATTTGGGGAGAGAAAGGAGAACAAGGTAAGAAAAATGAGAATTGATAGATGGCTTTGTTGGAATCTAGGTAACACTTCCTAATCTTACTGCCCAAGTCACATTTATGGCTGGGACATTTAACTGGGCATTCTACAAAGGCTATTTGTGGGGTAAGAGCTTTGATAATCTAGAGATTTTTTTTAAGAAATTATATAATATGTGCAGCATACTAACAGAATAAAACCTGGTAGTATTCTCATTCTTTTAGAGTGCTATGGGGTTGTACACCCCACTGTGGGACACAGGAAACCTGATTGCAATTTTCAGCCGGGTCTACGGGTTCAGGCATGCATCTTGAATGATACCTGATCAAATTAACTGTAAACATACCTCAAGCAGGATGTCATGTTTAATGTGGTTCTAACTCCAGTTCCCTTTTCAGGAGGAAATTTAAAAAAATCTTTAGCCAAGCAAATCCTGTTTTGGTTTGATTTTTTTTTTTTTTTTTGTCTTCTTTTGTTCTGGATCTTTGACTATATTCTGTGCTATTATAGAGAGTCCACCTAATTTTGAATGGTTGTTCCCTTTTATACTAATTGTAAAAAATTCTCAGTCTCTCTGGCAGCAACTTCTTAGTTTTCTCTGCAAGTACAGAATCTGCATTCACTGTATTTCTGTAGGTCTAGCTACTGCTGTTTATAATAGCCACTGTGTTGATCCATGCAGTACAGAGCCATTTCTATAATCATTCTATGAGTTTTCTATGAAATTACCTAAAACCCCAAGAATATTACCTTTTTACAGACCACAGCTGAACGCTGTGCTTTGTGTGCTCTGTGAGCTAATATGAGGAGCACTGGGGAGAGATGATGGCCTCTGACTTATTTAGGGGCAGGGGAGTTGGTCAGAAGCGAATCTCTGCTCAGTTTAGCTGTAGCTAGACAAGTTTCCGCTGACATCTAGAACTCACTGACTCTATATTATGTCTCCTGTTAGTCTGCTGTTGTTCAGTCGCTAAATCCAACTCTTAGTCGCTAAGTCCATGGGCTGTAGCATGCCAGGTTCCTGATCCTTTACCATCTCCTGGAGTTTGCTCAAATTCATGTGCGTTAAGTTGGTGATGCCATATTCTGCTGCCCCCTTCACCTTTTGCCTTTACTCTTTTCCAGTGTCAGGGTCTTTTCCCATGAGTCAACTCTATGAATCATGTGGCCAAAATATTGGAGCTTTAGCTTCAGCATCAGTCCTTCCAATGAATATTCAACTTTGATCTCCTTTAAGATTGACTGATTTGATCTCCTTAACAGTCCAAGGGACTCTCAAGAGTCTTCTCTCATTAGTTACTTCATCGCTAGATGGTTTTTCCTGAACAATTTCACGGTCACATTCATGTGAACATTTATGTGCAGCAAAAACATAGAATTAAATGACTTGTTTTAGTTGCTTATTTCTGTTTAGAGATTTTATTTGTAATCCCATCAACTGGGCATCAGAACAGGAAATCCAAAATATTCCAGAAGAGATATTGAGGCTCTTCTAAGTTTGAGAGGGAGTGGTGGAATCTGTGGAAACTTCCAATGGGAGAATGTTTTTCAGGGAGAGAAATGGGCATTTTATGCACTGTGGTGCTTCTTCTTATCTGAAATTAGACAGCCTGGCATAGAGTAAGACTCTTCTTGGGGCTTTTTGGAGTGAATTTGGTGAAGGCAATCTATGTATTAGTTGGGATAAGTAGGGCTGGCTGCTGTAACAGATAACCCCCCATATCTCAGTAGTTTAACCATGGAAGTTCATTCCTCACTCACACTATATGTCAGTGAAGCTTCTAGTCTAGGTGATCATGAAGGGACTAAGGCTCCTTCCCTCTTATGGAAGGAGAACTTCAAAATCCTCTTCATGAAACTGGAAAAAGGAATTGGAAACAGTGGATTACAGGAGAAGAGGTCTATGGGTCAGACCTGTAAGTGGAAAACATCTTCTCTGTCCACATTTCAGTGCTGGGAATTCAGTCGTATGGTAGTACCTCTCTCTAAGGAACTGGGGAAAATCTGCCTAGGAGGAAAAGGAAACAAGATTTGTGAGAATAGACAGGCTTTCCCACCCCATTTATAATTTACGCATACAAAGGAAATCAATGAATTGCCATCACTAACCCCGATCGTCTGTTTTGTCATTGTTTTGCTTTTTTGTTTTTGTTTTCCTTGAAGCATTTCACTTCAAGTGGTGCCCCTCCTTCCCTCCAGCCCAGAGTTACCTGGCAGGATGAACGATGAACTGCTCTTGGACCTGTCACTCAGAATTCTGCACGCTGGCACGTGCCACGCACTGACTGGCCATGGAGGGTAATGAAAAGCCAGTCCTTCCCAGCTGGTCAGCACGTCTCTCTCTGCAGCTGCTCCACATTCTCACAAACACATCCAGATGGCTTATACCTGAGAGGGAGGAGGCAGCCTTGGACACGTGCATGTGGAGCCTGATTCTGGATCTGGGCTTTGCTGCCCTCACTTCATATGAGGAGGAAGGTGGCTCCATTACAGAGATCAGCACTCCTAGACCTGCTAGGCTGGTCCAGGTACATCCAGGCACTCCAGAAAACATGAACATGGCAGAAGGTTTTCTTCATGAATCCTGAGAAGCAGTCTACATAATGACTGCAGAACTATAAGTTTCTTCTTTCTTTCCTTCCTTCCTTCCTTCAGCAAATCCTTATTATGCCTAACTATTATAGACATCCGGAGAAGGCAATGACACCCCACTCCAGTATTCTTGCCTGGAAAATCCCATGGACGGAGGAGCCTGGTGGGCTGCAGTCCATGGGGTCACGAAGAGTCGGACACGACTAAGCGACTTCACTTTGACTTTTCACTTTCATGCACTGGAGAAGGCAATGGCAACCCACTCCAGTGTTCTTGCCTAGAGAATCCCAGGGATGGGGGAGCCTGGTGGGCTGCCGTCCACTGGGTTGCACAGAGTCAGACACTACTGAAGCGACTTAGCAGCAGCAGCATTATAGACATCAAGGTTACAGAAATCAAGGAGGTCCAAACCCTTGCCATCTTCTAGTGGGAAAAAGAGAAGCTGAGCAAATGCACAGAAAAGAAAAATAAGAAACCACATATAAAAAGATTTCAGCAAATGAGAAGTCCTTTCTCAGTCTTGATGGGGAAGTCACATTCTTCCCACAGATGGAGGACTTATCCTCTTCTGGGTCTGAATCACAGATGTCTCAGATGATAGGGCCCTCTCAGCCCCTCAGGACATCTAGGCACTCTGACAAACCCACATTCACTTCCCCCTCTCCTACTTCCTGGCCGGAAGCAGCTACCTTCCAAAGCCCAAATCAGCTCACTCCTCATCTTTCCTGAACCCATGAGCAAGAAGTCAGGCTATCAGAAAGAGTTGGGGCAGAACTGGCATTCTTTGTGTCCCATCAGGCCTTACCTGGTACCCAGACTTGGTGCCCCTCTTCTCCCAATGTTGAATCCGCTTGGCTGCCACTTCTGCAGCCTCAGCTCTGCCCAGGTTCCAGGAGCAATTCTGACTTCAGGCTGGGAGAATTCAAGCTGCTGTCATTCAACAATGTCAATTTGCTCTTGTCACCCTGGCTACTATCTTGTTTTCCCACATCTTGTGACTCATTCTGACAAGTGGATAGTCTGACATATACCTCTGTCCCCAAGTCACTGCCTTGGTTATTTTCTTGGTTCTCAGGGCCTCAGAGGCTGAGGACATTCGTTCCTTGCTTGAGTGTCCTGCTGTGGTCTCCAGTCCTCTTGGGGTCAGCATCTTGCCCTTTTGCCCTTGTGCCTGCAAACAGACATCCCTGGAGATGGCTTCCCGCCTCTTGGGACTCCTGAGTGCTGTCCTTATTTGATTTATTCCTCAGGTGCATCGCTGTGCCCATCCACCCAGGAGGTGGCCCCCAATATTTTCCAAGGAAGCCCCACAGCTAGCTTCCTATTCCCACTGGCATGTGGCCTGTTACTGCATCTGTCAAACTGTGCATTCTGTGTCCCCCGCACTGGGCTGGTCATTCTGCTCTCACATCAGTGTTTGCCCCACCTGAGTAGATGCACCTAATTCCAGATCTCAGCACGCTTGCTGTCTTCCCTGTCCTAATGCAGTTAATCAGTCCATGCCCAGCTGTGTCCTCAGATATGACTCTGCCTCTCCCTTGGGACTCACCATCCTTCTTCTATCTTTTAAGTTCCCACAGAGGTCTCAGTTGGGTAATCAAGAGGTACTTAGGGCATCAGATATCCGAGATACAGAGAGAGGAGCTGACACAGTTCCTTTAGCTCTAGTTGGAAAAAAAAGTCAACAGAAGGCTAGGGCAGCTGTAAGCGAGACATGGCAGCCTTGCTAAGTAGGGATCTCAAATCCCTGTGGTGTGAAGACAGATGTCCCATAAACCCGCATGCAGCCTAATTTATATTGGATGGTTAGTTCTTCCATGGGAAGGTTATCTGGCCTGGGCTGGAAGCAAGGGTGTCCAGTGGGAGCCCTCCTCTCTAAAGCTTGCCCCATGCCAAGAAGGGAGCACCAAACTTTCCCTCCAAGGGATACTATTGCAATCCGGTATTTGCAGGCTTTGTCCTAACAGCCCTAGCCTGATAGCCCTTGTTCCTTCTTTATGTGATGTGCGTCTGACCCCAGGCTTTGCCCTTCTGGTTTCCTGTTAGCTCCAGCCAAGACTCCAGCTTTGGTGCCTCAGTTTGCCTGCTTCTCTTGCTTCCAGATTCTGCTTCCTCCTCCCCACACCCCTGATTCATGGTATTCATTCATTTATTCAATCAAGATTTCTCCTCTCCAGGAGCTTATAATCTAGAGAGAAGAAAATGATACAACTGGTTACTGGGTATGATTGTGATAAACATTACATGGGGAAATTTGAAGCTATTATGGAGAGATGATCAACTTTATCTGGCGGATCAAGAATGCTTTGAGGAGGAAGGGATTTAGGAAGCAAGGTGAAGGGACTCTGGGTGCTGGTGTGGGAGACAGGAGGGCATGACAGTGTTTTAGGCTCAGTGGAACAGCATGGGCAATTGTCCTGGGGCAGGTCAGTCCTCAGCCACATCTTTCCTCCAGACTCGGCATTACTCACACTCTCTGCCCGGTAGCTGACCACTCAGATTCTTTGGCCCAAGAACCTTCCTTTTTGCATTCTGTCGCAGAAGCTCCGTGGGTACACTCTGGTTTTCCCAGGGTGCGTCATGGTCTTGACTTTGGCTCTTAGGGGTTGAAGTGAAGGTTTATGGCCTCAGGAAGTTCACCTAAGATTCTGACTTTCTTTCCTCCCCCTCAATCTGACTGCAGTAGTCATGTACAGATGTGAGAGTTGGACCATAAAGAAGACTGAGCACCGAAGAAATGATGCTTTCAAATTGTGGTGATGGAGAAGACTCTTGAGAGTCCCTTGGACAGCAAGGAGATCGAACTGGTCAATCCTGAAGGAAATCAACCCTGAATATTCATTGGAAGGACTGATGCTGAAGCTGAAGCTTCAGTACTTTGACCACCTGATGCAAAGAACTGACTCATTGGAAAAGACCCTGATGCTGGGAAAGATTGAAGGCAGGAGGAGAAGGGGATGACAGAGTATGAGATAGTTGGATGGCATCACTGACTCAATGGACATGAGTTTGAGCAAACTCCAGGAGATGGTGAAGGACAGGGAAGCCTGGTGTGCTGCAGTCCATGGGGTCCCAAAGAGTTGGACAAGACTTAGCGACTGAATAGCAACAACAACCTGATTGCAGGGGCTCCCTCTTCTCTCTGCGTCTAGTGCATCGCCTGGCTCACAGCAAACACTCCAGGAATGCTGGCTGATTTGATTAGCTTTGATCTGAGTCCATGTAAATAGGTACAGGAGGAGAAACAGAAGCGAGAATCAAAGGATGATGACTATAAGGGGAGCAGTGATGTAATTTTAACCTGAAAATTATCTGTGAATAGACTGCACAGTGTATTCAAACTTCAGTCTTTCATAATCTAATTGCATGCAAATACCTCATGTGGTCTTCCTTACAAGCTTGTGTACCTGGATAGAGAATTTTCGAGAATCCAAGTGGAGCTCCTTGGGGTAAGAAAAAATTAAAAACAGGGATTTGGAATCTTTGAATTGAAAGGTAGCAGCAGCATTTAATATGAAGCAGCGCCACCCCCACCCCCACCCCCGCCAAGACAGTGGAGTCGCCTTCTTCAAACACCCCTAATCCTTCACTTGAATCACACACGCTGCTTGACTCCATTTTTGGAAATCTCTAATTGGTAGAAATGCCTCATCATGGGGTAAAGTCGTCATTTCTCTTGTTGGTCTGAGTCTGGCCTTTCAAACCCCCCTGGAATAAATCTGATTCTTTTTCCATATGATTTCCATCCAAATATTTGTATTTCCCACTCTGTTGGGGAGCCCTGTCCTGCCAGTTCAGCTCTGTTCAGGGGCTGGACTGCAGGAAGGAGCTCGGAGGGTCCCTGAACTGCAGGTCCCAATTCCTGCACTGTCCTTGCAGCCCCATCACTAGGTCATGTCTGCTCATGATGAGGTCCAGCTCCTGTGCCTAAAGCCATGTTCATTCTCTCGTGCCTAGATGCCTGCTTCAGCTCCCTGCCTGGGACTCCCCACCTTGGATTGGATCTTCCCTCACAAAGCCTTCCTAGAACCGGAATCAAACCCCATCCCTGTGGCTGAGTCCCAGTGTTTGATGCCAAGTTTTTCTCCTTTGTCCCTTACCTGCTGCCAGACTCCGCTGATCCTTTCTGGGCCAGCTGTTGACATCAGCTTCCTACTTGACCTCTGATTCCCTATTTCTAGCCCATACATAGAATGCATTTGAGTATATCAGTGTTATAAAAACTAGCCATGACTTAGAAACAGCTGAGGGAAACTTTATGCATGTATGTGTTAGTTGCTCAGTCATGTCCAACTATTTGCGACCCTGTGGACTGTAGCTGGAGAAGGCAATGGCACCCCACTCCAGTACTCTTGCCTGGAAAACCCCCATGGACGGAGGAGCCTGGTAGGCTGCAGTCCATGGGGTCGCTAAGATTCGAACACGACTGAGCGACTTCACTTTCACTTTTCACTTTCATGCATTGGAGAAGGAAATGGCAACCCACTCCAGTATTCTTGCCTGGAGAATCCCAGGGACGGGGGAGCCTGGTGGGCTGCTGTCTATGGGGTCGCACAGAGTTGGACACGACTGAAGCGACTTAGCAGCAGCATGGACTGTAGCCCTCTAAGCTCCTCTGTCCATGGGATTCTCCAGGCAAGAATACTGGAGTGGGTAGCCATTCCCTTCTCCAGGGGATCTTCCTGACCCAGACATTGAACCCAGGTCTCCAGCATTGCAGGCGGACTCTTTACTATCTGAGCCACCAGGGAAGCCAAGACTTAGAAACAGCTGAGGGAAACTTTACAGAGTACCAGTTCCCATGACAAGGACTAGGATGAGGTGAATCAGGCCCTTAGGATAATAGGGCATCACTCTTGGGGCCCACCTCTCACTTGTATGACCCCAAGAATGATATTTCCTTACATTTTGTGCCACAGGAGTCTGGCTTGCCTCATCCTCGTCCCAATTCTGCCAGGAGCAAGGCCAACACCCAGAGATTCTAATGAATTTGGTTCAGGAAGATGCCCAGATACCAGTATTTTTAAAAATATGATGCAGGGGGTTAATATGTGCAACCAGAGTTGAGAATCACTGGACCAAATGACCTCTCTGGGGTCTCTTCCCCAGAAGTACCAGCACCGTGGAGATCTAAAGTGCCCTTCCCAACCCATGTTTCACCTTGGGACTTTCCTCATCACTTGTGATGCTCCACTGTTTCCTGGTGGGTCTCTCTCACTTGCAGATCCCAGCCAGGCTCAGTCTAGCCCATCCTCCTACTACCAGGGCTTTGCTCTGACCAATCTTTTCTTCTCCAGGCAAAGCCTCCGTTGGATAAGCAAGGTTCCAAATTAACACCCTGTTAGCTCTCCTTTGGAAATGCACCAGGTGTCTGTATGCCTCCTCCACAATGTGATCTGGAGAGTGTGTGATCCTGTTGCTCTCTGGTATGTTCTTTTTCATTCATTCAATAAGTATGCACTGAGGACTTGCTTTACACCCTGCCCTGTGCTATTTGATGAGGAGGACAAAGATATATAGGATACAGTTCATGCCTAGTGTAGTTTAGGGTAGATCTGTCTTTCCCAAAGCCTACTCTGGTTGTTAATAGATGTCACACAAAAAACTATGGTTTTTCCAGTAGTCATGTACAGATGTGAGAACTGAACCATAAAGATGGCTGAGCACTGAAGAAGTGATGCTTTTGAATTGTGGTCTTGGAGAAGACTCTTGAAAGTCCCTTGTACTGCAAGGAAATCAAGCCAGTCAATCTTAAAGGAAATCAATCCTGAATATTCATTGGAAGGACTGATGCTGAAGCTGAAACTCTAATACTTTGGCTACTTGATGTGAAGAATCAACTCATTGGAAAAGACCCTGATGCTGGGAAAGATTGAGGGCAGGAGGAGAAGGGGGAGACAGAGGGTGAGATGGTTGGATGGCATCACCAACTCAATCGACATGAGTTCCAGCAAACTCCAGGAGATGGTGAAGGACAGGGAAGCCTGGTGTGCTGCAGTCCATGGAGTGGCAAAGAGTTAGACAGGACTTAGAGACTGAACAACAACACAAAAAACAAAACAAAAACCAAATAGCCATTTCCTGGCAAAATAATTTAGGAAGGCCTTTATTACAGCACTTGTCACCACCTTTAAGATGCTAATAAACTCTGTGCATCTCCTAAAGGGGAACCCAGAAAAAGTGATTCTCAAAATATGTAACCATCAAACTCCCATGTAACCATCAAACTTCCATGTAACATGGAATATTCCAGAAGACTTTGGAAAATGTTGTCATGGATCATAAAATGCTATATCCGGAATCAAGATTAAATCTAGAGAGAAGAACTCTATTAATGGGACTCAAGATTGCGTTAGCTTTTCAAGCATCTACACAGTTCTGTGGACTCATCATGAGCTTCAGGCTGGCGAAATTCCTTGGGTCTTTTTTCACATAGCCATCCTTAAGCAGGTCTTTTTCTTTGAGAATCTGAGCTGTAGATATTTTTGGAACCTGAGCAGAGTGCCTATCAAGTTTAACTTCATTGGTTTTTGTCCATAAAATCTGTTGAGATCTTTTGATGTGAATTCTACCCTCCAACATATGAGCGAGGTTTCCCAGCTATCTGTTGCCTGGAACTTAAGTATGTAAGTCTTTCTCCAAGGAAGGTCTTCATCTGAGCCTCTGAAGAACATGCTGAATAAGTCAGATCCCTCTATCAAACCACTGGAGACTTTCCTTGGCATAGATCTTTTAATCAATACTATTTAGATTTAGTCATTTAACAAATCTACCCAGGGAAGCCATCACTGAGTCCATAACTCTCCATCTAGGTCAAAGGATAATAGGGGAGGTTTTGAGAAACACTTCATGGAAATCCACATTCCCCTGGTTTACCAGTAAAGTGATCTTCTTGTTGTTTAGTCTCTAATTTGTGTCTGACTCTTTGTGACCCCATGGACTGTAGCCTGCCAGGCTCCTCTGTCCATGGGTTTTCCCAGGTAAGAATCCTGGAGTTGGTTGCCATTTTCTTCTACAGGGGATCTTCCCAACTCAGGGATCAAACCCATGTCAACTGCATTGGCAGGCAGATTCTTTTACCACTGAGATGCCAGGGAAGCCCACAATAATACTTATAAAAAGAATAAAATGAAGCCAGTTTGTTATGACTCTTTCAAAGAGGATAGTATTTTTTATTTCTGTGGTTACAAAAGCAACCTAGGCTTATTATAGAAGATATGGAAAATAGAGAGAAAAAAAAATCTAGTATTAAGAAGAAAATTAAAACCAACCAAGCTCTAACCACCCAGGGATAATCTCAATTAACTGTTGCTATGTCTCTTTCCAGTATTTTATTATGCACATAAATTGAGTTATTCAAAAATATTTATTGAGTACCTTCTATACTCCAAGCATTGGTTTTAGGTGTAGTAATGAACAAAACAGGATCCCCTCACCCCACAAAAAAAATCCCTGCCCCCAAGAAGCTTACATTCTAGTAGAAGTTTATTAATGAATGAATAGTATTTTAAATATAATCTTTAGTAAAGACACTTTAAAAAGCATCCTGCTTGTTTGCCCCAACTTGACATACTATCAGAACAACCATCCCTGGAATGACTTTGTGTTAATGGCCCCAGGCCAGCGTCTGAAGCTTCTTGTTTTCCTTACTAACTGTTCCCAATCTTCTCTTTAATCCTGCAATCTAGAAATTTGTGAGGAGTTGGTTATGAAGCTCAGCAGCTTATGGTTTCCAGCATGCAGCTTTTCCCTCGCTTTGAAAATTGGGACAAATGTGCTTATTGCCAGTCACTTGGCACCTCTTCCTTTAGACTATTTCTCTGAGATTACAGCTTGTAGTTTCCCTAACCCCTTCTGTCTGGGAGGCAATTTTTCTAGGCTTGAAGACTTGAACTCTTTTACTGCCTCCTTGCCCATTGTAGGTTTCAGGCTGTTTCTACTTGAGTTCATCCTACCCTTCCCAGATCTAGATTAGTCTCTGTGGAAGAAGAGAAGGTGGAAATAAAAGGAACTGAGAGGTTCTGCTCTCTCTCTGCTGTCAATTGACACGATGTCACTTGCTCCTCTTCTCCTTTTCTTCCTACACTGAATTCGAAGATAAAAGATTATGGAGGAGACCCAAGGAAAAGCTTTTTAATTTTCATTAGTCTCAAATGACTCTCTTTCCCAAAAAATTCCTAATCATGTTCTTGTTGGGCTGAGTGATTGGTGTTTTCCTTTTGGATCTGCTCACTCTGTCATTTTATAAATAAGGAAACTAAAGCTTATGTTTATAAATCTGATCCCAAACTGGAATTATAATATCCATTTGAGTCAACCTTGCAGTAGTTGAGGAAAAAAAAAAGTCTTGTGAAAAACCAGATCACTAGGGGAGAAAAGGGACCACAGGAGAAATTTGACTGAGAACCCCTATCATGGGGAAAGGGCAGTGAATTTCACTGAATGAGCCCCAGATTGTAGCAAGTTTTCCCTGGTTGTAGATGTCCCATGGGGCCCATTCTGGTCCATTCTGCTTGGGGGAACGGCAAAGCCCAACCCCTTTGCCTTCAGCTTTGGTGTCCCACCTGGGAGACCAAACAGCTGGTTCTTCCCCACATGTGGGCTCCCCAGCCTTACTCTCTGCATTAGCTGAAGCCCTTCTTCAGGGGAGCTGCTGACAGCTCCCTTGGATTGGCTATTGACAATCATGCTGGGGCTCCTAAGCAGCTCCTTGTTAACCTTGAAAGATGACTATTTTCAGTTTTTTCTGTATTGGAGTCTCTGTCATAACCTGCAGATGGAAGCAAATAATTTAAGAGGTGAGTAAGTAGGAATTCTGTGACCTTTAAACAGAGAACCCTAGAATCAGTGGACACAGCTGAATTGCTACCTGACTTGCCTGTCTATATGCCCTGGCTCTATCCCCAGTTCATTGTGTTAGATAAGAGGTTTTCTGTTACCCTCCGAAGGGCTGAAATTACCAGGCAAGCTCAGGAGACATCTACAACACCATTCTCTGTAAACATCGTTTGCAAGTGCTGTGTTAGTACCAAACCTGGGCAGATGCCATCTTGGCATTGACAGTGCCATCATTTAGGGCAAAGGGTGGGAGGGGTAGGAACCCAAAACATAAAAGTCGAGTTAATTTAGTCTAGTTAAATGTATCAATAAATAAAGCGGCTTCGCTTGTGTATTTTCTAAACCAAGACCAGGAAACATAAAATTCTCTGTAATAAATAATAAGAGAAAAATGTTGGTTTAGTTTTATAGCCAGAAGAGTCAGAAGAAAGCCAAGAAAAGGAGAAAAGATGGGGGTAGGGAGGAAAGGGAAGGAGATTGGAGACTGCGTGGGACAGGAAGACGGATGCTACCTTTTTAATCTTCTGTCTTGGAGATTATATCCGTCAGCTGTTAACACTTGAAAGGTTTTCCCCCCAAACTCTAAATTCTTCAGGAGCAGAAACAAGGAGCATCAGTTCAGACTCTACTTTGTGGAAAGAATAATATGGTTTATTTCCAGGTAACAGCCCTACCTAGTACACCGATAGAACCCTGGTTCCATTCTATGCCTGATACCCCCAGACACCTGGTCCTGATGCTCCCTAAGTTGTATTCTGCTGGATTGGCCCTGGCCACAAGTCCCCTTCTGCATCCCCAGCCAGTGGAATTTGGACCCATCCCTTCCTTGCAGCAGAGTTGATAGACCAACTGCAGAACTGTAGTCAGCTTCTAACTGTTCACTCCAGAGTATACAGATGCCTGAATTTCTTCCACTTTAGCTATTTCTGCTCCTGTTTGCTAGTGCACATATTCATGCAAATGCAGGAATTTCAGGAGGTGCAATTGTCTTCCAACCTAAACTTGTTCCATGAATGCCTTCTGCAACAAAATGCTTCTGCGAAATGTCTGTGAATGTCTTCCCCAGCTGTTGAAGAAGGGATTTTATCATCTTCTGTGGGTTTAGACAGGAGAAGAGTTAACTTTGGGGTGAAGAGCTGCCTGAAAGACTCCCCCTTTTATCAGTAACAGTTTCCATCCCCAAGAAGGTTGGATCCTGTGTCCAATCATTGAATGGACCTCAGACACAGCCCCTGCAGCTGAAGGTTGTTTTGTTTTAATTAACTATCTCCTCCCCATTATTTGTAGCCTATTCTTTTATGCTTTCCCCTGATTCCTTATCTTGTTTGCCACCCTTCATCGTTGGTTCTATCAGGCATTCCATCCTTCCCATCTTGATGGCATCCACCTTTGATACAAACCTCAAGACCTCAGTTTCTTTTCCATTGGGAGCCTCAAGTCTCCATCCAGCTCTCATTAATACTCTGAGGCTAGGGTCTTCCCTCTGCTCCAGGTTTCAGGACTTTAGCCAACAGCCCCTGCCCCCAACCACATTAAACAAGCAGTTGGCTCTCGCAAGATCTCTTCACTCCCTTCCTCGCACTTAATTCCAGACTGCAGCCAGCCCAGTATCCCCATGAACAGCAAGTACGAGGGACTGGGTTAATGCCATGGACAAACCCCTCCTCTTTCTTTCTGCCTCCCACCCTCCTTTGTAAAAG
The DNA here is from genome assembly GCF_055505025.1 of Bos grunniens. Taxonomy (NCBI): domain Eukaryota; kingdom Metazoa; phylum Chordata; class Mammalia; order Artiodactyla; family Bovidae; genus Bos; species Bos grunniens. The sequence goes on from NC_141179.1 coordinate 26,627,483, forward strand.
CCAACTGCTGAACATTTACCAACGTCGTTCGCAGCTGTGCTTCTTTCGAGCAGCTGAGGATGAAAGTTTCTCTACAGAGTAGAGATAGGTGCACATGCAATCATATTGCTCTTAATCTCCATGAGGTTGTCAGGGGCAGGAAGCAGAGAGAGAACAGATATATTTAGCAACACTTAGAGGGGTTCTAGGGGCAATGAGATCTGGAGGATCCTGAGCTTTGACTAAATAATCTGACTCCTTCGGGCGATGCTTCTCCAACATTCACATGCAGATAAATTACTTGGAGATTTGCTAACATGCAGATTCTGATTAACAAGGTCTATGTGAAGAAGTTTTGATGTGATGACAATATCAGAGGTCCCACCAGCCTGTGGACCAGGCGTTCAATAATAAGGGGCTACATCTCCTACCCCACTCAGTTCTCAACTTGTTGCCATTGCTGGCTCCTCTTACCTGCCCGAAATTCATGATTTGTAAAATGAGAGTATAGATCTGCCTGGTCTCTCAGGTCTATGAATATGAAATGTTTGATATAATGTGTTATAGTTTGGTCAGCTCACATGTCACTTCTCTAACATCTTTCCGAATTCTCCAGTGGAAGTTCTCACTCTGAGCTCCCTTCATGCTTCAGTTCAATTCAGTTTAGAATAGTTCAGTTCAATATAACTCAGAAGCCTTCACTGAACATGTCAGGTTGTAAGTTTCTTTCTTTGAGCCTGAAGAGATGATGATGCCATTTACAGACATGGAAGATTTGGTTACAAATGGGAGAGGAGACTCGGGGGGAAGATAACCAAGTTTCTTCTTTTCCCCACACATATTTATGTTATTTCAGTCCATAAATTTTCTTGATAACCAATTTATACTTGCCTAATATATGTCATATTCCTGTAATATGTAGAGGTGGAGAGGCAGCTTGGCATGACACCCTCTAGAGCCAGACCACACATGTTTGGAACTCAGCCTCGGTGCTCCCTAGCTGTGTGATCTTGGGCAAGTTACCTAACTTTTCTGTCCCTTAATTTCCTTGTCTTTAAGATGAGGATAATAATAGCACCCACCTCATAGGGTTGTTATGTTGTTAGAGTTGACATTTGTAAAGCACTTAGAATATTACTGATATTGGTATTTTAAAGAAATGTTTGTTCAAAAAATATATGTCCTGGAGGGTGTCACCCAAGAAAAGTGAGGGTAGGAGATGTGGATTTGGGAACTGTCAGTATATACATGTTGTCAGGACTTAGGAGCAAAAGATATTTTCCAGGGAGAATGTCAGCTGCAGAATGAATGGTAAAGAGAGAAAATGGAGTCTTTAGGGAGTACTGATGTTTAGGGGGTCAGCAGAGGGAGAAGATTCAATAAAGGAGACTTAGGAGTGGTCTCAGAAGTAAAGATAACCCAGGAGAAAGTGAAATCAGAAACTAAGTAGGTAGAGAATTTCAAGAAATGGGCTGCGGTCAACAGTGACAAACGCCATGGCAACATCCAATAAGATAAGGAACAAAGCAGAGCCAGTTGTTCATACGGCTAATAAAGCGTGTTTCAGGCTACGTATAATTCCTCTTTCTGCCTGTCTTCACCCACTAAGCTTTGAGTCCTCAACGTAAAGGTTCGAGTTTATTATTCAGCCCCATACACCCAGGGGCTTGCACATGCCTGCAGCACAGCAGGCTTGCTCTGTGTTGCTGAAATCTTATTTTCGTAGCTAGACTTTCTAATGACACTGGTTCCTTAGTAGCCCATGTCACCCTGCTTCTCTACTGAACAATGGGACAATAAACAAAGTGGAGAGAATTTCAATTCTTTCTTCTTTAGGTCTGCAAGAACAGTCTTGCTCAGTACTGGGTATCTTTCCACTGAGCTTGGACCACTGCAGAAATTGAGATGAGGTCTTAGGAGGTCTGGGGTGGGGAAGATCTGGCGGGGAAAATCTCAGACAAGGCCATCTTAATTGCATTCCTAGCATCTCCATGCAGTAATGGCAGCTCTCCCTACTCGCCCCGTGTGCACCAGCGTGTTCTCACAGCTTGTGTGCAAGTCTGGACCTGAAAGTCTGTGTGCTTCCAATGGCTTTCTGATGACTGCCATCTTTGCCCCATAGGAGACCAACTGACCACATACGGGTAGTGCTGACGTTTAAGGCCCCATCCAAACTCAAGATTCTGGCCTGGACGGCTCCTGAAGGGGATAGTGCAGCAGAGCCCAAGAGCTTCTCTAGGTGGAGTCCAATGACGGCTAAGGGGGAACTTCTGGGCATGCAGCTCTGAGCTGGGTGTTTCAGCTTCTGCAGGGTTGTAGGATTAATTGAGACAGGCAGGGAGGGAGGCTGGAGAGCTGAAAGAGGGCGGTGGGGTGTGTGTGTGTGTGGGTTGTAGGACTGCAGAGCCCCCTGCTGAGAAATTGTAAGGAATGGGGGTGTGGGCTGGGATGTGTGGGGAGCTCTGATTCACGCAAGTGTTGACAAATAGGCTAGATTCCTTTAACGCCGCTGGACTTTGCTCTTTCGGGATGTACAGCCAGCGTCAGCACACTGCTAATGGGGCTTTGAGAGTCTCCTTTTGATGAGCGCGTCCCAGAAAGCAGGTATTAGCCATTTCTGCTGGGGAGGCAATGAAGGCATTTGCAGCTGAAATCGGCTTTCCTGGATGCCCTAATAAAGCAGAGACTTTCAAAGCCCCATTAGCGGTGTGCTGACTGCAGCTTTACATCTGTACTAGCCCAGTTCAAGAGCGGAGTGTTGGACACTCACATCCCAAACCCCAAGGAATGAACTACCTTCAGACAGAAGTCAGCTTCTTTTCTATCAGTAGTCTGTGAGCTCCTTGGGAGAGAGACTTTGTCTCCCTATCTTGGGGGATGCTAGTTTGGTACCTAGCCCAAAATAGACTCTTAATAAACGCTGACAGAATTGGCAAACGTCTTTGGAAGGTGGGGAGTCTTCTGTTCAGGGGAGTTGGAGCATCATGTTATGAACAGTTCCTAGCATGGTGTTGGCCCTTGGTAAGCACTCAGTATGTGCTTATGAGATGAGTGAATGCAGGGAGGGCTAAAGGGGAAGGGGAGGGCAGAGATGGGGACTGATAAGGAAAAGTAGCCTTTTCCTCGGCCTTCCATCTGCCAGTGCGTCACTGCGTGCTCAGTCGCTTCAGTTATGTCTGACTCTTTGAGATTCCACGGATTGTAGCTCTCCAGGACCCTCTGTCCATGGGATTTTCCAGGCAAGAATACTGGAGTGGGTTGCCATGCCCTCCTCCAGGGGATCTTCCCAACCCAGGGATCCAACCTGTGTGTCTTAATGTCTCCTGCATTGGCAGGGAGATTCTTTACCGCTAGTGCCACCTGGGAAGCCCCGCACCTGCAAGTAGGAAGACTTTATTTCTCCCTTAGCCAGAAATAGCTAAGCTTCTCTACTAAGTAGCAGACCCCATGGTCTCCCTGTCTCCCTGGAGTGAATGAAGGCAGTAGACCTTTCTCTTTTTAAGTCCTGAATGTGGGGAGTGGCATTCGGACAGGGAGGCCCTTGTTGTTGGGCTCTTTACAAATTGTGTATGCCAAGGAATTAACAGAGATGGGGTGATAGTCCTTCTGGATGAGATAACTAAGCCTCTCAGAAGCAATGTGCCTTGTCCAGATTAACACAGATGTAAATGATGGCGCCAGAATTGAAATCCAAGTCAGTCTGCCTTCCAAGCTCCCATCTCTCTAACCACCTCCCACTTTCCCTCTGACCACAGATCCCTCTGAGGCTGTCACTCTGAATGTCAACTGTTTCTAAACAGATGACCTTCTCTACCTGTCTGACTCATGGGCACATGCCCTTAGTTAGGTAGTGGTCTAGAGGGGTATCCTCATCTCAGGTATCCATCAACTTATTCCCCTTCCATGATCCAAAGCAAATTCCTGGGGGCGGGGGTGAGAGATGGACCAGTGCAGCAGGCCTTCTAGTCATCGGTTTCCAGGGACCAGACAGTATTTCTCCAGGTGGATATGCCCTCCTCACCTCTCATCTCTTCTTTCTGAATGCATGCAGTTCCAGACAAGGCTTTCCAAGAAGTTCTGGAGAGGAAAATAAATAATAAACAAACAAATGGACTGAAATAGATAAATACATAAACACCTACCAGCTTGCCCTTGCATGCTCATTCTTGGTTTGACTCGGAACGTGCCGGGTCCCCGAAAGGTCTTTCTTGGGTCTGCCTCTGGTGTGTGACTGCGGCTCTGGGCCCCATCACTCTGCCACTTGAATATTTCCAGTCAGGATTTAGTCACTGCACATCTTTGAGAGTCCCCTAATCAGAGAAATTAACTCTCATCAGACACAGGAATTAATCTTTGTTAGTGTTGTTGTCAGTCTAACTTTGCCTTCCTTGGTGCCAGAAGAGAGGGATGCCTAGGAGGGAGCCTCTGCCACCACCGCCAAGGGCCTCACTGGGGACATCTGGGGCTTCACCCAGAGAATAGAGACTGGCCCCTCCTCCTGCACACAGGGTATGTGGTTCCCTGAGGAGTTCTGTCCTGGGGTTGAGCCCTGAGTAGTGCTGTGTTGAGGGACTACAATATGCGAGTTATGTAATGGTGGCTGAAAGAGAACTGGGGCTTTGGGAAGGATGTTTCCAAAGCGAAATGGCAACCAGCGAGAACTCTTAGATGATGATCCACAATGGAGGGAATTTACTGTTTACCAGTTTGCCAAACTATAGACCCGTCTTTTGAAGCCAGCCTTCAATGGATGTGTTGTGTATATGGTGGGGACAGACCCTCGGTTGCATTTGTGAAAAGTCTGGAGCCAGCTTCGGGTTTCTCAGCATCATACCATCTCCAGGCACAGAGAAGGCACAATGCAAAGAATATCAGGTTGCTACAGCATAAACAAACATGACATTAACACAGTCTCCCGCAATATCTATTTCCTATCGTCTCATTTGCTCATGAAAAGTGTATTATGGAGAATCGTCTGTTAGCATCACACTTATTCACACCTCAACACTTGGTTTTGTCAGTGTCAAGCTATCTGCAGACGCCTCAGTAGTCACCAGTTGTCATCAGTGTTCTAGAGCAGATTTCCATTTTAAATTACAACATTCTCCTGCTTAAATGCTTCTTTTCTCAGGCTTAGAAAATCTCAGGGTCTTTGTTTCTGAGTGGGGATGCTAAGGAAAGCACTGGGAATCAGAAAAGAGGACATTCATCTTGGTTTGTAACCGTGTATTTTGTGACCTGGGTAAAGTCCCTTCTTTTTCTCTGGTCCTCAGCTTCTGCATTCATAAAATGTGGTTATTTGATGAGATTTGCAGCTACTGAGAAAGCAGAGCAGGGGAATGGCTTTAACTATTTGTGATGGGGAAAGAAAGGGGTCATAACTTTTTTATAATTTGGGGCACAGTGACTGGAACTTATGCCACTTCCAAGGGCACATATCATAGCCACGGGAGTATCCCACCTGGATAGGGCTCTCTGTTTCACACTCTCCATTTCTTGGATGATTGCTTTCTCTGCTTCTGGGATTTAAAAAAAAAAAGAAAAGAAAAAAATTCTCAAGATAAGTCACTTTCTCATTGGCCTGTGACATGCTACATGAACCATCTATATTACGGATGCAACCATGGATGCCGCCAACGTTGATTCATACCTTAGAGACCTCGTGGATCACTGACAGCCATGCCACCTGGCAGGCTAACTGGAATTCACCAGGGCCTGTCAGAAGCCCCAGCTGTACCTCCATTTTTGCGACCACAGGCCGGGTGGCCACCCTTGAGTTTCAAGCCTACCTACCATTGTCAGTCTGAGGAACAATCACATCCTCAAATCAAAAGTCAGTAATTCTAAGAGGAGCATTGCTGCTCATGGAACTGAGTGGCAACTTGCAGAAGTACAATGAGATAACAAAGTCTCTTTCAGATATCTTTTCATAATTCAAAGCCCCAGGTAGCCGATAAACAATGCACCGCCAGCCTGCCGGAGTTCTTGCTATCTTGTTGACTGAAGCATTCATTGTGAGGCTTCCCAGGTATCTTATTATGGGGGAGAGGAGGACTCTGACCACTTCTGCATAGTGTAGATTAATCTGCAGATGGCACAACATCTTTACTTTGTGGTCTTTGTCTCATTGGGTGTCATGAGGGAGGGTGAGCAGCTTTCTCTGGTTTTGAACACTTGCTTTTTAATCTTTTTTGCTGCCTTTGATTTTTACTTTCAGCTCCAGGGAAGACAGGTTGTCATGGATAGAGCCTCGTGCCCAGTGTAGCACGCTGTGTGCTGGAGGAGCATCCCTCTGAACACTCACCAGTGGGTTCAGTGCCAAGGTTACCAAATCTCCTTCCTTGGCCTTCGTGCTCAAATGATCTCATCAGATCAAACAAGGAACACGGCTACAGACCCACCCAAAACAACCACCTCTGCCACCAGTGCAATCCTGAAACTCCTCCTGCACGTCGAGTTTCAGGCAATGGAAGAAGGATCAAAGGCTGAGTGATAACAGATCGTTGTCATTTTCTGAGAACATGGGTACCATTGGCAGTAGAAAAAGTCACTATTTCCCAAACTTACAAACTGACCCCTTATTTAGGATCTGGGTCTTAAATAATGCTACAGATGTAAAATATAATAGCAATGGGACTAACATCAGTTTGAAATAAGCTTTCCCTTTTTGTTCTTTTTCTGTGATTTTTGAGAATCAGCAAGCAATGCTATAGAGGAAAACAGTGGTTTTGAAATCAGAGTGAAAACTGAGTTTCTACCATCTCTGTGTCCTCATTTACAAATCTGTAAAGTGGGGATAGTAATGCCTTCTTTTCTCTTGTTTAGAGGTTAAAGTGTATGTAAAGAGTCAAGCACATAGTAGGTGCTCAGTAAATGGAAGTGCTACTTATACGGGAGCACAATGAGAATATTTGATTCCAAGATGTTCTGTTGCTTTTTTGGTTCAGATTTGCCAAAAGCTACCAGTATAGGTTTAGTAATATATTTTGTCTGTGAGTAGCAAAGTGGGAAGATTTCTCTGCCTGGGGGCTCCCTGTGATTTTTCAGGAAGATGCAACCAGTACAGAAATCCTTACTATTTTTCTAGGTCGGAAAGACTATTGCTGGTGTGGGTCCTGCATTGTGAGATTTGTCTGACTTGAAAAAGAATATTGGCCACAATCCGTTATCAAACCCCCATGGGGCCAGATGTGTTTCAGAATTTAGAATTCTTTAGATTTTTGAAAAGTAATATGCTACAGATCTTAGATGTTACATAAAATCTGCAGCAAAGTCAGGAGCAGCAACTTGGTAAAACCATGCCGATTTCTGCAGCAAATATTCATCTGAAGCAGAATAAATGAGGTCTACAAAGAAACCCAGGTCAGTTTGGGTCAGGTTTATTGCCAAATGAGTTACAGGGGATCTTTCAATATTCAGTGCTTTTGGGTTTCAAAATTGCAGATCAGTGGTATATAATAATACTAGAGATGATGATGAATAATAGCAACAGTTGCATGTAATAAGTATTCTTCTGGTACCAGAGATTCTAAGTGCCTTACATATATTTTCTTATTTACTTTTCAACAACAGTCCTGGCAGTTGGTATTATTACCTTTCTTTTAGTGAGAAAGCAAATCAACTCAGAGATATTAAGAAACTTGACCAGGGTCACACAGACAGTCAATGGCAGCCTTAGGATTTGAACTTAGATCCAAGCTGATTGCAAAGTCAATGCTGGTAGAAATACAGATTAATGCTTTTCTCTGCATGGTGGGAGGCTGTCTCACACTGGAGTGCAGAGAATTCATCTTGTGGATGATGGAATATTTGCAGGGCTATTTTAGCTCTGTGATTTGAGCCAGGCTGGAAGTGTCTTAAAGATGCTAGTGTGTGTGTGTGTGTGCGCGCACGCATGTGCACTCAGTCACTCAGTTGTGTCCAACTCTTTGCAACTCCACGGACTATGTAGCCCGTCAGGTTCCTCTGTCCATGTGATTCTCCAGGTAAGAATACTAGAGTGGGGTGCCATTTTCTCCTCCAGGGGATCTTCCTGACCCAGGGATCGAACATGCATCTCCTGAATTAGCAGGTGGATTCTTCACCACTGAGCCACTAGGAAAGACCTAAAGAGGCTAGTATCTGAGAGGAATAAAGGGAAAAGAGGTAAGTGGGGCATAGGTGACCTAAACCTGGCTGTTGCAATACTGGAAGCCAACTATGCAAGCCCATCCCAGACAGCTTTTGACCTTGGTCTGATTTCCTACCCTTAAAGAAAAGCTTCCTTCAGTATCAAGTGGCCTTCCTGGTAACTCAGCTGTTCAGAAAGGCTAAGTGACCCACCTCAGCCTCAGCCCTGTGTGTGACCTCTATTGTGTGGGTTGAGTACTACAGAGGAAAAAAAATCCTAATAAGCCTTAATGGGGGAGGAAATGGCCATCCTAAAAATAACGGTCGGCCCTGTGGAGTAATGACATCATTAGCCAACCCCAGCCTTGACGGATTCTAAGCACTTTTGACCAGACATTTTATTTTAGCACAAGATGTATCAAGCAGCTCTATTATGCTTGTCAGCCCAAGCAAGGGTGGCGAGGCAAGAATTAAGTGAAAGGCGCCTGAGAAGGGCCGTGACACTTGCTTTAATCACATTTTACATAATTGGGAGAGTTGCTATTTCCGAATCTTTGGCCGGTAGACCTTCATGACCACAACAAAATAGATATGGGAAGAGAAGAAATTCCATCCTCTGGAGAGGAGTTGGTGTTCTGATTTAATTCTAGGTCTTGGGGAGGAGAAGGGGCCTGGAGAACTGGGTTAACCAGGATCTGCCGAGACAGTAGTGGGTGTCATGTTGATTTCCTCCTCCCCAGGGTTATCCTTCTCTCTTTTTAAAAATTTTTAAAAAGATTTATTTATTTGTGGCTGTGCTGAGTCTTTGTTGCTGTAGACAGGCTTTCTTTAGTTGAAGTAAGTGGGGGCTACTCTCTCTAGATGTGACCCTCAGATTTCTCATTCCAGTGGCTTCTCTTGTTGCAGATCACTGGCTCTAGGCACACCGGCCTCAGGAATTGCAGCATGCAGGTTCAGTTGCTCCATGGCACGTGGAATTTTCCCAGACAAGGATCAAACCCATGTCCCTGCATTGGCAGGTGGATTCTTAACCACTGGACCACCAGGGAAGCCTTCCATCTTTCTTTAGCTAAGAAGGTATGAGCGTCTTCCTATGGTCCAAGCCCTAGTAGAGCTCTTAGGACTGTGCATGAAATAACAGTTCGTAATTTCATCTGTCCTCCATGAGATCACAAACTCCATGAGGGCAAGATTGGATTCATCCAGACCTTCATTCCAGCACTCAGCAAAATGCCTGGCAAATAGCAGGATGCTCACCAAAAATATTCTCATTTAGATCAGTGACTATGAATTCGTTAATATTAATAAATGGTGATGGGTGATGCTGGACATCTGTTTGTTCACCTGTAAGGATGGAAGAGGAAGCCAGCCCTTCTCCAAGATGGTAGAGCAGTGACATATCCCCTGGGCTGGGAGCAAAGAGCCTGGATCCTGTGGTTTTAGTCAAGTGGTTCTGGCAACTCAGGCTACCCTTATGTAAGTAGTGATAAAACCCTTTGTGTCTCCCAGCTTCACAGAGGGTCTGGAGGAATAAATGACATTCAACCTAATTATGGTTTCGAGACAAATCAACCTACTATCAAATCTCAGATCTAAAGGATCTTCCCTTTTCCATCGGCGAGCATGGCCGTGGGATTCTTACGGGTTCACAGCCCCGAGGAGGCAGGGAAGGTGAGGAGTGGCCACTCTTTGTGTCTTCTAGCCACGTCCTGTTCTTCTCCCCAGAACAAAACGACAGCTTCAGCGCCTCCCTCTCTCCCCGCTTCCTCTGCCCTCCTTTCCCACTCGCAGTCCTCACTCAGCCTTCCCCTCTCTTCGCTCTGGCCCCCTGGGGCCTGTCATAATTAGAAAAGGAGGAAGGAGGGGAGCCATCCTAGCCCACCGGGGCTTCCGAGGGAGTTAGGGCTGCGTGCTGGGGACATGGGGCTGCCAAGGTGTCCGTGTCTTTCTTCTCTTCCAGGCATGGTGCCTCCCAACACGGGCAGACCCTGTCCTCAAGTCAAGGAGGATCCAAGGCCAGGAACACATGGCTTTGCATGTAGATGTGTATAGAGAAATGTGTGTGTGTTAAGATGTATTACAACTGCGGGTGTGAATGCATGATGTGTCGTGCCATTGGGGAGCCATGTAGCAAAGGTTGTTTTTATCCGGTAACTTTAATCTATGTCAACTTTGGGAGTTAAGATTCTCTAGGGAATCTCTATGGACCATCCCCTTTTTCAGCTCTCGCACTGCTCCCCTAGATCCTCCCTTCTCCGTTAATAATAAAGGAAGCAGTAGTTAGAGTTGATGCTCAGAACCACTCTAAATCTTTTCTCCCTTCTCCCATGACTATGTGTTGGCCTGAGCTGAGTACATCAGGCTCAGTGAGTCACACGCAGGACTGGGATGCAGGCTGTTTCAGCTTCCGCTGGACCAGTGTCTCACTCCTGGGCTGGCATTTTGCTGGGGGTGCTAAAAGGATCATTAATCTGTCTCCTTGCTATTTTTCTGCCCCAGCCAAGGGAATGACTCTGGCCTATAAATCAGCTCAGTACCGAGTGAGAAACTCAAGGAGGGATCCAGTAAGAAGGAAAATAACCACTTAGGAAGGATATAGACCTGAGGTATGGGACCCGGAAAATCAGAGGAAGGAAGAAGAGTGATCTTTTGAGGAAATAACAAGAAGAGAAAAAATTGTACCAATCCAGCAGGGCCAGATCTGGGACAAAGGAGATCTAGATTCTGGTCTTCAAGATGTTATTCTAAGCTTCTTGTTTCAGCTAATCTGGCTGGGCTACAACTAGGCCATCTGGTCAGGTGGGCTCTCTCCAGGTCTTGCTCAGCCTTGTGCCTTCCTGGGAACTAGAAACAAAACAAATTCGTACACGCAAATGACTCCAAGCCTACATATTTACTCCTGCAAGTTAATTAATCAAAAGTACCCATGGTAAAGACTTCTAAGGTGCACTGGGAATGCTGGGGGGCAGTGTGGCCAGTGGAATGGGTCTGGAATCAGATGTGTTCTTAGTTTTCTCTGGATTTCTGGATCTGTTGTTGTTCAGTCACCAAGTCGTGTCTGACTCTTTGTGCTGCAGCATGCCAGGCTTTCCTGTCCCTCACCATCTCCTGGAGTTTGTCCAAGTTCATGTCCACTGAATCAGTGATTGCATCTCATTCTCTGTTGCCCTCTTCTCCTCCTTCCATCAATCTTTCCCAGCATCAGGGTCTTTTCCAGTCCATTAACCCTTGGCCAGCACCTCAGTTTCCTCATACTTTAAGGTCAGTTTGAACTCCAGACTTCTGTGATGATGACTTGTCTCCACAGTGATACGAAGCACTCACATCTCTCAGTGACTCTCCAACATCTTGGCTGTCACTGACAGGAGCCACAGCTAGAACGGAGAAGGGGAGGCCTTAATGGGTCCAACACTCCACATCCCACTCAAGCTTATTGCTCTCCAGGCTGTATGGGCTAGAGCACTCCCTCCTGGGACTAAGTCTGCTCTAGGGGCTGTTATCTTCTGAGAGTCAGCTTGGTAGTTTCAAGAGCTCAGGCTCTAGAAAGAGATGTATTTGGGTTTTAAAGTCACTCAAGAATTATGTGGCCCCTGGGGAGATCCTAAGCATGCCTGAGGTCCTGTAACCACATCTGTAAATTCAAAGTGTTAGTCATTCAGTCATGTCTGACTCTTTGTGGCCCTATAGACTGTAGCCTGCCAGGCTCCTCTGTCCATGGGATTCTCCAGGCAAGGATACTGGAGTGGGTTGCCATTTCCTTCACCAGGGGATCTTTCCAACCCAGGAATTGAACCTAGGTCTCCTGCATTTCAGGTGAAAAGGATCACAATACCTACCTTGTTGGTTTCTTGTGTTAGAGAGAAAGTATCAGATCAGATCAGATCAGTCACTCAGTTGTGTCCGACTCTTTGCGACCCCATGAATCGCAGCACGCCAGGGCTCCCTGTCCATCACCAACTCCCAGAGTTCACTGAGACTCACATCCATCGAGTCAGTGATGCCATCCAGCCATCTCATCCTCTGTCGTCCCCTTCTCCTCCTGCCCCAAATCCCTCCCAGCATCAGAGTCTTTTCCAATGAGTCAACTCTTCGCATGAGGTGGCCAAAGAACTGGAGTTTCAGCTTTAGCATCATTCCTTCCAAAGAAATCCCAGGGCTGATCTCCTTCACAATGGACTGGTTGGATCTCCTTGCAGTCCAAGGAACTCTCAAGAGTCTTCTCCAATACCACAGTTCAAAAGCATCAATTCTTTGGCGCTCAGCCTTCCTCACAGTCCAACTCTCACATCCATACATGACCACAGGAAAAACCATAGCCTTGACTAGATGGACCTTTGTTGACAAAGTAATGTCTCTGCTTTTCAATATGCTATCTAGGTTGGTCATAACTTTCCTTCCAAGGAGTAAGCATCTTTTAATTTCATGGCTGCAGTCACCATCTGTAGTGATTTTGGAGCCCAGAAAAATAAAGTCTGACACTGTTTCCACTGTTTCCCCATCTATTTCCCATGAAGTGGTGGGACTGGATGCCATGATCTTAGTTTTCTGAATGTTGAGCTTTAAGCCCAGCAGAGTGGCTGGAACACAGAGGCACTCAATGAACAATTATTATTACTATCATGGGAGCAGTGGAGTTGAAGCTGGGAAAGAGAGAGGAATAATAGGAATGAAGGTCCCCTTCAGGCAGCTATGTCATAGACCAAGTAGTGTGTTCACATATCTGTGCTTGCCCATAGGTCTGACTGTGTGTGTAATTGTGTGTGACAGTGAGTGCATATGTGTGTGAAAGAATGTGTAAGAACAACACATACATGTGCAGGGAGCTTAACTCGTGCTCTGTGATGACCTAGAGGGGTGGGATGAGGGGGGAGGGAGGCTCAAGCGGGAGGGTACATATGTATACACATAGCTGATTTACTTCCTTGTACAGCAAACACTAACACAACATTGTAAAGCAATTGTACTCCAATAAAGAATATGTGTATGTGTGCATACATACATGAATGTGTGAACACACACTTGTATGTGTGTGAGCATGTGAGTGTGTCTGTGTGTGTGCTGGGGCTGAGATACTTCCTAGTTCTCCAAATGGACCTCACCTTTTACTCACCTCTCCTTCTACTTTGAAGGAGGGCGCTTTACTCCCCACCCTTCTACTAATTTATCGAGATTCAACTCAGGCCGCCTCTTTGTAGCCATCTCTGAACTCTTTGGGAAAAGTTGCTCATTCTTTCTTCTGTTTTCCTCTTCCTTTACCTAGGGAAGTAGCAGCAGGTAGAGGAGTTGATGGTATAGGCTCCAGGCTTCCCTTATAGCTCAGTTGGTAAAGAATCTGCCTGCAATATAGGAGACCTGAGTTCAATCCCTGGGTTGGGAAGATCCCCTGGAGAAGGAAATGGCCACCCACTCCAGTATTCTTGCCTAGAGAATCCCATGGGCAGAGGAGCCTGGCAGGCTACTGTCCATGGGGTTGCAAGAGCCAGACACAACTTAGCGACTAAGCCACCACCAGGCGTGCAAATTATGGGTTTGAGTTTTAGCGCTTCAACTTGTAGCAAAGTGATGGCAGGTGAACGAGTTCCCTGACCTGGACCTGTGGAAGCCACAACATCTGTATCTGCAACATGGAAATAATAATGTTGTCTTCCTCATGAGGCTGGTAGGAAGGTTAAATAACTGAATGCATTTATAGCATTTTCTATGGTACCTGGTACATCATAAGGGCTCAGTCCGTGTCAGATGTCATCATTACTGTATTATTGCATTTGTCACATGGTACTGTACTATTAAGATGTTCCATTTACATATCCATTTCCCCAAATCTGTGACTTCTCTGAGAGCAGAGGTTTTTCCTGTAGCATCCGTGCTGTGCTTAGTCGCTCAGTCATGTCTGACTCTTTGCTACCCCATGGAATGCAGTCTGCCAGGCTCCTCTGTCGATAGGGATTCTCCAGGCAAGAATACTGGAATGGGTTGCCATGCCCTCCTCCAGAGGATCTCCCCAATCCAGGGATTGAACCCAGGTCTCCCACATTGCAGGTAGATTCTTTACCAGCTGAACCACAAAGGAAGCCAAGCTAGCATCGACCTGGTAGCTTTAGATCCAGGAGTAATGGAACAGAAATTGAAAGAAAAGGAAACATTACTTATTTTTTCTCGTCCCTAGTTCTTAATTTTCCTTCCCAGGCCTCTCCTTTTCGTGCTGCTCTCAGAAGGCAGAGTGGAGCCTGGAGTGCAGCTCACCCCCATAAAAGACGTCCTCAACACATAAAGATCCCCGCTGTGTCTATACTTAGCATTCGGCGCCCACATTTATTACCTCACCAAGGCTATTTTTTCCTGATGTTGTCTTCAATGGACTCAATTGAAATAAGAGAAAGCCCCTCCTGGCCCATCCATGGGTCTAAGGCCAAAACTTCTGGCAGGACAACACCCTTCTGTTGCTGCCCATAGAAAGTGCCCTGAGGCACCCTGGGCGACTCATTCCTCAAACATGTGACACTCAACCAAACTGCACACAGGGGGAGAGAAGGCCAGCTCACCACAGAGAGCTGACCCCCACATGCCACAGTGCAGAACGCAGACAAGTCACCCATTGTAGAGCACATGGGCTCTCAGTCTCCCTAACTTGTTATCCTGTCTTAGTTCTCTCCCATCCCTCCATCTTCTAAAAGGGATTGCAGCCGAGCCTCCCTAGCTTCTAAGGCAATCTTCACTGATGCAATGGCAGCAGTCCGACCATCTGCTGAGATTGCTACTGATTTGTGTTCCCTTCAATGAGTCCTGGGTGCCCAGAAGCCTGCTAGTCAGAGCATGTCCTTATGTGTCTGCTATTACTCAGTCCATTGTCTAGGATGTCTGCTCTAATGCCACCCTTTGGCATTTTCTCTTCTGGACTCCTTGTCTGGAAAGACCAAGCTTTCTCCAACTGGGACTGCTGCCCTGAAACTCATCCATGTTGGGGTCTAAAAGTTCTTGTTTGTGTTCTTTCCTGGGGTGGATTCCATCTCTTTGCATCCCTCTGCCCATTACTATAGTCTTGCCACATGTGGCTAGATTATCAGTTGCTGTATCCCTTCCTTTTGGCCTTGCTGGTCTCTGATCTTTGGGAGGCATCATCCCAGTTTTGTGTGAGCAGACATATACACACTTTTGGGGTCCATCTTAAATTTCCAGCCAGCAAAGTTTATCCAGCTGCTCTCAGAGCTCTGGGGATTACGTGAAGCAGTGTGACAACTGTGTGGCTATTGATTTTCTTTCTCCACCCTTCCCCTGTTTAATGGTAGCTGATGGTGTCATTCCTGAGCATGAGGTTTGGCTGATGTGTTTGGCTGATATGTGTGTGTGTACATGCATGTACATGAGTGTGAAGAGAGCAAAAGAGGACTTCAGTTTGAGATGTAGTCAAAGTGAGGTTCTTCTAGAACATTCACATAGAGATCATTCAGTAGATGATTTGATATACGAGGGCAGGACTCAAAGCAGAAGTCTGGGCTATGGCCTCAGACCTAGTCGTCATCAAGGCATGGAAGAGTGTTGAAACCGGGTGTCTGTTTGGGAGGACCACATAGAAAGAGAAGAGGCGACATCTGAGGCCTGACTCTTGAAGTTTCCCAGCACTTATGGGATGTGGGGTGGGAAAGGAGTTGCCATGGGATCTGAGAAGTAACTGGAGAAGTTGAAGTAGAATTGGAAAAGAATGGCTGCCCTAAATCCTTGGGGAAAAAGAATTTCCAGAAAGAGGAATGGTAAGTAACGTAAGGGCTGAAGAGTGGCTGCTGGATTTAGTCATATGACATCACTGGTGACTTTGGAAAGAGTTGTTTCAGTGGTCGAGGGGCAAAAGCCTACCTGAAGTCAGCCGTGGAGTCAGTGTAAGAAGAGAGGGTGCTTTGGGAAAAGCTGACTGAGAAAGGAAGGGATGTTGGGATTAGTGGCTAAAGAGGAGTTTAAACTACAAAGAGGGCTGGTTTAATTGTTTTGATTTTAATGGAAGGGATTGGTATATTTTTGAGCTCTGAAGGAAGTTCAGTTCAGTCACTCAGTCGTGTTCAACTCTTGAGACCCTACGGACTACAGCATGTCAGGCTTCCCTGTTCATCACCAATTCCTGGAGCTTACTCAAACTCATGTCCATTGAGTCGGTGCCATCCAACCATCTCATCCTCTGTCATCCCCTTCCCCTGCCTTCAATCTTTCCGAGCGTCAGGGTCCTTTCCAAGGAGTCTGTTCTTCACATCAGGGGCCTAAGTATTGGAGCTTCAGCTTCAGCATCAGTCTTTCCAATGAATATTCAGGGCGGATTTCCTTTAGGATTGACTGGTTTGATCTCCTTGCAGTCCAAGGAATCTCAAGAGTTTTCTCCAACACCACAGTTCAAAAGCATCAATTCTTTGGTGCTCAGCTTTCTTTATAGTCCAACTCTCACATCCATACATGACCACTGGAAAAACCATAGCTTTGACTATAGGGACTTTCGTTGGTAAAGTAACATCTCTGCTTTTTAATATGTTGTCTAGGTTTGTTGTAGCTTTTCTTCCGAGGAGCAAGGATCTTTTAATTTCATGGCTGTAGTCACAATCTGCAGTGATTTTTGAAGCCCAAGAAAATAAAGTCTGTCACTGTTTCCATTGTTTCTCCATCTATTTGCCATGAAGTGATGGGACTGGATGCCATAATCTTAGTTTTTTGAAAGTTGAGTTTTAAGCCAACTTTTCACTCTCCTCTTTCACTTTCATCAAGAGGCTCTTAGTTACTCTTTGTTTTCTGCCATAAGGGTGGTATCTTTTGAGGAAAATAGAGAGTTCAGAGAAGGCAATGGCACCCCATTCCAGTACTCTTGCCTGGAAAATCCCATGGACAGAGGAGCCTGGTGAGCTGCAGTCCATGGGGTCGCTGAGAGTCGACACGACTGAGCGACTTCACTTTCACTTTTCACTTTCATGCATTTGAGAAGGCAATGGCAACCCACTCCAGTGTTCTGGCCTGGAGAACCCCAGGGACGCGGGAACCTGGTGGGCTGCCGTCTCTGGGGTTGCACAGAGTCGGACACGACTGAAGCGACTTAGCAGCAGCAGCAGCAGCAGAGAATTAAATATAATGGTTATGAGACAGGCTGGAACCTGGGGCCTGGGGCCTTTGCTGCAGTGCTTGCACCTGCAAGATAAATGTCTCCTTGAACAACAGAATACAAAGAAACTATAAGAGACTAAAAATAACTGCATGCATGCTCAGTTGAGGCAAATTGTGTACAACAAGATACAAAAAGACCAAAAACCCAACTGCCACCTCTGAAGAGCCCCAGGCAAAAGCAGGGTGTTGAAAGCAAAAGCAGGGTGCTGGGCATGAACCCTTCATACAACACCACCAGAGAGGTGAGCAAACCTCGGAAACCACTCCTCCAACCCAACCTCTGGACACACCCCGCCCCCAACCCTGTACGAGGAACAATGTCGCTTGCCCCACCTCTTAGGGAACAAGCAAGGGAATCTGTTACTTATTTTCACTCCTTCCTGCTGCAGCAGGAGCCCTAATAAAGCCTTGCCTGAATTTCTTGTCTGGCCTTTTATCAATTTCTATTGATTAAGGAAGGCCAGGAGCCCTGGTCGGTAACAGTTAAAGAGAGCATGACTGATGGAGAGAAATGGTTGGTGCAGCAGCAGGCCTGGGAGGATGCCGAGCACAGGTGGTGAGCTACGCCTTCACCAGGAGAGGGCCACCTCCTTGCCTTTGGACTTGATCTAGCAACCACTGGACGAGGCGAGCGACCAGAGGATGTCAGGTGCCCGATCAGTGGCCTACCGTTTGGCAGAGAGAATCCACAACAGACAGATAAGCGTGGCCTGAACTTGAAATACCTAAAAGAATGAAACTCTCCAAGTAGCACATCAAGGACTCTGACCCACATTCACAGTGACCCATGTGGGACAGGAGGGGTGGCAGGTGACCTGGAAGTGCTCCACGGGGCACTTGCCTGATGCTAATGGGAGACGTCAGTCTCGCCAGGAGTTGAGGGTCACCGTGGGTGGCACAGCTCCCCCGAGGGAGGTGCTGGCCAGGAGGCTCCCCCTTGGGGACTGATTGCAAGGCTCCTCCATGGGGCCCTTCTTTGCACGCCACCATTTTTCTTCATTATTTCTGCTATGTCAGCCGTCATGTTGTCAGTTTCCTCTCAGAGCGGCGATAAATGGCGCCTCTCATGTTGTGTCCTTAGGGGACACCTGTTATTTATTTCGATGATGGGCAAGATGCCATAGCTAATTAAGAAAAATTGTGGGCTGCCCACAGCCAAGCCACAGATTCATGTCAGTTCAGTCCCACAGTCCTTCACCCCACGTTGGAGCCATTTTCCCCTAGAGCTGGTGTGGGCAGGGGACCGGGGTGGGAGCATCACTGCCTCCCTGTATCCCTGAAAAGAGCCCCGCACCCCTCTTCCTGCTGAAGGACACGGGACGTCATGGGCCCCAGCTGGACTCCTAAGTCTCGGGCCTCTATGGGGGGAGTCATTCAAGTCCTTCCCTTCTGTCCCCCAAGAGGAACCCGGAGACTCAGCCAGTGGAGTGCTTTCTCCTTCATGACTTGGCAGGGCAGGAAAGGCAGCTTCTGTGACCAGGGTCGCTCGGACACGGTGACCCAGATAACTGAATTGACACCTGGCTCATGCCCCTGTTACCTCAGTCAGCCGAGTCTGAGCTGCGCAAAACAACGGATGCTGCTGGCCCTACCCATATGTGGCTAGTTTCTTCTGAATTTCCCAGATTTCTGGGCCATGTTACAGGTGGTGCAAACTTTTGTGTATATGGGTGGAGACGTTCTTACTCACGAGATGCTCTCTGGGATCAGCACAGTAGGGAGGGGGCTCAGGGTGAAGGGAGAAGGGGAGGTGCTTATGTGGAGGTCGGGAGGTGCTTATGTGGAGGTCGGTAGGTGCTAGCATGGGGTACAGAGGGGAGTGGATGAATCTTTGTGTAAAGTTTAACAACAAATCATATCCCCAAGGTGTGATTTTTTTTCGAATATTTATTCATTTATGTGGCTGCTCGGGTCTTAGAGGCGCCCTGAGGGATCTTCGTTGCCCCCTCTTTCATTGCGGCACATGGACTTCCCAGTTGTGGCATGGGAGATCAGTTGCTTCGCGGCATGTGGAATCTTAGTTCAGCCCCACAGTCCTTCACTCCACGTTGGAGCCATTTCCCCCTAGAGCTTGTGGCGGGCAGGGGACCAGAGGTGTGAGTATCCCTCCCTCCCTCTGTCCCTGAAAAAAGCCCCCCCAGGGATCGAACCCGTGTCCCCCGCATTGCAAGGCGGATTCTTAACCCCTGGACCACCAGGAAAGTCTCCCCAAGGGTTTTAGAGGAAGGTACCACAAGGACCAGTGAGTTACCCGAATACTTCCTGTGTTCCCTGATCCCTGGATCTTTTGGAATTCTTGGCAGAAATTTTCTTCTAACTTCAGGTGACCACATCATCTCTGTGTCTGGAGGACTCTTTACAGTCCCGACCAAAGCGGCAAAGTATGGCTGGGATTCAAGAGCAGGCAAGGGGGAGGCAGGCGTGGCTGGACTTAGAGGAGGTTTGCTGGAGACTGAGTCCAAGCCCAGCAGGAAGGCGCCAGCGGTCTTTGTGCCCCAAGAGGGATCCAAGAGGAACCTGAGCCCAGGGCTGGGGATGGCAACATCAGGCCCACTGTACCCTGTCCCTCAGTCAGAGTGCCTGGCATCCAGCCCTTCCTGCTGGTCAGGCTACCAGAGCCCTGCCCAAGAAGAA
This sequence comes from Bos grunniens, assembly GCF_055505025.1. Classification (NCBI taxonomy): domain Eukaryota; kingdom Metazoa; phylum Chordata; class Mammalia; order Artiodactyla; family Bovidae; genus Bos; species Bos grunniens. The sequence continues at coordinate 26,647,337 of NC_141179.1, forward strand.
ATTACATTGTATTTGGAGCCCCGATAACTTCAGAACAGGCTGTTTTCTTCACACTGGAATGCAACACGGCTTAGCCTTTTATCTCTTCTTTGATGTCACATTTGTACTCACTTTAATGCAGAGTCCAAGGGACAAAAGGTCCCTATGTGTGACTCCCTCCCCCATCTGGCCCTGACACACTCCTGGCTGACCAGAGAGATGCGATCTGGGGCTGGCTTTCCAAGGACCCATGGTGTCAGGAATTGCAAATGTCTTGGATTAAAACCAGTAGGGCTAATCTGAATGCAAGTTGCTACAATACTGAAGAAAATAACAATTTTCACCTGACTCCCCACTTTCGGGAAAGAAAATATTCACAAGGAGAAAAGGAACAAAGAAGAAAAGGGAAAGGAAAACACACAGGGATGCGTGGCTTTGGACCCCATTTTGCCCAGACCGGCTGTGTCCTCCACCAGCTTCCTGGTCAGATGCAACCGCTGGAGATCACTGGGATCACCCAGGGGATCCTTACTGTTCTAGATCCCTGAGATTATATCAGTCCAAATCTAACTGGATCAGGATCAAGCTGCTGATCTTGATCTAGTTAGATCAGACTTGATCTCCTGATCAGAGCTGATCAGGCTTGATCTCCCGAGTCCAGATCAGCTATGGATCAAGAGTCCCCCTAGCAGGGAGAAATGGTTCCGCAGTTATGGAATAAGATTTGTTGTTGAGTTTGTAAGTCCTGTCCGACTCTTTTGTGACCCCATGGACTGTGGTCTGCCAGGCTCCTGTCTGTGGGATTTTCTCAGCAACAATACTGGAGTGGGTTGCTGTTTCCTACTCGAGGGACTCTTCTTTACCCAGGGATTGACCCTGTATCTCCTGCATTGGCAGGCATATTCTCCATCACTGAGTCACCAGGGAAGCCATGGAATAAGATAGGACTTCCTTATTACCCCTGGAGGTACACATACTTTGAAACTTTCAGTCACTGTGTTTTGTTGCTTTTTTAAGCAACTTTGCCTCTGATTATTGACCATTTCTCGGAAGGTCAACTGTTAAGCTGAACAGGGTCAGCAGAAAACAAAGGAAAGGGAGTAACTAAAGAAAGAACATCAATACAGAAATCCAGTGTCCCTTGGAAACTCTAGGAACCCGAAACTGATCTGGCAGACTTGAGATTTTTGACTCTCGTGGAGATGAGTGTTTTTCAGAGCTAGTGGGAGATTCTGGGGATGGGCTGGGGGTGGTAGCAGAATTCACCCGCCAAGCTCTCCTGGGACCATAATCAGCTCTACAGTGTAGCTGTAGTTTTGCTGTCTCTGCCATTGCGCAAGATCTCAGAACACCAGCTGCTCTTCCAGCCATGTTCCAGCTCTACATGTATAAATGTAGAGTCCAGTTTGGCAGAATTTTTCTGAATCCCCATGATTCCAGAAACATTTCTCCAAAAATTAGGATTTTTCCATCCAAGTCCTTCATTGCTTTCCTCTTCAAGCAAGAATTCTGTATTATTTCCTTAATTCATTTCATTTAGAAAGAACTGGCCTGAACACATGTCTAAGAGTTCACCGGACAGATGGTATTATTTTCTACCATTCATTCAGCAGGCATTTATGCCTGATTCAGAATGCCATGTGCTCTGCAGGTATTGGGTTTACAAAGATGAGGTCACTGACTTCAAGGAAGATACAGTTTAATGGAGGAGACAAACCTAGAAATAATTAACTATGATAGAAGGCTGGATGGAATAAAGGCTAAATAGGAGCATTTGAAATGATTTCTGCCTGGAGATTCAATCTGCTGCTATCTGAGTCTGGGCTGAGCGGCTGGCGACCTGAGGAGTGTGGTCATTTTCCTCTAGTTCTGAATTCACTCAGCAGCCCTCAACATTTAATTCCTTCCTCTGAGTGTCTGTCTTATTTCTTCTGCCAAGATTGTCTTGATGCGGTATTTCAACCGAATGACAACAATGACCATTTCTGAACGCCCAGTGCCTCACAAATATCTTTAGACCTTGGAGAAATCATTGTGCAGGAGACACAAGAGAGGTGGGTTCGAACCCTGGGTGGGGAAGATCCTGGAGAAGGAAATGGCAACACACTTCAGTATTCTTGCCTGGAGAACCCCATGGACAGAGGAGCCAGGTGGGCTGCAGTCCATGGGGTTGCAAAGAGTCAGACACAACTGAAGCAACTTAGCATGAATACACACACACACACACACACACACACACACGCACATATACATCTACCATTCAATCAGCATTTATGCCTGATTGGGAGAAAGCAATGGCACCCCACTCCAGTAGTCTTGCCTGGAAAATCCCATGGACAGAGGAGCCTGGTAGGCTGCAGTCCATGGAATCGCTAAGAGCCAGACACAACTGAGCGACTTCACTTTCACTTTTCACTTTCATGCATTGGAGAAGGAAATGGCAACCCACTCCAGTGTTCTTGCCTGGAGAATCCCAGGGACGGGGGAGCCTGGTGGGCTGCCGTCTATGGGGTCGCACAGGGTCAGACACGACTTAGCAGCAGCAGCAGCAGGAATGCCATGTGCATATATTCTTTTTCAGATTCTTTTGTGTTATAGGCTATTACAAGATATTGAATATAGCTCTCTGTGCTATACAGTAGTCCTTGTTGATATATTTTATATATAATAGTGTGTATCTCTTAACCCCAAATTCCTAATTTATCCCTCCCCCACTTCCCCTTTGGTAACCATAAGTTTCTTTTCTATGTGAGTCTATTTCTGTCTAGTAAATTTATTTGTATCATTTTTTTAAGATCCCACATATAAGTAAATGATATCATATGATATTTGCCTTTGTCTGACCCACTTCACTTGGTATGATAACCTCTAGGTCCATCCAGGTTGCAGCAAATGGCATTATTTCATTCTTTTTATGGCTGAATAATATTCCATTGTATATAGGGGTAGATGTAATTTTAAATCTCTAATTCTTGTAATGATGTATATAGGGGTAGATGTAATTTTAAATCTCTAATTCTTGTAATGAGATCTAACTCTTAGGATTTAGATCCTGATGTATGCGTTTCTGGAAGTACAGAGAGGCATTGTGATAGTAATACTGGAAAATTCGCTAGTGCTTTGAAGTTTTCAAAGAGCTTGCATTCATATTTTACCATTTCATCCAATTAACTGCTTACCTGTACAGTCAGATGGCAGAAACATCAGTTGCCCCAAATATATCATCTGTCTGAGTGACACTGAGTAATGGCTCCCCCTAATTCATGAGAGTCTCTTTCCTAAGTGTTTTACATATATTAACTTATGAAACCCTATAGGGAATAATAATGGTGATTACTATTTCAAAGATGAGGAAACTAAGACACAGAAAGATGAAGTAACTTGCCCTGGATCAGTACAATGCAGAGCTGGGGTTTGAACTCAGGCAGTTTGTTGCTTAGATACTGTGCTGTGCCGAGGATAACGCCTTCAGCTGTTTTGAGTCAAGTTTGCAGCTCTAAGGGGTCAGGTTTTATCCCAGTTCCCAGTTAGCTAGAGATCCAAAGTCTGTATGTGTTTGACTTATTTCTTAGGGGTTTCCAGGGGCAAGATGTGCTGTCTTGAATCGTGACCAGATGGCTTCAGGCAAAAATGCTTAGACATGAAGTTGTATAAAAGCATGACATTTGGAGGGAACAGTATTTAGTAGGACTGGCTGTGGGTGCAAAGGCTAGAATAGTGTAGAAGAATGTGAAAGTAACTGGGAACAGCATTGCACAGGGCCTCATGTGCAGTGCTAAGGATGGTCATATTACATGGGAGGTGATGGAGAGACATTGCAGGACTTTGAGGGGGTCGACACCACTATATTTGTTTTTCCTACTCTGTATCAGGATAGAAAAATATTCTTGAGTCAGAATGGAGGGTAAAACAGAGGAGGCTACAGCTGGCTACCATTAGGAGGCTTTTGCAGGGGTTCAAGCAAGAGATGAGATTAACATGTGATGACTGCCAGGCTAAAGAAGTGGCAGGGAGAATAGGAGAGATGGGAGAGACCTGAGGACTCTTTGAGAGCAAATGGACAAGACTTTGCAACTGGATTAGAAGAGGCGGGGGAGGAGATATGCTTCTTTCTATTTGGCTGACTTGGCAGATGGTGATGCTTTTAACAGAGAGAGAGGGGAAGCAGGGCTAACTGGTCTTTATGGAAGAGACGATCAATTTGGCTGTGGAAATTTTGGTCTGAGAGTGGTCTGGGGAAACCTAGTTATTGCCAACTTGTAAGTACTTAAAAAGAATAGGTGTTTCATATAGATCCATAAATAAAAGAACATCTATAGAATAAGATCGGAGAAGGCAATGGCACCCCACTCCAGTAGTCTTGCCTGGAAAATCCCATGGACAGAGGAGCCTGGTAGGCTGCAGTCCATGGGGTCGCTAAGAGTCGGACATGACTGAGCGACTTCACTTTCACTTTTCACTTTCATGCATTGGAGAAGGAAATGGCAACCCACTCCAATATTCTTGCCTGGAGAATCCCAGGGATGGGGGAGCCTGGTGGGCTGCCCGTCTATGGAGTCGCACAGAGTCGGACACTACTGAATCGACTTAGCAGCAGCAGAATAAGATGGACAAAGAAAACAGAGAGGCAATTTTTAAAGAAAAATATACAAATGGACAACAAATAGGAAAAATTAAGAAATACTATTGAAATAATGAGAAACATATATAGATAAGATTAAAACCAATACTGTTATCTATTCTTGGTAAGGTTTGGGGAAAACTTGTACCTTACTCACTGCTGCTGGTATATATATTGATACAATCTTATTTGAGGGTAATTTGACAATATCTATAGATGACCTTAAAAATATTTGTATGACTGCTCCCAGAAATTCAGTCACAAGGATGGTTACTCTGTGTTGTTTATAGTAGTGGAAAATGTTGAAATGAGGTTAATGTATAAAAATTGGAAGAAAAATTTAAAAGAATTTTGATACAGTTGTACCTTGGAATGCTGTACAGTCTTTAAAATGATGTTGTAGAATTATATTTAGTAATTGAAAGACAAAAATAAAATTAAAAAATTGCCAAGTCATATATAAAGTATGACCAAAATTCTTTAAAATGAGAAATTTTTATGCCCCAAATTTAATATTTTGCACAGAAAAGTCCATAAAGTTAGGTATGGACTAACAGTTGTATTTGATACATCAGAATATCATAGCGCTTATCTCTGGAAGTTTGAATTTCAGTTTTTTGCATTTTATATTCTTTTGGCTTTCCTACATGTCCCAATCTTTGGTAGAAACCAAGTGTTACTGATGTTATTTTAAAAAAATGGCTTAAAATCTAAAGCATTGAATAATCAAGACTATTTTTTACAAAATGAACAGATCTGAGTCTTAGGAAGAAATGGGCACTGAAGACAAAGAGTTGGGAGTCATTGACTTACAGGTGAAGGTGGATGAAATCGACCAGGAAGAGCAGAGAGGAGCAAAACTGAGTCCTGCAGAATATCAACCTTTGTAGAGTTAATAAAGGGGAGTCAGTGAAGAAGCCTGAGAAGGAATAGTGGAGAAATGATGGTAGGACAAGAGCAAAAGTGTACTATGACAAAGAATAAAAGCAGGAGAGGTGTCTTTTTTGAAAAATTATTTTATTGAAGTGGAGTTGATTTATAGTTATGTGTTAATTGCTATACAGCAAAGTGATTTTGTTGCACACACATTGTTTTTCACATTCCATTATGGTTTATCACTGGATATTGAATATAGTTCCTTGTGCTATAGAGTAGGACCTTGTTTTTCATCCGTTCTATATATAATAGTTTGCATATGTTAATCCCAAACTCCAAATCCATCTCTTCTTCACTCCTCATCTCCCTTGGCAAACACAAATCTTAGGAAAGGAGTCTTAAATAAAGAGGAAATCGATTCTACTGTGTACAGCAAGGAAGTCAGGGAAGTTGGAAGAGCAGTTCCTGGACATAAAAATGAGCTGATAACTTTAGTGAGTAAAGATTCAGGAGAGTTCAGGAGGCAGAAGCCACATGACTACAAGTTGGGTGGTAAACGCATTGTGAGGAATTGGAGATCACACGTGGGAACTACTCTTTGAAGGATGGTTGTGGGCAGAATGATGAAAGGTCATTAGTGTTAAAGTGGAGATGAATAATGGGACGTTTTTAATGAGAGGAAATTTGAGACCAGTAGGACATCCCCCATATCCACAAATTCAGCCAACTCAAATCATTCAATTATTTACAAAATATTTTAATTTCAGAAAATTCCAAAAAACGAAACTTGAGTGCGCCATTCACCTGGCAACTATCTATGTAGCGTTTACATTGTATTAGGTATTGTGACTAATCTAGAGATGATTTAAAGTACATAGAAGGATGGGAGGATTGGAGGATGTGTGTAGGTTATATGCAAATACTGCATCATTTACACAAGGGACTTGAACATTTATAGATTTTGGTATCTACAAGGGTCCTGGAACCAGACCCTGTGGATATTAAGGGATGCCCTGAGATTTCTTTGGAAGGAATGATGCTAAAGCTGAAACTCCAGTACTTTGGCCACCTCATGTGATGAGTTGACTCATTGGAAAAGACTCTGATGCTGGGAAGGATTGGGGGCAGGAGGAGAAGGGGACGACAGAGGATGAGATAGCTGGATGGCATCACTGACTCAATGGATGTAAGTTTGGGTGAACTTGGGGAGTTGGTGATGGACAGGGAGGCCTGGCGTGCTGCAATTCATGGGGCCACAAAGAGTCGGACACGACTGAGTGACTGAACTGAACTGAACTGAGGCTTTTAGGGTGAGTGAAAGGAGCTGTTATGGGAGAAGAGATTGAAGAGATAAGGAAAAATGGGGACAATTAATTGGAGAAGATTTGAGGGAAGTGGAGGAGGACGGGCATCTCTCTCAGAGGGGTTGGGGTTGGGGGGGGGGTGTCTTGGATGCTAGGTTGTGCTGCCCACAGCTGCCCTTCAGGACTGCATCATTTATCTTTTCCGTGGCTGGGCATTCCCAGCTTTTTTGAGAACTGCCTCAGTTGAAAGGAGTCACTTCAAGCAAGCCCAGCCCTGTTCTGGGGCATCCTGCACCCATTGATGGTTGACAGCTTCATCCTTCTAACCCAGACAATTCTAAGGACCATGCCAGCTCCAGAGCCTCCGAGGGATTGGCTGAGACCACACAATCATGGCGCCACAGTCTGGTTTCTCCCTCTGCCCAGTCTTGACTGCTTCCCTCCCCACACAGGTGTTGCCTCTGAAACCAACTTCCTCTAAAAAATCTCCTGAATATTAAGTTCCTTCTCAGAGTCTGCTTCCCAGTGAACCCAGCCAGTGACAGAAAGAATTCACTTAGATGGAAATGTATCTACATTTGGGAAAGAAGGATTTCGTTCATGTAATGTTCCATTTTCTTCTGTGAAATTGAAGGCAAGTTCATCTCATAAGGGATGCATGCCTTCCCTTGCAGTGCTGTAGTGTTAAAAGAAAAAGTAAAAATAACTTAAATAGACAGCAATAGGTAAATGGCTGAGAAAATTCTGGTATATCATTGGGACAAAATATGCGGTAATTAAGAAAAAAATGTATCAACACAGAACAATTGTGGTTTAGTAGCAAAGAGGCAACTCAAATCTAGAGAAGAGGTCTGAAAACTGGTTTAGGATCGCCACCATGGAAACAGCAAAGGGAGCTTGCTGGAGTCTGATAAATGGAATGCCAAGTAGCCTAATGGTCCCAAACAACTAGTGATATGATTATTCCCAATAATTTTGACAGAGAAGCAGTGATGAGCAGGACAAAGCTAAATTAATACTGTAAGAAAAGTGATATAATTGAGAGAGTGTGTAGCTATATAGTGCTTCAGAGCCTAGGCTCTGGACTTAGGGTTCAGATCCTGACTTGCTTGCGTGAGTGCTAAGTTGCTTCAGTTGTGTATGGGACCCCTATGGACTGTAGCCCGCTAGACTCCTCTGTCCATGGGATTCTCCAGGCAAGAATACTGGAGTGGGTTGCCATTTCCTTCTCCAGGGGATCTTCCTCACCCAGGGATCGAACCTGCATCTCTTACATCTCCTGCATTTACCACGAGCCCCACCTGTTAAATCCTGATACCACCACTCAATTAAGGACAGTGCTGGTTTGTTGGGTGCAAAAAGTGCCATTGAAAGGGTCCTGCTCTCCGAAAGGTCCTGCACTTGGTTAAAAACCCTGCTGACATTGTCTTGAAATTCTTAATAATTATGTCTTTGAACTTGTATTTTGTTAAGGTGGATGGGACCCCAGAATGTGCATATGAGCAGAGGAAATAGCACATGTGCACGGCCCTGGTTGCTTGCTGTCTCGCTTGCAGGTAGCATTCCAGATGTCCTGCAGCTTCCATAACATAGATTTCTAATCACTGAGTCTTGCTGAATTCACATGCATTGCGGGTCCACTGAATTGTATTCTTAGGCTCCAAACCAACAAATCTAGAACTGAGCAAATGGGGCACTGACAGCCCCAACCAGGTGTGGCTTTCCTATCAACCAGAACTTGCTGGGAACACAAAAGCAATGGCGTTTTTCCAAACAACGGAGCAGCCCACTCACATCCTTTCTTACTTGCATCACATTCCTGCATTAGCCAGTCACTTACACTGAAAATCATGACCTATGAGGAAAAGGTAGAGTTGCTTGTAGTTTTAAGTCTTTCCAGTTGAAGATAAGAAGTGTTGATAGAATGTGTGCATATCAAGAAGTGAAATAAAAATAGCTAGTTTTGTGCAGCGTTTTCACTACTCTGGTAAGAGTGAAATACAAATGCATGCACAAGCTGCATGAGAGTTAAACACTCTATTTGCATTTAAAATTGGCATCACACAATATAAACAGTAAAACTTATGCTAATAATTTAAACTTCTTACCTTATTTAGAATGATGACTTATCTCATTATGTTTTGTAAGTCATAAAGTCTTTCAAAGGAAAAAATCTTATATATTAGTATTTTAGGGGCTCTTTCTCCCTCTGATTTTTGAAAGGGGACCTGTATTTTCATTTTTCACTGGACCTTACAAATTATGTAGCTAGCTCTGGCTGGGGCCTTGGGCAAGTTACTCAAGTTCATTTTCTTCATTTGTAAGTTGATGAAAAAGATGAGGGAAGTTAATATACAGAAAGGGCGCTCACTAGGCTTAGCCACAAATAATGCCATGCATTTGTCACTCTTTTTAGACAAATGGCTATGTGGCTGCACTGGAGCTAAAGGAAGGGAAATCAGAAAGACCAGCCAAGAGAAGATGGAAGAATTTAAGAGATTGGCGGTCTTGGGGTCTTGGTATAAACCAAACTGATCAAAAAGGGAGCCTGCTCTTATTGGCTTTGTTGATATGTAATCCTGTGTTTTTAAACATTTTGAATCCTGATTCTATTAACGTAGTTAAAAATATCTTTCCTAAGCTCACTGTCTTGTTTTCTTCTGGAAGGTTGATCCCCTGTTCCTGCCCTCATCAGTGGATTTCTGATGTTGTTTTTCTTAAGCGTCAGGTTGAAACAGAAACATGGGGTCAAGGCTCCCTGGAGTAATGCCTTTGGCCAAAGATTTGGTCAGATCTTTGTTCTGATCTCTAGGTGACTGTCTGGGGAATGCCGTCAAGGTTTCTTCCAACAACCAGTCACAGATTCCATTATCTGAGTTGGTTAAAGAATCTTTTTGGAAATCCTGTGAATCTATCAGTTTCCTGGGGAAAAAAAATTTTTACATTTGATCCACAGACACACAATCAATAAATAAAGTTTTTTAAAAGGATGAACATTTCTAAAAGAGTCATACATGAAAAGATAAGAGGTTGGGTTTGGAGAGAGGGCTTTTTGAACTTAGGAGTTGGGGAATGGAACAATTTTAGGTGATGACAAGTTCAAGGGTGCTGCTGTAAAAGTGGATCACTTAAATGGAATGGAGGCTAAATTTGTCAAAGTAAAAGAAGTCAAGAAACTTCAGAGTTATTAGATGAGTCATTCACTTGAAGACTGAAGCCATGGGGATGATGACAGAGGTCCAGGTGGGAGGAAGACAGAGGTCAAAGATCTACAGAAATCTCTGAGAGTGACTGAGGTCAGCAGATGGCCACTGTGGGTCCCGGAAGTATGCTTAAAGGCTCCAGAGAGGAGGAAAGCTGAACACAGATATTTGTTCCAATGTGAAGCTAGGCTCCCAAGGCTGAAAAACAAGAGTAGCTAAAATTTAATATAAGAAGGACCCAAAGCATATATTGAATCCTAAAGGCAAGTAGGCTGAAGTCAGAGACTAATGGGGATACATGAAGATCTAATTGGGAGGTAATAGGATCATAGACACAAAGATCAGAGAATAACACAGACCAGAAAGCAACAGGGCACAGAGAGGAAATAAAGATGGCGAAGTCCAGTAATCTGATGAGCAGCATCAGACTAACAAGGAATCCAGTTAAATGCCTGCTGGCTCCAGCTGCAGACGTCCTGAAGCAGCTCCTGGGAACCTGCATGACTGTTGGAGGTAACCACTGCTGCTGGGTCTCCAGAGACAAGCACCAATCCCTTAACTCCCTGGCTTTGCGGTGGGTGAGCATGTAATACAAACAAGCCCAGAACAAACTCCCAGGCTGCCAATGTCTGTATGTTTTTAGGGCATCCTCCCATTTAGTAAAAATGTAGGTGGGCTTCTCAGCTGTCAGAAGGTCGAGGTGAGGTATCCTTGGTCAGAAGTCCTTCGTCTTTGGAGTCACATTGATCTTGAGTAACCTCAGCTTGCAATGGTTTGGAGCGGGGCTTGGTTCCTGGCCAGAGACTGAGGTTGGGACACGGTGGTGGAAGCACCAGATCCTAGCCACTAGACCAGCAGTCAGTGACAAGGGCCCTGGCCTTCAACTTTACAGAAAAGAATTCCCACAAAGATGGAAAGCAGGGGAACAAGTATTTTTTTTTTTCCAAATTGGAAGATAACTGCTTTACAACACTGTGTTGGCATCTGCCATACATCAACATGAATCAACCACAAGTATACATATGTACCTTCTTTTGTGAACTTCCCTCCCATTTCTTACTCCATCCCACCCCTCTAGGTCATCACAGAGCACTGGGTTGAAGTCCCTGTCTCACATAGCAAATTCCTGATTGCTGTCTATTTTCCATATGGTAATGTATAAGTTTCTGTACTATTCTCTCAATTCATCCCACCCTCTCCTTTCCCTACTGTGTACAGAAATTGTGGTAAATATACACAATGGAATATTACTCAGCTATGAACAAGAATGGATTTAAGTCAGTCCTAATGAGGTGAATGAACCTAGAGCCTATTACAAGAGTGAAGTAAGTCAGAAAACGCAAATATTGTATATTAGCGCATGTGTACAGAATCTAGGAAGATGGCATTGATGAACGTATTTGCAGGGCTGCAAAGGAGACAAAGAGAAGAAACTTGTTGACACAGTAAAGCATTTATTAAGAGGGGAAAACGTGCTGCACTCAATATGCCAGCAAATTTGGAAAACTCAGCAGTGGCCACAGTACTGGAAAAGGTCATTTTTCATCCCTATCCCAAAGAAGGGCAATGCCAAAGAATGTTCAGACTACCACACAATTGTCCTCATTTCACGTGCAAGCAAAGTAATGCTCAAAATTCTCCAAGTTAGGCTTCAACAGTATGTGAACCAAGAATTCCTAGATGTTCAAGCTGGATTTAGAAAATGCAAGAGAAACCAGAGATCAAATTTCCAACATCCGTTGGATCATAGAAAAAGCAAGAGAATTCCAGAAAAACATCTACTTCTGCTTCATTGACTACATTAAAGCCTTTGACTGTGTAGATTACAACAAACTGGAAAATTCTTAAAGAGATGGGAATACCAGACCACCTGACCTGCCTCCTAAGAAACATCATGCATGTCAAGAAGCAACAGTTAGAACCAAATATGGAACACTGGACTGGTTCCAAATTGGGAAAGGAGTACATCAAGGCTGTATATTGTCACCCTGCTTATTTAACTTCTATGCAGAGTACATCATAGGATATGCTGGGCTGGATGAAGCACAAGCTGGAATCAAGGTTGCCAGGAGAAATATCAACAACCTTAGATATACAGATGACATCGCCCTTGTGGCAGAAAGCAAAGAGGAACCAAAGAGCCTTTTGATGAAGGTGAAAGATAGAGTGAAAAAGCTGGCTTAACACTCAACGTTGAAAAAATGAAGACCATGGCATCTGGCCCAGTCACTTTATGGCAAATAGATGGGAAGGCAATGAAAACAGTGACAAGCTTTATTTTCTTGGGCTCAAAAATCACTGCAGATGGTGACTGTAGCCATGAAATTAAAAGATGCTTGCTCCTTGGGAGAAAAGCTATGACCAACTTAGACAGCATATTACAAAGCAGAGACATTAATTTGCCAACAAAGTTTCGTACAGTCAAAGCTATGGTTTTTCCAGTAGTCATGTATGGATGAGAGGCTGAGCACTTCAGAATTGATGCTTTTGAACTGTGGTGTTGGAGAAGACTCTTGAGAGTCCCTTGGACTGCAAAGAGATCAAACCAGTCAATCCCAAAGGAGATCAGTCCTGAATATTCATTGGAAGGACTGATGCTGAAGCTGAAGCTCCTATACTTTGGCCACCTGATGTGAAGAACTGACTCCTTGGAAAAGACCCTGATGCTGGGAAAGACTTAAGGCAGGAGAAGAAGGGGACAACAGAGGACGAGATGGCTGGATGGCATTAGCGACTCAATGGACATGAGTGTGCTCAAGCTCCCAGATATCGTGAAGGACAGGGAAGCCTGGCATGCTGCAGTCCATGGGACACGACTGAGCAAATAAATAACAACAATAAAAGGGAAAAAAAGTACAGTACATATGGACAGACCCACTCAGAGGGCAAGTCTCTTAGTTGTGCCCTCATCAGTTCAGTTCAGTCACTCAGTCGTGTCCAACTTTGCGGCCCCATGGACTGCAGCACCCCAAGCTTCCCTGTCCATCACCAACTCCTGGAGCCTATTCAAACTCATGTCCATTGAGTCGGTGATGCCATCCAACCATCTCATCCCATGTGCTCTCATGGCAGCTTGAATTACTTTTTTGGGATATTTCTTCAGATTTCCTTTGGCCAATCATTTTGACTTGCCTGGTTCACAGTTTATGTTTGGTATATCTCAGGATCCTCCCATGTGTGCGCACACATCTCTTAGCCAAACTGGATTCTACCAAAGAGACCTGTGGGTAGCCTGGCATTAGTTAGCATCATTCCCCTTTGACCTCCAAGGAGCTCTTCTGTGCCTATGTGGTTGGGGAGGTCTCCTGACTTTGAGAATGAGAACTGTGTAGTCTGGGCAGGATCCAGCCTTTCCCCTTACTTGTCCTGCTATTCTTGTCTTGGAGTCTCAGTCCGTAGTGAATGAATCTCCAATCGCTTTACCCTGGGAGTGGGGCCGATCCACCTGCTGCCTCATGGTGGTTGTGCTCCTTGTCCAGACCCACACAGGTGAACGGATGCAGAAGTGCTAGCTCAGCCATGGGGGACACTTCATGAAGGTTCCCAAGGACATGGCCAGGGTGCTTGGTCCTCACAGGCACCCAGGCAGCTCTCCTGCTCTGACTCCTCCCTACCCAGAGGTCTGTGTTCCCTGGGCCTCAGGTCTCTGCTTCTCTGGAAGCTGTTGGCCTTCTCCTTCTTCTCCTCCCCACTCCTGAGCATCAGTCATCCTCCCTAGGGTCAGTGACAGGCCCTTCTCCACCAGACCTTTTTTTTCAAAACCCTGAACTTGGAAGCCACCAGGCTTGTCCCCTGGAGGACAAATCCCATTTAATCACTAGATTGTCCGTGAGTTTTAACAAACATAATAGCCCCTGGCAACTCCTCCTTTGTGCTACAAAACAGAGGTAAATGTTATTAACCAAGTGAAGAAATTCAGACCTCAAGGACACAAAAGCCTGGGGAGGGGCTGGAAGGAGGGGTGGGAGGAGGGAAGGAAATACCTTTCATGCCTTTGCGTTGGGCCCACTGAAGAGAAAAACAAGACTCAGGTAATTTTGGAATCAGTTATTCTGCTTTGTTAAAGTCTCAGTAAATTGCCTGCTCTCTGCAAATTCCTTGGTAGGTGAGGTGGTCTTTGGCAGATTCCAGATTCCAGACTTACCCAGGAGGGGAGCAGGCTGGAGATGTAGAACTGGTTAGGTGCCCTGGAGGCCTGTCACTGGGGCTGGGAGGAGGCGGCTGAGCCTGAGACAGGAACTGGCCAGGCCTTGGGCATCGAATCCCCCAGAGGGGCCAGGTTCACCCTGCGCCCAGTCACCTTCCGCTTCCTGCTGTTACCCAGAAAATGACATTAAACCCAATTGCTCCTTGTGTTCAGGCATATAAATGGATAGCAGAAAGCATTTGCCTGAGGTTGGGGGTGATAAAGGGAATGTATTTCTGAGCCAAATACAATAAGCAAAGTGCACAAACCTTCTCAGGATTACTTATTAGCCAAGGGAAAAGGGAGTTGGGGGAGGGGGAGGGCCGAGAGCCGAGGCCAGGAGTCTTGCAGCCACGGAATCCAAGCAGAATGTGGGCTTTCTCTTCATTTCTGATAACAAGAGGGAAAAGTTACAACACTGTTTTTGGTTTTGTTTGTTTTTAATTTTATGGAAAAACAACCCTCTTGGGTCACTCATTCCCAGTCAACACTCACCACACCACCTGAGCTCTTAATTCAGTGCCAGGGTCAGGGAGAGACTTAGAAAATAATAGCAGCTGCTGTGTTTTGCTAGAAACCACATTGTTTTTTCTCTGTGTTTTCCTTATTTGCACCTCATTCATTTCCAGAAGTGGTAGCAGGCCCATGTTTTTTGTTTTCTGCGGCAATGTGTGTGTGTGTGTTCCTTAGATCCCTGGCAATGAACATTAGTAAGGAAGTCGATATTTTTTTCAAATGTGAAATTTACAGGAAGGACTTGGGGGAGGAGAGAGAAGTTGAGGCAGAGAGCTGGAATGCTCTGGAAGAGAGCCTTCTTGGAGAATGGCCAGCCAGTGGAGGAAGAAAGTCACCCTGGGGCGCAGAGCTGCTCCTCTGGTTGGCCAGACAGCAGGCCCTAAACAAAAATGGCCCCTTGAAGGCCCGATGCACAGGAAGGGCAGCTGTGGATGAGGCTGGCAGGTGGACCGGGCAGTCCTGAAGGGTTTCCTCTAGAGCAGTGATGGGTGTAGGAATCCTAAGCCCACACCCCTAGGGGTGAAATCAGATTAGTGCCACATTGGGCCTTTCACCCACAGCCGGACGATGTAGACAGTGGAGATTCCGGACATGAGTCAGCAGATAGAACTTAGCCTCTGGCAGGCCTCTGGAGTCTGACACACAGCCCTCTGCAGTAGCTCAGAAACAGGAGTGGGCACAGTCCTTAGGCAGGAGCCAGGAAACTAGCAGAGCTGGGTAAGATGGTGGAACCTTGGCCAAGTGGGGAAGGGGTCAGTGTCATTCTCCAGCCCCAGACTCAGGCAGGAAATAGGAATAGGAACCCACTGCATTGCCCAGGCCAGCACGGGTAGGGCCTGCTGAAGCTCAGGGAGAACATGGGGAACCTAAGCCCCCAAGACACTGGGTTTAGGATGGTAAAATCCAGGCCATTCCTCTGGGTGCGGGTCGAGTTCTCATGTGCCCCTGGGTGAAGTCAGCTTCTACCCAGAAGAGTAGAGTAGAAGAGTCTGGGCCTGCAGAGTAAAGGTCCTCAGGGCATATATCTGAATGGAATGGAGACCCTGCGGGGACTGAGAGACGCAGCAGAAGGCGAGGACTGAGGAAAATCGGCCTTGGTGGTTCTCTGGATGAGGCAGTGGCAGGAGCCCAGCCTGCCTCTGCAGGTGCAGAAGGATGTAAAGAAAAGAAGCAGCCATCCAGGCTTGACCACTGGTTGTGGGTCTTCAGCAAGTGGACCTCGGTTTCCTAATCTCAGGGAAATCATATTTCACAGATAGGAATCTTATCTGCAGTTTAGGATTATAAGACATATTCTAAAAATTTCTTTAAATCAACTTGAATCCAAATCTGAGTTCCCATTCTTCTGAGCAAGTTGGAAATTTAGTCTTAGTCATCAATGAGACTCCCCATCCCAGGATGATGCAGAAACCCTGGGGTCTCATGCATTGGGCCAAGGCATTGGGACATTGTTTCATTTATTGAACAGACACTTTCTAACTCTTACTTGAGCCATGTACTGTTCCAGGCACAAGATCTATGAGCAAAAGAAAATTCCTGCTATCAAGGAATTATTTTTCTGTAGAGGATGGTAGAAGAGGGAGGTGTTTATGTGTGTGTGTGTGTTGGTGGAGCAGGGAGCGTGTGAATGAAAACAATAGATGTATAAACAAATGAATCAACCAATAAATATGATGATTTCAGGAAGAGGGAAATATTGTGGTTTAGTGGAGCCCATTAATGACAGAGCTGTTCCCAGACCAAGTTCTGAACCACTGGAGAGACAGACACATGAGTCAGAGGAGACACAAACAGCAGCTTTATGGCTCATCAAAGCTAGGCTGGAGGATGAGGCCCCGGAGTGCAGTAGCGATGGGCTGACATCATGGTGCTGACCCTGGAATCAGAGAGACTTGTAATCCAGTCCCAGGCAGAGATGGTCAGTCACACGCATTCCTCCAAGGGGCAGAACCTTTACCATGAAGCCTACTTCTTGGTCCAGGGCAGAGCAGTGCTCACGCCCTCTGAGTGCAGCAGATCCTAGAAAGAGAGGGCCACACCAGATGGTCCCAGCAGCTTCTCCAAGCTCACCAATCAGGTAAGACACTTGCCCCGTGGAGAAGTGAATAAAAGCTAGGGAGAGAGATGAGCAGTGCTACCCTGTCTAATGCAAGGACCCCCTCTACATGTAAGGAAACATCAGTGATGTTCCCTCCTAAATCTGTGAAGAAATAATACAAAATCAGAGGCTAGAAAATAACAAGTGGGCATGGGAACATTGGGCTTATTTTAGCTAGAGTGGTTAGGCTCCTGAGAAGGTGCCTTTTGATCAGAAACCCAAATAATGGGCTAGAGCCACCCCTCGAATATTTGGGGGAAAACTCTCAAGACAGGAGTCAACCAGGGTGAAGGCTCTACATAGCGACTAAGCTTGGTGTCTTCAAGGAATAGAAAGAAAGCCAATGTTGCTGGAGTGAGCAGCAAAGCAGGGAGTGATGGAAGACATAAGCAGAAAGATAAGCAGGGTCTAGGTCATGAGGACCCTTTGTGGGTCCAGGCGAAGAGACTAGGTGTCATGCTAATGGCAAACAGAATCTCTGGAGTGCTGTAAATGTGGAAGGATGCAAGAGCAAGGGAATGGGCCAACCTGGGGGAGAGGACACCTCTTGATGCTTCATCTGATGTTCTTCCTCCTACTCTGTGCTGCCTCTGCCCAAAAAGGGAGGGGCCTACGATCCCGTGGAAAGGCAATGCCTGTGACAGTGCTTTGGAAGGTAGCAAGCTCTGTTTACAAATACGGGTATCAGCTATTGCCTCGTGGTCCTTGTCCAGCTGCTGCAGACTCTGGCCAGACCTTGTGGCCAAGTGAAGCCAGGGCTGAGAAGCTTGGGAGGTTGAAAACAGAGGAGATAGAGATTGAAGAATTGAAAGGTGCCCCCTGAAATGGTAGAACTTAACTATCCCATCTTCAGATGAACCTGCTCCAGCCAGGTAAGGCAGCAGGTCAGGGAGTGCAGAAGTGGGGGTATCCCCCAGGATTCGGGTTCCCAGTCTAGAGCTCTTCCATTGTGCTGTTAAGGTAATGATCTCATATCTTAACACAGTTCATCTTCTGCAAGACAAATGATGAGTGAAGCTCAAGCATTCATGGAGCATCTGTTGTAGTCAAAGAATTTCTACTTGCTTGACATTCACTTCATTTTCCTTTTCTCTTCCCTCTGTTTCTCCTTTTCTTTGTCTTCTAAGTATTTCTTCTGAACCAACTTGGTGCTGAGCTCACTTTGGGATCTGGAGTCTCCCCAGTAGTTGGTTCCCCATCTATCCACAGGCCAGTTGTGACCACCTCACTGTGTGCTGGGTGGTTGTGAGAATTAAATGAAGTTTAATAGGTGCAGAACACTTTGCAACCTATAAGGTTTGGCTAAGCTGTAAGGAGACGCATTTTTTATCATTAGTTGATTTGGTGGTGGTGTTCAGTCGCTCAGTCGTGTCTGACTCTTTGTGACCCCATGGACTGCAGTACGCCAGGCTCCTTTGTCCTTCACCAACTCCCAGAGTTTGCTCAAACCCATGTCCATCGAGTCGGTGATGTCATCCAACCATCTCATCCTCTGTCGTCCCCTTCTCCTGACCTTAGTCTCTCCCAGCATCAGGGTCATTTCCAAAGAGTCGGCTCTTTGCATCAGGTGGCCAGACTATTGGAGCTTCAGCTTCAGCATCAGTCCTTCAGATGAATATTAGCTGATGAGAAACCTTCAGGCGTCCCATAATGTCGCAAGCTCATCCACACTCCCTCCCTGGACTTCTCCCCCTCCCTGCTCTCCTGCCTGTTTTCTTTTCTGCCCTCTGCCCTCACTCCCTCAGGGGAAACTCAGCCAGGACACAGCAGTTGGTAGTCAGCCAAGTGCCTGTTTTTCTAACCTGATTATCTGAATGGGCTTGCCTGGGGCCTGGAAGGTCAGGGCATGAACAAGAGGTCACACCACAAACCTCCAGGTTCCCCGGGAGTAGGTGTTCCCTTGGCCATCTCCCAGTGCTCTGCCCCATCCCAGCTACACAGGATTTCAAACCTAGGCAAGCCAAGAGGAGAAAATAACAATAGAGGAGTAAGTGTGTAGCAGGTTTCCTTGACTTACTCTAAATTGGGCCAGATAATTCTGTGTTTTGGAGACAAGGTTGTCCCAAGCACTGTAGCAATACCCCTGACCACTGAATGCCACAAGCACTTCCTGCAGTTGTGACAACCGCAAATGTCCCCAGACGTTGCCACATGACCCTGGTGGTGGAGGTAATTGTCTTGGATCCACTGGTCTAGAGCATTACAGATTCAACTGTAATAAACAGCGAAGTAAACAACAGCTCAACTTTATTTATTTATTTAATATTAACCTATGGCTCTATTTTTAAACTTGGCTCTTATAAGGTACTCTATGTGCGTGTGTGTGGGTGGGTGCAATGGTAAATGCCTGGAAGAGTCTTCTCTGATTAAAGGTGGATTTATTCCAGTGTGATTGGTATTTTAGTGAACAATTTCAGCATCATGCAACATTTGCATTGCTTATGTGTAATTTCATCCTCCAAAACACTGGTTGAACACAGAAAATGGAACTCAGCTGAACTGAGCTGCATGCATAGGAATCCACAAACTACATGCCAAGTGCATCAAACACCAACAGAGAGAGAGATGGGCAGGGGCAATGGAGGAAAGCAGTGCTTCCCATGTTGGCATTACAGATATCATGTTCTTTTTATAATCAGCCTTCTGCCCTTTTCCTTTCTTTGCCCAACAGATGGGGGCAAAGAGGATAAAAGCTGATTTGAGGCAGGGAGAGGCTGGGTGGAGTGCAATCTGAGGGCGGAGAATGTCTCTGAGGGGTTAGGGAACTAGACAAAAGCAATGGAGGAGAGCAGTAGGAAGCGGGAATAGAGGACGTCAACCAATGGGTGGAAATGGTAAGATGACAGTCAAAGCAGCTTGAGAAGATTTTTCTAACAATCAGGGCCAACAATGGAATGGGCCACTTGAGATGGAGTGAGTTTCTGGGTGAGTTTACTCATTTCTGGGTAAATTCCAGAGGGGGCTGCCTTGTAGAGAGAAGGACGGTGATGACGGGCAGGAGTTTAGACTCAAAGACCCACATGGTTTTCCCTGTACGTAGGATTCCATAGTTTTGAGCAAGCTGCTATAATGAGAGGGTGTGAGTTCCTGGAGCTGGTAGATTAGGAGGATTAATTTGGAAGGTCTGAGGAACAGTTTCTTTAGGAGAGTAAGATGTTGTGGGAAAATGTGCAGAGGAAAGATCTCAATTGCAGAGACTTCATCATAAGGTACTGAGGGCCTAAATTCATGTGCCACAGTGAAGAGGAAGAAAGGATGGGTACAAGGGATGTTAAGGAAGAGGCACCGCCAGGTTTAGGGGATTGATCAGATTTGGGGCAAGAAGCAACAGACCAAAAAACAAAACAAAGCAAAACCAAAAAAAACACTCTTTTTTTTTTTTTTTTTAATTGGTGTTTTTAAAACTTCATGTTATAAACACGGATGACTGAAATGATGGTCAGCCATGGGGGAAGATGATGAAGCTGGTTTTATATGATGCTATTTTTGAGATGGCACACACTGTAATCTGCTTGATGATAGGTTTTATATAGCAGTCACCATTGTATCTCAAGATGTATCTAGCACAATACCAGGCACGCAGTAGGTACCAAATGATTTCTTGACGATTTGTTGATGGAGTCCTGGTACAAAATACAGGCCCTGATATCTCAGGCAAGATATAGATATGGATAGGGATATGGATATAGACATAGATATAGGTATAGGTGGCACTAGTGGTAAAGAACCCACCTACTAATGCAGAAGACATAGGGACACAGGTTTGATCCCTGGTTGGGAAGATCCCCTGGAGGAGAGCATGGAAACCCACTCAGTATTCTTGTCTGGAGAATCCCACAGACAGAGAAGCCTGGCAGGGTAAGTCCATAGGGTCTTAAAGAGTCAGACATAACTAAAGAGATTAGCACATAGCACACAGATATAGATGGGCTGCCCTGGTAGCTTAGCTGGTAAAGAATCCACCTGCAAAGCAGAAGACCCTGGTTCAATTCCTGGGTTGGGAAGATATCCTGCAGAAAAGATGGGCTAACCACTCCAGTATTCTTGGCTTCCCTGGTAGCTCAGACGGTAAAGAATCCACCTGCAATGCAGGAGACTTGGGTTTGATCCCTGGGTTTGGAAGATCCCCTGGAGGAGGGCATGGCAACCCATTCCAGTATTCTTGTCTGGAGAATTCCCATGAACAGAGGAGCCTGATGGGCCACAGTCCATGGAGTCACAAAGAGTTGGACATGACTGAGTGACTGAACTGAACTGATAGATATAGATAAAGATATAGATATATAGATGGGCTTCTCTGGTGACTCAGATGGTAAAGAATCTTCATGCAATGCAAGAGACCTGGATTTGATCCCTGGGTCAGGAAGATCCCCTGATAAAGGGAATGGTCACCCACTCCAATATTCTTGTCTGGAGAATTTCAAGGACAGAAGAGCCTCGTGGGCCATAGTCCATGAAGTCACAAAGAGCTGGACACGACTGACTGACTAACACTTGATATAGATCTAGGTATAGGTATAGATATATTATATCAAGACAGATCTAGATCTAGATAGATAGATATTAAGACAGATCTAGATAGGTCTAGATATCTTCTTGAAAAAGTGAACATTCTCATCTCAGCTGACTCATTTGGTAGCATAAAGAAGTTAATGTGTTGGTTTAATAGAGACCAGGTTAGTGTGTGAAGAAAGCTGAGCGCCGAAGAATTGATGCTTTTGAACTGTTGTGTTGGAGAAGACTCTTGAGAGTCCCTTGGACTGCAAGGAGATCCAACCAGTCCATTCTAAAGGAGATCAGTCCTGGGTGTCCTTTGGAAGGAATGATGCTAAAGCTGAAACTCCAATACTTTGGCCACCTCATACAAAGAGTTGACTCATTGGAAAAGACTCTGATGCTGGGAGGGATTGGGGGCAGGAGGAGAAGGGGACGACAGAGGATGAGATGGCTGGATGGCATCACTGACTCGATGGACGTGAGTTTGAGTGAACTCTGGGAGTTGGTGATGGACTGGGAGGCCTGGTGTGCTGCGATTCTTGGGGTCGCAAAGAGTCAGACACGACTGAGCGACTGAACTGAACTGAACTGAGTGTGGACTAATGAAAAATGAGAGAGGTGTTTTATATTTTCTCAAGATATTTACAGATCTTATTATATAAAAGTAGCACTCACAGGGTCCAGAAAGATTGAATGCTAAGTGACAGTGAGGTATCTGAATAGAATGTCCAGAAGGCAGTTGGAGAATGCTCAACTGGAGATAACAAAGGAAGACAGGGCTGGAGCCTGAGGTACAGAAGATGTTGCACTTCAAGGCAGAGAGTGTGCAGACTGGAGGGTCTAGGACTACATACCTGAGCCTCGGGCAGGCCCAGGGAGGTGAAGGAGTGCAGGAATGGGGAGGGAGGGCCAGTGGAGGAGGGATGTCGGATGAGGTGGGTAGAGGGAGGGGTCCAGGAGACAGAGTTGGGGCTCTCATGTGTCAAGTGCTGAGACAAGCAGGCAGCAGCACCCTGGAGGGGTGTGTCAGATTGCCTCCGAGGATGGCACTGAGGCGGGGCTGCAGCTGACATCACGGAACGTAGTTCTAACGGGATGATGAAGAGTACAATCATTGGCTGGCAGGGTGCCAGCCAATCAGTGGGCAGTCAGGAGATGGAAGTAGATATATAAATCGACAATTTTGTCTATGAGTGGAAGAAGAAATTTACAGGCTGTGGTTAAAAGTGATTCCGAGTGTAAGGCCTTGAAGAATACAGGAGTGTTTAAGAAGATGTCTACAAGGAGACTGCGTTTGAGTTGGATCTTCAAAGTCAATGAGGCCTGGCTGGGCAGAGAGCAGGGCAGGCAGATTGACATTGTACTTGGCCTCGGGGTAAAGTCTGGAAGACCTGGGCTGGTTAACCAATGTTCACTTGGAACCGAATCCAGTCCAAGTCAGGAAGCTGTTCTTAGGATGGTATCCAGTGCTTTTTACTACTAGGATCCTCTGAAAGTAGAATAATCAGTAGCCTCTAGCAGTTTATACATGCAAATTGTCAAGGTGTTTAAAAACTCTGGCTTTAGGGGCCAGAAACAGACCTCTGAATGCCTTGAGCTCTCCCACCTGTGAAATGGGCACAACAACCTTCAAAGGTTTTTTGCAGGGATTAATGTAGACTCCTTTAACTCGAGTGACCAACACAGGGTGACCACTCAGCTACTGTTACTATGTGTGATCATCAGACCACCCAGCTATGTATTATCTTTTGTGACAGAAAATGGAAGTTGTCAACCAAGGTAACTCAGTCTGAACAAGTGGATGAGATGCAAATCCTATTTCTCTGTGCCAATGTCTGTCTCCTTCACTTGCTTTCCCTTCCCCCTCCCTTAACATTGGGAATATTTAATGCTCCCTCTTAGGTGAAGGGATCAAGAGGTAAGACTACTAGGTATAAAATAAGTAAGTTACAAGGATGTAATGTACAACACAGGGAATGTAGCCAAGGCTTTATAATAACTTTTTATGGAGTTTAATATATAAAAACATCGAATTACTATGCTGTACACTTGAAACTAACATCATACTGTAAGTCAATGTACTTCAATTACAGAAAAAGAAAAAAGTTTCCTTTTACATTTGTTAACTACTTATGGGTTGAATGGTAGCTGTGCAAGGTCCTAACTCTTTCTCTCTCTCTTTGTGCACTTGTTTATCGATATGTGGTAGGAGTGGGGCAAAGAGGAGGATACGAAGATAAACAAGGCAAAGATTCTGTCCTTGAAGTGCCCACGGTTCAGGCTAGTGGGGAAGGCATTATGTAGACAGCTAATTAAAATAAAATGTGATAAGCACCAGAACAGACCATAAAGCATATTGTGGCAGCCCCGAAGTGAGAGAAGTTATCCCTGGCAAAGCTGGGAAAGGCTTCCCAGAAGAGGTGATGTTCATCTCGGATCCTGAAGAATAAAGCAGCATCTGTCAGGTGCAGACTGGGGAAAGGCAGTCCACGTTGCAATTGCTCAAGGTGAAAGTGCGTGTTCTCAGGACACCACCAGCACTTTCTGTTCCAGGACAAAAGAGGCCTGGGGTTTGGGTACTTGTCAAGTAGAGTGGAAGATGAGGCTGGAAAATAGGGTAGAGCCAAACTGTTAAGGGACTTTTTTGGTGGCAGGCCAAGGAGCTTTTTTTTTTAATATTTATTTTTATTTATTTGGCTGCACTGTGTCTTAGTCGTGGCAGGTCGGATCTTTTAGTTGCAGCATGTAAAGTCCTAGTTTGGCGAAGGAAATGGCAACCCACTCCAGTAATCTTGCCTGGAAAATTCCATGGAGAGAGGAGCCTGGTGGGCCCCAGTCCACGGGATCGTAAGAGTCAGCCATGACTTAGCAACTAAACCGCCACAACCAAATTCCTTGTTTCCCAACCAACCAGGGATTGAACCCAGTGCCCCCTGCATTGGGAGCCCAGAGTGTTAGCCACTGAGCCACAAGAGAAACCCCCAGAAGCTTGGGTTTTATGTTTGGGTGATGGGAAGTCAGGAAAGTCTTCAGCAGGGATATGAGGAGATTTAACTTTTTTACCTCTATTTTTTTTTTGGTAACGGTTATATTGAGATACTGCTCCTTGGAAGATAAGCCATGACAAACCTAGACAGCATATTAAAAAACAGAGATACCCCTTTGCTAACAAAGATTTGTCTAGTCAAAGCTATGGCTTTCCAGGAGTCAGGTATGGATGTGAGAGTTGGACCATAAAGAAGGCTGAGTGCCACAGAATTGATGCTTTTGAACTGTGGTGTTCAAAGGGACTCTTGAGAGTCCCTTGGACTGCAAGGAAATCAAACCAGTCAATCCTGAAGGAAATCAACCCTGCATATTCATTGGAAGGACTGATGCTGAAGCTCCAATACTTTGACCACCTGATGCAAAGAACTGACTTATTAGAAAAGACCCTGATGCTGGGAAAGATTGAGGGCAAAAGGAGAAGGGAATGACAGAGGATGAGATGGTTGGATGGCATCACTGATTCAATGTGACATGAGTTTGAGCAATCTTCAGGGAGAGAGGGTGAATGACAGGAAAGCCTGGTGTGCTGCAGTCCATGGGGTTGAAAAGTGTCAGACACCACTGAGAGACTGAACAACAACAATATTGAGATACATTTGCACACCATACAATTCACCTATTATGCAATGTTTTTTTTGTGTGTGTAGTCAACCACTAATCTACTTTTTGTCTTTATAGCTTTGCCCTCTCTGGACATTTCATATAAATGGACTCACATGATATGTAGCCTTTTGTGACTGATTTTTTTCATCAGCATATTGCTTTCAAGATTCCTTCATACTGCTGAGTAATATTCTATTGATGGATATACCACATTAAAAAAAAAAAAAGAAAACCTTTGGCTGCACTGGGTCTTTGTTAAGGCATCCAGGCTTTCCCTAGCTGTGATGCACAGGCTTCACACTGAGATGGCTTCTCTTCATGCTGAGCTCAGGCTCTAGACCACGGGCTCAGTATTTGTGGCACACAGGCTTAGCTGCCCCATGGCGTGTGGAATCCTCCCAGACCAGGATCAAACTCCTGTCTCCTGCATTAGGAGGAGGGTTGTTAACCACTGGACCACCAGGGAAGTCCTATACCACATTTTATTTATCCATTCATCAGTTGACAGATGTTGTTTTTTTTCCACCTTCTGTCTGTTGTGAACAGTGCTGTTGTCAACATTCATGTACAAATTCTAATGTATGAGATGAGATGGTTAGATAGCTTCACCAACTCAATGGACATGAATTGAGCAAACTCGGAGATACTGGAGGACAGAGGAGCCTGGCATGCAGCAGTCCATGGGGTTGCAGAGTCAGACATGACTTAGTGACTGAACAACAACATTTTCATTTCTCTTAGCTAGGAAGACAAACGCTAGACTGGAATAAACACAAGCTGAAATCAAGATTGCCAGGAGAAATATCAATAACCTCAGATATGCAGATGACACCACCCTTATGGCAGAAAGTGAAGAGGAAATAAAAAGCCTCTTGATGAAAGTGAAAGTGGAGAGTGAAAAAGTTGGCTTAAAGCTCAACATTCAGAAAACAAAGATCATGGCATCTGGTCCCATCACTTCATGGGAAATAGATGGGGAAACAGTGGAAACAGCGTCAGATTTTATTTTTGGGGGCTCCAAAATCACTGCAGATGGTGACTGCAGCCATGAAATTAAAAGACGCTTACTCCTTGGAAGAAAAGTTATGACCAACCTAGATAGCATATTGAAAAGCAGAGACATTACTTTGCCAACAAAGGTCTGTCTAGTCAAGGTTATGGTTTTTCCTGTGGTCATGTATGGATGTGAGAGTTGGACTGTGAAGAAGGCTGACCACTGAAGAATTGATGCTTTTGAACTGTGGTGTTGGAGGAGACTCTTGAGAGTTCCTTGGACTGGAAGGAGATCCAACCAGTGCATTCTGAAGGAGATCAGCCCTAGGCTTTCTTTGGAAGGAATGATGCTGAAACTCCAGTTCTTTGGCCACCTCATGCGAAGAGTTGACTCATTGGAAAAGACTCTGATGCTGGGGGGGATTGGGGGCAGGAGGAGAAGGGGACGACAGAGGATGAGATGGCTGGATGGCATCACAGACTCGATGGACGTGAGTCTGGGTGAACTCCGGGAGTTGGTGATGGACAGGGAGGCCTGGCGTGCTGCGATTCATGGGGTCGCAGAGTTGGACCCGACTGAGCGACTGAACTGAACTGAACTAGCTAGGAAGTAGTGGAATGTTGGGTCATATGGTAACTTTGTTTCACCTTTCAAACGTTTTCCAAAACAGCTGTACCATTCCCACTGGCAATGCATAAGGGTTCCAGTTTCTCATGTCCTTGCCAACACTTGTTATTATCTGCCAGACTTGTTTCTCAGTAATATTACAGGGCAGCAGTTTGAAACATAGACAGGCACAGGGGGAGTCCCATTAGGAGGTCTTTGCCATGGTTTATGTGAGTGATGATGGCAGAATGGCTGCTTATGTGACTCAAGTTATTACTGACTGAAGAAACTTCTTGACTTAATCTCTAAGCAATTTACAATTGGTGAGGTGAGTGTTCTACCATGACAATGAAGTTTCTACTTTTATGTGGGTGGCAGCATGTGCCTTCAGGGTCCCTTTTAAGCCATCAGGAAGGGCTTTTAATCAAAGAAGAAACATCTTTCTGGGTTTACTATTGACAGATTCAGGGGTCAGATGGTGGTTGTGAGAACTTCCTTAGTTCAGCTTTGTGACCAGGGATTAAGGTGGCAAGACTTGTCTTCACATGGAGGGGCTCAAACAGGCAGCACTTCTTTGGATGGAGAATGAGATGCAATAAATCATCAGCACGTTGGAGAGCAGGATGTTGAGTTCCTTCTGACTGGATGGAATCCAACAGATAAAATTGCCTAAACCAGCCTCAACGATCCTCCCCATCAGCATCACCTTCCAACACGTAGCATTTGCTTCCTAAGGTGCTGACCTGGTTGAGAGAATGTCACATTCTATTAAGTCCTTGCTGCCTTGCCTCCAAGGCTCTGGGTTAGCTGCTGCCTCACCAGTATCCCCCCTCAATGCAGTGGCCACATGATGGTTTTCTCTTTTCCTCTGAGGACAAAAGCTCACCTACAGATCCATCTCTCCTGGCATAGCAGAGGCTCAGAGGAGATATTTAGAAACATCATTAAGGTTCAGCTGGGCAGTCATCCATTCAAGCAACTACCCTGTGCTGAGCTCTGTGATATGTATTTGGGAGACCCTGAGCAAGACCAAGATCCTACCTTCAGGGACCGCTAGGTTCAGATAAAACCACTTTAAATGGAGTGTATGTGTATGTGTGTGTGCAGATATGTGGATGCAGACTTTGAATGCGGTGTAGTCACTTGCCCTTGAGTTGGTTAGAATTGTACCCTTGCTATACAGTAGTCTTATCAACACCAAAGGGCTACGGTGGAGCGCTGACTTTCTTCTCCAGAAACAAAACCTAAAGATGTGTGGGTGTGTTTCCTCCCAACATGAAAATCGAGAGTCTAAAGCCCCCTCCCCCTCAGTCTCCATTTCCCCACCCCAAACAAAATACCCAGTCGACTGCAGGACAAAGGGAGAGGAAATTGTGGGTCAGCAAAACCCGAAGTTTATACAAATACAGCACACACCGATGCCACAAAGCGTGTAAGACAAAGGCTTCCCTTTAAGAGCAGGAGCTCTGAAGTGCAGGGGATCACAAAAAAAACAAGGAAGCAGTACTTCTCGCCCAATTATTGTGCACTCTCAGCTGTATTTTGTTGACCTCGCTGATTTCAATCAGCTTTCAGCACATCCAGCCTTCACCTGCTATGAATCAAAACCTGGAGGGCTCTCTGTTCTTCGTGCTCAGAAAAAAACCCTTTGATAAGGTTGTTATGGATGCAAGGCAGAGCAGGTTGGGCTGGGTTCTTCCTTCGACTGGCATTATACATTTATGATGCAAACCATTGGAGAAGACAGGGCTCCAGAACAGGGGCTGAGAGGGGCCAAGTCAGAGACTCTGGAGGGCGGAATTTGACTTGGGGGAATTGGAATTTCCTTACCCTGTTGGAACAAAAGGCTGGTGAGGGAAGGGCAGCTCTGAGAGTATGTGGCAACAGGCGCCGTATGGAGAGCTTAGCACCTAAAGCTCCAGCACTATCTCTGGACTCCTTGGTGGATTGACTTTTCTTGGATGAAGGTGAGTGGGCTGACGGTCCCCAGTGCTATAATCCTCTTTGGTAGAACATAATCTCCATGAAGGCAGGGTCTTTTTTTTTTTTTCTTTGTTCACTGGTCTGTTCTGGTACCTAAAAATGTGCCTGGTATATGGCAGAGATTCAACAAATATTTGTAGCACGAATGAATGCTAGGCACCCTCTTTTTTAAAATTTATTTTATTGAAGTACAGTTAATTTACAATGCTGTATTAGTTTCTGGTGCACAGCAAAGTGATTCAGTTATATATGTACACATATATTCATATCAGTTCAGTTCAGTCGCTCAGTCATGTCCGACTCTTTGCGACCCCATGAATCGCAGCATGCCAGGCCTCCCTGTCCATCACCAACTCCCAGAGTTCACTGAGACTCACATCCATCGAGTCAGTGATGCCATCCAGCCATCTCATCCTCTGTCGTCCCCTTCTCCTCCTGCCCCCAATCCCTCCCAGCATCAGAGTCTTTTCCAATGAGTCAACTCTTCCCATGAGGTGGCCAAAGTACTGGAGTTTCAGCTTTAGCATCATTCCTTCCAAAGAAATCCCAGGGCTGATCTCCTTCAGAATGGACTGGTTGGATCTCCTTGCAGTCCAAGGGACTCTCAAGAATCTTCTCCAACACCACAGTTCAAAAGCATCAATTCTTCGGTGCTCAGCTTTCTTCACAGTCCAACTCTCGTATCCATACATGACCACTGGAAAAACCATAGCCTTAACTAGATGGACCTTTGTTGGCAAAGTAATGTCTCTGCTTTTCAATATGCTGTCTAGGTTGGCCATAACTTTTATTCCAAGGAATAAGCGTCTTTTAATTTCATGGCTGCAGTCACCATCTGCAGTGATTTTGGAGCCCAAAAAAATAAAGTCTGACACTGTTTCTACTGTTTCCCCATCTATTTCCTATGAAGTGATGGGACCAGATGCCATGATCTTCGTTTTCTGAATGTTGAGCTTTAAGCCAGTCTTTTCACTCTCCTCTTTCACTTTCATCAAGAGACTTTTTAGTTCCTCTTCACTTTCTGCCATAAGGATGGTGTCATCGCATATCTGAGGTTATTGATATTTCTCCCAGCAATCTTCATTCCAGCTTGTGCTTCTTCCAGCCCAGCGTTTCTCATGATTTACTCTGCATAGAAGTTAAATAAGCAGGGTGACAGTATACAGCCTTGACGTACTCTTTTTCCTATTTGGAACCAGTCTGTTGTTCCATGTCCAGTTCTAACTGTTGCTTCCTGACCTGCATATAGGTTTCGCAGGAGGCAGGTCAGGTGGTCTGGTATTCCCATGTCTTTCAGAATTTTCCACAGTTTATTGTGATATATATACTCTTTTTCATTATGATTTATCACAGGATATTGAATATAGTTCCTTGTGCTATACAGTAGGATCTTGTTGTTTATCCATCCTACATATATATACTGGTTTGCATCTGCAAATCCCCAAAGCCCAGTGCATTTCTCCCCCACTGCCCATCTCTCTTGCAACCACAAATCTGTTGTCTATGTCTATGAGTCTATTTCTGTTCCGTAGATAAGTTCATTTGTGGGCACACTCTTATAGAAGCACCCAGTTGTTGGTGCAGAGAGTGCAAAACTTTTTCTTGGCTCTGGTGAGATTAGGAGCTATTGTGGGCTCCAGGCTACTATAGTGATGGGCTGCTGAGGGGGTAGGTAGGAGGAAGATTGTGCGTCTGGCACACAGATGGTGGAGGAGAATCAGGGCATTCAGTTAGCTTGTACTAAAAAATACAGGTGCTCAAGTACCTGTCACCCTCCCATAACCCTCTCTGGCTTCCAGGGGAAAGGAAAAAACCCTCTGTCCTTACTTTCTCCTATGTTTAAGGTCCTAAGTATGATTTTAAAAAAATTCTTTTTCTTCTTCAAGGCTACCCATAACATTTATTTATTCCTATTTGGATGCTGAACTCTTTGCGTAACCTTGGTTTTAACCTCTAATATATCAGTTTCCTCATTTGCAAAACGGTGTTCATAAACCCGATCTCGTAAAGCGGGTGAGGAGAATGAACGAGTCTGTGTAAATAGTTACTAACACATAAGAAGTTCCCTGTGAATGCTGACTGTTACTACTACCCTTGCTGCGAGTAAAGCTGATGAAGGCTTCTAGATACACCTGTGCAGTTAGGACCACCCTTTGTGATTCAGGCCTGAGGCCCCAAGAGGAAAGGAGAAGATAGTCATTGCTCGGGGCCGGGACCAGGGCATTTCCTGAGCTGAGCAGGCACCCTCCTGAGAACAGAGACACTCCCCTGCAATTCCTCCTCTAGGCCCAGAATCAGTAGGAGCCACCCTTGAAAAAAAGAAAAGCGAACTGTTAGTCGTTCAGTCATGTCTGACTCTTTGCAACCCTATGGACTGTAGCCCACCAGGCTCCTCTGTCCGTGGAATTCTCCAGGTAAGAATATGGGAATGTGTTGCCATTCCCTCCTCCAGGGGATCTTCCTGACCCAGGGATCAAACCCAGGTCTCCCACACTGCAGGCAAATTCTTTATCATCTGAATTACCAGGGAAGCCCAGGAGCCACCCTTGGGTCTTCCCAAATGGTGGTGCCCATAGCCTAAGCTGGTCTCAGTATTCTCTAGGGAAACAGTTTGCATCTACTTGGAAAGCAGCCCTCACTCTTTTAATATTTCTTCAACTTTTGGAGGCTTCCCCTTGTCCCTGGAGCTGCACAGGATCCCTTTGCCCCTTTTTTTGCACATAGGGTGGTCAGATTTTATAAATTAGAAGCTGGAGCATATGATCTTTCAGGGGGAAAAGTCCATCTAAGAGCCTTATGGAGAAAAAGCAGAGTGAGGGGGTTAGGAATGCAGGCTGTACCGGGTGGGGATCTAGGGGGCAGGTGGCAGTTAGGTTACCTGGGGTCACATCTCACGCAGCCCTCATCTGTTGTGTGATGCTGGGCATGCTATGAAATCTTTCTGGGGTCTAGTCTAGAAAACAGGGGTGATGTTCATTTAACAATATTTTTTGATCGCTTCCATGAGCTAGGTACTTTTAATAATAATGTCTGCATCACAAGTAGTTGCACGGATTAGATGAGATAGTGAATAAATTGCACAGAACCTGCCCACAGAGAGCCTAGAACAGATATTAGCTGTTGTTATTTTTTCATAAGATTCAGACGCTTGATTGTGGACCTTCCAGTGCCTGTCATTGGTTCCCTTCCATTAAAGAGAATATTTAGAATTGGAATTGTCTGGAAAAACCTAAGCAATGTGGTCCATGGATCTACCTACCACATGATTTAAAAGTAATTTTTTTTCTTTAGCACCTCGTACCTTAAAGACACTGAGTAATCACTTGTGGCTTGAGTCTCCCATTATTTCTGGAGTAGGAAATGGCAACCCACTCCAGGATTTTATCCTGGAAAATCCCATGGACAGGACTCTGGCAGGCTACAGTCCAGGGGGTCACAAAGAGTACCTTAAAGACACTCAGTAATTACTTGTGGCTTGAGTCTTCCACCACTTGATGGGAAATAGATGGGGAAACAGTGGAAACAGTGTCAGACTTTATTTTTCTGGGCTCCAAAATCACTACAGATGGTGACTGCAGCCATGAAATTAAAAGACGCTTACTCCTTGAAAGGAAAGTTATGACCAACCTGGATAGCATATTCAAAAGCAGAGACATTACTTTGCCAACAAAGGTTCGTCTAGTCAAGGCTATGGTTTTTCCTGTGGTCATGTATGGATGTGAGAGTTGGACTGTGAAGAAGGCTAAGTGCCGAAGAATTGATGCTTTTGAACTGTGGTGCTGGTGAAGACTCTTGAGAGTCCCTTGGACTGCAAGGAGATCCAACCTGTCCATTCTGAAGGAGATCAGTCCTGAGTGTTCTTTGGAAGGAATGATGCTAAAGCTGAAACTCCAGTACTTTGGCCACCTCATGGGAAGAGTTGACTCATTGGAAAAGACTCTGATGCTGGGAGGGGTTGGGGGCAGGAGGAGAAGGGGACGACAGAGGATGAGATGGCTGGATGGCATCACCAACTCGATGGACGTGAGTCTGGGTGGACTCTGGGAGTTGGTGATGGACAGGGAGGCCTGGCGTGCTGCGATTCATGGGGTCGCAAAGAGTCGGACACGACTGAGCGACTGATGTGATCTGATCTGAGTCTTCCATTGTCTCATCTCTAACATATTCCTAACTTCTCCCCGCCAAGTCATCGTCTACATTTTTCGGTGAAACCTCATTACTGTCATTGCAGCAATGATAACACCACCTTGTGAGTATGCTGCACTGAAATCTCACCATTTTCAAAACGCTTTTGAGACGCAGAACCTCATTTGTTTTAGTGACTGGAGTTGGGGGAGCCTGTACCTGCTGGAGTTTGTGTAAAGATGATGGTACAACTCTGTGACTTTGCATAACCATGCTCTGGCTCAAGTTTGGGAGGGTGCTGATCAATCCCGTGTCACTGCCTGTAGTATCTGGGCTCTTCATTGAGAAGAGCTGTCAAGAATTGTACCCACCACCCACTCTAAACAGAAACATTGTAGTGAACTGTGAATGACTTTGAGGATCAAACAGACAAGGGTTCAATGCCAGGTCTCCTCGTTAATACGGAAAAGGCCAAGTAGATTCCTGACCTCAGTTTTCTGAGAGAAAATGGGGCACCAAATACATTCCAAGGAGATATATGAGTATTATTATGTAAGAATCTAGCAGAATATGTGTACACCTCAATAAATATGACTTCACTTCCCCTCTCACCTCCGCCGTCCCTGAAACTCTGCCTTCCCTGTTTCCCTGTGTGTCCCCTGATGTTCTCTGCATTTGGTCCTTATTCTCTCACCTCCACCACGCCCTGATTTGCTGTGGATTGTGTGTGTGTCTGTGTGTGCACATGCGTGTGGGCGTGGAAGGCAGCAGGCAGGGACGACATGGAGCCTGGCTCCTTCTCTGATATGTCCTGCGGGAGGAACCTAGCTCAGCAGCCCCACGTGGCTCCCATAATACCATAAGTTTAAAACACAAACAAAGCAGAGGTTGTTCTGCTTGTCAGCCTCCGAGACCATATGGAGCTGAGACATGATTGTATTACCTCTGCTAGACTGCAGTCGAGCTAAACAGAAAAGCCATTATAAACTATTCTGGGGAGGTTCCCGAGCTCTGTGCACAGAGCACAAACAGATAGACAAGAGGGTGACTGAAAATTTTTTAAAGAAAGGAGAACCAGAGAAAAACAGGGGAAGAGAGTAAGGAAAAATGAAGGGGGAAGAGAAGGGACAAAAGAGAAAGTAGGAGAGAGTGCTATGGAGCTAGAGTAGTGGAAATGCATCAGTGCACATTTGCTTCCAAAAGAACTTATACCCCGTGGGGACTCTGTGGTGTCACCTAGGTAGACGGTAAGATCTGATTGTAATTTTGGCTTCTCCATGGTTTCTGGTCTAGGTTTGTGTGGAGTTGAAAGTATCGAAGAGAAGATGCAGAGTGGCGTTTAGGAATATTTGCAGCAACTTTAAATCCCCTCTTAGTTTCTTTCTCTTCTTCCTCCTTGAGTCCCTCACTCTCATGATTGCAGTCCAAACAGGTTGATAAGACTCCTGTCTTCTGACACTGACCAGATCCTTATTTTGTGTTCAACAGAACTGGGGTTGAGTGCCCAGGAGTCTGTGTATTTGTGAGAGTGCACACTGAGAGGGGGTAGGTAGGGAGAGGTATACGTGATTCAGATAGAAGCTACATTGCCTCTCTGCTTGGGCAGACTGTATGCCCACTGGAAATCTTCCTAGACCTCAGGGAAAAGGTAGAGAAAATAAATAAATCAGGGAGGAAAAAACACCCCACAGCCACCAGATGTTGCTTCTGAACAAAGCCTTACAGTAAGAAAGAAGGATTCCCAAAGTGGTAACAAACTCACATGGAAATGTCTGCAAGGTTAAAAAAAAATCCCCTGTTTGCATGCTGTTTATTCCAGGTGTGAAGAGCAAATCCCAACACTTTGAGAACTGTCATCTGTTTTGAAAGTTTGTGCAAGTGTAGAGTTCAGAAGCAACACAATCACCAACAGTAACTATTTCCATATAGTAGTTGCCTCCAGCTAAAACTTTATAGCCACTCTTTAGAAGGCTTGAATTATAGAAGCCATATAGCATGGTAGCTATGGGGGTGAGATTTTGATGTAGCCACACTTAGGTTCAAATCTAAGGTCTAACACTTACCTGCTGTGGGGCCTTTGGGTATCTAGTATAGGAAGATGGTAAGAGCCAAGTCCTGGGGCAACAGTCCTGCACCTACCCCAAGAGGAAAAGTTTGGGTTGGAATGGGAGAATGGAGGACCATGGGGAGAAAAGAAATTGGTGGATATAAATATTTTGAAAATCATTGCTAGGTGATTGATCAGTTGGAACATTTGGAAGAAAGAGCAGGATAATTGGTTCACATAAAGCAGCAATTTTTTTTTTTTTAAAAAAAGTAGGCAATTAGAAACTCCAGGAAAAACAATCTATGAGAAATGACACATAATTATGGTAAGCTATCTGGCTCAACAGTGAATAATACTCATGCAGTCAGGATGGTTATAAAAACAGGCTACTAATTTAACCCCAAACTGTTACCTAGTTACACTAGAAGGATAGAGGAGAGACAATAGAAAGAAGATGGTAGTGTCCGAGAGAGTGAAATCCTCAACTGCGATGATAGGAATTTAGTAGAAATTGTACGAATCTGAGAACTCAAGAAATAGCAGTGTAAGCATGTTATTTAAAATTGGAGGTAAAGGTCAGTAGAAAGTACTGAGTTGAGAGAGATTAATTCTGTGGGACAGAGGAGATGAGGAGGGGTAGAAGAGATGACTACTGTTGTTTGACTCTTTTATTTATTAAAAAATCATATATGTTCTTTAAAGACTTTTTTGATGTGGACCATTTTTATTTTTAAAGTGTTTATTGAATTTGTTACAATATTGCTTCTGTTTTATGTTTTTTAGCCCCAAGGCATATGAGATCTTATCTCCCCAATCAGGGATCCAACCTGTACCCCTGCATTGGAAGGTGAAGTCTTAACTACTAAATCACCAGGGAAGTCCCTGATTGAGTCTTTTAGCACTATTTATTGTTTTAGACTTTGATAAGGTTACTTTGTATGCAGATTACTTTGATAAATAGCTTCAAAAGCTATAATATGCTTAGCATGGTACTTGGCACATTATAAATGCTTCATAAGTGTTAGCCATCATTCTAGAACTGGAATGGATGTAAAGTTTTCTTTCATCTATTCTCTTGCCTCTATCCAGTACAATACCTAAACTCCACTACAGGGCTGACCATACCATGGGGTAAATCCAGTGAATCTGCCAGCATCCGCTGGTTATGTGCCACTGGCCAAGACACTCTCCCATAATCCATGGTGACCTCAGTGATGTAGAGCATCAGGGTCAATCCTGATTCAACTGTTAAACGGGCTAAGTTGCTGTAATAGTCAATCTGTTCCTGTGGAAGGCTGAATGATGCCCAACCCCACCCCCTACCATGCGTCCATATCCGAATCCCTAGAAATCGATAACGTGACTTTATACGGCAAACAGACTTTGCAGATATAACAACCTTAAGAACTTTGAGATGATCACCATGGGCAGGATGTAATCACAAGAGTCCTGAGAGAGAAAGAGGAGGAATCTGAGTCACAGATAGGAGATGTGATGACAGAAGGAAAGGACTGGGGTGATGAACTCCGAGGATGGAGAAAGGAGCCACCAGCCAAGGAATACAGGCAGCCACCGAAACTGGAGGATGTCAAGGAAAAGATTCTCCCCTCAGAGGCTGCAGACTGAGTCAGCCCTGCTGACATCTTGACTTTAGCCCAGTTAAATGACTTTAGCCCAGTGAAACTGATTTCAGACTTAGGCCTCCAGGACTGTAAGAGACTAAACAACATGTTTTAAGTCCCTAAATTTGTGGTAATTTGTTACAGCAGCCATAGGAAACCAGTAGAATTCTAAGCCCCCAAAATTCCTCTCCCTTTCTATTCAGCCTCTATCCTTTTCAGCAATATACACCATGTCTGGTAACCAAGGCCTCTCTGGGAAATGTAACAGAGTATTTGCATTCAAGTGTTGTGAGTTGTTGTGTATCTTTCAAAGACATTTTACTTCTTGCAAAAAGATTCCAGGAAGAAAGTCTCAAAGGCAGAGAATTATTTTTTACTCATATTTGTATTTCTAGCATCTGGTTAATAAATGATTGCTGAAGAATGAATAAGTAGCTAAACACATAAACAAATAATAAATAACTAAATAGGCCTCTAGACTCAGAGAAGACTCCGTCGCCCCTCACTAGTTAAAGATATTTTAAAAAGTCTTCTTGCTGCCTAATTGAAATCCCCCACGTTGAATTTTAAGTGCTGTCTTTTTTATCCTCAGTGGGTTTAGTGAACAGCTGGTCATCAACCAACATTTATTAAGTCACTCTTAGCTTTCGTTTTTCAGGCTAAATAATCCCAATTTAATGAACTATTCATTCCAATCTTCTCTTTGTTGTGGTCCAAGCAGGCTAGTTTCCATGTTGGGTTCTCCTTTGGGCTCCAACCAAATGGGACTGTGATGGGGTGAGGCCTCTAGTATATTCTCAGTCTCTAAACTCCGCACACATTTGATTACGGACAGTGAAGGAGGGATTTCTCTGTCTTCGGTGCCAGCGGCATGCTTCGGAAAGTGGAAGAATCAGGGTCCCTCAGGGATGGGCCTGTATCAGTGGTGCATCTCTGTAACCTGTGGACGCAACCCAGTAAATGGCTAAAAGCACAAATCTTATCCTCTGATCAAACAAGTTCCAGGCCTGGTTCTCTCACTCACGATTTGTATGACCTTGGACAGGTCACAAAACCTCTCTAAACATTTCATATTGTAATCTCTTAACACAATGGGCCCTATAATCTTGGGAGGGTTAAATGAGATGATATAAACAGCACTCTTCAATGTGCCCAGTACAAGCTTGTGCTTCCTAAATGTGAGCTATTACGGTGAAAGCACAGGGAAAGGACTTGGCAAAACTTGTTTTTCTCCTTCCATAACATTCTGGGCCGTTTCTGCCATGGGGTTGGGGGGGTTCAGATCAGGCCACGTTGGGCAAGGAGGATCAGAATTCATTTATTCAGCCTACAGGCATTTGTTTTGTTCTCTAAAGGGATTCTCAGTGTAGTGGAGAAACATACAGATAAATTCAACATTGCAAAGCAATGTGATAAGGAGTTGTAGAGTGGCTTGGAGAGGAGACACATCTGAATGAGCCTTGGAAGATGAATAGCTGCCTTCTGGGAGGAGATAATGGCATTCCAAACAGAAGAAACAGAACATACAAAGCCACTGAATGTGAAACAGCATGATGGGCCCAGTGAAGAGGGCAGCCGTGGTACTTATTTATCCCGTTTCCAGTTCTGCACTTTCTAAACGTGGTGGACTGCACGTCTTGACCTTACAGTTGGGTTCGGATGTTTGACCAGGTGACAATGAATTGTGAGCAGAAGTCACAAGTGTCACTCCAGGCCAGAGCATGTTATTGCTGATGCAAGATCTTCCCAAACTGGCTTTTCTTTCGCCGCACTGACTGGTAATATTTGCAGTGATGACTGTCCTGGAGTGAGGATATGAAGAACGAAGTCCCCAGCTCTGTTCTACATTTTATGATATTGCTTACAAAATAATACCCTTTGTTGTTCCAGGTTGGTAAGACTTTGTGTTTATTTGTTGCTTCAGCATAACCTAACCTATTCTAACTGGTGGAGTAAAAGCAGTTGGCGAAATAATGACATGTTTTATTTTCTCTCCTCTCCTAAGACCGCCCTACTCCTGACCCCAAGACACAGCAGAGACAGAGTTAAATAAATGTGAAGGACAACTTTAAATGGAAGAGATAAAAAGCAAAGCCTATCCACGTATGTATTCACCAACTCTTTGCCTTTGAGGAAGAAAGGCATTGTTCAGGGATTGGCTGTAAGTATGGGTACCTTCATTTTCCCTGGTCCCTACTCCCTGCCTGAGTCATTGCCCAGTAGTCTGGGTTTTTAGAACGGAGGCCCAAATAATTCCTTATAATAATGATGACTTACTGCTCTTTTGCATGTTTCTGCCCACGATGATGTGCTTTCACAAATTTTATTTCTTTGACACATCACAACAGGCTAGGGAAGCTGGTATTATGATTAGTCCCATTTTACAAATGGGGAAATGAGAGGTCAAAAAGATTTCATGACTTGTGCAAGATCACACAATTAGTAAATTGAAAAGACAGATTTCAGTTTGAGGTCTGTCGACACCAACTTATGAATTCTTTCTGCTCCACTGCCTCCACTTTTCTTACCCTGAGGTTGTTCAACCTGCCTTTCTAAATACGCTCAGAAACACAGGATTTTTCAACTCAGAGTTGTGGTAATTTCAGGGACAGAGTGTTAAAAAATATCAACCTGTAGGAAGTTTTCCCAAGCTATTGACTATTTTTTTTCCCATGAGAAGGAATGTGAGGAGGATTATTATGACCATCAAAATGCTTCTATTAATATGCCAATGTCTATTGCTTCATACTTACATGGATCTAGATGTTAGCATTGCGGAGCTTAGTCTTTTTTTTATCCCAGAGCTTTGGCTCATTTTGCAATACCCTGGACTGAAGTGTTCTTTCTGCATATCTCTGGTCCAGCTCAGAGGCCTCCTTTTCCATGGACCCTTCCCTTCTTACCCAGAATCTCCATGTTCCTGTGGCACACACTCCTGGTTTGATTATTATTTGAAAACACGTTCTCTAATGGTTAGTGGTGAATATGTTGGACTCTGTCACTAAAACATAAGCTCTTGGATAAAAGAGAATGAGCCATTCGTTTTTGAGGGGGACAGTATAGCACAGTGAAAGACTCTGGGACCTAGCCTGAGCTCTCTTGTTAGCTAAACTCTATAGCTTTGGCTAAATCACGTCAATTCTCTCTTCTATCTATGAGAGTTGAGATATAGGCATCAAAGTTATATGACCCCCCAATTATACACAAACATATATATCTGTATGCAATTTCTTTAGAGATGATCCAAAATATTCACTACATTTTAAAAGAGGTCTTATTCAAGAAATTTTTACAAACCAATAGACTAAAGACTTTCAACCTCTTCTGCAAGCTCCAACATTCTAAGGATTTGTTCTTAAAAATCCATCAACCAGTAGAGCAAAAATGAGAGCCCAGAAATAGGCATATAGAGACTTTTGATTTTTGACAAAAGTGTAAAAGTTGTCTGGCAAAGAATTGGTATCCATAATACAAAAGGACTACTACCACTCAATGATGAAAAGATAGAAAATATAATTAAAAAAATAGATTTTAAGGAAAGTTTACAGTTGACCAACAAGCCCATGAAAAAGTGCTCAACTTCTACATATCTATTGGAGTGACTAAAATTAGAAAGACTAACAACATCAAATGTTGGCAAAGAAACTGGAGTGTCAGTGATTCTCAGACATTGTGGATGGCAGTACACAACTACTTTGAAAAAGATTTGGGAGTTTTTTCCTAAAACCAAACATACTCCTATCTTATGGTCAGTAATATGACTCAGTGATTTATCCTAGAGAAACAAAAATGTGTATTTACAAAGAGATTTGTAGGAGAATGTTCATAACAATGTTATTGACTATATATCCCCAACCTGGAAATAGCTCAGGTGTCCATCAATGGGAGCACAGATACATGCAAAGGAATGCCACACAACAATAAAAAAGAACAAGCTGCTGACACATACATCATCAGGCATAATGATGATGTACATAAGAGTGTACATAATGTGTACATAAGAGTACACAGTGTCCTATTCTACTTACCTGAAGTTCTCCAAAAGGCAAAATTAATATACAGTGAAAAAAGTCACAACAGGTGATTGTCTCTGTAGGAAGGAAAGGGGGATGAGAAGGGCCATGATCATCACTTCCTGGGGTGATGGTCGTGTTCTGTAATTTCATAGGGTTTTGGATTACACAGGTGGATGCACTTATCAAAACTCATTGAATGATACACATAAGACCTATTCATTTTGTGGTATATACATTTTACTTTCAACAACAACAAAAAAGGAACAGCCATAAACAAATATTGAACTCTAATGATATGCATGTTAAAGTATTTAAGGGTGAAGTGTACTCATGTCTGCAGTTTACCTTGAAATGCATTAAAAAACATAAGATAGATTGATTGGAAATGGCTAGATGGACAGTTATATAACAAACAAATACATCAACACATTAATTGCAGAATCTAATTTGTGGGTGTATGGGCGTTCACCACACAATTCTTCCAACTTTTCTGCTATGTTTGAAAATGTTCATAATTAAATGTTGGGGGAAGAATATCTGTCAACTAAAAAGCCACCAAGCAACCAACCAACAAATCAATTAGTAAATCAGCTAATACGGTGGTTCCCAAACTTGATTCTTTTGGATTCTTCTTGTAGTAATTTACTTGAACTTGACTCATCTTTAGAACTTATGGTCTACATTTGCCTCATCCTGATTAATAATACCTGTGAAGTTTTGCATGATTTTGAAGTGATAGTCGCTCAGTTGTATCTGACTCTTTGTGACCCCATGGACTGTCGCCTACCAGACACCTCTGTCCATGGGATTTCCCAGGCAAGAATACTGGAGTGGGTTGCCATTCCCTTCTGCAGGTGATCTTTCTGACCCAGGGATCGAACCTGAGTCTCCTGCATTGCAGGCAGATTCTTTCTTGTCTGAGCCACCAGGGAAGCTTTTGTGACTATATATGTGTGTGTGCTGCTGCTGCTGCTGCTAAGTTGCTTCAGTTGTGCCCAACTCTGTGCGACCCTATGGACTGCAGCCTACCAGGCTTCTCCGTCCATGGGATTCTCCAGGCAAGAACACTAGAGTGGGTTGCCATTTCCTTCTCCAATGCATGAAAGTGAAAAGTGAAAGTGAAGTCGCTCAGTCATGTCAGACTCTTAGCGACCCCATGGACTGCAGCCTACCAGGCTCCTCCATCCATGGGATTTTCCAGGCGACTGTACTGGAGTGGGGTGCCATTGCCTCCTCCCATATGTGTTTGTATGTGTGTGCAGTTATATATATACATATATATTTAACACAATAAGCTATAATTATATGTAGTTTTTTAAAAAACTTGAGATGTTTTTAATTCCGATTTCTCAAAAGAAGTAAAACAGGAAAAGCTAATGATCTGGTCAGATGTACAGTTCAAAACTGCTTTTGGGGGTTAACAACCAGTTCTAGGAAAGAAAACTGTAGGACAAATAGATGACCACTGGCAAATCTGTGGTACTAGGCTTATACACAATTAATATTAAGATATATATCTAAATGTTAACTTAAAGGGGGTGCTCTTGGCCAGGAGTGTGCCTCCTGTCATCCTCTAGAAGTTCTGGTCTCTGCTGTGTGGTGGGGGGATTAGAAGTGGGGCATGTGGTCTCTGGCCTCAAAGAGCTTTAGTGGGAGCCCCATGAATCTGCAGACAACTGGGAGAACAGGCTCTGTGCCCCTGGGGGCAGCAGCCTGGGCTGGACATGAGTTCCCTGGGGAATGCCTGCAGCAGGCCTCACCCACAGGAGATGAGGACAGAGACCACTGGTGACGTGGGTCACCAGCATGGGTCAATGGCCTGTCTCCTTGCTCAAGACAAGTGGAGAAAAGACTTTCTTAAGCCTTGGGAGCAAACACTCCATGGGGCAGACCTTCAGATTTGAAGCTGGGCCACAGCTTTGAAGAGAAGGAGAAAACACACAATCCAGCCACCTAATCAGAGGGCGCCCCTGTGGCTGCCACCACCCTCCGCCTATTCCACTCCTCTTGATTGTCAATTAAAATAAACAGCCTTGTATTCCGAGGCCTGGCTTCAATCTATCTAGCCCGGGAGGGTATGCACAGATTTGTGGCAGTGCCCGAAAGTCCTTGCTCAACCTTTTTAATATCTGAACAAAGCAATCAAACCCGATAAGATCTAGCGAAGGCGAGATCACTCTCCTGTCCCTGGGATGGAAGCTTATTAGTCTGTGGCCCACATCATCAGAGTTATTGTGCCATGTTAAATTTATTGGTACTATCTCACCTCATTAAATACTTAAATAGACCTGACAGGACAGAAAAACGGGCTTTTTAATTTTTTTCCCCTATCCAAAGGGAGCCGGTGTTTCCCCTGTCCCAGTTCACCTCTGTTACAGCTGTTGGCAAAGAAATAAGACAGCAGAGCACAGGATGGAAGGCTCAGGCTGGCTGTTTAGAGGCTCCTGGAGTCTTCTCAACGCCAGACTGAGCTGGGCAAGAGGTGACAAACACGCCCCTGAAGTGTGTGTGTGTTTCAGTGGGAGTGGGGTGAAAAAGAGGCAGAGGAAACCGTGGTGTTCCCTCCCTCTGCTGCCTTCCCCAAATCTGTCTGATCTGCCTTGTCTGGAAGGAATTGACAAAGACCAGAAATAAAGGTCATGGTGCTCAAGAGTGTGTGGGACATCTGTATGCTTATAGCTGATTCGCGCTGTTGTGCAGCAGAAACAAACGCAACATGTAAAATGATTATCCTCCAAATAAAAATAAACGAAAAAAAAAAACCCCAAAATCGTACTGTTTAGTACAGGGAACTATATTCAATATCTTGTAGCAATCTATAACAGAAAAGAATCTGAAAATGAATATATATATATATATAATGATTATATATAATAATATATATATGGGCTTCTTGGGAGGTGCTAGTGGTAAAGAACCTGCCTGCCAATGCAGGAGACATAAGACATGTGGGTTCAATGCTTGGGTCAGAAAGATCCCCTGGAGGAGGGCATGGCAACCCACTCCAGTATTCTTGCCTGGAGAATCCCATGGACAGGGGAGCCTGGTGGGATATAGTCCATAGAGTCTCAAAGAGTCAGACACGACTGAGTGACTTAGCATAATGTGCATATATATATATATACACATATATATAACTGAAATATATATATATTTGCTATACACCTAAAACTAACACAAAATTGTACATTGACTCTACCTCAATAAAAGAAAAAGGTCAGGATGAGTGAGGGATGAGTGAGAAGAGGCAATTGGGGTGTATGGGAATGGGGACAGGCATGGCAAGTGAGCAGCAAGCAGGCAGCCCTCAGCCCCTCCTCCAGCCCTGGGACCTGTGGTCTTTATTTAGCAAATAGCCCCAGTATCCACGGCTGGCTGGTGGCCAAGGGCAGGATTTCCCCAGATTCAGAGCTAGAGAACTTGGCAGGCTGGTGAAGGCTTGCAGGGCCTCAAGGCCCCCAGCAAGTTGCAGATGATGTGAGGGGGAGTGTCAAAGAATGCAGACTTGATCCTCTGCCTAAGCCTCTCCCCAGCACCTCGCTGTGTATCCGTGAGTGCTGGGGTGAGGAGTTGTGGGCAGAGTGGAAATTCAGGACCTGGAGAAAATATGCAACCTGGAAAATGTTCCTTAAAGACTTCCATCTGGAGCCCGATGCCTTTTCTTCATTTATCAAGCCCATTTCCTTCTCAGCCAAGGTGATCTGGGACACAGCCTCCCTGCATCTCCTTCCTCCCCTCACATCTCTACCTGCAGAGAAGGTCCCTTTTCTCCAGTTGCCCCCTCTCCCAGCACAGGGCCTTGTTTGCACCTTTTTAATAAGGTGGGCACGGGGCCAGAAAGCAGATCCCGAGCGCCTTCCGTTCCTAATGCCCTAAATGGCCATGACACCGCACTTAATTTCCGTTTTACTGCAACTGCTGGCAGGACATAGGCGGGCCGAGACCTGGGTCCTTCAGCTGTGGCCATCAGCCTCCCAGTAATTGGATGCCACTGGGAGCCCGCCATCCTGCAGTGCCAAACTCAGTGGACTTATATAATGGTCCCCCTGTTCAGAGCACAGGGCTCTTTACAAGCTCCGAGTCTCCCAGTGTTAAAACAGCCATAATCCCTTGCCCACCCTGGGAGGGAAGGCAGGC
This sequence comes from Bos grunniens, assembly GCF_055505025.1. Taxonomy (NCBI): domain Eukaryota; kingdom Metazoa; phylum Chordata; class Mammalia; order Artiodactyla; family Bovidae; genus Bos; species Bos grunniens. Next base: position 26,691,798 of record NC_141179.1, read on the forward strand.
CATGGCCAGATGGGTTATCACTGTTATCAGCTTAGAATACTGTGGGGCACGTAAAACCCAGGGCTTGTGCAGAGAACCTGTGTGGTTGACATTTACTAACCGGAAAGCATTGCTCTTGGATTTTCTAGAAGTTCCACAGTAGACTTCGGGAAGTGAGATGGTCAGAAAGCATGGTGGGGGCTTCTGCTCCTGCACATGTTATGTGGGGAGCACTGTGAGTTTTAAGTGAGGAGCATGGAGGATGAGTGGTGGTGGTAATCAAAGTCTGTCAACCATGTCAAAGTTTGGGAGAGAACTGGAAGTCTGTGGATACAAGAGCCCAGTTTGGTATCAACCAAATGCCAGCTGTGGGAAGGGAGGTGGGGGAGGGTAGAGGAGATGATTAATTACTGCACGGGTGGCAGTATGTCTTCATTTACAAGCTGCATCCTCAATTATCTTTAATTACTTCCCCATGGCCTTAAATCAAGGGCTAATCCAAAATGGGGGTCAGTTGCTGAAATTTGTGTTTTGGGTGGGGCTGGCGAAAGGTGGACTGTTGGGTGCAGAGTCACTTTGGAGAAGTTTTGGTGCTGTCTCAGGTTAGCCTTCCCTCAAGGAATGAATGATAAAACTGATGATAATTGACCTTGGAATCAATAATATGCAGGTATGCAGAGCATCTTCAGAGCAGCCCAGAGACTTGTTTTGATCCATCGATTGTGTTTGTTTTTACCTACTCATGGGGCAGGACCCGTGGTATGGATGGACAATCGAAATTAGCCCCATCTATCCACAAACATGGTTTCATACACCTGCTCTCCTCTAGGACAGAGTTTCCAAACTCAGTGGATGGAAATCACAAAATGTGCTGGTGAAAACTATAGAACTCCATGCTAGGTGTACGGAGTCAGTTTTCAGGGGTATGGCAAGGTTTTCTGCATTTTTTAAGTAACATTTTTAACTAACAAAGTTTATTTGGCTGTGTTGGGTCTTAGTTGTATCACGTGGGATCTTTGTTGCCTCCTGTGGGATCTTTAGTTGCAGTGTGCAGAATCTAGTTCCCTGACCAAGGCACAAACCCAGGACCCTGAACAGGGAGCACGTGCGTGCATGCTAAGTCGTTTCAGTCATGTCTGGCTCTGCCCTATCCTATAGACAGGATTTTCTGTCCATGAGATCCTCCAGGCAAGAATACTGGAGTGAGTTGCCATTTCCTACTCCAGGGAATCTTCCCGACCCAGGGATCGAACTCACGTCTCTTATGTCTACTGCATTGGTAGGCAGGTTCTTTACCACTAGCGCCATCTGGGAAGCCCCTATGCTCGGGAGTGCAGAGTCTTAAGCACTGGACCATCCAGGAAGCCCCTTCTGCATTTTTAATAGGCTTTCCAACTACTTCCCAGGTGACTGGTGTTTGGGAACCCTACACCCTTGCTGTCCCTCTTACTTTCTTGATAGAGAAGGACTCACAGGGACCACTTTCAAACTTGTCAGGGCTGGAGACTATATTCAAAATCCAGGACTCCTTTGAAAGGCAGTAGGGAAAAAAAATGTGACCGGAGATGTGGTCTGCTCTCCAGAAGCATCAATCTCCTCCTCCGATTGAGAATGGGCATGGTGGGGAGGACCTTGGAGAGGCCACGAAGGGGGAGGTGATTTTAGGTGGAGCAATTCACTGTCCCCTCTCTGAGCTTGAGCCTCCGCATCTGTAAGGTAAAGGAACTGGTAGATGATCACTTGGGGCTCTTTACTTGACACTCTGGGAGTCTCTAGTCTTCAGGCCAAATGTCTCCACCCCTGCATGGCCTAACATCAAGGAAGGCGGTCATTTCTGCTTCTAGATAAGGAAAAGGAATTGGGGTACCCTAAGTGTCACTCCCACATAGCCTGTTGCCTCTCTCCCATCTTTTTCTTCCGCTCCGTCTCCCTCCCTTTTCCCCATTAAACACAGGTGAAACCTTAAAGCAAGTCACTCTATCCTCTGCCCCCCAAATCCACAAATGTGATCTTCCCTGGGCTGTTCAGGACCTCCAGCTCACTTTCTGATTTCAGGGAGTTCCTCCCAGACTGGAGAATTTCTTTTGGCACCTTCCTTGGTATTTGACCTCCAGGTAGTCCTTCTCAATTTATTGAATATAAATTTTGCTCTCAGAGACAAATAGTTTTTCCTTTCTTGCTCTGTGTATGGTCTATTGTCCTCAGATAAAAGTTCAAGGCACTCTCTTCACGGGATCTTAGGTATCCAAGTTCTCAGCTATCTCAAGTTAGGAAGAGTTAATTAGCGAGTTTCTGTGTCTCTCAGGCTAGTTCCCCCAAGCCTGTGGAATTTATGGATTATATCCTAGGGAGAAGTCAAGTATGACTCCAGGGTATTTGGCCTTTGAAAAACAAAGTTGCTATTTACAATTGACCATCGATTGACATCTGCTGAAGCTTAATGAAGAATGGTCTTTGGGAGAAAAGCTGGAACTCTGGACATCACTACGCTCAGTTCAAGAGGCAGCTACCGATGGCCTTGGAACCATCAGTGGGCACGAGAGATGCTGGGTGACACCAGGAGGAGGAAGACACAAACTTGTTCCCAGAGGAGCTCATGAAGAAAGGGAATACTGATCACACCAATCAGAACTGGTCACCTGGAAGATGGTTATAGCTGAAACACACTGGGGAGGGAAGCACAGTTGGAGGGGCCTTCATGAGTGGCAATGCTCTGAAATTTAACCCTGCCCAGTGATTAAGTTAGGCTGCAAACGTGCAGTGTCTGATTTGAACTCAGTACAGTGGAAAATATTTGCTTCTCTTGCTTTAAAACTTTTGTTTCTAATAGCTAGTACTTATGTACAAAGGGTAGAGCTTTTTCCAGTATTTTTATGAGGCCATAGCTGGACATAGGCCTTTGATGGTGATAAATTCCAAGGGGGTTTTGTTTTGAGAATGTCAACTTTGTCAATAGACAAAGATAAAGAGGTCTGTGTTCAGGAGCAGGAGGTTAAGAAATTGGAGAGTTTATGCCAGATTCACTTATTCTGTAATTCATTCCCCAATTCAAGTATTGGTTCTTTGCTATAGTGGCTGATAGGCTAATGATTCATTCATTTATTTATTAGGTAAACACTCATGGGTTTCCTTATCTAAGTTCTTATGCAAGAAAATCAAGCTGAACATTATTCCTCCTTCTAGTTTCTCTTTTCTTGGTTTCCTTCCAAGGCGATTAAGAGGAGGTAGAGGGCAACAGGGGGTGAGATGTTGAATTTGGCTCCTCTGGGAGCCAAATCTGCCCCTTTGCAACGGCAGGGCCTGGAGAAGGAGAGAGCTTTGAATGTAGAGGAAGATGGCGGTGTCTTGCTGGACTCTGACTTCCTCTCCCTCTTTGTCTTCTTCTCTAGTCCTCTTGGTCTTTCCTTGTTTCTTTGTTCCCGGAGGTTCTTCACTTTGGTGGGATCAACTGCTCCAGATACCTGTGGGTTCCCTAGCTCTGCTATTCTGCCTCCTCCTGCAACAATCTAGGGAGTAGGCAGCATCTGGTGTGCCTGTCTTCTGAGAGCCTTTTTAATATTATTTCATTTCTTTTAACCTTTATTAAGACAAACATTGAGCTGAGAAGAGTCTATACTCCCACCAGAGACACTCTCCATTTCGATATTAAAAACAAAACGAAACCAAACCTAAACACTCCCAACCTGAGGCCCGGAGGAGAGAGAGAGGAGAGAAAAAGGAAAAAAAAGAAAAAGAATATCCTAGAGATATTTTTACCTTCAAAGATCCATCACTCATTACTGCATATCACAGACACGTCTACAATCTCATCTTCTTACAATTCTCCGTGAAATAAGTGTAAATGGAAAATAATACCCCATTTTGAAAGTTCAACAAAATGTCTTTATCCACCAAATGTAGCCCCAGCTGTCTCATTTTCAGAAACAAAGCCTGATTTTAAATAGCAACTCACCACCCAAATAAACACCGGCAGCTCCCTCCAGCTCTGCACGCCAGGGGCTGCTGCGGTACCCCGCAATCGCCCACCTCTCAGTCAACATAGGATGGACTTCTGGGAGGCCAAACACCCAGCTCTAGTGGGTTCAGGAGTCCCTCCCTCTGAGGAGGGAGAAACGGTAGAATACTGTAAACATTTAGAGCTGGCTCTCCCTCACCACCCAAGGAGATGGTTACCTGGGTTACCCGTCTCCACAAGTGCCCTCATCCCTCCCCAGACCACCAAGGGCACACACCATCACCCCAGCCCAGGAAGAGGAGGAAGGAGAAGCTTTCACTAGCACCTGACTTCCACTTTGACAAACAAACGATGCACCACAGTAGACTTGCAAGTGGAAAGGTGCTCAGAAGCACGAAGAGGGGGAAAAGCTCATACTCGAAGGCTTAACCCCCTTTCACTAACCAGTTCTTTGACATGGAGCAAATATTCCAGACTCTCAGGTCCTCTGTTTCTTTTAAGTTCATATCTCCCACTACTAAGATGTCTGACAGGGATTCCAATCAGAGCATCCCAAACTCCTGCTCTTTCCCTTCCTCCATTTTCTCTGCTTCAATTTAAAGCAACTCTATCTGTCCAGTTGATCAAGTTAAAAAACAACAGCAGCATTATGACTCTGCTTGCGCATCTGATCTGACAGCAAAACATGTTGATTCTACCTTCAAATACAGCCCGCCATTCTCTCCACCAGCATCCCTGTGGTGGAGACCACTGGCATTGCTAACTGTCTCCCCCCTCGGTGTGCTTTGGCAGCAGGGTAGGATGTGGACGACACTGAATCTGCAGCCACCTTTCTCAGACTTCATCCCCGGCTCAGTCACTGACTAGCTGTGTGGCCAAAGGTAAAAAGAAAACATTAACAGTTAGTCACTCAGTCGTGCCAGACTCTTTGTGACCCCATAGACTGTAGCCCGCCAGGCTCCTCTGTCCATGGGATTCTCTAGGCAAGATTACTGGAGTGGGTTGCCATGCCCTCCTCCAGGGGATCTTCCCAACCCAGAGGTCAAACCTGTGTGTCCTGCATTGCAGGCAGATTCTTTGCCATCTGAAGTCAGGGAAATCTGTGCTGTGGGGCCAGGTTCTCGATAATCTCTCCATGCTTGTCTTTTCTCATCTATAAACTGGGAGTCACAATAGACTCTACCTAATATGGTTGTTGTGAGGATTGACTTAGAAAAAACAGTGGCTGGTGCATAAGAAGTGCTATGTAAGTATTAGCTGTTATTATTGATTTATATTAGTCTCAACACAGCACCAGAATGATCCTGTTAAAATATGTCAGGACTTTACTGGTGGTCCACTGGTTAAGAATCCGCCTGCCAATGCAGGGGACTCAGGTTCAATCCCTGGTCCAGGAAGATCCCATGGACTGCAGGGGAACCAAGACTGTTTACCACAGCTGCTAACCCCGTGTGCCTAGAGCTGTGCTCTGCAACAAAAGAAGCCACCACAATGAGAAGCCTGTGCATTGGAACCGGGGAGTAGCCCTTGCTCACTACAGCTACAGAAAGCCCCCGTGAAGCAATGAAGAGCCAGTGCAGCCAAAAATAATATACGTATAAATCAGACCCTGTCACTTCTCTGTTCAGAATCTTCAGTATCTCCTTCAGGATAAAACCCGAAGTCCTTTTCCTCCAAAGCCGCGTGAGTGCTGATCACCTGTACCTCTCCTGTGTGCATTCTGTTCCAGTCACTTGGAGCTTGCGTTTCCTGGCACCCACGGTGATCTTTCCTCTGGCTGTTGCTTCTGCCACATGGAGTGCTCCTTTCTCTGAGGGCCATGTGACTTTTTCCCTCCCTCCATTCAAAGATCACCTTCTCCATTGAGGTCTTCTCCGACGACTCTATTTAAAATTAAATCCAAATGCTCTCCATTCCTTTTTTTTCTGCTTTATTTTTCTCCTTAGCACGTATCACTACCTAATATACTATGTATTGTACTTATTTATTTCACTTACTATCTGTCTCTTTCCATTAGACTGTAAGCCCCATGAGTGTAGGATTTTCTCATCTGTTTCTTCACTGATATATTCCCAACACTAAAATAGTACCTGATGCAAAATGGACACTCAATAAATATTTGTTCAATGGATGAATATAAACGCACTTAAACCTGACATTCCTGAAGACCTCCCCTTTTAGGTTAACGTCCTGGGATTGCATAATATATCTTCTTATCTGTAGAGCAGAAGTGTCTGCACTTATACGATCTAAAAGAGGGGCTTCTCAGGTGGCACTAGTGGTAAAGAATCTGCCTGCCAATGTAGCAGATGCAAGAGACGTGGGTTCGATCCCTGGGTCAGGAAGATCCCCTGGAGAAGGAAATGACAACCCACTTCAGTATTCTTGCCTGGGAAATCCCAAGGACAGAGGAGCCTGGCAGGCTATACAACTGAGCCCATACACATCTAAAAGAGGTTAAATGACTTTTCAAGAGCCTCTGGAGCCCAGATCTTGTGACAGACTTCAGCTCTCTTCCCTCCCCTCTGAGCCTCCTGATAACATTGCTCTTTCCTAGACACATTTGCTAAATGGATGGATGGATGGGTGGATGGGTGCATGCATGCAGAAAAGAATCCCCCTCCTCCTTGGCATACAGGCAAAAGATGGTAAAACTAGCCTGAGGAGAAGGCTGGAGTTCGCTTTGACAGCGTGAGGCTGACACAGAGCCCAGCCAGGAGGGCAGGGTCCCTCAGTGCTCATGCCTGGCCATGAATCATCCCTGGTGATTCAGGAGCTGGGAGGCCTGTCAGAGAAACCTCAGATGGAATTGATGTATCAAGGTGTCACTCTCTCCAAGTTGTTTATCAGAAGTGACACCGTGGGAGATTGACAGGTAGTCACTGGACAAATAGACAGATCACAGGCTCATAGGAGATGCCTAGAAGGCCTGATGCTTGGGAAACTTGAGGCCAGGCTCTGGAGGGTGGGGGTTCCACAGAACTCTGCCAGCATTGTGACAGGTGGGCAGGAGGCATGCTGGGTGGAGCAGTAGTCACCAACATGGGTTCCTGTCCCAAGGACCTCATGGGTCTCTTAGGGTCAGGGATGTTCTTCTTTCTTTCTTTCTTTTTTGCCAGCTTTATTTCTTTTTGCTTTTTTCTTTTCTTTTTCAGAGAGCTAACCACCTCACATCAACCCTACAATGTCCACATGAAAGGGGCCCCTGAGATGTACAGAAAGTATAGGTTGACCAAAACACAGCCTGCCTCTGGGCCCCACATGTGGGGCCGTTACACCTTCTCAGATCTGCATCAACCTGCTGTCCACCTCTGTTTAACACGAGAACTATGGCTAATGCCATGCTATGCCCTTAGCACACCTTGTTTTACCTCACAACAGCCAGATACGGTAGCTATTGTATTCCCCATTGGAGAAGGAAATGGCAACCCACTCCAGTATTCTTGCCTAGAGAATCCCGTGGACAGAGGAACCTGGTGGGCTGCTGTCCATAGGGTTAAACAGAGTTGGACAAGACTGAAGTGACTTTCATGTATGCATGCATTGGAGAAGGAAATGGCAACCCACTCCAGTGTTCTTGCCTGGAGAATCCCAGGGACGGGGGAGCCTGGTGGGCCGCTGTTGATGGGGTCGCACAGAGTCGGACACGACGGAAGCGACTTAGCAGCAGCAGCAGTATTCCTCATATTATAGTAGAAGAAATGAGACTCTAAAGGTTAAATTACTTGTTTGGACCATAGGGCTAGACAGTGGCTGAACCAGGATTGCAATCCAGGTCTGTGTAACTCACCTCCTTCTTAACTACTCAGCATCACTCCACAGACTATCAGAACCTGACTTTCATCCCACCCCTTGGCCAGGTCCTCAAAGCCCATCACTGCCAGGCACTTCCAATGACATCCCATTCTTCCAACACATATGTTCTGCTTAAGCCAAACTCATACTTCTTCCAACTCCCATTCTTTTGTGAGTTTCTCAAAGGTCTTGTTGTCTTTGTACCTCGGAGCTGAGTGAGCGTAGTGCCTGGCTTACAGTTAGGGTTAAACAAATGTTTGTTGAATAAAGGAACGACTTGTTTAGATCGCATCTCTGTGCCCTGTAGCTGCCAAATTTGTCTCCATGCCTAGTGTCCAGTCCATATCTCTCCATACCCTCAAAGCCTAAGTTAAAACTCGATATTTTTCTGTTGGTTAGAAGTGGATCTTGGTGTAAAATTTAAACTATATATTATATTATATACCAAAATTTGACAAAGTATAATAAACACCTTGCATGTGTGCTAAATCGCTTCAGTTGTATTTGACTGGTTGTGACTCTATGGACTGTAGCCCACCAGGCTCCTCTGTCCATGGGATTTCCAGGCAAGAATACTGGAGTGGGTTGCCATGCTCTCCTCCAGGGGATCTTCCCAGCCTTCATCTCTTATGTCTCTTGCATTGGCAGAAGGGTTCTTTACCACTAGCACCACCTGGGAACCCCAATAAGCACCTTGAAGTGAAGTGAAGTTGCTCAGTTGTGTCCGACTCCTTGTGACCCTGTGGACTGTAGCCCACCAGTCTCCTCCATCCATGGGATTCTCCAGGCAAGAATACTGGAGTGGATTGCCATTTCCTTCTCCAGGGGATCTTCCCGATCCAGGGATCGAACCCAGGTCTCCCACATTGCAGGCAGATGCTTTAACCTCTGAGCCACCAGGGAAGCCCAATAAGCACCTTAGAAATACATTAATCCTTGCCTCAGTGATTTATTTCTAGGAGTTTATTCTAAAGAAAAATAACAAAACACACATAAACAGGAAGAGGTAAATGCCAAGATGTTCACTGCCGCATTGTTTAAGATGACACAAAACAAGAAATCCCTGGAATGTCCAATAAGAGAGGATTGGTTAAAGAAATTACGTTCTCTTTTATAGTCACACAATAGAATACTTAGTAGTCATTAAAAATAATGAAGATATATATATCTATTGACATAGGAAATTAAGTGAAAAAAGTAGGTTATAAAATAGTACACCCAGAATAATTCGATTTTTATTAAAATTGTATGAATATAAATATATGCATCAAAAAATGTCTAAGAAAACATATATCAACTTGTAGACAATGGTTATCTTCAGGTAGGGATTAAGGGTAATTTTTTTCTTCTTTTTACTTATTCATTTTCTCATTTTCTGCAAAGTACATGTTCAAAAAGAAAGATAAATGGACATTTTCTAAGAAATATTCCCTAATTACTCTTACCTCTCATGCATGTGTGCTCAGTCGTGTCCAACTCTTGTGACCCCCTGGACTGTAGCCTCCCGGGCTCCTCTGTCCATGGGGTTCTCCAGGCAAGAATACTGGAGTGGGTTGCCATTTCCTCCTCCAAGGGATCTTTCCAACCCAGGGATCGAGCCCACGTCTCCCGCATTGCAGGTGGGTTCTTTCCTCCCTTATCCTCCCCGGATCAGAAGGCCCCCAGTGCTTGGTACTGTTTCAGCACAGGTGCTGGGTTGGTTTGATTGCAAGAGTCTAGCATGGTTCCCATGGGTGATTATTTTCACTCCCCTTATAAACTCTTGGATGGCTGGTGTCCCTTCAATCTGTTGTCGCTGTTTTCTTTTAAACTGCAGAATTCAGTATAGTATATGAGAGCGCTAACATTTTTTCTTTCTCCCCACTGTTTATTCCTATGAGATAGAACATAAAGAGAGCTGAGCTCATGGGGAGAAAGGGGGATGAAGCCATTTCCCCAGGGCTTCAGACCCAAATTAGCCTATGACGCCAAAGGTAATAAATAATCCAGCAACCTCTGAGGTCAGGGCCCTGGCCTCCTCCGCAGCTGCCCTGCCCTGCACAATAGGGCACAGGCACAGATGATTCATGGAGATGCTGGCTGGGCTCCTGCCAGACTGGCCTGAAGAGGCTCCACAGTTGGAAGTAGATAGGCCTGAAAATACGGTCCCCCTGGGACCGCCGGGGCCATGCTCTGGGGAGCTGGACTGGTCGGGGCCTGGAGGGGTTTCTGAGACTCGGGGCTGGAGGCACACGGCTGCCTCGGCCTTCTTCTATCTGTGCAGCTGGAGCCCCAGGGAGAAATCTACAGCCATTACCCAAGCAGACAGAGCAAAAAGAAATGAGTTTAAAGCACCAGAAGGAGGACTTAGATAATAATAATGTAGTGAGTGGTTTGGGTAGCAACTGTTGTGATAATATTTCCTCCCATTTGTACAGAGCTTGACTGTGCACAAAATGCTTTCACATATATTATCCTATTTGACCCTCACAACAACCCTGTGAAATAGTCAGTCTTCACCAGATTTTCCATCTGCTGACTTCACTCTGCTAGAAGGAGGTCTACCTGAGTGGGAGGAAAGAGACACAGGTCAGTGCTAAAGGAATTTCATGGGCACGTTTCAAGAACAGGGGCCTCCTTCCTGTGTTCGGATGAATTTGAGAGAGAGATTCTGGCTGGGTGTGGGGGAATGAAATGACCCCTGAAGCCCCACATTCATGCCAGGGTAGCTGGGCAGGCAGGAAGGCCATAGCCACGGACATAGAAGTGTGACTGCCATGGCTTCAAACACATGCCTCGTGGCCCAGTGAGGACAGAGATTTGCTCCTTTTGCAGAGACCAATGGACGAAGATGTTGGAGTCCGCAATGGGATTCTCTGCCCAGGCTTCGGACAAGACTCCGTGGTGCCGTGTGTGAGCTCATGAGGGTAACGAGCGGGGATAGAGGAGGAGCAAGGGTCTAGGGAGAGCAGGTCTGTCCTTGAGAAGGCTCTGAAAATTAGAAAGAAAATTGTCTCTGAGTTTGTCCTGTAGGTGCCACAGGCAGGTGGCAGGAGACTCAGGCAGGGAAAGCTGGGTAGGAAGACAGCAGCTTTGCCTCGTTGCACAAGTGGATAGATGTGGTCCGGGGTCCATCTCGCTCTCAGAGGGGTTCCCAGGGTGGATTTGCCCCGCCTCATCTTACAGGTGCAGCCATTCTTTCATTTCCTTCCAAGCCTCTCGGCCATCAAATTGGTGCACTTACCCTTGTCCCTGTCCCCGCCCCCCGCCTCCGCCGCCCCGTCCCCCGCCCGCCCCCCACCCCGCCGCCCCACCACCGCACCCTGGCCGAATTCCTCTCTGATTTGGCTCTGTGGGCCTGTCCTTCTGGGTTTTGTGAGCTTCAAAGATGCAGCCCAGCCACTCCCAAGCATCAGTCTGCATTATCTTTGCTTCAGGGACGAGGAAGAATGGTACCTTTTGTGCTCAGAATAATGTTGCTTCAAGGAGTTTATATTGTTGGGGTCTGGTTAGGAAGATGGAAACCAAGCCAGGCATTTTAACAGAAAGGATTTGACACAGGGGATTGATTTAACAGACGCAGACAGTTTTTACCTAGGTCTGGGTGAGAAGAGCTTGGGGCTGTCTCAATCCAGAAGCTCCTGGGAGGGCCCCTGCACAGCTGGGATCTAGACCTTAACGGGGGTTGGGGGTAGGGGGTGCAAACAGGCTTCTGATGCACTAGACCCTGAAGGAGGGCCCCAGGGCTGCCTGTGTCTCAGGAGTTAAGAGGAGAGGCTCTGCAGAGCTGGGACTCCATCTGCTGAGAAGGGGAACTCCCTGGCTGGTGCTGGGACCTCTGAGGGGATGTGCAGTGAGCCCAGGACTGGGACAGCCTGGAAACACTACCGCCTCTGGGCAAAGGGCTCCTATGCTGGGGAAGAAGCAGCAAGTGAACAGGAAAGAGCTATCTCCCTGCCTCAGTGTTCCAGTCTCCCTCTAGCTCCCTCTATTGGCAACCAAACAAGAGCTAGGGGGGTGGGGGGGTGGGGTGGGGTGGCAGGAGAAAATCAACGTGCAGAGTCCCAGCCCAGGACAGAGTCCCAGTCCCAGCATCACAAAGCAAAACACAGAAAGGTGGGTTTGCAGCTTCATGACTGGCCCGGAGCCTTATTTCCAGAAGATGGATTAATGGGGGGACATTTTCCAGACAGACGTAAGGAACTTCAGAAGGTAGTTGGACTCTGTTATAGCCCATGCACTCGGGTGCTCCTTGAGTCACCACGTCTGCTCTCCCAGTTCTTCACTTTTGATAGGTCTTAGGGCTTTTGCACATTGCATTAAAAAAAAATGTAGGGTGGGCATGTCTCCATCTTATCCCCTTTGGGATCATCTTGATCCTTTGACCCTTGCCCTAGACTGAACAAGGCCCACTTCCAAGTCATAGGAAAAATAGAGCTTCAAGTGTCAAACAATAATAGCAAGATATTATCAATGTAGGCCTGTGATTGTGTCGTATAAAAAATAAAACACACACCAGTTAATCAAAGCACTACAGACACTTTTAAGTAATCCCACTTTGGCTTTGCATAACTCCATATACTGCCAGCAGCGCTCTTGTCTACCACCAGAGACCGTAATATACATCAAAAATTCTCCTTTAAATTTATTTTCAGTAAAGATTGGTCTTTTGAACTGCGGCAGTGGAGGCTTAAGGGTACAAAATCTCTCTCGCCTTTTTCTCTTTCTTTTGCTGGCTCCCCTGTCTTTCTCTTTGGTGGGGCGGGGACTCGGGCGGGGGATAAAGAGCAGCAGTAGGTTCCACACATCTTGTCGAACCTTCTGTCCTTTGCATGGATCAGTTCCTCTCATCTGCCACTTGATTAAGACATTAAAGCAGGAAGGTGAAGGAAGGTTGAGCTGCAGTGAGAGGGAGTGGGAACAATTCCCTTCCATTCGCCTTGGAGAAAGGCTCCGATTGCTGGGTTCAGGATGGTACTGGGCTTTCCCAGCTATGATGGTGCAGCTGTGGTGCTTTCTCAGAACCCCAGATTGTGTGGGATGCGCAGGGGTACCGAGGACACCCCCACCCTGATGCTGAACCCTGCCTTACTCCCTCACCGACAGGACAGCAAACAGGATAGCCTTCCCAACTTCCCAACAAAGGGGCTGTGGCAGGTCACTTCGTTATGAGAGTACATTTTAGTGGCTAAAGCTAGTCCTAGTGTGAATCAATCAGAATTAATGACTCGATAGCTGTTTGACCTGATGCCAGTGTTTATTATGGTAAAATATACATAGCATAACAGTTGCCATTTTAAGTGTACAGTTCAGGGGCATCAGATTCTTTCACCCTGTTGTGCTACCATCACCACCATCCATCTTGAGAACTATTTTATGTTCCCAAACTAAAACTCTATACCTTTTAAATCAGGGGTCCCCAGCTCCCGCCACGTAAGCAGGAAGTGAGTGGTGGGGGAGGGCGTGAAGCTTCATCCGCATTTACAGCCTCTCCCCAGCGCTTGCATTTCTGCCTGAGCTCCGCCTCCTGCCACGGTAATTCAGTGGTGTCACAATACATGTCGTGTGTTTGAATCATTCTGAAACCACCCCACCGGTTCGTGGAAAAATGTCTTCCATGAGACCCATCCCTGATGCTGAAAAGGTTGGGGGATCATGGTTTTAAATAATAACCCCCCAACCCCACCCCAGCCTCCAGCCACCACTGTTCTGCTTTCTGTCTCTATGAATCTGACACTCTGGGTATCTCATGCAAGTGAAATCATACTGTATTTCTCTACTGTGACTGGTTTAATTCTCTTAGCACGATGTCCTCACGATTTATCCATGTTATAAGATGTACCCCCTAATGTCAGGTTTTTCCTCTTAATAAACAGAGGGTTGCCAGCTTATGCACTGTTTTTTGCCCTGCCTCAAATGAAGAGTGGGTTAAGGGAAACTTAGAGTGGGGGGAGAGGAGGATGTCTCTACAGACCCTTAGAGCCAGAAGGGGGCTTAAATGTCACCTGACTCTGCCTCCTGACATCAGAGGACACCCTTACTTCTACCTCTGAGCAGAAGGGTGGGCTGATAAGAGTATTTTTTTTTAAAGCAATTTATCATTTTCCCCTCAGAGTTTGTATCTATTATCTCACATGATCAAAACAATCATCCTAAGGTAGGTCCAGGCAGGTCTTATTTTCCTCACTTTACTGAGAGTGACATCAACACCAAAAGAGTAGAGATGAATTTGCTCCTGATCTATCGACCTCTTGCTTCCAGTCTCCATCCTCTCTACAACACCACGCTGCTTCCACACTAACACAGGTGTGTAACACTGATTGTATTGGGTTGGCCAAAATACTCATTCAGATTTTTCCATAATGTCTTATGGAGAAATTAGAACAAATTTTTTTGGCCAACCAAATATTTCATTTCTTATCCCAGGATCACTTACCTCTTTTCTATCTTCTTGGAGTTTCTGCCTCAGAGTCCCAAGTCAGTTATCTGAACCTCTTAGATCATGTTCCAGAAAGGGAAAGGGGCCAGTTAGTCACTATCAGATATGAGCTGGGGTGAAGATAGGAGCTCAGAGCAAAGGGAGCAATTACACCTGAAATTGCAATTCCATAGCTTCATCCAGGAACCATCTTACGAGTGGGGAGATTCCTTCCAGCATCTGACCCAAGTCTCTTCCACAATCGTAACAATTTTCTTCCCCCTTGTCCTGAGCTCTGTGGGAACAGAGGGGCTGCCACTGTCATTTACGCTGTAAGAGGCAGACCTCTCCCTCAGCCTCCTTGGCTCTTGGCTGAATCTCTCAGTCCTGAGCTTCCATGGGGAAGAGAGGAATTGACCAGTGGAGATTCTCCTTGTCGCCGATCCTGACAGCTGCAGCTGCGTTGTAAGCACTCCGGGTGCCATGAGGGTCATCCCAAGGGCTTTCTCCCCAGGGTCTCCCAAGTCTCGGGTGACATTTAAGAAGCACAAGCTGCCTTCCATCTGTCCACTCTAGGGGTCAGGTGCCCCCAAATGGTACAGGACAGGGGACAAAGGGCAAAGAGAAGCATGTCGATCAGAACATCAGAAGAGGATAAATAAGGACTGTCCTATTGGCTGTCCAGGCCTTCCTTTTGATCTTCTGAAAGGAACACAACTCTCCAATAAATTCTGCAGCCTTATGTAAATAAGCACTGGCCTTTGACCTTCTCTTTAGCCAGTGCCCTGGATTCCTAAGAATGAACACACAGGTACGTGCCCTAGGAGGCTGTAGCAGCTGGGCTGGGAACCATGAAAGACATCCCACAGAGAAGGTGGCGAGACAGTGGGGCCAAATGGTGACGTGCAAAAGTGGATAAATACTATGGAATCTATTTCTCTGGGGATGGGGTGGCTTAGAGGGGCTTCCCTGGGTGGCTTGGTGGTGAAGAATTTGTCTGCACTGCATGAGCTGCAGGAGATGCAGGTTCGATTCCTGGGTTGGGATGATCTCCTGGAGAAGGAAATGGAAACCCACTCTAGTATTCTTGCCTGGGAAATCCCAGGGAGAGAGGAGCCTAGCAGGCTACAGTCCATGGGGTCAGGAAGAGTCGGATATGGCTAAGTACATATGCACAGAGAGGCTGAAAGGTGCTGGCTCCCAAGTAGCCTAGGTGGGAACAGACAAAACAATCTTGGCTGGGCTTGAGCAGCCAAAAGACTCCAGAATCGCAGGTCTGAGCCTCTGGAGTTTTCTTTTCAGCTGCTCCAGCTGCAGTTCCTGAAAGGCTGGCACTTGAGTGAAGCATTCCCAACTCAGACATGAGTCACGCCAGCTTATTTTAAGGCCTGACCTCTTCCTGGGGAGGGGACTCCAGCCTGGAAAGCCACGTGCTGGAAGGCGACCATGGCCCCAGGCCAAGGGAAACAGAGGCCCCTGCAGCTCCCTGCCAGCCTCCTCCTTGCTAAGCCCAGTGTCAGCCGAGGCGGCAACATCTGACACCAAGCCCACTCCCTCCCCGGGGCAGGGGTACTTCGACAAGCAGCTCCAGCAGCTCTGGGCCCATGGAGAGCCCAGTGAAGGCTGGGGTGGGGCAGCAGGGCAGGGACAGGAAGCCCTGTTTTTTCCCTCTTTCTGGAGGCGCTGGCCTTGTTTCTAAGTCCACACCAAATCTCCCTGTTAGGTCACTGTACTCTTTAGGGGATAAATGGACAAAAGGGAGTCTGAAATCTCATGCTTACTCGACCCAGGGTATTTAAGTCTTTCTATGATTCACAGCCCATTTCCATATTCAGGCCCACTTACAGAGAAGGTCCCAGGGAAACCTCAAAGCTGTTCTGATTGCACGGGCTCATCCTGTGTCTTCCTGAAAGGTTCTCGACTGGCCTCTCAGAGTCGACAGCATCAACGCTTATGAAGAAAAACTAATAGTTCCAGCTGCTAGTCATTGAAAAGTCACTTAATATTTCTCAGTGCAAGGAGCTACACTTAATGGGACACAATGTTTTTTCCCTAAGCAGTTCGAAAAAAACCCTTGACATCCTATTAATAATGTCAAGTTTTATTGGCTCTCTCATTTGACATGATATTAAACTTTTCAGACTCTATCTCGACTGAGGTACAAGGTTGTTAAAATGCGGATGGATTGGAGCATTACAAAACGCAGCATGGAAATGATGCCTCTCCTGGTGAGCACAGAGAGATGGGAAGGGGTGAGACGGAGGGCTCAAGAGACAAATCCTACCTTGTGGAAGACCTCTGAGGATGCTGCCCCTTCCCTTGCTGTTTTTCTCTAACACCAATGGGGCTTCAAAGCTCCATGGCCCTGGGCCACTCATTGTTCTCTGCAAGTTTACTTCCCTTCATAAAATGAAGTGAAAACATCAAAGTCAAGACAATTGACAGAGTCTGTGGAAATCCAAGCAAAGCTTTGTTCCATGGCACTTCCCTGGGCCAGGAAATGCCTGGCTTACTAACAAAAACAACACACAACAAGAATGGCTAAGGTTACTAGGAAGCTTCCATAAGCCTCTCATCCTTCTCCATCAGCGGACACACAGAATGAAAACCACAATCACAGAAAACTAACCAAACTGATCACATGGACCACAGCCTTGTCTGCTGCTGCTAAGTCACTTCAGTCGTGTCTGACTCTATGTGATCCCATAGACAGCAGCCCACCAGGCTCCACTGTCCCTGGGATTCTCCAGGCAAGAACACTGGAGTGTGTTGCCATTTCCTTCTCCAATGCATGAAAGTGAAAAGTGAAAGTGAAGTCGCTCAGTCCTGTCTGACTCTTTGCGACCCCATGGACTGCAGCCTACCAGGCTCCTCTGTCCATGGGATTTTCTAGGCAAGAGTACCGGAGTGGGGTGCCATTGTCTAACTCAATGCAACTATGAGCCAAGCCATGTAGGGCCACCCAAGATGGATGGGTAATGATGGAGAGTTCTGACAAAACATGGTCCACTGGAGTCACTTCAGAACCACTTCAGAATTCTTGCCTTGAGAACCCCATGAATAGCATGAAAAGGTAAAGATAGGACACTGACAGATGAACTCTGCAGGTCAGTGGGTGCCCAATATGCTACTAGAGAAGAGCAGAGAAATAGCTCCGGGAGGAATGAAGAGGCTGAGTCAAAGTAGAAACAACACCCAGTTGTGGATGTGACTGGTGATGGAAGTAAAGTCCAATGCTGTAAACAGAAATACTGCATAGGAACCTGGAATGTTAGGTCCATGAATCAAGGGACATTGGAAGTGGTCAAACAGGAGATGGCAAGAGTGAACATCAACATTTTAGGAATCAGTGAATTAAAAAGGACTGGAATTGGTGAATTTAGCTCAGATGACCATTATATCTACTTCTGTGGGCAAGAATCCCTTAGAAGAAATGGAGTAGCCCTCATAGTCAACAAAAGAGTCCAAAATGCAGTACTTGGGTGCAATCTCAAAAATGACAGATAGATCTCTGTTCATTTCCAAGGCAAACCATTCAATATCACAGTAATCCAAGCCTATGCCCCAACCAGTAATGCTGAAGAAGCTGAAGTTGAATGGTTCTATGAAGACCTATAAGACCTTTTAGAACTAACACCCAAAAAAGATGTCCTTTTCATTATAGGGGACTGAAATGCAAAAGTAGGAAGTCAAGAAACACCTGGAGTAACAGACAAATTTGGCCTTGGAGTACAAAACAAAGCAGGTCAAAGGCTAATAGAGTTTTGCCAAGAGAATGCACTGGTCATAGCAAACACCCTCTTCCAACAACACAAGAGAAGAGTTGATACATGGACATCACCAGATGGTCAATACGGAAATCAGATTGAGTATATTCTTTGTAGGCAAAGATGGAAAAACTCTATACAGTCAGCAAAAACAAGACCGGAGCTGACTGGCTCAGATCATGAACTCCTTATTGCCAAATTCAGACTTAAATTGAAGAAAGTAGGGAAAATCACTAGACCATTCAGGTATAACCGAAATCAGATCCCTTATGATTATACAGTGGAAATAACTAATAGATTCAAGGGATTAGATCTGATAGACAGAGTGCCTGAAGATCTATGGATGGAGGTTTGTGACATTGTACAAGAGGCAGTGATCAAGACCATCTGCAAGAAAAAGAAACGCAAAAAGGCAAAATGGTTGTCTGAGGAGGTCTTAAAAATAGCTGTGAAAAGAAGAGAGGTAAAGGCAAAGGAGAAAAGGAAAGATATACCCATTTGAATGCAGAGTTCCAAAGAATAGCAAGGAGAGATAAGAAAGCCTTCCTCAGTGATCAATGCAAAGAAATAGAGGAAAACAGTAGAATGGGAAAGACTAGAGATCTCTTCAAGAAAATTAGAGATACCAAGGGAACATTTCATGCAATAATGGGCTCAATAAAGGACAGAAATGGTATGGACCTAACAGAAGTAGAAGATATTAAGAAGAGGTAGCAAGAATACACAGAAGAACTATACAAAAATTGTCTTCATGACCCAGATACAAGATGGTGTGATCACTCACCTAGAGCCAGACATCCTGGAATGTGAAGTCAAGTGTGCCTTAGGAAGCATCACTACAAACAAAGCTAGTGGAGGTGATGGAATTCTAGTTGAGTTATTTCAAATCCTAAAAGATGATGCTGTAAAAGTGCTGCACTCCTTATACCAGAAAATTTGGAAAACTCAGCAGTGGCCACGGGACTGGAAAAGGTCACTATTCATTCCAGTCCTAAAGAAATCCTAAAGAAAGGCAATGCCAAAGAATGCTCAAACTACTGCACAGTTGCACTCATCTCACACGCTCGCAAAGTAATACTCAAAATTCTCCAAGCAGGCTTCAACAGTATGTGAACCATAAACTTCCAGATGTTCAAGCTGGTTTTAGAAAAGGCAGAGGAAGCAGAGATCAAATTGCCAACATTTGCTGGATCATGGAAAAAGCAAGAGAGTTCCATGGATCATGGAAAAAGCAAGAGAGAAGTAGAAAAACATCTACTTCTGCTCTATTGACTACACCAAAGCTTTTGACTGTGTGGATCACAATAAACCATGGAAAATCCTCCAAGAGATGGGAATACCAGACCAACTGACTTGCCTCCTGAGAAATCTGTATGCAGGTCAAGAAGCAACAGTTAGAACTGTACACGGAAAAACAGATTGATTCCAAATAGATAAAGGAGTGTATCAAGGCTGTATATTGTCACCCTGCTTATTTAACTTGTATGCAGAGTACATCATGCTAAATGCTGGGCTGGATGAAGCACAAGCTGGAATTAAGATTGCTGGGAGAAATATCAATAACCTCAGATATGCAGATGACACTACCCTTATGGCAGAAAGTGAAGAGGAAGTAAAGAGCCTCTTGACGAAAGAGAAGAGTGAAAAAGTTGTCTTAAAATTCAACGTTCAGAAGATGAAGATCATGGCATCTGGTCCCATCACTTCATGGCAAATGGATGGAGAAACAATGGAAACAGTGAGAGATTTTATTTTCTTGGGCTCCAAAAATCACTGCAGATGTTGACTACAGCCATGAAAGTAAAAGATGCTTACTCCTTGGAAGAAAAGCTATGACCAACCTAAATAGCATATTAAAAAGCGGAGACATTACTTGCCAACAAAGGTTCATCTAGTCAAAGCTATGGTTTTTCTAGTAGTTATATATGGATTTCTTTCTTATAAAGAAAGCTGAGTGCTGAAGAATTGATGCTTTTGAACTGTGGTGTTGGGGAAGATGTTTGAGAGTCCCTTGGACTACAAGGAGATCCAACCAGTCCCTCCTAAAGGAAATATGTCCTGACTATTCATTGGAAGGACTGATGCTAAAGCTGAAACTCCAATACTTTGGCAACCTGATGTGAAGAGCTGACTCATTTAAAAAGACCCTGATGCTGAGAAAGACTGAGGGCAGGAGGAGAAGGGGACAACAGAGGATGAGATGGTTGGATGGCATCCCTGACTTGATGGACATGAGTTTGAGTAAGCTCCAGGAGCTGGTGATGGACAGGGAGGCCTGGTGTGCTGCAGTCCATGGGGTCGCAGAGTCAGACACGACTGAGTGACTGAACTAAACTGAACCCAACTAAAGGTTACTAGTGCCAACACATGGCTGACTTTGTTCTCGGTGCTTTACCGTATTAACTCCTCTTGGCTCCTTATGACAACTGCATATTGCTGTTTAGTCGTAAAGTTGTGTCCCAGTCTTTGTAACCCAGGGACAACTGGATTAATTACCTGCTATTGCAGTCCTCATTGGGCTTCCCAGGTGGCCTTAGAGGTAAATAACCTGCCTGCCAATGCAGGAGATGTGGGTTCAATTCTTGGGTTGGGAAGATCCCCTGGAGAAGGAAATGGCAACCCACTCCAGTATTGTTGCCTGGAGAATCCCATGGAGAGTCCACAGGGTCACAAAGAGTTGGACACAACTGAAGTAACTTAGCACTCACGCACACACACTGTCCTCATTGTCCCCATTTTGAAGGTTCAAAACTGAAAGAAAAATTTGCCCAAATCTCAGAGCTAGTAAGTAACACACCTGGGAATCCTATCCTAGCAGGATGTAGGTTGCCACTAAAGACTTAACCATTCTTCCACTCACTGGGACCCAGTTTGGAAATGGAGTGTCCCAGCTGCAGAGGTTAGGGACCCCAGCCTGGTCCTTACACCTCTTGCCATTCCTGCCATCTCTCCCTGTTTCACTGTGGGGACCTGACGTGAAGTAAGCAAGAGGTTTCTTGCAGACAAGTATTGACTCTGCCTGTCAGGCACAAAACCATAAATAACATATATTAAGCAAAGAATACACCAGCAACCCAATAATGCTTGTCTAAAGCCATTTTGATGTTGGAGAGCTACAGTAATACTTTTATGCTTTGTTTAAAGAAATTGTTTCCAGCATATTTGTAGTGAAATCACTCCAAAGAGTTTATTTTGGATGATTGATTTATAGGAATCTGGCTTACACGCCCAGAGGATGACACTTAAATCATATCTTCTTTTCATTTATAATAAGGAACAAAATGATCATATTTTGACAAGTCTGATCATTTGGGGGGTTGAGCAGGTTTCCTCGGTGGGCTCAGTCTATAGCTCACAGAACTGAGAGAATATTATTACATCTCATTAAAATCAGCTGCAGCTGCTTCATCTGGCTGACCCAAGAAAAGAAAGCGATGGGCGGTTTACCTTGGAGTAGGCTGCCTACTGATTTTTAAGAACGGGACAACAGGAAGTACCTTCAGTTGTGACTGTCAAACCCTGCTGCCTTGGGTTTGAATTTACAGCACCTCCTTAAAGAAGACCCCCTCTGTCCCCCACAAAGGAGTGACTCGACTCACAAGGCTTTCTGCGCCCTCCCCTTGATGCTGTTGTGGGCTCTGACCTTCTGACCCTCTGACCCCACAGAGGCCTCATCACGTTCCCAGGCCTGGTGGGACTCTTAGCAAGGGTGACATTTGCTGCTTTAGTGCCTGTCTTCTCATTAGACCCAAAACGTCAGACTGTAGCCCTTGCTTGTTTTCAGATTTGCAGCTAGAACAGACGCTACCTGCATCCCATCCCCAGACCCATGCTGCTGCTCCTGTATTTGTACACAGCTGCTGGGCTGGGCTTTGCGTCAGTCCTGTCCTGCCAGAAGGGTCTTCTTTCTCCTCTCCTTCCCTTGCACACCACGGCAGGCATTCTCCTCTGATCTCCGTCTCTGGCAGGAGCCCGGCCCTCCACTCCTCCCGCTTCTTGGGAAGATGAGAGTTCAGTCTGTGACAACCACACAGTGAGAAGACCAGGAAAGTTCTCCTGGAACAAAACCTCCCCAAGTTCTCGGGGGCCGTGGAGGTCTGCGTAAGAGGAGTCCAGTGAAAGATCTTCCTTCTCTCATCTCCCTCTTTCATCTTCCGTAATCCCCTCCCCTCGACTTATCTTTCTTTTTCTCTCTGTCCCCAGCGCCCCGCCCCTCCTTTCTATTCACCATCAAGAACAGCCAATTTAGCGGGCAGCCGGACAGCTCCAGCGAAGCCCCTGGGATCAGTGGCTGTAGGGAATGGCGCAGCCAGAAGGGAAAATCAAAGATGAAATGAGCATTTGGATTGTACTGAAACTGAAGCTTAGCACCTTCTATGCATTATTCATGTGTGACATTGTCACCCCCTCAGCACACTCTCCACTGAGCTACAACAGAGCCCAGAGTCCTAGTGGCTTTGAACTACTTTGCTCTGTGACACTTATCTCTCCGCAGGCCTGCAAATGGCCCCGACAAAGCTGCGTTCTGGTCTGTCTGGTACAGCTGCAGGCCCAGTGAACGGGAAATCTCTGTCACACCAGAGGGCCAGACCTTCAAGGAGTGGGTCACAATGCTCGTTTGGTGTTGAACGCTCAATGCCTGAACCAAATATTCAAAATCTTACACAAGCTTCTGGCATCTATTTGATTGTTTTAAAATGTGAATTATGGACCTTTGGGGCAAGTCATTAGATATCTCTGAGCCTCAGTGTTCCATACGTAAAACTTAGAGCCATCATGACTTTCTTCCGGGGATGAAGTGAGAACTACATTAGTTAATACATGTAAAAGTGTTTAGTAAACTGTAAAATACTGAATGATTATAATAGCAGTTAAGGAAGGCTGAAATGTATTGGGCATTCACGATGTGCTGGCCATTATGTTCTGTGCACGTGCTCATTTAAGCCTCTCAAAACTCCCTGTGAGGTTGGTACCATATTATCCCCTTGTTTACAGATGAGAATCAGAGAAGTGAAGGCAAGTTCACAGCCTGGGAGGGGCCCAGCTGGGATTTCAACTCAGAACTGTCTCCCAAGACCCCATTCTTACTGTGGCAGCAGGGTATGATTATTGTCATTATCACTATCATCATGATCAATGAAGAGCAGTTTACTCTCTCAGTTTTGCACACAAACACAAATATTGATTTACTACCAGATCACAGATTTTCCCTTCCTCAGAATGCCCTGGACTGGGGACGTCCCTGTTGGTCCACTGGTTAAGACTCTGAGCTTCCAACGCAGAGGACATGGGTTCGATCCCTGGTCAGGGAATTAAGATCCTACATGCCGAGGGGCAACTAAGCCTCAACTAGAGAGAAGCCTGTGGGCCCCACAAAGAAGAAGCCACATGCTGCAATTAAGATCTGATGCAGCCAGAAATTAAAAATAAAAAAGAAGAAGAATGTCCTGGACTGGAGGCAGTCAGATATCCTGATTCAGTTTGTACCAGTTTTCCCTGGACCTGAAGGAGTGGGCCAGAGGCTATTTATTTGTAAGGCTGGCTGGGAAGAGTTGACTCCAGCTTGAGACTTCTGGAACGGGAGGTACTTTGGAGGTCCAACCCTGCCCCCTGTGGATCCCCAGAAGCAAGCTTTCACCCATTTTCTTTGAAACACATCTATGGAGAAAATCAGGGATGAGCTACTTTCTCCAGGAACTGCCACAGAGATTCGGGAGAGCTGTATGTAGAGAAGAGGCCGTGTGCAGCCCCTTTGATGGTGCCAATGGCAGATCTTTCCAGAGGATTACGGTGACATGACACTGAGCCCTCCTCACGGGCAGAATTTGGAATAATTACCCAGGGCAGACTCACTCAAAGAGGCAGTAAGCTGGCTAAGGCTCTTAGAAGGCAGGCCTGATGACATTGTTATGTATCCGTCCCAAGGCTCAGGACGCCACGGAGTCGGGTATTAGCTGATTATCTGATTCTGTCAGCAGAGAGCTTTCAGCGAGTCCAAGGAGCCAGCCCCCAGATTTGCTCCAGGAGACGCTAAGCTCAGACACCTGCAGAGGGTCCTTGTGTGAGTCTTGCCTCTGGGAAGCATCCTGGGCATGCATCACCAGGTCCTGTGTAGAAGTGGAGGCGGAAGCAGTGACCATCTTCCAGGGGTTCTGGGATTTTTGGGGCAGGTTAGTGGGCAGGTCTGTGCTTCCCTCCGTCCTAAACCCGATCTATTGGCTCTCTCTCCTGTAAAGACTTTAACACCACTAGACATTTGGTTTCAGTGGTCAAAAAGTTTTCCACCTGCAGCCTTGCTGGGGTTTTGAAGGTGATGTCGGAGTGGGTGGACAGGAGGATGTGAGGAAGAGCCCTTTTCGGGACAGACAGAGCTCGAGGTCCAAGGCAGGAAGCTGTGTAGGAGGGCATATTTCAATCAGGAGAGGCTCAAATGGCAGCAAGAGGGATGAAGTTTAGACACAAAGAACTTAGACTTTGAAAGTAAGCCAGAATGCCTTTAGAAATTGTTATAATAACTATATTTTATTGTATAGTCTATTTGCTATTCTAAGAACTTTCTTTTATGGCATCGTTTAATCCCACCAATGACATTATGGAAGAGATATGCCCATTAGATTTCCATTTTATAGCTAGGAAAGCTGAGGTTCAGATGAGTTGAATAACTTATCCAAGGCCAACAGCTAGAAAGGGACAGAACCAGAATTTAGATCCAGGCAATCTGATGCCGGAGCCTGGGCTCCTAACTGCTGCCTTCCACTGTGTCTCTAGACAGAGTGGAGAAATAGGGAAGATAGTTCTGTCTGGCCCGGCTGGGTATACAGCCAGCAGACAAAGAGACGTGTGTTAAGGACTTTGTCAGTTAGTGAGTCTCTAAAGAGTGTGGGATTCTCTTAGACTGTGAGCTTGGCCTTCTCACTGATACGGCTCCCTCCCTTTCTTCCTTTCCATACACTTTCTCCAAACTGCACCCATCCACAAGCTACAGGGAGTACAGAAATGAGGAGGAGGGATGCCTCTGCCCTGGATACTTCTGTCCACGTCTGCTTTGCTCAGGGTACAGTTGCTTGACCCACACCTGTTATGTTGGGTCACCAACTGCCAAGTAGGGTGAAGGGGTCAGTCACCTTTTCCATCCATCCTCCATCCAGATCTGAGTTATCTCGCACAAGTGGTGCCCTCTGACCCCACAGCTCTGGTTCTCCTGGTCTCCTTTTTAGTCTAGCTGGTTTTTATCTGGCTCGGGAATCCTTGTCAGTTTCAAGAGTCCCCCTCCCCTGACCTGTTAATAAACATTTCCTGTGTTATCAGAATATTCCCTAATTCATTCCCTTCTGTCCCTGAAAATCTAAATCCTATTTCAGTTAATGTCCTTCATTTTCATTTATAAAGACAGATACAAAATAATTATTTCCTATCTCTGTGGTTTCCTTATCTCTTGTCCTAATAATGCCTTCGGCAGACGAACATTTCCCGTCAGTTGAAACAGCATGTTTGTTTTTTGTTCTTTAAAGAAGAAAAATAAAATGCTTTCTTGGGCTTTGTCTCATCTCTTCCTTTTCAGCCCTTCTTGGCCCCCTTCCTCTCTTCTTCTCTGTCTCTTCCTGGGTACCTCTCTCTCCATCTCCAAATCCCCTCCCCCACTGCCCGGACCCTTGCCCAGCCACACTGGGCTCCCCCACTCTCCTGTTATTGTTGAAGTCTCTCTGCAGCCTCACATCTGAATTTCATCAGCCCCTGAGCCTGCCTGTGAGCTCAGGTCCCCTAGCTAGTAAAATTGGTTTGGATGAGCAGATGCAGTTTCAAAAAGAAACATTCTTTGGTTTCGTCTCATGAAAACTAGTGAGCAGAGAATTCACAGTTCTCTTCTCCGGGCTCCTCTTTGAAGTGTTTGATTGAAAGAAGAAGGGATGAAAAGGGATGCGGGGTGGGGATAGTGGTGGGCATACGGATTCCAGATTTAAGTAGCAACTCTGAAACCTGGACCCAGACTTCCAGGGACCCTCTCTGTTCCCTGCCATTTGAGTTGGAGCAACACTGTATTTTTTTTTTGTCAGTGTTAAAGAAAGAAACGCTCCTTATTTTTACATTATGAGAATAAATAAAATAAAGTGATAGACATCCTTTAATTTATATGTTTTTTGTCCACGACACATGGCACGTGGGATCTTAGTTGCCCAACCAGGGATCGAACCTGTCCCTTGCACTGGGAGTGGAGAGTTCTAACCACTAGGTCACCAGGGAAGCCCCAACACTGTTATTTTTGTTCTCTATTTGATCCAGTCTTTCCCCCTTCTCTCTTTTATTTTGGGATAAAACTCAATACGGATTTTAAGTCTGGGTTTTGGGAGAATGTCTTTAACCAAAGCAGACTGATTTTACGGGGATCAGTTCTGTGCTCGGCAGAGTTGTTCAAATCCAACAGTTGGCACCAGCCAAGCACCTTCCATGTATCAGCTACATAAGTGATCTCATTTACAGTCACAGCCACTCTGTTTCTAGGTGCCTTTTTTTCCTTATTTCACTCACGAGGAAACTGAGGCCCACAGAGACTAAGTAACTTGCTCCCAGCACTCGACCAGCAATGATATAGCTGGGCTCAGAACCCAGGTCTGCCTGACCCCACAGCCTGTCCTCCCAACTAGGGTAATTTCTTCCTTCATGCCCTCTGTTCTCTAACACCTGGGCCTTCAAGAGGGAAAAAAAAATGCTGTCACTCTTTCAGCTTTAAAGTCTTTGTCAAGGCCAAGAAGCAACTCTGAAGAGCTCTTTGTCAAGATATCTAATGGATGGACCCGGAGCGCTTTTATCATTCATGGGGAATGCGATTACGAGACACAGAAAGGAAACCGCAAGAGAAAAATGTTTGAAAGCCTGGTGATAGGGAGAGGTCAAGGACTGCTGGATGGGCACCCGAGATGCTCTCTAAACCAAATCCCTTCATTTTAAAGTCAAGGAAACAGGCCTGGGAGGGGTGGGTCTCATCCCTGCCTTCACTTGGCAGCTGAAACACGCTGATACAGCCGCAGCCCCCAGACAGCTCCACTTCACCTTCTGGAAACTGCATGAGAATTGGCTGGGGGAGGCCAGGAATAAGACACCTTCCCCTGTCAGACCCAGACTTGGGATAAAGAGAGGTTTAAGGAGGCCAGCACTGGCCAGATGGTTAAGGAGCAATCATGAGACTGACACTCCCCTAGATGACCAAGCTCTGAAAGGGGACAGGTGTCCTTGAGGCCCCAACTCCAAATGAGGCATCCTTTGCTAGTCAGTGGATTGGGCTGGTCAACCAGTGCTGTCTTTCTTCTGGCTCCCTGGAAGGTCCTGGCCTGGAGGGTCAGTGACCTGGTTGCCCCTGTACTTGGATTCAATGCTGCTGCTGCTGCTGCTAAGTCGCTTCAGTCGTGTCCGACTCTGTGCGACCCCATGGACTGTAGCCCACCAGGCTCCCCTATCCCTGGGATTCTCCAGGCAAGAACACTGGAGTGGGTTGCCATTGCCTTCTCCAATGCATGAAAGTGAAAAGTGAAAGTGAAGTCGCTCAGTCGTGTCTGACTCTTTGCCACCCCATGGACTGCAGCCTACCAGGCTCCTCCATCCATGGGATTTTCCAGGCAAGAGTACTGGAGTGGGGTGCCATTGCCTTCTCTGTGGATTCAATGAGATGTACGTAAACCTTACAAAATGTCATCAATACAGTCTGTGCAGTTCAAACCAGAGGGCAAGAAGGATAACGCCAGCAAGAAGGGTCCCCTAGCTGGAAACTATCTGAAAAGCAGTGTTAAGCAACTGTTTCATAGAATGGGTCACCCAAACCCCAAACCTAGCCAGTTGAGATAGCATCATCCAGTTGACATAACCAGCAAGTATTAGTTGCTCAGTTGTGTCCAACTCTTTGCGACCCCATGGACTGTAGCCCGCCAGGCTCCTCTGTCCATGGAATTCTCCAGGCAAGAATTCTGGAGTGAGTAGCCATTCATGTCTCCAGGGGATCTTACCAACCCAAGGATCAAACCCAGGTCTCCTGCACTGCAGGTGGATTCTTTACTACTGAGCCACCTGGGAAGCAGCACATTAAACTATTGATATTTAGTATAGCCACTAGGGAGAAGGCAATGGCACCCCACTCCAGTACTCTTGCCTGGAAAATCCCATGGACGGAGGGCCTGGTGGGCTGTAGTCCATGGGGTCGCTAAGAGTCGGACACGACTGAGCGACTTCACTTTCACTTTTGCATTGGAGAAGGAAATGGCAACCCACTCCAGTGTTCTTGCCTGGAGAATCCCAGGGACGGGGGAGCCTGGTGGGCTGCCGTCTATGGGGTCCCACAGAGTCAGACATGACTGAAGTGACTTAGCAGCAGCAGCATAACCACTAGAGAGAACAGTATGGAGGTTCCTTAAAAAACTAAAAATAGAGTTATGATAGGGTTCAGGGGTCCCATTCCTAGTTATATGTTCAGAAAAGGATGAAAACTCGAGTTTGAAAAGATACATGCACCCCGATGCTCATAGCAGTATTATTTTAAAAAGACCTAAATGTCCACGAACAGATGAATGGATACAGAAGACGTGGTATATATATGTGTGTGTATAAGATGGTGGATTTTGAAACGATCTGAACATATGTTAATTCACTGGGGGATCAGAACCTTGGAGGATGGGGAAAAGAGTGAGCGAAGACTGAGAAAGGGAGGGGCAATCCTGAAATGTGGCTTCCTAGACACCGAAGAAACTCTGCCAACCTCACATTGTTACTGACAGCTGTTCCAGGGTGAAGGGAGATGTTACAGGGTCTAGAGGAGAGGAAGCCTGGTCTGACAATTCCCAGAGCTGAATTCTGGTCCCGTAGCTGCCTCTCTGGGCTTCATTTCTGGTCCCAAAAGATGAGGGTATGTGGCTATCAGTATTTTCCAAACTTCAATTTATTCAAGTCGTATTTTTATGAGTTTTGTCAGAACTTTAAATATGTTTCTTTCAGTTGGCTTAGTTAAAAATTTTGTCCTCGCTCTAAACATGCTATGCAACATACCCAGGTTTGGTGTGCAAGTCATTTTTTTTTTTCTAACGTGGATTACAAGAAGCTTAATTATTAATTTTCTTCAAGGCTCATCTGTGTATCACCTAAGTTACCTTAGGTCCCACCTTCTGAGGAACTCTGAGTTGAGCGATGGCAAGCCCCCTCCATCTCTGTGATTCTGTGACGCATTGCACAGGGAGGACAAGATTTGCAGAAGCTCTGAGTCCCTATTGGGAAAAAGAAAAGCATACGCATGTTTCACGGATGCTGAAGCCAGATTCTGGGAGGAATGACAAAGTCATTTGCTAATTGCAGCCAATTATTCTATCGGGTGGTACTGGTAAGGAAAATGACTTCAAGCCTAGAGTTGTCTTGGAAAGAATTACCATACTGGTAAATAATTTTGACTCGAGTAATTTTTAATGCTAAAATTTGCTACAAGTATTTAGAGAATTTTTAAAAAATGCCTCCATTAGAGCTTATGAAGGCAGTTTTATAATTAATGACCCACCAGTCATACCTGTAATGTGGGGTGTAAAGAAGAAACAGTAACTATGTTTTTTTTTTTTTCCTTTTTCTGAAGAGCAGATTTATTTTCTCTCAGCCCCCTCAGGGCCTGAGAGCACCCACAGGAAGGTGTCCTAGGTTATTATTCATCCTTCATTCTAAAGAAACAAAATTCATCATGGTAGACTATGCACTGTGTATTTCCAACTGGGTCTCTCATTCCTCCTGTGTCTTTTCCTGGCCATGGGAGGGTGGCTGGTTTCTTCCCTTTCCTCTGTGATTCAGTTGCATTACCTAGAAAATGAATATAAGGTGACATGGGCTGAGGACTGTTATTCTTAGTCACTATGAGTGTGTGTGAATGTACCTATACATACGTACACATATATATTGTATATTTATACACACACATATATTATAATAAAGAGATGTTGCATCTTTAAGCAAATGCTTACACTAGACTATGTGGAATAATTTTATTATTTTATCATTTTATTTATTCTCATTTCGGAGAAAGTGATGGCACCCCACTCCAGTACTCTTGCCTGGAAAATCCCATGGACAGAGGAGCCTGGTGGGCTGCAGTCCATGGGGTCGCTAAGAGTCGGACACGACCGAGCGACTTCACTTTCACTTTTCACTTTCATGCATTGGAGAAGGAAATGGCAACCCACTCCAGTGTTCTTGCCTGGAGAATCCCAGGGACGGGGGAGCCTGGTGGGCTGCCGTCTATGGGGTCGCACAGAGTCAGACACGACTGAAGTGATTTAGCAGACTTAGCAGTATTCTCATTTATTAACTACCCTTAAAATATTTCTATTCATCCTTAGTCCATCCATCCATCTGCCCATTGAGCTACATTTTCGACAAATATCCATCAAGTATCACTTACATGCTTTACCATGAAGGGAGATACAAAAGAGGTGTGAGAGAGAGTTCCTTCCTTTTAAGACCTTGGAATCTGTTCATCAAAAAGATGTGTTCAGGGACCTCCCTGGTGGCACAGTGGATAAGAATCCTCCTGTCAACGCAGGAATCTCCCTGGTCTAGGAGATTCCACATCCCATGGAGCAACTAAGCCTGTGTACCCCAGCTACTGAAGCCTACATGTTGCAACTACTGAAGTCCAAACCCCCAGAGCCTGTGCTCCACAGCAGGAGAAACCGCCACAGTGAGAAGCCTGTGCACCACAGCTACAACTAGAATAGCCCTGCCCACTGCCCCTGCCACTGTTTGCTGCAACTAGATAAAGCCTGTACACAGCAATGAAGACCCAGACCCAAAATAAATTTTGAAAAAAGATATGGACAGATGATTATTCACTCATCACATGGCCTAGTGGGAACCAACGATCCCAGGAATGATGCTGCGGGCTGACGTTCTAAAGTGAAAGCGAAAGTCGTTCAGTCGTGTCTGACTCTTTGTGACCCCATGGACTGTAGGCTCCTCTGTCCATGGAATTCTCCAAGCAAGAATACTGGAGTGGGTAGCTGTTCCCTTCTCCAGGGATCTTCCCAACCCAGGGATCAAACCCAGGTCTCACGAATTGTAAGTGAATTTTTTACCATCTGAGCCACCAGATAAGCCCAAGTATACTGGAGTGGGTAGCCTATCCCTTCTCCAGAGGAGCTTCCCGAACCAGGAATTGAACTGGGGTTTTCTACATTGCAGGCAGATTCTTTACTAGCTTCGCTACCAGGGAAGCCCCTAAACATTCTGTTTTAAGAATTTAAGAAATAACTGTTTTAAGAATTCAGAGAAGGGGGGAGAGATATTTGTAGGGTGCTGGGTTCAAAAAGTATTTAAGGGGGAGGGGAGACTTGAGCAGGTTATTAAACGATGGGTTGCATTTCTGTTGGCAGAGAAGATAGCAAAGGGTAATAATCAGACATTTAAGATAATCAGTTCTGCCATCCACTTGCTGTGGGCCTTTTGGCAAATCTCTTAACCTCTCTGGCCCTCAGTGTTTTCCTCTGTAAAATGGATTGGATGGATTGCTTCAAAATTTTATGACGCAATGAAAATCTAGACAGGGGAAGAGTTTGAATGATTTTGGTAACCAGGCAGGGCAAAGGCTTAATGATCTTTGGAAGACCTTATCTGATTTTCCCAAAGTGACTGTTCTGCATCAGAAAGAGTGGGCTGTCTTTGAACTGGGGGCCATAGCCTGGGGGTCTGATCTGAATTCCTTTTCCCGGGACTGGAAGAAACACAGCCTCACTATCTTTGCCAACAATTGCCTGTGGCAAATTCAGTACCCTCCTTGATGTAGCATTTGGAGGAAATTTTTCCATGAAAACAAAACTTTTTGCTTAATTATTCAGCACACTCATGCATTTAAAAATACTGTCCACTCTCTAACTAGCTGTCTTTTAAACAAAGCTTTTTGGTTCCCAAGGAACTGGGCTTCCATTGTCTACGGTTTCCTTATAAAGAACTTTGGGCCAGGGATAATCCCAGATGTCCCCAGGCTTAGAGACAAGCTTCCCCAGGCAGAAAGAGGTGTCTAAACTGTCTCTCTGCAGAGATGTGAGGAAGGCACAGCCAAGTTCCCTGGTGGCTGATATAGGCAGAGCGTGGATGGGCTTAGAGGATAAGACAAGGTCATTTGCCCAAATGTGGATGGTGTTTTAGAAGATCAGAGAAGACTTTCTCTACACTGTCTCTTGATTCAGCTGTATTTATCCATTCACCTAAGATCCATTCATCTAGCCATTCATAACATATATGCATTGCCTACTCTGTGTCCCAATCTGTTCTAGCTCCTGAGACCCCACGCATGGAGAAGAATCAGTATAGGACAATTTTCAGGGGAAAATGGAAATTTTCCAATGGCCTAGAGGAAGCCTCATAATTTTTGCTCTACCCCAATTTAATATCTTTGATTTCTTTCACGCTTTGTAGTTACAATGCATTTAGGGTGTTTGTGTCAACTGATGGAGTTTTCCATCTTGAGGGGTCAGACCTCAACTCCCAGAGGACAGAACAGTATCTGTATCACTCACTTCATACATAGTTCAGCCCAACCTTAGATCAACAGAAGCCCAATGATGGAAAGATTCAGAAAATGAAATTCTATTTATCAAAACAGCAGTCCACTTTGATGCCAAATTTACAGCATTTAATGCAGTCACCAGCCTACGTGTGTCCCCTTAATATTCCAGCCTGCTTCCCCAGCCTCTTTGCTGAAGATGCCAGGAAAGGCAAGATCAAAAGAAAGAGAGGATGACTGAAGTTGGAATCATGAGTCATTGTAGAAAGAAGCCACAGAGTCACAAGGGATTGGCACTTTGCTGGTGACCCTGCCAGAGGGTCTTTCCACCACCACTCACTCACTTTCTCTGGGGAGCTGCCTTCCTTCCAGTGGAGATAGAGGAGTGGGTTTGAATGTTGGGGGATGGAGCAGGGTTTGAGGAATGAGATTTGCAACCATCTCCAACCTTGTGTCACCAAGATAGTTTAAGCTTACCATCTGATTTCTATAAATAGAACAGAAGGTGATGAGCAGAAAGCATCATTAAGAAAGCATTTAGGTAGATATCTGGTCGAACTGCCTATGTTACAGTCCCCAAAGAGACTGAGGAATTATTAAATTAGCCATGACCTTTGGTTTCTTCTTCTGTGAAGTCTGGATAAGATTACCTATCTTGAAGGCATTTGTGAAGATGAGATTTTTCTTTCTTTTTTTTATTAAATTTATTCACAAATATGGATCTATATTTGAATTGGCCATTCTATTCCACTGGTTGTCAGTCATTCCTGTGTCTAAACCATACTATATTATTAGAGCTTCCCAGTTTTATTTATTTATTTATGGCTGTGCTGGGTCCTTGTTGCTGCATGTGGGTTTTCTCTAGTTGTGGCAATCGGGGGCTACTCCCTAGGTGTGGTGCACAGGTTTCTCACTGTGGGAGCTTCTTTTGTTGCAGAGCATTGGCTCTAGGTGAGTGGGCTTCAGTAACTAGGGCACATGGGCTTACTTGCTCCTCGGTATGTGGGATCTTCCTGGACCAGGGATTGAACCCGTGTCATCTGCATTGGCAGATTCTTAACCACTGGACCACCAGGGAAGTCCCCTGTGATGATTAGCTTTTTTTTTTTTTAAATGAAAGATAATGTATGTGAAGTCACCTAAAAGATAATGTATGTGAAGGCACCTAACACAGTGGTGGTTGGTACAAAACACAACTAATATTTGTTACTTGAATCTGGATCTGAATCCGAGAGAAAGGAGGAAGGTTTCTCAAAGAAAATGGTCTCTAAGCTGGACCCGGTCAACTGCTAAGAACATTTTGGCCAATAAGATGCTGCCTTCCAGTGACCTCCTTCATGGACAGTCTATCTTGCAAATGGCTCTTCTGACATTGACTTTAAAAACAAAATGATTACCCTGAGCTCCTTTTGGAAACATAAAGAACATAGTGCAAAGAGATCACAGCCCTCCTTGGATTCCATGATTTGCCCATGCTAAGAGCCAGGAGGTCTCTGGGACCCTTGGCATTGAGCCCTTGACATAAGCTATGATTTCTGGGCAGGCAGGAGAAAATAAAAGCCCAGTGTTTTGTCAATAAGTGTCTCAACTCTGTATTGCTAAGTGTATTCTTTCCAATTCCCCATTCCTTTCTTACATTAAAAGGTGAAAGGGCAGAGATTCTCCATCTCCTCTAAGGACAAAATAGCAGAGAATAGGCTAACACTATGAACGTGAGGATATAAGGTAGACATTGGCAAGAACTTCTAAACAGAAAGGAAAGGATTAAAATTGGCATGGATAGCCAGGACTGGCCCTAGATTGTTTTTTAAGCACCTTTAAGAAAGGGAGGGGCTACCAACTACTGTCTACCTGAGGCATCATAAGATCACCTTGGAAGTTTTCTTCCAGATTCCCCAGAGACTAGCAGTAGGGAAGCAGCTGTCACACTGAGCTTAAGAAGCTGCTGTGTGTGGTCAGGGTCAGAGGCAGTCCCTTAAAAGGGTACGTTTCATCTCTGCTGCCATTTGGTAAAGGAAGGCACTGGGCTGGGAGATTCATTTGACAAGCGGGGTCAGGAAAATGGCAGCTGTTGATCCCAGGTGGCCAGAAAGCCTCCCAGTGAAGGTAAACAGAAGTGGAGATAGATCAGGGGTGAGAGGTCACTCCATTAGGAGGTTGACGAGGCCATTTATCTTCTGGGGTGTCTGGAGGGAGGGATGCTGGTGCGATTGGCCTCAGGGGTGAGGGGGTGAAGGACCAGAGCAGGAGGAGGGAGGAAGGAGACCTCAGCAGACTAGACACTATTTCTGCTTGAAGCACAGATAGTGCTAGCTTTGGGCAGGTATGCCTCGTGCTGCAATTGTGCCAAATGGAGTTGAGTGGTTGGCTAAAAAAAACCCTCCACTTACTTATTTGCAAGTTGTTTTGCATCTAATTTGCATACTATTCACTTAATGTCATATGCACACAACTTCCTAGCTCCTGCTTGTTCCCCTCCCCAAGCCCTATGAAGTGCCTTCATCGCCTTCCTTTCTCAAAGCCTCTGCTCCTGTTTTTCTTTCCAATCTGTACCCTTCTTCCTTCAGAGTAGTAAACAGAACACAGGCTTTGGTAGACCTAACCTCTAACATGGCATCCTCAATTAGCTATCTTTTGAGCTTTAGCAAATCTATAGTCTCTCCTATTCTCATCTGTAAAATGGGAACAACAATACCTACATTTCAGAGTTGTTGCGAAGAATGAAGTAAAGTCAGCAAAAAAAGGACCTGGCCTCACAGTAAAAACCCAGTTCTTTCTTGATGCTCTTCACATCAAGTAAGGAAATTTTTGAGTCTCTGGGGTCCCTACTTGGTGTTTTCCTTGGAATTTATGGATAAGCTGGTTTCTTCTTCAAATACTCCTCTTTCTTGGTCACGTGTCCAACCTGCATTTAGAGCTAGGCAAGGAGAAGAGAAACAGTGTCAGCACCAGTGTCTCTTCTGGTATTTTCCAGGCTCCCCTAACTGAGGACTTTTCTTATTTGTCTTTCCCAATACCCAAAGCCTGACAATGCCCAGGTTGCTAATCCTGGGGCAGGGTTGCTTCCTCTGCAGCCGCTCTCCAAGCCTCATATTAGCCTGATCCCCAAAGCCAGAGGGCACATCCCCAAATCCCGGGCTCTACTGGTGTCCCTGATTAGGTCACCTGTCGCAGCCTGCCAAAGATGCCTGGGTCAGCTTCTGAGAACCTCTCACCTCTTTATCCAAACAGCATCCTGGCTTCTCTCCAGGCGTTAGATTCTGAGTTTATATTTTGAGTGATACATAGTGAAGAGAAAACGCTTCAATCACCCCTCTGCGTCCTGAGGAGTCACTTCTGTGAAACTCCCTCCATCTTCTCATTACTTTCAATTCTGTTTCTTCTTTTTCTCCAAAGAGAGGGTGAAGGGGTCTATTGTAAAACAATAAGAAGAGCTAACACTGGAGTAGCATTTACTATGTGCCCAGCGCTGTTCTAAGTGGTGGATATTGTCTCATTTAATCTCTCATGACATGACATATCCCTCATGACAACCCTATGGAATCACATCATTGTTACCTCCATTCTACAGATGAGATGAAATTAACTTGTTCTGCAAGGGAGGGTGGAGCCAGGATCCGATTATCTGGCCACCCAGCTCCAAAGTCCATTCTCTTGACTATCACAGTGGATCAACACATGGGAGATATATGTAGGACAGAAAGCAATTCTTCTTGATCCTTCTGCAAAATTTGGAATCAGAAAGAACAGACTTTTGTCATAGTAAGTGGGATTAGGTGAGCCCCCAGGTAGAACTACCTATTTCAAAGAATTAACAGTAGGGTCAACAGCATCATATATGTGGGCTATGTGGTACCAGACAGTGGTTCTCTTGGAGTCTGTGAAAACCTTGTGTCTGTAAGCGTGGGGGAGGGCTGGGATCTCCTGAGAGAGCTGTTGGGTTTGGGGAGAAGATTAAGGACTGCTGAAAGGTGACCAGAGAATCAATCAGTCAGCCAATTAGTGGATTAATCAATATTCATCGAGTATTCAGTAGAAGGTGCTTTAGTAGAAACTTGCTGAGAGTCACTTCTGTGCAAAGCCCTGTGTTAGGCACAGAGGGCGGATAGGCCAGGTCACTCAATGGGTCCTTTCTGGGTTCAAAAGACCATAAAGCCTCATTGTTTGGGCACAGAGGGAAGACTCCACTGCCTTTACCTCATCCTCTGGTTTATGCCATCACGGGGTCCAGATTGGCGTCCACATCTACTCAGGACCGAGAGCCCCTGGGCTGGGCAGCCCACATGCTCTGCACCCTCTCCCAATCTGCTCCCAGAACTCCTCCCCAGAGGGTTTGTTCTGAGCCACATCCCTGATTAGCTGCCCTGTGAAGACTTCTTCCTCTGAGGGCAACTCTGAACCCCATCCAGTCGGTTCCTAGGCAGCTGGATTGTCAGTTTTTTCTGATCCTATCTTCTGATCATAAGTTTGCAGGGGAGTCACTTGGTCATTGAATCACATATTCTACAAACAGTTATTAATAGTCTTGTATGAGACAAGCCCTGAGCTGGAGCCCAGGGATGTAGGGATCAAAGAGTTCTGTCTGTTCCTGCTCCCCGGGGCTTACTGAGGGAGCCAGGGAGACAGACAACTTCAGAACAGGTTGTGCCACATCCCCGGGATCCATCCTGGCTTAGGGGGACAAGTTCAAAAATCTGTCCCTTGATCAAGGTCCCTCACCGATCCTGTATTTTTAGTATGGCTGCATTTGCCATTCATCATATCAATTAATTAATTAATTGCATTTTATTTTATATTCTGGGAGTTTGGGCGTTTTGAAGGCAAAAATGCAAATGCATGCAAATCAGCATACAAATTTATGCAAAGACAACATGGAAATGTGTCCCCAGATTTCCTGGGAAAAAAATCTGGAGCCCTCAGCCAGTCCCTCAGCAGGCTGCCTGTCCCCAGGCCTGTCCTATCTTCCTTTTTGTTTGGATTCTTAATCTGCGCTGGGCTCCCCGTGGCCACTCTGAGGTCAGTAATGCAGGTGGGCAGGCGGCAGCCCGGCCATCCATTATCTGGAACCTCTCAGCTTCCTGAGCCACCAAGAAACTCCCTTGCTCCCTGTAATCGGCTTTCATTTGAAACAATCAAGAGATTTCCTACCACTTTCCCCTCTGACCAGGTCTCGTAAACCACCCAGATGCCGAGTTTCGGGCTTGGAGCTTGGTTTGACTGGGGCACTTAATGGAGGCGGTTGGCAATGCCTGCTTGCTGTTATTGAAAAATAAATTCAAACCATTTTATTGACTATCTTCTGTGCTCAGAGATTGGGCTCCCCACCCCCGGGAGCCAGAAGAGGATGATGGTCGGGGCTGGGGGAGGTGAGGGTCGGGAGGATTGAAGAGATGCTCTGGCTCTGTGAGGTAAGGCTGCCCAGCGGGTGTCCCAGTGATAAACAGCCTGTCTCCTGCTCAGGACAGGAAACCTCACGGAAGCAGCGTGGGGGGAGAAGAGGCGGTGAGGACAGAGGCTGATGGGGACAGCACCAGAGGAGGATCGGCCTCATCAACCTGCACAGCATCATCAGGTAGTCTGGCTTGCAGAGCCAGATTGCGAGGGCAGCCCGACAGAGCAGCTCAGGGCAGCCAGGGTGGTCGGAAAGGACAGCGAGAGGAAGGCTGGCCTGAGAGATGAGCGGGTTACCCTACCTTATGAGCCCTCCTCCTACCAGGAGAGGGAGGATGTGGCACTGGGGACAGGTCTCTGCTTGGGCACAGGTAATCTTAGAGTGCCATCAACAGATTAAGGGTGGCCAGACCCTTGTGAAAATGTGTTAGCTGAAGGCTGCTGGAGGACTCAGCATGTGAAGAAGTTCCAGAGGGTCGGTGTTCTCAGACGCTTGGAACAGGTGACTAAGAGAGGATGTGAAATCTCCTCTTCTTGGAGAGGCTTTGAAACAAACTCAAAACCCATTGTTGTGTGGGAGAGGAGGCATCGTTCTGTCTGGAGGCAGGGGGATGGACTAGAAGACTTCTGGCAGTCCAAGGAGGCTAAGAATAGGTCTACCCCAGCACACACACGTCCACATCAACTTGCTGCCCAGGTGTGGCCATTGCCAGTGATGCAGAATTTTCTCTCTCTCCTTCTCTTTCCCTCCCTCCTTCCTACAATTGTCTTGACAGCTCTGTGGGTCCAACTGTCCCCTCCAGCACAAATTGAAGCTCTGTTTCATCTGCTCACTCCTGCCCTCTCCCTTCCATGTGTGCAGAGCTTCTCCTGTCTCTAGGGGAGCTCCCCTCCAGACCAGCCATGCTGGGCAGCCTCGTTGCCTTTCCGGCCGGAGCCTGGAGCTCAGCCCTCCGGAGGGGCATAGGGCAGCATTCTGGCAAGCAAGCATGTCAGAGCAGCTCTGGCGTCTCCCAAGAACAATTCAAATTGCTTTTTTTACACCTCACTGCACTATGCCAACCCTGATTCACATTATTTGTGCACTCGCTAAGTGTACATTATCTGATCCGTCACCCTGTAAAACGCTGCAAGAGGAATCCATGGCTCCTGTCTGCTGCTGACTGTGGGTCGGGCACAGGAGTCTCTGTACACATATTTTTGCAGAATGGGAAGGAAGGAATAAACCCAATGCCACCACCAACTGTAGCCCGACAGAGCCGGAGAGCCAGGAGAGAAAGTCCATGCCTGCTGCCCTGGTAACTTGGAGGCTCCTGGAAGAGACGGTACAACCCCAAAGCCCCAGAACCTTTCCTTCTCGTGGCCTCCTTTCTGTGTCACATTATTTAATAGGAAGAGACAAGCAGGAGGGGAAATAAAACTTTGAACCCAGCTGTGCAGATTTCCTCTGACTGGAGCTAACGGGTCAGAGAGAGCCGGAGGCAAGAGGTGTAGTGAGAGTGGGTGTGTGAGGGTGAGTCAGGGAGACTACTTCCTGTCCACACTGCCTCAGCTCCCTTCATGGGTGAATAGGGCTCCCTGTCCTGCTCAGCCCAAGGGACTCTGGAAATTCATCAAAGACCCCAGAATCCTTTCATTCTGGGTCAGTTAGGAGCTTTGCTAACTGGCTGCCAGGTTCTCCTACCAAGCCTTCAAGATAGCTTATCTCTAGGAAGCCCTAGCCTTCTAGTGTTATTAAAAAAAAAAAAAATGAATGGATTCCCTAGGACACAAATGAACGTATCTACAAAGCAGAAGCAGACTTGTAGATACAGAGAACAGACTTGCGGTTGACCAAATAGGAGGGGGTTGGGCTGGGCTTGGGGTGGAGTGGGAACTTGGGGTTAGCAGAGGTAAGCTATTATATATGGAACAGTCAACAGCGAGGTCCTATTGTATAGCACAGGGAACTGTATTCAATATCCTGTGAGAAACCATAATGGAAAAGAATATAAAAAGGAATGTCTATATATGTATAACTGAATCACTTAGCTGTACAGCAGACGCTAAAACAACATTGTAAATCAGCTATACTTCAATAAACACACACATACACACCCGGACACAAAGAAAATGGATGGATTCCTACTTTTGACCAGGTATCATTGCATTTTTCTGCTCATTTCCCTTACAATCTGGATAAATGGGCACTTTTTGGTTCCTAGAGATCTTAGTCTGTCCCAAATGATCACTGGAATGTTGGCAGCCCATCCCATTTAAAGACCAGGTTCTGATTTCTGAATGGGAACGGCTAGGATCTTTCATGGACTGGCTGAGAGTCCCAATTCACATTTGAACGTCGCTCCTTCTCTCG
The DNA here is from genome assembly GCF_055505025.1 of Bos grunniens. Taxonomy (NCBI): domain Eukaryota; kingdom Metazoa; phylum Chordata; class Mammalia; order Artiodactyla; family Bovidae; genus Bos; species Bos grunniens. The sequence continues at coordinate 26,731,950 of NC_141179.1, forward strand.
GTGGGGAGAACTTGAGGATCATCTTCACATTCAAGACAGTGACTCTCTCTGCAAGAGTCTGGGTTTCCTGCACCATCTCAGCCCTGAATTTAATTCACTGCTTGCCTATGGAGAACACACAGGTACCTGAGCCCATCCCAAGGGCCCGTGAGATGGAGGAGGCAGAACAAGAAAAAGACCTGGTTCCTGCCCTGGGGTTGCTTGTGATCTGGTTGGATTGACAAATAGCTACCTTCCCCAGCTGTTCCTGATTTGGCTCCAGCCCCAGGGCTCCTGAAGGGCATTTTGCAGCAGTGAAGCCCAGGGGTTGCCCAGCTGAGATCCACATTTTCTTCCTTTTGGCAGGAGCCAGCAGCTTCCACATGGGAGCTCACATCTCAGTGAAAACAAGAAATCTGATGCCTCACTGACAACTCATTTTCTCAACCTTCATTCTGGGGAGAGGCGACTTTGTGTTCCAGCTGCCATATTGTAGCCGCAACCCCTGATGCACCATCAATTAAAAACGGCAATAATTATGCGTGGGAAAAAAGCCACAGATAATAGGCTTCCATTAGATTAAGTAGTTATATGAATAAAAAAAAATAAAACCTATACTTCGGCTAATTAAACCCACTCACCATCTGATTAAGATGTGTTGTGAGACCGTGGAAAAGTACCAACCACTAACTGTAAGTAATCCGGTACAGATGGGAATTAATAGTATAGTCCCTGGCATGGAGATAATGGATCTCCAAGGAGGGTAATCAGAGCCATTAATAAGAATGGACAGTCCCAAACAGCTGGCTACTTATGTTGGGGTCAGGGCAGGCCGTGCTCTTAGTAAAAATGGCTTCTCAATTCCCTTCCACCTACTGAGATATACCTGCTGAGAAGGGGTAGGCATGCTGACCTCTTGAGATGCCATCACATTGAAAGTTTCACTACAGTTCTAGACCTGCTGTCTGGACCCAAGTGAGCTGAAGGTCACCCAACTGTGACCCAAGAGTATAGAGTTCAGATCAGCTGTCCTACCTCAGACCAGAGCACCTCAAGGCTAGCTAGAAACCAAAGCAGTAAGTGCCCTGGGAAAATAGATGTCCACTTCAGGGAGCTGCACTCTTCTGGGGGTGGGGCTTTGGTTACCATGGGAACCAGGCCTAAACCCAGGTACAGGCCCAGAGGGGGCCCTGGTTGACACAGCCCAAGGTTGCTTCTTGGGGACTGAGGATTCAGGGCAAGCTACAGAAATAACCTGGGAGAAGCAGTTGTGGGGAGAAAGATGAGGGTGTCCTCTGGCTGGGGAGCGAGGCAGGGCTGATGGGCCAGGAGCGGGCTGGTTAGAGCTCCTGCAGACAGAGTGTGTCCACTGGCCATTTAGCAGCTACTCTGGAGCCGTCTCTGCCCTTCGGAGCAGCTGCGAGGAGCGCGCCCGGGGCCTTGCCTTCTAATTACCACTAATTGGGTAAATGCTGAGATGATCTTTCTCTCCCTTCCCCTTCACTCCCTCCCCCCAACAAAGGCAACCGAGAGATACAGAGAGGTCAAAAAGAGACTTTTCCAAATGGAGACGGGCAAGGAAGACATGGCGTGAATACCAAGCAGCCACTGCCCCAGGGAAGGGAAGAGGACCGGCTTCTAGGAGGTGCTGGGAGAGGAGAAGGGGCGTGGGTTGGGGGTGGGGGCTGAGGTTTGGGGGCTCAAGCCACTTCCCCAGCCTGGCTTCCTCTCTCCTCTCTGGAGCAGCAGAGATGCTGCTCCATCTTTAGATGCTTTAGGTGGGAGGTGATGCAGTTGGTCTTTGGGGCTCGCTCCCTTGGGATCCTTGAACTGGCTCTGTGAGTAGGGGGTGGGTTCCTCTGGCAATCTGCATGGGAGGGAAGGGCCCTGGCCTGCTCAGGGGCTGTGTGCAGGGTCAGAGGCACTGTGAACACCATTGCTGAGCCCCAGTTTAGGAATAATAGTGCATTTTCTTTCCCTCAGGCTCTGGGTGGGAGCTGTGCTTGTATCTGGACAGGCCTAGAATCTCACAGATTTTTGGTTAGAGGTAATCAAGTTACTTTTGAAAAAGATTTTTGAGCTTGTCTTCATGTTAATTTGCACTTGGGATCATATCTTTATCTTCCCCTTAGCCTTAGAAAGCTGAGTGGTGACAAGGGGATGGCTGTTCCATTTCAGAGATGGAAAAAACTGAGGCCACAAGTTCATTTCTACTTCAGAACCGGGACACGCATTCGAATTGTCTGAAGTTCTAAGCAATCTACTAACAATCCATAATGTCCAGAAAAATATGGCTTTGGTTTTAAGTTAGGCGGGGAAAACATGCTTGTTTCAAAAAAAATGTATTCGAGTGGTGCAGAGGGTTCAAGTAAAATGTAAAAGTCCTCAAGCCCATTCTCATCGCTGAGGTCCCACTTGTTATCCTTTGAGAAATTTCCCATTTCTGTATAAACATGCATGTTTATCTCTGCATTTCCCTTTTCTCCATAAATTAAAAGGGACTTCCAAGATGGCGCTAGTGGTAAAGAACCCACCTGCCAATGCAGGAGACATAAGAGACTCGGGTTTGATCCCTGGGTTGGGAAGATTCTCTGGAAGAGGAAACGGCAACCCACTCCAGGATTCTTGCCTGGGAACATCCCATGGACAGAAGAGCCTGGCAGGCTACAGTCCATAGTGTCTCAAAGAGTTGGACATGACTGAAATGACTTAGCACACATGCACAAATTAAAAAGATACTTTAACACTGAAATACAACTTGATTTTTCATTTGTCTATTATAATTTTCTTTTTCTTTACAGTTTATAAACTCAAAGTACTTTCATTCTCACTTTAAGCCATCAAGGTAAGGGGTGAACATTATCATCCCTGGTTTTCAGACAAGAAAATGGATTCAGATAAGCTGTGACCTGCTTACTGTTAGGGGAGCCATTGATTGTTGGAGCCAGAACTCAAACCTGGGTTTTCCGAATTCAGGTCCATTGCTCTTGCTCCAAACAACAGCGGCAAAGATGGATATAGGACTTCATAATCATGATAGCAAACACTCACGGAGCCCTTACAGAGAACGGACTTTACCACGTGCTCTGTAGCTATTTTCTCATTGAATCTCCACAACTCTGCGAGATGAGCACTGTTATTACCATCCTCAGCTCACAGACGAGGAAACCAAGTCACGGGAGCTTAAATAATGTGTTCACACCCCTAGCAACTAGTGACACTGTAGCTCAAACCCAGGGTTTGCTTCCAGAATCCAGTCTGCACATCTACACCATCTGGCACTTCCTCTGTGTCTGACACTGCTAGACACTCTTTACGCAAGGTAGCTCATTCCATCCTCATCAGGATCCTATACTGGTACTAATTAATGTTGGACCACGGGGCATCTTCACCAATGTCTTATGCTCAGAAATATGGAATCTCCCAAAAGTACTGGGAAACTTCTAGGGCTACAAGGCCTACCTGGATACCAGATACATCAATCAGGGGCCGGAAAAGAACACCCAAGCATATTTTAGGGATACCAATAACAATAGCAACTCTCATTCACCGAGTGCTTACTCCTTCCCAGGTCTGAGGCTTTCCATACACCTCTTTATTTTGTAACAACTCCTGGGATGGAAGGGTTGTCATCCTCACATTACAGATGGAGAACTTAAGGCTCAAAGAGGTTCCTTCCCAAGACCACACAATTAGCAAGTAGAACAGCCAAGACTGAAGGCAGGTCTACCTGATCCTGAAGACTGGCTTTGTTCCTGCCCAGCCTAAATCTTGTTTTCCAAACTGGCTGGGTCATCATTATCTTCTTTCCTTCATATTCCAAGGCTTGGAAAAACCCAGCTGCCTGCTTGGGGAGGAGTAGTCAGATAAGGCCTCTTCTATTCCAGAAGAATAATGGATCCTGCCAGTGTTTCAGTGCTCTCCCTGCTCTCCTGGAAAGGCAGCCCCTCAGGCTAATTGTATTTATAGGCTGACTTGGCTTGGAGACCTTGCCAGGATTTGAGCAACTGACTCCCACTTTGAACCCTTTGAGCCCAATGTTTGAAATTCACCTCTTGACACTGTAACTGACCCTGTATTACAACCAGTTGGGTCCTTGGTATCTGCCTTTCTAGACTATAGGTACACCTCAGTTCAGGGCATTTGAAATGATAGGTTCTCAATAAACGAGCCCTCCAGTACCACATTGACTTTTCAGGATCAGAGTTTCCTGGCAGGAGCTCCATGTGTGACAGGTTCTTCCCGAGCAGTTCGTATTTGAGGTTTCAGCCCTAACTATCTTTCCTCCTCATGGCCTGTTCAGGAGAGGGGAAGATGCGGGCCAGCCTCCCTTGCTGTCCCTGAGGAGAGGCTCACCTGGATCCCATCACTTTGCTGCCAGCACCCGGCCATCCATGGCGGAGGGCTGCAGAGCTGCACATGAGGAAAACCTGGTAAGAGTTCAAGGGTTCAGGCCAAGGACACTACTGTTGTTTGGGTTTTCCATCATTCTCAAGGGCTAAATGGTGTGAGGCAAGCAAAGCAAGACAGCCCAGAAATGCAAAGCCTGCCAGTTGAGGACCAGCTGTACTTTAGTGCAAATCAAGGAAGAGAAATGGATGTGTTTATATCTATATCTGCTGAACACTGGTTTTCAAGGCAGAGGTCAGATGCAGTTTTTCACTGGTTACTCTGAGGAAGGGGAGGGCTAGCATAGAGCTTAATCCCACATGGGCATGCTCAATGTTATGGGATGTTCTGTGGTTGTGGAGGAGGGGCAGACTGCTACACTACCATGGAGGGCTTTGAGGGAATACCCGAAGGCTCCCATCTAATGTCCTTCCCTCCAGGGAGACTTCTTGACCACTCCACCTGCACCCCCAGCTCCTGGCAGCTGTCATTCTACTGTCTGTCTCTGAATTCGACTACTCCGAGTGCCTCACATAAGTGGGCTCATTTATCAGTAGTATTTGTCTTTTTGTGTCTGGCTTATTTCACTTAGCACAATGTCCTCAAGGTTCATCCAGGCTGTAACACAAGTCAGAATTCCCATCATTTTCAAGACTGAGTAATACCTCATTGTATGTATAGATCATATTTTGTTTCAGTTCACCAATCAATGGACACGCAGATGAAGATTTAAATTCCCTGATGGCATAGTTTCTTCTCGTTCCACATGCATGTAGCCGTGGACATCCATTCACGTGTGTGTTTCTGTACTCTGCGAGTGCCCGTAGAACATCTCCCATGTACCAGGTTCTCTGATAAGATTACGAGAGAAATCAAACAGCATCCCTGCTCTCCAAGTGTTCCCAGACCCTGGCAGGGAGCTAGTTCCCTCACTGGAGCACAGTGAGGGCTGCACACACGAGGGGTGGTGGATTTCTCTGTCTGGAGAGACGGGGGTGTGGATCAGGAAAGCCTTCACAGAGGAGGCAATCTTTGAGCTGTCTCTTGACAGATGAGTAGGTGATTGGCAGGCAAAGGAGACAGGGAGGGTACCCAGGCAGGAGGGCTACATAGATGTGAGGGGGCAGCAGGGGCTGGAGGGTGGGGCAGCAAGAGGCCCCTGAGAGGCTGCAGGCAGTGCTAGTGACAGGGAAGTTGGGGGGCAGAGGAGAGAGGGGGAGAAAAGCATAGATGGGGCTTCAGGGACATCAGGGGCCCAGAATAGTGTGAGGTCCTGTTCACCATACTTCAGGGGGTGTCAAGGGGCCATGCCCCGAAAAGCCTCCCTGAGAAGCTCCCACGGAAGAGGCGTTTAACCATGCCAGATGACTGAGCCAATGATTTTCACAGTTATGACACCTCTTGAATTTAGTAATCCAAAGGAAGGAGGATTAACTGGGCCCCTAGCTCAGGCCACGCCGTGAGGAGGTCTTCGCCATGGCAATTGTGTTCAGTGGGGCCTGGGTTGGCACCTGATACCTAAGGAAGACAACCCACCTACTGGAAAAACCACAAGCTAAAATACGCCCAGACACACGGGGTCAAAGTAACCAAGAAATCCGGCCCTAGCTCTCAACTGAGGAGGAAGTAAAACGCCCACTGAATCCGAAATATCACCGCACTAAACAGCTAGGAGTAACCTGAGACTCTCAGAAACTTACCCAGGAGAAAGGAGGGGACCTGGACTTGAGTCAGGATGCCTGATTTAGATCCTGGTTTTCTCGATCACCAGGTGTGTAACTTGGGGAAAATTGCTTGACCTCTCTGAACCTGTATCCTCATCTGTCAAAGAGGCATGACAAGACCCGCTTTATTTATTTTTCATTAGAAATTCAGGAATGATCCAAATAAATCAGAGAATGGAGGTGATTACATCTGTGAGACATTGCCATCTCCCTGAGCCCCCCGCATCTGATGCTGCCATGAGCTGTGCATTGGAAATGACAAGATGGGGTGGCTTGCAAAATAGAAGTGGAGCAGTAGTCTGGAGGGAGGTGGAGGAGTCGAGCTAGAGCTCCGGGGTCATAGACATGGGTAAGAGGTTCCCCAAGACTTGGATGTTAGTAGCAGAAATTTACTCAAGAGCTGCTCTGGGATGTCCTAGTGATGGAATCTGGACCGAGATTGTATAAGAGGTGACTACCTGGGCCTGTACTCTGTGGGCAGAAACAGCTGAAGTCATTGAGAGTTAGTGCCGTGCCAGGGGTCCCAGAAGCACAGCAACAGATCTGAATTCAGGAAGGAAAGTTGGAGTCTCTGCAACCTCTCTGCAGGGTTCCCTCATCTGTGAATCTGAAATAGTACCTGCTTTGCCTGGTGGCATTAAACGTCAAAGTGTTCTTTAAACAATAGAGAGCCAGAGATAAGTTTGTTTCTTATATTGCCCTTCCCCATTTGGGCACTAAAAGATGGTGCTGTCTTCACAAAAAACCTGCAGCTGTTCTCACCAGTGCTGGGCTCATGGGGTCCACTCATCTGCCCAAGACACTTGCTGTTTGCCTGCCTTGGCCGCCCAGTCCGCCTGTAAAAGCTAAGAATATGTCATAAAACTGCTGTAAGGTTTTATGAGCCCTTTTTCCTTCCCAGGGACCGATCTTGGTGCTGTGAATCATATCAGCGCTGGTATGTGGGGCTCAGAGTGTGGAGCCAGGAGGAGGTGAGCAGATGGGTTTGAGAGAGGGGGCTTCGTGCGGGTGCTTGGAGAAGGAGGGTTGTGCTGCTTGAGAAGGGTTTTAATCTGGGTGACCTTGGCTGCCACCTTGTTTGGGCCATTTAGTCTGACCCAACAGACAGGAAGGTAAAGAAAAAAGGGGAAAAAAGGATGTTGTTGTGCAATATACAAGTTTGGAGTCAAACAGACCTTGGTCCAGGTCTCCCCTCTGCCATTTTCTAGCTGTGGGACTAGGCAGGTCGCTTAACCTCTCTGAGCCTTAATTTATCATCTATTAAATGGGGATAATGATAGTACTAAGCTTATAGGCTTGTTCGAACAAGATAATGGAATAAAGGGATTGATACGTGTCTCACATTACAATTATGTTTTGCATAGTGTTTAGAAAGCAGTAAATGTCCAATGAATATGTATAAATGAAAAAACAAAAGCATGGAATGAACTAGTTGAAGAAACAGTAAAAGAAGAAGATGGGAAAGAAGGTCTATCTCACATGTCACCTCCTCCAGGTTGTTGCTGTTCAGTGGCTCAGTCGTGTCTGACTCTTTGTGACCCCATGGACTGCAGCACGCCGGGCTTCCCTGTCCACCATCTCCCGGAGCTTGCTCAAACTCACGTCCATTGAGTCAGTGATGCCATCCAACCATCTCATCCTCTGTCGCCCCCTTCTCCTCCTGCCCTCAGTCTTTCCCAACGTCAGGATCCCTTCTAGTGTGTCGGCTCTCCAACCTCAGGTGGCCAAAGTATTGGAGCTTCAGCTTCAGCATTAGTTCTTCCAGTAAATATTCAGGCTTTATCTACTTTAAGATTGACTGGTTGGATCTCCTAGCTGTCCAAGGGGCTCTCAAGAGTCTTTTCCTAGCACCACAGTCCAAAGACATCAGTTCTTCGGCACTCAGCCTCTTTTATTGTCCAGCTCTCACATCTGTACATGACTGCTGGAAAAACCATAGCTTTGACTATACAGACCTTTGTAGGCAAAGTGGTGTCTCTGCTTTTTAATCTGCTGTCGAGGTCTGTCATTGCTTTTCTTCCAAGGAGCAAGCATCTTATAATTGCATGGCTGCAGTGACCATTCACAGTGATTTTGAAGCCCAAGAAAATAAAGTCTGTCACTGTTTTCATTGTTTCCCCCATCTATATGCCATAAAGTAATGGGACCAGATGCCATGATTTTCGTTTTTTGAATGCTGAGTTTTAAGTCAGCTTTTTCACTCTCCTCTTTCACCTTCATCAAGAAACTCATTAATTCCTCTTCCCTTTCTGCCATAAGGGTGGTGTCACCTGAGTATCTGAGGTTATTATATTTCTCCCAGCAATCTTGATTCCAGCTTGTGATTCATCCAGCCCAGCATTTTGCATGATGTACTCGGCATATAAGTTAGCTAAGCAGGGTGTCAGTATACAACCTTGACGTACTCCTTTCCTCCTTTCCCAATTTTGAACCAATCCATTGTTCCATGGAGAATCCCAGGGACGGGGGAGCCTGGTGGGCTGCCGTCTATGGGGTCGCACACAGTCGGACACGACTGAGCGACTTCACTTTCACTTTTCACTTTCATGCATTGGAGAAGGAAATGGCAACCCACTCCAGTGTTCTTGCCTGGAGAATCCCAGGGACGGGAGAGCCTGGTGGGCTGCCGTCTATGGGGTCACACAGAGTCGGACACAACTGAAGCGACTTAGCAGCAGCACCAGCAGTGTTCCATGTCCAGTTCACCTCCTCCAGGAGTCTTTCTCTCACCCTCTCCAGCTTCCGTTTTCCTCATCCACAATTTGAGGTTTTGCGATTAGCTTATTTTCAAGGTCTTTCCCAGCTCTCATATTTGAAGACTCTTGATTCATTACTTCATTCATTCCTTTATCTTTATTTACTGAGCATCTACTATTTGCTAGGTGTTCTAACTACTGTAAACAAAACACAGGAACTCCTTGCCCTCTTGATATTTGCTTTCTAGGGGTGGCAGAAGTGGGACATACACAAAACATGACAAACGAATGCATTATATAATAAGTTAGAAGTCGTCAGGTGCTATGGAGAACTGGAAAGCAGGGTGAAGATGCTGAACACTGGGAGAAGGGTATTTCAGTTTTAAGTAGGGAGGTCAAGGGAGGTTTCCTTCAACAGGCTGCCTTTGGGGCAGAGACTTAAAGGAGGTCAAGGAGTAAGTTGTGCTGATAGCTGGGAAAGTCTAGATAGAGGGAACAGCCAGAGCAAAGGCCCTGAGGCTGGAGCCAGGCTGGCATGGCGTTTCCAAGCCCATTCTCACTGAAAAAAAGAGCATGATACAAAAATGCATTCCCCTTGGGTGACCAGGAGAGGACTCCTGCTGAGGTCCATCACCCCTCTATGGACCTGTGTCCCCAGTCTTCCTGTGTCTTATCTTGGCCAAGCTCTCCTGCCTGAGAATAGAGAGTGTTGAGGAAATTTCCTTTTAAATGGAATAATTTAAATGTTATCAAATCCTTTGCTGGGCAGGAAGGATTGAGGAGCAACTGCTAATTATGCATCTTCACCCAGGAGCAAGCAGCAGGTGAGGAAAGTGGCAGGAGCGGGCAAAAGCAAAGAAAGTGCAGTACCGCCTCCCACTCGGCTCCGCCTTGTGGTGGGAGGAGGACTAGACAGGGATCAGGACACCTGATTCTCACCAAGACCCCGCTGCCAGTTGGGAAACCTGGCTCAAAGCATTTCACTCCTAACTTCTGTTTCGTCCTCTCAATGACTTGAGGTATCTGATATTCTCCAAGTCTAGCAGCCATGTGCCTGCCTTTCCCACAAGACTCTAGACTCTAAGAAGGGCAAGTCTGATTCATCTTTAATCCTCAGCATCTATATCGTGGGGACCATGTTTAATACACAGATGGAGGGCTTGGTCTTAAAGGAAAAGGCCTGTCTAGAACCTGGGGCCTTTGTCAAGCAGGCCTTTATTGGGAAACAGGCCCAAGCTCAAGCCCTCTGCCTGCTCTGGCCTTAGACAGCCTGCCTGACTGCCCGTTGACCCTTTCTGCCACAGGACCTTCTAGCCAAGGGTAGCTGATGGGAAAAATCAGTTTGTTTACTTTTCATTAACTTCCCTCCAGTGGTCTGTGTGTAGGGGGAGAGGAGGATGCCGCGAGCTGGTTAGACAGGGAGATGGGGTGCGGCAAGGGGAGGCAAGCCTGGGGTCAGCCTCTTCCTCTGAGAGGCCCTCTTAGGCCAGTTCACCCCCTCATTCTCCTCACTCCTCTTGAGTTCAAAGCTCTTCCTGGGAAGATGCCTCCCAGCCCCCAGTCGTGGGTGTCTTCGGTCTTGCTCTGGTGTCACTCTGAGACTGGCCGCCCTAATGAAGGGAACCTCTGCTCCTGCATGCACCCCATGCTCCTCCGGAGGGAGGCCCGGCCGGCTGCATGCAAGGCCCGTAATTGCCCTGCTATTGATCTGTGGATGGTGATTCTGAAGCCACCATGGCTACTCCATAGGGAGGTGGGGGTGGGATATGGTGCTTCTGGAGGAGTGGCTTTGACTGCCGAGGAGCCTCTGGGAAGCTGCAGTGGCCCTCATGTCTGCATGGCTCTGACAGGGCTCTTGGGGCTTAAGCCTGTTCACCTGCTCCTCCCCAGTTTGTGGTAGCCAAGAGGGTGGGGAATTGGGGGAAGGGTCTCATTCCTCATTCTGACTGGCTGGCAAAATGGGAGGGGGTGAACAGGAAGCAAACTCTTCAACCAGGACCTGCTCCGCCTTTTCTCATCAAAGAGCCGAGGTATCGTTGGTGACCCGGAAGTGACATTTCAGGCTGGTTTCTCAACTGAGGTCCTTTCCCATGGGAAAAAAGGCTCCAGACGATGGGGCCACATCCAAGTGGAGATCCAAGCAGAGAGTGCCTGGGCCACTGGCTTAAAAAAAAATAATGAAGGTAAAGAAGATAATAAAGCCTAACTTCAGCACCTTATTTACGCGGCCTCAGTCCCACGCAGAGAAATCCTCTTAAGCCCTCACTTGTCTCCCCAAGACAAGGCTCTGAGATTCAGGGTAAAGATACGGGGCATGGAGCTTTAGGTGTTACAATGACAACTCATGAGACCTCTGGGGAGTTCTTCACATCATCTGGGTCTCTGTTAGTGCGTTTGAAAATGGGGATTCCAACAGAACAGGGTAGGTGAGAGAATTATGTGAGAAAGCATATGGGAAAACGTTTTATAAACCATAGAGCCTGAACAAAAGTTGGCTATTATTATTTTGCTCGTTTTTAGCAGCTTCCAATAAGCAGCCTTTCAAATCAGGATTTGTAATATGAATAAGGTTTTTGTACCAGGGTTGCAGAAGCCCACCATAATAATCTCTGCCCCCAAAAGGCAATGAGAGTTTAGAAGGTTTCAACAGCTTCCTCAATGCCCCACCCAACACCAGCTCACATTCAGGCCCCTATGCCTTGCAGAGAGCTCCAAAAACCGTGAGCAAGTGACCTGACCTCCATGGGTCTCACCAAATTGAAGCCCTGTGAGCTCTGACATATACTTCACTGGAAGATGCATTTCTATTATCTTTGCCACTTCTCTTCCCCCGCTCCAGTTCAGTTCAGTTCAGTTCAGTTGCTCAGTCGTGTCCGACTCTTTGCAACCCCGTGAATCGCAGCACACCAGGCCTCCCTGTCCATCACCAACTCCCGGAGTTCACCCAGACTCACGTCCATCCAGTCAGTGACACCATCCAGCCATCTCATCCTCTGTCGTCCCCTTCTCCTCCTGCCCCCAATCCCTCCCAGCATCAGAGTCTTTTCCAATGAGTCAACTCTTCACATGAGGTGGCCAAAGTACTGGAGTTTCAGCTTTAGCATCATTCCTTCCTAAGAAATCCCAGGGCTGATCTCCTTCAGAAAGGACTGGTTGGATCTCCTTGCAGTCCAAGGGACTCTCAGGAGTCTTCTCCAACACCACAGTTCAAAAGCATCAATTCTTCCGTGCTCAGCCTTCTTCACAGTCCAACTCTCACATCCATACATGACCACAGGAAAAACCATAGCCTTGACTAGACGGACCTTTATTGGCAAAGTAATGTCTCTGCTTTTCAATATGCTATCTAGGTTGGTCATAACTTTCCTTCCAAGGAGTAAGCGTCTTTTAATTTCGTGGCTGCAGTCACCATCTGCAGTGATTTTGGAGCCCCCCAAAATAGTCTGACACTGTTTCCACTGTTTCCCCATCTATTTCCCATGAAGTGATGGGACCGGATGCCATGATCTTCGTTTTCTGAATGTTGAGCCCCTGCTCCTACTCTTCCCCAATTCAGAACCTTTCCTTCTCCTCTCTGGGGGTCTACCCTGGCCCCGCTGAAGCTTCCCTTTGCTATCCTCACCCACAAGCCCCCTTTCTGCATATTCTTTGGTGTTTGCGCCAAAGAGATTGGTGTCCTTTCCCCAGAGATGTCCCTGAAACTTCTTAAAGTGGCTGGGAAGGGGGAAAAGATCTCATGTATTTTTGGTACCAGAGATAATCAGGTAATTGTGCAATTAGCAGTAATTTGATCTCTCCTGTAATTTCCTTTTAACAAGAGCCCCCTTTTAAAAAAATAAGAGGGATTACTTCTTTTTTCCTTGTTGTTGTTTTGTCTGGAGTGTCTGTCATCAGGAATTTGGTCTGACTCCCACGCACTCTGCGAGGCAGCGAGGGAGAAGGGAAAGATGCGGGAGGCAGAACTCCTCAGGGAGACGATGTGCCTGGCGGCCCCGGCTCCCCGCCTAGCGCAGGCGGCGGGAGGGACCGCGGGAGGAGGCTACTCAGGTATCCAGAGATTGACTCCCGCTGCCTGCCGCCCCACCCCCTCCACCCGTGCCCCTAGGTCGCTGGGAAGGGACCCCCAGGAAAGACACCAGAGGTTGGGAGGGTGCAGCCGGGCTCACGCGGGCTTGGTGAGGAGGCCTTTCTATTCTACGTCGCGGCCAGGGTGCAGGGGCCAGCGCTCCAGGGTCAATCTCTGGCCAGGGCTCCGCACCACTCGCCCCTCACTCCGTCCCCAACCCTGCCCCGTGGGCTGTGGCACAGAGGTGACAAACACCCCAAGGCCTTGTGCCCGGTAATTACCAAGCAAATTCCCGGCGACTTCCTCTTCCCACCCCCGGCAGCGCCCGCCGCGTGTTCCCTGATTCGGGTCCTGCTGTACATTTAGCGCCCGGGGCATCTGCGGGGACCCGTAATTGCTCTGGATTTGCCCGGGACTTTGCAAGGTAAGCACGCGCCCTGCTGCTCCTCGGCCTGGGGCGCGCTGATCGCCTGGCGCCCGCCCTGCCTCCCCGGGAGGATGCGGTGACCGGAGGCTGCGGAGGCTGCGGCGGCTGCGCGGAGCCAGGTGGGCGAGCTCCGTTTCCGCCAAGCTGAGCCGGCTGCCACGCGCTAATGGGGCCGGGATGCGGGAAGCCGGTGGGGACGGGGTGCCCTGCGGCGGGAGAGGGGCCACCTGGTCACGTCCCCCGGGGAAGATGGTCTTGGGGGACCTGGGCTCCTCCTTGTCCCTTTCCTCCGGTGGAGAGGCGCCTCATTGATGAGGCTTGTCATCATCCTTCAAGTGTAATTTTTTTAAATTGCAAAAATCTTACAGAGCTATTAACCTCAAAAGAGTTTAACATATGGCAGACCGAGTCTCCCTCTTACCCTAATTATAAGGCTTGCAGTAATGGGGCTGTCTTTTAAGTTACAGCTGCTGCGCTTTTGGCTTTTGCTAACATTACATCCTATTAAAGAGCTACATTAAATGCATGCAAATTGCCAGAGCGACCGCGCTCTCCCGACCAATGAGGGGGACGGATTGCAGCCGAGGCGGCGATATCGAGGGTCAGACTCACCCTGCTGCGAGCGCCATATGATCTATCAATCAAACTCCTCTCATTAATTAACTAATTCATTAAATATCTTTATATATGAAGGCCCGGCCAGGCGGAACATTGTGTTGACAGGGACGTCCCGTCAGCACTTAGCCCTGCGCGCTCCCCTCCCCTCCCGCACAAATAACCCCATGACTCAGAGAGGTCAATTTCCCAGTGTCTGCAGGGACAGACGCAACCGCTGTGCCGGGGCCCACCCCTGGAGGCGCCCTCTTTGGCCCACCCTGCTACTGACCCTGTTATGAGCCCTCCCTGCCCTCTCCCTGCAGGGTTGTGATGAGCTGTATTTATGGGCCTGCTGTGTTGGCTTCCCTGGCACCCTGGAGGGCTGGGAGTGGACCAGATATGGTTCATCTTGGAGCCCCAGTGCCTAGCAGAGGACCTAACATCTGGCAGATGCTCTAAATATTTGTGGAGGGAAGCCATGCTGTATCAGAGCGCTTTCCTCTCTCCAATAGTGCTGGAGAGGCACTGCTGAGCATTAAGGAGGCTGACAAGCTCTCTGACCAGTTCAGAGCTGGTCATCCACCTAGTCACAATCTCAGACACTGAGGCAAACGCTTGCAAGAAGAATGAAGCAATGTCATTCTGTTAACAAGAGAGAGATGTTTTCTAATGGAGGGTGGGCTTCCTTAGTTGTTCATGAATGTACATACATACATATTTTGGAGCAAACTATATGGTCACTCCTTTCCTATATTATCTCACTTAATATTGACATCCACTTTACCGGGTGGTTATTTTTTACTTCCTAGGTTAGGGAAGAAGAAACAGAGACTCAGAAAGAGTAAGTAACTTGTCCAAGGTCAAGCGGCAGAGCCAGAATTTATTCCCGGGCTCGCCGGATCCAAGACCAGCGCCTACTGCTCTGTCACCGGCATGTGAAAAATAACGCTTGAGAGATCAGTGGATGTGCTGCTCTCCTCGGTCGCCCGCTGTTCCTGCTTTGTTCCCACAGTTGTCTTTCTCTCCTTGCTTTGCAGCAGTCACTGTCACCGCTGCCTTCTCTGCTGAACTGGTGGGTCTTTGCTCTGTGTTTGGGGAGATGGAGGTCACAGCACACCCCATGATCAAGGCAGCTGGCTCTTGACTGTGCTTAGAATGGCTTGGAGTGGTTTTCCATATACAGCACCAGGGCAGACAAAGCCTTAGAGCTGTGTTATCTGGCAAAGACCTGGGCCCTGAGCAGCTGGGTGCAAGGAATGGGGGGAGGGGATGGCCGCCCCCAAACCAGTTCCTGGAGAACACTTCCCTCTGAGGCACTGGCCTCTATTAGAGAGCGGAGTCACAGGTGAGAGCTGCAGATCGAAATCCAGAGGATCTCTGCAGATTTTAGACTTGGTTCCTGCTCTTCGGCTCATGTAAGTTCCCAAGCCACCCAAATGAAGTGAGCTGTGCCAGGAAACTCCCAAAGCCTAGGAATTCCTGGGAAAGCTCATGCCCAGATTCTTCTCTGCTCCCTCTCGCTTGCCTCTCCCCATCTCATGCACTCTCTTGCCCTCCTGAGGATGGGCTAATGGACTTTGGCTGTTAGCACCCGGGATGTTGGGCACCAACCTCACTGTGGGTCTCTTGAGCTTCCTCTGGCCCCCTTGGTTCCCAAGAATGGTTTTGGAATGGGGCGTGCTGTGCTAATGGGGGTTAATGGTAACCTCGGAATCAATTTTCCCTCCCAGAAGAAAATTCTCCGGGCTTAGGCGGCACAGACTGTAATAGTGAAAATGGCTCTAGATTTTAAAAATTGGCACGTTGTAGTCCAACAAGGCAATTTTTGAATTGTTCCATGCAGCTGTGTGCCTCTGGATGCTACGCTGCTGGCGTCCTAAAGCTACGGGATAGAGAGCAACTTTCCAGCCAAAAACAGCTCTGATGCGTTTTTTTTCTTTTCTCACCCCAGCCTGAATTCACTGTATTGTTCGCCTGCCCCCAGTCCTTGGAACTTTGGTGTCTGCCTTAGCAGCTGCCAGGGCTATTGGGTGAGAGAGAGAGACATGGCCTTCTGTAGAACCTCTCTCCTCAGGGCAATGGCCTTGGGAAGAGGGTTTCCTGAAGACCAGAGAACTGTGCACAGGCTGTGAGAAGAAGCCTGGACATTCAGAGCCACAGCTCCCAAGCAGCCTTTCCTCGACCTTGTCAAAGCTGGGTCTCTTGGACCCAGAAGTGGAAATGTCTGCTGTGCATGATACTTGATCTTGATGTGCTGTGTTTCCTGTATTATAGCATGCAAACCATTTTGCCTTGTTTTTATAAACATTAAAATGCAAAGCAAACCTTCTTAGAATAAAAATATATGATCTATATTTCGAGTAATAGAACAGCAGAATGGGAGAACTGCAAAGCAGCTTACCACTTACTTAGTGAATGTCCTCATTATACAGATGGGGAAATGGAGGTGTCCTAAAGTCACGTATCTGGTTGGTGGTGAAGAACTTGCTCTCATTGTTGGATGCTCCAGGCTTTGGATTATGGTCCAAGTGGCCAGGGAAACCTGTTGTTGTTTGATTTCTCTCTTCCTGGGGCCAGAGCTGTCTACTTTCAGCTTATTCCCCTTCCCATGAGTTCTCCTATTGGTGGGCCTTGTTTGGTGACTCAAGATTAGAACCACATAATGGTTGAAGGCCTTCCCAGGTGGCAGTAGTGGCGAAGGAAACCCGTCTGCCAATGCAGAAGACATATGCGATGCGGATTTCATCCCTGGGTTGGGAAGACCCCCAGAGGAGGGAATGGCAACCCACTCCAGTAGTCTTGCCCGGAGGATCCCATGGACAGAGGAGCCTGGTGGGCTGTAGTCCATGGGGTCTCAAAGAGTCAGACGTGACTGAAGTGACTTAGCATGCTTGCAGGCACGCAGTGGGTTGAAATGAAACTCAGAACGAGTGCTAAACTGGGCCTTGACCTGCTAAGTGGTCTCCTTGCACTGCTCCTCCCATACCCACCCACCACCACCCCTCAAGCCCACTTCCCCTGTGACCTCTGCATGCCTGTGGATCCTGTGATCCCCTGACTCCTCCAGCCCAGGCTCCTTCCTATGGCTTCTTGTGCCTGCGTCTCCAGTCTCACATCTCACAACCATTGGCCTTCCTCCTTGTACCACCCTGTCTTCACCCCATCTGTTGCAGGAAGGGGGACCCCTTCTACGGCCTGAGAGCGAGCTCTTGTCTGACACTTGGAGATGAATTGTCCGAGGAGACACACGTGCAGACAAAGTAAGAGACTTTATTGGGAAGGGGCACCTGGATGGAGAGCAGCAGGGTAAGGGAACCCAGGAGAACTACTCTGCCGTGTGGCGCTTAGTCTCGGGTTTTATGTTGATGGGGTTGGTTTCCGGGTTTTCTTTGGTCAATTACTCTAGGGTCTTTCCTGGTGGTGAATGCATTGCTCAACCAAGATGGATGCCAGCAAGAAGGATTCTGGGAGGTGGTAGGACACGTGGCTTCTCCTTTTGACCTTTCCCGAATTTTTCTGATTGGTGGTGGCTTATTAGTTCCGTGTTCCTTACTGGGACATCCTGTCATAAAATAACTCATGCAAATGGTTACTATGGTTGCCTGGCCAGGGTGGGCAGTTTCAGTCGGTGTGCTTCCTCTAATATATCCAAGTCTGAGATGTCGCATCTTCCCCGCATGCACCTTTACATTCCTTATTTGCTTTCGCACATTCAGTTACAACTCAGTTATACCCTCCTCCTAGAAGTCTCTGTTTTCCCCAACCTGTCTCTCTCCTTCCCACCTGCCTTCACCTGGCTAGATCCAACTCCTCCTTCCCTCTCAGCCGAGACACCAGATTCTCTTCCCAAGCCTGCATCGGGAGCTCTCCCTGTGCACCCCGAAGGCATCCTTTCCTTCCCCTGTGCTGTCGCTCTCCACTGTACACCACTATACGCTATGTAATTGTCTGAGTCTTTTCAGTGTGAATCTTCCATGAGAGTAGGAGCTCCAGAATGGCAGGGCTGTGTTCTGTTTACTGTTTGTGCTCAGCACCCTAAGACTGTCTGGCTCATGATAAGCCCTCCTTGAGTAGTTGAGCGATGTATAAAAATGCTGCTACTACTACAACGAATAACAACCAATGTTTATCGAGCACTTTTTCCTGTGCCGGAAACTATGCAAAGTGCCTTATGTGCATCGCCTAATTTATATTAGTTCTTGTATGAATTGGACGAGGCGAGAAACAAGAGATTGTAATCCTGGCTTTGTCTCCAGCTGCCTATGTGATTTTCAAAAATCCCCATGGTTTCCTCATCTTCAGAATGAAGGCGAGAGAAGGGGGCAGGCAGGCTTCATTTCTCAGTTCTTTTTCCTAGGCAAAAAGGGAATTAAGAGTCAGTCTACGTGGGCCTGGGGGAATCAACACTCAGGATTCAGAGAGCCGGCAGACACAGAGGGTCAACTTTCTAGTGCGGGAGCAGGAGAGTGATCTGGCCGCGAGGCTGGGAAGGGCAGCGGGTTGCTCTGCCATGCTGCGGTAGAGCTTCCACATAGAGAAGCCCGCTGCTAGCTGAGTCATTAACGCTGGTCTCCTCGCCGTCACCTCGGGCATTGTCTGATTTAAGTGTAATAGCTTGTTTGGTGGATTTCGCCTTCTATAGAAATCCCCCCAAGAGTGAAGTGCGCATTCAGCCGGGAGAGCACAGGCCTTTGTGCGCTGATGGCCGGGCCCTGACTCAATGTGTTTGGAGTTGGTTATCAAAGGGGAGGATAAATTAGAGTGCAGGGCTGAGAAGAGAGGAAGAGGGGGCCCTTTCATGAGCGGGGCTGAGCACTTAGGCAGCTGACTTGGGGCTGGGCAGCCCCCGAGGCTGGCCCTCTCGCCTTTTGGCAGTGGCGGTGCTACAGGCAGGCCTGGCTGTACCCTGGAGGAGCCTAAATTCTGATATCTCACCAAGCCTTGGGCGGTGAGGGTGGGAGCCGGGCAGGAGGGGGCTGAGAGTGGTGCTGTTACCAGAACAGGCTCCAGGGCTTGGAGGAGGGTTTCTGGGGAGCTGGTGAGCCCAGCACCTTCCCTCCTTGCCCCACTTTCTGCCCCCTGCCCCGCCTCCTCCCTGGATTTATTGAAATCATGTTCTGATGGTACTGAAAACTCCAAAGGGCCTCTTAGTCTTGCAGATGCTGCTTAGGGACTCCACCATCATCTGCCTCCCTCCGGTCCCCAACACACACTTCCTAGCTGGCTCTCAGGACAGTTTTATGGAGTGCAGTGGCCAGCCAGAGCTATGGAGTTCCCAAAATAGGAGATCCTGGGCACTTGACCCTCTCTCTGGTCATGGCTTCTGATGTCCAGATTTGGAGGCCGAGCTGGGCACAGCTGTCAGCTGAGCCACAGGCAGGGCTGCCGAAATAGTAAATTACACCGGGGCCCTGTTTTTGCCTGTGAGAATGCTTCCCTCTGTTCTTCAGTGGGCCTTCCCTCATTAGTGTCCCTGAACCCCTCACTGACAGCTTGTTGCCGTGTGGGATCTTGATCAACAAGCTCACTGCTCAAGGAAGCAGAGAACTTTTGTTTGCCCCTTAGCTCCTAAACCTCAGCAACATCTTAGGTACACATCATTTTTTGGTTGGAAGGAACCCATGACATAAGGTGTAGATGTATTATGAGAACCTGTTTAGAGTTGCAGATATTTTAAAGAATTGTCTGAAACTGACCCTTCTCTGGTGGCTCAGCTGGTTAAGAATCTACCTACAGTACAGGACACCAGGGTTTGATCCCTGGGTTGGGGAGATTCCCCTGGAGAAGGGAACAGCTACCCACTCCAGTATTCTGGCCTAGAGAATTCCATGGACCGTATAGTCCATGAGGTCGCAGAGTCTGACATGACTAAGTGACTTTTACTATGATGTCTTACCCCAGAAACACACACCTATTCTCACGCATACACAAGTTTAGCTGCCATTTCTAGGGGTTACACCCTCTGAATTGATGTATACACCCCACCCTGGCTGCACATTTGAATCCTCTGGGAGCTTTTATAAAATTCTGAGGCCTGGGCCTTACACATAGAGACTCTGATTTACATGGTCCAGGGTGGGATCTGGGCATCTGTTTTTTCTACAACACGTTAGGAGATTCTAATGCAGTCAGGATTGAGAATCATTGCCCTAGGGCCTCTTAGACTGTCCTCCTCCCTCTGATTAAGAGCCCCAGCTGTGGACAGTCAGAGTCTGTACAGAGAGACACGTCGGAAGACACATGCTGGGGTGCTTGTAGGGATGGGTTAGATGCCATGAACGGATTTATTATTTTGCCCACTGCGTTTAAAATCCTTTCCTTCTTTCCTCACCCCTTGAGGGGTGCTTCCTTGGTGTTCATTTACAATAATTTTAGCACACCACAGTGGGAAGGGAGCCTGGTTGCCTTGATGTGCTTCTGTCATTTCAAGGAGCTCAATAAAAATTTCGTTTCGGTGTTCATTCAAGGCAACTTCCACATAGAGGTCTTATGTTGCAAACCAGAGTTCTCTTTTCATCTGGTCACCCCTGGGGGAAATTGTGTATTTGAAATTCAAACAATATTTGGGCAAAAAGCAGTTTTCATTATATGCGGTGGAGAAGGCCAATGAGAGGAAAGCACGGGGAAATGATTGAGTGACATTTCTATTTGCTGGTTTGACTTTTCTGCCAGGGGCCACCGTGCTTTGGGCCGCAGGAGAACTTCAGCTTCCTGGTATGGACTGGAAATGCCAGACCCCTGGAAAAAAGAATTTGGAGGAGAAAAAGTGTGAGTGGGCTGGAAATGGATTTGAGGAGTCAATGTGACCTCATGCTGATGTCTTGATGAGATAGGGAGAGAATTGTGTTTTGCACAAATTCTCTTTAGAAAGAGATTGTTGAAGAGAGCTCAGAGATCATCTGGATCTATCTCCTTTGGTAGGTGGGTCCCCTTTCTAACATTTAAATTGACCCTGGTCAAGCATTTAGATGAATTCGTACCTTTATTCGTTCATTGATGGAGCACCAGCAATGTTGGGCACTTGGCAAGTAGTGCAGGAGAATGCAGAGACCGATGGGTTATCCTTGCCCTTAGATAACTTACAGTTTCCTGAGAATTTGAACAGCTGAAATGCCAGGGAGACATGATGAAAGCTGTGAGGGCAAGAAGCTGGGAGGGTAGGGGGTGGATGTTAACCTTTACTGAGGGTCCACTAGGAGCCAGACACTCTCCCCAAATCACTTCCTTTAGCTATTGCAACTCTGGAAAATAAAATACTCTTATCACTCCCATTTTATAGACAAGGAAACTGACACTCAGAGAAGTGAATTTGCTTTCTTAAGGTGACGGAACCATTAAGGAGATTAAGTATTTTAACCTGGTAGGCCCCAGGCCAATCCTCTTGCCATTGTAACAACCTAAGAAGAGTTCAAAAAGGGCAAAGCCTGACTTTTGGCTGGGCTGGAGGATGAGAAGGGAGGGATTTGGGCACGTAGAAATGGAGTGATAGAAGGCACACTGAGAACAGGTTTCCCAGGCTCAACAGCACCTGGGGAAGAAGATGCAGCAGCTTGGGCTGGAATCTGGGGGTGAAGAATGAGAGTAGGAAGGTAGGTTAGGACAGGGTTTTGAAGGCGTAGAAGCTAAGGAGATGGATTTGGGGTGAGAAGGCAATGGCACCCCACTCCAGTACTCTTGCCTGGAAAATCCCATGGACGGAGGAGCCTGGTAGGCTGTAGTTCATGGGGTCGCTAAGAGTCGGACACGACTGAGTGACTTCCCTTTCACTTTTCACTTTTCACTTTCATGCATTGGAGAAGGAAATGGCAACCCACTCCAGTGTTCTTGTCTGGAGAATCCCAGGGACGGGGGAGCCTGGTGGGCTGCCGTCTATGGGGTCGCACAGAGTCGGACACGACTGAAGCGACTTAGCAGCAGCAGTAGCAGCAGCAGAGAGTGAGAAAACCCTGAAAGTTTGCTGAGTAAAAAGAGAGTGTAATGTGACCATTGCTACTCTTAGGAGAAAGAGTGGAGATTTTGATTCCTGGCTGTATCGTTGCTTAGCTTAACTATGCACCTTTGGGCAGGTTATTTAATCTCTCCGTGCCTCAGTTCCTTCATCTGTAAAATGAGAATGATAAACAGTACTTACCTCCATGAAGTTGTTGTAAGGATGAAATAAATCATTTCTGTGGAGTGCTTAGAATAATGCCTGGCACATGGTCAGCTCTTTGTAAATGTTGAGTATATAATAACTTTACCCTTTGTGAATTTAATTCTGATAATGGTATAGGTAGAAGAGGGTGAAGTGGGGGAGAGCTAGAAGTCCCAGAGGTGAGCAAGGGGGCCTTTGTAACAGTCTGGGCAAGATGGTCTAAGGGCTTCTCCTTGACTGGTACCCATGGAACGTAGGGAGACATGGGGAAGGGGAATCAGTGTTACTCAGCTTCTGATTGACTGTGAGGGCGCATCAGGAGTCTCTCAGCTGGAAGAATGCCAGTGTCAGTCCTAGACCTCAAGGCACCGGGAGAAGCTACGGGTGAGCAGAGGAAGATGAGAATGTTGATTTAAACCCGTATAAACCTAGAGTGGAAAGCAACCCCAGAGCCAATAGAGGAGCTGGAGTGGGGGGTGGGTAGCCTAGCCCTGCCCCTGCCTTATTTTACATGGCTGCTCTGCCTCTTTGTCCCCCACCTGGGTCCTAGGAAGCTCTGCCCTCATG
Organism: Bos grunniens; assembly: GCF_055505025.1. Classification (NCBI taxonomy): domain Eukaryota; kingdom Metazoa; phylum Chordata; class Mammalia; order Artiodactyla; family Bovidae; genus Bos; species Bos grunniens. The sequence goes on from NC_141179.1 coordinate 26,754,529, forward strand.
CCAGCCTTGGTTCTGGTGTTGCCGTCTCCTCTGGGCCTTTCCTGAACCCCCCACATGAACCTCTCCAGCTACTTCTCCAAATGGTCAGGCATGGTGATCCCAAGATCACCTGTTAGGCAGACCATGTTTCCTGCTGTTGCCTTGGGAGACCAAGTCTGAGGGTTGGGTGGGCAGAATGCCCAGGCTATGCAAACCAGGAGGAAAAAGGAAGGATTTGGGGGATGGTGGTAAGTAGCAGCAGAAAATATGTATTCAACCCCAGGAGGAGGACATTGATGAGTGACCAGCTCTGGGGGCTTTCAAGGGCTTCCTGCTGCTGCTAGAACCGCTTGATGGGAACCCAGTGCCCTTCTGAATCCCCGGCACCTGTCTTGCTGCTGGGAGGGGTATGGGTACCGGCTCAACACCTGGAAAGGATGCTGAAGGAGGCTGGAGGGCCTCTGGTGGGTGTGGGGGCTCACACCTCTCACCCCTGAGCCCCCCCATCCTCCATTCAGTTCCATCCTGCCTGTGGGCACAGGAATTCAGACAAAAGGAGGCTTGCAAACAGAAGGGGGGAGTCTTATAACAAAATTACCAGCCTGCTGTCAGCCAGGCACTCCGCCTCGCAGAACAGACTCCAGACAGGCTGCAGCGTATCAGGCCTGGGCCTGCCTGGGCCTGGCAGGGGGTCCTGTGGGCAGACAGAGTCAATTACCCAGAAAGGTTCCACTTAACTTCCCCTGCTGTTTGCACACCCTGCCCCAGCCTCTGTGGCCTCACTGGCCTCGGCCAAAGCCCCATCGGCCTGCTCTGGAGCCGGCTGCCCGCCAGCTTTGTCCTCGGACGTGTCCGGGGACCACCCATCCAGGAGTCCAGGCTCCTGCCCTCTTTGGTCCTAGGGCTGCCTGCTCTGGCCCTGGGCCAGTGGATTTCCCTTTGTCCCCCTGCAGACCCCGCCCGAGCCTCAGGTGGGAGGGGCATCGAGGAGCTGCCTCCTCTCCCGTCCCTCTGCAGAGGCTCAGCACTCCACCTGCCCTCCCACTCAGTCACCTGTCTGAGTTCAGTGGGTGGTGACCGTCTGCCTTCTGGAGTCGGACTGACATGGGTTTGTGGCTGGGATCAGCACCCGCTGTATTGGGACCTGGCGTGTTGATTTAACTTCTTTAAACTACAGTTCCACCATCCGTGAAACGAAAATAGTAATAATAATCTATATCTCGTAGGATTACTATGAGGATCAAAGAAGACAGTGGGTGTCAAGTGCCTGAGATGCTGGCCCAGGATAAATGCTCACTGAGTTTCTTTCCTCCCCCCAGCCCCCGCCTCTTCATCCCCCTCTCACCATTCCCTTCCTCCTCCTCCTCATCTTCTTCCTATTTTTCATTGAAGAGTCTCACTTAACAGGAAGTTTGTTATTTTGGTTCCTCCTTTCTGCTACAGAATCCCAAACTGGGAGAAAAAATCCAGCTTTTAGTCCAGGCTTAGCTATCAATTTCCATCATACACAATCAAGTCTATAACACCAAAATACATCATGAAATTACAGTATGTTTTTTTCCCAGTGCCATTTAACCAAGGTCAAGGACTTTGGGTTAAATTCTAACCATCCCTGGCTTTTGCCCGAAGTTTTGTATTTCACAGACATTTCCTTTCTGTGCAACCCCTCGACCAACCCAATCATCTTCCACATGTTTAGCATTAGTTAGAAATGCCCACTGGAGAAGGCAATGGCAACCCACTCCAGTGTTCTTGCCTGGAGAATCCCAGGGACAGAGGAGCCTGTTGGGCTCTCTATGGAATCGCACAGAGTCGGACACGACTGACGAGACTTAGCAGCAGCAGCAGCAGCAGAAATGCCCGTATGATGCGGTTTAGAGCTCCTGCCGGTATGAGATTTCAGCTTCCAACATGTGCCCAATGGATGGAAGGCAGAACACTGTCATTTGGTCATTAAGTCATTCAACAAATATTCACAGACAGCCTACTATGTGCCTGGGAACTAAGGGCAAAGAGACAAGGTAAAAGCAAATAGACAGTCCGGCCCTTCAACAAGTGAGCAGGCTGCTGGGGACGTGGGTGAGCAAACAGATATGTAGAATCAAATGTACTGGGTGCTAAGACAGGAGTAGGGCAATGTGACGGAAGATGGGTTGGAGAGGTTTCCGGGAGGAAGTGGGAGCTACTTTCCGCAGCACAACTAGGACTGAAATGGAAACGTGGACACCTATACTGGTCTCTCCAGCTCTCAGGAGGACAGCAGTGTTTCAGGATGAAAGTGACCGCTTCTCGTGGGCCCCACTCCAGCTGCCAGCCATCTTCCTCGAGTTGCACTCTTGTGTTGCAATCTGCTCACAAGGCCCTCTGTCTTGAGGGGCCGCGGCTGGAACTGAGGTCCAGCGCCCCCCATCCATCCCCTCTGCCACACAGGTGGGTGGGTGAGGTGGGTCTGACGGATTCTGTGAGCAGTGACTACACCCTGGCACTGCCCTAATTGTGCTAGACAGGACTGTTTAAATACCACCAGACAGAATATTACTCAAATTAAAAATGAGGCCTTAAATGTCATTATTTGTGTCATTATTAATAGCCCCTAATTGTGTTCTCTAATCATCATGAAATTATGTTAGTATTAATATTCACGTCAAAGCTGCCTAGGGAACTCGGAAGATTTAAAAAAAAATTATACCATATGTCAGTTCCCATGAATGTGAAGCAGAGGCTGGTTTTAGTGCTTTAGTTACTGGAGTGGAGATGGTGGTCTCCACGGCCAGGGGGTAGCCCCCAACTGTAAGGGCCTCCTTACTTTCCACCCCCTGAGTCACTGAATCCTGGACTCCTCTGCCTGGCAAGACCCTTAGAGGCGTGAGTGGGACCTGTCCTCAAGGAATACTCTGTGGGTCTCCTGCCAGCTGCCCTCGCTGGTGAGGGGATTGGAGTCTGCTCTCACTGGGAAGTGTTTGGTGCTCTGGGACATGACAGGTCTTGTCTCCTGCAGCCTCGAGACCCGCCTGTGTCTAGACACCATAATAAGAAACACGAGGCAGGCCCGCCTGTCTTCACTCTCCATCTCGGAGACGCCACCTCCGTGCATTTGGGATTCCGCCCAAACTGCCCTTCCTGGCTCAGGGAAGTGATGCCAAAAAAAACCCCAAAACCCAAAGTTGGAGTCTCCCAGAGAAATGTGTTGTGTAATGTAACACACAAGGAACTTTTGGAAAATATACTTAGGGATTCGGAATTTAAAAGTACCTATGGGGTGTCCATACAATCTGGAAACAGGTGAATTTAGGTCTTCAGGGATATCTTTGTCTTGGAAGGTAGCTGTATTTCTACAGTTTTTGGACTGTCCTGGATTTTGCCTTGTGGTGGTGGCGCCAGTGGTAAAGAACCCGCCAGCCAATGCAGGAGACGTAAGAGACTCAGGTTCGATCCTTGGGTCGGGAAGATCCCCTGGGGGATGGCAACCTCCACTCCAGTATTCTTGCCTGGAGAATCCCATGGACGTAGGAGCCTGACGGGCTATAGACAATAGGGTCACACAGAGTTGGACACGACTGAAGTGACTGAGCACACACAAACAACCTTGCTGGGGCTTCTTTGGGGGGAAGCATTGACCCCCCCAGGATGAGGATGGGTCCCCTCTGGATGTTTCCGTTTCTTATCAGAGGCATCAGGAATGAGAGCCTCCATGGCTGATGAGCTGAGCGTGCTGCTCACGTCACCTGGGACTTGATTCTGCCTCCCCCTCAGACTGACATGAGCTGTAAGAGGTGGGGTGGTTGACAAGGCAGGCGCTATTGCCAATTAAGAGATTCCCTCCCTGTAGGGATGTGTGGGGCGAGTGCCCTGGGACCCCCAGAGGCATCAGCCTCCTGCTGACATCACTCACTGACTCCTCTTCATCGTTTCTACAACATTCCTTTAGGCTGCCTGCTCACTGCCTCAGTCATCCGCTAATGGAGTCCACGTGACCGCAATGTGTCAGACAAATCTGGGGCAGCCGCCTCACTCTCTTCCCGGAGCCCTTGGAATTCTCTGGAACCGAGAATATTCAAATGCCTTTCTTGGTGAAACAGCAGGCTTCCAACCGCACACCCCCCCTCCAAATATTATGACTTGAGTTAAATATAACCCAGAGCATGAAAATAACGGCACAACACGGGGATCGGAGAAGCCGTGGAGTGAGCATCTCACAGTCACACTGTCACCCTGGGGGTGGCGGGGCGTCTGCAGACCCCATGGCCACTCAGGCAGAAAGCCCACAGAACCATGCAGGGGTCTGGTCCCTCCTGGGCCGGTAAGTAGCTATGTTGGCCTGAGTGGGCCTTCATGCTGCTGGTTTCTGCACACATTCTCCTTTTTCCTAATCAGATGTGGTGTGACTTCAAGGGTTGGGGAGGATCTGTCTTAACTGATGTGTGGAAAGGGAGACTTGCCTGCTTTTTCAGACGTGAAGGGAGGATCAAGGTAGGAGGGGGACCCGCAGGCGGCGGCAGTTGTGGCTGGCATGCTGATGTGGATATCCAAGGGACACACACGCGCCCCTACTCACTGGCATGTGCACGCTCAGTCATGTCCAACTCTGAGACCCCATGGATTGTACCCCACCAGGCCCCTCCGTCCATGGGATTTTCCAGGCAGGAATACTGGAGTGGGGTGCTGTTTCCTTCTCCAGGGAATCTTCCCAGGCCAGGGATCAAACCCGTGTCTCCTGCATTGCAGGCGGATCCTTTGTCACTCAGCCACCTGGGAAGTCACTGGACCACCTTTTACAATAATTGAGAAGGAGAAGCTTGATCTGCGGAGGGGAGGGAGGGTTAGATGCACATTTGGGCCCATGAACCAGGTTCTCCAGACTCCCTCATAACCTCATGCATGAGTGTATGGTGAAAATTCCGTGGGTTGTAGATAAGCCAAACGTCTTCTGAAAGTTAGACTCTCTGAATTCCAAACCCAATGATTACCATAGTGGTTGGGCTAGGACTGGATTCAAACTAGTGAACCTAGAGCTAGTTGAATAGGCCTTCTCTCAGAGCCCTTCTGCCACCGAGTTAACCAGCAACCACCACGTGGCTGCCCCTCTCTTTTCTGCTTTGGGTCAAACAGTAAATAGCTCAGGTCAGACCAGAAAAGCAGATACATGGGCATCTTTGCATTACAATGCTTTATACATGTAGGAGAACTTACAGTGTTTGTAATGTGCTTCTACTTAAACTGCCTTTGGGATTTGCTAATTTGGGGAGGGTCTGGGAGAATGAGGAGCAGAAAGCGGTGTTCTCTGATTCCCATAAGGTAAGTAGGACAGCTGTAATTACCCCCAACTTTACAGATGAGAAAACTGAGCCTCAGTGCAGATATCGGCCAAAAGCTACATGGCTTACAAGTGATGGTGGGGTTGATTCCAAGTCTTCTGGTTGTCAGGGCTACAGAAGAATAGGCCCCTCCCCTCGAATACACCACTCTCTGCCCCCTGCCCTCTCAGGCAGCTTGGAAATTGTGAGAGAAATCAAGGGGCTAGCTAGACCATGAGTTCTATAAAGACAGCAGCAACAATATTATTGAGTTCTCTGTCCTTCCCCAAATCTTTTCTTTTTTTCAGCTGTATCTCATGTATGTGTGAGATGGGGTCCAGAGAGATGCGTGGGAAGGTGTGAAAGGAAGGCAGTGAGAAAGATTTTACCCTCTCAGAGTCTTTGCTTCTTCTCTGTGGTCCTTCCTCGAAGATGAGTCAGTGGAATGAGCCCCCAGTCCTCCCGGATCTGAAAACAAAACCACAGAATGCCTCCTCCTCATTCTCCCAGACCCTCCCCAAATTAGCAAATCCCAGATGCCTTCTTTGAGAGCTTGGGTTGAGGAAGGGGGTTCCAACTTCACTTGATGCTTCATGTGAGGGTCTTAGGAAGATATAAGAGCCATATTGACACCTACTCTGGACTCCTACCCTAGCTGCCTACCTGCTTCTGCTTGAAGAAAAGAGGCATAAAGCCTTGTTGGCGGGACTCTCAATTCTGCACCCTCTTCCATCTTGAGAGCCACTGTCCAGCTTTCCACTTCTGTGCCCTCTGATCCTTCTTCCACCCCCACCTTCCGCTCTACAAAGCCCCCGCTAGAAGTTGACAAAGCTGACTGGCTGCTTAATGTGCTACAGGTGTTGTTGCTAGGCAACCACCCCACTCTGCGGCTCAGGCTCTGTCAGCCCAGCTCAAACCCCTGGTAGCACTTAACCCTATAACTGCTTGCCACCAACGCTAATTACCCAGGCCCACCAAACAGCACATTCATACCCTGTGATCAAGGAGTGGAAGGACTGATTCTTAGCACCTTAGGCCTTCAACCAACATGGCTCACCAGGTCGGGCTGCCCCAAACATGATGCGGAGGTCTTTTGTCGTAAGTGTCCATTCCTCCTTTCTGGTCACATGCAGTGGATGCTGAATGTAGTGTTGGCCATTTCTCTTCATTGGATGGGCTTCTCCCAAAGTCAGCCAAACACCTTGACTGCCCTCGGTCTCCAGGAAAGAGATGGCAGACTTGTTTCTGCACTTTAAGCTATGTTCAGGTTGACATTTTTGACCCCAAACCTCACAGTGATGAATGACATTCATTCTTTGATGTCTGTACCCAGATGAACCGGGGATGATGAAAAATTCTGGACAATTCTTCCAACTCTCGAGTATTGCATCCTGTTCTTGGCCTTTGCCTCCCTAAATGGACTAACTCATAGTCCTTTAGGTTGATCAGGAGTTACAGGAAGCTTTAAACATGCGTAGATGGACACTTATATTAGCACATTAACCAAACTCCAGAACTGATCTGTTCCTGAGTTGGCCTTCCCCATTCCCACGTGGTCATACTGCTGGACTCATCAACTATCGGTGAACGCATGAACACACCACATTTATACGTCTCTTTTCTAAATCACAGAATGGGGTTGACAGTGATGGAGAGACCACTAAATACCAAAGCAAATTCTCCCTTCCTTTCTAGGAAATTCTAGCAAAGTTCTAGCAAATTCTCCCTTTCTTTTTTTCTCATGAGACTAACCTTGGCCTATGAGCCAGATTATAGGAGATTCCCACATGGGGTCGAATCTCCTTTCTCCTGGTGAGGTGCCTGATTGTGAAGGGCAGGTCTAGGCTTGCTGGGTCATGACAGTGGAGATTCTCACTCATTCCTGAAAGCCATCTCCTCCCAGGTGGTCTGGGCACCACCCCGCGATGCCAGAACCCTGGAAGGGGTTTCCAGGGGTTACTTCTGCTCTCTCTTCTGGGTGGGAAAAGCCCTTAACCCTTTCCCCCCCTGGCAGTTATGTAATTATTCACAGGTGTAGGAGCTGAGAGAACTTACTGCCATTGATCATTTACATTCATTGTGTATTTCTGAGCAAGTATTTCAACCCCAGGGCTCCACTGCAGATTGAATATCCTGCTGCCTGTGGATGGAATGCGTCAGGTGCTGGGACAGTGCTTCTGTGCACATTCTCATCTAACCTTCATCATAGCTCCAGCATATGGACAGAACTATTTCTATCCTATGTGCGAAAAGCTGAGGTTCAGAGAGGTGGAATAACTTTCTCAAGTTTGCACAATTAGTAAGTGGTCCAGCTGGCATTCTAAGCTATGCTGTATCCTGGGAGATTTGAAAACCATGGCTCCGAGAGGTTCGGCGACTTGCCTGAGATCCCACTGCCGGTTGTGGGGTTGGCATTCTCATTGATCTTTCTCTTAAGTCCTTTTCATGTTTGGTCCTCTACATCACACTGTTTTTTTTAGTCATTCCTCCAGTTTCTGTGTTGATGGTGCCTCCACAATGGCGAGAAATCTGTGTCCAGTATGGAGAAGAAGTGGGTTCTAGGGAACAGAAAAGACAGCATCATGAACAGGCAGTATTTTGAAATGAGAGTCCCTGTGTATCTATTTTTTGTTTCTTTGAAAGGACAACATTGGAGAGAGAGAGAGAGAAGGAGGAGGAGGATGGAGGGAGGGAGGAAAAGAGAGAGAGGAAGATAGAAAGACATATACCCAGAGACAAAGACAGAGAGAGGGAGATGGATAAAGAGAGAGAGACAGAGACACAGAGACAAAGAGAAAGGTGCGCGCGCGTGCACGCACACACACACACACACACACACACACACAGCCATCTTGTTCCTTCAGCCCCATGGCCCTCAGCTTCCCTCCTCATCCTGAGACAGTGATGGCTTGGCTTTGGGTTAAGCCACTTGTTGCCAGTTGGTGGCATCAAGAGTTGGGAGTGCTAGTCCGGTCACAGGTGACAGGATTCGGAACATCATCGTGGCCCTGGCTCCTTCCCAGTAGACCCAGTGGGTCATGGAAATGGGATTCCCCAGTTGGAGAATTGACTGGGGGTGAAAAGAGATGGCAGATGGTGGGTCCTAGTGGGGAGGGGAGGGGTGAAGGGCTCGCCCCATGAGTTTAACACTTTGATGCAAGTGGTTTCTCCATAAAGTATTAATAATGTTCCTATAATTGATACTTCAGGGCAATAACCTCTGACAAAATGGCCCTGATTAGCAGATAATTGACTGTGTTGGATTGTGTCCTGAGAGAACGGAGCGCCAGGCAAGGCCCATTAGCCCATCATAATGACCCCTTTTGTCAGGTATTAGTGTCATTAAGAGCCTGCTCTCTGAAATCAGTCCCTTTATTTAACTCTTTTCCCTAATTATATGGATCATTTTACAAATCAAAGCAAATGTTTGCATACAGCCCCATCGCGCAGTGGAGTGAGGAGCTCGAGGAGCAGGCTGGAGAGTTCTGAGTGGAGAGTCCTTGCTAAGGGAGGCACTTGTGGTCTCTGAGAGATGGGTCCCTGGGAAAGCGCTGGGCAAGAACGTGGTGTGCCCAGGTACCTGCCAGGGGAGCATCTTGATGCGGATGCCTCGTCACGAGAGCCCGAAGGCCACGCACAAGTCACCACCTGTGCCTCTGAACCCATCTTGGCAAAACATCTGGCCTCCTGGTCTCGGAGTAGTTGGATCCATGACACGGAGGATGCCAGCATGGAGCAGGTTGGCACCTGAGCCCAGCCGCAGAGCCTCAGAAGACACAGACCTCCTGGGCTCATCATCTGCGTTTTGCCCAGAGCTGACTCACATTTCTGTCAGGACACAGGGGCCTCTGGGAGTGGCTGCAGAGGCTAAGTAGGGCCTAAACCCCCCAGGTCTGGGAAAAGGTAACCACCGTGGCTGCACATCCATACTTAGGGCTGGCAGCTAGGTAAGCAGCCAGGGCTGCTGGGACTCCAGGGGGCTTGGTGCCTGATCAGCCCCCAGGCCGCACACACAGAAGTTGACACAACAGGAAGCTCAAGGGACAGAAGGCTGCTTCTGTCCTGTTCTCCCAAGCGCCTTCTCACTCATTAAAAAGTAGAGACAGTGTCCCATTTCTTCGAATCCACTCGCTGCCTGACACCTCTTCCACCCTCCCAGCTCCGTACAAAGCCTTTTATTCCAGGGCAGGTTCTGTGTGGGTGAATCAGAAGGAGGCCTCAGTCTCTAGAATGAATTGCTTAGAGATGAGGGACTGATAACTTGTTGGCAGCTACGAAGGGTATATTTTTATAGATACCAAAGATGAAGCTGAAAGGATATCATCTATTACAGGAAAGGCCCAGAGGTTGCTGAGCTGGGGATAATTTATTTATTTGGCAAAGTGATGGGTGAATTTCCCAAGAAGAGTTAGGACCTGCGCTGGGTCCTGGGGTGGAGTGGCTGGACCGTACCTCCTGTTCCTGCCCCATTTCTGCAAAGGGAATAAGGCCTCTTGACTCTGCTTTCCCTTGTTTGAATCATGGAGGAGTTGTGCTCCCGTGATTTGCGTTGGGCCTGGTGAATTTCCCAGCATTGGCCTTGGGTGGAGAGCTGCCAGCCGTGCAGAGAAACTGCCAGGGTTTCTGCCGAGGAAGCAGAATTTTGGTGGTAGAGTGTGACATTCTCTTCTCAAAAATAATACCTTTCATTTAAGGTAGGAGAGGAGGTTTGACATCCCGTGAAAATATGATTTTCAGCCCTGTTCTGCTTGGGGCAGACTTTTTCTGCAGGGCGTAGTTGCTGAAGCAGGGAAGCCCAGAGCTGCAGGTAGGAGCGATGGTCAGGAGAGCTGTGCCCCGAGGGTTCCTCTCAGGGTGGGGCCGGACAGGCGGGAAACTTTCTTTCAGGCTGCAGCTCCCTCGGGGATCCAGTTCTGTTCACTTGCCAAGGAATGCTGCTCCCAAGGAAAGAAGTGTTCACCTCACCTATTGGAATATGAATAGAGTAATATTATGCATGCTTAGGGGCTTCCCAAGTGGCCCTAGTGGTAGAGAACCCGCCTGCCAATACAGGAGACAAAGGAATATGGGTTCCATCCCTGGGTTGGGAAGATCCCCTGGAGGAGGGCATAGCAACCCACTCCAGTATTCTTGCCTGGAAAATCCCATGACAGAGGAGCCTGGTGGGCTACAGTCCGTGGGGTCACAGAGTCGGACATGACTGAAGCGACCTAACACACACATGTATGTTTAGACACAGAAATTAGCAAGCATTTTATGTTATGCTAATTTCTAATCAGTAACCTAGAATTCTGTTTGTTCAGTCAATAGACATTCTTTTTTAATATTTGTTTGTATTTATTTATTATTTGGCTGTGCCAGGTCTTGGTTGCAGCTCGTGGGATCTTAGACCTTTGTTGCGGCATGAGCGATCTTTAGTTGGAGCACGCGGGACCTTTTTAGTTGGGGCATGTGGATTCTAGTTCCCTGACCAGAGATCGAACCTGGACCCCCTGCATTGGGAGCACAGAGTCTTAGCCACTGGACCACCAGTATTGCCGAGGGCCTGGAGTGGGCACCGTGTATATGCCGATGAATGGGGCCTGGAATCTACTTTCAAGTAGCTCAGACTCCTGCATTTGTGGTGGTGGTGGAGTGGGGTGTACACAGGCACTAAATCAGCCTAGTGTTCTGATGCTGTAACAGACACGCGGGCTGGGTGTTGTAGGAATACACAGGGGAAATAACTAACTACCTCTGGCTGGGAGACACAGAGAAGGCTTTCCTGAAGATGTAATACTTAAGCTGAGATTTGAGAGTTTGTTAGATAAAGGAATGAAATAAAGTGCCATCACAACAAAGAACAGCTACAATTTATTAGGGATTCTGGTGTAATAATCATAATACCCAATCTTATAGAGCAATTACTATATGCCAAAACACTTTGCATAATTTATCTCATTTGATCCTCACTGCACCCTCTAAGATAGGTATTATTGATACCCTCTCTTTACAATTAAGGAAATAGAGGTTTCAAGGGAATTCACAGAGATTAAATACTCTGTTGGGGTCACATAAGTCTTAAGTGTTGGAAATCAAAATTGTAACCCAGACTTCTGAAGTCAGAGCATAAGCTTTTTTTTTTTAATTCACTGTCCTGACTTCCTAGGCAGTGTACAAATGTTAATACATTTAATCCTCACATGACCCAGAGAAGCAGGCATCTTTCTCCTCATTTTCAGGTGAGGAAATTGGAAGTGACACACAGTAGGAAGAGTTAAAAGAGGCAGAGGATATTAGAGAAATCTTCAGAGATAACTTATGTGATTTTCTGTAGATCCTCATTCCTGAAACCCTGGTTCTTCAGAACAATGGCTCAAAGTCTCGAATTCTTTGTGGTTAAAATGTAGACAGGACCCTACTCTGTGCTCTGTGGTGACCTAAATGGGAAGGAAATTTAAAAAAGGGAGTTCCATGTATACATATAGCTGATTTACTTTGCTATACAGTAGAAACTAACCCAACATTGTAAAGCAACTATAGTCCAATAAAAAAAAATTTTTTTTTAATGTTGAGATTGGAATAAGAGGTAGAGGGAAGTGAGACTGATGGTAGGGAGAATAATGGTTCTCCAAGGGTACCATTGTCCTAGTCCCTAGAACCTGTGGATAAACTGGGTTATGTGCCAAAGGCATTGCAGATGGAGTTAAGGTTGCTAATTGGTTGACCTTGGGGTGGAAGATTATCCTGGCTTGTCTAGCAGGACCCAGTGAAATCACAAGGGTACCTATAAGTAGAAAGAGGAGACAGAAGAGAGAGAAGCAGAGAGAAGGCAGGATGAGAAGGACTCGACCACCAGGCTTTGACATGACCACATCGTCACATTGTCCTGGCTTTGATGGAAGAATGGGGCTTGACATGAAATATGCGAGTGGCCTCTAACAGCTGGAAAAGGCAAGGAGATAGAGTCTTCCCTTGGTCTTCAGAAGGGAATGTGGCCCTGCCAACATCTTGATTTTAGCCCAGTAAGATCCATTTTGGAATTCTGAACTCTGGAAACTGTGTGCTGTGCTTAGTCACTCAGTCGTGTCCGACTCTTTACGACCCCATGGACTGTAGCCCGCCAGGCTCCTCTGTCCATGGGGATTCTCCAGGCAAGAATACTGGAGTGGGTTGCCATGCCCTCCTCCAGGGGATTTTCCTGACTCAGGGATCGAACCCAGGTCTCCCTCATTGCAGGTGGATTCTTTACTGTCTGAACCAGCAGGGAAGCCCAAGAATACTGGAGTAGGTAGCCTATCCCTTACGCAGGGGATCTTCCCGACCCAGGAATCGAACTGGGGTCTCACATTACAGACGGATTCTTTACCATCTGAACTACCAGGGAAGCCCAGTGTTTCTAAGACAATCAATTATTTTAAGTCGCTACATTTGTAGCAACTGTTTATAGGAGCAGTGAAGTTGAAAAGCAGAATGGGTCAGCTTGTGAAAGACTTTACATATTCAACTGAATTTGCGTATTAATCAATTAAAAAAGTAATAAAAAGGCTGAAACCCTGCTGAGTCTGTCTGTGGCCCAGAGCAGGTCAGCCTTAGAGATGCTACCCAAACTCCCCCATGAGCCAGGCTCAGACAGCCCATTCTAGGTGGTCAAGACTTGCAAGTTCTTCTGAGAGTTCAGAAACAAAAGATCACTGTTACTTGGTCATAACCACATCGGATGGGAATGAAGGGATAGGGAGATGCTAAGCCAGTTTGCTGCAGGCTGCATCTGCTGATCATTGACGTTATATTCTGGGGAAAGTGGTTATTTTTTCATTGGATTGTTCATTTAACGATTATCCACAGTTGATGTATTATATGCCAGATGCTGTGTGCAGGAGATACAATGGTGAGTGGTTGTGTACTCCTCCATGGCTGTCATAGAGCTTATGGTTCTGTGGCAGTGAGATATTAAACAAAAGTCACAGTAGAAGTATATTTACAAACTGTTATAAGTGCTACAAAACAAAATAACAGAGTGTAATAAGATAATACAACAGGAGGACCTTAATTACATTGGAGGTTTCATGGAAGGTCCCTTGGGAGGTGACATTTAGGCTTGGACCCATGTGTAAGAAAGACTTTGCAGAGTAGAGTGTGAAAAGAACATTCCAAGTAATGGGAACATCACGTCGGAAGGCCTGCGTCTGGTTAAGAGAGTGGCGCAGTCCAGGACCTCCAAGAAGAACTGTGGGGCTGGAAAGTGGTGCGTGAGCAGGAGAGACACAGAGGATGCTGCTGGGGAGGTTGGCAAAGGCTAGACTGCAGAGGGTGTTGTACACAACCCTGAGCTCTATGGGCATCCTTATGGAGAAAAAGGAGTGGCATGCCCAAATGGGACTTTGTGAAGATGTTCCAGAAGATAAGGAAAGAAATAAAGAGAACAGAAAGGAAGCCATGGGAGAAGTCTAGGCAAGAGACGACGGTGGCTTAGAGAAAAGTGACAGCATTGGTGATAACTGAGTAGATTTAACATTATCTTGAAAACAGACTCATCCAGACTTGACCATAGGTTGGATATGGGAAGCAAGGGAGGGAGCAGGAGTAATTTCTAGATTCCTGACAGAAGTGACAACATGGATGAAATGAGACAGGTTGGGGGAGGAGAGATAGGGTGGTGGGAGAAGAGCTCCAGGGGGTTTAAATTGAAGAAGCTTTAAAAATATATTTATTTTTTCAGTATATTTTTTTCATAAGAATGTATGTGTGTGTGTACACACACACACATATATATAACTGAATCACTTTGCTGTATAGCAGAAATTAATACAAGTTTGCAAATCAACTGTAAATAAATGTTAAAAACATTTTTTTTGAATGAAAGATTCTTTAAATTCTACAGGGCTTCATACACACCTGATTTCATATAACCCCATAATAACCCCTTTTTAAAGTCTCCTACGCCTATTTTGCCCCTCCCCTTCCCCCTCCCCCCGGCAATCACTAGTTTGCTCTCTGTATCTGTGATTCTGCTTCTTTTTTGTTTTACTCACTAATTTGTAGTGTTTGTTTTGATACCACATGCAAGTGCTACCATACGGTGTTTGTCTTTCTCTGTTTGACTTATTTCACTTTGTATGATGCCCTCCGAGTCAGTCTATATTGATACAAGTGGCAAAATGTCACTCTTTTAATGGCTGAGTAGTATTGTTCTGTATATACACACACAGTATATATATAAATGCAGTAGGTATATATGTATATATACAGCATATATATATACAGTACAGTACAGTAGTACTGTATTGTACTGGGTTTATTGTACTGCATATATAAGTTTATATATATATTATATTTATAATATATATATAGTATATATACACAGCATATATACATATAAATGCAATATGTATAAATGTATATATACAGCATATATATATATACACAGTACAGTACAGATACTATATATGTATGTATATACAGTATGTATATAGGTATATATACAGTACAATACTACTCAGCCATAAAAAGAATGACATTTTGCCACTTGTAGAAAGATATATATATATATATACAGTAGAATATATACATACATATATATACATATGGAGAAGGCAATGGCACCCCACTCCAGGACTCTTGCCTGGAAAATCCCATGGACAGAGGAACCTGGTAGGCTGCAGTCCATGGGGTCGCTAAGAGTCAGACACGATTGAGCGACTTCACTTTGACTTTTCACTTTCCTGTATTGGAGGAGGAAATGGCAACCCACTCCAGTGTTCTTGCCTGGAGAATCCCAGGGACGGCGGGGCCTGGTGGGCTGCTGTCTATGGGGTCGCACAGAGTCGGACACGACTGAAGCGACTTAGCAGCTTAGCAGCATGGTACTTCTAGTTTTAGTTTTTTGAGAAATCTCCATACCATTTTCCACAGTGGCTGCACCAATTTACATTCCCACCAACAGTGCAGGAGAGTTCTCTTTTCTCCACATTCTTGACAACATGTGTTACTTGTGGTCTTTTTGATGATAGCCATTCTGACAGGTGTGAGGTGATATTTCATTGTGATTAATTTGTATTTCCTTAGAAGGCAATGGCACCCCACTCCAGTACTGTTGCCTGGAAAATCCCATGGATGGAGGAGCCTGGAGGGCTGCAGTCCGTGGGGTCGCTGGGGGTCAGACACGACTGAGCGACTTCACTTTCACATTCCACTTTCCACTTTCATGCATTGGAGAAGGAAATGTCAACCCACTCCAGTGTTCTTGCCTGGAGAATCCCAGGGACGGGGGAGCCTGTTGGGCTGCCGTCTATGGGGTCGCACAGAGTCGGACACGACTGAAGTGACTTAGCATAGCATAGCAATGATTAGTTGGCCATCTGCATTTCCTCTTTTTGAAGAAGATTTTGAGGTACAGTTTTAAACAATATCAAGTAAGCAGACAAGATTGTAGCTCAGAAATGAGGCTGGGGTCTGGGCTGAAACATCCATTTGGGAAGTCTCAGTATGGAGATAACCAAAGCCATGGGAACAGATGAGTACAGAGTGAAGAAAGATGAGGGCCTAAGACTGAGGCTGGAGAAGCTCCAACATTTAAAGTTTATGGTTGCAAGTAGACTTATCTCGGTAAATATGCCATTTGCTCCCCAGTATTCCCCATCCCCTCACAGTTAAGTGGGACCCTGTGACTGGTTCTATTTGAGGAAATATGAGTAGAAACGATGGAGAAAGCCCCAAATATGATTCCCAGTCTTTTCCTTTCCTTCCTGAAGTTATAAGATGGCAGGACTTTTATTGCCAGGTCCTTGTGGCTGTGTGGAGAAGATCCTTCACAGATGTTTTGGATAAAAACCATGAGATGGAAATAAACTCTCATTCCATTAAGCTACTGAGATCTTGAGGTGGTTTGTTGTTGCAGCCTATTCTATTCTGTCCTCATTAATATCATCTGTTAAAGAGACAGCACGATGTAGAGACCAGTAACATAAATCAGATCCTAACTGTCTGTTCAAACCTTGTCTTTTGCAATTCTAGCTAAGTAAGCTAGGGGAAAGTTTCTCTGTGTGTCTTGGTTTTCTCATCTAGAAAACAGGGGAAAAACTATCCATCTCATAGTATTGATTGGAGGATTAAAGAAGTTAAAATATAAAGTGTTTGGAATTGTGTAAATAATAGGGAGTCATGTTCGTTCAAGAAAAGGAAGGCTGCAAAAAGCAACAGCATTAGGAGGAAATCCAGGGGAATGAATGTGACATCATAGGAACTGAAAGCAGAGTGTTTCTAGAAGGAGGGAGGGATTCACTGGTTAGATGCTATTGAAGAGTCAAGAGGATGCAGATACCACAAACTGCATGGGATTCACCCACCTGGAGGTCACTAGTGGTGCTAGTGGTGAAGAAGCTGCCTGCCAACGCAGGAGACATAAGAGACGTGGGTTTGATCCCTGGGTTGGGAAGACTCTCTGGAGGAGAGCACAGCAATCTGCTTGATACTCTTGCCTGGAGAATCCCAGGGACAGAGGAGCCTGGCTGGTAACAGTCCATGGGGTCGCAGAGAGTCAGACATGACTGAAGCGACTCAACATGCAGCTCGCAGGTCACTGGAAGTCCTAGCAAAAGCAGTTTCCGAGGTATGTGTGTTGTGTGGTGTGTGGGGGAGGGAATGTGGAGGACGCAGTGGGAGGGAGGGTGAAGTAAGACAGGGGGAGAAGCATCTGGATCTGAGGCTTTGGGGGCAGTTTGGCTGTGAAGGGAGTAAATACGGAGATAGGACGATAGAGGTGGATGTAGTGTCAATGAAGGATTTGATTTTTAAATAGGGGATTCTAGAGCATATTTGAATAGTGATGGGAAAGTTCGAGTAGGGAAGGGAAATTGACAATTCGAGGGTGAGAAAGCATAATCAGTGCAACAGGTCCCTCACTCAAAATCAGTGTTTTGAGTGAGATCTGAAACAGAGGGAGGGCTGGTCTCTACCTCCACTGGGATGGGAGGGAGGCAGGGAGGGTGCAGGTGCCAGGGAGCTGCTGGGCAGGAAGAAGGGGCAGGGCTCTACTGGAAGTGTGGAAATGTGGTGAATGGGAAAGCTTGCTCCTGCCATCCTTAGGTGCTGGGCATGAAGCTCCAGGTAAGGAGGAGGCAGGGAGATGGCCTCAAGATGGAGGCTGAACAAAGCCCTGCGGCCCAAGGACCGTGGGCAGCCACCTGGGGGGATCTGCCACTAATCCCCATCTGAGCCTCAAGGCTCAACTCAAACCCAAGGTCCCTTTGTCATTACTAGGAAGGTCAAGGACGCGGGTCTCTAATAGGACAGAGTTCAGCCTGGGGCTCTGTAGTGGTTGTTTGGCCCTCAGTTTACATTTGCAAACAGGTTTCCCATAACTCTTCTTTCCAGCCAAATGGTTCTTTTCAGTGGCTCTTGAACTCTTTCTGGGTTTTTCTGACCAGATCTCCTGTCTCAGGGGATTTTACTCACTGCAATGTCTTCTGCACCCATCTCCTTCCAATTCAACCAAATCATCCCAAATCAACCTTCTAAGCTGCACTCAAGCCCCACGGCTTTGGTGAAGGCTTTCCATCTCTTCACCCCACAGTCAGCCCCTCTTAATCTACAGCTCTTGGTGCTTCTCCTGTTGTGAGTAACACTGGCAGGGGGGCATGGGCATCACCCCCAGAACAGCTGTGCTGTGCTCCATGTGAATGGATCCCCCAGTTTGCACCCGTGTAGCCACCAGTGTCGGAGAAGGCAATGGCACCCCACTCCAGTACTCTTGCCTGGCAAATCCCATGGACGGAGGAGCCTGGTAGGCTGCAGTCCATGGTGTCGAGCCGAGTCGGACACGACTGAGCGTCTTCACTTTCACTTTTCACTTTCACGCATTGGAGAAGGAATGGCAACCCACTCCAGTGTTCTTGCCTGAAGAATCCCAGGGACAGGGGAGCCTGGTAGGCTGCCGTCTATGGGGTCGCACAGAGTCAGGACATGACTGGAGTGACTTAGCAGCGGCAGCAGCAGCAGCAGCCACCAGTGTGCCCTGGTTATATCTCCTCAAAAAGAAAGTGTAAATTTCTTTAAGTGAGAAGGGGTGTCTCATCTTAGACATCTGTGAGTCTCTGGTGATGCCTCATTCATTTGTAATAGGTGCTTATTAAATACTAGTTGATGGATTTGCTGCAGTCAGTAGGTGTGAAAAAAGCTCAAAGATGAGGATGTCCAGACTCCACTTGGATTTATTCTCTCACTGCCAGCATTTTCCTTAAGCTCTGAGCCCTGGTTGCAACATCTTCTATTTGGGAGAGGAGCAACTCCATTCATACCTGCCCTGTCCAGAGGAGAGGGGCAGAAGAGGATCTTGCCTATGGGGCATATGGTGATCTTGGGCAGAAAGCCTGGGATGACGGAAGATGTTATCAGTCCTAATAAAGTTCCTGCGTGTTGGTCAGGGCTTGCTAATTGCCAGCAAAGCATGGTGATGTGAAGACAGTTCCAGGCAGGAAAAAAAAAAAACATGTTTGTTCAGGGTCAGGGGCAAGATGTGGGTCTCTCTGGCTGTCAGGCTGAAATCTTCGTCTCTCTGCTGGTCTCCCTGCCAAGATTCTCCTAGGAGCACTGCGTAGGCATGCAGTTTAAAATAACAGTGTGTTTGTTTGGCTTTGAAAGCAGTACCCTGGAGATGTGTGGCAAGCATGCCCACCTGGAGCTGGTCTGGAGCCTGGCATCATCTCCGGTTGACTGAATACATGCAAGTGAGCTGGGGTGGCCATCCAGGTCTTCCAGAGCTTAGCCTTCACCTTCAGGAGTGCTTAAGGTCACCCAAAGCAGAAGAACCCTGGGAGACAGGCTAATGCTGGGGACAAAACTGATTCAGGCAAGAATCTGAGCACTGGTTAAGACATGGTGTCCATCACTCCTCTTCTTTGCTTCCATTTCTGCTCTTCCCTTTGCTTCCCCACCCACAGCCCCACTCCCACTTCACTCTCCAGAGCCATTGTTCTCCAGAAGTGGAACCCTATTGTGTGCGCATGTTAGTCACTAAGTTGTGTGCGACCTCATGGACTGTAGCCTCCTCCTGTGTCTGTGGAATTCTCCAGGCAAAAATACTAGAGTGGGTGGCCATGCCCTCCTCCAGGGAATCTTCCTGACCCAGGGATTGAACCTGGGTCTCCTGCATTGCAGGTAGATTCTTTACCATCTGAGCCACCAGGGAAGCCTGGAATCCTATTAAAAAAGAAATAGACATTGTTCTAGCAAGGGAAGAGGTCCTAGGGTGGGGGGAAGAAGAAGAAAGCCCAGAGCAGTTGCCCCATGACTTTTCTGAAATGAATTGAAAAAAGGCAGGAGCGCTGGGCCCCGGCATCAGAGGGGCACTGACTGGTTCCTTTAGTGGATACTCTGCTTTCAGAAAGGAGTTCCTTAAGACGGAGATAAAAGGAATTGCTGATTGGGAGTTGTAAAACCTCTCTATCAGTTCTTTTAAAAAGAGAATTTCTTTCTTCTACGGAGACCGCCACTTAGAGTGAGAAGGGCCAGTGTGCAAGGTGACTGGCTCTTTGGCCCTGGCCCTTCGCGCAATGATGACGTCATCGCCTGCTGCCACACGCTGCCTTCTAGCCCTGCACGCGCCTCTCTCCCCTCGTGCTCCAGAAGGTCTGCAGGCTGTCTCTTACATTTTTGTCTGTTTCCGCTAACAGGTCTCTGACAGGCAGGGTCCTTCCTTTGCAGGAAGACTGCCGTGTCCACAGCGAGGCTGCCTCGGATCTGCTTGGAGAGTCCTGAACTCACGAATTGGAGTCAGGTCTAAGGTTAATGTGACCACACCCCAGGGTCCAGCTGCTAGGGAACCTGCTCACACTTGTAAGGAACAATTTGGATCGCAGATGAAAATTACTTAACCTTCTCTTCTTCTTGATCCCTTTTGTGCATGCTCAGTTGCTTCAGTCATGTCTGACTCTTTGCAACCCTGTGGACTGTAGCCCGCCAGGTTCCTCTGTCTATAGGATTCTCCAGGAAGACTACTGGAGTAGGAGCCATACCCTCCTCCAGGGAATCTCCCTGACGCAGCGATGGAAGGTGAGTCTAGGTGAGTCTTCTGCACTTAAGGTGGAATCTTTACCTCTGAGCCACCGGGGAAGCCCTCTTGATCCCTTACTTACATGAAAGAAACAGCGAATTTGGAACTGGTCTTTCCTAAGAAGGTGAACTGGCTCCCAGACTGAGAACCAGAGTTCATTTGAAGCTTGGAATTCAATTGCCCCAACAGTGAGGGGCCTTGGGGGAAGGCTGGGGGAATTCTCTGGGGATTTGTAGCCAGTGCTTTTCCCTGACTTGCGGTCGCTGCCAATCTGGGAGTCTGAAATGTGTTTTGACAGCAGACATCCTGTGTGTCCTGACTATAAGTAGTGATTTGTGGGTCTCCTGACTTTGTCTCTTCCACTGGCAGCTCAAAGAGTGAAGCAGACAGCAGGAGACACGAGGGAAGGGAAGAAGGGGTTGATGGGTGTGTCAGAGTGAGGCCTGAAGTTCCTTTTTCCTCCGTTCCTCTTTCGATGACCTCATTTATTATGGAAAAGGTTTAACTGATATTGAGTCATAACTTGCAAGAAGGAGAAACAGCCCAATCGATACCTCTCAGAGCACCTGGGGAGGCGCATCACTGGAGGTAGGGTGAGGAGGAAGCAGAGAGGGAGGAGAGGAGAGTAGTTAGAAGATGATCTGGCTTAAGAAGTGGCTCTGGACCATCTGTGCTTTTGTTAACCATGGAACGTGCGCATCTAATCCCAATTAACTTCTGCCACCATCTCCAATCTCAGCTTCTCTGTTCATGCCAGTGACAAGAATTTAGCTGTGGGTTGAGAGTCTAGGAAGACCTCACATTACCTAGGTGGGAAGAACCAGATGGGCCCTGCCTGCTGGGGCACTGGTGGTGATGGAGACCAGGCAGAAGCAATCACTGGGTTCTCGCTAGTTCTCTGGTAAGAACCAGAAGAGAATCTTTTTCGCAATAGTTCTTAGGCCTTACAAAGGGCCTCTGTCAACATTCCCAGGAGTGAAACCCCCTGACAGGCATTCTGTTTATGTACCCAGAAATCTATACAGGATGGAGTCTTTTTTTTTTTTTTGCCATAGCGCAAGGCATGTGGGAGCTTAGTTCCCCAACCAGGGATGGAACCCACGCTCCTGCATTGGAAGTATGGGGTCTTAACCACTGCCGGGGAAGTCTCAGAAAGGAGTTTTAACATGCTGCCTGTGAAGGCCATTGCATGAGCTTGGGTGATGTCCAAGGGCTACTTCTCTGGTCCTCGGTTTCCTCTGCTGGACCAAGAGAGAATTTGACTAGGTGGTCTATAACTGCACTGTCCAGTATGGTAGCCACTGGCGACGTGTGGCTATTTGAATTGAAATGAATGGATATTAAATACAAAATTCAGGTGCTCAGTCACAGAAGTCATTTCAAATTCTCAATAGTAAGATGTGGCCACTGACTAGTGTATCAGGCAGTATAGATATGGAACATCTCTGTCACTGCTGAAAGTTCTACTCGGGTCTCTGGCAATTCTGCCATTCTGTTCTAGAATTCTCTGCTATCAAGAGTCCTGCAGCATTAGTTCCATTGGCCCCTTGGGTTTCCACCCCACTGGCTGCTGTCATCCGCCACCACTTACACTGCACACAACACATAGCAACGTGTGCACACAATACACAGCAATGTGCATACAGACATGCACACCCAGGCCACATACCCCGGGCACATGGTGCTTTCTTCCATGAAGCAGCGCTGAGAAGTTTGATATCCTGACTTGAGAATAACTGATTAATCAGGTGCACTCCTGACTTCTCCTTACATTTCAGAGACTTTCTTTGTCATCTAATTATTCACTGCACATCGTTTCCTAGATGCCTACTACATGCTGGGTACTGTTCAAGAGTACCAGTGGAAGGTGGAGTTTGGGGATGATCCTTTATGACACCAAATTCTTTTGTGGTAGAGGAGGCATGACCACCATGAGCATCAGATGCTCTCTGTGTCCACTCCTGGTTTTGCCCCTGAAGGGCTTGCATCACACAAACAGCCCTTGCTTTGTAGACACTTGATATAAGCAGATGGGGGCTGGGAGGAGGTAAGGAACATGCTTGTGATCAGTACTTGACCAGAGGCCTGGACAGCACATTATAGGGACAGAGGCGAGACAGTCACATCCCCCTGCCCCTGGGGCCTCGATTTCCCCAGGTGAACAGAGAGCAGGCCTGGCCCTCTCCGAGGTCTCCTCGTAGGCAATACCTTCTCTGCAGGAGTCGAGATCTCTGAGCGCTCTTTGAAGGAAAAGCCTCACTGGGTGAAAAATTCAGGTGGCACAGGTTTTTCTCGATTTCCCATCAGTGCTGCCCTTTATTCTTTTAAATCCTGAGGATGACTGAGGCGCCTTCCCTCCCCCCTACAGCCCTCCCTCCTTCCAGGCTGCACAACCCCAGCCCAGTTCTTGTCATATTTCCTACTGGATCGGGTGTTTAATTAAAATCATAATTAAAATTGATCTCCTCATTAGCATGCACCTGCTCTGCCTCTCACATCCTTGCGTTCCATTATCCACTGAAGATGTCAGGGCTGACAGGCGAGAGCCAGACCCCAGGCCGGCCCTGCCTGATGGGGTTGGCCGACGACAACATCTGGACAGTGAGGACTTGGGGGGAGAGGCTGCCTCAGCTGCAGAACAACAAACAATTAGCGGCAGGTGGGCTCTCTGGGGAGTGACCATGCTGCTGGAGGCCTGCGGGCAGCTGGCTACGTCTGTGGTCCTACTGGAAGGACCCCTCCCTCTTCTACCTTCCCACCCCTATGCTGTGTGTGTGTACACACATGCACATCCCTCGAGTGATTGTGATGAGCCAACAAACTCCTGGCTCCAAGAGTCTGGAGGGGTGAGAACAAGAAGGCCTCTGGTTTCCAGAGGTGAACTGGAGCTGTGCTCCTTGAAGAGGAGCCTCCAGTGGGGCTGTGATGACCACTATCCCCCAGGATAGTGGAGGTGATAACTGGCTGTGATAACTCTCCTCCAGGGGTTGCCAGTGAGAGTGAGCAAACAACAGGGGGTCAGGAGAGGAGCTGGCCTGACCCTTCCAGTTTGTTGAGACCTGGAGGCTCTAGTGGTAAAGAACTCGCCTGCCAAAGCAGGAGACTTAAGAGACGAGGGTTCGATCCCTGGGTTGGGAAGATCCCCTGGAGGAGGGCATGGCAACCTGTTCCAGTATTCTTGCTGTGAGACTCCCATGGACAGAGGAGCCTGGTGAGCTACAGTCCATAAGGTGGCAAAGAGTCGGACACAACTGAAGTGGCTTAGCACGCGTGAACACAAAGAAAGTGGGGGTATCAAGTGTGAGTGTGCAGGGCAGGGCTATGAACCTTGGTGGCTGCTTAACTTCCTGACTGACCCCTCCCACTCATGGAAGGGGAAAGGAAGGGAGAGGTCTGGGAGGAGAAAGTCAGCAGGGCATGCACTCAGTGCAGGAATGGAAGCTCCATGAGAGCGGGGGATTTCTTAAAAAAAATTTTTTTTAAATTTTAAATTATGTAAAGGACACATAAAATTTACAGTCTTTACTGTCCTTAAGTGTACAGTTTAGTAGTGTCAAATATATTCACACTGCATCTTTAGAAGTTTTTCATCTGGTAAAATTGATGCTCTGGATCCATTAAGCAATAACTCTGCAGCCCTTCTCCCCCAGCCCCAGGCATCCATCATTCTATTTTCTGTCTCTATGAAGTTGACTACTCTAGGTGCCTCATGTAAGTATAATCATACAGTATTTGACTTTTTGTGACTTGCTTATTTCACTTAGCATAACATCCTCAAGGGTCATCCATATTGTAGCATGAATCATAGTTTCCTTCCTTTTTAGGACTGAATAATATTCCATTGTATGTAAATTCCACACATTTTGTTTGTTTATAGTTGGATGGACACTTGGGTTGCCTCCACCTCTTGGCTGTTGTGAATAATACTTCTGTGAGCATGCGTATGCAAATATCTCTTGAGATTCTGCTTTCAATTCTTTTAGATAAATACCCAGAAGTGGAATTGATGGATCATACGATAATTCTGTAACAGAACAAACCTGACTCCATGTTGGATATATTGCTTTAGCTCTAACCCTTGTGCTTTGTGGCCTGGGCTTAGTCATGCTGGCTCTGCACCTTTGTAAAAGAATGTTGCCTGTAGCCTGAAATATACAGGGCAGCCTATGCTCAGGGCTCTGACCTTGAAAGGTATAACCCTTTCTCATTCATACAGAGACAAAAAGTTGCAGAATAGAGAATAACATTTGTCTTGATTGAGGAATGTTATGACCAGATCGACATGGATAGCTGCAAGAACAAAGGATTCTGGCACCAAGAAATTGTCACCCACCAACCACACCCCCTACCCTTGTAGTATAAAAGAAGCCTGAATTCTGACTCAGGTGAGATGGTGTTTGGGGATGCTAGTCCATCATCTTCTCTGTCTGCTGGATTTGCAAATAAAGTCGCTATTCCTCGCCCCCCTAAATGTATCTCTCAATTTATTGGCCGGTCCTGTGGCAAGTAGTACAGGCTTGGACTCAGTAACAGTTCTATTTTTAATTTTTGAGGAACTGCCACACTGTGTTCTGTAGGGGTTGTACCAGTTTACATTCCCACCAGCAGGATGCAAGGGTTATAATTTCTCCACATCCTCATCTGTTTTTGTTTTTTGGTTGGTTTATTTGGTAATAGCCATCCTAATGGGCGTAAAGTGATTTCTCATTGTGGTTTTGATTTGCATTTCCCTGATGATTAGTGATGTGGAGCATCTTTTCATGTGCTTATTGGCCATTTGTATTTCCTCTTTGAAGAAATATCTATTCAAGTTCTTTGCCCATTTTTTAATCAGGTTATTTGTTTTGTTGTTGTTGAGAGAGTAGGGCATTTTATCTGTCTTGTTCACTGCTGTATTCCTGGCACCTACAGCAGAACCTGGCGTAGTGTATGCACTCAGTTTACTTACTGAACATTTGTTGCATTAGTGAGTACCTTTCACTTTCAGAAATCACTAAGTGAAATGGGATTCTTCCAAAGGGGTGGTGAGGCTATGGATGTGATATGAGATGTGATATCTCACTTGTCTCACATTTTTGTAAATCCTGTGTGAGTTCTATAATAGGAGGCTAGGTCAAGTCAGGGCTTTCTGGGTGGCTCAGTGGTAAAGAATCTGCCTGATGCAGGAGACTCCAGCTTGATCCTTGGGTCGGGAAGATCCCCTGGAGAAGGAAATGGCAACCCACTCCAGTATTCTTGCCTGGGAAATCTCATGGACAGAGCAGCGTCGTGGGCTATAGACCATGGGGTTGCAAAGACTCAGGCACAACTTAGTGACTAAACAACAACAAGGTCAAGTTGACCTCACGTCTAAGGGAGTTTTGACTAAGGTGGACATCCCATAGTGAAGGAAATTTAGGCTTTTGGGTTAGGCCTCAATTCATATCCCAGAACTTTGTTACTTACTGGCTATATGGCCCTGGGCAAATTACCTCTCTAAGCCTCAGTTTGCAAATACATCAAAGTGAAATTGAAAGTGAAAGTTGCTCAGTTGAGTCGGACTCTGCGACCCCATGGACTATACAGTCCAGGGAATTCTCCAGGCCAGGATACTGGAGTGGGTAGCTTTTCCCTTCTCCACGGGATCTTCCCAACCCAGGAATCTAATCCAGGTCTCCTGCATTGCAGGTGGATTCTTTAGCAGTTGAGCCACAGGGAAGCCTAATAATACTGGAGTGGGTAGCCTATCCCTTCTCCAGCGGATCTTCCCGACCCAGGAATCGAACCAGAGTCTTCTGCATTGCAGGCAGATTCTTTACCAACTGACCTATCAAGGAAGCCCATCAATGGGAATAATAATGCCTACCCAATAGGGTGGTCACAAGGAAGATGTGAGGTAATAAAGTCCTGTCACTGTTCGATCATTCCCTTTCTTGCTCTCCTTCCATGTGATTCTAAAACTCTATAACATCCTACAAATGACCAGAACACCAGGACTCACACTGACCCTCATATTAAGCACATGGTATCTGTTGATTACATTCTCTGTGTGTGATACTGCTCTTAGGAGGGAGGAGGCTCAGACATGTGTGGGGCATGGGTCCTACCCTGGGAACAAGGCTGGGGGGCAGATGAACTTGAGGCCAGAAGACCACTGGAGTGATCCTGAGCTGGCTCTGCAGGAATGGTGGGGATTAGATAGGCCAAAAGGGTGCCCTGAAGTGACAATGACAAGGGCATGGCTATATCAGATTTAAGTTCCTGCCTTTGGACTTCCTCTCACCCACTGGAGGCCACCCAGGAGGTCCGAGCAGGGGAAAAGCCAGGTGAAAACTGGTGAGGGCTGCTGGGCTGCAGAAGGAGGCATGGAAATTATCTAGGGATGCAAATCCTCCTCACAATGAGGAAGTCGTTCCCCTGGGTTACTTAAATGCCTTCTGCTGGAACTGAAGTTTGTTTTTCTCTTCTGCAGTCTTTGGGGGAAAGAGAGAATTGCTAATGACCTTCCTCCATTACCCAACATTGATCTGTGGGAGGGAAGGCCGTCGCCTGGTCTTCCTGCCTTTCCCTGTGTGTATCCCTCTGGATGTACTAACAAGGGCTTAACCAGAGATGAATAAGTGCCAAGGCATTTCCAGCTTACAGCAGTTCTCCAAAATCCCTCCTCCCTCTCCTTCCTCTTTTCCCTTTCCTCCCCACCCCTCTATGTCCCCAGCCCTGGTCCTTGGGGGCTCCGGGCAAAAGTCATCCTCCTGGAGGAGATAATCCTGCAGTCCTGCCCAGGTGGGCTCACCTCTGCTCCTCCCTGGGAGCTGCCAGCAGGCAGCCTGGGAGCCCAGGGATGTCAGGTCAAACACAGACGATGTAGGAGCAGGAGCTGGGGGCAGCGAGGCGGGGTGTCCACCAGGGAGGTGATTAGCTTTGCAGCGTCTCTAATAATAATCTGTGAGGCTAACAAACAGCACTGCGGAGGCGGTGAGGGCAGGCTGCGCGCTGTCTCTGTCCTTCTTAAGGTTAGACAGAGACAGGCAGACTGTCTCTGTCCTTCTTAAGGTTAGACCAGGAGGGAGACCTTGTTAATTGCAGACTTATCCTGATTACTACCAGCTCTCAGCCAGTGAGCCACAGGAGGCAAAGCCAAGGCTTAGTGGAGACATTTGGAGCAGCTGGAGTCTGCTGGAGTAGGGTTTCCTCCTGACCCTGGGGACCCGACTTGCGAGAAAGCCCTGGGATTCAAAAACTCAGTTCATCTATCGGTCAGTATTGGCTGGCTGCAGTGCGTTCTACAGAACATTCAAAGGAGTCCTGAATTTCATTTTTTGAAAGATATGAGTTGAACCAACAAAGGTAAGTCTCCATCTATCCCCTCAGAGAATCCCTCAACACACACACACACACTCACTCACAGGTTCTGAGCCTTCTGGTGTTAGATGCTCTATAAATATCCATTGCATTGAATTAAACTTGAAATTGGACCCAGAGACTAGGGGTGTGGCTGATCTCCCTCTGGCTTCCTTGGCTTCTTTGCTGCTTGACCTTGTAGCTGCTTGGGAAAAAGGACAACATAGAGTGAGGTGGGGACACCTGCCTCGGCTAGGAGGTGGCTGGGGCCGTGAGGGGGCAGCAGCAAAGGCAGCATAGGGGCCGGGCTGGCATCAGGGGCTGCGAAAGCAGACAGAGGACACTAAACCCAGCTGTCCAGCAAATGCAGGGTGGGATCGTGGCCACAGCAGGAGCCCTGGTTAGCAGAACACGCCCAGGCCGAGCCCCATGAACTGGAGCCAAGAGGACAGACAAGGGAGATGAGCCGTGGGCAGGCGGTTTGCCAAAGGTCAATACCAGAAAATCTTTAAAAATGCAGTTTTCTGAGGCTAGCCTTCTGTAAGAACAAGTGGCTCTTACCCCAAGACCACAAAGGAGCTCCTGGAAATAAGCTTTATGGAGGATGCTGGGCTTCTCTGGTGGCTCAGCTGGTAAAGAATCTGCCTGCAATGCAGGATACCTGGGTTCCATCCCTGGGTTGGGAAGATCCCCTGGAGAAGGACATGGCAAGCCACTCTAGTATTCTTGCCTGGAGGATCCCATGGACAGAGGAGCCTGGCAGGCCACAGTCTATAGAGTTGCAAAGAGTTGGACATGATTGAGCGACTAAGCACAGCACATGGAGGATGCTGGAAAGAAGAGGGTAGAATTTCCTCCCTATTGGGTGGAAGCTTGCCTTCTGCAGAGAGGTCCCAGTTGGTCTCATATCTGGGCAACCGCATGGGGACAGCAACCCTGGTTCTGAACTGCCCCATCTTCCGCAACTGTTAGAATTTTCTTTACTCCTGTCTCTTCCTTGTTGCCCCCTCCATTTTCCTCTGAAGACCTCATGGCTATGTGCAGTGGCCTGGAACCCACCCCTTTCCAAGGCACCGTCTCCTGACACCCCTCTAAGATCTGATCTACGGCGGCAGGACTAGTCATGGCACCATGAAATAATAACGATAATAATGAATGATAATAATGAAGGATAATAACACATGGCTGGCCATGTGTTAGGTTCTTTGATGCGCCAGGGCCCTGAGCTCAGTGCATTATTTCATGGAATCCTTTTGTCAATCTCATGAAAGATTGTTTAATCATTTTATAAGACCTGATTTATAAAAGAAGAAACTGAGGCTCAGGTCACACAACATGCCCAGGGTCACTCAGATAGCAAGCTGCTGTGGTGGGATTCAAACTCTGCAGGGGGTTGCTCTTTCTCCCCCAGAGAAGACTAGGGAGTGGGAAGAGCAAAGCCCGCAGCCCCTCCTTCCCCTGCTGCCACAGGGCTCAGGGTGTCCCGGCCCATCAGGCACCCCCTCCCCCACCTCTGTTCCATCTGAGATGGCCAGAAACAGGGTTTCATCCCCTTGGTGAACACCCAAAGGCCCATTGTTAGTTCTTAGACTTGGTCTTTGTCTGTTTTATGTGAAACAAACGAATAGAGACATTGAAGGAAGTCACTTTAATCCCTTGATCCCCTGTGTTGATGGGAAAAAAAGAAGGATCAACTCGGAAAGTGTTTCCTTCAAGGATGTCAGCGGGGCCCTGTGCTCTTTCCTAGTTTCTCTGGAGCATTCCGTCAGCAGGAAGTCCCTCCCACAGGGCACCATGGCAGTGCCCCTGGGGACCAGAGTCCCTTTCCAACTTTTTCCCAGCCTCCTGCCCTGCTGGTCTTGCCCCACCTCCTGAGTCCTCATCAGCTCAGAGCTGGTGGGGGTGGAAGGGGCACTTTCCCACAGCCCTTCTTCTCTGGGTTGGCTTCTATAGTTCCTGCTTATTAGCCCTTGGTGCTGTTCTGAATGCCTTATGGCTACCAATTCATTTCATCCTCCCAGCAATCTGGTAGGGTGTGCACCATTCCCATTTTACTGATGAGCAAACAGAGGCCGGACAAGATGAGTGACTTGTTCAGGGGCACAGCCTAAAAGTGCTGGAGACAGATGTGAACCTCCACAACCCGAGTCCATGGCTCAAACTCCTCCTTCTTGGTACAGGATGCTGGGGACACTTAACTGATTTTGTGTGTGTGTGTGGGCGGGGCGGAGGCTGGATTAGGAAACTTTCTACTGTGAATAACACTGCTTTACATGCCAAGTTCCAAACAGCTGACGTATTAATGAGCATAGCGGTGGCCTGGCTGGTCTTTCGTGTCCCCCTCAGAACTTGAACAAAAGGCACACTTGCCAGGCACTGGGTGGGTGGTTGATTGATTGGAGTTTCAGCCACAGGAAGCTCCACTGGCTTTCACAGTTGCTGGGGTTGCAGCAGGAAAGGAGGGAGGAGGAGCAGTGGTCCAAGGGAATGGGTCCCCCTGTGAGCTACTCAGTCCTGGGGTGCTTGCTGTGCCTCTTCCTTGGGTAGAGTACCAAGCAGACATGGTGGGTCCCCATGAAGGTGGCCAAGCAGATGTGTTCCCATCTCCCTCTCCTCCTAGGGGACTCTTCACCCCTCTTCTTCAGCCTGAGAAGTGGGGTGCCCCAGGAGCCTGCAGCGTGAGCTAAATTGGACTTTGCTTACAGGAGGATAATCTGTAGGCCCAGCTGTGCTTGCTTTTCTCAGGCTGCCTTGGGATGAAGGCATGGATCTCCCAGAGGAGGCTTGACTCCTGCCCCCAAACCTGGGAGGGAGGTCAGGCTGTACAGGGAGACACACAGGTTAGTTCTAGAAGGCATCTGCTTTTCGCCTTCAGCTCAGAGTGCCCACATCTGCTGCTACGTGTCCAGGTACCCCACCTGCTTGATCCCCACTGGGGGAGGCTTGGGACAGGAAGACTAGGGGAGAGCTGGTAGGAGGGGAAGAAGATGTAATGTACTGAGCTGAGACCACTCGGGGAAATAAAGGATCTATTTTTTTTCCGTTTGTTCTCAGCAAACATTTGTCATTTAATTTCTTCCTAATTGCACAATTACGTAATTATGTAGTATTAGTAAAATAAAGCCTAAAGACGTTTGAGTAAAGAATTACTTAAGTAAATAATGTCTGACTAAAGTAATTATTTCCCGGGTTTTCTTTTTTAAAGTAGAATTGGATGAAATTAGTTCAGGCATTGTTGCGGAGCTGAGTGGGGGTGGGGGGGCTGCACAGGCAGGGGGCAGAGATAAGGGCCCCCCGGTCCCCCTGGGGTTCGGTTCCCAACATCTTGGAACTTTCCTGTCTCTGTGGATGAGTCTCTGATGGCAAATTCCAGCCCTGCTACTGGCTGGCGGCTTGGGCTGCTTCTGTTTTGAGCTTCACCGGGTCCCTCAGAAAGGCTAGTTCTTACCTCAGTGGGAGGGGAGGAAGTTCAGCGCAGGGGAAGTACTTAGTTACTGAGGGCTGTGACTCGGTATCTCCAGGTTTGCGAAGAGGCAGCCAATCCTGAGACCACCAGGTCCATAAAGAAACCAGCCCTGAGGGCTTCCCTGGTGGCTCAGTGGTAGAAAGTCTGCCTGCCAGTGCAGATCCATGAAGACCCTACATGTCAAGGAGCAACTAAGCCCATGTGCCGCAACTACTGAGCCTGTGCGCTAGGGCTGCGGAGCAGCAACTACGGAAGCCGTAGTGCCCAGAGTCCATGCTCCACAGCTAGAGAATCCACCACAACGAGAAGCCCACACACGGCAACTGGAGAGTAGCCCCCACTAGCTGCAACTAGAGAAAAGCCCCCTGCAGCAATGAAGACCCAGCATAGCCAAAGAATACATTAAAAAAAAAAAAAGAAACCACTCCCCCACCCCAGCTGCAGGATGAGAGACTAGGTCCTATGAGAGATTGGGGGGGTGGGGGTGGGGACGGTTGATGTAATAAGCAGAGGTGGAGCGTGGGTCTCAGGGATGCGGAGCCACCAGGAGACCTAATGTGGCAGGCCCCTGGGGTCAGGCGCAGCTCACTCTGGGAGTTTCCCTCTTGGCCTGAAAGGTTGCAGAGAGAGCAGGCTCCTTAAAGGTTGGCAGTCAGCTCCCCAAAGCCCTGGTGAACTTGGACCTGGCCGTGTGCTTGAGCGGGGAGGAAGTTGGCCTCCCAGAGGGGGCTGGCAGACCTGGGAGGAAGGGAACCCCTGGATGGGGCTGGTGGTGATGCTGCTGAGTGCCTCCTGGATGCCTGGGACCGTCAGCCCTTGATAAGACCAGAGGTCAGCTCTCCAGACACGAGCCCCTTTCCCCATGCTTCAGGGTTTAGGGACGGACTGACCCAGCAGCTTAGTACAGAAGGTGATTCCTGGGGGAGCAGGCTGCCCTGTGCTCCCTCCATCTCTCTTCTACTCCCGTCCCCACAGTGCTTGTCCATCCTTCAGAAGAGAGTCACTTGTTCCTCTGATCTGGAGGACTTGTGACCCTCTGAGATCCCCCTACCACAACAAAGCCCCAGACAAGGTACGTCCTTAAAGACTTTTTGACTCTCCTTAGGAGAGTAGAAGCAATATATTCCTCCCTTGGAGCTATTTTTGAGCTACTTGAGGACTCACAGCCCCTGCTGAGGCCCCGGGGAAGCCGAGGTACGTGTCACTGATCTTCTGTACTCCTGGTGGTGGTGGGTGTCAGGCTGAGTTGCTTATCACGGCCCCCTGCCTGCTGCACATCTTCGAGAGCTCAAAAGTGACCCGCTTGAACATGAAGCGGGTAAGACTTCTTAGCCTTCTCATTGGGACCTGGCTTTGGGCCTTTGATTGACTGCTCACTGACACCAGCACTCTTTGAGAAAGGAACACAAAAGAGGTTTCTGGAAAGTTACCAGAGACACAGGAGAGTATTGGAAAGGAATGCTGACACCGTCGTTTTGGCCAAAAAACATAAGGTGGGTTAAAAACATTAGCTTTTCTTGAGTGGCTTATCTGTTGCCATTGAACTACAAATGTTTGGAAGTATTTAGTAAAGTTAAAGATACATCGCCCTACAGTTGGGCAACTGTACTGTAGGCATATGCTGTAGAGAAACATACAGGTGCATAAAGAGACACGTACCAGAGACATCACAGCACTGTTGTTTGTAATAGCAAAAGGTGGAGCAACCAAAATTTCTAACAACAGGACAATGAAATGAATAAGTTGAGTAAGTTGTGAAGTACTCATTCAATGGAGTTCTTCTCAGCAGTAAAAATGAATGAAGTGGAGTTACATGTATCAACATGGATGATTCTCTGAAACATCACAGAGCTAAGGAAGCATACTGCAGAAGAGTATATCCACTGTGATACCACTTATAAAAGCTGTAAGCTATGCAGAACCAAGCCAGGTACTGTTTATGAATAATGCATAGGAATACAGACACCAAATTCAAAGATGGCCAAACTCAAGAGCCTGGAAATAGGGAATGAGAGGGAGGGTGGGCAGGAATGGGAGGCAGTACAAGGGCATCCAGCCTTATTGGTCATGTTTTATTTATGACACTGGGATGTGTGCATAAGGGTGCTTATCATATTATTCCTTAATTTTTTTTGAGTGGTTGAAATATTTTAAGAAATTTTTTATTAAGAAAGAAAAATGTAGAAATCCAAACAAAAATTAAAGGCCCCCTTGGTTTTTCATAGAAGTGCCAGAACATGGTATGCATGTGTGTGGGTGGGTGGGTGTGTGTCCATGAGTGTGTGTGAGTCTCAGATGGTGGAGGCAGGTGGTGAACAGTTGGGGTAGAGAGCGGTGGTGAAGACCTCGGATAGACTAGGTCATATAGCTGGCTCCTGGAAAGTTTTCTGGATTGAATGCTTATTCAGGAAAGTTCCCCTCTTCACAAAATATTTGCCTATGTAAGAAGCTAAATATTCATTGAGTAATTAGCCAGTTCAAATGTGTGGTATGAAAAGACAATTCCTTCTAATTATAGGGATGTCAGTTAAAAGATGTCACGCTAGGATGCCATTCACTGCCAAGACAGCTTTAATAAAATTCTCGCTGTGATTTAGATTCAAAAAGGTAAAAAAAAAAAAAAAAAAGACACTATTATTTTTGATAATTAAATATTTACCAGAGTTGAGAAAATAAGTCACACTAATGTTTCAGGCTAATCAAAAGCTCTTTTTAAAAGTTCCAATAAAGATATTGTTGCTCTCACAGCTCTGCTGCCGGGTTCAAAGATTCTCTGGACTGACTCTACTGGAGCATCCCCAGGCCAGCTCTGACTATTCCTAACTTCACATGTGGGCATCCATTCCTCCTGGAGACATTATTTAACTTGTTGTTCAGTCACTTAGTCATGTTGGACTCTTTGCGACCCCGTGGACTACAGCACGCTGGGCTTCCCTGTCCTTCAGTAATCTCCTGGAGTTTGCTCAGACTCATGTCCATGGAGTCGATGATGCCATCCAACCATCTCATCCTCTGTTACCCCTTCTCCTCCTGCCCTCAGTATTTCCCATCATCAGGGTCTTTTCCAGTGAGTTGGCTCTTCACATCAAGTGGCCAAAGTATTGTCCCACTGCTGTCTGCTCCCTCCCTGCCGATTCCAAGTTCGATTCCAAGTGTCATGACTACAGAGCTGTGTCTTTTTTATGGGGTGGAGGTAGGGATGGGAGAGGAGATATGTCACCTCTAATTCAGTTTTCTCTATAATAAGGGAAGCTCAATAATGAATTGAGCTTGACAAAAAGTTAATGCAACAAAAATTGCACCCTGACTCGAAATTTAGCTCCGATACTCCCTGGTTATGTGTCATTGGGAAGTGACTTAATCTCTCTCAGTGTCAATTTTGCTTCTGTAAAATGGGGATATTACATAAATACCCTACAGGATTCTTTGTTGTTGTTGTTGCAGTATAATTGACTTACAATGTTCTGTTAATTTCTGCTATACAGCAAAGTGATTCAGTTATGTGTGTGTATATATATATACATTCTTTTTTTACGTTCTTTTCCATTATAGATTACCTTAGGATATTGAATATAGTTCTCTGTGCTATACAGTAGGACCGTGTTGTTTATCCATTCTACATATAAAAGTTTACATCTGTTCAAGCTGGTTTTAGAAAAGGCAGAGGAACCAGAGATCAAATTGCCAACATCTGCTGGATCATCGAAAAAGCAAGAGAGTTCCAGAAAAGCATCTATTTCTGCTTTATTGACTATGCCAAAGCCTTTGACTGTGTGGATCACAATAAACTGTGGAAAATTCTGAAAGAGATGGGAATAGCAGACCACCTGACCTGCCTCTTGAGAAACCTATATGCAGGTCAGGAAGCAACAGTTAGAACTGGACATGGAACAACGGACTGGTTCCAAATAGGAAAAGGAGTACATCAAGGCTGTATATTGTCACCCTGCTTATTTAACTTATATGCAGAGTACATCATGAGAAACGCTAAGCTGGAAGAAGCACAAGCTGGAATCAAGATTGCCAGGAGAAATATCAATAACCTCAGATATGCAGATGACACCACCCTTATGGCAGAAAGTGAAGAGGAACTCAAAAGCCTCTTGATGAAAGTGAAAGTGGAGAGTGAAAAAGTTGGCTTAAAGCTCAACATTCAGAAAATGAAGATCATGGCATCTGGTCCCATCACTTCATGGCAAATAGATGGGGAAACAGTGGAAACAGTGTCAGACTTTATTTTGGGGGGCTCCAAAATCACTGCAGATGGTGACTGCAGCCATGAAATTAAAAGACGCTTACTCCTTGGAAGAAAAGTTATGACCAACCTAGATAGCATATTGAAAAGCAGAGACATTACTTTGCCAACAAAGGTCCGTCTAGTCAAGGCTATGGTTTTTCCTGTGGTCATGTATGGATGTGAAAGTTGGACTGTGAAGAAGGCTGAGTGCCGAAGAATTGATGCTTTTGAACTGTGGTGTTGGAGAAGACTCTTGAGAGTCCCTTGGACTGCAAGGAGATCCAACCAGTCCATTCTGAAGGAGATCAGCCCTGGGATTTCTTTGGAAGGAATGATGCTAAAGCTGAAACTCCAGTACTTTGGCCACCTCATGTGAAGAGTTGACTCATTGGTAAAGACCCTGATGCTGGGAGGGATTGGGGGCAGAAGGAGAAGGGGACGACAGAGGATGAGATGGCTGGATGGCATCAATGACTCGATGGACGTAAGTCTGAGTGAACTCCGGGAGTTGGTGATGAACAGGGAGGCCTGGCGTGCTGCGATTCATGGGGTCACAAAGAGTCGGACACGACTGAGCCACAGAACTTAACTGAACTGAACCCCAACTTCCCACTCGGTCCCTCCCCCAGTCCCTTCCCCCCTTTAGCGACCAGAGTCTGTTCTCTGTGTCCATGAATCTGTTCCTGTTTCATAGACAAGTTCCTTTGTGTCATATTTTAGATTCCATATAGAAGTGATTTCATATAGTATTTGTCTTCCTCTTACTCGTTTACTCCACTTAGTATGATTATCTTAGTATGATTACCAAGATTAAGGTAATTTAAACCCAAGTCTTCTTATAGTAGACTTGCGGACATTGTCTACTTATTTCTGTCTTTACCTCTACGACCTGCTAGCCCTCCCTCTGTGGGCAAAGGTCAGCATGGGACCCATCTTGTCTCCCCCCAGCTCCTGGTTTTCTCAGAATATGCTCCCATGACCATAGCTGCTTGGTTGCAGGGATGGTATCTGACCCAGGTTGGACTGATCTGAGGACTTTCCAAGGATTTTCAATGAAGAGCTGAAAAAGCTAGTCAGACCATCTCTGCTTAAAGTGAGAAGTGAAAGCAAAATAGCTCAGTTGTGTCCTACTCTTTGCCACCCCATGGACTGTAGCCTACCATGCTCCTCTGTCCATGGGATTTTCCAGGCAAGAGTACTGGAGTGGGGTGCCATTTCCTTCTTCAGAGGATCTTCCCAACCCAGGGATCGAACCCGGTTCTCCCGCAGACACTTTGAGCCACCAGGGAAGATATCTCTGCTTAAAGATAATGTAAATAGGAAACACCCTAATTGTGGTATAACAGTTAAGATTGGATTTTGCT
This sequence comes from Bos grunniens, assembly GCF_055505025.1. NCBI lineage: Eukaryota > Metazoa > Chordata > Mammalia > Artiodactyla > Bovidae > Bos > Bos grunniens. The sequence goes on from NC_141179.1 coordinate 26,791,220, forward strand.
GCATTTAACTGAAACCTCCACCACCCATGCCACACACACACAAAAACTAAACTAAACAAAAATAGTAATTAAATAAAATAGACATATATATTGCTCTTCTGCAAAAGCAGTGCAGAAGTAGATTGTGCAGGACCAACTGAGAGCTCCCAGGGCAGGCCCTGATCTTTCTGCTTCTCCATCCTCAGAGCAAATTCCAACCTCCAAGTTATCTCCTGTTCTATTAAGAGTGCAGGAACTTCAGTGACCTTATTTGAATACCATGCAGTTGGAAGGACAAAAGGGAGAAAAAGGCCCTCCTTTTTTAGAAGGCCTAACCCTTCTGCTTACATCTCATTGGCCTGAACCTAGTCACATGGTCAAACCTAGCTGCAAAGATAGCTGGGAAATGTAGTCTTTTGGCTGGTAACCATGGCTGCCCAATGAAACCAGGATTCTGTCACTAAGGAAGAAAGGAAAAAAATGCACGTAGGACTAGGCTGTCAGTAATCTCTGCTCCTTGGAGTAATTCTGTCACATGGAGAAATCTGGTCTGTTATCACATCTCTATATTTCCCATGGCTTGGTTATTTAATCTTAGCTCTGATTATGGGAGATTCTTTTAATAAACTCCTTCTTTTCTCCCTTTCATTAGAAAAAATGTCAGTCACAGCCATGAGGATCCTACTATTCCTCTCCTTTAAGATGTCTTTACAGCTCCCTGTGACACTGGAGGGACTCTAATAGCCCTTGCAGGTTTCGTGGTTACTTTAACTAGAGGCTCCCATGTGCATTCATTTGTGAAAATGTGGTGTTTTGCTTTCTCAGTTACTCTCTGCCTCTTTGGTCCTAAATCCGAGACTCTTGGGCTCTCTTCTGGGTTGTGGGTCCCAGAACATTACAGGGAACTTAGAGCTTTCTGCTTTCTTGTTTCTTCCAGTGTTGTCTGAAATTACTTTTGTTTCTCTTCTCCACTCAGAAGTACTGGAAGAGAATTTGAGCTCCAGTGACTCAAGCTATAACACCGCTTCCTCTCCTCCTGCCTGGCAGGACCCCAGAAGAGATCTCCAAGACATTTGTCTGTCTGCCTGGCTTGTGCCAGGACTCAGCACACCCTCTTAGTTGGGCAGAGAGCAAGGTAGGAATTAGGAGAAGAGTCTACCCTTGGTCCTTCTCTGGAGAGTCACTTGTGCCATAATTCTGGGGACATCCAACCATGGGGTTTGGTTGACCTTGGGAGACCCTGGAGGTATATTTTAAGAGGAAGACTAGGCATCCTGAAGATTATTTTTTGACAAACTCAGTAATTGCATAAAAACAGGAACCATTTCAGCCCACCCCCACGCCCTATCCCAGAGAGGCTGGAGGTGGAGCTCAGAGCTGATCATGGGATTTGCAAGGGCAGGTCATTGTGGTTAGTTGATGGGCATTTGAGAATGCATTTTGTGCTGAGTCTATGGGTAAAAAATACTCCTCTATGAGCTGATTTTATTGCTGCAATGAACCTCATCTCTGTGAGTCAGAAGGTCATCCTCTGAGCAACCATGTGACTGGGAGTCAGAGAAAAGAGGAATCAAAGGGCCTCCAGAAGTAATTTTATACACCTCTTGCCTCTATTCCATTAAATCCAATTGCCTAATAGCTAACAATGATTGAGCACTCATTATCTGTAAGTACCATGCTAAGAGTATGTATAATCTTATGTAATCGCCCCATAACCCTCTGAATTCAGTAATGTTAACACTCCAGTTTAGCAGATGGGAAAACTGAGGCTCAGAGTCATTCATAAAGTTGTCAGAGCTGGGATTTAAATTCAGGGATAGTTGGATTCACAAGCTTATCCTCCTACACACCACCCTTTACCACCTTCTGCAGCATTTACTGAAGGTCTCCACTGTGCCTAAGCTGGTTTCTAGGTGCCACGGGCAGGACCAGATCAAGATGGAGGCTCCCATTACCATCTCCTATTTCCTGCTTTCCTTTCCATTAAGTGCCCATCTGTCATCATCATGCGGAGCTACTGCTAAACAATTCAATGGAAATATATTGTGAGCCACGTATGTATTTTACATGTTTTATGAGGTATATTAAATGAGATAAAAAGAAACAGAAATCACTGAAACTCATGCCATCTGTAAAAAATAGTTTAAAAAAAATCACATTACAGTGGTATATCAGTGTGTAGAAAACAAAATCCTTCCAACTAAATCATCCATTGACTCTGACAGCATTGTTTTTCTTTATTTATGTTTATCTGTATCTTCATTTTTCATTGAAGTATAGTTAATCTACAATATTGTGTTAGTTTCAGGTGTACAGCAAAGCGATTCAGTTATATACACATATGTATGTGTATAATATCTTATAAAAACCTATAAGGGAAAAGGATATGAAAAAGAATATGTATATGTATATATAGATATATCTATTTATATGTATATGGAGATATACATATACACATACATATACATATATGTGTGTATATAGAAAATTATGTATATATATACATAATTTGAAAAAGAATATGTATATATGATACACATATTCTTTTTCAAATTCTTTCCCATTATAAGTTATTATAAGATATTGAGTGTATTTCCCTGTGCTATACAGTAAGTCCTTGTTGTGTATCTAAGTTATATGTAGTAGTTTGTACATGTTAATCCCAAACTCCTAATTTATCCCTTCCCCTTTTGTGTTGTGTTTTTAATACTAGAAATGATACATGTTGCTGATCCATGTACTACAGTACAGCAATAATATGTTATGGAATATGATGGTTAAAGTGAAATGTGTTTCTACTAAACTTTACAATAAAGCTGTATCTAATGTCAAAATATTTTATACTAATGCTTCTGCCTTTTAATCTAAATCAAATTAAAAATTCAGTTTCTCAGTGGCTTTTGCCATATTTCAGTTGTTCAATAGCCATGTGTGGCTAGTGGCTACCATTTCAGGCAGTTTAGGTCTGGCATCTAATTGAAGTTTTTCGTGATGCAAATGCACTTAAAGCATCCTGGCCAGAGAGAAGACAAACCAGGCTGGAGCAGGCATCTGTAAGAGAAGCAGAGGATGAGGCTGGGATGCCATGTGGGTCCACGGGAAACAGAAACCACCATCAGTTTTTGAAACAGGATAATATAATGGGAATGGTGCTTTAAAAAGATTAGTCTGGATGCCCTGGACAGAATGGGGTGTGAGGACACAGATTAGAGGCAGGAAGATCACATTATGGGGAGGGGAGATGGCAGAGCTGTCAACTACAGTGAAAGTTGCCAGGAAAGGAAAAGCTATCTCTGAGAAACATTATGAAGAGTTACTATGAAAAGACAGGCTCTTCAGTAAATAGTGCTGGGAAAACTGGGCAGCTACATGCAAAAGAGTCAAACTGGATTGCTTTCTCATAACATATATAAAAATAAACTCAAAATGGAATAAAAACGTAAATGTAAGACTTGAAAACATAAAAATTCTAGAAGAAAACACAAGCAATATGCTCATTGACAGTGATTTTAGCTGTTTTTTTTTTTTTTTCCCCTAATTTGTCTTCTTAGGCGAGGAAAACAAAAGAAACAAATGGGATTATGTCAAACCAAAAGGCTTTTGCACAGTAGTGGAAGCTGTCAACAAAATGAAAAACAGCCTGCTAAATGGGAAAAGATATTTGCAAACAATACACTTGATAAGGGGTTAATATCCAAAATATACAAAGAACCCATACAACCCAACATCGAAAAACCAAATAATCTGTTTAAAACATTGTCAGAGGACCCGAATAGAAAGTTTTCCAAAAACGACATACAGATGACCAATAGGCATCTGAAAAAAAGTTTAACATTACAAATTATCAGCAAATGTAAATCAAAACCACACTGAGATACCAATTCACATCTGTCAGAATGGCTATTATAAAAAATACAACACATAACAAGTGTTGGCAAGGATGTCTTCCCAGAAGAGAACCCTTGTGCACTATTGGTGGGATTGTAAATTGGTGTAGCCACTATGGAAAACAGTATGGAGTTTCCTAAAAACAGAAAAAATTAAAAAATGGAATTACCCTACTCTGTCCATGCACAAGCAGCAAAGAAGGATCGCGACAGCACCCAGCAAGATCGCTAGCTGTCTGCAAGCCAGGAAGAGGGCCTTCAGCAGAAACCCAAACTGTCCACACCTTGCTCTTGGACTTTCCAGCCTCCAGAACTGTGAGAAATTAATGTCTGTTGTTTAAGGCACCCAGACTATGGGATTTTGTTACAGCAGCCTGAGCTGACTAAGACGTCCTATCACAGGGGTGCCTTGACTCTCTAACTCTTTCTGAAGGACTGGCTCTTCACAAAGTGGGTGGCTCCCCTGAAGCCTCTGGGAGGTTTCTCCTTCCACAAATGGGGCTGGGGACCAACGAAGGGCTGACTGCCTTCTTCCTCCTGGTGGGCCGAGTGAGAGGCCAGATGGAGGGTGCTCTCCTCCTGCACCTCTCCTCATTGTTAATTGAGCGACTGCTCCCAGGGATCTGTTTTTCTGCTCTGAATGTTGTGTTTTGATGGTGGTGTTCTAATATAGTTACCTACCTGCAAGTACATACCAGAAAAAAAGAAAGAGTGGGGGGCTTTCAAATGGAATAGGAGCCGGAGGAGGCCACGGAGGGGGAGGAGATGGGAAATATTGCCCTGCTCCTGTACAGCAGCTCAAGGGATTTACTCTAGGCTTTCAGAGCCAAGTGAATATTGCTTATTCATGTGCAATCTAATCCTCTACGCGGCCTGGGGCTGAGGGCAGCAGGGATGACCTGGTTACAGAGGGGCAAGGAGGGGCTAGAGTGCCCGTCTCTGGGCGTTGTGGGATGGACCAGGCATCCAGTGCACTGGGAGGGCTGGCATCGGGAGTAGGCCCTTGAATGGCTCTGATACAGGGGCAATGGCTGGGAGGAAGTGAGTACAGGCTGGAGGTGGGATTGGTGATCAGACTCAGGATCCCTTGGTGGATCCAAGGTACAGAGTGTGTGGCACAAATATTCAGGGATCAGAAATGCCTGGCACCCTCTGCCATGCCCCTTGGAAAGGACAGCTGAGCGGCAGATTGATGCACACTCCCGGGCAGAGGATATCTTAATCACCCACTCGGTGGCTGATGGATCATCAGAGGAGGAGCGGCAGAGCCGGGCCACCCCAAAGCTCTGACTTGATAACATGTGATAATTCACTTAGGGGCACAGGGAAGGAAAAGCTTTCCCAACTGTGGCTCACCAGCACCGAAGACCTGAAAACAGCCACTTGGGACGGCTTTTATGTTCAGCTGTCAGCTTAGAAGCAGATGTCTAAGCGAACCTGGACACGGATCAAACAAATATGCTGGGAGCCGCATGCAATGCACAGATCTGCTGTTATATCCTGCTGAGGGCCTGTGTGCCCGGCCTGCGCCACTCCAGCCACACAGAAGGGGAGACACAGGAGAAGGCAAGACCTCTCTGTGACATCTGATGAAGTGTGGGGGGCGATTCTAGTACAGAGCCATCACGAAGCAGCAGGCAGCAGCCTCTGCAGGGCACAGGGTTGGAGTGGGGAAGATAAAGTGGTTCTCTTTTGACCAGTGCTAAGGGGCTGGTGACCACAGACCTGTTCTCTGGCCACAGGGGCTTATGACAGTTCAGAGTCTGGTTACAGGAGACTCCTGTTTTCTAAAGGGAAGGAAAACATTACCTAGGAGCCACTGGGTGGAGGACAAAGACAGCTTCTCGACTTACCCGTCTTTTCTCACTCTCTCTCCACTGCCTGCCAAAGAAATAACCTGCAGTGGTTTTGTTTGAACCAAAAGCTGAATTCCCCTGGGGAGGTGGAATCCTGTAGTTATTCTCATCATGGGAAGAGGTAATGCCACCCTAACTGTGTCCCACCTAAGGGGCAGAATCATAGGTGTCTTTCACCAAGAACACCTGTGCTGTCCTTTAAATGAACAGGTGTAACAATAATAGAAATACCAGCAAGTATCACTACGCAGTGTTTGCCCTGTGTTCAGGCCTGGACTAAATACTCCACGAACATAGTCAGTTCTTCTGATCCCATGTTAGCTCTTCCTGCTGCCCTTCTCCTCTGACCTCAAAAACCCTCACAACCACATTCCCCAGGATTGAAGCATTTGGGAACTCAGACTGAAAATAAACCCCAGGTAATCTCTGAGCAGGTGTGTGTTACCTTGGGTTGACTCCAGGTAAATGATTAATTGGTTGATACCTTTATTGGCTGGACTGTGGCAGGTGGGGATTGGAAGCAAGTAAGTAACTGGACAGGTCAGAGGTGATGAGACATCTGACAGTGAGTTTAGAACTGTAGCCACACTATGCAGTTTGTAAAAAGTGCTTGTCCTTGTGAAAATACTCTAGGGCAGCAAAAGCACATGAGGAGGGGAATGTTCTTAACCTCCATTTTACATACGAAGGAACCGAGGCTGGACGTTGAGGAGTGATTATTCCAAAGTCAAACAGCAAGTAAGTTGCACAATCAGGATTTGAACCCATGTCTGTCTCACACCAAAACCACACCTGTCCCTTTTGAGACCAGCTCAGAGGAAGACATGAACAAGACCATGATGAATACAGAGGAGACATCCAGCCTAGCGCAGTTTATATGTGCTAGGTCACTTCAGTCGTGTCCAACTCTTTGTAATCCTATGGACTGTAGCCTGCCAGGCTCCTCTGTCCATGGAATTCTCCAGGTAAGAATACTGGAGTGGATTGTCATGTCTTCTTCCAGAGGATCTTCCCGACCCAGGGATTGAACCCAGGTCCCCTGCTTGGCAGGTGAATTCTTTGAGTGAACTCCGGGAGTTGGTGATGGACAGGGAGGCCTGGCGTGCTGCGATTCATGGGATCACAAAGAGTCGGACATGACTGAGTGACTGAACTAAACTGAACTGAGTGCAACCTGGGAAGCCCAGAGTTCATATCTTTGAATAGATATTGCATGAGGATAAATAAGGATAGAAAGTTCTGTTGCTCTAATAGAAAACACCTTTATAGACTGGAGAGGCATTTCCTACACCAATTTCTCTTTCTCTTGGAGACTCTCGGAGATAGAAGGGACAATGGAAGACATCTAGTTCCATCCTCTTCTTTTACTGAAGGAAAAGGGATCCAGACAGAGGAACCAGGCTGTTCAAGGTCACACAATTTGTGAATGACATGATTGAGCCTAGAATTCAGGAATTCTCACTCTTATTCCCAAGCTCTTTCCATCATTCTGTGAAATTTCATACATCTTTGGGTCCTTCTTACCATGAATAACACATGACAACTTGCTCCAATCTCATTAGTCTGAAGATGAAACTTTTATAACACATTTTTCTACTCTCTCCCTATTCCTTTTCCTCTTCCCACCCAACTAACTGGAAGGATGACTTAGCACCAGCATGATCTACCTGGGACAAGGGAGGGGGCACAGATTTCCTGGTTTGGAAAGATATTGGTATTGGTTTCTTTAAAAGTATCTTGAAGACTTACCTAAAACTGTAATAATAAAGATAGTGTTCTACAGGTGAAATGATAGAGAACTAGACTGTTTGAACATGGCATAGTCTAGAATCAGACCCCCACACATATTCAGTCACCTCATTTATGATAAAGGTGACCTTCATGTCATGGGGGCAAGGATGACCTTTTTCAGTGATGCTAAGTTGACTGGATATCCTTATTTGAAAAAAAAAAAAAAATTAAATCCCTACCTCACACCAGACAGATAAATTATAATTCTAAATGAAAAAGGTAAAATGAAAGCTTTTAGAAAAAAAAAACAAAAACATGGAAGGATATCTTCTGGATCCAGGCTAAATAAAGATTTCTTCAACAGGGCACAAAATGCCTAACCATAAGGGGGAAAAATCTGATGTATTAAACTACATTAAAATTAATAACATCAATTGATAATAAAAAGTAAAACCACACAGCTAAGAAAGCAAAAAGGCAAGCTACAGAGTTGGAGAAGATATTTGCAAAATACATATCTCAAAGGACTCATATTCAGAATATGTAAGGATCCCTATAAATCAGGGAAAAGGCAGATAATTCATTAGAAAAAAGGAAAAAAAGATTTGAACTGGCTTTCTCAAAAGAAGATCTCCAAGTGACCAATAAACATATGAAACAGTGCTCAACTTTGATAATCAGGGGTATGTAAATTAAAATCACTGTGAAATATCACTACATTTTCAGCAGAGTGCTTAAAAGAAAGAAGAGACAATACCAAGTGTTTGGTGAGGCTATGGAACAATCAGAACTCCAACACTACTAGTAGGAGTGAGAATTGGAACAACTATTTTGGAAAACAGCTTGGCAGTTTCTACTGATGCAAAACATACATTTCTTAGAACTAACAGAAAAACATGTAAGTTTATCAAAAGACACACAGGAGAATGTTCAGAGCAGTATTTTAGTAAAAGCAAAACACTGGAAACAAAACATATTGATCCACAATGGAAATGATAAATAAATTGGGTATATTCACACTCAGGAAACTATATGGAAAAGAGAGGACAGACTATAACCGACGCAGCATCGTGGCTGAATCTCATAAATACGGTGAGTGAAGCAAGCAGACACAATGGAGAATATACCAGATGACTCCATTTATTTAAGTCAGAAGCAGGTAAAATGGATCTACAGCGTTAGAAGTTAGGATAATGATTACCTTTGAAAGGACATGGTAACTGGGAAGGGAGGGAGAGGGGGGCCCTGGGTGGGATGAGTGGAAATGTCCTTTTGTCTGATTTCAGGGTACATTTTGTGAAAACCATTGTGTTGTACAATTATGTTAAGCTACCATAAAACATAGCTTCAATTTATTTTTCTCTTGTAAAATGGAAGAAAGTCAAGAAAAAGGGAAGTAACATCAATTTATACCATACTTCAAGCCTGCTATCTTGCTAAGCTTTACAGGCACTAACTCATGTAATCCTCCCAACCACCCCATGAGATAGGTGTTAGGTCCTCCATTTCACAGATGAGGAAACTGAGACCCCAAAAGGTTAACTGTCCAAGGCCATGCTATTAGCAAGTGCTGGAACAAGATGTGACCTAGGATTTGAATCCACATTTGCCTGGGCCAGGAGCCCATCTTCCCTCCACATCATGGTGCTTTCAAGGAAAGAACATGAGTGTTGGGGTTAGAAAATTTAGTTTTGAGTCCTATTGCTGTGACTCACATGTTGTGCACTGGCAACAGTTGTAGTTTAGTTGCTAGGTGGTATCCAACTCTTGCGACCCCACGGACTGTAACCCGCCAGGCACTTCCTGGGAATGCCAAGGAGTTTTCCAGGCAAGAAACTGGAGTGAGTAGCGATGATTTCTTTCTCCAGGGGAGCTTCCTGACCCAGGTGTCCAACCTGTGTGTCCTGCACTGGCATGTAGATTCTTTACCACTGAGCCACCAGCAAAGCCCCACATGTTGTGTGACCTTGGGTAAATCAATCTAGCTGGTTCTCGAAGTTTGCATCAGTGTTTTGGGGAATTTGGGCAGGGGTGGGGAGGTGATGCTGGTTGAAGGCTCTGGTAACGTACATGAAATCACATTACAGAACCCCACGCTCAGCAGATGCAGAATCCTTTTTGCTTCATCTAAACCCTATGAGGCATTCATGCCCTTCCTGGCAGGGGTGTGGAGCTCAAAGCAAAATTCACCGTGCCCCTCTCCCTGTTGTTACTGTTCTAGTAAATTCAGATGAAAGTGAACATTAAGGGCAAGGTTGGTGGGAAAAAGGAGCCATGTTCAGCCTGAGGGTATATGTGAAAGTGGGCAGAAGGCCTTGCTTTGGTGTTGAGGGAGTTTGCTGGCAACCTTATGAAAATGAGCTTCAGGTCTGTGGTTTTAACACCTGCCAGCAGAGCTGAGTCCACTGTCTCCCCTTGAGTTGCCTCCTTGATAGGAGAGGTTGGAAACGTGGAGAAGGATCTTCCCAAACCTGCTAGCCTCGCTCTCTTAAACACAGCAGATTCCGCAACCTCCTTTCACAGCAGAACTGAGTTAAACTTTTTTTTTTTGAGTCCCCCCTAAGAATAGTCAGAAAAATGGAAGGAGGGTAAATGGCACCTGTATTTGTTCAACACAATGTCACCTGTCCCCACGTTGTTCAATGTCTGCTGAGGAATCGGAAACTCCTTGGGCTGGGAGGGGGAGTGGGGACCTGAGCTCTGTGGGGTGCCCAGCAGGGCAGGACATATGGATGGATTTTCTAGGAACTTATGATCACGGTCCTGTACTCCACGTGAGGCACATGAAAAGATGCTAGTTCTGGGCAACGTGGAGGAGTTGTCCTTCTGTGTTCATGCCTCAAAGACCTTCTCTCCCTTTTAAAGGCTCAGAGATCAGTGCTACAGGGTGGGTGGGGGTAGAGGGGGAAAGTGAGAGTTTTAAAAGGGAGGGTGGGGGGCAGTGAGTGGGAGCCAAGCACCACCCCCCATCCCCCAGCCTGCCCCCTCCCTACCCAGCTCATCTTCACCGAAGTCTTCATTTCTTTGTTCCTAAATTGCACACATTGATCTGCTGTGTACAAAGTTGCAAAGCAAGTTGGCAGGAGCACTGGAGTGTATCAGGTCTATGAGGGAATAAATATACTTGGGTTTTTAGTTTAAATGAGTTGAGAGCCAGGGAATGGCTTGACAGTCATGGGGAGACCAAGTGTCTGCTTCCCACCATGTAAGGCCCTTTGTAGGTTGCAGCTGTCAGTCAAACACTGCCCCATGGATACCTGCCCTTGGGGACATATGTCCCCCCGACACACACCAGTGGCCTGTCGCTGCAGAGAAGAGGCGTGGGTGGGAGAGAGGCCCGAGTGATTGGTGGCCAGTGGCTGGTGGCTGGGAGGGGTGTCTTTTTAAGGCTGCCCCGACCTCCCTCCAGTCCGGGTCTTGTCCCTAGCACATAAGCTTTTCTGCAGGGGAGGGGATGGGCTGAGAAGGTCCCAGGCTCTGGGCTCTTGACGCCCAGCCACCTGGGCACAGCCTGTCTGCTCTGCCACCTTTTCTAATATTAATATCTTGATTAATTCCAGACCAATTGTTCTTCTTTTTTCTTTCTTATTTTCTAGCCTTTTCAAACCACCTACTCCTCTGTAAGAGTGACTTTGATTGAAGTTTGAAGTTTTCAGGTTCAGCTGTTTTCTAGTTACTTGTTATTAGAAAATGTAGCAATTTCCCCACCCCCACCCCCCAGAAAAGAGGGAAAAGGTCCTTCTCCCTTCCCCCACACCCTCCTGGCGTCTCCTATTGTGTCATAACGTAAAAAAAAAGCCTGCGAGATATAGTTATTTATTCTTCTCCATCCTTCCTTCAACTCGATTTTGGTCTGAGGCCAAAGCATGGGGGAAACAAAGGAGCAGCCGTCCGAAGAGTCTCCTTCAAGGCAGAAGTGCTTGTTCCTGTGACCGCTGCCCTCCGGATGCTGCCGTCTGGGGTGCGGGCGCGATGGGGGGCAGATAAGGCGGGTCAGGGGTGCGCTCAGCACCCGCCCCTGCACGGGCCAGCCCTGAGGCTTATGAAAGACCTTCTTGTGTTGGATAAAATCAGCACAGAGAGAGCCTGCTCAGAAGGTCACTGCCTCCTCCCAGGGTCGGCCTTGCTGAAACGTATAGCTCCCCTCAATAAATCTATTGTGCGGCTCCTTAGGAAGCCGTGGGAGTGGGTTAGCGCTTGAGGACCTGGGGAGGTGGAACCCAGGCGGGGAACAGGGGACAGGCAGAGAAGCCCGCGATCCCTCCCTCCCCGCGTCCTCCAGGATGGGCCTCATTTTGGAAGGAGGACGTGGCTACTTGCTCACTCTCAGGGATGCTCAGAAGCTTGGCTCTGAATCTCTGCTCCAAATGAGATGAGGAGGCCCCAGAAGGGAGGTTTTGCCTGGAGAGACCCTGTGCGAGGGGCTGCTCCCCAAAAGACAGCAGGGATTCTTTCTCCCAAATGAGCCGCACCTCATTAGTCAGTCAAGCCAGAGGTTCTTTCCTGTCCACTATTACTGGGGCTTTTTTTTTCCCCTCCTAATTTATTTTATTGCTATTCTGAGAAGGAACATACACACGCACCAGCAACTCAAAGGCATAATGAAAAAAAAAGATTGGTTTCAAAAAGCTGAGAAGGTCTGAGCACAGGCCCCAAATCTAACCTAAAATTTCCCTGTGGGGCAGATTAGAGTCGTGGAGCGCCCACCCTCACCGTCCCCAGCTCCCCTGGCTGATCCCAGCCTTTGGCCCTCCCCAGCTTTGCTCCAGTCTTTCTGGGAGAGTTTGAGTAGGCTCTGGGAGTTGGTGATGGACAGGAAAGCCTGGTGCGCTGCAGTCCATGTGGTCGCAAAGAGTCTGACAAGACTGAGCAACTGAGCTGAACTGAACTGAGGCTGAGGTCAGGAGGTACTGCGAGAAGCAAGCAGCTGAAAAGGCAGGCTGGGACTCTGCTGGGGGAGGGTGGGGGCCCAGGAAGACTTCAGGCTTGGGTGAGCAGGCTGAAGGCAAGAAGGGCTTGTAGAGTGGGGTGTTTGAGCAGGGGACAGGGAGACTGAGTTTAGATGGAGGGTGGTTGAAGGGCTCAGTCCAAGCTCCAGGCTGTAAGATCCCTGCTCAGAGAGGTCCCTGGGCTGGGGTGGGAGGGGCTGACCAAGGGGACCCAGACCCTTCAGAGAAGCTCTGGGAGGCCCGGAAATGGACAGGTGCTTAGCCTCTCTTCTGCCTTGCCGTGATCAACACATCTTTGTCCTCTGCCTCAACAAGGCTCAAATTAATCACTCCTGCCTCAAAATTAAAAAGGAAAAACTATAAACAGTTCAGCTCACAGCCTCTGCAGCAGCTGCCAAAGGGAAGTCACAGTGTACTCCCAGCTGGGTTTAGGCAGAAGTGACCTGTACATGTAGATGCTGTGTCCCATGGCCGATTTTGGTGTTCTAAGGGGTATATTTGTTAAATTCTTGTCAATATCCAAGGGGCCCTGTGTTGACTCCATTAGAAAACCAGATGGAGCTAATCAATGCTGGAAGGACTGTAGTTAATTCCTGAGGGAAGGCAAATATAAACAGCAGCATTCAAATCGATGTAAAATCCACCCCCCACCCCCACTACATTTGGTTGGGAGTGGCTGCCAGCAGACCTCTGCAGCAAGTCTGGGCTGTCACGGGGGACAGGCTCCTCCTCCCTGGAAGGCAAGAGTGGACAGGGGACCTCTTGGGAGTCAGCGCCTGGCTGACTTCTTAATGTGGGTCAGGTTCCATGTTAGCTGTGGGCCTTGGGCAAGTCAGAGAGCTTCTCTGGCCCTCGGTCTCTTCATCAGAAGGGAAGTCACTGATGTTTAAATGCAGTTCACAGCTCATCAAGTGTTTCATCATCTTACTTGATATTCTTCACCCTTGGAGGTGGGCATCATTATTTCTATTTCACAGGTAAAAACAGTACAGCTCAGAGACATTAAATGACTTCACTAAGGCCACGGTCAGATAGAACAATAGAGCCATAAATCCAGGCTCTCTGGCAAGTCCTACATGCTTTCTTCCTTCTAGGCCATACCATTCTGGAAAGACTTTACACAGTATTACCTCATGCTGCTGCTGCAGCTGCTAAGTCGCGTCAGTTGTGTCCGATTCTATGTGACCCCATAGATGGCAACCCACCAGGCTCCCCCGTCCCTGGGATTCTCTAGGCAAGAACACTGGAGTGGCTTGCCATTTCCTTCTCCAATGCATGAAAGTAAAAAGTGAAAGTGAAGTTGCTCAGTCGTGTCCGACTCTTAGCGACCCCATGGACTGCATGCAGCCTACCAGGCTCCACCATCCGTGGGATTTTCCAGGCAAGAGTACTGGAGTGGGGTGCCATTGCCTTCTCCGGTATTACCTCATACGATCTCTCTAACCCCATAAGGTGGTTACCATTGTGACCACTACATTATCAATTACGAAATAAAACCTCCAGATTCAGAGAAACAAGAGACTGATTCAAGGTCTTATAGATTATGTAAGTCCCTACAGCCAACACCCCTGCTTGTTCAGATCATCCCAGCCTTGGGGAGGATTGGGAGGAGCTGAGATCTGAGGTCTTTTCTTTGTAAAACACGTTGTGTGACTTTCACCTTCTTTTCCAAGCTCACCTGCTTAGAGAATTCCTTTCTTCATGTATCACCAATTAGCCTGGTGCCTCCAGATGAAAGAGCATTGGGAATGAGATACGGAGAGGCTGGGTCTGGGGGTGGGGGGTGCACTGAGAGGAGTCAGAGTCTCTTCTACCAGCTCCCTGGAACCTTATTTGAATGACAGATCTAGGGCTTTGTGAGGCCGGGGTTACACATCTCACCAGTTAGGGTGGCGTGAGTGCTAAGTCACTTAAGTCATGTCTGACTCTTTGAGACCCTATGGGGTTAAACTCTGCCTTTTATTCTTCCAGTTGTGACTGAGCTTATCTGTGCAGTGCTGGATGGTTTGACCCAAGTCTCAGGAGAGGCCCTACAAGATTTACTGGAAAGAAGATTTCTCTCCCTTTTTTGCAAAGGGGTCAGCCAATAGGGACCTCCTTCCCCAGCATCACATCCTAATGTCCATTTCTTTTCGAAAATTGATTTTTAAAAATTTACTTATTTTTGGCTGTGCTGATTCTTCATTGAGGTGCCTGGCTTTCTCCAGTTGCGGCGAGTGGAGGCTACTCTTTGTTGCAGGACATGCGCTTCTCATTGCGGGGGCTTCTCTTGTTTCGGAGCACGGGCTCTAGGCATGGGAGCTTTAGTACTTGTGGTGCACAGGCTTAGCTGCTCCTTGGCATGTGGGATCTTCCCGGACCAGAGATCAAACCCAAGTCCCCTGCATTGACAGGCAGATTCTTAACCACTAGACCAACGGAAAGCCCCTAATGTCCAATTTTTTGCCTTACATGGGGAGACTGGAAGAGATAGCTAGGACTCTGGGATTACTATTAATAGTGATTTCTTACATACACGGATTGCTTCACATGTATGTAGTTCACAGACAGTGTTTACCTACATCATCTTATCTAATTTTCAAAATCAATGTAGAGTCCAAGATTACTTTGCTTCCTATCCTTTAAATAAAGAAACTGGACTTGAGAGAGTCTAGGTGATTTGTTCAAGGTCATGAACTAGAAAAGAAGCCGAGCAGGGTCTTCCCAACTCTTGGTCTGGACCTTTATTCACTTAAGTGAAGTTGTTCCTCCAGCTGTCTGTGAAATATGGTGACAGTGATTCTTGAAAGGCAGTGTTGGTGGAGACTGTGGGGTCCTGGTAGTCCACGTCCATGGGATAAGGAACAGGTTGTGGTTTGGGAGGTGAAAAGGTCTAGGAGGCAGTGGTCTCTCTGCTCCCAGGGTGCAGGCAATGCTTCTCATGGAGAAGCCCCCATAAATGTTTGATGTCTAAATGAAAGAATGAATAATTGAGTGACTGGGTCTCAGTTTTCCCAATTCCTAGTCAAACGTGCCTCCCAGGACACCACTCTCATTCCAGCACTTTCATTGATCTGAAAGTCTAAAAATCAGTTTTCATACCTTAAAAAAAAAAAAAAAAACACACACATGGGCCTTTTGCTGAGGGGAAACACAAAAAGAAGTTTGAAAGAGGGGAGAGGAAAGAGATTTTTGAAGTGGAGAAACTGAGGCAGGGGCCTGCCTGGGCTTGCGGCTGAAGGGCACCCAGTGCAAGGAGCCACCTTTGACGTCTCTTGATGGCCTCTGGGGTCTGAGAGGCGAGAGCCAACCCCATCCTTGCTGGAGGGCCCTCTGGACACGCAGACTTGGCCTCCAGCCAGAGCCCAGGCTTCCAGCGGAGGAAGACCACTAAGCAGGACATGTGGCTGCCTTGCTCCAAACCTCCTCTGAGTTTCATTTGTGACAAACCACTCTTCATAAACCCCAGAACTGCCCATCGTCACTGGGGTGAGGGAAGCGATGCTGCTGAGAGGGAAAAACAATTAGAAATACAATTAGTGTTATAAAAGCAGGTCATAAATATTTGAGTTCTCTCTCTGGAGAGGAGGGACAAGATGACAGCTCACAATTCCTTGTATTGACAAAAGAGGAAACAGTCCATGAAACCGGTCATTTGCCTGGGCATTTTTATCTATCAGATCCAAGAGTCGGAACAAGGGAAGCATGAATGATTGGATTAGCTGCCCAGCCTTTATGTGCTTCTGCAGTATCAGCAATATGCAATGACTGCAACCCTCAGATGTGGGCTTGCACATGCACACACGCGCGCATGCGTGCACACACACACACACACACACACACACACACACACAAGCCAACGTGGTGGACACACTCCCACACAGCCAGGCAGAGGTGACCACTGGCTCAGACACTCTCATCCAACCGCAGAAGAGGGTGAACTTCTCCACTAAGGGCAAATGTAGAAAAACACGAGGCTCCTCCCCCAGAGTTCCTCCTCTGCATTCCTGGAGGAGGATGACACAGCCCAAGGCATCCTCTATTACCCTATGTCTCTCTCTCATGGGCCTGACCCTGTGTGATGCCCTCTGAGTTGGTGTGATTCGTGCCTCAGCCTTTCCTTCCAAGCGTCCATTTGGCTGTTCCATGGGTGGTCTTGGCTCCATGGCCTGCTGGATGCGGCAAGGCCTGTTCACTTGGCAGCCCCAGCCCCTCCAGCGCCTGGCTTCTGGGTTAAACTCTCTGTAACTTTGGGGCACCCCCACACCCCAGGTTGGGGAAGGCGGGGGGTGAGTAGGATAGAGGGTGAGCATGGAGACTGCAAGTGTCCTGTGCTGTGTGGGACCCAGGCCTGCTCTGCAGGCATATGCAACCACCTGGCACCTACACCCACCAGCAGGAAGCAGAGCTCCCGTTGCTGGGGGCACTGTGCCAGCATGGCAGATGGGCATGTGTGTCAGCTGCCAAGGGACCTCAGCTAGGATCCAAATAGGTCTGCATTTTTGGAGGGCAGGACATTCTCTCCTTAGCTTCCCTTCTTAATGCAAGGCCAGCTGATGAAACCGACTATCTGTGTATTGCCCTGGTTCCTGGCGCATGTAACTCCACTTACCCCCATTACTGGGGAGGGTGAAAGGATGGAGGGGGCACACGGGCCCTTTCCATGTTCATACACACCTACGTGTGTTCTGAGGAGGTGCACCTGTGTGTACTTGTGAAGCACGTATGCTGAGAAGCATGGGATCCCAAAATCGACTTGCTGGGGATTTTCTTTGGCTTTCTGACAAATGACTGCACAGCTTGATTGACCTGAAAGCGCTGGGAAGCCCACTGCCTCATGGGCAGCTCCTCCTTTGCTGGCTAAGAGTGGTTGTTGGACAATTTTATTCCATAATACAAAATCTGCATCCAGATTAATTCTGGTTCTGCCCTGCAGCAACTGAGAACAAATCTACCTTCTCTTCCTATATAACAGCTCTTCAAATATTTTAAACCAACGTTCACATCCCTAAAGAATCTTTGCTTCTCTAGGCTAAGTATTTCCCGTCCCGTCACTTCCTACAGTCATACCTTGAGTGACATAGGACCCAGATTGCTTGTTAGGATTGAGTAGTGGATTGTTAAAAAAAAAAACAAAACAGGTGCTGAAATCAGACCTAGCTGAGTGTGAATCACCCTCATTGAGTAGAGTCGACTGAACAGAGACCTGGTGTTTGCAGCTAAATTGCAATTGCCATCTTGCAATCCAATTACCCACACATTTGGATTAAACAGGATTTACTGAGCTGTTACTAGGTGATATGGGATCTATCCTTATCAAACGTACGTATTATCACTTCTGTTTTAGAAACATAAAAAACTGGTGCATAGAGGTGACCTACCTTCCCTTGGGTCATACAGCTAGTCTATAAAAGCAAGGATATGAACCTATTATGGGTTTTGTTTCCAAGTCAAGTACGTGTTTGTATTTGGAGACTGACTGGGATACTGGAGATGCAAATGATTTGCATATGTAAGTATATCTGGGGATTCCCTGATAGCTCAGTTGGTAAGAATCCACCTGCAATACAGGAGAGCCTGGTTCAATTCCTGGGTTGGGAAGATCCCCTAGAGAAGGGATAGGCTACCTACTCCAGTATTCTTGGGCTTCCCTGGTGGCTCAGCTGGTAAAGAATCTGCCTGCAATGTGGGAGACCTGAGTTTGATCCCTGGGTTGTGAAGATCCCCTAGAGAAGGGAAAGACTACTCATTCTAATATTCTGGCCTAGAGAATTCCATGGACTGTGTAGTCCATGGAGTCACAAAGCTCCCATACTTTTGGCTGTGTGGATCACAACAAACTGTGGAAAATTTTTTAAGAGATGGGTATACCAGACCACCTTACCTGCCTCCAGAGAAATCTGTATGCAGGTCATGAAGAACAGTTAGAACTGGACATGAAACAACAGACTGGTTCCAAATTGGGAAAGGAGTACCTCGAGGCTGTATACTGTCACCCTGCTTATTTAACTTATATGCAGAGTACATTATGAGAAATGCCAGGCTGGAAGAAGCACAAGCTGGAATCAAGATTGCCAGGAGAAATATCAATAACCTCAGATATGCAGATGACACCACCCTTATGGCAGAAAGCTAGGAGGACCTGAAGAGCCTCTTGATGAAAGTGAAAGAGGAGAGTGAAAAAGCTGGCTTAAAACTCAACATTCAGAAAACTGAAATCATGGAATCTGGTCCCATCACCTCAGGACAAATAGATGGGGAAACAATGGAAACTGTGACAGACTTTATTTTCTTGGGCTCCAAAATCACTGCAGATGGTGATTGCAGCCATGAAATTAGAAGACACTTACTCCTTGGGTGAAAAGTTATGACCAATCTAGACAGCATATTAAAAAGCAGAGATGTTACTTTGTCAACAAAGGTCTGTCTAGTCAAGGCTATGGTTTTTCCAGTGGTCATGTATGGATGTGAGAGTTGGACTATAAAGAAAGCTGAGCACCAAAGAATTGATGCTTTTGCACTGTGGTGTTGGAGAAGACCCTTGAGAGTCCCTTGGACTGCAAGGAGATCCAACCAGTCCATCCTAAAGGAAATCAGTCCTGAATATTCACTGGAAGGACTGATGCTGAAGCTGAAACTCCAGTACCTTGGCCACCTGATGCGAAGAACTGACTCCTTGGAAAAGACCCTGATGCTGCAAAAGACTGAAAGCAGGAGGAGAAGGGGATGATAAAGGATGAGATGGTTGGATGGCATCACCTACTTGATGGACATGAGTTTGAGTAAGCTCTGGGAGTTGGTGATGGACAGGGAGGTCTGGTGTGCTGTAGTTCATGGGGTTGCAAAGAGTTAGACATGACTGAGCAACTGAACTGAAGTATATCCACCATGGTGGAAGGCCATCTTCTCAACAAGAAAGTTCCTGGAGAAGGGGTTTGGGTAGGGTTTCCCCTCTGCACTCTGCTTCTGCTTGAATGTCTTAAAGATGACAATATTTTCAAATTATTCTTATGTACTTGAAACACAAATAAGATGATTTAGACTGTATCTTCAAGTTGGTTAAAATCCAATGGGTGGGGCAAAATACCCATGCATGTGTGCTAAATCGCTTCAGTTGCGTTCAACTCTTTGCCTGCCAGGCTCCTCTGTCCATAGGGTTCTCTAGGCAAGAGTTCAACAGTGGGTTGCCATACTCTCCTCCAGGGGATCTTCCCGATCCAGGGATTTAACCTGCATCTCTCATGTCTCCTGCATTGGCAGTCAGGTTATTTCCTACTAGTGCCACCTGGGAAGCCCGAGGCAAAACATACTTAAGTATAAATTCCCAAGTGTTGGAGGCAGTATGGCCTGATGGCTAAGAGAATGGGTGCTGGTGCTCTAGAGTCTGGATCCCAATCACAACCTACCACTTATTGGCTCTGTGACTTTCAACAAGTTAATTAATCTTTTTATTCCTCCTTTTTATCATCTGTAAGATAAAGATAATTTTCAGTACATATCTCATAAGTTATTTGTCAAGAACAAAGAGTTCCTTCAACTTTTTTTGGACTGAGGTGTACCCTTGGTAGAGTTTCACTGAGCGTACACCTTTTCCCTGTAGAGTTTTATGAGTTTTGACAAATGCATGAAAGTGTTAGTCTCTCCGTCACGTCCGACTCTTTGCAACCCCATGGACTGTAGCCTGCCAGGCTCCTCTGTCCATGGGATTCTTCAGGCAAGAAGCCATTCCCTTTTCCAGGGGATCTTCCTGACCCAGGGATTGAACCTGGGTCTCCTGCACTGCAGGCAGATTCTTACCATCTGAGTCACCAGTAAAGCCCTGACAAATACATAAAGTCATGTAATCGCTACAACAATAAAGATACAGAACAATTCCAGCAACCCTCCATATGTCTCTTGAGTACCTTTTCATTCAACTGCTCTCCCATCCTCAGCCCCCTGGCAACTACTGATCTGTTTTTGTTCCTACAGCTTGCCTTTCTCAGAGTATCCTATGAATATAATTGTATAGTACGTAGTCTGAGTCTGGCTGTTTCACTTAACATAATATTTGAGACTCACCCACGTTGTCGTGTATGTCAGTAATTCATTTTTTCTCATTGTTGAGTAGGACTACACTGTATGGACATACTACAGTTGGTACACCCATCCACTAGACCTTGAGTTGTTTCCAATTTTTGGTGATTGTGAAAAAACTTTCTTTTAACATTCATATACAAGCTCTGGATACATGTCAGTTCATTTCATATGGTAAATCCTTAGATTGGAATTGTGAGGTCATATGACAAATAGATATTTAAATTTATAAGAAACTGCCAAACTGTTTTCCAAATTGGCTGTATCATTTCACGTTCTCATCCACAATTATAGAGCATCCTCGTTGTCCTGTATCCTCCACAGCCCTTGGTATCATTCATTCATTTGTAACTTTAGCCACTCTAAGAGACACGCAGAGTTATCTCACTTTAGATCATAGAGCATCTTTTCACGTGATTGTTTGCCATCTATGCATCGTTTTTTGGTGAAATGCCTGTTACTCATTTTTTTTTAAAAATGGGCAGTTTATTTTCTTATTATTGAGTTTTGAAAGCTCTTTATGTAGTCCTGATTCAAGTTCTTTGGCAGATATGTGTTTTGGAAATAGTTTTTTGTCTGTGACTTGTCTTTTAAGTCTTTCAAGACTGTCTTTTGAAGAGAAGTTTTTAGTGTTGATAAAATCCAATCTGTCCATTTTTTCCTTTACAGGTCGTAATTTTGGTGTTACTTAAAGTCACAAAAGTTTTCTATTTCTTTCTCAAGGTTTTATAACTTTAAGTTTTACTTTAGCTTTTACATTCCTTTTGGTGTGGCATCTTGTATATGGTGTGAGGTAAGGTTGAGGCCTCTGATGCGACAGCTACTGATGGGCTCTTTGGATCTTCCATCTTCCCTTCAGCCAGGCTGTTTGTATCCTTTAGAGACTGAGCTGGTATTTATAACTCTGCTTAACTAGGCTGGCTGCTGCTGCCCTGAGCATTTCTCAAGACTCAAGAAGGATGCAGTTGCAATCTTTCCAAGCCATTCAGTAATTATTTTCCACTCAGAGCACAAGGCATGCTAAGAGTTGGAGATTGCTTAGTGTGCAGGCTGCCTGAGGGTTGTCCTGTGAGAGATGTGCTGGGTCTAGCTTAGTCACACGTAAGTCATAGACTGCAGCCTTGAAAGTTGGTTAGTCACATTGCGTTCTGGGCTGGGGCTGGATGACTCGTCTTTCCTTCCACCCTAGGCCTTTGGGTGTGACCCTCTGAGCAGAGCTGCCCACCAAGCAATGCTGAGGCTCTGAGACGTGGCCGGGTAGCGCAGGAGGCGAGGGCAGACCAAGTCTCTGAGGCAACGTGTGCTAGTGTAGCAGATACAGGAGTCTCTTGTCAGGACCTGGCTTTCACTCTCTCCTTTTCCTGATTGTAAAGACAAACAGCAGTTCTAGAGCACCTGGGAAATGCCTGTGGTGTGAACTCAGCAAAGGCTCCAGATGATCACATTTCTACCCAAGGCACCAAAAATAAGTCTCAGCTACCTACATTTGGGCAAAAGAAAATAGAACCATTGGAGTCCCTAGCCTGAAAACATGCCTGGAAAATTCCTTTGTCCCTATCTTCCTGCCTCTGAAAGAAGAGCCCTCAAACATGGTGCAATCTCCTTTGGTTACTAGCTCAAATGTTGACCTAGATTTTGGCGTTTTGGTATTAGTACTGGTATTTAGGCAAATGGGGTCTATGGAAAGGGAGCTAGCTGGTGGGCAGAGGCAGGCTGCTGTGGGATCCACAAGAGACCAGAGATAGGGTGGAGGTGAGGAAGGAGGGATCTGGAAATGGGAGATCCAAGTGCTGATGCTCTAACACTGTAGGGATTCAAGGAGAGAAGGTCTCACTTTGGAGCAGACAGCTCAGGGGTTCTGCTAGTTTTCTTGGCCAAATTACTACATTCTCCTGGGCTGCTGTTTTTCATTTGTAAAACAGGGAAATTACTGCTTTTCCCCCTCAACTACAACACCACTACTAAGGGTCCTTACACAGAACTCACTCTAAGTGATCCAGGAACTAGATTTGGCCTCTCTAGGCACCCTGCTTATTTAACTTATCTGCAGAGTACATCATGAGAAACGCTGGGCTGGAAGAAGCACAAGCTGGAATCAAGATTGCCAGAAGAAATATCAATAACCTCAGATATGCAGATGACACCACCCTTATGGCAGAAAGTGAAGAGGAACTCAAAAGCCTCTTGATAAAAGTGAAAGAGGAGAGTGAAAAAGTTGGCTTAAAGCTCAATATTCAGAAAACTAAGACCATAGCATCTGGTGATGGGGAAACAGTGGAAACAGTGTCAGACTTTATTTTTGGGGGCTCCAAAATCACTGCAGATGGTGATTGCAGCCATGAAATTAAAAGACACTTACTCCTTGGAAGGAAAGTTTTGACCAACCTAGATAGTATACTGAAAAGCAGAAATATTACTTTGCCAACAAAGGTCCATCTAGTCAAGGCTATGGTTTTTCCAGTAGTCATGTATGGATGTGAGAGTTGGACTGTGGAGAAAGCTGAGCACCAAAGAATTGACGCTTTTGAACTGTGGTGTTGGAGAAGACTCTTGAGAGTCCCTTGGACTGCAACCAGTCCATTCTAAAAGAGATCAGTCCTGGGTGTTCATTGGAAGGACTGATGCTGAAGCTGAAACTCCAATACTCTGGCCACCTCATGCGAAGAGTTGACTCATTGGAAAAGACCCTGATGCTGGGAAGGATGGGGGACAGGAGGAGAAGGGGACGACAGAGGATGAAATGGCTGGATGGCATCACCAACTTGATGGACATGAGTCTGAGTGAACTCTGGGAGTTGGTGATGGACAGGGAGGCCTGGCATGCTGCGATTCATGGGGTCGCAAAGAGTTGGACACGACTGAGCGACTGAACTGAACTGAACTGAACTGAGGCTTCATTTTCATTCCAAGGTCCTTGCCTTCTATGATTTTATTTTTTAAAGAAAAAAATTTTAATTGAAACATAGTTGATTTATACCTCACATGATTTTATAATTCTTTAAAAAATTTTTTTAATTCTATGCCTTCAAATTCCTGAAGAGATAGGAGACTGGGTAAAATTACTGGAGATTCACTGGTGCTGAGAGAAGCTTGAGAAGATGCAGTCTTTGGTTATAGTGAAGGGACAGAATTTGGACTGTGGCTACTTCCCCACTTCTTTCTGCTTCTCTATATCTTATACATTTTTTAAGACTCTTAGTTCAAGGCCCATATGGTCTGGGAGGCCTTCCAGTTCCAGCTTGGTAAATGCACTCTTTTGTAAACATAATCTGTGTGTGCAGCGCCATTTGAGCTGTATTAATTAATTCATTAACATACTTAACTTATAGCTGCCTTGAACCAAAGTGGAGTTCTGGCGTCTTACACAGATATGTGAAACAGAGTGAGATAAATATATACTAGAAGCAAATGGGAAAAGAAAATATGATGGCAAAGGAAGGACTGTCACAGGGGATAGGACAGAGGATACTAGAAGCATAAAGAGTTTGAAACTCCAATAACTGAATTAGTCTCACGATTATAGTGCCTCTAAGATGGGAGAGAAGAGATGGCAAGAGTGAATGTCGACATTCTAGGAAGCAGAGAACTGAAATGGACTGGAATGGGTGAATTTAACTCAGACGACCATTATATCTACTACTGTGGGCAGGCATCCCTCAGAAGAAATGGAGTGGCCATCATGGTCAACAAAAGAGTCCGAAATGTAGTACTTGGATGCAATCTCAAAAATGACAGAATGATCTCTGTTCGTTTCCAAGGCAAACCATTCAGTATCACAGTAATCCAAGTCTATGCCCCAACCAGTAATGCTGAAGAAGCTGAAGCTGAACGGTTCTATGAAGACCTACAAGACCTTTTAGAACTAAAACCCAAAAAAGATGTCCTTTTCATTATAGGGGACTGGAATGCAAAAGTAGGAAGTCAAGAAACACCTGGAGTAACAGGCAAATTTGGCCTTGGAATGCAGAATGAAGCAGGGCAAAGACTAATAGAGTTTTGCCAAGAAAATGCACTGGTCATAACAAACACCCTCTTCCAACAACACAAGAGAAGACTCTATACATGGACATCACCAGATGGTCAACACTGAAATCAGATTGATTATATTCTTTGCAGCCAAAGATGGAGAAGCTCTATACAGTCAGCAAAAACAAGACCAGGAGCTGACTGTGGCTCAGACCATGAACTCCTTATTACCAAATTCAGACTTAAATTGAAAAAAGTAGGGAAAACCACTAGACCATTCAGGTATGACCTAAATCAAATCCCTTATGATTATAAAGTGGAAGTGAGAAATAGATTTAAGGGCCTAGATCTGATAGATAGAGTGCCTGATGAACTATGGAATGAGGTTTGTGACATTGTACAGGAGACAGGGATCAAGAGCATTCCCATAGAAAAGAAATGCAAAAAAGCAAAATGGCTGTCTGGGGAGGCCTTACAAATAGCTGTGAAAAGAAGAGAAGCAAAAAGCAAAGGAGAAAAGGAAAGATATAAACATCTGAATGCAGAGTTCCAAAGAATAGCAAGAAGAGATAAGAAAGCCTTCTTCAGCGATCAATGCAAAGAAATAGAGGAAAACAACAGAATGGGAAAGACTAGAGATCTCTTCAAGAAAATCAGAGATACCAAAGGAACATTTCATGCAAAGATGAGCTCGATAAAGGACAGAAATGGTATGGACCTAACAGAAGCAGAAGATATTAAGAAGAGATGGCAAGAATACACAGAAGAACTGTACAAAAAAGATCTTCACAACCAAGATAATCACGATGGTGTGATCACTCACCTAGAGCCAGACATCCTGGAATGTGAAGTCAGGTGGGCCTTAGGAAGCATCACTACGAACAAAGCTAGTGGAAGTGATGGAATTCCAGTTGAGCTATTCCAAATCCTGAAAGATGATGCTGTGAAAGTGCTGCACTCAATATGCCAGCAAATTTGGAAAACTCAGCAGTGGCCACAGGACTGGAAAAGGTCAGTTTTCATTCCAATCCCAAAGAAAGGCAATGCCAAAGAATGCTCAAACTACTGCACAATTGCACTCATCTCACACGCTAGTAAAGTAATGCTCAAAATTCTCCAAGCCAGGTTTCAGCAATATATGAACCGTGAACCTCCTGATGTTCAAGCTGGTTTTAGAAAAGGCAGAGGAACCAGAGATCAAATTGCCAACATCCGCAGGATCATGGAAAAAGCAAGAGAGTTCCAGAAAAACATCTATTTCTGCTTTATTGACTATGCCAAAGCCTTTGACTGTGTGGATCACAGTAAACTGTGGAAAATTCTAAAAGAGATGGGAATACCAGACCACCTGATCTGCCTTTTGAGAAATTTGTATGCAGGTCAGGAAGCAACAGTTAGAACTGGACATGGAACAACAGACTGGTTCCAAATAGGAAAAGGAGTTCGTCAAGGCTGTATATTGTCACCCTGTTTAACTTCTATGCAGAGTACATCATGAGAAACACTGGACTGGAAGAAACACAAACTGGAATCAAGATTGCCAGGAGAAATAACAATCACCTCAGATATGCAGATGACACCACCCTTATGGCAGAAAGTGAAGAGGAACTCAAAATCCTCTTGATGAAAGTGAAAGTGGAGAGTGAAAAAGTTGGCTTAAAGCTCAACATTCAGAAAACGAAGATCATGGCATCCGGTCCCATCACTTCATGGGAAATAGATGGGGAAACAGTGGAAACAGTGTCAGACTTTATTTTTCTGGGCTCCAAAATCACTGCAGATGATGACTGCAGGCATGAAATTAAAAGACGCTTACTCCTTGGAAGGAAAGTTATGACCAACCTAGATAGCATGTTCAAAAGCAGAGACATTACTTTGCCAACAAAGGTTCGTCTAGTCAAGGCTATGGTTTTTCCTGTGGTCATGTATGGATGTGAGAGTTAGACTGTGAAGAAAGCTGAGCGCCGAAGAATTGATGCTTTTGAACTGTGGTGTTGGAGAAGACTCTTGAGAGTCCCTTGGACTGCAAGGAGATCCAACCAGTCCTCCTCTCTGAAGGAGATCAGCCCTGGGATTTCTTTGGAAGGAATGATGCTAAAGCTGAAACTCCAGTACTTTGGCCTCCTCATGCGAAGAGTTGACTCATTGGAAAAGACTCTGATGCTGGGAGGGATTGGGGGCAGGAGGAGAAGGGGATGACAGAGGATGAGATGGCTGGATGGCATCACTGACTTGATGGACATGAGTCTCCAGGACATGAACTCCAGGAGTTGGTGACAGACAGGGAGGCCTGGTGTGCTATGATTCATGGGGTCGCAAAGAGTCAGACATGACTGAGCGACTGATCTGATCTGATCTGATCTGAAGATGGGAGAACAAAAAGGAAGGAAGGAAGGGAGAGAAGGAGGAAAGGGAAAAGAAGGAACAAAGAAGGGAGGGAGGGAGGAAAAAAGGGAGAAGAGGAGGCAAAAAGAGAGGAGATTGTTTAGGAGAAACCCACCTCTGCCAGTGCTGACCCAGGAAGGTGCTTCCCTGGGGTCGTTTCTGAAGGGAGCTCTGTATGACCAGATGGTCAAGGTCCTCAACAACAGCCTCACAGCAGACACAACTCCTCATTTCTTTAGTCCGCTCCTTACAGCATCGTCCTTCCACACAGGCCAAACTTCAGCTCAGGAAAACAGGGGGCCAGAAGGACCCGGTCCCCTGCTGACATGGCTTAATCCTGAGGCCCTCTGTTTGCATGGAGTGAGTACACATGCTTCAGTCACTTCGATGCATTTTCTTTCTCTCATCTAGGCTTTTGATGGACATTATGTGGCAGTGGGTTGGAGATCATATGCCCTGCCAAATACCTAAAGAGCAGCTATTGGGTTGCCAATTAAGTACAAACCCATACGCCTCACACATACACATACACGGTTAGAATCTGTCAACCCTGGGGTAGGGCTGTCATTCTCTTATGAAAATTGATGCACCTACCCACGATCTGGGCTGGCTCACAGGGCCACCCTCAGCTCTGAGCTGGGCTGAAAGGGTTTTCAGGGTGACTGATCCCCTCCCAGGCCAAGCATGTCTGTACTATAGGATGGAGTGATTTCTCCAGGAGTGGAGACGCTTGGATTCTGCCCTTCCTAAAATGAGAGGCTTTGTCTATATGATTTCCAAGTTCCCTTCTGGCACAAACATTGCTAATTCCAGAAGGAAAATGCTTTGTGAGAGAAGGCTGTTAAACACTGGAGTGGTCTACCATTGGAACGGCAAAATTGCCTGCCTCAGAGATGTGGAGTCCCATGCTGTCTGGGGTAAATTGGAACAGATCTGCCTGGAGGCAGGGGGCTGGACAGGATGGCCTCTGGAATGTTTATCAAGGTGTCCCAGCAGTGGGTATTCAGCTGGCTTATCCATCTCATCTCAGAAGTGTGTAGGACCTGCTTGGGTCATTTACGTTCTCTGGGCTCCCGCCTCCCTCCTCACGGGTCGGGGGCGGGGGGCACATGTGTGAGCTCTGGTCCACGCTGATCTTGCTCCTCCCGCTCCTCCCGCTCCTCCCCCGTTAGCAGCTGCGGCCCCGGAGCCCCCTCCACAGAATCTTTCCTGGGAAATGTATTAGGCAGCACAGCACTCCGCTCATAAAAATACAATAAACGGCCCGGCAAGCAGTCGGCAGAGTAATGACTCTAACCCAGTGGCATTCTTGGAAGGGCCTCTTCAGAAGCAAAGCTGAGAAGACGTAAGAAAAATCTCGGGGGGTAATTAGGTTTCTGGAGTGGGGGAACTTCTTAAATCATGAGACCCAGAGAGGCCCTGGTCTCTAAATCATACATCAGGCCAGACTGAGCCCTAGGGCCCCTTCCACGGCCCCCCACCCCCTTCCTCAAATGGGGAGCAGCCCCTCTTTTCACGTTCATATGTCACATCCAGCCCTCTGGAGACCCACATGAGAAAAATATTCCTGGTCCCAGAGGGGCTTGGGAAGGCCGAGGTGGGAAGTGGTCTTACTGCCTGAGGTGGGGCCCTACCAGCTGAATAACTGCTTTTTGTCTGGGTGGTGCATAGGTGGGGAGATATGCATGGCAGCAGAAGAAGGTTGGCAGGGATGACTGAACAAAAATGCCTTTCAGCCTCGTGATCCCTTGTCAGGGGCTGAAAGGAAAACTTGCAACCGACTTCCTTCCAATTCCCCAAGGCCTGGCTGGTACAGAGTGTAAACAGTTGGAGCAATAAGCTAGTTTACCTTCTTTTCTGGTGTGGTCCTCCGGCCCCGCCCACGAGCCCTTCCCCACTTCCTCTTAGACTGAGCGGGAAGTGAACTCACTCCTGTTCTCTGGGCTCCTGGAGTCCTAGCTCCCCCCGCTACTCCTGCCCTTGGGGGCCTCTGTGGAGGGCCAGAGCTGAAAGGCCTATTCCTACCAGCGCCGCCTGCCTGCAAGCTGGGTCAGGCAGCAGGGAAGAAGTAAAAAGTAACTGGGGAATTCTGGGGCCTCTGTGGCACGCAGACCTTCAGGGCATTTAGGGAAAGTAGATTAAGAAATCTTTTTCCAGATAAGAGAGGCCTGTAAAGAGGCCAAAGAAAAGGAAAACCACCCCCCTTTGATCACAGGGGATTGTAATTACTCAGATATTGATTGGGATAATAAGTTTGCCAAAACTCCAGAGAAGGAAAGATATTCCTCCAGGTATTTTGCTTTTGCAGGATTTGCTGAGCTCTCCTGTGAAGTCAAAGTCAATTTGAAGGCCTGGCCCTGACCTGGAAGCCAGCAAAATGGGCCTTGGAGGCCTTTTCCTCCAGTAGAGGGCTCAATGCCTGGTGCACCACCGGACCTCCCAGGGCTCTTCCCTTTGTTGTTCTTAGCATGATAGGGTATTAACAGGGCTGCTATTAATACCCACCCCGGGGGTGGCTTAAGGCAAAACAGAGATAAGAACTGAAGCCGTCCCCTCCATCTAGACTCTAGAATCTTCTTCAGTAGTTTCCTACTTCTCTTCTTCAAACTTCCTCTTTCAGATTTACCCCTGCACTAAATGCCTGGCATGTGCACGCACATGCCTACGTTGCAGACCTACGCTTCAGCCACACTGGTCTTCTTCTCAATCCCACGTGTCCCCGCCAGGCACACACAGTGTGGGATTGTGAGTTCTGGCTTTGGAGTCAGAACGATCTGAATTCAAGTTCTGCTCGGCTACTTCTAGCCCTGTAATCCTGAGCATGTCCCTTTACCTTTTGGAGCCAGAGGATTATTGATGGAATGGAAATATTAGTAGCACCTGTCTCCACAGAGCTGTTGAGAGAGTTAAGTGAGATAACGTGAAACATTGGAGGAAGCAATTAATGAAAATAGAAGCCATTGCTATTGTTTTTATCCAGTGTCTCTCTGAGATTTTGCAGGAATATTTGCTTCTGCAAGATTTTATCATGTCAGAGTCAAGGCTCTTCTCAATCTCACAGGCTCAGCCTGCACCCCAGTTTTGCTCCACCCCAGTGCCATGCACCCTCTCCTTTTTGCTCCTGCTGCAGCTGCCTGTATCTCTTAGAGCTGCTATCATGCTCCCTTTGAGTTCTGATTTTGAACTGGAAGAAGCCAGGGATTATATCTTCTTTATCTTTTCATCTTTAATACCAGAGTTTAATACTCTACATACCTTATATATAGTAGGTCTGCAATACATTTTTGTCTATCTTTTCAAAAAATAGATACCATTTAGTGAGCAATTACTATGTGCCTCTTTCTTTTCCTTCTCTCATTTAAGCTTCACACCAACCCTACGTAATATTGTGATTACGTTTTTTTTACAGATGTGGAAAGTAATGATCTGGAGAGATTAAATTATTGGCTGGTCACAGGGCTGATAAGTGGCGGAGCATTGCTGTAGCTTAGAACTGTTTCCAAAGCCTCTCTTTATATCTAGGCGAGGCTAAACCTGTGGCTTCCCAGGTGATACAATGGTAAAGAATCTGCCTGCTAGTACAGGAGATGTAAGAGATGTGGTTTCGATCCCAGGTCGGGAGGATCCCCTGGAGTAGGAAATGGCAACCCACTCCAGTATTCTTGCCTGGAGAATCCCAAGGACAGAGGAGCCTGGTGGGCTACAGTCCATGGGGTTGCAAAGAGTAGGACACGACTGAGCGAGCACGCACACAGGCTAAACCTAGCATGACTTTCACTGGATGTAACCCAACCCCCAGGCAGCCTGCGCACTAAGCAACTTCCAGCTCTTAGCACGCTTTGTGCTCTGAGTGGGAAAAGAGCTACTGAATAGCTTGGAAAGATTGCAACTCCATCCTGCATGAGTCTAAGAAATGCCCAGGGCAGCAGAGGCCAGCCTAGTTAAGCAGGGATGTAAATGTTAGCACAAGCATTATAAGAAAGGTCTTTAAAGAATATAAACAGCCTGGCCGAGGGAAAGATGGAGACTCCAAGGAGTCCAACAGCAGCCGTTGCATCACATGTGCTTTGAAGAATATGTGCCAGGAAGTCTGTCTGTCAGGGAGGGACTCCTCAAATTTATCCAGGCTGACAGAAGGCAGGGGAGAAGATTGGTTCCATTACAAGGAAGTGCTGGTGGGGAGGTGAGGAGCCAATGGAGGCTTGGCATTAGAGCTGCAGAAGACAGGAAGGATGGAGATGAGGGGATATATCCATAACAGACTGTCATCCATAAGGGCTTGACAGTGTGAATACTGATGCTGATGACCACGCGTGGTGATGATATTGATTGAAGATGTGCTTGCTATATGCCCAGTACTGTGTGATGTACAAAGTGACCAGCTATCTAGTCTCAGCTACGTAAACATGATTCTTTCAGAACACAAGGGCACTCCTTTTCAGTCTTTCTCTACTGCTGACACCCCAGAGATGTCCAACCTTTTCTTATTCTCTCAATGGGCATTTATTCTATGCTCCGTCTGTGTTTGCCCCCAGGATGGACTCTGGGGAGATGAATAAAACCTCTGCTCCAACCTGAAGGACCTCACAGTCTGATGAGGGACAGGACACATAAATAGCTATGATGCAGAGGGATGTCTGTCATTAGGAGGTATATTCAAGTGTTTGGGGAAATTGGAGCAGAAATCCAGAGAAGAGGCAGTATTTGAACTGGGAAGACTTTTAAGGATGGGAGGATTTAGGTAGGTAAAGTGTGAGGGGAGGACATTGTGAGTAGAAGCAGCAGGCTGGTGAAATCTTGGAGGTGTGAGACTGTATGGTGTGTTCAAGGTGGGTTTCATGGAGGCCCCTGTGTGACGAGGGTTGGATATGTGAGAAGTTGCCATAGATGAGGTCTGAAGGATATGGTGGGTGGATGGTTAATCCACCCAAGATGGCTGTTCTCATGCTGTCTGTACATACCCTGCTCCACCAGTGCCTGCTTCTGCTGCTGCTGCTGCTAAGTCGCTTCAGTCGTGTCTGACTCTGTGCGACCCCATAGACGGCTTGTGTAACAGCTACTGGGGCTCAGCAGATAGCGCCTTTGGGACATGCTGAGGAGTATTGTGCCCCTGCCGCCCGCCTGTTTGCCGGAGGTTTGAGGAAACAAGAAACGAGAGATTGTAAAGGTCCCTCCAGCCATAGAAGCGAGGACCTCCTACCTTAACCGGAGGTCTTCTGGAATCTGAGACTGGGCCATGTGAGCTTTCTGCTGAGTTCGTTTTTCGCTGTCCCGGTTTCCAGCACGATGGGCCTTCCCCTGCGCTGGGTTTCTTCGCCTTTCGCTTCTAGCGCGGGAGCTTCGCTGAGTTGGGCTCCTGCTGTGCTTGGCCTCTTCCACGCAGAGGTTGTTTCAGCCAGGTTAAATCCGAGTCACGGCACCATAGATGTCACGCGAGTGTATGTTCCTCGGTTCTTTGTCTCATCACAACAAAGATTTGGAGCGACGGACATTAAAGCCCTTGGCGCGTCACAGCTCTTGGCTCTTGCTCCAGGACCTTGTCTTAGACATGTGAGCTCTCCCAGCCATTAACCATTAATATCTCTATCGCTGACTCTGGGCTCTTTCTTTAGTCTTGAAGCTGTGCTTGTAGACCATGTAGGCTTGTGGGGTGCAACCCAACAGTGGGATAAAATTGTGAGAGATCTTCAAAGGACATGTTGCTGAATCAATCAGCAGATTTGTTTATTGAGCATCTCCTACGTGCCAAGTATGGGACTTAGCACTGGGACTCTAACGGCAAGAAAATCAGAGTCAGTCTCTGTTTTCTACGTAGGATGGCCATGTGTCCCAGTTTTGTTCTTGTCCTGGAATAATTATGACTAGCACCTCTTTTGAGTTTCAAAAGTGTTTCTGTTTATACTATAGACTATATGGTCACGTTACCTATAGAGCTTCAGTTCAGTGCAGAAAGACAGATATTAATCAAACAATCATCTAAATACAATATAGAACTTCAAATTGTGCTAGGTGCTATGAAGAAAAGCTACAGAATGCTGACACTGCAGGCACTGGGGAGCAGCTCGTCTCCAAAGGAATTTAGACTTCTCTTCAGGCAAAACGAAGGCATAGAAGGTTTTTAAGTTGGAGATCAGATCTCAGTTTCAGAAGTCATGGGATTTCTATGTTTGTTGAAGATTTCTCTCTGTCTCTTTTTTTATATCTCCCAGTTATTAACAATAAGGATCGAAACAGAAAGAACACTTTCATCACCTAGTATTTCACATTACAAATGAGTTTTCACAAGTATGTTTTCTCATCAGAAGGGCAGAGTGGAAAGTGCAAAGAGTCAGATGAAGTTAACTTTCTGGCTTTGTTCTGTCTCCCACCAGCTGCCTGCCTGTGCCTCACCTGGCTGTACCTCAATTTTCACAACTTTAATCAGTGTGTGTGTGCTTAGCTGCTCAGTCGTATATGACTCTCTGCAACCCCATGGACTGTAGCCCGCCAGGCTCCTCTGTCCATGGGATTTTCCAGGCAAGCATACTGGAATAGGTTGCCATTCCCTTCTCCAGGGGATCTTCCTGACCCAGGGATTGAACCTGGGACTCCTGCATTGCAAGTGGATCCTTTACCATCTGAGCCACCAGGGAAACCCTCTTTAAGCAGGGATGCATTAATTCAAAGAGCTACACAAACCCCAGGATTCAGAGCAGCACCATTTACAATATCCAAGACATGGAAGCAACCGAAGTCAATTAACAGATGATTGACTTAAGAAGATGTGGTATGTATATATGTATATGTGTCCATTGGAATATTACTCAGCTATAAAAAGAATGAAGTATTGTCATTTCCAGCAACATAGGTGCACCTGGAGAATATTATAATTAGTGAAATAAGTCAGACAAAGACAAATACCATATGATATCACTTATATGTGGAATCTGAAAAATAATACAAATATATATACAAAACAGAGACAGACAGACTTAGAAAACAAACTTATGGTTACCAAATGGACAGGGAGGCTGGAGGGACAAATTAGGAGTTTGGGATTAGCAGATACAAACTATTATACATAAAATAGAAAAGCAACAAGGATGTACTATATAACACAGGGAATTATACTCTATGTCTCACAATAACCTAGTGTTGTTCAGTCACGAAGTTGTGTCCTACTCTTTGCAACCCCATGAACTGTATGTAGCACAGCAGGCTTCCCTGTCTTTCACTCTCTTCCGGAAGTTGCTCAAACTCAAGTTCATTGAGTCAGACATATAATGGGATATAATTAAAAAAAAGAGAGAGATAAAAACAGAGTCACTCTGCTGTACATCTAAAACTAACGCAATATTGTAAATCAACTATACGTCAATGGCACCCCACTCCAGTACTCTTGCCTGGAAAATCCCATGGACAGAGGAGCCTGGTAGGCTGCAGTCCATGGGGTCGCTAGGAGTTGGACACGACTGAGTGACTTCACTTTCAAGAATTATTCATAGATGTGCACACCAGAAAAGGTCAGTTTTAATGGTTGACAATTTTTTAATAAAATAAAAAGTTTTTAATTAAAAAATTTTTTTTGGTCTCTCTGAGGATCTTAGTTCCCCCATCTGGGATGGAGCCTGTGCTCCTTGCAGTGGAAGCAAGGATTGTTAACCACCGGCCCACCAGGGAAGCCCTAAAATAAATATTTTTAAAGTAAAAAAAAAACAAAGAAGAGAGTGCTCTTTCCCATATTCAAGGGTGACTGAGAATCAGAAGTCATGTAAATAAATGGCTAGCACAGTGTCTGGCACATTGTAGGCTGTTGAAAAATGCTACCAACTATTATAGGTTTTCTGAGCTTGAGGACACTTAAAGGAAGGGGAAAGACTGATGGTGATTTAACAATAGAAGTAAATTGGGCTGGGAAATCCCTGGAGGTCCGGTGTTAGGACTCAGTACTTTCACTGCTACCGGCCACGGATCAGTCC
Organism: Bos grunniens; assembly: GCF_055505025.1. Lineage (NCBI taxonomy): Eukaryota > Metazoa > Chordata > Mammalia > Artiodactyla > Bovidae > Bos > Bos grunniens. The sequence continues at coordinate 26,825,986 of NC_141179.1, forward strand.
CTGGTCGGGAATCTAAGATCCCATAAGCCATGTGGCCTGCCAAAAAAAGAAGGAAATTGAGCTGAATAACAAGGGAGGCTATGCATATGGGGTGGTAGGGTGTATGGGAAATTTCTGCATGGTCCCCTCAATTTTGCTTTGAACCCAAAACACATAAAATGTCAATGAAACACACACACACACACACGCACAAACGAACAGCCTCTCTTTTCAGCCGGGCTCTCCTTGTCCCTTAAGGACAAGAACCTGCTTGCCTGGCAGGAGAAGAAGAAGGGGAGAGAGGAGTAAATTTTCACACCCAAGCTGTGCTGCCTTCAGCTGTCCTGAATGTCTGGGAAACCAGACAGTGTGGCCTTGACAAGAGTTTACTTGGTCCCATCTTTTCTCCTTCTCTGGATGGCACAGGACCCCCTCAGTGGCTGGAGGATGGCTCCTAGGAACAGAGATGCTGGCAGATGCTGTGCCAAGGCAGGGGGCGATGGACGGGCAGGCCAGCCGCCTTGATCAAAGAAGGAACCAGGAGCCTGTGTGAGAGCGAGGTGGGGGTGAGTCCTGCAGCCCAGGCACTGATTCAGAGCTGGAAGTATTTTAACCACATCCATCCAAGTCTGCCTGTTTTCTTGACTGGGAGGCCAGACTCCTGGAGTCTGTATCTCATTTTCCTTGCTGTTTGCCCCTGGTGCTGTTCTGCTGCGTATTTGCTGGGACCGCCTTAACAAAGCACCACAGGCTGGGTGCCTTCAACAATAGAAATTTCCTTGCTCACAGTCCCGGAGGCTGGAAGCCTGAGATCTGAGTATCAGCAGGTTTCTTTCTTCTGCAGCCTCTCTCCTTGGCTGGTAGGTGGCCATCTTCTCTGTGTGTGTTCATGCAGTCTCCGCTCTGTGTGTCTGGGTCCTGATGTCCTCTTTTTATAAGGACACCAGTCTAACTGGATTAGTGCTCACCCTAATGACCTCATTTAACCTTCATTACCTCTTTAGAGACCCCCAAATCTCCAACTACAGTCACATTCTGAGCTGCTGGAGGAAGGGTGGGAGCTGGCCTTCAACTTACGCGTTTGCAGGGCTGGGGTGGGTGGAATTCAGGCTCAAGCATACAACTTGGCAAGTTGCATTTTCAGTCGTAGCCCTTTGGGAGAAAGGAAAGTGGGTTGGATGGCCTTCTGGCCATTGCCCCTCGCAGAGGAGTGAAACTGGGAACCTGCTAGGTTTTTGAAGCAGTGCAAACCCTCTCTAAATACTCTTGTCTTTACCCTGAGTCACTGGGTAATCCACCACCAGCGTTGGGGTTCCTGAACCCCTGCCTCTCACCTCCTGAAGGCTGCCATTAGGATGGGGATCTGTTTCTGTTTCTGGCTGAGAAATAGGTGTCTCTTCTGAGGTTTCCTTTCCTCCGGAACTGTGATGATGTGTTTGTGTTTTGTAGATGTTCCTTTACCTGGAAAGAGCTGTCAGATTCTGAAGGTCCCGCCCAGAAAGCTCAACGACTGCAGAATGAGGGGGCCGAGGAAGTGACTGTTCTTACTTTCCTTCCACCCCTTCTTCACTCTGTAGGGGAAGGCAGGAGACCATACCTGTGCCTGTAATATCGCAGACCTTCTGGGATCCGCAAATGTGTCATTAGCCCCCCAGGTAGCACAGAATGACTGCATCTGAAGGTGATTTAACAAAGGTCGACTTACAGATGGGCAGGGTTCCAAAGATTTGCCTGGAAATTAGTTTCTATGAATTGGGAACACTATTCTCTCATAGAAAAAAGTGGTAAATGGAGGGAGAGGTTTTCCGGGAACTCCTTGAAAATCTATTTAACTCACACATAACTAATGTACTAACTATGGTCATTTCTATCCCCAGCAACCAAATACCATGCATATTAGCCTTTCAATGGGAGAATATGTTGTGAGTTCCAACTCTGTGTGTCAAGACAAATGCTTCTTCTTCATGATGTAGCTCCCCTGACAGTGGCCTTGTGACAAGGATGTGTTACTGGGTCAGGTAATTCGGAACATCCGTAATGTGTAAAGAGTGTAAAATATTCACATTTAAAAATGCATGCTCACATAATTGATTACATTTAAGTCTCATAGTAACCCTACAAGGTACGTGTTATGATGTCTACTCCAGAGAAATGGGAGTATGGGACTCAGAGATGTCAAGTGATTTCTTCAGGGTCACATTGCAAAGACAGTTGCAGTTCTCAGAATTCGATGCATCTGATACCTGGGTGAATGCCTATCCAGCTCATCTGTGTTGCAAACACAGGCTCTGGCTTTTAATGAGTCTGGTGCTCCCTGGATAGTCCATCCTGGCTGAGGGCATAGGCCCACACTTCGCCAGGCATGACCATGACCTTGGGGGGAGGCGCTGGAACAGGGGAGTTGACGCTGCTGTGTGCAGATTAGGCAGAGGTTTGGAGATGGTGGCAGCCCGTGCAGATGGCAGAGTTGTTTGGATAAATGGTGATTTTCTTCCTAGGTGATTTCCCAAGGCCACTGAGGCCTGACAATTCTGGCAGGAAAACCAAATTTAAATGAGTCTCTTCAAGTCTGCCCGAGGGGGAGGCATTAGTCAGAGAACTAACCACCTCACCTGACTGTTTCCTGTGTTCTGCACACATAGATGGAGGTCGTGAAGAAGCATAGTCGTCCATTCGGAGCTGCTTTCTATTTCGACAGAAGACAAACAAGAAAGCACAAATCTTGTGCAAACCGATGGGAAATGAAGAGTAAATTCCTCTCCCTGTGAGGACTTCAGAGGGCGCCTGTGGACCTCAGGGTCGGGGACAGCCTCACTCAGGAAACTTCTGGGAGTCGGACACGCGATAGAACGTGAGAACTGGAACGGTGTTTCGAATTTTAATTCAAGCCGTATATTTTCAGACAGAACACTCAGGCTCAGGGAGGCTCTAGGCTGGCCTGCAGTTCTAAACTCTTGAACCAGAGAGTCAGGAGTAGAATTCAGGTTCCTTCCCTCTGTGACCAGTGGCTCTTATGATTACACTGGAAGGAGAGGCAGAAAGGACTGATTGAAAACGATGTCAGAGGCAGAGAGTAGGCAGAGTGGACTTTATAGATGGGGTCCATGTTGATGAGGAGAAGTGAAACATCAGGCAGAAATGTTGAAGAGGGCAGGTGGCCAAAGACCCTGAAGGGAACAATTTTTTTTTTTTTTTCCATAAATGGCAACATGGGACAGAGGGATAGACTTTCTCTGTCTCCCATGGGTTTTTGCTAATATTATTTGCAAAATGGATTTTTCTACAAATACCCTACCTTTTAATAGAAGCCCAGAATGTTTCAGCTTGTTGAGTTCACTCAGTTGTGAGCTCCCTGCTCCACAGTGAAAGGTAAGGCATAGGGTCCCAGACCTTGTGGACTCTGCAAATAGAGCCTCTTGTTTTGTAGCTTGGCCAGAGCTAAGGACTCTTGCAGAGAACTGAGTTGCCATTGGCCTGGTCTCAGCCGGCCCTTCTTTTTCCCCTGAATCATGGTTCGGACCCCACAGGGTCCCTTGAAGCTGCAGCCTTGTGTATGTGGATGCCGGACAGGCACAGAGAGGAAAGGAGAGGGTGAGGAGCCTGCAAGGAGGCCAGGAGGATACAAGGCCTGCTGCTGACCTGCTGCTGGCTGCCACTGGCTTGTTGCTATTGCAGAAACAGGGCTCCAGCACCAGGGGAGGATGTCAGGGTCAAGAACTGCAAACTGTAAACCACAGTGAAGTGAAATGAATCAATCTGCAGTGACCTAATAGACAGGAGGAAAGCCTGCTAACAGGAGGCTTAAAAAAGGCTCCTAGGATGGGCAGGCCTGCAGGAGATCACTGCCACGCCAGCTCTGTTCGCTTGGACAACTAGGTTCTGGCCTTAGGATTGCTCAGGGTGGACCAGGCAAGTCAGGACCAGAAAGCATCTCTGAAGCCACACCCTAAGAGGTCAGAGGTGAAGAGGGTTCCCTGGTGCAAGTCTGTCTTTTTCACTATCTCAGACCCTGGAGAGGAAAGCATCACTTTCATTTATGTGGTTTTCACTCTTTTCCAACTATAATACATGTTTGTTATTGGAAATATAGCAAACATACAAAAGAAAGTAGGATAACACAATCACATCACTAAAGATAAATTGCTATTCATATTTATCTTTGGAGGAGAGAGAATTGCCCTCCTGTCTGTTTTTTTCTGTGTGTACAAATTTCAAATTAAAATTGGAATGACACATTACATTTGCATTTTTATAATCTTTTTTCACTTACGATTACATCATGAGCCTATTCCCATCCTATTAAATATTATTCTAATAGGTTCATAGTATTTAATTCTGTGGACGATTTAATTCTGGGGATAAATGATTAAATATATTTAATCAATTATCATGGATAGCTTGCAAATTAGCACTATTGTAAATACTACTGCAATGAACATCTTTGCTTCACGATAATATTTGACCACATTTCTGTCGATTTTCTTAGGGTACCTTCCTAGAAGTGGGGTCAATGTTTCAAAGACTCTTGTTAAACGTTGGCTAATTGCCTCCCTCACTCCCTCCGGCCCTCCCCGTCCACGGAAATGTTATCCCAATTTGTACTTCCATTAATCAGTGGCTATGACAGTGCTGTCGTTTCACTGCCCACTTGCCACAAGTGTGAGTTATTATATTCTTTCAAGTGGAAGGTCATCTCTCCAGAGCCACGCTCGGCTTACTGATGAGCTTCAAACATGGCAGCTGATGCCTTTGTGTTTATTGACAGAATTCAGCCCATGCACATGTGAGGGGAGTCAGAAAACTTGGGAAGAAAAGAACATTTGATCCACAAGCAGCATTAAGTGCTGGGGAGGGAATGAGGGGCCCCCTGTGTGGGGTGGGGCTCGACTCCTGCTTTTCCAAAACTCAGTCTATTGAACTGCCATACATAGCCCCTCCTCCCAGAGCCCCCGCCAGGGAACGCTCCCTGGCTGATCAGGAAATGAGAGAACAAAGCAAGCCAGACAAAGGCAGGCTTAGTGGTCTGGAAGGCCAGCAACGGGCAAAGCCCCTGATGCTAAGCAGAAATGAAAACGTTAATGGTGAGACACCCAAAGAAAATGTATTCCATATGCACAGGCCTCTGGCAGCAAAGGAATACAAATGCACCCGGACTTCAGCCAGAGGAGCGGGAGCAGCCGCTGGTAACTTTGGACCAACTTGCTTTCTCACCCTTAGGTCTGTTTCAGCTGAAGGTACTTGAGGTGTGACTTTGACCTTTTTCCTGACTCCAGTGACAGATAAACCTATCACTATCGTAACTTATTTTAAATAATCGCCAGAGCCACCATTTATTGTGTGAGCCCGATAGAACAGCAGTCCCCAACCTTTTTGGCACCAGGGACCGATTTCGTGGAAGATAATTTTCCCATGGACCGAGGTGTGCAGGATGGTTTTGGGATGATTCAAATGCATTACATTTATTGTTTACTGTATCTCTATTATTATTACATCAGCTCCATCTCAGATCGGGCATTAGATCCCGGAGGTTGGGGACCCCTGCTAGAGGACCAGGTGCCTCCTTTCCACACATGCAAGTTGCTTTTATAAAACATATTTAAGCCTCAGACTGGTTTTCTGAAGCAGGAATCATTATCCCCATATCCCAGATGAGAAAACTGATGTACAATGAGATTAAGTCGCTTGCCTAATTCATCCGAGTGGCAGAACCTGGATCTTAAATCAGGCTTCACTGGCTCACTGCCTGTGTTCTGGCCACTCTGTGTCTGAGTGGGGCCTGATTTCCAGATTCTTTGGTGTGGAGATGGGGCACGACGAGCCCTTGCAGTCCACGAGCCAGAAAGGCTAGGCCTAGCAGTCTTCAGGAAGGCTGGCTGCCCAGGCTGGTATGAGGGGACAGGCTTCTTAGGCGGTCTGCCACACCCTGCCCGTAGTGAAGTGGCAGAAGTAAGAGCGAGTGTCCTTAGGGTGATAAATGGCCAGTGGGTCTTGACATGTCCTTCCCGTGACTGTTGAGCCAAGTCTCTTTGGGCAGGACATTCCCAGAAATCACCTTGGTGGTGGGGTGGGTGGCTGGTGAGATAACCCCCACTTTTCCTGCGGTGGTAAGCCATGTGCACGGAATTCCTGGAAGACGGGCTGGCAAGCAGTGTCCAAGGGAAGGGTTGCGACCTGCCTATCCTCAGACTCCAGGCTGCGGCCGGGAGAACCAGTTTTTCTGGAACTGATTTCTCTCAAGTCCTCTGGCCTGTTTTTTTACAGATGGATTCTGTGGGTGGCAGGGAGCAGAGTCAATGCAGAAGGAAAGAGAAGGAATTATTTCTAAGGAATCTCTGGGACACCTGGAAATTGGCTAGTTTCCTAGCCAGTTCTTGACTTCTCTTCTCATTAGGGCCCCCCTCCAACTCCCCCAAATTCCCCCACTGCAACATACGTTTTGCTGACCAAGGAGAATTCTTAGTGCTGACTCGTGCTTTTGCTGGAAAAACACTGGACAGACAAGAATAGGAATTTTTTTTCTTTCTATTAAAAAAAACAAAACAAGACAAAAAAACAAAGCATAAAGCTTTTAAGTTAAGTGCTGGGGGACTGAATGCTCAGGGCAAAATGGGGGATGGTTATTGTCTAGCTGAGAAAATCCAGGGTTTGCTGGTGCAGTGTGGGAACAGTCGTGGGGAGAAAGTTTTGTATCCATGGTTTTGCTCAATCTCTGTACCTAAATGTCGAGGCTCCAAGGTTTGGGGCACCTAATGTTAGCATTTACTGAGTCCTTTTAGGTCTGAGGCTCATAGGTCTTAGGGCTGGCTTCCCAGGTGGCGCTAGTGGTAAACAACCTGTATGCCAAGGCAGGAGATTTGAGACACCCAGGTTCAGTCCCTGGGTCAGGAAAATCCCCTGAAGGAGGGCATGGCAACCCACTCCAGTATTCTTGCCTGGTTCCATGGACAGAGGAGCCCGGCGGGCTACAGTGCATAGGGTTGCAAAGAGTCGGACATGACTGAAGTGACTTGGCACACAGGCATGCTTAGGTGTAAAGAGTCGGACATGACTGAAGTGACTTGGCACACAGGCATGCTTAGGTGTTAAGCTCATTTAATTCTCTAGGCATTGGTCCTGGGGTATATGCCCATTTAGCAGATGGAGATACTGAGGTTTAGAGATGTGTCGTGCTTGTTTATGTTTTGTCAGGGCCAGGGGTGGGATTCAAACCAGGCACTCCCAGACCAGAGTACACACTCTCAACCTCTACCCTGTTATTCTGCTTCCCAGGGATCAAGGGCTTATGTTCCAGAAAGGAACACGTATTTGTTTGTTTTTGCCTCTTGGTCCTTGAGTATTACAAATAAATACTCACGCCAAAGCCCCGGGGAGGGGCTCTCAGTTCCGCTCGATGTGCTTGATAAGGATCTATAAGACAGTTGGTCCAAGGCAGGCTACCGCTTCGTCTGCTTTCTGTTCTTGATGAAGAAACAGCCTCAAGAGGGGTGATTCCGGTGGGTACCACATCCACCCTCCCCCTACCACAGAGTCTAACGATGAGTAGGTTTGAGAGGGAAATCCTTGTTTGGCTGAAGTAGGAGGAATCATGAAAACACACTGGGCTTTAGAAATGTAAATATCTGCACAGTTCGATGGATGAGGACGATGGATAGATGCCAGAGGAAGCCTGGATGTGAGAATCTGGCAGACAGAGATGGATGTGAAGAAACACAGGGAGTGAGAGAAAAGCAAAAGGCAAAAAGCCACATGCATGGGTGGAGAGAGATGCTCCAGAGTGGCCGGGAGGTGGGAAAGCGGCAGGAGCTGGGCCGCTGCCAATCAGAGGAGAGGGGGAGGCGAGCCTGCTGGCTTCTGCGGCTGGAGCGGAGGGAGGCACGACCCCTGCGGTGACTCAAGGGTGAGATGCATCCAATACAGAGGGAAACTTGCTTCCTTCACGCCCCAGGCTGCTTGGAGAGGAGTAGGTAAGACGCATGCATGCAGAGTGGTGGTTCTCAAGGTGTGGTTCCGGGACCAGAAGCATCAGCATCACCTGGAAGCTTGTTAGAAATGCAGACTTCAGGTCCCACATCAGACTCTGAATCAGAAACTGTGGCTCAGTCCAACATTGCGTGTTTTCACAAGCCCTTTGGGTGATACACACTTGGGTGATATAAGCCCTTAGGCTTCCCTGGTGGCTCAGATAGTAATGAAGTGTGGGAGACTTGGGTGCAATCCCTGGGTTGGGAAGATCGCTGGAGAAGGAAAGGGCCTTCCACTCCGGCATTCTTGCCTGGAGAATTCCATGGACAGAGGCTCTTGGTGGGCTATAGTCCAAGCGGTCGCAAAGAGTTGGACACGACTGAGTGGTTAACACACAGAGGTTGAGAATCAAGATGGTGTAGAGGGATAGGGAGAATGAGGAGGTGAGATCAAGATGGCATAGAAGTCTGGAGGCAAGTTCAGAGTCAAAGGGAGCAAAAGACAGAGGACAACAGTTTTGTGCTAGCAGGACAGGTGCATGGTGCGTGGGGTCAGAGGAGACGGAAAGGCTGGGAGGAGGCTGGAACATGGAAGAAGAGAGGGCAGGCTAGCAGGAGACAACACGAGCCATCCCAGGATGGAAACAGCCCATTAGAGGGCCAATGAAGGGTGCTGATGGTGCTGGAGCTCTTACCATCCTCCCCAGAAACTGGATGTCAAGCTTCTGTCAAGCTGGGGAGAGCATGACTGCACAGAGGAGACATCACAGGAGGGCACTACAGAGATTCGGGGTCCCCCGCATGGTCTCCACTCCCATTTTCTTGTTGCCATGGTAGAAATTCAACCAGAGGTCAACATGCCCAAAGATCCCTTTGTGTGGATGTTAACTTTTCCTTCTTCCCTCAGCAAGGGAGGCTCTGGTAAGCTCTAATTATGAGGGTCTGGGAGGCCAGAGTTACCGTGTACAGAGTGAAGTGCCACTGAGCCCAGGGCTTTGTGTTGGTGCCAAAAGAGCAGAAGAAGGAGCCGGCTCAGGGGAGGGAGGTGGGCTGACCCCCGGCCTTCCAGGTCTCTGTGTCTACATAACCAGTGCATGAATGCCTCCTCCATCTTCATCGATTTTTATTTTACTTCTTTGTCCACCCTGACATTGGAAGGAGATGGATGGACTGACAGCTGGAGACATTTCTCTCTGAACCCTGACATTTGGTTGCCTTACTTACAGCCAATGCCTCGACACTTTGCACAGACAGGATTCCCAGAGACCCCAGACCTCAGGGCAGCACAGAAAGGCCCAGCTGTGGGCATCTCCTAGTACTCACTTACTGGTACAAAAAAAAACCCTTATAATGGTCCAGGGAAACCTTTGCCTATAGTAAGTAACCATTACTATACTTACAATTTTGAAAATGTTCATTTTGGGCCTTTTGAATAGAGATTCAAATCTGCTCTGGAGATTGCACTTGAAGAAAAGGCATTTTCTATGACTTTCCATTTGAATTAGCAGGCAGACCGCCTGGAGGCCTCTTAAGGCCACACTTGGAGACCCTCTGTGCTGGCAGACAGCATGGGTGGAGGTAACGCTGCTGCTCCCGCTAATAGATCAGGAGAAACTAGCTAATGATTTGGAGGAGGAAAAAAAAAAAAAAAAAAACAACACTCAGTTGAAAGCAATCTCCATTAGCGTAACACACGCAACACAACCATGAATTATTGTGTTGATTGGAGGAGACAAGCCATAAATTTCTCCCATTAAAGTTCTTGACTCTCAATATCAGGCAGAGACTAATGACTTAAAAATAATATGTGCAAATGTTATCAGAATGCAGATGACCTGGGCTGTGGCTCCAGCAGGGGAAGCTGGTCTGATGTCCTGGAAAAAGAAGAGAGAGTCCATTTAGGGGCTGGGGCAGGATATTTTCTGTAGATAGTGGGAATGTTTTCTTTTCAATCAAAGGGAGGTACTCCAAAGATGTGTGAAGAGACAGTATTTGCTCTTGGGGGCAGTTTGAAATTAAAGCTGAAGCTCCAGGAAAGGAAATGCAAGGAGACCCTCGGTGGAGGGTTCTGGTTCCCACTTGCTCTGAGTTGACATCACTCGCAGGACGGGTTCCAGCCAGGCAAGACCCTGGTGGGAAGGCAGTGAGCACAGCCTGGACTCCGGAGGGGTCCTGTCCTCCCCACTTGGCACCTTCTAGGGGGAAGAGCTCCTTTACTTTCTCTGTCTTTATTCTTCTCTGTGGCCGCTTCCTCTACTTCAGAAGGCTCCGACCAGGCTCTGGAGCTGTCCTCGCTGCCTCTCTTTGGACTACTTTTTCTTTCTCTATTAATAAGCTCCCGCATCAGATCCTCTATCCTTTATCATTTAGGCAGCCCTTTAAACCTCACCGAGCTTCCCTGGTGGCTCAGATGGTAAAGAACCTGCCTACAATGCAGGAGACCTGGGTTCAATCCTTGGGTTGGGAAGATTGCCTGGAGAAGGGAATGGCAACCCACTCCAGTATTCTTGCCTGGAGAATCCCACGGACAGAGGAGCCTGGTGGACTACAGTCCATGGGGTCGCAAAGAGTCAGACACAACTGAGCGACTAACACTTTCACACTTTAATCCTCACCTGCTCAGCTTTCCTGGATTAGCAGCCAAGAAGTGTTGTTTTTCCTTACCCCAGTCATCCCTGTCCACACATGAAATCTGGTGCCTCTTCACTCAGCCTCCTGTCAACTCACCAAGGCACTTACCCCCAGATGGGAATCAACCACACGGTATTCTATTTGTATATTTGGAAGAATTAAAATATTTACTACGAAATAGCTTCTGCATATTCTTCCTGCCAGCACGGCTTTAATTTTCTAATGGGAATTCTCACCCCTGTGTTTCTTGGCTCCCTCTGCTCTTTGCTTCACCCCTGTCCCCAGTCACTTTTGTGACTCATGAGGGGCATTAACTAATTTGAGTGAGCAGATGAAGGAACCCTTGGTACTGTCTTTGAGAGAAAGAATGAATGTAACTTCTAGGGATTTGGGGCCCATGTTGGAGAAAAAAATAGCCTTTGATATATCCCAGCCTCATATTTTCTAAGCAACACAGCTACCCAGAGCGACATCTGGCTCTTAGAAAACTGGGCCTGACTCTCTGAATTCCAAACTTGCCTCCTTTATGCCCCCATCCTCCCACCCCTTGATACTCTCCAGGAGGCAGTATCCAGCTGGCCTTGAGGGAGCACTGTCCACCACTATGCAATCCAGTGTTTTAGAAAAGAAACATACTTGAGTCTGTACTTACCTAAGCTTGCTTCCGTGGGCTTCCCTGGTGGCTCCGTGGTAAAGAAAAATTCTGCCAACGCAGGAGGCATGAGTTTGATCCCTGGGTCGGGAAAATCCCCTGGAGAAGGGAATGGCAACCCGCTCATTGTTCTTGCCTGGAGAATCCATGGACAGAGGAGCCTAGCAGGCTGCAGTCCACGGGGTCACAAAAGAGTCAGACAGTGCCTTAGCGATTATACAACAACAGCAAAGCTGATTACAGGTGCCACCGTGGAAGATTAGCCCGGGTTTTCGTGCTATTCCCATTCCATTCCTCATGGAAGTGGGGCCTTGACTCGGATCTTGACACTGCAGGACACATCCCTCCTTTTCACCTCTCTGCCCCAGGCCTCAGAGGCCTCTTGCTGGAGAAGGAAGCATCTAGAAACAGTCTCTCGAGGTTCTATGAGATCATTTTTCCTCCCTCCCTGCCCCCTCCCCACTTTTTTATTTTTTATTAACAAGGATGAAAGTAAATGTGAACTCGAAACAATAAGGCATGGAAAATCACAGAAATAACTTAATTAAGTTTTTAAAGATTTCCATGCTTGAATAAATTAGCCTTCCTGCAAATGTCACAACATTCAGAAAAAAAAAAATTGTAATCAATGGAGCACAATGCTTGCCTGCTCTTTATTTAAAGGAAAGCTTCATTGGTGCGTTTCCTGTACCCCCTGCTCCTCCCCTGCAGCTGTGGCTCTGGGCCCCTGGCTGCTGGGCTGAGGGCAAGGGCACAGCTCTCACATCAGCATATTCTGGCTGAGGCTCCAAACAAAGGAGGGGAGGACTAACAGTGGGCAGAGGCGGGGAGGAGGGGGGTGGAGTGGGAGGACTGGGAGGGGGAGACTGTTCTTGGCCAGAGTGAGGGCTTGTGGTGGTTCTGGTTCTCCTTTGAAAGGTAGCAAAACCTAATCTCTCTTTGTGGGTTGGGAGTGTTCATGAATTCTTCCCTGATGGCTCAGACAGTTAAGAATCTGCCTGCAGTGCAGGAGACCTGAGTTTGATCCCTGGGTCAGGAAGATCCCCTGGAGAAGGGAATAGCAACTTGCTCCAGTATTTTTGCCTGCAGAATTCCATGGACAGGGAAGCCTGGCGAGCTACAATCCATGAGGTCGCAGAGAGTCGGACACGACTGAACAACTAACGCACTGTGTGTTGTTATGAAAGCTGGATTAGGGAGCTCGGGCTTCCCTGGTGGCTCAGACGGTGAAGAATCTGCCGGCAATGTGGGAGACCTGGGTTTGAACCCTGGGTTGGGAAGATCCCCTGGAGCAGGGCATGGCAACCCACTCCAGTATTCTTGCCTGGAGAATCCCTGTAGACAGAGGAGCCTGGCTGGCTACAGTCCATGGGGTCAGAGAGTTGGGCACGACTGAGCGACTAAGTACAGTTCCCTGTAAAGCCAGTAAGGGAGTGTTGATGGGGCATCAGACCACAGGGCCAGCGGGTAGAGGCCAGTCCCCTGCCATTCCCTCCAGTGCTCCCCTCACCCCCCCCCCCCCCCAGTCCTTTTCTCATAGCCAGGGCTGCCGGAGACTGTAAGGGGCTGGAGGGAGGCAGGGAAAGAGAAGGAGAAGGATGGAGGGGGAAGGCAAGGGCCCAGGTGTCCTGCCTGCGGCCACACAGACAGCTTTCTATGGCCATCAAGGCCCAGGGTGATCACTGAGCTAATGAGTACGTGCCTGCTGCCGCGCTGCTGCCTCGGACTTGAGTAGTGAGTGATGTCATGCTGGCTGCCCGGCCGGCCCTGCTATAATGCAGCTGTCAGGGCCCCACGGGGAAAACTTGGGGAGAAATACGAGAAGCCTAAAAAGCAGCAAAAGGCCCAGTCAAGTGAAGGGAAATGGAATTACAGTAATGCTGAAAGCCAGCACACTGGAGAATTAAAACACTTTGTTTTGGAACCAGATTCGACTCAACCCAGGTTATTAAATTATTTATTGTTTGCATCTCCAGTAATGGGAGAGAGTAATGGGGGAATGCAGTCAGCCAGGGCAGAACTTGTTTTAATTATCAGGCCTGTTTGGGGGCCAACCTGGATCTAGCCTGGTGCCCCGTGAGTATGGAGCTGAGTGAGGTGGAAATGGAATGTTCCATGTTTAATCAGATTAATCAGATCTATCGGCTGTAATAACCCAGAGGCGGATTGTTTGTGTGTGTGTGTATCCTCCAGAGTTGCCATGGGGGATGTCAGCCCATTGACAGGGACGTTCTGTGACCCTCAGCTGTTCTGCTTTGGTGAGAATTGGTGTGCACCTTCATCGCTACCCTTGCTGCTGCAGTAACTCGCACCCAGTCAGCACCACTGGGTGTGGAGAGAGCGTGGTGACAGGCCTACAGGAGGCAGGAAGTCTCCCTCGGTCCATCCTGGCCACTCTTCACCTTTTGGCCATCTGGGATAGCGCGATGATGATGATTTCTGATGCCTGGTATGAGTCAAGGCTTGTGATGAGCATTATACATGCATTCTTTGATCTTCACAATAACCCTTTTAAATAGGATGACCATGCATCATGATCTGAACATGGTCATCCTGTGCCTGTTGTTTCTGAGTCAATTTTAAGCCCCTTCCCTTTTATTGTTAAACGAGTTCTTGTTTGGACCATAAATGATTGTACCCACCTTGTAGATGAGGAGTTGAGGCTTAGAGCTTTGCCTAAGTGTCCCCAGCTGCTCAGGGGCAGACCAGGTTTTACACTGGTTCTGTTTGGAATCTGAACTCTTGATGCTCCTGCTTCTGGGCTGGTAGGGAAGAGGAAAGGCAGGGGACTGATGCTGAAGGGGAGGCTGAAGCAGTTCTAGTGCTCCTCTGATAGGTAGCAAAATGGAATCTCTCTGTAGGGTCTGGAAGGCAGAAGTTGGGGGCACCCAGCTTAGGAAGTAGTTCGAAGATGCCTGTTGACTGACTTGTCAACCTGATCTCTGGGGGCCTTGGCCTGCAGTGGCTCCAAGTAGGGTTTTGGCTCCAAGCCAGAAATTGAGGCCGGGTTGCGGCAGTGAGTACCAAATCCTAGCCACTAGACCAGTGGTCAGTGACAAGGCCCTGGCCCTTTGGAGCTGCAGAAAAGAATTCCCACAAAGAAGAAAAGTAGTGAAACAAATAAAATATTCATTAGGAGGAAAAAAAGAATACAGTACGTGTGGATAGACACATGGGCAGACTCAGAGAGTGCTGCAGCTTTAGTTTTCATCACTTATACGGGACATTTCTTCCAGGTTTCCTTTGGACCATCCTTTGACCTGCCTGATTCAGAGTCTGTATCTGGTATATCTCAGGATCCTCCCATATGCATACGTGCGTCTCTCAGCCAAGATGGGTTCCACGGAGAAGGCCTATGGGCAGCCTTGACACCACTCCTGTTTCGACTTCCAAGGAACTCTCTAGTCAGGAAGGTCTCCTTGACTTCAAGAATGAGAAATACGTGGTCTCGTATCTTTTATCTGTGCAGGGCCCAGCCTCCTCTCTCAATTGTCCTGCTATCTTCATCTCACAGTTTCCATCCACAGGGAATGAACTCCAACTGTTCACCATGGGGTAGATGAGGGCGGGGGTTGGCATCTACCTCCTGCATCAAACCTATGGCAGCTGAGAAAGAGAGTCTGCCCTCTGAAATCCAACTCCTGGATAAACTTGTTCAAGGCAGGTGCCAGGGGAACTTAGATGGGGACTAAGTGTTGTTCTTTGCCAAGAGGTGACCCACATGCGCCTGGCTCTTCTTAAAGTCCAGATGTCTGGGCACAGAACCAAGAATCTGAGTCTCTGTTTCCAGTCTTTGGCCTCTGATCTGAAGCTAGAAGAAGCGACAATAAGAAAATCCCCCTCCAGTTGGCTGCCTTTAACACATCCTGTCCCATCCCATTTGTGGAGGAGGGAATGGCTTGGTGAGCCTGGCTACTGCTCTTGGAGGCTATAAAGTCGGTGCCTGAGAAATGAAAATTGTTGTTATTACCATGCAAACTGTTGATGTAAAGGGCTGGTCTGGAGTACTTTGCTTCCTTAATTAGAGCTGATCTTTCTTTTCCTGCAAATTTGGGGACTATCCTGTTATTAATGACCTTTTTGGATCCATGCCCAGGACTTAGAGATATTGTCTTTGGATCCAGGTAATGAGGTCGCTACTGATCCTGAACAAATGGGGAAGTGATTTAATAATTACTCTGCACTGTCTGTGGGTGACCTTTCATTTGTCGAGATGAGAGGCATCTGTTTATCATCACCCCCATGTGGAAGATTTTGATTTGGGGGGATTAGTTCTCCTGGACGGAATCCATTTCAGTCTCTGCCTTAGTAGAAGTTTGCCTGGAAAGGTACCATGTGCCACAGGCGTGTGCGAGAGCTGCAGTGGCAGAGACAGAAGCAGGCCAGACGGGCTGACCACATGGGTTCAGCGAAGGATTGACTCCCAGGGCGCGCAGACTTGTGCATTGGTGAGGTGGACCAGTGGTTTAAGAAACGATGGTGTGTATCCTCTGCTTTGCACTTTCAGTGTTAAAGTTCTGATACTGAATTCCTGTGTGTGTGTGTGTGTGTGTGTGTGTGTGGTGGGGGTGGTTCCCACTCACCAGGCAATTAGCACAATTCTGACACTGTCTACCTGGGGATAGTGTCAGATCCCACACGTTGAGGGCTCAGACTCAGTCTCACAAGTCTCTATCCCCCACTTCAGCGCCGACTGCTCAGTCTCGGTCTCACAAGTCTCTATCCCCCGCTTCAGCGCCGGTCTCAAGTCCAGGTTGTCACCTGTGCTTCTGATGGACCGGAGTAGACAGATTCCGAGGACTCCCTCCCTGAGTTCAATCAGTGGCTAGAATAGCTCATGAACTCAGAAACATTTGACTTACTAGAGTACTGGCTTATTAGAAAAGGACTCAGGAACAGCCAGATGGAAGAGATGCATGGGTCAAAGAATGGGGAAAGAGGGCTGAGTATCCACGCCCCCTCCAAGTGCCCTCCTCTCCTCAAATCTCCACGTGTTCACCAGAAGCTCTCATCCTTTGGGGTTTTTATGGGAGGTGATTGATATAGACATGATTGATAAAATCATTGGCCGTTGGTGATTAAACTCAGCCTCCAGCCTTCTCCCTTCACTGTGGGTCAGGGAGGTGGGACTGAAAGTCCCATCCCTCTAATTACATGATTGGTTCCACTGGCAAACAGCCCCCATCCTTAGGTGGTGTAGGGGTTTTCGAAGAGGCAACTCATGAACCTAACTTTTCTGGCATTTGTCACTTAGGAAATCCCAAGGGTTTTAGAAGCTTGGTGACAGAAGGGGACCAAGACCAAATGTCTATTTCTTATTGTAAATCACATCACACAGTGCAATGGGAGAGATGGCCCTGTGTGCCTGGGTGAGATGTGCTGGGTCTAACCAGGGGAGAACTGAGCGTGATCAGGGAGCTTGTGCTGCGAGGAGGGACCAGCTCCGCTCAGTGCTCAGGGAGGCTGAGTCTGTCCTGGCCGAAATCTCTCTATTACTGGATCTTGAGGGACCTCTGGAGGGCTTGCTAGAGAGTCAGGGAGAGGAATAACAAGGACTGAAGGTTGGGGAAAGAAGGCAGAATAATCTGAGATGCACAGCAAGTCAGGCAATGTCAAGTGTGGGCAGTGTCTCAAAGACCTTGGGGCTTGCTCTTTACTCATTTCTCCATGGCTACTAAGTCCATGCTTACATGTCTTCCTTGGGGAACTCACCCTTCCTTCATGTCCTAAAGGCCTCCATTCAATTTCCAGTCATTTAAAAATAAAATTCTTTTTCAAAAATCGAGACAAGAATATCTGTTCTTGACCATTTGCCCATTGACTTTCATTCTTATTTTGGGGGCATCAGTTTGTATAGGTCCTCTTCCTTAGGACAATTTTTTAAACTTTGGAAAAGAGCGCTCTTATTTACCCTGCATCTTCTGGTTAAACATCCCATTTCTTTATATGTTCGTCATGAGTTATGGTTCCAAGTATGCCCACCACCCTAGTCACCTGCCTATGACCAAGGCTTGTTTTATGTATCTCTGAATATGTGATGGAACAGGTCTCTCTCCTTTCTTTCAAAAAATACTGTTTTATAATGCAACCTAAGAAATAGAAATTTTTTAAGGGAGTAGAAGAAAGCCTTGGGGTTCCTTCTGAAGAAGAGGTGGAAGAGATCACAGAGAAACATAATGTTTTGGGGAGCAGCTCTGGGTGAGGGGACACAGGCAACCGCTGATGTGGGAGGGACTCTAAACCTCATTGTGTTGATCTCAGAACAAGTCTTGAGGGGAGAAGTTCCCCCCCAGCTTCCTGGTGAGTCAGCACAACTTGATCACACCCCAGAATGTTCTGCATCTCCACGCTTCTCTCTTGCATCCTACGCAGAACCATGTGCTCAGCTCCTGACTTCCTCATGGTCTCTGAAGGCCGGGTCCATGTACGTCTTTCTCATGATCCCTCATGCACAGAGCCTAGTACAGAGTGCAGCAATAATGGGCTGCATGAATGAACCAAGAAAGAATCAGTGGATTCAGATAGTGCCTGCCCTGAGGTTTCTGTTGATGGCTTCCATTCATTGGCCTGTTCGGAAACTCTTGTTACTCCTTTTCTTAGTTGTGACTGCCTTTCTCCTACTGAAGCGAACTCCCCATTATCCAGCCGTGTTAAGCAATAGGAAAGAATCACAAACACATAACATGATTCCAGCTGAAGAGAGCTTTAGAAATCTCCCCAGTTTATTGAAGAGAAAAAAACTTTTATTTTCTCTGCATTCCCACTCCAGTAAATTCCTTCCTTTCCTTTCCTTCTTTCCATAACCCAACTCTACAAAGCAATTCCCTTGCAAACACCCCTAACTCCCATTATCCTCCCTTCCTCCACTGCACCCACCAGAAAAGCCCACCCACCTGCTTACTTTATATCTTCTTTAAAGTGGTTCAGCTGGAATGCATCTTCCTCCCCTTGAGATAGATCAACTGAACTCCAAGGAACACATCCTTGGCCCCACCTCATACTGTGATCTCTAGTAACGTGGCTTCTGCAATCTGTAGGTCCTGTCCTATTTCTGTTGCCCATTTTAAAAGAATATGTTTTGGAGGACATCTACCTGGGTGAGTTTTCTGCGTATCTACTCTCTAGACTTGGGCTGGAGAGAGTCTTAAGGATCAGCTGATCTTGTACATTTCAAGGTGTTGCTACCTTAAAGTGGAAAACCTTTTACATAAAACCATTGGGGACTTCCCTGGTGGCTTAGACAGTAAAGAATCCACCTGAAAGGCAGTGGACTTAGATTTGATCCCTGGGTCGGGAAGATCCCTTGGAGAAGGGGATGGCTACCCACTCTAGTATTCTTGTCTGGAGAATTCTGTGGACAGAGGAGCTTGGCGGACTACAGTCCATGGGGTCACAAAGCGTCAGACATGTCTGAGCTACTTAACACTTTCACTTTTCATTATTTACAAAAGAGATGAGTGTGAGGTCTTGCTGAAGAGGTGCTGAGGGGCAGGGTCCTTCAGCTTGGACCATCCATTGCTCCTGAAGCTCCATCATTTGAAATTGCTGATTTAGCCTG
This sequence comes from Bos grunniens, assembly GCF_055505025.1. NCBI lineage: Eukaryota > Metazoa > Chordata > Mammalia > Artiodactyla > Bovidae > Bos > Bos grunniens. Next base: position 26,844,767 of record NC_141179.1, read on the forward strand.
AGAGGCTTGTTGTCAAGGTGAGGGGACCAAGGTACAGAGAGGCAAACCACTTACCCGAAGTTACACAATAGACCCAAGACTAGGAATGTTTACTTCGGGGCTCTTTTCACCAGAGCAGGGCGCCTCTTGCTCTGACAGCTGTGCTTTTTAGCCTTCCAAGCCTGACTCTGGCCCATGGTGAGCTGTGCCGTGACCACCCTCACCTCCTATTTGAACCCTGAAGGTCAGTCTTGCTGGCGGACAGGTGGGCCGGCTGTCCCGGGGCCATGTTCCACCAGCTCAGGGGTACTGCCACCCTCCCACCTCCGTCCTTTCTAGGGATTGCAGCCAAAGCCTCTTACAAAACTGTCTTCTGAGGGCCCCTTGGCTGTCCTGTTTGTAAAACCATTCACAGTCAGCCTTGCCTTTCATTTCCTTAATCTTAAATTGCATCAAAAAGGGAGAGATTAGAGGTAAAACCTCAATAAAGGACTGAACAAAAGCCGGCTCCCACATTGGATTCTCACACCTAGCTTTGCCTTTTCTCCCCTCCCTCTTGTCTGACAGACAGAGTGTATGAACCTCTATTTTTTTTTAAAACTTAGATTAAAACACTATTTAGAAAAGGCCCGCGAGTTTGAAGTCACCTCTGGTTCATACATTAAACATCAAATGTACATTAGCTGTGAATTATGGTCATGAAAAGTAAATCCTTTAATGCCGTTTTCTGTGTTCCGCTGCTGAAGCTTAGCATTAATGGCTTCTTAGCGACTCTGTCAATGGGTGGACTTCTTATTTTCCAGCTTTCACCACCCCGAAGTCTTCCCTCTCTGTGTACTTGTAAACAGACAGCCGTGGGAAAAGATCCTAGGGCAGGTTAAGCTCAGGAGCAAACCCACCTGGGTGGTATGAGCCATCACTCTCCAAAGGGCAGGTGGCCACACCTTGCATAGGGCACCGCTATAACTCCTTTACAACTGTCCTGGGCTTAGTTCAGTTCTGTTTGCAACATTAGGTTCTGGGGCTGTAATTGTTAGGAAGGTGTCTAACCAGCATGGAGATCAAGTTGTCGATCAGAAATCCTGGCAGTAGAGAAAGAGAAGTGGTACACAAAGAGCTTCTCTTTCTGTAGAAGAGGCAGATGCAGAAGTCAGGTATGGGTCTTGGTGTGGAAGTCACACTCTTGCCTTTCTGAGCCATCTGTCATTTTCTGCAGGACCAGGGTGAGCCAGACCAGGCAAAGAGTGGGGTGATATATATTCAAAGTTCTTACCCTTAGGAGAAGGACCTTTCCCCTCTAAAACTGTAGGAGCACTCCCTGTAGGAGCAAAGATGCAAGCCACCTACAAAGGCTTTTTCTCTAATCTGATCTAAAGCCTGGGAGGCCAGAAACCTGCTGGAGTTGTGGACAAGCCTTAGCAGGTTTTGAGACAAAATTAGGAAAGTCAAAATGAATTACTTCTCCCAACCTACGTTGCGACCAGATTAGATAAAGTCAAGATAATGATAGAAAATGATTTAAAAAGGCATTGAATTGCATTTCAGTGTTTATGCACCTTTAAAGCTTGCACTAAATTGTACAAGTTATTTAAATACATTCTTTAATATTTATGCTTTGTTGTTTTAATAAAGACTTCTATTTTTAAATAAAATGCATAATTAAGTGGAACGGAATATTTTCCTCTTTGACACGCTTAATCACTCCTCTGGGAAGCTTAAGTTGTTCCAATTATAAAGTCCAGACACTACCATCTACCATGGAGCACCCTGCACTCAGTAGGTCTTCAATAAATATTTAATTATCAGCTATTCTGTGCCTGACACTGTGTTACATTCTGGAGACACAAAAAGAGAGAAAAAAAATGATATGGTTCCTACTTTAATGGAGCTTGTATTGTAACACAATGACAGAGTCAGACATTAGTTACACAAACATGGGGAAAGCTTATAAGATGGGATCGTCTCAAGAAGCATGGAAACACTGTCTGCTGACAGCTTATCCCAAATGAACTTGTTGAGTTGGACAGGGGGAGAGATCAAGCAGGCTTCCGTGAGGATGTGATGGCTGAGCTGGGATTCTGGGGGAGAAGTTGGAGATCACTGGGTAAAGAGAGAAGGCAGGAGAATCCCAAGCAGAAGGAGTGGCATGAGCAAAGCCTACTGGTAGGAGGCAGCACGGTGGATTTTGGGGGAACTCAAAAGGCAAGGATGACTGGCCCAGCAGATCAATGCTGTGCTGTGGGCACAGGTGAGTAGCGGGGCTGAGGAAGGTGCATAGGGAGCTGACATGCAGCCCTGCTCCACTTGCCAAGCTAGAGTCCCATGGGCATCTGTGTCAGCCCACAGGAAAGGGCATCTTTTTTCAGTGGGGCTGCCCAGAAGGAACACCTTTATCTTATCCCGTCCAAAGTGCCCTGAGTGCTTTCAGCCTGGTGTCTGGACCACAGTAAGAGAGAGAAAGAGAGAGACCAGGTAAGGCTGGAAAGGCAGCCAGACTTGAAGCCCCCTTCTGTGGGCCTTTATCCAAAGGACAATGAGAAGCTAATGGGTTTTAAGTGTGTATGTGTGTGATGAACAGATTTGCATTTTGAAAAGATCACTCTAGTTGCAGCATGGAAAACTGATTAGAGGGGCATCAGAGTGGAAGAGGGGTTTGGTTTTGGGCAGAAGATCATGAGTTTGGTCTTGAACTATTGAGTGTGATGTGCTTTGCAAGCACCCTAGTGGAGCCGTCAGGTAGGCAGAAAGCTCAGAGAAATTGCATGTATAAAACTTAGTTTGCCGTTGTCATAATATCCAGGCATTGGCCACAGGGCATGCAGCAACTTAATCTATGGGTCAACAGGGAAAGAAAGAGAAAGAAACTAACTCCAGGCAGGGTAGGGAGTAGTGGAGTCTGCGTCCGTGGTAAGGCAGGCTCTTAAGCTCAGCACAGGGAGACTCCAGGCAAAGTGATGGTCATGCTAAGGTTAGCGTCGACACAGTTCATCTCCTGGTACAGGTGGCGGCGGCACTGTGGACACTTTGGCGATGATCCAGGCCAAGAAGTATTGCTCGGTTGGGTACTGACATAGAGTTCAGTTTATCTGGAAAAAGGACTGGCATAAGATGGATAAATTGGAAGGTTCTAGAACAGAGATTTAGAGGCAAGGTGACAGTTCCAGAAGAGGTTGTTGTTGTTTAGTCATTAAGTCGTGACTGACTCTTTTGCGACCCCATGGACTGTAACCTGCCAGGCTTCTCTGTCCATGGAATTTTTCCAGGCAAGAATACTGGAGTGGGTAGCCATTTCCTTCTCCAATCGTCCTTACCCAGGGATTGAACTTGTGCTTCCTGCATTGCAGATTCTTTACCATTGAGCCACCTGAGGATCAGAGTGTAAATTTAGAAGTGGACAGAATCCAGCCATGCTTGCTGGGAGGACAAGGTGAGCACTAGTGGGAAAGGTGAAGCTCATTGGACTTTAAAAGCCTCATGGGTTTAGCTCTGGGACCACTGGGTACCTGGCTTAATGAAACGAGATCAATTATCTCCTCTCAACTGCAGGTGGAGTTGGTTCCCTAATAAACAACTGGGCTTGGTCGGGACAGGGTTAGGGACATGGCAGGTCTGAGTCTGCCAGCTGAAAATTTTCAGTATCTTTAGGTGGGCAGGGCTGGAGATGGCAGAAGCTCACAGGGATAAGATCAGAAGCTTTGTGAATATAAACCTATAAATTATGAGAAACACGGTTTCCTCTCTCTGTGGGGTTAGTTGCCAGGTGTTCTAGTGGCCTTATCAATTCTGTGCGGAGGAGCAATTCCTTACTAGCCTGGGATAAATGTTGCACAGGTTAAAAAAAACTTGGGGTCAACTAGTCCAGAAAAGAGAAGGCCAGGAAGTAGAATCTCCTTCTCAGCTGGCAAGACTTAAACCAAACATATTCTTATTAATAATAATGTCAGGCAGTCTTCTAAACAATTTATGTGGATCGACTAATTTAATTAACTCAATAACCTCACAATACCTCTGGGAGGTCGGCTATCACTCACCACACTTTACAGATAAGGAAACTGCCACACAGCTGAGAGGTTACGCTTCCTGCCCAAGGTCTCATAACTAGTAAGTGTTCTGACCAAGAGTCAATTCCAGATAGTCTATTCCAGACCTTCATGCTTAATGTCTACATCATATTGAACATGATGAGAAAATCACTGCGTCCTCAAGGGCTGTTTCATAGAAATGGCTTTAAAAAATGCTTGACATTCTGGAGCCTAGAATTCAGTGGGATCATTCCTGACTTCCTTTCTTCCTAGGAAGCCATGTAGACCAGGTAAGGGATAGCTGAAGATGGAGGGCAGCTGGAATAATTATTCTGATGTCTAAGAAGTGAGTTTCTGAGGGGATCTAAACTGGAGAAGGGTGGCAGAGTAGGGGGTGAGCATGGCCATGAAATTAGGGCTCCCAAAAGGAAAGATAAAAGCATCTGAATGCAGAGTTCCAAAGAATAGCAAGGAGAGATAAGAAAGCCTTCCTTAGTGATCAATGCAAAGAAATAGAGGAAAACAACAGAATGGGAAAGACTAGAGATCTCTTCAAGAAAATTAGAGATATCAAGGGAACATTTCATGCAAAGATGGGCTTGATAAAGGACAGAAATGGTATGGACCTAACAGAAGCAGAAGATATTAAGAAGAGGTGGCAAGAATACACAGAAGAACTGTACAAAAAAGATCTTCACAACCAAGATAATCACGATGGTGTGATCACTCACCTAGAGCCAGACATCCTGGAATGTGATGTCAAGTGGGCCTTAGAAAGCATCACTACAAACAAAGCTGGTGGAGGTGATGGAATTCCAGTTGAGCTATTTCAAATCCTGAAAGATGATGCTGTGAAAGTGCTGCACTCAATATGCCAGCAAATTTGGAAAACTCAGCAGTGGCCACAGGACTGGAAAAGTCAGTTTTCATTTCAATCCCAAAGAAAGGCAATGCCAAAGAATGCTCAAACTACCACACAATTGCACTCATCTCACATGCTAGTAAAGTAATGTCAAAATTCTTCAAGCCAGGCTTCAGCAATACGTGAACCATGAACTTCCAAATATTCAAGCTGGTTTTAGAAAAGGCAGAGGAACCAGAGATCAAATTGCCAACATCCCCTGGATCATGGAAAAAGCAAGAGAGTTCCAGAAAAACATCTATTTCTGCTTTATTGACTATGTCAAAGCCTTTGACTGTGTGGATCACAATAAACTGTGGAAAATTCTGAAAGAGATGGGAATAGCAGACCACCTGACCTGTCTCTTGAGAAACCTATATGCAGGTCAGGAAGCAAGAGTTAGAACTGGACATGGAACAACAGACTGGTTCCAAATAGGAAAAGGAGTACATCAAGGCTGTATATTGTCACCCTGCTTATTTAACTTCTATGAAGAGTACATCATGAGAAACGCTGGGCTGGAAGAAGCACAAGCTGGAATCAAGATTGCCGGGAAAAATATCAATAACCTCAGATATGCAGATGACACCACCCTTATGGCAGAAAGTGAAGAGGAACTCAAAAGCCTCTTGATGAAGGTGAAAGACGAGAGTGAAAAAGTTGGCTTAAAACTCAACATTCAGAAAACAAAGATCACGGCATCTGGTCCCATCACTTCATAGGAAATAGATGGGGAAACAGTGGAAACAATGTCAAACTTTATTTCTTGGGTCTCCAAAATCACTGCAGATGGTGACTGCAGCCATGAAATTAAAAGATGCTTACTTCTTGGAAGAAAAATTATGACCAACCTAGATAGCATATTGCAAAGCAGAGACATTACTTTGCCAACAAAGGTTCATCTAGTCAAGGCTATGGTTTTTCCTGTGGTCATGTATGGATGTGAGAGTTGGACTGTGAAGAAGGCTGAGTGCCGAAGAATTGATGCTTTTGAACTGTGGTGTTGGAGAAGACTCTTGAGAGTCCCTTGGACTGCAAGGAGATCCAACCAGTCCATTCTGAAGGAGATCAGCCCTGGGATTTCTTTGGAGGGAATGATGCTGAAGCTGAAACTGCAGTACTTTGGCCACCTCATCTGAAGAGTTGACTCATTGGAAAAGACTCTGATGCTGGGAGGGATTGGGGGCAGGAGGAGAAGGGGACGAGAGAGGATGAGATGGCTGGATGGCATCAATGACTCGATGGACGTTGGTTTGAGTGAACTCCGGGAGTTGGTGATGGACAGGGAGGCCTGGCGTGCTGCGATTCATGGGGTCGCAAAGAGTCGGACACGACTGAGTGACTGATCTGAACTGAACTGAGCTGTTGAGGAACTGAGTCTTTTGTTTGTGAGGGCTTTTGCTCAGGTGGTATTTCTTTTTATTTTGAATTTTCTCCCTTGTTAGAAGGCTGGAATGGGAGGTGTATTGAAAGCACCTGGCTAGACCCAACCCTCATTTTCCTTAAGAAATATACTTGCCCATGAAACATCATGTTTCAAAGGACAGATGAGATCTGCCTGGCTACTGTGAAGCCCTTTAGTGAAGCCAAGAGCAAGAAGTCCAGAACAGAAAACAAGACTATGGTCACTCGCTGAAAATCTTAATCGAGTTGGAAATCTCAGACTGTGATGGGAACCTGGATGATCATTCTCTTCCAAACTCCCATTTCCATTTGTCCTTCATCCTCTCTCTTTTAGATGATAGACTCCATCAAAGATGGGGAATGATGAGCTGGGATTACATATCATTTGGGATACAGCTGAAGAGTTTGATGCTGCCAATTTAATTTCTACTGCCAATAAAAAATCAAAGGAAATCCCTTGGGATAGGAAGGGATTCATTCGTCCCTTATATGAACAAAACACTGTGGAGAAAGTGAAGAAAAGAACTCTGAGAAGGTCCACTCTGGAGGGGCCCCATAGGTAGCACTGGAAACATTTCTCTGAGCATCTCCCTTTTGTCCCCGTCAGGCCCAACACACAGTGCTCCATTTGGGCTCAAGAAAGAAACAAAGAGCATTCTACTTCCTCTTCTTCTAAGTCCTTTATGAAAGAAAAGCTTTGCATTTTTTAAAAGGACCGATTCTAAAACTGAAAGACGCTAAAAGGGAAATGAAGAAAATACAAAGACGCACAGGGGATGAGATGGCTGGATGGTATCATCAACTCAATGAACATGAGTTTGAGCAAACTCCGGGAAATGGTGGAGGACAGGGAGGCCTGGAGTGCTGCAGTCCATGGGGTTGCAGAGTCGAACATGACTGAGCGCCTGAACGAGAACCACGACAATACACAGTGTATGCAGGCTTCCCGGATGGCCCAGCAGGTGAAGAATTTGCCTGCAGTGCAGGAGACACAGGAGATGCAGGTTCAATCCTGGGTCAGGATGATCCCCTACAGGAGGAAAATGGCAACCCACTCCAGTATTCTTGCCTGAAAAATCCCATGGACAGAGGAGTCTGGCAGGCTACAGTCCATAGGGTTGCAAAGAGTTGGACATGACTGAGTGACTGGTGTACCCAGGCAGGCTTAAAATACAAGCATTTGTGCAATAAACCATACTTGTTATTACACAGCAATGTCCAGCTTCACTCCATACCCAATTCTAGGAGTCCCTCTTTTTCGGTACTAGAGCCATTTCCCCTCCCGTTCTGGGATGATGTTCTAGTTAGGTCAGTGTCTGGAGGGCTCTTATAACTAAAAGTGGGAAAGTGAGCTGCCAGCCCTTCTCCAAGGAATAGGGCACCCCTTAACTTCCTCTAGGACCCCACTTACATGGAGCAGATGTGAACAGTCTGGACACACCATCTGCTAACCACAGCAAAGGGCCAAAGCGCTCCTTTTTTTCCCTAGGGACCCTCCACAAATTCCAGCCAAGTATCCACAGCACTGTAGACCATAGCAGTGTAAACCACACATGAGGAAGTTCCAGCTCACGCCAGTAGTTCTGTTTATTTCAGCACCTCCTTTTCTGCAGGCATCAGGTACACTGCAGACAGGGAAACTGGGTTTCAGAAATAGCACCTGTCAGAGAGTGGCAGGCACCGCCTCCCACCCCCGTCACCACCAAATGGTCTTAATTAACTTTGGACACTTCCTCACCTCACACTTTATTTCTGAATGTTATTGAAAGTTGTCAGAACTTGTCTCACTCTTTTCTTTTATTATTAATGTGTAAATACAATGCCTCAGGAGTGTTACTAAAACACAGAATCTAATCCCAGGAGATTAATTTATGAACGCAGCATAGGGTGAAGTTGCATCCTGGTGACTGCAAATTGATGTTGGTAAGAGCCACAAGCATTGGCCTCTCTAAACCCACAGGGATCCAGAGGGCCAAGGTGGCTGGAGGGAAGCAGGGACAAGGGGAGGGCTGGGCTCTGCTGATTTTTGAGACAGCCCGAGGACACATGACTTTAGTTTACTCCTGTCAGGGAAGAGTAAGGCCATCTTTCTCTCTCTATGGGACAATGCCCCCCTTGCAAGTCCGTGCATCTATTAGCCAAGTCCATGGGCATTTATTGAGTGCTTACGCTACATCAGGGAAGTGCTTAAGCTTCCCTGATGGCTCAGAGAGTGAAGCGTCTGCCTGCAAGTCAGTAGACCTGGGATCGGTCCCTGGGTTGGGAAGATCCCCTGGAGAAGGAAATGGCAACCCACTCCGGTACTCTTGCCTGGAAATCCCATAGATGGAGAAACTTGATGCGGGCTACAGTCCATGGGGTTGCAAAGAGACCTCCACTACTGAGCGACTTCACTTTCACTTTACCATACATCAATCTAAGCTCAGCTTCATGGGAATCAAAACAAGCAAAGCGGTAGTTATTGCTTTTGAGGACCTTACTTTTCCCTGGGGGAGTCACACACAGGCACTTGAAACTCCTGGAGAACAAAGCTAGAATATGCTTGTAGCAGCATGGCCTCCCGTGCAGCAGATCATCAATGCATAGGTTAGGGGAGCATCCCTGCAGACTGCAGTGACCAGGTAAGTCCTCCAGGTGGGGGAGTTGCTGGGGTGGGGGTGGACCAGCTGCAAGCATAAGGTAGTGTCCTTAAAGATGGGTGCTCTGGGGCCTTCCTCAAGAGCTGGGAGACCTGGGTAATATTGCAGTGATGCCTTTATTTCTTCAGAGCAGCTGAGGCCAGGCAATCTGGTGGGAAGGTGGAAAGAGGCCTTTAGGTAGAAGCTGTGCTTAACACAAGCTTGAGAAAGCATCTGTCTGTCCTTGTCAAGAACCGTGTGGGACATCACTGATCTGCACCCCCTGGGAACTCTGAGCACGGGGACGCCAGCCTTCAGAATTTGGGGCACAAAGAGGCCATAGCTGCCCATAGGCAAGGGGAGGAGCAGGACGGAGGGGGTCCAACAGGGTGAGCGAGCTGGGAGCCGGGGAGAGAGGAGAGTGGCCTTCCCTTCTGGGCTGCCGATAATCGGCTGTCTTTTCAGCGACGGGGAGCAGATGCCGGACTGGACGGCGGAGGTTAGCTCCTGTCCCCTCCCGAGGATGCCGAGGGACCTCCCTCCGGTTTCGCTGTGTCTCTTTCCCCAGCTCGCCTCCCACCTGCTCTTTGGGCTTCGGCTCGCTGCTGCGGCTTCTCCCTGCCCCTCCCGGGAGCCGATCTGTGTGTGTGACGGCGGGGTGGGGTGCAGACCCCGAGGGGAGGCCTGAGGTCGCACGGGGCTCCCCCTCCCAGAGCTGAGGCGGGGGCGGAAGGCGGGTGAAGGCAGCGGGCAGGCTGGGCGCGCGGGGTGGCAAGGGGCTCTCCGCGCGCTTCCCTGGACGCGGCGCCGGGACGGATGCGCCGTCCGCCGGGCGCTCACTACGGCAGGAGGCAGCCGGGCACCGCGGCCGCGGCAGGAGCTGCCCCGGAGCCGGCGGCCGGGCCCGCACGCCCGTCCGAGGGCCGTCAGTGTCCGCGAGCTGACAGGTCCCCGGGACCTGCCCGAGCAGCGGCCGGTGATTAGAAGCGCCGGCGGAGCCGCCTGCAGGTTGGAGAGGAACAGCCTCGCCGCGGCTGCTCGCCCTGTTCGCGCCGGCGCCCTTTTCTCCCCTTTCCCTCTGCGGCGCTTCTCTCCCTCCCTCGGGGAGGTCCTCGGGGACAGCGGCGCGCGGGCAGCCCCTCCTCGCTACCCACCCGCCCCCTTACCACCTTTGTTGCCCACACCCGCTCCCAGGGCTCCTCCGGGCCTTTGCGGAGATGTGCGGGGTGGGGGGGGGGGGTCCTCACAAGGGACCCACCAGGGAAGGGCTGGCGTGGCGGTGGGTGTCGAGGGATGGGGGCCGCCCGGCCTGGCAAAGGAGACCCCCCTTCCTTTTAGAAATCGAGCACCCAGGGAAACCAGAGCTTGGTCCTGTGCTTGAGCAAATGGTACATTTCAGTCTCACTTTCCATCCCTGCCCTGGGGGCCCTTGGGATGTGTGTGTGTGTGTGTGTGTGTGTGTGTGTGTGGTGTGTGTGTGTGTGTGTGTGTGTGTGTGTGGTGTGGTGTGTGTGTGTGGTCTCTCAAATGGGATGGGAACTGCTCAGATTCCATGCTCCCTGTGTTCCCAAGCAGGTAGAGACAGACTCCAGTATTTTTGCCTGGAGAATCCTATGGACAGAGGAGCCTGGTGGGCTACCCTCCATAGGGTCACAAAGATCGTTCTCAACTGAAACCACTTAGCATCCACGCACAGGGCCTCAGGGCTTAGGAGAAAGGGTAGACCGTGTCTTGTCTCTCCTCTCCTCTCACCACTGGGCACCCTACTTCACGGCACCCCCACCATGCATAGAATCTATAGCCCAAATTAATGGCTGGACAAAGGGCTGACTGAGCCTGGCCCCCCAGCCCTTTACCCTGGGGCTGGTGAGAGTGGCAGGAGGCAGGGGAATGAGGAGGTAGGATGCTCTGCACATGGTAGGCGCCGAGAAAACATGCAAGGGGTCAGCCCCACAGACTAGGCGGAGTCCGGGGTCCGGTGGCTGCTGGGGAACTGAGATTCAGAGCAGCAAACCAGCACGGTTAGCCGGGAGACAGAGGTGGTGGCCTCCGCAGCTCAGCCCCATTAGCTGGGCTGGTGGGAGGCGGCTGGTGCGTTTGAGGGCTCAGACAAGCTCAGTGATTGAAGGGCCGGTCTTTGGAGCTGCTGCCAGACTAATCTCAGGCCAGCAGCCCGTGCTTTTCCTTTAGTTTCAGCCCACTCGCTGGCTCTGCCCTGCAGAGGAGGCCCCCACCTCCTCCTGGGGCTGCGGATTAACCCCTAAAAACTGAGTTTTGTTTGCAGAGCTTTCTCCAAAGCCGAGGGAGCCTCTGGAGCCTCCTGTTTTTGCTCCTTGTTGACTAGGGGGATCCGTGAGGTCAGATGCTGCTGGCAGTGGCTCAGTCCCTGGCCCTGGACACACACTCAGTCTGGGAGTCTGCCAGGAAGCCTTTCTCACACGGCCAGCCTGTCGTCCTGCCTTCCCCAGCCCCGCAGGGCGCAGTCACCCAGGCCTTCTCCTGAGGTGCGTCAGGCCTTAACTGGGCTTGGTGGGTACCAGCATCTCCATCTTACCGGCAGGGGCACTGCTGTGCTCAGATGTCTGCCCACAGGCCCAGGATCCAGTTCACTGGGGAACAAACGCCCTTCCCTTGATTGTTACTAAAGTGCCCGATTCATACCACTGGGATTCTGCTCAGTTTCCCTCTCAGCTCTCCTGCCCCAGGGCTTCAGTCTCACCCGACAGGTGCTAGGACTGACCTCCTCTCTGACCCTTTACCACCCCCATCCCAAGGAGCTGAGCCTGTTCCTCTCGCCTTCTTGACGCCACTGGGGTCCTGTTCTGACCAGGATGACCATCTGAAGCCATAGCCGTGTTATCCATCTGCCTTTGAGGGTATCTACTGTCAGCTCCTCACTAATTAGGCCTCCCCCTTCCCCATGAATACCAACCTGATCACGAATCAAGTCACATCGCCCCTACCTCACCTCCTTTCCCATTAGCTCAGTTTACATCCTATAGCCTGTTGGGCTCCTTGTATCCTCTCTGTGTCTGCCTGTTCTGTTCCTGTGGTTTGTGTGTTCCTCCAGCTCTGTAAGCCCTCACCTGGACGGGTACCTGCCTTTTCTGTAGCTCTGACCATGAAGCTTTTCTTGAGAATCTGGGGGTGATGGTGAGTGAGATCTGGGGTAGCTACACCACTTACCAGGGCAGTTTCTTTGTGCCAGATGCTGTTCCAGGTACCAAGGATTGAGAAAATGGAAAGATAAGGTCCTGTTTGCTCCCAGAGATTTTTCTTTTTAGTGGGGAATCTGGAAAACCATATGAGCTACAATATGAGAGAAACTGTAGTAGAAGCACATTCTAGCAGAAGAGGGGGCTTCAGGGAACATTTTGCCTTGAGTTCATTGGGCCGCTAGTCTCTATGTGTCTCCCCCCTGCACAGATGTAATGATCAGGGGAGGAAAAAGAAGAGAAGTGAGCCAGACACTGGGAGCCAGTGTGGGTCTGGAATCATCTCCTATGCGAGAGGATGTCCCCTTATGCTCCTGGTGCTGTGAGGGGTATGGAGGTGAATAAGACCTAATCCTTAATTTCGAGAGGCTCTGTTACAATGGAGCAGATAGACACTTGGAGTAAGTAACTCTAATAGAAGGCAGATTGAGAAAAGTGCCATGAAGGGTGTAATCAATATATTACTAGTATATGGAGAAGGAGATTCTTTGCTGAATAATTTTTTTTCAGGGGGAGGGGGAGAACTTCATGGAGCTTTCCTTTAGTACACATTGCTATCAAATAATCCTTCTCTTGCACACAGAGGAGGATGGAAAATTATTATTTGCAGTGAATAGCTCTATATTTGAACCCCTCATGTCCTCCCTGCCTGCTGCTTCTTCTCTCTCTCTCTTTTTTTTTTTTTGGTAATGATATAAATTTCCTTTGGGAAAACATCTTTTATGCAACTCTCAGTGCTTTGACATAGGTAGAGCTCCCTCCCACCCCCACTCTTCCCCTCCAGGTAGAGTTTACCAGTGATCACATTCCAAGTCCAAGGGCATGGTGATTGGCTCAGGAATGACTCAATTCACATGACGTGTGTCCAGCTCAGGACTTAGGTGAGTCATTAAGGGGAAGAACAGCTCCTTCTCTGTTGGGCTTGGGATCCTGAGGGTGCCATTCTGAAGCAGCTGCTGCCATCTTGCTGCCACCAGGTCTTGTATGACATGGAACTAGGACAGAGGAATGGAATGTTGAGGGAGAAACTGTCCTGGGGACAGTCCCCAAGTCCCCCTCTATGTGTCTGAAGCCAGGCTCAGCTCTATGCTTGTCAGTTACACCATCCAATACATTCCCTCTTTGTTTAGGCACTTTGGTTGGAGATTTGATCCCTTGTAACATGTAGCCAAAATGAAATTAAAAGACTCTTACTCCTTGGAAGGAACGTTATGACCAACCTAGAGAGCATATTAAAAAGCAGAAACATTACTTTGTCAACAAAGGTCCGTCTAGTCAAGGCTATAGTTTTTCCAGTAGTCATGTATGGATGTGAGAGTTGGGCTATAAAGAAAGCTGAGTGCAGAAGAATTGATGCTTTTGAACTGTGGCGCTGGAAAAGACTCTTGAGAGTCCCTTGGACTGCAAGGAGATCCAACCAGTCCATCCTAAAGAAAATCAGTCCTGGGTGTTCATTGGAAGGTCTGATGTTGAAGCTGAAACTCCAATATATTGGCCACCTGATGCAAAGAGCTGACTCATTTGAAAAGACCCTGATGTTGTGAAAGATTGAAGGCAGGAGGAGAAGGGGCCGACAGAGGATGAGATGGTTGGATGGTATCACTGACTCAATGGACATGAGTTTGGGTAAACTCTGGGAGTTGGTGATGGACAGGGAGGGAGGCCTGGCATGCTGCGGTTCATGGGGTCACAAAGAGTCGGACATGACTGAGCGACTGAACTGAACTGAACTGAGCTCTGTGCTCACTATTTTTAATTACAGCCTCTATTTTCATAGGTGGCAGTTACTGTTTCCATCTTTCCGATGGAGAATCTGAGGCTCGAGAGGTCAGGACTCCAGGAGTTGGGAAGGCGGGCAAAGATTTAAGAAGCTCAGGCAGGGTCTGAAAGGCTCCTTACCTTCAGGGGAAAAAAATACTAAGTCTCAGTAAAAAAGAGAAAGTTCAATCAAGTGACAAGTTCCTCTTCTAAAATCTCACCCCTTCCTTCCTGCAGTTCTTGGCATGGGTTTTGGGCCTGTCAGTGCATGGCAATAGACATGATTCATTTTGTGGGTAGATATACAAATTCTGTGGGCCAGTGGATGTGTGGCTCTGTTTGCAAAGCTGTAGTTATTTCTGCAAGAGGTCAGCATAAGGAGACACAAGGTCATTCAAACAGGATGAGGGGTAGGTGCATAAAGAGGGAGAGATGCTTGGAGTAATCCTGCCAGCCCTGGGAACCTACTGCAGGCTTGGCTGACAGCGGGCGAGCTTTCTAATTCTGCTCTCAACCTGCCCTGGCCATGCCAGGGGATGCTCTGGGCAGGGGAGGGTTAATGACCAACCTCCTTCAGAAAAGAAAAAAGCTCGGGTAACAAAACCCAACAGCATGGAGGGAAGAGACACAAGTTACCAGCCACAGAAGCTTAAAAAGGAACCCACCCACAGCTCCCGCTACAAATGCTTTTAGCCGCACGTTAAATCTTCTCTCTAATGGCACCCCCTGTTAAACGAGATATGTCACCCGACCTGAGGAGGCTGACTTGAAAGGCAAATAGTTGGAAGTGATTCCACACGTTATTAGTGAGAGCTATTCTCACATTTCCGGCAAAAATAATGGAGCCGAGGTCTGAAGGGATGACTAATACCTCCCCATTACTGACCCGAGGCCTGGCATTACATTGTAATCCTGGCCACTCAGTGACCCTTCAAGCCTCTTTTTTTGGTGCTTGTCCTCTGAGTTCTTTCTGCTGGTGGCCGTGGTCATGTTAACCTGGGCTCCAGCCTGTTGAAATGAAAAGGCTCCCCTTCACATCTCCTTGGGGGCAGGGGAGGAAGCAGGGGGCCACTCAGAGAAGAAGTGACCTGTCTTGAGATTTGGATTTGTCCTCCGCTTCAAGAAAGGGCTGTGTCCAACCTGTCCCAGACATGCAGGAATCTGTTCTGATCCTAATTTCATCCAGGATTCTATCATCTTCTTTAATAGCTTTTATGGGTGTTTTGCAGGCCTTCCTGTCAGGAAATTCTTTGGGTTTAATCGTAAAGCTCTCCTGTTAAAATGTTAGCCTATGTCTCCTCCCACCCTGCCCCCCTTCAATAGAATAGGAGAATATTAGATTTAAAGACCTGAGAGAGGGAATTTAACAAGAGCCAACATTTATAGAGGTCTGGTTATGTGCCTGGCCAGCTTCCCTTGTGAATCAGCTGGTAAAGAATCCGCCTGGAGTACAGGAGACCTGGGTTCCATCCCTGGGTTGGGAAGATCCCCTGGAGAAGGAAAAGGCTACTCACTCCAGTACTCTGGCCTGGAGGTATAGTATAGTCCATGGGGTCGCAAAGAGTCAGACACGACTGAGCGACTAAGCACACGCGTGTGCCTGTCACTGTGTTGAATGCTTTGATACGCAGCAGCTTAGGCCATGGCCGCTGGTTGGTGGTGTTGTATCTGTCTAATGGATATTTTTTACCCCTTGTTTCCCTTGATGGCTTGGCGATAGTCCACTCCCTCGATCAGTCTCTCTAGTTGAAGCACACACGGCCCCCATTCCCTGTGATGCTGTGTTCACTTGGATTCTTTCTCCTGCTTAGGGACTTCGCCATCTCTTCTTTGTGCTCATCCTTCCCTGCCATCCCTGCTCCTCAAGACTTGGCCCTGGTTTCTTCTGATTCTGTACTCTATCCAAAGTTGACTCCCCGTGGGATCGGCCTCAGTCATCATCTCTGTGCACTGGCTCCCTCATGGGCCTCCAATCCAGACTTCTCTGTCCTCCCCGCAGCTGTCTTTCCAATGGTGTACTTGGAACTTCCACTTTGCTATCTCAAAGCTGCCTCTAACTCAACATTTTCAAAATTGGAACCCATGTCTTCAGTCTTGGCCTCTCCCACTGCTCTCTTTCTGCACGTACAGAAAAGCTGGGATTCTGTCCATACAAGCTGGGAAACTGGGGCACTCCTCCCCCTCTGAAACCCTCATCCAGTTGATCACCATGTCCTTGCTGATTTGACTTCCACATTATTTCTTTGTTTTCCTTTGCCCTCGGCCACCACCTCTGGTGATGTAACCGCTGGTTTCAACTTCTGCACTCACCTCACACAGGCTGACCCTCCAGTTTGTTCTCCATCCTGTGGTCCAAGAGCAATTTTCAAAGTTCCACTTTGGCCATGCTGTCCTTCTAGGTTGCAATCTTGCATTGGTTTCCCATTGCTCCTAAAATGTAGATCGTAATCCTTACCAAGGCTGTGCACAAGCTGCTTAGACTAGTTCCTTGGTCTTATCATGCACTATTCTCCCCTCACCTCTCAAGCCCCAGCATATGCTTTTCCCTCAGTTCCTTAATCCAGTCTTCCTCTTGCCCCAGGATTTTTGCACAGGCTGTTCTCCTGTTTGCCAAGCTAACCTTCTACTCCAGCTCTTGATCTGCATCAAATTTCCATGATCTCTCAGATCAAATGAGGTCTGTGCCATGCAGCTAGCTTTCCCCCAGTGCGTAGAACCGCTCTGGCCCCTGTATTCCACTCTGCACCATTTGTTGGGTGACCTACCCCTTCACCATGCACTCAACCATCAGCCGTGAGGGTCACACCTCAGGTCCTCTCACGATGCCCTAATTTTCCTGGCTAGAAACGGGGAAGAGGCTACCCTCTCAGTGATCAGGTGAAAGCTCAGGCAAGTTCAGCGTTTTCAGTCCCTATTTTGCCCTTAGGGTGTGGGTCTCTCTACAATTTTCCCTGCTGCCTGAATTTGAGTCTTGTGATCTGTCCTGGCTGTTCCCAACCAGTGCTTCTAGCACTTTGATGCAGATGTTCAGGTCCGTCCTATTGGAGTAAGAAAGGCTCGGAGGCTCGCCCTGTCTGGGGCGCCACACACACTGCCCCCGCTCTTCTGCGCCAGCCACCAGGACCCTTTGTCACCCTGGGTCTGCTGGCTGGGGGGGTCCTCCAAGGACTATGCTGGCAGCCAAATTCTCCTTTTTGGCAAATTCTGGACTCCTTTTGCAGAATCTAAGTTGATTTATTTGTTCTCTTTAGAGCATTTACTTTCTTATATATAAATATTAGGCTGTGGGGTTGGAACTCACGCTCTGCAGACAAGAGTGGTGACAGCCGCGACAGTAGGTTTATTTTTAAATAAAAATTGGGAAGTTACAAGGCTCCTGAGCTTTTCTGCCTTTTTATTTTTCATTCAAAAGAAAAAAAAAAAGGCAGGGGAGGAGAAAAGGATGAGGGTGGAGGTGGGGAAACATGGCCTGCGTTTCTGCTTCCATTCTTCAAGGCTTCCTGTTTTCATCTCTTTCTCCTGCCTCTGTTCCCTGGCATTTGGCGTCTCCATAAAGAAAGGGAAGGAGTGATTACTTCTGAGAAGGGAGTGGGGGATCTGTTCAAGCTGAGCATTAGGCATGCAGCCCCTGAGCAAGTCGCATGCATGGTAAAATATTACCTTAATAACACACTCGCAGAGAGCTATGTGTAAATGGTAACAGCTGCTTTTGTGATGACCGTGTTATAAATGATTGCAGCCCTGGTCATTAATAATGCATTTGAACAATAACAACTTGATTCCGAGGAGGAAGTACAGCCTTTCATTTTTCCCTGGCATGCGAATTCACTCTTGCTCTTGTGCAAAGTAACCGGACCCAAGGATTGAAGGCCCACACTGGGGCTTCAGAACCAAGAGGTTTTCAGCCCATTCCTGGCTCCCAGCCGGGAAAACAGGGCTTCTGGACCCCACCCTACATTCTGCTACATCAACAGTGTTAACCCTGCAGCTGGCCTGCACCCTTTAAGCCTCTCTGCCTCCCCTTGGACCTCAAGCATGTGGAGCCTGCCACTCTGATGGTGGCTCCAGGATGGACCACCACCCTGCCCCCCCGCCCTGCCCCCGTGAGATATCAGAATCCTGGAAATTTCCCAGCAGGTGATGCTGATTACTCGAGGGTCACTTTTTTTTTTTTTTTAAACATGTCTGAGATTTCTGTTCTCTCTGAAAGACAGTCTAAACTCTCAGATATCATATTAGGAAACATTTTTACAGTCCAGCTCCAAAGTTGGTCACATCTCCTGCTACTCTTATTCCACACTATTCTAATCATTTCAAACTTCTCATAGTTTCAAAAACATCCCCTTCTTTTTAAGGCCTTTGTACCTTGGTGTTTGCTATCCCCTCTGTTCTATCTGTACAACTCCTACTCATCCTTCAAAACCCTGGCTAAAAATGCCCCTTTCTCTACCTTCCCAGGGCAGGGTTAGTTGTTCCATCCCCTGTGATCTTATCTATACTGTAGCATTTTGCGTAACTCTGGCATTAATCACACCACACATTATAATACTTTGTTTACTCAGAGATTTCCTCCCTGATCTTGGAGCTTATTAAGGGCAAGAAGTATGTGTTAGTATCTTTTATATCTCCATTCCCTACTGCAGTGCTCAGTAATCATTAAATATTCAATAAGTATTGAATGAAAAAAGGGACAACCATTCAATAAATATTTTTCTCTTTTCTTATGTTTGATGATATTTTGGGGCCCTGGATTGTGAGCTGGAATCAGACACTCTTATGAAGACTAGTTTATACCCGCTGAGGTGCCTGCATGAAGCATTGTGATCTTGAGTTGGGGCAGCCCAAAGGTGTTTAGCAGTTACTAGTATCTGTGGGAGTGTAGGCCATGGGCCCAGGCAACTTCCATGCTTCACAGGTGATAGTCTGACACTCTCTGCCCTTCTGAAGTCAAGACTTTCTCCTAAGTAAGGGAGAAGGAGAGATAAATTAGGTGTATGCTGCTGCTGCTACTGCTGGAGTATGGGCTTAAGCTTAACAAACTACTATACATAAAATAGACAAGCAACAAGGAATTACTGTACAGCACAGGGAACTATAGTCAATATCTTATAATAACTTATAAAGGAAAATAATCTGCAAAATATATATACAATGCAGGAGACACGGTTTTAACCCCTAGGTCAGGAAGATCCCCTGGAGGAAGAAAATGACAACCCATTCCAGTATTCTTGCCAGGGAAATCCCATGGACAGAGGAACCTGGTGGGCTACAGTCCAAAGGATCACAAATCATCAGAAATGACTGAGTGACTCAGCATGGCATATATATATATATATATATGAATTGTTTCACTGTACACCTGAAACTAACACAGTATTGTAAATCAACTATACTTCAATTAAAAAAAAGTTTCTCCTATAACTGCTTTGCTCCCTCTCTCCACCTCTACTCTAGTACTTAAACTTCACACAGTTTATAACTATCCTGAGACGGACCTCAATGTACCAAAGTTACAGGCACACATATTCAATTCATTTGGCGTGCCTTCAATATGGGGCAGATTTCTATTATTGTTTCCGACTCTCCTTCTTGTTTACTCTTATTTTAACCTCCAATTCTAGCCCAGAGGCGTTTCTTTAGTTTTCTTGATCATTGGGAAGGTAAGGTCTTTTTTCCCTGGACCCTAAGTTCATTCCTCCACACAGCCTTCTGAACCCACCAGGAGTCCTTCTGTACTGGAGCCTCAGAACTACAGTGCATTAGGACCTCCCTTCTCTGGGTATAAAGACCCCACGGTTAGTTCTCTGTAACTGCCCCTGTTTTAACTACTTCTTCCTGCTCTAAAAGCTTTTCCTTGCCTTCTGCCTTTTATGACTACACTCTAAAACCACTCTCATTTCTTCCTGTTCTAAAACTTCATCATCCTTTCTGAATCCATGTTTTCTCTGCAAGTCCTAATTTTTTACAACTCTGACCTTAGAGCATCACTTACTCCATATGTTCTTTCTGGCCCTGCTTTCTATCAGAAGTGCCAATCCAAGGACTCATCGTTCAACCCAATTTCTCTTCTCATCTTAAAAAAAAATAGTCAGAAAACATTTGCACATCCATAGATTCAGGAATTTATCTTATTTATTTATAACTTGTCTTCTTACCAAAGGATTTAAAACAGTTTGCAAAGATGCAAATGATATGGCAAGATAAAATAAACAAAAAATTGGTTTGAAAAAAGAAAAAGATGCTAAAGTAAAACAAGGTTAGGAGAAGGTGATGAAACAAATGTGAGGTTCCCTGTGGGATCATAAAGTCCCATCTATCTGTTGGTGGTGGCCATGGATTTTGTCACGGGTATCCCATGGTCAACACAAAATGAGATTAATTACAGAATTCGGTATCCAGGATACAAAAATGAATCTAAGTTTCTCATGAAAACTACAAACATTTAAGTTACCAATATTAGAGACAGATTTTTTTCTGAGTCTTGAGCTAGGTTCTCCTAATAAAGTAGGCTCTCCACAGTGATCTTAGACTAAACACTGATGAATGTTCTTTATGAAAACTCATGCTATTAGAAAAGTTTAGTAAATTTCAACTTAGTAGCAATGTTGAGAGAATAGTCAAACACTGGACTGGTGTTTGAACATAGTGATCTTGGAGCTTCCCTTCCACTTGAGTTTCCAGGTGCGGTGATGTTTATGCAGCCAGGTAAGACGTGGTCCTTACCCTTGGGGAAATTACAGTCTCACAAGTCTACTGCTGTCAGATCTGAATGCACAAGTCACTGGGGTACATGCTGAAAATGTGGGTTCTCTGGGCATGGTGCCAGAGCCTGTTTTGGTTTTTTGCCATGCCACATGGCATGTGGGATCTTGGCTTCCCTGACCAGGGATCAAACCTGTATCCCCTGAACTGGAAGCACAGGATCTTAACCACTAGACCCTCAGGGAAGTCCCCAGAGCCTGTATTTCTAGCGAGCCCCTTTGTGATTCTCATACAGATGCTTCAGGTAAGAACTCTGATGATGGGGAATCAGAACACAGGTCACTGATCCACAATGCAAAGCATCAAATCCAAATGCTAAAAACAGGATTCTAAAGGGTGGAGCAATCACTTCTGGCAGGTGTGTTAAGAGGAGATGGTGATCATGTTTGAACTGAGCTCTGAGACATGAATAAGAGCAGACACAGGACAAGTGGGGGGCATTTTCATGCAGAGGAAATGGAGTAGGCAAAAACTCAGAAGTGGAAAATTGCAATGCTTGTTTAAGGAAAAATAAATAGATCAGGTTGACTGGAGTATAAGGTCTATGTAGAGGAAATAGTAGGGAATAAGTCCAGAAAGGTAGGTTGGGGACAAATTATGGAGGACTTTGAATGACAGACTGATGAATGGGAGCTGTACTTAGTGGGCAATGGGGAGCCATTGAAGGCTTTAGCGCCCCAGGATGATGTGATCAAAGTAGTACTTGAGGAAGATGAATTTGGTTATAGTGTTTGGAATGAATTAGAGAATGTGAAGATTGCACAGGGTTTGGTCTATAAAAGGCACCCTGTACTGTAAACGCTTGTTGAATAAAATGTTTGACTGCTGCTGCTAAGTCGCTTCAGTTGTGTTCGACTCTGTGCGACCCCATAGACGGCAGCCCACCAGGCTCCGCCATCCCTGGGATTCTCCAGGCAAGAATACTGGAGTGGGTTGCCATTTCCTTCTCCAATGCATGAAGGTGAAAAGTGAAAGTGAAGTCGCTCAGTCCTGTCTGACTCTGAGCGACCCCATGGACTGCAGCGCACCAGGCTCCTCCGTCCATGGGATTTTCCAGGCAATAGTACTGGAGTGGGGTGCCATTTCCTTCTCCAAATGTTTGACTAGAGCAAAGAAAAGATTGTTGCAAAAGTCTAGGTACAAGGTGATAAAGACATTAAGGAACTAACAGTGAGAAATAAAGAGCCCGGGAAGAAGGTTGTGACATTCACAGAAGAAATTACAGACCAGGATGACCTGCTGTGCAGGGAGAAGGGAAGAAAAGAGTCTTTGTTGGCTCTCAAGTTTGGAACCTGAGTTACTGGGGGAGCTGTGGGTCTACTCCCTGTACCGAGAAATTCAGGGAAGGCTCTGGATGTGATAAAAGGTGACGAGTCTTTGAATTAGGAGTGGGAATTGGAGCTTTCAAGAGGGATCAGGGCTAGCGATTCTCGCCCAGGAGGAGTGGCTTCTGCAGAAACGTAGGCTGGAAGGGAGGATCTGGAGCAGTGCCTATACTTGAGTGTTGGGAGAAGAAAAACAGCCATCCTTGGAGACATGAGAATGGTCCTGGCACTATGGGGATTAGGTTAGCACAGAGTCTGGAATTCAAGGGAGAGGGGCATTTAAAGAAGGAAACACTAGGACTTCCCTGGTGGTCCAGAGGTTAAGACTCCCCATTCCCAATTCAGGGGGTCCAGGTTCGATCCCTGAACAGGAAACTAGATCCCATATGCCACAACTGAAGATCTCACACGTTGCAACTGAGATCAAAGATCCTGAGTGCCACAACGAAAAGTTCTTGTGTCACAATTAGAGATCCCACATGTTGCAACTAAGACCAAATAAATAAATAAATGTATGTGTGTGTGTTACTCACTCAGTCATGTCCGACTCTTTGTGACCCATGGACTGCAGCCTGCCAGGCTCCTCTGTCCATAGGATTCTCCAGGCAAGAATACTGGAGTGGGTTACCATGACTTCTTCCAGGGGATCTTTCCGACTCAGGGATTGAACTTGGGTCTTCTACATTGCAGGCAGTTTCTTTACCATCTGAGCCACCAGGGAAATAAATAAATATTTTTTTAAAATAAATAAAATATTTTTAAAAATAAGAAAAGAAGCACTGAGAATTGTGCTCTAGGATTGTAGACAGGTGGGGACACATTGCAGCTGAGGTTGTGCTGTAGGATTAAGCAGTTAGATCGTCACTGTTGACCTTGGAGAGAGTAGTTTCAATGAGCAGTGGAGTGTTATTTCAGTTCCATTCATCAGGCCTCAAATTAGAGTAGGGGTTTTCAATCCTTATGCACCATTTTTGAAGATTTCTCTCCCACCCCCCTTTTTTTTTGCTCTAACTCTACCTGTTCCTTCCATGGTTGGCTCTTGGCTAGACTTACCCACTCCCTCTTCCAATTCCATAGGGCACAAGAGAGCCCTTGGGGCTACTGACCTTTGGCAAAACCTCAAGGAGCAAGAAATCCCATCACCCAAGTAATAAAAGCATATGCAGCCCAGATCAGTTTCTTCTAGGCCTGCTATCTGCTGTCCTCTGTGGTCAGTTCAATGCCAACTTAAACAGCTTGTTTTATGTTTGACAGTCGGCTGTATGATTCTCTCTCACTATATTTATTAGGACTATTTGGATGCAAGTAACAAAACTCAGTTTGAATTATCTTATTTTAACAAAGGGAATTTACTGGCACATGTGTCTGAGAACTTAAGCTTCTACTGGATTAAGGAACTCAGACGGTGTCACCAGGATTCTTTTTCTCTATGTCTACACCCTACCTGTCTCTGCTTGGCTTCGTTATTTCCTGCTGCAGAGAGGTCTTTTTCAGGTGTCAGGGAAGGTTCCCATCTCTAGCTACACCCTCCCCCACAATACTTGGACTGGAAGAAATCCCAGGAAAGAACAGTGATTGGCCAGACATGGTCCGAGGCCTGTCCTTGAACCATCGCTATGCCCAAGGGCATGAGGAGCAGTAATTGGCTGGACCTGGATTGCACACCATCTCTGCTCTTTGGGGTTATCAGCAGCCCATTAGAATCACACAGCTGATGTGGCAAGGAAGCGGTTTCTCAAAAGGAGGAGGAGTGATGGTGGTAGGTGATGGTGCTGGGGGGTCAGTTCCAAACAACAGGCTGTCCAACGACACCCCAGCTACTGGGCTTACAGCTGTCCTGTCATCCTAGTGAGACTCTGCCTGTATTTCTCACATTCCCATCACTGCCCCAATTAGTGGGCTGAGAAGTAAAGATGAAACCGGATACTGCGGCTTCCCCTCTTCCTCCTCCTCCTCTCCGGGCTCACTTCATGACAGCCATCACCTACCTGGGCAGGTGTCTCCTGATTTCCAGAGGCCCCAGGCTGGGGGTGGCAGGGGAGGCTTAGATCAGGGCGGTGATGGGCTGGCTGAGCCGTGTGGGAGCAACGGCAAAGCCAGCCCAGGCTGCTGAGGCAGGCAAGATGAAGGTGCCGTGAGGCAGATGCCCGAGGGCACGTTGCCCACTCACTGCCTGAATCTGCAGGAGGACTTGGTGCTTTCTGAGGGCCTGCGCTGACGTGCTCCGTGACCTTAGGCTAGACACGTAATTGCTCAGGGCCGCTTCCCCTCACCCTCCATCTGGAAAGCAGAATGACACAACAGAGGGGGCAGGAGCTGCCCCTTTGCAGGTGGGAGTTATGCAGGCTCTGGCTTAGAGGTTGGTGCTCTGGGAAAATGGCTCTCCAGCCATGCTGCACCCCTGAGTGTGGGCCCCTTGGGTCTGCCCGCCCCCCACCCCCACACTGCCTGCTCAATAGAGAGCAGGTCTCTGAAGAGCTTTGGTTTGAGGTTCATTGATTTCAACCTCCTGAACTATTTGCTCTTGGAGCTGGGCTGGGAAATGGATGACCCTTTTCACACTAGGAGTTGGGAGTGGGCGTGTGGATTTCAAGGTGCTTTAAAAACATGTGCTTTCAGAGCCTGTGGTGTCTAATGTCACAGAAACCTTAAGCAGTGGTGTGGGTTTAAGGGGTTGGTGGGGTTTTTATAATTGCTGTTCCCTCTGCTCCTCGCCTCTCCATGTTCAGCACCACGAACAGCTACATGAGGCCCCGGAACACAGACGCACCAGAGTGTGTGGCAGGGAGGTGGGTAACAGGTCAGGATACAGTCAAGCCGGGGAGGATTTCCCTGCCAATCAGGTATGCATCTGTTTTTACCCTCTGTCCTGTCAAGCCATGGAACATGATGCTCAAACTTCCATGCACTTTGCCAACCACCAAGAGTGGTACAAAGAAATGCATATTCCAGGACACCACCTCTGGAGGATATGAATCAGTGGGTCTGGTGAAGGGTGCTAGAAGCCTGCATTTTCAACAAACAGCTCAGGTAATCCTGATATTAATGGGACCAGATTCTGAGTGAGGGAAGAGGGTAGGTCTCTGGGTCTTCCATCTGTTTGATTGGAATAGCTTCACTTTTATCTACATTATACATTGAGGCTCTGGACAAATGTACATTAGAACAAACAGTCTCATGATCTCGAAGTAACTTGAAAGCCACTGAGCAAAAGCTACCTAATCACCTTGGCAAATTTTGAGTCCAGGCTTCCTAGCCTTGCATTCCATGACCCTAACTCCCCTCAGGGAGGTTTTAGCCACAAGCAGATCAGAATCTCCCAAACATGCTTCCTACCTACATCCTTGCCCCACAGTCTTCTTTTTACAGGAAGTCTTCCAGGACTATACTAGAAAGCCAGGATCCCTGAGAGTTCTGGGAAGCACATCTGGAGGACAAGGGATGGAAGGGGTGCCCTCTCAGCACATCCTTCTAAAATGTTACCTTTTAGTGAAATTCACCAAGGTATCATCTTGACATGATGGAGGTCTAGAGGAAATGGTGAAAGTAAGAAACAGGGGGACTGGAAGTTAAATGGTGTAGAAAGACCCTCCCTTCCCCACACCCTGTCCTTGGGTCTCTCCTGGGGACCTCATGATGATTCCGGGCAGGGGGAGTCAGGTGTTTGTCCGATCAAACCGTCCAGAAGGGTAGAGCGGGTAGACGCCGCTTCCCTCTGCCCAGCTTTCACACCATGCCACTTCTCCCAGGCACAAGCCTGGGCTCTGCACACTGGCTTTCCCCCAGCAGCATGAACATTGGCTGGGCTGAGTACCGGTGAGTGAGGCTGGAGGGGCCCACCTGCCCCAGTGCTGGGAGAGCTGGGTCTCTGGATTCTGTGCCCCTTGGCTTGGGGAGGAAGCAAGGAATGGGAGCTGGGAGCACGGGTTCTCTCATCCTGAGAGCTGTCAGCCTGACCAGAGCAGGCATTCATTTTCAGAATAAATAATCAACTCAAAAAATGTACCAAATTCATTTTCAAATTGGCTTGTCAGATGCACGTTTGCCCAGGACGAGTTGGTTGAATAAAATGTATCTTGGGGAGCAAGGTGAGCCAGCCTGTCTCATTCCCTCAGGGACATCTTGTAAATAAGGGCCATTCTGGAGGCCGGAAGCAGAGAATTCCCCAGAACAGATTGAATTCTGGCTTTGTCTTAATGAACGTCAATATTTATTACCAAAGGCGTTGTGCTCCTTGGAGTGATAGAGCATTTCACCATTTCAGCTCTCGCCGGTTGCCTTCCCAGGTACCAAATGCTATGTAATTGCTGCTCATAAAGGCAGCAGACAATATTGCCAGAGAAACTCACTTCTGGCTGTAAATCTTCATCATCAAAACCAGCAGAGCTTTGCTTGCCATTTGGACAGAGCGTCCCTGAGGGCAGGGCCCACCCCACCCAGGCTTTCCAGTTGTCCTGCTTCAGCAGGGGAACTCCCGAACCCCTCTGGGGAGAATGAGGTGCTCTTCCTAGGGTCAGAATGAGGACATTAGCCAGAAGGCTGGGAAGGCTGAGAGGTGATGGAAGTTCCAGCCCCCACCCCCCACCCAGCATCGAAGGAGAGAGTGTCACTCGTCACATAGTTGGAAGGGCCTGTGAGGTTGTCCCGTCAACACTCTCCTCTGCAGTGAGGATGCTGAGGCTCAGAGAGAGGTGGTTTTTGTCAAGGTCACACAGCTCTCAGACCAGTGCCCTTCACATTCAGCCACGCTGTCTCCTGGGGATTAAACATGGAGTGCCAAAGGACTCCTTGGGCCAGTGGCTGCCTGCTGGGGTCCATGGCTCCCAGTTGGAGATTCTCCTTGACCCCTGGTAGGTCTGGGGCCCTCCTGTCAAGGGGCCTGGCTTCCTGGGTCCTTGTACGGGGGAACTGCTTCTCCTAGTTGGTATATGACTACGACCTGCTCTCACCTGCCCTGGAGAAACCTATGGAAACCAACTTCAAACTGTACCCCTCAGCCAAATTGTTGTTTTGAGCCACAGTCCCACATAGAGAATTTGTACTGGGAAGTAGATTAGCTTCAGCTTTTCCTCAGTGAATAATCCAGTTGTTTCCCGTAGGACCTTCGTCCTACTAAGGGTAGAGGCATATGCCTCTCCAAAATGGGGTTTGGAAGGGCCAAGGAGAGCCTGAAATGCGTGAACCCGGGACACCGGGCCCGGCCAAGGTGCAGCTTCTGGTTCTGCTTCCTTTCCTCTTGCCAACTTGCTGAGGACAGAGAGGCCCTGGGGCAGAGACACAAAATGGGTTTTAGAGAGTGATGTCATGTGGTTCCCAGACACCAGATCGCTCTGCAGAAACTGCCTGGCTGCTGTTATGGGAGTTGTGTTGGAGAGAATTATAACTTTTGACAATGGACATCTCATCTTGCACAGATGCGTCCTTTATAGAATCTGCCAGCAAGATTACAGAGGCATCACAGTGTAATGGGAAGAGGAGTCAATAATTCTGGGGTTATTGATTGTAACCAGACCCATTCTTCTTTTTTAATTTATATTTTATCCACTTTTTTCAATCTGCTTTTTTTTTTTTTTTAAACCCATACTCACAAAAGCACCTGCTGGATCAAATGCAGTTGATTACATTTTAAAAATGATAGGAGTCATTTGTTGCCCTTAGGAGAGTCTGGGACGTGGCAGTATGTAGCCGGAAGGGGAGGGAAATGCATGCAGGGACCTGCATTGCATTTGGGGGAGTAGAAAAGAAGGAGGAAAGCATGGTCGGGGAGGGCGCAGAGCAGAGCAGGGGACCCCTCCTAGGCCCCCACCACTATCAGCTGACCCCGAGCTCCCCAGGCCAAGATCTGACGAAGACGTCACCAGATGTTCGGATCTCCTGCAGCTTCAGGCCTCACTCGGGTTGAGTGCATCCCAGAGGATAAATGCTCATCTCAAAGGGTTTACTTCCTCCAGGACATTATTCATGACAAGGCAAGTGGAGATACTGGGTGAGTCAGGGCAGGAAGACTGTGCACACAAACATCCAAGCACATGCACTCACGTGTGTACTCTCATGGGCATCTTTTTAAAATTTTATTAGGATATAGTTGATTTACAATGTTGTATTAATTTCTGCAATACAGCAAAGTGACTCAGCTGTGTATATATAGTATATACTGTATATACACAAAATATATTATACATGTATGTATATATACCTTTTTTCATTAGTCTTTCTCATTATGGCTTATCACAGGATATTGAGTATATATTTATATTGATATTCCCTGTGCTATATAGCATGTGAAAGTGTTAGTCGTTTAGTCATGTTCCACTCTTTGAAACTCCACGAACTGTAGCCCACCAGGATCTTCTGTCCATGGAGTTCTCCGGGCAAGAATACTTGAGTGGGATGCCGTTCTTTTCTCCAAGGGATCTCCTCAACCCAGGGATCGAACCCGTGTCTCCTACATTGCGGGTGGATTATTTACCATCTGAGCCCCCAGGGGAAGCCCTGTGCCATATAGGAGGACCTTGTTGTTATCCATTCTATACATAGCAGTTTACTTCTCCAATCCCAAATTCCCAATCCTTCCCTCCCCCACCTTCACGTACATCTTCATTACAAAATATTTACGTATAGGACATGGCAGACAGTTTGATATTTGTGATTCTTGGGTTGGATTGTATGGGGGGAGCTTGTAAGCTCTTAAAAAATTGATTATGCCTTTTTGATGTCCCCAATACCCCTTTTGTCTCCAATCCTTTATGCGGTGTAGCATGATAAAGCCAGTGGGCATTTGCTGAATAATCTGTGGTGAGTTTCATGGTTACTTGAACATTTTCTTCTTGTAGAGAAGGGACCAGGGACTTTCCCACTCATCAAAATAAGCACATCATGACCTTGATTCAGTATGTCTATCACCCTCTGATTGCATTTTCATCGGCTTCTCTTCCAGTCAAGGAGAGCCCAGCCTAATCAGCAGAACGAGATCTGTGATCATGAGCTAGGCCACAGAAGGCCCAAGTTCAGAGACAGCTTAGAGATTGGCTCCTCCACATCTGTCATTGTCCAGAAGAGGAAATTGGGTCACAGAGAGATGAAAATGACCTGTCCAAAGGCCAACACCTGGTTTGGATTTGGGTTAAAATCAGGAGCATTTCAGTGTATTTGCCTCACATACAATCAGTCTCTTTTCTTCCTCTTACATCATTTTCTTCTGTGGGCAACAGCAGGGCCTGGTCACCAATGTCTCTCTCCATGTCTCCAAACTTGCTCACAGCTGAGTCTCTCCTGTTTGCTTCTAGATGGATTAGAAAACAGCAGGGGCTGGAGGAAAGTATAAGAGGCCCCAATGGAGCTAGATTTAGGGTCTTCATTGCCCACTGACTCATTTTGTGCAAACCTGGACCACTTCTTTTCTACACTGGGGCTCATACTGACATTCTGTGGGATGAGGTTTTGAGGTCAAGTAAAGAGAAAGGATGAAAGGTCTTCATGTCAGTTTGTTTTTTGGGGCAACAAAAATACTTCCACAAGAATTCTGGATTGTATTTCCACATGTAGAATGTGGGGGAGGTTTGGGAAAGGATGAGAAAGAAAGCGGGGTACATAGAATTTTTTTTCTCACTCTAATGCTTCATAATATGAAACCTATAAGAATGACCATGAACTGCTGGCTGACCTTGACCTTGACCTTTCATCTGTCCCTATCAACGGCCCCTACTGCCAACTGCTCTGGCTGTTAGACAGAAACCTGCACTGTCTTTTTCTTTATCCTTGTTCTCTCTGAGATGATAACATTCATTTTAAGTTGAAAGGCCTGAGAATGAAACTAATCTCTTACACTTAATAGCTATGTGATCATGGGCAAGTCACTTAATTTCTCTAAATCTCAGTTATTTCATTTGTAAAGGAAAAGTAAAGATGCCTATTCTCCCTATCTTACTAAGGCATGGAGGACCAACACTGATTGAACGATAACATGGCTTGGGCTGGACTATACCCCATATAGCAAGAGAGTTATAAAATCAAGCTGTTTATTTTAGAGCAGTTTTAGATTTATAGAAAAAGATGGTTCAGGGAGATCTCACATAACCCACACCTGGTTACTTCTATTATTAACATCTTCTATTAGTACGGTGCATTTGTTACAATTAATGGCCCAATATTAACAAATTTTTATTATGAAGTTCACAGTTTATTTGAATTTCCCTAGCTTTTATCTGGAGAAGGAGATGGCAACCCACTCCAGTGTTCTTGCCTGGAGAATCCCAAGGATGGGGGAGCCTGGTGGGCTGCCGTCTATGGTGTCGCACAGAGTCGGACACAACTGAAGCGACTTAGCAGCAGCAGCAGCAGCAGGAGGGTTTCCCAGGTGGCTCAGTAGTAAAGAATCTACCTGCAGATGCAGTAAGTACAGGACATGCAGTTTCGATTCCTGGGTTGGAAAGAGCTCCTGGAGAAGGAAATGGCAACCTATTCCAGTATTCTTGCCTGAAGAATCCCGTGGACAGAGGAGCCTGGCAGGCTACAGCCTATGGTGTTGCAAAGAGTCAGACATGACTGAGTGACAGAGTGTGCATGCACGCAATGCTGTTTGGAGTTATACTTTGTCATTAAGAAAGGGACCTCCTCATTTAGAACCCTCCCCAGCCATGTCTGGGTCACACCAGCCCCTTCTTGTCCCTGGAATAAGACTCTTGATAGGGTTTTCTTTGAAATGCAAGAGGCTCTTTCCCTCTGGTCCACTGAGTCTGTCTTTCTGGTCACCTGGGCCTGACTCTAATGAGCTGTTAATAACATGACCATTACCTATGCAAATGAAGGAGCTGGACTGGGGCAGGAGGTACTGCAGTGACAGCCGGTTCCCTTCGAGTGCTAAGTAATAAATCATGTTGCTGTGGTTATTAACCGCCTTAACTAAAGTGTCCCAGGAGCTGACCCCCCCAAGGGCCCCTGGGTTCCTGGTTTATTTACATCAACAGCCCGTCTCCCAGGAGATGTTAAGCATGTGGGGGGGGGGTTAAACACCTCAGCTCTGTATGAAGGGAGCTGTGTGGTGTCAGGAGAAGGCAGCGGCATCCCACTCCAGTACTCTTGCCTGGAAAATCCCATGGACCGAGGAGCCTTGTGGGCTGCAGTCCATGGGGTCACTAAGAGTCAGACACGACTGAGCGACTTCACTTTGACTTTTTACTTTCATGCGTTGGAGAAGGACATGGCAACCCACTCCAGTGTTCTTGCCTGGAGAATCCCAGGGGTGGGGGAGCCTGGTGGGCTGCCGTCTATCAGGTTGCACAGAGTCGGACACGACTGAAACGACTTAGCAGCAGCAGCAGCAGTGGTGTCAGGAGCTACAAACAAACGAATCCAACTCTCCACTTGGGTACCGACTCCTGTGTGTTCTGAGACAGTTACTCAATTTCTCTGTGCCTCAGCTTCTCTTCAGGAAGCCTGTATGTGGTGGCTCTTGTGAATTTGCTTCTTCCTTGCTGGGGAATGGTGATGCAGGTGTAGAGTCTGGACTGCCTCATTCTCAGTTAACCTGTTCCTGACTTGTGGGACGGGGTAATAGGTTGAGATTTGTGGCCCCAGGAAACGTTGGAGGGTATTGGAGTTGTGACAGACACAGGCGTGCTTGTGGGTGGCACGCTCACGGCCACACACAGCCTAGTCCTCCCTATTGTAAGAAGAGGTGGAGGGATCAAAAAACAAACAGAGACGGAGGGAATTTATGGTTGGATGGGATATGGAGGAAAAGGCCTTCTTACAGTAATAAATACCCCAGTTGTTTGCTGTAGCAGCTATACCCTTTCCAAAATCAGGGTGAACATGAGGTGTAAAGGAGCCTTTAAATCTCCAAGACAAGTGACATGCTTTGTGCTTTTCCTCCCTTGTATTAAAGTGTCCTAAGTGTCAGGTGCCTGCAACTACCCAAACCAGTTTTCTGTTTCCTCTACATCCAAATTGTCAGGGCATAAGGGAGGTGCACCTTAGGGTGGCTGTCTAACTGAGAATGGTTTTCACGACTTTGGTGCCAGACCTCAGAATAACAAGTGGCATTTGAGACTCTAATAAATCAGAACTCTCCTCTCTGAGTTCTGAAACAAGTGGAAAGGAATCAGGGATCAATATATTGGTTTTGTGGGTGGTAAAGTTGAATAGGAAAATAAAGTTTGGATCTGAGGCTTAATGAAGTTTGGAACTTGAGTTTTCTTTCCTTCCCTCCTGGATTGAAATTTCCTAGTCATAGGTAGAAAATGGAGCGACGGCTGGCCTGCCCTGGTGAGCTTACTACATGGAGGAGACAAGAAATCTTGTGACCTCTGTGTAGGAAGATGAGAAAAGGTGAGATGTGAGAGAATATGCATGTCAAGAAGGAGACCAAAACTTTACTCCCTATCCATCTCATTGGTTCCCAATCCCTGTGCAGATATACACTAGGATGGCCTCATGATACCCACCCCTTCAGGCTTATGCTCTGTATAACCCTCTCCCCTGAAACGTGAGAAGGACCTGTGACTTGGCTCTGGTCAGTGGAACATGATGAAGGTGAAGGGATTTTGCAGAAGTAATTAAGGTTACAAATCAGTGGATTGGGAGTTAATTAGAAGGGAGTGGTCCTAACTTCAATAGGTAAAAGCTCTTAAAAGAGAGGCTAAGCTGTCCCCATGGAAGAAAAGCTATGGCAAACCTAGACAGTGTATTAGAAAGCAGAGACACCACTTTGCTGACACAGGTCTGTATAGTCAAAGCTATGGTTTTTCCAGTAATCATGTATGGATGTGATAGTTGGACCATAAAGAAGGCTGAGCGCCAAAAAATTGATGCTTTTGAACTGTGGTGCTGGAGAAGACTCTTGAGAGTCCCTTGGACAGCAAGGAGATCAAACAAGTCAATCCTAAAGGAAATCAAGGCTGAGTATTCATTGGAAGGACTGATGCTGAATCTGAACTCCAATACTTTGGCCACCTGATGCAAAGAGCTGACTCATTGGGAAAGACCTTGATGTTGGCAAAGATTGAGGGCAGGAGGAAAAGAGAGTGACATAGGATGAGATGGTTGAGTGGCATCACCAACTCAATGAACATGAATTTGAGCAAACTCTGGGAGATAGTGAAGGACAGGGAAGCCTGGCAATGCTGTAGTCCATGGGGTCACAAAGAGTTAGACATGACTGAGTGACTGAACAACAACAATAAGCTGTCCCCTGAGAGAGAGATTTCCCTTGCTGGCTTGATTTCCCTTCCTTCACCACACTGAAGGAAGCTTACAGGGCAAAGTTGTGGGATGGCCTTAACGATATGTGGGCAACTGACGAACAGCAAAAATTCAGGGTCCCCTGTCCTACAGCCACAAAGACATAAATTCTGCCAACAACGTGAATGAGCTTGGAAGCTTGTTTGTCCCCACTTGAACATTCAGATGAAAACATAGCTCAGCTGACACTTTGCTGCCTATGAGATCACTAGCTGAGGACTCAGTGGAGCTGTGTCTCCTGACCAACAGAAACACGTGAATTAACACATGCACTTTGTTTGAGGTCACTAAGTCTCTGATTAAAAGTTCTACAACAATAGAAACTAATAGTGCCTCCTTGGAGGGAAGTGAGAAGGGTCACAGTAAATGGTGGAGAATACAAGTTGATGTTTCTGTTATGGAAACAGTTCTTATTTAATGGACCCAAACTGCGTGGGAAGAGAGAAGATATTCTTCCTCTAGTTATACACAGGGATAACTAGTTATACGTAGGGATAGGTTGTTACTGACCTCAAGCCATTCTGATTCTTTTTGAATGGGATTTTTTGAAACAAAGAGAAACAGAATTTGATTGGAAATCAGAAACTAGCCATATTAATGTCTGCACCTTGCATAAGGTTCCATCAACTCACATAGTTGAGAATCCTGAGTTTTGATTGCTTAATTTTGCCTTCTGTTCAGTGAGATATCCCAACTATCTTTCTACTATATCTTCCATCCTGTCTTTTAAAGGAAAAAATTTAAATTAGCCAGAGCTGATTGTTCTCACTTGCAACCAAGAGAATTTTAATACCTGGTAGGACTTCCTGCTAGCCTAATTGCCCTAAATTAGTCCCATCAAAGTGCCCATCCACACAATTTCTCTTCTGGAATTAGAACTTCAGAATCTTCTCTGATCTCTTTGGTCCACTAATCCTCTGCCCTCCTACTGTCCTTGTTGCTGATGATCACACAGAGATCATTGCCTGCCTAGTCCTAAATTTTTGGCTGAAGGCTATTTCCACTGGTAACCCCAAATCTGGCTTAAGTGAGAGGGACATCCAATCTTCTCTTGGCTTCTTCTTAACCATGGGGCTTAGCTTTTCCTAATTCCCATCAGCCCAACTGAGGTCAGACTATGACTTTTAATAAGCATTAATTAAAGCACTCAGTATAATAGCAGTTCATTGCTTCTACCATTGGTTGTCCTCAGAATCCATGAGCATGAACCCAAATTCATAGCACTGTTCTCGGCTAGATTCCTGCCCAGCTGTTTTTCTGTTTCCCTGGAAGGTGCATGTCTTTCCCATCTTTCCTGATTCGAGACCAATTGATTCTGATTTTTCAAATGGTAAAGGATGAATTTTCTCTTCCACTTCAGTCTTTTCTTTTTCTTATCCCAAGATTGACTTTCAGAGGAAATTCCCAAGGTTGCCTCTGTCTACATAATCCCAAACACCAATACAATGGTTCCACAAGGCAATAACCAAAGTCTCTTTTGTTCAGTATTATATAATTATATAGGTCCCAGTTCTTCTTCAAGCATCTTAACGTGTCCTTCTTTTAGATTTGCGTTGGTAAAGTGTTTCTTTTGATGATTTTTTCCAAACAAAGGTATATTTCCCCCCAAAGTTAAGTTCCAGTCTCCAGTGGATTCCCATTGACATGGTTGGCTAATTGGTAGGTTGGAGAGAAATTTCTACTGAAAGAAGAATGAATTCCAGTTCTTTCTCTATCAAAGACTAGTCATAATAGCTTGAGCAGTCATTTAACCTTTCTAGAAACTTTGTTTTATCTGTAAAATGAGATGAATTATATGTTATTTTCTAGCCCTCTGCTTACCTAAGAGTTAGTAGACAAGATGTGATGGGGCAGTGACACGAGGTATAAGAAAATCTAGCTGCACTATTTGCAATAGGCAAGACATGGAAACAACCTAAGTGTCCATCAACAGGTGAATGGATGAGGATGTGAGATATTATATACATATATATGTATATATGTAATATATACACACGTATACATACAATGGAATACTACTCAGCCATAAAAAAGAATGAAATGTTGTCATTTGTAGCAACATGGATGAACTCAGAGATTATCATACCAAGTGAAGTCAGACAGAAAAAGACAAATAGCATATGATATCACTTATATGTGGAATCTAAAAAAATACAAATGAATTTGCTTACAAAGCACAAATATACTCACAAACATACAAAACAAGCTTTTGGTTATCATAGGGAAAAGGAGGGGGAGGGATAAATTAACAGTATGGGGTTCAGTTCAGTTCAGTTGCTTAGACGTGTCTGACTATTTGCGACCCCATGAACCACAGCACACCACGCCTCCCTGTCCATCACCAACTCCCGGAGTCCACCCAAGCCCATGTCCGCTGTGTTGGTGATGCCGTCCAACCATCTCATCCTCTGTCATTCCCTTCTTCTCCTGCCCTCAATCTTTCCCAGCATCAGGGTCTTTTCCAATGAGTCAGCTCTCCACATCAGGTGGCCAAAGTATTGGAGTTTCAGCTTCAACATCAGTCCCTCCAATGAACACCCAGGACTGATTTTCTTTAGGATGGACTGGTTGGATCTCCTTGCAGTCCAAGGGACTCTCAAGAGTCTTCTCCAACACCACAGTTCAAAAGCATCAATTCTTTGGCACTTCACATTCTTCACAGTCCAACTCTCACATCCATACATGACCACAGGAAAAACCATAGCCTTGACTAGACGGACCTTTGTTGGCAAAGTAATGTCTCTGCTTTTGAATATGCTGTCTAGGTTGGTCAAAACTTTCCTTCCAAGGAGCAAGCGTCTAATTTCATGGCTGCAATCACCATCTGCAGTGATTTTGGAGCCCCCGAAAATAAAGTCTGACACTGTTTCCACTGTTTCCCCATCTATTTGCCATGAAGTGATGGGACCGGATACCATGATCTTCGTTTTCTGAATGTTGAGCTTTAAGCCAACTTTTTCACTCTCTTCTTTCACTTTCATCAAGAGGCTCTTCAGTTCCTCTTCACTTTCTGCCATAAGGGTGGTGTCATCTGCATATCTGAGGTTATTGATATTTCTCCCGGCAATCTTGATTTCAGCTTGTGCTTCCTCCAGCCCAGCATTTCTCATGATGTACTCTGCATATAAGTTCAATAAACAGGGTGACAATATACAGCCTGACATACTCCTTTTCCTATTTGGAACCAGTCTGTTGTTCCATGTCCAGTTCTAACTGTTGCTTCCTGACCTGTATACAGGTTTCTGAAGAAGCAGGTCAGGTGGTCTTGTATTCTCATCTCTTTCAGAATTGTCCACCATTTATTGTGATCCACACAGTCAAAGGTTTTGGCATAGTCAAGAAAGCAGAAATAGATGTTTTTCTGGAACTGTCTTGCTTTTTCCATGATCCAGCAGATGTTGGCAATTTGATCTCTGGTTCCTCTGCCTTTTCTAAAACCAGCTTGAACATCTGGAAGTTCACGGTTCACGTATTGCTGAAGCCTGGCTTGGAGAATTTTGACATTACTTTACTAGCATGTGAGATGAGTGCAATTGTGCAGTAGTTTGAGCATTCTTCGGCATTACCTTTCTTTGGGATTGGAATGAAAACTGACTT
The DNA here is from genome assembly GCF_055505025.1 of Bos grunniens. NCBI lineage: Eukaryota > Metazoa > Chordata > Mammalia > Artiodactyla > Bovidae > Bos > Bos grunniens. Next base: position 26,881,589 of record NC_141179.1, read on the forward strand.
TTCCAGTCCTGTGGCCACTGCTGAGTTTTAACAGGTAAAATTACTATACATAAACTGTATAAACAATAAGGGCTTACTGTAAAGCACAGGGACATATATGCAATGTCTTATAGTAACCAGATAATGGAAAATAATCTGAAAGAAGTTATATATAACTGAATTACTTTACCGTATATTTGAAACTAAGACAATGTTGTTAATCAACTATACATCAATAAAATAATAAATACAAAAAAATAGCAAAAATTTAAAAAGAAAACCCAGCTGCTTTCTCAAGCTGTAATGCAATAGGAATCAAAATCTTCTTATGCCAGTTGTTCTGCTGATGCCTGTGGATCTGAATGGAGACTGACATGCACACTCATTGGGATGTTTATATATGGTGGGATTTACCCTCATTGGTGAAGGTACTGCCATTTCTCTTGTTCAGTCCAGTGCCTTTAAATCATCACTATCCAGGCAGGGCTTGTCTGTTATGCAAAAAAAGGCTGGAAGACTCAGCATCAACTGTAGGTAAGTATTGTCCAAAATCACTACAGATGGTGACTGCAGCCATGAAATTAAAAGACACTTACTCCTTGGAAGGAAAGTTATGGCCACCCTAGATAGCATATTCAAAAGCGGAGACATTACTTTGCCAACAAAAGTCCGTCTAGTCAAGGCTATGGTTTTTCCTGTGGTCATGTATGGATGTGAGAATGGACTGTGAAGAAGGCTGAGCACCAAAGAATTGATGCTTTTGAGCTGTGGTGTTGGAGAAGACTCTTGAGAGTCCCTTGGACTGCAAGGAGATCCAACCAGTCCATTCTGAAGGAGATCAGCCCTGGGATTTCTTTGGAGGGAATGATGCTGAAGCTGAAACTGCAGTACTTTGGCCACCTCATGCGAAGAGTGGACTCATTGGAAAAACTCTGATGCTGGGAGGGATTGGGGGCAGGAGGAGAAGGGGACGACAGAGGATGAGATGGCTGGATGGCATCGCTGACTCGATGGACGTGAGTCTGGGTGAACTCCGGGAGTTGGTGATGGACAGGGAGGCCTGGCGTGCTGCGATTCACGGGGTCGCAAGGAGTCGGACACGACTGAGCGACTGATCTGATCTGATCTGATCGTCTGCCCCATTCCAGCCCACCAAACTCTGCATTTGGGTTGTGTCTTTGCCAAGCACTCCATGTTGCACATGGGTTCTCTCTGCTCATAGGGTTGTCTGGTCTTCCTGTTTTTCCCTGTCTTTGGGCCCTGGGCTGTGTCCTCTTAGTTTCTTTCTCCACTGTTGGAACTCTCTGAACACTGCTGCCTGGCTCATGGGGCCATTCCAGCCTGAACCCTTCTACCTCCACGCCCTGCTTTCCCAGGTGGCACTTCTTACTTTGCCCCACATTGTTCCCCAGGCAGCAACTCCTAGCTGCGGGCAGGTCCAACTGTGTCAGGGCCCGAAACTGGGGGTCCAAGACCAGCTACTGTCACTCCTGAGTCTGCTCCACAGCCCTTCTGTCACAGGTGGGGTCCCCCGGTATCGTGTTGGCAGAGGCTGGCTTATGAGGGCGTGTCCTTCCTACCTGCCTGTCCAGCTGTGTTTGCGTGTACACATGATACAGTGCCAGACAAGCAAGTTCAGAGTCACTTTGGGAGATGATCAGACGTCTCAGTGAGTTTGTTTGAGTCTATCAGGGACGGCAATATCAAACAGAGGGGTTTTTGCCCCAGCAACAGGCCTTGGCATCCATCCAGGTCACTAAAAGGAAACAAACTGACTCATTGGAAAAGCCCCTGATGCAGGGAAAGATTGAGGGCAGGAGGAGAAGGGGACGACAGACAATGAGATGGTTGGATGGCATCACTGACTCAATGGACATGAGTTTGAGTAAACTCCGGGAGTTAGCGATGGACAGGGAAGCCTGGCGTGCTGCGGTTCATGGGGTTGCAAAGAGTCGGACACGACTGAGCAACTGAACTGACTGACTGGTAGTGATGGAAAGAAATGAGATGGTGGACATGTAAGGGGCACACTATTTCTTCCTATTCTCCAGTTGTTAGACTCCCACAAGGAAGGGAGACTTGAATGCCTACTATATGTTGAGTTCTTTACTACACTATTTCCGGTCTAACATTTCTTCTCTCCTCTATGGTACCTTCATTCACCCAAGTCATTATAGAGATTTTAGCTTCATCTCAAACACCTCCTGTTTTCTCATTCCCATAATAGTCATTCATTTCCTAAGACATATTTATTTTCTTTCTACCATGCTCATAGGTTGTAGATATCAATTACACTTATGGATAAGGAATGAAGCTCAGAGACACAGAAATCTTGCTGAGGCCACAGAGAGATTGTAGAGCAATGTTTTAATCTGGTTTCTCTTCTTCCACTGTCCTTGGCAATTTACTGATCAGTGAAATGCAGGAGACCCTGGTTTGATTCCTGAGTTGGGAAGATCCCTTGGAGAAGGGATAGGCTGCCCACTCCAGTATTCTTGGGCTTCCCCTGTGGCTCAGGTGGTAAAGAATCTGCCCCCAGTGTGGGAGACCTGGGTTCAATCCCTGGGTTGGGAAGATCCCCTGGAGAAGGGAAAGGCTACCCACTCCAGTATTCTTGCCTGGAGAATTCCATGGACTGTAGAGTCTATGGGGTCACAAAGAGTCGGATACGACTGAGCGACTTTCACTTTCAGACACTCATCGGCCAACAGTGGTGCTAGGTGCTGGAAGACGAGCCATGATCTTTACTCAGGGTCCCTGTAGTCCAGGAGTGGGGGATATATATCCCTCAAAGCCAGAAATCAGTGGAGGAGTTGCATGGTTTTGTGAGAACACAAAGAGGAGCTTGGCTAACTGCTAGAGGAAAGTTAGGAAAAACTTGGTGAAGGAGGTGACTTTGGAGCTGATTGCGAGAAGTTAATCAGTTAGACTAGAAAGCAAGGAGAGAGAACTCGGTTTGGGGAACAAACACAGACAAAGCCATGGACATAAGACAGAGTATGTGAGGAAAACCACAAATTCCGCCATCTGGTGATGTCACGAGGGTGTCAGGAAATCACATGCTGGGTGAGGAGTCTCAGCTTTTTCCTGAAGTCAGTGGAAAGGAGATGCAATCACAAGGTGCTTTAAAAGCAAACTGGAAGGCGTGCAGAGTGTATGCATGTGTATCTGTGTTGTGTCCTGTGCTCAGTGGTGTCTGACTCTTTGTGACCCTATGGGCTGTGGCCTGCCAGGCTCCTCTGTCCGTGAGATTCCCCAGGCAAGAATACTGGAGTGGGTTGCCATTTCCTCCTCCAAGGGATCTTCACGACCCAGGGATCGCACCTGCATATCCTGTGTCTCCTGCATTGGCAGGTGGATTCATTGCTGCGCCACCTGGGCAGCTCTGAGGATTTGTGTATTTCTGAGGAAACACTAAAGCTATGGAGACCAATTAAGAGGCTTTTCCCACAGATTATGGAAGAGATGATAAGGGTCTGGACCAGGCAACAGTAGCAGGGATGGTGAGGAGGGGCCGGAGTTGACAAATCACTGAGTTAGACAACAGAACAGACTCAGAGATGAATGCATGGGTGGGTGGGGGGGGGGTGGGACGTGAGGAAAAGGGAGGTGTTTGGGATTATGATGAAGTTTCTAGTTAAATAACTTGGGTGAGTGATGGTACCATTAAGTCAGATAAGGAAAAGGAGAGAAAAATAATGAGGTCAGTTTGAGAGATTTTGGTGAAGAGCTTCATGTGGGTGCCGCTGCTTTCTGAGCATAATGAGAAGGAGGGAAGATAGAGTCGGGGCAGTGGTCAGAAGTGGTGGGGGGCTCCCAGGACATGGTCAGGGCCCGGACTAGTACTCCTGGCCAGGAAGTCAAGGTTTGGATTGGAAGAAGCTGAAACGCCATCTGCAAGACCATTCCATGTTTCTGGGCCTCTGGTCACGTTGACGCCCTCCTCTACTTGTCATGAGTCAGGCCCTGACAGTCTCAATGGTCCGGGCGATTTATCAGTGAGTGGAAAAAGATAATTGACCATCATCTCACCTCGCCTCGCCTCGCCTCAGTTGATAGAGAGAAATTTAACTGCTTCATCCCACCATAATTTTATATAATTCTCCATCTTTTTCTTCCGAGTTTTTACTTAGAAGTTTACACAGGTGATGGATGATTCGCTATCAAATAAAAAAAGAAGAAGAAGCTAAAATATCATTGGACAGTTTAACAGCCTTTGAAATATAATGGTCTCTCAGGCTGGACATCCAGAGTAGCCAGAGAAGCCCAGAAGGTCAAGCTTTAATGAACTGATGAGAATTAGAGGAGGAAAGTGGAAGTGATCAATGCTCAGAGCCAGCTCCACAGTCCACTGACCTTGGGGGAAGAAGAGACCTCGAAATGTATGGACACCCCTTCCCAGCCCTATCCCCAACTCAGAAATGTTCATAGAGTTACCACTGGGGAGGGTGGTGGGCTAGGCTTGTGATAGGGAGTCGGGGTCCTGGTCATGAGGCTGTTTGCTCTTAGTCTGGTCCTTGTTTATAAACCCTCAGCATCATCCAGGCTTTGAGGTCTCAGACCCCTTAGCCAGACTCCCTCTGAACATCTGCCTTGGAGAAGGCCTGCCTCTGACCCATTCAGAGAACTCAAATGCTCCCCTTGCCTTCAGTTTTGTTTCCTGGGACCCTCTGACTTGCTCACTGCATCCCTTTGCTTCATCCTTGGAAGTGGAGACTTTGTAGCCTTCTTTGCACATAAACCTCTAAAGGTATCACTGAGACATGACAGGCTGAGGAGAGGCGGGGCAATTAACTTCTGGAAGTCTCTGACAGTGTGCCGTGCATTCTTCTAAGCACTAATCTCAACACTGTCTTTTGACTCTTTCCCCCAGTGCTCCCTTACAGATGAAGAAACCGTGGTCAGAAGATGCTGTGGCTAGCTGCCATAGAGGCTCCCCAGGATCCCTGCTCCCTGGCACTCATGTCCTTGTATAACACCTGTCCCTGGAGTGTGGACTGTACCTTGAAACTTGCTTCTAACAAACAGAATACGGCAGAAGTGATGGGGTGTCACTTCTGAGATTAAGTCACGAAAAGACTGTCACTTCCGTCTCGTCTTCTGCTGGTCCATCCTGATGGAAGCCTGCCACCGTGTTGTGAGCTGCTTTATGGGAAAGTTCACATGGCAAGGGACGGAGGGAGGCCTCCAGGCAATAGCTTGGGAGGAACTGCATCCTGACAGTAATCACATGAGTGAGCTTGGATGCATGTCCTCCTTGGTGGAGCCTGGAGAGATGACACGCTGATTGCAGCCTGGGGAACCCTGAGCAGAGGCCTAGCTAAGCTGCATCTAGATTCTTGACCCACAGAAATGGAAAGATAATAAAAGCATGTTGTTTTAATCCACTTAAGTTTTGGAGTATTTTGTTATGCGACAATAGATAAATAATACAAATTGGTCAAATAAAATTTGATAAGTGGTAGAATTCTGACTCAAACTTGGAACTGCTTGATTTTGAAGTGTTGCAATCTTTTCATGACACTATTTTGGCTAAAAAGAAAAAAAAAGAATGACATGCCTGCAGCTCCAGAAGGAGCTAGAATAGGAGGTAAATTACATCTGTTGGGCAGGTGGATCCTGAGATATGCAGAGGGCCAGGCTCTCATGTAGGAAATGTGTATTGTCTTTACCTATTGGTGGGCCTGCCCAGGGTTGCTGCAGAGTGACAACCCTCCCCCAAAAAGGTCTTTCCCATTAGACAGATTGCACTTAGGAACGTCTACCCAGAAGCCCTCCAGTTGATTTAAGCATCTTTGCTTTTAATTTTTGGTAGCTTTCAGGGGGAAAGAGAAAAATAAGGTTAGTTTCCTGAAGTGTAATTGTTTCAGGCAGTTATTTATTGATGAGAAAGAACAACATGCCAAGGAGGCCGGGTTTGGCTGTACAACTCATGTTAGCCAAGGCGCAGGTTAGAGGGAAGGTAAGCCCGCCGTCAGTCTGCATTTGTCCAGCTCCATAATTAACCTGTGCTCCAGGCCTTGGAGTGGGGACAGGCTTTGCTTCCTTCCCACTGAGGGTTGCTGAGCTCCATGGGGCAGGGGAATCACCCTCTCTGACATGATGCCTCCCATGGGGTTCTATGGTCCTTGGAGCTTCCTCTAAGGTTCTAAAAACTCTTGAGCCTTAGCCCCAGCACAGGGAAAGGGTAAAGCTGGCAGCTTCCATTGTTGATGATACGGGGTGCACAATTTTAACTTGAGTTGCCACTGAGTTATGTAAAAGTATTGTATTTGGGTGAGTGCATGCATGCTCAGTCATGTCCGGTTCTTTGTGACCCCATGGACTATAGCCCACCAGGCTCCTCTGTCCATGCAAGAATACTGGAGTGGATTGCCATATCCTTCTTCAGGGGAATCTTCCCTACCCAGGGATAGAACTTGTGTCTCTTGAGTCTCCTGCATTGGCAGGTGGATTCTTTACCACTAGTGCTACCTGGGAAGCCCATTGCATTTGAGTGAGATCATGGGAACTCGCTTTAAGTTTCCTCATGTACAAAACAGGGGGAATTATAGAACAACAAATCTCACAGGACTGATGGAGGAATCAAATGTGATAATGTACGAGGAAATTTGTGTGATATAAAGCACTCTGCAAATTGTGTGTGGGAGTGTGTGTGTGTGTGTGTGTGTGTGTATGTGTTCCTGTGAACTTGGTCAAGTTGGAGTTATACTCGTGGAGAGGACCCAAAGGAATCAGGCGATTAATCTGATGAACCCACTTGACTAGAAATTAGATTGGTATGTGTCAGAGAGGTTTTCAGCAAAACTTTAAGCAAAATTCCTGCCTAAATAGGAATTTAAATTCTTGAAGACACAAGAGATTCCTTCACTGAGATGATCCCACAGCTTTATATAGTTCTGAAATATTGTTCCTAAGAATGTGCATGTGTTACTTTTCAATTAAAAAAAAATCTAGCTAGAAGTGTGTCACGATGTAAACATACTAGTCATATGCAGGTCTGGACCCTAGCTGTACATTCATAATAATGTAAAGAATTAAGGCAGTTCAATTTTTAATTTGGTATTATCATTTAATTAAATATTTCTGTGTCTATGTGTTAACAAGGAATCAGGCACGCTGCTGTCCTTGATATGTTGATCTTTCATCCTCATTCTTGCCTCTTCATTATCATTATATGGCTAACAACTCCTCACTCAAGACAGGAAGAAGAAAGAAATCTGTCCATTTTACATTGGAAAGCAAAAAAAAAAAAATCCCAGAAGCCCCTGTTGAGAATTCGCCACATGTCTGCTCATATTGTGTGAGCACCTGAGAAAATAAGCACAGGTCTTTTTTCTCTTTTTTCAACATCAATAGCAGTTAGAGGGCTAGAGAGAAAGGAGTTAGAAATGTCTGTGTTAGCACACCAACCAGGTTTTCCACAGGGTGTCAGAGGCAACTGGTATTAGAACAGGAAGGATCTGATTTAACCTCATAAAAAGAGACAGGAGGCCCAGAGAGGCTATTGCTTGTCCAAAGTCACAAATGAAGTGAGCAATACCTTCCGTGCTTGAAGTAGGTATCAGTGGATTGTCTCCATCTTTCACATGGGTGATGAGGCATTTGAGGAAAGTTCCCTTACACAGAATGCCTGGAAAGCTTGAGTTTCAAAACACATCTGTATTTTCTTTTTAGATAGTTATGTGGTTTCTAGAATATAGAAGTAAATTAAGTTATAGAGATAAGCGATTGACTACTTAGGGTTGTCTCCTTGGCAGGTGGTCAGAAAGGTTTAGGGTGAGTAAGCTTGTGAGTGCATGCTCAGTCACTTCAGTTATGTTCGACTCTTTGCAACCCTGTGGACCACAGCCTGCCAGGCTCCTCTGTCCATGGGATTCTCCAGGTAAAAATACCAGATTGGGTTGTCATGCCCTCCTTTAGGGGATCTTCTTATTCCAGGGATCAAACTCGCGTCTCTTGTGTCTCCTGCATTGCAGGTAAATTCTTTACCACTGAGCCACTGGGGAAGTCCGAGTAAGCTTACTGAAGCCCAGAAAACCGTGTGCTTCTTCATTATAAAGTCATGTAACTTTGGCACTGTGTGAAGGGGTTGAGTGGGGGATTGAGGGGTTTAATTCAGGCCCAGCAGCAAATAATTGGTGTGTGCCCACACTTTGCCCAGTATTGAATTCGGTCCTGTGATGGAAAAAAAACAAGTGCAGTTCAATTCAATTCTGTTCACCATGACCCAACAAACACATATTGAATGTGCTTGTTCCAGGCATGATAAATATATAAAGATAAATAAATGATGCTTTCCCTCCAAGTGCTCATGAATAGAATGGACAACTGAATAACTCACTAAAACACTGTAAAATACTTGCTGAAATATGACATGAATGAAAGATAGTGAGAGTTCAGTGGACCCAACCAGAGAGGCACTTATAATGATCATTCCAGAGTCCAACGGGATGGAAAAGAGATTTATATCGTAATGCTGTCAAGTTCTCCAGAATGAATAAACTTATAGACTGACCAATCTGGAGTAGTTGGATATGGACATTTCAGAGAATACTATGGAAATTAAGAGGAAAAAATGTCAACCAAGACTAAGCTCACTCAAAGGAGACTTCCTGGGATTGTGGACCTTGTGCTGAGCTTGGCAGATGGTACTTGAAAGATACAAGGAAGGATAAGGGATCTGTGGGAAGTGAGCTGAGTTAAGGAGGTGGGAATAAGCATGATGTGTTTGGAAGCCTTGCCTGGTCATGAAGAGCCCTGGGCAGCCTCTTTTCTACTTCCTTCAAGATCCCTGGGTTCCATCCCTGGGTTGGGAAGATCCTCTGGAGAAGGGAATGGCTACCCACTCCAGTGTTCTGGCAAGGAGAATTGCATGGACTCTATAGTCCCTGGAGTCGCAAAGAGTTGGACACAACTGGAAACTTTCACTTTCACTTTCAAGCTCCAAGTCACTGAATTCTAAAGTTTTCTCACATAGTCCTAAGCCAAATGATTTCACTTGACCTTTGAGTAAAGGAGTCTATCCTTATGTTCGTTCCTTAGAAAAAAGTAGAATGGTCAGGGACCCTGTGGAATGGCTCAAATCCTGGGAAGTGACTCACTTTAACCCTGATCTCAAATCTGGAAATCACTTACAAGTGATTCTTAGCTTCTTCACTCCACACACACCCAGAAGGATAGATTAGAAACCAGAAAATTAAGACTCTTGCCAGTATGGGGAATATGCCTGTGTCATTCCATACAGAAATCTGCCTCCAAAGAATTTTTCAGAATTCAGTGTTCATATCCTACTCTGTGTAATTTTTAGATTTCTTCTTTCAGGGTATCTCAAGATATTGAAAGTTCATGAAAAGTTCCAGATAAAGATACAGGATGTTGAAGAATCAATAACATTTGTTGAGTGCTTACTAAGTGCCAGGCACTGTTCTCAGGACTTTCCATGTACAACTCATTGAACAGGGAGAAGACACTGTTGATGAAAGTCTTGAGCCTTCGTTGCCTGTAGCTTAGAAATAGTGCGCTGATAAAAAAGAAGGAAATCATGCAGTTGGCAGCAACACGGATGGATCTAGAGACGATCGAACTAAGTGAAGTAAGTCAGAGAAAGACACACACCCTATGATATTGCTTATATGTGGAATATAAAATATGATGCAAATGAACCTATCCATGAAACAGAAACAGATTCACAGACATAGAGAACAGATTGCTGGTTGCCAAAGGGGCGGTGGGGTAGTGCAGGGGATGGAACGGGAGTTTCCGGGTAGCATATGCAAGCTATTATATATAGAATGGATAAACAGCAAGCTCCTACTACATAGCGCAGGAAACTGTAGTCAGTATCCTGTGATAAACCATCATGGAAAAGGATACGAAAGACAGTGTATGTAGACGTATAACTAAATCACTTGGTTGTACAGCAGAAATCAACCCAACATTGTAAATCAACTATACTTCAGTAAAAGAAATGAAAAAGAAACCAAACAAACAGTGGGCTGGCAAAATGCAAGAAGCTATCTGTGCAAACACAGCTCTTGATAATGGTCAGGAAGAGACATGACCATTGGGCCCATGTCAAAGACTTTATTGATTTCACCCAACATTTTTGTTCCTGCCCCTGTAGCCATTTTCGTTTTCTTTCATGTAGAAGCCGAAGCTTTCCTGTCCCCGTGAACCATTTAGGCTGCAGCTTGAAAAACCATCACTCACACCCACTTCCTAGAAAGCTCTTCCCTGGGCAAGTGGCACTGTTTGCTGAGTTTCTGAGCGGAGCATACTGAGGCCAAGGTATGGCCCAGAGCCAAGGGCAGGATGGCAGTCAACAGAACAATGTCTGATTGTCACGATGGCATGTTGGAGTAAAGATACCCTCACTCTGCCAAAAGAGAACCTTCTTCCTGTCTCCAGTAATCATGCAAACTAGACTCTTAAAACAAGATTAGGCTGAAGCAGGACCAAAGTTGGAGTCCCAGTTGTTCTATGACTTCATTGAAAGCTCCAGTGCCAGCAGGAAGAAAAAAGAAATCAATACTACATTTCCTTCATCATCAATTTTTGCTTTTTGCTAAGTGAAAATGCTTTTATTCCCTTTCTTGTTCCCTCTGCCATCGAAGATGTTTTCTCTGCACATGTACTATCCTTACCCCGTACTGTCATGACAGTTGTGCTCATTCAAAGAGCTCCATGGAGGACGGTGTATGGTATGCCTTTCTGTAATAAGCATTTAAACGGCAGAGGATGCCATCTCAATGCCCCAAAGATTTCCTAGTACAATAGTCCTTGCTCAGCAGGACTTTCTGCCACTGCAGCAGGGCCCTAACATGTACTGCTCCATGAAACTATTGGCTGCTCCGATTTTTCTGGAGTCAATAGCGGCACACTTACTCTAAGCAGCTCTCAAGGCCCCAGGGTCCCATCCCATCCCCATGCACTATGCCAGGCTGTAGCACTGTGTCTTGTAGAAGGGAATCCAATAGGTGAGGCGGGCCTGTCTTGAACTCATTCATGGGCTTTGGTTACAGGAGCAGCAAAGGGACCTCATTATAAGCTGTTCTCACCTGTTCAGTTACAGAAGAGCTGAAAGGGTTTTGCTGAACAATGCAGTGAACTGGCTTGCAATGCAGTTCCGAAGTAGTGACCTTTATGAGCTCTCAATGAGCTCCCGTTGCTATTGGCTCCAAGACGGTCCCCATCCAAGACTTGACACACTTGGCGAGATTTGGAAAGAAAGAAAGAAAAATTTGCAATAGAGGATAAAAAAAAAAAAATACAGCTTCACGGGCTGAAAACTCATTTCCTGAGAAGCCAGGGGCACATCGCAAGCTCTCTGGGACTCACCGAGCTCCAGGAAGCTCGACCAGTCACTTAATAAGTCATTGAGGACGTGTGGTTTAATTAACTCGCCCAAAATTCCTCCTTTCCCTTTCTCACTTTTGCTATTAATATTTTTCGATATCTGATAATGCAGTGTAGTTAATTCTTTCTGGCTCTATAATGAACACTGCCATAATGAAAAAGGTTAGCAGTGCTTCAGGCAGCTTTTAATTATCCAGCCGAGCAGGTAAAAGCACTTTATTCTTCTCTTTTTTCTCCCCCTTACGTAGTAATTAATGGAGGAGCTCAGTGGCACTTACTGTACCTTTTTTGTTTTCTAATGCATGATGCTGCACGGAACAGGGAGGCCTTCCTATACCCTTGTTCCTACCAGCTGGGAATGTTGCGGGAGGTATGGCTGTATCTCAGGCCTCTGGCTTGTGGCATGTAAGTGCTTCTGCTGCTGGCTGAAAGTTTATCCAAGTTAAAAAATCAAGTTAACTAGAGTTGTTGTCATTGTTCAGTCCTTCAGTCGTGTCTGACTCTCTGCGACCCCATGGACTGCATCATGCCAGGCTCCCTTATCCTTTTCATCGTCTCCTGGAGCTTGCTCAAACTCATGTCCATTGAGTGGGTGATGCCATCCAACCATCTCATCCTGTCATCCCCTTCTCCTCCTGCCTTCAATCTTTCTCAGCATCAGGGTCTTTTCCAATGAGTTGGCTCTTTGCATCAGGAAACCAAAGTATTGGAGCTTCAGCTTCAGCTTCAGCATCAGTCCTTTTAATGAATATTCAGGGTTAATTTCCTTTAGGATTGACTGGTGTGATCTCTCAAGAGTCTTCTCCAGCACCACAGTTCAAAAACATCAATTTTTTGGCACTCAGCCTTTCTTTATGGTCCAACTCTCATTTGACTCCTGGAAAAACTACAGCTTTGACTATATGGCCCACATGGACCTTTGTTGTTGTTACCAGCTGCTTGTCTTGCTGTCTTCTGCCTTTGGACCTGTGCCCAGAGATCACCCCGCTTCCACCAAGTACTTTGATAGCTCACTTGGCTTAGCTTTATGGTAGACGTTTCCTGGTTCTATAATGGGACCATCTTCCTTCTGCTTCCCAAGATAACAGCAGACTTGACATTGCTCTCCTTACTTTACAGATAGGGAAACTGAGGCCCAAAGTCAAAGCAACAGAGATTATTACCTCCCTCTTTAAAGCAGTGTTTCTCACCTAGAGAAACACTGATATTGATAACACCTGGAAATATTTTTGTCATCATAACTGGGTGACTGAGGGGACACAGTGCTACCAGTATCTGGTGGGTAGAGGCTAGAGATGTCACCAAACTTCCTATAGCACAAGAGACAGTCTCCCAAGACACAGAATTATCTAGTGTTAAAGTGTGGAGGTTGAGAAAACTCTGATGCAAGGACATTGTCTAGAGGAGGAGCTGGTGATTTTTAAAATTGATGTCACACTACTATTCATGGTAACATCTGCTACTTGTTGAATATTTACTGAGCACAGTTCTAAGTCATCACACTCATTGACTCAGTTCTCAAAACAACCCTGAGTGGCAAGAATTATTATTCTAACTCAGAATGAGGAAACTGAAACTAAGGAGGTACTGAAATTTGCCAAAAGGCTCCTGGCAGAGGACATTCCTAGTGGCTCAATAGGTAAAGAATCTGCCTGCAATGCAGGAGGTCTGGGTCGGGAAGATCCCCTGGAGAAGCAAATGGCAATGCACTCCAATATTCTTGCCTGGAAAATTCCATGGACAGAGGAGCCTGGTGGGCTACAGTCTGTGAGGTCACAAGAATTGGATGGCTTAGCAGTTAAACCACCACCACCCTGGGCTTCCCTTGTGGCTCAGCTGGTAAAGAATCCACCTGCAATGTGGGAGACCTGGGTTCAATCCCTACATTAGGAAGATCCCCTGGAGAAAGGAAAGGCTACCTACTCCAGTATTCTGGCCTGGAAAATTCCATGGACTGTATAGTCAATGGTGTTGCAAAGAGTCAGACACAATTGAGTGACTTTCACTTTCACCCTGGCAGAGTGAGTGATGGGACCCGTGTCAGCTCAGCCCTGGGCTTCTCCTGCATCCCCCTCTCTGCATGGCTTCCTGCAGCCCCACTAGACAGGAAACTCTGTCTTGCCTGGGTAGCACCAAGCACAGAACAAGGAACCAGTTACTTTTTAGATGGTCAGAAGCCTCAGTTTCCAGAATTGCCAAAGAAAAGTAATTTCCAAAATCCTGCCATTTGTGACAACATGAAGGAATCATGAGGGCATTATGCAAAGTGAAATAAGTCAGGGAAAGACAAATATTGTATGATCTCACTTATATGTGGAATCTAAGAAACCAAACTTGTAGAGACAGAGAAGGGAATGGTAGTTGCCAGGGGCAGGGGTAGAAGGTAGGGGGAATGGGTGGAAGTTGTCAAAAGGTATGTGTGTGTTTATGTAGAGTAGTTTCAGTCATGTCCAACTCTTTGGACTGTAATTTTCCAGGCTGCTTTGTCCATGCAATGCTTCAGGTAAGAATACTGGAGTGGGTTGCCATGCCTTCTTCCAGGGGATCTTCCCGACCCAAGGATCAAGTCTGTGTGTCCTGGTTCTCCTGAATTGGCAGGCAGATTCTTTACTGGTAGCACCATCTGGGAAGCAGATAGTACAGACTTCGAGTTATAAAATAAAAAAATATCCTAGAGATGTAATGTACAGCATGGTTATTACAGTTAATAATCTCTATTGTACATTGGAAAGTTGCTAAGAGAATAGATCTTAAGAGTTCTCACCATAAGGAAAAAATTTGTAACCATATGGGGTGATACATGTTAACTGAACTTACTATGATGATCATTTTGCAATATATATGTACAGCAAATCATTATGTTGTACAACTTAGGATAAAACAATGTGATACATCAACTGTGTCTTCAATAAAACTGAAAAAAATAACCTTGCTTCCTTCTTGTTCTCTCCAGGGTTAAATTCAAGATTCGAGTCCAGTGGCTTCAAATATTTCTATTCATTGACATATGCTCTTTCTCCCCTCTTATACCTATGGAGCAATCTCTGACATGCACACACACCATTCATTCATTTATTCATACACTCACTCAAAAATATTTGTCAAGGGTTGAAGATACAAAGGGGAAAGAAATATATATAGTCTCTATTCCAAAGTTACTAACAGTCTATCGGGTCAGAAAAGCCAAAAAAAAAAAAAAAAATCATTCTATTACAATGTGCTTAGTTCAATGATGGAGATGTAACCAGGCTATTAAAGAAGTACAGAAAAAGGGCCCCTGGTCAGCTTCTAGGAGCCTGGGAGTCATGCAAGTCTCCCACAAGATGGTAACTGTGCAGAGTGTGAAAGGCTGAGATGGAATTAGTCAAATGGAGAGATAAAGAAGGGATCATGTGAAAATTCAGTCTCAGAAGAACATCTGGAAAAAGTGAAGTAGTCCTGTGTTATCAAAAGGCAAGGCACACAGTGAGGATAAGAAGGTAGAGGAGTAGGCTGAAGCCTGAAAGGGGAGCTTATAAATGCTAGGGAGACACTGATGAGCAGAATGGGCTTTAGTGTTCAGGTTATAACCCTTAGGGAAAGCTATGCTTAAACCCTCATGGAAGACAGGCTTGAGGGACATGAGGCTGGAGCCAGGGAGCTGGGCCAGGATGCTGTTGCAGGAGTCCATGTCAAGAGCCTAAACTGTTTTGGAGTTAAAGTCAGCAGACATAGGGTATTTAGATCTAAGAGCTAAAGGAAAAGGATATGTTGTTTTGGGACTGGTTGCATGAGTTATTACCTGGGGCACATCGGGTAGATCTCTCTGTCCAGTGGACCATGGACAAAAATGAACTTGTAGGGAGAGAGATGGGATGGAGACACAGATTTTGGAATCATCAGCAGAGAAGTGGGATTTGCAACAATGGGGCACAGCTGAGTGAATTGGCCCAGTGTCTTCTTCAGTCCACTGGTCTGTGACCAAAGCACTGGGCTGATGTACAGACAAGGCAGTGGGGAGGCCACCCATGGAAATGACAGGAGGGCATTCAGAGAACTCACTGCAAGCTGGCAAGCTGAACAAACAGCACCCCAATAAGGCAAGTGCACATGGCAATCTAGCTTGCTATGCTCTGGATGATCACTGTAGAGGCTCGGTGGGAAGCTGCCATTTGTCCTCCTAATATGAAGGGGATGGCTGTTCATTGCAATACAAGGTCAACTGTTGGCCAGCTTTACAGTGCTCATGGCTTAGACTTGAACTACTGTTAATCGGAATATTTACTGCAGGGCTGTGAACCACGGGAAGCTCTATCTGGCATCTGTAGTCCTGTCCCAGGATGGAAAGTTGTTGGACTTTCCATATCATCCTTCTGTCTACTACGTCCTGCTGCTGCTGCTGCTAAGTCGCTTCAGTCATGTCCGACTCTGTGCGACCCCATAGACGGCAGCCCAATAGGCTCCCCCATCCCTGGGATTCTCCAGGCAAGAACAATGGAGTGGGTTGCCATTTCCTTCTCCAATGCAGGAAAGTGAAAAGTGAAAGTGAAGTTGCTCAGTCGTGTCCGACTCTTCATGACCCCATGGACTGCAGCCTACCAGGCTCCTCCATCCATAGGATTCTCCAGACAAGAGTACCAGAGTGGGGTGCCATTGCCTTCTCCGCTACTACGTCCTGGTCCTTCCTAAATGGCAGAATGTGGTGTCCACAGTCACATGCTCAAGCATGATTGTGATCATGTAAACACATACATCCCCACACCCCCACTAACATACGCACAAGCTTTGAGTTAGAAAAACATGCCCTTCCCTATTAACACCTGGCACCTGGTATGATATAAACCCAGCCTTAGTAATTATTCAAGGCTTTTCAGCAGCTTTCTTCTGACCAGTGTTGATGGCTGGTGCCAGTCACCATAACTAGGTGTGAATTAACGCAACAGCATTCATGCCTCACAGCCTCCTGGGCTTGTGTTTGAAACACAGGGCTGTGTTTTAGAGCCTTGGATAAAGTTCATTAATAGGTGCGAGCACAGTTCTCAAAGGGCAGTTCTGCCATATTTCCAGTCACTGTTCAGAATTCTCATTAGCCAATTACCCTGCTCCTGTCTTTCCAGCTCCTGCAGTAATGTGTATTTTAAAGCCTCTGATAAGACACAGCATGTTTTAAATATACCTTAATGTATTGGAAATGCACGAGCCCCCTTCGGGTTTATATATCTTAACCACGGCCAATTTTGTAAAGTTATAAATAAATGTTACAGGCATCGGCTGCAGTAGTAGAATCAGCTGGGGATATTTAAAAGCCAGTCCAAAGTCTAACTTACCTCTAATCTGAGGTATAAAGCATGGTGAGCAAAGCAGGCAGGAATATGCAGATGATTTCCTGGTAATAAAATTGACAACCTCGACGTATGAAGTGAGATTGAGTGGGTATAGGCTTGGTGGGGGCAACAGCTTGGTTGAACTAACAAGCATTTATGCATTGTGGGAATAAAAAAGAAGAGAACCATGGTTCTGACTGGTTTATAAACAGGACAGAAGGGTTGAAGTGAACGGTCCTGCAGGAGGGCAAACTGTTATGGGGGACAAATTGGGAGGATTCAGATGACTCTCTGAAGAGCTGGCAATTGAGGTGGACTTTGAAAAACGGGTCTGATTTCATGGCAGAGATTGGAAACTAAGCGGTGGGAGACAGGGAAACACAGGACGTTTCAGTGTAGGGTGGACAGTTCAGATGGGTGGGAGGAAGTATCTGGCACATGCAGCCGAGCAACGGGAAATAAGTCTGAAAGGGTGGGTTGGGGTCAAATTGTATGAGGTCTTGAACTTCTTGAAAGAAGTTGTGGATGAATTCACTAGGAAATGGAGAGATAATTCAAAGCTTTTAATCAGAGGAAGAATAAGGTAAGAGTTACATTTCAGGGGAACTAAGTTGGCAGCAGAGTTTACAAAGGACAAAAATGGAGACACGCAGGAATTGAGAGGACCAGTTGGGGAGCTTTTGAAATAAAACACAAGAGAGAGCAGGAAGGTCTGAATTACGGACCTGAATTAGTCTAGCAGTGGGACTGCAGAGAAATAAGTGCCTCTGAGAGATATCAGGAGGGAGGATTAACATGCAGGACTGTGGGCTTCTGATTGGATATGATGCATGAATACTGAGGGCCACTAACGCGGGCAGAGTGTCAAAGACGGCACCCACGTTGTTAGCCCTGGTAACTGGTACCATGAGCTGAGCCTTGAACAGACCAGAAGTAACACTGCCACAAAGATAGACTGACTTGAGAGTGGGCCATGGGTGTGGAGGATGAATGAAATGTTCCAGTCTCGAAAGACCTACAACTCCTGCAAGGGCCTGAGTTCACAGATAGTCGCTTGTGAGGTAGGAGAGCAGATGAGACCCATAAGGGGCAGAGGCTAAAGCAAAATGAGAAGGCTAAGACGGAGATGCCGTTATTCAGGAGACGCCCTGCCTTTTTGCCTCAATGTAGCTCCTGTAAATGGGGAGCTCTTGACCAGCACTGGGAATATCTAGTCATTTTCAAGATCTAATTTTGCCATTGTTGTTCTTCTGTAGGACAAGAGAAGAGAGGAAACAAGGGAGCCAGAGTCCACAGAGAGGTCAAGACAGAATGGAAGCTGCAGGTTGTCCAGGAGGTGGTGAATGGGGAAGCAATGGAAGGGAAGGGATGAAATAATATTTTTCTCTGAGGATTCCTTCTACAGGGCCCTAGGAGTCAGTCTGAAGATATTCCCCACCCCCAGGGGAGGCGAGAGATATATTAGTAGACATGGCTGCTATGTGAAAGAAGATTCTTGAAGATGATGGTTAGCCAGAGAAGTAGACCATTAAGAGGGGTGTGTGTGTGTGTGTGTGTGTGTGTGTGTGTGTGTACATACATGCAGTTATGCATGCACTTATGTACATGCATATACATATGCTTCATATACTCAGATATATGCACATACATACATATATATACATTTATATCTACACATCTCTGTCTCTCCATCTATTTGTGTACCTATCAACCTACATGTCTAAGTGATTTATTACAAGAGTAGGACCTTACACAATTGTGGGAACTGCTTAGTCTCTGTAAGGCTGCTAAATTTCATCTGATGCTGGAGCCTCATGTCCACAGGAAGGCAGCCGTGAAGGGAAAGAAAGTGAAACTAGCTCGGTCGTGTCCGACTCTTTGCAACCCCAAGGACTGTAACCTGCCAGGCTCCTCGTTCCATGGAATTCTCCAGGCAGGAATACTGGAGTGGGTTGTCATTTCTTTCTCCAGGGGTTCTTCCTGATCCAAGGATCAAATCTGTGTCTCCTGCATTGCAGGTAGACTCTTTACCATCTGAGGCACCAGGGAAGCCATGAAGGGAAGAAAGACATAATGTGGGGAAAGAAGGACAAATCGAACTTCCAAGAAAAGCTGGAATCTGCAAGGATGGACCAGCTGGAATCTGTGCTCATTCTCACCACCTCCAGTCATGAAGAAATAGGTAACCCACAGCAAAGGTGGCTACTCTCATGATGGGGTAAAAAATTACCGGATCCAGTCGCTTGAGGAGCTGAGGGAGGGCCCAGAGGAAGGTGCCCAGAATCAAAGAGAGGTGAGAGCAGATAGCGAGTGAACCCAAAGATCTCCTGTCCCAGCTTCTGAATGTCAAAACCACCATGGCTGTGGCTCCATGCTTGCCCACCAACGCTTTAAGGAAAATCCGTCTCGTGGCTTGTCTAACCAGAGACATACAGAGAGGAGTTCTGGGAAATGAGGCTCATTTGATCTAGCTGATCTGACACGTGCAGAGCCACCATGGCCAAGGGGAAAAGGGGAGCAGCCTGAGAGATGAGTAGACTAGTGTTCTGTCTTCTCTAGTCGTCAGGATCCAACTCGCCAGTGTGGATCTGGAGTTTGACTCAAAGCTCCCTAAGTCAAGGTTTACATCCCATCTCCCTTGTTCTCTCCCACAGCACGTAAGGACAGGCTCCTGAGTACTGTTAGTCTCCAGGGACTGTACTATTTTATATGCATATATATTTTCTTTGCGCACGAGCTCAGTTGCTCAGTTGTGTCCATCTCTTTGCAACCCTGTGGCTTGTAGCCCTCCAGGCTCCTACGTCCATGGAATTTTCTAGGCAAGAATAATGGAGCAGATTGCCATTTCCTATTCCAAGGGATCTTCCTGACCCAGGGATTGAATCCACATCTCTTCCATCTCCTGTATTGATGGGCAGATTCTTTACCACCGTGACACCTGGGAAGCCCTGTATTTTCTTTACTATTCAGCATAACCTTAAATAGAGAGTAGTATTACTCCCATTTTACAGATAGGGAAACCAAGGCTTTGGGTGGTCAAGTAAAGGGTTAAAGACCACACAGCTAGAAAGCTGACAGAGTCTGTATTGCAACCTCAGTTAATCTGACTCCAGGGTTTCTGGTTTTAAACACTACAGACTCTAAAGCATCCCAAGTTTCTAGCAGATTTTCTGATGGTAGGATTTCAATAAATTGTAATTAAATGAATGAGTGGGTTTATGGATGAGTGATGGGCAAATGGAGGGATGAGTGGACAAGTGGTGGGTGGATGGATAGATGGTAGAACTAAGGTATCTGGGAGAAATGGAGATTGCAGGAGAGAGACAGGCTCAGGGGAGAATTTGTGTGGTATTTACGAAAGGTTGTCTTTGATCAGGTAGGGGAGAGAACCAGAGGAAAAGCCAGACAACTGTTGAGCCCAGCTTTCCTTTTGCCACTGAATTAATCCACAGACTCTTCCATGAAAAACTATGCTTCCAGTGGGTCATCACTCGTATTGAATATTATTTACCAGGGCCCATGTAAGTGGCAAACCACGGATCAAAGGCCTGATTCCTAAATCTGCCTTCATAAGCAACTTGCTGTGAACTTGAGCGTCTAATTCTGCCTCTGTTCCAAGTGTTAATGGTGCTTGCCAGGCCATTTTGCTGGGTTCTGGTTTTGACTCTGTGTCCTGAGACTTGACCTGAGGAAAATTAACCCATCTTTTTATTTCTCAGTTACTTCCGAATGACAAGCCATTAATGTAGGAGCTGTACCCCTTAGAAGTAGGAGTAGACCCTGGGCCCTTCTAGATTGCTTCCGGAAATGTGTGCATTCTGTAGGACAGGTCTCACCGGAGCCCTTCCTTGGCACCAGCCTCTCCCAGCTGGGGAAGTGGTGCCTCCGCATGGGAGCTCATTGCAGAGAGGCTTAGTCTGCCCTCTGTTAGAAGCTTCCTGGGTATGGGAAGTGAACAGCTCCCATCCACATCCTCCCTCCTCCTTGGCAAGCTGCTGTCTCCTGTCATTGTGAGGTCCCAGGAGCCTGTGACATAATCTGCTCTCTCCCAGGAGAGACTCTGGACCACAGTTGTGAGCCCTGAGATTCATAAACATGCAGGGAGGGCTCCTGTGCCAGACACGGGGGCTGCTGAGCTAGGATGATGGGCTGGGCTGGACCAGCCTTGCTGGGCGTGGTTAGCCAGGGCCTGGACTGGGGGGATTTTTCCCAGGGTCTGAGCACCCTGGGACAGAAGCCCAGCACAGGGAGACCCGTTAGCCATCCTTAGGAGTGAGGAGCTGTCATTGGTATGTCTGCATTCTCCAGCAGTGTGGACTCCAGAGTCTTAGAAATTCCCCTGGCAGCTGAGCATCCCACTGGCCACAATTAACCTGCTCAAGACTAGGTCAGCAACTTTGCAGGGAATGTTTGCTGATGGCATTCTACTGGGTATGCTGGTAGTACTGACTCTGGTCCCCAGAAAGCCTGGCATGTCTCTAGTGGCAGAAGAAAGCTAGGAGCAAATTCTGCCAGCATCACAGAATCCTTAGGCTGAGTGTGACATTTAGAGGTCACCTGGTCCAGCCATTTGCCTGCAGGCATACTTGGACATAAACCAGCTGAGACAGATGAGAATCTGTTCTCTCTCCCTGCCTTCAAAAACCTTCACACACAGAAGGACATTTCATGTATAGCCTTAGTATCTAATATTCCTCAACCCTGAGACAGTTGTTTCTGAGTGCTCATCTGTATTCCACTTGCTCCCAAATGATTCTCTCTTTGATTTATATCTCGATAGAGATGGAAGGAAGAACCCTTTGCATGTTGTATGCAGTAGGCCTTGGATCTTGCTCATGAAGACATCTCCAGAATTCACTGTGCTTCTTCTAACTCTGCATTAAGTGACATCACTTTGGTAGCTTGAAATCAGCCATGGTGGACTTTTCAGATGACTCAGTGGGAAAGACTCTGCCTGCCAATGCAGGAGATGCAGCATATACTGGTTTGACCCCTGGGTTGGGACGATCTCCTGGAGAAGGAAATGGCAATCCACTCCAATATTCTTGCCTGGGAAATCCCATGGACAGAGGAGCCTGGCAGTTGACAGTCCATGGGGTCACAAAAAAATCAGACATGATTTGGTGATGAAACAACAATCAGCCATGGTATTTACACCATGGAAATGGGCGAACACCACAGATTAGGGCTTTCTTTCCTCCCAGAAACAAATAGGGGTTTAACATTTCCCAGCATACAGCTGGTCTTGGAGAGCAGTAGTCCCCGGAACTTGGGGGTCGACGCTTCTGTGTACACATCACCTTAGTGCTCTCAGATGAAGCTCACTCTCTGGCACGACTGTAATTTTGCAGCGAGCAGAGGCTGTGACTTGCATTCACCCCCTGCCCAGGACTTTTTCTACAGCAGCTGCACGTCTGCTGTATGCCAGAGGAATGAAGGACACATATCAGATCATCAGGCTGAATGACTCTAGTTTTCATCATCTTAGTCCTAATGCGATCCCACGGTTGGAGTCAGATTTGCCAAGCAGGAGATATGTTTATCTCAGTTGACTTCAGAGTTGTGCAATTCAATTCGAGCAGGGTTTGAGAGACACCTTCTCCACGTTCCCTGGGTTCTAGGCTCAGGAGGAGGGCGTGTCTGTGAGCTGCTACAGCCCATTACTTCTATTCTCAAATACATTACAATTTGATTTGTAAGTTATGCATACCAGCAGAGAGCGAGGGCTCGATATTAATATTCTGGAAGACTTGCGCTTGAGGGATTTTGAGTGGTCATAAAGCATGGTGGTAAGAATGTGGGGCACTGGGGTCAGATTGCCTGTGTTCTGACTTCAGATCACCACTTAGTATCTGTGCAACCCTGGAAGAGGTGCCTGCCATCCTGCACCCTGCGCCACCCCAACTCAGATTCCTCATTCTAAGAGTACAGTGAAATCTAGCTCACACAGTCATTATCAGTCAGTGCTTTAATGCTTATAAAGCACATAGCACATGGCCTGGGATGTAGCAAGTGTAAAATATACAGCAGTTGACATTTTAATGGCCTCTTTTTAAAAAAGTGAATAAACTAAGGCCCAGAAGTGGAAAAATGACTGTTCACTAGTGGCGGAACTGGGATTAGCAGCAATAACTGATTTAATCAGTAGAGGAAGGTACATCCTTCAGTGACAAACTCCCAGATCTCAATGGCTTGGCATAAGAAAGGTTGTTGATTGTTTATGCAAAGTCAGACGGGGACCAGGGGACTCTGCTGCATTCTGGGGCTGTGTCTTCTGTTACTCATGGTGTCCAAGGCTACCACGGGGAGGCAGGTAGAGCTGGAGGAGCAACCTCCTACTGTCTTGGCCAGTCCATTGGTGAGAACCGGCTACATGGCCCTACCCAAGAGTGGCGGGCATCACCGGCTGGCACAGGTCAGTTGGTGAACACAGTGCCTGGCATACCCATAAGACAAAAGCCAACACATAGGGGGAACCTGGTGAAGCGCTTAATTGCAGGACAGATACTATGTGTGATGGTGATTAAGTGTCTACTGAGGGGTAGAGACAAGTGTTATCAGAGATTAGAGGAGGGCAGATAAGAAAGGACGAAAGGGCAAAACAATGCTTGTTGAGAGGGTAATACTATCTCAGGCCCTGGGACAAGAGCAAGTCTGAGAACCATGCGTAGATCAGTTGTGGAGGGGAGAGAGTCCCTGTGAAATCAGCATGGACAAATGGGGGAGCCTTTCTGCAGTGATGGTTGTGATCCCCAGCCTTGGTCACCAGGGTTCAGGGTGCAGGCAGAGGAGGACATCACTGTGAATAATGACAGTTCCCCAAAGCTCAGGCTCCTGCCCCCTACTCTGACACTCATCTGGGGAAACTTCCAGAGAGCTCAGCTTCCTTCATGAAAGTGAGAGTCGCTTAGTCATGTCCAACTCTTTGCAACTCCATGGACTATACAGTCCACAGAATTCTCTAGGCCAGAATACTAGAGTGGGTAGTCTTCCCCTTTTCCAGGGGATCTTCCCAACCCAGGGATTGAACCCAGGTCTCCCACATTGCAGGCGAATTCTTTACCAGCTGAGTCACAAGGGAAGCTCAAGAATACCAGAGTGGGTAGCCTATCCCTTTTCCAGTGGATCTTCCCAACCCAGGAACTGAGCTGGGATCTCCTGCATTGCAGGAAAATTCTTTACCAACTGAGCTATAAGGGAAGTTTCCTTCATAGACCCTGAAGTAAGTGCTGTCTGGTGAAGCTCAGTGTGGTGGGAAGAAGGCTGGACATGGCATCAGCAAATGCACATCCCACCTTTTTCTGTTCCCACTTTGGCCCCTGACTGCTGTGTGACTCTGAGCAACCTCTCCACCTCTCTGAGCTGTGGTCCCCATTGGTGAAAAGAGGAGTTCCTACTGGCCTTTTACAGATCTGATTTTCTGGGGCTCTCAGCCTCCCATAGCCGTCACTGATAGGATATTTTGGTGGTAAAATTTTTTGGAGGGCCAATCTGGAACTCTCCTTTGGAGGAGATTCAGAGGAGGGGAAGATCTGACCAGGAGATTCAGAGGAGGTGAAGATTTGACCAGAAATACAGTGATTTAGACGGTGAACAAGATGGAACATGGCATATGCAAATCTTTGGTGAGGGGCCAAGCTTACATCAGAAAAGACTCGGGATAAGGAGACAGCCCTGGAAGCTGGGCCCGGCCTCATAAATCTCAGCACTGACATATCAATCAGTCAGTTCAATCAGTTGCAACATTCTTTTCTTTTGGAAATAAATAAAGATGAAGGCAAGAGATACCACCCAAAGAGGAAACCCTGAAGCAGCTTGCAGAGTCTTACTGCCACTGAATCCTGGAGCTGGGCTCTGATGAATGGTGCAGGCTGCGTTTGATAAATCATGTCCCTCAATCCAGCGGGTTTAGGCTCTTGTTTCCTAAATGGGAACTTAATGCTGTTCACTCATTCATAGGTAGGAGGCTGCATCAGAAAGTTAATATATAAAGCTGTTATTTACAAGGGTCTCCATGTTTGCTTTTTAAAAAATAAACTTATAAATCACTTGCATCTCAGATAGAAACTTTTCTGGTATAAATTGTCTCCCTCTTCCTATAAATCTCACATTTACAATCCTTCCTGATCAATCAGACCTCACACGTCCAGGGAGGGAGAGCTGGAAATAAAGAAGCGGGACTGTGACTGGGAGGCCAGGAGGGGTGGCTTGGAGGGGCTGGAGGCACAGGGCTGATTTGTTCCTCTCTTCGCCTTGGAGTCTTTTTATTTATTTATTTTATATTCTTTCTGGCTCTGGGAGTCCACTGATGAAAAAAAATTTCAAGTCAATAAAATATGCAACAGGAGATGGATTCTGGGCTGGTTTATTAGGCAGTTTCCTGTAGAGCTCCCAGGGCGGGGAACTCACAGACCTCCACACCCTGCCTGGTTCTCATCGCACATTAACCCTTGGGGTGCCGCCAGCCGACCTCACGGGGCACAGGAGCCTCCAGCACCCCCAGGTCCCTGCTGCAGTCTCCACTGGCTCCTCTTCCCACCCCCGAGGTGTCCGCGGACTCCCCGATGGCTGCAGAGTCACCACCAGTCCCCTCCCTTCCTGCCTCTATTTCTTTAGGAAGCCACCTCCTCCAAGAAGTCCTCTCTAACATCACATATAAGAATTTATATTAGGTCGGTGAAAATGTGCATTCAGGTTTTTCTGTAACAGCCTCTGGGAACCCAAATGAACGTTTGGGCCAAGCAATATTAGCAAACAGCAACAGCAAACCACAAAGCAGGTAATTTACCAGAGGATAAATTAATAAAGGAGTGGCTTGTGTTCTTAGGAGTCACTCCCTGCTCATACGTAGACAGACCGGGTCTTTGTGGATGAGGAGGGGCCCGGGACACTGATGTTTCTCCTGGGGTGGGCTCCCCGAGGGTTCCCCTGGGTTCTTCCCTCTTTCTCGAGCACCAGACCCTCCAAGGTCCTCATTGTTCAAAAGGGCTTTTATCTATTTCTGCCCCAACCGCCCCTGTGCCATCCACCTCCCTCTAAGCCACCAGCCCTGAGGAGTTCACACCTTCCTCTCTGTCCTGGCTGACTTTTTCAAGAGGGAATTTGTTTCAAAGAATGTCTTCATTGAGGAATTGAAGTGGTGTCATTTTAACTAGGGGGGTGCCTCACTTAACGCACTGAATAGATTTCTGAAATGTAAGTGAAATGAAAAAAAAAATCCTTTTAAAAGCCCAGGGATGTTCTACTTAAAGCAATCTTATGGTAAGTCCTTTCATGAAGAGTTGCTCTAGTCCTGAGCAGCAGATTTGCAGTTCTGTCTCTGCTGGACATGTCCACCTGCTTAATAGCAATACTAACAGTACTGTCAGATTGGCTGTTTGTTGTGTGCCAGGCACACGCATGGGTGGGTGTGCCTGTGTGTAATTTTCCCACCACAAGCTTGTGTATAAATCCTATATTATCCCCATTTAACAGATAAAGGGGGCTTTTCTGGTGGTCAGTGGTAAAGAATCTCCCTACCAACGCAGGAGACATGGGTTTGCCCCCTGGGTCCGGAAGACCCACTGGATAAGGAAATGGCAACCCATTCCAGTATTCTTGCCTGGATAAACCCATGGACAGAGGAGCCTGGCAAGCTGCAGTCTATGGGGTCACAAAGAGTCAGACACAACTTGGCATATAAGCAACAGCACCAGGTAAAGAGACTGAGACAAAGAGAAATTCACACGGGTCACAAGTGATGAATTAAGATGAAGTTTGACAGCTCAAAGTCAAGGTGCATAAAGTCAGATGCGTCCTATTCCCACCTTAGTCTGTGTAAACCTGCCTTTCTCTTACCTGTTTGTCTAGCACAGTTCTCCCATTTGTGGGCAGGGCTAAACCTTAGAGCAGAATGTTTCTTCTCACTTCTTTTCCTGCCCTGCCCACTCAGTCAGTTGTCAAGTCTGTTGATGTGACCACAATTCCACTCTTGTCACTTCCACGTTCCTTTGTCCCTCCTCTCCTCCCTGCAAGGACCTCTCTTGTTTTCTTTTGCAGTAGCTTACCAACCAGCAACCCTACCCAGTCTCCTTGTGCTGTGCCCACCCTGCCCACTGTTTGCAGAGTGACCCTCCTAAACCATCAAGGCTCCCGTGCCGTGTTCCCTCTTCAAAACCAACCAGGATCCCCTGCCACAAGTAAAGCCTGCCTTCTTGCTCTGGCCTGCAGCGTCTTCCAGTCGGTCCTCCGTATCCACCCCTGCCTCCCCCATGCAGTCCTCACCGTGCATGCTCCCTCCACACCCTGCTTCCGCCGTTCTCTTTGCTTAAGTAGGGGCAACCATGGCTCTCCCTGTCTCCCATTGTTAACATTGTCCCTGGACTTCCAGGGAATGCTCTAGCCCTCTGGAAGACCCATCACTTTCTGCCCTGAATATAAACTTGATCCATGTTTTGTCTCTTTTTGTTAGCCCCCTGGGAGCTGAGATCTGCCTTATCCAATTCGTCTGATGCTTTGTGCAGTGCGCATGATAGGTCCTGGGATACTGAGGTGTGTAAGATTGTGACTGGGCTCTGAAGGAGGAAGCCTTTTGTGGGGAAGAGAAGCCAAAAAGGCACAATTACAATCCAGCATATTGGAGTAAAGCCAGAGGTCTTTACATGGATTTGCAGGAAGCACAGGAAGGGAGGTTATTGTGGCCTCAGTCCCTTGTATCCTGTGTGTGGGTGCTAAGTCACTTCAAACATGCCCCACTCTTTGCAACCCCCTGGACTGTAGCCAAGCAAGCTCCTCTGCCATGAGATTCTCCAGGCAAGAATACTGGAGTGGGTTGCCAAGCCCTCCTCTAGGGGATCTTTCTGACCCAGGGATAGAACCTCTGTCTCTTACTGCTCCTGCCTTGCAGGTGGACTCTTTACCACTGAGCCACCGGGGAAGCTGCTTTGTATCCTGTAATACAGAGCAAAGTGCCCTGCCTTTATTGCGGCTGCAGGAAATGTTTATTTAATTGAATAAGTCCTCAGTGACTCATTTGTTAAAAGTGATTTTTAAATATTTGGTTGACTTAACTGAACTGGGGTGTATATATATATATATATATATATATATATCAGGTGTCCATGCATTCTATTATGAGCTAAAGAATGATTGTTGGTATATTGTTCTGAAAAGCTTCTCAAGACTGCTAGGTATGTCCCACGTGTACATTATGAACTCCTCAAGGATTTCTCTGTTCCACTTCTTTATTCTCCAGAGAACAGTGAGTGACGGACTAAAATCCCACCCATATTCTTACATCCGAGTAAGGGGGTCAACCCTTACCTTAGTGCGTGTGGGCGTGCTAAGTCATTTCAGTTGTGTCCAGCCTTTTGCGGCCCCATGGGCTGTAGCCCACCAGGCTCCTCTGTCCACGGAATTCTCCAGGCAGGAATACTGGAGTGGGTTGCCATGCCCTCATCTAGCGGATTTTCCCAACCCAGGGATCAAACCTGTATCTCTTATGTCTCCTGCATTGGCAGGCGGGTCCTTTACCACTAGCCTTTACCGTAGACGCTCACCTAAACATGGATGACCTTGGCCTGATTTTCCACTTTGGAGGATAGAAGACTGTAGAGATAACTAAATCTTACTCTTTAAGACCTTTCAAAAGCCGAGATGTAGATGATGATATTGTTTATTCATTGGTGACCTTGGATAGGTCCATTCAAGCTTCCTGAACCCAGTCTGTTTATCTATAAAATAATACCTACCCTCAAGGGTTGGTGTGAGAAGTAGGTAAAACAGTGAGTGTTATTTGCCTGCTACATTTCCTAGTGAAATGAAGTTGCTCAGTCGTGTCCGACTCTTAGTGACCCCATGGACTGCAGCCTACCAGGCTCCTCCGTCCATGGGATTTTCCAGGCAAGAGTACTGGAGTGGGGTGCCATCGCCTTCTCTGCACATTTAAATTTAACAGATAATAGGTATTATGGCAGAAATACTATTATTGAGTATAACCATGGACAGAGGAGTCTGGCCAGCTTTGGTCCATAGGGGTGCAAAGAGTCAGACATGACTGAAGTGACTGAGCGCACGTGCACATGGCAATCACTGGGCTAGGTAGGCAGTGATAATTAAGACAAATTTATTTTTTGCTCTCAAAACAATCACAGTCTTGTATGGGAGAATTAAAGATAAAGGTGATTCGAGTGCAATGTATTGGGGAGGGAGCCCAGGGACCACCCAGAAGGCCATCCTGTAGGAAGTGGCAGTTATACTGAGTTGGAGAGTGGCTGTAAGTTAACCAGCGAAGATGCGAGGGAGGGATCAGCAGGGAGGTGTTCCAGACAAAAGCAGTGGCAGTTTTCCAGCAAATTTTAGTGTTCCTGTAGAAGGAAAGACTTCGGCTAAACTTTTGACCAGGCAGAAAAACGATGGAATTAATGGCGTAGGGAAGTTAAGACATTTCTCTCTTTAGGGCTCTCAGCCAAAGGGATGAGTCGCTTAAGCATGGCACTGCTTGATGTTGCAGGAGTGGCTGGGTGGGGAAAGGCTGGAACACGAATACAGAGTTCGTAGTTTTCAAACTATTTAAAAAAATCCATCATAACCATCTCTTCAGAAGAAAACTTTCACAGAAAAAGAAAATGCAAAGTAGTGGTTCTCTGGATGGAAGACAGCACTGTTTCCAGACTCCTGCAGAGGGGCTCCCTTGAGGCCTTCTCTCATACCACAACGGCACTTGGGACACTTCTAATGGATCCGCTGGATTTCTAAAACCAGATCCTGAAAAGCCTTATTTGAAAGGCAAAGAGTTGGCTGGCCAGAGAGTGAAATGATGTTCTCCAAGTCTAAGAACCAATTCTGGCATGAAAGCCAGTGATACTCTGGCCCCTGCATAGTTCTCTGCTACATGTGTCTGCGTGTTGAGTCGCTTCAGTCATGTTGGACTCTTTGCGACCCCCATGGACTGTAGCCTGCCAGGCTCCTCTGTCCATGGGATTCTCAAGGTAAGAATACTGGAGTGGGTTACCATGCCCTACTCCAGGAGGGTCTGGATCTTCACTACCCAGGGACTGAATCCATGTCTCCTTCATCTCTTGCATTGGGAGGTGGGTTCTTTATACTAGGGCCACTGGGAAGCCCCCTTTACTACACAGAGCTTCCGAAAGTGTCTTCCGTCACAAGGTTGTCTATACCTTTCTAAGAGGCTACGGGAGCATCAGTCTTCTTGCTGCTATGGTGCAGTAATTTTTGCTCATCTCAGTTCAGTTGCTCAGTTGTGTCTGATTCTTTGTTATCCCATGGACTGCAGCACGCCTGGATTCCCTATTCATCACCAACTCCCAGAGCTTGCTCAAACTCATGTCCATTGAGTTGGTGATGCCATCCAACCATCTCATCCTCTGTCATCCCCTTCTCCTCCTGCCTTCAATCTTTCCCAGCATCAGGGTTTTTTCCAATGAGTCTGTTCTTCCCATCAGGTGGCCGTTGGAGCTTCAGCTTCAGCATCAGTCCTTCCAATGAATATTCAGGACTGATTTCCTTTAGGATTGACTTGTTTTATTTCCTTGCATTCCAAGGGGCTCTCAAGAGTCTTGTCCAACACCACAGTTCAAAAGCAGCAACTCTTTGACGCTCAGCTTTCTTGATGGTCCAACTCTCACACCCATACACGACTACTGGAAAATCCATAACTTTGCCTTGAACACCCCATGAACAGAACAGTATGAAAAGACATTTTTTGCTCAGGGTCTGTCTTTACTCCAACAGGAGACACAAGTAGATTGTCCAGGGATGTTTCCTAAAGCTCAGATCACCAGGGAATGAACCAATGACAGCAAGAGCTCCCTTCTTCTAACAGGAGGGGCTGGGTTTTAACTCAACTTCCTATGGGACTGGAGTCCCTGTTCTCCCAGCAGCCCAAATCCACCTTTTCACAAAGTTCCCAGGTGCTAACAACTGGCACTCTTAGATAACTCCCTACACAGCTGGCACTTATACACAGTCTGCCTGGCACCTGGGTCAGCCTGTTTATCCCGTTACCATGCCGCTCTGCTTGTACTGGAAGCAGCCTCCTTTCCTTAGAGCATGACTCTGTAGTCTGATCCAAGGTGCCTTGACCCGTGGGAACTGCAGGGCTTCTTTTGCTGGCTTTGACTTGTAAGTTTTTCCAAAAAAAGTTGATCCTTCACCTCTATGATGTGATATTATAATGTTTACCTTCTCCCACCTTGACCTCACATCCCATTTCGTTTTCTAGCCTTTCCAGTTAGCATTTCCAGTAGAGATTGGGGGTAAGTATGTGGGGAGATGCAATCAGGGGGTTCTTCACTGGAAAAGTCTTCAGAGTCAGACAGACCTCTCTGTCTCCCTCTTTCTTTGACCTTGTCCATCTTTGGAAACACCATTTGCCTTCTAAGAGGACTCCTCCAGACCACCACCCCCTCTGTCTTTTTGGATCAAAACCATAGTTTATTTGTAAACATATTGTATGTGTCAGTAATCCAATTAACAATGCTTTAAACATTTCCTTGTATAATATTAACATCATACCAGAAACAAATTCCACCATACTCAGTTACAGTTTTGGTGTTTTAAAATCTTTAAAAACAAATGGTATTGGAAACACTGAACATAAAAGAGAAACACAAATGGCAGAGAAAACTTGAAACAACTAAAAGAAACTGATATTCTCCCAAAAACAAAATCATCTGATTACATATTTTATTATTTAATTTTTAAAAAAGATTTAATATGAATAATTTCTTTTTTTTCCACTTTTTCCTAATTGACATACAGCACTGTATAAGTTTAAGGTATACAGCATAATGATTTAACTTAAGTACATCACAAAATGATTATCACAATAAGTTTAGTAAACACCCATCTTCTCATACAGATGCAAAAATTAAGAAAAAGTTTTTTCTAGTGATGAGAACTCAGGATTTTCTCTCTCAACAATTTTCATATATAACATATAGCAGTGTTGATTTTATTAATCATGTTGTACATCTTACCTCTAGTATTTACTGATCTTATAACTGGAATTTGTACCTTTTGACCATCTTCATGATTACATATTTTAAAAGCAGAAAAGCAATCAAGGAAATCAGAAGATCATATATTTTTTAACAACATAAGGTTACATTTCTTTAGACCAATGTGAAAGGTGAAATTGTACCATATTAAATTCTATGTCCGTTTTTATATTTCTTATTTCTCAAGTTTGTCAATGGTTTAAGCTACATTAAATGCAGAAAGAGGCTTCCCAGATGGCTCTAGTGGTAAAGAACCTCATTGACATATCCTCCTTATGCAGGAGACATAAGAGATGTGGGTTCAATCCCTGGATCAAGAAGATCCCCTAGAGAAGGGCTTGGCAACCGACTCCAGCATTCTTGCCTGGAGAATCCCGTGGACCGAGGAGCCTGGTAAGCTATGGTCCATACAGTGGCAAAAAAGCAGACACGACTGAAGAGGCTTACCTTGCAAGCACAAGGGCAGAAAAGAGGGGAGGTCAGACGCTTTTCTGAGTGATGCCTTCAAATAACCAGAGTCTCGCGAGAGAGGTGTCCAGGATGGAGGGCTGGAAGAAGTCTCTTGCCGACTTACCCATCACTCCTGTAAGTACCCCTCCCTCACTTGTGACATTTCCCACACTGCACATAGTTTGTTGGCCGCTTACAGCTTCACAACCATCGACAGCCTCTGAAAAAGCTGGGACAGTATTTGTTTCATCTGTCCCTGTACAACAGACCTAAGATAGTCCTAAGTCACCACAGTGGCCTACAAGACCCTACCAGTTTGGCTGTCCCATCCCCCATCACCTCTCTGATCTTGCCCCTGTGTCATTGTCCCTTGCTCATCCTCATTCAGCTACAAGTTTCAACTGTTTTCTGAACGTTTGGGTCCACCGCTGCCTCAGCGTCTCTGTACTCGTTGTTCCGTCTGCTTCCGTGCACTTCCCTCCCACAAGTATCTCCAGAGTCGGCTGTCTCACTGTTTACTGGGCTTTCGTCAAATGTCACTCTTTCTAGAAGGCCATATCTGACTACCCATTAAAAAGAAAAGGTACAATCTCTTTGTAGGAGGTATATTAAGTTAATCTTAATGCACTCCAATACACAGTAGGTACAGACAAACACTTTGATTCCATTTATACAAGGTACCTAGAAGAGTCAAATTCAGAGTCAGAAAGTACCCTGGTAGATGCCAGAGGCCAAGTAGGGGATGGAGTATTGGGGAGGGGAGATTGGGAGCTAGTATTTTATGGGGACAGATTTTCAGTGAAGGAAGGTGAAAAATTTGGGAAATGGATGATGTTGAGTTGCACAACAATGTACTTAGTGTTACTGAACTGTAGAGTTAAACATGGCTAAAATAGTATGTTTTATATTATGTGATTTTCACCACACACACAAAAATCATTAAAAAAATCAGTACCACATTCCATCCCCTGCTGACTAAATTTATTTTTCTCTAAAGCACTTATCCATTAGTGTGCTATATATTTTACTTGTTGATTTTGTCTTCTCGTTACTAGAATGCAGGCTTTCAGAGGGCAGGAATTTTTGTCTGTTTTCTTCTCTGTCCTACCCTTGATGCCAGAACCATGCCTGACACATAGCACATAGTAGTCTGTTGATCAAGTGCATGAATTCTTCTGAGAATTAGAGTAGACTCCAGGTCTCTTTTCTGTCTCTTTTTTTTTTTCTTTTCCCCCTGGGGTTTAGGGAACTAGATGTACAAGACTTGCCATGGAAGACCAGAGCCAGCTTGTTTATTCTTCTTCATTTTGGTTTCCTTTCATTTCTTACTAAAACACCCAAATAGGCTCTATGTTCAAGAAGTGCTTTCCCTCCCAGCATCACTTAGTAGAGAAAAATATTTATTTGGGTTTGAGGTTGGCAATACATCAAAATCCAATAATCGTACCCTAGTGCAATTGCACTGAAGGGTGTGAGATCCATAATGTAATAACATGTAATCTGCACATCAGGATCACAAAGGCGAATCTATAATTTCATTTTATTTATTTTCTTAAAATATGACAATCCCACATGTTGCTTGAAATGATGGAAGCTGGGACAAACAGCAATGTGGGAGATTTATGAGCTGTGTCAACTCGGTCTTAGGGATTCCTCCCTGGTCCGTGCTTGGAAGATAGGACTGAACAATTTCCCCTTTTACTGCAGCAATATCTTGTCTGCATTTGGGAGAAAGACCCCCGACCCGTGAACATATTAACAGGCCTGTCTGTTTATAAGCGTGTAAATTTCTCACAGTGTATGCCTCCTGGGTCTTGGGGGTTTGTTTATTGGTGTGAGCTGTTCGGAGGCTCGGGTGTATAGCCTGTGTAGGAGAATCTTCATTGTGGTTTGGACTTGTGCAAAGTGGAGAGGGGGAGATGGTCTGGAGATTTTAAAAAGCAGCAGACTTTTTTTTTCTTGAACACGAGGCAGGAGCCTGCTCAGATGAAATAACAAAACAAATTCAAAGGCCTGTGAGCTGTGGTCCCAGATTCAGGGTTGGACAGATTGTATCTCCCAAAGCCATCTGAGAGGGTTTTCACTCCCCAGGGGAGACTTCACCTGCCTCTCCCCACTCTGCTCCTTCATTTCTTCCTCCAAGGATTTGGCTCTGTCTTCTCACTGTTCTAAGCTTTCTGTCCCTTGCTGAGTGACTTTATGTTAAAGGTAGCAATAACCATTGTTATTTGGCAGAAATGTAACACTGTCTTATTAAACACTCTGCAAGGCAGGTGTGCAGTCTCAGATTTGTCCAGGAGGAATCTATGACTGTAAGGGTTAAATGACTAAGACAGCAAGTGTTAAAGCTAGGATTTGAGTCTAGGACTGTGTGGTTGGCTTCTGTTTCAGTGTTTTAGGGTCATCAGACCTTCAATGGTACTGTCATTGGTCCCAAGCCACCAGGACTCTGGGCTCCATGCTCAGAGGGCTCAGCACTGGCTTTTATTACAAGACATGACACACCCCTGGATCTCACACCCCTTCTTCAAGACCAAGTTCCAGATCCTTAAGGCAAGGACTGGAATTTAGATACGTGGTCTGGGATAGTCACATACTTTCATGAGGGCCACTTGTCCTGTAAGTTCAGTTCAGTCACTCAGTTGTGTCTGACTATTTGTGAACCCATGGACTGCAGCATGTCAGGCCTCCCTGTCCATCATCAACTCCCAGAGTTTACTCAAACTCATATCCATTGAGTCGGTGATGCCATCCAACCATCTCATCCTCTGTCGTCCCCTTCTCCTCCTTCCATCAATCTTTCCCAGCATCAGGGTCTTCTCAAATGAGTCAGTTCTTTGCATCAGGTGGCCACAGTATTGGAGTTTCAGCTTCAGCATCAGTCTTTCCAATGAACACCCAGGACTGATCTTCTTTAGGATGGACTGGTTGGATCTCCTTGCAGTCCAAGGGACTTTCAAGAGTCTTCTCCAACACCACAGTTCAAAAGCATCAATTCTTCAGCACTCAGCTTTCTTTATAGTCCAACTCTCACATCCATACATGACTACTGGAAAAACCATAGCCTTGACTAGACAGGCCTTTGTTGGCAAAGCAATGTCTCTGCTTTTTAATATGCTATCTAGGTTGGTCATAAATTTTCTTCCAAGGAGCAAGTGTCTTTTAATTTCATGGCTGCAGTCACCATCTGCAGTGATTCTGGAGCCCAGAAAAATAAAGTCTGACACTGTTTCCCCATCTATTTTCCATGAAGGGATGGGACCAGATGCCATGATCTTAGTTTTCTGAATGTTGAGCTTTAAGCCAACTTTTTCACTCTCCTCTTTCACTTTCATCAAGAGGCTCTTGAGTTCTTCACTTTCTGCCATAAGGGTGGTATCATCTGCATATCTGAGGTTATTAATATTTCTCCTGGCAGAGAGAAATTTGATTCCAGCTTGTACTTCATCCAGCCCAGCATTTCACATGGTGTACTCTGCATATAACTTAAATAAGCAGGCTGGCAATATGCAGCCTTGACTTATAGGATGAACCAAGTGTTGAAAGAGGAGATGGGTGGGCAGCTCAGTAAGGCTCCTTCCTTAGGACTCTTGCTGCAGGGCCCACAGACGCCAGGCTTGCATTTTCATCATCATGATGTCCTGAGTGTGTAGAGCCTCTGGAGCATTTCCATTGCATCCATCCACTGTTTGATATTCACTCCAACTCAATGACTGGAAGAATATGAGGATAAGGGAGAGTTCTACCCCAGACTTGTCCTCCAACCCCCTCTGATCTCTCTCCAGTGCCTGCTCAGGCCTGTCATGTTCTTTGTGGTCCCTCCTCCTTTCTAGCATCCTCCTTGCACAAGCCATGAAATTGGCCTGTATCTCAGGGATAAGATCTTTGAAACTTGCCCCTACTAATCAGGTCCAGTTTGGCTAAACTGATAGATGTATCCCCAAGAACATGGAGACCTCAGGGGGTCTTCCTCTGCAGGCCAGCTGTATATTGTCTGTGATTTTCTGGTCAGATCACAGAGAAAGTTGGAAGCTGGGGGAAAAGCCATCTGCAGTAACTAGATACCCAGCATCTTCTCACGGCTGTCTTCTCTTTGGTCTTCCCTCTTCTGGGTCCACAATGGCCTGGGCTCTCATGAAGCAATAGGACCTGATTACAAAGACTCCCTGAATCCCAGAGCAGGCTCCTCTTGGAATGACTGAGATTGTTCAGTGTCGGGCATGTGGAGTCTACAATTCAGGCTCTGAGCCTGCCTCCTACCACTCCTCCTGCACCTCCTGCCAACTCCCCAGTTAGACTCAGCCCTAGATAGGTGGATTTCTTCATAGACCAGTCTATATAGTTGGTCTCTCTCAAAATCTACGTCTTGCTTGTACCATTTTCCTTGCTGAGCATGTCCATTCTCCTGTCTCTCATTTTGTGTGAGCTTTGCCCATTTTTGAAGCCCTTGGCAGTTGTAAGTCATGCCATTTTAGGTCAACTGAAGAATCTATAGTTGTTTTGGCAAGAAAAGAAGGACAATTCAGAAGAAATTTGTGAAAAATAATGCAAAATATGGGAAGGAAATCGTCTGGTAGAAGAGGTAGAGGACCTAGCGTATTTGACCTCAGAAGGCAAGTCAGAGCCACCAGAGTTTCACTTCAGCTCAATATGGGAGAGAACCTCCAGGCAGTATCAGAAATCCAAACATGGATTGGACTGACTTGGACAGTATCAAGTCTCTGGTCAGATACTGACTGTGTTCACCAGGGGATCACTTCCTGTGGCTGATGAAGATGAAATATAGGGTCGGTTTACAAGGTCCTACATTTCAATGACTACAGTTCAGTGACTCCCAAGGTCCCTTGGACCCTGAGATACCAAGTTTTCTAGCGTCACTTCTGGAAGATCTTCTTTGTCCATTGCTACCTGCAGAGATATTTCTTTCTCTGGGCCACTTGGAACCAAGAACTCCAAATTTAGTCCTGATTTTAGTTACCTTGTCTACTATTAGTTACCCTAGGTAGAGCAAAAATTCCTTGAAGTTAAGGACATTTTCTGAGATAATTGTTCTTCTAGAATATAGTAGGGGGCTCAATATACATGTCTTTTTAACTTTTTTGGATGATAAAATATATTTCTGCTTATTAAAAAGAGTCTAGAAACTGCAAAGCATGCAGAATAATATAAAAATGATCCATCATCCCAACATCCAGAAATAACCACTGACAAACATGTTCATGCATTTCCTTCCAGTCCTCAATATGCATTTATTTTTTGAAATGATGAGGACAAACTTGTGGGAGAATTTTGTATTTTTCAAACTCAAAAGCTAGTGGTAACCAAGAAGCTCAGTCAGCCTTCTGGGATGGTGCAGTTCAGTCCAAACTTTCTGTTGTTGGTTCCTCCTTGGAAGCAGGGTAAGGGGGAGGAGGGACTCTCTAATCACTGTGGGCTACTGGCTATTCCAGGCAAAGTGCCCAAGAGTCTATAAGAAGGTATATTTTTTGGTGCAGACAATGCACCAACCAAAATCCAAGTGTTTGCCTTCCAACCCTAGGATATTCCTCGTGGTCAAATGTGCTCTCATTCTCCACAGTTACCAGGGGGTCTCCGCAGGGAGGATTAGCCTGGCTGGAGATGTCCGTGTGTGGGCGTGTGTGTGTTTTCCTTTCTCCCTAACTCACTGAGAGCTTGGCAAGGCCAGGAGAGAGGCGGCTGATTATTTTTAGCCCCTTGTTCCTCAGAATGGATTGTGCATAACAAAAGAATGCTAATGCTCAGTGTCTTTATGAAAGCACTGGAGTTCATCAGCTTTGCAAAGAAGTGAAATTAAATCAAGATTTAATTGGGATATGCATGTTTTATTCATGCTACTAACCACAGGAGAAGCCAGCAAGCTGAAGGTAAAAAAGAGGGGAAAAAATCTTTTGAAAAGTTGTTTCTCTCTGATTAAATAGAGATAGTTTCCAACTTCAAAGGCAGCAGGCCTTTAATGTATTTTAAATGCTCAACTATGCCTGGTCTGGCCAGTTCAGTTGCTGGTTGGTGATAGCAACCCAGGCATGCCCGGCTCCTGGCTTCAGATTCTGGCACCAATGCAAGTATGTGGCCCCTTGCCCTACCATCTATGCTTCAGTATGGGCTCTACAAACAGCTGTCCCAGGACTCTGGGGAGAAGTGAGCACAACTCAGGGGATCTAGAGTTACCCCTCAGAATATGAGTAGCCTCTATTGCCCAAGTCTGTAGTACTGAAGAATAAGACTTTTCTTCTTCATCAGAAATTTCTCTTCTGGAAGGAGATACTTGGGGTATCAAGCAATGTTAGGTACAAAGATAAGGCAGTCCCAGCTTAAATCTCTTGCACCTCACAATATAGAACAAGAGATTAAAGAAAGAGCCAAATAATATGGGAAAAAGAGAAAGGCAAAGTTAGCTGGAAAGGTTTCTGAAGCTCTGAGAGATCAAAGGAAGGAGCAATCCGGTAGGAAGACCAAGAAGAACTTAACAGAGGAGGTGAGATTTGAGCTAAGTTTGAAAAATGTCTAGAATTTCTATGTGTATAATTGGGAGCAAGTGTTCCAACCAGTGAAACTCTGAATTGAGTTGCTGGAGATGGAAAGCTTGAAAGATGTTTAGGGGAGGACAGAGTCTGATTGACTAGGCTTGTGGTGCATATGGTGTAGCAGCAGGAGAGTCTGGCAGTATCGGTTGGGACAAGACCAGGGAGAGAGTCTTAAAATCAGGCTGAGCAGTTTATAAAATGAGAGGATTAGCTGAAGTTTAGGGGGAAATGGGCTTTTATATTAATAAATTCAGAGGGCCATAGAATTGGAAGAGGTTTTCAGAATTATCTGGCTCAAGGATTTCTCTTCCTGTGGCTAACCACCTCCTGTGACCATGGTAGACATCACTCATCCATATTGGCTCTCTTCTTCTGAGCTCAGAATGAAGCTTGAAGTCTTTTTGAACAAAGCAAACTAGTATCCGCTGCTAGATTCTGGCTCTCTCAATTCTTTTCCCGACACTCACAAATATATCACATGTCAAAATATCTGCATGAAATGGATGGAACTGGTACTCTTAACTCTCTATAATAATGGGCTAGGTTATATGGTTCTAATTACCTGTTGAGAGAAAACTACAAGTCCTCTTAAATGTATCAAGTAGGTAAGAAGTTAGTATGGAACTACTGAGAAAATTAGTTAAAGGAAAATGTGAGAGGTAAAGCCAACACAGAAGACATTTTTTGCCTTAAGACCATTGGCCAGTCTGGTGAATTCTGAACTTTTCTTTTGAATTCATTATGGAAAGAAGGGGAAAGAAGAGAAAATCCAATATCTGAACAAGATTTGAAGTTTAATAGTTGATATGTTCCTCAACAAGGTGGTATAAATGTGAACCAGAAGGAATCTAGCCCACCTACAGTTATGCAATCTAGTTTCAAATCTCCTGGATGCTTCAAGGAGCCTTTGGGCATAGATTCAGCATAGGGTGGCATATATCCATGGCACTCGAAAGAAGCAATGCAAATTGGCTCCAAAAGAAAGCAACTACTTCCCTTTGTCCTCAAATATTACAAGTAATTATTTCAAGTGTAATGGGTATCATAAAGTCAAAGATAGTCAAATTGCAAAGAACAAAATAAGTGTAGAAAAGCAGAAAACAAACAAACAAAATAATAGAAACATATCAACAAATAATTCAGTATCTTGACCAGACGGAAGTTATAAAACAACAATGTTTAATCTGAATTGCAGCCTGGATTCTCAGGGATGTAGACTCTGAGATGGATATTAAAGTTAGAAAGCTTATTAGGGATCAATGTCTGTGGGGGAAGAAAAAAAGTAGGATTGAGAAGAGGAAGAAGCCAGACTGAAATTCAGTCTCATTAGACTTCAGCAAACACTAGGAGAAACTGAAGGTAGGATGGCTCTTCAGAGATACCCTGAATTGGAGGGAGGAATTTAGGTTGTTAATTCCCATTACAACCAATCCTTGGATATGGCTCACCTGTAGGAAGTACCTCTTTTTAACTGAGGTAAGGAATCTCTTTTCAACCAAAGCAAGTTCCAATGAGATTGTCAGACAACAACATTCTCATCAACTGGGTAAGAAATCTCTTATTCCTGGAGAGGGAAGTGTAGCATAACATCCATAATGCTCTGTTTAAGGAAATAAAAAAGAATTGTGAACGTATTTGTATGAGAAGGAAACTATAAAGACTGACAGAGTGGGTTTTTTTTTCTAATAGAATTTCTAAAACTGTAAAATCTAACCATTACAATGAAAAAAATGGGCTTAATTACAGATTAAACACAAATGAAGAAAAAATTAGTAAACTGGAAGATATGTCAGAAGAAAGTAGCCTATGTTTGACATGAAGAGACAGAAAGGTAGAAAATAAAGTAGTCAGATGATACACAGGATAAAGTGAGGCTGCTGCTGCTGCTGCTGCTGCTGCTAAGTCGCTTCAGTCGTGTCGACTCTGTGTGACCCCATAGATGGCAGCCCACCAGGCAAAGTGAGGCTAACATGCATTTAATCGGAATCCCAGGAGAGAAGAGTGAAACTAGGACAGAAGCCATGTTTGAAGAGAGAGTGGCTGAGGATTTTCAGGACCTGATTGTGTATGATTTATGAACGTCATAAATCATACATTCAAGGAGTCTTATAAATCTCCAAAACACTTAAGTACAACATAGAACAACACAAGAGAAAATCTTAATAGAAGATTTAAAGAAATACAGATTATTTTCAAATGGATCAGAGTTAGATTAAGTACTGACTTCTCAACAATAATCAAGGAAACTAGATAGCAAAGAAATAACACCTTAAATGTAAAATATCTTTTAATAATGAAGACAGCAGCTCCTTGAGAATCATGATGGGATCCAGGCGTGGCCACAGTGTCTCCTGTACAGGTCCACGCATGCTCCATGTTCAAAATATGTGAGACACTTTAAAATCATGTGACTTTTTTGGCAAAGGGACAACCCTGCCCCCCCAAGCCCAGGGCACTCGTGGTGATCTGTCTTCTTGGCAGACTCCCATTCCTGTCTTAGAAGGACCCCAAATGTAAAGCCGAGTCCTCTGAGACCCCAGAGATGAAGCAAACCTTTCAGGATGTCTGAGTGACCAGCTGAGGAAGGTGCCCTTGTTCCAGACCCAAGAAGTTGCCCAGCCATCTCTTGGATGCCTTTTACCCAGACTATTGCAGATCAAGCCCTGAACCTTTAGAGTGGGAGCACTGACTCCAAGACCCTAGACTACCAGAGAACTAACCCTGCTGCTGCTGCTGCTGCTGCTGCTAAGTCGCTTCAGTCGTGTCCGACTCTGTGCGACCCCATAGAC
Source organism: Bos grunniens (assembly GCF_055505025.1). Lineage (NCBI taxonomy): Eukaryota > Metazoa > Chordata > Mammalia > Artiodactyla > Bovidae > Bos > Bos grunniens. Next base: position 26,923,012 of record NC_141179.1, read on the forward strand.
AGGCAGGAAAGTGAAAAGTGAAAGTGAAGTCGCTCAGTCTTGTTCGACCCTCAGCGACCCCATGGACTATAGCCTACCAGGCTCCCCCGTCCATGGGATTTTCCAGGCAAGAGTACTGGAGTGGGGTGCCATTTAGGGAGTGTCAAATAGTGAGAACTCACAGAAAGGAAGCCACCCGGATACAAGACCCAGCATCATCCAACCACCAGTAGCACCCCGTGCTGGATGCCTCATCTAAACATCAAACAACACAAAAGTACAAACCCAATCATTAGCAGACAGGATTACCACCTCACTCAGCCTTGCCCATCAGAGGCAAACAAACAAACAAACAAAAACTCAGCACAAATCTCACCCTATGCAAAGCTTATACAAACCACTGGACCAACCTTAGGAGGGCAGAAACCAAAAGGAAGAAAGAATTCAACCTTGAAACCTGGGAAAAGGAGACCTCAAACACAATAAGTTAAAAAAAATAATGAAAAAGTAGAGAAATACTACAAAAATGAAGGAACAAACAAGAAACACAGAAGTCCAAATAAATGAAGAGGAAATAAGCAAACGATCTGAAAAAGAATTTAGAATAATGATAGTAAAGATGATCAAAAACCTTGAAAACAAAATGGAGAAAATGCAAGAATCAATTAACAAAGACCTAGAAGAATTAAAGAATAAACATACAGAGACAAACAACACAATTACTGAAATTAAAAATACTCTGCTCCTGCTGCTGCTAAGTCGCTTCAGTCATGTCCGACTCTGAGTGACCCCAAAGACGGCAGTCCACCAGGCTCCTCCGTCCCTGGGATTCTCCAGGCAAGAATACTGAGGTGGGTTGCCATTTCCTTTTCCAGTGCATGAAAGTGAAAAGTGAAGTCACTCAGTCATGTCCGACTCCTCACGACCCCATGGACTGTAGCCCACTAGGCTTCTCCGTCCATGGGATTTCCCAGGCAAAAGTACTGGAGTGGGTTGCCATTGCCTTCTCTGTCAGAATGGCCATCATCAAAAAGTCTACAAGCAATAAATTCTGGAGAGGGAGTTGAGTAAAGGGAACTCTCTTGCGTGGTTGGTGGGGATGTAAATTGATACAGCCACTATGGAAGATGGTATTGAGAGTCCTTAAAAAACTAGGAATAAAACCACCACATGACCCAGCAATCCCACTCCTAGGCACATACCCTGAGGAAACCAAAATTGAAAAAGACACTTTATGTATCCCATTGTTCATTGCAGCACTGTTTACAATAGCTAGAACATGGAAGCAACCTAGATGTCCATCAACAGATGAATGGATAAAGAAGTTGTGGTACATATACACAATGGAATATTACTCAGCCATAAAAAGGAACACATTTGAGTCATTTCTGATGAGTTTGGATGAATATAGAACCTATTATACAGAGTGAAGTGAGTCAGAAAGAGAAAGATAAATATAGTATTCTAACACATATATACGAAATCTAGAAAAATGGTACTGAAGAACTTATTTACAGGGCAGCAATGGAGAAACAGACAGAAAATAGACTTATGGACATGGGGAGAGGGGAGGAGAGGGTGAGAAAGAGTAACATGGAAATTTACATTACCATATGTAAAATAGATAGCCAATGGGAATTTGCTGTATGGCTCAGGAAACTCAAAAAAGGGCTCTGTATCAACCTAGAGGGGTGGCATGGGGAGGGAGACGGGAGGAAGGTTCAAAAGGGAGGGGGTATATGTATACCTATGGCTGATTCATGTTGAGGTTTGACAGAAAACAATAAAATTCTGTAAAGCAATTATCCTTCAATAAAAAAATAAACTAAAAAAAAAAAAATGAGGACAAAATAAAGACATTTTAGGTAAACTAAACAGAGTTTTTATCAACAAGCCCTCAGCAAAATAAATTCTAAATGATGTCTTTCAGACAAAAAGAAAATTATTCCAGATGGAAGATATGAAATGCAGAAAGGAGTCAAAAGAAAGGAAAGTTGTAAATAAGTGGATAATCCACATGAACAGTGACTATACAAAAGAGTAAGTATAAAACTCTTGCAACTTAATTTTAGATATAAGAAATTAATGGAGTTAGTGTTGTAAGATCTTTGGGTTATGTGATATGAAGATTAGGTTATTCACATTTGATTTTGATAACTTAAACATATATCTTATACATTTTAGAATATATTGTTCATGATTCAGCACAGAAAAACAGAAACAAAATATTTCAATAAGGAAAAATATAAATACAAGGAATTAGGAGTTTATTAAATCATTGGAATGATTGAGAACAAAATTTGGAAGTGAAAAAGTATCCGGCTGCTGCAAACTTCAAGATTTTTACAACCTGTACATCAGCCATCACCACTGTCAAAGAAAGAAAAGTATTTTCCTCAGTCTTGCTCTCCAGATTATATGTATTTATTGGCAGAACACAAATTGCATTTCAAAGTCCAGTGTTAAAGAGTTTGAGAAATGTAGGTTATAGGTTTCCAGTCCCTGAGATCTAGAGACAGGCACAGAAGAAGATAGAAATGAAAGATGATTACCACTAAACATTATTCAGCACCAAAAGAATAAAAAGCGTGTATAATATCCAAAGAAGTAGATTTGCCACTATGTTTTATACTAGAATCATCATAGTTTTTACTTTTACATTTATGTATTTGTTGTATACTGTATTTAGATATATGTTATCGATTTTAAATTATTTTTTACATATTGATTGGAATTCATCTTTTTTTTTTTTTTTTTGGATTGTGGATATCCAATTGTTCCAGTACCATATGTCAAAAGACTATGGTTCTCCACTGAATTGCTTTTGGTATGTGTGTGTGCTCAATTGCTCAGTTGTGTCCAACTCTTAGAGGCCCCAGGGACTGTAGCCCTCCAAGTTCCTCTGTCCATGGGATTTTTCCAGACAAGAATACTGAAGTAGGTTGTCATTTTCTTCTCCGGGGGATTTTCCTGACCCAAGGATTGAATGCATGTGTCCTCATTGGCAGGCAGGTTCTTTACTGCTAGCACCACTTGGGAAGCCCCCCTCGCCCTTTTGTCAAAAATCAATGTGTGTGTTTATGCAACTTTTAGATTCTCCATTCTGTTCCATTGCTAGGACAGTCTATCTGATGCCAACATTACACTGCCTTAATTGCTGTACCTTTATGTTCATTCTAAAAACAGGTAGAGTTAGTTCTCTATTTTGCACTTCCTTCTAAAGTTTATTTTGGCTATTCTACCTTTACAATTCAATATAACTTTTAGAGTCAACTTGTCTAAATCTACAAAAAAAAAAAAAAAAAAAAAAAAACCTTATGGCATTTTCAGTAGAGATTCTTTTGAATTTATTTGAGGACAATTGACGTTTTAACAATACTGAGCCTTTGAACGTATGAACAAGGTATTTCTCTCCATTTATTCTGGTCTTCCATTTCTTTTGACATTATTTTTTTTGTAGTTTTCAGTGACAGATTTGGCATATATTCTGCCAGTTTTATACCTAGTCATTTCATATTTTGGTGATATTATCTCTTAAAAATATTTCAATTTATTATTTTCATTGTTAATATTTAGAAATACAGTTAAATTTTGTATATTGGTCTTGCAACCTGAAGTTCTGCTAAATTCATACATTAGTCTCAGTAACTTTTTTTTAGATTGCATCCCATTTTCTAGATGTACAATCTTATTGTATGTGAATTATTTGTGTATGTATGTGAAAATACTTCTACTTCTTCCTTACCGGTCTGGATGCCTTTTATTTCTTTTTCTCGATTTATTGCACTGGTTAGAAATTCCAACATAATGAATAAAAATAGTGAGACTGGATATCCTTATTTTGTTCTTGATCTGAGGGGGGGGAACAAGTTTTCTAAGAGTTTTGTTTTGTTTTTTTTTTTAATGAAAAATGGAAGTTGGGTTGTCTCAAATGCTTTTTCTTCATCTATTGAGATAATTATGTGGTTATTCTCTTTCAGTTTGGTAATATGGTGACTTATATTAATTCTTTTAAAACGTTAAAGCAACTTTAACACTGATTCATGGAATAATTCATGTGATAAATCCTATTTGGTCAAGACATGTTATTATTGATTTGGTTTTCTAAAATATTGTTTATAATTATGGTATTTATGTTTATGGGAAATATTGTTTTGTAGTTTTTTTTTTTGTAATGTCTTTGCATTGTTATCATTGTATCAACTGTACTAACTTTCAGATGAATTGGTGCATATTCCCTCTTTTTCAATTTTTTGAAAGAGTTTGAGTAGAATCATTTTAATGTTTTTGTTCAGTGTTTGGCAGAATTCACAGATGAAGTCACTTGAGCCTGGAGTTTTCTTTGTTGGAAGGTTTTTATTTACAAATTCAATATCTGTAATAGATGTAAGTCTATTCAGGCCATTTCTTCTTGAATGAACTTTGATAGTTCGTGATTTTTCAAGGAATTTTACATTTCATTTAAGTTAATAAATTTATTGGCATAAAATTGTTCATAATAATTCCTTCTGACCCTTTTAATATCTGTAGAATCTGTAGTGACATCACTTTTCATATCTGATACTAGTCTCTTGGTCCTCTTTTTTCCCCCTTGATTAGTGTGGTTAGAGGTTTATCAGTTTTATCTTTATTAAACAATATTTATTGTTTATTACTACATTATACATATTACATATATTTATTTTAAAAGCTGCTAAATCTTTTTTTTTTTTTTTTTTTACTGTGATCCTTTGATCTGTATTATTTCTTTTCTTCTATTTGCTTTAGGTTTGTTTTTTTTTTTCCCCAGTTTGTGAAGGTGAAAGCTGAGGTTATGTGTTTGAGATATTTTTTTTTTTTACTAAAATAGATGTTTAGTGATATAAATTTGTTTCTAAGTACTGCTTTAATAATCCCACAAATTCTGATACATTGTGTTTTCATTCAGTTCAAAATGTTTTTGATTTTGTCTTTTGGTTTCTTCCTTGATTCATAGGTTATTCAGAAATGTGTTATTTTGTTCCCTAATTTTTAGAATTTTCCTTATATTTTTGTTTTTGATTTCTATTTACTTCCATTGGGGTTCCCTGGTGGCTTAGATGTGCTCAATGTGGGAGACTCAGGTTCAGTCTCTGGTTTGGGAAAATCCCCTGGAGAAGGGAATGGCAACCCACTACAGTATTCTTGCCTGGAAAGTTCCATGAACAGAGGAGCCTGGAGGGCTACAGTCCACGGAGTTGCAAAGAGTTGGACATGACTGAATGACTAACACCTTCACACTTACTTCCATTTTGGTCAAAGAATATACCTTATATGGCTTGAATCCCTTTAAATTTATCTAGATTTATTTTTTTGGCTTTTGGTCTGAATTTGGTCTACTTTGACAATTGTTCCTTTTACATTTAGAAGCAATGTGTAATTTATTCTTGTTGGAGGGAATATCTTATGGATATCAGTTAGATCAAGTTGTTTGACAGTATGTTTAAGTCTTTTATATCATTGTCAGTTTCCTGTTACTTATTTTTTCAAGTATTTAAAGAGGAAAAGTTTCCAAGAGTAATCCCCAGCTATACCTTTGGATTTGTCTATTTCTCTTCTTAGGTTTATTTTTCTTTGTTTCATGTATTTTGAAACCCTATTATTATATTCTAAACGTGAATGTTTAGAATTGTTATACTGTGGATAGATTAGGGCATCTCTGGTAGCTCAGACGATAAAGAATCTGCCTGCACTGCAGGAGACCCGGGCTCGATCCTTGGGTCAGGAAGATCCCCCAGAGAAAGGAATGGCTATCCACTTCAGTGTTCTTGCCTGAAGAATTCCATGGACAGAGGAGCCTGGCAGGCTACAGTCCATGGGGTCACAAAGAGTCGGACATGACTGAGTGATTCCCACAGACATACACACACACACTGATAGATCAACCCCATTAATCATTATGACTTAAAGGTCTATCTCTTATAGTATTCTTTGCTATGATTCTAATTGTCTAATTATAATACAAGCACTCCAGCCTTCTTTTAACTAGTGTTAATTTTTTCCTTTTGATTATTTTTTAAATAAAATTTGCTATCCATTCATGATAAATAAAACATTTAGCAAAATAGAAATGGAGGGGAAACTTCTTTGTCTTGATAAAACATATCTACATCATACTTAGCAAACATAGCAAGTACCATATTTAATGGTAAAGGTCCATATACTTTCCTCTTGAAAGCAAGAACAAGACAAGGAATTCTGTTAACCCCACATCTATCAATTCAATATTGTACTAGAGGTTTTGGCCAACACACAAAACACCTTCCTTCACTACCTCCAGAAAATGATTGAAAAGGAAAAAAAAGTCATCACTTAAATATAACTGTGCATGTAGAAAATTGAAAAAATTTCCATAGATAAAATTTTAAATGTAAGAAGAAAGTTCTAACAAGTTTGTTGGGTACAAAATAAATATAAAAACAACATTTGTTAGAATATTTACACCACCATATATCAAGCCCTACTATAAATAATATGTTAATTAGGTTGGTGTTGCACTGATGCAGTGATAGCAAAATGGAGCAATGCCATGGAATAGCAAGCCAAGCAATAGACTCTCGATACAGTGCAGAGGTGATCCTGCAGAGAATTAGATAAAAGACAGACTTTTCAAAAATGGTGCCAAGAAAATTGGATATCCATATGGGAGGAAAAGAAATTAGATATCTGTCTCACATCATACACTAAAATCAATTTCAGATGGATTAAAGACCTGATTATGAAGTCAAAATTATATTGCTTTCTGGAATTTCAGTTCCAGAACAAGATACTATAGACTGACATTTTCTTGCTCCTTCTCTCTCTAAATATAGCTAAATACCCAGGAATTTTTAAACAGACAATGATTAAAGGACTCTGAAAGCTGGAAAGAAAAGTCAGACTGGCTAGAGACCTCAGGACTTGAGGAATAACAATGTGATGAGTTCCCTTGGTGGGGGGTGGGGGAGGGGCTGGGTGGTTTGTTTTTGTTTCATTTGCTTTGTTTTATGTCTCTTGTGTATCCTTATACTGGGCACTGGGGAAGCCTACAGCCCAGAGCCACTGACAGGCATAAACAGAGAAAAACAGAAAGACCTTCTCTCTACTGCCAAAGGACCAAAAAGAGGCAAGCCCAACAGAGATCTAGTGGGGAACCTCCACTCCTGCTCCATCACTAGGAAACCAGCAGTGGCAGCAATAAGGACTCAGCCCCCTCAACCCTGCTCCACAACCAGGATGCTGGTGGGTGGGCTACTCTGCTTACAGCAGCAGCAGAAATTCCCCAGGCCACCCAGCCCTTGCTCCACAAGCCAGGCCCAGTGGGTGACCTAATCCATGGGAAATAGTGAAGCCCTGAGCTGTTTAAGCCACCACCGAACAACTGGAACACTGGCGGCTTATCCCATCTGTCAACAGTGGCAACAACCATGAAGATCTGTGTCTCCCTGCTTTCCCTTTAGAGGTATAGGGAGACCCCGGCTCAGGGATTTTCTTCTCTGTCAAAGGTCTCTCAGTAACAGGTGGCCTAAGGGAATACCTTCTGCCACTGCAAACAGTGCTAGCAGGCCTTGAGCAGGTATTTCAACAGCACTAGAGAAACAAAGCAAGTGAAAACATTGCAAGGACCCAGAAAACTGAGCTTTTATTAGAAGTAAAACCACAAAAGTAGGGCAGAACCTATACGTTAAACTTCAAAAGCGTAACTTTCTGCAAAAGTAGATTTAGATGAGATCAAAATTTCTTAATTTAATAACCAAAATATCCAGGATGCAATAAAAAAAATCACCCTTCATAACAACAGAAGAACCACAACTTGAAAAAGAAAAGACAATCAACAGACACTAATCCTGAGATGCTGAATTATTTGACAAGACTTTTAAAGCAACTCAGACAAAATGCCCTGTAATCAATTACAACTTCTATCGAAACAATGAAACATATAGAAAATCTCAGCAAAAAAATAGAAGTCATAAAAAAGAACCAAAGAGAAATAAACTCAAAAATACAATAACTTAAATGAAAAGCTTGCTGAATGGAATCAATAGCAGAGTGGATATGACAGAGCACTAGATCCATGAACTTGAAGTCAAATCAATAGAATTTATTCAATCTGAACAATAAAGAGAAAATAGACTAAAGAAAAAATAAAAGTATCAGGGATTTATACAACAAATATCTAACGTGTATATCAATGGAGTCCCAGAAGAAATAATAGCTGAAAACTTTCCAAACTGGTGAAAAGCAAAAACCTACGGATCCAAGAAGCTGAGTGAATCCCAAATAGGATAAACCAAAAGAAATATATACCAAGAAATATCACAAACTTCTGAAAACTAATGGTGAAGGGAAAAAATCTTAAAAACAGCCAGAGATAAATGACACATTATTAAAACCCACCAATTTGAATGACAGAGGATATCTTATCTGAACCCATGAAGCAGACAAAAATGGCATAACATTTTTCAGTTCTTAAACGGCAACCTTGAATCAACTGAAACAGGTATCAGGGCTTTTTGTTTTCTTTTGTTTGTAGACACAAACAAGTTTATTTTTTTTTCTTTTAAAATTTATTTGCATTGGAATATAGTTAATTTACACTGTGTGCTAGTTCCTACTGTATAGCAAAGTGAATCAGATATAGATATATATATATATATATATATACACACACATACACTCTTTTTTTCCTTCCCCTATGTAAGTCATTACAGAGTATTGAGTAGAGTTCCCTGTGCTATGCAGTGAGTTCTTATTAGTTACCTGTTTTATAATAGTAATCAGTTAGTAAGTTCAGTCTCTCAGTCATGTCTGATTCTTTGTGACCCCATGGACTGCAGCTCGCCAGGGTTCCCTGTCCATCACCAATTCCCCGAGCTTGCTTAAACTCATGTCCATTGAGTCAGTGATGCCATCCAATCATCTCATCTTCTGTCGTCCCCTTCTCCTCCTGCCCTCAATCTTTCCCAGAATCAGGGTCTTTTCTAAGGAGTCAGTTCTTCTCATCAGGTGGCCTTGTTAATCCCAATCTCCCAATTTATCCCCCTTATCCTCCTTGGTAACCATAAGGCTGTTTTCTACATCTGTGACTCTATTTCTGTTTTGTAAATCAGCTTATTTTTAAATTTATGAAAAGAGAAAAGCTCTAGAATGGCCAAAACAATTTTGAAAAAGAAGAATTAAGTGCTAGAAATAATTTTTCCCAATGTTAAGTCTTACTATATGGCTAGGGTATTCAATGGGCTTCCTAGGTGGTGTGAGTGGTAAAGATCTCGCCTGCTAATGCAGGAGACATAAGAAATGTAGGTTCGATCCCTAGGTTGGAAAGATTCCCCTGGAGGAGCGCATGGCAACCACTCCAATATTCTTGCCTGGAGAATCCCATGGACAGAGGAGCCTGGCGGGCTACAGTCCGTAGAGTCACAAAGAGTCAGATTTGACTGAGCACGCACACAGTATATTCAATTAAATGTAATACTAATAGGGGGATAGACATATAGATCAGTGCCATAGAACAGAGAATTCAGAAATAGATCCACACAAAAATACCCAACACATTTTTGATAAAAGAACAAAACTAACTAAAGAAGAAGAGACAGCTTTTTAACTAAGTGGTACTGGGGCTATCCATAAGCATAAAATGGACTTTGATTCTAAACCATGCATTTTATGTGCAAATAAATAAAAATGAATCATGGGCCAAATCTTAGGGAAAAAAGCATAAGAGAAAACCTTTGAGTTCCAAGATTATGTAGAAAGTTCTTAGACCTGACACCAAAAACACAATCCATAAAGGAAAAATTAGAACTTACCAAAATTAAAAAGTTTTCTCTCAAAAGATCCTCTTAAGTGGACAAAAAGACTGAAAGAAAGTGTTTGCAGTATTGTGAAGAATTTGTATCTAGACTACATAGAGAACTATCAAAATTCAGCATAAAAAAAAATCCAGTTAGATAGTGGGCAAAAGACACGCACAGACATTTTATCAAAGAGCATATGCAGATGACAAATAAGCACATGATGTCCAACATCGTTAGCCATTAGAGAAATGCAAATGAAAACTACAGTGAGACAGTACTGCACACCTATCAGAATAGTTGATGTGAAAAATCACACCGAATACTAACAAGGATGTGAAGAAACTGGTTCACCTATATATTTCTAGTGCCAATGTAAAATGGTACAACCACTTCAGAAGATAATTTGATATTTCCTTTATAGTTAAAAATTCACACAACAACCAGACAATTAGGCATTTATTCCAGAGAATTGAAAACTTGTTTTCACACAGAAGCTTGTATAAAAATATTTATAACAGCTTTATTTGTAATTGCTCCAAAACAGAAACTATCCACTGTCCTCAATTAGCTGAAAGATTAAATAGGCAGTGGTGCATTTATATTCTGGATTACTACTCAGCAGTAAAAAGGAATAAACTTGAAAACTGCAACAACTTGGATGAACCTAGAGGAAATTACACTGAGTTTAAAAAGTTATGGTTGAAAGTGTATATGCTGCATGATTCCACTTATACAGCATTCATGAAATAGCATAATTACAGAGATGGAGAGCAGATTAATGCTTACCCAGAGACAGGGATAGAGAGAGGAGGAGATAGCTATTGGGGCGTGGCATGAAGGGAGTCTTGTGATAACTATACACTTATGTATAGGGATTGTGGCAGTGATTCCATGAAGCTACACTTGTAATAAAACTGCTTGCTGCTGCTGCTAAGTCGCTTCAGTCGTGTCCGACTCTGTGCGACCCCATAGATGGAAGCCCACCAGGCTCCCCCGTCCCTGGGATTCTCCAGGCAAGAGTACTGGAGTGGGGTGCCATCACCTTCTAGTGATACAAATACACATTCATGTATGTACAGGTGCTATATGTGAGTGCAGTGAAATCTGAATATGCTCTGTAGATTGCAGTGATGTCAATTTCCTGGTCCTGGGATTTCACCCCAGTTCTACAACGTGTTAACATCGGGAGATGCTGGGTGAAGGATGCATGTATGGAGATTCCCCATATGTTTTTTTTTTAAAAAAACACTAGCTTTGTTGTTTTTCAGTTGCTAAGTCGTATTACTTTGTTATTAATATAATGGTTTTTATTGTTACCCTTTTTCATGTTTAAGAGGCAGAAACATCTACCTGATATCAGGCCATGACTATGGGATAGAAGGGGAGAATGTTCTTTTTGACCCTCTTTTGCTTACAGAGGTGGTTGGTGGGGAGGTTCCTCTTGAAAGTTTGAACTGGTGGCAGAGGAAGAAATACCCTTTATGCCCTGTAATTTCTAAACTGCTGTTTTTTAAAATGTATTTTTAATTGGCGCATAAGTGCGTTACAATGCTGCATTGGCTTCTGCCACCCAACAGTGCGAGTCAGCCATGAGTATACCTATGTCCCCTCCCTCCGGAGCCTTCCTCCCCCACTTCCGCCCCATCCCACCCCTCTAGGTAGTCACAGAGCACTGGGCTGGGCTGCCTGCGTCATTCGGCATCTTCCCACTGGCTTAGAGTGGAAAGCTGCTCTATTTTACACATTGCGGTGCATATGTTTCAATGCCACTCTCTCAATTCATCCTTCTTCTCCTTCCCCCTCTGTGTCCGCATATATTTTTTAGTGCCTCTTGTGGCTCTACAATTATTCCAAAATAAAAAATAAAGATTTTAAAAATTATTTTGTTTTTAGATGACAAAATAAAATAACCTCATCACCTCAAGGTAGGGAAGAATTTCTTAAACAAAACACAAAATATACTACATACGAAAGACATTTCCTCAGTTTTCAATCTTACTCAAACTTCTTGAAGCACTTTATATTATTCAATATTATTTACCTTGAAATCTAGCTTTGATTATTTTCTAGCTTGGCTTCTATGGATCTTCAGTTCAGTTTAGTAGCTCAGTTGTGTCCGACTCTTTGCAACCCCGTGAATTGAAGCACGCCAGGCCTCCCTGTCCATCACCAACTCCCGGAGTTCACCCAGACTCACGTCCGTCGAGTCAGTGATGCCATCCAGCCATCTCATTCTCTGTCATCCCCTTCTCCTCCTGTCCACAATCCCTCCCACAATCAGAGTCTTTTCCAATGAGTCAACTCTTTGCATGAGGTGGCCAAAGTACTGGAGTTTCAGCTTCAGCATCATTCCTTCCAAAGAAATCCCAGGGCTGATCTCCTTCAGAATGGACTAGTTGGATGTCCTTGCAGTCCAAGGGACTCTCAAGAGTCTTCTCCAACACCACAGTTCAAAAGCAATTCTTCGGCACTCAGCCTTCTTCACAGTCCAACTCTCACATCCATACATGACCACTGGAAAAACCATAGCCTTGACTAGACGGACCTTTGTTGGCAAAGTAATGTCTCTGCTTTTCAATATGCTATCTAGGTTGGTCATGGATCTTAAACTTATCTATAATTTTCTTTTACTTCTCAGAATTTATTCACTTTGTTAAATGACTACTGAGCACCTATCATGTGCCAAGAATTGTTTTATGCTCATTCAGTCATGTTCAACTCTTTGCCACCCCATGGACAGTAGCCCGCCAGGATCATCTGTCCGTGGACTTTTCCATGCAAGAATTCTGGAGCAGGTTGCCATTTCCTCTTTCAGGGGATCTTCCTGACCCAGGGATTGAACCCACATCTCTTGCATTGCAAAAGAATTCTTTACCACTGCACCATCTGGGAAGCAGGCTATAATAGTGAACAAAAGAGGTTTTTCAAATAGATAGCTTCCTATCCTGATGGGGCTTACAGTTTAGTGCTAGCTGGTGGTTGAGAAGACAAAAAAAAAAAAGTATAAATAAATAAGTAAAATATAGTAGTATGTCAGTTGGTGATAAATGTTGCAGAAAAACTATAAATCATGAAAAGGGAATAAAGATGCTGGGGAGAGATAAAGTGTGCAGTTTTAAATAGAATGATTAGGGAGTTCCTCACGGAGGTGTCTTCTGAGCAGGGAATTAAAGGAGGTGAAGAATGTGCTGCGAAACTACCCGGGGGCAAGTGTTTAGAAAAGAGGTTTGAGCAGGAAGGTGTATGCTTGGCTCAAGGGTGGGTAAGGGGGCCACGGAATCCAGAACAGACTAAAGAAAAAAGTAACAGGAGCTGAGGTCAGGGTGGTAATGACACCGGATCCCAGTGTAAGGCCCTTACTTTCCCTCTACATCAGTGGTCTTGAAACACAGTCCTCACCCAGCAGCATCAGCATCTCCTGGGATGGTGTTAGAAATGCTCAACATCGCTAGTTATCAGAGAAATGCAAATCGATATTACAATGTGATATCACCTCACACCAGCCAGAACGGCTATCATCAAAAAAGTCTACAAATAATGAATGCTACAGAGATTGTGGAGAAAAAGGAACCCTCCTACACTGTAGGTAGGAATGTAAATTGGTGCAGCCACTATGGAGAAAGCTTTGGAGGTTCCTTAAAAAACTAAAAATAGAGCTACCATATGAACCAGCAAGCCTACTCCTGGGCTTATATCTGGAGAAAACTTTTGAAGAGGTATGTGCAACCCAAGGTTCGTTGCAGAAATATTTACAATAGCCAAGACGTGGAGACAACCTAAATGTCCATGGACAGAGGAGTGATAAAGAAGATGTGATACATGCACACAATCGAATAGTATTCATAAAAAGAAGGAAATAAAGCCATTTGCAACAACACAGATGGGGCTAGAAATGATCATAATAAGTAAGGCAGACAAAGCCAAATATGATATCATTAAGATGTAGAATCTAAAACAATGACACACACGAGTGGAGGTTGCCATAGCCAGGCATCCCTGGGGAGGAAGCCGCGGCTCCTCCCTGGAGCTCAGGCCACAGCCGCCTACATTCGCACCGGTGAGTCGCCCGGAGGGCCCGGCTGCTCAGGGCCTCCAGGTGGGCGGGAGCGGGCAGGCCAGGTGTGTGAGGGGGCTGGCCCAGCTTCCCAGGGGCCGCGACTAGAGAGGCGCCCCCATGCCGTTCACTTTCCCTTCGCTCTGGTCCAGGCGATGCACTCCCATCCTTGGCCCGTTGCTGGCTCCCTGGGCCCTGGGGCCTGCCGGGCCTCCCTCCATCAGTCTGGCCTGGGGAGGGTCTGTGGACATACCAGCAGCCTGATTGATGCCGCAGTTCAGTGCAGTTCAGTTCAGTCGCTCAGTTGTGTCCGACTCTTTGCAATCCCATGGCATCCCACTCCAGTACTCTTGCCTGGAATATCCCATGGGCAGAGGAGCCTGGTAGGCTGCAGTCCATGGGGTCGCACAGAGTCGGACACAACTGAGCGACTTCACTTTCATGCATTGGAGAAGGAAATGGCAACCCACTCCAGTGTTCTTGCCTGGAGAATCCCAGGGATTGGGGAGCCTGGGGGACTGCCGTCTATGGGGTCGCACAGAGTCGGACACGACTGAAGCAACTTAGCAGCAGCAGCAGCAGCAGAACTGCAGCACGCCAGGCTTCCCTGTCCATCACCAACTCCTGGAGCTTACTCAAACTCATGTCCATTGAGTTGGTGATGCCATCCAGCCATCTCATCCTCTGCCATCCCCTTCTCCTCTGCTTTCAATCTTTCCTAGCATCAGGGTCTTTTCCAATGAGTCAGTTCTTCACATCAGGTGGCCAAAATATTGGAGTTTGGTCTCCCCAGGGAGACTGTTAACCACCTGCCCGCCTGGGGCACCTCAGGCTGGAGACCACTGCCTTGCAGTTGACACTGCATGGTCAGGAATTTTTTTTATTAAAAAAAAAAGTGACACAGATGAACTTATAAACAAAAAACAGAAATAGATGTATGGGTATAGAAAACAAACTTTCACCTGTGTCTCTTTTGCTGTCTTGCATATAGGGTTGTCATTACCATCTTTCTAAATTCCATATATATGCGTTAGTAGACTGTATTGGTGTTTTTCTTTCTGGCTTACTTCACTCTGTATAATAGGCTCCAGTTTCATCCACCTCATTAGAACTGATTCAAATGTATTCTTTTTAATGGCTGAGTAATACTCCATTGTCTATATGTACCACAGATTTCTTATCCATTCATCTGCTGATGGATGTCTTAGAACAGTCTTTTGGACTCTGAGGGAGAGGGAGTGGGGGATGATTTGGGAGAATGACATTAAAACATGTATGCTGCTGCTGCTGCTGCTAAGTTGCTTCAGTTGTGTTCGACTCTGTGCGACCCCATAGATGGCAGCCCACCAGGCTCCCCCGTCCCTGGGATTCTCCAGGCAAGAACACTGGAGTGGGCTGCCATTTCCTTCTCCAATGCATGAAAGTGAAAAGGGAAAGTGAAGTCACTCAGTCGTGTCCGACTCTTCGAGACCCCATGGACTGCAGCCTACCAGGCTCCTCTGCCCATGGGATTTTCCAGGCAAGAGTACTGGAGTGGGGTGCCATTGCCTTCTCCGGTAAAACATGTATAATATCATATAAGAAATGAATCGCCAGTCCAGGTTCGATGCAGGATACAGGAAGCTTGGGGCTGGTGCACTGGGATGACCCAGAGGGATGGTATAGGGAGGGAGGTGGGAGGGGGGTTCAGGATGGGGAACACGTGTATACCCGTGGAGGATGCATGTTGATGTATGGCAAAACCAATACAACATTGTAAAGTAAAAAAAATAATAATAATTAAAAAATTAAAAAAAAAGAAAACAAACTTTCCATTACCAAATGAGAAAGGGGATGAAAGATAAACTGTGAGTTTGAGATTAATATATATATCAGATCATATATATATATATCAGTATATATAAGAAATAATCAACAGGAACCCACTATATAGCTCTGAGAACTATACTTAATATTTTGTAATAACCTATAAAGGAAAATAACCTGGAAAAGCATACATACATACATACATATATATATATATATGTATCAGTTCAGTTCAGTCGCTCAGTTGTGTCCGACCTTTGTGACCCCATGAATCGCAGCATGCCAGGCCTCCCTGTCCATCACCAACTCCTGGAGTTCATCCAGACTCATGTCCATTGAGCCAGTGACGCCATCCAGCCATCTCATCCTCTGTCGTCCCCTTCTCCTCCTGCCCCCAATCCCTCCCAGCATCAGAGTCTTTTCCAGTGAGTCAACCCTTCGCATGAGGTGGCCAAAGTACTGGAGTTTCAGCTTTAGCATCATTCCTTCCAAAGAAATCCCAGGGCTGATCTCCTTCAGAATGGACTGGTTGGATCTCCCTCCTGTCCAAAGGACTCTCAAGAGTCTTCTCCAACACCACAGTTCAAAAGCATCAATTCTTTGGCACTCAGCTTTCTTCACAGTCCAACTCTCACATCCATACATGACCACTGGAAAAACCATAGCCTTAACTAGACGGACCTTTGTTGGCAAAGTAATGTCTCTGCTTTTGAATATGCTATCTAGGCTGGTCATAACTTTCCTTCCAAGGAGTAAGCGTCTTTTAATTTCATGCCTGCAGTCACCATCTGCAGTGATTTTGGAGCCCCCCAAAATAAAGTCTGACACTGTTTCCACTGTTTCCCCATCTATTTCCCATGAAGTGGTGGGACTGGATGCCATGATCTTCGTTTTCTGAATGTTGAGCTTTAAGCCAACTTTTTCACTCTCCACTTTCACTTTCATCAAGAGGCTTTTTAGTTCCTCTTCACTTTCTGCCATAAGGTTGGTGTCATCTGCATATCTGAGGTAATTGATATTTCTCCCGGCAATCTTGATTCCAGCTTGTGTTTCTTCCAGTCCAGAGTTTCTCATGATGTACTCTGCATATAAGTTAAATAAGCAAGGTGACAATATACAGCCTTGACGTACTCCTTTTCCTATTTGAAACCAGTCTGATGTTTCATGTCCAGTTCTAACTGTTGCTTCCTGACCTGCATACAAATTTCTCAAGAGGCAGGTCAGGTGGTCTGATATTCCCATCTCTTTCAGAATTTTCCACAGTTTATTGTGATCCACACAGTCAAAGGCTTTGGCATATCAATAAAGCAGAAATAGATGTTTTTCTGGAACTCTCTTGCTTTTTTCATGATCCAGCAGATGTCGGCAATTTGATCTCTGGTTCCTCTGCCTTTTCTAAAACCAGCTTGAACATCTGGAAGTTCACAGTTCACGTGTTGCTGAAGCCTGGCTTGGAGAATTTTGAGCATTACTTTCCTAGTGTGTGAGATGAGTACACTTGTGCCCTAGTTTGAGCATTCTTTGGCATTGGCTGTCTTTGGGATTGGAATGAAAACTGACCTTTTCCAGTCCTGTGGCCACTGCTGAGTTTCCCAAATTTGCTGGCATATTGAGTGCAGCACTTTAACAGCATCATCTTTCAGGATTTGAAAATATGGAGAAGGAAATGGGAACCCACTCCAGTATTCTTGCCTGGAAAATTCCATGGCCAGAGGAGTCTGATGGGGTATAGTCCATATGGTCGCAAAGAGTGGGACATGACTGAGCACACACATATACATAATGTAATAATATATATATAATATATTGAATAATATATAAATAATTGAATCTCTTTGCTGTACACTTAAAACTAACACATTATAAATCAATATATTTCTTTTTTTTTCTAATTTTATTTTATTTTTAAACTTTACATAATTGTATTAGTTTTGCCAAATATCAAAATGAATCCGCCACAGGTATACATGTGTTCCCCATCCTGAACCCTCCTCCCTCCTCCCTCCCCATACCATCCCTCTGGGTCGTCCCAGTGCACTAGCCCCAAGCATCCAGTATCGTGCATCGAACCTGGACTGGCAACTCGTTTCTTACATGATATTTTACATGTTTCAATGCCATTCTCCCAAATCTTCCCACCCTCTCCCTCTCCCACAGAGTCCATAAGACTGTTCTATACATCAGTGTCTCTTTTGCTGTCTCGTACACCGGGTTATTGTTACCATCTTTCTAAATTCCATATATATGCGTTAGTAGACTGTATTTATGTTTTTCCTTCTGGCTTACTTCACTCTGTATAATAGGCTCCAGTTTCATCCACCTCATTAGAACTGATTCAAATGTATTCTTTTTAATGGCTGAGTAATACTCCATTGTGTATATGTACCACAGCTTTCTTATCCATTCATCTGCTGATGGACATCTAGGTTGCTTCCATGTCCTGGCTATTATAAACAGTGCTGCGATGAACATTGGGGTACACGTGTCTCTTTCCCTTCTGGTTTCCTCAGTGTGTATGCCCAGCAGTGGGATTGCTGGATCATAAGGCAGTTCTATTTCCAGTTTTTTAAGGAATCTCCACACTGTTCTCCATAGTGGCTGTACTAGTTTGCATTCCCACCAACAGTGTAAGAGGGT
The DNA here is from genome assembly GCF_055505025.1 of Bos grunniens. Classification (NCBI taxonomy): domain Eukaryota; kingdom Metazoa; phylum Chordata; class Mammalia; order Artiodactyla; family Bovidae; genus Bos; species Bos grunniens. The sequence goes on from NC_141179.1 coordinate 26,941,282, forward strand.
TCCCTTTTCTCCACACCCTCTCCAGCATTTATTATTTGTAGACTTTTGGATCGCAGCCATTCTGACTGGTGTGAAATGGTACCTCATAGTGGTTTTGATTTGCATTTCTCTGATTATGAGTGATGTTGAGCATCTTTTCATGTGTTTGTTAGCCATCTGTATGTCTTCTTTGGAGAAATGTCTATTTAGTTCTTTGGCCCATTTTTTGATTGGGTCGTTTATTTTTCTGGAGTTGAGCTGTAGGAGTTGCTTGTATATTTTTGAGATTAGTTGTTTGTCAGTTGCTTCATTTGCTATTATTTCCTCCCATTCTGAAGGCTGTCTTTTCACCTTGCTAAAAAAAATAAAATAAAATAAATCAATATATTTCAATTAAAAAAAAAACACATATTCCCAGGCTTTTCCCACTACCTGCTAAATTAGAAACTCTAGAAATGGGGCCAGCAATCTGTGTTGTAACAGCCCTGTTGGGTGATTTCTTTTTTCTGAGCCCCCATGGTGATTTTCTTTAAACTTATTTTTTAAAATTAATTTTGATTGAAGTATACTTGGCTGACAGTGTTAGTTTCTGCTGTACAGCAAAGTGAATCAGTTATATATATAAATATATATTTATAAAAAAGTCAGTTATACATTTACATATATACCTAAATGTCTATATCTATATCCACCCTTTTTAAGATTCTTTTCCCATATAGGTCATTACAGAGCATGGAGTAGAGTTCTCTATGCTATAAATAGCTTCTTATTATACATTTTTTATGGTATATGTCAATTCTAATCTCCAGATTTATCTTTTCCCCCTTCCTCCTTGGTAACCATAAATTTGTTTTCTACATTTGTGATTCTATTTCTGTTTTGTAAATAAGTTCATTTATCCCTCTTTTTTTAGATTCCACATGTAAGAATGTCACTCATATTTATCTTTCTCTGTCTGACTTCACTCAGTGTGACAATCTCTAGGTCCATCCACGTCACTGGAAATGACATTATTTTATTCTTTTTTTATGGTTGAGTAATGCAACAAAGGTCCGTCTAGTCAAGGCTATGGTTTTTCCAGTAGTCACGTACGGATGTGAGAGTTGGACTATAAAGAAAGCTGAGCACCGAAGAATTGATGCTTTTGAACTATGGTGCTGGAGAAGACTCTTGAGAATCCCTTGGACTGAAAGGAGATCCAACCACTCCATCCTAAAGGAAATCAATCCTGAGTATTCATTGGAAGGACTGATGCTGAAGCTGAAACTCCAATACTTTGGCCACCTGATGACTCATTGGAAAAGTTCTTGACGCTAGGAAAGATTGAAGTTGGGAGGAGAAGGGGACGACAGAGGCTGAGATGGTTGGATGGCATTACCAACTCAATGGACATGAGTTTGAGTAAGCTCCGGGAGTTGGTGATGGACAGGGAAGCCTGGTGTGCTAAAGTCCATGGGGTTGCAAAGAATCAGACACAACTGAGCAACTGAAGTGACTGACTGATATTGTTCTCCATAGTGACTGTACCAATTTACATTCCCACCAACACTGTAGGAAGGTTCTCTTTTCTCTGCACCCTTTCCAGCATTTATTGTTTGTAGAGTCTTTAATGATGGCCATTCTGACCAGTGTGAGGTGATACCTCATTGTAGCTTTAATTCATGCAGCTCAATATAAACAACAACAACAACAAAAAACCAATCAAAAAATGGGCAGAAGATCTAAATAGAGATTTCACCAAAGAAGAGATATGGATGTCGAAAAGGCGCTTGAAAAGATTCTCAACATCACTACTTATTAGAGGGTGATTCTGATGCACACTAGAGTTTGAGAAACACTGCTCTAAATCATATGGAAACCATCTGAGAGCCTTGAGCAGAAGACTGGGATGGTCTGATTTACCTTCTGGCTTCTCTGTTGAAAATATTTCACAGGTGTGGACACAAGGAGGCCAGCAAGGAGACTACTGCAAAGATCTATGGGAGACTTGATGGTGGCTTTTTCTAAAGTCATAGTGGTGAAGATAGAGAGGGGGTTATCACCACTGATTTCTCAAGGATTGTTTTTCCATGAGTTATTTTCTTTTGAGTTTGGTCACAAGGTTTCACATGTAATTTGCATAAGAAGATGCTCAGATCCGTGTATTCCTGGGCACCTTGCAGGGCTCCCTATCCCCTATATTCAACTCCTTTTAGGATATTTGAAAGGAAATATCACCAAGCCTTCACTCAGTGGAACTACTCTTCATGTTTTGGTATCTGCAGTACATGTGTTTACACTGATAAATTCCCAAAGACTTAAAAATAAATCCATTTCTGGGCTTTATTAACCCCCATAGGACTGAGGTCCTGTCACACCTATGAATTAGGTTACTCTGTCTCCAAAACCCATTAAAAATATTTGACATCTGTGCTTGTGTGCATGTGCTCAGTCACTCAGTCATGTTTGACTCATTGCGAACCCGTGGACTGTAGCCTGCCAGGCTCCTCTAGTCATGGGATTTTCTAGGCAAGAATATTTGAGTGGGTTGCCATTTCCTCCTCCAGGGGATCTTCCCCACCCAGAGAATCAACCCTCATCTCCCATGTCTCCTGCACTGCAGGCGGATTCTTTGCCACTGAGCCATTGGGGAAACCCATCCTGTCACCTAATATTCCTAAGAACTGATGTCCAGTCTAGGATGACAATTTTGTCATTTTGCAAGGGTTAGGGTTTATGTTCCCAAATGTTGGGTTGGTTCTTGTGGGATCACTACAGCCAAGGAATCTGTAAGCCTCTAGTTGGTTCAGTTCTAAATGTTGATAGTGACAGATGATAAGAATGAGATGAATGTTTGTAAGAACTGCATGATCTCTGAGTGTTTATTTATTTGATCTTATAAAAATTAATCTTAGAATTTGGACTACATGTAATGCTAAACACATGTCACTGATTCCAAACTTAATACGGTGCATGGAAATGTTAACAGGAATTAGAAGTACTTCAGAGTCTGTCACGGGGACAGACTATTGACACAATCTGCTTATGCCTTCTGAAACCTATATTTAGTCACGGACAATTTTATGTAACTCTTTTAAGAGTTTAATGGCTAAAATCATTAGTCTCGTGTCTAAGAAGAATGAGATTGTTAATTGTGTTTACAATGAAAGATGTGAATAAATAAACAGAGTATGTTAATATTTTATTATAACTGTTAGGATTTGCTAGAACAGTATTTAATACATTGGGTACAACTAGTAGATTTTATTTCTCATGCTAGGTCCTATGATTGCTAATGACTGCTTGGAGCTCTGGGCAAAGAGTTCTGAGGCTGAGTATGGTTACCTCAAGAAAGAGGGTCACGTCTGATATAAATTTTCTGCTGTTGGAGTGGGTCGTGGGCACAGGGGTGGGGGTGGCTTTAGAGCCTCATATTGCCTGACTCTTCCACAGAAGCAAAAACTGTCAGCTTTATTTGGATAAAATCAACATTTCCCAGCCTGGATGGGAACTCCCGACTCCTCAACTATCCACTTTGAATGTGCTTATCTTTCTCATCTTTGCATTTTTCTCAAGAGCCCACTGCTCATCCAGCTGCTGTTCTATCTAGCATGAGATTCTCTGTTTAGCTTTGAGGGTTCTTATGATCTCCTTCCTCCCATTCTATGCCTATCATCCTCCTAAGGTCCTTTATGCATACCCTTCTTTCTGGTTAGCCTGGCTTCCTTATTGTCACAAGTGGAAAAATATTGATAATTTTGTCTCTGAACATTTGGTTAAACCTTCCATTTGAGTCTGAAATGTCCACTCTCCTCTCTATTTAATTTCTATCGTCTTTCAAGATGTGTTATAAGTCCTTTGTAGACTGTGGAGTCTTCCCGCATTGCCCTGACCCCTCTCCCCAACACTGCAGTTCTTGATCTAATAGAAGCATGGAGTGTGCTGCAGAAATCATGATATCTTTCTTAAAGCAAAACAACAGAACAAAACATAAAAACCAATGATGAATTACAGAGAATTGGGTAACGTTGGAAAGTTTGGAAGAGCATGCCCTAGGCTGCGCTTTTACAAAGACTTAAAGAATGTCAAGAATTCATCCACTTGGGAAGCTGCTTCCTAGATCCAAGAGGAAAGGTTAGGGATTAGGAATAAAAACCCTAGAACACTTGGTTTTAGGGACATATCATTTTAGGTAAAGTCCAGGAATCAGATATTGCCAGTATCGTAACTGTTGAGTTAAGAGCCACATCAGTCCTGCCAGAGTACACTAGGAAAAAGGCTGCCCTATGCCCAACATTTTGGCATCTGAGAATCAAATGACTGGATGATGGAATACGGGGCACAAATGCCCTGCTTCATGGTCATGCTTGCCAGCAGAAGACAGCGGATGCCTGAAAGGATGCCCACCTCTGCCTTCTAGATCTTGCCTGAGTAGATGTGATTGCCTCAAGCTAAATCTTGAAATCCAGCTGGAAAAGCCTAGGGAATGCAGTTCCTGGCATTCTACCATCTACCATACAGAAAGATACACTAGAAAGAGAGTGGGATTGATCTTGGTGAGGCAGCAGGGAGTGGTGGTGTGAAGCAAGATCTTAATTTCCTGCCCAGGAATTGGACCTGGGTAGCCTGGATGAGAACCAGGAATCCTAGCCACCAGACCAGCAAGGCTACTGGCTAGAAGCAATTTTTCCCTGGATCTTTGCCCCCAGTAAAAAAATGTATTTATCACGGAGGCAGAAACTGTAAATGCAGGTAAAGTTTATTATTAGAGACAAAGCGCAACAACAAGTGGGGGAGCGCATAGAGAAATAGTTTGTTTAGATGAGATAGAAGCAAGACAGAGATGCACATGTGGAGAGAAATGGTGTGGGGATCCCCCGTAGTGAGGAGGAGGGCAGTACAGCGGCTGTTAAGTCATTTATATAAGGCAGTTCTTCTGGGTCTTTGTCTTCCTTCAGGCATAATATCTGGTTTCTTTTTCTACATCTGACCTCCCCTGGGTGTACACTTACCCCTCAGCCTATATAAATCTTGAAGTGAAGGCTTCTGGGAGGAACAAGGCTCACTGCGGCCTGGAATTATCCCCTCGCTTTTGACCGACAAGGATCTGTGCATGTGTAACGTCTCCCTGTCCCCAAAAGAGAGGGGAGCAAAGATTCCTTAATCCTTTACTCAAACAGGCTTTGGCCCCTCTTTGTCCTTGCCATGATTATTACCTTAGAGACAAACACTGGCTATTTACCCTGCTTCTGTTGTTGCTTCCATTTTGGAGGGCAAACAGGAGGCTGATTGTAAATGCCTTAACAGGAGCCCATCTATCTTTTGTCTCAGGAAGTGCTAACGGTTATAAGTATCCAGCCTGAAGCCCACTTCTTCAAGCCCCATGAAATGCAAACAGGAGGCCAGTTGTAAATGTCTAACCTGGAGCCCATCTATCTTCTGCATCAGAATGGGTATGGACAATCTGCCATGTTTGCCATAAGCATCACAAATTGCTATCTCTTTCTAAAAAAATTAATTTATTTTAAATTGGAGGATAATTGCTTTACAATGTTAAGTTGGTTTCTGCCATATATCAACATGAATCAGTCATAGGTATATGTATGACCCCTCCTTCTTGAACCTCTCTCCCTCCTCCCATCACATCCCACCCCTCTAGGTTATCACAGAGCCCCAGATTTGAGCTCCCTGCATTATACAGTAAATTTTCACTGGGTATCTAATTTTACACATGGTAGTATATATGTTTCCAATGTCCTCTCTCAATTCATCCTACCCTCTTCTTCTCCCACTGTGTCTACAAGTTTGTTATCTATGTCTGCATCTCCATTGCTGCCCTGCAAATAGATTCATTAGTACCGTCTTTCTAGAGTCCATGCTGCTGCTGCTGCTAAGCCGCTTCAGTTGTGTCTGACTCTGTGCGACCCCATAGACGGCAGCCCACCAGGTTCCCCCGTCCCTGGGATTCTCCAGGCAAGAACACTGGAGTGGGTTGCCATTTCCTTCTCCAGTGCATGAAAGTTGAAAGTGAAAGTGAAGTCACTCAGTCGTGTCCCCTCTTAGCGACCCCATGGACTGCAGCCCACCAGTCTCCTCTGCCCATGGGATTTTCCAGGCAAGAGTACTGGAGTGGGATGCCATTGCCTTCTCTGTCTGGAGTCCATATATATCCATTAATATATGATATTTGTTTTTCTCTTTCTGACTTATTTCACTCTGTATAATAGGCTCTAAGTTCGTCCCCCTTATTAGAACTAAGTTAAATGTGCTCCTTTTTATGGCCGAGTAATATTCCACTGTATATATGTACCACAACTTCTTTATCTAATCATCTGTCAAAGGGCATCTAGGTTGCTTCCATGTCCTAGCTATTGTAAATAGTGCTATGATGAATATTGGGGCATGTGTGTCTTTTTCAATTATAGTTTCCTCAGGGTGTATGCCCAGTAGTAGAATTGTTGGGTCATACGGTGGTTTTATCACTAGTTTTTTTTTTTCTTTTAAGACATCTCCATACTGTTCTCCATACTGGCTGTATCAATTTACATTCCCACCAACAATGCAAGAGGATTCCCTCTCTCTGCATCCTCTCCAGCATTTATTATTTATAGACTTTTTTGGTAAACTTAAAAGATTTTGCACAGTGAAGGAAACTATAAACAAGGTGAAAAGACAGTCCTCAGAATGGGAGAAAATAGTAGCAAACAAAAGAACTGACAAAGGATTAATTTCCAAAATATACAAGCAGCTCATTCAGCTCAATACCAGAAAAACAAACAACACAATCAAAAGTGAGCAGATCTAAACAGACGTTTCTCCAAAGAAGACATGCAGATGACAAATAGACACATGAAAAGATGCCCAATGTTGCTCATTATTAGAGAAATGCTAACCAAAACTGCAATGAGGTATCATCTCACACGGGTCAGAATGGTCATTAACAAATTGCTATCTTTAAACACTGCTAATCCTGTCCTGCTATTTCCCTCTTTAAAACCACTCATTGCCTCTTAATAGCCTGAAGCTGTACTCCTTAGCATGGCCATAGGCTTTCTTCTGTGCCCAAGAGTCTAGGAGAGTACAAATGTAAAACAGAGTTTATTAGGGGAAGGTGGCTTAGATAGCTTTTCCAGCTTCTGGGCAGTAGTATCCTCTCCTTTGCTCTTTTGCAAAGTCATAAAAAACACTGCTTTTGTTTTGATTTCATACTTTTCAAAATACGACTGTTTCAACCCCTCCCTTTTCTTTTAAAAAATTGGGGATATATTTGCTTTAGAATGTTGTGTCAGTTTCTGCTGTACAACAAAATGAATCAGCTATACGTGTATATATGCATATGTATATATCCCCTCCCTCTTGAGCCTCTCTCCAACATTGCCTATACCACTGCCCCCCATTTAGGTTATCACAGGGCACCAAGCTGAACTCCCTGTGCTGTCCAGCAGCTTCCCACTAGCTATCTATTTTATACTTAGTAATGTATATGTTTGGAGAAGGCAATGGCACCCCACTCCAGTACTCTTGCCTGGAAAATCCATGGACGGAGGAGCCTGGTAGACTGCAGTCCATGGGGTCGCTAGGAGTCGGACACGACTCTGTAACTTTCAAGTAGACAACCTGAGTGACTTCACTTTCACTTTTCACTTTCATGCATCGGAGAAGGAAATGGCAAGCCACTCCAATGTTCTTGCCTGGAGAATCCCAGGGACAGGGGAGCCTGGTGGGCTGCCGTCTATGGGGTCGCACAGAGTTGGACACGACTGAAGCGACTTAGCAGCAGCAGCAGCAATGTATATGTTACCCAGTCTGGAAGTAATTGACTGGGAGTCCATTCCAGTCTCCCAGTTCATCCCGCCCTCTTCTCTTCTCCCCTCCCAAGTCCACCCTTACTTTTATTGGAAGCTTCCTCTTCTTATGCCCCTATAGTCCTCTGCTTGCACAGTTTGGATGTTTACTCCCAGAAGTTTCTTCTTGGTGTAATGCTTTGCCTCAGAAGCAAGATTTAGTTGGTTAGCTCCAGGTTTTAGGGTCCAGACTGGTTCAGCACCATCTGTCATGATTGTACTCACCCACGTTGCACAGCCAATATGGCATTGTCTCTTCGCACTCACCCACAAATTGGCTCCTGTAGAACTCCTCCCCATTATTGGCCTCTGTTCTCAGACTGGGCCTCCAGAATTCTAGCGAATACTTCTGGCATCTTAAAGTTCTCATATTCTTGGGGCCATGAGAGCTCAACTGGCTTTCCTTTTTACCTTTAGCACAGATGCTAATATCACTTGTTTTGATGATATTAGACTATTCTTTGAAGGTTTGTTCCTACACACTGGGTATATAACAGGATTTCATGATTTCTCCTTTTATTATAGATGTTTTCCATGATTCTTTGATTTTGATATCCCAGTTGCTATGTCGTTTTTTTAAATGGGAAAATTAATGGAAAAAAATGAAGATCATCCCATTTTTGTCACCATCTTCTTTTAAAAATATTAAATGAATAAATAAAAATCACTGATGACTCTGAATTCACCCCTACTTTTGTTAGAAAAAAAAGAATCTTAGTAAAGTCTTGATGTCATGAAGAATGATGGATTTGCAGGGATTTCGTCAGCAATAAGCCAGCACCCTCACTGAGTTGACAGTTTTGGCTTGGGTCCACCCAAAGTTTCCTTAGTTGGGCCCAACGCAGCCTCTTTCTACTCATTGCCCTTTTCCTGTGGAAACAGATGCCACTTCTGATGCTCTTGAAAAAATTGTAGGTGCTTCCTGTGGCATTACTAAGAACAGAAGCTGGGCTTTGTCATTGATGGTGTAGATGAATTCTAACTACCTTTCATTTTCTTGTCACTTACTCAAGAGTTAAAATCGGGTGGGGAGGTTAGGTGCACCTTACTGGCAAAGTCTAGGCTTGTTCTTGTGATTTCCTCCCTAGGGAAGAGAGGATGAAACTGATATTTCAGTGTCAGTAGTATAAGAGGTTAAGACTGCATAATAGGTGATTCCTTTACAATGAGAAAGGAGTTTGATGTTGGAAAGCAGCGGGAAAAGCTAAATCCCTATTGCAGTCCATCCTTTTGGTTGGTGAAAATCTATTTACTGTTCCTTAAATCTTAAAATTTTGTCAGGAACAATAAAAATAAACAAAGGAGGAAAACAAGAAAGAAAGACAAGCAATAAAACACATCTATCTTTTATACAAATGAAATGTCTACTTTTGATCAAAGATGGACTACGATCTTGCAGTTCTTGCAGAACTTGCAGATCTTGCAGTTTTAGGTACAGGATTTTGGTGATGCTGTCTTAGTATTGGCTCACCAGGTTGTGAAGTTTACCACCACCAATGCACATTATACCAAATCATGAAAAAAAGAAAAGAAAAATAAAGTGAAATGTATTTTACCACAAATAAAGAAAGGTAAAGGCTATGTCTGTTTTTTCCAAAGCTGATTATGACACTATAGTTAATTTTTATGACTTCCTTTCTCTATTACCAATTCCTGTTTCCATGGACTTTAATTAGAACCTTAACTAGTTGGAATTCCTTCCTGAGTGAGGTGGTGCACATGACATTCATTCCTGAGGGCATGAGCTCTTGATAATCCTGTGTGTAGAGCCTCCTATGAATTTTCACCATTGCAAACAATACTACTGGGAGGAGTACTAGAAGATCCTCTGAATTTACTCCTTTCTTTTTCTTCCTCCCCTTCTATAAGTCACTCGGTCGTGTCCAACTCTTTGTCATCCCATGGACTGTAGCCTTCCAGGTTCCTCTGTCCATGGAATTCTCCAGGCAAGAATACTGGAGTGGGTTGCCATTCCCTTCTCCACCCCTCTTATAGCAGAAACCTTATTTATTTCATCTTGATACTGAGAATTAACCATCCTATCTAACACTACAAAATTATTATTGTTTGCATGTTGTCTCAGGAACATGAGAAACCCAAAACATCCAGGAGACAATTACCACTTCCAACTTGGTTAAATAACTGTTGTATTTCCTCATGGAAACATTCCTCCATCGAGAGGTATTGTAGCATAGTGGGTAAGGGCCTGAGCCCTCAAATTCCAGCTCCACCACTTACCACTTCACTGCAGTCAATTTCCTAATGTGCAAAACGTGGACAATATAGTACTTCAGTGGAGTCGTCATGATGACTAAATGAGATGTTCCATGTAAGTCACACAGAACAGTGCCCATCACACGAGTGTTTTTAAAATACAAACTGTTACCACCGAGGTGCTAAACATGCAGAGTACAGTTACAAGGAGGGAAACAAACAAAATCAAGATTATGGGTGTAACTGTGAACCTTGAACAGCCCCTCACTACTTTATGTACATATATTTTCACACCTTCATTTCTTCATTATGTTGATAGTAGAAATAGCACCATATATTTGTTGCCCACTCAAAGCACCCAATTTACCCTATACCTCGTGCTCTAATCTCCCAAGATTCCCCCACAACTGGCACTGATTTTTATAAAGATCCATATTCTTGTTCCATAAGGTCACCTATTTCTGGGTGATGCGTGTATGTCGTGATCAATGAATCCCATGGGTATCGATCCAGTGTCAATTCTTTTCTGTACAAATGTCAATTATTAATACTAGTATTTGAATTATTTGATAAGAAATAGCAATGTGTGACTGTCATTATGATGTATAAGGCAACAATAAGATCATAGATGACATGTTAAGAAGGAAAGAAAATCTTAATCCAGAATAACTTTCTCTTCCAAAGGGGTAAATCATGGCCCCCTTCATAACATAAGTGTTCACTGTAATCAGCCTGCCAACAGGAGGCTAGCTGGTCCCTTTGGTATACCGTATTAGGGGATAGGGATGTTGGTTGCTGCTCTACAAATTGTTGAGGATACATCCTTATTCTTAGTCTGTGTTCCTGTCAGCTCTTGGTCCCATGCGTGTGTGGATCTGGTGTTCCATGTGTGAAATAGCACTCTATCAGTTCAGTTCAGTTCAGTTCAGTCGCTCAATCGTGTCCGACTCTTTGCGACTCCATGAATTGCAGCATGCCAGGCCTCCCTGTCCATCACCAACTCCCGGAGTTCACTCAGACTCACGTCCATCAAGTCAGTGATGCCATCCAGTCATCTCATCCTCTGTCGTCCCCTTCGCCTCTTGCCCCCAATTCCTCCCAGCATCAGAGTCTTTTCCAATGACTCAACTCTTTGCATGAGGTGGCCAAAGTACTGGAGTTGTCCACTTATTCAGATCATCAGAATGTACTCTGTAGAATCCCAATAACAACTTTGCTTTGTTCATAAAAATAATAAGCAATGTTTAATTTTCTAATGCTATCATAAAAATTACCAGAAATTTAATGGCTTGAAACAACACAAATTTTTAATCTCACAGTTCTGTAGGTCAGAACTCTGACATGGGTCTCAGGTATCTAAAATCAAAGTGTCAACATGTCTGTATTTCTTTTAGAGGCTCTAAGAAAAATCTGTCTTAATGCTCATTCAAGGAGTCAGTAGAATTCAATTCCTTGAGGTTGTAGGACTGAGGCCCCTACTTCCTTGCTGGTTGTCAGTTGAAGGCTGTTCTCAGCATTTAGAGGCCCCTGTATTGCCTCCTCTATCCATCTTCAGATCTAGTAATTGTGAGTTGAATTCCTTTCACACTTTGAATCTCTCCTGCCTCTTTTGTTACATCCCTCATACTCTTCTTTCAGGAAATGTTCTCCACTTTTAAGGACTTAAGTTATTTGATTGGGTCCACCAGGATACTACAGGATAATCTTCCAGGCTCAAGATCCAAAGCCTTAACCACATCTGAAAAATTCCTTTTGCTGAGTAGCAAAACATAATAGGGTCCAGGGATCAGGGCATGACCATCTCTGAAGACCCATTATTTTGTCTACCACAAGCAAGCATTGTAGAAGAAAGCTAATATCGTCTGACTCTCTGCAGTAGGAAACTTTGATGATTATTCACAAGAGACATAATACCATCCTTTCAATCCCCAAATGTTGATCCTTCTAACTTATAAGTAATTTGGCTAAACCATTAGCAAACTCCTAGTTCCTTAACTCACTTTATCACTCTTTCCAGGCAAAGTGGAAAAAGAGATGTCCTAGTCAAGGAGAGTTGAGACATCTCTGAGAAAGTCATAAAGGTGTACATTTGTCCCATCAACGGAAAGAAAATTGCTTCTAGTGTCCTCCATTTGTTGGAAATTGAGGAGAAAAAAAGCATTTGTCAGATTAATAACTTCATACTCAATATCAAGGGCTGTACTGATTTGTTCTAATAAGGAGACCATGAAAGGAAAAGTACCTGCAGTTAGAGTCATACATTATTAAACTGACAATAATCCACTGCCATTCTCCAAGGTTCATCTACCCTTGGCAGGATAAACCAAAGAACCAAATGGGCCTGTGAATTGGAGTGCTTTTCAAGTATTTTATGGTGACACTGATTTCCATGATTCTCCTAAGGATGTGGTTTATGTTTTAGCTTATTTTTTTGGTAGGAAGCACAAAGTGCAGAGGTTTCCTCTTGTCTCTTTCTGTCATGATCTCCCTCCCTCCACTGGTAAAGGGTACTGATAGAGGATCATTGCTGTGTATATTTATTTCATTTATTGACATATGTTTTGATTACCATTGGCCCACTACCATGATTTAGTTCAAAACTCCACTTGTCACCTGTCTTGTGTAAGCTTCCATTCTGGATATTAGATCACTGTGGTTTTCTGAGAGTATAAGCAGTAGTGTCAGTTTAGACCTGATGGGTAATGTACATAAAAAGTTTAGATACCTATCTATTTCTGAGGATAAATATCCATATCTACCTTTGGAGAAGAATAAGGGGGAAGATTCTAAGTGAACACTTGGATATTTTTGCAGGATATCCCCTCAAGTGTACCCAGTCTTCATTTGCAAGTTTCTGTTTCTTTGAACTTGAGTCTAGGAATTGCATGAAGGGTCAGGATCATCATAACCTGGTGACAGTTGACGTCAGGCCTCCAGTTATTCAGTAATATCCATAATGTAGGACTTCAGTAGGTATGGCAGAAAAAGTAATGCTCACAAGTATTCTATATGGTCTATCCATTTCCCCTTCCCCTTGCAGTTAAGTGCTGCCATGTGATTAGCTCTGCTCAATGGGCTGTGAGCAGAAGTGACATGTGAAACTTCTGGCTGAAGCCCAGAAAAGCAGGCATAAGCTCTTGATACAGTCTCTTCCCCTACCATGGAAGCTAAGAGATCAGATCACAACACGAAACAAGCTTAGCCTCTAGTCACTGTATGATCAAAAGCCCAAGGGAAGTCACTCAGACCTATAGCAGACTTATGTACAAGAGAAATAAACTTTTAACTGCTAAACCACTGACACCTGAGGGTCATTTTTATTAGCATAGCATTTTCTCATTCATTGGGGAACCAGTCCTTACAGTCAAAGGATCCCATGAGCAATCAACCATCATCAATGATCTTGTGGTTTAGACCATTTTATTTACCATAATGATACTTCCTTCTGTTATGATAATCAAGCTCATTCTGCCTCTGCCGGTTAAGCGTCTCTGCTTTTTTTTTTTTCATTCTGAAATCCTTGCATCACACTGAAACCAGGGGGCCTATTTTAAATGCAACATCTTCCTCAACATCTTTGGGCTACACAGAACAACCATCAGAGTGTTTCTCAAAGGTCTCATACTTCTTTTACCAATATTGATCTCAAGGTTTCATTGAGGAGAGATTTTTTTTTTCTGGGCCCTCCCTAGGGACTTAGGAAGTGGGTGGTTGCATTCTGATTAATTTCAGACTTCCTATATCCCTCCAAATTAAAGTTCCTTTATATACATTAGATCAAAATATTTTTGGTGTTTGAATTTTATTTAGTGAGGGTCAGCTAAGAACATGGAGGCAAATGTAAATTAACCAGATATACAAATTATTACAATACATACCAGCAAGAACACAAAAACTAGGCTGTCTAGTAAGTCAATTCATATTGATAACTTGAGTCCAGTCTAAAGCTATGTTTCTTCCAATTTGGTGTGTGTGTGTGTTCATTTGCTTAGTCATGGTCGACTCTTTGCAACTCCCTGGACTGTAGCCAGCCAGACTCCTCTGTCCATGGAATTTTCCAGGCCAGAATACTAGAGTGGATTGCCATTTCCTACTCCAGGGGATCTTCCCAACTCTGGGATAGAACCTGCATCTTTTGCTTTGCCTACACTGGCAGACAGATTCTTAACCACTGCACCATCTGGGAAGCCTCCTTCCAGTTTGGTGAGAACCCTCTTAATTCATTTCCACACACATTCCAAAGAACTTTGCAAATAAAATGAAAGTCCTGCAATTCTTTGGAATAGATTCCTCTCTTTGATTTTATTTATCATTTTCTCCTTAGGGTATGCTGTGATCTAATTTAATTGTAACTTTGGAGAAAAGAAGGGTGTGTGAGGGGTTAGAGAGGGTAGATTGAAAGATAAAGTGGTTTGTTGTTGTAGGGTAACTCTCTCATTCATGGGCACAGGAAGATTATTTCCAAGAGCATGGGAAGTTCAGTGATGGGTAAGGGTTCTATATACCAAGATATCTCCTAATCCTGCGACATACATCTAATCCAGTGTTTCAGTGTTCTCTTTTTTCCTGATACATGGCCCTACTGAAGAGACATTACAAGCTGGTTAATTCAACAGATGTCACAATTTGGCAGTCCGCAGGGGAAAAAAATAATCTCTGATAAATTTGGTATTCACTTATCTCAGTCCTAAAGATGCAACTAAAAATTTATTCTTTCACAGTGTTTGTAGAAAGCCTGAGAATTTAGAAATTTAAATGCTTCATTTTCTTTTTTAAAAAAATCATCAAATGCCAAGATAAGTAATTCCTTTACCCTGTAGTCTTTGCTTTAGCAACAACAATCTCCCAAGATTTGCCCTCCATGAACACTTAATTCCAGTAACTCTGGGTAATCTTTAACTATTTTGCTGCTGTGTGCCATAAACTAGAATTCCGTCCTGGAATTGTAATAGGATGCTCATTGCTTTCTGCTGTATCTAGGCTAAATACCCAATCCCAGCTTTTCTATACTTTATTGGAGACGTGTTAATTACAACGTGCTCACTTTGTGCCAGGCGCTGTTCCGAGTCGTTCTCACACATTAACTCTTTAAGCATTAAAACAAGCCAGTGAGATTGGCACTGTTATTACCCACACTCAAAAACGAGACACTGATACATCTACAGGCTAGTTCGCAGAGCTTGTAAGTGGCAAAGCTGGAGATTTAAATCCAGGCCGTCTGACTCCTCCGTGTGCTTTGCTGCTTCTCAGTTTGAAAGTGGATTCTTATCAGTTAGTTTGCTGTCATCTTGTGAGAAATAGAAACTAATTTTTGCTATCTTAACAAAATGATGTTTTATTGGAATGTCGTCAGAATTGACAGAAAAGACAGCAAGAGCAGCCTTGGGTAATAAACAAGATGGAGCTGAGGTCTTATAGTGGGCCAAAGAAAAGGAAGGCAGTAACTATTCTACTGAGAAAACAGTCTGGCCAGGACACCGCTCTTTTCACTACATCTGCCATCACTGCTAACTTCATGACAGAGTTCTAATCACTCCATCATCGTATTGCCACTGACTCGAGTGCCAAACGTCAGAGCAGAAGCCTCTGATGTGCTGAGCTTACTCACCTGCCTGTATTGTGGCTGCCAAAGAACGAAGAGAAGGAGGACTGAAAGTTTTTGGCTTTCTTAATGGGAAAGAGATGAAGCCCAGCTTCACAATGAAACTAAATACAATGAGGAAATCTTACAAATCGTAAAGGGGTTGCTTAACAGACATCAAAATACTAACTGATTATTGAGATTTGTAAAGGTCTAAAAGGATCGGTACCCTACAATCTCATTTGTGTCTGAAAACCAAGAAACCAAGGAACAGATATTGCTCAGCCTTCCCACTCTCCAAATCTCTCCTGGCTCCACTGTATAGTTGGATAGACTTCACCGAAAAGAAGTAAACCAGCTCTCCCTAACCCCATCTCTGAAACACGGCAAACTAGATTCAAATTCTAGGCTCAGACCACTTAATAGGAGGCTATTTTTTCCTCCCAATTTTGCAAACCTAAGACACACCCTAGTCTATTCTGAGCTTGGGGCTGTTTCTCACATTCCTTTGTAGAATTGGTTACCCACAATCTCAGTAGTCCCAGACCAAGTCCCAAACCACTGAATTTAGCCCATCAGACTTTCAGATAAAATTTGGTATGGTAGAAACAGCCCTAAGCAGTCCAATTTATCAAAATAGGTAAGTCCCTTACACTTTCTTTGCGCAACCCCAATCTCTCAGGAAATACTGTAAAAGGAAACAAGAAGACATAAACTTGATAGGTGAAGCTGTAGATAGATATAAAAAGAAAATGAGGAGAGAATGAGAAGAAAGAATGCAGCTCCATTCAAAAGAAAAATGCTTCCCAAATTACTCCATCTCCAGAGTGCTGCCCTCTTATTTTGGAAAATGTCACTATTCCTAGCCTGCCTGCTTCAGAGAAGACAATGGCAACCCACTCCGGTCCTCTTGCCTGGAAAATCCCATGGATGGAAGAGCCTGGCGGGCTGCCGTCTATGCGGTTGCACAGATTTGGACACGACTGAAGTGACTTAGCAGCAGCAGCAGCAGCAGCCTGCCTGCTTGCCTACTCTTTACCCAGAAAGCCTGCAGATAACTGCCTATCAACATTTGCAGTAAATCTTCCCCATGTGCAGTTGCAAACATAAGGATTGGACTCATGAAATCTACATCAGCTTACTAAACAAATGGATGGGGTTCTTCATTCTTAAGTATTAATAAACAAGCACTAGATATATGACTGAAACCTATGATAGGAAATAAATGTGCACGGTGAACAAGCAGAGCTGACCATAGATGAAAGAGAGATGATAATGGAGAAGAAGAGAACTCGATATATCCCTGAGAGGTCATTGCAGCCATAAAAGGATGCAATCAAAAAGCAAAAAAGAGTGAGCAAATCTGTTATTAGTATTAACTATGAAGGGGAAATCAACGAACCAGTAAATAATAAAATGGACAAAGTCAGTTGGGTACTTATGGATAAAAATTGAGAAAATCAATGATAATATAATAAATGGATTATATTACATTACAGGAAAGTTGAGACTGGGTGAATAGAATTCTGTTCTGAATAAAAGAATTTCTGGGGAAAAAAAGTGGAGAAAATATCAAAGATACACAGAAAAATAGTTTCCAGAGCCAAACAAAGACATACACTAGCAATAATTTTGATTTTTCCATGTTTTCTTTTTTTCTTATTGTGAATGTATCTCATTCCTATTTTCTGTCCCTTTAATTATCTGTTTCTTCTGTGGTTTGTTCTGTTTACTCTGTAAGTGTGAGCAAAATTGATTTTAAAAGACTACACCTGAACTTCTGGTTCCAATCTGGTTGCAGTACCTTCCATAAACAACTTTAAAAGCTAGACAAAAAATATAAAAACTTTTGTTTCTAGGCATTAGAGAACAATTATAGCAGAAGTATAGGAAGTGAACACTTCATTTATACTCACTTTGTCCCCAAACCCAAAGGCATTTTCTAAACTGAGGTGCAGGGAACCCACACAGAGAGTGGTGGTTTATTCAAGCAGAAGAGACATTCATTGTTTAGATCTGCCAAGAGAACTTTAACTGAAAGATTATAACAGTAAAGGAGAGACCTGCAGTTAAGTCCCCCAAATCTGTATTTTCCTAGTACTTTGAATAATTTCTAAATTATTTGTGCATAAGGAGAACCTCTGGAAAAAGAGCCACAATTTGGGAGGTAAAGATTATAATTTTGACATAAATAGAATGGAAATATCTTGGTAAACTCCATAGACTTTCAGTGAAGAGCTAAGAAAGGTCATATCCTAATAAGTGGCAAATGTTAGGAGTCCTAGCTACATCCTCAGAGTAGTATAAAACTGAAGTAAACCTACTTAACAAATCCTAAAAGGCCTCTACAGGATAAAAGTGATCTTCCAGTAAATTTTTCTCTTTTAAGTTTAAAATAATTTTACTGACATTTAATTTACATACAATAATGCATTTTAGCAACTGGTTTGAATTGTAAAGCTTCATGACAAACGCTTACATCCATATAATCACTACTCCGAAAAAGATACAGATGTTTTCTATCACCTCAATTTTCTTTTTTTAAAAAAATTCTATCGATACAGAGTTGATTTACAATGTTAATTTCTTCTGTTTAGCAGTGTTTTGGTTATACATATATATTTAATATATATATATATATATTCCTGCTCATATTCCTTTCCATTATGGTTCATCATGAGATATTGAATATAATTCCCTGCAGTATACGATAGGACCTTATTGTTCATCCATCCTGTATATAATGGTTTGCTTCTCCTAATCCAAAACCTCTAATCCTTTCCTCTCCTGTCACTGCTTCCCTTTGGCAACCACAAATCTGTTCTCTATATCCGTGAGTTTGTTTTGGTTTCATAGATATTACTTTGGTGGTTTGTATTATATTTCAGATTCCACATATAAGAGATATCATATGCATTTGTCTTTCTCTTTCTGACTTAACGATAATCTCTAGGTCCGTCCATCTTGCTGTAAATGGCACCAAAAAGAATGAAATAATGACATTTGTATCACCCTAAATTTTCTTTGTGATTTTTTGCAGACAATGACCCCTCTATTTTCTCTAGATTCCTCTAGAAAACTACTAATATGCTTTTTATTAGTAGATAAATTTTGCCTTTTAAAAAAGAACATCCTTTTGTGTCTGGTTTATTTGACTCAGCATAATGTTTTGAAATCATATATATTGCTGTGTGTATTAGA
The DNA here is from genome assembly GCF_055505025.1 of Bos grunniens. Lineage (NCBI taxonomy): Eukaryota > Metazoa > Chordata > Mammalia > Artiodactyla > Bovidae > Bos > Bos grunniens. Next base: position 26,960,080 of record NC_141179.1, read on the forward strand.
ACTTTGGTCCTTTTTCTTTCTGAATAGTGTTGCATTATATAAATATACTACAAAAATTTACTTATTGGTAGGCATTTAGGTTATTTTCATTTTTTTGCTATAGTAAATAAAGCAGCTATAAACATTTATGTGTAAACTTTTCTTATGAGCCTTTTCATACTAGTCAAAGCTATGGTTTTTCCAGTAGTTATATATGGATATGAAAGTTGGACTATAAAGAAAGCTGAGTGCCAAAGAATTGATGCTTTGGAACTGTGGTTTTGGAGAAGACTCTTGAGTCCCTTGGGCTGCAAAGAGATCCAACCAGTCAATCCTAAAGGAAATCAGTCCTGAATACTCTTTGGAAGGACTGATGCTGAAGCTGAAACTCTAATACTTTGGCCACCTGATGCGAAGAACTGACTCATTTGAAAAGACCCTGATGCTGGGAAAGATTGAGGGCAGGAGGAGAAGGGGACGATAGAGGATGAGATGATTGGATGGCATCACCGACTTGATGGACATGAGTTTGAGTAAACTCCAGGAGTTGGTGATGGACAGGGAGGCCTGGTGTGCTGCAGTCCATGGGGTCACAAAGAGTCGGACACAACTGAGTGACTGAACAAAGCTGAACTGAATGGGTATGGAATACTTTTCTATTTGGTTTTTAATTTGCATTTCCCTGGTGACTAATAATATTAAGTACGTTTCAGATGGTATTGGTTATTGCATATCTTCCTTTGTGAAGCTCTGTTCAAATATTTTGCCCATGTTTTAAAATGTAGCTGTTTGTGCTTTTATTATTGAGCTATAATGCTTCTTTACATGCTTTTGATGCAAGTTCTTTATCAGATATATATCTATATCTCTGTGTGTTGTGTGCTTAGTCGCTCAGTCGTATATGACCCTTTGTGACCCCCAGGCTCCTCTGTCCATGGGGATTCTCCAGATCAGAATACTGGAGTGGGTTCCCATGCCCTCCTCCAGGGGATCTTCCCAACCAGGTCTCCCACATTTCAGGCAGATTCTTTACCATCTGAGCCACCAGGGAAGCCCAAGAATACTGGAGTGGATAGCCTATCCCTTCTCCAGGGGATCTTCCTGCCTCAGGAATTGAACCAGGGTCTCCTGCATTGCCTATATATACATATATATGTGTGTGTATACACACACACACACACACACACACACATAAAATATCTTCTCTGAGTGTATAGCTTGTCTTTTAACTTTCTAACTGGAATCTTTTGAAGAGTCAAATTTTAAAATTTTGATGAGGTTATATTTATAATTTTTTATTTTCTCATTTGTTTGTGTTCTATCTAAGAAACTTTTTCCTATACTTGGTTCACAAACATTTTCTCCTCTTTTGTTTCAGAGGTCTATAATTTTATTTTTTACAGAGGTTCATGTATGGATGTGAGAGTTGGACTATAAAGAAAGCTGAGCACCGAAGAACTGATGCTTTTGAACTGTGGTGTTGGAGAAGACTCTTGAGAGTCCCTTGGACTGCAAGGAGTTCCAACCAGTCCATCCTAAAGGAGATCAGTCCTGGGTGTTCATTGGAAGGACTGACGCTAAAGCTGAAACTCCAATACTTTGGACACCTCATGCGAAGAGTTGACTCATTGGAAAAGACCCTGACGTTGGGAAAGATTGAGGGCAGGAGGAGAAAGGGATGACAGAGGATAAGAGTTGCAAAGAGTAGTACACAACTGAGCGACTGAACTGAACTGAACTGAACTGAACTGACAGAGGTTCATGATCCATTTTGAGTAAATACTTGTTCATGTTGTGACTTAAGGAATGAAGTTCATTTTTATCCAAACAGATATCCAGTTGTTTCAACACCATTTCCCCACTGGATTATCTTGTTGAAAAATCAATTGAACATGTGTAATTTTTCCCAGTGAACTTTTCATGTTCCATTTGTTTCTATTTTAGAATTTCAATAATATAATTATTATGGTTACAGTTTCTATAAATTCTTGAGCTTTTTAAATAAAAGTGTTTTAAATTGTTTTCTAGTTACATCATTTTTCTTATTCCTGACTATGCTTTGTTAACTGATTTTCTCCTGATTATGAGTTGTATTCTCCTACTTCTTGACATGTCTATTAAATTATGATTGTAGACTAGACATTGTGAATGTTACATTGTTGAATGACTGGATTTTCTTAATGTCCTTAAAGAGCATTTGTTTGGGGCGGGGGGAGAGTGGAAGTAGCTAAATTATTTGTTGTTCAGCTTGATCCTTTTGAGATGTTTCAAAGACTTTTGCATGTACACACCTTTAGTTTACCTACTAACAAATGATTCTATTGGGATCCCTATTTAATATCCTGGGTATTCAATAAATTCTCTCTACTGTGCTTGGCTAGAATATAGATATCTCCTAGTTCTATGTGAATTCTAAAGTTTTTTTTTTAACTTGTAGAAAACTAAAGATTGTAATTTTTGCAGCATCAAGGAATTTCACTTGATGATATGTAATAAATACTCAGCTAAGAAATCAAGAATACTCCAAGGCAGATATCTGAAGCTCTCCGTCTGCGTAGTTCTCTCCTCTACAGTACTATGCCCTGCAAATTCCAGTCACATTATTCTCCAACAAATCCTGTTTATGTCTTCCCAAGTCAGCAAAACCCCTTTTGTCTGCTTGAGTTTCTTTTCCTTTGAAAAAGTCTAGAAGTCTCTTCCTGGAAGAAGGCTAGAATGAATAGAGTTTAAGAGACACAAAGGTGTCTAAAGTCATATATGTATTTGATTCACCAGAAGTGAGGATATATAGTGAAATGAGGCAATATTTGAAGAAATAGCACTGAGAAATTTCCAAATCTGATGAAAGTCATCAACCTATAAATTCAAAAAAACTCAGAATACAATTTTAAAAAGACTTCGTCTAAGCATGTACTAGTCAAAATGCTGAAACCCAAAAATGAGGAGAATATCTTAAAATATTCAGAGAAAAAAGACAAGCAAAAACAACAATAAACTGATAATTTTTCAACATATACTATAAAAGCCAGAAGGCACTAGAGTGACATATTTAAAGTGCTAAAATAAATAAATAAAACTGCCAACTTAAGATCATATACTCCATGAAAAACATCCTGTAAACATATGGACAAAATAAAGATGCTTTAATATAAAATAAGATACCAAAATATTAATTTTTAGCACACTCATACTATAAAACCTACAGGAAAATGATAGAGATGAAAGTCCAAAACATAAAGAAGGAATAAAGAATATTAAAGGACTAAATAGGTAGCTCAGTTCAGTCGCTCAGTCGTGTCTGACCCTTTGCAACCCATGGACTGCAGCACGCCAGGGTTCCCTGTCCATCACCAACTCCTGGAGCTTGCTCAAAGTCATGCCCATCGAGTCAGTGATGCCATCCAATCATCTCATCTTCAGTCGTCCCCTTCTCCTCCCTCCTTCAATCTTTCCCAGCATCAGGGTCTTTTCCATGGAGTCAGTTCTTCACATCAGATGGCCAAAGTTTTGGAGTTTCAGTTTTAGCATCAGTCCTTCTAATGAATATTCAGGACTGATTTCCTTTAGGATGGACTGGTTGGATCTCCTTGCTGTTCAAGAGACTCTCAAGAGTTTTCCCCATCACCACAGTTCAAAAGCATCAATTCTTTGGCATTCAGCATTTGTTATGGTCCAAATCTCACATCCATACATGACTACTTGAAAAACTATAGCTTTGACTATATGGACCTTTGTTGGTAAAGTAATGTCTCTGTTTTTTAATATGTTGTCTAGATTGGTCATAGCTTTTCTTCCAAGGAGCAAGCGTGTTTTAATTTCATGGCTGCAGTCACCATCTGCAGAGATTTTGGAGCCCAAGAAAATAAAAGCTGTCACTGTTTCCGTCGTTTCCCTATCTATCTGCCATGAAGCAATGGGACTGGATGCCATGACTTTAATTTTTTGAAAGTTGAGTTTTAAGCCAGCTTTTTCAGTCTCCTCTTTCATTTTCATCAAGAAGCTCTTTAGCTCCTCTTTGCTTTCTGCCATAAGGATGGGGTCATCTGCATATCTGACATTATTGATATTTCTCCCGGCTCTCTTGATTCCAGCTTGTGCTTCATCCCACCCGGCATTTTGCACGATGTACTCTGCATACAAGTTAAATAAGCAGGGTGACAATATACAGCCTTAACATGCTCCTTTCCCAATTAGGAACCATGTTCTGGTTCCATGTCTGGTTCTAACTGTTGCTTCTTGACCTGAATACAGATTTCTCAGGAGCCAGGTAAGGTGGTCTGGTATTCTCATCTCTAGAAGAATTTTCCACATTTTGTTGTCATCCACACAATCAAAGGGCTTCCCTGGTGGCAGGTAAAGAATTGGCCAGCAATGCAGGAGACCTGGGTTCGAACCCTGGGTTGGGAAGATTCCCTGGAAAAGGGAATGGCTATCCACTCCAGTATTCTGGCCTGGAGAATCTCATAGACTGTATAGTCCATGGAGTCGCAAAGAGTCACACATGACTGAGAAACTTTCACTCACACAGTCAAAGGCTTTAGTGTAGTCAGTGAAGCAGAATTAGATGTTTTCCTGGAATTCTCTTGCTTTTTCTATCATCCAAAAGATGTTGACAGTTTGATCTCTTGTTTCTCTGCCTTTTCTAAATCCAGCTTGAACATCTGGAAGTTCATGTACTATTGAAGCCCAGCTTGGAGAATTTTGAGCATTACTTTGCTAGCATGTGAGATGAGTGCATTTGTGCAGTAGTTTGAACATTCTTTGGCATTGCCTTCCTTTGGGGTTGGAAGGAAAACTGACCTTTTTCAGTCCTGTGGCCACTGCTGAATTTTCCAAATTTGCTTGCATATTGAGTGTAGCACTTTAACAGCATCATCTTTTAGGATTTGAAGTGGCTCAGTTGGAATTCCATCACCTCCAATATCTTTGTTTGTAGTGATGCCTCCTAAGGCCCACTTGACTTTGCACTCCAGGATGTCTGGCTCCAGGTGAGTGATCACACCATCGTGGTTATCTGGGTCATGAAGATCTTTCTTGTATAGCTCTGTGTATTCTTGCCACCTTTTTTTTTTAATATCTTCTGCTTCTGTTAGATCCATACTGTTTCTGTCCTTTATTGTGCCCATCTTTGTCTGAAATATTCCCTTGTTATCTCTAATTTTCTTGAAGAGATTGCTAGTTTTTCTCCTTCTATTGTTTTCTTCTATTTCTTTGCATTGATCACCGAGGAAGTCTTTCTTATCTCTACTTGCTATTCTTTGGAACTCTGCATTTAGATGGGTATATGTTTCCTTTTCTCCTTTGCCTTTTGCTTCTCTTCTTTTCTCAGTTATTTGTTAGGCCTCCTCAGACACCTTTTTGTATTTCTTCATCTTGGGGATGGTTTTGATCACCACCTCCTGTGCAATGTTATGAACCTTCATCCATAGTTCTTCAGGCACTCTATCTATCAGATCTAATCCCTTGAATCTGTTTGTCACTTCCACTGTATAATCATAAGGGATTTGATTTAAGTCATACCTGAATGGTCTGCTACTTTCTTAAATTTAAGTCTGAATTTTGCAGCAAGGTAGTTAAATATAGTCATATTAATTTTTTTAAAGAATTTTTTAAATGAGGACCATCTTTAAAGCCTTTATTGAATTTGTTACAATATTGATTCTATTTTATGTTTCAGTTTTTTGGCTGCAAGGCATGTGGGATCTTGGCTCCCAGACCAGAGATTGTACCCGCACCCTCTGCATTGAAAGGCAAATTTAAAACACATGCCAGATTTAAAACATATAGAACTAAACTACTGGACAACAGTAATACAAAGAGAATGAAGGGGAACTCATTGAATTAAACTGTTGTAAGGGTATTGCATGGTTTAAAAATTCACATAAGCATTAATTTAAATACACTGTAATAAATTAAGGATAAATACTGAAATATTCAGTATTTAAAAGAATATAAAATCATTTTTAAATCTCCATATAAAAGAATAATAAAAGAATATATGAATAAAAGAACAAAAAGGGATAAAAATTGAAATATGAATAAACTTGATTGATTTAGAAGGGAGCAAGAAATTAAGAATAAAAAACAAATGAAAACATGAAACAGAACACAAAAACCAAAATGACAGGGCTGACTAGATTGGTAAGCTATATTAGGGATAAATAATTTAAAGAGTTACATTATAAATGAAACCATTAAGTAGTATAATTAAAACTGAACTTGTAAGAATGGATAAACAAATAAACTTCAGCTACATGCTATTTATAAATGGTATTCTTCATTAAAAGCCACAAAAATTAAAAATAGAAATATATAAAAGGATATTCTAAGTAATCACTAACTCAAAGAAAGCTGGTATAGTTAACTATATAAATATCAAGTAAAGTAGACTTTAAGGCAAGATATTACATTATAAAATATGTAATATAATATGTAGCGGTGGTGGTTTAGTTGCTAAGTCATCTCCGACTCTTGCGACCCCATGGACGGTAGCTCACCAGGCTCCTCTGTCCATGGGATTTTCCAGGCAAGTATACTGGAGTATATAGTATATATAATTAATGTCATTTCATTTTGTAATAGTAAAAAGTCCACATTAAAAAAAGATGGGAAAATATTGCATAATTTGTGTGCAATCAATAACAATTTCAAAATATTGGGTTGGCCAAAAACTTCACTTGAGTTTTTCCACAACACCTGAATTTTTAAAAAATGTTATTGGATCTAAATGTAAGACCAAAAACTATAAAATTCCTAGAGGAAAACATAGGCAAAACACTCTCTGATATAAATCACAGCAAGATCCTCTATGACCCACCTCCCAGAGCAATGGAAATAAAAGCAAAAATAAACAAATGGGACCTAATTAAACTTAAAAGCTTTTACACAATGAAGGAAACTATAAGCAAGGTGAAAAGACAGCCTTCAGAGTGGGAGAAAATAATAGCAAATGAAGCAATTCACAAAGAATTAATCTCAAAAATACACAAACAGCTCATCCAGCTCAATACCAGAAAAATAAACGATCCAATCAAAAAATGGGCCAAAGAACTAAACAGACATTTCTCCAAAGAAGACCTACAGATGCTAACAAACGCATGAAAAAATGCTCAGCATCACTCACTATCAGAGAAATACAAATCAGAGCCACTATGAGGTACCATCTCACACCGGTCAGAATGGCTACTATCAAAAAGTCTACAAGCAATAGATGCTGGAGAGGGTGTGGAGAAAAGGGAACCCTCTTACACCGTTGGTGGGAATGCAAAGTAGTGCAGCCACTATGGAGAACTGTGTGGAGACTCCTTAAAAAACTGGAAATAGAACTGCCATATGACCCAGCAATCCCACCGCTGGGCATACACACTGAAGAAACCAGAATTGAAAGAGACACGTGTACCCCAATGTTCACCGCAGCACTGTTTATAATAGCCGGGATGTGGAAGTAACCTAGATGTCCACCAGCAAACGAATGGATAAGAAAGCTGTGGTACATCTACACAATGGAGTATTACTCAGCTATTAAAAAGAATGCATTTGATTCAGTTCTAATGAGGTGGATGAAACTGGAGCCTAGTATACAGAGTGAAGTAAGTCAGAAAGAAAAACACCAATAAAGTATATTAATGCATATATATGGAATTTAGAAGGATGGTAAGGATGACCCTATATGTGAGACAGCAAAGGAGACACAGATGTAAAGAACAGACTTTTGGACTCTGCAGGAGAAGGTGAGAGTGGGATGATTTGAGAGAATAGCATTGAAATATGTATATTACCATATGTGAAACAGATCACCAGTCCAAGTTAGAGGCATGAAACAGGGAACTCAAAGCCGGTGCACTGGGACAACCCAGAGGAATGAGATGGGGAGGGAGGCGGGAGGGGGTTCAGGATGGGGGACACATGTGCACCCGTGGCTGATTCAGGTCAAAGTATGGCAAAACCCACAATGTTGTAAAGTAATTAGCCTCCAATTAAATAAATTAATTTTTAAAAAGTTATTTATTTTTAACTGAAGGATAATTACTTTTCAATATTGTGTTGGTTTCTGCCATCATCAATATGAATCATCCGTAAGTATACATATATCCCCTCTCTCTTAAACCTCCCTCCCACCATTGCCAGGATGAACTTTTTGGTAAACTCAGTATATAAACGGAGAAGGCAATGGCACCCCACTCCAATACTCTTGCCTGGAAAATCCCATGGATGGAGGAGCCTGGTAGGCTACAGTCCATGAGGTCGCTGAGGGTCGGACACGACTGAGCGACTTCACTTTGACTTTTCACTTTCATGCATTGGAGAAGGAAATGGCAACCCACTCCAGGGTTCTTGCCTGGAGAATCCCAGGGACGGGGGAGCCTGGTAGGTTGCCGTCTATGGGGTCACACAGAGTCGGATACGACTGAAGCGACTTAGCAGCAGCAGCAGCAGCAGCAGTAGTATATAAAGCCAAAGTTGACAGAACTAGGAAGAGGTAGATGAACATACAACCAGCTATCAGTGGGAGAGATTATAATCAACAACCTAGCGGGTAAATAAGTCCACTTCAGAGGGTAGCACCACGGCTGGCCACAGACCAGAGGCTCTACGCCTACCATGATTGCCCTGTGAGCCCTGGAATGTAGATAGTATTGTGGGAGAAGGGTTCAAAAGGAAGAAATCTAGAGTTACTGACCTTAAACCTGAATTACTGAGTGAACCCTAAAATGAGATTACTAGAATTGACAAGCTTATCTTCCCAGTTGCCACACAAATTGAGGAATTGAAATACAGATTACTTAGAGTTACAAAAAATAGTAGTCACTAGTTTTGAATAATCCATTATGTGGCTATAAAATTCAAACCCTATATAGATCTCTAATTAAAAATGATAGGTTATGATACACTGACAAAAGGGATTACTATAGTAATACAGTAGTTTAAAGAGTAAAATATATCTGTAGGTACTAACACAGGAAAGATGTTGACAAGATATTAAATTTTGAAAAATTTGCATAATGGTATAATATACTAGGATACCTAATATGTAAAAACATACATAGATGTGTATTCATGTCTTTATATGTACACACACATATACAAGCTTTTAACCATGTTGATTCCTGAGGAGAGGTATTTGAGGGGAGGTATGCCAAGACAGGGTATCTTTACTTTTTAATAATGAATTTCTGTACTGTCCCTGTCTCCTGTACAATGTCACGAACCTCACCCCATAGTTCATCAGGCACTCTATCTATCAGATCTAGGCCCTTAAATCTATTTCTCACTTTCACTGTATAATCATAAGGGATTTGATTTAGGTCATACCTGAATGGTCTAGTGGTTTTCTCTACTTTCTTCAATTTAAGTCTGAATTTGGCAACAAGGAGTTCATGGTCTGAGCCACAGTCAGCTCCTGGTCTTGTTTTTGCTGACTGTATACAGCTTCTCCATCTTTGGCTACAAAGAATATAATCAGTCTGATTTCGGTGTTGACCATCTGGTGATGTCCATGTATAGAGTCTTCTCTTGTGTTGTTGGAAGAGGGTGTTTGTTATGACCAGTGCATTTTCTTGGCAAAACTCTATTAGTCTTTGCCCTGCTTCATTCCGTATTCCAAGGCCAAATTTGCCTGTTACTCCAGGTGTTTCTTGACTTCCTACTTTTGCATTCCATTCCCCTATAATGAAAAGGATATCTTTTTTGGGTGTTAGTTCTAAAAGGTCTTGTAGGTCTTCATAGAACCGTTCAACTTCAGCTTCTTCAGCATTACTGATTGGGGCATAGACTTGAATTACTGTGATATTGAATGGTTTGCCTTGGAAACGAACAGAGATCATTCTGTCATTTTTGAGATTGCATCCAAGTACTGCATTTCAGACTCTTTTGTTGACCATGATGGCTACTCCATTTCTTCTGAGGGATTCCTGCCCGCAGCAGTAGATATAATGGTCATCTGAATTAAATTCACCCATTCCAGTCCATTTGAGTTCGCTGATTCCTAGAATGTAGACATTCACTCTTGCCATCCCTTGTTTGACCACTTCCAATTTGCCTTGATGCATGGATCTGACATTCCAGGTTCCTATGCAATATTGCTCTTTAAAGCATCAGACCTTGTTTCTATCACCAGTCACATCCACAGCTGGGTATTCTTTTTGCTTTGGCTCCATCCCTTCATTCTTTCTGGAGTTATTTCTCCACTGATCTCCAGCAACATATTGGGCACCTACTGACCTGGGGAGTTCCTCTTTCAGTATCCTATCATTTTGCCTTTTCATACTGTTCATGGGGTTCTCAAGGCAAGAATACTGAAGTGGTTTGCCATTCCCTTCTCCAGTGGACCACATTCTGTCAGATCTCTCCACCATGACCCGCCCATCTTGGGTTGCCCCACGGGCATGGCTTAGTTTCATTGAGTTAGACAAGGCTGTGGTCCTAGTGTGATTAGATTGACTAGTTTTCTGTGAGTATGGTTTCAGTGTGTCTGCCCTCTGATGCCCTCTTGCAACACCTACCATCTTACTTGGGTTTCTCTTACCTTGGGCGTGGGGTATCTCTTCACGGCTGCTCCTCACAGGGTCACAAAGAGTCGGACACGACTGAGTGATTTTCACTTACTCACAAGCATTATTTAAATGTACTTTTTTTTTTTTTTTTTGGATTAGTCAGTGCGCATGACATAGAGTGGTGGTGTTGGTTTAGTCATTAAGTTGCGTCTGACTTTTTTGCCAGCCAGGCTCCTCTGTCCATGGGATTTTCTAGGCAAGAATATTTGAGTGGGTTGACATTTTCTTCTCTGGGGGATCTTTAGGTCTGAAGGATTGAACCCTCGTCTCCTGCATTGCCAGGTGGATTCTTTACCACTGAGCCACCAGGGAAGCCTGCATTACACAGAGTAGGCAGTCAATAAATGATAGCTACTATTTAAAGAGGGTAACTTTTACCCAGCTTACTATGCGTCAGGAATTAGATAAATAACTTGTACATAAACTGTCTCCTCTAACCCTCTCTAACAGCTAATTGTGAGAACTGACACCAGGATTCCACTTCTGGGCCCTCATCTGATTTCTTCCTATTACATCTTCTTCAACCACAGGCAAACCCCAGATTTCTGTGGCTGCTCTAACTCTGCAAAAAGAGTCCCTTTGACATGACACCAGCCTCTTCTGGGGAGAGAGTGGAAGCCAGAGGAGCACTGGCACTGCCTGGGGGGACAGAGGTGTGCAGGCAGCATGCCCAGTGCAATTAGAAGCGGATTAAGAGGGAAACAGAGTGGGGGCCAGGCGTGATGTGTTTTTACCGTCTTGTCTGGGATTAGTAGTAATATATCTGCTGGTGTGATGGACACATCTGCATTCGTTTATTCTGAGCCCTGTCAAGCTCACAAGCCTGGATTAAAGCAAAATCACGCTGAGTGAACATTGCTAATTTAGCTACTTTTTTTCCCTCTCTTTTTCTTCCTCATCTTCAAATTTTAATGTGAATGCTGCAAGAAGTCATTTCTTTCCAACCAAATGATTTGGGAAAGGAGCCTCAAATTCATAGATCCTGAAGGGGAGAGGGATGAGGAGATTTGGACCAGAAGGTGGAGCCTGGGGAATCATGTCCATATTCAGATGAAAAGGGGAGAAAGGAGAGACTGTAGGATGGGAGGGGAGTAGAGGAAATGTGAATTTCCACAGTACTTCCTGGGTTGAATAGATTTGGAACACTTCCCCTTAAAGCAAAAAAAACCCATCTCCTCTTGCAGTGAAGAAGAAAGCCCAGGTGTATTTCAGTTCACAGTTCTCTTCTACCTCCCAGAGCATCTGACTTTTCCTCTCTGTAGCTCCATCCTTGAGATTGGCTCCTACTTCCTCAGTCTCTTCCTTGCCGGATGCATGCATGCATGCTCAGTCTCTTCAGTCATGTCTGACTCTTTGCAACCCTATGGACTGTACCGGCCAGGCTCCTCTGTCCATGGGCTTCTCCAGACAAGAATACTGGAGTGGGTTGCCATGCCCTCCTCCAGGGGATCTTCCTGACCCAGGGATAGAACTCTCGTATGTCTCCTGCATTGGCAGGCAGGTTCTTTACCACTAATGCCACGTGGGAAGTCCTTGCCTGATACTTCCCTGTAAAAGAATTTCACTGCAGTGTGAGCTGCTCATGGTACCTCAGTTACAGGTCCACTGTCTCATTTCTGAAGCTCAGTTCTCAACAAGTTTGCATTTCTGACTGGCTGCCCAAATGCTGCTTCTAAATGCTGAGTCAAAGAACTCCCTTCGCAACCTTCAGAATATGATCTTAGAGATTCTTTTCTTAGTTTCTGCCCAGAGCCTATACATCAGAGTCATGTCTTCAGGTACTTTTTGTTGGTCTAGACAAGATCTTGGGATTTCCCCTCTCTCCACCCTAGTTAGGTTTTTTTCATAGACAAATAAGCTCCTTTCTGCTATCTCTGGGTGTCTGATTTGCGTCAATTCATTTGGCCGATTCCTCTTCCGTTTCTTGTACTTTTCTCAACTTCCCTTTCCTTTTAACATCTTTGAGACAGCAACATCTTTATTTACCAAGAAGAAACATTATAGGAGAACATATTTCTGGCTTTGAAATGTGATAGCCAGATGCAGAAATAGTAAATAAGCTCTAAGAATAAATGCCAGGATGCCAGATAAAGGGGATTAAGGTATGAACAGTCTTTAAAAGCGTAATAAAATCAAGCTGAAAGTCAGCACAGTGTCTTGGGACAAAGGGAAGGGATGTCAGGGATTAGGCTAAGATTAGAGGTTCAGAAGGAGAGACACAGCTGATCTCAAACCAGGAAGTGGAAGGGAGAGGCAGGAGGCAGGCTGCAGCCTACCTCTCCAGGAATCAGGCAGGTTTTGGGTCAAAGATAGTAACTGAGGGATCGGATCTCTTTTACCCTCTGCAAGGCTTGGGACATCGACAGCCCCAGAGTGCTGTTTGCCTACTCCCCAACCCTGTCTAGGAGGGCAGGGACCGTTTAGTAGGGCAGTCCCTCTGGCTACTGCGCCACGCCATTTCCAGCAAAACAAAAAGCACTTGAAAAGGGCTAAATCAAATTCACCTTCAGAGCTAGAAGAATCTGGCTAATGTGATTTCAAGCTCCCCCTCCCTTCCCCCAAAGCTCACCACCTTCTTACTGAAGTCTCAAATTCTTTTTAACAAGAGAAAAAGTCTTTCATGCCACAATTAGGGATAAAAGACATAAAATGCAAACGCCTGGCTGAGCTCCAGTTGGAGAATAATCAATCAATCCTTGGAATATAAATTACTAATATCAGATTCTTTCCTGGTATGACAGAGGGAGGAGGGTTAAAGACCAGGATGATAGTGACACCTGAAATGGAGGTTGCCAAGGAGATGGGAGCCGAGGAGGAGGGGGCAATCCCTTCTAGGTACACAACACCTTAAGATTTGAAGAGTGTGTGTGTGTGTGTGTGTGTGTGTTTTGAATCACTACTGCTCACAGCCCTGGGAGGCAGGCACGTGTGTCCTTTTCATCAAGCATAAGAGGAAACTGAGGCTCAGAGCTGTCCAGAAACCATTGCCAGGACCAAAGGTTGCCAAACTAGAGATCTTTATCTTATATTTGAACCTAAGGTTCTGATTGCAAGCCCAGTGATCTTTAAAATATATCAAAGCTGCAGAATGAAACTGACAACAGAAGAAATATCCTACCAACTTTCACAATTTTGGCTGAGACTTGTTGACTTTCAAATGGGGGAGGACACATGACTCTGTGTGTGGAGTAATTTTAGGATGGAGCTGCCAAGGCAAGTAGCCTGCTTTGCATGATTTATGAAGACTTTTAAAAAAAGAGAAAGAGGTTGTGTGTTGACTTTGTTAAAAAGGAGCTTCATTTTCTGGGAATTTACTATTTGAAGTACACCCACATCTTCATGAATTTATCCTCTCCTCACAAAACTCCATTGACCTTTTCTTTCCCATCCATGGAGGAGTCCAGAGTTTAAACTATTTCTAGTTTAGTATGGATATTCATGCTTATTTTTCTTAATTTTTAAAAAATAAGCATGTGAAGTATAATACTCATACAGAAATATGTACACAACATGGAACTATAGCTCTGTAAATGATCATAAAACAAATCTCAGTGAAGCTATTACCCAGATAGGAAAATAAAACACCTGTAGTACCCCAGAAACCTTCTTCTTAATCCCTCCTCATCACAAGTCTCTCTTCTCCCTAAAGGTTACTCTTATCCTCACTTCTGAGATCACAGGCTGGTATTGCTTGTTTTGGGGACTTTAAATGGAATCATACGAAGTATATTAGATGCACTTGACTTATTTTGATACATATCACACACATGAGGGGCTTCCGGCGCTAGTGGTAAAGAATCCACCTGCCATTGCAGTAGAGGTAAGAGACACAGGTTTGATTCCTGGGTTGGGAAGATCCCTTGGAGAAGGGTATGGCAACCCATTCCAGTATTCTTCCCTGGAGAATCCCATGAACAGAGGAGCCTGTCAGGCTGCAGTCTATACGGTTGCAAAGAGTTGAACACAACTGAAGTGACTTAGCACATGCACGTACATGAGAGATTCATTCTCATTGTTGAGTACAGTTGTAGTTGATTTTCATTGCTGGGTAGTATACCATTGTACAAATATACCACATTTACCTGTTCTACTGTTGGTGGAATTTGAATTGCTTCAGTTTGTGCTATTATGAGCAATGTCACTATGAATATCCTTGTGCATGTATTTTTATGCATAATGCATTATTCTACTGTATACATACCTGGGATTGAAACTGCTGGGTCATAAAGTATGCATAAGTTTAAGTTTAGTAGGAAGCTGTTTTCCAAATAATTCTACCAAAGTACAGTCCCATCAACAAAGTATGAGTGTTCCAGTTGCTCCACACCCTTGCCAACACTTGTTATTTATTACCAGTCTGTGTAATTTTAGCTGCTCTGGTGGGTATGTGGTGGTATTTCACTGTGGCTTTAGTCTTTATTTCCTTAATTACTTGATCATTTTCATTTGTTAACTGGTCATTAAAATATTCTCATTTATTAAGTATCTTTCTCATCTTTTTTTAATAATTGTACTTTCCTTATTGATTTGTAAGTTCTTTACATATTTTGGATTGAGTCCTTTGTCAGTTTATGTGGCTTGCAAATGTTTCTGACTCTGTACCTGTTTTTTCTCTCTTAATAGTATCTTTTGATGAATAGAAGGTCCAATTTATGCAGTCTAATTTATCCATCTTTTTCTTTATGTTTAACACTTTTGTGTCCTTTCAAATAATTCTTTTTTTTGTTTCTTGCTCCTGGGTCAGGAAGATCCCCTGGAGAAGGAAACGACCGCCCACTGCTGTATTCTTGCCTGAAAAAGCCCATGGACCGTGGAGCCTGTTGGGCTATAGTCCACAGTATGGCAAAGAGTCGGACATAACTGAGTGACTAACATTTTCATAGAGGTAATACCTTAGATTGTCATGTAGAAACTTCATGCCGTTGCCTTTTACTTTTAGATAAATAAGCCATCTGAAATTGATTTCTATATATGCTATACTATAAAAATCAAGTTTTATTTTGTTCTATATGGATATCCAAGGGTCTAACAGCATTAAAGAAAACACTGTGTTATCTCTACTATTCTGCAGTGTCAGACCCAATGATCATACATACATAGTAGTTTCTGGACTCTTTTCTGTTCCATTGGCCTATTTGTCTATCTTTGTGCTAATACTATGCTGTCTTAATTATTGTCACTTAATGATATGTTCTACTTTTTTGTTCTTTGTCAAGAATGTCTTAGCTTCTTGACCTTTTGCACTTCCATATGGATTTTAGAATAATATTTTCCATTTCAAAAAGAAAACAAGAAAGAAGGGAGAATTCACTGGCATTTTGATTAGGATTAAATTGAATATATAGCTAAACTTGGAGATGATATCATTGCACACTTTAGTTTTTAATCCTTGAAAACATTCTGTATCTCATTGAATTTAGGGGAGCTTCTCTGGTGGCTCAGTACTAAAGAATCCACCTGCAGTCCTGGAGATTGGGAGATGTAGGTTCAATCCCTGGGTCAGGAGGATGCCGGGAGTTGGAAATGGCAATCCACCCCAGTATTCTTGCGTGGGAAATTCCATGGACAGAGGACACTGGTGGGCTACAGACCAGGGGGTCTCAAAGAGTCAGACATGACTGAGTGACTGAGCATGCATTGGATCTAGACCCGTTTTTCCAATAATGTTTTAATAGGGATTTCTTTTGGTATGTTTTCTGCTTGTTGCTTTGTTGTTGATGGTAGTGCTCTGCATGATATATGTATACGTAGAAGTCTTTCATATCTTTCATTAGATTTAATCGTAGGTATTTTGTTTGCTGATGCTGTTATGAATGCCTTGTAATTATCTGAAAAACAATTCATACTCTAACTCTTTGTTTATATTATACAAGCATATAATTGATTTTTGTATATTGTCCTTATATCCAGTCACTTGCTAAATAATTTTAGAATTCTGATTATTTATCTGTATACTCTTTCAGATTACCTATGTACAAAACAGTATTAAATGCAAATGTTATCTCTTTATAGGTTTAGTTATCACTTTATAATTGTGATCTTTTTTTTCTTATCACATTAGCTAGACAATTCTATTACAATTTTTTAAAATTGTTATTATTATTTTTACTTTACAATATTGTATTGGTTTTGCCATACATTGACATGAATCCTCCATGGGTGTACATGTGTTCCCCATCCTGAACCCCCCTCCCACCTCCCTCCCTATCCCATCCCTCTAGGTCATCCCAGTGCACCAGCCCTGAGCACCCTGTATCATGCATTGAACCTGGACTGGCAATTCATTTCACATATGATAATTTACATGTTTCAGTGCCATTCTCCCATATCATCCCACCCTCGCCCTCTCCCACAGAGTCCAAAAGACTGTTCCATACATCTGTATCTCTTTTGCTGTCTCGCATACAGGGTTATCACACCATATTTCTAAATTCCATATATATGCATTAGTATACTGTACTGGTGTTTTTCTTTCTGGCTTACTTCACTCTGTAGAATAGGCTCCAGTTTCATCCACCTCATTAGAACTGATTCAAACTATTACAATTTTGAACGGACGTAAACCCTTGCTTTATTTCCCTTTCCAAAGGGTCAAAAGGAATATCTTCAGTATTTTCCATTAAGAATGGTGCTTGCTATTTCTGCCTTCCAAATAAGTTAATCTGTATCCTTTTTCTAGATTTCACATATAAGCGATATTTTATGATACTCTTCTTTTTCTGATTTACTTCACCCTATATGACAGTCTCTAGGTCCGTCCACATCTCTGCAAATGGCACAATTTTGTTCCTTTTTATGAGATACAGATATAGAAAATGGATGTGTGGATACCAAGGTGGGTGGAGAAAGGGTGGGATGAACCGGGAGATTAGGATTAACGTATGTACACCACTATGTATAAAATAGATAACTAATGAGAACCTACTGTGTAGCACAGGGAACTCTACTTGGTGCTCTATGGTGACCTAAATGAGAAGGAAATCCAAAAAAGAGAGAACGCATGTATACGTATGGCTGATTCACTTTGCTGTACAGCAGAAACTGCAGCAGAAACTAACATGACAGTTTAAAGCAGCTATACTCCAACAAAAATTTATTTAAAAAAGGATGGCGATTGCTATTTTTATAGTTATTTTTTCTCATAAAATAATTTAATTCTGTTTCTGTTTTGCTTAGAGCTTTTATCATCAATATATGTTAGATTTTATTAATAATTGTTCTTGCTTCTATTGAGAAGATTGTATAAAATTTCTTCTTTTTTTCTGTTATTATTGCGAACTAGAATTGTTTTCAAATATTAAACCAGCTTTTCATTTTTACAGTAAATATCCCTTGGTCTTCCTAGTCTCCTTTGCATATATTCCTGAATTCTGTTTGATGAGGCTACTTAGGATTTTTGTATCGGTGTTTGTGAGTCAGATTAATTTAGACTTCCTCTTTTGTAATATCCTTGTCAGCTTTTAGTATCAAGGCTTGCTAACCTCTTAAATGAGTTAGGAAGTATTCCCTCTATTTAGGGACTTCCCTGATGGCTCAGGCCATAAAGAATCTGCCTGCAGTATAGGAGACCTGGGTTCGATCTTTGGGTCAGGAAGATCTCCTGGAGAAGTGAATGGCTACCCACTCTAGTATTCTTGCCTGGAAAATTGCATGGATATAGGAGCCTGGTGGGCTACACTTCTTGGGGTCACAAAGAATTAAACTCGACTAAGCACACACACACACACACACACACACACACCCTCTTTTTAAAGTTTCTGAAAAAGCTTTGTAAAATTGTTGCTTTAAATTTGTAGGTTTCAATACAAAAGAGACCTAGGTCTGAAGTGTGTGTGTCAATGTTTTTAACTATAGATTTGACTTCTGATTAGATGTAGAATGATCATATTCTCCTTCTTTTTGTGTTAGTTTTAATAAGCTATGTTTTTAAGGAATATATTCATTACCTCTATAGTTTCAAATGTATTGGTATAAAGTTTTTATATTAGCTTCATGTTTTTAGTCCTGTAGAATCTGTAATAATAACACCTTTTCAGATACTGTTCTTTTATCAGAAGGAGAGGATTTTTTTCAGATCCGAGGCCTTAATAAATGAAGAAATGTTGACTTTGTGTTACTATTCCCAGCACCCAGTTCTGATCTCCTAGCATCATCTTCAGATAGCAACTTCAGGCTGAAAAAGGTAGATGGAGTCTTCCTTAATATTGATGCTACAGGCCAGCATCAACAATCCCTTCAATTCTAGTATTTTTAGATGAAAATTTATGAAAGCATAATATATATACACAAAAGTGTATATATCACCCAACTCAATGAATTCTGAGAAACACATCTATATAAGTGATTGTTCATCTATATAATCAGTGCACATATTAAAAAATAGAACATTACTAGCACCCAGAAATCCTTCCCATGCTTCCTTCAAATTATACTTCCTGCAATCCAGACTTCAAACATCATGAACTGTTTGCTTTCATGTAAATATCTGTTGTCTTTTATTCAAAATTATGAGAATTCTGAATTCTTATAATCTTGAGAATTATTCCTACTGTTACATACATACAATAGTAGAAGATTTATTCTCTTTATTGTATAGTATTGCATTGTCTTAACATACCATAATTTATCTATTGTACTATTGATGGATATTGGTATACTATCCAGATTGGTATCATAGTTCTATGATAAAAACTCTTGTAATATTTTTTGCTGAATATATGTACGCATTTTTCTTGGTTCTGTACTTAGGAGTGGAATTACTAAATCATGGTTTGCCTATGTTCCACAGTAGTGTAAATACCATATCTGCCAAAAGGTTTTAAAAAGTGATTCTATGAATTTACTCCTTACTATCAATGGACAAGAGTTACATTTGTTCTTCATCCATGACAACACTTGATATTTTCCATCTTCTTCATTTTACCATTTGGCTACCTGTCTAGTGGAATTGCACTGTGAGTTTTAAAAGGTGTTCTCTTGATTTCTAATTAGGTCAAGCATCTTTTTGTATGTCTATTGGCTACTTGGAGATCTTCTTTTGTGTTTATTCAAGTATTTTGCTCATATTTCTATTGGGCTGATATTTGTTTTATAATGATAAAATAAGGATATTTTATAACATTTATGTTCATGATAGAAAATTTGGAAAACACAGAAGAGTATCAAAGCGACATTAAAAAACCCTATGAGTCCAATAATATTTAAATAACTCAATATTATAATTTTACCACATTATATCATATAATATAGTAGTTATAGTTGTAAAGTAGTTATACAATAATATAGTAATGTGCATACTCTTTGAAACAATTACATTGACTCCTATTTTATCTAAGGCTCTCCAAAGCACACAGATGGGACATGAAAGGAGGTACTCCTTTTCTCTCAGCCTTAAAAGGGTTGAAGATATTAACCCCTTAATCTCATCCCTCATCAGAGGAACATCATTAGCTGATCACAAGGTCACTCCTATTCCCAGCGTCTCTGGAATCTGAAAAAGGCACATTTGGGGATCATTTATGTCAAGTTTGTTTCCTCTCTGAGTTCATGGCATCACCACCCTCCCTCTTTCCTGAGCCAGACACCCAAGTCAAGTCTTATTCCTTTATTTCGCAAAGCTAAATTTTCACTTAGTCCAAACCCTCTTCTTTCCTGCTGCTAGTTCCCTGATTTGAGCCTTATCTGTCCCCCGAATTACTTCCATCCCACTTGCCTCTTGTTCTTGTTCTTGCCTCTATTCTTACCCTACTGCTTGCCTCCCCTTCCACTCCAGGCCATTCTTCAGATGCTAGGCAGATTTTCTAAAATGCAAATCTGACCATGTCACTTCCCTGCTTATACCCTCTAAGAGGCTTCCCAATGCCTTCTGATAAGGTCCAACGTCTTTGCATCGATTGCTTGCATGCTTCTAATCTGGTTCTTGCTTTCTTTAGCCTCATCTCCTGCCACTGACAGATCATGCACTTCTAGGCATCAGAGCCTTTGTTCAAAGTCTCCCTGTTAAAATGCCCTCTCCTGGTGTCTCTGTCTTGGAGACATCCTGTGCACACTTTCAAGGCCGGGCTCAAGTGCCATCTGAGCTCCTAGACAGGATTCTTCTGTCCCTCTCAGTTGGTTGTATAAACCACTCAGCTCGTCGAATTGCTATAGTATCTTTCCCATCCTTGCCATACACTGCATTTCTCAAATCTTTCTCTCTTGACTTTCAAGTGCTTGGCACAAGATCCAGCTTATAATGGACGTTCAATAAACATTGAAAGAATACCCAAAGGAATTAATCAAAGGTAAAAAGAAAAAGGAACAACATTTGTTAGAAACTTGCCACATAGCAGACACTTTTCCTATGTTCTCTCTTTTAAACTCCCCCAACAGCCTTATTAATTAGATGGTCTTATGTCCATTTTTAGGAATGAGGAGATAAAGGCATAGATAAATTTAATAATCTTTTGCTCAAAGTTACACAGCTAATATATAGCAGAGCCAAGATTTAAATCTGAGTCTGAAAACAAAGCTGTTCGTTTACGCTTAAACAGGTTATTATAATAATAATCATGATTATTTTAATGATGGTACTAAGAAATGGTCAGAGCCCTTTACATGCATTTCTCAGTGGTTAGTTCATAGATCACTTTCCCATCCATTATTGTTATTGAGTCCCGTCACAAACAGATGGAGTCAGCAGAATTAGCCCCCAACTCTGATAAAGACAGTAAGTATGAGGGTTTAAAGTGCCTCATCTGACTTACTTCACCTACTGTGATAATCTCTAGATCCATCCATGTTGCTGCAAATGGCATTATTTCACTCTTTTTAATGGCTAAGTAATATTTCATTGTGTATCTATACCACATATTCTTTACCCATCCTTCTGTCGATGGACATTTAGGTTGCTTCCATGACTTGGCTAGTGTAAACAACACTTCAATGAACACTGGGGTGCGTGTATCTATCCTACGGTATAGCACAAAGAACTCTGCTCAGTATTCTGTAACAACCTAATGGCGAAAAATTTTTGAAAAAGGATAAATAGATACATGTAAATGTATAACTGAATCACTTTGTTGTACACCCGATACCCAGCCTTGTTAATCAACTATACTCTAAGATAAGATAGCAAGTTAAAAAAAGATAAATCAATTGCCTCACCTAAGGTCACACAGTCTTAGCAAGCAATGTGGCTGGATCTCAAATCCAGGTCTTCCAGCTCTAAGTCCAGCGGGGGCTGGCGAGGAGGACAGAATCTCAAAGGAAGGAACGCTTTGAAATAGTAAGCTGGCTGCTCACTCTGGCACATATCCTGTCCGTTTCCCTTTGCAAGTCTGCTGGAGCCATGGCAGCTTCTAGAAGGTGGAAAAAAAAAAATCTCAGGCTGAAGTGGTCCACCATTTCGGGAGGATTGGGAATTCTTTGCATGAGAGCCATTGTTTGACTTGGCAAGAAAAAAAAATTTTTTTTTAATGAAGAGAAGAGAGACCAGTATATATAAACATTCTAAAAAGCTGCATGGAGCCCGGACCAGTACAGCAAGAAGAAAAGCTCTCTTGGGCTGCTGCCCTGTGTGAACCACCCCCAGGTAACCCCCTGTAGGCACTGCCCACCAGGCCTGCCTAGGGAATCTCCAATCTCGGGGAAGAAAAGGATAAAACAACATGAATTCTCCAGGAGCCTCATTATTCAAACAGTTCCAGAGGCAGTGAGAGGACAGCGGTGACTTTGGGAGAAGCACAATCTTATCTCCAGGGTGAATAGGACCATTTGTTGTTTATGTCCAGGAAAGCGGGCCCCGCACAAAAAGAATGGGGGAGAACTTGGAGGAGAAGGGCGCCAAAAGCCAGCGGCTGATCTAAAAATCCTCTGCAGAAACAATGGCTCCTCCCGGGATGAGCCGCAGCCTCTTCAGAAAACAAAAGCTCTCGCGGAGGAAACTGGTCTTTTGCGGCTCTGGCAAGAAGCGACCCAGATAAAGCTAACCTGGCCTGACCCTCTCCCTTGCAGCAGAGGAGACACAGAATTTGTGGGGAAGTGGGGACACTTTGGCGGAGCATCCTGACTTCTATCTGCTCTTCCAGCTTCCTGGGTCCTTCACAGAGACCTCCACTCTTTTCGCAGCAAGGCCCCAGGACATCCTGGTCACCCACCCCCAGCCCGCTTTCTGTGTCCCTCTGAGGCGTGTGGTTTCTGTCCCTCTCGTTCCAGCCAAAACCAAAAGCTGCTGTTGGCCCTGGAGCCCTTGCGAGTTTTTCTGACAATTTTTTGAACTTGGGCTAAAAATACACTCTGGCCTGGGACTTCGAAGCCAGCCCAATCTTGCCCTAACTTGAACCCATTTGGCCCTTTTCAGCCGGCCAGCAGAAGCCCCCAAATTTCAAAGGGAGCCCAGCTGGGACACGGAACAGGCTGCCAGCCAGCATCTCCCCCACTCCTCCTGGGTCACCAGGGTCCCTCGGAGGGCCCAAGTTCCCCTTTGTACCCTAAGACCTGGCCCTGGGGTGGCCTTTGAGCTGACTCTGCAGAATTGTTTTTTATGATACTTCCCACATTTGGATTTAGATAGGACTTGGAAGAAGTAATCTGTTTAGAAGAGCATCCTGAAGACCTTGTCTTGAGATGATGTTTGCCTCACAAGAGAGTGGTTTTATATTTAGATTGCTGGTCTAATTGGGGAAATTGCTGGGGGATGAAGGCCAGCAGAGGTTTCCAAGCCACCCCTCCGCAGCAGTTTCTATTAATGACCACGTCAGTGGCAGGGAGGGGAAACCACGCTCAGGAGCAGAGCAGAATTTATCCCGCCCATAGTCTGGGGGAGGGTCGGGGGAAGCCAGGCTCTTCCTAAGGCTTTTGTGGGGAAGCGCTCAGGCACCTTGATGCCTTAGGGCAGCTTTGGAGAAGGGAGAAAGAATCTTTTCTTCAAGGAAATGCTGAGGCTGCTTCTCTGCCCTGGGAATGTGGAGGGGAAGCCATGATGGGTGCTGCCTCTGGGCACACAGGACAGTGACCAGACTGAATCAACCAGTGTTTGTCAATAATAGTAACCAACTTGCACCTTATTCTTTGGAGCTAGTGAAGTACTTCCTCATACTTTATCTTATAAAGTTCTTCCATTAAGAACATGAGGTAGTAAGAATATAATCAAAGCTGTTTCTTATTGAGTACCTACTATGTACTGGGCAGTGTTCAGTGCTTACAAAAGCAGATTTTAGCATAGTGAAGGATGGGCTCCCCCAGTAGAGCTAGAATGGACTTCAGGGTCTCCGTAAAGAGTTGAAATTCCAGGAACAATCTTGCATTTAAGCAAAAATGACTGAACTCATTTCTGGAGTGAAAGGCCATGGCTTCCAGCATGTTCTTAAAGGCATTTAGGAATAATAAATGATCAGAGCCGCTGCTTTAGAAACAGGATTTCAGGTTCTATATTGGTTTGATACCAGGGTCAGTCCCTCTTCTGACAGGTTTATAAACCTTATTTCCGTTCTCACATTGCACTTTGCATGTGCCTTCATTGGAACAATAATAAGTGTTTATTGTATTTTAAAGGGCTCTTTTTGAATCCTCACCTTTTATTCATTAGACTACAAATTTTTGAAGTCCGGAATTGCATCTTTTTAAAAAAAGTCTCTATTGAATTTGTTACAGTACTGTTCCTGTTTTATGTTTTGATTTTTTGGCCTCAAGGCATGTGCAATTTTATCTCCCCAGGAACCGAACCCACACCCCCTGCTTTGGAAGGTGAAGTCTTGACCAATGGACTGCCAGGAAAGTCTCCAGGTATTGTATTTTATTCACAATTTTTATCTTTGATGCCTAAAGTAAGTTCAGGTACTTAGTAAATGCTCAATAAGATTTCAATGCGTAAAATTAACACAACATTATAACTCAACTATATTTCAAAAAAAAAAAAAGATTTTGGTGCATGAATGACTGAATGAATATAAAGGCCCCGGTAGAGAAGCTGCTTGCTTGTAAGTATGTGAATGTGTAGGAGAGTGCATTGTGGGTGGGGAACGTTGGGCCCTCTCAGACAAGGTGACAGAAGGTGAGTGTGTGGAATGACTGGGGCTGGTTTGCGGGAAACCAGAGGCAGCCTCAGTGTTGGGCACAGAGCCAAGGGAAGCTGTGTCCGTGCATCCTGGTGGCACTTGGATTTGGCTCCAGACTGGAACATCTCAAGCGCGCCTCTCCCTGCCAGCACCCCTGTGCCTCCACTTTCCTCGGCATCTATTAATGATAAAAGTCCCTGTGGTTTATAATTACCAGTTTGACAAGTTCAGGAGTTCTCTGTTAATTATTATAATTAGCTTTCACTCAGTGTGACTTCGGGAGTTTAACAACAATATTAACAACGGGAGGATGACGATCAGGAATTGACTACAAAGAATTGACTAGAAAGACTTCCTTCTGCTGTCAGGGAAACTTATTAATGAAGGCAGAACCTGCACAGCAGCTCCCCTCTGTCCATCTTAACTCAGTGATCAGATCTAAATCTGCCTTGGGGAAATGAAAACAATGGTTGTGGCCAGTGCTTGCAAACCCCAAGTTTAAAAGTAACCAGGGAAGAAAGAAGAAGCCGCTGAACTGACAGCTGTGGGATACTCCTTGAGCAGAAATCGAGCAAAGGTGGTGGCCAGAGAGGAAAGCACAAACCAAAGCTGCCAGCCGTGGCTCCAGATCTGGTTGGTAGGGACTGCAGACGTGTCCAAGGTATCATGGGGGGAAAGGAGGGCAGGGCTGGGCATTCCCGGGGTCAATCAACTTACCCTGACACTGTGACAGGGAAGGCCACTTTTTCTGCCCATCTCTCAATGCTATTCATTCCCACAGCTATTCCCTGAGTTATGACCCTCAGTCTCTTTCACCTGGATGTTACTGGACTTAATTGGTTTCCACTCCATTTTCCAAATCTGCTTCAAGTTCACAGACTTATCAGATTATTCATCCTTAAGGATGGCTTTGGTGACTTCAACTTCTCACCTCCAAAGTCTTTGATGGGTTCTAATTGCTCATCAAATACAACCTAGAGTCCTCATTTTGGCACCAAAGTCTACTCAGTATGGGTCCAACTTGTCTTTCCAATACTGTATGTGTGTTAATTGCTCGGTTGTGTCTGACTCTTTGCAACCCCGTGGACAGTGTAGCCCGCCAGGCTGCTCTGTCTATGGAATTCTCCAGGCAAGAATACTGAAGTGGATAGTCATTCCCTTCTCCAGGGGATCTTCCCAACCCAGGGGTCAAATTGAGGTCTCCTCCATTGCAGGCAGATTCTTTACTGTCTGAGCCACCAGGAAAGCCCCTTTCCAATACTATCATCTAATTATTCTCAGTCTGTCACTCAGACAATAAACACCTACTCAATATCAGATGGTGTTTCAGATACTGCAGCCTGAGCGGACAACAAGACAGATGAGTATTTGCTTCAACGGCTTTTTAACTCTAGTGCATGACATCAGAAAATAAACAAATACGCTAATAAATAGTGTCATCCAAGGAGATGAAAAGTCCTCCATTGTCATCTTAACCAAAAAGCTAAAGGCACTGAGCCTGAAGCAGGGAGTTCCAAAGAAACCAATGTTTATTCAGCCTCTATCATAGGCCAGATGTGATGATAGCCCTTTGAGGAAGCTATTCCCCTTTAGGTTAAACAGGTATTTTTCTACCTGCTGTTTTCCAGCCTCCTCTCTGCCATGCTCCAATGACCAGGAAAAGAATAGAATAGAGAAAAAATAGGAAAAGAAGAAATCCATGGCGACAAAGGGATCAGAAAAGTAGGATGGCGGAGCAAAGAATGAAAGATATCAACAATTTTTTGACAATGGGTAGCAGGCTGGAGTGTTAATGATGAGCAGACTGAAGAGCTGACATCTGAGAGCCTGCAGAGGGGTTTGCCAATGAGAAGTGAGAGGCAGTCCCTGGAAGCCTTAGGTGATCGTGAGTACCAGAGTCCTGAGAGCATGGATCAGGAGTGAGGTGCACACAGGGAGATGAGTTAAGGAGCATTGGACCTCCAGATCTTCTTTATTCTGTGCAGCCAAATGACTATACTTCTCCAACCTGGCAAAAAGCTTTGTCTTCTGGAGAAATTAAGTGAGGGAAGTGCTATATTAGGGACAACAGGTGAGGGTGAAGGTAAAGAGATGCATTGTGGAAAAAAGATATGATAAAGTACACTCAGAATTCTTCCAGTGGCTACTCCTCTTCTCTATTCCCTCAACTCTGTCAGGAGCTGGGAGGACTGTGCTCTGGGAAAGACTATCTCCAGAGAAAAGCCCTGTGGACACTGACATCTGACAGTCTCAAAGATGTGGGTCCTGCCATACAGACTAGTGGGCCCAAGATGTTGACAACCCACATATATGGAATTTCCAGTCAGATTTTAGTGCCTCATCCTAAAGGACCACCGAGGATCACCACACATTTGGGGAAAACTTAAAAGCAGTGCCCAAACTATCAGGGAAAGAAATTCAGAGGAAAAGAAAGCAACACAGGGAGCAGAAGAAAAATATGAGGGAAAAGAATCCCTGTCAAATCTGTGGAAAGAGAATACTTTTCATTTCTTGTATTTCAGAAACAAGAACAGGATACTATTTTTCTTCCTAAGGAACATTATCGTAACAGGAAAGAACTCTTGAAAGATAAAGTTATTGTGACCAAAATTTTAAAAAGATCAATTGAAGATTTGTGAAATAAAAAATGAATGTATTTCCTATGAAGTGTGAAAGCAGAAGAAAGTGAAATGGAAGGGAAAAGACAAACATATTTGAAGTAAGTGACTGTATTTTATTGAACCATTACAATAGCTGTGTAGGTTAGGTGGAATTTCTTCTATTTTGTCAGAGAAACTGAGGCTTCGGGGAGCTTTAGTAATCTTCTCAAGATCACACATAGTGAAATGGCAGAGCTGGAATGTGACCCAAGTCTTAGGACTCGAAAGCCATGTGCGTCTGCTCAGCTGTCCCCTCAGAAAAGCAGTGGAGAAGGCAATGGCACTCCACTCCAGTACTCTTACCTGGAGAATCCCAGGGATGGGGGAGCCTGGTGGGTCGCCGTCTATGGGGTCGTACAGAGTCGGACACGACTGAAGCAACTTAGCAGCAGCAGCAGCAGTATAAAAGCAGACTCAGCAGAGACCTGGAAGGTGGGTTGGGAACTGAGACAGCAGTTTTAGTGAAAGGCATAATATTTACACCTTTCTGCTCCGTGGTAACTCTAAGACCCATGCTTTCCCAAAGTTTTTTGTGATTATTTAAGAGAGATATCACACAGAGTGTACAGGGCCCCAAAATATGGTTCTTCTCTTTTCTTATCTGCAGCTGAGCTAGAATCCCAGTAACTCTTTGTCCTGGGATTCTATCTGATAAACTTATGAGCATTCAAAACACACAGTTGTCCTTTGATCAGACTTAGTGGGGCATTTTCATAAAGTGACAGTGGCATCTAGAAGATGGTTCTATATCAGACCTTTCATCCAGGTGGATTAGGCATGTATTCATGCCTTGACATGTATTTCAAGTCAGGGGAAAATGTAGTGTCAGAGGAAGCATAATCAATGACAACTGGGACTGGCATGTCTTCTGATTTACGGGCCCCAGTTCAGCTGCTGATCATGGACAGTGGAAGGAGATAAGACCCTCAGCAGAACTGTCTCTCATTTCCTGGGAGAAAAGAGAATGGAAGAGAAAACTCAGGCTTCTTATGGATCAAAGGAGGCCTAATAAGATAGATGGTGTGAGGTTCTACAGTCCATAGAAGTTTCCACTCTTTTGCCTTTCTTTCCTCTGTCTCCCTTCCTTTACTCCCTCCCTCCCTTCTTCCCACCTTCCTTCCTTCATTTTTTCCTTTCTTCTTTCCTTTTTTCCTCCCTCCTTCCCTCTTTCCTTAAAGGAGGCAGAAGACAGAGCTCAACACAATCACCTTGATTATCAATACAGATTAGTTTGAGGACATGACTTATATACATGACAGCAGTGGGCTTCCAGACACTGGCCTAGAAGAGAGAGGCGAGATGGATCTCAGAAGGGTTGGCTGGCTGATATATCACTGAGTCCATTCCTGGGACAGAGACGTCATCCACCCCTCCTGTCTAGGGAAGAGTGGGTAAGGAAAGGAGGAGGCATGCTATGCTAGTCAGTGCTCCTCCCCACAGAAGGAAGCCTCAGAAGTAGGGACTACGGTCCCTCTAGGTTACAAGTAAACATTGGCATAAAAGATATTTCATGGGGTGGGGTGGAACATTGTGAAGTACCCGGGAGACAGGGCTTTTGCTGAGGGATGGGTAAGAGCACTGGGGTTTTCGTTTTCTTTTTGCTCCGTTCCTGGGGTATGTTTTGATAAATGCTTGGCAACTCTGAAATGATTAATTTCTACTTCTTTCTACTGCTGCTGCTGCTGCTAAGTCGCTTCAGTCATGTCTGACTCTGTGCGACCCCAGAGACGGCAGCCCACCAGGCTCCCCCGTCCTTGGGATTCTCCAGGCAAAAGTGCTGGAGTGGGGTGCCACTGCCTTCTCTGTCTTTCTACTAGTAGCTGGGAATCTTGTAGATATCACTATACCATCCCCGGCCATTTATTCTATCATCTTGAGTTCCATCTGGCCTGTCTGGAAGCTGGGCATAGCTCTGGCTGCCTCGTTCACCTTCCAGGGTGGCTGTAGGGATCAAAATGCAACATTGCTGTGAAAAAGCATCACAAACACTTAATAATGCCGAAGATTGTCCCAGTGGTATCCAGTATGGCTCCAGACTTCTCCTCCACAGCTCTGTTCACGGATACTTCTGCATATGTGCTTCCTGTCTGGTCCACAGAGACTCTCAGGAGAACACCCTCCATGGCCTTCCATGGCCACAGATAGGCATCCTCTGTCCTCCATTCTGCCCCCGCTCTAAATACCTTGTGCTTTGGTAACAGGGAGCAACCTGCCCTGCTACAACCAAAAGGAAAGAAAGAAAAAGAGAGATAAGAAAAACACACAAAGACAAACAAACAAAAAAAACCCATATTCTGTACCTCTAGCTCAGAAATGGCACAGAGAGGGAGGTCTTAAGACAGAGAGATTAACTTTCTCCAAAAGCCAGTGTACCTGGGAATACACAGCAAGACACAATAGGCTGAGCAAATATTAGACAAATATTCCTTTTCTGCATGGCCCACTTTGCTGGAGATGAATGGCTCGACTTCTCAAACACTCTCAGAGCAAACCCAGCCTGCCTGGCTTCAAGATCAATATCACTTGTCTTTCTTTCCTTCCCACCTCTCCCTCCTTTTCTAATTTCTAAAGCAAATGTATACAAAATATTTATCTAGAATAGAGGCACTTAGAAAAGCAAACTGTGCAGAGTTGATGATCTGAGACCCCAGTCTTTATTTCTCTGTGGGCTGGTACCTGTCTGGGCTCCAACCTGGACTTGCAATGCAGAAATACCTGGGGAAGGCTTGTGGCACTTCCCTGGTTCCAAGATGATGCTCTTTGGAGCCCTTTGACTCCTCCAGGCACAGGTGGGGAGGATGGGGTTGGGTAAGGAGCTATGGACTCAGAAGAGCAGAGAGCAGAGATGTGCTCTAAGAAAAAGCTTAGTGGATTTAGGTTGAATGTGAAAAAATGTTGTCCAGTGGATACTGCTTGACTCTGAAATAAAGTGAAATGTGAAGGAAGGCTGTAGAATGACTTCCTGAGGTCCAAAGAGAGAAGGGGGAGGGGAAGGGTCACGGGTGAGAGATGGTGCCTACAAATAAATGAAGACAGGATTGTCTTGGGGCAGGAATACATCCACTGTGACCTTTAGGTGTCCCTGTCTGCTGGAACCAGATCGTGAGAAGCCGTCACTGGATGGTACCTTATGGTCGTGGTGCTTTATCAACAGTTGAAGGAAAAGGCTCAGAGACATACAGGGAGTTTTCTGGTGTCACATAGCAAGGAAGTGATGCGGCTAGGATTGCAGGCTTGCTCTGAGCCCTAGGCTGCCCAGCTGAGTCCTAACTGCCTGTGCCTTCCCCTTCTGGGCTCAGTTGTCTCTGAGCTCCCAGCATAAGCTGGTTCTGCCCTGAAAAGACTGGTCCCCTGGGTCAGGAGCTAAAGGAATGCTCTAAGTTAGAGCATCCCTATGCATCACCCCAGCCCAACAACACAATGTGTGTTACATGTCTTCATGTATTGAGATGCTGCTGATGCTGCTACCAAGTCGCTTCAGTCATGTCAGACTCTGTACGACCCCATAGACGGCAGCCCACCAGGCTTCCCCGTCCCTGAGATTCTCCAGGCAATAACACTGGAGTGGGTTGCCATTTCCTTCTCCAATGCATGAAAGTGAAAAGTGAAAGTGAAGTTGCTCAGTCGTGTCCGAACTCTTAGCGACCCCATGGACTGTAGCCCACCAGGCTCCTCCATCCATGGGATTTTCCAGGCAAGAGTACTGGAGTGGGGTGCCATTGCCTTCTCTGATTGAGATGCTAGTCTCTTCCAAATATGCTCTCTCTGCCCCAATCCTGGTCTTTCATGGTCCTAGCTTCTTCTTTTTTTCCACTGCCTAAGGCAAAGGTCCCAGCATGCCTTTCTGATGAGTCTGTTTGCATTAGGGCAAAAATGGGTGGAAGTAGCATTTTCTCATGGCTCCAGGCCTCATAGGACAGTGGACTCTAGGATGTGACATTCGCATTTTTCCTGCAGGAGGAAGAGGGATTTTCATCTTTTCTCTGGAAGAAGAAATGACAGGAAAGCCACAGCAGCCAGGGCTGGAAGACAGACTGTGGTTTCTCATCATTAGAAAAATTAAAGTATACAGACAGAAATGTGGTTTTGCTCCATAACTGTATCCTGTCAACTAAATATTTCATTTAGACCTAATGCCTGAGCCAAATGAGAATCTCGAGCAAAACTGCACTATTAGAATACACTTAATTATTGATTCAGCCAGGCAAAAAATAAAAAATAAAGAAACCGGGCGGTACTCTAATTCCTCTTATCAAGCATCTCGAGTGCTAATATGCACTTGAACAGCTGCTATTATCCTGGGGAGCCCACTGCCTTCAGCTGCAAAATGTACAACTTCACACCAGCCACATGGAGCCAGACTGAAAGCGACAACGGAAACACATCCTTTTTTTCCAGGCTCAATTCCTCTCTCGGGGAGAGGAGGGGGCAGAGGTCCTATGGTCAGCACCAAAAGGGAAGCCTCCCCTTTCACTTCTTTCTGACTTCTTATCTCATATGTATAGAAAATATCATATTATTTCAGTGGTTCCCAACCCAGAATTTATAGACGTGACCCAAAATACTGCTCCTGTGCTATCTAAATGTCCTCTCTGTCACTTGATTAAAATTAACAAAGACAATGGTTTATGATCCTAGCACTAAAAGGGACTGTGGGCACCATCTGATTCAACCCTTTCATTGACGCAGATGGAATTATTGAGACTAGGAGGCTGAGGTGATGAGTCCAAGGACCCATAGTGTCAGTGGGAGTAACAGAACTCATTTAGTTTCATCTAAAACATGTTGTTGGTGATGGGAGAGGAAAGAGAGTAGAGAGGAGTTGGAAGGGGAATATGGAGGTATTGTTAGCTGTGATGTGTGTGTGTGTGTGGCTGGATGATGCTGTGTTATATAATGTGTCTGTAAAAAGACATTGCTGGTATGTCAGTTTCAAAAACTCGAAAATGCAACTTTTTTTTATACTTTTTTTTCTAGCCATATTATATAACTTCTCTTCTTATAGCTTTATTATTTTAGCCGCTATAATTCCTCTATTTATCCATTCACTTATCCATCATTCCATTCACAAAGCTGCCATTCAGTTTCACCTCTTTTCTCCCTCCCTCCCTCTGGTCCTTCCTTCCTTCCCTCCTCCCTTCCTTCCCTCCATCTGTCTGTCCATCCATCCAGCTACCCATCCATTTATTTATCCCAGAAGCACCTATTGAAGCCTTACCAAGTACAAGATATTGAAGCATAATTCTTCGCAAGTAATACTGCTTTGTTAAGAGTGTCTTCCTACAAGCATCCTGGGGGAAAGCACTGTGTTCTAAGTCACTTAACAGAACCAAAATATGGGGTTTTCTGACGGATATGTGCCCAGTGAGACATTTATGACCAAAACTGAGGAAATTTAAACGTCTCCTGAAGACGGAGGTGGTAGAACTAACAAGTAGGAAGGAGCCTACAAAGACCATCTTGTTCCTACCTCAGCTTTCAGGGTAGCTTTTGACCTAAATCCTACCATCTTGGCAAAATGGCCTCTTTAATGTTCCCATGGATGGTGTGAATTCAAGTTTCCCTTGCTTTGGGGTGACCAAAGGTGTCAGTTTGCCCAGGACTGAGATTTCCCATCAAATGAGAGTGGCACCTTCTTCCTTTGTTAAAACAGCTCCTTCTATTTATAGGAGGAGCTGTTATCTTGCTTTTATTTATACACATCTTTCTTAACTCAAGTCCTGCCACCTCTACAGAGATGTACGTAGCTCCTTTTCCTTTTTTAAAATGTCATTGCAATTGGACTCCTTGCCAGACCACTCGTATTTGTACAGTGAAGTTACACTGGGCAGTCCTTTTCACTAGTGTATGAACATCACTGTGGAATCTCTAGCTACACTGGAAATGTCTCAGGTGAAGGGACTTGCCTAAATTCTGTCTTGTGTCCTGTTTACTGCAGCTCTTGCAGAAGAAAATTCTCCACTCTGTCTAACCCAATTCCTTCCTGCTGAATTTGGTCTTGAATTTCCTACTTTTTCCTCAGAAAAGATAGCCAGGAAGTCATCGTCCCACTGATGCTAGTCTTTCTAAAACATCGAGTCAATGACTAAAACCCTTCCTGTCCTTTCTATCTTCTTCATGAGTGTCTTTCCTTTGGTCTGTCCTCCGAGGGGCCATTTCTTTTCCACGTTGTCTCTTGTTTTCCTTTGCATTCTTTAAACGAGGAGTCCAGGCTGGACATGGTGTCTAAAGGGAGACTGGCCAAGGGACGTGGCTGCTGTGAGCCCGGGGGGCCAACGGGCCAGGTGCTGACAAGCTCTGTCACACAGTCTTGTGGAGGAAGGAGGAAGGAAAAGGCCTGGGGAGATCTAAGCCACAGCACTCTGCCTCTCAGAAGGACTGGCATGCATGGACCCAGCTTTCCTTGGGAAATCCCCACCTACTGCCACCAGTAGAGTCTGTGATTGCTGGTCTTGCCCTGACACTCACTTTGGCTGCCTGAGGGAGTGATGCTTCTTCTTTGCGTGCTGATGTAAAAGAAAATGCCCACAGAGGCCTGAGGGACATAGGAAGCAACAGACAGTTTGTAGTGTTAGGAAAACAACACTGGAGATGCAGAGGTTGGGAAAAAGAAAATCGATGGCTTGTGAAGACTATGCTGGGCAATTAGGACTGGGAGCCTGGCTCTTGCCTGTGGCTGCTTGGTTGCTGTGAGTTGTGGCTGGATTTGTGTTATTTTATGGCTCCTGAAAAGTGTGTTTCTGAACCCCCTCCCATTTCAAACCAGGAGGAAACTATGGAGGCAGTTAAGGGCTCTTACAGGAGTGTGGTAGGTCGATGGCAAAAATGACCACATTTTTTGTATTCATGCCTTTTGCAATGTGACTTTGCAATTCTATCAGTTTTCCTATCCCTTAAATCTGGACTGAACTTTAAAGAAACTCATTTGCCAATAAAATGCAGCTGAAGTGACAGGGTCCCAGTTCTAAGTCTAGAACTCAAGAGCTTTCGTGTGCTTCTCTCTCCTGTGAAGACGGCACTGCCATGTATAAAGCCTGAGCTAGCTTGCTGAATGATGAGAGGTATGTGGCCCTGTCACTCCAGTACTACAGCCAACAGCCAACCGCCAGACACAAATGAGGCATCCTGGACAAGCTGTCTCCCAGCCTACGCACCAGCTGACCACAGTCTCATGAGTGAACCCAGCCAAGATCAGCCAAGCCTGGCCCAAATCAGAGCTACCCAGTGGACTTACGGGTTTGTGAGGAATAATAAAGGTTTGTTGTTTCAACTCACTGAGTTTGGGGCAATTTGCTATGTAGCAAGAGCGAACTGGTACAGGGATTGGGAGGGTGAAGGGGAAAGAGGTATTGTCTATAATAGATCCTAAGGGAATTAGAACAAATCTAGTTCCTAACTGCACACAGGAATCTCCATGATGTGGACTCCTTACATCTTTGACTTTACTTCTTGCTACTAATATCCCCTTCCCTCCCGATTTGCCTAGCTCCTCCCTCCCCTATACACACACTAAGCTTCAGCCTTCCTGGGCTCTTTGTAACAGTTTGAGCTCTGCTTTCAATTCTACCCTTTCCCCTTCCTGGTACACTGTCCCATTTCTTACCTTCTTTCCTTTGTCTGATTCCTGCTCAGTCCTCGGGCTTCAGCTTAGCGGTCTCTTCCATATATTATTACCTTGTCTCTGTTCCTTAGCTCTCTTTAATGTTGTCTCTTTTAACACTTGCCACATTATATTGAGGTCTGAATGTCCCTCTGTCCTTCAAGGACCATTGTTCTCTGATTCAGAAAGTATAGAAGCTAAGGTCCAAACTCTGAAAAATTAAATCGTGTGGTTGAGCATCCACATATTTGAAAGCACCAGGTGATTCTGATACGCAGTCAGGGCTGAGAACTACTGTAGGTCTAGTCTATTTGTGAAAGGTGTGTGTGAAGGGGGTGGTCACTGGCATCCAAGTCTGCAGCTACTCCTCCACTTCTCTTCGGTTCTGTTTGGAGTTTCATCTGTGACCAACCATGGTCTGGAATTTCAGGGTTCTTTACTTTCTCAGTGCCATGCTCTGCTGTCATCCTGGTCTCAGCAGAGAAGTAATATGAAGAAGATGAGGTTTCTCTTTGTTGTCCTGTCCAATAATTCACACAAAACCACAAACAGAGGCTATTTTGGTATCACATATTTTAATGAAGGGTTAAAAGGCAAGGCAGAGGAGTAGCACACAGTGAAGAATTTAGAACAAATTCTAGCTTGGCTTGAAAAGTTCCTGGGATTTTCCCACCACCATCACCTTCTCTGACTTTTGCCTCTTCTTGGTGTTGGGTTCTTTTCCCAAATGTGTTTGGCTTTCCCAATTTATATTCCTTCTAGTATCTTTACTCTTTCTGCTTGGGCTACCTAAATGGATCAAAACTCCTCTTTAAAATGCAGAGCAGGGGGACTTCCCTGGTGGTCCCGGGGTTAAGAATTCACCTTACAATGCAGCAAACACAGGCTTGATCCCTGAAGGGAACTAAGAACTCACTCAGAACCCACTAGCAACTTCTGGATTCGCTCCTCCTTGGCAGGTCAGGATCTGGGCCTGACTTTTTTCCACATATGACCCATCAAGGTGTATTGCTAAACAGAAGAGAGCTCTTTACTTTTCTTGAATTCTGCCTCAAGCGTTAACAGAAAAGTCATTGTTTTCTCTACTACCTATAATCTTTGCCTGACTACTTATCTATCTCCGCAGTGAACAGTGAGCCACTTAGGGGTTGGTTCAGATGATCGTGTTCACCAACGGGTTCTCAGAGCCAAGCTCAGGTCAGCGGAGGCCCTCAAGCAATATTTGTTGCATGAATGATGCTTGAATGAAAGAAGGCAAGGGATTGTATGAACCAATTTAAAGCTCAGCCAAGGAGTGTGTCTGAGCCTGTCAGAGGGGAAACGCTTGATGGGGGGATCCTTGAAGACTACCAAGGGTCAGAAACTGGGGAAGTGCAGTTCAACTGTCAGATCTATTAGGAAAAAGTTGGTATTGAAATAAGCCAAGCTAAAGTGTCCTAAAATGAATAGCTTAGAATGAAGGAGGGAACAAAAGCAAGGGTGAGGGTGGGAAAAAGTGAGAGACAGACTCAAGGACTGAGGGATCCATAAGTCATGTGGACCTTTTGCTACAGGGACAGAGGGCAGGAGGACTAGAGCAAAGCTGGGGAGGGCAATGGGTACTTCATCCCCCAAACCTTTATTTCAGAATCATTTCCCTTTTATCTAGTACAAATTTAGATGTGTATATTTGCACATACACATCATACACACACTTATGTATGGATCCCTTGGATCAGACTTTTAAGATCAGATGTGGCTGAGGAAACCAGAATTGAAAGAGACACGTGTACCCCAATGTTCATCACAGCACTGTTTATAATAGCCAGGACATGGAAACAACCTAGATGTCCATCAGCAAATGAATGGATAGGAAAGCTGTGGTACATATACACAATGGAGTATTACTCAGCCATTACAAAGAATACATTTGAATCAGTTCTAATGAGGTGGATGAAACTGAAGCCTATTATACAGACTGAAGTAAGCCAGAAAGAAAAACACCAATACAGTATACTAACACATATATATGGAATTTAGAAAGATGGTAACGATAACCCTATATGCGAGACAGCAAAAGAGACACAGATGCATACAACAGTCTTCTGGACTCTGTGGGAGAAGGTGAGGGTGGGAAGATCTGAGAGAATAGCATTGAAACACGTATATTATATATGAAACAGATTACCAGTCCAGGTTCCATGCATGAGACAGGGTCTTCAGGGCTGGTGCACTGGGATGACCCAGGGGGATGGGATGGGGAGGAAGGTGGGAGGGGGGTTCAGGATGGGGAACACATGTAAACCCATGGCTGATTCATATCAATGTATGGCAAAAACCACTACAATATTGTAAAGTAATCAGCCTCCAACTAAAATAAAAAAAAAGAAATGTATTAAAAATATATATATATATATTAGGTGTGAGAATGCATCTGACAGTCACAGCAATTGTTTTCCCTTCTGTAACAGAAGGAGCGTGATGGAGTGCTTAAGAGAACTAAGTTTTGGACTCAGTACCTAGTGCCGGCTCTACCTCTCAGCAATTATAGTACTTCAGGATGGGAAACTGCTGGACTCCTAGCTTCTGCAAGTCTTAAAAGTCGAATCACATCATCTCCTGCACAGGTTTACTAGGAACCTTAGCCAGAGAAAATCTGTAAGGCACTTAGCATAGCCCTTGCCCTCAGTGAATGAAACTATGTTTAACAAATGCTCTCTGACTGTTGCCTCTGTGTCTGATGCTTTGCTAGGCTGGAGGCACATGAAGAATAAAGCTGTAGTCAGAGGAGTTGGTGGGTAAAGACACCCTGTATGCATTTCTCTTGTATATACTATCTGAGGCCAGGAGGTAGCCACTGGGGTTTATCCTGAGTCTTGCATCCAAGTATCTTTTTTAAATACTTGGTTTCTGAAGGCACTGGTGACCTTGGACCCAGAGAAGAAAAAGGTACCTCTTTCCAGGAGAGATAGTCATCCACGGGATAGTCCATTCAGTCACATGCTAGGCTTTCCTAGATTTCCCCACCGTCCAAAAACCAGTGAGGTCTGACCTTGCAAGATGGGCTGAGCAGCCCTGAACAGTGTGACTGCTGCTGAGGACGGGCCCATTCATAACCAGGCACAGACAGACCCGTTAGTGACATTGCTGCAGGCGGGCTATTACTTACAATATACTTAGTGTCGCTTTACCAAAATGGATGGGACGCAGTGTTGGGAGAGGAGTCCTGAATCTGACCAAGAAGAAAATAAGTTACCGCAGTGGCGGGCTGGTCTAGGGAGTCAGAGAGCAAGGGTAGGGGTTGCCATTGAAGTTGGGTCCTCCCTATGCAGTGTAATTATTTTCCTTTTTTGATAAATGTCCAAGTTTGAAGTTTCCATGGAAGGATCTGATGCGAGATTCAATATTTGCTTGGGGAAAAAGTGGACAGGGTTGCAGTGAAAGTAAGAGTTATACAGGAGAAAGAGCACTGGGGGTTAGAGACAATGGTGGCATGGCCATGTGGAGCAGGCAATGCAAACTGTACTGGAAACTTCTCAAAGTCCTTCTGTCTACATAGCTAGTCTATTTCTGCCAACTTAAGGGTCTAGAGGAGAGTGAAAAAGTTGGCTTAAAACTCAACATTCAGAAAATTAAGATCATGGATCCAATCCCATCACTTCATGGCAAACAGATGGGGAAACAGTAGAAACAGTGAGAGACTTTATTTTGGGGGGCTCCAAAATTGCTGTAGATGGTGACTGCCGCCATGATATTAAAAGATGCTTACTCTTTGGAAGGAAAGTTATGACCAAACTAGACAGCATATTAAGAAGCAGAGACATTACTTTGCCAACAAATGTCCATCTAGTCAGTTCAGTTGAGTTCAGTCGCTCACTTGTGTCCAACTTTTGTGACCCCATGAATTAACAGCATGGCAGGCCTCCCTGTCTATCACCAACTCCCGGAGTTCACTCAAACTCATGTCCATCGAGTCGGTGATACCATCCAGCCATCTCATCCTCTGTCTTCCCCTTCTCCTCCTGTCCCCAGTCCCTCCCAGCATCAGAGTCTTTTCTAATGAGTCAACTCTTTGCATGAGGTGGCCAAAGTATTAGAGTTTCAGCTTTAGCATCAGTCCTTCCAAAGAACACCCAGGACTGATCTCCTTTAGGATGGACTGGTTGGATCTCCTTGCAGTCCAAGGGACTCTCAAGACTCTTCTCCAACACCACAGTTCAAAAGCATCAATTCTTTGACCCTCAGCTTTCTTCACAGTCCAACTCTCACATCCATACATGACCACTGGAAAAACCATAGCCTTGACTAGATGGACCTTCATTGGCAAAGTAATGTCTCTGCTTTTCAATATGCTATCTCAGTTGGTCATAACTTTCCTTCCAAGGAGTAGGTGTCGTTGAATTTCATGGCTGCAATCACTGTCTACAGTGATTTTGGAGCCCCAAATAATAAAGTCTGCCACTGTTTCCACTTTTCCCCCATCTGTTTCCCATGAAGTGATGGGACCAGATGCCATGATCTTAGTTTTCTGAATGTTGAGCTTTAAGCCAACTTTTTCACTCTCCACTTTCACTTTCATCAAGAAGTGTTTTAGTTCCTCTTCACTTTCTGCCATAAGGGTGGTGTCATCTGCATATCTGAGGTTATTGATATTTCTCCCAGCAATCTTGATTCCAGCTTCTGCTTCTTCCAGCCCAGCATTTCTCATGATGTACTCTGCAGATAAGTTAAATAAGCAGGGTGACAATATACAGCCTTGACGTACTCCGTTTCCTATTTGGAACCAGTCTGTTGTTCCATGTCCAGTTCTAACTCTTGCTTCCTGATCTGCATATAGGTTTCTCAAGAGACAGGTCAGGTGGTCTGGTATTCCCATCTCTTTCAGAATTTTCCACAGTTTATTGTGATCCACACAGTCAAAGGCTTTGGCATAGTCAATAAAGCAGAAATAGATGTTTTTCTGGAACTCTCTTGCTGTTTCGATGATCCAGCAGATGTTGGCAATTTGATCTCTGGTTCCTCTGCCTTTTCTAAAACCAGCTTGAACATCTGGAAGTTCATGGTTCATGTATTGCTGAAGCCTGGCTTGGAGAATTTTGAGCATTACTAGTGTGTGAGATGAGTGCAATCGTGTGGTAGTTTGAGCATTCTTTGGCATTGGCTTTCTTTGGGATTGGAATGAAAACTGACCTTTTCCAGTCCTGTGGCCACTGCTGAGTTTTCCAAATTTGCTGGCATATTGAGTGCAGCACTTTCACAGCATCATCTTTCAGGATTTTAAATAGCTCAACTAGAATTCCATCACCTACATAGCTTTGTTCGTAGTGATGCTACCTAAGGCCCACTTGACTTCACATTCCAGGATGTCTGGCTCTAGGTGGCTATGGTTTTTCCTGTGGTCATGTATGGGTGTGAGAATTGGACTATAAAGAAAGCTGAGCGCCGAAGAATTGATGTTTTTGAATTGTGGTGTTTGAGAAGACTCTTGAGAGTCCCTTGGACTGCAAGGAGATCCAACCAGTGCATCCTAAAGGAGATCAGTCCTGAGTGTTAATTGGAAGGACTGATGTTGAAGCTGAAATTCCAATAGTTTGGCCACCTGATGCAAAGAACTGACTCATTTGAAAAGACCCTGATGTTGTGAAAGATTGAAGGCAGGAGGAGAGGGGACAACAGAGGATGAGATGGTTGGATGGCATCACTGATTCAATGAACATGAATTTGAGTAGACTCTGGGAGTTGATGATGGACAAGGAGGCCTGGCATGTTACAGTCCATGGGGTCACAAAGAGTCAGACATGACTGAGCGACTGAACTGAACTGAACTGAACTGAAGGGTCTACTCAGCAGTCTTCAAAGGTCAGAAAAGCTTCCCCCCAAAAACCACTATATGCAACTCTGGGTTCTCTGCTAAGACTTTTTAAACTCTCAAGTTCTAAACCCAATTGTGATTTCTTTTCACTCAGGGAGTTCTTTTCCCCATGGGAACCAAGCCAGTCAATCCTAAAGAAAATTAACCCAGAATACTCATTGGAAGGACTGATGCTGAAGCTGAAGTTCCAGTACTTTGCCATTTGATGCAAAGGGTCAACTATTGGGAAAGACCCTGATGCTAGAAAAGGAGGCAAAAGGAGATGGAAGGATTGAAGGCAAAAGGAGAAGGGAGTAGCAGAGGATAAGATGGTTAGATAGCATCACTGACTCAATGGACACAAATCTGAGCAAACTCTAGGAGATAGAGGAGGACAGGGGAGCTTGGCATGCTGTGGTCCGTAGGGCTGTAAAGAGATGAACATGACTTAGTGACTGAAAAACAACACACCATCTAAAAACTCTAGAAAGATATAAGTAGATGGATTTCCCATTCTCCTCCAACCTTGTCCTCATTCTAGGTCCCTTGGAGATCATCAGGAATGTCAAAGGCACAAGAAATATATGTGAACTCTGGCTTCTGAGAAGTATTTTATGGCCAATCCCTGGATAGGCTAAAACTCTAGTGACCAGTTTGAGTCCTACCTCCCCAGTGAAGTCTTCCATGAACTCCTTGACCCGTTTTGTTTTTTCTGTACTTGCTAAGAGGGTGGTAGTTGTGGAACTTAAGAGTATGGGCCTGTGTGAGGCAAATGGGCTCCAACCTAAGGTCTACAATCTTTGAGTTGTGTAAGCTTACTTATTCTTTAGGCTTCAGATGCTCCATATAAAACAGATTAATCATAGTGTGCTTTTCACAAAGTGGTTATGATTATTGAGAGAAAGTGTGTGTAAGATACTTAGCACTGTGAGCACTCAATAAAGAGTGCTGTTTTTCTTTATTTCTTTATTTTCAGAATCAGGAAGCATCTGACAACTCTGTTCCAGGGATGAAGTGACTGAAGTTTTAACTCCAGCTTCATCACTAAAGAGCAGGGTGACCTTGGATCAGTCATTAACCTTTCCATTTTTAAACTTATAAAATTGAGATGATAATTTCCCAGATTTGCTATGAGGATCAAAAGATAAAATGGATGGTGGAGTGCTTTGAAAGGTATTGAGATGGAGGATATTAAAAATTGGGAAGCATCTGCTGAGAGATTGTCTAACCCAGCCTTCCACCAGTCATTGAGACTTGGTATGGAACTTTCATTAATGGGAAAATCACTCTCAGCCACACCGTTTTGTTGTTGGCAAATGCATGGATTTTTAAACATTATTTTTAGAATTTTATTTAACTAATATTCAGATCAGATCAGTCGCTCAGTCGTGTCTGACTCTTTGCGACCCCATGAATTGCAGCATGCCAGGCCTCCCTGTCCATCACCAACTCCCAGAGTTTACTCAGACTCATGTCCATCAAGTCGGTGATACCATCCAGCCATCTCATCCTCTGTCATCCCCTTCTCTTCCTGTCCCCAATCCCTCCCAGCATCAGAGTCTTTTCCAATGAGTCAACTCTTCGCATCAGGTGGCCAAAGTATTAGAGTTCCAGCTTTAGCATCAGTCCTTCCAGTGAACACCCAGGACTGATCTCCTTTAGAATGGTCTGGTTGCATCTCCTTGCAGTCCAAGGGACTCTCAAGACTCTTCTCCAACACCACAGTTCAAAAGCATCAATTCTTCGGCGCTCAGCTTTCTTCACAGTCCAATTCTCACATCCATACATGACTACTGGAAAAACCATAGCCTTGACTAGATGGACCTTTGTTGGCAAAATAATGTCTCTG
Source organism: Bos grunniens (assembly GCF_055505025.1). NCBI lineage: Eukaryota > Metazoa > Chordata > Mammalia > Artiodactyla > Bovidae > Bos > Bos grunniens. The sequence continues at coordinate 27,002,587 of NC_141179.1, forward strand.
CTTTTGAATATGCTATCTAGGTTAGTCATAACTTTCCTTCCAAGGAGGTAAGTGTCTTTTAATTTCATGGCTGCAATCACCATCTGCAGTGATTTTGGAGCCTCCCAAAAATAAAGTCTGACACTGTTTCCACATCTATTTGCCATGAAGTGATGGGACAAGATGCCATGATCTTCATTTTCTAAATGTTGAGCTTTAAGCCAACTTTTTCACTCTCCTCTTTCACTTTCATCAAGAGGCTTTTGAGTTCCTCTTCACTTTCTGCCATAAGGGTGGTGTCACCTGCATATCTGAGGTTATTGATATTTCTCCCAACAATCTTGATTCCAGCTTGTGCTTCTTCCAGCCCAGCGTTTCTCATGATGTACTTTGCATATAAGTTAAATAAGCAAGGTGACAATATACAGCCTTGACATACTCCTTTTCCTATTTGGAAACAGTCTGTTGTTCCATGTCCAGTTCTAACTCTTGCTTCCTGACCTGCATATAGGTTTCTCAAAAGGCAGGTCAGGTGGGCTGGTATTCCCATCTCTTTCAGAATTTTCCAGTTTATTGTGATCCACACAGTCAAAGGCTTTGGCATAGTCAATAAAACAGAAATAGATATTTTTCTGAAACTCTCTTGCTGTTTCGATGATCCAGCAGATGTTGGCAATTTGATCTCTGGTTCCTCTGCCTTTTCTAAAACCAGCTTGAACATCTGGAAGTTCATGGTTCATGTATTGCTGAAGCCTGGCTTGGAGAATTTTGAGCATTATATGGTATCCATTTTGGGGCCAGCTATTATGATTTCTCTGAGAGCAAAGTAGTAAACCAGGTACATATGGTGCCTGTTTTCATGGATCATGTATATGGTGCCATTTGGGGAAGATATTCCATTCATTGAAGTTAATTGGGGTTTCTGTAACTTTCAACAACTGATTAATCCTTCCCTATCAATTAATAACCACCACCATCTCCCCAAACACACACACACACAAGGCTTCTGAGTTTCAGCTTTCTTCAACTGTTCCTCATGACTTATGAGTTAGGATGAGCACCCTCTTCCTCTGTCTTCCACCACCAGAGATTAGAGTGATAATAAATTGGCATTTTGTTCCAGAGTTATTTTTCCAAGTAAATAATATATTAGTTAGGGTAACTCTTGCTGCTGTAACAAATAAGTCCCCCAAATCTGGCTTAGCACAATAGAAATTTGTTTTCTTATTCACTTAACAACTTAATTCTGGAACCCATTGCTGATGGTATTTAGAGTTCAAAGTCCTTTAGTAAGTTTCTGTTCATGCCTAGGGACTTTGAAACCCTCTGCATTTGGCTGGTGAATTAGAAAAAAGAGATTGGAGGATGTACATTCGCTTCTTAAGCTCCAAGACTTAAAGGTGTGGCTATCACTTCTGTTTGCATTCCAGTGGTAAGAATTTTTGTCATATGGTCCTTCCTAGTTTCAAGTGAGGCTAAGAAATTATAACTCCTAATTGGCAAAACTGTTTGCCAGTATCAAATCTCCGGGACAGAAGCCAGCTATCTCTGCAACAAATAAGGTCAAATTTATGTCAATAAGAGCCATATGCTTTTGAGGGTTGATGGGTGGTCTTTGGAAGGGAACTGTCATTGTGACAAACTTAATTTGAGAATCTTCTCCAAGCCTTCTTCCACCATATTTGCAGCATAGAGTTTATCTTTCTCGCCCATTGTGGAGCCAGTAAGAACCTGAGCAGAGGAGAATATCTAAGGCTGCAGAATGTAAAAGTCAATGAACTGGAGACTGGCCCTTTTTCAATTTAGTCTCCAGAATAGGCACATGAGACAGAAATACCAGTTCAGGGAGGAATTAGAGGGCAAGGACTATGAGAAAGAAGATGAGCAGAGAGGCGAATGTAGGAAAGTTAGAGCACTTATGTGGGATGCCTTCTGAAGACCTAGGTCCCCACCCCTTTATGTGGTATTAGAGACAAGTAAGCTTAAACCATGCTCTATTTCCCCTTTCCTCTCTACTTTTTCCCTTTCTTCTTTGGGGACGATCACTTAAACCTTTTACAAAAGAACTGTTTAAATGTCCATGGGATCCAATGTATTTTGATTAAGACAAGCTGGCTATGTGGTATTCAGAATGGGTAAAATGTAGACCTACTCTTCGGTCTGAGGACAAGCATCAGCCCACACCCTCGGCTTGAAGTAATCAAAAGTGAGGAATAACTAAGAGCAGATCATTAACTTGAGAGATATAAAGTCAGTTCTCTCAGTGCTTATCTCCCCAAAGCAATCACTATAGATAGGTTCTGAAAGCCATGAGAGTTTCCAGCCCATTGTATTCTGACCATTGTTCCGTGGCTGCTTGCTATTATCTCAACAAAGGCACTGGATGTGTGTGTGTTTCATTGCTCAGTCATGTCCAACTCTTTTGCGACCACATGGACTGTAGTGGTCTCCTCTGTCCATGGAATTCTCCAGGCAAGAATACTGGAGCGGGTAGTCATTCCCTTCTCCGTGGGATCTTTCTTACTCAGGGTTCAAACCCAGGTTTCCTACATTGCAGGCAGATTCTTTACCATCTGAGCCACCAGGGAAGCCCATGGCATTGGAACGGAGCACAATTAGCCCTATGTGTGTGGACAGTTCAGTGCATAGTAGGCTGAGATTATCAACTCCATTACTCAGGATACTACATTTCTATTAATGTTACATTGGTTTTGTTGAAATTCATGTACCATACTATTACATAATGAGCTTACCATCAACTAATCCCCCATGACTTTGTTTTACATGAATTTCTGGAAAACTAAGGCTTCTCATTATAGGAGAGTGGAATGCAAAAGTAGGAAGTCAAGAAGCATCTGGAATAACAGGCAAATTTGGCCTTGGAGTACAGAATGAAGCAGGGCAAAGACTAATAGAGTTCTGCCAAGAGAATGCACTGGTCATAGCAAACACCCTCTTCCAACAACACAAGAGAAGACTCTACACATGGACATCATCAAAATCAGATTGATTATATTCTTTGCAGCCAAAGATGGAGAAGCTCTATACAGTCAGCAAAAACAAGACTGGGAGATGACTGTGGCTCAGATCATGAACTCCTTATTGCCAAATTCAGACTTAAACTGAATAAAGTGGGGAAAACCACTAGACCATTAAGGTATGACCTAAATCAAATCTCTTATGATTATACAGTGGAAGTGAGAAATATATTTAAGGGACTAGATCTGATAAACAGAATGCCTGATGATCTATGGATGGAGGTTCATGACATTGTACAGGAGACAGGGATCAAGACCATCTCCAAGAAAAAGAAATGCAAAAAAGCAAAATGGCTGTCTGAGGAGGCCTTATAAATAGCTGTGAAAACAAGAGAAGCAAACAAAGGAGAAAAGGAAAGATATACCCATTTGAATGTGGAGTTCCAGAGAATAGCAAGGAGAGATAAGAAAGCCTTCCTCAACAATCAATGCAAAATAGAGAAAAGCAATAGAATGGGAAAGACTAGAGATCTCTTCAAGAAAATTAGAGATACCAAGGGAACATTTCATGCAAAGATGGGCTCGATAAAAGACAGAAATGGTATGGACCTAACAGAAGCAGAAGATATTAAGAAGAGGTGGCAAGAATACACAGAAGAACTGTACAAAAAAGAGCTTCATGACCAAGATAATCATGGTGGTGTAATCACTCACCTAGATCCAGACATACTGGAATGTGAAGTCAAGTGGGCCTTAGAAAGCATTACTACGAACAAAGAAGCTAGTGGAGGTGATGGAATTCCAGTTGAGCTATTTCAAATCCTGAAAGATGATGCTGTAAAAGTGCTGCACTCAATATGTCAGCCAATTTGGAAAACTCAGCAGTGGCCACAGGACTGGAAAAGGTCAGTTTTCATTCCAGTCCCAAAGAAAGCCAATGCCAAAGAATGCTCAAACTACCACACAATTGCACTCATCTCACATGCTAGTAAAGTAATGCTCAAAATTCTCCAAGCCAGGCTTCAGCAATACATGAACCTTGAACTTCCAGATGTTCAAGCTGGTTTTAGAAAAGGCAGAGGAACCAGAGATCAAATTGCCAACATCTGCTGGATCATTGAAAAAGCAAAAAAGTTCCAAAAAAACATCTATTTCTGTTTTATTGACTATGCCAAAGCCTTTGACTGTGTGGATCACAATAAACTGGAAAATTCTGAAAGAGATGGGAATACCAGACCACCTGATCTGCCTCTTGAGAACTTTGTATGCAGGTCAGGAAGCAAGAGTTAGAACTGGACATGGAACAACAGACTGTTTCCAAATAGGAAAAGGAGTATGTCAAGGCTGTATATTGTCACCATGCTTATTTAACTTCTATGCAGAGTACATCATGAGAAACACTGGGCTGGAAGAAGCACAAGCTGGAATCAAGATTGCCGGGAGAAATATCAATAACCTCAGATATGCAGATGACACCACCCTTATGGCAGAAAGTGAAAAACTAAAGAGCCTCTTGATGAAAGTGAAAGAGGAGAGTGAAAAAGTTGGCTTAAAGCTCAACATTCAGAAAACTAAGATCATGGCATCTGGTCCCGTCACTCCATGGCAAATAGATGGGGAAACAGTGGAAACAGTGGCTGACTTTATTTTGGGGGGCTCCAAAATCAGTGCAGTGATTGCAGCCATGAAATTAAAAGACACTTACTCCTTGGAAAGAAAGTTATGACCCACCTAGACAGCATGTTAAAAAGCAGAGACATTACTTTGACAACAAAGGTCTGTCTAGTTAAGGCTATGGTTTTTCCAGTAGTCATGTATGGATGTGAGAGTTGGACTGTGAGGAAAGCTGAGCACCGAAGAATTGATGCTTTTGAACTGTGGTGTTGGAGAAGAGTCTTGAGAGTCCCTTGGACTGCAAGGAGATCCAACCAGACCATTCTAAAGGAAATCAGTCCTGAGTGTTCATTGGAAGGACTGATGTTGAAGCTGAAACTCCAATACTTTGGCCACCTGATGGGAAGAGATGACTCATTTGAAAAGACCCTGATGCTGGCAGAGATTGAAGGCAGGAGGAGAAGGGGATGACAGAGGATGAGATGGTTGGATGGCATCACCGACTCAATGGAGATGAGTTTGAGTAAACTCCGGAAGTTGGTGATGTACAGGGAGGCCTTGTGTGCTGCAATTCATGGGGTCGAAAAGAGTCGGACATGACTGAGTGACTGAGCGGACTGACTAAGGCTTCTCCCATTGCTCAAATAGTTTTGGATCTAACGGTGGGATAGACTAAGGCTTCTCCCATTGCACAGATAGCTTTGGATCTAAGGGTGGGATCTTAAGTGTCGTTCTGATAAATTTCATCTTGTGTATTCTATCCTACCCTGTTAGTCTGCCTTCTGAATCTAGATTTTGTGATCAGAGTTATTAGCTATCCCTCCCAGCTGAGAGCTATGTGCAACTTTGATAAGCAAGTTTCCTGTATGCTTTAGACAGACTTTGTGATGGTCAAGTTTCATTCAGCAGGCCTCTTTTCTTCATAGAATGTTGCTAAAATGATCTTGCATTCCTCTACATATGTTACTCAATAAAAGGAAAATTAGTATGCCGAATTCAAATCAGCTTGTGGATGAGCTACTACTTGCAGACAAGTTACCTGCAAATTGACTCTATTTTACTTTTTGTGTTTCTCCTGAAAGGTGGAAGGGAATATATATATAAAATTTTTGGTGCTCGTTAAATTTTTTTGTTCTTATTTGAAGGCTGGTAGCTGTCTCATGGCATATTAACTTTTGAATATCCAAAGCAGGGGCCTTCCAGGTGGTGCTAGCAGTAAAGAAACTGTCTGCCAATGCAGGAGATGTAAGAGTCACAGGTTCGATCCCTGGGTTGGGAAGATCCCCTGGAGGAGGGCATGGTAACCCACTCCAATATTCTTGCCTGGAGAATCCCATGGACAGAGATGCCTGGTGGGCTACAGTCCCTGGGGTTGCAAAGAGTTGGACGTGACTGAAACGACTTAGCACAGCACAGCACATCCAAAGCAAACCCTTATTTTGCTACTAAGTCAGCTCCTCCCTTAATCTTCCTTATTTCAGAAAATGATGCTTCCAGCCTTCCAATTACCCAGGCCATAAAATTTTGGCATAATCTCTGACTCTTCTTTTGCTTTCCCACCCCAAATTCAAGTCAACAGCAAGTCATTTTGCTTCAACCTTTAGAATATATCCAGGGCTTAATGACTTAACTGCTACCACCCTGTCCAAGCTGCCGCAATCTTTTGCCTGCTGCTGCTGCTGCTGCTAAGTCGCTTCAGTCGTGTCCAACTCTGTGCGACCCCATAGACGGCAGCCCACCAGGCTTCCCTGTCCCTGGGATTCTCTAGGCAAGAACACTGGAGTGGGTTGCCATTTCCTTCTCCAATGCACGAAAGGGAAAAGTGAAAGTGAAGTCACTTAGTCGTGTCCGACCCTCAGTGACCCCACGGACTGCAGCCTTCCAGGCTCCTCCGTCCATGGGATTTTCCAGGCAAGAGTACTGGAGTGGGGTGCCATTGCCTTCTCCGGATCTTTTGCCTGGGTTACTACAAAAGCCTCTTCACTTGGACCCTATTTCCATCCCTGCCCAACTGTAGTCAATTCTTCAATTAGCAGCCAAAGTGATCCTTCAGAAAAACTGAGTCAGATCATGTCACTTCTTTGCTTAAAACCCTCCAAAGGCTCCCAGCTCACTCAAAATAAAGTTCAAATGGCTTGCTATGGTCTATTGGTTGTTGTTGAGTCATTCAGTCATGTCTGACTCTTTGCCACCCCATGGACTGCAGCACACCAGGCTTCCCTATTGTCCACTATCTCCCAGAGTTTGCTCAAGTTCATGTCCATTAAGTAAGAGACGCTATTTAACCATCTCATCCTCCACTGCCATCTTCTCCTTTTGTCTTCAATCTTTCCCAGCAATGGTCTACAGTGTCCCAAATGATCAGGCCCCTCTGATGTCTGAGAGCCCTTTCTCAGGCCTCCCCCTTGCTCACTACTCTTCAGCCACAGCTCTGGTTGTTCCTAGAATATTCCAGGCAGGAGCCTTTTCTGCTGGTGTTTCCCTCCTGGAATGCTCCTTTTCTAGTTATCTGCATCACCCACTTCCTCACTTCCTTCAGGTCTTTTTATGCTACCTTACACAAAGGTCTTCTCTGAGCATCCCATATAAAATAGCACATCCCATCTGAAGCACATATTTATTTACTTTTAATTTTTATTTTTTGCCCCACATATTTTTCCTCTTCTTACCATATTTTCATTTTGTATAACATTCAGCACTACCTGACAGAGTGTATATTTGGGCTTCGCAGGTGGCTGAGTGGTAAAGAATCTGCCTGCCAATGCAGGAGACAGAGGAGATGCAGATTTGATCCCTGCGTTGGGAAGATCCCCTGGAGGAGGAAATGGCAACCCACTCCAGTATTCTTGCCTGGAGAGTCCCATGGACAGAGCCTTGTGGGCTACAGTCCCTGGGGTCACGAAGAATTGGACACAACTTAGCAACCGAGCACAGACAAACACGACCGAGTGTATATTGACATCTGGTTCATTGTCTGTCACCTCCCGTTAAAATGTAAGCTCTCTGAGGATAAAGATGGGTTAGTTCACTGCTGTACTCCAGTGCCTAGAACACGCCTAGCACAAGTGGCTCCCCCCAAATATTTGTGGGATAAATGAGCAGATAGCATCGGCATCAGATAGAGACTTAAAGTTCTCTCTCTGGTCTCAGTTTCCCAAGTTATAATATAATGTATATTCAATAGACTTCAAACTCTGTCCACCTTTCCAAGCTAGGGAACTCTTGCTTTAAGTGAACTCTTGAGCAAAAATCAAACAGACAATTTCAACCAGAAAAACTTCACTTTTAATTATATTAATTAGCTGTACTGAGTTCCATGTGACCCAGTATTTCTACTCATGGATATATATCTGGAAAAAGTAAAAACACTAATTCTGAAAGATACACGCACCCCAATGTTTGTAGCAGCACTATTTACAGTAGCCAAGCAAACCAAGTGCTTGTCAATAGATGGGATTAGATGGACAAGATGTGATTAAATGTGATTAGATTAGAGGAAGATATGGTATATACAATGGAGTATCACTTAGCCATAAAAAAGAATGCTATTTTCAGCAATATGAATGAACCTAGAGAATATTACACATGGTGAAATAAATCAGAAAGAGAAAGACAAATACTGTAAGATATCATTTATATGTGGCATCTGAAAAATAATGCAAATAAAAGTATATACAGAACAGAAGTAGAGAGATACAGGAAACAAAATTGTGGTTATCAAAGGGAAGAGAGAAGGGGGAAGTGACAAACCGGAAGCGGGAGATTAACAGATATAAACCCAAAGTATAAAATAGATAAGCAACAAAGATATACTATTTAGCACAAGGAATCATAGCCATTATCTTGTAATAACTTTTAATGGAGTACAATCTGAAAAAATACTGAATGGCTATGCTGTACATCTGAAAATAACATAATATTTTTCATCAACTATACCTCAATAAAAAATAGAATTCTTCTGGTTCAAACGAGGGTAGAAAATAAGACACTCCCCTTTCCCTGCTCCATCTCTCTGTACACTCCAGAGTTTCCTCAGGGAGAAAGCTTGAAAAACCACAAAACCAAAACATCCTATATCTCTATCACTATTAAGACTCTCAGTCACTTGAATTTATTACCAAGAATAATTATGATGTATTATCATTCACAATTTTTTAAAAGGGGAATAAATTATTTTTTAAACATAATCTGAGCTTAGTTCTCCCTTCTTACTCACCCCTTTCCCCCCATTCCCCCCCATTCCCCCCCTGAGGCAGCAGCAGGTGGATTGAATCTCTGAAGGTCTTGTTTCAGGATGAAGATTGTATGAGCAGCTGGTGCTACCATAATAAGTGCTCCCAATTGAGAGAGGAAGAAAGGAGCTGTGGAATTCAGGGGAAGGTGAAACTGAAATTTCCAATGTGACTCAACCCATTGCTGAAATGGAGGAACATCAAGTCTTCAAAGTTAAATGCAGATTCAATTAGAAATTTCACTGAAATTTCAAATTACAACCATTTTTCCCCCCTTAAACGACAGAATTATATGGCGTCACAGAGAAACTGACAGGTAATTTGGGAAACTAAAGGTTCCTTGGACTCTGTAGTTAATGGAGAGTTTAGCACCAATTCCTGTGTAATTTGCACTTCTGAGAAGCAGAATTATTATAAAGTCAGACATCTCTAGCACTTTCAACTCTTGGATCCGCCGGGCTCTAAGATGACCAGGAATGTAGAAGGGCTGAGGTCAGAGGTTGCCATTTCAATATCTGAGGCTGCCCGGCTCCCCCAAACTGGCATTTGAACTGAAGAGTCGAAAATTGGAGGTGACATTCAGAAGTCTCTGAAAATTATAACCCTGACTTCCTCCTTGAAAAGCTTATCTGAATCCTAGCTTATCCTTTGATGAGGTTACTGAAAAAGCACTCCGCTCTGAGCTCTTGAAAGATAACAGTCAGCGCTAGGGAGGCCCGGCTGCGTCCCTTGGGGAGAAACAGTGGCAGATGTAATAAGCTGGGGACACTAATTAAATCGTCCGGGCAACTTTCTGGGGATAAGGGAGTCTGCTCCTTACACCTTTCTCCCTGGGCTCCTCCTGGCAGTGGTGCCCTAAAGGCCTGGGGCCTCAGTTAATAGAGGCAGTCTCCCACTGCTGTCCCAGGAAAAAGGCTTTTGTGCCTAAAATGGGGTCGCTCAGGAGAGCGTGGCTTTGCCCCTGCTCCTCAGGTGGCTGCTCTGTTTGTCTTTGCCAAACAGGGATGAAAAGGAAATGAAGAGCTTCAGCACCAAAGATAGTCCTTCTCCATGCATGCGTGCTCAGTTGCTTCAGTCATGTCTGACTCTTTGCAAGCTCATGGACTGTAGCCCTCCAGGCTCCTCTGTCCATGGGATTCTCCAGGCAAGAATACTGGAGTGGGTTGCCATGCCCTCCTCCAGGGGATCTTCCCCAACCAGGGATCAAACCTGCATCTCCTACAGCTTCTACACTACAGGCAGATTCTTTACTGCTGAGCTTCTGCGGAAGCCCAGTCTTTCTCCAGGCATCGTTAGAGTCAGCAGTCCTGAAGGCAGAACCACTGCCAATGTCAGAATTAGTGCTCCTGACTCCATCTAGAACTCAACGGGAATCGTCCCTGATTATTAAGCCTGTGCTGGTCTACCCTTTTCTGAACTCCATGCTGCTTAGGGTCTTAGCTGTTTATTTTGGCCCTTCTCATGATTATTTAAATACTTGCTCATGGATAACAAGTCTTTCCAGCTAGGTGCTAAGCTCCATGAAAGCAGTGACTATGTTTTACATTTCTACTGCTCCATAGCTCCTTGTATGTTGCTGAGTATGAAATAGATCCACAATAAATACTTTGTTGATTCAGCAAGTATTTTAGCGAATGCCTTCTTTTCAGAAGACATGACGTGGTAAGTAGATGTCCCCCTGGGCTATGGTCCTGTCTCCTCTGCTTCTTACTGGCTGTGTGACCTTGAATAAATGAGTTTATCCTTGTAGTCTCAGTTTCTTTATCCTTTTAGCCTCAGTCATGAGAGGATAGAAAAACTGGCCTTGACTATTTATCAGTGCCATAATAAACATGTAAGAGGGCTTCCCAGCTATCAGTAGTGGCAAAGAATCTGCCTGCCAATCAGGAGATGTAAGGGACACAGGTTTGATCACCGGGTTGGGAAGATCCCCTGGAGAAGGGAATGGCAACCCACTCTAGTATTCTTGCCTGGAGAATCCCCATAGACAGAGGAACCTGGCAGGTTACAGTCCATAGTGTCGCAAAGAGTCGGACATGACTAAAGCGACTTAGCAGCAGCAGCGAACATGTAAGACCCTAAGCAGTATGGATGTCAGAAAAGGGATAGACCAACTCGAGGGCAGTAATCAGGGATGATTCTAGTTGCTAAGTTGTGTCCAACTCTTTGCAACCCCATGGGGTGTAACCCACCAGGATCCTCTGTCCATGGGATTTTCCAGGCAAGAATACTGGAGTGGGTTGCCATTACCTTCCCCAGGGAACATTTCTGACCCAGGAATCAGATTGGGGTCTCCTGCATATCCTGCATTGCAGGCAGGTTCTTTACCGACTGAGCCACCAGGTAAGCCCTTACTTTATTAGTGCAGTTGTCATAAATATTAAAGGATTAAATTAAGGCCTTCAGTTTCATGTTATGATTTTTGTTTATAAATAAGATTTAGATTAGACTTTTAGATACCTCTCTGGTCCTCAGTTTTTTTAATAGTATTTATAATAATTTATAGTTGTAAAACTCCAGTACTTTGGCTACCTGATGCGAAGAACTAACTCATTTGAAAAAACCCTGATGCTGGGAAAGATTGAAGGTGGGAGGAGAAGGGGACGACAGAGGATGAGATGGTTGGATGGCATCATTGACTCAATAGACATGAGTTTGAGTAGGCTCCGGGAGTTGGTGATGGACAGGGAAGCCTGGCGTGCTGCAGTTCATGGGGTCGCAAAGAGTTGGACACGACTGAGCGACTGAACTGAACTGATAGTTTTAAAATTTATTCATTGTTCAATAAATATGCAATGAGTACCCACTGTGTGCATAATATAGTGCTATTAGGAATAAAAGTCTGAATCTAAGCCATGGGATGTGCTGTGAGATCTTACCCTTCAGTGAGAGATAAGGTTGGCAGACAACTAACAGATGAAATAAATGCTTCCTTATGTAAAGGAAGATATATATTCTATGATAAACACATGTATATAATATATATGACATAAGTTAATCAATTATTGTTATGCATTATATTCAAGTTGCATTAATTCTGCAAATGTATACCTATATAATTTCAAAGCATCAAATAAACCATAAAAATGTGTCTCCTTACTTTGTAAAACACAAATCAACTTGATTTGTAGGTGATTTTTTAATATTAAAGTAAGCTATTGTTTCGGAGAAGGCAATGGCACCCCACTCCAGTACTCTTGCCTGGAAAATCCCATGGATGGAGGAGCCTGGAAGGCTGCAGTCTATGGGGTCGCTGAGGGTCGGACACGACTGAGCGACTTCACTATCACTTTTCCCTTTCATGCATTGGAGAAGGAAATGGCAACCCACTCCAGTGTTCTTGCCTGGAGAATCCCAGGGATGCGGGAGCCTGGTGGGCTGCCGTCTATGGGGTCACACGGAGTCAGACATGACTGAAGGGACTTAGCAGCAGTAGCACCAGCAGCAGCAGCAGCAGCAGCAAGCTATTGTTTGGGGAATAAAGAGAAGCACCTTTGTTGTCTATCATATGGGTATCTCTATGGGGAAAGGATGGTGTTAGGAGACCCACAGACAAGTTCACAGATAAAGCGGCTAGTGGACAGTTCAATTGATACCACAGACCCAACTTCAATTTTGACTCCAATCCTGAAACAGAACCACTGGCAACTGAGGAGGGGTCACATCAGATGAACCACCATTTGGCCATAGAAGGGTCCATACTAAGGAAGGGAGGAATCAGTGGGAGCCACCACTGTTCTGGAGCAAAGACTCCTCCAACCTGGGTCCCAACTGAGGAGTAAGCAATCATTGACTTTGCAAACAGTGCTTTCTTTCCCAACCAAAGAATAATTTTACTGTGTGCACGATGTGGAAAGAACAGTTAGTCCCAGGGAGATCTTTTCAGCTGTGGCCAGACACACAGATAAGAGTTACTGTCAGTCTACCATTCTCTAAAGTAAATGACAGACAAATGCAGATCTGCATAGCATACACTATGATGTATGAACTCCATAAAGTCCTTGGGGAATGTAAGCATTTAACAGCCCAGATCATCGGTATGGTAGGAAGAATCTGTAAGTAGTGTTTTAGAACAAATGAACTAAAGTTTGTGGTACCTGTATTATTTATTCACATTGCATAAATTTTAATTTCTTTATGTATGCTATCAATCTGTCCTTCCCCAAAATGCCCAGAATATTGTCTAGAAACAGTAGGTATCAACAAATTGATTTTACGATATTGTACCCAAATGTTGTGAAAACTAAATCAGTAGGGAAATATTCAGTCTATCTTATTCTGTTAAAAGTCAATCAATTGGATCAGCCATTTGTTTTCCTTTCATTAGAAAATTGTTTCATGAGGGTAGGCTTTTTTCTGTTTTATCCGCTGATGTATTCTGAGTGCCTACAACCGTGTTTGGCATATAGTAGGTACTCAATAAATATCTACTCAGTGAATGATTGAGTGAATAAACATTTGCTGAGTGAGTAAACTGATTTCAAGTCATGGCCAACCAGTAAGGAAGCTCATGTACTAGTTGAACTGAAATGCACATTAGCTATGCAAGGAAAGTTCATTTCCTTATTCATTTATTCTCTATTTATCAACTTATTCACTCATTCAAAAAACAACTTTTTAGCATTTCTTATCTTAAAGTTACTGTGATGGGAGACACAAAGATGGACCAGAAGCATTTTCCACCTTCAGAGAAGTTATAATTATGTTTGTGTCATGAAGAGTGGCATAACCAAATAGAGTAATTATGTAAGGGTTGAATTAGAAAGATAATTCAATTATCTTTGAATTCTTATTCTGAGTTTTCATGATTTCTGGTTTCTTATTCTGAGATTTCATGATTCCTTGAGGTCAGTGCTGATTTCAGATAGTTTCTATGACATATAAAACGTGAAGCTACTGAGATTTAAAATTGAAACACTTTTAATGGCAAGGACTTTATGGAAAACTGCATTTTAAGTGAATTGCTATCCAAAGCTAGATGACCATTGGGCTGTTCTGCATGGCTTCCAGATCATGAGGTCAGATGCTGCCTTCTGCATTTTTTTCTTTTTCAACGTACAAGAGGTTTAATACATTAGCATTTACAAAATAAAAACTGTATTCCACATTTTTCATTTTCAATATATATCAAATGCAGTACATTAGTATTTATAAAACAAAAACTTGAAGATTTTCTTGGGACTTCCCTGGTGGTCCTGTGGTTAAGAATCTGCCTTCCAGTGCAGGAGATGTGGGTTCAATACCTGGTCAGGGAACTAAGATTCCACATGCCTCAGTGCAATGAAAAACAGACACAGTCAAATAAATAAAATAAATATAAACAATAAAAGGAGACTTTCCTAGTGGTCGAGTGGCTAAGACTCTGTGCTCCCAATGCAGGGGGCCAGGGTTCGAGCCCTGGTCAGGGAACTAGATCCCTCACGCCAAAACTGAAGACTACGTGCTGCAGCCAAGACCTAGCACAGCTAAATAAATAAATATTAATTAAAAAAAAAAAACTTGAAATTTTTTCTTGTGCTTCCCCTTTATCACTAAACTTGAAAGACTCGAAAAGGGTGATACTTAAGGAAACTGCTTAATTGATTTAACCATGCAGTCTGTGGGGCCCTGAAAGACAAATAAATGTTTGTTGCAGAAGTATGGTATCTTAAAATTTGTTGTTTTTTAAAGTCTACGAAGTCGAACTGTAAGACACACACACAAAACCACCCCCCATAAAATTTCTCAAGATAGACTGCTGTTGCTGCTGCTGCTAAGTCGCTTCGGTCGTATCTGACTCTGTGTGACCCCATAAGACGGCAGCCCACCAGGCTCCGCCATCCCTGGGATTCTCCAGGCAAGAACACTGGAGTGGGTTGCCATTTCCTTCTCCAATGCGTGAAAGTGAAAAGGGAAAGTGAAGTCACTCAGTCGTGTCCGACTTTTAGCGACCCCATGGACTGCAGCCCAGCAGGCTTCTCGGTCCATGGGATTTTCCAGGCAAGAGTACTGGAGTGGGGTGCCATTGCCTTCTCCGCAAGATAGACTACAAGAAATGTTTCATAAAAACTACTGAGATACTAATCAGTTCTATGACTAATATCAAAAATTGAAAAATCCTTTTGACTCATACTCACACTATTTCTACACATAATAGTCCAAAGAGCAGCCCGAGTACAGGATGGCCTTGGCCCCAGTAAGTAGTCATCTTGTAGAGCAGGTCACCCTCTGATGTACCTTACCTGGGTTGAGTCATCATGGTTCTGTGACTAAAACATGGAAGAGGTGTGTAAAAGTCATGAACAGGCTAAGCTGGGGGAGGAGGACAGACACAACTGGAAAGCTTGTAAAAGTCCCCTTTAGCAGAATGATCGCTTCTGTTCTTATGGACCTTAGTTTCCAAAGCTCTTTTCTTATACATCATCTCATTGGTCTTCTAAAATTTTTAATTTCAATTTTCATTTCTTTATTGAGATACAGTCGATTTCTAATATCATATAAGTTTCAGGTGCACAACACGGTGATTCACAATTTTTAAAGATTATGCTTCATTTATGCTTAATATAAAATATCCGCTCTATTCCCTGTGCGGTACAATATGCTTGTAGCTTACTTATTTCATACACAGCAGTTTGCACCTCTTATTCACTGAGCCCTATCCTGTCCCTCCCCACCTCCCTCTCCTCACAGGTAACCACTGGGTTTTTCTCTATATCTGTGAGTGTGCTTATTTTTTGTTATAATCACTAGCTTGTTTCATTTTTAGATCCCTCCTATATGTGATAATATATAGTATCTGTCTTTTTCTTTCTGATTTATTTCATTAATACCCTCCAAGTCCATCCATGTTACTGCAAATGGCAAACTTTCCTTCTTTTCATTCTTTCTTATGGCTGAGTAATATTTCATTATACACACCCCCATATATATGCATGTATATATACATATCATATATATATATATATCTCACATACTTTTTAACCATTCATCTCTTGATGGACACTTAGGCTGCTTCCATCTCTTGGTTATCGTAAATAATGCTGCACTAAACATGGGGGTGCATGTATGCTTTCAAACTAGTGTTTTTCTTACTTTGGATAAATACCTAGGAGTGGAATTCCACTACATATACTATTTCTATTTTCAGTTTATTGAGGAACCTCCCTACTATTTCACATAGTGGCTACACCAATTTACCTTCCCACCAACAGTGTACAGGGGTTCCCTTCCCCCATCCTCACTGACATGGCTTTTTTAGAGTAGCTCTTTTTTTTTTTCTCCACCCATCTGATGGAAGAGGTCACTGAGTCTCTAAGCGGGAATGTCACTTGCTCAAGGCAACGTGATTTATCAGCGGTGAAAGGGCAGTCTGCTTTTCCCTCTACACTGTGAAGACCCCTGCCTTGGATACTCCGAGTCTGTGGGAGGGTGTAGAGCCCTTTCTCTGCACAGAGTGAGGTTTACTCTCCCCAAAACTGAGGCTGTAAAATAATTCAGTCACAAGTCCCTCCCTCGGTGCCAGCGCTAGACAACATCTCTTCTGGCCACCAGTGTGGCGTGGACCCACCCCAGAGGTCCAGTCAGCTGACAGCTGGAGGAGAGACGCTCCATCTTTTATGCATGTCAACCCCATGAATGGATTAAGGTATCAAGAGACGACAGCATCAGGGAGACTTTGGGCCACAGCCAAGACCAAAGACAT
Organism: Bos grunniens; assembly: GCF_055505025.1. Taxonomy (NCBI): domain Eukaryota; kingdom Metazoa; phylum Chordata; class Mammalia; order Artiodactyla; family Bovidae; genus Bos; species Bos grunniens. The sequence continues at coordinate 27,019,071 of NC_141179.1, forward strand.
AAATTGAAGGGGCAGATGGGGCTGGAAGATAAGTGCTCTTCTTCAGTTACCTGGTGGGGTGGCAAGGGCAGCGTTTCTGCCCAAATCAGGCCGCGATGATCTACTTCGGGGACCTATGTCTATCTGGGCCACTTATCTTTTGAAGCCACCACTATGAAGCACGACTTCAAAGGACATTGCGGGGCGGTGGGGAGGCGCGGTATATGCAGTGGAGTCAGAAATCCTGGACTCAAATTCCACTTCTGCCTTTGGTATTGTGTGTGGCCTTGGGCAGGACACCAGAAGGTATCTGCAAAATTTGCAGATAAAGTGATATACCTGGCTTTTAAAGAGGATAAAATAAAACAGCATTTCTGAAAATTCCTTGTAAACATTTATATTCTGTACAAACATGAGTATTTTCCCCGAGGCAGAAGGGCTCCTTGAGTTGTCGTCAACTTACCCTCCCACATCCCACAGGACCTGGTGTCCCCACCGCAGTCACTGCTCAGAAATTGGACAGGAGCTCAGCTAGGTTACTGCTGAGAGAAGCAGTTTTAGGCTTTTCAACACTGGTTCATAACCCAAGGGCTAGAAGTAGGACCAATAGGTACAAATTACAGGGAGACCGATTTTGACTTCCCATTAATTATTATAATAATATTAATAACAACCAATATATATTGGATGCTGACTCTCTGTAAAGTCCTCTGCTAAGTTCTTTGTCTATATAAATTTACTTAATATGTTAAACAAAGTTTCAGTCAATCAGTCATTCAATAAATACTTACTAAATACAACCTATCAGGCTCTGAAATAGGAACAAAGCCACAGAGGTGAAAAGATGTAGCTTCTGTCCTCAAGAATCTCATGATACGTGAGGAGAGAAATATACAAATGTAATGCAATGTGATAAAAGATATAATGAGAATATGTGAAGATAAAGTCAGGGGGATGGAGGACTCAGGCTTGCCTGGAGAGGTCAAGCAAAGTCAAAGGAGGTAGCCCTTTTGGAAGGACACATTTGTGACCAAGGCTAGACCTGCTTATATGTGTGACATAGTCAGAATAAATATTGCTCTGTATCATGTGGGCTAAATTAGTTGCTCCAGGGGCCAGATAATGACACAAATATGATTGCACAAAGCGAGATATTATAATGTATTTCATAAGCTGCAGTGATATTTTTGCAGCTCATGAAAAACAAGATAATGTCCATAAAAATAAGATATTATGGTAAAATCGGTATTAATTACTAGGAGCCAAAGTGCACTGCTTGAGGCTGTAAAACTTTTAATATTCCAGAAGAAAGCAGTTCAAGTAACAGGCTAACCACGATCCTTAACGGCTTGGCAGCCTCCCAGCCTATCTTAGCTAACAACAGAGCGGAAGCAGCAGCATCAGCCCCAAACAAACAATCCTGTGAAGCGCTGCTAATTTGGCTGAGATGACTGGGCGGGATGAGGAGGGCTGGGAGCTGAAAAGTGTCCTCCTTGCAATTTACCTTCTTACTGCCAATGGATGAGGCTCAGTAGAAAGCCTCTGGTTTAGCCTCCATGGGGTCTTCTGAGATGCAATGGGCCCTGGGTACCTTAAGATGGACTTTTCTAATTGCTGGTGATAGAGCTGAACTATAGGGGTCCTTGGTGGGGTCAGAAATTTTCTCCTCTTCCCTGCCTCCACCTCCTTTAAGGCCCTAAACACACGCACACATGCACACACACACACAAGGACACAGGTGGGCACACACTCGATCTCAGGGCACAGGGCTCCTACCTTATGTAAGGTCAGGATCTCACTTCAGGCTTCTATTCCCACACTTGGAATGCAAGACCAATTTAGCGACAGCCTCCCATGTGCCATAAACGAAATAGAAACATATGCACATGCAGTGATAAAACAGATCTGAAGCGACATTCCTGCCTCCTGTTGGGTGGCAGCTGAAATCAGACATCTTAATGTATGATATTATGGGAATTACCCACATTAAAATAAAATATCTGGATTTAAGTAACTGTCTTTTGCTCTGAATTAACTTGGAGATTGAACTCAAAAGAAAAAAAAAGGCATATGAGTTGTAGTTAAGGAGTCTCTTTCACAGCCACTGTGCCCACTGCCATCCTGGGCATGGCACTGTGCAGGAAAGCCCATAGGAGCAGCGTTGCTTCATCCCTGAGTCTCCAACACATAGCAGAGGCCCCAGGACACAATAGGTCCTTTACAAATATTTGCTGAGTGAGTGATGAGGTATGGCAAGTTGTCTCTCAACCACCAAGTACATCCCATTGCTACTTCCCACTTCCTGTCCCTGGACATTTACATCAGTATGAACCTCTACTTCCCCCACCTGGTTGGAACCTGTATTGCAGAACCATTCACAGAAGCCAGTGGCAGGAAGATTCCTTCTCCTTAGGGCTTTTGCAAGACTCGACCGTGTTCCTAGTTGCTGCTGCTGCTGCTGCTACTGCTAAGTCACATCAGTCCTAGTTGCTGGGAGTCCTTTTTCTGGCAGTCTTCTTTGTGGGCTAAAGATGCAGGTCTGAATAGGAAGACTCAGGTGGTTTTGTAAGCTGGTGTGGGGGCAGCAAGTACAAGAGTTTCCAAGGATTCTCTCTGTTGGTTGGCAAAGGACTTGAGTCTCCTGGGCTGGCAATCTGGCCCTAGGGATTGAGGATGGAACCAGGACCACCTCCAACCTAGTAGATGTTGGCTCTTGCAGCATGTGCCCCATGCTCCTGGCTTTGATTTCTTTGGGGGAAGATAAGTAGTTGGTTTCTGCTCCTGAGCAATGTTTCTTCAGCCTCACAAGCTCCACTGTGTTTACTTAGGTCAGAAAAAGATAATTTGTGGTTAAGATATGTAATTCATCTTGAAAGGCCCAAGTGATTGTTTTTTATTCAGGATGGACGAGTCCATTGAGATTTGAAGATCTAAGCTGAGACTGCTCTTTGAATCTTTTTAACAGGTATTCATGACATCTATTGGGGGTCTGGTACCAAGTGAGGTTTTGGGGGTGGGTGGGAGCAGGGAGCACATGATACTATTTAACAAATTGTAAACAAATGTAGGGGCTTCACTGGTGACTTAGTAGTAAAAGAATCCACCTGCAATGCAGGAGACATGGGTCCGAGGGTTCAATCTCTGGGTCTGGAAGATCCCCTGGAGAAGGAAATGGCAACCTGAAAAAAAACCTTCAGTATTCTTGCCTGGGAAATTCCATGGACAGAGGAGCCTGGCAGGTTACAGAGTGAAGTGTAGCATGCATGTAGCATCCATGGGGTGGCAGAGTCGGATATGACTTAGCGACTAAACCGCCACCCCCACAAGCAAATGTAGAGGTGAGAGATTGGAGGCGAGGAAGAGGCTGGAAGGACTGAGGCAATGTGGGAAGAGGTGAAAGAGCAGGTGAGTCTGATGATTAGATCAAAGTGTCACTGGGGAGGGGCAGCATGAGCAGAAGGAGATTTTCATGTGATTTTAAGATATTGTGCTATTCAATACAAGAGTAGAAGAATTGACCAATGAATCAGAGAGCTGGCAATGGACACATTCCTATAGGTAAACTTAATGTATGACAAATGGCCTTGCAGCTCCCAGGGGAGAGGAGAGACAACACTGGGGCTGGGATAGCTGCCTGTATTTACTAAAAACAAGTGAAATTGGATGCTGATACATAAATCATAAAAATAACTTCCTCATACACCAAAGACTTAAATGTGAGAGGCCAACCTCTAAAGCTTTTAGAAGTAAATAAAGGAGGCTATCTTCGAGACGCTGAGGCAGGGATGATTTCTTAAACAAAATACAAAATGCATTAATAATGAATTAAAGGACTGATAAATTTAACTACATTAAAATTAAGAATGTGTGTTCACCGAAACAATGGCATAAAGAAAGTGAAAACACAAAGCACAGATGGAAAGGGTACATTTGCAACAAATCGATTCAATAAAGGATTAGCATCCAAAATACAAAGAATTCAGAAAAACCATTAAGAAAAAGACAAACAAGCCAACAGCTAAATGAGGGTGGGGTGATGTGTGAAAAGACATTCCATAGTCGAGAAAATAAGGATCAGCAAAGGGTCAAGAATTGCGTGGAAATTTTTCAGGTTGAGAAAGGGGTCAAGGTATAGATGTTTAGCTAGAGATTCTACTTTGTAAGATGGGAACATCGGTGCAGAAATTAACAACATCCTCTATCTTTTGAAATTCCCTCCAGTAGCCTTGTATTAAAAGCATGATTTTAGTCTGCCACTGGGAGGTCATTGAGGAAGCCTGGAGCATGAAACAAATACCTTATAGACAATATGCAAAATCGTATGCCAGGAAGCCCATACTTAGGCACCCACATCTTGGGCTTCTTCTTGTGATATTAATAGATCTGCAGTGTGTGAGATTTGTGGAGGTGGGGTATGAATTCTGAAACTGGAGACTGGCTGAAGAAGCATTCTTCTCTGGCTACAGCAGCCAGCATCACTCGGCAGTAGCCATTCTTCAGGAAAATCCTACAAAGGCCCCAACACCTTGAAATGCTGTGCGCTATTTCTGTGGGCTTTCAAACAGAATAATTCATTAGTCAGTGAAGAACAATCAATACCGCACTCCGACAATTACACACTGACTCTATTTACCCAGTGGACCCTCTCTGATAATATTATTTATGAGCCTAAATAACTCCATCAGTGTTCAATAGAGCTGGGGATGCCTCTGGGACCAGGACACAAATCATAAAGACATACGGTTTGCGCAGCCCTGAAAATGTTCAGATGCATTTCATTGTTAGTCTCGAAGTCCTACCTTTCCCCAGCCAGCTCCACAAGCTTCCTGATCGTGCCTACAGGAGGGGTGTCCTTTTTGGGGAGGGGACTCTTTGTAGTCGTATGAGAGAAAGTTGGCTGCCAAGTGAATTTTACTCTGGCTATTTCAGGATTCTCCAAAGTGAAGGACAAGTTGAACAGTTCAGTGGATTCCAGACCAGAGTAGCAACTGGGATGTGGCTCGGCTTTGCCTGTAGAGGAGTGTGGAACAAATGTGTCTGCAAGAGACTAGTGGGGCTGCAGAGAGAGGGGAGATGAGGAAGTGGTGTGCATGTGTATAGGAGTCTATAGTCTGGTTGAGGGGTTAGGTAGAAGCAGAGGATGGTGAGGGCTGAAGGTCAAGGACACTGGGGTTTCAGGGAAAGGTGAGATGATTTACTGAAAAACATCTCTATTATTTGACTTGTTACAATGAGTGTGTATTATTTATGTGATTAAAAATATAAAGAGATGGAAAAACTCCCTCGCCCATCTTCCTCTCCCCATCTCCTTTCAGCCCCCACTCCCTGCCACCTCCATCCTTCTCTTTCTCTCTCTCTCTCTCACTCACACACACCAGATTAGAGAAATAACACCAAGAGAGGCTTTGACGCCACTTCATCACAATCACAGGCCAGAGTAACGTGAAAATGGTGTGCCTCTTAGTACCCACTCTGAGCCCATTTGACAGAAAGGAGTGTGAAGGCAGAGGGTAAAGGAGGGTGATGGGGGAAGCATTGAAATCCCACCTTTTTGTTTCAATTAATTGACCTTTCTCTCCTTAAAAGTGTGGACTGTGAGGAAAGGGAAGGCAGGGTCTCCTAGGCCATCTACCCTGCCGTCTGATCTCTACCTGGTAAGGAAGTCTCCAGAAGCAAGAGAAAGAGACTAACTTCTCTGGCCTGTGACAGCCTTGCAAGGGCAGCTGAAGTATGGGCAGGTACCAGCACCTGGCATTCACGTTGGAGACCTGCTCTTTCCACGGATTCTTCATAACAGCCCAGAGCAGACACCACCATCCCCTCTTATAAGTTCCAGGCATGCATCCCTGGGCCTAGCACCAGGACTGCTAGACACCCCATCCCAAGATCTCTCCACCGGCCCCGTAGTATTTCTACTCATCTGACCTCAACGACTAGGGACCAGAGGTGAGTCTGCACCAAAGGGTCATCTTGGGAAAGGATTCACAGACCACTAATGCATTCCAAAAGTAGGGAAACTGCCCCTTCAGTTTTATAATAACTTCATGCTTCTCTGGCTCCATTGAAGGCCAATGATCTTTGCTGCATGAGAATCTCATGGATGCTTTACTATCTTTATCTCCTTTCCTTTATTTTATCCTCAGATATTTACTGAGCACTCTGGTAGGACTTATAAGAGACAGATAAAGAAGACACCTGCCTATAAGAGGCTTCCAGCCTACTGACCAGAGAACAGACGTGCCCACAAATGAACCACTACGAGTTAGAGAAGCATCCGTAGGGAGGTACAGATCAAGTGCTAGGGGGCTGTCACCTGGATTTTGAGCAAGCTTCACATGGCCTTCCCTGGTGGCTCAGATGGTAAAGAATTTGCCTGCAATGTAGGAAACTCGGTTTGATCCCTGGGTCGGGAAGATCCGCTAGAGGAGGGAATGGCTACCCACTCCAGTATTCTTGCTAGAGAACCCCATGAGCAGAGGACCCTGGTGGGCTACAGCCCATGGGGTCCCAAAGAGTCTGACAGGACTGAGTGAAACTGTTAGTCAACTTTCACTTTTTTCCACGTGTGATATGAAATCACAAAGCACTGTGATTTTCATTGTTTCCCACTGTCCCCTGACATTTATTCAAGAGGGATGTTCTTCTACTACTCCTGATCTATGCTTAGAGAGATCCATGGCTTTGATAAATGTTTTCCAGCTTTAAAAGTCCAATGACACTTTAAGTAGCATTTAGACTCGACTCCTGCTTAGACTGCCCAATGCCATGTAGTGGTCGAGGCATCCAGCTTCACTTAGAGTTGCATCTTCTCGCCCTGTCCCTGGGTAAGACCTGCTGCAGTGCCCTCCCTGCCTGCTGTCATCTGGAACAGAGGAGTGTGGAGGGTTTCTCTCCCTCTCTCCGTCCCCTAGCCCTCTGTTTGTGACCCCCTAGGATTGGGTAGGAGTGGAGGGAAGAGAGGTGAGTGGAACCAGAAAGTCTACACTCTTGGACCCATCTTGGCTCAGGTGAGCACACAATACTGTTACTCTCTCAGGTTCTGGTCCCGGCTTGGAGGGTTAGAGCAGGGAAGGGTTAATTCTGACTGAGAAAACTCCGAGATGCAACCTGTGAGGATGTGCGGCCTCCCAGCTGGAGGGAAGAGTGGAGCGTTCCTGGAAGAGTGCCGGGATTAACCCTGTGCTGTGGAGGCAAAGGTCATGAACTCTGGGCTGCAGGCATGCGCGGTTGGGACCCGGATGCTGGACCCGGACCCTCTCTGGCTGTCGGCCTTCTCACGAGCACCATGACGCTCTGCTATGGGCTTTTGCAAACTGAGCACCGGTGCTGGGAACATAATTCTGCCTGGGCAACTGTACTGAGGACTTGATATCATCTTACCTTCTAAACTGTATTGGTCTGGGGTTAGAGTTTGATCATTTTTAATGTGCTATTAGTTTTGGGGGCTCTTAAAAATAGAGAGCATAAAAGACTTGGGGTTGAACTTCTTCTCCGAAGAGCTGGGGAGACAGATCGGGATCTAGCCACTTAAGGAATCCCCATTCTGCTCAGACACCGAGAACACTTGTCTGAGACGGAGCTAAGTGAGAAAACAGAAAGGGCCTCCATTGCCTTGAACTTGATTTAAACTTGGGCAGCTTGGGCTCCCTTTGGACTTTAATTCACAGGGGCTAAATACTTTGATTTTGGACTTTAATCTCCTTGGGATTCTACTCTCTAAATTGTTCCCTAGGAGTTTGATAATGGGAAAGGTTTACATCCAAATTTGGGGCATCTTATTTTGGCATTTATTATTGAAGAATTTTTATGCATTTTTTATTAGCTCTTTATGCATTTTATTATTGAAGTATCTTCATGCTGCTATTAAATCTCATTACAGAACCTCTGATGAGTATATTGGGCCATGCGACTGGACATAAATTTGGGTTGGAAAGAGAACAGGCTCTGAACTTTCAGCCTTGGGTGCAGGAGAGCTTTGGAGGAGATTTGATTAACGTAGTGTTCTGACCCATTTCGGGGCCTCCTGGGAGCAAAGCCATCCCTGTCTTACTGTGGAACCAGGAAGACACATGAGAGGGCAGACCCTGATGCTGGAGAAGCAGCCTTAGGAAGGCAGAGCAGGACTACTCAGGTGACTGGCACATTCCCTCCCTTGGACAAGCACAACCATACACATGGTTGACCAGAGGCTCAAAAGTTCAGCCCACAGTGGCCTCTCCAAGTCACTGGTTGTGGGCTGGGGCTTCCTGAGCCATGGTGCTGCACTGAGATGCTTCAAAGCCTGATTAAGAACGTTCAGATATCCATGCAGCCCTACCGTACTCAGGTTCACCAGGAAATTTGGGTAGGAATGTGATTGGTGGGGGCTTCTCCAGTGGCTCAGTGGTAAAGAATCCACCTGAGATGCAAGTTTGATCCCTGGATTGGAAAGATCCCTTGAAGCAGGGCATGGCAACCCACTCCAGTATTCTTGCCTGGAGAATTGCATGGACAGAGGAGCCTGACTGGCTACAGTCCATGGGGTCACAAAGAGTTAGACATGACTAAAGCGACTGAGCATGCGTGCACAGGGTTGATGGGAAATCATTGTTTATAAAATCAGGAGTATTGAGCACCTGCTCATGGTCATCATTAACCAGCTTTACTTGGATGGGACATTGGTCTGGCTGTGTTGTGGGAACACAGGATATCGTGTACATTTGTAGCAGGGCTGTTGTCCTCAGGCATGAACAGATATACCTGTGAGACTCCCCCAACCCCCTAAAAATGTTCAGTCCAATTGGTTAATTGTCTAGGAAACAAAAATGTGGGCAGTGCTTGTCCCTTCATGTTCTGGCTTCCACATGGAGGGGCCTCCCTGGAGTAACATCCCTGGCCCCTTGCTGTCCCCTTCCTCACCCAGCAGAGTCATTTGTCACTCTCAGGTTTATGCATGACCTATGCTCTTCCCTCTCCTCTTCCCTTTTGGGATAGGTTTGTCTACAAAGGACACAGACTCTGCTGTCAGCATTGAGGTGAGATTCACGGGGCAGGCTCTGATCCAGCCAGGCAACCCTAACGTTTGAGGGGATCAGATCAGTTCAGGGGTGTGGTGGCAAGTCATCTTGGCCCGACCTGAGCCATGCCATCTCATTTAACAGGATCAGAAATCAAGGTGAGCTTTGGATCCCCATTTCTCTGGCTCTTAGTCTAGCCTTGGTTCTGGATTGAGAGAGGGAGAAAGTGTGGTGGCCCCCCTCACACCTGCCAAGTAACCCTTTGGACCAAGAGCTCGAGTGGTTTCTCATCTGTGAACTCACCGTTTTCTTTGGGAATGAATCGTGTGTTTTCAATTTTCCACTTCAAAAACACACACTTCAGCAGAAATCACTTTATAGCAAATGAAAAAAGGAATTTCCTGGGGGTGGGAGGAGGGAGGGGTTTGACCCTTAGCCCAGGGCAGAGGGTATGACTTAGGGGCAGGTATTTTTCCCAACTGTGAAGTCATCATGAGGTCTTTTTGATATCATTGCCCTTACAGCCAATAAGGCAGTGGTTTGCAAAATGCTGACAAGCAGCGATCTGACTGGCAGAATTGCGTCCCACTGTCCAACCCATTGTGGTTAGGGAGCATCTGACTCACAAGGGAGGTAGGGGGATTGGGTGGGTTTTATTGCAGGATAAGAGGATCACCATGTAAGAGGGTCTTCTCTTTAGAGTTTCAGAGAGGAGAACAGCTAATAAGGTGGTATTTGCTCTGGCTGGACCCACCGAGATCCCTCCTTACTAAATGCCTCCCTGCGAGCTCTGTCTTCCTCCTCCTCCTCACCCGAGCGTCTCTGCTGCTTTTACCCCATCGCTGTTGTTACTTCCTGAGCACTTCACAAAATGCTGGGCTCTGTGCTTACCCCTGTTCATGCACCTTCTGCTCACAACCACCCCAGGAGATGATTGAAGCCATTATTAACCCTTATTTCTGATGGGTAAACAGAGGCTGGAGGAAGTTAAGCCAATGAACAGTGGAGCTGGAATTCCAACTCAGACCAGTGTCTCTCTGGAGTCTGTGTCCTTTGAAGGTACATTAGGCTGCGCAGATGACCATCTGATGACTTCTTGGATGCTGCCAGTGACGGGGTGCTCACCACCTCCCAGGTTCCCATCGAGCTGTCAGACAGAGCCCACATCTCCCTCCCAGGGTCTTTGACCTTCTCCTGTGGTCACCCAGGATGCATTTCAAATGCTAGGACTGCATGTCTGATTGGGGCCAGGCCTGATTAAAGCTCTGTAGTCAAGCGGGAACGTGGGCTGTTGAGATGGGAAAGGCTGACCCATGGAGACAGCATTTCACTGCAGGCAGCGAGGCTTGAAATGGGTGTGCTGCATACAGTTTGGCTGCCCTCCGGCGGGGTGGGGTGGACCCCGAGGGACCACCTAGGCAGCCCAGCGCATGCCTGTCCTCCCTCTGGCCTTGGTGGGGGCTGCGGTCTACATGCTGAGGTCGCGCTTCCTGCTCAGGGAGGCTCGCCGCCCCCACATGCTGTGTGCAGTGTCTTACACCTACCCCTGCAAACCTGCCTGGCGTTCAGGCTGGCCATGCTGATCACATTCCGAAAGCTTGTGTTTACCCACCTCTCCACTGAACAAATTTACAAGGTAAACATTTTGGGACATCTCAGAGATTAAAAAAAAAAAATCACAACACAAAACCAATACAACTGTGCTGTCCTCCCCAACCCCTTGTTTGCAACTAATAAATCATAGGATGGAATTAGCTGAGATTCCAGCTCTCGTCACTGAATCAATTTTGAGATGCCGTCTCCACTCATTCTTGTTCTTAGTCTTCCCCTTAACTCTTACTAGGAGCCTCGCTGTCCTGAGATGTGAAGGCACGCAGAACACAGGATGGTGGGTCACCGAGACCTGGCTTGAGATTCCAGCTCAGCCTCCAGAAAACTGTGATGATGGGCAGGTTACGTAGCCTCGCTGAGCTTGTTTTCCTAGGGGAAACCAATAGCCAGTTTGCACTGTTGTGATGAGCTTCAGGCAAAAGGTCTGGGTCATGGATAGTTTTGGTTGTTGGTTGGTCATTCCAGGACTCCATCCTTTCAACTTCGATCAGTTCCACAGTGAGCGATTTTCATCAGTTAAGTCTGGACGAAGGAGAGATGGATGAGCTGTTGGATAGGACAGCTGGACTCAAACCAGACTGAGCTACCATGGGCCAGTCCCTGAGATCTCTGTGCTCTCTTGCATCCATCTGTTGCTGCTGCTTAGCAGGAGGTGTGGCTGAGAAGGAAAGCAGAAGGGAGGAGCTTAGGTCTGTTGAAAGGTGAACAGCCTCTTATAAGCCCCAAGCATTGCTGCCCACTCTTGACAATTGATCTGCGGCCCTACTGGGGAGACAGCCTAGTTCAACTCCCTAACTCCCTCTTTGTTCCTCTCCAGCCTTCTCCCTCTTCTCTGCTCCCACGACACTCAGCAGAGCCTCGCATTGTGCGGTAATTGTCTATTTATGCGGCGGCCTCCCCAGCCAGATTTAGAGCAAGGACCACGGTTTTTCTTTCCCTGTGTCCCCATTGCCCAGGCCAGTGCCACACAAATAATAAACACTTGATATTGAATGGCACTCAGAGCTGCACACCCCCAGCTCTCATCCCCCATCTCCCTTCCCAGGGCTCACTTACATTCTTCCTTCTCCTCTTACTCTGTCCTCCTCTCTTCTCCCCCTTGTCCCATCACTGTCCCTGCGGCCCCCCTAATTCAACCTTTCTTGGAGTAAGAAGGTCAGTGATACCCCACAAAGTCAATACACCCCCTGTAAGTAATCCACAGTCACCACCATTTTTTTAGGCATTTACCTCCCCTTCTTGAAGCATGTTGAGCCCTGGGGAGGGTCCTGGAGGGGACAAAGCAAGCTCCTCTAATTAGGGGGTATCCGGTCCCGAGCCGAGCAGCCAACCTCCCTTCTCCCCCACCTCCTCCCACCTCTACAGGCAGCTCTGGGCAAACAAGTCGGTCTTGATTAAGACAAGGCACACCTGTTACCTGGGTGAACTCTACCCTTCTCCCTGGTGGCAATTAGCGTGGCTTTGGCTGATAGAAAGGCTTTTGCTTCCCGGCTCTCTCCATGAGACTTTCTTAGTGGACAGGGCTATCAGAACCGCCCGCCCAGGGATCCGGCTGTCTGGTTGGTACTAGATCTCTGCCCCTGCCATGCCTGCCTCTAAAGCACCCCTTGGAGACGAATTTTAATATGCGCTGAAGGCAGCAGCCAGAGTGGGAGGGGGCCCGGGGAGGCGATGACCTGGGTTTCTGGCCAGGAGAGAGGGACCTGCACTGTGCTGTTTTAAACTTCAAAGAGACAGTTGCGGGAGCCCGGCCTTGATTTATTTCCTACCGCCAGCAAATGAGAGGATGGAGGGATGCACCCAATTTGAAAGAGCCAGTCTCTGGCGGAATAGAGCTACCTATGTGGTGGGGGTGCGGCAGGCAAGGGAGAGGGGAGGCGATGTGTTTTGTGAAGTCTTTGGGTCCATTCCCCTGCCTCCATTGTCTTCTGATCCCTGTAGGCCTTCCCTTTCTCTCCAGTAGGGATGGAGGCATGGCAGGACCTAACTCAGCCACTCACATGTGCCAATAGCTATGTTCAGGATCAGGAAGGTATATTTTTTTCTCCCTTTCCAAGCCCATGCCGGCCAGTGACTCTAGGCTTGCAGTGTTTCCCAGAAGTGGAGAAAGAAGAGCTAGAGCACGGAAATGGTCTGTCTAGGGGCACTCGTTTATATTTGCACACCCACTAGGGACAACAACCCTGTGAAACTGCTGGTATTTTTCTCTAGGTCTTTCTTTTTGAAAAAAAAAATACTATATTGACATTGTTTATTTAAAAAAAAACTCTCCTTTTTATAAGTTTATTTTATTGCAGACTTATCTGTTGCTACAGAAAACATGGAAAACTTATAAACTCATATTCCGATACACACAAACAAGCACGGTTACCACTTTGGAGGGAAGATGTTCAGCTACGGTTGTGTGTGTGTATAGAAACACCCATAGCCGCGTGTCTAAATCCCATTTTAAAAGTAGGATGATACACATATCTTTTAAATATTTGTGATAAATGCACATACTGTAAAATTTACCACCTTGACCGTTTCAAGTGTACAGTTAAGTATATTCCCACTGTTTTGCATACAGACCTCCAGAACATTTCATCTTGCAAATGATGAACTCTGAACCCATAAACAACCCCTATCTCCCCTTCTCCCAGCTGCCCTGATAAACTTCATTCTACTTTCTGTCTCTTTGAATTTACCTGTTCTAGGTACCTCCTACAAGCAGCATTATACAGTATTTGTCTTTTTGTGTCTGGCTTATTTCACGTGGCATAGTGTTTCCAAGTGTCATTTATGTAACAGCGTGTGTCCACATTTCTTTCCTTTTTCAGGCCAAATAATATTCCACTGTATGCAATTGGGCAGAGTTTTTCAACTTCTCACCTCAGTTTGTCCATCTGTGAAATGGAGCAAATAATACCAGCAACCTCACAGGGCTGTTGTTAGAATTCCCTTAGTTGATACATGTAAAATCATTGTACTGCTGCTGCTAAGTCGCTTCAGTCGTGTCCAACTCTGTGTGACCCCGTAGACGGCAGCCCACCAGGCTCCCCTGTCCCTGGGATTCTCCAGGCAAGAACACTGGAGTGGGTTGCCATTTCCTTCTCCAAAATCACTGTAAGCCCTCCACAATTGTTACCGTTTATCGTTACAATTCGACTTTCATCCCCTCGCTCCCAAATGACAGTATTCTGGGCTTCATAACAATGATTATTTATTGAGCACCTTTTATGTGCTGTTAGAATTGTGGGATTGTGTGTGCACTCAGTCATGTACGACACTTTGTGACCCCATAGACTGTAGCCCGCCAGGCTCCTCTATCCGTGGAATTTTCCAGGCAAGAATACTGGAGTGGGTTGCCATTTCCTACTCCGGGGGATCTTGCCAACACAGGGACTGAACTTGCATCTCTCGTGTCTCCTGCTTAGCAGGCAGATTCTTGACCACTGCACCACCTGGGGAGCCTTTATGTGCTAAGCATGTGCCAAATATTTGACATCATCTTATTTAATCCTGAACAACCTTATGAGGCTGGGGGTGGTGGTGGTGTTATCTCCAGGTTTCAGAGGACTTAACTGAGGCTCAGAGAATTTAATTAGCCTCAGGTTATAGAGCTCTGTGAAAGGTAAGTCTGGCATTCAAAGCCAGGGTGCTCTGACTCCCAAACCCATTCATCACTGCCCTATACCGCCTCCCAGAGGAACTTGGTGGGCAGGATGTGTCTGCTTTCAGACAACCCATCTTTGCTTCCTACCATGTGAAGAAGCAGCTTCTCCTTCCAGGGCAACACACTCCCCCAAGTTCCAGCCTTGAAAGACAGAGAGTGAGCATAAAGGAACTCCTTCCTCTCCTTCGTCCCCACCTCCTCTCCCCTCTCCTCTTTCTTCACCTCCAGTTCCTCTGAAGGGGCCACAAGGAGGCGATGACTGCTGCTGCTACTAAGTTGCTTCAGTCGTGTCCGACTCTGTGCGACCCCATAGATGGCAGCTCACCAGGCTCCCCCATCCCTGGGATTCTCCAGGCAAGAACACTGGAGTGGGTTGCCATTGCCTTCTCCAATGCATGAAAGTGAAAAGTGAAAGTGAAGTCGGTCAGTCATGTCCGACTCTTAGCGACCCCATGACTGCAGCCTACCAGGCTCCTCCATCCATGGGATTTTCCAGGCAAGAGTACTGGAATGGGGTGCCATTGCCTTCTCCGAGGCGATGACTAAGATGCACTAAAGGAGAGCTGGCCCTGTGGGATTTCTAGTAATCAAACTGGCCGGGAGACATCTGGGTGCTGGAAGGACTCTGGGCTCCCCTTGTATCACAGAAGGCCGAGTTGACAGTTGTCTGTCCCAAATGCCTACCCATTGGTCAGCAGTGTTAGAGAAAATTGAAGCAAAGAGAGCCCCACTCCTGAGGGGTTTAAACAGGGGCTGGATGACCTTTATCAGGGGCCTTGTAAGAGGAGTCCCTTCTGGGTCTGTCATGGTCTATGCTGAGACTGAAAGAGTTGCTGTGGTTTAAGCAGATGGGAAGGAGCCAAGGGGACACAGAGCACCATGGATGCCTGGAAGGACTCCCGCCGGGGACACAGGGATTTGCAGCCAATCACACACCACTGACATCCAATCTCAAAGCCCATGCCTGTTCCTCCTAGGAGATCAGGCTGAATGGGTTATCCTTTTCCTGGAGGTTGGAACTCTTATCCCCCCCTCTCAGGTCTTTCTCACACACACATTTTATTGACCCAAATCACCGAGAATAGAAAGAGACAGAAGAGAATCATGAGTTTTCCCACCTAACCGTGGGATGTTGTGTGTGTGTGTACAAGCCTGTGCTGGAGGGAAAGGATGGCTCTTGGCTGCCTCCCCTGGTTCTTCAAGCCCCTTGCTCTGAAAGACCTGGCTTCAAGGCGGCTGGCCTTGTCCCAACTTTGGACAAAATCTAGCTTCTACAATTTTGAAAATCCAAAGAGAGGTTCACTGGCTTGTGAGCCAGAGTGACCAGGGCAGATTGGTGGGATCCCTGACTTTGGAGTTCCTTCTCAGGCAATGCCCAGGTCAGCCACTCTCTAGTCTTAGGTGAGCAGGCCCCTTCAACTCAGTGCCCCTGCTTTTCCTGAGGCCTGGAGTAATAACAGTATAAAACAATAGTATAAAACAAAAACTATAAATAAACTGTAACAATAAAGCCACAATAGGACCAATTCTGCAAAGACGTGGCAGGACAGCTGAAGGGGGGATGCGAAGCCCTTGTAGACTACATGCCTTGCTTGGGGGAGGCTTACTTTAAATAACCAGGAGCCCTCGGCCAGGAGCCCTGGAGACCAGCATGGAGGAGTGGGCTCAGGAAGACCCCTGTGGGACGTCCTGCCCGGCCCCTGCAAACTATGGGCCTGACCAGTGGACTCCTCAGGGATAAGGAGAAGAGATTGGGATAGCTGTGACAAGTTAATACACAGTATTCAGTGATCGGTAACCGGCCATTCTCTGCCGGTCTCACATCGGTGCGACTCACAGTGAACCACCAGTAATAATCCCACAGCATCTCAATTTCCTTCATTGAGAAATGGGGTGGCAGTAATGCCCCATTGAGCTCAGAGGGTCAAATTGACTTGAAGAACCTGAAATGTTACCTGGAGATGCACTTTTAGGCTCATCCAGGTGAGATTATGCATGTTGACCACATGAGCTTCCCACCTGCCAATACCAGAGACATAAGAGATGTGAGTTCGATCCCTGGGTTGGGAAGATCCCTTAGAGCAGAGCATGGCAACCCACTCTAGTATTCTTGCCTGGAGAATCCCATGGACAGAGGACCCTGGCAGGCTACAGTCCATAGGGTTGCAAAGAGTCAGACACGACTGAGTGACTAAGCATGCACGCACACTCACGTGCCTCAGTGGTCTGGCCAGCCTCAATTCCTCTGTTCAGCCCTGCGCCCTGCACTCCCAGCCTGGGGGTCCTAAAGGAAGTGGTTTCTCACTGAGGGAGAAACAAATCCTCTCCCAGGGGAGAACCAGCATCAGGATGCTCGGGGGCCCAACCCCTCCTACATTCCTCCCTTCAGATGGATGGGAAGTGGGACCCACCACCTCACCCATGGGCCTAGTTTTTAAACAGCTCTGCTTTGGGTTTATGGAGTTTGCTGTTCATCTTCTCAGGATTTGGGAATGGAAAGCAGGGTGCTTCTTCAGCTTGGGGGTTTGCTCATACGCTGGACCCCAGAGACCCACCTTACCTCCTTTCCTTCCTTGGCAACAGAGTCAGGGCACGGGCCTTGGGAAGGGGTCACATGCCCTTCTGGAGGCTTCCACTCCAGAATGAAAAAGAGGGGCTGAAGAAGCAGAGAAAGGAAGATGAAAGCCCGGAGATGACGAGAGATCAAGAGGGGGCTATTTAAGCATGAGGCAACTTACACAGGAGCTGGGCTTTAGCGCCCATGTGGGGCTGGAGGCTTCTTGGCAGTGGATGCTGAAAAGAAGCTGCATATTCTAGAAGCCAAAGGAAGGTGTCCTTCCAGCAGGGCCCTCCGGGACCCCAGGCAATCCTCAGCTTCCAGAGGGCAGGTCTGGGCCTGGTGGCACCAGATGTTTATCTGAAGCACTTCTGTTGGAGCAGGTGTCTGAGAAGTGTACTGTGTGCATGTGTGTGCACGTGTGTGCATGTGTGTGAGCACACTCATCAGTGCACAGACTGCATGTGTTCATATCTGTGTGTGTCTGAGTATGTGTGAGTGTATTCGCCTGCCCAAAAGGCATACAGGCAAGTTGAAGCCCCCACCAGCTGCCCTCCCCAGGGCACATCATCCAAGCGATGGCCTTCCATCTCCACGTCAGGGCTGACCTGTCCACGCCCCAGCTTACACAGGCTCTGAAGCGGGGCTGTACTTCAAGGCAGACACCTCATCCTCTGCTGGGCTGAATTCATAACCGATGCGTGGCCAGGACTTGGGTGTTCACCAGGAGCTTTATCACCCTCAGGTTCTCACAATGAATGAATGGTGGACAGAGCGGTAGCCTTTAAAGAACTGGAAACCAAGACTCAAGAGTCTCAGACACGCCTGCCTTTTGTAGTCAGATCCTGTGGTGTTTCCCCAGTTCTTGAACACCATGAGGTACTCTTTCTGCTATTTGTGGACCCTCTGCTCATATCTGTACCCTCTCAACCTGTAAGGGTCAGATGTGTGCTGCTGCTGCTAAGTCGCTTCAGTCGTGTCTGACTCTGTGCGACCCCATAGACGGCAGCCCACCAGGCTCCCCGTCCCTGGGATCCTCCAAGCACGAACACTGGAGTGGGTTGCCATTTCCTTCTCCAATGCATGAAAGTAAAAAGTGAAAGTGAAGTCGCTCAGTCGTGTCCGACTCCTAGTGACCCCATGGACTGCAGCCTACCAGGCTCCTCCGTCCATGGGATTTTCCAGGCAAGAGTACTGGAGTGCGGTGCCATCGCCTTCTCCACAGATGTGTGCAGGGCAGGCCAAATTGGGGGCCTGGTTCCCCCCATCCATGGCCGTGCAGCTTGACTAATATGGTCAGAGTCAAGGTGGGTCACAAGTCCAGAGTAGGACCTTCTGCAAAGGTCTGGGGGCCCAAATTCCAAATCTCCATACATAAAGGAATTTTAATGTTGGGAAAGATTCTCATGTGGTAGAAGGAAAAGGTACTGCTATCAGGGACTCAGGGAGAATTTTTGGTTTTGGAATCTATTGCGATTGGGTTCAAATACTAGTTACATGACAGAGGCTGATAATTACCCTCTCGGCACCTCAATTTTCTCATCTATAAAATGGGAATAATAACAATAGCTGCCAGCACTTGTAGAATGCCAACAATACGACAGGTTCTGTTTTCAGTTCTTGCATACGTTCTAAGTCGCTCAGTAATGTCTGACTCTTTGTGACCCTGTGGACTGTAGCCCATCAGGCTCCTCTGTCCATTGGATTCTCCAGGCAAGAATGCTGGAGTGGGTTGCTGTGTCCTCCTCCAGGGGATCGTCTTGACCCAGGGATCAAAACTGCATCTCTTAGATCTCACGTTGGCAGCTGGGTTTACCGCTAGCGCCACCTGGGAAGCCCTAAATTCTTAGTATATGTTAAGTTAATCCTTACAACAATCTTGTGAGTGAAGAATTATTTAACCTCATTTAACAGATGAGGAAACCGAGACTCAGAATATTAAGTAACTTGCCCAACCTCACATGGCTAATTCACAAAGCTCATGTGACTTGAGCCCAGGCAGTTCAGTTGCAGTACCTGCATTGAAATACTGCAGCACTTCTGGACAGGGCTGGATAACCCTCCGAACCTAAGAGACTGGTTAACAATAGCCGCCAGTCTCAAAGCATGGCCGCAAACTCCTTGACGCTCTTCCATCAAAACGTAGAGTCTAGATCTCCTCCCCTTGCAAGTGCCGAGAGGACTCTGTACCTGCCTTAGAGAATCAGGGTGCAGCTAGAATGATACTATGTGATGTGCAAGGCTGTATTGGAAGGCCATTCAGATTCTGCTGGTCTCTCTTGAGATACTCACTCTGGGAGTCTTCAGCAGCCATATAAGAACCCTGGCCTCCTGGAAGCTGCATGTGGAGGACCACAGAGGAGGGACAAGATCCCTGAGAGCTCCAGTGGTTTGTGTCTCCCCAGCCCAGACTCCACACACATGGAATGAAGAGCCTGCAGGACGCCCCCAGTCCTAGCTACCTCCTGATTGTAACAGTGAGAGCTCCCCTCACCCAGGATGAACTAGGGGTGCATAAACTTTGAAATCAGGCTGCCCTGGGTTTAAATCCTGGAGTTCCCACTTTCTTGCTCTGTGATCCAGGGCAGATTTCCTAACTTCTCTGAGCTTCAGTTTCCCTGTCTATGATGTGGGTACAGTAACCTCCACCTCCCTGCGTGATTAGGAGAATTAAGGGAAGATTAGAACAAGCAGCAGTCGGCTCATGTCGACTCAATGGACATGAGTTTGAGCCAACTCCAGGATATAGAGGACAGGGAAGCCTCAAAGCACGGGGTACAGTGGGCTACAGTCCATGAGATCGCAAAGAGTCAGACACAACTGAGCGACTGAACAACAGCAGAGGACAAGCAGCAGTAAGAACTGTTTCCCTGAGCCCAGGCAACTCCCAGATCTGTGAACAAAAGGAATAATCATTGTTCTCTTAAGCTCCTGCTGGGGGTGGCCAACACATAACACTTGATTCAAGGTAGTTAACATGGAGAACAATTGACAATGTGTCGTCAGGTCCCTGGCAGCGAAGGCCACCTCCTTTAGCCTCATCCATCAACCCTCCTTGGGTCCCCTCTTCACTTGTCTTTAAAACAAAAGCCATTTCTATACAAGCTGAGTAGACAACTCACTAAAACTATGAAAACTAGAGCAGGGGAGTCTCAGCTTTCTCATACATAACTGTGATCTTCAGGGCCCCTTCAAAACCAGAAATGCTGCCTGTGATGCTAGGATCTGGAGGACCCTGGCCGGTATGTCATTCAAGAAATCCCTGTGGAACTTAGGCTGGGCATGCTGTGTTGCCACGCTCCATTCCTTTCCTGGCAAATACCCATGAGGATCACACTATGAGGAATTCTCCTTAGTCTGGAAGTTTTGTGAAGGTAGAGGCTTAGCTTTATTTTATTCTTCCATAAATTTGTGAATAAATTTGTGAATTTCCTGTCTCCACAAGACAGAACAAGGCATATTAAAGTATGATGAGGACTCCAAAGACCTGTCCAAGAGAAGAGAAGAAGGAAATGATAGCAGGAAGGGGAAGGAAGAGAGGAAGGAAGGGAGGGAGAAAATAAGGAAAAAGAAAGGGATAGAAGGGAGAAGGAAAGAGAATCAGAGACAAGGAAAAGGACGGAGAAATGGGAGAAAGGAGAGGAAGGGGCTTAAGATGAAACGTGACCCATAACCCCAGTCTTGTTATGATCCCTCTGCTCTGACTTGTGGAACGGGGAGGCTCCAGTGTCAGACTGTGCCCGCCTTGCTCTGTGCCAGCACTGGCCTCACACACACAGCTCTTGCCTGCAGCTCAACACCCTGAGCTCCTTAAATAGCTCTGAACCTCACTGAGTGGTGGATAAACATTTGTTTCACAGCTCACAAAGCAGAGCTGCTGGCGACCGGCAGGTTTGATGTAATGAGTTCCATTCTGGACCCCAGGGAGCATTTAGAATGGGCTCTTCTTTGCCCAGGCTGCCAGTCCAGCTGGTACCAGGGAGAAGGGGAAAAAAAAATACAAAACAGCACTGATCTCTTCCCCACTACCTCGTCCTGATCTAGAAACTATTCCTGATCTAGAAACAGAATCAGACTATTCCATTTTCCTGGGATGGAATTAGGGCGAGAGTGCCCAGGGCACCTTGGGTGGGGGTACTTGAAAGAGTGGCTGGGTCACTTCCTTCCTCTGCCTCCTCAGGAAGTGGCCTGGGCTCGTGAGGTGTCCAAAAGACAGCCCTTCTCAGAAGCAGAAAACTGCAGGTAACCTAGGGTCGTTTCTCCCCTCTGATTGCCCCGTAGAATCTTGTGCAGCTGTGGAGCTTCTGAATCAGCAGCCAACCTCCTTGACCACTGCTCTCCACCATCTAGAACTTGCCCAGGGCATCCTGCTTGCCTTGGTACTCTAGCCACAGGGCCTTCCCGGGACCCGAAGTGCCTACAGGCTGCCCAACATCCCCATCACAGGATGGTAGGGCAGTGGGTGGGGAAAAGCTGGCTGATTCTCTTTATTACCCCTTTCCTCCCAGACTCCCCACTTCAGGATAGCATGACATGCTGCTAGAAGGAGCTGAGGACCAGTTGATATGCTGAATAAGTGGTAATTAGGTTGTTGGCCTTTCAGCATTTCCTCTGTGGATATTAATGGCCATCAGTGCCCCGCTGTTTTGCACTCACTGGAACCTGCTGGCCAGAGCACCCGGGTGGGTCCCTGCCCAGGCCCCCTCACTCATCGGCCCCCTCCTCACTGCCGTTGCCTCATTTGCTTCAGAATTTCAGGAAGGAAATGAACTAGCACAGACGGTAGGTGGGAAAATTAGAAACGGAGAAAACAAATCCAAGGGGAAGTGATTTAGTCTTCCGGCCAAATTGGTTGTTGAATTGGCTTCATGGACTCTTCTGATTGGGATCTCCTAAGGGTCATCTTGTTCCTTCTCCAGATTCCAGGCAAGAGTCCCCATGGAAGTTTACATCCTTTTCCTGGAAGTTACTGGGGCTGGAGATGACAAATGAGTTCAGAGGCAGACCTGAATTTCCCCACTAGTGTAAGTGAGGTGGCAACAATGGGAAGAAAATTTAGATGTAAGGTGCATTTCCTTGGATTCTACCCTTTCTTGTAGCAGCAGCCTGTTGCCCTGAAAGACCCTGTAATCAGAGACTAGCCTAAACAAGCTGGCTCCATGCCCTGGATGATGAAAAGAGTGCAACCCATGGGTAAGAAGATTCCATTTCTTTATAGCTCTGTGACCTTGGGTAGGCTACATACCTTCTCTGAGCCCCAATATCCTTATCAGAAAAAAATGTTGCTGGAACATGATGGTAAGTGTAAATAATACACACTAGTCACTATCTTGTGTTGAAGCCGGTTTGTACCAGCTTATGAGCCATCCGTGTACATCTCTTCCCAAATCTGTGTTCAGGAACATTGCATTGCTGGCTTGAAAGCAGAGTGGGAGTATTTACACTATAGAAATTGGCAAGTGCTATCAAATAGGCCTTATATTTTTTCCTTAAGAGAGCTGCCTCTCACAATTCACCAGCACATCATTGTTCCTGCCCCATTTCATCTGTCTGGACTCATGGGGTCTTAGGGCAGATCCTCAGGCTCCTGGAAGCTGCAAGCCAGCCCTTCCGATGATCTATCTGCCTCCCATTCACCACAACAAACCGCTCACTTCTAGCAGGGATTGTCAAAATCTCCTTGAGGCCCTATTAGAAAGCTGTGGCTCCTTGATCTATTCAGTACCAAGAGGCAATTGTCGAGGAAGTTGATTGTAGTCCAAATCCAGGTATCAATTCAAAATGTTTTTGCCTCAGACAACTGCGTACGATCAATCAGTAATGTAATCCTCTGCTGGTAGAACACAAAAACAAAGCCCCACCTTGCCTCTTAAATACAGCATCATTAGTCTTAGGATAAACTATAAATTGATGCATAGAGCAAACAGCCAGAGCTGCGTCCCGGGGAATGGGAGCAGATGAAATAGCAGTACTTTATGGTGAATGACAAATCACGGCTCGTTCCGTTCCCTATCAAGTGGAACATCATCCATCACGTGGTGGACTCGTTGGGTTCCAAGACAGATAGGACACCATGAACAGATGCTATGGCTGGGACGGCTGGCCTGGGCAGAGCTGTGCTTTTTGCTTTTCCTGGGAGGGAGAGATGAGACCAATCTACTTTCTGTATGGTCCTGTCCTTCATTCTGGTTTATAAGGGTGAGTGAGGCAAGGAATCCCATCAGTTATAATGTCCTTGAGGATGGGGAACTTTATCTTTTTCATGTTTCACACAGAGTCCTGTCTGAATGGTAAGAGAAGGGCCCTGCCTCTGAGCAAGAGAGAAAGAGAAGAGGACTGATCTGCTCCTGTTTTGATTTTTGATCACTGAAGTCCTATGTGCCCCACACAATCACCCCTCCTCCTTGGCCCTGCCAGGGTACCCATAATCCCAGCCCTCTGGCTCATGCCTTTATTATGTTTAAAAATTATTTATTTATTGGATGTGCTTGGTATCCATTGCTGTGTGTGGGCCTTCTCTAATCGCAGCAAGTGGGGAATACTGTTTGTTGTGGTGTGTGGGCTTCTTATTGCAGCGGTTTCTCCTCTTATTGCAAAAACAGAACATGGGCTTCAGAGGCGTGTGGGATTTGGTGGTTGTGGTGCTTGGGCTCAACAGCTGTGGCCCACTGCCTTAACTGCCCTGGGGCCTATGGAATCCTCCTGGACCAGGGATCGAACCCTTGTCTCCTGAATTGTTAGGCTGATTATTAACCACTGGAAGACCCAAGGAAGTTCCTGGCTCACTCCCTTAAATGAAGGTATTATGTACAAAACTCTCCTGTGATCACGACTGTCCTAACAGGATGGGGAACCGTCTGAGCCCATTAGAGGTGCCCCACATCTATTTGTTGAATGGATAAATGAGTTGGCAGGTGCACAATAACACAGGGTAGGTAAATAAACATTATGGAAGGTGACCTTTCTTTGAGGGGAGAGGGGACTGACGCAAATGATCCCAAATGAAGGACAACCTCATTGGAGGGAAAGGTAGGAGGTCCCGAAGTTAATCTCCACATCCTTTCTAGTTTATCCCTGGCCCTCACTAGTTTTTAATCAAAGTATGTGGAGAGCAATACGCATCATGATCTGTCTCTGGGCTAATGGGAACATGAGGCAAGGAGGAAAATTTAGTTGGTTGTGATTCACCGCAGCTCATGAATAATCCCATGGGCCCTATTCCTGGCCCTCTGCCATTAATGCGGCAGGAACTGAGGAGCAATGGCATCTTCCTGACTGCTGATTTAATTAAGTGTGGCTAGACTGTGACGGAGGCTGGCTCGGCACACAGCCAAACTCACAGGTGAATTGGCCATGTCATTGATGAGCAAGTCAAGCCTCTTTTTTGACCAAAACCACCAGTCATTTGGGATATCTGAAGACTTTTGGAGAGCAACTGACTACTATGGTGCAGAAAGACACTGGTTATTTGGTTTAATCCCATCAATAGAGTGACAAATACACTGGTGCATTCAGTCCATCTGACAGCCTTGTGTAGGGACAGCATTTGTGATACCAAGTATTCGACATAATGTAGTCAAAGCAATGTCTGATGGACGGATTTCTTTTTTTTTTAAATTTCCCCGGGTTCCTGTGGACATAATGCTGACACAGCTTAGGGGTAGCGTGGAAACAGTTGGCATGCTTCCTTTACATATTTTTCACCTTTGCCATCTGGAATTAGCAAAAGATCTTCCTTCTGCCAGCTCTCCCCTCACCCCACACCCCGAGGTGAAATCTACACAACCTTTACCCAAACATCAGGAGCAGCTGTCTCCGGCAGAAGGAGGTTGACTCCAGGTGGGCACTCAGCGGCAAGGGCAGGTGAGATAACGAGCAACAATAAAATTCTTTTCAAGGAGGTGGGAGTCTGTTGGAGAGGTGGGTGGGTTGGCATATGCCAGACCCTACTTGGCTTGTAACGTTTGCTCTGCTGTGCAGCCTGTTTCTCAGTGGGGGATCAGATTTACTCCCCTCTCTTTCCCCTTCTCCTGATTTCATTTCTCCCTTTATCAACTGTGCATCACATCATGCTTCATCACACCATGCTTCATGCTGTAGAAGAATCAGAGACGATGTAGTTATACCACCCCCCACCCCGCCACCCCGCCACCCGGGACCTGGTCACCCTCAACTTGAGAAGCAAGGCAAGCTCAAAATCACTGTACTGTGAAAAGATAAAAGGGAAATCAGATGTAAACCAGAAGAGACTAAGTGTTTGAGGGTGTAGGGAGAGGGGAAGTGGACATCCCTTGTCTTCAAGGAGGATTAAGGAGCATTTGTGGGCCAGGAAGGACAGATGAGACTGGAACTGTTACAGTGTATGGGGCTCTGGGGGAATTTAGCAAATTATGGGCAGGGAGAAAGAGGAGAAGAAAGACATAGATTAAGAAGCTAGGGCAGTGGGATTGAAGAAGTCAAAGAACCTCCTGGACAGAAGATACGGGAAGAAGAGTAATAAGAATGCCATTTTTGCCCTGTTGATGTAGAGTCAGAGCAAAAATGGCATTGAACTCCGAGTTTATGAGGTTGAACATATCTTGGCCATTCATTGAGGTTCAGTTCAGTCGCTCAGTCACGTCCGACTCTTTGCGACCCCATGAACCGCAGCACGTCAGGCCTCCCTGTCCATCACCAACTCCCAGAGTCCACCCAAACCCATGTCCATCGAGTCAGTGATGCCATCCAACCATCTCATCCTCTGTCGTCTCCTTCTCCTCCTGCCCTCAATCTTTCCCAGCATCAGGGTCTTTTCAAATGAGTCAGCTCTTTGCATCAGGTGGCCAAAGTACTGGCGTTTCAGCTTCAGCATCAGTCCTTCCAGTGAACACCCAGGATGGATCTCCTTTAGGATGAACTGGTTGGATCTCCTTGCAGTCACTGAAGACTTATTAGCAGGTTACCGATGTCAAAACTAATCTTTAGGAAGAATAATCTGGCAAGAGTTGTAAGGAAGTCTGGAAAAGTGGAAGATAGGCAATGTAGATGAATGTTAATATGAGACAGTGTGAAGGATGGGACTCCTGGTGAGAAAGCAATGGGGGAACATCATTGAGAAGCAGGTCTGGTTAGAATCAAGAGGATGAGGTTCTGATGACTGCTAAGTAAAAGGGAGAGGAAGAATTGAAAGCTTCTCCACAGTTTTGTACTTGATGCTTGGCTGAGCTGACTTGGGAGACGTCTGCCTCTGATCACAGTACATTTGGGATAGGTACTGTAATGGAGAGATCCACATGGCCTCAATCACCTTGCACATTGCCTGCATCTCCCCTCAAGGGCCCTCTGGGCTTCTCTCTACTTTGTGCCACACAGCCATCTCCAAACCCTAGTAGTCTTCTTGGCTTGCTCATAGGAGTAACCCAAGAATGAGGTGAAAAGGATCCCCTGGACAATTGCCAACCAGTGGGGAAGGGAATCAATGCTCCACCTTCGGTCCTTCAGGAGCACAGTGTGGAGAGCACTCTGACCACTTCTCAGGAGGTTCCAGAGGGATGGAGGCTGTATTGCTCAGAGCACTGATCCTGAGCATGCTCCCTTCTCTGGATGCTCCTCCATCCCTGCCTCCCCTGACCTTGCTATCCTGCTCTGGCCTCCTGGACCACCTCCCACATAAACTTCCTGCTCCCATTCCTTGTCACAAGCTTTGCTTTTGGGATGATCCAAAACAGACATATCATGGGTAAAGTGAGTGTTGGACATTCGGGTGGACCCTTCCTAAGAAAAGTGTAAATGTGAACCAAGAACTCTAATGAGGCTGAGGTTTGAGATCTAGACTCAGGAATCATCTGCAGGGCCAAAGTGCTCGAAGTTAGCAAAGTGAATGGAATCATTCAAGAAGAAAATGTGGAGGGGAAAAGAAAAAGGGAAGATACCAGTCCTTGGGGAATTCTCCATCTGGCACATGGCAGGAGGACAAGCAGCAGCTCTTGGGGAATAGTAGGGAGAGGTCCAGGAGGTGTTTGTAGCAAGACTGAAGGGGTCACATGTTCACCAGAGGTCTGGGTTCACACAGAGGCCACAGGAAAAGATGGAATTTCTGAAATTCCTGAAGACCCCCAGAGAGTGGTTTTGGTGATGACAGTGAAAGTTGTTTTTGTAAGGGATAAGTATGTAAGAAAGTGGAAGCCCAGAGCTTAGATTCCAAGCTCTTACACCTGGTACCCAGAAAGGCTTTAAAATATACCAGCATCTCAAAATAGACCTACTGAGTTATAATCTGCATGGACGCGGGTCTTCTCTCTCAGTTAGATTGTAGGGAAAATGAGGAACTGTGATCGTTTGAAACCCTGGTGCAGAAAGGCAGGGAGAAAAAATGTCCTTTCAAGCAGAAGAGATGTATACCAAGTAGAGGGAATTAAGCCAGTGGAAAGGAAGATATTAAAGATGCAAAAGAAAAGGAATAATATATGGAGAAGGGCTCAGAAAAGGAGTAGGGATCAAGAACTCAAGTGGGGTCAAGAGAGTTTAGTTTTTACAAAGAGGATTCATTCATTCGATCATTCAACAGGCCTGGATTAGGTTCCTTCTGTATGCCAGGTTTCACTCCAGGGCAATAGGCATAAAGGGGAGGGCCAGGCATAGCTACTCCCTCTAGAATAGAAGGAGATGGAAAGAAATAATCCCTAGAGACTTGTTAGTTTCTGGAATAGAAACATTTACAGTGAAAAGGAAAGAAATGCTCCTTTAAGGGAAAGAAAGAATATGGTGGTTGAGTGGCTGGCATAGCAATGGGCATGTAGTGGGCCTTCTAGAAAGCTTAGTTTCCTTTCTTCTGAGACAAATGGAATTGTAGATGAAGAAAGGTTTTACGCTGCCCAGAGAACCCAGGAAAGCTTCCCAGAGAAACTATTACTCAAATGAACTTAGGGACTTGCCTGATGGTCCAGTGGTTAAGAATTCACCGTCCAATGCAGAGAATGCAGGCTTAATCCCTGGTAGGGGAATTAAGATCCCACATGCCACAGTGCAACTAAGCTCTCATGCCACAAGGAAGAAGTGAAAGTCGCTCAGTTGTGTCCGACTGTTTGCAACCCCATGGACTATACAGTCCATGGAATTCTTCAGGCCAGAATACTGGAGTGGGTAGTCGTTCCCTTCTCCAGGGGATCTTCCCAACCCAGGGATCGAACGCAGGTCTTCCACATTGCAGGCAAATTCTTTACCAGCTGAGCCACCAGAGAAGACCTCATGCCACAGTGAAGAAGTTCAGCTGGAAAAAAGTAAAAACAAACAAAAAACCCCTCAGAGCTGAGAGAAAGAAATGGGAAGTGTGTGAAGACAGAGGAATAATCAGAGTCAAAAGCAGGGCAGTTGAGGAAAAAGTCAGAGGGTTCTGATGTTCCAGTAAACAGAAAGCAAATTTGTCTCTTGAGGGTAGGTGTTGTGGGTTGAATTGCGTCTCCCCAAAATCCACAGTTGAAGTCTTAAATCCAGTACTTGTGAATGTGACTATTTGACAACAGGCCTTTAAAGAGGTAATTAAGATAAAATGAGGGCAGGTGGGTGGGCCCTAATCTGGTGTCCTTATAAGAAGTGGAGATGAAAACAGACTCACACTGGAAGAAGATGGCCATGTGCAAGCCAAGGAGACGCCTCTGAAGAAACAACCCACAAACACCTTGATCTTGGACCTTTTGTGTCCATAACTGTGAAGAAATAAATTTCTGTTGTTTAAAACTCTGTTGTTGTTATTTAGTTGCTGAGTGGTGTCCGAGTCTATGTGACCCCAGGGACTGTAGCCTGCCAGACTCCTCTGTCCATGAAATTCTCCAGGTAAGAATACTGGAGCGGCCAGGTTCCATGCATGAGACAGGGTGCTTGGGGCTGGTGCACTGGGATGACCCTGAGGGATGGGATGGGGAGGGAGGCGGGAGGGGGCTTCACGATGGGGAACACATGTACACCCGTGGCTGATTCATGTCAATGTATGTCAAAAACCACTACAATATTGTAAAGTAATTAGAATAAAAAAAAATACTCCAATTAAAATAAAAAAAATACTGGACTGGGCTGCCATTTCCCTCCTGACCCAGGGATCCAACCCATGTCTCCTGCTCCGGCAGGTGGGTTCTTTACCACTGAACTACCAGAGAAGCTTAAGCCTCCAACTCAGGGAAAATGGTTACCGCAGCCCTTACACATTAAGGGTGAGGGGATAGTACAGGTTTGGGAGGATGCAAATGTTTCAGAAGAGTCACAGTGGGGAAGTCAATAAAAGCTGGATGAATGGGTTCCTGAAGAGAAGACGGTCCAGCTGACTAACGATGAATGCATGGTTGTCTTCCGTGCATTTGGTAGGACAGCATGTAACACTTGGCTGTGTTTGGGTTCTGGCACCAGCGGACTGATGGATTAGGAATGTGGAGACTTCTAAGCTGTAAGCTCATAAAGTGGCTGGCCTGGAGCACAGGGTCAGGGGAAGCAAATGTGGCTAGAGTGGACAAATGGATGGAAGGCTAGGGAAGATTCTGGAATAGGAGAAAAATTGGTCAATTAAAGGGGAGAAAGTGGGAGGTGGGAAAGGACAGAGCTTTCTGTTCACAGAGGGCAGTGGGCTTGGAGGCGTGCTCAGGGTTTAAAAACAGTGGACAGACTTTTGTCGCATCATATGAGGACTGAGTAGGCCTGAACAGTGGCCAAGCATTATATAGATGTTAGGGAAAGATGTTTTCTAGTTACCAGGGGTCCATGTTTTAACAGCAATGTTTTTCTAAAAAAATGCCAATTTCTGGCTTGCAGATCCTCCTTGTCGACCCTAGGAACATAGCTCCTTTATAATGATGGACACGTGACACCTTGGACCTTTAATGTTTTCCTTAAATTGTTATGCTCTGATGGCGCTAAAACCTATGTCTTTTAATTCCTCATTTGGGACCTTCTATAACTTGCTCACATTAGCAGGGGCATGATGGTAAGGGTACAGGAGGGACATTGTTTAAAAGTCAGTGTCCCAACATCTCTCCAGAATGAAACCTGTGGGTTAGCAAGACACCATGACCAGCTGAAAGTGGGTGAGTGCATGAACCAATGGTAGGTTCCCTCTTAGACTCTCACATTCTCCAATCCTGGGACTAAGGTCACAAAAGCATCTGTAAGTGCTTGGAATGGAATGGAAGGAAACAGGAATGAAATATCTTGGAATGTCTTTATCCCTGCCTGTTTTCTGCCCTTCTCTGCTTAGATGACTTTTTAAACTATTCTTAAATCCAGACTTTCAGTTGAGGCAGGTGAAAAATTTGGGAGATGGATCATGGTGAGAGTTACACAACAATGTGGATGTACTTAGTGCCACTGAACTGTACTCCTAGATATGGTTAAAAATGTTTATATTATGTGACTTATACCACGGTTGAAAAAAAGATACTGGAAAACTCCATTACCCTTGCAAAATAAGCCAGTCATGCCCTCCACCTAGGAGAGAGCCTACGCCAAGTAGGTGCTCATTAAATGTTTGCTGCGTTATTGAATGCTCAACAAGTCTTCCTTCCGAGAAATTCTTTCATCCTTCTCTCCTGCTACTCCTGTGTTCCTTATCGTGTGGTTAGCTGTGGGTTTCTGTGTTCCCCAGCCGCACTTCTCAGCCTAGGTGTCAAAACACACTGGCTTGTTTTATCTGCCAGGAAGTACACTGCAAGTAATTTGTTAGCGATAATAAAGCATCAAGTCAGGGAAGGTTTTATTTGTGAAATAGAGAAGATTTAAAAGAGCACTTATCATAATGTCCTTTTACTGGCCTTTCAGTTTGCTTCCTTAGTGGGAAAGAAAGGAGTCAGAGGTGGATTACAGAGGACTCTGTGCAACTCCAGGGACTGTAGCCCACCAGGCTCCTCTGCCCATGGGAATTTTTCTGGCAAGAATACTGGTATGGGTTGCCATTTCCTCCTCGAGGGGATCTTCCCAACCCAGGGACCGAGGGCACCGAGGGCACCGTATATAACCCCTGTGAAGGCAGTGGGTGTGTTTTGAATAGGTAACTTTCATCCAAGCACCCTAATTTGTGGGGGAAACAAGTATGAGATTCACAGTTAGAACATTCATTCACTGTGGAATAGTTGACCAGATCTTCAGCTTTCTCCTCCCCAGACTTCATATTCACAGATCTGTCCAGTGACTGGACACTCAGACACTCCTGAAGAGCATTTTAATTGGCTGTGTGGGCCTCCGAGGACCTGCCCCCATTAACATGAGAGTGATTCCGGAAAGTTGCCCAAACATAGCAAATGCAGCCGTGTCCTAACAACACAGTGCTGGGACCTCTGAACCGTGTCTCTCTCCATAGCCTCGGCTATTTCAAAGAGATCATTAACAAGGTGGAATTGGGTGCCCCCAGGGTCACCGCACAATATACATTGTTACTGTCTTTTAATGGACTTTTCCCAGACACGGTGATTCTTAAACTGCAGTGTCGGCAGCTGCTAAAACCAGGCTAAGCCCTGCCGTCTGCAAGGAGAGCCGGCCTGCCAGTCCTGCCAGAGACGATCTGAGCTTGGGCAGATGGATCGGGCTGGGAGAGGGGAAGGAGGGGAAGTGGGCTTCAGGGGAGGGGGGCGGGGCACGAGTCAAGAAGCGAGGCAGCCCTTGGAGGTTCTTGTTATTGATTTAGCGTGAGGACTGAAAGTGGCAGGTAGGCAGGTGGCTGGGGGCTGGCGGGCGGGGGAGACAGGTGTAGGCAATCGTGGGCAGTGATTAGCCGGGGTGCTGCAGATGTGGCCGGGGGTATCAGCTGGTGGTGATTAGCGTGGGCGCTTCTGAGGGGCGTGGCATCAGATGGTGGTTTCGGAGTCCAGATGTGAGAGGCTGATGGGCCCCCTTCCCCGCTTCCAACCCCTTGCTGGTCTTTCCCCTCTCCTGAGCAGGCGCATTCACCTCCACCCTCTCCTACCGTCCCCTCCACCTCCACCCTCTCCTACCGTCCCCTCCACGTGCCTCCTTCTGCACATTCCTCTCCCGGTGAAGGGCATGGATTCGCAGATTGCGCTCCCCCCATTCTTCAGTCTCTTAGCCAATTTCTGAGATGATCACACAGACCGAGCACCTTCAGACACCAGGCAAGACAAAACCTGCAGGATCCGTGTGATCCTGCTCATTCATGTGAGAAAGGTACCTGGTTGCAGAGGGTGTTTATAGCATTCTGTCAACTTTTCTTGCCCTCCCTTTTAAAACCTAAAAATTTTATAAATAAAGATTTGTATTGGAGTCGAATACACACAGAGAGTAGTCATACTAGTGTTAACTCTCCCACCCAGATGAAGTATTAGAAAATTCACAGCACTCCAGAAGCTTTCCTTAGTCCCCATTCTAGTCATTAATACCCTGTTTCCTCTCCAAAAGGGACCTCCCGACTGTAATCACTATCGATTCATTGCGATTGTCTTGGAATTTTGTGTAACTAGGCTCACACACAAGGCTTTAAGTTTTATTTGTTCAATAACATCTTGGTACGCAGTTTGTTATTTTTCATTGTCGTATACTATTCCACTGCATGAGTAATTCACAATAATCGGTTTCACTGATAATAGACATTTGGGTTGGTTCCATATTTTGATTACTGTGAAGAATGCTATTCTAATTATTTTAGCAGGGATTGTGCTGTATAATGTGTGCATTTCTATATATTTGGGAATGGAATTATTAGAATTACAGGGTGGCTATGTTCAATTAGAGTCAAAACAGTTTAGTAGAAATGGTTTAGTAAAACAACTGTGTCATGCCACAGCTCTGAGGTCACGAGACTAGCCTGCCCACACCACAGAGGCTGGGAGCTCTTGGTAAATTAGCCACCGTCACGGCTGCCTGTCCTGCACATTCTGTTGGACTACTTTCCTGGTCACTCATGTCAGCTTTTGGTGCCCTATATCCAGCCTCTCTATGTCTTGGTTCTTATGAGCTCTGTTTCCCAGTAACTGTTTCAGGTCTTCCTTGCTTCAGTGATCCCTTTGGATATGCTTCTGTAACTTACTGACCAGTTCTTCTTCCCAATTAAACTCTTGACTGCATTTCCACCCCCATCCCCTGGAGCTCTGCCTTGGGCTTCCCAGAACTCATCCAGGCCAGCCCCAGCTTCTGGCCTGTGTATTAGAGAAGGTAAGGTGATCAGAGGTAGAGTTTGTCATCCTGAGAAGAGAAGCAAGTGGACTGTAAGACAGGTAAATCAATGAGATTGGCATTTTCCATTATTAATGGGCCTGATTTGTCTTGGGTTAGTGGCTATTTACAAAATTTCAGGAGGCCCAGTCCTTTGAGCTTCACCGAATCCTAACTATACTTGCCTGATATGGTGTGCGTGTCTGTGTGTCTCTCTGTGTGTCTGTCTCCCAGAATCTGTTATTTCCATGTCTGCAGCAGAGTGTTCTGCACCCAGAGGCGGATGCGATGAAGCCCCGTCACATGGCTGGTGGTGTGCGGTGAGTCAGCTGGGCTCCTCGCTAGATTGCAGGGAACAGGAACCACGGTATTTGGCAACTTGGGCTGTGTCCGCATGATTGGAAACAATCTGTGAAGTGAGTCAGATCCGTTGAGAAAACAATTAAGTCAGTGGGAAAAGAAAATCAGTGAAACTGGTGATTTGGCAAGGTGGAAAAGCAAGCAGCCCGTTGTTTGGCTACATGTTTCGCTCTCCAGCTGGTCATTGTGACACTGAAGCTGGGCTTGCCCACACAGAGGCTTTCAGCAATTCCATCCACGCACTGTCTACACAGCTTTAAGACTCCACAGCAAGATACTCAATAGAATCAAATCATCAACTCTCCCCCTTACTAGTCAGTGTGTGCTCTGTGTGAGCCCGATAGGAAACGATGGTAGACGGGAGAGACAGGACTCTGGGGGGACCAGACCACTTCTGTTAAATTCCAAGTCTGGGGAGCATCTTGGATACTATCTGCTGTCCAGAGGTGGGAGGCAGAGACAGCTGTCAGAAAGAGTTCAAAGCTATGAAATCCAGAGGTAATCCTCCAAAATCATGTTGACCCTAAGTTTTGTTTTCATCTGAGACTGTTGAGTGACCCCAAATAAACAAACTGATTCTAGCCTTTTGGAAATCATGAACCCAACTCCCAGATTTTAAAGATGAGACAAGGGAGGCCAGGAAGGTAGGAAGGCACACCCAGAATTATATGGGTAGAAAGCGTGTTTTTATTTGCCTAAATTCTACTGTGCTCTGCTGTCTCCAGTGGGTGCTGGCGAACGGGGACAGCTGGATACAATGGAGGAATTTGTGATGGGGGATATTCAGAAGGAACGGGCTGTGAAGGAGAATTCTCTACTGAGAACTGGGGAGCTGCTCCTGTCCTTTTCTGGGCACCTTCCCTGTGCCCCAGGTGCTCAGGACCTGCCACAGTTCTCATCAATCTCCAAAGAACAGCAGTGTCCCCAAGCAGGGGGACGTGGACGATGTGGCTTTGGCTGGAGCATATTTATGACCTGAAGTGTGCTCTAATTGTGCAGACATTCCCATAAATGTTATTTTATTAAGTTGAGCTACAGTAAATCTGTCATCTCCATAAGTAACGCCACAGTGAACCTGTAGGTAAGCTCAGAACACTGCCGTGAGCCATGCTGGGCTATTAGCTTCCTTGCTCGATGTTGTTATCTGTGCAGTCACAGCCTCTCAGGGGCACAACTCAGGTGCCAGGTTTATGGAATTTGGTTCCCCACAGGTGTGCTTAGCTCCCAAACACAACAGGAATTGTTACAAAAGATGGAGGCAGGAAGACCAGAGGACCCTAGAAGTGGACTCCCTCTAACCTCTTTAGAAACAGCTTGGGGCCAGTGTGTTGAGAGCTGGAACGGGGAATGAAGAGTCTTGGCTTCTGTTCTGACTCTTACAAACTGTTCAGCCTAAGGAAAATCACT
The DNA here is from genome assembly GCF_055505025.1 of Bos grunniens. NCBI lineage: Eukaryota > Metazoa > Chordata > Mammalia > Artiodactyla > Bovidae > Bos > Bos grunniens. Next base: position 27,053,758 of record NC_141179.1, read on the forward strand.
TAGTGTGTTTGGCCTCACTCTTGCCATCTTTAAAATGGTGACATGCATGCATGCCCACATGCATGCCCCTCTAGGTAAACATGGCAGTCTGCAGGTTGGGATGTTGAACCCTTAGGATGAAAGCCATGACTATTAAGTATATTCTACCAACTGGTCTGATATCTTATGGCCATTTTGCAAGGTGCAGCACCACCTGCTGAGGGGCCATAATCTACCATCTCCTTTTTCTGGGAAAAGTGAGAAAATAAGGTTTAATGATAGCTCTGACCCAAGAGAAACAGGAAACAAGTTGATATCTACATGCATTGTTGATGAACCTGGACGACTCAGTCTCTATTTGTGATGTAGAAGCCAGACTATTGTAAACACAGCACTTCTTAATATATTAGGAAGTTTCCAGCACTGACAATATTTAGTAACAGTAAGATTCATCCCTAGTCATTGCACCCCAAACTGATCATGGACTACCATGTTGGGGGCAGAACTGAGTGTTCAAAGGAGGCTGTCCCTGAAGAGACAAAATTGGGAGTATTTGCTTCAGCATATAGGGTTGAACTAGCTGTTATGCGCTATAGAAAACATTTCATAGTTCCTAGGAAACAAGGCAAACTTTTTTAAGATTTGATTCCATATTCAGCACAGTCTCTCTCCACAGCTTTTGCAGAGCATCACTGTAAAGTTTTCTCCCATTTTTAAAAATTAACTTGAGAAGAAAATGAACTGAGTTTGGAAAAGGCTGTCAGGGGGTTGTAAGTGAGGGTTTACAGACCCACGAAAAATGTGCTTGAAGAAAAAGCCCCTCAAACTGGGGTCAGCAGACATTAAATTACAGACATGTCCATGGTTTGTCCAGATTGGTTACAGCATGTTTCTCTGCAGCAATAAAAAACTAGAGACATTAACAAGCAATGATGTTAGGTGGAATTAAGTAGCATTCAAATGATGAAAGGGAAAATTAAGGAGCTAACCTTCCACCACCAGGGCAGTTCACCCAGTCAGTAAAAATAACAGTCCTGTCTTTCCTGCCATCCCTGCCATAAATGGGAGGAAGTAATTCAGATGGTCCGGTGTCCAATGGCGCCATATGCCCTTGTGCAACTGTCCTTTCAGGACCCTCCTGTTGGTTTTGGGTGACTAACTGGCCAACTTGGTGCAATATATTTTGAGCCTGCCTCTTGCCTCTCTTGGTGGTTCCTGACGCATCCTGAGGCAGGCACTGCCATATATCATCGCCTTTCTGCAAGCGTGCCACCCAGACACTGTCCGTAGGATTGTAAACAGAATGATTCACAAACTGGTGGCAGAAGCTAAAAGCAGTGCAGTTCGCGACCCTAAGCATGACGCCAGGATTCTAAATGGACTGTTGCAACAACAAAGCTGCCTGAAGATTCTAAAATACAATTGTGTCAACTGGGCATTTGTAAGGTGGCATAACCTGTAACCGACAAGCGCACCTGTGGTGATTTTTTGCTGGACACAGCATCCTTACGCTCTACTGGGCCTCCTGTCATGTGGCCATCATTTATTTACATCCACAGGCATGGGGCAGGGATTCTGCAGAAGGAACTCCAGAGGTGTCTGATTCCCATGAGGCTTTGCAGCCAGCTTTAATGAAGTGATTTCCAATATTCAGTTTCTGAGAATTCTGACCATGGTATGTAGACCATGGCACACCTTAACAACAATAATATCATCTCACAGTTTCATCAGCATTCAACAGTTTAGAAATTTAATCCCTGTGAGATAGGTGGTCTCTTCTCCAGTCTATTGACAGCTCAGTGTAGTGGAAAGAGCTCTGAAGCCAGACAGACTTAAGTTCAAATCCTGGCAATGACCCCCTTACCTCCACTAGCTCTCCAACTGCAATTTACTTCATTTCTCCCAGTTTCTTTTTTCTTGCCTATAAGATGAAGAATCATCTCTCTGACTTATAAGATGAGGTGTGTGATAAGAATTAAATAACATATTTAAAGACGCATAGAAGCACTGGATAATCATTAGTTTCTATCCACTTACAGATGAAGAAAATGAGGCTTGAGAGGTTCAGGGAATTGCTCAAAGTAACAGCCAGTAAATGGCAGAACTGAGACTTCATTTATTTTACAAACATTATTGAACACCTACTATATGCCAGTGCCCCAGGCAGAGGAAAGTGGATAAGACATAATTCTGGCTCTTGAACTGTTCACGGTAGAGTGCCAGAGTCTGAAATGCAAATAATCAATTACAATTTAGTGTGATCTGAGAGGTAATGTGTATTGAGGGAATGTCCTGAAGTTATGGGTACACCCAGGTATCTACACAGGAAATGATTCTGAAGAAGAGCACTCTACAGGGGAAGTGGCAATGGGGTTCAAACTGAAATAGGACTTTAGCAGGTGGATCTGAAGCATGGTGGGGGCAGGCTGGACATGCAAGAACAGGCAAGAGGGGAGAGGGAGGTTCTCGGGAGGTAAAAGAACTGGAGGGGCTCACAAGGAATGCTGAAAAGCATGGATCTTTGTCTAGTCAACACTCCAGTGAAGCCACAGGCTGATTTTACATAAAGAACCGGTGTGGTCAGATTTGCATTTTTGAAACCAGGGCAGCAGTGTGGAAGATTGACTGGAGGAGAGAGAATGGAGCAGTAGTTCAATGAGAGATAATGAGGCTGTGAACTAAGAAAGTGGCAGAGCAGACAATTTGGAGAGATGTAGAGGAGGAGCAATTGATTAGATGTCGAGGCAGGAGAGGAAGAGAGGAGTCAAGAAGGGCTCCCAGGTTATTAGCCTGGATGAGTGGGTGAATGGGAGTGTCCCTACTGACACAGGGGGAAGGAGAGTGAATTTGAAGGGACAATAGTGGGTTCATTTGGATACGTTGGATCTGAGAGATATGTGGACACTGTCTAGGAGGAGATGTACAGTGGAGAGTTCAAAACATGGGTCAGGAACCTGGGAGGTGACTGAGGGTGCGATGCATGAATCAGTGGTTACATCGGCTTTTATCTGATGGTCAAATCTGAACTTACGCTAAGATGACAGAACAGGAAGAAAAAAAAGGTCACGAAGAACTCTAGAAAATACCAAAATGTAAGTGCTAGAGTGAGGACTGTCAGAAAGACGGAGGTACCAGGAGAACGCGAGATTTAAAGGGCCAAGGGAGACAAGTGCTTTGTGATGCTAAAAATAGGGGAAGGAACCATATTCTACCAAGAGTCAGAGAAGACAGAGACAGAAACTCACATCATATTTGGCAATAGAGGGTCATTGTGGCAATTTAGTTTTAGGTAAGGTTGTTAAAAAAGAAATATTCAACTTTTTTCTTTTTTTAAAAAAACTGTAACTCAGAGTAAGAAGAATATCTTATACTGTAACCTGGGACAAAAGTTTCATGAACAATACTCACTTTCTGGTTTTTCATTCTTTTATCGATCTCATCCATCCCATCCCATTCCATTCTGAACGCTGCTTTATTGTTGTTAGGTCATTAAGTTGTGTCTGATTCTTTGCAACCCCATGGACTGCAGCATACCAGGCTCCCCTGTCCTTCACCATCTCCCAGAGTTTGCTCAGATTCATGTCCATTTAGTCAGTGATGCTATCTAACCAAGTCGTCCTCTGCCACTCCCTTCCCCTGCCCTTAGTCTTCCTCAGAATCAGAGTCTTTTCCAAGGAGTCAGCTCTTAGTATCAGGTAGCCAAAGTATTGGAGCTTTAGCTTCAGCATCAGTTCTTCCAGTGAATATTTAGGGTTGATTTCCTTTAGGATTGACTGGTTTGGTCTCCTTGCAGTTCAATGGGCTGTTTGGTACGCACTCAATTTATTTGCTGACTAAGTAATGGTTTGCAAGCTGTGGTTTGAAAAAGTGTTGGTTTGGAATTCCCTGGCAGTCCAGTGGTAGGACTCAATGCTTTCACTACCAGAACCACAATGGATCCTTGGTTGGGGAACTAAGATCTTGAAAAAGCACTGGTTTATGTAAATACAATTTTCCCACAGGAAAATCATGTGACATGTGAGATAGAGGAAGGAACACTGGATTTTGAGTGAAGACACCTAATTCATGGCATGACTCAGTGACTTACTGGCTGTGTGACCTTCAGTTCAGTTCAGTTCAGTTGCTCAGTCGTGTCCAACTCTTTGCGACCCCATGAATCACAGCACGCCAGGCCTCCCTGTCCATCACCAACTCCTAGAGTTCACTCAGACTCACGTCCATCGAGTCAGTGAGGGCATCCAGCCATCTCATCCTCTGTCATCCCCTTCTCCTCCTGCCCCCAATCCCTCCCAGCATCAGAGTCTTTTCCAATGAGTCAACTCTTCACATGAGGTGGCCAAAGTACTGGAGTTTCAGCTTTAGCATCATTCCTTCCAAAGAAATCCCAGGGCTGATCTCCTTCAGAATGGACCAGTTGGATCTCCTTGCAGTCCAAGGGACTCTCATGCCCATTAACCTCTTCCCGTCTCTTTTATTATCTGTAAAATTCAAACAGTACATCAGCAGCAAAGGGATCTTCTGGGGATCAAACCAGATAAAATGTGTGAATGCAAAAACAGTATGTCTAGAATAGTCCTGGTCAATCTATGACTTATTTTGGTCCCAAGCAAAGAAAGAGCAGAATGGCGCCTTCTGTGTTCCACTTGGTTTGGGCTCTCTTACCTGAATCCTGGAGCCAGAACATACCAAGAACCAAAATGGAACAAAAATCTGATCACGTAGAATTGATGCTGTCACCACAACACTTATAAAACACTCTTGTTCCAATACTATTATAGCCATCTTGGTTTTCTGATTCATACCCAGAGTCCTCTCTTATAAGGACTTTCAATAAAGTCTGTTGGGAAAAGAGCCAAACCAGTCAGGTTTTCTCACCATAGTGTGAAATGACAGCAGACAGGCTGCAGGAAAACATAGAAAATGGGATCCTTCAATACAGACAGTAATCCACATGAACTTCAGTAGGGCTGGCAGTATCACTGTATTAAGGCATAATATAATCAGTGATTTTTATGATTCATTTGACCAGCTGCTACACTTGACTACCTAATATATGTACCAACTTAGGTACAAGGAAGACAAAGATGACCAAATATGGTTCCTGACCTCAAAAAGTGTACAAACAAATGGATTAGCACACACACAAACAGATAATTTTCAATTAAGTGGTACATCTAACAGAGATTTGGATCTGGGCATGACAAGATATGAACAAACTAGGTGAGAAAAGGAGAAAAGCAGCCAGCCTGATATGGAGTCCTTAACGGTCACCTATGGACGGAGGTTCGTGACATTGTACAGGAAGCAGTGATCAAAACCATCTCCAAGAAAAAGAAATGCAAAAAGGCAAAATGGTTGTCTGAGGAGGCCTTACAAATAGCTGTGAAAAGAAGAAAAGCGAAAAGCAAAGGAGAAAAGGAAAGATATACCCATTTGAATGCAGAGTTCCAAAGAATAGCAAGGAGAGATAAGAAAGCCTTCCTCAGTGATCAATGCAAAGAAATGGAGGGAAAAAAAAAAACAGAATGGGAAAGACTAGAGATCTCTTCAAGAAAATTAGAGATACCAAGGGAACATTTGATGCAAAGATGGGCACAATTAAGGACAGAAATGGTAGGGATCTAACAGAAGCAGAAGATATTAAGAAGAGGTGGCAAGAATACACAGAAGAACTACACAAAAAAGGTCTTAATGACCCAGATAACCATGATGGTGTGATCACTCACCTAGAGCCAGACATCCTGGAATGTGAAGTCAAGTGGGCCTTAGGGAGCATCACTACAAACAAAGCTAGTGGAGGTGATGAGATTCCAGTTGAGCTATTTCACCCTAAAAGATAATGCTATGAAAATGCTGCACTCAATATGCCAGCCAATTTAGAAAACTCAGCAGTGGCCACAGGACTGGAAAAAGTCAGTTTTCATTCCAATCCCAAAGAAAGGCAATGCCAAAGAATGCTCAAACTACCACACAGTTGCACTCATCACATGCTAGTAAAGTAATGCTCAAAATTCTCCAAGCCAGGCTTCAATAGTACATGAACCATGAACTTTCAGATGTTCAGGATGGATTTAGAAAAGGCAGAGGAACTAGAGATCAAATTGTTAACATCCACTGGATCATGGAAAAAGCAAGAGAGTTCCAGAAAAACATCTACTTCGTTTTGTTGACTACGCCAAAGTCTTTGACTGTGTGGATCACCACAAACTGTGGAAAATTCTTAAAGACATGGGAATACCAGACCACCTGACCTGCCTCTTGAGAAATCTGTATGCAGGTCAAGAAGCAACCTGGACATGGAACAGCAGACTGGTTCCAAATCTGGAAAGGAGTACGTCAAGGATGTGTATTGTCACCCTGCTTATTTAACTTATATGCAGAGTACAGCATGAGAAATGCTGGACTGGATGAAGCACAAGCTGGAATCAAGATTGCCAGGAGAAATGTCAATAACCTCAGATATGCAGATGACAACACCCTTACAGTAGAAAGCGAAGAAGAACTAAAGAGCCTCTTGATGAAAGTGAAAGAGGAGAGTGAAAAAGTTGGCTTAAAACTCAACATTCAGAAAACTAAGATCATGACATCTGGTCCCATCACTTCCTGGAAAATAGTTGGGGAAACAGTGGAAACAGTGACAGACTTTATTTCTTTGGGCTCCAAAATCACTTAAGATGGTGACTGCAGCCATGAAATTAAAAGATGCTTGCTCCTTGGAAGAAAAGTTATGACCAACCTGCTGCTGCTGCTGCTGCTGCGTCACTTCAGTCGTGTCCGACTCTGTGCGACCCCATAGACGGCAGCCCACCAGGCTCCCCTGTCCCTGGGATTCTCCAGGCAAGAACACTGGAGTGGGTTGCCATTTCCTTCTCCAATGCAGGAAAGTGAAAAGTGAAAGTGTAGTCGCTCAGTCGTGTCCGACTCTCAGCGACCCCATGGACTGCAGCCTAGACAGCATATTAAAAAGCAAAGACATTACTTTGCCAAAAAAGATCCGTCTATTCAAAGTTATGGTTTTTCCAGTAGTCATGTATGGATGTGAGAGTTGGACTATAAAGAAAGCTGAGCACCGGAGAATTGATGCTTTTGAACTGTGGTGTGGGAGAAGGCACTTGAGAGTCCCTGGGCTGCAAGGAGATCCAACCAGACCATCCAAAAGGAAATCAGTCCTGACTATTCATTGGAAGGACTGATGCTGAAGCTGAAACTCCAATACTTTGGCCACCTGATGTGAAGAACTGACTCATTTGAAAAGACTGTGATGCTGGGAAAGATTGAAGGCAGTAGGAGAAGCAGACAACAGAGGATGAGATGGTTGGATGGCATCACCAACTCAATGGACATGAGCTTGAGTAAGCCTCAGGAGTTGGTGATGGACAGTTAAGCCTGGCATGCTTCAGTCCACAGGCCTGCAATGAGTTGGACATGACTGAGCGACTGAACTGACATGAAAGGTCATCTTGACCAAGATGAGTCTTGAAGTAAGAGACTTCATTTCCCTTTGGGAAATGAAGAACGAAATGGGAAATGGGAACGAACTTTTCTGAAAGGCAGAACAGTCTGAGAAAGGCATGAAAGTGTGAAAAATTTTATGTGTGCACAATATATCTAGAGCATAAAAAAAGGGCAAGTACAACCCAGACAATAGAGACAAGTATGGTCCACATCCTTGAGAGTTGTGCTAACCTTATAGAGGTTAGGGTGCTTAGAGTACATTGCATTCAGTCTGGAAGCCTCTGATGAGGACTGATCGCTCTGACAGCTATATGGAGGGGATGATAAGAGTACGACACCCAGGGATAATTGCAATGATACAGGCCAGACATGTAAAAGGACCTGAACAAGAGAAGCAGTGTTAGAAATGGAAAAGGAGAGTTTAATTTAAGAAATATTTTAGATGCTGTATTTATATGTGGGGGTTGAGTTTAAGTAATAAATGCTCTACTTCAGAAACAAAAAAGTGAATAAAACTGCTCTTTCCTGCCCAATAATATTGTCGTCCTCGGGTTCAGTATCTAGTATGGAAAAATTAAGATATATCTATAGACACTAGAATGTGAAGTAGGAGATGCTAAGTGTTGAAAGAGAGGCACAGATACCTAGCTACAGGAATCAGAGGGAAGAGACAAAAGTTCCACGTGGATGATTCAAGGAAGACTTCATGGAAGAAGTGGCATTCAAGATAGGCTTTGAAAATGGATAAGATTTTGCCACAAGTTGATAAGAGGAAAGGGCATTTCTAGTTGAAGGAGTATCCTGAGCAGTGACTTGGGTGGGAGAGGGTCTAGGCTAAAAACACAGGCTCTGGAGTCACACAGGCTTGGGCTCAAACCTCAGTTCTGTCACATTTTAATCAAATAATTAAGGGCAATCTACTTTGTTTCTTTGAGCCTCTGCTCCTTGTTTGTAAAATAGTTTATTTCTTTACCTTCCAGAGTTGTGAGATTTAATGAGATAACATATTTAGTTGGACTCAATACAAGTGATCAATACAGTTAGCTGTTATCCTATTAGTAAGACAAAGTAACAGGGAGTGAGACTTGAGGCAGGATTTGCCATGTAAAGGAAATGCATATGGTGCTGAACAAAATGGAGAGAATGAAGGTAGGGCAGAGTCTGGGTGGGATTGTGGACACTCTTGAGTGATAGATTTAGGGCATTTGAACTTTTCTGAGATGGCAATGTTTTTCTTGTTGCTCAGTCTCTAAGTTGTGTCTGACTCTTCAACCCCATGGATTACAGCACAACAGACTTTCCTGTCCTTCAGGATCTCCCAGAGTTTGCTCAGATTCATGTCCACTGAGTGGGTGATGCTGTCTAACCATCTCATCCTCTGCTGCCCCTTCTCCTTGTGCCTTCAATCTTTCCCAGAATTAGAGTCTTCAAATGTGTTGGCTCTTCACATCATGTGGCCAGAGTATTGGAGTATCAGCATCAGTCCTTCCAATGAATATTGAGGGTTGATTTTCTTTAGGATTGACTGGTTTGATCTCCTTGCAGTCCAAGGGACTCTCAAGAGTCTTCTCCAGCACCACAGTTCTGGGTTTAGGCAATAGGGAGCCACAGAAAATGTATGAATAGGGTGAGGAGTTGAGCTGTGTTAATTGAGATTAACAGTACTCTTGCCTGGAAAATCCCATGGACGGAGCAGCCTAGTAGGCTGCAGTCCATGAGGTCGCTAGGAGTCGGACACGATTGAGCGACTTCACTTTCAATTTTCACTTTCATGCATTGGAGAAGGAAATGGCAACCCACTCCAGTGTTCTTGCCTGGAGAATCCCAGGGACGGGTGAGCCTGGTGGGCTGCCATCTGGGGTCGCACAGAGTCGGACACGACTGATTTGACTTAGCAGCATACTGAAGATGGTTTGGAGAAATGAGAAACTGAAAGCATGAAGATTGTTTATGAAATTATTACAAGAGTTCAAAAGAGAGGTAATGAAAGTCTGAATTTGTATAGCATTAGTAAGCATGAATAAATGATCTTGAACATGAGAGAAGTTGCTAAGGGGAAATCAGAACTCTCAAAGCTACCCAAGTTTCCAACTGTGGTACCTGAAATGAGCACCCATAAGTATTAATATAATAACAAATACTAAGAAGATGCTGATGCTGAAGCTCCAATACTTTGGCCACCTGGTACAAAGAGCCAACTCATTGGAAGAGACCCTGATCCTGGGAAAGACTGAAGGCAAAAGGAGAAGGAGTGGCAGAGGATGAGATGGTTAGATAGCATCACCAACGCAATGGATTTTTTTGAGCAAACTCCAGGAGATAGTGAAGGACTGCAGCCTGGTGTGCTGCAGTGCACGGGGTCGCAAAGAGTCAGACACAACTTAACAACAACAACAAATTAAGACAATAAGAGGAGAAGTATCCCAGGAATTATAGGAGTCAGAAAATAAAGCAAAATGGTGGCTTCAGTTCCAGAGATTGTATATGACCCCAGTATCTACTCTATTCTCTGTTGTGCAGTTAGAGACTTCATTTCCCATCCTACGTTGCAACTGGGTATTGCCATGTGATTAAGTTTTGACTGATGAGTTCTGAGCAGAGCGATGTGTATCTCTTCCAGATCATTCCCTCTTAAAATACGCTTGCCTTCCATTCTTTAGTCCTGTTCCTGAAGGTCTGTATAGAAACACAGTCGCGAGGAGCCAGCTTCTGCTATGCAGGCGAGGGCACCACCAAAACATTACGTCAAAACAACACGAGGCCCCACCAGAACTGCTTCTCTCCTCCTAGACCTCTACCAGCTCAGACTTGCACATAAGTGAGAAATAAACCTTCCACATTGTTTAGACTACTGTTACAGTGCCAGTTAAAACTGCTGAGACCGATGATCAGAAGAGAGTTGAGACTGAGGCATGGTAGCCATAGAGATAGGGCTAGGGGTGAATACTGATGTAGGAGTCCTGTGAATAATGTTCATAACTGAAGCCATCTAGGGAACACTGGAGAGAAAGAGAGGTGAGGACCACAGAAGGCCCGAAGAATACAATGACTGGGGTGGGGGAAGGGAGAAAAGGAACAGAGACTGGGACTGAAATTGAGACAGATTTGGAATGGTGATGAGTTCAGAAGGAAGAAGAGAAAGCAAAAGAGAATAATGGCAAGGCAATTGGGAAAATTTTTCTTTTTTTTTTTTCCATAGTAAAAGGGCTAAGCATGTCAAATTCTGCAGAGAGGTCAAGGAGGGTAAGAACTGAACATATTTGGAAAGGGAGGGATTAGAGTGTACTTAGAATAGGGAATGACCAAGAAAAAGTCAAATCATGTTCAAAATAATGTGTTTAAGAAGGCAGGGGATTTTATAATAAAATTTAAAGAGTTCAATGTAAAATTAATTTTTGATAAGTGCAAGGCAAATAATATATGTAGGAACTTCCCCCTCTGGGAAGTAGAACTTAATCCTCCCCACCCCTCAGTCTAGGCTAGATTTAGTGTCTGGTTTCCAAAGAATAGAGTGCAGAAAGGGGGAAAAAAAAATAGTAACTTTAGAATGGAGAAACTTGACAAATACCATCCACCTTACCCAAGTGATCAAGGTCAGCGATGCTAGCAATAAGTCACACGGATATAATGCACCCCCTGTATGATGTGATGAGAAGGGCAATTCCACTCTGTGGTGGTCTTTCCCAAAACCCAGACCCCAGCCAAAACGTGAGGAAAACATCAGAGCAACTCAAATTGAGAGACATTCTACAAAATACCTGACCAGTACCCTTCAAAACTGTCAAGGTCATGAAATACCATCACAGAACAGCAACGCAGGAGATGTGATGATTCAATGCAATGTGGGATCCGGCTTAGAATCTTGGAACAGAAAAAAAGGACATTAATGGAAACTGGTGAAATCCTAATAAAGTCTGGAGTTTAATTAACAGTACTATACCGTGTTAATTTCTTTGTTTTGACAAATAGGCCATAGTTACATAAGATGGTAAAATATAGGGGAACTGAATGATATATAATACTCTCTTTACTTTCTAAATTCCTGTAAATCTAAAATTGTTCCAATATAAAAAGCCTATTTTTTTTTTTTAATTGGAAGGCAAGAGCAGAAATTGGGGATGGTTCTTACAAGGACTAGGCAAGTTTGAACTATAGAGCATCTGGTCCCCCACCGCCTTACCCTTACCCCTCCCTCCCCCAACTAAATTTTTTTTTTTCCATTAGTCCATTATTAGAGTACAATGGAGTGTTCAATTTCACACTGTGTGTGGCATTCCATGCCAACTAGAATAGTTAATGCAACTTTACATTTATGACTCTGCTTGGGTGTGAATTATTGTGTTTATGAAAATCTCCATATTAATGTCTGATTGTAAATCATTCTGCCGACTCCCTTTATTAATAGCTCAATTCCCACGACTCGCTGCTGCAAGCCATTCAGATTACTGCAACCGCACAGGAAAGGGGCTGCTTCCCATTTGGTTGCCATTAAATTCTAACCACCTTGGGCTTTGCTCTAAAGCCCCTGTCCTCTAAATTGTCCAAGCCAGGTACTTTGACTGTTTGTTTGTTGGTGAGGCACTTCTCTGAGGAGTAGCGTTTATGACTCTCTGTCCACACATTGCCTGCTTTGTGGAAATACCTGCTGGAAAGTGATTCTGGCATGGATTCTGGGGTTGGCTCAAGCCCTGACTCTGTCCCATATTGGCCATATGATCTTGGTAAGTTATTTAGTCTCTCTCTGGGCTTCAGTTTCTTCATCTAAAGTGGGAATCATAACACGTATTTTCTCAAGGTGGTATGACAGTTAGACAAGATGGTGTTCCTAGAGGTGGTATGGCTCCTGGCACATAGGAAGCCCTCAGTGGTCTTTTTGTGATGGTAATTTACTAACAATAATGATAACATTAATAGTGGATATAGATGAAAGAATTTTGGGCTGAGGTACAGTTTCAGTTTCTCTATAAATGAGGGTGCTGATCTTGGAAAAGTCACTTCATATCTCTGGCTCTCAGATTTCCCATATGTAAAATGAAGACTCTGTATTTCTTAAGAATCTCTCCCAGGGCTAGTTTTATATACCCTATGCAGAGAACAAGTAGTCACCCCTAAAATGTGTATCTATTTTTATCCTTTTTCCATCCTCTCCAGCCTAGCTCCTTCTCCTTGGGTCAGAAAGTGCCTCAACTGGAGCTCACAGAATATTCAGAAAGGGGCCAGCCTTGGCTTGGCTTTTTTACGCTTCTGCACATGACAGCTGCATTAGACCCCCTACCCCAGCCCCCTTACTGGCAGGAGGGGAAATATGAAATCTCAGCAGGCTAGGAGGTTTTCTATGCTTCTGTAAATCATTAAAGTGGCCAATATTTTCCTTTGCTGCACCTCTCTCACCTCACAATATTTTTTTTTTCCTGCAGTGAAATCCATTCCCCCAGCCTGGAAATGTGGGCACTTTATAGAAAATCTTTAGCTTGTACCAGCACAAATGGATGGGTCTTATTTCCTGTCTGCAGTTCATGGTGTTACAAAGGCATTGCCAAAAACTATTGACTGAGACATAAAAGCAAAAAATGGATGGACATGAACGTGGCCTCGTTCACATGTACATTTACAAACACACAGACACGAACATGATCGTGTCTACACTTACAGGAAGAGACTCCGCAAAGGGACCTCCTAATTCATAGCCTTACTTCCAGCCCCCACCCATGCCTAGTACCTGCCTTAGATCTGGAGGAGAGATAGGAGGTTAGACCAGGGGATAGGATCTGAGGGACTGGGAAAGATCACCAGTAGGTCTCCCTGATCTCTGTGTAATGATGCTGGAAACAGCACTCTTAAAGATCCATCCATGATGTCCTTTGAAAAATAGAAGACTTCCCTGGTGGTCTGGCGGTTAAGAATCTGCCTGCCAATGCACGGGACACAGGTTCAATTTCTGGTCCAGAAAGATCACAGAGCAACTAAGCCCATGCACACAATGACTCAACCCACACTCCCTAGAGCCCATGTTCTGCAACAAGAGAAGCTACCGCAGTGAGAAGCCCAGGCACCGAAACTAGAGAGCAGCCCCCACTCGCCACAACGAAAGGAAGCCTGCACACAGCAACGAAGACCCAGCGTGGCCAAAAGCAAATACATAAATAAAATTTTTAAAAAATAGAAATTTACATTCTGAATCTTTCTGGAATTCCATTTTTCTAATATGATACTTCTGAAAAGCTATTGTACTTTTCCTCATTTTACAGATGGTGAAACTGAGCTCCAGAGGGATGAGGTGATTCATTCAGTATCACCCAGTCAGGAAGTGGGGCAGCTGAGACTCGAGCACAAGTGCTTGAATTCAGTTCCAATGTGTCTTCTGTTCTAGCACATTCTATCCTAGCTCAGGATTCTGAAATAGAGGGGTAATCAACCTTTCTATTTCAGGATCTTGTCTTCTTTCTGATCAGAAGGCTCCTAATATGTGGGAGAAAAGGCAGTGGGGCCTGAGAAGCAGAGAGGAGGAGTCATAGATACATCGGTGGAACACACATTCCATCTGCAGAGCCCAGTGGAATCCTCAGGCTTGTGTGCCCAGCACTGTACAGTCTGCCTGAACACTTACTGACTCCCTGTGTGAACGACATGTGCCCCATTTCCTTAGCTTTGCATGGGGGGTGAAAATCCTGGTTTCACTAAGGTACCTGAGGATTTCTGAGGCATGTCCACGTTTGAGTAAAATAAACAGATTTTTTTAGCAATTAGAATGCAGCAAAGGGCAAAAGTTTCAAACACACCTGAAGTCTTTTTTACTCATTACATTTTCTTATTAAAGAATCATTGAGGTACATGATTTCTATACATACTGACTGCTCTACACTTACAAAGCCAACCAGCCTATTCAGGTACCTGGCTACCTTGTGCTCCTGTGATGCAGTTGGGAACAGAAGGTAAATTAAAGATCTTGCTGAAAACCAGGGGGGAAAAAAGAGAAGCATTTAATTACTACATCCTTCCTTCCTTCCTTCCTTCCTTCTTCCTCCTTCCCTCCTTTCTCCCATTTTTTCTTCCTCTCTTCCAACACCCCTTCCTTGCCTCTCTTTTCACTATTTGGTAGCTTCGACCCCAAGTAACCTGAATTCATTCGTTCGAGGAGCCTCAATTGTCCAATTGTCCCTTGACCCTCCCCCACCTCCCCTTCCTCCAGAGCAAGTACTGCGGGTGATGTCTTCCGTGGGGCCGCAGGCATCTGCTTGCTGTGCTCAGCCTGCTGTCAGGGAGGCCTTCTGCCCGAGTTCAGCAGGCCCAACAATGGCTCCCTGGCTTGCTCGCACCAGAACTGTGACCTGTCCAGAAAAGGAGCTATGAGCAGGGTGGGAAGGCCCCTGGAGAGAGGCAGGGCTCAGAGTCAGCACTTTGAGGGGGTGACACGATTCCCTTTGTGGAGAGGAAGGGGCAGCTCAGCCCCCAGCACTCTGACACCCCCTTATCCGGCCTGGATGCCACCTCAGCCCCCTGCCCTGCAGGGCATCCCTGGTTTAAATGACGCCGATGCTCTCCTGAGGCCACCCCCACCCCAAGTCCCATCCTGCTCTCAGAACTTCTCCTGCCCATCACCTCCCCTTCCTAGGCTGCATGGACTCTCCGGAGGTTAGGGGAGAGAGGCTGTTTTCTTTTTGTTCCTTCTTAGATGTTCTGTTTGTTGAGCGAATTGTTTTCTTCCGGGCTCCGAGCTGGCGGCTGACACGGGCTCACCCGCGCTAATTAGCTAAGCCAGCTGGTGCGTTGGGAAGGTTTTTTTCTGGGCTCCTCTGTGTGTGTTGCTTTTTTTAAACATGATCAATACCCTCTCCGGCTGGGCTCCCTCACACACTCCCTATTGTTCTCCTGTTTGCATTGTGCCGGAGTCCTGGTCAAGGACTCAGGGAGCCTCAGAAGACACACTTTTCCGGAGGCTGGCATGCAGCCTGGAGCTGGGGAGATCGCTGGGCAGATGGGGCTCAACCTTCCCTGGCGCCTGCGTCCATGGATTGGAGCCAGGGTCAGTAGCAGGAGACAGAGCCCCAGGGGGCCCGAGGGGACCCAGACAGTGGGGTAAAGACGAGAGACTGCTGTGTGTCTCCAAGGCAGATGCCTTTCCCTTGCTGGGCCTCTGCTTCTTTGTTTGTAAAAGAAGGGGTCAGTTTCTAGTTCTGGTGTGAGTACCCTAGCCCTCTCATCTGGTCTCAAAGGAGCATCCTGAGAGTCAGACTCTCTTAGCAGGAGGGGTACAAGGAAAATACATTCATAAATAGGACCTCACCTGCTCTTGCTTTAGTACTGAAGATGAACAATGCACACCTTTCCCGAGTGGCACCCACAGAGGCCACACCCAGACAGGGCAGGTGTCCTGCCTGACACCTGACCACCTATAGGTGGTCCTGCCCTCCTCTCAGCCCACTGAGATCCATCTGCTTACTTCACACAAGAAAAAAAAAAGAAGCTTCTCTGATGCCCTCTCTTCTCTCATTGGTACCCAGCTGTAGTCACTGGGGATGCCCCCAGGTACAGATTGAGAAAACATCTTCAACATATTTTTGTGTGTTTTATATATATATATTTATATATGTATATATATTCAACATTCAGAAAACGAAGATCATGGCATCCGGTCCCATCACTTCATGGGAAACAGTGGAAACAGTGTCAGACTTTATTTTTCTGGGGTCCAAAATCACTGCAGACGGTGACTGCAGCCATGAAATTAAAAGACGCTTATTCCTTGGAAGGAAAGTTATAACCAACCTAGATAGCATATTCAAAAGCAGAGACATTACTTTGCCAACAAAGGTTTGTCTAGTCAAGGCTATGGTTTTTCCTGTGGTCATGTATGGATGTGAGAGTTGGACTGTGAAGAAGGCTGAGCGCTGAAGAATTGATGCTTTTGAACTGTGGTGTTGGAGAAGACTCTTGAGAGTCCCTTGGACTGCAAGGAGATCTAACCAGTCCATTCTGAAGGAGATCAGGCCTGGGATTTCTTTGGAAGGAATGATGCTAAAGCTGAAACTCCAGTACTTTGGCCACCTGATGCGAAGAGTTGACTCATTGGAAAAGACTCTGATGCTGGGAGGGATTGGGGGCAAGAGGAGAAGGGGATGACAGAGGATGAGATGGCTGGATGGCATCACTGACTCAATGGACGTGAGTCTGAGTGAATTCCTGGAGTTGGTGATGGACAGGGAGGCCTGGTGTGCTGCAATTCATGGGGTCGCAAAGAGTCGGACACGACTGAGTGACTGATCTGAGATATAGATATAGATATAGATATATATACACACACACACGTGGGCTCAGTCACTTTAGTTGTATCCAACTCTTTGCAACCCTATGGACTGTAGCCCACCAGGCTCCTCTGTCCATGGGATTCTCCAGGCAAGAATACTGGAGTGAGTAGCCATTCCCTCCTCCAGGGGCTCTTCCAAACCCAGGGATTGAACCCAGGTCTCCCATACTGCAGGCAAATTCTTTACTGCTAAGCCACCAGGGAAGCCCATATAAACAGATGCTAGTTCAAATTCGGTTCCATTGACAGCTCATTCTAGGGTTTAGATTTTTATTGCTGCCTCCTTCAGATTAACAGAATCTTCTGAAAATCTCTGATGGACATGGTGCTATAGAGATTTTCTCTTTCCTGTCCAAGCAAATGGAAACTATTTTCCTCTCAAAATGAAACTACTTTCTCAATAAAAATGAGATATTTAGTGATAGCAATAATATCTCATTTTTATTGAGAAAGTAGTGTGTGTCAGATACTCTGCTAAGCACATAATGTAAGCTATTTTGTTCATTCATATGGTGTACTTAGGTCATCCTCATTTTACAAAAGCTCAGAGAGGTTAAGGAACTTGTCCAGGGTCACACAGGTAGTCCGTGGGGGAATCCAGAAACAGGCTGACTCTGAGCCTATTGACCTTTCTGACCTTGGAGCCCCTCCTCTCCTGGATCTGCTTGCTCCTGGACCCTCAGTTTCAACATCAAGAGCCTTGACTGCTAAGATAGTCATCACATCTGATGACAACATGAAAGGGTGGAGAGGACACTAACCTCAATGCCAAGTCCAGGTTCCTGGCCATGACTATATAGTCCAGTAGCAAAAAAACCCAATAAAATCCAACCACAATTAACTCTTCAAGCCTTTATATCCTTACTTCACAAAATTAGCATAAAGATTAAATAAGATGATGTTTATGGAAATGCTTTGGAAACTGTAAAGCACTCTAGGAATAAGACCTCTGAGCAAGACCTTCTGACGCTAAGACCAAGAACTGTGTTAACTCTGCGAATGGAAAAAGTACCCCCCCTCCACCCACCCCGTCCTTAGTAATGCCTGCATTTCCCCACCCTCAGGCCGGCTGCTATGGAGGTGTGAGCGTTAAGTTCTCCCTGGCACTGGTCTCTGCAGTAATCTCCATTCCTTTACTCCTGAGGCTCCCTCTGGACCAGAGGAGGCTGGAATGGCTGAGTCAGCTGCATTCCCCCCTGCTTCTGTCTCAGGGCTTTCTTAAACCTGTTACTGAAATTGGCTCCGTGGTACGGCACGTTTGCTTGCCATCCAGCAAGTCTCCTGGGGTGGCCCCATTAATCACATTTGCTCTCTCTCCTCAGTCTGGCTGGCTCGGAGGACAGCAGGTAGGTGCGTGGAGCCTCCATGTGTCGGTGAGTGTGTGAGAGTGTGTCTGTCCCCTGGGAGCAGCAGGGGACGAAGTCCTCCTGCAATAAAAGTGAATTAGTTGCTGCCTTTCCATAACTGTAATCCATCCCACTTCTTCCAAGGAGTTGACAGGCCCCGGGGTGATGCGTCTCCATGACGGGGAGAAATTGGCTATTTTTGTCCTCCTCTAACAGGAGCAAGCTCTTTGAGCTGTCCTGCAGCAGTCTGCCAGGCCCCTCTGCTGTCGAGAACACTCTCTTCTAGTTTGTTCCGTGGTTCCGAGGCTCCCACAGTCATCCGGGTGGGCTTCGGAGCCCAAGGGACACCCTGCTCTGCTCTGTGGGGAAGGCTGCCCTCTCTCAGAGGTGAGATACACCGATCCTTTCAGATGCTCCCACCCACCCAAGTTCCTCCTGGCAGAGGAGTTGAGAGCACCCCCACCCCCCAAGGGGTTCTGGGGGCGGAGCCCGAAGCAGCCCGCTACCAGAGTGACGTTTCTTTGAAGTCTTAAGCTTTATCTCAGGAATTCATGTGAATTTTGCATTCCATGCCACAGTATATATCTGTTTGTTCTATTATAAAAATGTTTAACCCCATATCTTCAAGCAAAACTGATGCCCTGGGAAGATGCATTTGTTTATTCTGTGCCTTTATATCGCCTCGTTTGCCACCGCATACCCCCAGGGGTACAAGCGCTCTAGTTAGAGCAGCATCTGCAGTAGTAACAACAACAAAAAGCATGTGTGTTCACAGCTTCCCCTCCTCTGTCTTCTTTAAAAGATGCTGTCTGTCTGCTAAGCTCTCTCATCTGAGGCGCTGGACACCAGGATGCCAGGGAGAGGCAAAGAACTTGGGAAGCAGCAAAGGCTAAACTGATCCACAATGTCTGGCTGATCTCAGTTGTTTTGTTGAATGAATATTCTCCCTTCCTGCCTTAGCTCAAGCTCACCATGGATGTGGACCATTTTTTAAAATTTTCACTGAATTTATTACAGTACTGCTTCTGTTTTATGTTTTGGCTTTTTTGGCCACGAGGCACAAGGGATCTTAGATCCCTGAGCAGGAATCAAACCATACCCCCTACGTTGGAAGGCGAGGTCTTAACCACTAGACCACCAGGGAAGTCCCAACATTACCACGGAGAATCCAATCCTCATCAGGCAGAGATAGTCTTTTTCCCAGCACCCCTTCCCCGACTTGAGTAGGCTAGGAAGATACCAGTACAGGCATCTTTGTTATTTACCTGCTTATTATTTGCACCTGTCTCAAAGTGTGACAAGTAGCTTTTTTGTAAGTTATGAAGTTCTTAGAGGATAGGACCCTGAGAAGTACTGGAGGTGGCGGGGCGGGGAGTGTGAGGAGAGAGGGGCAACAGTTCTTTTTCCAATTTGAACTGTCTCCAGGGGAAGACCAGTTAAGAAGAAAAACTAACATTAGAGTTGAGTAGATGAAAGAAGGGGCTTCCCAGGTGGGGCTAGTGGTAAAGAACCCACCCGCCAGTACAAGAGACATAAGAGACTTGGGTTCGGTTCCTGGGTCAGGAGGGTCCCCTTCATGGCAACCCACTCTAGTAATTTTGCCTGGAGAATCCCATGAACAGAGGAGCCTGGTGGGCTACAGTCTGTAGGGTCGCAAAGAGTCAGACGCAACTGAAGTGACTTAACATGCAGATGAAAGAAGAGAAGACTTGGAACGTTAGAAAACAGAAATGCGGCTGCTTGATTTGGCCAAGAGGAAGACTTTTGGATGATCAAGGGGATTCCGCTTGGATTGGGCAAATAGGACCTGTCAGTCCCTGGAGGAAGTCCCCAGAGGCCAGGCTACTCTACTTAGAACAAGGTAGAGGCAGGGCCTTGCTCAGAGGCAGGGGGCTGGACCAGGCGATGTGCTCCAGCCTCTCTGTAGCTCGTCTCTCCTTCTCCACCATTTTCTATGGTTCCCAGAAGGTACAGCTATAAGTGAGATGAATGATGGCACCCAAAGGTGCCACCTAATACAATATATGCAGTATTTCTTAGCCAAGGAGAACATTCAGCTCTGTGATTTCACTTGATACAACAAAGCCAAACCTTTATCACACTAGCGGACGCAGAAGCCAAGAGGGAGAGAGCTGTAAACATCTCAGTGCCGCTCTGCAGACAGCCCCGTATGGAGACACATTTCAATGGCAGGGGTGGGGAGGAAAGATGAAGCTTGCCAAGTCGCAGTGCTCTGATTTGCAGGGAGCGTGGCGTGGATATTTCAAATCATTTCCTTTTCGTTAGTACCTAATCTCCCAGCTGTTCGCCGAGCATTGGCTCAAATGCTGCAAAGCAGTCGGCCTCAAATGTACAAGCCACAGGGCTCCTTTAAATTATGTTGTCTTGCTGCATTGGTGTGTCATGTCAACCCAAACTTCTGTACAGCTTCTGGGAGAAGGGAGTGTTGTCTGATGATGAATTTAAAGGAAAATGAGCCTTTTTTTTTTTTTTTATCAAGGCCACTCAGCATTAAATATAGCTTTGGCTCTGGTCTTATTTGAGGATGCTGAAGTACTTGAGGGGAGCTATTTTGGAGCCACCGTCTCTAATTCCTCCTGCATCTCCAGGCTGTGGGGTCTCAAGTGATGCATATGAACATCAGGGAAATTGAACCAGTATCTGACATCAGAGGCCCAGATGGAACTTTGTTTTATTCATATTAATTGAATGCTGTGCTATAAACGGGTCAATGCCTATTCATACAGATTAACTCATTCATCCCTGTGGAGCACAGGGATGCTCCATGGGCCCCAATTTTGTCAAATGGGGAAACTGAGGCTCAGACCTCCATTGGAAGCAACTCACTCAAGGAACTCAGATTAAAAAGTCATATAACCAGGGTTTGAACAGAGATGCCTAATGTCAGAACTTGGGCTCTTTCTACTCCACCACTCTGAAAGGAAGTCTCATTCCACATTCATGTTATTCCCTTGACTCACTGACAAGTGCTCAGTCGTGTCTGACTCTACATCTCCATGGACTGTAGCCTGCCAGGCTCCTCCGTCCATGAGACTTTTTCCAAGAAAGGATATTGGAGTGGGTTGCCATTTCCTTCTCCAGGGGATCTTCCTGACCCAGGGATCGAATCCGGATCTCTTGCATCTGCTGCATTCCAGGTGGATTCTTTACCACTAGCGCCTTATACACTCAACAGATGCATTGGGCATCTACCATGTGCTAGGCGTTAGGGACACAGAGGTGATGTTTGGACAAACCCCCTGTATTGAAAGCTTATAGCATGTAGAGGAACACACTGTCTAGTCCTGAAATATTTATCCAACATATATTTAATGTTTAGTCAAACAAACAGCTGGCCTGATTGCACACACTGCCAGGCAGTTGTTTCCAGGTCCTGCAGGTGTTACGGCTCTTGTTTTAGGAGTGGGTGACATCCTCTGGTACCCACCCTCTAGAGGCAAGACTAACTCCTGGTCCAGACCTTGGGGAGGCTTCATCTTGGATTTACTAGGGCTGGAGTGAGGCCCAGACATTGTGGGGTTTTTTTGGAAGTTCTAGAGGTGAAGCATCTGATTGCCATCCTGAGGATGACTGGAGCCCCAAAATGGGAGGAAATACATTCCTTTGATGATCTAAATGTGATTTTGCTTTTCTGATTTTTATTCTTTCATGTGGGGCCCTCCTTAGTTTGAGGGAAATTAATGAAGAAGAGTTTTTGCTTTGAGTGTATGAGTTCTTACATTATTATATTAAACAGACCCTCAGTCTTGGGCCAGACATTAGCTGGTTAACTTTGAAAGTTGGCCAGTGGCCGAGTTACTTGTTCAAAACCAGTGTCATTGAACTGGCTTGATTTTCAGCTGAGCTCTTCCTCTGTGCACACCTTTCTGAAGATACTGTCTGGAAGACCTCAGCGTTTGCCTCCCACTGCTTTTGAAACTCTCACTGGTGCTGACCCGTCCCCCACCTCCTCCGCTGCCTGGTCCATTTAGTGGTGCAGAACCTGTGCTTCGGCTCTCACACCTGCTCTTCATCCACTGCCTCCTTCATTCTCATGCTTCACAGACCTGCTCTCACCTGGTGAACACACTCCAGTGTCAGGGACCTGTGGAAATTTGGGGCCATGTGAGGCCTTTTTCACTTGGTCCTGCTTCCTTGAACACCAGGCAGAGCTTTGCTCATGGAAAACTTTCTAAGACTAGAATAATGATGACAAGGAAAGAAAAGAAAAAGAAAGGAAAGGAAAGGAAAAGAGAGGAGGATAGTGGTTAAAAACATCTCTTTTCTCACCCTGTACACACATGTTTTGGTGATTAAAACTAATAATTCACCCCAGCCTTTAGCATCCTTCTTCTCGTCCCTCTTCCTCCCCTTCTTCCTCTTCTCCCAATCCTCCTCCTTTTCTTCTTTCTCATCCTCTTGCCTTTTTAGATCTAATTTAATCCAAGACAGACAACTATCTGGAAAAAAAATAGAATCAATTCATCTGAGTCTAATTACGCTGTCCAATCCTTTTATTTTGTGTACAACAAAAATGAAGCCCAGAAGAGGGCCGTCCCTTGCACAAAGGCACACAGCCTCCCAGTGCCATTAGTATCTGAGCATCTGAGACATCTTTCTAAGGTGTAAAGGAGAAGGCTGTGTATTCTTGTTAAGCCCCATCCTTCCTGAATACACAGCTCCAGATGGCCAGAGATGCCAACTCCCTTCTAAAATGTCCCTCATTCCAGGACAACTTCTCCGGCAGAACCAGAAAGACCACACGTTTCACAGTGGGTCAGGCCTGCAGCACAGCCAGGCAACCAGCAGGGTGTCAGTCAGCCTGAGAAGGGGTCACTGACATTTGGGAAATATGACAAGCCTCTGCTCCCTGTCCTCTGCCATGCATCATGCAATGCATTACGTGACAGAAGTGCCACTGACTGGAGACGGGAATCAAAGGCAGGGCCATCGCCACGGCTGCAGGTTAATAGTGGACGAATTACACACTTGGAAAACAGTCTTCCCCTTGATGAATTATCTGGACCGTTTCAAAGCCCTTTGTCTGGGATAAGCTGGCTGCGGGTGATGTTTGCAGGCTAGGGACTTGCAGAAAAGATGTATTTTCTGACAGGGAGAAGGTCACCCAGGCAAAGGCCGTTACAACGTGCTGCGGTCAGGTCGGAATTTCCTGGATCCTGATCAATGTGGTCTCAGGGCATTACTCAAGCATTGGGATTAGAGCGCTGGCCAAGAAAATGCTCTTCAAATTGGTCGACAAGTCACATGCCATGGAAAGTCACTCTCTCGCTTACCCTCAATCCCTCCGTGCTAAAGCTGGGGCCCTGGGGGTCAGCAAGACTTTAGGGGGTCAGATTAAGGTGCTCAGCGGATGTGGAGCCATGGAGGAGTAGTTGGCCCCAGGGAGCTGAGCCCAGGCGGGTGGTGGGAGATGGGGTCTCAGCCCCAGTTTTGCCCTGAACTCACTGAAAAACCCTGAGTAGGTCACTTGGTGCTCTGATGTTCAGTTGCTGAGTCATGTCCAACCCTTTGTGACCTCATGAAATGCAGCACACCAGGCTTCCCTGTCCTTCACTATCTCCCAGAGTTTGCTCAGATACATTCCATTGAGTCGGTGATGCTATCTTACATTACGCCATCTGAGTCTCAGTCGACTCATCTATAAAGTGGGACAAACAAAACTGACTCTGATACAACTTTAGTATTTAACTTATTAGACACAATAGACCCAGAAACCCTGAAAATTTAAGTGTTATTACCTTTCAGACATAATTTCAGAAACAAAATTCCTTCTTCAGCAAGCCCCTTAGATACGCGTAGCTGGGAACAGATGGGTTGTAATCGGCCCTTGCAGCAACCTCACCAAATTTAATGCTAGTAAAGCCAATTCAGACCCGGCACAGTACTCTGAGCCTTGCTTCCAGGCGGTCGTTCCCAGGACATCAGCCCAGTCTTGGGAAATGGTCCATGTTGCCCATCCCATCTGCTTTGAGCTGAGTGTTCCAAACGCAAACCGACCCTAAAAGCCGGGCCTGATTTTAGGCAGTAGCAAAGTTGGGCTATTGTAAGGTTTCTTGGTTCCAAAATGCTGCCAACTTGTGCTTTTGTGGTTCACAATTAGACTCTTGATCATATGGAGGCAATGAACTGCTTCTGCTCCAAAAGATTTGGAACCAACTGGCTCATTTAACATTTTAAGAAACACTCTTAGGCCTCAGAGAATCCTTTGTGCATCCTGGGATTTTATCCACAGGGATGTGGGGACGGTGGGGCACAAATCAGGATCCCATATCCCTACGTTGAACACATTGTACTCCTGCCCATAAAGGTGAGGCAGAGGGGCTTCCCTGGTGGTCCCGTGGTTAAGATTTCACCTGCCAATGCAGGGAATGGGGGTTCGATCCCTGGTCAAGGAGCTTAAGATCCGACATGCCTCGTGGCCAAAACACCAAAACATAAAATGGAAGCAATATTGTAACAAATTCAATAAAGACTTTAAAAATGGTCCCCATCAAAAAAGTTCTTAAAAAAAAAAAAAAGGCAAGGCAGATGTCACGATATTCACAACATGGCCCTATGCCCTGCCTGCTCTGTCTTGGGCAGCCACCGCTTTGATTCAGATTCCAGTTCCCATCCAGTTTCTGTGATTCCGATCATTCATTGGCTGATGTGTCCTTTGTCTTTGATGGTCAGGTCTGGCCTCTCCAGCCTCAGGCTTTCTGCTCTCTTTCAGCATCTCTATCTCTGATTCACCCTACCAGCTCTGTCCTACCAGTACAGATCCGCTTGAGTAATGAGAAGGGTACAGACTCTCCTTGCCCGGTAGAGAGCTGTTTACCCAGCATAAGTCATTTCTGCTGTTTAGTCTTCTGTGACGCGAAACCCGTCAGACAGCAAGTGAACTCCTTGGGTTCTAAAAGTCATGGCGCCGTCACATTACAGAATGTTCTAGCAGGAAAAGCCTTTAGATGCCACCGCATTAGCACTAGAACTCTTCCTTCTAATGAATTACCCTGCAGAATCATGATACAGAAACTAGATTTTTTTTTTTTTAAAGAGGTTGAGAGTTTTCTGGTAGAAACAGACTCCTGAGATCCACCCATTTTCCAGAAACCCCTGGGAGTCCTTAGAGTCCTAGTGACTCCTCTGAGCCCAGTGTGAAAGCCACTCATCTAGTCCAATCTTTACTTCACAGGGAAGGAAGTGAAAGCTCGGAGAGGTGAAGGAACTCTTGGATGAGTCACACAGCTGTAAGCAAGAGGACTGAGTTGAGTCCCAGAGCACTCGCCTTCTAAGTCAGCACTCTGCCCCTATCCTTCATGTTTACCTTCATCTTCATTATTTTTATCAATCACAATGTCCCCCAGCCTTTAATAAACATGGTCTGCAAGCCAGCTTCCTTTTGTGGCAGTGGGTAACTTCGCGCATTATCTGTTGACCCCACCCTGATGTCTCTTCCCATGACAGACAATATAATAGCCCAGGTTCAAAAACAGAAAGGGATAGGGTTAGGAAGAGACCTGAATTGAGAAGCAGGAATCTTAACTTGCTGCCCGATTTTGCTACTCAATAACTCCATTCTCTCTTTGGGTCTCCCTTTCCTCATTTGTGAAGTGGGAGTGGCTACGTCTACCTCAAAGACTTTTTAGGCTTTTTATTTTATATCGGCGGATAGCAGATTAACAGTGTTGTGACAGTTTCGGGTGCACAGCAGAGTGACTCGTGCTGCGAAGTCACTTCAGTCATGTCTGCTGCTTTGTGACCCCATGGGCGCCTCTGTCCATGGCATTCTCCAGGCAAGAACACTGGAGGAGGGTTGCCTTATCTTCCTACAGGGAATCTTCCTGACCCAGGGATCGAACCAGTGTCTCTTATGTCTCCTGCATTGGCGGGTGAGTTCTTTACCACTAGCGCCACCTGGAAGCCTGAGTGACTCAGCCATACATGCACATGTATCCATTCTCTCTCCAACCCCCCTCCCATCCAGGTTGCCACGTAACGTTGAGCAGAGTATACAATAGACCCTTGGTTATCTTTTATTTTTATTTTTGGCTGCACAGGCTCTTCATCGCCGTGTGCAGGCTTTCACTAGTTGCAGTGAGCGAGGGCTACTCTCTATTGCGATGCAAGGGCATCTCATTGCAGTGGCTTCTCTCGTTGCAGAGCATGGGCTCCAGCGTGTGAGGGCATCAGCAGTTGCAGCTTGTGGGCTCTAGAATGTGTGCTCAGTGGTTGCGGCACATGGGCTCAGCTGCCCCACAGCACGTGGAATCTTCCTGGATCTGGGATTCAACCCATGTGACCGCATTAACAGGTGGATTCCTAACCACAGGACTACCAGGGAAGTCCTGGTTATCCACTTTAATATAGCAGTATGTTCATGTTGATCTCAAACTCCCTAACTATCCTTTCACCCTACCCTTCCCCTCTAGTAACCGTAACTTTGTTTTCTGTGTACACTGGAATGTTACTTGGCCACTAAAAAGAATGAAATAATGCCATTTGCAACAACATGGATGGGCCTAGAGATTGTCATACCAGGTGAAATTAGTCAGAAAAAGAAGAATATCGTCTAATACTCCTCATGTGAGCAATCTAAAAAGAAACAATACTGATGAACTTATTTGCAAAACAGAAACGGTAGATCCTCGTTGGTTATCACAGCCTCAGAGGTTAAAGATTTGTTTTGAGAATCTAGTGAGGAGGCGTTCCTTAAAGTGATGGGCGCTGTGTCTCCACAGGTGGTGGGTGCTCCAATAAATGCCTTCAATTCCGATCAGAGGCCTGCAGGGAAGCAGTTGGAGAAGATTCTGCTTTGCCTGAGTGGAGCGGGCATTTCCATCGAAATAAATTGGCTTCTTTCCTTTGCATTCATGTTGCCTTCTTTGGCTGTTTCTATGGCCTTAACTGAGAAAAAAATAAATAAACACAAGATGGGGTGAGAGGTTGGGGAAAGGATGTGGCAAAAGACAAAGAAAGGAAGAGAGAGGGAGATTGATTTCTGGGCAGAATTTATACCTTTTTGGCTTTTTCAAAGGTAAATGAATAGATTGTTGTTGTTTTTCTGCCTGCTGCTGGGAGTGTATGTGCCTCTCTGTTATGTATAGACCCTTTTAAAGGCTTCTGGAAGCAATCCCTAACATTTTCTATAGGTGCAGACAGATAATTGAATGCTTTCAAAGACCACGGTGAGGCAGGGAAAGTTCAATTTTGCTATGTGCTGGTGCCTGCACTGACTGAGCGTGCCGCGTCTGTGTTTTCCTGGGGAAGTTGGATTTGCTTTTTGCTTTTCTTCCCACTGCTGCCCCCTCACCCCTGTCCCCCACGCCCCTATCTCTGATGAAGCACTTAGACAGAGGACAAGAAACCATATATATAATCACCCCAAAGTCGCAGCGAATAAACACAGCCAAAGCTCCCAGCCACTTCTCTGGCTGCCAATGAAAAGCGCTGCCTCTTCGCTCCGGGGCCTGAAGGACAGGGGAGCCTCTCTGCTCAGCTATTATTAGAGCCGCCGTGGCAGAAGCCCAGGCAGCTCTGGGCGATGGGGGGTTCTTGTTTTAATTTGTTGCCTGTGCAGGCAAAACAAAGTGACATGGGGAGAAAGGATGTGGGGATTTCCTCCTGCTGCTGTTTCTCTCCATGACAGCCATTGGTGGACATGCGTGCTAACATGTGTGTGTGTGGGGTCAGGGGGAGGAGTGTGTGTGTGTGTGTGTGTGTGCCGCAATATGCCGGGGCTGAGGCCTGAGTGTGCCTGCTGAGCAGAACAAGAATATGCTGCATCCATCGGGACAGGAAAAGGTCCCCGTTAGGGTATAAAGGGGAGATGCATAGGGGTTTGGGGCTTTCCAGGTGGCCCTGGTGGTCAAGAGCCCTCCTGTCGTGCCAGAGACATAAGAGATGCAGTTTCACTCCCTAGCTCTGGAAGATCCCCTGGAGGAGGGCATGGCGACCCACTCTGATATTCTTGCCTGGAGAATCTCATGGATGGAGGAGCCTGGTAGGCTGCAGTTCATGGGGTCACAAAGAGTCAGACACGACGGAGCGACTAAGCACGCATTCATGCATAGGGGTTTGAGGTTAGGCAGTAAAGAAAGCCCACCCCCCAGATTCATGGCAAACTCTATGAACACTGGCCATCAGTCTTTACAGAGTATGCCTAGTTTAGTTCTCAAAACTACCTTTTCAAATATACCCTTTCTCTCTTTACAGATAAACAGCAGCAACAACAAAACAACAAACTGAGGTTCAGAGCTGTTGAGTAAATTACCAAAAGTCTAGTTCGACTGACTCTCAGTTCAGCACATTTTCTACTGTATTGGTCCAGTCCCAAGTGGGGGCAGAGAAGAAAGAGACTTGTTAAGGTTTCAGATCCAGGGACTGAGGAAGATTCAGCAAGATCATTCCTCCTGGTAGAAGAGGGCAGGGCGGCAGACCCATTGCCCTTCCTGGAAGTTTCAGAAAAGAATGTTTCAAACATTCCCATGGCATCCTTGTATGCCTCCAGTACTAATCACCCCTTAGGGACTGTGTGCCAGGCACTGGCCCAAGAGCCCTGTATATTTTTTTCCTGTTCTCATCATGTAAGTCAGAGAATATAACGCCACCTGCTCAAGGTCACCAACCAGTGAGGGATGAGGCCAGGATTCTAACCCAGGTCCCTCCCTCCCTTAAGCTCAGTGGTTCTGTCCTCTCCAGGGGTTTGGGCAGGGAAGCACCCATCCTGAGTTCCAGGCACACACACATGATGTCTTCAGATCAGATCAGATCAGATCAGTCGCTCCATCGTGTCCGACTCTGTGCGACCCCATGAATCGCAGCACGCCAGCCCTCCCTGTCCATCACCAACTCCTGGAGTTCACCCGGAGTCTTAGTTCCTGCCTAATCCCACGGGTACCCCTCCCAAATGGGACAAGGATGATACTCATTCCAAACTGTATTTACATCCTAAAGAGCCCATTAGAACGCTCAGTTAAAGCTCTTTCACTGGCTTTGCTGTGGTCTTCCCCCTTGGAAAGCAAACTCCCCCCAAACAAAATCCCAGGGACAAGACGTTTTAATTTGCATTTAACTCATGACCCAATCTAAGAGCTTCAGCAACCACGTAGAGTGAACTCATCATGCCCTATACACTGCAAGGACTCCACGTTGTTAAAATCCTCATGGTAGACTCAGGAGCAAGGGATTACTGCTCCCACCATTTTGCAGATGGAGCACTTGAGCTCAGCAATGTTAAGTAACTTACCTGAGGTCAAACCCACAGTAACTATTTGAGCCCAATTTGAACTCAAAGCCCCACGCGCCACTTCCTGTTTTCTGCTTTGTGGTGTGTGTGGTTTAAGTGCCTTTCCTTTCTCCTTTCACCCTGCCTCCCACTGCTCCCCACCTCAACTCTGGGAGGCACTTGGTGCTACGCTGTCCTCCCACGGAGCCCTGGCCCTCACTGGCAGGATTTGTCCAATCTGCAAGGAGCCTCATCTATGTAAACCGTCTGGAGAGCTCTCAAGAGAACATCCCTTTGTCTGCTCCTTGTCAAAGGTGGTGGGAGCTTAGAGCTTGGGCTCTGACACCAGAAGATCTGTGTTGGAATCCCAGATCTACCACTTATGAGGGTGTGACCTTGGGCAAGGTCATTAACGCTTCAAGACTTAATTTCCTTATCTGTAGAATGGGGCTAGTAATAATATGTGCCTCATATGGTTATTCAGATTAGCTATATATGTTGAATACTTAGAACAGTGCCTGAAACCTAGCAAACATAATAGCTAATATGTCTTTTAATGTTGCTGTTTTCTATAGAATCATAGATTTTATCTCTAGAAGGAAACTTACAAGTCACTTGCTAAGTTTTGTTACTTTCAATAAAAGTAGATCTGAGCTTTCTATAAACTAAGTCAAAATATCCTCAGGGGTCTTCTTAAGGTTCTAGCATAAGATCTTGGTGGTGAGGAGTGAACAAATGGCCATGTGAACTTCACCCATATGAACTGCCTCTCATTTCTGGACTCTGCTTTGACACTTCACCTCGCCTCCCTCCCCACCTCCCACGCTCCCGCCACACACACACACACACGGCTCCTCTCTTCTCTCAAACTGACTCCTCTGTTTGGGTGGTCAGCCTCCATGGATACCCAGTCACATTTGCATTCACAGGACACACACAGCTCAGTCTTCAGAGAACTGAGCTGAGATCAAGTAAGAGTTGCTCTAGCCCTTTGCTCTTCTTGGAAAGTCTTGCATACAGACCTCTCACTAATTTTGTGATTCTTGGACACAAGCCCCCTTTGCTTCTGCTCTATGATGGTCCCCAGCCCCCACCTTTATGAGTTAGCAATCATCCTCTTTACCTCTTTATCTCACTCTAATGAGACATAGTCTTGGGAAGTAATGAATATCTTTTATGCTAAGAGGTAAATACATTTTAGTGCAGTAATTTTCACTCAGGGTATTAGGGAAGGGAGAGGATATGTTTAATGCTTCTGGTGGATGCCAACTATTATGTATAGAATGCATGAACAGCAAGGCCTACTGTATAGCACAGGAAACAATATTCAATATCCTGTAATAAAGCATAATGGAAAGAATGTATGTATATGTGTAACTGAATCATTTTGCTGCACAGCAGAAATTAACATAACATTATAAACCAACTATGTGTGAAAGTATTAGTCGCTCAGTCATGTCTGACTCTTTGTGACCATATGGACTTTAGCTTACCAGGCTCCTCTGTCCATAGAATTCTCTAGGCAAGAGTACTGGAACGGGTAGCCATTTCTTTCTCCAGGGAATCTTCCCGACCCAGGGATTGAACCCGTGTCTCCTGCATTGCAGCCAGGTTCTTTACCGTCTGAGCCACAACGGAAACCTCTATAAATAACTATACCTCAGTAATAAATTTAAAAAATAAGAAAATAAAAATTTCTGGTGGGCATGTTTTTGCATAGTTAGAAAATGTATATGCAATACATCAATTGTCTTCATAATATAAAACATGGAAAAAGTTTAGTGTGATAGTTTTACATGGTTTTGGACATGCAGAAGATAGAATGCACATACAATAAGGCACAGACTTTGATGCAAAAAGATTGGGTATCCTGCCACATTTTCTTCTTATTCTTTGAATAAGATTTAGCTTACAAGATCACACATAATAAGGGTACATCTGTAGTGAATGTTTTCCTGTGTCTACACCTATGTAACCAACCACTGCAAGATCAAGAACATTTCCAATACCCTAGAAGACTTCTTTGTATCCCCTCCCAGTCAATAGCCATCATGACCTCCCACCTCTCAAAGATAACCATTATTCTGACCTGTATTCTAATCAATGTATGCTGTTTTGTGTCTGTCTTCTTTTGTGTGAGATTCACCCATGTTGTTGTGTGACTAGGACCTCATTCTTTTTCATTGCTACATAGCACGGGAGTCATGGATCCTTGTGTAAATACACAACAATTTATTTGCCCATTTCACAGTGAATGGACATGTGGGTTGCCTTTAGTTTGGTCCTATTTGGAATAAGCTTCCATGAACAGTCCTGTGCGTGTCTTTGGGCAGACAGATGCACACTCATTCCTGTGGGATGCATGTCCAGTTGAGCCACAGAGCGTGTGTATGTTTGGCTTCAGTTGTTGTTTAGTTGCTAAATCATGTCTGACTCTTTGGCAACCCCACCAGGCTCCTCTGCCCATGGAATTCTCCAGGCAAGAATACTCGAGTGGGTTGACATTCCCTCCTCCAGGGGATCTTCTTGACCCAGGGATCAAACCTGTGTCTCTTGTGTCTCCTGCATTGGCAGGTGGATTCTTTACCACTGAGCCACCAGGGAAGCGCTTGGCTTTAGTAAATACTGCCAAATAGTTTTCCATAGAGAATGTAACCACTGTCCAATTTAGAATTTGAGTTCATCAAACAGTCTCTGAGCACCTATTATGGGCCAGCAGCCCCACTAGGCACTGGGAACACAGAGAGAGTGAGCACCATCCACGGCCAGAAGAGCTAACAGCCCAGGCACCACACCAACAGCTGACTTTCCTGTTATATAGTCAGTGCTGGGTCAGAAGTGTGCCTTGGGGCTCCAGGGTTGGCGACCTCGACGTCAGATGACCTAACAGAGGCTTAGGCGGGTAAGAAAAGGACAGAGGAGGCTCCTCCAGTCCCTGCCAGGGTAGACCCTGCGGGCCCCTCCAGCTGGGAGTCCCACAGATGGAGCAGCCAGGCTCAGGCCAGGCTGTCAGGAACGAACAAGCGGCTGCCAGCATGAGTAATGATTTAAAGGAGAAGGTTGAGACGTAGCTGAGATGAATACCACTGACTCTGCTGCCATCCTGGAAGTGATCCATCAGGGCGGCTTGGCAAAGAGGGGCATAAATCCCGAGCCAGCGAGGCCAAGTAGGGCTCTGGGAGGAGGAGTGGGATGTGATGGCAGCTTCCAGGGTTGCCTCCAGCTGGGCAGGAGCCAGCAACGTGGAAGGTGTGGGGTTGGCGGAATCCCCAGAGGAGAGTGTTGTAGGGATGGTCCCTGCTCTCCTGAGATGTGCTTCCTCAAGGAGGATGCCTTCTGGTCACGGGCGATGCTTCTTGCCCCATCCTATGTCCCTGCAGGGGGCTTTTCTCAAATGAGGATCTGCTTTCCCTCCCTCTTTCCAGGCTGAATCTTGCCACATCTGGGGTTTGGCTCAAACGATATATTTTTCAAATGAAAAGGGGTAAGATTTAGAAGTGAGTATGAAATACACACGTACCCCTGTCCTCTGAATCTCCCTACCAGCAGCTGGGGGCCCAGGGGGATGGAGACCTGGGACGTGAACAGGAACAGAATGCGGAGTGGGAACGGCAAAGCGAGCGAGTGAATGGGAGATTTTTATGAGTGAAATTTGCTCCCGAGCTCCTTTAATAATGTTATTCATCTTTCTGTCAAAGTCGTCACATTAATGTAGTGGGGAGAGATTTAGAGGAGATGAATTAAGACTTAAATACACAAAATGACTTGGGGAATATTTAAATACAATACATTTTATTTTGGTGCTGCATCCTTCGTTGCGGGTGTCGCTCATGACTCTTGCCAGCGCACACAGCCTGGGAATCAACAAGTCCCCCCCTTCCCCTGCCTCACATTCCCTCCCTCCCTCCCAAATCTTCAGTCACCCACTGTTTGCTGGGCACGCAGCACTGTGAATTAATACAGTCTAAATGGAGCACATGAAAAATTGTCTGGGGGTTGGGAGACCAGGGTGCCTGTTCTAGCTTAGACAAGCCACTTTCTTTTGGGGACCTGTTTCTTCACTGGGAAAATGAAAAGAGTTTCCCATGTAATTTCAAAATATGCAGAGAATCCCTAGGGACTGGTTTTAGAGCATGGAGGAGCCCGGGATGCAGAGGTTTGGACCCTCTCCTCTGCCTCCATAACAGTTCATGGCGTTGCTCTTACATATTGGCAGCTGCACACTATTTCATATAGAACAAAGGTACTTCGGCTTAAAAAAAAAAAGAAGAGTATATTCAATCATGCATCCATTTGTTTATTCATTTATTCAATGACCACTAATCGAGCCCCTTCTGTGGGCTGGGCACTGTGTTAATTAAGCATTCAGCATGTATCAGTGAACAAGGCTGACATAGCTGCTGTCCTCCTGGTGCTCCCAGTTGGCCAGTCCAACTCTTACATTCCCTGGATAACTCAAAATACAGAGTTTGTCCAGCTGGGAGTAAGCAGAGAAGGCTTCCTGAAGAAGGCAGGCTTCAAAAGCCATCTTCCTCTCTGTTTACCATGGCTGCTGAGTTTCTGGGCACACAAAGCTAGATTTTCCCCCACGGATCAGGGAGGCTCAGCTCTGGCTGCAAAGAGGGTGAAGGGAGGACATCAGACATGAAGCCAAAATTAGAGCAAGGAGGACGGCCCAGACACTGGGCATCCACTTCATATATCTCCCCACTGTCTGGCTGGGTCTGAGCCAGGAGCTGGGGAGACTGGGATCCTAGGAGCGGAAGACTATTTCTTTATCCCATCCCCCATTCCCAACCTATCCTCACCACCATCACCACCATCCTTATCTCACTGTCTCAACTCTCCCCTTCCTCTGCTCAGAGTGTTTGGAGAACAGGAAAGGGACCCCTTCTTAGGTCAGAGCTTTCCCCATCTCAACAGCCTTTCTTGTCCCTCTCTGAGCCCCTTCTCTCAGATCATCTTCACCCAGAACCCTCCAACCCCCTAGGGTGCATCACTACTAGAGGCAGGGCCAGAGATACATCTCAGCCTGACCCGGGTGAGCAAATTGATGGGCGGCCAAGGAACCTCTGGTCAATTGTTTTGTTCTGCCTTTTAAATTCAGGCCTCTCAAGTATGTGTTCTGTACAACTTGTATTCTTTTAGGTTCTATAAAAAGAAATAGAATCGGGTTATTGAGATTGTTGCAAGAACACAGGAAAGCAGTATTATGAAAAGACAAGCCTGGGGGCCCTTGAGGTGCCAACCTAGCCTTTGTGCCTGGGTCACTGGTCACGCCTGCAGGAGCAGGCATTCCACCCACCCAGCACCTTCTCTGCCCCCTCTGAGGGTGAGCTACTGCTGGTGTTTGTGGCTTTGGATCCTACCACCCCCACTTTAATCACCAGCCCATTCTCTGTACCTCTAACATTCAACTTCTGAAGCAGAATCTACCAGATTCAGCCAGTCATCTGGAACTGGCCAGTTCTAAAGGTTTAAAAGCATACCCACTACCCAGGCTGATGGCAGGCTACAGTTGCCTGCCCTTGGGTCCAAGACCCACTCTTGTCTCTTAGCTGTGGTGAGAGGCATGGAGACTGTGTATAAGATGCCCTCCAAAGAGGGCTAGGGCTGTGGGAGGGCAGAGTTGACACCACCTCCCTCCCCAGAAGGGGGCAGTCAACCAGGCAGCCACTGCCTTAATCCCCGGGACATGAGTAGACAAGAAGGTGGGCTAGGGGAGGAATCAGAATATAAGGCCTGGGGCCTTTGGAATCTGAGGCACTCAGAAACCAGGTCTTGTATGATTCCTCACTTGACCTCAAAGCAGCTTTCACAGAGAGGGAATCAGAATGTCTCAAAGAGCACCTCTTTTCCTCCAATATGGCAGTCTGGTCCAGGTTGCAGATGGCCAGATGTAGATGTTAGTAAGATGAGGTTAGGAGGTAAACACAGTCAGAATCTTGCCTTTCCCCAGGTGTAGAAAGGTGCAGAAAAGTCGAGGATAGGACTTGTAGCTTTGTACACAGCCAACAGAACTGTGATTTCTCCAGCCACACAGCATCACTCTAGGGAAGCACCCCAGATGCATAAAACTCTCTGGAAGAGCAAAATGGCCCACAGTGCCCCTCAAGTAGCCCTGGTCATTGCCAAGTTCATTCCCAAACCTTTGGGACCGAGGGATCTGGGGCCAGCCTCAAGGAGAACTTGCACTCCTTGCAGGGGGATGTCCATTCCATCTCATGGCTGTGTCTTGGCTCTTTAGTGGTAGACATAGATTTATGCTGAGCCATCCACATTCTCTTGCTGGTACTTCTTTGCTCCTAAGGAAATATATCTATGATTCAGATGCTGGGGAGAAAGTAGTGGATCCCACAAGCGCTGTTTCCTAGAGTGGAAATTGTGAGTATGTGTGTGTGTGTGTGTTAGTCTCTCAGTTGTGTCTGGCTCTTTGCAATCCCATGGACTGTAGCCCACCAGTCTCCTTTGTCCATGGAAATTCTTCAGGCAAGAACACTGGAGTGGTTAGCCACTCCCTTCTCTAGGGGATCTTCCTGACCCAGGGATCAAACCTGGGTCTCCAACATTGAAGGCAGATTCTTTACCATCCAAGCCATCAGGGAAATGTTGTATGAAAGCGAAATAAAGGCAAACTGGAAACTCCTATCTTTTCTCTGCATCTCTCTATAAGAAGCCAAGGTCACTCAGCAAGTCTATAGTTCAGTCAGTTAAATGTACAAGGATAGGAAGGGGTCTTTTTCAATGGCTGCCAGGTTTCCCAGACCATCAAGTGTCTGTTCTTTCTGGAGGCAGAAAGGCAGGAGGTGACTGATGGAGCCCAGCCAGGCCTGGATACATGCACTATTGAGCCCCAGACAGATGGTAGCCAGCAGTGAAGACAGGGTCAATCCAAGTGGCTCTTGGAGGCCTTCTCAGACAGCAGATAGATAATTTATATGAAAGCATTGTGCAAAATACTTATTGACACTGAAGCTATTATTTAATTATTCAGATAATTATTGTTGTTTTGTTCACAATATGAGTCTTGCTACTCTCATAATTAACAGTAGGAACGTTCTTTGAAGACTGCAGCCCCCTTGGAAACCAACTTTCTTGCAGAGGTATCTATTTTTAATTCCACTAATGCATTCCTTCTAAGAGGACACAGAAGTACCTCCCCCAAAAGTTTGGAGACTCCTAGTTAGTTGAACTTTTCATTTTAGGAATATAATATGAATGAATTCATGTCTGGGAATAAAATAAATTGAAATAAAAATGTATCAAGTGTAAGAAGTCTTAGCTTCTGGCCCATCTCCTTACTACTAGCCCATGAACCTGTGTCTCTGAGCTCCTGGCAGATTATATCCTAGATGGTAACCTCATGCATTGGAGAAGGAAATGGCAACCCACTCCAGTATTCTTGCCTGGAAAATCCCAG
The DNA here is from genome assembly GCF_055505025.1 of Bos grunniens. Taxonomy (NCBI): domain Eukaryota; kingdom Metazoa; phylum Chordata; class Mammalia; order Artiodactyla; family Bovidae; genus Bos; species Bos grunniens. The sequence continues at coordinate 27,090,489 of NC_141179.1, forward strand.
GGACAGAGGAACCTAGTGGGCTGCCATCTATGGGGTTGCACAGAGTCAGACACTACTGAAGCGACTTAGCAGCAGCAGCAACCTCATATAGAACACGTACAATCCATGGATCTTGGGATAGTGAAGAGAGAGCCCTGGGTCAAGAAGGAAGAAACCTAAGTTAAAATTATGATTTGATTCTTACCAGTTTTGTGCCCCTGGAAAACCCTTTGGACTTTTGATTTTCTCAAAAAGTACATGACAATTATCTTAGTCAATTCTGACTACTCTAACAGAATATCATAGGCCACGTGGTTTATAAGCCACAGAAATTCATTTCTCAAAGTTTTGGAGGCTGAGAATTCCAAGGTCAAGCTGGACACTTGATTTGGTGTTTGGTAAGAGCCCACTTTCTGGTTCATAGAACCAGAAGCCCTCTTCTCACTGTGTCCTTACATGAAGGAAGGGATGAGGGAGCTCTCTTGAAGTCTCTTTCATAAGGGCACTAATTCTGTTCATGAGGGCTCCACCCTATAACCTAAGTACCTCCCAAATGCCCCACCCTCTAAGACCATCAGAGTGGGGGTTAGGTTTTAATATATGAATGTAGCAGGGCACATTCAGTCTATAGCAGCAATATTACCTATTGTTAAAGAATTGTTGGGAAGACCAAATGAAGTAATGAACGTACACTCCCAAGGCCTTAGGCATAGTAAGGGCTTGCTGCTGCTGCTGCTGCTGCAGCTGCTGCTGTCACTTCAGTTGTGTCCAACTCTATGCGACCCCATAGACGGCAACCCACTAGGCTCCCCTGTCCCTGGGGTTCTCCACGCAAGAACACTGGAGTGGGTTGCCATTTCCTTCTCCAAGGCATGAAAGTGAAAAATGAAAGTGAAGTTGCTCAGTCATGTCCGACTCTCAACGACCCCATGGACTGCAGCCCACCAGGCTCCTCCATCCATGGGATTTTCCAGGCAAGAGTACTAGAGTGGGGTGCCATTGCCTTCTCCGTAGTAAGGGCTTAGACAATACTTATTAAGTCACAGTTGAAGGACGGCTGTCCACATAAAGTTGGTAGGATTCTGGACAGGATTGGTGAATGCGCTCTCAGCAGTTCAGGGCAGAGAATGGACAACCACACACTCTGTTTAGACCTACTCAACCATGAATGAAGGGAAATTCAGTTAGAAGTCCAGCCACAGGACTTGTCAAATTATACTATGTGGATTCTGTAAATATCAACATTTTTCTATGGATTCATTAAAACAAACAACCCCTCTTATTCATCAATGCTATTCACCCCAAGTGAAGATGACAACAATCAATTAAATAAACAAATCAAGTTTAAAAAAGCTTAACTCAAGGCAGACATGATTAATTTCCTCATCATTGATTGACATCAACTATATTAGCCAGCTTTGCTATGGTAACAAACGCCCCCTAAAATCTCAGTGGCTCAGAATCACAAGTATTTCTTTCTTGTTCACAGAGCATGTTGGCAGTTGCAGATATTCTCCATGTGTCTTCTCATTCCTGGACTTAAGCTGAACCTAATTTGGGACCTGCTGTTCTGACAGTATAAGGAATGAAGCAAGAGAATGAAAGAGAACCAGTGAAAGCACCATACTTCTTAGAGCAACACTGTCCAACGTTCCATTGGCCCAAGTAAGTCACATGATCAAGCCTGACAATGCAGGGTTGGGACTAAAATACATTCCCTCTTTTAAGGGCCTCAGTAAGTCACAGGTAAATAGGCAAGGGAGCATAATGGTCTTACTGGAAGTGGATGCGTAACTGAGATTAGACTACAGTCCTCCCTGGTGGACCCTCTCCACCCCCTCACCCACCATATTTCAATTTTGTAGCTATCTCATTTAGAAGATAATCTGTACTCTTTAATTTCATGCAGCTTGTGCATTTAGAGGCTGTGATATGGGTATGGGCCCTCTCTCTGGGGGACTTTGGTGCAGTTGGCAGTTCTTCCAGTCACGTAGTTTGCACGATCTCTCCTTCCTTCATTCCTGGCATCTGCCCTACCCCTCTAGACCTCCCTCCCTCTCAGACTGGGGTAACTGACCTATCTGTTCCCATGACTGGGCAGCGGACACAAGCTACTTCAATGACCTTGTGGGATCCAGCACCAAAGCTGACCCTCCTCTGCTCCCAAAATACCCAGGGGCCACTGGGCAGGCCATCCAGCTCTACTCCAGCCATCCCTCCAGACTGGTACCTGAAAGACAGAATTTCTGCTTCGGGTAATACAGCTGCTCCTCTCTGAATAATGCATGCCGTGCACCACACTGGACCAAGGACAAGCACTTGAGAAATTGGGGAGCTTTCATTTGATTTCATTATTTTGCTTTTAGACCCAAGCATTTGCTGCTGTCAGGCATTTCAAAGAGGACAAGACAACAAGGTGTTCCGAGACAAACAGGGAAGGTGAATCATTCCTGGGGCCTTAAAGGACTGCAGTGGAGAAGGCAGGGCAGGGGCAGCCCTCCCCTCAGGCGCAGGGCCCGACAGGGGCCACCACGAGGCCTCCAAGGGGATCTGGAGAGACTGAGAGTCTGAGGAAGCAGACTTTCTAGGAGATGCCTCCATGGAGGTAGGGAACTTCCACACGCCTGAAGAGCAGGGCACATGGGGAGCAGTGACCTGGTAACTAGGATTCGGACTCAGAGTCCAGAGCAAAAATCAGTAGAGCAAATGGACCGTGATGCCAGAAGTTTGACTCCTCAAACAAGTACTGTTCAAGGCAATGAATTAGTCCATCTAGAGTCAAACAGCAAAGCCAGGCTAACTACCCTCAGGACCCTTCCCAGCCAGCTCCTTCCTGGTGTAGGCTTCCCAAAGGGGCTGCCATATAAAACCCTACCCTGTATCATCATTCATCTGCCAAAAGAAGTGGCTTAAACCACCCCATGCTCCCTCGTCCACTTCAAACACATGGTCATCTCCAACCAGATGGGCTCTCTCCGTGCCCTGCCCTGAGGAGCACAGGTGATATCTCACACCCACCACCCCACTTGGAGTCCCCACCCCACAGCCTCTGTCCCAGCCAGACACCTGCCATCCTTTAAGGATCAGTGCAAGTCCTACTGTTACTTGAACACTTAAGCCCATATTGGTCTCTCCCTTCTCTTGATTCCTACAGTCACCTGTACTAATGGCCAGTTTGTATGATCATTAATAAAAACAATACAGTTTCAAACCATTATCTCACTGGCCTTCAAGTTACACTTCTCAGAGGTATAGTGCTCATGGGTGCCCCAGAAGCCACTCTGGGGGCAAGGGAAGACAGTGTAGGTGGTGAGCTCCACGCCCCTATCCCTCCCAAATCAACAGCTCGGCTTTCATCCACATTTTCACTAGAGTTTCATATATAATTTTTCTTTTGAAAAAGGATAGCACTATTGACTTGAAAACCACTGCATTTTTAATTTCCTCCGCATAAGAAGCTATGGGATGTACTGGACTAGTATCAGCAGAGGAAGTTGAAGTCTCAGAGCAGCCAGCTGTCTTGCCAAGGGAACACGGCAGGTCCTACCTTCTGTCTCCTGAGTTCGGAATCCAGGGTATTTACCTCCCACAACCGGGCGTGGCTTACCTCTGACTGCCTTGCTCACTTCTTTCAAAAGCAAAAATGGTATTTTAGCATTTATTTATTCTGTTTCCTTCCTATTCAGAGCATGGCTGTGGGCAGGTAGTAGGCATTTACCACTTACTTAGTCCAGGCTGTGATGTCCTTGGCTTCGCTGAAGATGCCATCCATCCTCTTCGCTGGAGAGGCCTGCCATCCTCTTGGTCCTCTCTCGGGCAGCATGTGCCTATGTGTGTGTGCTCAGTCCCTAGTCGTGTCTGTAGCGTGCCAGGCTCCTCCGTCCATGGGATTTCCCAGGCAAGAGTGCTGGAATGGGTTGTAATTTCCTTCTCCAGGGAATCCTCCCAACCCAGGGATTGAACCTGCGTCTCTTGCATCTCCTGCACTGGCAGGCGAGTTCTTTACCACTGAGCCACCTGGGAAGGGCCTGGGAAGCGCGTACATGCCTAGGAGTTGAGTGATTTCTTCAGCTGCACCAGTACCTGGCGTGTTGTAATCAGAGGGATACTTCTTTGCTCCCCTTTTCTCACTGTTGACATGGTTGTGTGCTAAGTTGTTTCAGCTGTGTCTGACTGTGCGACCCTATGGACTGTAGCCCACCAGGTTCCTCTGTCCGTGGGATTCTCCAGGCAAGAATACTGGAGTGGGTTGCCATGCCCTTCTCCAGGGGATCTTCCCAACTCAGAGATCAAACCTGGGTCTCCTGTGTCTCCTGTGTTGACAGGCGGGTTCTTTACCACTAGCACCAGCTGGGAAGCCCTGATGTGGTCACCCAATCTTATTGTTAGCCCAGAAGATGGGGTAATATGGTGCAACATCCATACTGACACTGCTTAAAGAGCAGTAGTCAGCTTCTGGGGAGTCATCTGTACACGGTAGCAATAACACCACGGCTGATCAGATGCACCCTCTGTTCTCTGCCCCCGTCACCAGCCTTCCTCCGTTATGGGAATGAGGTGTTTTCCACCAGGAGGAAAGATGTGGTGTCCTCCAAAGAGTTAAAATGGTGCTGTAGGTCAATTACACCTCAAAAACAAACAAGCAAACTCATAGAAAAGGAGATCAGATTTGTAGTTACCAGAGGTGAAGAGGGGTTGGGCGGAACTCAATGAAGGCAATCAAAAATTGCAAACTTCTAGTTATAAGATAGAAAACATCTAAGGGTATAAAGTACAACATGATTAATGTAATTAATACTGCTGTATGTTATATGAGAGATTTTAAGAGAGCAAACCCTCAGAGTTCTCATCACAAGGAAAAAATATTTATTTTATTTTTTTTTTCTTTTGTATTTACATGATGGATGTTCACTAAACTTATTGTAGCTATTATTTCATGATGCATGTGAGTCAAATCATCATGTACATCTAAAAGGTATGTAGTACTGTATATTAAATCTCAGTCAAACTGGAAAAAAAAACCCACAACAACAAAAAGATGGGGTGTCCTCCTTGGTCTCCCACTGGCCACACTCTGGGGATACAGCATCATTCTTGTCCTCATGGCGACCCCAGGAGGGAGCATGGAGAGGACCGCCTCCAGGTAAGGGAAGGGACAGAAGCAGTGGGCTGACTCACAGATGAAAAAAGAAAAAAGACAGATCGAGGTAAAATTGTTTCCAAATTGAATGTTTTTCACTATTTTCAGTGTGGTGTCTGCAGTGTTCTGAGATGATTCCCTCTCGGGGGCTTCAGAAAAGCTGTAAATAGAATGAATTGCTTTTAGGGACATACTCTGATAGTTCACTTCTCAAGGAAATATATGCTAATGCATGTAGACTACCATTATTGGGGAGACCTATGTACTGACTCTTTTTATGTCTATGAAGAGCGGATTTCTGATTGCTAGCATTTTGCCAAAGTCTTTGTCACGCGTGGGCTGAATATCTAGCAGGAAGAGGTGGATTGAGGCAGGACTACATGCTGGGTCTCTCCTAGGCCAGGGCTGGAGGGGGGGTCTTCGTTTACCCAAGAAGTTTCTTATGAAACCAGAAACAGAGAAAGAACATCTTTGTCTAAGGACCTAAATAAAAAAACAAGCCAGTCTGATCTCATCTACAATTCTGGGATTTCAGGGTAGTTTAGAAGCAGAGGACCTCAAGGAGTGGGGAGGGGTACCCACGTGATCCAGCAGGTGTGATGCTACACCCAGCCAGAGGGTGGCAGCACCTTCCTCACGCCCTGTGAGCATCTCTTCTGACCATTCCAGGGCGTTTTTATGGGACGGCCTTCCCTTGCTCACCCAGCCTCTTCTTTATTTTCTTCTGCTTTGTGAAAGTGGGTTAAACAGCACTCGGCTTTGTGAGGAACACGGCCAACAAATGAGATATCAAACGCAGCTTCCTGTGTAAGAGATCAGACTCCGCCGGGCACACACGCCGGGCTCTGCTGGAGCTCCTGGGCTCTGCAGCCAGCTTCATTTAGGATTCATAAATACTTTTGCGCGCTCCCGCACATACAGCCGCCGAAGGAATTTCATTCTGTATCATCTGCTTTCAAATGCAACAAGGTGAGAAAATGTGGCCATTTAAAAGAAGAAAAAGAAGGAGGAAGAGGGGCTGAAGAAAGTCTGAGGCTCTGAGTGGCAGGCATTTAATGGTTGATGACTTGAGGAAGGATGCTTCAGTCTTTATGTTCCTACAGAGAATCTTTCCCCTGGATCCTGTTCACCTGGAGCCAGGTGGGTGAATGCAGCCTGGCTGGTGTAGGGCACTTTGGTCAATGACACTTTAAAAATGCTAAATTGGGTGCCTGTGAAGGTGGGCCTGAACTTTAGATATGAGTTGTCCCTAAGGTCCCTTCTTTGAGGCTTCTGGGGAGCGGGGACATTTTGAACTCCAACTTAGTTTTTAGGTATCAAATTCAAACATCTTTGGGAACCAGGCTGAGGAATCTAAATGTACCAAACTGGTCAGATGGTAACAGAGACACGGCTGCCCTTTCTGAAGAGGGCAACAGCTGTTTGGTTCCAGTGGATTATGGCCAAATGGGAATTGTTACCAACTCTCCTAATCTATATATATGAAAAAAGAAATCTATATTTTTTAAAAATATAAAATCTCCTGAATTTCAATGATATCAGCTAGTTTTAAAAATTAATTACTGTGCTGTCTGAAAAAGAAAATCCAGCAGGGTATACCCTATTTCAATTCTATCCTAAACACCTTAGTCTATCAAATACTTCCCTTCTCTGATTGTTTGAAATCGTATGATCTGTGCCCCATAAATTGCCAGGTTTGATTTTTCTGACTTGTTCTCTGGCTTTGCACTGTTTGCTCAGCAAGACTCTACACATTTCAAGGGCAAAGGCATGTCTTTTTTCCCCCAATAGTTCCCAGTCGACAGTAGATGCTCAGCAATTTTTCGTGAGTTATAACCTACTCCATTCCATGAAGGATTCGAAGAATCCTACATAAATAGATGTAGAAAAAGAAAACAAATAAACGAGAGCATCAGGCTAAATATTTAGACTTGACCTATTGACTGGATGCCTGTAAGGTATGGAGCTGTTGGTTTCCTCTGGATAGCACCCAAATGTCTTCTTTAGATTACATGCAGAACCCAGAGGGATGAGAGGGTGCCTGCCATATGTGGAAAGCTCATAGATTCTTGGTGGAGTGAACGAAGGACAAAGCAAGTGAAACGGCCCTGGAGAAGGAGACCTGTGCACTGTGAGGCAGAGAGACCAGAATGTATGATCCAAGCTTGGCCTGGAGCTGGGAGCCTGAATAATGAATTGCAATTTCTTTATTGAACCTCTTTTGGTTGTAAGTGACAGAAATAACAAAAACTGACTTAGGCGAAAAAGAGGAATGTACTGGAAAGATATTGATGGAATATCCTTTCAAGCCATGAAGGAGAGGGGTTTCGTTTGGACCCACAGGAAAATCTGAACGAGATGGATCTCTTTCTGCATTTCATCTCTCCTTTGAGTTCTAGCTCTATTTTCTCCCTCAGCAGTCAGACTTCCTTCATGCATTAGGGAACAAAGCTACGACAATCTCCATGCCTCACATCCAATAGCTTCTACTCCCAGAGGAAACTGCTTCATAATCTTTCTCTTAGCAAGGCTAAAACCCATGGGGAGGGGCTCTCAGTGCCTCACTGGGGTTTCATGCTCCCCTCTAGGGCCATCCCAGTCAACCATGACAGCCACAGAGAGGGTTGCCATGACTGGCTGGGTCTGGGCAGATACTCACATAGAGTAACAACTTGGCAGATTTTTTCATTTTTTTTTTTAATTTTTAAGCGTTTAATTTATTGGAATATAGTTGATTTACAATGTTGTGTTCATTTCAGGTGTACAGCAAAGTGATTCAGTTTTACATATACATATATTTAATACTTTTTAGATTATTTTTCTCATATTGGTTATCACAGAATATTGAGTAGAATTCCTTTTGCTAAACAGTAGGTCCTTGTTGGTTATCTATCTGATACGTAGTATTGTGTTTGTTTCAAATCACAAGGCTTGTTTTGGGGAAGGAACATTTGCTAGAGATGGAAGATCTGTTCTTAGAAGAAGGGAACAGTCCTGGCATATCAAAGATTCCCTGGAGTTCATGCAGCACTTGGCTACCAGTGTCTCTTTTACGTATCATCCCGTTTACTTGTCCCTCTGCACTCTGTTAGGGATGCAGAGTTTTTATAGTTTTTCTCATTTCACTGTTGGGAAAAAATGAGGTTCAGAAAGATGAAGCAACTTAAGCGAGGATCACATAGCTTCTAAATGACCAGTCCAGGCCTCAGGTATTTTTTTTCACTTTAACACCAGTGCTTATGCCCTTATAAGGGAGGTGAGATGGAAAGACTCTGAGCTTTCTAGAAAAGGAGTCTCTTATTACAAGATCGTGACTTTCTAAAATATGTAAGTCCTCAGCCTGTAGAACCCTGAATTGGTTGCTGTTCCTCAGCTTCTCCTGGAAGTTTGCTGGGATCCCCTGAGATACGTGAATCTGACCTCAATGGCCATTTCCACATGGTTCAGGAATTTTGTTGTCTACCCGAGATTCATATTCAAAGACCTCCAGCCCCTTCAGCCACTCAACTCTTAATTGTCTAATTTGGGATACTTGGAGGTATTTCTGCTTCGTGGATTGTCTGGAGTCCTCTGGACCAGAAGCACTACTGCCCACAGGAAAAGAGGAACTGGAAAAGGGGAGAAAACCCACCTAGGAGATGCGGTGCTGACTGAGACAAAGTGGATCATTTCCATTTCTGAAGTTGGGAGCACCTCCAGCTCACACAGTGAGTACCAAGAACGTGGCAGCAGGGTATTTGGCATTTTCCACCCAAAGATGATGAAGAGAAAAGACCTCCTCAGCTTGTATTCACTTACTAGACTCCCAAGTCTCATGCCTTCTTGTGCTTTTAAGGCAAATTGTGAATATACATCTTTCCTCCTGCATGTCAATGCCCAGAGAAGTACTAGATCGAATTGATTGGAGTTGGATCAGCCAGACCCTGTGTCCAAGCTGCCTTGCCTGACTGTAGTCAGCACAGCCTAATAGAAAGAAGGAATTACTCTTGACACCAGGATTATATTGCTGCCAAAGGCATCAATAACCTATTAAAGATGTGGGATAATATAACACTAATTATCAATTGAGGGAAACCATCACGAGGAGAAGGCAAGTAAAGTTTCGATTTTCCTTTCTGCATGAACCCTGCCCCTCCATCCCACAATGATTTGCTGTTCCCTGGGTTTGCCCTCATGCATAATGCAGTGATCCGTGTGGCAGGAAAACATTTCGAAAACTTCTTTCGCCTTCTCCAGGAGGCTGGGGCAAAGGTGACTTACAGCTATTCAGTCATGTAAGCAAAGCTATCTCTGAGGCAGTCCGCTGGCTGGAAGAGATGGGACCATGGACCCTCTCATCCCCCTTTGGTTTCTTGCCTAAGGGTGACATAATGAATTGCTGTGACCTAGTCAGAGAAGAAAAATACAGATATTTTTATAGATACAGAGATAAATTGATGCCTTCTCTGGCTTTCTAGCACTCCTAGTGGTGAGGAACTCTTCCTGCCTTGGAGACTTCATTTTCTCAGAAGAAAATAGTAGTGTTTTATGTGGCTGCAGTCCCTGGGGTTGCTGGGAGTCGGACACGACTGAGTGACTTCACTTTTCACTTTCATGCATTGGAGAAGGAAATGGCAACCCACTCCAGTGTTCTTGCCTGGAGGATCCCAGGAACGGGGGAGCCTGGTGGGCTGCCGTCTATGGGGTCGCACAGAGTCAGGCACGACTGAAGTGACTTAGCAGCGTATGTTGCTGGTGAAGGCAAAGGAATGGAGTTCTCCATGGTGTTATGTGAGTGTGTGCTCAGTTGCTCAGTCATGTCTGACTCTTTGTGACCCCATAAACTGTAGCCTACCAGGCTTCTCTGTCCATGGGATTCTCCAGGCAAGAATACTGGAGTGGGTCGCCACTTTGTTCTCCAGGGGATCTTCCCAACCCTGGGATGGAACTCGCACCTCCTCTTTCTCCTGCATCAGTAGGTGGATTCTTTGCCACTGAGCCATCTGGGAAGCCCCTAGGGTGTTATAGGGAAAGATAAATGAATTAGATAATCCCCAGTTTTTTCCATACTGAAAATTCTGGGCACTGTGCTTGGTCCTGGGCATACAATGAAAAACACTCTCTAAACGCTTAGGATGAGAGATACTGTTTCTAGAAAGATCTTGGTGTTCTTATTACTAGCTGCAAGTAATAACACCTTCCTTCACCACCCTCACCCCCCGCCCCAAAGCACTCAGGATGTATTGCAAGGTATAAACACATATATGCTTTGCCTTTCTAATGCCTGAACTGTTGGAACCATTTATTCCTTTTATTCATTCATCAGAGATATTTTGTGAGCACCAACCATGTGTCTGGCCCTTCACTAGATGTTGGGGAGACAACAGTAAACAAGTCAAAACAAGATTTCTAGTGGGTAAGCTGAGCTACAGACCAGTCCAAAAAATACACACACAAGGTAGTTATAGATTGATATAAGTGCTCTGAAGAAGAAGTTGATAATACAATAGAAGGTGGCTGGGGTGGGGGATAAGATCAGATAAAAAGATCTCTCTGAAGAGGTGATATCTGAGCTGAAATTTATGGATTAGAAGCAACCAGTTATGCCAAGAGATAAACAGGAAGCGTGTTGGCATCAGTGGTATGCTGGTAAGTGTTTTACAGCAGGCTCTCTGGGGGAAAAGAAAGCCCTGATTTGTAGTGTTTGCCAGTTTCCATGGTGTAAATACTTCCACACTGCCAATTTCAAGCTGCCAGCATGATATTGCTGAACACAGACCTGGGGCAAGATGTGTAAAATGGATCTTGCATGAACAGCCTCCAACACACTGCTGGTTCAGGGTTACCCAGCCACACAAGTAGGAAATGGGTCCTGGTCAATGTTAAGGGATCAGATAAGTAGACTGATGGGACTAGAGAGAATATTTATGGGGCAATAGATTGAGGATTCTGGTTGCTACATTCAGATGCAACTACTAAATATTAGCACACTCCACAATTCAACGCAAGAGCCACTGTACCTGATCCCTTAGGATCCCACTTTAAAGCCAGATGTTCCCATATCACTGCCGCTGCTGCTGCTAAGTCGCTTCAGTCGTGTCCTACTCTGTGCGACCCCATAGACGGTAGCCCACCAGGCTCTGCCATCCCTGGGATTCTCCAGGCAAGAACACTGGAGTAGGTTGCCATTTCCTTCTCCAATGCATGAAAGTGAAAAGCAAAAGTGAAGTCGCTCAGTCGTGTCCGACTCTTAGCGACCCCATGGACTGTAGCCCACCAGGCTCCTCCATCCATGGGAGTTTCCAGGCAAGAGTGCTGGAGTGGGGTGCCATTGCCTTCTCCTCCCATATCACTAACCTAGATATTGTCTACTTAAAAACCATAGATGTTTTGATGATAGCCATTCTGACCTGTGTGAGGTGATACCTCATTGTAGTTTTGATGTGCATTCCTCTACTAATGAGGGATGTTCAGCATTTTTCCATGTGTTTGCTGGTCATCTGTATATCTTCTTTGGAGAAAAGTCTGTTTAGATCTTCCATCCATTTACCATTTTTTTTGTTTGAGTTGTTTGTTTTTCTGATATTGAGCTGCATGAGCTGCTTGTTACTTATATACATTACCACGTGTAAAATATTAACAGATAGCTAGTGGGAAGTTGCTGGAGAAGACAATGGCACCCCACTCCAGTACTCTTGCCTGGAAAATCCCATGGACCGAGGAGTCTGGTGAGTCCACGGGGTCGCTAGGAGTCGGACACGACTGAGCGACTTCACTTTCACTTTTCACTTTCATGCATTGGAGAAGGAAATGGCAACCTACTCCAGTGTTCTTGCCTGGAGAATGCCAGGGACAGGGGAGCCTGGTGGGCTGCCGTCTATGGGGTCGCACAGAGTCGGATACGACTGAAGTGACTTAGCAGCAGCAGTAGCAGCAGTGGGAAGTTGCTGTATAACACAGGGACCTCAGCCTGGTGCTCTGTCACAGCCTGGAGGAGTTGGGTTGAGGACGGGGTGGGAGGGAGGCTCAAAAGGGAGGGGATATATGTATGCTTAGAGTTGATTCACAGTTGTGGTATGGCAGAAACCAACACAACATTGTAAAGCAATTATCCTCCAAGTAAACTTTTTTTAAAATCGTGAAAAATATCATGTGCCATTTAATATGTGTTTGTATGTGGATAGATAGGTGGACAGGCTTGGTGTGTGGGAACAGAAAATGAAAAACGCAGAGTCCCTGCTCTCATGGCACTTACAGACTGATAGCAAAAAGGGAAACAGGGACAGAAAACTAACATTTATTAAACACATACCATTAATAAAAATTAGCCAGGCTAGGAGGAGGGAAACATGGGAAAATTACACGCATTTTCTATAATATAAAGAATAGATTTTTGCCCTTTGATGTGATTCAGAATTTTCCAGAAGGACAGAATATCTGAGCCAGATGGAGGAGTTAAGTGGTTTTCTTTGGTTCAGGCCAGGAAAATGTCATCTGATGATAACTGTGCTAATTGTTCTTCTAGTAAACACATTGTTTATCCATCAAGGAAACTTTGAGAAGGACCCAGGAGTTCAGTTTATAGAATTTGGCCACAGTCACCCTCAAGAATCTAGAACCTAGGACCCAGGGAGATGGGTAACATAAGGGAATTGTCAACCCATAAGATGCCTTGACAATTCAAAAGTTCTTTGGGAGCAGATATCTCCACCTAATGCTTCAATACAGATGCTATAATTTATAGCATGAAGTTTATGTAAAAGATATTGTTTTCTCTGATTGGCATTTTGGGGGTAGTCCCTGATGGTAAGTACAGTCTTTTGCAGGGCTGACGAATAATCATTCAGTGTCTGGCCTTTTCAGACTGCTTTGTCAGGAGAATCTACAAAGATGTATTGATTTACCTTGTATCAACAATGAAGTGTTGAAGAGTCTGGCAGGAAAACCAGATGGAGAAGCCCAGCAGAATTGCAAAGCTGGGACCAAGGCTTGGAACTGGTTACAGACCCAGAGGAGATAGTCAGACACTTAGGAAAGAAATTGTTCCTTTAATTCTAAGTGAAGGCATAACAGTAGAAAATGGAAAAACCTTAATAGGAATGATGCTGTTAGGGGCAGGAAGAGGGTTCAGAAAGGTAACTGGGTAACAGATGTCAATTTCCTAGAAACAAATGAAAAAAAATCATGAAAATAAAGAGTTTCACAAAGGACACGGTCAGCCAATTTAAATGTAGCCAAGAAGTTATGAGATTGAGACCCGAGGAAAGGCCACTGAAACAAGTGGTTGAGATGTCGTTAGCCATCTTTGTGACTGGTTTCGGTTGACACTAGCATTTTGCATAATGCTTTTCAGTGTGTGTGTGGCGGGGGTCTTCCTTATCTATTAGTTCATCTGATATTCATAAAACTACGATGAAGAAAGTGAGGCTCAGAGAGTAAGTAGTTGATCCAGACTCTGAGCTCACATTTTCTGATTCCAGATCTCATCCTCATTCTGTTGCTTTGCACAGACAGCATTCCTCAAGAGAGCAGCTGGGAGCCAGAGCTAGGCCGCAAGGAAGGAGTAAGCTGCAAGGAGAGGGTCAGCATTCAGGGCGGCAAGAGTAAAGCACCATCTTTGAAAGTCTGGGTGGTGAAGAGAAACAGAGTGGTCATCGGAGGGAATATGTGTTCCAGCATAAAAAACCATCTTAAGTGCTTTGGGCCAGACAAGGAAGAATTTGGTATAGAAAGAAATGGAACAGTCTCAAGATAATGGGAGAAGGGAAATGGGATCAAGAACATTTGTGGAGGGCACTCATGGCATATCTCTGGGAGAGTGAAAAGGCAGAGGAAATTCTGAGCTGAGGATCTCATTGGATGAAGACATCATGAGATCATCTTTAAGGCTGGGAAGGGACACCTGTGTAGTTGGGAGAGTGAGAAGAGGGGTCAGGGAGAAGGAAAGCTGCTGTGGGTGTTTTCTTGATGACACCCTGACACCCTCTCTTAGTCTCTTCCTGTCTCCCTAGGGCTAGGGAGGATCCGAGATATCTTTTAACCTGGAGTTGCCACTAGTCTGGGGCCCTAGGAGCCCTTCTTCGTGGTGACTGAGGTATAGGGCAAACAGCCCTGGGCGTGGACAGCCAACGCTGGCCTCAGGTTTTCCCTGGCTTTTTGTCCAGGAACTCCAGCTGCTGGACAATATACTTGCAGGCCACACTGTCTCCTCAAACTCACCGGGATGAAAACCTTTCTAAAATAACAGACTTTCAAGTGTTGGAAAGGTAACCTGGTCTAATCCTTGAGTTCCTTTTATGACAACTGCACCGAGCGTTCCACTTCATCATTTTGTGTGATAAGGAACTCACCACTTCTCCAGGTGCCCTGTTCCTCTTTATGTTTGTCTCAGATCTGACTTCTAGGCAATACAGAACTCAGAAGTAAATTGGCCAATTCCTGCTCCCCTGGGAGTGGTCGTCAAGGATTTGAAGAGAACCATCATGTTGCTTACGTTTTCTATGCCTCAGAAAAGCAAATAAAATCCTTCCTGGTTTTTTTCTGGGATTCTGACAATCGTGCTCACTTTCTGGGTGCGCTCCGGGATGCTCATGGCTGTAGATGTGCCTCAACTGAGCCCACATTCTGCCTCTTTACCTTTTTGCCTGAGGCTCTGATCTCCTTGGATCTGACCACACACTCTCTGCCTCCAGTTTCTCTTCTCACAGGTTCATTCTGCACACTGCTGTCAGACTAACCATCCTAAAACATGTTTTTTTTTTTACAGGTCACTTCCCTTGTCAGAGAAATTGCATCCATTCCCTGTTTACTATGAGATGAAGTTCAAATATGGCATCAAATACCCTCCCAAACAAGCACCTCAGTATTTCTCAAGTTCTTCTCTGTTCTGAATATTCTCCTCCAATGAGGGGTTGCTCATTTATCTTCCCACTTTTCATCTATTTATTCATTAAAGAAACAATTATTGAATGTCAACTGTATGCCAGGTGTTCTGACAGGTAATAGGAATACAAATTTGATAGAGACATGATCCTTGACACGAAGGAGTTCACAGTCTGGTGAGGAAGAAAACTACGTATGTACATAAACAACTTGTGTTATCAAATATGGTTTAAAAAAATAAACAAATAATCCCTAGCTCTCATAGCAACAGTGTGCAGTGCTAACAGGGAAGGAAGCGATCTTCTCTGCTCAGAATGGGTAAGAAAGGATTCAAGGAGATGGTACTGTTTAAGTTGAGACTGGAATGATAGGTAGAAGTGTGCATAATTAGTAAGGAAAGACAAAAAATGTTATAGGCAGAAGCAGCAGCATCTGAAAGACCATATTCTAGAAATTTCAAGTTGTCTGACAATTCAGTAGAGTATGGGTATGTGGAAAAAGTAGGAGAAAGCAGCAGTGAGCTCCTAAATTTTTAACAATAAGCCCTTTGGGGCTGGGGGATTTTTGTAGTATTTGCCTATTTCTATGATGTAAATGTTTCTGTCATGGCTGATTGCAAACTACTGATGTGACAACATTGAACACTGAGCTGAGAAAAATTGTGTTGAAATTGTTCTCACAAGCCAGTAGGAAGTAGAAAAATATATAATCAGGAAAGGATTTTACAGGTTAAGGAACTGGAATTTTTGTTCTATGGGGTTATGAGGACTCACTGAAGGACAGAAAGCTAGAGAATGATATGACTAGCTTTGCCTTAAGAGAGAAACCCACAAATTTGAAAAGATACATGTACCCCAATGTTCTTAGCAGTATTGTTTATAATTGCAAAGATATGGAAGTAACCAAGTGTACATCAACAGATGAATGGTTAAAAAAAAAGTGTGGATGTATATACAGTGAAATACAACTCATCTGTAAAAGAAAAGAATAAAATTTGCAATTTGCAACAACATAGATGGAGCTTGGGGGGCATTAAGCTAAGTGAAATAAGGCAGATAGAGAAAGACAGATACTGTATGGTATTATTATTATGTGGAATCTAAAAAATACAACCACCTAGTGAGCGCTGAAGAATTGATGCTTTTGAACTGTGGTATTGGAGAAGACTCTTGAGAGTCCCTTGGACTGCAAGGAGATCCAACCAGTCCTTTCTGAAGGAGATCAGCCCTGGGATTTCTTTGGAAGGAATGATGCTAAAGCTGAAACTCCAGTACTTTGGCCACCTGATGCGAAGAGTTGACTCATTGGAAAAGACTCTGATGCTGGGAGGGATTGGGGGCAGGAGGAGAAGGGGACGACAGAGGCTGAGATGGCTGGATGGCATCACTGACTCGATGGACGTGAGTCTGAGTGAACTCCAGGAGTTGGTGATGGACAGGGAGGCCTGGCATGCTGCGATTCATGGGGTCGCAGAGTTGGACACAACTGAGTGACTGAACTGAACTGAACTGAGTGAATAAAGAAACAGACTAAGAGATACAGAGAACAACTCAGTGGTGACCAGTGAAAAGAGGGAAGCAGGGAGGGGCAATACAGGGGCGGGGAAATAAGAGACACAAGCCATTAGGTATAAAATACCGTTCAAGCATATATCGCACAACATGAGGAATACAGCCAATATTTTATAATAGCTATAAATAAAATTATGACTTTTAAAATTGTGAATTACTATATTGTACAGCTGTAGCATAAAATTGTACAACAAATTATACTTCAATTAAAAAATTTAAAATAATTTAAATTTTTTTGAAAAGGAAAACAAGTAAAAACTAGGCATGAGTATGAGAGCCTGGAGGAGGGCACGGCAACCCACTCCAGTATTCTTTCCTGGAGAATCCCTTGGACAGAGGAGCCTGGTGGGCTACAGTCCATAGAGTCACGGAGAGTCAGACACGACTGAGCGACTACGCACGCCTGCACGCATGGTGTGAGAGAAGTAAATGATGCAAATTAGGGGACTAGTTAAAAGATAGTGGTTCTAAACCCTACCTGTATGCTACACATTAGAATTGCCTGTGGAAATAAAAAATAATAACAATAATATTGTGACTTTAATCCCAAGATTCTAATCAAATCTATCTGGGGCTGTACCTCGGCTTCTGTATGTTTTAAATGCTTCCCAGGTGATAATAATACAGATCATGGATTGCAAAATGCTGGATTAGGAGGCTATTGCTCTGAAATATGTTTTCTCTTTATCCAATCTCATGTTATGCCTGGACTGTTCCAGTGCCACCTCCATTCTTCATCTGGCTCATCTGTTCCCAGGAGCCAGTTCTTCCCTTCAGACCCAGTTCTTCCTATTTTTCTCTCTTGAGGTTTTCTGGACTTTTTTTTTTTTTTTTGCTCCCCAACCTGGCCTCACTCAGAAATCGAATAACCAGTGGCCCCCAGTTTCATGCTTGGTTGCTATGAGCCAGTCCTGACTACTCTCACAGCAAATCCCAACACAGGATCCTAATCATTGAAAAAAAAGAAGAGACAAAGGCCTTTGTAGGAGAAGATGAATAACTGAGCAGTGCTAAGGCTGTGGAGATGGTGAGGAATGAATGCTGTTGTAACAACGACAGTGGGTGAACAGTTACTGGATGCTTACTGCAGGCTACTTTTTAGGTGCTTTCCATATATTTGTTTAAATCTCCCAACAGTTCTATGAAGTAGGTAATATTATTAGCCTTCCTCCTTTGATATGAGGAAATTGAAAAGACACAAAATAAGTAACTTCATCAGAATCAACAGCTGGTGAGTGGTAAAACCAACTTTCAGACTCATGCCGTTTGGCTCAGACTCATGTTCCCAATCATCACCTGACTCAACCTCTTCTAAGTAATGCTTAGATCTACCTAAGAGAGGTAGACCTAAGGTTATTACTGATGTCTATGGAGGTTACTACTGATGTCTGTGGAGGGAGCCATAGGAGTTAAATTCCAGGTTGCTACCACAGGCTTTTGAGAAGACAGGGCTTCCACCAATCAAAAAAGAGCAACAGGAGGAAGAGACATTTTGCAAGATATGAGTCTGAACGTGTTGCTTTTGAAGTCCTGTGGGAGATCACCTGCAAATTGTTATGTTTGAGGATGTGGCGCTCAGGAAAGGAAGTTTGAGTTGGAAATATAGATTTTGGTAGTTGTCAGGATTGAGGTGGTAGTTAAAGCCATGGGAATGGGGACATCACTGCAGTCACCCAGGAAGAGTTTGCTGCCTGAGAAGGGAAGAGGGTCAAAGTCAAGAAGTAAGGATTCGGGTAGTTAATGAGACTCTGGGTGAGTACACTGAATGCAAAGAGTGAGAGGAGAGCAGAAGCATCAGGGAGCTTGACACAGAGGAAGCCAGGGCAGTGGATTCTTCCCTGAAGGAAGGGATTTAGAAGCAGAATTCAGTTCTGCAGGAACACGGGTTAAGGGCAGAAAGCAGTCACTGGACTTGAACATAGAAGGTCATTGGTAGGGACTTGGTGGAGGAGGCTGCGGAGGCGGTGGGGTTAAAAAAAAAAAAAAGAAGGTCATTGGTGCCCTTGCTAGAGTAGTTTTAGTGAAATAGTGAAAGCAGTGAGTTCCAGAAATATTTATATGTGTATATAATTATGTTTTTTTTTTTTAGGCATTTTTAAAACTTTTATTTTATATTGGATTCTAGTTGATTTACAATGTTATGTTAGTTTCAAGTATACAGCAAAGTGATTCAGTTATACATATAAATATATATGTATATATTCTTTTGTAGAATTTTTTCCCCATTTCGATCATTATAGAATATTGAGTAGAGTTCTCTGTGCTATGCAGTAGTTTAGACATTTCTTTTTATGATCTTAGAAGCAAAGGTCCATCTAGTCAAGGTTATGGTTTTTCCAGTGTTCATGTATGGATGTGAGATTTGGACTGTGAAGAAAGCTGAGCACTGAAGAATTGATGCTTTTGAACTGTGGTGTTGGAGAAGACTCTTGAGAGTCCCTTGGACTGCAAGGGGGTCCAACCAGTCCATCCTAAAGGAGATCAGTCCTGGGTGTTCATTGGAAGGACTGATGCTGAGGCTGAAACTCCAATACTTTGGCGGCCTCATGTGAAGAGTTGACTCACTGGAAAAGACCCTGATGCTGGGAGGTATTAGGGGCAGGAGGAGAAGGGGACAACAGAAGATGAGATGGCTGGATGACATCACTGACTCTATGCACATGGATTTGGGTGAACTCCGGGAGTTGGTGATGGACAGGGAGGCCTGGTGTGCTGTGATTCATGGGGTCGCAAAGAGTCGGACATGACTGAGCAACTGAACTGAACTGAACTGAAAGGGGGAGAGCAATAATAATGATAAGCCTTGAACAGAAAAATGACATGATTAGACAGATTACCAAGTATTCCTCTTGTGGATTTAAACATAGGCAGAGTTCAGTCATACCTAATGACCTTCATATTTTTTATGAAGTAGAAAGTAAGTGCATAGGACAGCGTGCTTGAGCCCAGATCAGTTGGGAATGCCTTCTAAGGAAATATTGGGCATGAGTTGTCTAAGAACCAAAAAGAAAGTGCTAAACAGAATTGAAGATTTGATTCCTTTTGGAAATCCCAAATTTCTAATGATGTCAGCCTGCATGGCTATATAATTTTCTTCAGCCCTACAGTCTAGGGGCAGAGAATACAGATGGTAGGATGTTTTAGAAAGGGCTGTTGTTTTTCAGTCATTAAGTCACATCTTGAGTCTTTTGCAATCCTATGGACTATAACCCACCAGGCTCCTCTGCCCTCCCAGGCAAGAATACTGGAGTGGATTTCCTTTTCCTTCTCCAGGGGATCTTCCTGGCCCAGTGATTGAACCCACGTCTCCTGCATTAGGAGGCATATTCTTTACCATTGAGCCACCAGGGAAGCCTCCTTAGAAAGGGTTCTATGTAAGAAAATGAGAACAAAAGTTTACAAGTGAATGACTCAAGGAATCAACTGTGGTTTTTATGGATGACAAGAATGAAATTAAAAAGCAGTTAATAGATGATAGGAAAATGGAGGATTCAAGGGCCTTAGAGACATCAGCAGGATTGAAGGGCAAGTGCAGTGAGAATTAGAAAGTAAAAGAGCTGGAATCAAGGCTTTGGCAGAGCAGAAGACATCACATTTGAGGTGTTCAGACTAAGGGAAGAACTCGGTGATAGAATGTAGGTAGGGTGCAGCTACCTAGGATTGGAAGCAATGTTAGCTGGGACTGAGAAGGTCAAAGAACTTATAAACTATTGTGCTGAGTCAGCTCTTCAAGAATGCTGAAATATCCCAGAGGGCAGGATGCAAGGAAGTACTAAGTGCTGATGGAAAATGGGTAAGTTAGGGCATCTCAGGAGTCTGTGTAGAATTATAGCCTCTTTCAGGCTTCACCCAGCACACCTCTTCTTTCCCACACCAAGATTACACTCTGCTTCCCTTGCTTCTTTACCTCGGGCCACACCCATTTTTGTGGAAGCTACCATACAACTGCACTCATTTCACATACTAGCAATGTAATTCTCCAAATCCTTCAAGCTAGGCTTGAACACTATGTGAACTGAGAACTTCCAGATGTACAAGCTGGATTTAGAAAAGGCAGAGGAACCAGAGATCAAATTGCCAACATCCATTGGATCAGAAAAAGCAAGGGAATTTCAAGAAATATCTACTTCATTGACTACATGAAAGCCCTTGTGTGGGTCACAATAAACTATGGAAAATTCTTAAAGAGATGGGAATACCAGACCACCTTACCTGTTTCCTGAGAAACCTGTATGTGGATAAAGAAGCAGCCGTTAGAACCAGACACGGAATAAACGACTGGTTCAAAATTGGGAAAGGAGTACCTCAAGGCTGTACTTACTTAATTTATATACAGAGTACATCATGCAAAATGCCAGGCTGGTTGACTCACAAGCTGGAATCAAGGTTGATGGGAGAAATATCAACAACCTCAGATATGCAGATGATACCACCCTAATGGCAGAAAGCGAAGAAAACTAAAAAGACTCTTGATGAGGGTGAAAGATCAGAGTGAAAAAACTGGTTTGAAACTCAACATTCAAAAAACTAAGATCATGGCATCCAGTCCCATTACTTCATGGCAAACAGATGGAGAAAAAGTGGAAACAGTGACAGATTTTCTTCTCTTGGGCTTCAAAATCAGTGTGGACAGTGACTGCAACCATGAAATTAAAAGACACTTGATCCTTGAAAGAAAAAGCTACAACAAATCTAGACACCATATTAAAAAGCAGAGACATCACTTTGCCAACAAAGGTCCATACAAAGCTATGGTTTTCCAGCAGTCATGTATGGATGTGAGAGTTGGACCATAAAGAAGGCTGAGCACTGAAGAATTTATGCTTTCAAATTATGGTGTTGGAGAAGACTCTTGAGAGTCCCATGGACTGCAAGGTGATCAAACCAATTAATCATAAAGGAATTAAACCCTGAATATTCACTGGAAGAACTGATGTTGAAGCTGAAGCTCCAGTCCTTTGGCCACCTGATGCAAAGAGCTGATTCACTGGAAAAGACCCTGATGCTGAGAAAGATTGAAGACAGGAGGAGAAGAATATGACAGAGGACAAGATGGTTGGACTTGTTTGGACTCAATGGACATGAATTTGAGCAAACTCCAGGAGAAAGTGAAGGCAAGGGAAACCTGGTGTGCTACAGTCCATGGGGTCTCAAAGAGTCAGACATGACTTAGAGACTGAAAAACAACTTCAACAACACCCATTCTATTACTTAAGACTTCTCCCCAAATCTGGGTACAAGATAAACCTCAGTCTTCCCATTTCTCACTCCCTGGTTCCCCTAAAAACAAGCCTATAGGTCCTTTTGGTTTTGAGAAATTCAGCTCCTGTTCAAGACTGCAAATTGCTGTCAGGAACTGAAGTAGAAGTGACAGATACCAAATATAGGAATCTGAACAGCTTCCAGAATCTTACACGATTCTCTCAGGCATGGTCTCTGGGGTGTAGTTTCTCACTCCTCTTTAGGAGACACAATAGAAGCCTCAAGAAACTTGCTTTTCCTATATTCCTAAGAGTGGGGCTCAACAAACGAAATCCCTTTGCTGAGGGCAGGCCAATCCTTCCCTGCTTATGTTATATAAGATAAAAATGAGAAATTTTCAAAATATAATAAACACTAATGTTCCCACAACTGAAATTAAACATAAATTAACACATTGCCATATTTGCTTCCAATGTTTACTTTTTAAAGAAATAAAACACTATGAATACAGGAGATGCTTCATCTGCATCCTTGCCCATCTCTCTATATCAGATTATCCGCTAATCTGAAGTTGGTGTAATTTCCATTCATGTTTTGTGCTTTGACTATGTATTTGTCTATAAATAAAACACATCTTTTGGTAACTCATTTTTTCATCACTTTTATGTTTTAGAGACTTGTGGATTTGGTTATATATGAATCAGGTGCATTCACTGAAATTTTTTATTGTACAGGATTTCACTGTGTGAATAAATCAGCTTATTAGTCCCCTGGTGAGGGGTGGTTTGTTTCTATTTATTCACTTTTACAAGCAGTGCTGCAGTGAGAATCCTTGCACATTGCCTTGTGCTTATTTGTTAGACATACCAATCTAGCCGGTCTATAGGATACATGCAAGAAAGGATATTGCTGTTTCTTATGTATGGTACATGCACACATGCTCAGCTGTGTCCGACTCTTGGCTCATGGAAAAGAGGATGATTTCTTTTCTTCCTTCCCA
Source organism: Bos grunniens (assembly GCF_055505025.1). NCBI lineage: Eukaryota > Metazoa > Chordata > Mammalia > Artiodactyla > Bovidae > Bos > Bos grunniens. Next base: position 27,113,242 of record NC_141179.1, read on the forward strand.
CAAGTTTAGGTAAAACTGTTACCTCCAGAACCATGGACAGAATCCATCCTGCGTTGTTTGTTGTGTAGTCTCTCAATCGTGTCTGATTCTTTGCAATCCTGTGGACTGTAGTCTGCCAGTCTCCTCTGTCCATGTGATTTCCCAGGCAAGAATACTGGAGTGGGTTGCCATGCCCTTGTCCAGGGAATCTTCCTAACCCAGGGATCAAATCTGCAACTCCTGAGGCTTCTGTATTTGCAGGCAGATTCTTTACCACTGAGCCAACTGGGAAACCCATATATTACTAACACAAAAAAAAATAAAATTGATTTCTGTATATATTTTGTATGCTTCAATATTTCCAGACTCACTAATGAGTTCTAGTAGCTTTTTTAGTAGATGCCGTCAGAGTCTCTACATAGGTGATAACATCATATATAAATATAGACAATCTTGTTTCTTCTTTCCAACTTGGATGTCTTTTTTTCTCTCTCTCTCTTGCTGTATTATCCTGGCTAGGACTTCTAGTTAAATAGAGGTAAAGAGAGTAAGCATCCTTGTGTTGTTCCCATTCTTAGAAGAAAAATGTCTAGTCTTTTGCCATTAAACACCATGCTAGCTGGGCTTCCCTGGAGGCTCAGCTAGTAAAGAATCTGCCTGCAGTGTAGGAGACCCAGGTTTGATCCCTAGGTTGGTAAGATCCCCTGGAGAAGAGAATGGCTACCCACTCCAGTATTCTTGCTTGAAGAATCCCATGTAGCCTAGCAGGCTACAGTCCGTAAAGACTCGCAAAGAGTCGGACATGACTGAGCACATGTACCATGTTAGCATGAGTTTTTCATGGATATTTTATGTCAAGTTGACTAATTTTCCTTCTGTTTCCGTATGTTTTTTTGGATTCTTACCAGAGGTGAATATCGTTGTTGTTCAGTCACTCAGTTTTGTCCAAGTCTTTGCAACCCCATGGGCTGCAGCACACCAGGCGTCCCTGTCTCAGTATTGGGACTTCGTCAAATGCTTTTAGTGTATCTTTTGAGATGATCATATGGTTTTTTTTAGTTTGTTAACATAAATGTATACTGATTGATTTTCAAATCTTAATTTCACCTGGCATGCATGAGATAAAACTTACTTGGTTATAATTTGCTTTGCTTTTTACAAATTATTGGGCTTAACTTGCTAAAGTATAAAGAATTTTTTACTTCATGTTCATAAAGCTGATACCAATATGTAGCTTTATTTCTTTGGATTATCTTTATACAGTTTTGGTATCATGTTAATGCTGACCTTGCAGAATGAATTGAGAAACATTCCCTTCTCTTCCACTTTTAAAAATATTTTATGTAGAACAGGTATTTTTAAGTGTTTGATAGAAGGAAGCCAATGCAGTCACCTAGGACTGAAGTTTTCTTTGTGGGAAGGTTTTTAATTGAATGACTTTAATAAGTACAGAGCTAGTCACGTTTTCTATTTCATCTTGAGTGAGCATTGATAGTTCTCATCTTTAATTATTTTTTTCATTTCATCTAAGTCATAGAATGTATTAGCATCAAGTTATTAATAATATCTCCTTATTATCTTTTTAATATCTGAAATATATTTTATTCCTAATATTGCTAAATTTGAGTCTACTCCCATTTTTGTCTATTCAGGCTGCTTCATTGATTTCTGTTCTGATCTTTATTATTTGCTTTTCTTTCTGTTGTATGAGTTTAATTTGCTGTTATTGTTTCTAGTTTCTTAAGGTGAAAGATGAGATCACTGGTTTGATGCCTTCTCCTTTTCTAACATAGGCGTTTAGTGCTATAAATTTCCCTATAGGCACTGCTTTAGCAGCATCCTACAAATTCCAGCTCTCGTGTTTTTGTTTTTATTCATTTCAAGATATTTTCTAATTCTTCTTTTAATTTCCTCTTTGACCCATGGGTTATTTAGAAGTAACCAAATATCTGGTGATTTTTTTCCAGATACATTTCTGTTGATGTCTACTGTAATGTTACTTTGAACAGAGAGTATATTTTGTATATGGTGAATTCTTGTACATTTTTGTGCTTTTATGGCCTAGAATATGGTCTATCTTGTGAATTACCCCTTGGACACTTCAAAAGAATCTGTGTTTTGTTGTTTGAGGGCAATGTGTCCTGTAATTGTCAATCAGGTCAATTGGATTGATAGAGTTATTCTGGTCTTCCATGTTTTTACTGAGTTTCTGTCTATTTGACCTATTAATTATTGAGAGAGTGGCATGAAAAACTTTTGAGTGTTCTCTGTGTAGATGTCTCCTCTTTAATGCTCTTTCTTACTAACTCTAGTCCCTCTGGCCTCAAATTCTCAGCTCCATCTTCTCAGGGAGTACCCTCTCCTTGCCTGGATACTCAAAGCAGTAAGCTAGTGCAACATGTGACCACTGGGCTCAGGTCGTTTCTTTCCTGTTTCTTTGAAATCGCTGTGATTTGTTGCCTGATGCCCAGTGTTTAGAAAATGGATGTTTCAGATATTTTGTCAGTCTTTTTGACTGTTTCAGGTGGGAGAGTGAATGCAGTTTCTAGTATTCCACCTTGACAAAATGCAGACAACCTATATGTATGCCATTCCTTTGTTTCTGCTTGCCTTATTGCAGTGGCTGAGACATTCAGTATAACATAAAATAGAGGTGGCAACTGTGGTTATGTTTAATTCATCTGCAGCTGAAGGGGAGAAGTATTCAGTATTTCACCATTAAGAAACATGTTAGCTATGAAATTTTCGCAGATGACTTTTGGAGGTTAAGGAAGATTTCCTCTGTTTTTAGTATGCAGAGAGTTATTAATTTTTCATAAATGGCTGCTGAATTTTATCAGATGCATTTTCCTGCATGTATTGAGGTGATTTTTTTCTCAATCTGTTATTTTAGTGAATTACCTTCATTAATTATCAAATGATAAACCAATTCTGTATTCATGATGTATTATTCCTGTTATCTGTTGCTAGGTTCAATTTGCTAATATTTTATTAATGACTCCTATTGGTCTGTAGGGTATTTTTCTCTTGAAGTCTTGACTGGTTTTCTGTATCAGGATTATTCTGCCTTATAAAATGAACTGGGAAGTTTTCCCTCTTATAAGTTTTCCCTCTTATTCTGAGTCTTAGAATATTGGCATTACTTTTTCCTTGAATATTTGTTTAAATTCACCTGTGAAATGTCTGGACTTGAGAGTATTATTTGTGGGAAAGCTTTTAATTACAAGTTTAATTTCTTTAGTAAATAGCTATTATTAAATATAATTAATTTATTTAAACATAACAGATTTTCTATTCCATATTGGGTCAATCTGGTAATTTTTAATCTTTTAAATTTTTTTTCATTCATCTAAGTATTCAGTTAATTAATAATTTTTCTTTCGGCATCTGTAAGACCTGTACTGTTGTCCTTTCTTTCACACCTAATGTTGTTAATTTGTGTCTTTTCTTATTTTCTCAATTTGTCTAGCTAAAGATTTGTCAATTGCATTGGTTTTTTAAAAGAACCACTGTTCTGTTTCTTGAATTTTTATCTTTTGTTTATCCATTTCCTATTTCATTGATTTCTACTCTTATTTTTAGTATTTCCTTTCTTCTCCCCTCTGTAGGGCTAATTTGGTCACTTTCTCCCTTGATTCTTTCAGCTAGAAGCTGAAATAATTTATTTCAGACTTTCCTTCTTTACTAATTTAAGTATTTAAAGATATATATTTCCCTCAAAGGATACTTAAGCAGTATTCCACAGTTTGTAAATGTTATTTTATTGAGGTCTCATTTATACACCACAAAATCGATATTTTATTGGTATACAGTTGTATGAATTTAAAAAATTTGTATAGTCATGTAACATCACCTGATCAATATATAGAATGTTTCAGTCACCTCAGAAATTTCCCTTGTGCCTATTTATAGTTAATCTTCCTCCTCTACCTTCAGCCCCTGAAAATCACTGATCTGTTTTCTGTCTCTGTAATTTTTGTTCTTTTCCAGAATATCTTAAAAAATTATAGAGCATGCATTTTTTTGAGGTTACCCTCTTTCACCTAGCATAATGCCCGAGAAATTCTCCCATATTAACATGTGTGTCAGTACTTGATTTTTACTTTAAGAAGTGCTGTATGATAGGACTATACCACAATTTATTTATGCATTGACCAGTTGGACACTTGTGTTGCTTCTGGGTTTTGTTGATTATTAATAAAGCTGCTGCAAACATTTAGATACAAGTTTTTATATGAACTATACTTTTTAATGTATTTGGGTAATACTTAGCAGTGAAATTACTGGCTTGTACGCTATGTGTCGTTGTTTTTCAGTGACCCAGTCATGGCTGACTCTTTGCAACCCCATGGACTGCAGCACGCCAGGCCTCTCTGTCCTTCACCATCTCCTGAAGTTTGCCCAAGTTCGAGTCCATTGCATCGGTGATGTCATCCAGCCATCTCATCTTCTGATGCCCTCTTCTCCTTCAGCCCTCAATCTTTCCCAGCATCAAGGACTTTCCCAATGAGTCAGCTGTTTGCATCAGATGACAAAAATACTGGAGTTTCAACTTCAGCATCAGTCCTTCCAGTGAGTATTCAGGGTTGATTTCCCTGAAGATGGACTGACCTGATCTCCTTGCTATCCAATGGACTCTCAGGAGCCTTCTCCAGCACCATTGTTCAAAAGCATCAATTTTTGGATGCTCCGCCTTCTTTACGATCCAGCTCTCACAACTGTACGTGACCACTGGGAAGACCATAGCCTTGACTATATGGACCTTTGTTGGCAGAGTAATGTCTCTGCTTTTCAACACACTGTCTGGGTTTGTCATAGCTTTCCTGCCAAGAAGCAAATGTCTTCCAATTTCATGGCTGCAGTCATCATCTGCAGTGATTTTAGAACCCAAGAAGAGGAACTCTATCACTACTTCCACATTTTCCCCCTCTATTTGCCATGAAGTAATGGTAAGTGAATGTTTAACTTAGTACCAAAATGCAAACTATTTTCCAAAGTTGCAATACCATTTTGCCTTCCTAACCAATGGATGAGAGATCCAGTTGCTCCATATCCTCCTCAATAGCACTTGGTATTGTCAGATTTCATTCCTTTCTAAATGAAAGCCATTTTAATAGGTAGTGGTATCTCTGTGGTTTTAAATTGCCTTCCTGTTATGTCGACGGAGAAGGCGATGGCACCCCACTCCAGTACTCTTGCCTGGAAAATCCTATGGACAGAGGAGCCTGGTGGGCTACAATCCATGGGGTTGAGAAAAGTTGGACATGACTGAGCGACTTCACTTTGACTTTTCACTTACATGCATTGGAGAAGGAAATGGCAACCCACTCCAGTGTTCTTGTCTGGAGAATCCCAGGGATGGGGGAGCCTACTGGGCTGCCGTCTATGGGGTCGCACAGAGTGGGACACGACTGAAGAGACTTAGCAGAAGTTATGTAGAGCATATTCAGGTTCTTTTTTTTTTTTTTTTTTTGCCATCTGTGGGCTTCACTGGGCTCAGTGGCTCAATGGTAAAGAACCCACCTTCCAGTGCAGGAGATGCAGGTTTGATCCCCTGGTTGGGAAGATCCCCTGGAGAAGGAAATGGCAACCCACTCCAGTATTCTTGCCTGGTAAATCCCAGGAACAGAGGAGCCTGGAAGGCTATAGTCCACGGGGTCGCAGAAGAGTCAGACATGACTGAGTGACTAAACAACAACATTTGCCATCTGTATCTCATCTTTGGCATTGTTGTTGTTAAGTCACTAAATCATGTCAGACTCTTGTGACCCCATGGGCCAAGGTGTAGATTGAGATGTTTCTGGTTTTGTTTTTCATGTGGATATTCAATTGTTCCAGTAACATTTATTGAGAATACTAACTTTGTTTCTTTAAATGGCATTGAAACTTTGTCAAAATCTGTTGGCCATAAATTTTGAGTCTATTTCTGGATTCCCCAACCTGATTCATTGATCTGTATTTCTATATTTTTTACTTATATAGATCAAGACTGCATGATCTTGATTACTTAGTGCTTTATAGTAAGCCTTATAAAAGTCTTTTGTAAGTCCTGAAATTTTGTTCTTTCTCAAAATTGTTTTTATTACTCTAAGGATATTACTTGTTTATGACTGCACAACAGTTTACCCAAAATGTAAAAGTTTTAAAAAGTAAACATTTATTATCTCACAATTTCTGTGAGTCAGAAATTCAGAGAAGCTTAGCTGGATTTTTCCAGATAAGGTTCTCTCATAGGTTGCAGTCAAGATGTTACCCAGAGCTACAATCATCTGAAGGCCTGGCTGGATTAGAAGGGTCATTTCCAAGTTCAGTTACATGGCTGTTGGTTAGAGACTCCAGTGAGGGCCTCACCACAAGGGATTCTCCTTAAGTTTGTTCACACATGGCTGCTGACTTTCCCCAAGGTCAATGGAGAGAAAGGGAATGTGTGAGGGAGAAAATAAAGAAAGTGACATGATGCCTTCTGTAACCTACTCTCAGAAGTAACATACAATTATTTCTGCCACATTCTATTGGTCACACAGACTACTCTGAATACCAGAATTATTGGAGGCCATTTGGGAGGCTAGTTACCACACCAGGTCCTTTGCCTATATATACCAACTTGCTGATGTCTCAGTTCAGTTCAGTTGCTCAGTCGTGTCCAACTCTTTGTGACTCCATGGACTGCAGCATGCCAGGCTTCCCTGTCCATCACCAATTCCCAGAGCTTGCTCAAACTCGTGTCCATTGAGTCAGTGATGCCATTAACAAACAAACAAAAACAAAACCCCTTAGTAGATTCAAATTCCATTGAATCTGTAGATTGATTTTGGAAGAACTCACTTCTTCTCAATGTTAACAATATTGAATTCTTCCAAAGTATGAACACATCTCTCCATTTATTTAGGTCTCCCTTGATTCTTCTCATCATTGTCATGATGTAAAGCAACATTGTTTTACAGTTTTCAGCATAGAAATCTTACATACATATAATAAGATTTTACTTTTGTGTTGTTAGTATGTATGAAATTCCTTTTATAAGTTTAAACTTCCACTGGTGCATTGCTAGGATGTAGAATACAACTGATTTTTTTAAAATTATGCTGCAAACTTATAGCATTCGCTTATTAATTCTAATAGATTGTAGATTTTATAGATTTCTTTAGGATTTTCTACATAATCATGTTATCTGCAAAGTACAAGATTTTTACTTCTTTCCTTCTAATCTGTATGCCTTTTGTTTCTTTTTCTTGCTTTATCACACTGATGAAGACCTCCAGCACAATGTTTAGTAGGAGAAATATCCTGTAATATTCTATTTTGTCAAATATATTATCATTTGGCCACATGATGCTGTGATCACTCACCTAGAGCCAGACATCCTGGAATGTGAAGTCAAATGGGCCTTAGGAAGCACTGCTCCCAGTAAAGCTAGTGGAGGTGAGGGAATTCCAGCAGAGCTATTTCAAATCCTGAAAGATGATGCTGTGAGAGTGCTGCACTCAATATGCCAGCAGATTTGGAAAACACAGCAGTGGCTACAGGACTGGAAAAGGTCAATCTTCATCCCAATTCCCAAGAAGGGCAGTACTAAAGAACGTTTAAACTACTGGACAACTGCCCTCACTTCCCATGCTAGTAAGGTTATGCTCAAAAGCCTTCAAGCTAGACTTCAGCAGTACTTGAATTGAGAACTTCCAGATGTAAAAGCAAAGGAACCAGAGATCAAATTGCCAACATTTGTTGGATCATAGAGAAAGCAAGGGAATTTCAGAAAAACATCTAATTCTGTTTCATTGACTATGCTCTAGCCTTTGACTGTGTGGATGTGATCCAACCATCTCGTCCTCTGTCGTCCCCTTCTCCTCCTGCCTTCAATCTTTCCCAGAATCAAGATCTATTCTAATGAATCAGATCTTCACATCAGGTGGCCAAAGTATTGGAGCTTCAGCTTCAGCATCTGTCCTTCCAATGAATATTGAGGGTTGATTTCCTTTAGGATTGACTGGTTTGATCTCCTTGCAGTCCAAGGAACTCTCAAAAGTCTTTTCCAACACCACAGTTCAAAAGCATCATTTCTTCGGTGCTCAACCTTCTTAATGGTCCAATTCTCATATCTGTAGTTGACTGCTTGAAAAACCATAGCTTTGACTAGACGGACTTTTGTTGGCCAAGTAATGTCTCTGCTTTTTAATATGCTGTCTAGGTTTGTCATAACTTTTCTTCCAAGGAGCAGGAGTGTTTAATTTCATGGTTGCAGTCACCATCTGCAGAGATTTTGGAACCTAAGAAAATAGTCTGTCTCTGTTGCCATTGTTTCCCAATCTATTTGCCATGAAGTGATGGGACTGGATGCCATGATCTTCATCTTTTGAATGTTGGGTTTCAAAAATGTTAGTCAGTCCTAAAGGAAATCAACCCTGAATATTCATTGGAATGACTGATGCTGAAGCTGGAGCTACAATACTTCGGCCACCTGATGCAAAGAGCCGACTCTTTGGAAAAGATCCTGATGCTGGGAAAGATTGCGGGAAGAAGAGGGTATCAGTGGATGAGATGGTTGGATGGCACCACCGATTCAATGGACATGAACTTGGGCAAACTCTGAGAAATGGTTAGGGACAGGGAGGTCTGGCATGTTGCAATCCATGGGGTTGCAAAGAGTTGGACATGACAGCGACTGAACAGCAACAAAAAATTATCATTTTTATATATTGCTGAATCAATGCTAGTATTTTATTAAGGGGCTTTATATCCATGTTCATGAGGAGTATTAATCTGTAGGTTATTTTTTCTTTTTTAGTTTTTCTTTGTTTGGTTTCTTTTTTTTGGTCTTTGGTTTCAGTATCAGGGAACTGCTGACCTCATAAAATTATTTGTAAAGTGTTTTCTCCTTTCATCTTCTGGAGGAGTTTTTGCAGAATTTGTATTTTTTTCCCCTTCAATGTTTAGTTCGAATTAATCAGTAAAATCATCTGAGTCTAGAGTTTTCTTTTTGGGGAGTTTTATAAACAAATTCTACTTCTTTAATAAATATAGAGCTATTCAAGTTATCTGTTTTTTCTTGAGTGAACTTTGCTAATCATGGAATGTGTCGATTTCTTTTATGTTTCCGAGTTTATTTTCATAACAGTTCAAACCTTCCTTTATTATCATTTTAAGGTCTGTAGGATCTGCATGACGTTTCCTCTTTCATTTATGATATTGTTCTTTTATATCTTTCTTTTGTCTTTGATCAAGTTTGGCTAGAATTTTTCAATCTTATTGATTTTTACAAAGAACCATCTTTTGCATCTTTTGATTTCATTGTTTTTTTTCCCCTCTATTGCTTTCTGTTTTAAATTTTATTTATTCCTGGTCTCATGATTATTGTTTTCTTTCTCCTTTTTGCTTTGTTTAATTTTATATTCTAATTTGGTTTCTTAAAGTGAACACTAGGGTAATTTAGTTGAGATTTTTATTATTTAATACAAACATTTAATGCTATAAATTTCCCTCTAAGCATTTGCTTTATCTGCAAGTTACATTTTAATTTTTATTAAATAAAAAAATGTTTACTAATTTCCCTTGTGGCTTTCTTTTGATGCAACTAAATATCCGATATATTTGAAAGTATATTGTTTAAAATTTTATTATGTGGGGATTTTCCAGATATCATTCTATTATTGAATTCTATTTTAATTTCATTATGGACAGAGAACATACTTCTCATGATTTTACTTCTTTTATATTATTTGCTTTTATCACTTTTGTGGTCTATTTTAATGAACATTCCAGGTACACTTGTAAAACACATGTATTCTGTTGTTGGGAAGGATGCATAAATGCCAAGTTAATAATTAGACAATTAAAATAGATTGTGCTAGTTAATAACGCTGTTCAGAGCACCTATTCTTGCTAATTTTTTTGACTATTCGTTCTATTAATAAGGACAGAAAAAGGTCTTTAGTATAATTTTTGACTTCTCTCTTTCTCCTTTCAGTCCTATCAGTTTTGCTTTATGTATTCTGAAACATATTCTTAGACAAATAACATTTAGAACCATTATGTCCTCTTGATAAACTGATCTCTTCATTATTATTTAATGTCTCTATTCCCTGTAATATTCTATGTTTTGAAGTCTCTTTGGTATCAGTATAGCCACTTAACCTTTAAATAATTATTTTCATAATACCACATTTTTCATTGTTAAATTTCAACTTGTTGTTGTTGTTTTGGTTGCTAAATTGTGTCTGATTCTTTTGCAACTCCATGTACTGTAGCCCACCAGGTCTCTCTTCATGGGATTTCCCAGACAAGAATACTGGAATGGATTGCCATTTCCTTCTCCAGGGAATTTTCCTGACCCAGGGATCAAACTAGCATCTTCTGCATTGGCAGGCAGATTTTTTTACCACTGAGTCATCTGGGAAACCCAAATTTTAACTGTTCTATATCTTTGTACTTAAATTGGATTTCTTATAAAGAGCATACCACTTAATCATCCATTTTTTAATCCAGTTTGAGAATCTCTGCCTTTCAGTTGGAGAGTTTACTCTTAATGTATTTGGTTGAGTTTAGATTTACATGGTGGCTCAGACGGTAAAGCATGTGCCTGCATTGTGGAAGACCTGGGTTCAATCCCTGGGTTGGGAAGATCCTCTGGAGAAGAAAATGGCACCCCACTCCAGTACTCTTGTCTGGAGAATCCCATGGATGGAGGAGCATGGTAGGCTACAGTCCACGGGGTCACTAAGAGTCGGACACGACTGAGCGACTTCACTTCACTTACTGTGTTGCTCTTTGTTATCTAGTTGTTCTATCCATTCTTTGTTATTTCTTCCACTATATGGACCTTTTAAAAATTTTAACTTTTTATTAATTGAGTACTTTTTATGTTTTCATTTTATCTCCTGTTGTGGAGAATTGGTTATATTTTTATATTTTTTAATGATTGCATCATGGTTTGCAGCATACATTCTTATTAATAGCTTATCACAATCTATCTACTGTCATATCATATTATGTCACATATAAATAAGAATCTTGAATCATTAACCACATATAAGTAAGAATTCCATTTTTCTCCTCCATTCTTTATGTTTTTGTTGCTACATATTTTAATCAGAGACATTACTTTGCCAACAAAGGTCCATCTAGTCAAGGCTATGGTTTTTCCAGTGGTCATGTATGGATGTGAGAGTTGGACTGTGAGGAAAGCTGAGCGCTGAGGAATTGATGCTTTTGAACTGTGGTGTTGGAGAAGACTCTTGAGAGTCCCTTGGACTGAAAGGAGAGCCAACCAGTCCATCCTAAAGGAGATCAGTCCTGGGTGTTCATTGGAAGGACTGATGTTGATGCTGAAACTCCAATACTTTGGCCACCTGATGGGAAGAGATGACTCATTTGAAAAGACCCTGATGCTGGCAAAGATTGAAGGCAGGAGGAGAAGGGGATGACAGAGGATGAGATGGTTGGATGGCATCACCGACTCAATGGAGATGAGTTTGAGTAAACTCCAGAAGTTGGTGATGGACAGGGAGGCCTTGTGTGCTGCAATTCATGGGGTCGCAAAGAGTCAGACGTGACTGAGCAACTGAACTGATAACTGATTTTAATCTTTCATGTTACAAATCCCAAAATAAAGCATTATGTTTCCTTATACAATCAATGATAGTTAGAACAAATTAAGTGAATAAAAATATTACATTACCTCCATAATTGCTATGTCCAGCACTCTACATTCCTTTATGTAAATCTGTTTCATTAACTGTCATTTTTCTTTTCGGCCCATTTCTCTTGACTCATTTTTCTTCTTCCATTTAGGGCCACATTTTCATGATTCCTCACATGTCTACTAGTTTTTAATTCACTGTTGGAAATGGTGAATCTTATATTGTTCAGTTCTGGGTTTTGTTGTATTCCTATAAAATTATGGGATTTTATTTGACAATTAAGTTACTTGTGAATCAGTTTGATCTCTTTAAAGCTTGTTTAGGAAATTTTTTAAAAGACAGAGAAATGTTAGTGAGAGGTAAAGAAACTCTTAAACAGTCTTAGGAGGGTAGAGATTGAAAGTAAGTGGGCAATACACATTGTAAACTGAAATGTGAAAACACTTTAGACTGAGAAAATACCTGTACATTTAATTTATGCCCCTAGTGAACCATGACCCTTTTGGTGTCCCTCCTAAGTTTTCTGTGTAAGCAACAAAGTCCCTCCATTCTGGCCAGCGGGAACTCAGATGATTCCTGGACTTGTGTGAACTCTGTAAACTGTTCTTGGCTTGTAACTGTCCCCCGCTCCCCACCCCCCAGAAGCTGATCTTTGTCCAGTCTTCAGGAGTTTCATGTTGTACCTGTGAGGAATGGTTTTCAGTCAACAATTCAAGGGAATTCCTATGCTGATTCATGGGGTTCTTTATCTGTGTATCTTCCCCTCTCCAATATTCTGCCCCAGGAACTCTCGCCACTTCAGTTTTGCTGGACTCTGACATCTGACTTCTCAACTTATTGGGACCATCAGGTCATTTTGGTCTCCATTCCCTGCAATATCTAGAAATTGCTTCAAGGCAGAAAGGATGGTGGGGTTCACTTGTTTGGCTTCCTTCTTTCAGGGATTACAGTACAGCATGCCTCTTGTTCAAGATCAGAAAAACGTTGTTTCACTTATCTGTCCAGTTTTCTATTTGTTCACCTTAGGAAGCCAAGTCTGGACACTCATACTCCTTTAAATCCAGAGTGGTTATTGCTTGATTATGTGTTCACATTTCACTTTACAATGTGTATTGCCCATTTACTTTCAATCTGTACCCTCCTAGGAATGTTTAAGGGTTTCTTTAGCCCCGACTAACATTTATCTTTGTAAATCAAATAGATTTCAAGTTACATCTGATTTTTAAAGTTTGTATTTTATGATTACTAGTGAGGATAAGCACCTTTGCTTCATATGATTTTTTAAATATAAATTTTCCCTGTTTATATGCTTTGGCCGTGGTGACCATGGACTCTTGCTTATCTGACACAGTCCTAGTGTATATGTAAGATGCATAAACAGCATTCGACATAGAATATTATTGTGCTTATTGATTTCTGGATTGAATTGTACTTTTCATTGTTCTATTCCTAGATTCATTTTCCTGCTTTCTCTTGCTTTGATTTGATTGATTACATTTCTTTTAATTTTACTTCTTTTATGTAGTATTTTTCTCCGTGTGTGTGTGTGTGTGTGTGTGTGTTTAGCTTTAAATTTTTAACATGCTTGCTGACTTGGAAAATGTAAACTTAATCAATATTTCTATCCTCTTCCTGAACAAAACAAGAATGTTTGAACATTTCAGCTTCAAACTATTATGCTCTGTTTTACTTGATATTATTGTCCACTATTATTTTCCACCTTGTTTTTCAAATCCCAAGTCAGATATTTTCATTATATTCATTTTATACAGTCAAGTTTTGCTTTATGTCACCCACAGGTTCACCAGTTTCTTTATTCACCATTACATTTTCCGTCTTACTCTTTCTTTATGGGCTCCATTCCTTTCTACGATTTTTCTCTCAGTGGGATCCCATGAGTTATAAACTCTCTTAATCTTTGAGTTTTTTAAAGTTATCTTTATTTTTCCTTCACTTTATTTTTACTTCACTTGGATCAGGATGGAAGCTGGGGTTGGGAGTTATTTTTCCTCAGCATTTTGAAGACTTGTTCCATTATCCTTTGGGTTAAATATTGCCATTGAGAAGTCTGCTGCCCAAGTAATTATTGTTTGTCTACACAAAACCATCTTCTCTGTTTTGTTTTTGACTTTTGTGTTCAGCAGTTTCACTATGATATGTTTAGTTATAGATTTTTAAATTTATTCTACCTGCACAGTATGCCTTTTTAAAAACACAATTAATCAAGTTTGTCCAGTTCTGGACAGCTTTCTTCTTATGCATGCTCAATTATTTTCTTCTAAAAATTCTATTAGGCATTTATGGTGGCTCTAATTCCATTCTTTATTTTGACACTTTTCATATTTTCCATCATTTTCTCACATCATATTCTACTTTGGTTAAAGTCTCCTGATCCAACTTCTAATTCATCTTTTCTCTTGTTTCCAAAATGCTTCCATTGAGCCTTTAGTGCCAAAGGCTGTATTTTTAAAAATTTTATTTGGTTCATTTTAATACTTTTTCTGTCTTCATAGTGACTTATGCATGTATTAGAATCTACATTACTTTTTAAAAGTCTTCATTCATTTTAAACATACTTGTTTTGTATTATCTTTCAGACTGCTATCCTGTCAACTTTCTGATGCTCAAATATTCCTGCTGTTGGTGTTTGTAGATTCTCACTCATGGTAGACCATTTCCATGTGTCTGCCTCTGACTTCCCTAGGTCTTGGTTTCTTCTTTCATTTATTCCTTTTCTTTTCTTAAGATTTTAAGTTGTGCTTTACAAGATTGTTTTTACATAAATATCAAACATTTATAGCTTCTTTTAGTGGTGTAAGACTTTCAGGTTGTAATAATTTACCATCTTGCCAGAACCATAATCTCAGCTCTTCTTTCTTATTGACCATGCTTTCTATCATATTGGTAATCAAATGAAATAAAGGGTGTCACCTTGTCTTAACTGGGTCATTTCTATCTCTGCAAACTTCAAAATGAGATGCCAGCCATTTCCTTTGACATCTGATTTTACTTTTAGCAATGTTGTTTTGATTGTGGACATCAAAAACAAGCAAAAAATGGAAACAAAAGCTATGAAGTTTGGCAGGGTGCGGGGATTATTCCAAAGACACAGGGGCATCTTCGACCCTGGGGAGAAGGAGGAGCTGAGCCTCAGGATGGACTAGAAAGTTGTCCAGTGCCTAAGCAGGCTTTGTGCTGGATGTCCGGCCTCACTTCTCTCTGTGCATCTGCCTTAGCCTTCTCTACTTTCTTTCAGATTGGCTTTTCCTGCCTCACATGTACATGGCCAAATGTGGCTATCAGCTTCTTGACAACCCAGCTCACCAGTTTACTAGTCTTTGTTCAAAGGACTAGCTTGGGCTGAAACTAGTCTTTTGGTCTTCTTTCTCAACTCCTGGAGAGAGAAGACTGGATTAGCCCTGCTGGATCATGAGTCTATGCTGGTCCTCTCAAGTATGGACAATGAATGAGGACCATGTAATACAAACATAGCTTCTGGACCACACTCCTATGTCAGGCAGTAACCAAAGAATTGGGTGACCATGAATTGGTAAGACACCCCCCCAGAAGATACTTACTACATCCCTAAACAGAACTGTTCTCCTTTGCATCATTTCTCACAAACTGACCTGGAGGCTCATAGATAATAACAATGAAGAGAAGTAGAAAGGGGTCTTAGCAGATGCTGTGAGCCTCAAGTTGTCATGGGGCTTTTCCACATGAGAGGAAGAATAATGGTCTAGCAACAGAAATGGGGAAGTAGCTGAAAGTCGACTCTTTCAATCTCTACATTTTCTAGATGCTATAGAGTGAGTGGAGGATAAAAATCTCCCATTAAGAGGACTCTGGAGGAAGCCATGACCTCTGGGGTATCTGGGTTTTTATTAGAGCCAGAAGACAGAGAGTATTGGTGATGAATTTGAGCACACAAGATTCTTTTTTTTTTTTAACAATACAATAGGACTGAATGGGTTACAGAGGAAAAGACTGAAGGAACAGTAAACAGTGAGAGATCAACTGGCAGGTGGGGTGGGAGGCACAGAGCAGTGCAGGAAGAATTGTCAGGGGCACGTGAGCCGATGCTAAGCGAGGAAGCAGGGATGAGCGTGAGTGCAACTGTCGAGAGTTTGCCACCTGTTGAAGCTGGGGCTCAGGGGTCACTGGATTTCACTGTCTTTGAATGTATCTTGTATGTTCTTCCCCTTTCCTTTTAACGGTTCTGTTCATTAAGTTTTCATCAGCTTTCAGATGCAGCCCAGTTCAACATCCTTTGGCAGGCCTTCCTGGGGGCTCTTTAACCTCTCCTACCTCCTATGTTCCTTCTGGTCACACCATCCATGTGTTGACTCCCTGTGGACCACTTTGTGCTATTGTCCCAAGCTGCCACCTATTCCTATGTTATCATTTAACTAGCCATGGTTTCTGGTGTTTGGATTTACCAGTGAGCCTGGAAGAGCCGTGAGGGGGGAGCCTGTCTCGCCGTTCTTTGTACCTGCTGCAGCATGGCAGGTAGTGACCGTAACAAAGAAGATGAGCAGATGTTTAAGATGTATTTATACTAACTCTCTGGGTTCTTGTTTATGACCTTTGGCACATCACTCTGTGATGTTCAGTTTACTTAACTGTAAAGCAGAGATAATAATCTCCTCTTTCCATTCTTTTGCCTCTCAGTTGGTATTTCTTGAGCACCTACTCTGCATGAGGGTGAATGTGTGGAGTGAAAGCTTATTAACAGGACCACTAGAAGCATCAGATAAGATATTGGACATGAAAAATGCCATGAAAAGCAAGAAGCACTTACAAAGGAAAGGCATGATTTAAACATTCACTTTTAGACATTGGAACATTAACTAAATAATTTTCTAAGCTCCCTCCTGAGTTTCTTTAGCACTCTGAGTCTACAGTACCTGTATTATAGTACTTATTGCATTGTGTGATAGTTATTTGTATATATTTCCATCTCTGCCCCAGACTGTGAGCTTCAACATTGAATCCCCGGTACTTAGCACAGTGCCTGCCACATAATAGGTCTCAATAAATATTTTAAATAAATTAATGAGTGAAAGAAAATCAGCCTGAAAGCATGCTCAGCCTATAAAAATGCATTCAGACAGTAAGCATACTGACAAGAAGTCTGTCCTGAGAATCTTGTGGAGAGGTTTACAAAGAAAAAGAAAAAGTATAGATTTTGCCCTGGAGGAGCTTATAAATGGAATAGAGAAGCAGAGAACATGCATCTGAAAATGCCTTAGATGATTTATCAAATTACCTAAAAGTAGTTGTATTTTTCAACTAGGACACAGACAATGATGGATTTCAGAATAAAAGGCAAGAGGGGTTAATCAGGAGGAGCTTTTGTGAGAAACAGGGAATTATATAGGGAGGCACTGACAATATAAACAAAATTTACAGTCTACTACTTCATGGATGGAGGGATTACGTGGACCACTGGTGATTTGCAAGGGTATTTAAGAGCTCTAGAGTCATAGTGTTTGTGGGAGATGCTCTGTCCCTCTGTTGGACACACATACATGCACACACACACACACACACACATGCATCTCTGTGGCTATAGTGGTGTGGTGATGGGCTTGAAGTGCTTCCTTTCTCTGGAGGGAAATCCTCTGCCCTCAAGTGCTTCTTTCTTTGCTTTCCCGTCGGCCCTTTGAAGGTAGCAGCTTTGCAGTTCTCAAGAGCTCTCTCAGGACAGGGCCTGCTCTGCAAGTGCCACCACTTCCAGGATGGAACACAGAACTCATTGGTGATGAGTCTTTGTTTCAATGCCTTTGATCATCTTAGGAACAGGTAATTTGAGTAAGTCAGCAAAGGGCAGAGCCGGTTGCAATATTTGAGCCACAAGCTTGACAATAATGAGGAACAGGACTTCTTCTCTGGTGGTACAGTGGATAAGAATCCAGCCGCCAATGCAGGGGACATGGCTTTGGCCCCTGGTCTGGGAAGGTCCCACATGCCTTGGGAAAATTAAGCCCATGCACCGCAACTACTGAACCCAAACTCTAGAGCCTGGGCTCCACAACAAGAGAAATCACTGCAATGAGAAGCCCGAGCACTGCAACAAAGAGTAGTGCTTGCTGCAACTAGACAGAGAGCCTGCAAGCAGCAGTGAAGACCCAGCACAGCCAAAAACAATAAATAAATACTTTTTAAAAAAAGAATAATGATGAACCAGCCATACAAAGAACTAAGGCAAGGCCATTCCAGGCAAAGAAGTGTGAAGTGTAGGTGCAGAAGCTTCTGCGGAGCTTGAAGGTGTGCACATGTGCTCACTCACACACCTGAGCACACACGCATATGTGTGCACATGCACACACACAAACACACACGGGAATTAGAGCTTTTCAGGAATCAAGATAGAAGACAGTGAAGGCCAGATCATGCAGGCTCAGTGCCCCATAGTGATGCACTGGGATTTTATTCCAGGGGCAATAGGAAGCTGGGAGTGATGTGACCCCATAAGAAAGACTTAGTACCTAGCCTGTGTCATGGGAGATGGCAGCTTTTGTGCTATACCAAAGCCTTTGACTGTGTGGATCACAATAAACTGTGGAAAATTCTGAAAGACACGGGAATACCAGACCACCTGATCTGCCTCTTGAGAAATCTGTATGCAGGTCAGGAAGCAACAGTTAGAACTGGACATGGAACAACAGACTAGTTCCAAATAGGAAAAGGAGTATGTCAAGGCTGTATATTTTCACCCTGTTTATTTAACTTCTATGCAGAGTACATCATGAGAAACGCTGGACTGGAAAAAGCACAAGCTGGAATCAAGATTGCCAGGAGAAATATCAATAACCTCAGATATGCAGATGACACCACCCTTATGGTAGAAAGTGAAGAGGAACTAAAAAGCCTCTGGATGAAAGTGAAAGTGGAGAGTGAAAAAGTTGGCTTAAAGCTCAACATTCAGAAAACGAAGATCATGGCATCCGGTCCCATCACTTCATGGGAAATAGATGGGGAAACAGTGGAAACAGTGTCAGATTTTATTTTTGGGGGCTCCAAAATCACTACAGATGGTGACTGCAGCCATGAAATTAAAAGACGCTTACTCCTTGGAAGGAAAGTTATGACCAACCTAGATAGCATATTGAAAAGCAGACACATTACTTTGCCAACAAAGGTCCGTCTAGTCAAGGCTATGGTTTTTCCTGTGGTCATGTATGGATGTGAGAGTTGGACTGTGAAGAAGGCTGAGCGCTGAAGAATTGATGCTTTTGAACTGTGGTGCTGGAGAAGACTCTTGAGAGTCCCTTGGACTGCAAGGAGATCCAACCAGTCCATTCTGAAGGAGATCAGGCCTGGGATTTCTTTGGAAGGAATGATGCTAAAGCTGAAACTCCAGTACTTTGGCCACCTCATGTGAAGAGTTGACTCATTGGAAAAGACTCTGATGCTGGGAGGGATTGGGGGCAAGAGGAGAAGGGGACGACAGAGGATGAGATGGCTGGATGGCATCACTGACTCGATGGACGTGAGTCTCAGTGACTCCGGGAATTGATGATGGACAGGGAGGCCTGGTGTGCTGCGATTCATGGGGTCGCAAAGAGTTGGACATGACTGAGCGACTGATCTGATCTTATCTGTTCAAGGTCTTAGTCGTGGTACAACTTCCCATACAACCCCAGCCTTTCATCTCTCCCAAACCATGGAAATTGCCATGTGGAGAGATGGTCCATGATCCTCAAAGGCTGCCTTAAGATACGTCAAACTGCAAAGCCCAGAAATTCGAAACTACTTCTCTCTTTTGGGGACCTTAAAAAAAGCCAGTGAGTGGATGGAAGATGGATCAAAACTCTTTGTCTCGCCAGGGATCACCAAAAATCATTGAAGTCACCTTGGAATTATTTCAGACATACCAGCGCCCCTTCTCCATTGAAATATTCCTGAGAAGCATCTTGTTTGTTGGCATATTCCATTATTTTCCTCTCTGGGAACTTTCTATTATCCCATACTCTTTCCCTGATGACTTAGCCTAACTCTTTCCTCACAAACAAGAATGTCTGATCAAGAACACATCTTAGAGAATATCTCATCCAATCCATTTGGTTTGTAAATGGGAAAGCGGAGAGTCAGAGAAGGCGAGTGACTTGATAAAAACCATAAAATCCACGTCTTTAGGTTTTAGTCTTTTCCCCTTCAGTATACTTAGCTAGCATGAAAGAAGACACCTTGATTCAGAAAAAGAGCCCGCCCCCCCCAACCCTTCCCCCCATTTCAGTTTGCCAGCACAGAGAGTCTGGGAAGTGAAAACAGAATAGCCGTGATTCACCCATTATCTCCTTAAGCTCCAGATTCTATAACTCAGAACTTCCAAAATAAGCAGGAAGAGTGATCCTGGGGGCTGAAAATCTCATCAGTCTTTTCATATCTTCAGGAGGTTGAGGTTTTAGATAAAGGATCTTGGTGGTGATAGGGGTAGGGGTTGTTGACAGCAAGTGCATGCTCTTAATTCATGGGTGCCAAGTGGCCTACCTTGGGAACTGGGAAGCCAGGCTGCAGGGCAGGGGAGGGCCAGCTCTGTTTGAGGGGTGAAGGGGATGGGCCCTGGTAATCCAATATCCTCTTGGAGCCACTCAGTGCTCCAATCCAAATCCATCACTGCAAATGAACCTGGTGACAGGATTAAATATCCCCTAATTGCAGTCCCCCAGGGAGGGGCTGTGCCAGCTGTCTCTTCCACATGCCTAGCCCAGCAGATGGGAGATCAGATATCAAAGGGTCACTTCTGATGGCCCACGAGGGAGCCTGGGTCCTGGCCACCTGGGCCGAGTGGAAGGAGAAGAGGAGGGCAGATTGGGTGCTGTAATGGGTCTGAAAACCAGAATATTTAGTACCATCTGCCCCTCGGCATCTATATAGCAAGGTCTGCACTACTCCGTGGCTGCTGCTGCTTTGCCCTCTTCATTCACCAGGACAAGATTTGAGCCACTGCACCCTCTCCTCCTGCCCTCTGAAATTCACTGCAAGAAATGGATTTCTGCCTCAGAAAGCCTGATACACCCAAGGGCATGAGGAAGTCTACCTGCCTGGCCCCTGTTCCCAACTTGCTTCTCACTGCCTTAGAGGCAAAGATTTCTCATCATTCCTTCCAGACCTCTTGGAAAAGAGATTCTATAGGGTTGCCAAGTTATGTGTTTTTGCATCCTGGGTTTCAGTGAAGGGCAGGTTGTCCAAATTCCCTGAGGACCAGGAGAGAAGAAGAGGGACTTACTTTTGGGCTCAAGAAATGCACTTGAGCAGCAAGCAAAGTTCCAGGCCACAGGAGGCTTTCCTGGTACAGTTGACCAGACAGAAAACCTAGAGCAGAGGAAGAGCAGTGTGACTTCTGACAGGCTCTAGACTCTTCTTCTGAGACCTTCCCACTTGGGAGGCTCTGCTGTTGTCTCTCCTCCAGACGGTTCTCGCCCAAATCAGCTCCCACCTAAGGGTGCTGGCAGTTCTGTATGAATAAGATGCATTTTCATTGAGCTGAAATCATGATATTGTAAAATCAGCAGGAGCCAGGTACAAGCCAAGAACAGCTCTCCATCCAGGGATGGAGAGACCACAGGCAGAAAGAAGGCTTGTGTTCTGGGGCTCCAGCAAAAGCTAGAAACAGACATCGAAAGTAGTTCTTGGCCCACGATGAGAGGGCTGCAGAAGACGCCAGTGACCTTTGAAACAATGTGATTGTTGAGAAAGACAAGACCTCCACAGATGGGTCAGGACTCAAGTTGGTTTTCTCTAGGGCAGTGGGAGACCTCTGGGTATTCAGTCCCTGGACTTAGAAAAGGGTCTGATGCTGATCTAGCTCTGTCATTTTTTTTTAAGGATAGTCTTTTATAGTCTTAGAAATATGCTAAGAGCAAAGGTGACTAAGATAAATACTGTCTTCAACCCCAAGGATCATGCACCTGTTTGACTTAAGAAAGTTACGACATTGCTCCGAACTTCAACTTCATCATCCACCAAATGGAAGTTATCATATCTACCCTAGGTCCTTCTAAGTGTTGCTGAGAAGCTCACATGAGATGACCGAGGGAAAACTGCTCTGGAAAAGCTCTTTGGCAGGTGCTATAAAACTAAGCAGTATTTGGGAGTCATGCTTCAGCTCAGAGAACAATGTAGCTTTGTTGCCAGGGATCTGAGGCCTCCTTCCCTTTCTCCCCAGCTTACCCCTCCCCTTACTCTAAACAGAGACGTAGCCCAAAGAGAACAATCCCACGCTTGATGATAAAAGGCACAATGGGATTTCTGAGTGGTCCTCTGGGCTCACACACAGGGTCCCTGCAGTCCAGGATGCCAAACAAACCAGGTGACTTTGGAGGGAGGCGGCAGCTGAGCTATAGGCTAAGAACAAAAGACTTGGCCCATTTCCGCGTCTCTGCAGTGGTCATACACCAGCTGAGCATGTCAGTGTCTACTTGTGTCCCAGTTTTAGGAAAACCAGAAACCTGGAGTCTCGACAGAACTCTCCACCCCCTAAAAATGATAGAGAAGGATGATTCCTGATAATGATGTTTGGGGACTAGTAGTGTGTTCTCATATAGGCCAGTGGGCCCAAATGCTGGAATTACCTGGGAAATTAGTCGACATACAGATATCCAAATTCTACCATGAGAGATTCTGATTTTGAAAGTTTTGTTGATATAACCTCAGAAAGGATTCTGATCCACCGGAAAGCTTGAGAACCTCACATATAGACAATCTACCCACATCTTGCCTGCTTTTATTATATGCTCAGGATAGACCACAGAATAGATCCTTAGTAAATGTTTGTTTACTAAGTAAATAAATTCATTAAAATATATCCAAATACACTCAAGTAAAAAGCAACGCATGGCAAAAAACCATATTTTTTTTAATGGTTCAGAAATCTTCTAGGACCCACCTGTATCTGACTTTCTGACTCTCAGTTCTCAGGATACAAAACTGAGAAAACTTCATTAACTTTTTTGTGCTTTCTATTAAGTTTGTTCTGAATAAATGGAACTTTGCTCCCATTGGCGTAAGATAGAGCTTGATGTAAGAATGGTTTATCCTGTTCCTTCTTTCAAAATATTTTATTATTTTATTAATTCGTTATCAGTAATAATAACAATGTTGTTGCTGTTCAGCCGCCCACTTGTGTCCGACTCTTTGCAATGCCATGGACCATAACACTGCAGGCCTCCCTGTCCCTCACCATCTCCTGGAGTTTGCCTAAGTTCATGTCCATTGCATTGGTGATGCATTCAGCCATCTCATCCTTTGATGCCCTTTTCTCCTTCTGCCCTCAATCTTTCCCAGCATCAGGGACTTTTCCAATGACCCGGCTGTTCACATTAGGTGACCAAAATACTGGAGCTTCAGCTTCAGCATTAGTCCTTCCAATGAGTATTCAGAGTTAATTTCCTTTAAGATTGACTGGTTTGATCTCCTCGCTATCCAAGGAACTCTCAGGAGTCTTCTCCAGCATCACAGTTCGAAGGCATCAATTACTTGGTTCTCTGCCTTCTTTATGGTCCAACTCTCACAATAGTACATGACCGCTGGGAAGACCATAGCCTTGACTATACAGACCTTTGTCAGCAGAGTGATGTCTCAGCTTTTCAACACACTATAGTAAATGCTTTACTTCCATCATCTCATTTCCTCATTAGAGATCTTATGAAAGACATAGGGAATTATTATCCCCACTTAACGAGTGAAAAAGCTAATGCATTAAGAGGCCATATAGCTCATCTCTGCACTCACCCAGTTGGAAAACAGCAGGATCAGACTCTTGACTCAAAATCTGATATTCTTCATGCTCTAACAAGCTTTCCCCAAAACACTGCAGATCTGAATCCAGTGACCTCCCACGTATGTCACTCCAAATGTGCAAACCAGGATGACTGTAAGCATCCCCAAAGAACCAGGATAAGTTCCCTTACCAAAGAATTCCTTTCAACAAAACTCTTCATTTTATGTAGGATCATTAAGAGGTTAAGACAGATAATGTAAAGAATCACTCACTGCTAATTGAAATGCAGGCAAATCATCTCTGTAATGATAATGTAAGTTAATAGGAAAGGGGAACTCATTCTTTTAAACATATCTGGCTTATATGTGACCTTTTAGGAGTATACTTGTCACAGGGAAGACAGGTGAATGCACACACTCATATAACAGACTTGCATAGGAAATCCAGTCCTGAACTGAAAATAAATTGACAAATAAGCTGCTTTTCCTTTTTTTCTCCTAGAGCTAGGTTCTAATGCCTCAGAAGGTTCTAGCACCCCATCCACTGCAATCAGTCAGATCAGAGGCTCATGTATTTTCTTCTGGGCAGCTTGGGCTGAAAGAAGCTTTTGATGGAGTCCAACAAAATCATCAGAGCCTTAGGCTGCATCCAGACAAAGCCCAAAGAATGAAAATGATGGCGATTTTCTGAATACTCTAGAATTCTGGATTTTGAAAATGTCATTTGTTTCAGATACAAAGATAATGACTGAATATTTAATCTGACCCATTATCCTAAATACTTTAAGCAATGCCTACTAAATCCATGACTTTCTTTAACTCCTGGCTTTGGCCATTTTGAGCAGAACTGATCCATTAATTTATCCTAAAGTCAATTTGATTAAATAGTCAATCAATTCAGTTTAACATCTGGCTATTCCAATGAATGGGTTAACTGACAAAATAGAACAATAACCTTGACAATGGATCTTGGAGCCTGTAAGACGTAGGAAGTCACCAGCTTCTAATATGAGGCCACTTGCTATAAAGCAAGGGCCGAAGCAGACATGACTGGAATAAAGATGCTCTTTATCCTCTATAGATGTCTCTGGGACCCAGAAAGATATAGTTATTCCTCTGGAGAATCCTGGTTGCCATATGGAATAGCCTGGCTCCCCACCAGCTCTCCCATCCATGCCACCCACCCCTGCCTGCCACCTCCAACCAGCTCACAGGCATCTGGGTCCTCTAACAGAGGGTGGGGATTGGTCAGGCCATTCATTGGTTCTGAAGTTTCTTCTACTTAAACCAATTTGTTAGGTGCTTCATGATTTACGGCCACAGTGGAAAATGGGGCTGGGTATTGATTCTTGGCCTTTTCTATTGCAAATGGGTGTAATGTTTTATAGTATGTCAGAATAATAGCAGTGGGCACTCTATCAATGTCAAATGTTAAAAATGATCAGCTATTGTGATGTAGGAGATTAAATATGAAAGCTTGATGGGTATATAAAAGTGAAATGGCAATAATAAAGGGATTTTTATGTTCAGCTCATTGCTCTCTGGAATCCACCTGGGGAGCTATTAGAAGCAATTGTGCTGATCAGTGACATATCACCATGGGTTAAAGGACGAGACAGGTATGCCACTCCCCAGGCGATGTTGAGCCTGGCACAGTGGAATGGGAGGACCCAAGTGGAGAGAAAAGAGTTCACTGGGCCCTTTCAGGTCCCTGGAAAGATGGCAATCCCATTCGGTGCAACCATGGAAAGTTACAACTGGAATAACTCTCATAGGTCACTTTGTAGAGTCAATCTTCCCTATTAAAATCCAGGGAATTGAGGCCCAGAGAAAGAAAACTATGCCCAAGGTCACACAGGGCTTCCCAAGAGGCCCTAGTGGTAAAGAACCCGCCTGCCAATGCAGGAGACATTAAGAGACGTGGGTTCGATCCCTGGGTCAGGAAGATCCCCTGGAGAAGGAAATTGCAACCCACTCCAATGTTCTTGCCTGGAGAATCCCATTGACAGAGGAGTCTAATGGGCTACAGTCCATGGGGTTACAAAGAGTTGGACATGACTGAGCGACTTAGCACACACACAAGGTCACGCACGTAATAAGTGACAGAGTCAGATCAAACCCAGGTCCAGGCTGGAAATCTCCCCAATGTCTGTTCTCGTCTGCCACAGGCATCTGATGCCCTTGTGTCCTCCAGATCAGCACTACCCAACAGAAATATGATGAAGACTCTATACACGCCTTAAAATATTCTAGTAGCCACATGAGAAAAAGGGAAAAGAAATAGGTGAGATTTAATCTTAAGGCACTTTATTTAACCTAACGTAGTCAAAATATTATCCTTTCAACGTGTAATCCATGTAAAAATTATTGAGGGGACGTCTCTGGTGGTCCGGTGGCTAAAAATCCACCTGCCAATGCAGGGGACTCGAATTTGATCCCTGGTTCAGGAAGACGCCACTTGCCATGGGGCAACTACTGAGCCCATGCCCTAGGGCCCATGCGCTGCAAAGAGCAGCCCCAGCTTGCTGCAGCTAGAGGAAGCCTGCACACAGCAACAAAGATCCAGCGCAGCCAAAGATAAATAAAACATTTAAAAAATATGTTGAGATATTTTACACTCATTTTTTCATACTAAGTACCTGGATGTATTTTACGAGTTGGGCACATGTCACTTTGACTAGCACATCCAGTGCTCCATAGCCATATGGGCTAGTGGCCTCAGCTGCAAACTGAGATGCACGGAGCCCCGGGAAACATACCCCTATCCTCTAGGGTGGTACAGAGGGCTTAGAGGAAGGCATATGTACTTTGAAAAAGAAAATAAATACTATTAGTATAATACATTTGGAATTTTTTTAACAAAAATTTCTTTTATAAGCACAGACAGTAAACCTTGACAAAATCAAGCACATTAAAGACAGACCATCAGTCACATATGAGACTTTTCAAGAGGGTTGGAAAGTATATTAGAATTTCCGGGCGTTGTAAGGGACCTGGGAAATTTTTATATATATGCCAAAAAAGAATACGAATTTACAAAGACTAAGAAACTGACTAACCTTTGGGGCAGAGCAATTTCCCAGGTGATGTTGTCATCATAAGTTACTAAACTCATTTTCCGAGAGAAGAACCAGGTTGGAGAGCTATAGAGTCTCATGTGGAGGTTGCATTAAGTATTTGACTTTGTGTCAGAGACCAGGGAAACTTTGAGGATTTGCCTGAGTCACCAATGCCCTTTTCTCAAACATGCAGTGGAATGGCAACCTTGCAAGGATGCCATTTACCGATAGGTCCATCCACGCCCTGGAACATCCACTGGGTACCCCTAGGGTGGGGGAAGAAGTCATAGTCCTCAGCTCCAACCTGTAGATCAGCCCACAGCCAGAGGGTGGGGAAGCAGGAGCTGGGGCAGAGTGGCCATCAGGGTACCACACAGCCACCTCTGTGTTACCATTCCTGAGAGCAAGCCAGCCAAGTAATGCACACAGAGCCAGCCTGAGAACTAACCCCGGGTCCCTTTCAGCCAGAGACAGGTTGTCATTCTGACAGCTATCAAGCCAATCAGAAGGGTAAATTAAGGTGTCCTTCTCTTTTTTTTTGGAGGGTAAGGGGTGGTTAAAATGCTGATCTCCGAGTGACAGGTTTCTGAGCTGAGAGTGAGCTGCCACTGCTGCCATCCTCACTCTGGAGCTTCTCAGGAAGAGCATGTCAGGGAAACCAGCAGGTTCCTTACAGACCCGCTTGCTCCCTAAGGGCATCCAGGCACAAGTCACGCTGTCTGATCTGTCCCTGGGGACCCAGGGGACGAGAGTGCCAGCCTCCACCCATTTCAAAGGCACTGGGAGCCAGGGATCAACTTTCCACTTTTGGGGGAGAAACGCCTTTTTCTCGCCTTAATTGCAGCATTAATAATTAAGTGGGTGCTTTAACAATGCGGGCATCTTGGGCGGTGCAGGGTGACATTTGGAAATCCACACACACAAATGCACGCACCTTTGTATACTTATGTGAATTCTGGAAGCCAGTCATCAAATCACTTAAAAAATTATCGTAAGCAAAAATTTTAAATAAAAAACAAGGGATGGATGTGTGCTTAATTACAAGAGGACTTTATTAGCTGGTGCTAATTAAAGCGTGTTATGAAGTCTGACAAATATCTAAAATTACTCACTTTGGTAAATAGTTTTGACTCAAGTAATTTGTTTACAACTAGAACTTGGTGGAAAAGTTCAAGTAATTTTCTTTTTGCCTGGGTAGCACATTATGTGATGTCTAGGGGGGTAATTAACGATTAGTGGTTTAATGACAGAGGCACATTCATTATCCTGTTTTCTGATTCCCGCCAGGACTTCCATGCTGAGCAATCAAGCCATGCCCTTTCCACCTGCCTGCGAATTGACCTCCTGCTGATGAGCCCATTTCACAGATGGGATTTCCTGAGGCCAAATGAGACACAAGCTCTCAGATGTGTTTAACATGGACACTTCCCACTCTTTACAGAAGAGGGAATCTTCTAGTTGACATGTTCCTTATATGCCCTTCATTATGTGGGTGCCTCTGGGCTGTGGGCAGTCACTACTATGAATCTGCTGCTTTGACTCTCTTCCAGGAGCTCTAGACTGACCCGGAAAATAGCAATTCCATTCTCCGTTCCCAAGCTAGAAAGGCCTTCACTGGCCCCCTCAACGGTTCTTGCCCGTTGGCCACCTTGTCTGTTCTTCCTTCTCCTCACCCCACCAGGGCAAGGGCAGAACTATGTCATTATCCACACACACCGCACTGCCTACATATACAATCCAAAAAGCCTCAAATCATCTTTTTAAATTTTTTTTTTAAGTTGAAGTATGGTTTTGGGCTTCCCAGGTGGCACTCGTGGTAAAGTACCTGCCTGCCAATGCAGGAAACATGAGTCTCAGCTTCGATCCCCAGGTTGGGAAGATCCCCTGGAGGAGGACATGGCAATCCACTCCAGTATTCTTGTCTGGAGTATCCTATGGACAGAGGAGCTTGGCAAGCTACTCTCCGTGGGGTCACAAAGACTCAGACACGACTGAAGTGACCTAGCACTCAGATAGTCAATTTACAGTGTGTCAGATATAGTGCAAAGTTAGTTTCAGGTGTTAGTTTCAGGTGTAGCACAAAGTATTCCTTTTCAGATACTTTTCCACAATAGCTTATTACAAGATATTGAATACAGTTCTCTGGGCTATACAGTAGGCCCTATACAGTAGTACACATATAATGATGTGTATCTGTTAATCTCATACTCCTAATTTATCCCTCTCCCCAACCCCAAATCATTTTAATTGTCTGTGTGACCAGGAATATATGCTCCTAATACTGCTCTTTGCCTTGGTTTTTATGTCTGCCTTAGAATGGTTTAATGCCCTGCTCTAAGCAATGTGATTGGGGGACAGGGGAACGGACTAATTGACCTCCTGGGGCTCCATCTAGTCTGTAAATCTGAGACCACGAAAGGTCACTTCTTAGTCTACTCTGAGGCTTGCCTCCCACTGTTTGTAACCTAGGCATACTTCCTGGAGGCAAGAAGACAGACTTGGAAGAAGATAGCACTCAAGAACATTCTCCACTTCGTCATACAGACCCTCAGAGGATTCCCCCTCCTTCTCCTTTTTTTTTTTTCTTTTTCTTAAACCAAAGTTTGAAGCTAAATCCACTGTGGGCTCAAGGAGGCACTTTAAACTTCACTCACTTCGAAGTTTAAATGGGAAGACTTGACAGGTATGCTAATGCTCTTCTATTAAGTCTGCAGAAAATGACATTAAAGGTATTGGTTAAAGACACGGCTCAGTGTTTGAGCAATTTAATGAAGTGTTACACACAAGCTGACCTTGTAGAGGGAGAAGCTCGCAGCTCTCTCTGCGTTTCGGGAGGCCCTGGCCGCTCTGTTTGACATCTGAGCTTAACACCAACCCCAGACTCATTACTGTCTGCGAGGTTCCAGGAACTGCCAAAGGGGAGACCAGCCTTTGCTTGTAAAGTCCAGTGACAGCAAGGAGAGGTAAAAATAGTGACTCCTGATCCTCGGCAGCGTAAAGCCAGAGGTGCCGATTTGAATGACATGTTCGCTTTTCATAAACATGGGCTGTGGTCCCCTGGGGGAGCCAGAACAGGAGGGGCTCCTAGGGCGGGCAAGGTGGACAGGGTCAGCCAAGTGTGAAGGCCAGAGCTTCCTGCTGGAGTCTGAGCGCCAGGTGAGCTGGTGGAGCTCACAGGGGGGTCTCTGCCAGTAGAGTGGGCAGCCCCACAGAGTCCAGGATGGGGGTCCCTCAAGACTGCAGCAGCACGGGAAAGATGTGAACCCCTAGAAAAGGATGGGATCCCAAGACCCCAACAGAAGCCTCATTCCTTCACCAGCTCGTTCATTCACTCACCATGTGTGTTTGAGCCCCTGTTGTGTATCATTTCTCTCTCCAATGCCCCCGATTCACTGTACTGCAGCATACTATGGTCTGCAGGTTCCTAGAACATTCAAAGGCTCCTCCCTACCACAGGGCCTTTGCACATCCTTTCCCCTTTGCCTGCAGTTCTCTTCTGAGATTGTTTTAAAGATAGCCATTTTAAGCTTTCTGATACCAGCTTACACATACTCTTACCAGAGGGGCAGATGGGCAAGCATTACAGAAGTTTAAGGTCCACAGGTCTTGCTTGGGACATAACAATAATTGTTATTATATTTAAATATAATTGTTATTATATTTATTGAGAATCCTTTGGACTGCAAGGAGATCAAATCAGTCAATCCTAAAGGAAACCAGCCCCAAATATTCATTGGAAGGACTGATGCTGAAGCTGAAGCTAAAGCTCTCATACTTTGGCCACCTGATGCAAAAAGACTCTGATGCTGAGAAAGACTGAAAGCAAAAGAAAAGAAGGGGGTGGCAGAGGATGAGATGGTTAGATAGCATCACTGATTCAATGGACATGAATTTGAGCAAACTCTTCGAGATAGTGGAGGACAGAGGAGCCTGGCATGCTGCAGTCCTTGGGGCTGCAGAGCGGGACATGACTTGGCGACTGAACAACAACAAAAAATTACATATATTAGGCGTATGATCCTTTCCCTTTGCCTCCAAGTGGCTCCTTATACCTTCCAAAATTCCCTCGTATGTTATCCCATTTGGGGTTTCCAGTAGCCTCCTACGGAGAAGGCAATGGCACCCCACTCCAGTACTTTTGCCTGGAAAATCCCGTGGATGGAGGAGCCTGGTGGGCTGCAGTCCATGGGGTCGCTGAGAGTCAGACATGACTAAGCGACTTCACTTTCACTTTTCACTTTCATGCATTGGAGAAGGAAATGGCAACCCACTCCAGTGTTCTTGCCTGGAGAATCCCAGGGATGGGGGAGCCTGGTGGGCTGCCGTCCATGGGGTCACACAGAGTCGGACACGACTGAAGTGACTTAGCAGCAGCAGTAGCAGCAGTAGCAGTAGCCTCCTAAGGCAGGCAGGGGATTTGCTAGCTGTTCTTCTGTTGAGACAAGTAGCCTGAGGGCAGCAGAAGCAGTGAGGATCCGAGGAGACCCGCTGGACTCACATCAGGATCCAAGATACCCGAATCCCAAAGCAGAGCCATGTCCATCACTGCAAATATTCCCCATAGCCCTCTGTCAATGAAGGGGATACACACTTGAGGCCTGGAAAGCAGCTCTCGGAGCCCCTCCTCGTGCGGAGATGTGACAGGTGAATGGGCAGCCGAGTTACCAAGAGCTGGGATTCCTGGGTCAGGCACCATGCTGGCAGGGCAGACACAGATGGCAGCCTTGCCCTCTGGAAGCCTGTGCCCGCAGTCTGAGGGGCAACGAGAGGAGCCTTTGACATGTGTCTTTTTGTCCTCTCCCTTCTTCCCTTCTCCTGCCTCCTTAGCTTGTGCTCAGAGCTGGCCCTGCTATAGTCACACTGGCTTGTTCAAGCAGAATGCCTTGGAGGAGGAGCCCCGTCCAGGCTTTCTAGGGGAGAAATTCATCCATCAGTGGCCATCTGTCGAGCATGACCTCTGTGTCCTCCCCTCTGTTCAGACTCTAAAAATAATGCCTGATGTTATTTGAGCGCCTGCCCAATACTTAGTCACTGAAACATACTACCTCCCTCCACCCTCCCCTCACAGCAACCCTAGGAAAGGGGGGTCCCCGCTGTCCCCATCTTGCAGGTGAGAAAACTGGGATTAGAGAGGTAAATAAGATGTCTAAGATCACAGGGTGATAACATCCTGGCTGTGAACTCAGGGTTGTTTGACTCAGAATCACCCAGAGTCACGGCCCAGAGGACTCTGCACAGTTGTAGTTGGTGAGAGTGGTGCCCCCTGGAGGCGTCGGCGTCCAAGCTGGGCAGCTGCACAGAGGTGCTGGACCAACCACACCAGAGACCGAGGGCTTAACCACCACAAGAGTCTGTCCCCTTCTGGAGGCCCCGCCCCTCACCCCCGCCCCTTAGGAATCCCTTACAAAACCGCCAGGGGACAATATGAGGGGATACGTTTTCTCTATGGCTGGGCTGTGTGACACCTTCAGACAAGAGAAATCTTTGGGGTTGGAGCTGTCTCAGAGGGCTTCACGGAGAAAGCAGAGTTGGAGATGCCAGATCTCAGATGGATAGGACTCACCCTGAACTTCACAGTGGCCTAGTTGTAAAGTAATTCCT
Organism: Bos grunniens; assembly: GCF_055505025.1. NCBI lineage: Eukaryota > Metazoa > Chordata > Mammalia > Artiodactyla > Bovidae > Bos > Bos grunniens. The sequence continues at coordinate 27,145,244 of NC_141179.1, forward strand.
GTCATTACCATGGATAATTTAGTGCCACGCCCTATTGTAGATATGTTACATTTTTATCTCATTTAATGTTTTAACAGACAGCACTGTATAAGTTTAAAGAGTACAACATAATGATTTGACTTTCATCCATCATGAAATGATTACCACAATAGGTTTGGTGAACTTCCACCATCTCATATAGATACAACATTAAAGAAATAGAAAAGTGTATCTGTTTTCTCCTTGTGAAGAACTCTTTGTTACTCTCTTAACTTTCGTGTATAATATACAGCAGTTTCTTAATTATATTTATCATGTTGTGCATTATATCTCTAAGACTTATTTATCTTACAACTAGAAGTTTTTACGTTTTGACTGCCTTTATCCAATTCCCCCTCTCCCAAACCCCCACCTCTGGTAACCACAAATCTGATCTCTTTTTCTGTTAATTTGTTTGTATATCTGTTTGTTGTTGAAGCACAATTAACCTACACCACTATTTAGGTCCTGGTATACAACATAGTGATTCGATATTTCTATACATTTCAAAATGATCACCATGATAATCTGGTTACCATCTGCCACCATACATAGATATTACATAATTATGGTCTATATTCTCCACACTCCCACAACTCATTTATTTTGTTCATAATGACCCTGCGAGGTAGGTGAGTGAAGACTTGAGACTCTGATCTTCCCTCTGATGTTCTGACCCCCGTCCATTGTGATCTGGTGGAAATAATAAGGATTTGGGGTCTTGCAGAGCGACATTTGAAGCCTGAGGGATGCTCAGCTGTGCAATTCTAGGGAGGGTGTGGAGGAAGGTAGTTATAAGAAGAACCAGTATAAGCATGGTCAGCACACACACACACACACACACACACACATAGGGCTAATGAATGGTCTTAGAGTTGGACTATTGAACAAAATAAAATGTCAACTCAGTTGTTCTGGCTGATGACCCTCAGTACCTGGTGAGGCTTTTGAGGACTTTGTGTAGTGGTCAAAACAAGAAGGTTTCAGTCCCAGATGCCAGTTCAAATCCTGGTTTGAAGCCGCATGACCATGGGCAAGTTCAAGTTCAACCCCAGTAGCTCAGTAGGCTCATCTCTGAAATGAGGATGACATAGCATCTCCTCCTGGGGTTGTTGTGAGGATTAGCAGTAACACCATCAAAGGCTACGGAACACTGCCTGTCTTCCCATGGCTCAGGCCATGTTGGGGCACTTAGCAATTCCGCAAGTCTTCCTGTTGAACACCCAGCCTGCACCAAACCCTGTGGAAAATACAAAAAGGAAGTAGACCTAGCCTTCACCTTGGCTGTGTATCCAAATAACTAACTCAGCCCAGAAGGGGATCAGACGCCATTTCTGAAGTATGAGTAAAGCATTTCTAGGAAGACATCAGTCCTTACTGGGCAAGAGGAAAAATGGTGAGCTGGAGCTTGAGGAACTGGCAGGGTTTTAATAGAGGGGGCTCCGGGATAGGAGGGCAGCAGGCAGGTTGCTGTTTTCACCACGTCTGTCAGGCATCAGCTGCTGGGATGTCTGCTGCACCCAAGTAACACCTGCTATAAAGAAAAAGAAGTCAGTCAAACTAGCATTGCCTGGAACGTGGCATCACTCCCCATCCCAGTCCAGTAAAGATCTCTCCAGTGGGTTCATGAACACAAGCCCGTCTCTGTTTACTTTTCATCTTTGGGGTCACTGTGCAGACTCAGCCTTACTTCCCTCCATCCAGACCCTTCTGTGCAGGGACGGGCTAAACGAACACTGAAGGGCACCCATGCCCTTGGTGTTGAGTCTACAGCTCAGGCGTGATTAGAATGGGACTGAAGGGGACAGGTGCCTGGAAAGCAAGCGTGAGCTGAAACCCTGGGGCCCAGCCACGATTCCCGCATTGCTCCTTAGACTAGGACACTCTTTCCCTTTCCTCCTCACCCGTTCTTTTTTTTATTGAAGTATAGTTGATTTACAATGCTGTGTTAGTCTCAGGTGTATAGCAAAGTGATTCACTTATATATGCATTTATATATAAATTTTTTAGGTTCTTTTCATTATAGATTATTACAAGATACTGAATATCGTTCCCTGTGTTGTTTAGTAGGTCCTTGTTATTTATCTATTTTTATATAGTAGTGTATATCTATTAATCCCAGATCCCTAATTTATCCCTCCCTGATCTGGCCCCTTTGGTAAGCGTAAGTTTGTTTTCTATGTCTGTGAGTCTATTTCTGTTTTGTAAACAAGTTCATTTGTATCATCTTTTCAGATTCCACATAGAAGTGATATCATATGGTATTTGTCTTTCTCTGTCTAATTTACTTTACTTATGATCATCTCAGGGCCCATCCATGTTGCTACAAATGGCATTACTTCATTCCCCCGCCAACCATTCTTTTCTTTTTCTTCTTGTTTTCTTGTCTTCTTCCTTCCTTTGCTTTCCTTCCCTCCTTCCATCCCTCTCTCTCTTCTCCCCTTCCTTCTTTCTGACTGAGGGCTATTTTTGGAATTTCATTAAGAACCCCTTTGGTCTCCTACAAATATACACTCCAGCCTCTCTGTCCCCAACCCGCATCACAAGGCTGAGACTAGGCTTCGCTTTTGCCTGGAAAGCAGACAGGTGATTCAACTCAGGGCAGAGAAGAGAGAGAAGCAGCAGCAGAAATAATTCTCCGGCCATGAGACAGGCTTGTCTCCTAAGAAGGAAAATAAAGCCAGGAAAGAATTCACTCACAAACAAACCTTTTGAAGGGACATGGAGGAAAGTGGAGAGATTTTTCCCCCCTTCTCTTTCAGGAAAAACGCTTTTAAAATAAATAGCTGACAGCGTCTCTTATTTGAGTAATTCTTCTCTGGTTATAAATGTGCCACTCTAGAGTGCTTTATTTAGAAGTTTAAAAAAAAATGTATTCTCCAGGAGAGAGCTCAGTATCACCCAGGAGAGCAAGGCTCACCCTCCCCTGCCCCTCTTGATGCCCAGCTTCAGACATTCATATATTTGCCTATAATCAGATCTAGTTTATACATTAAAAAAAAAAAAAAAAAACAGGAGAGACAGCTGGTTCTCCCACACACATCTGACATTTTCCTTTATGCCTGGTTTAACTTTTTTATGACAGCCTGGGTTCACTCCATTGGAGAATTTCTCTCTTCAAATGAGCTTTGTGTTTTATGTTTGAAATTTTTTCTGTAGACAAACCTGGTAATTTTTCAAGCGAAAATGTGTACACTTGAAGAACTTAGGAAGTTTCAGGATCCGTCTGATTGGCACAGAAATCTGAGGTTATTCAAGCTAAAGTCTCCATATCTAACTGCACTCTTAAAAAAATAATCAAAAGCGAGTGACATATTTTAACTTGTTTTTAAGCAAAAACTTCCAGACTGTCAATTGCCTATGTAACTGATGAGTATCTCTGCACACTCCCAATTTTTCCCCTGTGACATGCAGGTATGGAGCCGCACTTGGTGCTTACCAGGTACTCATCTGGAAATGGGAAAGGAAGACAGGCCAACTTGGTGTCCTGTCTCTTCCCAGTGGGGAGATAAATTTTTCCTCTGGTGGCTGGTGTCTGCTGCTTCCCAAGCTGGAGGCTCCTTGCTGGGCCCATGTCCAGACCTCACCGGGTGTGCTAGAAACACGTAGACTTTGGGAGTCCAGCACCCGACTCTGAACCTGATTTGCCCATAACTGACTAAATCACCTTAGGATGCCTGCTTGACCTCTCTGTGCCTCTGTTTCTAACATCTATAGAAAGGAGTTAGCCAAAAGCATTACACTACACGTTGTACCAAGTGAGGTCACATATGTGCTTGGTAAACAAGCCATCCCTGTGTGATTTTATTTGTTGGTTTAAATTGGAGGGAAACCAGAGTGCTTAACAGTCCATCCCCTTTAGATTCTTAAGTGGTCCGGCCAGAGGCAGAATGTAAAGTTCAACCCTTCGTTCCTACCTCATCATACCCTAATTCCAGGGTTAAAGTAAACATGCAGCGATAACAAAGACCTCCCCCCCCCCTTCATGCTTGACTCTGCTCCAAACCCACCTGCTCTGAGATTCAGGCGCATCTTATGATCCATAGTACTGTGTCCTCACTCCAACTATACCTTTCGATTTGGGCACGGTAGTACCATAAAAGGAAACTGATCATCATTTTGGTATGGGTCCTCTTATCTCTTGGTTGTGCTCAGAGCATGGTCTCTAGAACAGCAACACTGGCATCACCTGGGAGCTTGTTAGAGGTACAGGATCTCAGACTCCACCCCAGACCTCCTGAATGATAATTTGCATATTAACAAACCCCAGGGAATTTGCATGCACTTCAGAGTTTGAGGAACATGGCCCTGGATCACAGTACTATTGCAGGAGCCCAAGCTTCAGCCAAGGAAGGACCTTTTCATCCCTTGTGTCCCCCTGCTGGGGATTTGGAGCACCTAACCCATAAATGTTGTCAGACAGACACCAGCTCCTATAGTGGTTGTCTGGTCATTGGAGACTCTTCAGCCTCTTTTCCTCTAACACTTGCTATCACAAGGCACAAGGTTTGGGTAGAATCAGATATCCAAGGCCTGAGACTAAAGATGGGGAAGTTCAGCTGAGTTCCGAACTGAGAGTCTAAGAGTACTGCTATGATCCCTTCCATCTCTACTGCACTTAACGGTTTGCATATATGACATCATTTGAGCCTCTGAATACCAGGATGGGGAAGGGGGCAGGTAGGTCTTCAGAGAAAGGAAAAAATCTGCTCAGTCCCACTCGTGAGTCAATGATAGGATAGGGGCTAGAGATCTGGTCTGCGTAGTGATTTATAAATTTGTGTCCCTTAGATGAAGCCTGGATAGAATTTGAAGGGTTTCTGCAACCAAGGGATTTGTGGATTCTAGAGATATCAGACAGAGGTTTACAGCCCAATCAGTACTAAATCAATTAATTTAGCCTTCCAAATAGCCCTGTCCACTCACCCAGGACTAGAGACTCAACTCCTGGTGTGGAGTCAAAACGGCATGCCACTCACCAATCAGCCAGCAGCATTGATTGAACACCCACTGTGGGCAGCACCTCCTGCCAGTACCTTGGTGGAGGGGGAAGGTGCACAGCCAAGAAATGTGTTTTGGGAGCCTCGAAGGAGGCTGGGGTCCAAAATGCTATTCAGTGTTCTGTAGAGAGAGACATGTCCAGTAAACATTTACTCGAGTTTTATGTCAGCAAAAATAAATTCTCTCCACAGTTGAGTTTGCATGCTTTCTTTTGTTAGAAAAAAAAAAAAAAAAACACTGTCAACTCAATGAATATCCCTCTTTTGCCTCAGCTGCCAGAAAACCCAGAGTAATTCTGCCCAAGTCATGTAATTGGCTCATTTCAGAAGCCTGTGAGCACCTACCACTTCTACATCCCTTCCACAGTCTCGCTTCCTTTTTGTTTTGTGCTTTGGTGTGAAAATCACTTTGAAACATTTTCTGATAATAGATAGGGCACAAACACTTACACACAACTTTGAGGAATTTTCCACATCCTTTCAGGGGATGGGGGAAAGGTGGCTGATGTGGGGGCTGGATGCCTGACTTAGAATTAAGAGTCTGAGGTCTCAGATCTCTTGTGATTGGAAGGCTGATGTTGCACAAATCATTTTACCCCTCTGGGCCACAATTTGCTCATTCACAAAATGGGGAGGTGAGAATGATTCCAAAATTCTGCCAAGAAATAAAGGGAAACTACAAAAGAACAGGTACAAGTTCGTAAAAATGCAGAGAATAAGTGACATGCGTGTCGCTGAGTGCTGTGTTCCAGAAGGAAGCTCTGCTAAAGCTTCGAGCCAGGTGCAGAAGTCAAACATGGATGTGTGTGTCTCTACGGGGGCTAGGGGGTTGAGGGGACAGAGGCAACAGGCTATTCTGATAAAAGGAAAAATGGCCACAAATTCCTCTCCTCTGCTTCATGTACAAAAGTGAACTCAGGAGTCTATTTCTCTACTCCTTGACCTGAGCAAGCCCTATGATTTTCTTTGTTCAATGGGACATTAGTAAATATGACCCAAACAGGACCAGATCTGTGCTTTTTTGGTGTTGCCTTCTTGGGGCTTTGGGAACCTGGCTACTGAGCTAGCTGCTAGATTATAAGAAGCATCTGGTCTTTACCCTCATAACCAGACATCAGAGGTGTGTTTGGGGCCACCAAGCCAGTCCCCAGCCAACCCATCTGCACGTCAGTGAACCCAGCTGTGATCAGCCAAGACCAACCCAGATTAGAATTATCCAGAAGAATCGTGATCTTAAAAACTGATGATTGCTTCAAGTGGCTAACTCTTGTGGTGGTTTCTTTATTATACAGCAAAGGTTAACTAGTAACACCAAATGAGAGGGCAGGTCTATGTGAAGACATTAGACCTGGGACCAGTAACTCCCAGTTGGGGAGCCTGCTGAGAATAGAGGGTAGCTAGGGCCTTTTTCTCCACATTTGCAAAGCTGGAAGGAAGACTTCACACCCTCCCCACCCTTATATCCCTGTCACCACTCTGCTTTACTCTCTTTATCCATCATGCTTCCAGCAGAGGCAGGAAGCAGGCGTTCTCATTCTTGGCTCCGCACACCTGCTAAAGGGAGAGAGGATTAGCTGTGGTAGACCAGACAGGGGAGCAGGATGCCTGATAATTAACCCATCCTCCTACATATCCTGGCTTCCAACAAAAGAGCTGTACAAATCGACCCAACAAAATTATCGGTGCTAATCTCCCGGCCCCTCCTTAATGCTGTCCCTCTCTTGGCCAGCACCTGGCAGGGCCTGTTAAGCCATCACATTCTCCCCCTCCACCTCCAGCTCTGTCCCCACTCTCCTTTTCTCTCTTTCTCAAGTTGTTACCGCACAAGCATCACGAAAGGAATCAAACAGGGACAGGTCCTATTGTTCAGCAAAGAGGCAAGAAAAAAAAATAATCAAAAAAGCAGGGGACTTAAAAAAAGACCAGAATTATTTCTCAAATAGAATGGGAAAATCTAACATGCCTTATCACTGCGGAGAACAAGCACTGTGCAAACACCCAGGCCTCTGACTGGCATGCCGGTTGTTTTGAATAGACGCATGACATTGTCAAAGAACCTGCCATTGTGTTGTTGAAAGGCACTTGCAACATTGCATAAAAATCAGGCGTTCGTGTCACCCTCAGACTACTCAAAGCTGCTGTTTTTTCTTTCTTTCTTTCTTTTTGAAAGAAGAAAGAGGGAAAATAAGAAATGTCCCTAGAATAAGACCTTCAAAGCCAGATAAACGTTATTTCTGAAAGACATCGGAAACTGGGCACCCAAGCAAAGCCATCAACTAAAGAGGTATTCTATTTGGAAAAGATGCCTGTAGGGCAACAAGGAAGCTGGTATGGGGCTACAGTCAAAGATTTTCTCAGAGATTGAATTCCTTAAGATTGACTTGCTGTCCAGTCCTTCTGGAACTGGCCAATCCTCTTGCTGACATCTCTGCTCTCTGTTACGTCCTCTGTGAGCTGTTATGTAATTTACACGTGTTGATTTCCAAGACCTCTACACTATCTTTCTCATCTCTTTCCCTTCTCAGTGAGGACATGAAATTTCAGATCCTTAGAATTCCAAAGGGATCTGAATTCACCTCCAGGGACTATGCTTATCTCCAGCCACTCTTAGACCACACTGGGAAACCTAGAGAGAGCTGACCAGGGGTCTTCTCAGATTCAATTCTTTATGGCAAATAGCCTTCAGCTTTCACAGTTTGCCTGGAGCAATCAACGATGACCGTAGGTAAAGGGTCTGATGTTCTCTGGGTAAAATACATAAATTCTCTTCCACAGACTAGAGATACTGGAACTTGGAAAAGTTAGCAGAGAGGGCCATGGTCACTGCATTGAGAGACAACTTTTCCAGTTTCCTTCCTGCAGGAGAAGGCAAGATTCAGGAGTCTATGGAGAAGATAAGACATTTGTACATGCACATAAAGCCCGTACTGTGTTTTACTCGATTGCTGTCCCTTACGGTTCCACAGATTCAACCTTTAAGAAGAGGGAAGAATTGAACTCTAATATTGATTTGACTTCCTTTGCACCCATGGGAAAGGGGAAGTCTGGGAAACTAGCTCTGGGTGGACATCTGGCTCATGGATGCTCCCTAATTGCAGGCTTTGATTTGTTCAACTGCTTCAGATTTCTACGTGCTAACAAATGGCCCTTAGCCTGTGCCTGCTTCTTCATACTCAAGGACTGCCCCTACAGGCTGCTGGCTTCCTCTCATGAAGGGCTGGTGCAGGGAAAGAAGCTGGGACTGGAAGGGCAGTTCTCAGGTGTACCCCTGGCATAACACATGCTCTCAGGTTGGCCACTTATCCACTTGGAGTCTCAGCCTTTTCATAGGTAAAATTTACTTTATTTTATTTATTTATTAGTGGCCCACTTGTTCCAGAACAGATTTAAGGTGGCTTATCTGTAAAATGAAGGGATTAGACTAGATGATCCCTTCTAAGTTACCCTCCCAGCTCTTCGGAGGCTCTGACAGTCTTGCTTGCCACTTGACTTTGCAGACTCTGTAGTTCAATTCCAAGTCACAGGGATGCTAGAAGCCCCTCAAGTGTGAGTGGTTCATAGTTACAGAAGGGCTGTGGGACTGATTGGAGAGATATGTGCTTTGTGCTATGATCATACTTTAAAATTAACACTTTCACACCAGCAAACTAAATTCTAGGTACTAACAAAATTCATATTCACACACCTTTAATAGCAAAGCATTTCTATACTGAATTCATCTCCTAACAGTTCCCTACAAAGGATAATTCATTTTTAGATACTCAGCACAGTAATCCAGACCCTGACCAATTCTCAGTTCTGTGGTATCTTTTCATAACATCTTACAGCTCTGCCTCATTCACAATCCACAGGCATTTGAAGCCTGAAGAGTCTATTTGGGGCACTTCACTCTAAGAGAGACCCTGTCAAATGGGAGTTTGTGCTGAGGAGTATGATCAGGGAAATACCAATAGGGATGTCTGGGTTTCCTAGGTGGCACAGCAGTAAAGAATCCACCTGCCAGTGCAGGAGATGCCAGTTCAATCCCTGTTTTGGGAATATCCCCTGGAGAAGAAAATGGTAACCCACTCCAGTATTCTTGCTTGGAAAACGCCATGGACAGAGGAGCCTGATGTGCTACAGTCCACAGGGTTGCAAAGACTTGGACATGACTGAATGACTGAGCATGCACACACACAAAATAGGGATGTTTAGCTCAGAAAAGAGAGGACTTCCCAAGTTTTCAGAGTTGCCATGATGAAGAGGGGCCCATGGAGCTGCCCATAAGTGGGATGAGGAGTCTCGGTGGTTGGTGAGCTTGCACCACAGCAAGTGTCAACCAGGGGCTGAATCAGGGTGCCATGGAGGAGTGGATGCCTCATTTGGTCCAATTTAGCAAATGTTTGCTGAGTGTTTACTAAGAAGCAAGCTCTGAAATGAGATAGGTACAGTGAGACATACAAAAGCGAAAAACCCTTCACTATTAATTAGAATTCTCCTGGCTATAAGCAGCACAAACCAACTGGAAATCTTAGTTAAAAACAGACATTTATTATAAAGATGCAGACTTGACCTTTATACAAAGATACAGAGGTGTTGCTAAAGCCAGAGTCGGGTCCTCAAACACCAGCGAGATTCCTCTTTCCTCCTTTCTGCAGGTCTTTTCACTCTTTTCTCTCCTTCTCTGAGGAACCAGCTTTGTCTGCTTCTCCTGTTCTTGATATCAAAAATATGGCAGTTGACAGGTCCCAGGTCTAACTTCCTGTCTCTCCCAGGTCCTCATTTTTGACAAAAGTACACTAATTGGTCCAACTCGGGTCAGCTGCCCAGGCACTCACTATTGACAGGTACGGTTCCTGGAGGGCACTGCTGACACGTATGGGTTGGACTCAAGTCAGAGAGTTGCCAGAAAGGAGGAAAGATTAGAAAAGAAAGTAAAGACTGTCCACTCTAATGGCACAGTTCTTGGACTTGAGATTGTAGTCCAGAAGGGAAAGCAGACACACTGAGCGTGAACTCTAGTCTAACATCGACTGTGGCACATGCTGGAACAGAGATGTCTGTCCCAGATAGTGCTCAGGAGGGAAGAATCTGACAGACGAACCAGAAGGCTTCACGGCAGAGAGAGCTTTCCCAGAAGGCTAATGGTCTTCTTGTGTTGCTATTGGTGGTAATTAATTTTTTTCTTGAGTAGTAAATAAATACATTCTTCTTATTTAAAAAACTTTACCGTTTCCTCATGGTTAATCATGAGATATGTCCTTTTAAATTATATCCATAAATTTACATTGATGTAGACATCATGTATAAAAATATATGATTTACATATGTTTTACATATGTAAATAAAATACCATGCATATTATGTTATGACTCCCATTTTTCACTCAGTAATGCTTCTTGAAGAAGTACCCATAATAATACCTACTAGAATGAATTCTATTCTTTTAAAATAATTCATATTCTTCTATCATATGACTGTAATAACATATTTGACTATAACGTGATTTTTTTCTTTTTACTTTAAAAAAAGTTTTTTAAACTTTTAATTTTAAATTGGCATATAGCTGATAAACAATGTTGTGATAATTTCAGGTGAACAGTAAAGGGACTCAGCCCTCATATACATGTATCCATTCTCCCCAAAACTCCCCTCCCATCCAGGCTGCCACATAACACTGAGTAGAGCTCCCTGTGCTATATAGTAAGTCCTTGTTGATTAGCCACTTTAAATTTAACAGCATGTACATGTTCATTCCTAACTGTCCCTTCCATTCATTCTTCCCTGCTTGGCAACCCCGAGTTTATTCTCTAAGTTTATGAGTCTGTTTCTACTTTGTAAATAAGTTCATTTGTATCATTTCATTTTAGATTCCACATTTAAGTGACTATGATCTATCCAGAAAAAAACATGGTCCAAAAGAATACATGCACCCCATTGTTCAGCCCTGTTTACAACAGCCAAGACATGGCAGCAACCTAAATGTCCATTGACAGAGGAATGGATAAAGAAGATATGGTACATATATACAATAAAATATTACTCAACCATTAAAAAAGGTCAAACCCAAATTAAATCGCTTACAATTATACAGTGGAAGTGGCAAATAGTTTCAAGGGATTAGATCTGATAGAGTGCCTGAAGAACTATGGATGGAGGTTCATGACATTGTACAGCAGGCAACGATCAAGACCATCCCCAAGAAAAACAAAGGCAAAATGGATGTCTGAGGAGGCCTTACAAATAGCTGAGAAAAGAAGAGAAGAGAAAGGTAAAGGGGAAAAGGAAAGATATACCCATCTGAATGCAGAGTTCCAAAGAATAGCAAGGAGAGATAAGAAAGCCTTCTTCAGTGATCAATGCAAAGAAATCAAGGAAAACAACAGAATGAGAAAGACTAGAGATCTCTTTAAGAAAACTAGAGATACCAAAAGAACATTTCATGAAAAGATGGGCACAATAACGGACAGAAACTAGTATGGACCTAACAAAAGCAGAAGATATTAAGAAAAGGTGGCAAGAACACACAGAAGAACTATATAAAAAAGATCTTAATGACCCAGATAACCACGATGGTGTGATCACTCTCCTACAGCCAGACATCCTGGAGTGTGAAGTCAAGTGGGCCTTAGGAGTGTCACTACAAACAAAGCTAGTGGAGGTGATGGAATTCCAGCTGAGCTATTTCAACTCCTTAAAGATGATGCTATGGAAGTGCTGCACTCAATATGCCAGCAAATTTGGAAAACTCATCAGTGGCCACAGAACTGGAAAAGGTCAGTTTTCACTCCAATCCCAAAGAAAAGCAATGCCAAAGAATGTTCAAACTACCGCACAATTTCACTCATCTCACACACTAGCAAAGAAATGCTCAAAATTCTCCAAGCAAGGCTTCAATAGTACATAAACCAAAAACTTCCAGATGTTCAAGCTGGATTTAGAAAAGGCAGAGGAACCAGAGATCAAATTGCCAACATCCACCGGATCATGGAAAAAGCAAGAGAGTTCCAGAAAAACATCTATTTCTGCTTTATTGACTATGCCAAAGCCTTTGATTGTATGGATCACAATAAACTGTGGGAAATTCTGAAAGAGATGGGAATACCAGACCACCTGACCTGCCTCCTAAGAAATCTGTGTGCAGGTCAATAAGCAACAGTTAGAACCAGACATGGAACAATAGACTGATTCCAAATTGGGAAAGGAGTATGTCAAGGCTGTATATTGGCACCCTGCTTATTTAACTTAAATGCAGAGTACATCATGCTAAATGCCAGGCTGGATGAAACACAAGCTGGAATCAAGATTGCCAGGAGAAATATCAATAACCTCAGATATGCAGATGACAACACCCTTATGGCAGAAAACAAAGAGGAACTGAAGAGCCTCTTGATGAAAGTGAAAGAGGAGAGTGAAAGCCAGTGAAAAAACTGGCTTGAAACTCAACATTCAGAAAACTGAAACCATGGCATCCGGTCCTATCACTTCAAGGCAAATAGATGGGGAAACAATGGAAACAGTGACAGACTTTATTTTCTTGGGCTCCAAAATCACTGCAGATGGTGACTGCAGGCATGAAATTAAAAGAAGCTTGCTCCTTGGAAGCAAAGCTATGACAAACCTAGACAGCATATTAAAAAGCAGAGACATCACTTTGCCAACAAAGGTCCCTCTAGTCAAAGCTATGGTTTTTCCAGGAGTCATGTATGGATGTGAGAGTTGGACCATAAAGAAAGCTGAGCACTGAAGAATTGATGCTTTTGAACTGTAATGTTGCAGAAGACTCTTGAGAGTCCCTGGGACTGCAAGGAGATCAAAGCAGTTCATCCTAAAGGAAATCAGTTCTGAATACTCATTGGAAGGACAGATGCTAAAGCTGAAGCTCCAATACTTTGGCCACCTGATGAGAAGAGCTGACTCATTGGAAAAGACCCTGATGCTGGGAAAGACTAAAGGAGAAGGGGTCAACAGAGGACGAGATGGTTGGATGGCATCACTGACTGAATGGACATGAGTTTGAGTAAGCTCCAGGAGTAGGTGATGGACAGAGAAGCCTGGCATGATGTCCATGCCAGAGAAGCCTGTCCATGGGTCACAAAGAGTCGGATATGACTGAGTGACTGAACTGATTAAAAAAGAATGAAATAATGCCATTTGCAGTAACATGAATAGACCTAGAGATTGTCATACTGAGTTAAGTAAGTTAGACAGGGTATAATACAATTTATGTATTTCTCAACCTATAGGAATCTGGGATTTTTTTCATTTCTCACTCAAAAAATGCTGTAATGGGCATCTTTGTACATACCTCTTTATCTAATAGCACAAGTGTGTCCCTAGATACAGAGAGATAAAATTGCTGGGACACAGTATATGCACACTGAAAATTGAATGGTGATTGAAAAATTAGTTCCAAAGTCTCTGTCCTACTTTATTCTCCATCATCTGTATATAGGAGTATGTTTCACAACACCACACTTTACGAGTATGTACCCCTCTTGTGGGTGACAATGTTTTGATATTCAACTCCTTGATTTCTGGTGTGCTGAATGTCTTCAGTTTGCCTTCCAGGTCCACTCTCCACATTTCTCCACCCTTTTCTCTAGGAAGTTGGCTTGTAAGAACTGTATCAACAAGCTCCTTGCCAATAGAAGATCCAGAGGACTATACGAGAATGAAGTTGAGGAACTTATTTACTCCCTCTCCCTCCCCGCCAGTTCCCAATGGGACAGTGCACCCCCATGCCCAAAGTCACAGTTCCTGTCACCAACCCTCTCCATATAATTCTCCCAGGCTTCTATCCTTTCTCTTGTACCTTCAGATACAAGCTGTCATCATAGTTTGCTATTTATCCAACCATCTGTATCTTTGGTGTTATTTTGCTACTTGTTCTATCACAATTGCTAAGGAAAACTTGTTAAAAACTCTTCTTGTGGATTTTTCTATTTCCCCCTTTAGATTTGTCAGCTTTTCCTTTCTGTATCTGAAACTCTGTTATTAGGTACAAAGACATTTAAGTTTATTAAGTTTTTTTGTTGGTGGTGGTATATTGACCCATTATTTAATTTTTTTTACTTCCAGTAATATTTTAGTTTTAGAATCTATTTTTTCTGATAGAAAATGTAGCAGCACCAGATTTTTTATGCTTATTCTTTGCAGTTTACAACTTTTATTTTTAATTTCTCTCTAGAAAGCTGAGCACTGAAGAATTGATGCTTTTGAACTGTGGTGTTGGAGAAGACTCTTGAGAGTCCCTTGGACTGCAAGGAGATCCAACCAGTCCATTCTGAAGGAGATCAGTCCTGGGTGTTCTTTGGAAGGAAGATGCTAAAGCTGAAACTCCAGTACTTTGGCCACCTCATGCGAAGAGCTGACTCATTGGAAAAGACTCTGATGCCAGGAGGGATTGGGGGCAGAAGGAAAAGGGGATGACAGAGGATGAGATGGCTGGATGGCATCACCAACTCGATGGACATGAATTTGAGTGAACTCCGGGAGCTGGTGATGGACAGGGAGGCCTGGCGTGCTGTGATTCATGGGGTCAAAAAGAGTCGGACATGACTGAGCAACTGAACTGAACCGAACTGATGCCTTTATAGTGAATATTTCAAAATACCATATAGTTGATTTTTTAATGCCTTTTTGGAGAGGGAGGATATACATACTATTTATTGTGGTAAATATACATATATAACACATAATCTAATAATGTAAAATTACTAGCCCATCCCTTGAGCCAGTACCATCCCTTGTTTGTTTATTGAAGGGCAGGTCACACTTTGTGAATAGTCCCTTCATTAAACTTTCTTCAAATTGCCTAGCTTTATCCTCTGTTTCTTGCTGGGTCCTTGATCCTTGAGTGATAAAAATCAGTGAGACTGAGCATCTCCCTAGGCCTCTTTTAGCCATATCAGTATCTTTTTTTTTATTTTTAAACTTTACAATATTGTATTAGTTTTGCCAAATATCAATATGAATCCGACACAGGTATATTTTTTGTGAATTTTCTGCTTATATTTTCTGCCCTTTGTCTTTGTTATTAGAGTGAACAGTCTTCATATTAATATTACCTCAATACTAATAATCTATGGTCTGTTAACATAAGTTGAAAACATTTTTAAGTCTGTATTTTGTCTTTCAAACTTTGTTCTTGGCATTTTTATAACCAATAAGTTTCCATTTTTGATATAGTTATATTCAGCAATATTTTCACTCTGTGTCAATGGTCAGCCATTTCTGTAAATGGGCAGATAGTAAATGTTTTCATTTTTGCAAATGATGTGATCTCTGTACTCAACACCATCACTGTAGCACCAACGTAGCCAGAGACATGCATAAACAATGTGTCCCAATAAATTTTTTGTTTATAAAAGTAGGTGGTGAGCCAACCCCTGTTCTATATCCTTTGCATATTTTCATTTATTTAAGAAGACTCTTCCTACCCTAAGGTCATAAACAAATTATTCTATAGTCTCTTCTAAATATTAAGGATATTTTTATGTTAAGATTTTTAAGCTATTTTGAATTGACTTTTGTGACGGATAGAATCTAGCTCTATTTTTTTTTTTTTCTCAATGAATAGTCAATTTTCCCAGTCCAACTGATGTGAAATGCCACCTTTGTTTATTTCCTCAACAACTATTTATTGAGTGTCTACTATGTGCCAGCAAATATATGTGTTCATTTCTGGACTTGGTATTCTAGTCTGTCAACCTGTTTGTCTATTTATGAGTCAATAGCACAGAATTTTACTCTTTTAAAGACCATACATTTATAATATGTTTTGATGTCTAAGAGAACAAATCCCTTTTTCTTTTTTTTAATTATCTTGTTTTTCTTGATATTAATATTTCAATCTGGATTTCAAGATTAGCTTGTCAACCTCTATGAAAAATCTTGTTGGAGTCTTGATTGGGAGTGCATTAAATATTTATAGAACCATTTGGGCAGAGTTGACATCTTTGTGATATTGAATCTTATCAGGAATGTGGTAAATGTCTCCACTTTCCAGGTTTCCTTTTAAGGCACTAATGCCTAAAATATTCTTAATATTCTTAGGAGGAAGACTGGATTCTCTGTTTTGTCTGCCCACTGTGTGTCAGAGTGACCCCAGACTGACAGGTGGACTTTGCGCCATCTTAGACTTCCTTTCCCTTTTTCTAGGGCCCTCTAGGAAGTTAGTGTGAAGTTTATTGATGTGTCAGGAGAGACTTCCTTATTCTAGGATTATTCTGCATCTCGAAGAAACAAAGGTTCCAATGGTAATTTTACAACTCCAGGCCAGTTGGTCAAATATTTCTTTATATATTCAGCATCAGGAATCATGCAAAATCTTGGAAGTTAGTTATTCAGGAAGATATGCCTATATATTTATGTCATCAGCTAAACACAGTGATTTAAAGACCTTTAATGAATAGTTAATGAGTGATAACCATGAGCCAGGAAATGTGTTAGCTGCTAGGGCAGGGTGAAAATGATGTATTTTCTATGTAACGAATTTCCATTCCAGGTCTGGAGGGCAGAGCTTGAAGCCTAAGATGTGTGAACAAGTAATTGTCCTCAGGAGTGTACCCAGGGGGCTGTGGATAACAGAACAGGAGACTTAGCCTACCTGAGATTCAGCAAAAGCTTTCCGGAGACAACGATGCCTAGACTGAGTCTTAACGAAAAATTAAGCTGAAGTCTAGCAAAGAAGAGTGGGGAGGGCACTTCAGGGAGAAGGAGAAGCTTACATGAAAGCACTGAGATGGGAAATCTCTTGGTACTTGCATTAGAGGAGTTATGAGCAGTTTAGCATAACTATGCAATATGCAACGGGAAGAGTAGGATCTAGAGCTCAGGAGATAAGCAGGGTCACAGAAGACCAGTGATTCATAGAGAGTGTTGCTGTTGTTGTTGCTGTTTTTCTTGTGGGTAGTTTGGAATTATTGAGTTTTCCTTGGAGCCTGGGAATGGCTTTGTCAGAGATGTTTATTAAGTCACTCGCTGGCTGAGTGTAAAGGACAGATTTAATGGACATAAGCCCCAAATCAAGGAGACCATTAAGGAGGGAGTTCAACAGTCCATTTCAAAGATGAGGTTGATCTGAACTAGGAGAGAAGAAAAGAAGGGACCATATTCCTGGCTGACCTTGGGGCAGAGTGCTTCACAACACAGGCTCTACAGTTAGGGGATCCTGGGTTCTAGTCCTTGCTGGAAGTAGACACTTGGAGGGAGGTGGGTTTTGCTCCATTAAGCCCCCAAATAGAAAAATTACTTTCTATTCCCTAAAATAGAAATATTAATAGCCATTTCAGTCATTTATTGTAAGGACCAAATGAGGTACAAATTCCTGGCCCATAACAGGCACTTACTATACATTCATTGTGGGGCTGCTGATGAGGGTGACAGAAGTTACTGCCATATTTCCTGAGTAGGAATAAGAAATGAATCTCTTTGGCTTTATTTTAAAGTAAGGGCCAGGAAAATGAAAGTGGTTTTGTTGGTCCTACAGGGAATAGGTTTGGTAAACCAATGAAAAAAATAAACTCTTGAGAGTATCCAAAATAATCTTGGTTTGCTGGTAGTTAAGAGTTTTGAAACAGTGGCTTTGGTTTATGGTAAAGGACAGAATGGGCTTCCCTCAGATTCTTAGACGGTAGAATCTGCCTGTCAATGCAGGAGACATGGGCTTGATCCCTGGGTTGGGAAAACCCCCTGGAGAAGGAAATGGCAACCTACTCCCATATTCTTGCCTGGAGAATCCCATGGGCTACAGTCCATGGGGTCACAAAGAGACACGACTTAGTGACTAAACAACAAATACAGGATGGATTCCGCCCATGGTTCTGGAGATAATACTTCTGCCTAAATTTGTGGGAGGGAGAAAAAGGAATCATCCTCTTTCCCATGAGCCATAGGAAACCTGAAGACCCAAGCCCATGTGGTAGTTAGGGTGGGCAGGAAATGGGAGTCAGGTCAGGTTGCAAAGAAAACATGTAATTTGTCTCAGAAAACCTGGATCTTGGTTCTGCCACGATTATCTGTTCCGTTGTCCTGAGTATATCTTATAATCGTCATGTACCTCAGTCTTCTCATTTGTAAAAAGGGAATGATATGTAATGATCTATAGCAGCTTAATGATAAACACTAGTAGTATACAATTGCTTACTCCACCTAGTTGTAAAATTCAAAGGAAATGGGGGTGGTAGAGGCACCATTAACGGGAAAGTGGGGTTTAAACATTAGCTATCATCTTGCTAAGTGAAGGTGGGGTCTGGGGGCAAGGTTGAGTGTCTGGAAACCGCTCCACACCACAGCCCAGCAAGCTTCCAGTCCAGGAAAGAATTCAATTATTGCAGCGTGTAATTTTCTGTTTGCAAAGCTCATATTGTGTATGTAATTGAATCAGGATAAAGAGATCCAAAGGCTGCGGGCTCGGGATAAGGCTTTCAAGCTGGACTCCAGTGAAGCCAGGCTGGAGGGGGCTCAGATGCAGGGTGGGTGGGGGGACCTCGGGGAACACGGCTAACAGAGGGTCCAGCAGGCCTGGGAGCAGGGGCGCTGCTCCTTCTTTGGCTTGGTGCCCCTCAGCCTCCTTTTCCCCCACGGACACAGAGCCCCTTTGGCTGGGAAGGCATCTCTAAGTGCAACCCCCCTTGGCCGGACGGCTCTTTTCTCGTTTGCTGGATTAGAAGGCCACGCTGTTTCAGTCTGAAGGCTCTTGTCTTTCTCACCTCAACCCACCCTCTCGCATCCTCCTCACTGCCCACTGCCTGTTTCAACAGGGTGCATCTAAAGCCAGGAAGGTACCTCTTAAGAAAGGGACTCGGGAAGTCAGGTCAGGAGTCATGGGGTGATTTGGGTGGCATGACTCAGGGTCCCAGTTTGCACAGGACTGTCCCATGTTAGCCTCAATCCCAGGCATATTGGGTGTTCAGTCCTCCTAATCTGGGGAGAAGATGGATTTCAGAGCAATGAGCTGAGATTCAGAGAACCAGGTAGGGAATCAAACAGCCTCCTCTTGGGTGCAGCGGTCCAGCATCCTCCCTGAGGCCTGGGAACAGCACCAGACCCTGTGCAGGCTGTGGAAGAGGAGGCTGTGCCTTTTCTGAAGTCGGTGCTGCCGGAAGGACAGAAGCGGGGAAGCACAGAGGGAGGGAGGAAGCTCTGCCCTTGTTCTCTGTGCACGTGTCCATCCCAGACCTGGCCCTTTGTCCCAGCTGGCTCTGACCACTCTCAATGCGCCTGCGGCAGCCAGCACCCCAATACCTCCTTCCCCATTCTAGCCTCTCACCCTCTCTGTCTATCTCCTCAGCCAGCCTGCTCTAGCCCTTCCATTCCTCTCCATCCCTGGGGGAAGTGATTGGGATTTGGCAGTTGGACCAAGCCAGGGAGACTAAGAGATTGAATTCCAGCAAAGAGCCAAGAGCAGGTCGGAGTCCAGCTGCCTAATGACATTTTCTGAGCGCTAACAAATCTGACTCCAAGACAAACAGCCTGGAGCACCTAGGAGAGAAGGAGGCTGGTGGCCAGCGGAGGGGGAGGCAGGGGAGAGAGGAGGAAATGGGGACTGGGAGAAAGACAAAGTGAGGGGGAAAAAAAATGGAGCACACCCAACCCAATGGCTCCGAATCTCTCCCACATCTGCAGAATCAGAAACACTTATTAATAGCCAGCGAAAGGCAAAGAGGAAGTGTCTCATTGTCTGCCGCTGTCATCCCTCACTCTGACGAGCACTTAAAATGTCAAGACCCCTTTCAGCAGCTATGCACAAGCAATCAGGCCCTCTCATCGGTCACTGCGATTTCGCAGCCGCTGCATCTCAGTCCTTACGACTTATTTCCACGCTACGTTTGGAGACAAGGCGAGTGTGAGCACATAAACAAGCACTGTCTTGTGGAAGGACAGCTGGTGGGGCGGGGGCTGGGGAGGCTGGAGAGGGAGGAGGAGACCAGATCCTGTCTAGCCGGCTCTGGGAGGTGGGAGAAAAGGTCATCACACGCGGACATTTGGAGGATTGAGTCTGGACAGGGGGCGGGCACTGAGCACAGAAGGTTTACCTTGTTTCAGAGAGTGAGAGCCCTCAGCTGTTGCAGCTGGAAAGGAGATTCCACGCGTAACTTTTAGGCAACAAAGGATTGTTTTCGGGAGGTGGGGGCTCTGGTTACTCAGTGCATCTTCTGGGAGGGAGATAAGACAAGGGGGCTGCAGCAGGTGGGATTTAGGTGGGATAGAAGGAAGGACCTCCTGACCCATAGCATCAGTTGTAAAGACAAACGGGCCTGGACAAATCACATTCCCTGAGGATATTGCCCTGCTCTTTCAGGCCACCCACCTGACATACTTATCTGGAGGCCTGGGGTGGGGCTGGGGGTGTAGAGGAGGGAATGGGAGATGCAAGGCTTTCTCCAGCAGCTGTATCTCCTGCTGTGTAAGTTTGCAAGGGCTGCTGTAACCACAGGCTGGGTGGCCTAACAACAGAAATGGATTGTCTCCCAGTTTTGGAGGCTGGATGTCCAAGATCAAGGTATCAGCCGGGTCGGTGTTGAGAATATGTTCCACGTCTCTGCCCTAGCTTTTGATAGTTGCTGGCCATCTCTGGGGGTCCTCGGCTTGCAGAAGCATCATTCCAAGTCTGCCTTCATCTTCTCACGATGTTCCCCTTCTGAGAGTGTCTGTGTTTAAGTTTCTCTCTTTTATAAAGATACTAGCCTTGTGGGATCAGTGGTCCATCCTACTTCAGAATGGCCTCACCCTAACTAATTACAAACCCTATTTCCAAAAAGGTCGTATTCCAAGATCCTGGGGTGAAGACCTCAACATATGCATTTTAAGGTGACACATTTAATCTGTAACTCTTAACAGTTAGCAATAAAAGATTATCAAGAGGGTCGGTGGGCTCCCCTAGTGGGGGAGGGGATAAGAATCTGCCTGCCAATGCAGGAGACATGGGTTCTATCCCTGGTCCAGAGAGATCCCACATGCTGCAGAGTGACTAAGCCCACGTGCCACGACTACTGAGTGCTCTAGAGCCCATTCTCCACAGTAAGAGAAGCCACTGCGATGAGAAGCCAGCACCTCCATGCTGCAATGAGAGAAAGCCCATGCAAGGCAACAAAGACAATAAATTTTAAAAAATTTAAAAAAAGAGGGTGGGTGACCCAAGAAGTCAGAAGTTGGAGAAAGAATTCCAGCCTCTATAGCCTTTGGCTCCACAAAGGCTCCTCCATGTTATTTCTGTTGGAGGAGCGTGGATCTGCTTCTCAAACTCAGATCTTTTCTTTTCCTTGACTTTTACTCCCCAAAGCAGCAGACGGTCCTGACATTACAAATAAAGGGAGCTCTCGTGGGCTCCTAAGCTTAAAGGGCCGGCGGTGTCCAAAGTATCCTAACCACAAGAAACTCATAACAGCACAGGCAGCAAACCTCCCAGCTGCCTTCCCACAGGTTTCAGAACAGACTCGATGAACCTGCTCACTTTGGAAAGAGAAGGTAAAATTATTTCACATCTGGCTTTATGCTGACCTGACAATGACACCGCCCAGGGATCCAGTTAATGTTCAAAGAAAAATGACCTGTTGTTCAACATTCTCTATACTGTCCATCCAATTCAATTAGCTAATAGAATCATGAAATGTCAGTGCTGGAAGTGTAGAGATAATTCAATCTAAGCTCCTCGTTTTTTAGTTGAAGAAAGCAACGCTGAGACAACGCAAAACATTGTCTGCATTATCGTTAGGGTCCTTTGTGGGGACACTCAGGTTTGAGGGCTCCCAGGCCAGTTCAGTGTGCATTTCCTGAGCACCTGCTTAACCAGAGTCCAGTGTGGGGCTTTGTCCTGGGGGAGACAGGGATGGGTATAGACTGAAAGTACACAGCAGCTGTCCCCCAGGCCTGGTCTGATGCAGAAGCCAGGGGCATGCTCTTCCCCTCTGGTGGAGGTGACCAGCATATGCCCTTCGCTTGTTGGCATTACTTATGCCCCTCCCACCTAAAGGCTGCAGCTGCAGGTTCAGAGAGAGGCTTGGGATACCTGAAGTTGACTAGCTGATGGACAAAGGGACCCGTGGCTTGGACCTCACTGACCCTGCCTTTAAAGAAAAGAACTAACACAACAGAACACCTGAGCAGATGCCAGCACCCACAGCCGGGCCCGTCTTTCTGCTCTCTCTTGGCAGTTCCCAGGTCCTCCAGCCTGCCCCTCACTCACTCACAATCTGGGCAAGGGGTCAAGAGCGCTGTTTGAGGCAGCATGAAGGCTTCTGCCCTACGCAGCCGGGGACCACAGTCTGTTGTCTCCAGAGCTTTCCAGCCTGGGCTGGTGGGGCAGTTCTTGGGAATCTGCAATTTCCACTCCTGGCCTTATCCTTAGCCTCCCCCTCCCAGACCCTGGCAGCCAGTTAATCAGAGGCTGAGCCAGAAGATTAGACAAGGAGACAAGCAGGAGGTCGTGCATCTTCCCTGGGTGCTCTGGTTTCCCGCTGGGGTCCTGAGCCACTCTCAAACATACCTGGAATTTAGGGAGGCTGATTTCCTCCTACATTCTGACTGTAGACTGGGAAGGAAACAGACTCTCATCCCCTGATCTAAAGGGAAGGAAGTGCCAAGGGAATGGGATTTGAGTTTCAGAAGGGAATGTCGCAGAGATGGAGACTTAAAAACAAACAGAGGTACCAGCAGCAGCATTTTAGTGATAGTCATGGTAACGGACACCACCGGAATTGTAGCCGGCATGGGGCCTGCTCCTGAGGCTCCAAACTGGATGCAGTGTTTGCTGTTTTCCATTCCTCTTTGTCATTATTGTTGCTGTTTTAAATTCTTGGGGTTGTGAACACAGCAAGCCCCAATGCACGATGGCACCACACACAAGCACCCTGAAATTTTCACACGCATACACAGATCCTTCTTTTCCTGGGTTCCCGATAGATATGTGCTCCTGGAGCCCCAGGCACACTCAGGAACATACAAATGAGTGCCAGACACAAAGATACACCCTGGGGTGCTCACGCAGAGACACAAGTGTCCTTTGCACACTCCTACTGCGCTAAGTCGCTTCAGTCGTGTCCGACTCTGTGTGACCCCATGGACGGCAGCCCACCAAGCTCCCCCGTCCCTGGGATTCTTTAGGCAAGAACACTGGAGTGGGTTGCCATTTTCTTCTCCAATGCGTGAAAGTGAAAAGTGAAAGTGAAGTCGTTCATTCGTGTCCGACTCTTCAAGATCCCATGGACTGCAGCCTACCAGGCTCCTCCGCCCATGGGATTTTCCAGGCAAGAGTACTGGAGTGGGGTGCCATTGCACACTCCTATATCTGCTTAAAAATATGGGACTACTATAGTCAGAGGTCAGCTGGGGACTTGAACGTGGGTCTCCTGCTGCCTTATTTGTGCCCCATAGCGTGTTAACACTCTTACAGTTTACCTGACATGTGCACGTGTGTATCCTTTCTCACTGGCAAGAATATGGTCCATGGAGGTCCTCATACCCAACATCTCGCCCAGGTGTGCCACACTCCTGGATGCCAAGTACATACAACTGACATATGGCTCCTTACTTGACATGCTTGAGCACTCATGTAATTGTGTTCAGCATCTGCTTCCATAAATGTACGTTCTTGACCACAAACGAATGCCTGTTTGCCCACCCCGTCTTATGCTTCCCTGGTGGCTCAGAGGGTAAAGCATCCGCTTGCAGTGCTAGAGAACTGGGTTTGATCCCTGGGTTGGGAAGATACCCTGGAGAAGGGAACAACTACCCACTCCAGTTTTGTGGCCTGGAGAATTCCATGGACAGAGAAGGTGGGCAGGCCACAGTCCATGGGATCACAAAGAGTCGGACACAACTGAGCAGCTTTCACTTCCTTTCACTTTCTTGTGTCCCTGTAAGGATGAAATGGTTAGATAACATCACTGACTCAGTAGACATGAATTTGTGCAAACTCGGGGAGATAGTGAAGGATAGGGAAGTCTGGCATGCTGCAGTCCACAGGGTTGCAAAAAGTTGGACATAACTTAGCAACTAAACAGCCATAACTAGGAGTCTCTCGGTGCCATGAGGGCAGGCTTGGATGATCAAGCAGAGTTGCTCCAACAAAAACTAACCAAGACACTCTCCAGAGTTGCCCTCCTTATCTGGCCCCTCTCTCTCTCTCTCTCTCTCTCCATCAGCAAAACACAGAATACAGTTTCACATGCCCCATGCAATGTGGGAGAGGGAACACAAACAGTCAGAGATGGGGTTTTGAGACCTGTGGGCTCCACGGCAGGCAAAAACGGGCAGCAATATTGTACCAGAGCCAGTGTGTTTTTAAAAAATCACGCACATCTCCCAAGGAGGCAGAAAAAATCAAAGCCTCGTCATTTAAAATCCCCACACAACAGAAGGAGAAATAAACACAGAGTTCTCAGAAAAGGCTGAGGCTCCCCCATGCCTCTCTGCCTCCCCAGAAGAAAAGACAAACAGAAAACAAATCAAAAAACAAATCTGGACTGAAAGGAGCAATTGTCGGATGAATAGCTCCGGGCTTGCTTCTCGCCCTGGGAAACTCTCTCCCGACCAGCGGGGCGGGAATGAGAAGCACTTGGGTGGGAGCTGATGAGAGGGCCTGCCTGGGTTAGGCTGATCCAGGTAGTGGGGTCATGATTCCTGGGGAACCAGACGGAAAGGTCACAGGCTTGAGAGGGAAACAGACCTGTAGATGTGGTCATGGTCCGTTCAATGGTGTGTGAACTTGAACAGGGCACTTGGTCTTGGAGTCTCAGTTTTCTCACCTGTAAAATGGGGATAATGCAGGGTTCTTATGCCCAAGCTTGGCTGTGAGGGTCAAATGACCTCAGGATTCTAGAACAGGGGAGGTCTCCAGACTCCTGCCTCCAATCACAAATGCTTGCTTGTGTGCATGCTCAGTCACTTCAATTGTGTCCTACTCTGCGACCCCATGGATTGTAGCCCACCAGGCTCCTCTGTCCAGGGGATTCTCCAGGCAAGAATACTGGAGAGGGTAGCCAGGCCCTCCTCCAGGGGATCTTCCCAACCCAGGGATCAAACCCACATCTCTATGTCTTCTGCACTGGCAAGTGAATTCTTGACCACTAGCGCCACCTGGGAAGCCCTAGACACCTTTAAAGTACAAAGTTTGCCTTCACTCCTGGGGGAGAAAGATGTCTAAGGGGAGGGGGAGAGTGACCATAACGGGCTCCCTTCTCCACACTTTTGATGGTCTTGTCCGAAGACCCTCCGCTCCTCCTCCTGCCTGTGGAGGTCTCCTCACATAGTTTCTCTTCTCAAGAAATGAACAGATCTTTCTTGTTCACCTACTCCATGCTTAGGAAGTGAAAGTCACTCAGTCGTGTCCAACTCTTTGCAACCCCATGGACTATACAGTCCATGGAATTCTCTAGGCCAGAATACTGCAGTGGGTAGCCTTTCCCTTCTCCAGGGCGTCTTCCCAAACCAGGGATTGAACCCAGGTCTCCCTCATTGCAGGCAGATTCTTTACCAGCTGAGCCACAAGGGAAGCCCCAGGATACTAGAGTGGGTAGCCTATCTTTTCTCCAGCATATCTTCCTGACCCAGGAATCGAACCAGGGTCTCCTGCATTACAGGAGGATGCTTCACCAACCGAGCTATCCTGGCCCCATATGAAAGTCCCATGCAGACGCATAGGTCTAAGGCTGAATCTCTGCTCCTAGGTGCTGCAGTTTAGCTGGGGAGAGCAGACCCTTGCCTGAGAAATATTAAAGCATCCTTGTATCAGTCATCTTGGGCTGCTGGAATAAACTCCCACTGGCTGGGTGCCTAAGCAACGGAAGTTTATCTTCCCACAATTCTGGAGACGACAGTCCAATATCAAGCTGCTGGCAAGTTCAAGTCCTGGTCTGGGCTATTCCTGGCTGGCAGACAGCCACCTTCTCCCTGCGTCCTCGGGGGGCTTTTTCTCTGTGAGCTCACAGGAAGAAAGAAAGGGATTTCTGATATCTCATCCTCTTCTTAAGGATGCTAGTCCTATGGGATTGGGGACTCATATCTATGACCTCACTTAACCTCCATTTACCTTTCCATAAGCCCTCCCTGGTAGCTCAGACAGTAAACAATATGCCTGCAATGCAGGAGACCCAGGTTCAATCCCTGCGTTGGGAGGATCCCCTGGAGAAAAGAATGGCTACCCACTCCAGTATTCTTGCCTGGAGAATTCCATGGACAGAGGAACCTGGTGGGCTACAGTCCATGGAGTCACAAAGAGTCAGACACAACTGAACGACTAACACTAACTAAGCCCTCTCTCCAAATACGTGTATGGACCTATATGGACACAATTCAGTCCGTAACATGCCCTGTCCCTGATCCCATATGTCCTTGAAGCTAGATATCATAGAGAGTGGGCCAGCCCAGGAGAGGGTACCCCATGGCATGTGCTTTGGTATGAAAAAGCATAGAGCCTGGCGAGGAGAAAGCACTCAGATTTAATTCTCAGGTAATGTATGCCTGGCTAGCAAATGTGACCAGAGACAGGGGTTAATACCTGGACTCTTCCCCTTCCAAGAAGACTAGACCTCAGTGAGCAGATGAGGGAAAAGGCCAACCGCTGGCTTATACAAAGAAGGGTGCTGGAAACCAAGCAGGAACAGAACCTTCCCTTGAAGAACGGAATGTGCAGCCACACAGATTACCACGCAGGACTGAACGAGACACCAAAAGGTGGCTGTGAGCAAGCCCCCTTATCTACTAGGAGAACTACTGTTCCACTGCCCAGCTCAAACACAATTCATCTACAGACCATTGTTGCTGCTGTTCAGCCACTCAGTTGTGTCCGGCTCTTTGTGACCCCATGGACCAAAGCATGTCAGGTTTCCCTGTCCTTCACTATCTCCCGGAATGTGTCCAAACTCATATCCATTGAGTCAGTGATGCCATTCAACCATCTCATTCTCTGTCACCCCCTTCTCCTCCTGCCTTCGATCTTTCCCAGTATCAGGGTCTATTCCACTGAGTTGGCTCTTCCCATCAGGAGGACTAAGTTTTGGAGCTTCAGCTTCAGCATCAGTCCTTCCAATGAGCATTCAGGATTGATTTCCTTTAGGATTGACTGGTTTGATCCCCTTGCTGTCCCAGGAACTCTCAAGAGTCTACTCCAGCACCACAGTTTGAAAGCATCAATTCTTTAGTGCCCAGCCTTCTTTATAGTCCAACTCTCACATCCATACATGACTACTGGAAAAACCATAGCTTTGGCTATATGGACCTTTGTCAGCAAATGATGTCTCTGCTTTTTAATACACTAAGTTTGTCATAGCTTTTCTTCCAAGGAGTAATCGTCTTAATTTCCTGACTGCAATCATTGTCCACAGTGATTTTGGAGCACAGGAAAATAGTCTGTCACTGTTTCCACTTTTTCCCCATCTATTTGCCCTGAAGCAATGGTACTGGATGCCATGATCTTAGTTATTTGAATGTTGCATTTTAAGACAGTTTTTTCCCTCTCCTCTTTCACCCTTGTCAAGAGACTCTTTAGTTCCTGTTCACTTTCTTCCGTTAGAGTGTTATCATCTGCATATCTGAGGTTGTTGATATTTCTCCCAGCAATCTTGACTCCATCTTGTGATTCATCCAACCCAGCATTTCGCATGATGTACTCTGCATATAAGTTGAATAAGCAGGGTGACAATATACAGACTTGACGTATTCCTTTCTCAATTTTGAACCAGTTTGTTATTCCCTGTCCAGTTCTATCGCTTCTTGGCCTACATACGGATTTCTCAGAAGACAGGTAAACTGGTCTGGTATTCCCATCACTTTAAGAACTTTACACAGTTTGTTGTGATTCACACAGTCAAAGACTTTAGCATAGTCAATGAAGCAGAAGTAGATGCTTTTCTGAAATTCCCTTTCTTTTTCTATGATCCAACAGATGTTGGCAATTTGATCTCTGATTCCTCTGCCCTTTATAAACTCAGCTTGTACATGTAGAAGTTCTTAGTTCACATACTGCTGAAGTCTAGCTTGAAGGATTTTGAGCGTTACCTTGGCATGTGAAATGAGGGCAACTGTATGGTAATTTGAACATTCATTGGCATCACCTTTCTTTGGGACTGAAATGAAAACTTATTTTTTCCAGTCCTGTGGCCACTGCTGAGTTTTCCAAATTTGGTGGCATATTGAGTGCAGCACTTTAACAGCATTGTCTTTCAGGATTTGAAATAGCCCAGCTGGACTTTTATCACCCCCACTAGCTTTATTCGTAGTAACATTTTCAAGGCCCACTTGACTTCACAATCCAGGATGTCTGGCTGTAGGTGAGTGACCACATGAACAGAAGAGCCTGGTGGGCTGTAGTCCATGGGGTAGCAAAGAGTCAGACATGACTGACTGACTAACAGTTTCACTTTCTAGAGACCATCCTCTGCCCCAAACACACACACACTCACGCACACACACCAATCATTGTTTTGTATTCTGTGCATTCATGGTAGTTGGTGCCAATCTTTTAACAGCATGCTCAAGTTGCTTTTTTGGTCATTCTCACTTTATAGGGTGTAAGCTCCTTGAGGGAGAGAGCTTGTCCATCTGATTCACAAATTTCACTGCAGTATATAACAAGTGGAGCCTGGTAATAAGGTGACCAATCATCCTGATTTGCCAGGGACTGAATGGTTTCCTAGGACAATGGACTTTCAGTTAAAGCCAAGAGAGTACCAGGCAAATGGGAATGATCAGTCACCCTACCTTGCACGTGGTAAGCATTTGGCAAATAGCTAATATGCAAATACTACAATAAAGAATAGAAAGATCCAGGAAATAGTTATAAAATGATGAAAGGGATGAGGGTGGTAATGGGAAGCACCCAAAAAGACTCCCCAGAGATTAGGCTTTATTGGCTTGGGAAGGAAGATGCTAAAAGTAGATAAACCCCAATCTTTAAGATCATCAGCTGGAAACACAAGAAGCTTTAAGAACATTTGAATACATTATGGTTCACGGGGACAAGCCAAAGTGTTTGGGTCTATCTATAACTTTTTTAAGACTGATGTATAAAATAACTATACATTCCCCAAAACCCCTTATAGAGACAGACCCCTGGATTGCCTGGCTCATGGGCTGAATTGCTGTTTCCATTCAGCACATAAATATTATCATAACAGCATTAAAAAGGAATTTTAAGGAAGGAAAATAAATTGCTTCTGTTGACTAAAGCCAGTCCAACAACTAATTTTCTTTTTATATATTCTCTTTTAGTCCTTGCTGATAATTCTACATAATTATAATCAGAGTGAACATACAAATTTGTATACCTTTTCTTAAAAACTATAGATTATGCGGCAAACATTTTCTATGTTGTCGCATTGTCTCCAGTTAGTTTTTTAATGGCAGTAGAATAGTCTATAACTCAGTTAACACATTATTGACCAGAGACGTATTAGGGTCACAGGTGTTAGTTTCTGCGAAAATCCCTCTGTCAATAATGTGTTAACAATTCCGCATGATTGACATTTAGATTGCTTCCAGTTTTCTACTAATAAAGACAATCCTGCAGTGAATATCTATGTGCACATTTCTTGTTTCTTCTTTTGAAATATTTCCTGAGGTTAAATTCCTACAAGTGAGATTACTAGGTCAAGGGATAGAATAATTTTAAGGCTTATCCTTTCTTTCACCAAATATTTATTGAACAGGGACTGTGGGCCAGAGACTGTGCCACGCACTGAGGACCCACAGGTGAAAGGAGGAGCCAGTGTCTGCCACCCTGGGGGTCACAGGCAAGCGGGAACACAGTCACTTAAGTGATACAGTTGGATACATGCTGCCATTGTGACAGAAACAGACCTACGGGACCCTGGGGAAAGACTCTTAAGTGCTGAGAAAGAAAGGCCTGGTCAGGGTGGAATTTACTTGCAAATTACTTGGAACTCTTAGGAAATGTCAACCTGGTGGACAGGCTGGGGATGGAAATTCTGAATAGGGAAAACAGCAAGATCCAAATGATGACGACATGAGAAAATGCATTCTAGGACTTACTGGTGGCTTGATAATGCTGGGGTGTAGGTACGGGCATGGAGAGGGTTCCCAGGAGCTAATGAGGGGACAGGAGACCGAACAGGTAGGCAGCCTGTACCATGCCAAGGAGTTTGTATTTTACCCTCAAGGTAGGGAGAAGTCAGTAATGGATTTTAAGCAGACTCTTGATACATTTTTACAAATTGTTCTCTAAATTGTACGCAGTGACATTAGGAAAATCTTTTCTAAAGTTGTCCTGTCCTGATTCATTTTGGGATTCCTCGGGTATCTATTTCTGCCATAGGATGGGGGTGGGGCAGGGAGGTAGGGAACCATGGCCTCTGGCCTGAGGCTATTGTAATGGAATGGCTGTTATAGTTGAATGGAGATGAGCTTTACCCCAGGAGGAAGAGACAGAATTGCTGAAGATCTTCCAGGACTAGAAAAAGAAGCGAAGAGGGGGTTAGAATGAGATGTACGACTTCTGTCACCTCCCGCAAAATGAAGCTAACCAAAAATCCAGGCTCACTCTAAAGCCTCTTAAGCAGAGGCCTCCTGGTCCCTTACGCTGCTCTAGAACCTTACCCTGGGTGGTGCAGCTTAGTCACATTGAGCAATGTGGGGAGATGGATGTGACTCCTTTATCTCAGAAGCCTGGAAGCTACTTGAACTTCCTGCCACTTGTTGACTGGGGCCCTAGAGAGAGCATCAGCCGCCAGCCTTTCCTAGTATCCCTTCTGCTCCCATATCCCTCATTTTCCCCTAAATGCACAAGGCCCGTTAGTGACTCTGGGGCTCTGAACAATGCTCTTCCTTCTACTGGGATTACCCTTCTTCTCTCTACCTGTCTAGCTAACTCTGCCTTGTCTTCTGGATCTGAAGCCAGGCTCTGTGAAGCCCTCCGAGCCCTCTAAGAGCCCAGCCAGCCCTGGACTCTGCACTTAGAGCTTTCACTGTACTTGTTGACTAGAGCATCCTTGGTGGGCACCTTGATCTCTCAGTAGCCTATGAACATCTTGAAGGCATGGACCAAGCATTACTCATCTTTGATTCCAGCGCCCACCTAAAGTCTGGTACCTGCAGGTTCCAACTGAATTCTTAACTAATATTTGGTCATGTGACAAGCAGACTATGAGAAAGGGGAAAAGGGGAGGAGGGACAAGCACTCTCAGCTACAAAGGCCCCTGCGCTATGTCATTTCATTGGGATGCATAAGAGATATTTGGAGCCCCGAGGATGCTATTTGTCCCTTTTTCTCTTGGCTACATCTTCTTCTCTCTGCCTCCTGTTATCTTCCCCTCAGCTTCTAAAGACGCGATTAGGCATCCACCCCAGGTTCCTGTCTGCTCACCTTTCTCTCCACCCTGGGGCTGGAGCAGGGAGCGAAGAAGCTGGGCCAGCAACATAGAGTTTCCCTGCCGACTCTAATTCCTGTCCCTTATTAAATTCAAGGCTGATTTGGGCTGTGTGAGCTTTCCTGGGCCACCTGCTGTCTGACCAATTCCTTTTCTTTTTCTCCCCCTGGTGACTAATAGCTGCTCTTTCCTCCCTTCGGAGTCTCAGAATCTCCTCTCTCCCTACTCCTCCCTACCTGTTCAGACCCCCATGGCTCCCCAAAGCAAGGATCTGAGAAGCCAGGCCATGCCTTCCAGGCAGCTCCTTTGGGGCCTGGGGTTCCTCTCTCCAGGGAGGGGCTGCTGAGAAAGGAAAGCATGGCTGGGAGGGGGATGGAGGCCAAGGGAAGGAGTAGCGGGAATAGAGAGGCTGGGGCTGCCAAGCAACCAGGGGAAGCTTCTGGAAAGGGAGGTAGAGCCTGAGAAGGACAGAAAGCCCGGGACAGAGAATAGAGCCCCAGAGCAAGAAAGGATGGAAGATGGGAGATGAGACGACAGTGTAAGCAAAGGGCACTGAAGGATGGCAGAGAAGGAGGCAGCTGGGTGAGGCTGGGAACCCAAGACAGCAAAACGGCAACAAAACAAATGTTCACACTTGAAGGCGTGCAACCTCTTGTCGTTTTCAGAGGCGTAGAAGCACCTTGGAATGAGCACAGGAAGCCCTTGCTACGTGGATGAGCAAGGTGGGCATTGGACCAAAGCTTCAGCCACAGAACCCAGTTCTGGGCACTCCCTGGAGGCTGAGTGTGCTGCACACACACATGTGTGTGTGCCCATGAACCCACGGCTAGCTGGGGGGTTAGATCCCAACTCTAACAGGGTCCAGGCTTCAGGTGGGTAACTGAGGAAACACAGATGGTGCTAATACCTTGGGCGCCAGGCCAGGGCATCTGCACACCCACCTCACAGGGAGCTGAGTATCACACCAGGTGTCAGAAAATATGTGTTCAAATCCCAGCCCCTAGCCCTGGCCCTGAAACTAGTCACTGGGCATCACTGAGCCTCTGCCCTCAGCTGTGTTCACAGCCCCAGATCAGCGTCTTGTCATAACTGGCGAAAAACGGGTATAGAAACGTTTCCCAAATGGCAAAGCACTCCAGAAACAGGAAGCTGATTTTCCTCTTTCCAGCCAGGAGATCACAGGACGGGGCGGAGGGAGACCTCGGACACCCCAGGCTGCCTGCTAACTCCGTGTGTGTGGGTCTCCCCCCATTTTTTGCTCCAGTCAATCTGAACTTCTCTCCATTCCACACACCAGCCTGCCCACCCACCACTCTCCCCCCTTCATCTCTCTCTCTCTTACCCCCGGGCCTTGGCGCAGTGCTCCCTGTGCCTGGAATGTAGTCTCACCTTCTCTTTGCTCAGCTGAAACAACTACTCTGCCTTCTGGTCTCAGCTGAACTGTGGCTTCTTCCAAGAAGCCTTCCCAGACTCACCAGTGCTATGAGTTCAGCGTCGCTGCTGCCTTCATGGAACCCTGTGTTTCTAGGAGTGTGTGTGTGAGAGAGAGACAGTGTCTGCATGAGGGGGAGGTGGCTGGGTCTCTCAGGCCTAATTATAGCCGACTCCAGGCCCCGGGACCAGCGTGGAGGATGGCCACAGCCGCGTGTGGGTGCCCAGCCACCTGGCTACCAGCTGCCACTCTCTCCACACTCTTGGGCAGAAGCTACAGGAGTCTGAAACATTTTCTGGGTCACCGCCTAGCACCTGGTCTCTCACCAAGTGAGCCCCAAAACCCGCCTTCGCCTATTCACAAGGAACGGTTGCCATGGTGGTGACTCAGCCTTCCGGCCCCGCTGAGGGGGAGGCCCTGGGCTGCGGGGACCCCAGGCGCCCTGGCTGGGGCACCTCTGCCTTTGTGAGCAGGGCTCTGGGTGGCTCACAGGGGTGGGGGGACGTGCCTGAGCACAGCTCTGCCTTCAGACACACAGGACACGCTGAGAACCTGCCTTCCCCGGGGTCCACCTCGCTTTCCCAAGTGAGGTACTCTGTCCCCCTGGAACGGGGCTTCCAGGCCCTTCCATGGGGACCGGGCCCAGTTTATCCCCTTATTTAGGCCTCTGCATGATGTCACCTCCTCAGAGCACCCCTCTTCCTGCACCCCCTCCCTGCATCATTCTGTTTAAAACAGGCCCCCTTCCACTTCTAAATCTCCACCTGCTCTGTTTTTCTCAAACTACTCAGTGTGACTGGGTCATAACCATTTTTTGGTTTCATGTGGGGGTTTTGGTGTATCCAGTGTCTGTCTTCCTGCAGAATGAAAGCGAGAGGAAGGCAGAGATTTTGTTGACCTTGCTCCCACTATGCTGGCTGGTCTCCAGGAACTCCTGCCCCTCTCTGGTCCCTTCTCTGCTCGGCTCTGGCCTCAGTAGACTGATCTCTGGGCATTGTACCTCCCAGATTCTCTTGACGTCCAGCTCCTGGCTGTGTTGTGGCCAATGTGGGCACCAGAGACAGATCAGAAGGCAGGGCATTCCTTCCCTTTGACACCAGGCATCTGGCAGGTTCGTCCCTCCACACCATGGCTCCCACCAGACAGCCTCTCCCCTGTGATTCCAGGCTCCCAAGCTGCACTCAGCAGCTCTAACACTGCCGGCTGGCCTGCTGTTTCTGAAGCTCATATCTCTGTAAGGAGTCCTTCCACTGCAACGTCTTCATCTGAACGACGTGCACTGAAAACATCTCCTGCTGAGACTCGGACCCAGCTCTGGTCCAGCGGAACAAATATTGTTGAATGGATGATTTCAGGCCTTCCCTGGTGGCTCAGTGGTAAAGAATCCACCTGCCAATGGAGGAGATGTGGGTTCGATCCCTGGGTCAGGAAGATCCCCTGGAGAGAGAAATGGCAACCCACTCCAGTATTCTTGCCTGGGAAATCCCATGGACAGAGGAGCCTGGTGGGTTACAGTCCATGGGGTCACAAAGAGTTGGACATGACTTAGTGACTAAACAAACAAACCAAAAGATTGATTCTATGAATGGCAAGTGCCTCAGGCTGAGCCTCTCAGAAGCCCAGGCTCTGGTATGGAAGGACAGAATAGAAGGTGATAAGCTCAAGGCAGACATGGGCTCTCTGCATAGAACAGCCCTCCAAATCATTCCCAGACCGAGAGCACCATTCACATTTTTAAAGGTTATGAGTAAGAAAATTCCAGAGTCTCCCTCCCTGGCCTGTTCTTATGACTTATAACTCTCCCTGGCAGAAATATCTTCCTCATGTCTAACCCAAATCCCTTTTATTATAGTTGGAAACGCCTTCTTCTTGATCTAAAGATAAAGGTTTCATCTCTATGATATTATTCTAGGAAATCATTCCACTACATTTGCATACAGCCTTCTAGTATGTTAATATACTAAATGAGAAAGGCAAAGAGCACAAAATTTGAGTCCAGAAAAGCTGAAGTATTGGTTCTGGCACCTTATGCTGAACAACTTCTGGCAACTCATATAAGCTCCCAAATATCTTTTTTTCATCTATCAGTTGGGAATAATAGTGAGCCATGCCCAGCCTACTCCTGCCTTGCATTTATGAGCATCAGATGCAAAGACCGTGTCAATGACAAAGAATCCTATATTCAAATGTTAACTGATACTCTCATCCTCTTCAGACTATTTAATCCCAGGATCTGGAATTGGGCTTCCATAGTGGCTCAGTGGTAAAGAATCTGCCTGCCAGTGTAGGAGGCATGGGTTTGATCCCTGGAGAAAGAAATGGCAACCCACTCCAGTATTCTTGCCTGGAAAATTCCATGAACAGAGGAGCCTGGAGGCCTACAGTCCATGGGGTAGCAAAAAGTTGGACATGATTTAAAGACTGAACAACTACAATCTGGGATTGTCTTAATGTCATCTTTTTCAAATCCTCCTGAAACTGAGCCACATTTTCCACATGGCTCTTCCTGGTATTGTCTGTACCTGGGGCATGGGACGGGGTGGGGGGATCACAGTTTCTCTTCCATGACATTATTGTATTTGTGGTCCATCTGAGTGTGGTGGGAGAGACAGCAGTCTGATCAGGCAAAAGCCTTGGTTAGAATGCTTGATTTCCTAGGAGAATGCCGATTCTGCCGCCTACTCGGTTGATTTCTGAAGGAGGTATGCTACCTGTGTTGACAACACAGAATGCCAACACTGCACCTTCCCTGGGAAACAAACTCGAATCGTCTGCTGCTGGCTGTTATGAAGAGCCCAGTGCGAGAAATAATCATCATGTGAGATTATCTGAAGGATATGCTGCCCAGCTACTCCTCTAGATATTCTAGATTTTATCCCTGGATCAAGTTAGACGATCCGAGAACTGCGTTTCTGGACCAAATGGCTTTGGCTCCTTGTGGAAGCAGATTTATTGACTTGTGTTTAGTCATACGGTTTGAAGTTAGCACCGAAGCAACGCTCGAAGAAAAAGCTCTGAGTCTAGCTATTATATTTAATGGAAGAAGGGTATTTTTTTAAATTGCCTGTGTGATTTCTCATTCCTTTTTGAAGTCCCATATGGGAAATCCTCAGTTTCAGCTTCTCCAGGGAAACTGGTCTAATTTTGACTAACGGACAATGCAAAATTCATCACCGATGAATTTTTGGCTTTCCTTTTGTCTTTGGTTGTTAGGAAGCTCAGTCCTTAGGGCATGAATTTCTGAGTTCTAGCTTTTCCTCAGTCTCATTTTTTTTTTCTCCTCATCTTCACTTTATCCCAACCATTTATCTATCTTTGTTTCTTACTGTGGTGTATCATCAATTTTTGTAACATTGAAAAAAAAAGACTGGTGGTTCAGATTACTATGAAAGTTTGGCAAAAAGGTCAGACTGGTGTAGACAAAAGCAAAATAAAGAAAGGTATCCATTGAGAGATGGACAGCTGCACACATTTTTTTCCTTAGCTTTTCATACATCCTTTGTGATTTACTGAAGGCTTACTATAATATTAGGTCCAAGGGTTATAAATGAAAATAATATTCATTAATTTAGCAAATATTTATTAGGGCCTGCCAGGTGATAGACATATAATAGGAAACATTATATGCTTATAATATATAAAACATTAATAAATGTTTTATATATTAATAAACATTATAAAACATTAATAAACATTGATAAACATTATAAAATATATAATGCATATGCATTATATAATAGGAAACATAACATGCTGAAAGCATGTCTTCAGCCCTTGCCTTCATGAAGCTTTACAGATGGCAGAGGACGCTGGCAATTTCACCAAAAACTACCTTCAGGTGTGAGCAACATGTTCACTGGAGAGAGGACCACGTGGGGAACCTAATTCTGTCTGGATTCTGAGCGATCTGCCTAGGGAAGGAGTGTATAATCTATCTGAAGAGGGATAAGGAATTAGAGAAGCAAAGAGGAGGATGGAGGGAGGAAGGGATGTCCCCAAAAGGGACAACATACAAACGTCAGGAGACAAAAGGAGCCATGTCCTCAGGTGAGTAGATAGGCAAACCTATTTTTAATCTGTGAAATGGAATACTACTCAGTCATTGAAAAGAAAAACCTACTGATACACACAACTTGGGCAGAACACAAAGATAATTCTGAGTGAAAGAAGCTGTTCTCAGAAGGTTACATACTATATGTATGATTCCAGAGATATCCCATCTTTCAAAGAAACCCACAGTGATGGAGAACAGATTAGTGCACATCAGGACTTAAAGACAGGGAAGAGTATGATCATTACGTATGAAGAGGTACATTTTATGTAATGTAAAAAGGTAGATTTTACAGGAGTGATGAGATTCTTTTTATTCTGATTGTGATGGTGGTACAGACCATTAGCCATGTGTTACAATTTATAGAACTGTAAACTAAAAATAGAAGTCAGTGTTCCTGTTAGCTTATTTAAACAGTAAAAGTTTAAGTCACAAAAGAAAAGTTCACAGCTGAAGACCTCAAAAAGGAAAAAGGGGGCCAGAGGATGGTAGACAGTGGATCTCGAGAGTATCTGCAATGTTTTGTTTCTTACAGGATCTGAAGGAAAACACAAATCAGCTTCACCAAGGCTATGTTTGCACATTATCCTGATGATGGTGGGGAGCCATTGAGCTGTTTTGAGCAGGGAAGGACACAACTGGATTTGATCATTAACACAGTTCCTCCAGCTGTAGTATGTAGAGTGGATTAAAGGGAGCCCCAAGGGGCTGTGGGGTGGCTAGCGAGGGGTGGTCGGGAGATCCTGGTGGGTGAAAGCGGCTTGGAGTAGGAAGATGAAGACAAACAGGTTCATATACAGCAACAGCCTCTGCACAGGTCCAAAGGGAAGGAGAGGGAAGGAGAACAGAGTTGCTAATGCTCTGGATGGCATGGAGGTGACCATGGACCATGGGCCTCTCTTAGCAGAGTCCCGTGGCATCGCCAATCTACCAATCAGGATGGGGTGTATAGTTCCCTTTCTAGTCTGGTCACCTGGGTTAGAAACCTGTGGCTCTCCTAGTCACTTGGTCCGTCACTTGGTCCCCTCTCCCCACCTTTGGATAATAGCAACCTCTTAGGGCCGATGGAAAGACCAGTGGAGGCAGTGGGCTTGGCCCTGGGAGAGGAGCAGCTGTTCACTCCAGGGTCTTTTCCATCTCATCCCATCTCCTTCTTCTTCTGGGCCCATTTAAATTTGGGAGAGGCAGGGGTGGGGGTCCAAGGGCAGGAAGGGGAGGAGGAAAGGAAGGCTGTAACGCTGCTCCTCCCAAAACCTGCTGCGAAATGGCTTCCCAGTGCTTTACCTTCCCTGGATATCGGCTGCCAGGATCTTAAACCGTAATTACCCAGCCTGGGTCTGTGCTAATTGGTTCTCTGGAGCAAAGTTACCTCCAATCTGTGTGTTATGGGTGCACAGCGGGAAATGAGTTGAGCCAAGGAGGTTGTCTGTGATGACATGTCAGGGAATCACTGCGGTGGCTACCAAGAACGTGGGGCTGGAAGCCGGCTTGGAGGGAAGCAACTGTTCCATGGGTTCCAATTCTAACCTGAAGTGACCAGCCTCCCACTTCTGTCATCTGACTTCTGTCTCCATCTGGGACAGAAATTCCATTTTCAAAAGCCTCCAAAGACCTGGGATGATGGAATCTGAGGACTGAAGAGGATCTTAAAAATCACCCCAAATCCAACATATATCTTCCCTTTGACAGCCTCACTGAGGGGGCACCAGTTCCCACACGCCCTGAATGAGAGACCATTACCCCTTGAGTAGCCCTTGCCATGCTCAGAATGACTCTTATTATTAAAAAGATTTTTGTTGATTTTTTTTTTTTAATATTGAGCTCAAACCTGTCTCCTTACAATTTCGTCTGCCCCTGTGGTGGCATTAAGCTAGCACAATACTTCTTTCTCCTGACAACACTTCAGCTATTTTCCCCTAAAATATTAGAACCCAATACAACAATGCACCCTATACCTCAAGACAAGATCCTGCGTGTCACACACAATCCCCTTTTGTCTCCTCCTACAAGCATGACACACCATGTCAGCTGTCTGCCTCCAGAAAGGTCTTTAATTTGGCCATATCTCTCCACTGCTGCTGATGCCACTCTGATCCAACAAGGTACCATCATTTCTGCAAGACTATGTGAGACCTTCACCCCCAACCCTGCTGGTCTTCTGCTTCTTCCCACTCTCCCCACCCAGCAAGGAACTCCACAATCTATTCTCCACACGATAGCTAGAGTAATTCATTTGCCATTTTTCAACTGTGGTAAGATTTATATAATGTACGATTTGCCATTTTGGCCATTTTAACATGTATAATTCAGTGGCATTAAGTACATTTCCAATGTTGCACAAGCATCAGGACTGTCTATCTCCAGAACTTTTTCATGACCCCAAACAAAATTTCTGTACCCATTAAACAACAACCTCCCATTCCTCTCCCCTCGCCCCTGGTAGTCTCTGATCCACTTTGTGTCTGTGAATTTGCCTGCTTCCAGTACAGCAAAAGTGGAAGTATGTAATGTCCATTCTTTTGTACTGTTCTTTTGTGTCTGGGGAGCCTGTTGGGCTGCCGTCTATGGGGTCGAACAGAGTCGGACACGACTGAAGTGACTTTACTTCACTCACTTATCTTACTTAGCATCAGGTTTTCAAAGCTTATCCTCATTATAGCATGTATCAAATTTTTATTCCTTTTTAAGGTTAAATAATATTCCATTGTGCATATATACAACATTGTGTTTATCCATTCAGCTGTTGCTCTGTGTGGTCTTAAGATGGTTACTTGATCCCTCTGAATCTTCATTTCCTCAAATGCAAAGTCAAATGAATAGCATCTTCTTTTTAAGATGATTGTAAGAAATCAAAGAATCTGACTTTACAAACTGCCAGAAGACCTGAATAGACATTTTTCCCAAAGAAGACATACAGATGGCCAACAGGCACATGAAAAGATCCTCAACATTGTTAATCATCAGAGAAATGCAAATTAAAACCACAGTGAGATATCATCTCACACCTGGCAAAATAGCTATCATCAAAAAGACCATAAGTAACAAATGTTGGTGAGGACGCGGAGAAAAGGGAACACTTATGCACCGTTGGTGGGAATGTAAATTGTTGCAGCCACTGTGGAAAACAGTATGGAGGTTTCTCAAAAAACTAAAAATAGAACCACCATCCCATCCAGCAATTCTACCTGGGTATATATCCCAAAAAGCCAAAAACACTAATTCAAAAGGTACATGCACCCCAGTGTCCATAGAAGTATTACTTACAATTGCCAGGATATGGAAGCAAACTAAGTGTCCACCAACAGATGACTGGATAAAGATGTTTCACACACACACACACACACACACATATGGAAAACTACTCAGCCATAAAGAAGAATAAAATTTGCAACAACATGTATGTACTTAGAGCACATTATGGAAAGTGAAATGTCAGACAGAGAAAGACGTATGCTGTGATATTACTTACATGTGAAATCTAAGAAATACAACAAACTAGTGAACGCAACAAAAAAGAAACAGACTCCCTGATACACAGAACAAGGTAGTAGCTCCCAGTGGTAAGAGAGAAGAGGGGAGGGACAAGATGGGATAGGGGAATAAGAGACACAAACTACTAGCAGAAAATAAATAAGCTACAAGGATATATTGTGCAATACAGGGATTGTAGTCAGTATTTTATAAAAACTATAAATGGAATATAACCTTTAAAAATTGTGAATTACTATGTTGCATATCTGTAAGCTACACATCAATTATATCTCAATTTTTAAAAAGTAAAAAAAAGTGGGCTTCCCCAGTGGCTCAGCAGTAAAGAATCCGCCTGTAATGCAGGAGATGCGGCAACAGCCACGGGTTCAGTCCTTAGGTTGGCAACATTCCTTGCAGAAGGAAATGGCAACCCACTCCAGTATTCTTGCCTGGAAATCCCATGGACAGAGGAGCCTGGCAGCAACAGTCAATGGAGTTGCAAATAGTCAGACACAACTGAGCGACTAAATAACAAGAGCTAAACAAGATAGAGTAACAGATACAGACTGTCTACAGTAGGAGCTTAACAGATGGAAGTATCATTACAATTTATTGAGTATTCTGTTATCATCTTCAATGTTTTAACACCCTGACTTCTTCCTGGTATCCACCTAGCACTGTTCTTGGCATATGGTAGGCAGTCAATAAATATTTGCTAAATGAATAAGTGAAACTCAACTTGCCCCTAAATGAGCAGTTCCTGTCCCCACCCAGCTTCCCTGCTGCATTTCCTTATTTTTATGTCACTATTTCTACTCTTCCAATTAGCCAGCCTCATAAACCTCTATCACTTTTGACCCCATCATTATCTTTATCCTTTAAATCCAAAGAATATGTAAAGAGATAAAAGACATGATACCTCCCCATCTATCACTTCAGTTCAGTTCAGTCGCTCAGTCGTGTCCAGCTCTTTGCGACCCCATGAATCACAGCACGCCAAGCCTCCCTGTCCATCACCAACTCCCGGAGTTCACCCAGACTCACGTCCATCAAGTCAGTGATGCCATCCAGCCATCTCATCCTCTGTCGTCCCCTTCTCCTCCTGCCCCCAGTCCCTCCCAGCATCACAGTCTTTTCCAATGAGTCAACTCTTCGCATCAGGTGGCCAAAGTACTGCAGTTTCAGCTTTAGCATCATTCCTTCCAAAGAAATCCCAGGGCTGATCTCCTTCAGAATGGACTGGTTGGATCTCCTTGCAGTCCAAGGGACTCTCAAGAGTCTTCTCCAACACCAGAGTTCAAAAGCATCAATTCTTCGGCACTCAGTCTTCTTCACAGTCCAACTCTCACATCCATACATGACCACAGGAAAAACCATAGCCTTGACTAGAAGGACATTTGTTGGCAAAGTAATGTCTCTGCTTTTGAATATGTTATCTAGGTTGGTCATAACTTTCCTTCCAAGGAGTAAGCGTCTTTCAATTTCATGGCTGCAGTCACCATCTGTAGTGATTTTGGAGCCCCCAAAAATAAAGTCTGACACTGTTTCCACTGTTTCCCCATCTATTTCCCATGAAGTGATGGGACCAGATGCCATGATCTTCGTTTTCTGAATGTTGAGCTTTAAGCCAACTTTTTCACTCTCCACTTCACTTTCATCAAGAGGCTTTTTAGTTTCTCTTCACTTTCTGCCATAAGGGTGGTGTCATCTGCATATCTGAGGTTATTGATATTTCTCCCAGCAATCTTGATTCCAGCTTGTGCTTTTTCCAGTCCAGCGTTTCTCATGATGTACTTTGCATATAAGTTAAATAAGCAGGGTGACAATATACAGCCTTGACGTACTCCTTTTCCTATTTGGAACCAGTCTGTTGTTCCATGTCCAGTTCTAACTGTTGCTTCCTGACCTGCATACAGGTTTCTCAAGAGGCAGGTCAGGTGGTCTGGTATTCCCAACTCTTTCAGAATTTTCCACAGTTTATTGTGATCCACACAGTCAAAGGCTTTGGCATAGTCAATAAAGCAGAAATAGATGTTTTTCTGGAACTCTCTTGCTTTTTCCATGATCTAGCGGATGTTGGCAATTTGATCTCTGGTTCTTCTGCCTTTTCTAAAACCAGCTTGAACATCTGGAAGTTCATGATTCACATATTGCTGAAGTCTGGCTTGGAGACTTTTGAGCATTACTTTACTAGCATGTGAGATGAGTGCAATTGTGTGGTAGTTTGAGCATTCTTTGGCATTGCCTTTCTTTGGGATTGGAATGAAAACTGACCTTTTCCAGTCCTGTG
This sequence comes from Bos grunniens, assembly GCF_055505025.1. Classification (NCBI taxonomy): domain Eukaryota; kingdom Metazoa; phylum Chordata; class Mammalia; order Artiodactyla; family Bovidae; genus Bos; species Bos grunniens. The sequence goes on from NC_141179.1 coordinate 27,187,812, forward strand.
GCCACTGCTGAGTTTTCCAAATTTGCTGGCATATTGAGTGCAGCACTTTCACAGCATCATCTTTCAGGATTTGAAATAGCTCCACTGGAATTCCATCACCTCCACTAGCTTTGTTTGTAGTGATGCTTTCTAAGGCCCACTTGACTTCACATTCCAGGATGTCTGGCTCTAGGTCAGTGATCACATCATTGTGATTATCTGGGTTGTGAAGATCTTTTTTGTACAGTTCTTCTGTGTATTCTTGCCACCTCTTCTTAATATCTTCTGCTTCTGTTAGGTCCATACCATTTCTGTCCTTTATCAAGCCTATCTTTGCATGAAATGTTCCATTGGTATCTCTAATTTTCTTGAAGAGATCTCTAGTCTTTCCCATTCTGTTGTTTTCCTCTATTTCTTTGCATTGATCACTGAAGAAGGCTTTCTTATCTCTTCTTGCTATTCTTTGGAACTCTGCATTCAGATGCTTATATCTTTCCTTTTCTCCTTTGCTTTTCACTTCTCTTCTTTTCACAGCTATTTATAAGGCCTCCCCAGACAGCCATTTTGCATTTTTGCATTTCTTTTCCCTGGGGATGGTCTTGATCCCTGTCTCCTGTACAATGTCACAAACTTCATTCCATAGTTCATCAGACACTCTATCTATCAGATCTAGGCCCTTAAATCTATTTCTCACTTCCACTGTATAATCATAAGGGATTTGATTTAGGTCATACTTGACTGGTCTAGTGGTTTTTCCTACTTTCAGGGCAGCCAAGAGGAGCTACCCCATGTCCAGGGAGTGGTGGCTGCACGGGTGCAGGAGGGCCTAGAGGAGGTATCCCATGTTGAAGGTCAGGAAGAGCGGCAGTGAGGAGATACCCCTCATCCAAGGTAAGGAGCAGTGGCTGCGCTTTGCTGGAGCAGCCATGAAGAGATACCCCACGCCCAAGGTAAGAGAAACCCAAGTAAGATGGTAGGTGTTGCAAGAAGGCATCAGAGGGCAGACACACTGAGGCCATACTCACAGGAAACTAGTCAATCTAATCACACTAGGACCACAGCCTTGTCAACTCAATGAAACTAAGCCATGCCCGTGCGGCAACCCAAGATGGGTGGGTCATGGTGGAGAGGTCTGACAGAATGTGGTCCACTGGAGAAGGGAATGGCAAACCACTTCAGTATTCTTGCCTTGAGAACCCCATGAACAGTATGAAAAGGCAAAATGATAGGATACTGAAAGAGGAACTTCCCAAGTCAGTAAGTGCCCAATATGCTACTGGAGATCAGTGGAGAAATAACTCCAGAAAGAATGACGGGATGGAGCCAAAGCAAAAACAATACCCAGCTGTGGATGTGACTGGTGATAGAAGCAAGGTCCGGTGCTGTAAAGAGCAATATCGCATAGGAACCTGGAATGTCAGGTCCTTGAATCAAGGCAAATTGGAAGTGGTCAAACAAGAGATGGCAAGAGTGAATGTCGACATTCTAGGAATCAGCGAACTCAAATGGACTGGAATGGGTGAATTTAACTCAGATGACCATTATATCTACTACTGCGGACAGGAATCCCTCAGAAGAAATGGAGTAGCTATCATGGTCAACAAAAGAGTCCAAAATGCAGTATTTGGATGCAATCGCAAAAACGACAGAATGATCTCTGTTCGTTTCCGAGGCAAACCATTCAATATCACAGTAATCCAGGTCTATGCCCCAACCTGTAATGCTGAAGAAGCTGAAGTTGAACGGTTCTATGAAGACCTACAAGACCTTTTAGAACACCCAAAAAAGATATCCTTTTCATTATAGGGGACTGGAATGCAAAAGTAGGAAGTCAAGAAACACCTGGAGTAACAGGCAAATTTGGCCTTGGAGTATGGAATGAAGCAGGGCAAAGACTAATAGAGTTTTGCCAAGAAAATGCACTGGTCATAGCAAACACCCTCTTCCAACAACACAAGAGAAGACTCTACACATGGACATCACCAGATGGTCAATACCAAAATCAGATTGATTATGTTCTTTGCAGCCAGAGATGGAGAAGCTCTATATAGTCAACAAAAACAAGACCAGGAGCTGACTGTGGCTCAGATCATGAACTCCTTATTACCAAATTCAGACTTAAATTGAAGAAAGTAGGGAAAACCACTAGACCATTCAGGTATGACCTAAATCAAATCCCCATCTATAGCTTTTCTAAATACCTGGGCTGTGCTTTTTATCAGGTGACCCAGATTCTGACCCCACCCTACCTCTACCTACCATGCCTATCAGACTATTAGCTGATTGGATGAGGAGTGGGCATCACCTGAGCTGGCTGACAACCTACAATATTATAATGTAACAGGTATGGGAAGCTGAGTCAATCAGACCCTTAGAAGTTTGAAGGCATGGATATTAAGCAGCTGAGTCACTTAGCAGTGGGAGGACTGGAGGGTCATGATGCCTCAGAAAAGCTGAAGTTACTGAGAGAAAGGAAAAAATGAATGATCAGAGAAAGCCAGTGGGTAGAAAGAAGACAGTGGAGAAGCCATGTAAGAAGAATTGTTTCTAGGATTCAGAGAGAGACAAACCAAAAGACCCCAAAGGACAAAGCCCAAAAGGGAAAGAGACAAAGATGGAAAGGGGAGTTGGCTCCATGTGTCTTCCTGGGTCTCTCAGTGACTTCTGGGTTCTGCTCTAATTCCACTATCCCACTGTGGGTCTTAATCCCAGATGCCTTAGACTCTGTGGTTTCTACTCTCTAGTGTCTGGTATCCAGGGGCTTCCCAGGTGGCTCAGTGGTAAAGAATCTGCCTGCCAATGCAGGAGACTTGGGTTTGATTCCTAGGTCAGGAAGATCCCCTGGAGGAGGAAATGGCAACCCACTCCAGTATTCTTGTCTGGAGAGTCCCATGGACAGAGGAGCCTGGCAGGCCACAGTCCATGGGGTCACAAAGAGTTGGATATGACTGAGCAAATGAGAACACATGTATGTATGTCTGGCATCAAATTACATCCTCACTCAAAAGTGTGCTGGGTAAAGTCTAAAAACTTTAGTGCTTGTTGGATAAAGTCTAAACTCAACAGATATTCTAGGTCCTAAACCTCTTGATTCTCAGATAAGTCTGTACTGTGTTATCTTCCAACACAAAAACCTCCCCCCACCAGTCAAGATGCCTCCCCATCCCACTGCTCCCTCCTTACACTCTGGTCTTCCCCATCTGTTCCACATCCTTCCCTTGTGTCCTACAATGACCATTTCCCCCCTCTTTATATTTCTTCCTCTGTCTATTCTCCTATGCTCCTCTATTTTCCTCTTTCCCCTTTTCATTCCTCAAAGCTAAGGTCAATTATTCCCTAACTACACCCAGACCGCTTACTTACACGTCAAATATATCCATCTTGTCCTTCCGGGTTTCTTGAAGTTACAGACTACCACTTCTATCTCCCATGGTACCTAGCAGTGTTCCATGTGCTTAGAAGATATTGGAAACATTCTTATTCAATTGAACGTGGGTATAAATAGAGACTTTATTTGAAGAAGTGAATAATGCTGGATGCCAAGCAAATCACTGTGTGTGAGCGAGAGGGAGTGAAATTGCACCTTTTGGCATCCTACTGAGCATACTCAGAATTTTGTTGCCTACTACTCCTCTGCACATCAACAGTTCTGGCTAATGCTATTCTGCATATTCTTCAGCTGAATCTAACTTCAGGTCTCATTTTTGAAAAAAGAACTCTTCAGATTAAGGAACTATATCACCTTCTAGTCCTACAAATTCAATTAAAATTCAAAAAGCATTTATTAAGTACACTGTGGGAAATATAAAATTGATTAATAAGACCTAATCTCTTCCTTCAAGATGCTCACAGTCTGGTTGAGGGATAGGACAAGAGCATCAGTGACTGAAGTCAAGGTTGGATAAGATATGTGCTGTAAGAGAGGTGAAAGCACTATCAGAGAGAGAGGTGGTCTAAGGAAGGGAAGGGTCCACAGAAGAGCTGGAGGAAGAACTGTTTGAGACAGGCAAAAGCATGGAGAAGGCAATGGCACCCCGCTCCAGTACTTTTGCCTGGAAAATCCCATGGATGGAGGAGCCTGGTGGGCTGCAGTCCATGGGGTCGCTAGAGTTGGACACGACTGAGCGACTTCACTTTCACTTTCCACTATCATGCATTGGAGAGGGAAATGGCAACCCACTCCAGTGTTCTTGCCTGGAGAATCCCAGGGACGGGGGAGCCTGGTGGGCTGCCGTCTATGGGGTTGCACAGAGTCGGACACGACTGAAGCGACTTAGCAGCAGCAGTAGCAGCAGCAAAAGCATGGATGCTAAGGCAACACAGTCACATCGGGGAAATTTGAATGGTTCAACTGGGGATTTTTTAAATTTATTTTTTGTTCATTTATTTGTTTGTTTTGGCTACACCATACGGCGTGCAAGATCTTTGTTCTCTGACCAGGGACTGAACCTCTGCCCCCTACAGTGAAAGCATGGAGTCTTAACCTATAGACCCCCAAGGAAGTCCCTTGAATGGTCCAGTTGGTACTCAGTGCCTGATTATCAGATCTCTGCCATTCATGAAAGAGGAACGTTCCCAGGGCCAGGAGGTCTCATCAATACACAGCCACTAAGCATTTGTTGAGCATGAACTTGGACATGACAGATGGGGAGAAGGCACTTTGTCCATCTGTCCCTTGTCAAACTCACTCGACGTGGAATAAACTGTCTACCTTCTCCTTCACAAAGGCACAAAAGCAGGGAAGAGCAGTTTTTTTGTTCAAGGAGAGTTTGAATATATTATTACATTTTATTAATAAATGTTATTCCATATTCATTAAATACTGATATGAATAATGAAAAGAATTGTATTTTACTTTTACCTTATGTTTAAAATACTGTTTCCTTTATTCTTACCCCACCTCTGAGACAGGCAGAAGCTAGATGTTTTTCCTGTTACTTGCCATCTGGTTTTAGATTTAGGAGCTAAGGATATGTGTTTGCCCAGACAGGGAGAGATTGAATGCATTCTGCCTGGCTATCACATTATTATTTGATTTGATGATGGAAGAGAGCTCAACCAGAGCTAGAACCATCCCACGCCAGTTCAGGAGAGTGGGTCATGGGCATTTCTTCCCAATTCCTTATTCAATGTTGGTTTGGCAGCTTGAAATCTGTCATGCTGGGCATATTTACACCATGGAAATTGGCAAAAGCTGTAAATAAGGTCTTTTCCTCCCTGGAGAGCCAGCTACATATTTACCAGCACACCCCTGGATCTCACTGCGCAGAAGAGGAACTGGAGCGGAGAGCTAAGGTAACTTGTCCAAGATCATACAACCAGTTGCTGTTGTGAAGCTAGTACCAGTCAGGGCACCAGTATGCCTATGTATCATCACTCTTTTTGCTGGAAGCTACAGAACTGATTAGGATTTAGAAGGTGCCTCTAAATAAGAATGTAGACAACAGCACAGATTATTATACAAAAGAAACAGATGCCATGGTCTTTAAGTTAATAGTTTGCCAGGGCTAAAAGAGGAACATCCCAACTTCTCTCCCCAGATGGCTGATTCGTACCCCTCCCCTCACACTCCTACCTTCCTGGTGGGAGGGCTTCTAGGAGTGGAGAAGCAGGAGGGAAACTTCCATTTTTTCCAGCTTTGTATTGGAGTGAGTGGCAGAAGGCATTTCTCAGCCAAGTGCCTAGACGCTTTGGACTCCACTTTGCTCTGTAATTAGTGTCTATTTGTCTCCTTAAGTTAAACTGGTTTTTAGCAATTTAGAGCCAGGGAGCCCATGTTATTTCAGTGAAGTGATAAAAAAAATGGATATGTAATTGAAATCCCGTTCTACTCCTCTGGGAACCTGGGATGTTGCTTCACTCCACTGAATGATAAAGATTCAGGACCCTGATCACAGGCAGATAAGTAGGCTGGTTGATTAGGATGAATCCCACAGGCAATCCCTAATCTACTAGTCTGTTTGTTAACTATCTGTCTTTTTAGAATATTTGGTTTGCATAATATGATAATATAATAATGCACACGCTCTTTAAAGGTGGAAATGAACCCAAATTGAGGACAAAACGACCACAGCTGGCATCTCTCCTCTCTGCTGCAACAGATCAATTATCAGTTGGCCACAAGTTTTTATTGAGTGCTTATTGTTTGCTTGGCGCTAAGGGAAGAGGTGACATCAAATGTCCAGTTCCTGGCCTTCAGGAGCTAGCAAAGGCAACAAGACTTGCCCACAGGAAATTCATAAATACTATAAAAATAGTGAGTGCTTTGGTCCTCAATCTGTGAATTAAAGCAAAGGAGCGGGTGTATCAGGAAATTTGGCTCTTGGCTGAAGAGCCATGGGAAACTGCAGAACCTCACAAACCCCTGGTCCTTGCTTGTAAAAAGCATTGAAGTATCTGGTTCAATGTCAACCTTTGTGGTTAAATGGTCTGTACCAATGTGCAGCACCCTGGATCCAGGGAGTTCCAGCACATCCAGAACCTAGCCTGGCTCCTCCCTCCCTCTGAGATGCGGCTGGCGGAAGTGGTTTGATGGGTGACTCTTCTGCCTTCTGTGTTTCTCCTGCACTTCAGTAAACATACGGAGGATGGCCGCCACCCCCTGAGCTCCTATGCCAGGCCAGACTCTGTGCCAGCTGCTTTACCCGCTCTGTTCCAATGTCACTCCTGCCACAAATGTATGAACATGTTCAATAAAGAAGCTAAGTGAGAGAAACAAACACTGCATGGTCCCGCTTATATGTGGACTCTAAAAGAAAATTCTAAACTCCAAGAAATAGAGAGTAGAAGAATGACTGCCCGGGGCTGAAGGGTTGGGAAAATGGAAGAAGTTCCTAACAGTAGACAAACTCTCAACTATAAGAGGCATATGGTCTGAGGACGAATGTAAATCATGGTGGCTACAGTTGATAACAATGGATCACATGATTGAAATTTGCTAGGAGAGCAGAACTTAAACATTTTCACCAAAAAGAAAGAGATAAATAGGTGAGATGATGGATGTGTTAATTAATTAGATGGGGAAATCCTTTCATGGTGTGTACATATATCAAATCATCACGTGGCACCCTTTAAATATCTTACAATTTTGTCAATTGTGCTTCAGTAAAGCTGGGGGAAACAAGAAGAAGCTAAGGCTCAGAGTGAGGAATGGCTTGTCCAGGGTCAACCAGCCAGCAACCTGACCCCAGAGTGCAAGCTTTTCCCACCAGCCCGATCCATGTAAGTCAGTAATCTCTCAGTTGCATCACACACCATAGTACACAGATGCCTGGGCATCAGCTCCTAAATTCTGACTCTCAAAATCTAGGCCTGAAGCTAGGCATCTGAATTTGTAACTGACTTTCCAGTTAAAAAGTGTCCAGGTGGTGTACAGCTGACACTGTACACCAAGGCAGGAAAATAAGTACTGTTATCCGGTGGCACGCTGTCTGTCATCCTGTCCCTCCCCTAGTCCAAGGACACCTCAAGGTCAGGGAGTGGATCTGAGTCACCACTGGGTCTCCAGCCTCAGTGCCAGGCATGGCACAGTTGGAGTACCCAGTGCATTTTTTGTGGCCATGCTGAGTCACATTGCATGGCCTCACTGTCTTGGTGGCTCTTCTACAGGTAGGGGCTGGCTTATCACACTCCCTACTGGTTCCAGAGACTCAACCACAGAGTGCCCGAGGGTGTATGTGTGTGGCTAGTTTGCAATATGTGCATCCTGCCAGCACCTGTGTGCATGCATGCTGAGTCACTTGAGTTGAGTCAGACTCTTTGCAATGCTATGGACGGTAGCCTGCCAGGCTCCTCTGTCCATGGGATTCTCCAAGAAAGAATACTGAAGTAGGTTGCCATTTCCTTCTCCAGAGGATCTTCCTGACCCAGGGATCCAACCTGCATCTCTTATGTCTCTTGCATTGGCAGGTAGATTCTTCACACTAGTGTCACCTGGGAAGCCCTACCAGCACCAGCACGCACCCCCAGCTACCTTCTCGGGGTTCCCGATCTACTGGATACTGTCCACCTGCCTCACCCTCTGTTGGGTGTTTCTGCTCAGAGAAAGCTGACTGAAAGTCACTTGACCAGAAAAGCATAACTGGGAAGAAGGAGATGGCAGACAAACTCTGTAGGACATTCTGAAACAGCGCAGCGTGACCACTGGCCAATCCTTGGTGAGAAGCTGAATGCCCCCCAATCCCCAATGCTCCCACCCCCGTGTGGAATTGCCTTGTGAGAGTCACAGAGACAGAAAAAGGTTAATGAGGACAAACCCAAGAGACTCCTTTGTCACATGCCCCCAGCAGCACGTGCCCGCAAGAATCAATGTCATAGGACGTTATAAGGGTTCTGCAAAATTTGAGCCAAGACAGGTTGAATAGAAACAGTTCTCCTGATTATAGACCTTTTATGAGACTCGTTATGTTCATCTGCCTGCTGATTATCTTTACAGATATTAGGCAGCATTTCTCAAACATTTTCTTGAATTTTTTCTTTCTGGAACTCTTTTTTGAAATTTTTCATTTTTCTGAAAAATACTTTGAAAAATGACGATCTGGAATAATGATCTTTGCTCCAACCTCCAACATCCATTTTGCAGATTAAGAAACAGAGTCAAGAAAGGAAAAGAGAGTTGCCAAGACCTCGCAGTTCGTCATGCTGGATGCAGGCCTTGGTCTCAGGGATGCTGAGTCGCTTCTGCTCCTGGGATCTCACCTGAGATCACCCCATGCCCACAGGATGGGCCTTGTAACCAAGGTCAATGTCAGCAACTTTAGACTGTAAGCTTCTGGTGAACACCCTCTCTCTAGCAATCAACCTTTAACTACACCCAAAGGTGAGAAACAAGTTGAGTGGGCATGGAGTGCTCAGTCCTTCACACCCTGTGGCTTGACCAGCTCCACTGCCAGCACCTGTCCACAGCCCAGGGAGGAGAAACATACAGGATTCCTGGGTTTCTGGAACTCACAGGCTGTGAGAGGTTAAGGAATACACCTGAATTGTTCAGCTAGAGCAAGGACAGGACTTGAATCCAAGGCTCCTGACTTATTCTTCATCCACCCTTTGATGACAAGTCTGTCTCTGGTGCCAGGAAGCTAACTCTCAGCTCACTATGTGGTAAGCGAGTACAGGCCCTGGCCGGGGCCCCTTAATAGGCTCAGAAGCTCTTTGCTACCCAGCTCAGGGCAGGGTTCACTCACCTCGCCCTCCAGGGATGGAGAGGCAGTGTGAGTGATACTTTGCCCCTGGTATGACTGTACGTGTCTAATTCCTTCTCAGGGCCTTCTTAAGCCCTTGGCCTCAATTATGTTCTACGACTAGCAAGTGACACAAATTAATTATCTGCTGGGAAAAGAAGGGCTTTCTTTTATCTATTTGAAAGTAGTCACCTTCTCATTTCAAGGATTGGCCTCATAAATTCCAAGGAAGGACAAAGAAGATGGCTGCCAGTATGATGGAGGGAGAGAGAGAAGGAGGAGAAAAGACAGGCAGAGAGGGAGAGGGAGAGGGCCAAGAGGAGGGTGCCGCAGAGCGTGGAAACCCGCCTGCAATTCGGGAGACCCCGCTTTGATCCCTGGGCCAGGAAGATCCCCTGCAGAAGGAAATGGCAACCCACTCCAGAATTTTTGCCTAGAGAATCCCATGGGCAGAGGAGCCTGGCGGGCTACAGTCCCTGAGGTCATGAAGAGTCAGACAGGACTGAAGAGACTTTCACTTTCAAAGACATTATGCTAGAAGAATGTCGGTGGGGTACAAAGGAGGAGGTGCTTAAGTCTGCTAAGGGAGGATGGATGTCACTGTAGGCTGTACTATTTAATCTGAGGGTTCCATCATTCAGAAAATACAAGCTCCGTGAGGAAGAGAACCATCTTTGTTTAGTTCACCATCATGTCCCCAGTGCCTGTCACAGTGACTGGCACGCAGTGGATGCTCAACAAACATCCGTCTACTGAATGGATGGATAGTCAGTAGGCATTGGCCAAACAGTGGGGCAGGAAAAGCCGTCCAAAGAAGGGCGGCAATGGAGTGAAGACAGCTGTAATGAGCAGCCATTCTCTAGGTCTAGAGCATCACATGTGTGCTGAGGGGTGGAGAGGTAGACGCGAGGTTGGACAGGCAGCCAGGAACTGAAGTTCTGTGCCGGGGGTCCTTGATCATCATGAAATAACAGCAAATTCCTTTTACATAGAAAATCCCATTTCATCCTCACGGTCACTCTGTAAAGGATACAGGGAGGCTCAGAAGGCTTACAAGATCATAGAGTGGGAACCAATACCTGATTTTGAACCCAAACCCTGTGATCTTTCTGTGACAGGTGCTCATTCCTCAGGTATCTGCCTGGGATGATTCACATACCTTAGTGATTTCCTTCTGGCCACTGATTATCCTCTGGGCTGGGTTAAGAGCATGGACATGTGTTTTCACGGCAAATAAAGATGACAAATATGTTAAAAAGAAAATCCGTATGACCATTCCAAAGGCAAGTAGGTGGTCATTTGCTTCATCAGACACTCTTTGCAATTCTCTGTATCCCTGTAACTGCCTTTTTTTTTTTTGGCTCAAAGGTGGGTTGTCCCAGGGTAGCTGTAGACAAGGGGATGGGAGCTTCATGTCATTTCCTAGTTGCCCCAGGTCAAAGGGAGAAAGAGAGAGAAGCGTTGTTGGTAAGTCCATAGACAGGCCCCAAGGATTGGCACTGACCTGGGCATGGCCCACCAGAAAGTGTGTTGAGAACAGGATGCAAAAGGCACAGAAGACACCATTTCTGGCCCCAAGAGAACTGTATGCGCGTGAGGGAGGCGACTAAGGGGCATGAGAAGAGTGGATGCCATGGGAACTAGCTGGTCTTCGTGGATGCCTCCCACTTGGGCAGCGGGAGGCAGGGACATGGACTGTGAGGCCAGACGAATCTGGGTTTCATCCTAGACCTGCCACTTGCTGGCCAGATGATCTCGGCTATCAGAATAATACCGAATGCACATGGACAGCTGTACAGGTCGATGCATGATCTCATGCAAATGGCAAGCACTGGGAAACAGCATAGGACGAAGTACATTTTGCAAATCCCATTTTCTGGATGAGGAAACTGAGGATCAGAGTGTGATTTAGCTAAAGTCACCCTGAAAGCCATGATCTGAGACCTCTATACCCCAAATCCCAGGGCCTCCCACGGTGCTACACTGAGGAGGAAAAGCCAAGTTCCCCCGAGCAACACAGACAAGGCATCTTAGCAAGAATCAGACAAAAGCAGGGTATGGATCTTAGATCCCCAAGGTCTTGTGCCAAGGGGTCTGGGGAAGGAAAAATGGAGTCTCATTAACATAGAGGTGGGGACCCAGGACTCCTGGGCTGTCTTCCTAGCTTCCTCCATCTTTTGCCCACTGCCCTTTTCTCCCAGGTTGCTGCCTAATTATAGAGCTGTTGATGCAAATTATTCTAATAACGGTGCTAATTTATACACATTTACATATAATTTGCAATTCATTTCCTGTCCACATTTAGTCAAACTTCACTAATTCAGACAGAAGTGGGGAAAGCCTGGTCTGAAATGAAGAGTCTAAATTATAGAATAATTCAATAGTTTCTCACAGGAGAGTCTGCTTCGAAATCAAGCATGCAAAGTAAAAAGGAGGTATTGTCAAAATTTTCTCTGCAAATTCTTAAAATCTCCAAAACATGGACTCTCAGAAACTCAAAAGCCAAAAATTAATTCCTTTTATTTCTCTTTGAATTTGGGCTATGGAAGAAAAGACAATGGGTAAATAAAAGCTCTCTTTCTTCTCTTTCTCTCTGAATTTCTATAATGGAATTCAGGAAGTTCAAGTTCAATTATGTGATATGATTCCACCTACTAACTTAGTCTGAACTAGTAAACTTCTCTGAGTGCAACATTCTCCATCCCTCAAAATATGCAGATTGGAATTACTTAACTGAGACATGATAAATCATAAAGTAAATTGGCCTTTGATATATATGGGTCATATAGTTAATAAACATAATTTAGAAAGCGCAAAATGACAACTGGGTTTGTGCAGTATACACTAAATGATGGCACTGGAAAAGAATCTGCTTTAAAAGTAATAATAAATGCACACAATGTGTACAAAATTAATGTACACATTGGCTTTGGTCGTGTAGTAGAAGTACATGTGAGTAAGAATTCTTGCTCAAATGATTTATTAGGGGGAGCACTCTTAGGAGTGAGGGAAGCAGGAGAGGGCAGGGGGGCTGGAGAAGCAGAGTAGGAAGTAGAAAGTAGCCTCAGGCTGATCTCATGGGAAGGCTCTACTCTAGCACTGAATGCACCAGTTAGTCCCACCTATAGGACATTTGTTCTCCCCGTGCCAGTCAGTCACTGGCTGAGATCATCTCTTAGGATGGAGAGGAATTGTCTGCTCCCAAGTCAGCTGCCCAACACTCCCAGTGCATAAAGGGTACCTGGGAAGGGCACTAAGAACATCTCCTGCAGTCCACCTTTGCTCAGCTCTGACCCCCTCACTTCTCCCGTTGTTCACTCCATCCAGACACAGTGTCTCCAAAACCCTGAAGGGTCACAGTTTCCTGGGAAACGTTGTGAAGGAGGGTGACTAGAATGAACCACATTCCTGATATTTGCTCCCGAGGCCATGTCGCTACTCGGTATTTCCCCCTCCATCACCCTTTTAGATCTCACATTTTAGCACTTCCATTGGTCTAAGTAACTCATCTAGGGGGTGACCTACCTGGCACTGTCCAAGCTAAGGGTCTGCTAACATCACCTGATAAATGGGATATAGCAGAATTCCCCAGAGTGGAATATGCTGCCTCCGAAACCCTAAGAAGCCCACTAAGTGTTATCTGTCTTGACAATAAGAGGTACAAGGAGCAATATCTCATTTTGAGGAGGGGCCTCATCTAGGCTATTAATCCTTTAAAAGCATCAGTGATATGGAATTCTCTAGAACCTAAATCTCCAGGGTTTCTCGACAACCCTCTGGAATGCATGGATCTTACCAAGGCATCCAAAGTATTTGCTACTTCTCATTGAGTTCAACTAACATGATGGCATTACTACCATAGACCATTCTGACATTTTATCCAATATCCAGATGGTGTAGGACATTTTGGACCATATTAGAAGCAGAGAATTCGCATTACCCCTGAGACAGGAAGGTGAATATATACTGTTGTCTGTTTCATATGAATGCCAACTGCTTTTAATCGTCCTTGCTTATGGGTATACAAAAAAAGAATGTATTCATCAGATCAATAGCTACATACCATTTATCCAAGGCCATGTTAATCTCCTCTAGTAAATAAGGATGACTGATAAAGCAGCTACAATACAATTGGGACCACCTTGCAGTAGTCCACTGTCATTGGTCACAATCCACTTGTGTTTTGCAGGGGCCAGACTGGTAGATTACATGGGACTATGACAAGGAACCACCACCTCAGCATCCTTTAAGTTACTTAGGGTGGCACTGATCTTTGCCATCCTCCCTGGAATGTGATATCCTTGTTGGTCTTCTAGTGGAGGGAGAGAACATTCATGGGGGTCCTACTTGTCTTTCCCATTCAATAGTTCTTACACTATAGGTCAAGGAACCAAGGTTATACCTTTTACTATGTCCATTCCAATTTTATTTCAGCAACCAGAAAAGTGGGCTTCCCTGGTAGCTCAGCTGGTAAAGAATCTGCCTGCAAAGGAGACCCCAGTTCAGTTGCTGGGTCAGGAAGATCCCCTGGAGGAGGGCATGGCAAGCCACTCCAGTATTCTTGCCTGGAGAATCCCATGGACAGAGGACCCTGGTGGGCTGCAGTCCATGGGGTCACAAAGAGTCAGACATGACTGATGAGCTAAGCACAGTGCAGAAATGACCACTTGGTGGATATTTTGGGACACTTGGAATCCAGAATTTCATTTATTATCTGGCCTCCTCTAACCTCACAGAAGTGTCATAATGATGCTTTGTGTCCCCAGGTACTGGAGTCAACTCAGACCTTGTCTTCAACAAACCTTACAAGGCTCTGAGTGTTAATTTTCCCAGTGCCTGGTTATGAAAGTAAATGACTATAGGTGCTTTGTGGGGTAACTTGGGTAATCAGTTACCCTGCCAAGTGTATACAGGTGTATACAGTTTTCTGCTATATACACTTATCATAGTGTCGCAGGCCCCTTTTTATGAGAACTTGGCCTCTCCTTTAGTCAATGAGCTTTGGGTTTGAGAACTGGTTCACTTCTGAAAGATAGACAAGGGATCATGTTTTCTATTAGAGAAGCTGAACTTGGCCTTATGTTCATCCATCCTGATCTCTTTCTCTTATTATCTATTAAGCAGTACCTGCTGGCTTCCCATCTATTTTGCCTCTAGGAACACCATGATCCATGTACCATTTCAAAAATCCCTGCAGGCCAGGCTCTTCTGATTGCCACCTCAACCATGTTACCTGTTTCAGTAATCATGTCCACCTTGCCTCTGACAACTGGGTGCTATCACCAGATCTCTGCTACTCTGGAACATTCTAGCTTTTAATAGGGAGCCTGGTGTGTCACAGGATCTCCATCAGTCCTAATGCTGAGCCCTCTGGGGTTGTCAGTGCCCTTATCACCTTGGTAATCAGAGTGTCATCCAGCCACCTCCCCTGCCCCCCGAAAACCACAGGTAGCTGGTGGATTTTCCAGGTTATATAACAGACTCACTCTAGGATGTCTCTTTCTCTGAGCCTTTTGATCCCTCCCTATCCAGTTCAACATGGCAATTCTGGCAACTCTGTTTTGTTTAATGTGGGCCATCACTTTGGCCAAGCTTCCAAGAGCCATCTTAGCAGTGATTTAAAATAGAAATTCAGGGCCTTTGCCAGGGTCTGTATGCTGTGTCATGGGAGAGTGCCCTGTATTGGAAAACCCTCTGTAACAGCGTTGTATTCTGGCCCCCAACCCAATGCAGGCTCTTCTGGGTCTACTCCTGTTTCCTGCCACTATATTATAGCCAGGTACTCCTGTAGCTCTGGATTCCTCTGACCCCTTAGCCAGGCCCAGCAATTCCCTAGTCTGGCTATGCTGAGATTTGACCCCAATCTATGGTTCTGATGACCAGAGGGGAGGGGGAGGGGGAAATCTGAGGAGGGCAAGCATTGTCCTTCCTTAATCCCTCACTTGAAGCCTCTGTATCACCTTCAAGCAAGTCTTTTACAAGGAAGAGAAGGCCATTTGTGCAGGCCCAAATGATTCAGGGAACTCTGGGGAATCCGCCTTAGGTACGCTGATACAGATATTCCCACTCCAAGAATCAAGGTCCCACAACTTCCCTATTAGGGCTCTGGTCTCAGCATAGATGACTTACCTTGGCTGAAAATTTAGTCTCCTTTGAAGTTTTGCTACTCCTACAATTAAGTCCTATGCCTGCCTTGTTTTTAGCTCTGTCTACTTCTGGCTACAGGTATAAAAATTCTCTTTAAATGCCACAACTTGGCTTTAAATTGTTTATAGATTTGAGCTTATCATTTCCCCTCTCTAGCAAATCAGTGGTGCTTAGCAAAAGTCACCCAATTCTGTAGTCTTCCTGGTTGTTATTATCCTTATTCCTTCTGTTATGGATTGAACTGTGTCTCCTCAAGTCTTCTGTTGAAACTCTAACCCCTGAGGTGACTGTTTAGAGATAGGGCCTTTGAAAGAAGTGAATGAGATTAAATGTGGTCATAAGGGTGGGGCCCTAATCCAATAGGATTTGTGTCTTTTTATAAGAAGAGAGAGGCACCAGAGACATGTGAGTACCGAGAAAAGGTCATGTGAAGACACAAAAAGGTGGCCATCTACAAGCCAAGGAGAACAGCTTCAGGAGAAACCAAATCTGCCAACACCTTGATCTTGGACTTCCAGATCACAAAATTATGAGAGATGAATTTCTGTTGAACAAGCCACCCAGTCTGCAGCAACCCAAATAAGCTAACACACCTTTCAAATTCCCAAGACACTAAACCGGATAGCGCATCCATTTCCCAGTTCACCAAGATAAAAATCTTAGCACTCATTGTGCTGCAGCCTGCCAGAGACCATTGAAACTCCATGTACCACCAGCAACGGGGGCTCCATTGCAATCCAATTCTAGAATCCCATGCTTAGTGTCTGCTTTTTGTTTGTTTGCTTGCATGCTTTTTTAGGATTAGTCTTGATACAAAATGGCTTAGGTTGGGATCTCCAAAAAGATGAGGATGTTCATTGATTTATTGAATTCACCTGCTAATGCAGGAGACCTAGGTTCAATCCCTGGGTCGGGAAGATCCCCTGGAATAGAAAATGGCAACCTACTCCAATATTCTTTCCTGGGAAATCTCATGGACAGAGGAGCCTGGAGGGCTACAGTCCATGGGGTGTCAAAAGACTCAGACACAACTTAAAGACTAAACAGCAACAAGCTCAGGAGAGGGGAATGGAGGAAAGCAAAACAGGAGGAGGGGACAAGGCTATGCAGGAATATGTCCTTGTCTGAAAACTAGCTTCATTCTGATCTCATTAAGAGGTCTTCAGTGCAATTCTATCATAGAAATTGTCCCACTTTGAAGCAAGAGCATTGCCCTTTTATGCTGTGCCAGTCATTCCCTGATGTCTGTCACTGGGGAAGAGAAGATGGGTGCAGAGACTCTAAGGTGAAACATCTCCTGTTAGACCAAGGGAAATTCTCTGGAAAGAAGGCAGTTGATACATATTATAAGCCAACAGTTACAGCAGCTGGGAGATGGGAGCACCAGCCAGTGAAAGTTATCTGAGTGGGTACCGACAGCATCAACATCTACAAAGAGATAGATGGATGGGGGTGGATAGATAGATGATAGATAGATAGAGATAAATAGGGATGACTGAATAATTAGATGGAATGGATGGGTAGATAGAGAGATGGGGTGGATAGATAGATTGATTGATAAAGGAAGGAAGGAAAATAGAAACATAGATGATGGATTGTAGGTAAGTAGACGGGTGTGTCGGTAGGTGGTAGATGGTGTTTTGTAGGAATTAATAGAGCAAGAGAAGTCTGGAAAGAATCAAACCAACATATGTCTGCCAGATGAAAAAAACACAAATGGCCTCATTGCATTCTGTCCTCCCTAACATATCTCTTTGGAATCCAGCATACCAGTGCACCCTGCTAATGATATGTTAGAAAGGATGCTACAGTCACACAGATGAGGTTCTCTTGTTCCAGGTCAAGTTGCCCAGCAATCAGACCCTGAGATGGAGATTAGTGGGCAGGAAGATAATTTTGGAGTATTCATGGGATCGACCCCTGCAGGAAAGGAAAGAAGCAAGACTGGGCAGAGGGAGGAGCTGGGCTGAAAGGCAGCCTCTTTAAAGGCTGCAGCAACATCACAGGGACCTAAAACTAGAATGGCATCTCAGAGCTGAACCAAGCTGAAGTAGTGACCAGGCCTTGACATCTTTACATGGGCCACTCATCAGATGCAGGCCACCCCACAAAAAGGCCATGACTTTGCTGAGATGACTCTCTTCAATGATAGCAATTCCTCAGGAAGGTTAACAGGTAAGAGCTGTCAGCTGACAACCCTCCGAACAGCCAGCAGAGTGCCTCCTTCAGTCCTTCAGAAGGTTTGGGGTTGCATCGCACAGCATCTGGGTATAATCACCTAACCTAGTCCAGGGGAGAGGGGAGGTCTCTGTGATGAGATGGCACATCAGCTGGACCTTGACAGAGAGTGGGAGTTCGGTGGGGGGCCAGGTACCACCTTGCTCCCCTCTTCAATGCCAGATGAGGAAGCCCTCAATTAGGCTGTTTCACGCTGAAGACTTTGGGGGAAAGAAACAATTAGGAGCCGTTAAGTAGGATACCTGTTCTCTCTCTTTTGTTTTCTCTTTTAAAAACAAGCTGGAAAATATGCTTAATTAACCTGCTTTTCATTTGGAAGACAGCAGCAGAGCTTCTGAACATGTCAGTGGCTTGAAGATAAAATGGAAGAGAGCTTGTCAAACATCTCCCTAAAAGGGCAGGAAAGCAAAATCGGGAGGTGAAAGGTTGGGTGGGCGGATTGCTCAGACTCAAGAAACTCTCCACCAGGCACTAATTGGACTGCCAAGATGCACTGGGGCAAAGAGGAGAGATGCAGAGAAACAGCTTTGCAGCCAGGGGTCAATGATGAAGCCAGAGCGAGGCACAACCAGGACCCTCCACAGAGCAAGCGCCTGAGGACCAAGCACGGTTTACAACTGAAGCTGGAGCAGCTCACGGGGACTGATGCCCATTGAACTCCTCATTTTAGGCTCTAGACCACATTCTCCCCCTCACCACCCCTGTCCAGCCTACACCCTGCCCATCTGCAGCCTCACTGGGGGGGATTGCTGGTGGGGAATAGGGGGAGGATTTCTGAGCATGGCATTTCCAAGGAGGAGGCTGAGGAGGAAGACCAGGGAGGGCAGGCTCTTGGAGGATCTCAAGGGCAAGGTTAGGGTCATGGAAGAAGGGGAGGGATGGGGATGAATGCTGCTAGGGCCAAGCAAGGAAATTCACTCACAGCTTCGGGACAGGAGAGAAAGTTTAGCGTAGGAAACAGGATATGTTCATGCATGCGTGCTAAATCACTTTGGTCATGTCATACTCTCTGTGACCCTATGGACTGTAGCCCACCAGGTTCCGGGATTCTCCAGGCAACAATACTGGAGTGGATTGCCATGACCTCCTCCAGGGGATCTGCCCTGCCCAGAGGTCGAACCTGAGTCCCTTTTGTCTTCTGTATTGGCACCACCTATAAAGTCCCAGGGGGTGTGTGAAGGTAAAGTCTGGAGCTTGTTTGCCCAGCTCCTTCTCCACTCTCTGTTCCTCTACTTCCCACTTCTCAGCAGAGCTTTCTTAGCAACTTAGGTGGGACTTCTATCCTGATTACCCAGCTCCACTGCTCCCCACTGTTGCCCTGACCTCTACCCAGAGTGTGTCCCCAGAGGGCAGAAAGTAAAGCTGCAGATCTATCAAGCCTCCCTGGTTAATTTTATTGTCATTCTCCTCCTCCCTGGTTCTTTTTTTGAGAGAACTCTTTGGAATCCAGAGTGTATTTCCTTGATAGCTCGAACATTTTTCTAGAAAAAAGCTCTGTTCGGGGGCCTGGTGTCATTCATTCATCTATGTATTCATTCATCCTCTTCTGTGTATTTATTAATTTCTCAAAGGTTATTCAAGCACCTAGTATGCCAAATATCAGGCTTCCCAGATGGTGCTGAAAATGCAGGATATATAAGAGACGCCGGTTTGATTCCTGGGTCAAGAAGATCTGCTGGAGGAGGGTATGGCAACCCACTCCAGTATTCTTGCCTGGAGAATCCCATGGACAGAGGAGTCTGGCAGGCTACTCTTTGTAGGGTAAAAGAACTTGTCAAAAAGAATTTGACATGACTGAAGCAACTTAGCACCCTTGCACACATGTCAGATATCATAGTGTTCAAAATGAACACTATGCAATTCCTACCCCTTTGAGCTCATGTCTAGCGGAAGAGAGAAAATCATAAGCCAGTATGCATACTGTTATAGAACCATCCTGCACAAAGAATGGAGAGAGAACTTCTGCCTATGACTAGAGTATGGGGAAGATTTGATGGGAACTGGGGCGTTAAGGGTTAAGTGAGCACTGACCAGGCATAAAAGGAGACGAGAAGGCTTTAAACGTGAACCTAATTGTTTTAGATGCTATCTGACTCTGCTGGGCTACCATAACAAAATACCAAACTCTGGGGAGCTTAAAAAACAGAAATCTATTTATTCAAGTTCTGGAAGCTCAAGTCTGAAATCAAAGTGCTAGAATGACCAGGTTCTTGCAAGACCTCTCTTCCTAGCTGGCAGGTTGTCACTATCCCTGGGTCTGTACATGGTCTTTCCTTGGCATGGGCAGGAAGAGAATGAGAACAAGCTCTCTTATCAAGGCACTAATCTCGTCATGGGGCCCCACCCTCATGATCTCATCTCAACCTAATTGCATCCTAAAGGTCCCACCTCTAAATCCTATCACACTGGGATTAGGGCTCCAATGGGTGAATTTTGGAAGTGCACATTCAGTCCATAACAAATGTGGAAGACTAGTGAAGATTTTTAGGCAGATTTTTAGGAAGTGGTATAGTTAGATTTAAATTTTTAGAAATACCCATCTGTTAGCAGAGGGAATCATGAAATGAAAGGGCAGGGGTGAAGACAGACAAGGTAAGAGGCTGCTGAAACAGTCAAAGCAAGAGGTGATGAGGGTTTGGCAGCAAATTCCAACAGTGAACAAACAGTTGTCAAATAAGCACAGAGTGGGATTGGAGAGATTTTTGTGGCCATCCTCAAGTTGGGTGATGGGACTTCCCTGATGGCTCAGATGGTAAAGCATCTGTCTACAATGCGGGAGACTGGGTTCAATCCCTGGGTTGGGAAGATCCCCTGGAGAAGGAAATGGCAATCCACTCCAGTACTATTGCCTGGAAAATCCCATGGGCAGAGGAGCCTGGTAGGCTACAGTCCGTGGGGTCGCAGAGTTGGACACGACTAAGCGACTTCACTTTCACTTTCCAAGGATGGTCATATTAATGCTGCAGTCAAAAAGAAATGTTCAGCTTGTGAGGGTCCCCTTTCCTTGCATTCATTGTTTGGTTATTCTCCCTCCAGGAGGAGAGGGGATTTAGGATTTGGGAGCACAAATGGCAAGACATACAATGGTCTGGATTGCAGTCATATTAGATGACCCCTGATAAACCCCTCTCAAATTTTGGCAAGATGTGAAACGCTGATCTTGCCACTGGGTAAGGGAATGAGAAGAAAAGTCCTCATAGAAATCATAGAAATAAGTCAGAGCCGACATATTCATTGCAGACTGGCAACCTCCACCCGGATACCCAGATCACACTTGATTACTTAATTTAGATGACCGTATGTACTGGTTCATGAGGAACAGTCCGATTTATACTTGTTCAGTCATAGTAATATAATCCCTTTCACTCTCAAAAGTGTCCAAGTTTGGATGCTAAAATTTAAGTTTACCTTCCACATTAACTGCAGCCTTCCTTCACACTGAGCCCAGATGCAATCTGAAAAATTCTTCTCAACTCTGCCTACTTTCTAAGCAATAGCTATCCATCAGTCAATCAGGTATTGAAATCTACCTGACACCTTCGACAAAAGAAAGGACGTAGGTCCAGTATTATTTGGGCAATCCCGGGCATGCCACTTGTCCTCTGGGAGCCTTCATCTCTTCATCTGACAATTGTAATAATAGCATTACTTACCCTCAGGGCTAGTGTGAGCCGCAAATGAGATAGTGCATAGCAAAGGACCACACAGACGATGGAGTCTTTATGATTATTCAAGGGTGAAACAGTTGGCATTGTGGTCTCAGGGGTCTTGGCATCTCCCTTGCTTCTGCTCTAGGAGGAAACCAGGATCCTCCTTGGGAAGGAGGCTGCTGATGCCAGCAACTCTTCCTGGAGCTTAAGCCTCTCCTCCCCTAATCCTCTTCTCCTTTGGAGACAAACAACAGACCCCTCCATCACCCCCGCCCCTCAGATCAACTCCATCAAGAAGCAAGGCTTCTCTTTGTACTACAGCAAACACATGTCTCTTATTGATGCTCCCCTGGGACCCTCTGCAGCAACACACACAGAGCTTTGAAGTTGCGAGTGTGTTTAATGCGCCAGGGTCCCGTCTCAGTTCAAGGACAGTATTTTAAGTCCCTGAGAAGATGGGAATAAAGTTTTGAATGCAGAAAGAAATAGATTCTTAACAGACTTAAATGATAAAACATCACAGTCCCCATCCAATTGCAGCAGCCAGCTCTGAAGAGAGACCAAAGGAAGAAACGATCGATTGGGAAGCCTGACTTCTTTCCCAGCCATGGGCCAGGTGCCTGCCCTAACTTGGCAGCATCTCCTTGACTTGTGACAGCCATGGACTAAGCTTGAGGATGTGGGCTGCTGAGGAAGGGGGACAGGGAAGCGAACCTAACTGAGGTATGAAGGACAAAGACATCGTGTGGGGATGTGACCCTTAAAAGATTCCTGCCTGAAGGAGGTGTCACCTAGCCAAATCATAAAAACCCAAAGTGGGGAAGTAAATTGCCTGACCTAGAGTCATCCATTAGAGCAAATGCATCTTTTATCCCCCCATCAAATGAACTACATTGTATCAGAAAGAAACTGTAAACTTGACTGCTGGTGCAAAAGGAGTCCAGGCTTCAGGAAGGAAGAACAGAGGCAGTCTTCTGAGAGCTCCTAGGAGACAGAGATATAGGCAGATGACTCCCGAGATGGTGGTCTCCTCAAGAATTCTGGAAAGACCTGGCCCAGAGCCTGGGTGAAAAACAGGCTGAGCATCAGCAAACCAACTCCCTCATCTGTGCTGCAGACAGAGGGACCTAGGAGATGTCTGGGCAGGGGAAGAGGTCACATTGGGAGGCCAGGGTGAGCTTATTGGTACCCAAGATTTGGGAAGGACCAATTATTCTGAAGGCGTAAAGCCAACAGCCCATGTTCATCATCAAGGGGTAGATGAGGAGATCATTTCACAGTCTCATCAAGAAGTTTGGGTCTTATCCAACTTTAGTTCAGTTCAGTTCAGTTACTCAGTTGTGTCCGACTCTTTGTGACCCCATGAACCGCAGCACGCCAGGCCTCCCTGTCCATCACCAACTCCCAGAGTCCACCCAAACCCATGTCCATTGAGTCAATGATGCCATCCAACATCTCATCTTCTGTTGTCCCCTTCTCCTCCTGCCTTCAATCTTTCCCAGCATCAGGATCTTTTCCATTGA
Source organism: Bos grunniens (assembly GCF_055505025.1). Taxonomy (NCBI): domain Eukaryota; kingdom Metazoa; phylum Chordata; class Mammalia; order Artiodactyla; family Bovidae; genus Bos; species Bos grunniens. The sequence continues at coordinate 27,210,528 of NC_141179.1, forward strand.
GTCAGCTCTTTGCAGATGGCCAAAGTATTGGAGTTTCAGCCTCAACATCAGTCCTTCCAAAGAACACCCAGGACTGATCTCCTTTAGGATGGACTGGTTGGATCTCCTTGCAGTCCAAGGGACTCTCAAGAGTCTTCTCCAACACCACAGTTCAAAAGCATCAATTCTTTAGCACCCAGCTTTTTTTATAGTCCAACTCTCACATCCATACATGACGACTGGAAAAACCATAGCCTTGACTAGACGGACCTTTGTTGGCAAAGTAATGTCTCTGGTTTTTAATATGCTGTCTAGGTTGGTCATAACTTTGCTTCCAAGGAGTAAGTGTCTTTTAATTTCATTGCTGCAATCGCCATCTGCAGTGATTTTGGAGCCCAGAAAAATAAAGTTAAGTTACCCAACTTAACTTGGCAAAATCAGGGATATAGTCCCCCTACTTCTCCCAGGAGTGATCTGATGCAAGGGGGGGGGGGTTGTTTTACATTGAGCTAAGGGCATCTTAGTCAACTTTTCTGGAACCAAGCACAATGCTCAACATACACCAGGTCAATATTTCAGCCTCATCCTCTCATTAGAGCAACCTGGGTTGCTTTATAAAAATATCAAGGTATGGGAGTCACTCCCAGTATCTCTGATTTAATTGGTTGGTCTGGGAAAGAATCTGGGAATTTTTTATAACTCTCCAGAAGATCTGGAGTCAAGGCCATGAACTGTTGTACTAGTTCATCTGTGAATGTGAACTGAATGAGTGAAAGAACCAGTGAAGGAATGGAAGAATTGGAGGTGAATGCCGGCCCTCACTCACAATGGTGGCACCCACTGCAGGACCACTGGCATTGGCATGGGGCAGTGAATGGGCATGCTCAGGGGGCCAAGTTACCCATCCCAAGGCTCTGGGTAAACCCGACATCAAAGCAGAGGGAAACTGATTGTTGCTGAAAGGATCTTCCCAATAAACCATTGTAACCAGATGTGTTATCCTCTCTTCCCTGCCAAATTCTGTTTAGGGTACTGATATGTGTCTCTCTCCATTTCATTTGCATAACAAACCAGGGTCATCAGAAAAGTGTTTTTAATCTATCTTATAGAATATAGATATATCTATAATATAGAAAAGAGTTTGTATCTATATTTCATGAGTGAATAAAATGAAGTGCCCCCTCTCCAGAGAAGATACATATTGCCCCAGGTCACTCATTTCTCTGGTGCGGAACCAAGGACTCTGCTCTGAACTGGGTTCACCTTTCCAGCTTCCGCTGAGAGTTAAACTGGGAGTCTGACCTCTTCTTCCCAACATCTATATATATATCACCTTGTTCCCCAACACACAAAGGGTGGGGCAGCACAACCAGCCATCCAATTGGGCAGAAATCAAACTCAAGAGGGTCCCATTACCTCCACTGTGACCTTGTAGTGATGATGAGGAAATGTAGGATCCTGAAGGTTGAGTCACAGTTTAATAAACATCTCCACCATTACGTGGAGCCTGATTTCTGTTGAGGCCCAATGTCTTCTTGAACTAACTTGTTGAGCGATTGCAAATTTATTTGAGTGTCTCATGGGAGACGGTACTCAATGCAGGTTGAGCAAGATGCAAACACAGGCATCTTAGATGGATACCCTACCTCGTTTCCATTCTCTCTTTCCCTCCCTCTCTCTCTCTCCTGTGTGTGCGCGCACACGTCCTCCTCACAATGCCATAATGTCTATGTAAATTGGATCTTTAATATCCTTCAGATAAATGGCTTCAGAAAGAACATGGATACAATAGTCTGTCTCTGAGTTAACATGATAGGCTCTGCCTCCCAAATTGGCTCAGAGAAATTAGCAGGAAGGAAAGAAGGATCAAATGAAATAATAACCCGCTTACCTGCTCATTAATTTAATCTCTGCCCCCCCACCCTCTTTTCGCCTTGTGGTTTCACTACCCATAAAATAACCAGACAACTTCCAAGTCCTAGATGAAAGGAAAACTAGGTCTGGAAGCTCTAAGATTAAAGGAGAATTTTTAGGATTAGTCTTTGATTTTCTCCTTTCTCTCTTTTTCCCCTCTCTCTTATTTTGTTCTTTTTATCTCAGAGGTGACTGCGGAGGCGTCTCCTTCTGTCCTTCTCTCTGCTGAGCTGGTCAACCCAGAGTCTCCTTTGGCAGAGCACACCAGCAACTTGAGACCTAGGATGGAAAGCGGAGGGTGGGACTACTTTCCGGGAAATTGCCCACCAAGGCTCACTGGAGTGTGTCTGTGGTTTGGGTGATGTACGAGTGCAGGAAACTGTTCCCTCCTCAGAGTGTAAGTGGGACCCCTTCTTGCAGATTCTTGGGTACCCTTCTCTATACCTTTCTTTTTTCATAGCTCTAGTGTTGAGACAGGAAAGACCCCAACTCATCTAGTCTACAGAATCTTAGGAGATTTTGATAATGTCATGATGCCTACACCATCATGGGAGCAGGACTTTGAACAGCTCCGACAGTGCTCAACATGGTGCCCTTAAAACAAGTTTTACGAGTATCACAGGACCCCTCCCGAGGTCAATGCCTTCCCCTTGTTATGGTCAGGAAAGATGAGATACCCTGCTTCTATACTTCAGGTCCTCCCATTCAACGAGTTTGCATTAGGATTGCTCCATTCTTTCTGAAAGCTCCTGGAAGCTCAAGTGGTGAGCCCCCTGTCTGAATGTTCTGAGTAACCAGGTCTCCATTCATTACTCTGGCTTCAAGGGTATCTCTTGAATCCTCCCCAAAGTCTAGTGAGAAGAAATCAGATAAGATACATAGATACTACGTTCAGTTAGTGGAAGGTGAAACCTTTTAAAACAGAAGACATTACGGATCATCATCATCAGACTCTGCTCAGTAGGTAGAAAGCCCAGAGTGATGAAGGTGGAAATATATACCAAGCAGGAGTTTGCCCTGATGCACACATGGGGTTTCATTAGAATGGCTCCTCCAGTTCTACCAAAACCCCTTCATACAAGGGGTTTTGTATCTAAAACTTCCTCTCAGGTCAGAGTTCTTCAAAACAACGTGAACTTCTCCACTGTAAGTGCTAAGGTTCAGCAAAGGCACAAGCACATGAAAACATTAACAGAGGCAAGATTCCAGGGAATTTTGGTCAGCTGGACTGTACTATAAGAAATGAAACAGAAGACATTTCTCTGCTTCTTTCTGAAGCCTGTTTAGGGATCTGGATCCAAATATTTATGATGTTTTAAACTCATGGCTAATATGACACAAGATCTAACCTGTTCTTCACTTTCAAGACCATGGACTTCACATCTGGAAGGAAAGTTACTCTAATCTAGAGCAGCAGATTTTTTATCTTAAGACCTCTTTATGTTTATGTTTTTATATCTATTGATATTTACTACACTAGAAATTATTTATACTCTAGAAAAATCTTGAATGTTTACTAATTCATTTAAATGTACAATAATAAACCATTACATGTGAACATAAATAATGTATTTTATTAAAAATTTTTTCCAAAACAAAATTAATGAGACCAGTGGCATTGTTTTATATTTTCATAAGTCTCTTTAATGTCAGGCAAATTCAAAGTCAGCTGGATTCTCTTGTCTGCTTCTGAATACATCCTAGTGTGACATATTGTTTTGTTAAAATATATGAAGAAATTATGGCTTCACACAGATATGTAATTGGAAATGGGAGGAATATTTTGTTAGCCTTTCTGGTGACTGTGGATATCCTTGGAATTATATCAGAACTCAACAAACAGTATTTTCTTAAAAGTTAATTGCAGTTTGAAATAGAAAACTTTCCACCCTCTGTTATATTAAAATCCATTGTTCTATCTTACAATTTGAATAGACATCATGCATTGATCATTTGGAAATATTGGTTCACTGAGTTATTCAGATCTTGTAAATGTCCATACCTTTCATTACACAATTTTGGAAAGTCTTATTCATTAATATAGGACTTCCCTGGTGGCTCAGTCAGTAAATCAGACTGCAATGCAACAGTTCGATCCCTGGGTCAGAAAGATCCACTAGAGACTGAAATGGCAACCCACTCCAGTATTCTTGTCTGGGAAATCCTATGGATAGAGCCTGATGGACTATAGTCCATAGGGTCACAAGAGTTGGACCCAACTTAGCAACTAAACCACCACCACCAGCATTCATTAATACCATTGCTAATGTCATCAGAAAAATTTTAAAACATTTGGAAGTTCACAATGCAAGAGCCCCTGTGATTCAGATCTCATTGGAGAATGTATGGCTGCCGCCCACCTGTACTCCCTAAATTCTCCCTTTTCTTCTTTAGTCTTCTGAGAAAAAGGATACTCCACAACAGTAAGTGTTATGGTTACTGTCATTCCCAGTCATTTAGCTGGTAAAGAATCTGCCTGCCAATGCAGGAGACGCAAGAGACATGGGTTTGATCCCTGGGTCAGGAAGATTCCCTGGAGAAGGAAATGGTAGCCCACTCCAGTATTCTTGACTGGAAAACTCCATGGACAGAGGAGCCTGGCTGGTTACAGTCCATGAGGTTGCAAAGAGTTGGACACGACTGAGCACACATGCCTAATCCCTAATAACACACCCGATAGATAACACCTATTGAGAACTTGTTCCATTCTGGGCATTATGCTTAGTGCTGCATGTATTAGTTGATCAAAAAGTTCATTCAGGTTTTTCTGTAACATCTTATGGAAAATCTCAAAAAATTTTTTGGTCAACCCAATGTATTATTTCTTTTCACCCACCTCCCCACCCCCGAACCACCATGAGGTGGGTACAATTTGAGCTCATCTTAAAGATAAAGGAATTGAGTTACACATCAAATTTGCACAACTGATACATCACTTTGCCAACAAAGGTCTGTCTAGTCAAAGCTTTGGTTTTTCCAGTAGTGATGTATGGATGTGAGAGTTAGACCAAAAAGAAGGCTGAGCTCCAAAGAACAGATACTTTGAACTGTGGTACTGGAGAAGGCGCTTGAGAGTCCCTCAGACAGCAAGGAGATCAAACCGGTCAATCCTACAGGAAATCAACTCTGAATATTCATTGGAAGGACTGATGTTGAAGCAGAAACTTCAATACTTTGGCCACCTGATGCAAAGAGCTGACTCATTAGAAAAGACTGTGATGACGGTAAAGACTGAAGGCAGGAAGAGAAGGGGATGACAGAGGATGAGCTGGTTGGATGGCATCATCCATCATCCAAGATGACTCGATGGACATGAGTTTGAGCAAATTCTAGGAGATAATGAAGGACAGGGAAGCCTGGAGTGCTGCAGTCCATCGGGTCGCAAACAGACATGACTGAGCAACTGAACAAACATCAAGTTATGTGTTTACCTGACCCCAGAGTCTGTACTGGCAACACATAAGAGTGAATTTTCCAGTAGCTGAGTGAATTTGCTCCTCTTTTATCGTGGTATTTTGGATCACAATCTTCTTGGTTAGCTCAAGTCTCCCACATTGCAGGCAGACGCTTTAACCTCTGCGCCACCAGGGAAGCCAGCTTCCAATACCATCCCCAGACTGAAAGGTTTTGGTCACTGCCCCTGGTTCCTTGTCAAGGATAGCTTTCTATGTATTCCTCAAATCCAGTCTGACTCCAGAGTCTTTGGAACTCCTCTTCTCTGCTCTTTGGCTCTCTTGACTTCAACTCCTTCTCTTACAAGTCTCACTCCATGCTGCTGCCATCATAGCCTTTCTAAACACACAAGTCCTCCCCTAGCTTAAATGCCCTGAGGGCTGCCCCATTTCCCACTGGATAAAGACTAAATTCTCCAGAATGTTCAAAGTACTTCGTCATCTGCCTCCAGCTGACCTCTCCAAGCTCGTTGCTTTTTCTCCTGGCCTGTTTGCTATGCTTCAGAGGCCTGGATGGATCCCACGGCCTCCTCAACAAAGACTATGGCTTTTTTCTCTTCGCGTCCCTGGTGCCTGATACTGTTTTTGGCACACAGTTGCTGTAAAGAGCATGTTGTTGAAGAAATGAATGATGTATAGGTGCCCCTTCAATAACTCTTCCCATATGCATCCTTGAACCCTGCTCATTGAACGTTTCCTGAATGCCAACCTTCAAAAATGTTGGGTTCACTTTATCTGAGCACCCTATTTCTAGCTGTTAATAGCTAGGACCCCCTAGACATTTTTATTCCTGCCAGCTTTCCTAGGAAATGGGTCACCACCCTCTCACTCATCAAGATCAGCTTTTCATGGGCTCTTCCCCAGGCTTCAAATTTCCCTGTCCCATGAAAATTTTCAGTCCTCTTATACTCAGACCATAGAAGGTCAGATCTGTAGAATGATACAGCTTTCAAATTCTCTGCCATTGGCTTCTCCACAGAGCTCCCTGCCAGAGATTCCCAAGCTTCCCTCTCTTCAGAGACACTTCTTTCTGAGCTACCATCATTCTGAAGGCAGTTTTAACACAGTTCACATACCAGCTTAACTCTACTCCAATCCCCCTGGCTCTAGCTAGGCTGGGAGTGCTCCCAGGTCCACTTAGAAATTTTGTCTTGGATTGTATGCAAGGAAGAAGCAGAGAGGTGTTACTGAAAGGAAAGGCCAAGCAAAAGTAGCAGAACTGCAGGGAGCAGGCAAATCACTTAGCACCACATGTGTTTCTTTGCAGAGTTTTGCGCAAGTGCCTCATCTAGAGGCAGCATGGCTAGGGCATTTCTAACCGAGAAGGTTTGCTAGAGCCCTTCAGAATCCCCTGGAATGGATCGTCTGTCTATCAATCTAGCACCAGTCATGAGCCGAGACTGGTACTAGCCTGGGTGGAGATGGATAAAGATGTAAAATTCGTGCTTAAGTACTATTTTACACAAAGTGAACACATCCTACCAGACATGAGAGAGTGAATCATGCAATAGGCATAATTCTGGGAAGAGAGAGACCACTGTGAGCTTTGGTGTTCCCAATAGGGAATCAGAAAAAGGGAGTGGCATGAAGGGACTTGCAGGTAGAGAGGGGGACAGTCTGATCTGAGGCTTGAGCATGTGCCAATGATAGAAGGTCAGCTTACACTATAATCACAGCTGTCAAATTCTCTTTAGATAGATGGTCTTATCCAGTCTCACTGGCCGAGATACAGCCTAGAATCCCTCTCAACACAGCCCTTGAGGATGTCACTAGCAGGCACTGTGAATTCCAGCCTGAGATTAAATTTATTTACAATCCTTGAACCCATAGCAACAAGAATAGGGGGAAAAAGAGAGAGAGAGTTTGTGAGTTATCCCAAGAGGGGAATAAAGGTGAGTGAGAAAGTGCATTTGGGAGGTAACAGAGTACATAAAACAGATCACTGCTTCTTTTATACCCCAAGTACTCAGTACATTTGCCAAAAAAAAAAAAAAAAACATTTTAAGTGTTTGCTTTAGATAGTTGCTTGCTGTCTCACTTAAACATAAGTCCTTAGAGGGTGAAAGTGTTAGTCACTCAGTCATGTCTGACTCTTTGTGACCCCATGGACTATAGCCTGCCAGGCTCCTCTGTCTGTGGAATTCTCCAAGAAAGAACACTGGAGTGGGTGAGGGTGAGGAGTGTCTTATTTTTCCTTCTCTCCATAGTATGTCATTCAACATCAATATCAACAGACAAATATCAATAAGCATGTATTGAATGAATAAATGAAGGAATAAATGAATGAATAGTTGATAGTCTTGAAAAAAAAAAAAAGTAGAGATGCCACTGAGAGAAATAGAAGATAGTGGGGCCAGTGTAACAAAGAAGTTGTTTTAAAACAAAAACAGTTTTCATCTCAACATAAAGAAGAACTTTATTATAGAGACCAAGAGCTTCTAAAGATGAACTCTGCTTCACTGGGGGGGATGATGGTGAGGATACAGATAGTTATCATTGATATCATGTTCATCTCATGCAAGCCTCACTGCAGCCAGGTGACATGGGAGTCATCCTCATTTGACAGGTGAGATAGCCAAGTCTCAAAGAGTTCATGTAATTCACCCAAGCAACAAAGCTAGGAGGGGTAGAGACAGATTTTAACACCCAGATTCTCATGATTTCTGGAATCTTGATGCACTTGCTGACTGTCAAAACAGCAAAACCCCATTCTCTGGGGATACATATTTGACCAGCTCCAAGCTCTTTATCCCATCACTCCTCACCTGGATGTGTGTACACTCTCAAACCATATTCAGCTTCCTCCCTCAGACTTCCTCTGTGGAGATCAGCCCATCCCCAGGAAGAGAGGTCACTCCAAGCTGTTTCTAGGCTCAGATGCTGGTATTTTCTATGAGGAAATGAGGGGTGGAGAGGGGGTTGGTTTCCTCACAGGCAGGCCTAGACCCCCATGCTGTCTGGAGTCACCTGCTCTCATAATACATCCTCAGCATCTTCTCCGGTATCTTTCCAGGTGCGCAAGGACTAACTTTGCCCTAATAAATGTTTAACTCTTGCCCAACTGCTGGAAGGTAATCTCTTACCCTTTGGAATATCTGCCTGATAGGAGTGTCCTTCACTGGGAGGTCTTGGGCTATTCAGCATCAGTGTGACCTCTGGGGTGGCTGGAAACTAAGGTCCATCATACCAGTTCTCCATGCATCCATGTACAAACTAGGATGATGCCCAGCACAAACTAGACCCAAGGGTACTCAGGCAATCTCCCCTGGCTCCCCTGGCTGCCACACAAGGTTGCTGGGGTGAATGGGCACTGTCTGATGACTCCCCTGGGAGAGGACATCTGGAAGCTCACAGCTGGAACTGTCCTGGCCCTGCCTGTGTACTGTTCCCTGCTGCTGATTGTGCTGTGTCCCTTTTCTGTAATAAGCTGTAACTGTTAGTTTAACAGTCTTGCTGAGTTCTGTGAGTTTTTCCGGTGAATTATTGAACCCGAGTACGGTCACGGGGATCCTTATGATGCAGTCCTCTTGGTTCCCATTGCTCCTGCCTGCTCCCTCTCATCACCTCTGCTTCAGACCTGGGCCTGGCTCTCTACATGTTTTCTTCTACCTAACCCTTAGGACCTCTTTGTCTCCAAGTTTGCATTGTCCAAGGATGGCATATGCAGCATCCCGACCATGCCCATGGCTCAGTCTTGCTTCCAGAGAATGCCAACCCAGGCTGGAGCACTCACTCAACTCTCCCCTCCCCAAGGAAAGGAGGTCAGAGATATCTCACCAAAGCTGAAGAGCTTCTTGGAGGCTCCCTGAAGACAATGGAGAGGAAGGGACGAGAGATGGACCATATGACCTTTAAGCTCCTCTCAAATCCTAATGTGCTGATTGCTAGTTATGCCCATTTGGTTCATATGCTTTCAACTTGAAGCAATAACAAGATTTTCAAGTGGAAGTGTCCTCTTGAATGTCCACAGACAGAATTGGGTAGATGGATGTGTGTTAGAGAGGGAATAATCTCAGATCTGGGCACCGTTTGGAAGGGGAGAGGCAAGCAGAGAGCTCAGACTTCAGGCAGAAACATAGGAGTCCAGGAAACCAAATAGTCAGGCTTCTTTTCAAAGCTCAGCTTTGGTTTTCCAGAACTTGCTAGGGAAGCCTCCCCTTTCCTCTCTGCCAACTTCTCTTCCCCACCTGGCACCAAAGGGCCTAGCCTCAAAGTCACAATTATGAAAGCTCTGCAAGGATGCTAATTGCTATATCTGACCTCCCTTCAGATAACAAGGGAATCGCTCTCCCTAATTAGCCCTGCCGCCGGTAGACCAGCAAAGCCAAATGTTTATTATGGGATGAATGCACTTACTGCAAATTTTGACATATGCTGTGGAAAGATGTTGGATAAATAAGACTTCAGAGGCATGGGTTGTTTAAATAATGAATACTCATTGCTGTGGGTGACAAGGGCTGAGGAGAGCAAGGCAAAAAAAAAGGAAAAAAATCCTGGAGCAGTGCTCAGAGTCTAGGAACAGACTGCGCTGGTCAGAAGAGTAGAGGAGGAATTCTGGAAATGAAAGCAGAAGGGCTAAGGGAGGGGAGAGAAGATAGGCTGACATCCTAGCTTCACCCACTGGAGCCTCTATGCTCCTGCTTTCAAGAGAGAAACTCCCTCAGTGCCCATCCCCACTCACCTACTCATAATCCCTCGGGAAGGTTCTTGGGAGACAAGGGCACATATTCATAAGACAAAGACAGAGGAGGGGTCAGGAGAAAAGTGTCCCCCTTCACCTGTGGACTCTATGTGGGAAGATCCTTATCTATTGTTGAAATCTTGCTTCTTTCCAGCAAAAGGGAGGGTGAGACAATGGGAGCCCGATCCTCTTCCTGGGCTTCCTGGGCTGGATGGAAATATCAGAGGGAATCATTCTGTAACAGAAGGGAAAGGGCTAGGGTACAACTTTTGAAAGAATGACATAGTCCAAGGACACAACAGAAACTGATTAGAATCAAATGTGTCCAAGATGGCAGCCATCTTTTGCCTGAGCCCTTGCTAGGAGGACTCAAAAAAAAACCTTGTGCGCACCAGGACCCAGAGACCCCACAGAGACTGAGCCTTTGAGTGTTTGAGTGTCTCCTGCAGAGGCACGGGTCAGCAGTGGCCTGCTGCAGGGTCAGGGGCTCTGGCTGCAGCAAACCTGGGACATGCAGCCTGTGGCATACGCCCTCTTGGAGGAGGTCACCATTAATCCCACCATAGAGCCGCCAAGCAGACGACCCACAAACTGCAGATCAATTATACCAAATAAATTTTCGTACTGTTAAGAAAGTTCTAGGACCCACAACAGATTTCCCAACCTTGGGATCTGGCAAAGGGACTGAGAACTCCCAGGGAATTTGACTTTGGAGGCCAGTGGGATTTGATTACAGAGCTTACACATGACTGTGGAAACAGCATGTTGGAGGGCACAAACAAAACCTGTGTGCACCAGGACCCAGGAGAAAGGAGCAGTGACCCCACAAGAGACTGAGCCAGACTTGCCTGTGAGTGTCTAGGAGTCTCCAGTGGAGGTGTGAGTTGACAGTGGCCTGCTGCAGGGTCAGAGGCACTGAATACAAGGGTGCACGCACAAGTCCTCTTGAAGGATATTGCCATTATCTTCATTACCCCTACCGTAGTTTGGTTTCAGGTCACACAACAGGGAGGGAACACATCAACAGATAACTGGATTAAAGATTTACTGAGGATTCCCTGGTGGCTCAGATGGTAAAGCTTCTGCCCACAATGAGGGAGACCCAGGTTCAATCCCTGGGTCGGGAAGATCCCCTGGAGAAGAAAATGGCAACCCACTCCAGTACTCTTGCCTAGAAAATTCCATGGTTGGAGGAGCTTGGTGAGCTACAGTCCATGGGGTCGCAAAGAGTTGGACACGACTGAGCAACTTCACTTTCACTTGAGCATGGCCCCACCCACCAGAACAAGACCCAGTTTCCCCCAGAGTCAGTCTTTCCCTCCAGGAAGCTTCCATAAGCCTCTTATCCTTACCCATCAGACGGTAGACAGAATGAAAACCACAGTCACAGAAAACTAATCAAACTGATCACATGGACCACAGATTTGTCTAACAGTGAAACTATAAGTCATGCCATGTAGGGCCACCCAAGACAGACAGGTCATAGTGGAGAATTCTGATGAAATGTGGTCCCCTGGAGAAAGGAATCATAAACCACTCCAGTATTCTTGCCTTGAGAACCTCATGAACAGTATGAAAAGGCAAAAAGATATGACACTGAAAGATGAACTCCTCAGGTCAGTAGGTGACAATAGGCTATTGGAGAATAGTGGAGAAATAACTTCAGAAAGAATGAAAGGATGGAGCCAAAGTGAAAACAATGCCCAATTGTGGATGTGACTGGTGATAGAAGTAAAGCCCGATATTGTAAAGAACAATATTGCATAGGAACCTGGAATGTTAGATCCATGAATCAAGGTAAAGTGGAAGTGGTCAAACAGGAGATGGCAGAGTGAACATCGACATTTTAGGGATCAGTGAATTAAAATGGACTGGAATGGGCGAATTTAATTCAGATTACTATTGTATCTACTACTGGGCAAAAATCCCTTAGAGGAAATGGAATAGCCCTCACAGTCAATAAAAGAGTATGAAATGCAGTACTTGGGTGCAATCTCAAAAAGGACAGAATGATCTCTGTTTGTTTCCAAGGCAAACCATTCAATATCACAGTAATCTAAGTCTATGCCCCAACAACTAATGCCAAAGAAGCTGAGGTTGAACAGTTTTATGAAGACCTACAAGACCTTCTAGAACTAACACTTAAAAAAAAAAAAAGATGTCCTTTTCATTATAGGGGACTGGAATGCAAAAGTAGGAGGTCAAGACACGCTTGAAGTAACAGTCAAGTTTGGCCTTGAGTACAAAATGAAGCAGGGCAAACGCTAACAGAGTTTTGTCAAGAGAACACACTGGTCATAGCAAACACCCTCTTCCAACAACACAAGCGCCAACTCTACACATGGACAACTCTACACCAGATGGTCAATAACAAAATCAGATTGATTATATTCTCTGCAGCTGAAGATGGAGAAGCCCTCTACTGTCAGCAAAAACAAGACCGGGAGCTGACTGTGGCTTGATCATGAACTCCTTATTGCAAAATTCAGACTTAAATTGAAGAAAGTAGGGAAAACCACTAGGCCATTCAGGTATGACCTAAATCAAATCCCTTAAGATTATACAGTGGAAGTGACTAATAGATTCAAAGGATTAGATCTGATAGACAGAGTGCCTGAAGAACCATGGATGGAGGTTCATGACATTGTAAAGGAGGTGGTGATCAAAACCATCCACCCAAAAAAGAAATGCTAAAAGGCAAAATGGTTGCCTGAGGAGGCCTTACAAATAGCTGAGAAAAGAAGAGAAGAAAAAGGCAAAGGAGAAAAGGAATGCAGAGTTCCAAAGAGTAGCAAGGAGAGATAAGAAAGCCTTTCTCAGCAGTCAATGCAAAGAAATAGAGGAAAACAATAGAATGGGAAAGACTAGAGATCTTTTCAAGAAAATATACCAAGGGAATATTTCATGCAAAGATGGGCACAATAAAGGACAGAAAAAATATGGATCTAACAGAAGCAGAAGATATTAAGAAGAGATGGCAAAAATACACAGAACTATACAAAAAAAGATTTTAATGACCCAAATAACCACAATGGTGTGATCACTCACCTAGAGCCAGACAACCTGTAATGTGAAGTCAAGTGGGCCTTAGGTAGCATCATGATGAACAAAGCTAGAGGAGGTGATGAATTGAGCTATTTCAAATCCTGACAGATGATGCTGTGAAAGTGTTGTACTCAATATGTCAGCAAATTTGGAAAACTCAGCAGTGGACACAGGACTGGAAATGTCAGTTTCCATTCCAATCCCAAAGAAACACAATGCCAAAGAAGGTTCAAACTACTACACAATTGCACTCATCTCACATGCTAGGAAAGTAATGCTCAAATTCTCCAAGCCAGGCTTCATTAGTATGTGAAACGAGAATTTCCAGATGTTCAAGCTGGATTTACAAAAGGCAGAGGAACCAGACATCAAATTGCCAACATCTGTTGGATCGTAGAAAAAGGAAGAGAGTTTCAGAAAAATGTCTACTTCTGCTTTATTGACTACCCAGAGCCTTTGACTGTGTGGATCACAACAAACTGTGGAAAATTCTTCAAGAGGTGGGAATACCAGACCACTTTACCTGCCTCCTGAGAAATCTTTATGCAGGCCAAGAGAAGCAACAGTTAGAACTGGACATGAAACAATGGACTGGTTCCAAATTGGGAAGGGAGTACATCAAGGCTGTATATTGTCACCCTGCTTACTTAACTTATATGCAAAGTGAAGTGAAGTGAAGTTACTCAGTCGTGTCTGACTCTTTGTGACCCCATGGACTGTAGCCCACCAGGCTCCTCTGTCCATAGAATTCTCCAGGCAAGAGTACTGGAGTGGGTTGCCATTTCTTCCTCCAAGGGGTATTCCCGACCCAGGGATTGAACCCGGGTCTCCCGCATTGCAGTCAGACACTTTACCGTCTGAGCCACCAGGGAAGCCCTGTATGCAGAGTACATTATGCAAAATGCCGGGCTGGATGAAGCACAAGCTGGAAACAAGATTGCCGGGAGAAATATCAATAACCTCAGATACGCAGATGACACCACCCTTATGGCAGAAAGTGAGGAAGAACTGAAGAGCCTCTTTATGAAAGTGAAAAAAGAGAGTCAAAAAAGCTGGCTTAAAACTCAATATTCAAAAAACTAAGATCACGACATCCGGTCCCATCAGTTCATGGCAAATAGGTGGGGAAACAATGGAAACAGTGACAGACTTTTTTTTCCTTGGGCTCCAAAATCACTGCAGATCGTGACTTCAGCCATGGAATTAAAAGAAGTTTACTCCTTGGAAGAACAGCTATGACAAACCTAGACAGCATATTAAAAAGCAGAGACATTACTTTGCCAACAAAGGTCCATCTAGTCAAAGCTATGATTTTTCCAGTAAACATTATGGATGTGTGAGTTGGACTATAAAGGAACCTGAGAATCAAAGAATTGATGCTTTTAAACTGTGGTGTTGGAGAAGACTCTTGAGAGTCCCTTGGACAGCAAGGAGATCAAAGCACGCCATCCTAAAGGAAATCAGTCCTGAATATTCATTGCAAGGACTGATGCTGAAGCTGAAGCTCCAATACTTTGGCCACCTGATGCAAAGAACTGACTCATTGGAAAAGATCCTGATGCTGGGGAAGATTGAAGGCAGGAGGAGAAGGGAATGACAGAGGATGAGATGATTGGATGGCATCATTGACTCAATGGACATGAGTTTGAGTGAGCTCCAGGAGTTGGTGATGGACAAGGAAGCTGGGCATGCTGCAGCCCATGGGGTCGCAAAGAGTTGGACACGACTGAGCGATTGAACTGAATTGAACTGAACTGAAGATGACAGACAAGTCGATCTTGATTAGACCTTGATCCTCAATTACCTAACTAAATGACATACCAAGAGATGCCATGAAAGTTCCAAGGCACTGTCAAAAGACCAATTTGCGTGGTGGCCCAAGTCCTGGAAATCTCCACCCCTTCCCAAACGTAGTTGGAATAATCCTCCCACTCATTAGCATATGAAATTACTCAGCCTGTAAAAACTAACCATGCCCCATTTCATGGCCACACTCACCCTCTGTGATGACCTATAGTGTGTCTGTGGAGTTTGCTTCTCTCTGAATCTGAATAAATCCTCTTCTTACCTATCACTTTAATTCTTTCTGCAGTGAGACATCAAGAACCTGCGCTCCATTAGGTCCTGAAACAAGGTACCATGCGTTTTGGCTGGGTTTAAGTCCTAACCACGTGAGTTCAAGTTCCAGCCACATGGGTTCGAATCCCAAACTGGGTTTTGGCTGGGTTCAAGTCCCAGCACATGGGTTTAATCGTTAAAGTAAATAGTTTCAATTCTACCCAGTCAGGAATCCCAGGCCCATGATATTCTGATGCATTTCTGAAGGGAGCATGCTGATATTATGGGTTCCCTTCAGTTCCTGCAGGTTTAGTCCTAGGAGAGCAGACGACACACTGTGAAGAAAGATATTCACTTCTCAATGAGAAAAGACAGGCCCCCCCATACCAAGGGGCTCAGGTCCAGGGGGCTGATCCACTAGCAGATCTCACGTGGTTGCTAACTTCATTTCTTTCAGCTCATCAGGTTCCAACTGACCCAGTAGAGAAACATCCTCTCATCTCAGTGGATGGAGATTTTTTGGACAAGTATGCCTGGATGAAGAGAAAGCAGAGAGGGAATCTCAGTAACTGCATAGACAGTCAGGTCCCATTGAGACCATGTCTATTTAAGACACAGGACCTGCTTGTCATGTCTCTACCTCAGCCCCTGCAAGGGTGCTAAGTCGCTTCAGTCGTGTCTGCCTCTTTGTGACCCTATGGACCACCACCAGGACTCCTCTGTCCATGGGGTTCTCCAGGTAAGAATACTGGAGCGGGTTGCCATGCCCTCCTCCAAGGTATCTTCCAGACCCAGGGATCAAACCTGCATCTCTTATGGCTCCTGCATTGGCAGGTGTGTTCTTTACCACTAGCCCCACCTGGGAAACCCACACCTCAGCCTCTGAGTTGAGGGTGCAAATAGGGTGACTTGCGACCCTCACCTCTGCTTCTCTTTCTCTTTCACTGCCAAATAAATGACTCTCAGTGCAGGCCTTAAACATGAACTTGAAAGATCTTTAAGCAGTACTGAAAGGAGTTTTCTTTTCACCCATCAGCAGGCACTGGAGAACCACCAAGGACATGTGAATCAGGATGTACATACGGGATCAGTCTACCAGTAGTAATGAGGAAACTGAGCCAGAAAGGGTGACTCTGGTGACGCAAGCGCCCTTTAAGGAAGCTGTTACAATTGGGCTTCCCTGCTGGCTCAGATGGTAAAGAATCTGCCTGCAATGTAGGAGACTTGGGTTCAATTCCTGGGTTGGGAAGATTTCCTGGAGAAGGGAATGGCGACTCACTCCAGTACAACCCACTCCAGTATTCTTGCCTGGAGAATTCTACGGACAGAGGAACCTGGTGGACCACAGTCCATGGGGTTGCAAATAGTCGGATATGACTGGCGTGACTAACACTTTCACTTCCACAGGGGTCTAAACTTTGTTCACACGTCAGAATACACTATGGGCTTCCCTGGTGGCTCAGCTGGTAAAGAATCCACCTGCAGTGAGGGAGACGTGGGTTCAATCCCTGGGTTGGGAAGATCTGCTGGAAAAGGCAAAGGCTACCCACTCCAGTATTCTGGCCAGGAGAATTCCATGAGCTGTATAGTCCATGGAGTTGCAAAGAGTCAGACAAAATTGAGTGACTTTCACTTTCTTTCTTTCAGGGGTCTAAACTTAGTCAGTTCACAAGTCAGAACAGACTAGGTTATGTTTACATGGTTTACAATTCCGAATTAAAACAAGCACTGAGAAAAAAAAAAAAAAGCTACAGAGAAATGGAATATTTTCTGGCGTATCAGTAAACAGAAGATGTCACAGTCATCTGTGATTGAAGCCCTCCAACAAAAGCCAGTGAGCCCTGAGGAAACTCAAGGTGTAAAAACACAGGATTTGGTCTAGATTACTAAGGTGCATATCAAAGGAATGATTTCAGTGAGCCCAGACTCTTACATCTTCCCATACATAGGAAAGTGCTAAATTCCTTAACTTGGGATATCTGGTTTTCTTTAATTACCAGTAAACTTTTGATGTTTTGACTACCTGCTCTTTGTTGCAAAACTCCCCCTTGGCTCCTCAGAGCAGTTCTCTCAGGGTTATTTGAGTTGCTGCCTCCCAGGCTTGAAGTCCTAAAACTTCTCACTGAATAGCTCTCAACTTTCAGGTTGTGAACGTTTTTTTTTAAGTTGACACCGCCAAAACAAAACATCTCTTATCCATCCCACGTGGGTCAACTGGGGCCTCTATTCCACTTAGTGACTCAGGGACCCAGGCTTCGGAATTTTTGTGTCAGGGAGGCGACAACTGGAAGGTCATTCATCATCTCTTCTACACTTCAGCTTTGAAATGACCCACCAGCTGCTCACAGCTCATTGGCCAAATCTAGCCATGCAGCTCTGAAACGGAAGAGGACCCTGTGGGGCTTCTGGGCACAGAAACCTTTCAAATACTTGCTAATCAGGGAAGGGAGGGGATGCAGAGACAAAGGGGGAGCAGCCAAGGAAGAGTAGTGTGGCCTTGGGACAGGGTCTTGATTCCTCTTAAGGAATGACCATAGCAGTATCTTTGAGCTCTTTTATAGAATGAAAAACCCTAACAAATGGAAGATGTTAGTATTCTTTCCAAAGAAGGTCACAGTTTGCTAACCTGGAGAAGCTCATCAGGAGACCACCTGCAGGCCCTACACACCCTGATCCTTATCAGCAACTCCACCCTTGAATCATTGCTATAAGACTCCTCCCCAAACCCTCCTGAGTTGGGCCACACAGTTTTTGAGGTGCAAGCCCACTGTGCCCTCCTTGGCTGGGCAAAGCAATAAAGCTATTCTTTTCTACTTCACCCAAAACTCTGTCTCCAAGATTCAATTTGGCACCAGCATACAGAGACCAAGGTTTTGACATCAGCTCCACCTCAGTCCAAGAGGTGGGACATGTGGAGGGATGTTTGGGAAGCAGATGGTGATTGCAGCCATGAAATTAAAAGACACTTACACCTGGAAGGAAAGTTATGAACAACCTAGATAGCATATTGAAAAGCAGAGACATTACTTTGCCAACAAAGGTCCGTCTAGTCAAGGCTATGGTTTTTCCAGTGGTCATGTATGGATGTGAGAGTTGGACTGTGAAGAAAGCTGAGCACCGAAAAATTGATGCTTTTGAACTGTGGTGTTGGAGAAGACTCTTGAGAGTCCCTTGGACTGCAAAGAGATCCAACCAGTCCATTCTAAAGGAGATCAGCCCTGGGTGTTCTTTGGAAGCAATGATGCTGAAGCTGAAACTCCAGTACTTTGGCCACCTCATGTGAAGACTTGACTCATTGGAAAAGACCCTGATGCTGGGAGGGATTGAGGGCAGGAGGAGAAGGGGACGACAGAGGATGAGATGGCTGGATGGCATCACCGACTCGATGGAAGTGAGTCTGAGTGAACTCCGGGAGTTGGTGAGGGACAGGGAGGCCTGGTGTGCTGCTATTCATGGGGTTGCAAAGAGTTGGACACGACTGAGCGACTGAACTGAACTGAACTATTTATGCCCCAGATTGTCTCAGAGGGGATGGCAGAAATCAGCAATCCTGAACAGCAATCAGGGAAGGGAAGGGCTGAAGAGACAATGAAGGAACAGCCAAGGAATAATAGTGTGGCCTTGGGACAGGGTCCTGATTGCCCTCAATGGATCCTCATAACAATATCTTCCCACACCTGTGCAAACATAGACTCAGAGACAGGGTGTCAGATCTGCAGAGCCCTTCCATTTACAGATGGGGCAACGGAGGCTGAGAGCAGGCTGGTGACCAGCACAGGTGGCCCCTGCAAGGGTGTCCTGCCAGCTTCTTCCCAGCCCAGCCCTGAGCCCCCAGAAAGCTCCGCCTCAGTCTCTTCTGTTTTGTTCACTGGTTCCTTCTCCCTTGTAATTTTTATTTCATTATCTTCCTCCCCTTATTCCAGGGAATTTCCAAATGTCATTCTTTCTTTAGTTTTTCACCTCTGCAGAGCCCTCCTTTTCTCTGTCTCCCTCCCTTGAGCAGGCTCTTTTGCTGTGAAGGGCTCTTTCTTCTCCTCCCACGGAGCACGCTGACCTTTTCCTCATCCGTAGGACAAAGCCCGGCCTGGTGCAGTCCTAACTGGAATTGGCTCTGCAAGTCCCGGTAATTGCTCCGTCCTTATTATTGAGTCTGGGAGGCCAGTCTTGGCTAGGGTGGCCCCTTCCCTTCCCTCACCCCCCACTTCCTAGAATCAGGCTGCAGATGGGCTGCTAACGAGGTGACCAATTAAATAACCCTAAAAGAGTTTTTTTTTTTTTTTTTCCCCTGGCCTGATTTCCAGGCCCTTTTGTTTCTCCTTAGGAATCCATCCTCCATGACAGGACCACAATGGGACTGTTCCCAAGCCTGACCCTGGGAGAAGCTGACCCACTTGATCCATGGTCACAAGACCCCATCACTTGACTCCTTTGCTTTTGGGGGCATGAAAGCAAGGGGGATGGGCATGGTTTCTGCCTCTCAGGAATAAGAATGAAACCACCCCACACCACTGACCACTTACTGTGTGTTATATAAGCCTCATGAAGCCTTTCAGTCACTCATTTATTCAAACAAACATGAATTGAGAACCTCTCATGGGCCAGATGCTGTATTGGGCAGTCCTGACCTGAGACTTGGGCAAAAAAAGACTGGTACCTCCTGACTCCATGCTCTGGAGCATATTCCTGTGAATTTTCTATGTCTCTTTCTGGTGCCTGGTACCTGCTGAACTGGCAATGCTGGCAGGTGGGGAACCATGAGCCCTTCAAGAGCTCCATCCCTGATTCTCCCCTCAGGAAGTCCCCAGACTCTTTACCTCACCTCCTCTCCCTCAACACACACACACACACACACACACACACACACACACACACACACACACACACACGGGGTTGACCAGATGCTCTGAGGCGAGTCATCTATGGAATCTCCTCCAGGAATGTGGATTGGCAAGCAGGTCACTTGTTGTTGTTGTTCGGTCCCTCAGTCGTGCCTGACTCTGTGAATCCATGAACACCAAGCTTCCCTGTCATTCATCATCTCCCAGAGTTTGCTTAAACTCACATGTACTGAGTCTGTGACGCCATCCAACCATTTCATCCTCTGTCATCCCCTTCTCCTTCTGCCTTCAATCTTTCCCAGAATCAGGGTCTTTTCCAATGAGTCAGCTCATTGCATCAGTTGGCCAAAGAATTGGAGCTTCAGCATCAGTCCTTCCAGTGACTATTAAGGGTTGATTTTCTTTAGGATTGAGTGGTTTGATCTCCTTGCTGTCTGAGGGACTCTCAAGGGTCTTCTCCAGCACCACAGTTCAAAGACATCAATTCTTCAACTCTCAGCCTTTTTAACTATCCAGCTCTCATGTCCATACATGACTACTAGCAAAACCATAGCTTTGATTAGATGGACCTTTGTTGGCAAAGTAATGTCTCTGCTTTTAATATGCTGTCTAGGTTGGCCGTAGCTTTTATTTTAAGGAGCAAGCCTCTTTTAATTTCATGGCTGCAGTCACCATTCCACAGTGATTATGGAGCCTAAGAAAAAAAATCTGTCTCTGTTTCCATTGTTTCCCCATCTATTTGTCATGAAGTGGTGAGATCAGATGCCATGATCTTAGTTTTTTGAATGTTGAGTTTTAAGCCAGCTTTTTCACTCTCCTCTTTCACCTTCAAGAGGCTCTTTAATTCCTCTTTGCTTTCTACCATAAAGGTGATGTCACTTACATATCTGACATTATTGATGTTTCTCCCTGCAATCTTGATTCCAGCTTGTGCTTCACCCAGCCCCACATTTTTCATGATGTACTCAGCATATAAGTTAAATAAGCAGGGTGACAATATAGCCTTGAGGTACTCCTTTCCCAATTTGGAAGCAGTCCATTGTTCCATGTCCAGTTCTAACTGTTCTTCTTGACCTGCATACAAGTTTTGCAGGAGGCAGGTAAGGTGGTCTGGTATTCCTATCTCTTTAAGAATTTTCCACAGCTTGTTGTGATCTACACAAAGGCTTTAGTATCGTCAATGAAGCAAAAGTAGATGTTTTTCTGGAATTTTCTAGCTTTTTCTGTCATTCAACAGATGTTAACAATTTGATCTCTGGTTCCTCTGCCTTTTCTAAATCCTGCTTATACATCTGGAAATTGTCATATACTGCTAAAGTCTAGACTGAAGGATTTTGAGCATCACTTTCCTAGCTTGTGAGATGAGTGCAATTGTGCAGCAGTTTGAACATTCTTTGACATTGTCCTTTTTGGGGGTTGGAACGAAAACTGACCTTTTCCGATCCTGTGGCCACTGCTGAGTTTTCCAAATTTGCTGGCATGTTGCATGCAGCACTTTAACAGCATCATTGTTTCAGTTCAGTTCAGTTCAGTCCCTCAGTCATGTCCGACTTTGCGGCACCAGGCCTCCCTGTCCAAGCATCATTGTTTAGGATTTGAAATAGCTCAGCTGGAATTCCATCACCTCTGCTAGCTTTGTTCATCCTGGTGCTACCTAATTAAGGCTCTCTTGACTTCACACTCCACCATGTCTGGTTCTAGGTGGGTGAACACACCATCGTGGTTGTCTGGGTCATTAAGGTCTTTTTTTGCTTAGCTCTTTTGTGTATTCTTGCCACCTCTTCTTAGTGTCTTCTGCTTCTGTTAGACCCATATCCTTTCTGCCCTTTATTGAGCCTATCTTTGCATGAAATGTTCCCTTGGTTTCTCTAATTTTATTGAAGACATCTCTAGTCTTTCCCATTCTATTGTTTGCCTCTATTTCTTTGCATTGCTCACTGAGTAAGTCTTTCTTATTTCTCCTTGTTATTCTGTGGAACTCTGCATTCAGATAGGTATAACTTTCCTTTTCTCCTTTGCCTTTCTCTTTTCTCAGCTATTTGTAAGGCCTCCATAGACAACCATTTTACTGTTTAGCATTTATTTTTTGGGTGGATGATTTTGATTACCACCTCCTATGCAATGCTACGAACCTCCATCCATAGTTCTTCAGGGACTTTGTCAATCAGATCTAATCCCTCGAATCTATTTGTCACTTCCACTGTATAATCTTAAGGGATTTGATTTAGGTCATACCTGAATGGCCTAGTGGTTTTCCCTTTCTTCAATTTAAGTCTGAATTTTGCAATAAGGAGTTCATGATCTGAGCCATGGTTAGCTTTGGGTTTTGTTCTTGCTGACTGTAAAGAGCTTCTCCATCTTTGGCTACAAACAATACAATCAATCTGATTTCAGTATTGACCATCTGGTGATGTCCATGTGTAGAGTTGGCTCTTGTGTTGTTGGAAGAGGGTATTTGCTATGACCAGTGTGTTTTCTTGGCAATACTCTGTTAGCCTTTGTCCTGCTTCATTTTGTACTCTAAGCCAAACTTGCCTGTTATTCCAGGTATCTCTTGACTTCCTATTTTGCATTCCAGTCCCATATGATGAAAAGGACATCTTTTTTGGTGTTAGTTCTAGAAGGTCTTGTAGGTCTTCATAGAACTCTTCAACTTCAGCTTCTTTGGCATTTGTGGTTGAGGCATAGACTTGGATTCCTCTGATATTGAATGGTTTGCCTTGGAAATGAACCAAAATCATTCTGTCATCTTTGAGATTGCACCCAAGTTCTGCATTTCAGACTCTTTTGTTGACTATGAGGGCTATTCCATTTCTTGTAAAGGATTCTTGCCCACAGTAGTAGATACAATGGTCATCTGAATTAAATTTACCCATTCTTGTCCATTTTAGTTCACTGATTCCTAGAATGTTGATGTTCACTCTTGCCATCTCCTGTTTGACCACCTCCAATTTACCTTGATTCACGAACCTAACATTCCAGGTTCCTATGCAATATAGTTCTTTACAGCATTGGACTTCACTTTCACCACCAGACACATTCACAACTTGGTGTTGTTTCCTCTTTGACTCAATTTCTTCATTCCTTCTGGAGCTATTTCTCCCTTCTTCTCCTATAACATATTAGACACCTACCAACCTGGGGGGTTCATCTTTCAATGCCATATCTGTCACCACAGCAGGGTTGGTCATTGGATCAAGTATGATTCTGCTTGATCCAATGA
This sequence comes from Bos grunniens, assembly GCF_055505025.1. NCBI lineage: Eukaryota > Metazoa > Chordata > Mammalia > Artiodactyla > Bovidae > Bos > Bos grunniens. The sequence goes on from NC_141179.1 coordinate 27,233,718, forward strand.
CCACATGTGACTTAAATTGATCATTATACACAAAGGCCCCACCCCCAGTTTTTTTCCCCTGGAGTTTATACACCTAAGGGGTGGTCCTGACACTAGAGAGATGGTAAGGAGAAAATCAGACACAATCCTTGCTCCCATGGCAATCCTAATTATAAACATTAATCAAATGAGGACCAGAAGGAATAAAATATTTGTGAGCCCAGGTGGTGCTAGTGGTAAAGAACCTGCCTGCCATTGCAGGAGACATAGAGATGCGGGTTTGATCCCTGGGTCAGGGGAATCTCTTGGAGCAGGGCAAGTATTCTTGCCTGGAGAATACCATGTACAGAGGAGCCTGGGAGGCTACAGTCCGTAGGGTTCCAAAGAGTCTGACATGACTGAAGCGACTTAGCATACATGCATGAGACTCATATAGGGACATGGTTTGTTGTATGAGGTAGGTATTACTACCAGATTGATTTTACAAATGAGGCAACTGAGGCACAAAGATGTTGAAGTCCTGCTCAAAGGCATGCTCAAGTAGAGCAAGAAGTAGATGGAGGAATTTGCTCGCCTGGGAACCCGTGAGGTGTAGGACTTCCCCCATCTACTCAGGCTGAAGGAGGAATATTCTGGCGTGAACACAAAGGGGTGGCAGTTATGAAGACACTTGTGGTAGCAAGAGAGAAAACCTAGCATAAACTCGTTTAAGCTCAAATAAAAGGGAATTAATTGGCTCCTAAGAGGTCCAGGAGTGTTTATCTTCAGGCATGGCTGGATCCAGATGCTCAGATGGTATCACAAGAGTCATTCTTTCCCTTTTATTCACTAGTCCTTTTTTTTTTTTATTAAAATTGAGGTATAGCTTACATACAGTAAAGTGTACAGACCTCAAGTGTACACATCAGTAAATTTCTACATACAAAATTACCACCCAAATCAAGATGTAGAATTTCCAGCACCCTGTGAAGCTCTCTTTTGCACCACTGTGATCAATAACACCTTAAGAGTAGCTTCAGTGCTAGACTTCTATCACCACAGTCTAGGCTTTCCTATCTTGCTTTTGTATAAATCAAATCATACAGCAGGTATTCTTGAGTGGCTCACTTTACCCCATCAGGATTATACTTGCTGAATTTGTGCTTCTTGTGTGTGATAGAGCTTGTTCTTTTTCATCACTCCGCAGTATTTTATTATATGAATATATCACAAATTATTGTTGATAAACATATAGATTGTTGTTTATGTTTATGTTTATGTTTATGTTATGTTATGTTTATGTTATGTTATGTTGTTTATGTTGTTTATGATAAACATATAGATTGGCCACTATGAATAAAGCTGCTATGTATATTTTTATATACATCTTTTGGCAAACAGAAACACTCAATTCTGTTGGGTGTATATACTCAGAAAAAGAGTTTCCAGAAAATAGAGCATATGTATGTTTAGTTTTCGGAGAAGGCAATGGCACCCCACTCCAGTACTCTTGCCTGGAGAGTCCCATGGACGGAGGAGCTTGGTAGGCTGCAGCCCATGGGGTCTCTAAGAGTCGGACACGACTGAGCGACTTCACTTTCAGCTTTCACTTTCATGCATTGGAGAAGGAAATGGCACCCCACTCCAGTATTCTTGCCTGGAGAATCCCATGGATGGAGGAGCCTGGTAGGCTGCCGTCTATGGGGTCGTGCAGAGTCGTATACGACTGAAGCGACTTAGCAGCAGCAGCATGTTTAGTTTTAATAGACCCTTCAGAATAGGTTTCTGGAGCAGTTATCTCAATTTACACCCCCAGGAGCATTTTTTAATTGGATTATGTGTCTTTTGCTTACTTGTTTGTAGGAATTCTTTATATATTCTGAATATTGTAATTCTTTTTCTGATATATGAGTTTCAAATATTTTGTCCTAGTCTTTGGCTTGCTTTTTTTTCTCTCATAATAGTGTCTTTATATGAATAGACATTCTTAACTTTAATAAAGTCTGATTTAACATTCATTTTGATGTTTAATTTTTGGGGGCGATGTGTGTGTATAGCCTGTTGAAGAATATTCTGCCTCTCTCAAAGGCTTGAATATGTTCTCCTTTGTTTTTCTATAGAAACTTGATTGTTTCAGCTTTCATATTTAGACCTATGGTCCTTCATGCATTAATTTATTGTGAATGGCATAAGGTGGAGATCAAGGTTCATTTTTTTCCATATGATATCCAATTAACCCAGCACCGTTTATTAAAAGGTACATCCTTTACCCCTCAGAGCATCGTAGGAAAGCATTTGTTGTAAACGGGGTGATTGTATATATGTTTCCACTATACTTCACGCTTCATTAGCCACTAATGTGGTCACTCCATGTGGTATCAAAATAGTCAAGTGTGGCCCCAGTCTTACCTTAATCAATTTAGCAGCACCAAGTAAACAGAATGCCTCTTCCTCAATCAATAATCTCAGCATCACACTTGAGTTACCATACTAATCCTTGGACCGATCAGTACAGTCAACGTTGATTGACCAGCATTTGGTCATATGCCCACCGCTGAAGGTGGGATGGAGGGTATGGAGAGGTGCCTATCCAAAGCGCTCAACTGGGGTAGGAAACGTGGTTCCTCTAAAGACACTTGGGATTCTGTTACGAAAAAAAGAAAAAGCGAATGGATGCTAAGGTCAGCAAAACAAGGACCGCTTGGAAAGGCTCTGTGGCCTTTGGAAGGCCCTTCGATCTTTTAAGTTGTCATTGTCCTGATCTGACTTATTCATGGGGCTTTCCAGGGTATCAGGCACTCTGTGAAGCTCTACAGGTGGTACAGAGATGCTTGAAGATTTCTTCCACACCCCACCTCTGATGATAGGTAAGACTAAGGACGCTTAAAGAAGGATCCACCATTACTGGGTCTCTTGGGTTATCCAGGGAAACCTTGGGCAGGGCCGGGCACTGTGAGGCTGCGAAGCAAAGGCAGGTCTTGAGAGCTGCACATCACGCTTCATTTCACCAGGTGTGATTTCCAATGAGACACCACTCCACTGGGGACTAATGACACGGGGAGAGCCGAGCAGGGAGGCTGTGATTTCCAATATGCACTGGCCAGTCATTACAAGCAGGAAATGGATTTTTGCTGGGTAATCAAAGTCGAATCTCCCCCTTTCCCCACCCTTAAGTGCCCCCACCACCAGCCCCCATCACACACAAGGTGCCCTGGCTGCTCGTTGCTCTCTGAGTCATCAGCAAACCAAAGCCGAGCCGTGGTCCGTGCCATGCCCCCTCCCAGGGAGACCAGATGGCATCCTCTCCTGGGATACCTGGATTCACGTGGGGGAAGGTGGTACAGGGAGAAGGACAGAGGAATAGGAGGGGTGAGGTCATAGGAGGGAGGTCTTCACCTGGCAAGAAGTGCAGGAGAAATAAAGCAACAATGTCAGAGGTTTAATCAACCTTTGAAGACTTCACAGTGTTTGGACAGAAGTGTGTGAATAATATTCATTTGGATTGGCACCTGTGCACACCGCTGAAAGGAAAATAGCATTTTGTCGCCCTTGTGATGAGGCGCAAGCAGTCTGTGGAGACAGGCTGTGCATCTCCTGGAAGCTGGGAAGATGGGTTGTTTTCCCCTTTGTTTCCGTCTCAGTGTGACCCTGTGACTCCTTGAAAATCCAGTGGCTCAGAGTCAATGCCTGACATTCCGTTTTCTGCTTCTAAAGACAGAGGAGGAACAAGAAAGTCCCTGGCAAGGGCATTCAGCTGGGATGTCAATGGCCAGGTTTCTGGCCATTCAACCCCATTGCTGGCTCACTAAGTGGCCCTGTAATCCAGTGGAATTAGAACTCTGTGCTCAGATGTCCTGCATGCAATGTGCAGACGATCCATCTGTCCCTCCATACTGCTGGTTTGGGTGAGGGTCACAGTGGGAGAGGTGACCCTTGAGTCCAGAGGGTTATGTGATGGTGGTCATTCTCCTTCTCCTGAAAGGTGCCTGAGGGCATTCCATTGTCTGTAAACTGCAAGATGGTCAGATCGCGTGTCATCAAGGGACTGCGTGCACCTCCCAGGTCCAAGCCGCTCAGGTTCAGGCACTTGGGTAGTCCTCAGAGGCGCAGACTCAGTTGGGCCTGCATTTTGTGCTCTTCCCAGGTCCGAGCAGCTCAGGTAATGAGGTGTTTGGCGAGCGCCAATGCTGCAACTTATCGCCTCCCCGCCACTCGGTTATCTGGGTGTAAAACCGGCGCACCTTCTCAGGCAGATGTTGACCGTCCCGACCCCCAAGAAGTTTTAGTTAACAAAGAAGCCTGCTTACAGTTTTATAGATAATGTCTCTCTGGGGCTGCGATTGCCCCCTTCCGGCTCTGGCTGCCTGTCACTGGAGGGGGAAGGTCTGCAGCCGGCTATCTCTGTTCAGTCCTTTGTTCTGTGGGCAGGCCTGGCGGTCTTAGGTTAGGGCTGGCTTTTCGCGTGGTAGATATCCCACAGTCTGGTTTGCTAGCCCAAATTATTTCGCTCAGATAGTGCTCAGGGTATTCAGGCCAGATTCTTACTCTCAGTGATGCAGCCCTTGCCGCGCCTCCCTGCCCAGCCCCCGCTTGCTAATGGCGGATGCAGGCGTCTGCGCTGCTTCTCCGCTGGGGGAGTTACCGTAAGGCTCTCAATCTGCGAGTTTTAATTGTTTATTTATTTTTTCTCCCTGTTATGTTGCCCTCTGTGCTTCCAAAGCTCGGCACAGATTCGGCAGTGAGAAGGTTTTCTGGTGTTTGGAAACTTCTCTCTTTTTAAGATTCCCTTCCCGGGACGGAACTCCATCCCTCCCTCTTTTGTCTCTTTTTTTGTCTTTAATATTTTTTCCTAACTCCTTTCAAAGAGTTGGGTTGCTTTTCTGGGTGCCTGATGTCCTCTGCCGGCATTCAGAAGTTGTTTTGTGGAATTTACTGGACGTTTAAATGCTCTTTTGATTAATTTGTGGGGGAGAAAGTGTTCTCCCCGTCCTACTCCTCCGCCATCTTGGCTCCTCCCTCTCCCGGCGGAACAACCTAGAGCCCGAGCAGTGTGGGCAGGGTGGCTACACGCGCCGTGAGCAGGGGCAGACCCAGGGTGGCTGAGGCACTGCGAGCCCACGCCAGTGTTTTTTGTTTGCAGCATTCCTCCCTCCCTCCCCTCAGAACGACTGAACAAGTAAGCCTAAAAAAAAAAAAAAAAAAAGTGTCCTCCACCGTCCCCTTTGTGTCAGGGCGGAAACCAGATACTGAAGAGACTAGCAAACAGAAGAAGATATAACAGAGGGAAACGCCTTGGAAGCTACAGGCAATAGACCAAAACCCTGTGGTTACTCACCACACAAGGGCCAATAAGTTCCAGGGCAAGACATACCAAGCAAATTCTCCAGCAACAAAGGAACACAGCCCTGAGCTTCAAGATACAGGCTGCCCAAAGTCACCCCAAAACTATAGACATCTCATAACTCATTACTGGACATTTCATTGCACTCCAGAGAGAAGAAATACAGCTCCACCCACCAGAACACCGACACAAGCTTCCCTAACCAGGAAACCTCGACAAGCCACCTGTACAAACCCACACACAGTGAGGAAATGCCACAATAAAGAGAACTCCACAAACTGCCAGAATACAGAAAGGACACCCCAAACTCAGCAATTTAAACAAGATGAAGAGACAGAGGAATACTCAGCAGATAAAGGAACAGGATAAATGCCCACCAAACCAAACAAAAGAGGAAGAGATAGGGAATCTACCTGATAAAGAATTCCAAATAATGACAGTGAAATTGATCCAAAATCTTGAAACTAAAATGGAATCACAGATAAATAGCCTGGAGACAAGGATTGAGAAGATGCAAGAAAGGTTTAACAAGGACCTAAAAGAAATAAAAAAGAGTCAATATATAATGAATAATGCAATAAATGAAATTAAAAACACTCTGGAGGCGACAAATAGATTAACAGAGGCAGAAGATAGGATTAGTGAATTAGAAGATAGAATGGTAGAAATAAATGAATCAGAGAGGATAAAAGAAAAACGAATTAAAAGAAATGAGGACAATCTCAGAGACCTCCAGGACAATATTAAACACTACAACATTCGAATCATAGGGATTCCAGAAGAAGAAGACAAAAAGAAAGACCATGAGAAAATACTTGAGGAGATAATAGTGGAAAACTTCCCTAAAATGGGGAAGGAAATAATCACCCAAGTCCAAGAAACCGAGAGAGTCCCAAACAGGATAAACCCAAGGAGAAACACCCCAAGACACATATTAATCAAATTAACAAAGATCAAACACAAAGAACAAATACTAAAAGCAGCAAGGGAAAAACAACAAATAACACACAAGGGAATTCCCATAAGGATAACAGCTGATCTTTCAATAGAAACTCTTCAAGCCAGGAGGGAATGACAAGACATACTTAAAATGATGAAAGAAAATAACCTACAGCCCAGATTATTGTACCCAGCAAGGATCTCATTCAAGTATGAAGGAGAAATCAAAAGCTTTTCAGACAAGCAAAAGCTGAGAGAATTCTGCACCACCAAACCAGCTCTCCAACAAATACTAAAGGATATTCTCTAGACAGGAAACACAAAAACAGTGTATAAACTCGAACCCAAAACAATAAAGTAAATGGCAACGGGATCATACTTATCAGTAATTACCTTAAATGTAAATGTGTTGAATGCCCCAACCAAAAGACAAAGACTGGCTGAATGGATACAAAAACAAGACCCCTACATATGTTGTCTACAAGAGACCCACCTCAAAACAGGGGACACATACAGACTGAAAGTGAAAGGCTGGAAAAAGATTTTCCATGCAAATAGGGACCAAAAGAAAGCAGGAGTAGCAATACTCATATCAGATAAAATAGACTTTAAAACAAAGGCTGTGAAAAGAGACAAAGAAGGTCACTACATAATGATCAAAGGATCAATCCAAGAAGAAGATATAACAATTATAAATATATATGCACCCAACACGGGAGCACCACAGTACGTAAGACAAATGCTAACAAGTATGAAAGGAGAAATTAACAATAACACAATAATAGTGGGAGACTTTAATACCCCACTTACACCTATGGATAAATCAACTAAACAGAAAATTAACAAGGAAACACAAACTTTAAACGATACAATAGACCAGTTAGACCTAATTGATGTCTATAGGACATTTCATCCCAAAACAATGAATTTCACCTTTTTCTCAAGCGCACATGGAACCTTCTCCAGGATCGATCACATCCTGGGCCATAAAGCTAGCCTTGGTAAATTCAAAAAAATAGAAATCGTCCCAAGCATTTTTTCTGACCACAATGCAGTAAGATTAGATCTCAATTACAGGAGAAAAACTATTAAAAATTCCAACATATGGAGGCTGAACAACACGCTGCTGAATAACCAACAAATCACAGAAGAAATCAAAAAAGAAATCAAAATTTGCATAGAAACGAATGAAAATGAAAACACAACAACCCAAAATCTGTGGGACACAGTAAAAGCAGTCCTAAGGGGAAAGTTCATAGCAATACAGGCACACCTCAAGAAACAAGAAAAAAGTCAAATAAATAACCTAACTCTACACCTAAAGCAACTAGAAAAGGAAGAAATGAAGAACCCCAGGGTTAGTAGAAGGAAAGAAATCTTAAAAATTAGAGCAGAAATAAATGCAAAAGTAACAAAAGAGACCATAGCAAAAATCAACAAAACCAAAAGCTGGTTCTTTGAAAGGATAAATAAAATCGACAAACCATTAGCCAGACTCATCAAGAAACAAAGGGAGAAAAATCAAATCAACAAAATTAGAAACAAAAGTGGAGAGATCACAACAGACAACACAGAAATACAAAGGATCATAAGAGACTACTATCAACAATTATATGCCAATAAAATGGACAACGTGGAAGAAATGGACAAATTCTTAGAAAAGTACAACTTTCCAAAACTCGACCAGGAAGAAATAGAAAATCTTAACAGACCCATCACAAGCATGGAAATTGAAACTGTAATCAAAAATCTTCCAGCAAACAAAAGCCCAGGTCCAGACGGCTTCACAGCTGAATTCTACCAAAAATTTAGAGAAGAGCTGACACCTATCCTGCTCAAACTCTTCCAAAAAATTGCAGAGGAAGGTAAACTTCCAAACTCATTCTATGAGGCCACCATCACCCTAATACCAAAACCTGACAAAGATGCCACAAAAAAAGAAAACTACAGGCCAATATCACTGATGAACATAGATGCAAAAATCCTTAACAAAATTCTAGCAATCAGAATCCAACAACACATTAAAAAGATCATACACCATGATCAAGTGGGCTTTATCCCAGGGATGCAAGGATTCTTCAATATCCGCAAATCAATCAATGTAATACACCACATTAACAAATTGAAAAATAAAAACCATATGATTATCTCAATAGATGCAGAGAAAGCCTTTGACAAAATTCAACATCCATTTATGATAAAAACTCTCCAGAAAGCAGGAATAGAAGGAACATACCTCAACATAATAAAAGCTATATATGACAAACCCACAGCAAACATTATCCTCAATGGTGAAAAATTGAAAGCATTTCCTCTAAAGTCAGGAACAAGACAAGGGTGCCCACTTTCACCATTACTATTCAACATAGTTTTGGAAGTTTTGGCCACAGCAATCAGAGCAGAAAAAGAAATAAAAGGAATCCAAATTGGAAAAGAAGAAGTAAAACTCTCACTATTTGCAGATGACATGATCCTGTACATGGAAAACCCTAAAGATTCCACCAGAAAATTACTAGAAATAATCAATGACTATAGTAAAGTTGCAGGATATAAAATCAACACACAGAAATCCCTTGCATTCCTATACACTAATAATGAGAAAACAGAGAGAGAAATTAAGGAAACAATTCCATTCACCATTGCAACGGAAAGAATAAAATACTTAGGAATATATCTACCTAAAGAAACTAAAGACCTATATATAGAAAACTATAAAACACTGGTGAAAGAAATCAAAGAGGACACTAATAGATGGAGAAATATACCATGTTCATGGATTGGAAGAATCAATATAGTGAAAATGAGTATACTACCCAAAGCAATTTATAGATTCAACTCAATCCCTATCAAGCTACCAACAGTATTCTTCACAGAGCTAGAACAAATAATTTCACAATTTGTATGGAAAAACAAAAAACCTCGAATAGCCAAAGCGATCTTGAGAAAGAAGAATGGAACTGGAGGAATCAACCTACCTGACTTCAGGCTCTACTACAAAGCCACAGTTATCAAGACAGTATGGTACTGGCACAAAGACAGAAATATAGATCAATGGAATAAAATAGAAAGCCCAGAGATAAATCCACGCACATATGGACACCTTATCTTTGACAAAGGAGGCAAGAATATACAATGGATTAAAGACAATCTCTTTAACAAGTGGTGCTGGGAAAACTGGTCAACCACTTGTAAAAGAATGAAACTAGACCACTTTCTAACACCATACACAAAAATAAACTCAAAATGGATTAAAGACCTAAATGTAAGACCAGAAACTATAAAACTCCTAGAGGAGAACACAGGCAAAACACTCTCTGACATACATCACAGCAGGATCCTCTATGACCCACCTCCCAGAATATTGGAAATAAAAGCAAAAATAAACAAATGGGACCTAATTAACCTTAAAAGCTTCTGCACATCAAAGGAAACTATTAGCAAGGTGAAAAGACAGCCTTCAGAATGGGAGAAAATAATAGCAAATGAAGCAACTGACAAACAACTGATCTCAAAAATATACAAGCAACTCCTACAGCTCAACTCCAGAAAAATAAACGACCCAATCAAAAAATGGGCCAAAGAACTAAATAGACATTTCTCCAAAGAAGACATACAGATGGCTAACAAACACATGAAAAGATGCTCAACATCACTCATTATCAGAGAAATGCAAATCAAAACCACTATGAGGTACCATTTCACGCCAGTCAGAATGGTTGCGATCCAAAAGTCTACAAATAATAAATGCTGGAGAGGGTGTGGAGAAAAGGGAACCCTCTTACACTGTTGGTGGGAATGCAAACTAGTACAGCCACTATGGAGAACAGTGTGGAGATTCCTTAAAAAACTGGAAATAGAACTGCCTTATGATCCAGCAATCCCACTGCTGGGCATACACACTGAGGAAACCAGAAGGGAAAGAGACACGTGTACCCCAATGTTCATTGCAGCACTGTTTATAATAGCCAGGACATGGAAGCAACCTAGATGTCCATCAGCAGATGAATGGATAAGAAAGCTGTGGTACATATACACAATGGAGTATTACTCAGCCATTAAAAAGAATACATTTGAATCAGTTCTAATGAGGTGGATGAAACTGGAGCCTATTATACAGAGTGAAGTAAGCCAGAAGGAAAAACATAAATACAGTATACTAACGCATATATATGGAATTTAGGAAGATGGTAACAATAACCCGGTGTACGAGACAGCAAAAGAGACACTGATGTATAGAACAGTCTTATGGACTCTGTGGGAGAGGGAGAGGGTGGGAAGATTTGGGAGAATGACATTGAAACATGTAAAATATCATGTAAGAAACGAGTTGCCAGTCCAGGTTTGATACACGATACTGGATGCTTGGGGCTAGTGCACTGGGACGACCAAGAGGGATGGTATGGGGAGGGAGGAGGGAGGAGGGTTCAGGATGGGGAACACATGTATACCTGTGGCGGATTCATTTTGATATTTGGCAAAACTAATACAATTATGTAAAGTTTAAAAATAAAATAAAATTTAAAAAAAAAAGAAAAAAAAAAAAGGGACTGCGCCTTTGATGAGCCGTCCTCTCTTCCTTCTCAGTGTGAGGGCAGCTCTATGTCTTCATATCCTCGTTTCTCTCACCCAGGACCATCCAGTCTCAAAGGCAAAGATTCTGCACACCAACCAAGATCACTGAAAGCTGGAACTTCTCATCCGTTGGGCTCCTACTCCTATTCCCCAGGCACAATGGACTCAAGCAAGCAAGGCTGTGCCAGAGCTTCCCCAGACACCCTGAATCCTGTCCCCAAGGACACCCCAACTTCTGTAGATGAGAGCCCTCCTTTCCATGCTTTAGAGACTCCTCCCTGCCATGGCCATGGTGCTGTCTTGGCAAGAGGTGGTGGCGATGAGAACGCCCAGGTGCTTCCACCCTCAGCCCTTGCCCACCACCCCATCAGGTTCTCTTGGGCCCTTGAATCTCCTCCCTCACTCAGCAGCACTCTCTCCTCCCTGGTATCTTTCAGGGCCCTCTGTCCTACTGAGTACCTTCTGTACCTCTCTACCTCCCTCCCTCCCCTACCCCACTCCCTTATCTTCCTTTCTCCTCCCTGCTTTTTCTCCCCTGCCCATGCCCCCCCATCTTATCCCTCATTCTCCTTTCTTCCTTCCAGCTCTCCTCTTATTCATTTTCCAAGACAGCTCTCCCCAAGGAGCAGGCACACTGCCTACTGCCAGCTGGCTTCCCCAGCAATTCCGGCATGTCGGTCTTTCTGAACTATTGTCGTGGAGTATTTCCTTCACACAGATCTGACAGCACACATGCAGGAGTCACACAGCTGGTGGGGACACAGCTCCCTCACTGCACAAAGGAGCCACCACCCCAGCCACACAGGATGTGTGTCACCAGCCCCTGCTTTCCTTGATGCACCAAAGTGGGGCCACTGACGTTTAGAGTAGAAAGGCCCTTGTGCGTGCATGCTAAGTCGCTTCAGTCATACAACTCTGTGTGGCCCTATGGACCGTAGCCCACCAGGCTCCTCTGTCCATAGGATTCTCCAGGAAAGAATACTGAAGTGGGTTGTCATGCCCTCCTCCAGGGAATCTTCCTGAATCAGGGATTGAACCAGAGTCTCTTTACATCTCCTGAATTGGCAGGTGGGTTCTTTATCACCAGCTCCACCTAGAAATCCTAGAAGGGCCCTTAGAAATCTATTTTCTGGCTCTGGAATCCATTGTGATCCCAGTCAATACCAATAATAGAGCTTGTTTGCTATTCAAAATAATATAGTGTTAGCTATTAATGTACACCTAATTAGATGTACATTAGGTGTACAATAATATCTAATAGGTAACAATATCTAATATTATGTATTGTCTATATTACAGAACCATGTACCTAGTATAAATAATAGAGACAGTATACACAATATGGTACATATATTACAGTATTAGATAATATCTAATATTGGGTGTTAATGTCTATATGGGACTTCTCTGGTGGCTCAGACAATAAAGAATCTGCCTGCAATGTAGGAGACCTGGTTTGATTTGTGGGTCAGGAAGATCCCCTGGAGAAGGGAACAGCCACCCACTCTACTAGTCTTGCCTGGAGAATGTCATGGACAGAGGAGCCTGGTGGGCTACAGTTCATGGGGTCTCAAAGAGTTGGACATGACTGAGCAACTAACATTTTCAATGTCTGTCTAGAGAAAGAACAAAACCGGAAGAGCCACAAAAACTAAACAAAAAGAATGAGAGAGAAGAACTGCTCTAGGAGGTACTGAAAATATTTTAACCCTACTATAATTAAAATAGACCATTATTCTTGTTCAAAGAGAGAGACAGTTCAGTGGGAAAGAATAGAGCCCCTAAATAGGCCTAAATACAAAAAATCCACTTAGCCTCTTTTAGAGGGGACATTTCAAACCAATGCGGGGAGGAATGGACTTGAAGTTACTGGGGTTACCATCTAACACTGTACTGTCCAATATGGGCTAGAAGAGGAAATGGCAACCCACTCCAGAGCTCTGAGCTGGAAGATCCCATGGACAGAGGAGCCTGGTGGGTTATGGTCCATGGGGTCACAAAGAGCCAGACACAACTTAGTGACTGAGTATGTCCAATATTGGAGAAGGCAATGGCACCCCACTCCAGTACTCTTGCCTGGAAAATCCCATGGACAGAGGAGCCTGGTAGGCTGCAGTCCATGGGGTCTCAAAGAGTCGGACAAGGCTGGGCGAATTCACTTTCACTTTTCACTTTCATGCATTGGGGAAGGAAATGGCAACCCACTCCAGTGTTCTTGCCTGGAGAATCCCAGGGACGGGGTAGCCTGGTGGGCTGCCGTCTCTTGGGTCGCATAGAGTTGGACACGACTGAAGCGACTTAGCAGCAGCAGCAGCAGCAGCAGCACATCCAATATGGCAGCCACTAGCCACATGTTGCTGTGTGCACTGGAAATGTGGCCAGTCCAAAATAGGAGGCTTTTGAAGACTCGGTATGCAAAAAGAAATGTAAAACACCTAATTTATAATTTTTATATCAGTTACATTTTGAAATTTTAGATATGGTATTATAATTACTTCCACTTGTTTCTTTTTACTTATTTTAATGTGGCTAACAGAAAGTTTTAAATCACATGTGTGGTTTACATTATGCTTCTATTGGACATCACAAGTCTGACAATTTGTAAAAGGAAGATTTAATCTTCATCCCCAAAATATCAAATATAAAAGCCAAATCAATAAATTTAATGATAACAAAATGGAAATAAAATCTGTGTAATTAATTTTATTATTTTATTTTATGATCCTGGTGTTGGGAAGATCTTTGAAACCATGACAAAACTCAAAAGCTATTTTTTGAAAAGATAAATTTAATGTCATTAAAAAATAAAATTGCTTATACACAAAATTACATTTTGTGCCTGTATACAAAAGACAAGTTTAATAGGAAAACATTTGTAATTGATAACAGCAAAAAGTTCATGCAAGAAAGCTCTTAAAAAAGATGAATAAACCTGTAGAATTTGCAAAGCATATAAATAAGCTGTTTAAAGTTTAAAAAGTAATTAAAAATCATCAATACATATATAAAAGAATTCAACTTCACAACTGAGGTATGAAAACAAAAATAAAACACTGTTTTTTTAGCATGTTGACAAAACTTAGAAGATTATGAGGGTAGCAAGAAACGAGCCCTCTCAATGGTGGAAGTATAAATTTGGCACCTCTTTGAAAGTCAGCTCTGACTACAACTATCAAAATGTTAAATGCTTACATCCTTGGATCCAGGAATTCTTCTTCTAAGAATTTAACCTACAAGTCACTTGTATGAGAGGGCACAAGTAAGTCTATAACAATGTTCACTGCAATATTACGATAGCAAAAGTCAACCAACCACCAACCAATCTACATAAAACAACTTCAAGATCCATCAGTAGAGAAGAGGAAGTACATTTTGATACAGTCATGCCATGGAATACTGCATAGCCATAAAAAGAATGAGGTAGGCTTATATATGTTGATATGGAAATATCTTCAATCTGTATTAGTACATGATCAAAGCAAATTATAATTCTATGTGTAAGTTTCGAAAGATATAATTATATACAATGTGATCACATAAAAGACTTCTGGAAGGATCTTTAGTTCATTGAAGGTAGCTATTTCTCAATGGGTGGGACGTATTCAAAAGTAGGAAAGGAAATTGTTTCATTTCTGTTTTTATCCCTTTGTGTTATTTGAACTCTTTTTGAAAATACTGTGTTCACCCACTACTTATAATTTCTAAAATAAAGACTTAAAAATTGTCTGGTCTAACCTATCATTTCAAAGAAGAAAATCAAGATCCAAGAGAGGAAATGTTTTTGTTATTAACAAATTACTCTAGAATTCAGCAACTTATAAAATTATTTTCTGCCGCTTATAATTTTGCTGGTTAGGAGTCTGGGAAGGGCTTGGGGGTGAGGCAGTCTTGGCCCTTGCAGTCAGATGTGGGTTGGACTAGCAGGCATCTGAAGACTCCACCTGGCTGGATGGATGAGAGGACTCATTCTCTTGGCCAGCATTCAGGGCTAACTGTCAGGAACTCAGCTGCACGGTGGCTGAAACACCCCTCCAGCGCAGCAGCCTCAGGGTAATTGAGTTTCCTATATAGTGGCTAGCTTCCCCAAAAGTGAATATTCTAAGAAAATCAAGCAGAAGCTCTGTGACCTTTTCTGACCCAATCTTAAACTTCTGACCCAAACTTAAACATAGCATCAGGGCCACCATTCTATATTGATCTGTTGTTTAGTTGATAAGTCATATTAGACTCTTTGCGACCCCACGGACTGTAGCCCACCAGGCTCCTCTATCCATGAGATTTCCCAGGTAAGAATACTGGAGTGGGTTGCCATTTCTTTCTCCAGAGGATTTTCCCGACCCAGGGATTGAACCCACATCTCCCACATTGGCAGGTGGACTCTTTACCACTGTGCCACCAGGGAAGCCCCTCTGTCTTGGTCTAAGCAGTTGCAAACCCACCTATTCAAGAAGAGACACCATAAAGCCTCCCCACACCCTGACATCATCACCTTCATTGGAAGGAGCGTTAAAAGAACTCTGTGGCCGTGTTTTAAAACCATTACAAAAGTAACTTGCCCAATACAATAATAAGAATGTGATTGAGGTCAATGGAGACTAAAGGAGGAATTCTCTGGCTCCATCACTGTTCTGAGCTCATTCTGAATGTGACTCCCTGACCTCCCACACCTGCTTCCCCACTGACTCTCAAGCACCAAGGACTCCCACTGCACACGGCTGAGCTCACTTTTCCCCCTTTTGCACAAATGCCTAATTGTTCTCCAGAGGTGTCCTTGGGGGCAGACACAGGAGCAGCCAGTAATGCCAGAGCCTCCTAATGTCATCTATGTATCCAGTCCAGCTGAGTGAAACTGGGGGCCACTGGGGCCTCCTCTGCTGGCTCACGGTGATAGCTTAATTACTGAACCAATTCCTGTCTTGCCCTCCCCCACTCACTCTTTCCCCCTCCTCTGCTGATCTCCACTCACCCCCTTCTCCTTCTTCTTCAAGAGCTTTGGCAGAAATTGTCAGGGAGTTGATCAGATTTATTCAATTTAGACTTAACAGACCTGGGACTCCTATTTCTCCTTCAGGTTCATAAGGTTTTTGATTCCATTTACAGGTTTATTCATTTATCAGATATTCGTTTCAATTCACTTTAAACACCAGGCTCGGGGAGATGAGTTCAAGGGAGCTGCTCATCATTTACTGCGCTGGCTCCTTTGAGAGCTGCTGGGCTGGCCCCATTTTCAAGCCAGCTGTGGCATCAGTGTTTTAAAGGGACAGGAGACCCCGAGTATCCTTTGCTGGGGAAAGCTGAGACTCTAGGATACGCCCCTTTTCTAGGTGGCTTGAGGCACTCTGGGGTGGATACCCTAGGGATGTGCTTCCATTTTCTGACTTAGAGAATGACGCATTTCTAGACTGGGAGCTTCTTCCTAGTCTCATTTTCTTGGAGCTAAAGGTGAAGGTCCCGAGAGTGTTCTCACATTATCCCAGGAATAAAGAACTCACTAGGAGGAGGGCATGGCAACCCACTCCAGTATTCTTGCCTGGAGAATCCCATGGACAGAGGAGCCTGGCGGGCTACAGTCCATGGGGTTGCACAGAGTGGAATGCGACCTAAGCAACTCAGCATTCATGCATGCAAAGAACTCACTCCTTCAGCCACTAGCCGCCTGCCCTCCATCACTATGCCTCTCCCTGCATCTCTGTGAAAGAATGCGGCCCTGGGCCCTTCCAGGGAGCAAGCACGCCTCCAAGGGGTCAGGATGGGGCTGGAAGTTTCGAGCAGCCTGAGGGTCTTCCTTTATGCCTCACTCCCCACCCTACTGTCTGCTACCCCAGGCCCGGAAGCCCTCTCACTACCAGGAAAGCCCTTCACACATCTCATCCACACTCTCCTGCTGGGATGTAAGCCCATTTCAGTCTCCATTTGCCATTTGTCCATCATTCTCTGAAAGGAAGAAAGGAAGAAAAAAAAAATCACCTTTTAGTTATTTAAAAGGCATTATTAAGCCTCTTTGAGTTCTGTTACTCCCCTTCATTCTCCCAGCAAAGAACCTCCAGATCCCCGCATCTCTCACGTGGATGTGTCTTCCTGCTCCCTGTCCCATCTCCCACTACGAAAAACCCACCTTTGGGATGTGGTCTGGGCCCAACCGGCCACCTGCTCCCACCTGGGCCCTGGTTCTCGATGAGTAAAGGAGAGACCGTGGCACCCCAGGACCCTGGGCCCTAGAGATGGGGGCACAGGGAGGAAGGGCCATCCGGTGGCAATGGCGACCCAATGTGGCTGAGGCTGTGATAGCTTTGCCCAACAGTGGGGTAACATGCTGGCCGCTGTTTTTAACATCTCCTGCTTAAATACCAAGAATATCCCCCTCGTTTTTGCTCTCCAGGACCACTCTAGTAGCCGGCCATTCCTCAGCCTAAGTCAGGCAGCCTTCCAAAGTCTTGGTGAGCCCCTGACATACTTCCAAAAAAAAAATTCCTTTTTTGTTTACTCCACCCAGAGCCAGTTCCGCCTGCTTGCTACCTAGAACTTGCCCCTTGCTCCAGAAGGACAGGAGACGGGGCCGTTCTGTCACTAGGGCCTGAGAAAGCAGGTGACAGGGTGGCTCCGGAGCTTCTGGGCCTGGCCCGGAGCAGCTCTCCTGAGAGCTAGGCTGCCCGCCGGGCACAGGTCAGCGGGCCTGGGCACCAGAGGCCAGCGCCCCTCTCAGCAACCTGGGAAGCACCGTTAGCATTCCTGTGGCCGCTCCAGCTGCTTGTGGGCTGACACTGTGACCTCATCGGAGAGGAGCCTGGGGCCTAAAGAGCCTCCAGATTTTTGACAAGATGACACGTACAACGAGAAAGCAGCTACACGGCTCCCCCTCCAAACTTGAACCTGCTTCACATGTCCCCCAAACACACGCAGACACACACACACACACACACACACACACACACAGAAGCGCGCACACACACACACACATACACACACACACGTCTCTCCTCAGAGCAGAGACAGGCAAGAGCCCAAGCTCAAGTTACACCAACCTTCCGCTACCACCTCGTCTGGCCTCTGGCAGGCCCTTTAACCTCTTTAAGCTTCAGGCTTCTCAGCTAGAAGGCAGAGGAGGGATCTTCCTCCATCTTTTCAGTCTGCAAAGAAAGGCTGGGCTGGAGGAAGACCTTCCTTAGTGCTATGTAAGGCAGATACCACACTCAGCCACTGCCTCGCCCACCCCAGGGCTCTGCTGAAGAAAAGGAAAGGCCTTGGAGAGGCTGCCCGTGAATGCGTATGACCACTCCATCTTGCTGACCTGAGGAAACAGGGAAGACATCTTTTTCCTTCTTGTCCCTGAAGCAATGTATGTGAGCTCAGAAAGATGTGGAAAGTGACCGTTTCTCCTCTTGAGACCACTTATTCCAGAGAGGCCAAGAAAAGAAAAAAGGAAGAAAAGATGTGACATAGGAAGAGCTCTCTGGAAAGCAACATTTAAGAAGATGGAATAGGAGGGCGCATCCGATTGGAATCAGAATGTACTTTCTAGATATGCCTCTAACTGATTTCATGACCGGAAGCAAGTCAGTGAACCTCGCTGACCCTCAGTTTAAACATCCGCAAAATGGACATGATCATTTGCCATCTGACCCACGGGGGCTGGGACGGGGGATGTACTTTGAAGGCTGCCTTCTGTTGTCTCTGCAAAACCCCCCTCACTCCCCATAGTACCCATCAAAGCAACTTGCACCTTGCGGACAGTCAACATGTAAGCTTGTATTTATCTAGATCATTCTAAAATGATTCGGAGTGCCTCATGTTTCAGTAAATGTGTACAATGAATGTACCAATAAATGGGCTAATGCTTGTGAAAGTGCTGGGAAAAATATTTTTTAAAAAAGGCTTTTGTCATCAGAACAGTGACGGAGGAAGTCTAAGTGGCACTTTCCAGAAGCACAAGCCCTCCTAGGAACTCTCTCCCGAGGGGCAAATTCTCTCTTAAGACCAGGTGATGAGCCAACTGACCTATGAAGGTGACACCCATTCAGCATTACTTTATTTTTTTTCTTTTTTTTTTTTTAATTTTATTTTTAAACTTTACATCAGCATTACTTTAAAAAGGGGGTTCCAATATCCAAGTTTTTAAAAAGCAGCCCTGAGGCTCCTAGCGATATGCCACTGGTGTTTATAGGGCATTCAGCCTCCAGACCCAAGCTTCTTTGTGCCATACTAAGAAAGGAGATGGATTTTTCTAGGTACCTTCCTGCATCCACTTCAGAGGGTCCTGCCGCTCCCAAACATTCTTCGGGGTCACTGCCCATCATCACCTAGACCTCTCAGTTCCCTGTGCGAGACAAGCCCACCCTGGTCTCCCACCAAAATCCCAAAGCCACAGCTGGGGAGGGTCTGCTCTGAGAGAGACTGAGAGTCCCGACTCCAGGGATACAGGGCTGGGGTCTGGGGGCACCAGCGGGAGATGGTTGGGGGGCTGCAGGCAAGGCCCACAGTGAGGGTCAGCTCCTCAGAGCTGGTGTGGTACATAGCAAGGTCAGGCAGACACTGAGCCTCAGCAGGACATCTCAAATGACTTTATAGTCATTGTTCCTTAAATTGGACACCCCCTCGGAGCTCACACAATATGAGATGAAACAGCCTGCGGGGGGCTGCTGAGAAATGGAACAGCGGTGGGGGTGGGGAGGTTATTTCCCCCCTAAGGGAAATGCTGCAGACATCACAACTTTCTTCTCCTCCCCCACCTCCGCTGCTGTCAGCTTGGCTCCAGACATTTTTATCTGGACGGGTTCACAGTGTCTCTAGGATTGAAATGGACTGCTTCCCCAGACACCTGCCTGCATAACTGGTGGGGTGAAACCAGCATTGGCGGAAGAAAGGAGGGGTTAATTACAGAGAAAGGGAAGGTTGTTGCTGCCTGAAACTATGTCTGCAGCTGTATCTACCTGGGTGTATGTCACTGCTCATCCAAACCAGTGTTCATGTGTGTGCATTAATGCTATATATGTGAGTTTGCATGTGTGCATTACACACAGATGTGATTGGATACAAATTTTGGGATGTGATGTGTGTGTGTGAGACAGAGAAAGACAGAGAGACAGAGAGGAGACGGAGCATCTCTCCTGGTACAGTCTGGGTTCTGCCCACAGCTCTGAGCCCTGCTGTTGCGGTTCAGCCGGAGTCCAATCATTACCATCAGCTGGAGACATCATTTGGTGTCATTTGGCTTTGTAGCGCTCCTGTACCAGTGATGAAACCCAGGAGGTGAAGTTCTTTTGGAAAAGAACAAAGATAAGAGAGAAAACAAAGTGCAGGACGCAGAGGGAAGAGGTGGCAAGCTTCTTGAGAAGAGGCAGAAATGGCACATGTGGGGCGATGGGCAGCAAGCAAACTGAGGCAGGCAAACTGAGACCCGAGCGGATGGGCTGAATTCAGAACAAGAGCCTTCATCTCCCTCAATAAAGGAGGATTTGCAACATCTTTTGAGCCATTTGAAATCCCTTTCACCTTTTCATTTTACATTTCACTAAACAGTGAACCTTTTGAAAAAGTTCTCCAGAATTGAGGACCAAGGTTGCTGGGGACACTCTCTCAGAAGAGAGTTCTGGATCTGAATCCAATTGACTCCACATTTAGCTTTGTTTCAGACCTGCCTCCATGCATGGGGTTTGGAGGAGCTGAGGGTGAGGAATCTAAGGGACTCCGCCCTCTCTCGGCATTGGCTTCCCTGGTGGCTCAGACAGTCGAAAATCAAGCAGGAGACCCAGGAAGATCCCCTGGAGAAGGGAATGGCTACCCACTGCAGTATTTTTGCCTGGAGAATTCCATGGGCAAAGGAGCCTGGTGGGCTACAGTCCATGGGGTCCCAAAGAGTTGAACACAACTGAGTGGCAAACACTTTTACCCTCTCTGCTGCTGCTAAGTCGATTCAATCGTGTTCAACTCTGAGCGACCCCAGAGACGGGAGCCCACCAGGCTCCCCCGTCCCTGGGATTCTCCAGCCAAGAACACTGGAGTGGGTTGCCATTTCCTTCTCCAATGCATGAAAGTGAAAAGTGAAAGTGAAGTCACTCAGTCATGTCCAACTCCTAGCGACCCTCTCTAGGTAGACCTCAAACTGAGAAGGTGTGCCAATCTTCCCTGGTGAGTTCTGGGTTTCAGGCCACTGGATTCCCTCCCAACACTACCACTCCCTGTATCCAGTTAGAGCAAGGAAGAGATGGGTGGATCTGGAGGTTGGATGGAGGACAGACAGACAGGGATTGGTATCAATCAAAGCGCACCCACCAGATACAGAGACTGCTGTGCTCTATGATGGATCCAGGGCTAGAAATCATGTCTACATTGCTCTGACTCAAGAAATCTCTCCTGCCTTTGTAAATTCCCAGCAATGGAGCCTTCATAACTGCCTCATTAACTTAGCCTTGGCTGCTAGGAATTCTTAAGTCTTACTCAATTAGCTAGCATTAGTACAGACTCTAAGTAAGACCAGCTCTTTACCTTAGTAATACCTAACCTCCATAGAACACTGGTATAAAACATGGGGTTGGTTGTGGTCGTTTATAACATTTGCTGCACACTGAAGTGTATTCTCAATTTCCTGTTTGCTTTCGTTGAAAACAACATGGAATACAGTCCTGCATTAGGAGGCGGAAAATTCATTGAAAATAAAGCAGCAGGGATTAAATCAGAGTTGACTAGGAAGAGCTGTTGTGCATAAACTGTGGCTTGCATATAATTGGGGCCCTATAAATACTGGATAGATGAATGAATACATGTAACCCGGAAGAGGTAATCAAGAAAACACACACACACACACACACCCCATTTAAACGCCATGGTGCTGCCTTAGTCCACCTACATCAGAACAAACAAAGCTCTTGATAAATACATGATGGATTCCCTGCCTCAAAGCCAGACCAATGAAAGCAGAATCTAGGTGATGGGGCAGGACTCATAAACGTGTTTTCTAACCAGCATTGCAGAAGAGTCTGATGAGCCACCAGGTTTGGGAATCACTGGCTTGGATGTCTTAGGTACCATGTGAGACCAGCATAGGCTCACTGAGACCTTCGGATGGCCCTGACGTTGCAGCCAAAGCACTGGGCCCAGAGGCAGGGGACCTTGGTTCGTAGGTGGCGGTCAACTGTGTGTTCACGGGTGAGGACACACAGACAGTTGTTCTTCCTGGATGTGAGTATCGTCTCTATAGAGGTTATAACAGGACAACAAGGCTCCTTCCAGCACAAAACTCCACATTTTCATAACAAATTAGTGGGACAAACTAAGATAAGCTCAAGGGCACGTGGAGGTGACCTTGAGGCGATGAAGAAATTCTCCTGGCCTCTCAGCCTCCCCTGCCTACAAGAGGAAGGGGGCTGAGAGGCAGCAGGTGCCTGGATGCGGGTCTGCTCAGCCGCATCACTCACACAGCCTCTGGTAAGAAAGCAGGAGGACCAAAACCCAGATCTCAGGTGGCCCGAATCTCTGACAGTCACCTCGGTCTCCCGGAAATGGTGCCAAGGGGAAGCTCTAAATCACGTGCGGATTATAGTCGTTCTGTTTGCCTTTTTCCGCAGTAGATCCGATGATTTAAATTAGGTCTCGATTCTTGTTTAAATTATAGTTTACTGTTCTGCACCCCGCTCAGAAGTGAATTACCTTAAGCAGCGGTATTAATAACATGGTTATAATTAAGCCTCATTACTGCAGGCAGTTTGCTGAAACAAATTGCTTCTTCATTATTATTATAGCACCTTTGGTAAAAAGACATTTCCCCAGAATGCGACCTTGATGCTTTATATAGTAAAAGTCGAGATATGATAGAGATGTAAGGATGAATTAGCATCCTTTCCTTCTCTATTCGGCTCATTAGAAGGAAAGGAACGCAAGTCAAATCCAAACAGCCTTGATGGCAATTTTAATCTGTATGAAATGGATAATGAATAGTTTTGAACTTTCTGCGACATTTTTGTAATAGTGTTTTATTTATATGATGCTACTATTAAAATGAATAAATAAAGAAAGAAATACAAGCCAAGGAGTAGAGACAAGTATAGCCAGGAAGGTCTCACCAGACAGCCAATGGCATTGAACTTGAGCTTGTTATCATCAATTGGTTTGAGAGTTTCTGGCCCAGAGCCTGTTACACTGGGGGAGAAAAAAAAGGGAAGGCTGGTCCGTCTATTTATTCTAATTCTGCTGCCTTACCCTGGCCTCGAGGCCTGGGAAAGAAAGGAGCCTGGAAGGAATGACCTAGAAACTCAGCAAACCACGTTTTAAAGGCAGGCAGACTTGAGAGGATGTGTGGTGCCTCAGGAAAGCTGTGATGCCCACTGGGGCTCTGAGAGCTTTAGCGCCACACGGCCCCTGCGGGGTGCCCCATGCTCCCCACCCAAGTGGTGCTGAGAAGCAAAGCAGATCTTTGAGAACTGAGGGACTCAGCAGGGTCATTTCCTATTTCGCTTATTAATTACTCTTTCTGGTGATAATTAAGACTCTGAAAACTAATTTTGTTTGGTGATTTACTCTTTTTTTCCCTAATTAGATGCGGTGATTAGAAAGCGCTTTGTATCGCATTAGTGCTTTCTTAGAAAGAGGCAAACAGAGGCTCACGTGCGTGCTCAGGCACCCCCACACACGACGAGCAGTCCCCTCCGGAGGGGACAGACACTGCCACCAAGACAGGCCAAGCCCCCACCCCACCCATCCCACCTCCCAAGGACAAGGGGGCTGAGCTGAGCCCCTGGCTGCCTACCTCCTTTCTCCGCTGGCCGAGATCCTGACAGGATCTAATCCTTCTCTCCTGACTTTATCTCCAGCTCGAGACTCTCTAGTCCCTGTAGCCAGCGGTGCCATTAAGACACTCTTTATTGGCATGCCATGTTTCTGTCACACAGACTGTCCCCCAAAGAATGTGTGGCATAATCAGCAGAATAAATCCTCCCTCTCTCTCCCACTCTCTCTCCCCCATGTGCACACACACACACACACACATGCGCACACATGCACTCACACGCACACACACTCACACACACACATGCACACACACACACTCACACGCACACATCAGATACCCAAACAGTGAGAGCAGCCTTCATAAACAAAATGCATATTCATAGCCCTGGGACCAACGTCTAGGTTACAAAGTCTTCCTAAGGAACAGGCAGAGCTGAATGGATAGTGTGCCACCAGAGACTGTAAAATGTAATTGATGAGAACGTGGACTCTGGGGTCAGAGAGATCTGGGTCCAAACTCTAGCTCCCTGACTTGCTAGCTGTGTGGTCTCGGGCAAGTTACTTAAGCACTCTGAGTGTCCTGTTCTTACCCTTCCTAAGTCACCATGGTGCTGTGGGTGTAAATGGGAGAGTTACCTGAAGTGCTGAGCTAAGTGTCTGGCACACAGAAGTGCCCATCAAGTGGAAGCTATTACCATGCTTTTTACTCTTTCTCTAGGGAAGCTTAGCTTGTGCTAAGTATGAGGCGATAACTCAGCCTTCAGGAGGCCTGGGGAAAGGTCAGCAGGACAGTCAGGGGACTCTCTTTATGACATGGAAAGCCCCCAAGAATAGCTGGACCCATTTGGAACGGGCCTCTGGGCCTCCCGCTCTCAGTGGCAGGTCTGCTGAGCTCAGTGTGGCACATGAATAATGTTCATGAAAGAAAAGAAACAGCTAGCTCCTCACTGCTCCTCTAGCACCTTGCCCTTTCTGGGGCGCATTCGTGGCTCATTACCGCTCACCTCCAACGAGGGTTTGCTGCGTCACCAAGCACCGGGGTCTTGCTCTAAGCCTGGCTCTGAACTGGGCGCAAGGATGCTACCAAATGACTTTTACATCATTCTTGGCCTCCACCGGCTTACAGCCTCTTAAGTGTGGCTGTGTCTCCAGCGAACTTTAGAAGGAGCCAGCAATGCTCAACTGAGATCAGGGATGGCTTCACCTGGCACTTGGACCCTGGGCAGAATGTGGATGGGCAAAGAAGAGAAGACAAATATAGGGAAGGTCACAGCAGCCAAGGAGGATGGCACAACAGCACAGCACACTCAGAGTGGCAGAGTGTGGGGTGGCTGGGGCTCCAGGTGTGTGGAGGGACATAACAGGAGCCAAGATTTGAAAGGTATGTTGAGCCCAGTTCTTAGATGAGTTTAAAAGCAAATCAAAGAGTTTGAACTTATTTTGCAGGCTTTCGAGACTTCCTGAAGGATCTGGGGAAGGTGACATGGCTCCGATTATGTTTTACAAAGGTTGCAGTGACAGCAGTGAGAGACAGCATGGAGGCAGGGAGGGCTGTGAAGGAGCTCGGGCAGGCCCCGAATCACAGCACAAGCCACCGAAGATAGGGATTTGCTCTGTGTTCCCCCAGGGATGTCTCTCAGCTCAGCCTGTTTCCCAGGCTGATGTGGTAAGGACCCTGCCATCTGCCTGCCTTGCTATTTTCAGACTTAATGCTCAGGAGGAAGCCTGACACTTTCCATCCTGCTCTCCATTTCTGTTCTGTCTTATGTGGACCTGTCGCAGGCTCCTCACCCTCTCCTACCTGCCCAGAGTCAACCCCTCAGTTGAAGGCATCCCCCACACCCGGACATAGACTGATGGCTGTTTGGGTTCTAATGCCCTTCTGTGGCAGCTGGGCATTGGGTCCATCCTCAGGGGGCCCTCCCATTCTTCTTCCCTCCTTGCCACAGCTCTGATCCCCAGCACCTCCACTATCAGGGCATTTAGACTTTGCAGCCATGGTGGCATGCTCCTACAGCAGGGGCCTGGGTGGCATTTGAGGCAAAAAGCCATAAAGTCAAGCCCTGAACTTTCACAGCCCTTCAGTCTCTTGTCACTTCCATCCTCTCTAAGAATTGAGTCTCGCTGAAGGACTCCGTGTGTGCAATTAGACCAAAGGTTACTGCAGAGAAGAATCTCTGCCATTGTTAAGTAAGATATAGGCCAGCCAGGGCCCCTTGGTAACTTTTCCTTGGGAGTTTAATGCCTCATGAACCAAACTGTGTAGAAGGCTGGAAGATGCACCTCAGAGATGGGGAAAAGCCTCTCGCAGGGAAGCACCAGGACCACCAACCTCCCTGACTGCCTGTCCCACCAGCCCCCAGGAGCACCACCCACACCAGGGGAGAGGGAATGGAGGGAGAAGGGTCGTCTGACTTGCAGGAACCCCTGGACCTTCCTTTCTCATTTGTGGGGCAAAGGCCAAGCTGTGTGGTTGTGGGGAAGGGAGAAGAGGAGGTGGTGAGGAACTGGACCATCTTGTTGGCTTCCTGTGGGCAGCTCTGCCCCACGGTAAGAACGGGGGCAGGTAGAGTGATGATAACAGGTAGAGAATGATAGCAACTGAAAACCCTGGCTTTCCCAACACAGCTCTAATTGCAAGCAATGGTAGTGTTAAGTATAAATATAATGTTATATATATATATATAATGTTATAATGTTAAATATAAATAAATGCCATTTAATATGCATCTCATTGCATTTACACATCAGAAAAGAGAGATCATGTGTTATAATGAATTATACCACTCCGCACACTCTTGGGGGTAGTATTTGTTTATGACTGTCTTCCTCCCTAGACTCTGAGCTAGTAAAAATCAGAAACTATTATATTCATCTTTTATTCCCAGCATCCAGTGTGGTACTGGTATACATGGTAAGCTCCTAATTAATATTTACAGTATCAATAAATAAATCAAACAGGTTTATCTGTACCATTTTTTTTTTTTTTAGATAAATGGTACAGATGAAGCTTTTTGCAGGGCAGGAATAGAGATACAGATGTAGGGAGCAGACATGTGGACACGGGGTGGCGGAGGGGTTGGGATGGACTGGGAGAATGGAATTGATATATGTGCACTGCCGTGTGTAAAAGAGATAGATAGTGGGAACTTCCTGTGTAGTTCAGGGAGCTACGCTCAGTGGTGACCTAGAGAGGTGGGATGGTGGTGGGGAGGAAGGGAGGGGATATACGTATACATATAGCTGATTCACTTCATTATACACCAGAAACTAACACAGCATTGTAAAGCAACTATACCACAATAAAAAATACTAAATAAATAAATAGAAGGGCAAGGGAGAAGGAAAACAGACTAACATTTGTGTGCATTTATTCTGTACCAGGTGGAAGCAGAGACATTTATTCATTCATGAATCTTACACCAACTCTGTCAACTAGAGAGCATCATCTTGTTACTCTCAGGAGGGAAATGAAGCTCCAAGACATTTAAGACATTTGCCCAAATCATATGTGTATTTGAACCAGTAGTGATAGGCTTCAAAGTCTGTTTTTGCTTTGTCTGTCCCACATAAAAATTGCAATGAATGTTTTTCTGAGTATCAGTTCCCTGTTTTTCAGGAAAAATACTCCATATTTTCTTTCAAGAGACACTCTTCTGAATTCTCATTCTGTATACTGGAAAGGAATCTACTCAACTCCCAGCTTTAGAGGTCTTGCGACTCAGGTGGATCCTTAGAACATGGCAGATCCAGGCCCAGTGCTTTGCTGGGGATGCTCACCTCATCCAGCCAGAGCCAACAAAACACAATTAATCATAGCAAGAGAATTATGGAGAGAGGGGCTATTTGTTGATACCTCACTTTTCTGGTGGCTCAGATAGTAAAGAATCTGTCTATAATGCAGGGGTCCCGGGTTCGACCCCTGGATCAGGAAGAGCTCCTGGAGAAGGGAATGGCTACCCGCTCCTGTGTTTTTACCTGGAGATTTCCATAGACAGAGGAGCCTGGTGGGCTACAGTCCATGGAGTCGCAAAGAGTCAAACATGACAGAGCAACTAACACACACACACACACACACACACACGCACGCACGCACGCACAGTTACCTTTCTCAGCTCCTTACTGGTCCATAGAACCAAAAGTCAGGAGATTCTTTTT
The DNA here is from genome assembly GCF_055505025.1 of Bos grunniens. NCBI lineage: Eukaryota > Metazoa > Chordata > Mammalia > Artiodactyla > Bovidae > Bos > Bos grunniens. The sequence continues at coordinate 27,261,406 of NC_141179.1, forward strand.
CCCAGACTCCCTCACCAGGCTGATCTTTAAAAGTTCACCAGTGAGAGTCATGTGTACAGGATGTAGAAGGTGAAGAGAAGAAGGAGCCATGTTTTTCTCCAGCTGCGTGGAGTTTTGCAGGCTTCCAGGCATCTCAGGTGGCACAGTGGTAGAGAACCTGGCTTCCAATGCAGGAGATGTAAGAGATACTGGTTCGATCCCTGGTTTGAGACAACCCCCTAGAGTAGGAAATGGCAACCCACTCCAGTAGTCTGGAAAATCCCATGGACAGAAGAGCCTGGTGGGTTACAGTCCAGGGAGTTGCAAACAGCGACTGAGCATTCACACTCCCTTTATGAATCACTTATTTGTGTGCAAACAGACTTAACACCTTGAGAGCAGCCTCTCCAAGGTCCTGCATTCCAGGTCTCCTGGAGGGCAGTAGCTGTCTCCATGACCTTTGTTCCCCAGTAGTTCCAATGGTTGTATAAGTTTTACTTCCTGTATTGAAAGCATTGTTCTTGCCTAAAGGGGCTCTGGTTTCCTGACCAAACTCTCACTGGCATGTGCAGGGATGCTCCCTGCTATCACCGGTCTGCAGGTGTAATGACCATTTGATCCTGGCCTTGTTGGTAGGTGTCCTGCGGAACATGAGAATGGAGCACAGATCTGCGAGATGAAGATGAAATGAGACTGTGATGACATCATTTGAGCCCCTAGCTCCAGCTCTGCCTGAAGCCAGTGCTAGCCCAGGGCTTCTCAAGTGTTTAGTCTAACAAGATTCCCTTTGCAGTGACTTAAACCCATTTCCTCTTGCATTTGACCAGCTAAAGATTCAGACCGAATCACCCCTCACCCTTCCAGCACCTTCTTCAGTCTTCCTCAGTAGATGCCTGCTCCAGCTTCAAGCTACCTCTTGAGTGCCTTCCTAGACCTGTGATTATTAAAATCTTCTCCAACTCCAGAGGCCCAAGCACAGCAATTCTTTATCTAGAACCCTTCAGGGGTTCGCAAAACCCACTTCCTCAGCCCCTTCTTTTCCTGGTTGAGATTTCATCCTTCGAAATCAGTTTAGAACAAGGAGAGTTTATGCTTATGTGTCAGGATTTCGAAACGGTCAGATTTTTTTTCCCTCCCTGTTAGACTTTCACCCTGCCCCTTCCCCTTCCCCAACTCACTCCCTCTTCCTGCTCACTTCTACCCCTACGATTTGACCATTAGATATTCCTAGTCTTCGTGTGAACTCGGGACCTCTCGTCACCATTAAAACACAGTCCCTTGGGAGAGGAAACACAAGCTCTAGCGATAGCGAGAACAGGAATTCTAGACTTCTGTGCTGAAAGTTTGTTGTTTTTTAATGTTTCTTTGTTTTTGCTGCACGGGGTCTTTATTGTGGTGAACAGGCTTCTCTAGTCGTGGAGGTTGGATTTGGGCAGTATGTGGGATCTCAGTTCCCCAGTCAGGGATCAAATCCTTATCCCCTGCATTGGAGGGTGGATTCTTAACCACTGGACCATCAGGGAAGTCCCCATGCTAAAGGTTTGACTCCCACCTCTCTTTAGCTGTCTTGGGCTAATTTCTCAGAGTCTCAGCTTCTTCACAATAGGGGCTTCACAGTAGGCACAATAGGGGCTGAAGACCTCTCTTCACAGGATCTTGTGAGGGTTGTGTCAGGCAGTGCCTTTGCTGACTGTCACATGGGCTTACTGTGTGCTAGACTGTAAACGCTTTCATGTGGTATGTCATTTCATTCTGGCCAATCCCTATGCTTGGGTGCTAGAATTGTCTGCATATAACAAATAAGGAGACAACAGCTCCGAGAGGTTTGCTACTTTACTAAATAGAAGAGAAGACAGTATTTGAATCCTGGCAGGCTGATACAAAGCCCACACTGCGTATGGTGCACTGGTCAAATATCAATATTTTATTAAAATATTTTTTTTTTAGAAGGCAAAAAATAAGTGGTCTTTGGGAACCAGAGAAGGAGACTTAGCTGGGAGAGAGGGGCTAGGAAGATAAGCTACCTCAGTGCTACCTCCTAATCCCCTCTTAACCAGCCCAATGGGCTTGTATATTCCTTTTTTGATTTCAACTAAGTGGAAGTTTGTTGAACAATTACTGCCCTACATTTTTGTGGGAGACATACATGAAAGTCGCTCAATTGTGTCTGACTCTTTGCAACCCCGTAGACTGTACAACCCATGGAATTCTCCATGCCAGAATAATGGAGTGGGTAGCCTTTCCCTTCTCCACGGGGTCATCCCAACCTAGGGATCGAACCCAGTTCTTCTGCATTGCAGGCAAATCCTTTACCAGCTGAGCCACAAGGGAAGCTCAAGAACACTGGAGTGGGTAGCCTGTTCCTTCTCCAAAGGATCTTCCCAACCCAAGAATTGAACCAGGATCTCCTGCATCGCAGACAGATTCTTTACCCACTGAGATATCAGAAATATACATATGGCCACATAACGGAAAAGGAAGTTTAATAATATTTTTAGAAGAAGGAAATGTATCTATCATACATGTTTAATAGTTCCTAATTTATTTTTCAGTCTCTCTCTGTGTGTGAGCAATCTCATAAAGTACATATACATGGACAATCTTTGCAGTTTTGACCAGAGGGGCAGCCTCCAGAGGAGAAGGGTCACATAGGAAGGAGAAATCCTGGAGATGCTGCTGGCTTTGGGCCCGGGCAGACCAGTCTCCATGTCCTGCTTCTGGTTCAGCCTTCCCAGGGCAGGTCTGGGGCTAGCACGGGAGGATGGGAGGATGAAGGGAAGCTGCTCCCTGCATTCATTTCTGGGCCAGCAATGGTTTCAGGCCTCTTCATTTACATTCGTAATTGACAGCTCCTTAGCAGCTCATTAGGAAAGTAGGGCTTTGTGACCAACAAAAAAGAGGAATGAATCCCTGGGGTTGGGATTTGAGAACCTGTTTAAGAAAAGGCAACGACAGATTCCCAGGGACCAGGAACACAAGGAGCTTAGCAATCATCAATGGCAATGAACTTCAGCATTTCAGCACTCTGCAGTGAGCCTAGAACCCATGTCTGCACCTGCTGTGGAGGCGAGAGAAGCCCGGACAATGGACTGAGGCAGGCAGGCCAGTGCCAACACTCAGGGGTCAGCTAGTGACCGCTCCCTGCCTCCCCTGGACTCAGACTGGGCTCCCAGATCCTCATGGCATCAGCAAGCAAGGGCTAGCCCCTTAAGGTATACGAACCCAAATGCTGGGGAGGCAGGGCAAGAGAAAACCATGCGTGCTACAACCATTAATCAGGTACCACCTGTTTGTGAACCGTATCCCATAGAGCAGGTTGTTTTAGTCCTCACAATGGAATTCTAACAGGATAATCACCTACATTTATTTTACAAAAAAAGGAGTCTGTAGAACAAAAAAGGCTTCTTGATACATTAAAATTCACACAAGCCAGATATTATGAGTCTGGGAATCATTTCCCCACAGCAGCAAAGTGGACAACCCAAGGACCATGTGCCAAGAGTGAAAGGAGATGCATGCACAACAAATTCTACAGGAATTCAAGGGAGATAGAGGCCCTCCTGAACTAGAAGAGCCAGGGTAGGCTGCCAGGCAGGTGACCCTTGAGCCGGGTCTCAAAGGCTGAAGTTGGGTTTAGAAAGACAGGAGGGAGAAGAGCCATGGGGTAAGGGTGGAAGGCAAAGGATGCGCCATGCAGCAGTTCCATGCAAGAAGTCTCTGCTTATTCTGGGAGCAGATAAAGACTGGCACACCTGTAGCACAGGAAGTAGGTGGGTAAAAGCAGACGGCGTGGCCTCAAAGCTGTGCTAGGACCAGAGCCTGGACAACAGTAAACCAGATTAAGGAATGAGGAGCACAGCCTCTGGAAATTGGGAGCCATTAAAGATGCTTGAGGTGCTTCAGGAAGAGATAGTTACAGAGTTTGGGACAGATATGTACACACTGCTGTATTTAAAATGGATAACCAACAAGGACCTACTGCAGAGCACATGGACCTCTGCTAACTGGTATGTGGCAGCCTGGATGGGAGGGTGGCTGGGGGAGAATGGATACATGTATATCAACGGCTGAATCCCTTGACTTTCACCTGAAACTATCACAACACTTAACCAGCTATGAAAGTGAAAGTGAAGTTGCTCAGTCATGTCCGACTCTTTGTGACCCCATGGACTGTAGCCTGCTAGGATCCTCCGTCCATGGGACTTTCCAGGTAAAAGTACTGGAGTGGGTTGCCATTTCCTTCTCCAGGGGATCTTCCTGACCCAGGAATCGAACCCGGGTCTGTAGGCAGATGCTTTACCATGCCCCAGTAAAAAAACAAAAAGTTCAAAAGGAAAGAAAAATATGGTGCTTCAGAAAAATGACTCTCTATAAGGAGGGGAACTTCAAACCCTGGGCAGCCTGACCAGGACTGGGACTGGGCCTGAAGCTGCCCCTGGGATGTTGCAATAAATTCTCTCTCCTCTCAGACTCCTGCCTGCTTAGGCCTCCTTGCCTGGTGGTGCACCCTCTTCTACCTACCACCCTGAGACAGGAGGGAAGGGGGCAGGGCACAATCATTAAAATCATGACACAGCCATTGAGGATACACAAAAACTGGTTAAAACCAACTAAGCCCAAGATGACACATCCATAGACCTTGAGCCTTATTATTTGCTCATTGTAATACATTAGCATATGTTAAATGACACACCCACCAGCCCCAGGACAGCACTGAGGCTGACCATAAAAGATCAAAATGCAGGCAATGGCTCAGTTCCTGGAAATCCTTACCTTTCCCCCAAATAGTTGGAATAATCTTCCCACTTACTAGCCTATAAAATTACCCAGCCCATAAAAACTAGCCATCCCATATTTTGGGCCACTTTCACCTTCTGAGATGGACCCCATTCTGCCTACGAGGTGTTTGTGTGTGCGTGTGTGCGTGTGCTCTGTCGTGTCCAACTCTTTGTGATCCCGTAGGCTGTAGTCTGCCAGGCTCCTCTGTCCAGGCTTCTCTGTCCAAGAATACTGGAGTGGGTTACCATTTCCTCCTCTACAGGATCTTCCTGACTCAATGATTGAACCCCCATCTCCTGTGGCTCCTGCATTGGCAGGCGGATTCTTTACCACTGAGCCACCTGGAAAGTCCACTGGAGAGTGTCTCTCTCCAAATAAGCCTGCTTTCAGTTTACTATGGCTCACTCTTGAATTTATCACCCATGGACCGTAGCCTGCCAGGCTCCTCTGTCCATGGAATTCTCCAGACCAGAATGCTGGAACGGGTAGCCGTTCCCTTCTCCAGGGGATCTTCCCAACCCAGGGATTGACCCAGGTCTCCTGCGTTGCAGGCAGATTCTTTACTGTCTGACACACCTGCTGCTGCTAAGTCGCTTCAGTCGTGTCCGACTCTGTGCGACTCCATGACGGCAGCCCACCAGGCTCCCCCGTCCCTGGGATTCTCCAGGCAAGAACACTGGAGCAGGTTGCCATTTCCTTCTCCAATGCATGAAAGTGAAAAGTGAAAGTGAAGTCACTCAGTCGTGTCCGACTCCTAGCGACCCCATGGACTGCAGCCTACCAGGCTCCTCCGTCCATGGGATTTTCCAGGCAAGAATACTGGAGTGGGGTGCCATTGCCTTCTCCGTCTGACACACCAGGGAAGCCCAAATTCTCTCTTACTTGAAGTCAAGGACCCTCACTTGGCGGCCTGTCCCTGTGGCTTACCCGAGACCTGGGACATGTCCATTCTCTCATGCCCCATTCTCCTGCCACAACTCCACCCTTCCTTTCAGACATGCAGTTTCCAGCATGGCACCCAGACACACCCACCCCAGGCCAGAGTCTGGCTTCACATACCACGCGCCCTCCCAGATATGCTTCTCTGCCCACCCCTGATGGATGGAGCAGATTGCTACTCTTCTCTCCACAAATATTGCCCCCTCCCTCCAGGTTCCAGGTCCCCTCCCTGCAGCCCTGGGCATCACCATTCCTGAAGGTGGATTTTTCTTTCTTCCTCCACCAGAATTTGTGACTCTCTCCACATTTCCTGACAGATTTATTGTTTTAAGTTAGTCCATCATCTTTCATGTGTATCTTCCCTCACTGAGTGATGATCAGCCTGGTGTAAGCAGAGGCAGAATCTTCCCTTTTCCCTGCCAAGCCTTTTCCAACACCCCCTTCCACAAGCATCTTCCTCAGAACCTCACCTGTCCTTCTCATACTGAAGCTAGCTTGCACAGTATTTTTTTCCTATTCATTCCTTCACTCATGGATTCAGTGGGCATGCATCTCACCATCTTGAGCAGATCACTGAACAACTCCAGACTGCAGTTGTGTCCCGTGTAGGATCAGGGTGATAAGGACAAATCTTGCAGGGAATTGTATAGACCAGTACAATAATGTTTGGAAACTAATCTAGCACAGACCCAGGTGTCTGGAGCCAGCAGATAAGTGTCCAGTGATTGTGAATTAGCGAATTCACCTAACGAGCATTCTTTGAGAATCCACGAGGCTGATAAACTCATAAACTCTCATCATGTAACTAAGCAGGACACTAGGACCCTGCCAGGACAGATCCCCTCCCCCATAGTCTCTATTTCCTCTCTGAAATACCTAGATAATAGTGTCTGATGCACATTTCCTGAGTTGTTTTACAGATGCTAAAATCACCACCTAATGAAAGACTTTAACTCCTTAATGACCATGAGCATGTAGCCCCCAGACCTACTGTCACCCAAGGATTGATAATGTTAACCTCTGTGACACCATCCTGTTACCTCATCAACAACCAATCAGAGAATTGTGCACCATCTGATCATATAACCTGGGATGCCCCTCCCTCACCTAGTCTTTAAAAGTACTTTTCTGAAACACACTGGGAAGTTTAGGCTGTTTTTTGAGCACTAACTGTCCTGAATTATTTGCTCAATTCCCTACAATAAACATTGCACTTTGTTTTATCACAACTCGGTGTCAGTAGATTCCTTTTACTGCACACAGGCCAGTGGACCTAAATTTGGTTCAGTGATGATCATATCTGTTCTTCCTTTTGTTCTCTTTGCCCCCTCACTCCCTTTCTTGCCTACTGGACGTAGCACAATTTTGGGTACAGGGTAAGCTTCAGTAGACATCAGCCAACTTCATGGAAGTGAATTTGCATTCTCAAGACGGCTTCCGGGGCACTCGATTTATGTTAATATCAGTTGCGGCAGGGGAGGCACCGGAAGTCCTGACCCAGTTCTCCCTCTTAACGGTCAGTCCCACTCCCTGACACCTGTTATCACAGGACAGGAAATGGTCACAGGCAGGCAGTGACAGATCAGCTTGCCTGGATCCCTATTAGCATTGTCAGCTTCAGTGGCCTGGAGACAATAGGAACATCCCAACCCTTCAACGAGGCAGCAGTGTTGACACTCGGGCTCTAACCAAACATCTCCACATCAGATGGCCTTACAACCAGGCCTAACCCTCCTCCTATGGCTTACACAAGTCTAGCAAGCTGAGGCCTTTCTCCCTGTGTCCCCAAGAAGCTGGTTGTGTCCAAGCCACTTGGCAGCCTCAGCCAGGAAACTAGTTCCCAAAGCCCAGCCCAGGAATCTAAAATTAATCCTGGTGGTGGTAGTGTGTTAGGAGGCGGAGAAGACAGCACAGAACAGGGATGCCCAACACCTGGGCTCCACGCCCCATTCTACTGATAATGAGCTGAGCAACTGTAGACGAGTTACTTCCCTTACCAGGTCTCCCTCTTTTCCTCAAGGTACAGAGTTGTACCAACTGCCTCTGATCTTTTTTCCAAGTTCAAAGATGATCTGTCCCAAGATCAACAAGACTTTTTCTCAACCAGCTTCCAGTCAAAAAAGTATTCCCCTATAAATAACCTCAAGACTTCCTCTTTCGAATTCAACAGCTTCTCTTGGCAGGCCTGTGTCCCCTCCGGAAACCCTAGGAAATCATTCATTTCCTTTCCTTTATATGGAAACCATTTGTATTCCTTGGCTTATGGAACCTTCCTCCATCTTCAAGCCTGCAATGTAGCATCCTCAAATCTCTCTCTATCATCCTTATTTCCATTGTCAGATTCTGACCCTCTTGCTTCCACCTTGTAAGTACATTTGTGATTACATCAATTAATTAAAAGCAACTCAAACAGGCATTCATGTTAGAATTAGTACACAAAAATATTAAACCAGTTATTATGACTATATTACATATGTTGAGAAACTAAACAGAGATATGGAAGACACAAAAGAAGGATCCCAACTGAACTTGTAGGAATAAACACTCTAATTGTGTTGTTGTTTAGTCACTTAGTCCTGTCTGACTCTTTGTGAGCCCATGAACTGTAGCCTACCAGGCCCTTCTGTCCATGGAATGTTGAGAAACTAAACGGAGATATGGAAGATACAAAAAACATACCAATTGAACTTGTAGGAATAAAAAATCCAATAAGTAAAATAAAAAATACACCAGATAGGATTCAGTTCAATTCAGTTCAGTTGCTCAGTCGTGTCCGACTCTTTCCGACCCCATGAATCCCATCACGCCAGGCCTCCCTGTCCATCACCAACTCCCGGAGTTCACCCAGACTCCCATCCATCGAGTCAGTGATGCCATCCAGCCATCTCATCCTCTGTTGTCCCCTTCTCCTCCTGCCCCAATCCCTCCCAGCATCAGAGTCTTTTCCAATGAGTCAACTCTTCGCATGAGGTGGTTAGTGCCAGATTAAACACTGCAGAAGAAAAGAATAGTGAATTTGAAGACATAGCAATATAAACTAACCAAAATAAATTTTAAAAATAACAGAGCATCAGTAAGCTATAGGAGAACTTCAAACACCCTAATATATATGTAATCAGAGTTTCCAAGGAGGAGTGGCAGTAAAAAGTATTTGAATAATGACAAGTAATTTTCACTATTTAATGAAAACTACAAAACTACATCGGAGAAGGCGATGGCATCCCACTCCAGTACTCTTGCCTGGAAAATCCCATGGATGGAGGAGCCTGGTAGGCTGCAGTCCATGGGGTCACGAAGAATCGGACATGACTGAGAGACTTCACTTTCACTTTTCACTTTCATGCATTGGAGAAGGAAATGGCAACCCACTCCAGTGTTCTTGCCTGGAGAATCCCAGGGACCGGGGAGCCTGGTGGGCTGCCGTCTATGGGGTCGCACAGAGTCGGACACCACTGAAGCGACTTAGCAGCAGCAGCAGCACAAAACTACATATTGACAGATTCAAGAAGCTCAATGAACCCCAGCACAAGAGACATGAAGAAAACTACAGCATGCCTCATCATAACCAAATTGTTTGAATTATTAGCAGCAGCTACAGAAAAAAGGCAAGTTATATATAAAGAAACGAAGATCAGAATGACAGGAGATTTCTTATTAGAACCAAGACAAGTGAGAAAATGGTAGAACAACATCATTAAAGTACTAAAAGAAAATACTGGCAAGAGAGAATTCTATGCCCAGTGAAAATATCTTTCAAAAACCAAAATATTACTAGAAAGTAAACTGTGGTGAGAAAAAGATATCTAAACCCTAAAGTAATCAATACAAAAATAAAATAAACTTACAGTTAAAGACACAAGGGAAATAAAATGGAATTTTAAAATACATTCAATTTATTCAAAGGACAGTAAAAAGGAGAAATATAGATGGGACAAACAGAAAACAAAGTGCAATATGATCGATTTAAACCTAACCATATCAATACCATCACTAAGTAGAAGATATAAATAATAACCAAAGGGACATTTATGAACAGAAAAACACAAAAACTAAAACAAAACTCAATGAATGAACTCAACAGCAGAACAGGAAAGAAAAAAGATCTATAAACTCTAAGATAGAACAATAGAAATGACTCAGTCTGAACAACTGAGAGAAGATCAACTGAAAGAAAAGGACAAAACAAACAAAAAGCAGCAGAGCCTCATGAATATGGGAGATAGAAACGAAAGACGTGTGTCTGTGTTATCAGGGTTCCAGAAGAAAGGAGCAGGGCAGGAAAAGTACTCCAAGAAGTCATGACTGAAACTTACCAGATAATGTCAAACAATATAAATCTGTAGAGTCAAAGAGCTAAGAAAATCCTGAACATGATAAACCCAGAGAAATCTGTGAGAAGACATCATAATTAAACTACTGAAAAATAAAGACAAAGAAAAGTTCCTGAAAGCAGCCAGAGGAAAATTACACATTGTTTGTTGTAGAGAAACAATTCTAATCACAGCATGTTTCTCATCAGGAACTGTCAAGACCAGAAGGCAGTGGCACTTTATTATTCACGTGTTGAGAGAGAATTACTATCAATTCAGAGTCCTATTGGCCAACTATATATCCCATATCTGACAAAACTATCCTTTATTTATGAAAGGAAAATAAAGGTATTCTCAAAAGGAAGAAAACTGTTTGTCAGAAGGCCTAACCTAAAAGAGTGGTTAAAGAAAGTTCACTAAACAGAAAGTGAATGATTAAGAAAAAAAAATTTTTTGAAACATCAGGAAGAACACAGTAAGCAAAAATATGAATAAATTCAAGAGGTTTTCTTTCTCTAAAATGTTCTAAAACATGATTAGCAGTTAAAGCAAAAATTATAACATTATCTGATTTGGTCCTAAATGTATTCAGAGAAACTATTTAAGTCAATTGTCTTACAAATAGGGGAAAGTAAAAGCATGTAAAGGGGGGAAAGATTTCTATATTTCACTCAAACTTGAAAATAATGACATCATAGTTGGTATTTATGTGTATATAACAATTACTAAAAATGCTATAGAGATAGATACATTGAAAAACACTATTAATAAATCAAAATGAAATTCTAAAAATAAAAGAAGCTCAGGCAGCTCAGATGAAAGCAGGAAAAAGAAAACAGAGACAAAACAAAAAAGAGACCAAACATAAAACAAAAAATAAAACAAAATAACAGATCAATAAATGTAAATGGTATAAATATATAAATTAAAAGAGTGGACGAGACTGACCAAACTAAGCACTGTCTATAAGAAATTCACATTCAGTATAATGATTTAGGGAGGGTGAAAGTAAAAGAATAAAAAATTACATAAATGCAAACATTAACATCTATTCAAAGCAAGAATAACTGTATTAATATCAGATAGAATAGACTTCAGGATAAGGAAAATTACCAGAGACAGCAAGAGACACTCTGTAATGATAGAAGAATCAATCTACTAAGAAGACATAGCAATCCTAGGTTATGACCCAAACAAACAGGGCTGAAATATAATGAAGCCAAACATGGAGTACTCAAAGGAGAAACAGAGAAAAAAGAACACACACACAATTATAGCTGAGGATTTCAACACTCTATTCTCAGCAGATGATAGAACGACTAGATAGAGACCCAGCAAGGATATTGAAGAACTTAGTAACACCATCAAATACAATGACCTAATGGGCATTTATAGAACACTCCACTCAACAAGAATAGAATACACTCTTTTTTTTTTAAGCGCCCTTGGAACATATACCAAATAGACTGTGTCCTAGGATATAAAACAAACCTCAGCAAATTTAAAATAACTAAAATCATACAAACTGTATCTCTAACAACAATGGAATGAAAAAAATCAATCAACATCAATAATAGAAATAGAAACCTCTCTACAGAGTTGGAAATCAAACAACACATTTCCAAATAATCCATGGGTTAAAGAGGAAGTCTCAAGGGAAATCTCTAAAAAGTATATAGAACTGAGGGAAAATTAAAATACAGCAAATCAAAATTTGTGGGACACAGCTAAAGCAATGCTGATAGGGAAATGTATAGCCCTATATGCATACATTAGAGAGGAGAAAAAGTCTCAAATTAATAATCTAACTTTCCATTTAAAAAATCTAGGGGAAAAAAAAGCAAATTAAACTCAAAGAAAGCAGAAAGGAGGAAATAATAAAGAGCATAAATCAATGAAATTTAAAACAGAATGATGAAACAAAGAGCCTATACTTTGAATCCATCAGTATAATTGACAAACCCGTAGCAAAACTGACACAGAGAGAGAGAAGACACAAATAACACAAATAAAAAGAATGTAACAGAGGGTATCATTATATACTCTGCAGAAATTGAACGTATAGTAAAGGGTTACAAACATGTATTTGACAACTTAGATGGAATGGACCAATACATCAGAACAAAGACTATCACAAATATAAGGAATAACAATGAATAATCTACAAACATGTATTTGAACCTAGATAAAATGGACAAATACCTCAGAACACAGACTACCACAACTCATCTAATATAAAATAGATCATTTGAATAACCCAGAATGGGCTTCCCAGGTGGCGCTAATGGTAAACAACGTGTCTGCCAATTCATGAGATACCTGAGACAAGGGTTCAATCTCTTGGTTGGGAAGAGCCCCTGGAGAAGAGCATGGCAATTCACTCCAGTATTCTTGCCTGAAGAATCCCATAGACAGAGGAGCCTGGTGGGCTACAGTCCATAGAGTTGCAGAGAGTCAGAAACGACTGAAGCAACTTAGTACAGCATACACCATTTACACCCTTTAAACACAAAAAATCCTTAGATGTAAACCTAACAAAACATATACAGTGCTTATATGCTGAAAACTACTTAATGTTGATAAAGGTAATCAATACAATCTAAATAAATGGAGAGACACTGGTATTTGTGGGCTGAAAGACTCAACAAAGATTAAAAAGGTGTTAATTCTTCCCAAATCAATATACAGGTTTAATGGAACTCTTATCAAAATCTCAGACAATTTTTTTGTAGATATGACAAGATTATTTTGAAATTTAAATAGAAAGACATAGGAACTAGAATTTCTAAACAATTTTGAAAAAAATAATATAGTGAGGGGAATCAGCCTACTTGATTTCAAGACATGTAGTTACAGTAATCAAAGCTGTGTAGTATTGGCAGAGGAATAGAGATACAAAAATAAATGAAACAGAATAGATAATCCAGAAATAGACATCCACAAATATGACTAATTGATTTATGACAAAAGTGAAAAAGCAGTTCAAGGGAGGAAAAATAGCCTTTTCAACGAACAGCGCTGGAGCAACTGGACACTGATAGGGTAAAACAAGAACAGCAATAACAAAATAAAGCAAAAGATAATCAACAGAAAGCCAACAGCTTCATATCATAACTTATACATAAATCTTACAGCTGTACAAAAAGTAACTCAAAATGGAGTACAAACTTACATGTAAAACTATGAAACATTTAGGAAAAGATAGGAGAAAATCTAGGGCTGGGCAAAAATTTTGTAGAGCTGACACCAAAGTAAGACTGAAAAAGGAAACTTTGATAAAAATAAGACTTCATTAAAATTGAAAATTTTTTCTCAATAAAAGACCTTTAAAAAGTTTGAAAAGACAAGCTATAGAGTGGGAAAAAATATTTTGTTAACTACACGTCCGGAAAATGACTATATCTAGAATATGTAAATAACCCTCAAAACTCAACTGTTAAAAAAAAATCAAATTAAAAAGTGGGCAAAAGACATGGAGAAGCATTTCACCAATGAGGATATATAGATGAAAAATAGCACGTAAAAAGTTACCCAACAGCATTAGCCTTTAGGGAAATACAAATTCAAACCGCAGAGAAAGATCACTACACACATAACAAAATGGCTAAAATTTAAAAATAGTGACAATGCCAAATGCTGGTGATGATGTGGAGAAACTGGATCATGTTCACGTTCCTAAAGAGAGTGGCAATGATATAGACATGCTAGAAAATTGTCTGACACTTTCTTGAATAACTAAACTTGCAACTACAATATAATGTAGTAATTGTACTCCTGGGCATTTATCCCAGAGAAATGAAGACTAATGTTCACATAAAAACCTGTACAAAATAAGTACTAGGGATGTAATGTACAATATAATGACTATAGTTAATACTGCTGTATGATATATGGGAAAGTTGTTAAGAGAATATATCCAAAGAGTTCTTATCACAGAAGAATTTTTTTTTCTTTTCATTGTATCCATATGAGATTGCAGATGTTAATTAAACCTACAGAGGTAATCATTTCATAACATACGTAAATCAAACCATCATGCTGTACACTTTAAACTTATACCACATTGTACATCAATTATTTCTCAATACATTTTTACCTAAATGCTTATAGCAACCTTTAACAATGGCCCAGAACTAGAAACAACCAAGATGTCCTTTAATGCATGAATGGTTAAACGAACTGTGGTGCATCTTATCTTGCAATACTACTTAGCAATAAAAAGGAACAAATTCGTTCCTACATACAACAACCTACATGCACATCTAGAGAATTATGGTGAGTAAAAAAATCCAGTCCCTCTGCCAACCATACATACTGCCTGATTCCATTCATACAATACTTTTGAAATGACAAAATTGCAGGAATGGAGAACAGATTGGTGGTTGCCGAAAGTTAAGGAAGAAGTGGGGATGGGAGGGAAGTTGGTATGACTATAAATGGGCAACATGTGGGATCCTTGTAGTGATAGAAATGTTCTATATCCTGCGTCAATATACACGTCTTCATTGTGATAGTGTACTACAATTTTTTATGATGGGAGACTGCATGAACTCTATACTACTTACAATTGCATGTGATCTACCATTATCACAAAATAAAAATATTAATTAACTTCTATGCAAAAATCACATAGTGTACAATTTTATTTATATGGAATATCCAGAATAAGGAAATCTATAAGAAGTGAAAACAGTAGCCTAAGTCCCTTGGACTGCAAGGAGATCCAACCAGTCCATCCTAAAGGAAACCAGTTCTGGGTGTTCATTGGAAGGACTGATGCTGAGGCTGAAAGTCCAGTACTTTGGGCACCTCTTGCGAAGAGTTGACTCATTGGAAAAGACCCTGATGCTGGGAGGGATTGGAGGCAGGAGGAGAAGGGGACGACAGAGGATGAGATGGCTGGATGGCATCACCAACTTGATGCACATGAGTTTGGGTGAACTCCGGGAGTTGGTGATGGACAGGAGGCCTGGGCGTGCTGTGATTCATGGGGTTGCAGAGTTGGACACGACTGAGCAACTGAACTGAACTGAAGGCTAAGAGAGCAGAACAGAATGTGGGTAAGTGGTAATGGGTATGAGTTTTCTTTTGGTTAATAAAATGTTCTAAAATTAGATTGTGGTGATAGGAAACCTGCAAATATGCGAAAAACTGTTGAGTTGTACTTTTCACATGTGTAAATTTTTGTTGTTTAGCTTACATCTCAATAAAGCTATAAAAAAAGAAAAAAGAAAGCTAGAATGGCTATATTAATGTCATACAAAGTACATTTCATTCAAAAATGAAATAGTAGATATATTTTAAGTTATTTCATGATGGAAAAGGAGTCAATTCATCAAGACAACATAATCAAAACATTTATGTACCTAATGACAGAGTTTCAAATGATATGAAGCAAAAGCTGATAGAACTTTAAAGCAAAATGGGGCAAATCCTCAGTTACAGTCAGATATTAAAAAACTCCTTTCTTCTAATGGATAGAAGAAATAGAAAATTATTAAAGAGAAGATTTGAACAGCATCATCAAAAATTGACCTAATTAACACCATAGAACACTTCACTCAACAATGGGAGAATGCAATTTTTTTCAAGTACGCAAAGAACATTTCACAATATGGAACATATTCTGTACCACAAATAAATGTAAAGAGGTCAAGTTATACAAAATATGTTTCCTCAATTTTCTTTGATTAAGTTGGAGAGTAATAACAGAAATATCTCTGGAAAATCCTCAAATATTTGGAAGCAACACACTTTTAAATAACTTGTGAATCAGAGAAGAAATTGTTGTTCAGTCATTAAATTGTGTCCGACTCTTTGCAACCCCATGGATTGCAGCACACCAAGCTTCCCTGTCCTTCACTATCTCCCGGAGTTTGCTCAAAATCATGTCCATTCAGTCAGTGATACATCCGACCATCTCATCCTCTGTCACCCCCTTCTCCTCCTGCCTTCAATCTTTCCCAGTATGAGTCTTTTCCAAAGAACAGACACTTTGCATCAGGTGGGCAAAACATTGGTGCTTCAGCAGCAGTCCTTCCAATGAATATTCAGGGTTGATTTCCTTTAGGATTGACTGGTTTGAGCTCCTTAAAATCTAAGGGACTCTCAAGAGAAGAAATAAGAAAGGAAACTAGAAAATATTTTCAAACAAGGAAATATGAATCACAACCTTATCAAAATCAGGTAAGGCCACAAAGCAGTATTGGGCTGGTGAGATGCTGGGAGGGAGATTTAGAACACTGAGTGCCTATCTTAGAAAATAAGGAACAAGGAGTGTATCAAATCAAAGACCTAAGCTTTGCCTTAAAAAACTTGAAAACAAAGAGCAAAGTAAATCTAGAATAGAAGGTTGGAATAGAACCTGATAAAGGTTAGAATAGAAATCAGTGAAATTGAAAACAGAAGACAAAACAGAGAAATCAATGAAACCAAAGTTGGTTTTTTGAGGGTATCAATAAAATTGATAAAATTGAACATTTAGCCAGGCTGATCACTAAAAATGGGGAAAAGACACAAATTACCAATATAAATAATATGAGGTATGGCAACTCTACAGATTACACATATATTAATGAATAATAAGTGAATATTATAAACAACTGTATGTCAATAGATCCATCTTAGAAAAAAATCAATACACTGAAAGATACAAATTACCAACTCTCTCTAAAGAAGAAATAGAGAACCTGAATAGATTTATATCTACTTAAAGGAACTAAATTTGAAATTAAAATCTTCTGATAAATAAAACTTCAGGCCCATAAATTTTCACTGGAGAATGCTACCATCACTCATAATCAATAAGCAAATTATCAATTGTTTTTGCATATATACTAACAATGAATATTAATAAATAGAAATTAAGAAAGCACAATATCACGTCTAATAGTATTAAAAATATGAAATACTTAGGGGTAAATGTGCAAAGGTTGTGAAAGACAAGTACACCAAAAAACATAAAATGTTGCTGGAAGAAAATTTTAAATATCTAGATAAATGGAAATATATACTGTGTTCATGAGTTGGAAGAGTCACTATTATTAAAATGTCAATTCTATCCAAATTCATTGATAGATTCAGGGCAATCCCAATCAACATGGTAATACTGTTTTTAGTAGAAATTGACAAACTGAGTCTAAAATTTCTATGGAAATCCAAAGGACCTAGAATAGCCAAAACAACTATGGAAAAGAAGCACAAAGTTGGAGGATAAGCAGTATCTGATTTTAAGAGTTATTAAAGAGTTACAGTAACCAAGTTTGTGTGGTATTGATGTAAAAACAAAACAAAACAAACTCAATGTAACAGAATAGAATACAGAAATAGACCCAAATATATAAATATGTACATATATATGTATGTATGTATATGAAGACCTACAAGACCTTTTAGAACTAATACCCAAAAAAAGATGTTCTTTCCATTATAGGGGACTGGAATGCAAAAGTAGGAAGTCAAGAAACACCTGGAGTAACAGGCAAATTTAGCCTTGGAGTACAGAATGAAGGAGGGCAAAGGCTAACAGAGTTTTGCCAAGAGAACACACTGGTCATAGCAAACACCCTCTTCCAACAACACAAGATTCTACACATGGACATCACCAGATGGCCAACACCGAAATCAGATTGACTATATTCTTTGCAGCCAAAGATGGAGAAGCTTTATACAATCAGCAAAAACAAGACCAGGAGCTGACTGTGGCTTAGATCATGAACTCTTTATTGCCAAATTCAGACTTAAATTGAAGAAAGTAGGGAAAACCACTAGACCATTCAGGTATGACCTAAATCAAATCCCTATTGATTATACAGTGGAAGTGAGAAATAGATTTAAGGGACTAGATCTGATAGACAGAGTGCCTGAAGAACTATGGATGGAGGTTCGTGACATTGTACAGGAGACAGGGATCAAGACCATCTCCAAGAAAAAGAAATGCAAAAAAGCAAAATGGCTCTCTGGGGAGACCTTACAAATACCTGTGAAAAGAAGAGAAGAGAAAAGGAAAGATATACCCATTTGAATGCAGAGTTTCAAAGAATAGCAAAGACCCTTCCTCAGTGATCAGTGCAAAGAAATACAGAAAAACAATAGAATGGGAAAGACTAGAGATCTCTTTAAGAAAATTAGAGATACCAAGGGAACATTTCATGCAAAGATGGGGCCCAATATAGGACAGAAATGGTATGGACCTAACAGAAGGAGAAGATATTAAGAAGAGGTGGCAAGAAAACACAGAAGAACTGTATAAAAGAGATCTTCACAACCCAGATAACCACAATGGTGTGATCACTCACCTAGAGCCAGACATCCTGGAATGTGAAGTCAAGTGGGCCTTAGGAAGCATCACTACGAACAAAGCTAGTGAATGTGATGGAATTCCAGTTGAGCTATTTCAACTCCTAAAAGATGATGCTGTGAAAGTGCTGCGCTCAATATGCCAGCAAATTTGGAAAACTCAGCAGTGGCCACAGGACTGGAGAAGGTCAGTTTTCATTCTAATCCCAAAGAAAGGCAATGCCAAAGAATGCTCAAACTACTGCACAATTGCACTCATCTCACATGCTAGTAAAGTAATGCTCAAAATTCTCCAAGCTAGGCTTCAGTAATACGTGAACTGTGAACTTCCAGATGTTCAAGCTGGTTTTAGAAAAGGCAGAGGAACCAGAGATAAAATTGTCAACATCCACTGGATCATCAAAAAAGCAAGAGAATTCCGGAAAAATGTGTACTTCTGCTTTATTGACTATGCCAAAGCCTTTGACTGTGTGGATCACAATAAACTGTGGAAAATTCTGAAAGAGATGGGAATACCAGACCACCTGACCTGCCTCTTGAGAAATCTATATGCAGGTCAGGAAGCAAGAGTTAGAACTAGACATGGAACAACAGACTGGTTCCAAATAGGAAAAGGAGTACGTCAAGGCTGTATATTGTCACCCTGCTTATTTAACTAATCTGCAGAGTACATCATGAGAAATGCTGGACTGGAAGAAGCATAAGCTGGAATCAAGACTGCTAGGAGAACTATCAATAACCTCAGATATGCAGATGACACCACCCTTATGGCAGAAAGTGAAGGAGAACTAAAGAGCCTCTTGATGAAAGTGAAAGAGGAGAGTGAAAAAGTTGGCTTAAAGCTCAACATTCAGAAAACGAAGATCATGGCATCCAGTCCCATCATTTCATGGCAAATATATGGGGAAACAGTGGCTGACTTTATTTTTTGGGGCTCCAAAATCACTGCAGATGGCGATTGCAGCCATGAAATTAAAAGACGCTTACCCCTTGGAAGGAAAGTTATGACCAACCTAGACAGCATATTAAAAAGCAGAGGCATTACTTCGCCAACAAAGGTCCGTCTAGTCAAGGCTATGGTTTTTCCAGTAGTCATGTATGGACGTGAGAGTTGGACTATAAAGAAAGCTGAGTGCCAAAGAATTGATGCTTTTGAACTATGGAGTTGGAGAAGACTCTTGAGAGTTCCTTGGATGGAAAGGAGAGCCAGCCAATCCATCCTAAAGGAGATCAGTCCTGAGTGTTCATTGGAAGGACTGATGTTGAAGCTGAAACTCCAATACTTTGGCCACCTGATGTGAAGAGCTGACTCATTGGAAAAGACCCTGATGCTGGGAAAGATTGAAGGCGGGAGGAGAAGGGGATGACAGAGGATGAGATGGTTAGGTTGCGTTGCCAACTCAATGGACATGCATTTGGGTAAACTCGGAGTTGGTGACGGACAGGGAGGCCTGGCATGCTGCGGTCCATGAGGTCGCAAAAAGTCGGACACGACTGAGCGACTGAACTAAACTGAACTGAATGTGTATATGTGTGTGTGTGTGTGTGTGTATAAATGGAAAGTGAAAGTGTTATTTGCTCAGTCATAGCCAACTCCTTGCAATCCCATGGATGACACCAGGCTCCTCTGTCCATGGACTTTTCCAGGCAAGCATACTGGCATCAGTAGCCATTTACTTCTCTAGGAGAGCTTCCTGAGCCAGGGATCAAACCCAGGTCTCCTGCACTGCAGGCAGATTCTTTATCTTCTGAGCCAGCAGGGAAGCCCATACTAATGGAAGTAAGTCAAAATAGAAAGACAAATACCATATATCACTTATATATGGAATCTAAAATACAGCACAAATGAACCTCTCTACAAATCAGAGACAGACATAGGGAACAGACTTGTGGTTGCCAAGAGGAAGGGCGTGGGGAGGGGTGGACTGGGCATTTAGGGGTAGTAAATACAAACTATCACAAATAGAATAAACAACAGGATAGAATGGATATAGAGTGGATAAACAAGGTCCTACTGTATAGCATAGAGAACTGTATTCAATATCCTAGGGTACACTGTAATGGAGAAAGGATGTTTATATGTGTATAACTGAGTCACTTTGCTCTACAGAAGAAATCAACCCAAACATGTACTGAGAACTGATTTTTGACAGATTTGTAAAGGCAGTTCAACAGAGGAAGCATAACATTTTAAACTACTAGTACTTGAAATAACTGGATACCTGCATGTTATAGGAACTTTGATCCATTCTTTGTACCATATGTAAAAATTAACTCAAAAAGTAATATTCAGTTCAGTTCAGTCGCTCAGTCATGTCCAACTCTTTGTGACCCCATGAATCGCAGCACGCCAGGCCTCCCTGTTCATCACCAACTCCCAGAGTACACTCAGACTCACATCCATCAAGTCGGTGATGCCATCCAGCCATCTCATCCTCTGTTGTCCCCTTCTCCTCCTGCCCCCAATCCCTCCCAGCATCAGAGTCTTTTCCAATGAGTCAACTCTTCGCATGAGGTGGCCAAAGTACTGGAGTTTCAGCTTTAGCATCAGTACTTCCAAAGAAATCCCTAAAGGACTGAATTCCTTTAGGATGGACTGGTTGGCTCTCCTTGCAGTCCAAGGGACTCTCAAGAGTCATTTCCAACACCACAGTTCAAAAGCATCAATTCTTCAGCACTCAGCTTTCTTCATAGTCCAGCTCTCACATCCATACATGACCACTGGCCCAAATATAAAAACTAAAATTTTAAAAAGTCTAGGAGAGAACCTTTATGACCTTGGGTTCAGCAAAGATTTCTTAGATACAACCACATAAAAGAACAAATTGGTAAACTGGGCTTCATCAAAATTAAAAACTGCTCCTCAAAGAAACCATTAGGAGAATGAAAAGATGAACTGTAGACCCCAAGAGAAAATAGCAAATCATATATTTGCTGAAGAAATTGTATTCATGGATATGTAAATAACTGTCAAATTCAATAATAAGAACATAACCCTATTTAAAAATGAGCAAAAGAGTTGGCTTCACTTAAGAAGATATACAGATAGGAAAGAAATATATGAAAAGACCTTCAATGTCATTAGTCATTAGGGAAATGCAAATTAAAACCACAAGGAGATACCCCTGTACCTCGATTGGAATGGCTAAAATTAAGAAGCTTACCATACCAAGTGTTGCCAAGGAAATGAGGCAACTGGGATTCTTATACACTTCTCAAGGGTGGGGGATGAGGAATATAAAATAGTGCAACTAATTTGGAAAACAGCATGGCAGTGTCTCAAAAATTTAAACATCCACTTACTATATGGTCTAGTCATTCCTCTCTTATTTGTCCACAGGAAATGAATGTATATTTCCATACCAAGACTTTTACATGAATGTTCCCAGCAGTATGATATGGAATAGCCCCAAATTGGAAAAAGCCCAAATATCCATTAATCAGTGAACAGGTAAACTGTGGTGTATTCATTTAATGAAATACCATCAGGAAAGAAAAGGAATAAACTATTGATATATACTACAACACAGATGGATCTCAAAATAATTATGCTGAGTGAAAGAAGGCAAGCCAAAAAAGAGTGCATACTGTGTGCTTCCATATATAACTCTAGGAAATGCAAATGAATCTATAGTGACAGAAGATCAGTGGTTGCCTGGGGATTGGGGGTGGGGGGAGGGTACAGAAGACAGAGATTATAAAGGACACAATGCAACTTTGGGGGATGATGGATATATTCATTATCTTTAATATGCATATGTCAAAACTCATCAAATTGTACACTTTAAATATGTTCAGTTTATTGTAAGTCAATTATATTTTGATAAAGCTGAAAAAGAAAAGGATCCATAAAGAAGTACAAGAGCAGTAAGGAAGATGATTGTTTTGTCTCTTCCCTTCCCCTGATCCTAGTTTCTCAGTCAGGGCCTGGAGATGATGGAAAGAGACAGAGAGGGTAAACGAAAGGGACGTCTGGGCTTGGACCAGTCACAGGGCACCTAATGTGCCCTTTACCTCGTACCCTCCCCTGCTGTCTTCCACACTCTCTTTCTTAAATTGATTTTGAGAGTTGGTGGCGACCTAAGAGATGATACACAAGAGTCAGCAAATATTTACTGAACACTGTTTTCAGGTTCTCTGGAGAAACAGAACCAGGAGTATACATATACATATATATACACAATGTGTGTGATATATATGGAGAGAGAGATTGGCTGATTTTTAAGGAATTGACTCACATGATTCCAGAAGCTGAGATGTCCCAAATCTGTAGTCAGTCAACTGGAGACCTAAGAGAGGAAATGGTATAAATTCCATAATGAAGCTGTCAGGCAAGAAAAGAGAACTTGTAGGAAAGCCTTTTGGCTCAATTCAGATCTTTTTCTGATTAGACGAGGCCCACCTCCATCGGTGTTGTTGTTTTTCTGTTTAATCACTAACTCATGTCTGATTCTTTTGCAACCCCATGGACTGTAGCCCACCAGGCTCCTCTGTCTCTGGGATTTCCCAGGCAGGAATACTGGAGTGGGTTGTCATTTCCTTTTCCAGGGGATCTTCCTGACCCAGGGACTGAACCCATATCTCCTGCACTGGTAGGTGGATTCTTCACTACTGAGCCACAAGGGAAGCCCACCTACATTAGACAGGACAATCTGTTCCACCCAGCCCATGATTCAAATGCTCATCTCATCCAGAAACACATTCACAGACACACCCAGAATATGCTTGACCCAATGCCTGGGCATGCCATGGCTCAGTCCAGTGGACACATAAAATTGACTGTCACAAACTCCTACTGTATTTTAGATAGCAGAAGCAAAGCAACAACCAAGACAAACTTTGAGTCTCTGCCCCGCTGGGGCATTCATAGAGAGACATTCAGAACATTGTTATAATAACTTGCTGTGGTCAAATGAATTCTAGGACAGCCCCCATGATCTTTCTCCCTCGGTGCTATGCCTTGTATATCCTCTCCTCTTTTGAGTGTGGACAGAACTGATGAACTGCAAAAGTGATGGGATTTCACTCCCTTGATCATATTACTTCAAATAGCAAAAGTGAAGAGATTTTTTTTGCAGATGTAATTAAGGTCCCAAATCAGTTGGTTTTTAATTAATGAAAAGACAGATTATCCTAAACGGGCCTGGCTTAATCTGAAAAAAACCCTTAAAAGAGAAGTTGGGCCCTTCTGGAAAAGGACACTTTCCTAGTGGCCTTGAGGAACAAACAAGCCTGTTGTGAACTGTCTATGGTGAGGGACAGCCTCTAGCGGGTGTACAGCCTCAGTCTTACTGCTGCAGGAACTGAGTCCTGCCGACAACATGAGTGAAGTTGAAAGAGCCCCCTGAGCTCCAGATAAGAATGCGAGATGGCCAGCCCTTTGATTGCAGCTTTGAGAGACTCAAGCAGAAAACCCAGTTAACTCCATCATGTGGACTTCTGATCCACAGGCTATGGGTGTTGTTCTAAGGTACGAAAATTGTGGAGAGTTGTTACGGAAAAATAGAAAAATACCAGATGCACTCACTCCAGAAGTGTTTTAGAGAAGAGATCCCTGAGGCCCAGAAGAGTAAAGTGACTTTCCTAGGGCCACACAGCTGGCTACTGACAAAGTGGTAACCAGTTCAGTTCAGTTCAGTCACTCAGCCGTGTCCAAATCTTTGCGACCCCATGGACTGCAGCACACCAGGCTTCCCTGTCCATCACCAACTCCCGGAGCTTGCTCAGACTCATGTCCATCAAGTCGATGATGCCATCCAACCATCTCATCAGGGTAATAACTAGCATTTCCTAAAGATTTATACTGTGCCACTGCTGCTCTTGTTCAGTCACTCTTTCGTGTCCGATTCTTTACAACTTCATGGACTACAGCACACCAGGCTTCCTTGTCCTTCACTATCTCCCTGAGTTTGCTCAAACCCCATTGAGTTTGTTCAAATGTCCACTGAATCAGTGATGTATCCAACCATCTCATCCTCTGTCCTCCCCTTCTCCTCCTGCCCTCCCTCAATCTTTCCTAGCATAGAGTCCTTTTCAAGAATCGGCTCTTCGCATCAGGTGGCCTAAGAACCGGAGCTTCAGCTTCAGCATCAGGCCTTCCAATGAATATTCAGGATTGATTTCCTTTAGGATTGACTGGTTTGATCTCCTTGCTGTCTGAGAGACTCTCAAGCGTCTTCTCCAGCACATGTACTGTGCCAAGATCTCAGGTAGCCTGAGTGACAGTGCAGTGCTGTGCACATAGATGACTATATATATAGGCATCCCTTTTTACAGGTGAGACTCTGAGGCTTAAGGAGGTAAGAGAGCTGTCAAATGCCATGTGGGTAAGAAAAAGAGGAGCTGGGATCTGGGCCCAGACTGTCTGGCCACAAAGTCTGAGCTCCTGACTTCTCTCCCTCCTGCTCTAAATGTGAGCTAAGGGGCAGGGAAGAACCGGTGTGGCCGTGTGGCTAACTTCATCCCTCACTAACTGTTTATTGGATGACAGTTCCCAGAGATTATTATTGAAGATGTGCTGAGAGCTGAACTCACATACCTGAGGGTCATGTCCCCAAGCTCTACCTCAGGGAACAAACAGAAAACGCAATGCTCAGGAGAACACAACTGCAACATTTGTCAGGTCTCAAAATTGTAGAGCACTTGGCAGTTTACAAAGCACCTTGACAGAGCCTCCCAATGGCCCAGGGAGGCGGGCAGGGCAGGTACAGATCGAGAGCTGCTGCCAGCAAGCTGGAGAACCAGGTAGAAGTTCCCAGCGGAGAAGCACGGGCTCAAGACCAGAAACAGCCGATGTTCCTGGTTCAGTCTGAAGCCAGGAAAGGACCAACGTCCCAGCTTCAAGGCCCTCAGGCAGGACGAGTTTCCCTCCACTCGAGGAGGGGCAACACTTTTGCCCTGGTCGGATCTTCAACCTATTGGGTAGAGCCCACCCACACTAAGGGAGGGACATGGCTTCACTCAGTGTGTGTTCAAATGTTCATCTCATCCAGAAACATCCTCACAGACACACCCAGAGGAAGCTTTGACCAAAGGTCTGGGCACCTGTGGCCCAGTCATGCTGACATGTAAAAGTAACTGTCATGTCCACTGAGGGGACTCTTTGCGAAGATGTGGGCAGTGTTAAGGGAAACTGACAAGGAAAAGTGACATACCTCAGTGCTAGAAAGAGCAGAGAGCATTGACACTCCTGGCCTGAGGGGAGCTGAGAGGGAGCAGTGACCAGACCTGGATTCAGTAGCTATAGGAGAGGAACAGGAGACAGGTGGTGAGCTTTGAGAGAAGGATGCAGGTGCCCCATGGCCCAGCAGGGCAGAGTAAGGTTAGTAAGTCTCTGCTCCTCAGCCTCCTCCTGCCTCCAGTCTTTGTACTGGAGCCTCCAATCAGCCACAAAGGAGATGAAGGGGGCCCGTCAATGTCAATGCCGTGCATACAGACCAGCCCCCAGGGTAGAGAAAGGTAGCGCATGTCTCCAGGGGCCAGCAGTGTGCCCACTGCAGGTGAGGATGTGAAGCTTCAGAGCAGAGAGTTTCCTAAGGAACAGTTAACAGAGCCAGAACCAGACTGCTTTTTCTGACGCTGAGTCCGCGAGTCTCCTCCGTTCTTCTTGCAGACAGGTTTGCTCTGCTCCCTCAGGGGTGGGGCGTGGGCTTCTTTAAGACACAAATCCTGGGTATTGAAGGGCCTGCGCCTCTGTGAATATGATCGAGACCCCAGGCTCTGCATCTCCTGCTCAAGGTGACTGCCTGTTGCCCCAAGATCCCCACGTGTGATGCTCACCTACGTCACCAAACTCACCTCATGTCCCCCTTAGTCCAGCCACTTACCTGCTTTCGGTTCCTCAAAGGCGCCAGTATTTTTCCTGGCCCTGAGCCTTTGAACCTGTGCTTTCCTCTGCCATTAATGCGCGTCCTCTCACTCTTCATCCAGTTCACTCCTTTACTTCTGCCTTTGCTTTCCTCCCAACCATTTAAATTCAGGTCCCCTATGGTTCTCTCTCATTGCCGCCTGCGCCTTTCCTTTCTAACCCTTATTTAGCATGTAACTATGTATTAATTGGTACCATGTGTTTAATAATTGTCCCTCCCACTAGCTTTTAAGTTCCTGCTCCCTGGCAGCTCAGCTGGTACAGAATCCGCCTGCCATGCAGGAGACCCTGATTCAACTCCAGGGTCAGGAAGATCCACTGGAGAAGGGATTGGCTACCCACTCCAGTATTCTTGGGCTTCCCTGGTGGTTCAACTGGTAAAGAATCCACCTGCAATGTGGGAAACCAGGGTTCAATCCCTGGCTTGGGAAGATCCCCTGGAGAAGGGAATGGCTACCCACTCCAGCATTCTGGCCTGGAGAACTCCAAGGACTGCATATCCATGGGGCTGCAAAGAGTCAGACACGACTGAGCGACCTTCACTTGCACTTTTCAGGGCAGGAACAGTGCTCTTTTGCCCACAATGTAAACCCAATGAATGTCACAAATCCTGGCATACAGTAGGTGCTCAGGAAATCTGTGTCAAATGATGAAGCAGCTGGCTCTGTGATAGAGCTTGAATCTGAAATGGACAGTGATGAGAGGCACCAGTCATCAGGGTGAATCCCCAGACCCAGCAGTTCTTCTGCAAAGAAGCCATCGCTTTCCAGGTGAGATTTTAGGAGTACCTCTGCTTTATCGTAGGCTTACAAGATAACTTCCACTAAAGAACCAAACCTTTAGTTTAAGAGTAATCAAGCTTTTTATCCCCTTTAGAAAATGCAAGTCTACTCAAGAGAAGTAGAATTTTTAAACTCATCAGTCATTAACACCTCAGAGTGAATGGGTTTCTTGGATCCTTGAACAGAAAGCATGAGACGAAGGGTGACTGAGAGGACGGGGAGGAAGGAAAAAAGAGAATGGAGAGTGAGGAGGCAAGGAAAGGCCCTTGCCCAGACTCACTGCAGCCAGCCTTGAGGGTTCCTGTCACCACTGGTAGAGTATAAATGATGTGGCAGATACGTAGCTGATGCCTTGCACACATTACTCCTGATCCCCACAAGCCCCAAGCAGGACAGAAATACTCCCCGCATCTTACCCGAGAGGCACTCAAGGTCCCATGAAGGTAAAGTTGTTGCCGGTATATTTGAGGTTCTTCCTTCATTGTGAAAGAATTTGGAGACAAAGTGATAGGTAAGAAGTAGATTTATTTAGAGATACACACTCCACAGAGTATGGGCCATCTCAGAAGGAGAGAGCCCCAAAATACAGAGTGGTTTTTATGGGCTGGGTAATTTGATAGGCTAATAAGTGGGAGGGTTATTCCAACTATTTGGGGGAAGAGGCAGGGATTTCTAGGAATTGGGCCACTGCCCACTTTCTGGTCTTTTATGGTAGGCCTTGGAATTGCCATGGTGCTGGTGGGTTTTTCATTTAGATGCCAATGTGTTACAATGTATGTATGAGGATCAAAGCCTATTGGGATTCAAATCTTCAGCCATCTTGGACCTAGTCGGTTCTCAGCCATTTTTGTCATGTTTTATGGCCATGTCAGAGAAGGCAATGGCACCCCACTCCAATACTCTTGCCTGGAAAATCCCTGGACGGAGGAGCCTGGTAGGCTGCAGTCCATGGGGTCGCTGAGGGTCAGACACGACTGAGTGACTTCACTTTCACTTTTCACTTTCATGCATTGGAGAAGGAAATGGCAACCCACTCCAGTGTTCTTACCTGGAGAGTCCCAGGGACGGGGGAGCATGGTGGGCTGCCATCTATGGGGTCGCACAGAGTCGGACATGACTGAAGCAACTTAGCAGCAGCAGCAGCATGGCCGTCATTCTTTTAAAGATTGTGTCTGCCCCCTTCCCTCCTGTTTCAAAGGGACTTGCCCAAGACCACACAGTAAGTAAGCAGCAGTACTGGGATTTGAACCTTGGTCTTACTGCCTCCAAAATGTTAGGTGCTTTTTCCTCCCAATGCAATGATTCCTTCCCAAAATTATGGAATAATTTATGGATGAAGTCATAAATTTAACCCTCCTCACTGCAAAGGGCAGGATGGAGTCAATCAGAGAGTTCCATCAAGATCAGGGACAACCACAGCCAGAAGTCTAACACACCTAAAACTGTCAACATATATAGTAATGGTAATAACAACAGTAATAGCAGCTACTTGCAAAGCACTATGGCTAGGATCACATTAAACACTTTATACAGATCCCCTCATGCATTCTTCACCTCAGTCCTAGGAGAGTGGGGCTTTTATTATCCTCATTTGATAGAGAAGGGAGCTGAGGTGTAATGATGTTAAGTACATCCCCTCAAATTACACAGCGAGTGAGCTAGGAGGCAGACTCCAGAGTTCAAGCTCTCACTCTCGTCCACCTATCTGTGGAGTCCAGCTTCTGAACTTGCCATGGGCACGCTGCTCCTTCTCTGAGTGGGGCGAGCTTCCTCCTTCTTCCCCAAACAGCTGCCCATTACCTGGGGTACAGCACGGCCCCTGCCCCACTTCTCTGCACCACCCCGCCGGCCACGTGGGCAAACACCCTGCCTCTCCCCAGGCAGGGGACGCCCGATTTGCATAACTTAATTAAATTCTGCATTCTCGTTTTCGAAGGAGCAGGCCTATGAAGGATGCTGAGTGCACGGTCTTAAGGCAAATCAACGTAGATGATGAAAGAGCCTATTTCGGTTAAGCAAATTATGAGGAGGCGGGCGATGTCCTCACTCTAATAATTTCCCGTGAATTATTTATATGGAAACTGCAATTACATCGGGCAAAACAGTGTTGTGTGCATAAAGCTCACTTAATTACCCAACCACCTGTTGGGACACTGGGTTCTCCACGAGTCCATTTCTTCACCCAATAGGTCCTACTTCTGGGAGGGCAGGGGACTTGGGGGCCTGAGGCAGGCGGGGCTGGGAGGAAAACCTTGGCTGCCGGCAGAAGAGATGGAACCTGGGGTCTCGACTCAGACTGAGTCCCCATCCTGGCTCCTCTGGTCCAGCCTGGAGCTAGAAGCCCATTCTCCAGGCCCTGGGCAGAGCCTGGCCCATCTCTGCCTCCACTTCATCCCTGAAAAGGAAACAGTGAGGAGTAAGAAAGCGGCTGAGAGAAGAAGGAAGAAACCAGCCCCACACCCCTCCCAACAAACCCTTTAACCAAAGCAAACCAGACTCCTTTCATCAGGGCCCGGTTGTTTAACTGGAAATGAGGGTTGCCATGGCAACCATCCTGTCACATAGTACTTCTTACCACTTGCCAGCGGGAGAGGCGTTGATGTGTAGAGTAGAACCCTGGCTGGGTGGGGAAGGTCGGGGAGGTGGGGGTGCGTCGTTGGTGATCCATTTGTTGAAACACAAGTCACATAGGCCTGTCCCTAACCCAGGGTATTTCAAGTTCATCTCTCCCTTTTCCAGATCATGGGGTGGGGTGTGGAGGTGAACCTCTCCTTCTACTCACCCCCACCCTCCCCGGGAGAAAAACATTGTAAAT
The DNA here is from genome assembly GCF_055505025.1 of Bos grunniens. Lineage (NCBI taxonomy): Eukaryota > Metazoa > Chordata > Mammalia > Artiodactyla > Bovidae > Bos > Bos grunniens. Next base: position 27,291,175 of record NC_141179.1, read on the forward strand.
GTCAGAAATCTGATGGCACTGTCAAAAAATACATGAAATTGGCTATAGAAGAAATCGCGAGACATACGTTCTCCTTTGTTCTGTGACTGTAAAAATCATGAAATTTCTTCAAGAGAGGGTAAAAATAAAGAAGAATGATGACCATTGGGAGAGGTTGGACAGGGGGCTTGGGAGTCTGTCCCAAGACTGGGGGAAGTGGTACTCCCTTCACAACAGTGTTTTAACCACGTTGGCACAGGGCCCAAGCCACAGACAGAGGTCTGGTGAAGAGGTGAGTAGATAAAGAGGGTCAAGGAAGCTCTAGATGTGGGATGGGGAGGAGCGATGGATGCCAAGAGCTGCCTAGTTAGCGGGGGACCGAGAATCCAGGCTTCTCACTCCGTCTGTCACTTAGTACTGGGTAACCTTGAGAAACTGATTAACAGAAAAAAACAGTAGCTGTGAAGTTCAATATGATGATTGTAACACCCTGATTTATTCCACTATTAATGAGAGAAATAATGAATGAATTTATTCCACTTGAAAGTGAAAGTTGCTCAGTCGTGTCTGACTCTCTGCAACCCCATGGACTACACAGTCCATGGAATTCTCCAGGCCAGAATACTGGAGTGGGTTGCCTTTCCCTTCTCCAGGGGATATTCCCAACCCAGGAATCAAAACCAGGTCTCCTGCATTGCAGGCGGATTCTTTACCAGCTGAGCTATCAGTCTATCAGGGAGTTGGTAAAGAATCCACATGCAATGCGAGAGACCTCGGTTTGATTCCTGGGTTGGGAAGACCTGCTGGAGAAGGGATAGGCTACTCACACCAATATTCTTGGGCTTCCCTTGCGGCTCAGCTGGTAAAGAATCAGCCTGCAATGCGGGAGATCTGGGTTTAACCCCTGGGTTGGGAAGATCCCCGAGAGAAGGGAGAAGGGAAGATTCCCTGAAGAAGGGAAATTCTACCCACTCCAGTATTCTGGCCTGGAGAATTCCATGGACTGCGTCCATGTGGTCACAAAGAGTCAGACATGACTGAACGACTTTCACTTCACGTAGTGAGTGAATACAATAACAGTTGTATTTAATAGTTCCAAACAACAAGATAGCTCGCATATTTGGTTGTTTTTGTTCAGTCACTAAGTCGTGTCTGACTCTTTGAGACCCGCATGGACTGCAGCACGCCAGGCTCTTCTGTCCTTCACTATCTCCCAGAGTTTGCCCACGTTCATGTCCATTGATTCAGTGATGCTATCTAACCATCTCATTCTCTGTTGCCCTCTTCTCCTTTTGCCTTCAATATTTCCAAGCATCAGGGTCTTTTCCAATGAGTGGAGCATGTGTGGAGCCTTGACTACATGCCAGCCAGTATGTTGAGCTTTATACACATTTATCACAACTCCCATTTCACAGACAAAGAAACTGAGGCTGAGAGCGTAAGTAAGTTGTCCCAGCTACAAAGCTAGAAGTGACAAAGTCAGCATTCAAACCCAGATCTTTCTGACTCAAAACTCGTGCTCTTACCACTGGAAAAAAGTTTGGAGGATCAAAATTCAAGTTGCCTGAGAGTCCAGCTGACGTCACCAATGCCATCCTTCCCCATCTGGTCTAGAACTGGCTGCTAAGCAGGGAAGAAATGGAGTGTTTTTTCTCCGTTAAAGATTTACCATGTATAAATGTATGAGAATATTAAAGGCAACAATTAACTTTATTGGAAACCTTATATTCTCCAGCCTCATTAGAGCTGCCAACAAGATCTATTATTAGTATTACTATGCAGATACTGTAATAAAAAGGGTATTTAAAGTGGATAGTTTGGCAATGAAATAAAATAGCTTTTCTCTCTCTTTCTTTTCCTTTTTAAGATATATGTGTGTATCAGAGAGGGTCTGGAGCAAGGCAAAGCCTCATGGGATGCAAGGACTGAAGAGCTCAAAAAATGTCCCTCTACAACCATCGAAGATGCTGAGAGAAGGTGGGGGCCCCCTGAAGGTCACTGGAGCCCTGTCCACCTCAGTGGGATTGACCCTAACACTGTGCAGAAGAGGAGTTCTGCGGGGGAGAAGCCCCCGCTTGTTGGAATGGTCACGTGTGATTGGACCCAGCTGCCACCTTTGAGATTGTGAGTGTTTCCCCAAATTCCTCATGGGAGCTTCAGCCTCTTCCATCTCATCCTCTCTTCTCAATGATGGCTTAAACTCAGAGAATGACCCCACCCCCTTCCTCCATCCTCCCCACACCCCTGCCTTGGGTTATGGAAAGAACAGAAATAAGAGGAGCCTGCCTCCCTGCCTTCTTATTCTGGCTTGTGTACCCTCATCAGCCTGCCCTTCTCAGCCACTGTCTCAATGCAGAAGGCTCCCTGGATGGGGGGAGGATTTCTCCTGGGTCTGTTCCAGAAACAAATGGAACATGGGGGGTGCTTAGACTTTCTCATTCCTGGACTGGCTTGCTCTTGTAGCACAGGGAAGTCACTGCCCTCCCTCCCAACGCCACCTACCTGTTCCCAGTCTCTGCACCAAGCCCAGGATAGGTGAGCCAGGAGGGGCAGGAGATACCCAATTCCTGACTCACTGGAAGCATCCTTGGATCTGTTAAATGGAAAATTCTCCACTTAATTAAAGCCTTAGCCCTCCTGTGAGGACCTAGCTGTGTAAGCCCTCATGCTTATGATTATTACTCCTTTTATTACTACTAATAGTCACCATTTTATTGTGTGCTATGTGTCTACTCATTTAATCTTCACAATCAGCCTGTAAGGCAGATGATGTTGCTATCTTCATGTTGTGAGAAAACTGAGGTTCAGGGAGCTGGTGGAACTCACCCAGCCATCATCCTTGCCAATCCAGACCTTTGCAATAACCTTCTAACCAGTCTCCCAAGTTCCACTCTCGATCCCCTGCAATTTGCTCTACATGGAGCAACAAGTTATAAACCTGGGGCACAAGTCATCCTTCCTTGTGCCCCAGGGCCTTTGCACTGGCTGTTTCCTGCCTCAGTAGAATGTTCTTGCTCCAGATTTCCTCTTTATCATCATTCAGATTTCAACTCAAAGAGGTCTTACCCGACCACTCTTCTAGACACACACCTTCTTGTCCTCTTCTATACTACTATGTGCCTAGAACAGTACCTGAAACACAGCAGGTACTATTAAATACATAGTAAACATTTCTTGGAAACAGATGGTTCTTGGTCAGCTTTTAAATGAGTCACACAGCTATGTGTGAGCAGCTCAAGGAGAACTTGGCTGAAGGTCATCCACTTTGCCAAGGGCACTTGGGATATTGGTGAAAAAAAATGAATCTGAAGTCAACTTGTGCCTTATAGATAAGCATGCTGCTGCTAAGTTGCTTCAGTCATATCCGACTCTGCGCGACCCCATAGACGGCAGCCCACCAGGCTCCCCCGTCCCTGGGCTTCTCCAGGCAAGAGTACTGGAGTGGGGTGCCATTGCCTTCTCCAATGCATGAAAGTGAAAAGTGAAAGTGAAGTCGCTCAATCGTGTCCGACTCTTAGCGACCCCATGGACTGCAGCCCACCAGGCTCCTCCATCCATGGGATTTTCCAGGCAAGAGTACTGGAGTGGGGTGCCATTGCCTTCTCCGATAGATAAGCATAGTCAAAAATAAAATTTCTGGGACTTTCCTGGAAGTCTGGTGGTTAGAGCTTCATGCTTCCAGTGCAAGGGGCCACAGGTGTGATCCCTGGTCAGGGACCTAAGATCCCACAAGCTGCTCAGCATGGCCAAAAAAAAAAAAAAAAAAAAGAGAGAGAGAGACAGAGACATCTTATAGAACTCAAGCCTTACCAGTAAACATTCCTTGGAAAGATGTTAGCAAATTTGTTTAAGGCTTCATGTTCTGAGTTGTAGCAGGAAGTCAAATTCAGGTCTGCTACTGCTGCTAAGTCACTTCAGTCATGTCCGACTCTGTGTGACCCCATAGACGGCAGCCCACTGGGCTCCTCTGTCCCTGGGATTCTCCAGGCAAGAACACTGGAGTAGGTTGCCATTTCCTTCTCCAATGCATAAAAGTGAAAAGGGAAAGTGAAGTGGCTCAGTCGTGTCTGACTCTTCGAGATCCCACGGGCTGCAGCCTACCAGGATCCTCCACCCATGAGATTTTCCACGTGAGAGTACTGGAGTGGGTTGCCATTGCCTTCTCTGAAATTCAGGTCTGTCTGACCCTTAATAATGTAGCAGGTATATGTGTGGTTCAGATGTTCAGGTGAAGGACGAGTGGGCTGCAGGCTGCCCAGGACTCTCATGGACTACTCATCAGGAGTCCAAATATAAATCCTTCACAGGACCTGACTGGCAATCCCAGCAATGAGAAGGCCAGGTAAGGAACAATCTACAACCTAAGGGGAGGAGCAGCTCCCAGAAAGGAGAGGGGAAGGCTCAAGTGTAAGTCCCAGGGTGCTGGGAATGTGGTTAAGACACGGCACTTCCAAAGCAGGGGGTGTGGTTTCTATCCCTAGTCGGGAAACTAAGATCCCTCATGCCATGCAGGGTGACCAAAAATTTTTTAAGAAAAGAGTGAGTCCTGGGTGCTGCAAAACGTAGCCTGGAGCCCAGGGCCACCTGAGTGAGCGATGCTTGGCTGTTTGAACCCCTCTCCAGGCTCCCAGGACCCACTGATCCCAGACGCCATTCATTGACTTGTTTCTCTCTCCCACAGAGATCCCTGGATGGGACTGTCTGGCAAACTTCAGTTGTGGGGGGATGGGGGGTGGGGGCTCAGGACCTGTTCTCATCAGCTGTGTACCTGAGGTCAGTTCGGGACTTCCCTGGAGCAACCTCTTACCCTAAAACAACAGAGGTCAGGCTACATGGGGCTTGCTGTGCTAAGCCTCAGTGCCCGTAAGATTTCACACACTTAGCTCCCAGAAGACCTGACAGAGGTCAACTGTGCCTTCCATCCACAACCAGGGCAGGCGGTCCCAGCCCTCACTTTTAGTATACATGAAAATATCTGGCATGCTGGCAATTGAGTACTTACTACTGAGCCCAGGCCTGAATTGCGGGGAGGTGGAAAGAATGCAGAAAACACAGGCCTCTTCTTGAACACTGGACAGCTAACCAAGAGAGAGGGCCTGCCTGTGCATGCGCGCGCGTGCACGCGCGCGCACACACACACACACACACACACACACTGCTTCACAGGCTACGAGTGTGGGCTGCATCAGACCAACAGGCTCACGTCCAAATCCTGACTCAGCTACTTGCAATTTGGGTGATTATTTCAAACCATCTAAGTCCCGAGTTTCCCGTGTGCAATGCACAATAATGCGCACACACCCCACAGTACTGTTGTGAGAGTGAAGAGCAAAGCCCATCGCAAGGGGCCAGGCACCTGCACGCTCGTAAAGACAACAGGAGCAGCAGTTGCAGTCACAGTAGCTGTTACGGGAAACAGCCCACAGGCCACATTTTAAGAAGTACAAATTAACTAATTAATTTCAGACTAAAGCAGGTCATAAACGCTAAGACGACCGTGATGGTGATACACCTTTGAATGATGTTGTAGGAGCAGACTTCTCAGAAGAGGTGCATTTTGAAGCTCGGAGATGACTCAGAATATTAGAGATATTATCCCAGCAGACTTCGGAGTTGATTTCTTACCTTTGTACATCATGGCACACAGGGAAATGGTAACATTTGTTCTGCATGCTGGAGCATACAGCTTCGGCTATTCCCAGCTGAAAGAGAGCCGGCCAGGGTCCCAGGGGCCATCCCGGGCCATCCCCACCCACCCAGGCATCTCAGGGACTAGGGAATCCCCCTTTCAACACATGGGTTACCTGTTTGAGCCCCCGACCCTGCATCGTGTACCACAACACATCTGGGAAACTCAGTTTCAGAATAAGCTCCTTCACTGACAGATGAGAAAACAGATTTGAGGAGCAAAAGTGACTTGGCTGAGGTCACACACTTGGGCCAGCACCAAGTGGAAAACTAAGGTCCCTGGACTATATTGTCTGCTCTTGAAAGATGGGAGGACATCAGGTCACGGGAGGAGGTCAGGGAGCTCATTTCAGGGCAAGGGAGTTAACCTACACTAACAGAGGAGATCTGACCCAATAAATAATGAGGATGACAGTGGTGAGGCTGAGCATCTGCAGCATCGTGGACATGCTCACCATCCAGCACCTCATCCAGTGCTGGTACCCTGAGACGGCACTGTGATGGCCTATGAGAGGGCAGGTCAACCAGGTCGTACGCCACAGTGGATGAAAGCCTGGGGAGGTCCATCTCCAGAGCTATATCCACCACACTCACCTGGAGCAGGAAGCAGGCTGACCCTATGGCCTTGGACCTCCACAGCCAGGGCCAGAGAAGAGGGCCCCCTACGAAGGAATGACAGACTCGGGCCCATTGAACTGAAGGAAGCCCTCAGTCCTCATTCTCCTCTCCCATCTCCCATCCTTGCTTCGTGCAGGGGAGCGACCTTTGAACCTGGCCCTGCCACCTGTCCACAGGTATCTTCTACAGCCCATCTCCCAGGTAAACAGTGTGTCAGTATTGCCAACACCCCACCTGTTAGTTAGAATTACCAGTCAGGACAGTCAGGGGCACCAGCACATACAGGATAGTGATTTACAGATCTACAGCTCAATCCCAGCCGAAGGCCCAAGTCTGGCCTCTTCCAACAGGAGCTCTCGGTCCTCAGATGCCCCTAGCTCTTTCCAGCTAAACTGCCCTCCCACGGCCCCTGACAGCCTCCTGTGCCAGCCTCAAGGGCCCTCCTCCAGGACCTCTTTGCTTGTGCCCTTGGGAACTGAATTCAGAAGCAGCTCCCATCAGCAAAACAATTTTACCGAATGGAGCTTGAAATGCAGGCAGCCTTGAGACTGGGAGGCCAAGGACAGAGCCCCTGAGGCCCCTGTGGGCCTTGTTGGGGTCCAAAGTTGGGGCCTGTAGGAAGAGCCAACCCCAAGGCCTTCGTCCCATTCAACAGGGTCGCATTCAACTGGACTTCCATTCAGCAGAGCTCAGCACCTCGTGGAGAAAACACCCTAGGATTTGGGAGAGTTGGGAGAGGCACAGCATTTACCATCATAAAAAAGAAGCTATTTAATCTGTATTTTTTTTTTCTAATTTTATTTTATTTTTAAACTTTACATAATTGTATTAGTTTTGCCAAATATCAAAATGAATCCGCCACAGGTATACATGTGTTCCCCATCCCAAACCCTCCTCCCTCCTCCCCCCCCATACCATCCCTCTGGGCCGTCCAGTGCACCAGCCCCAAGCATCCAGCATCGTGCATCGAACCTGGACTGGCAACTCGTTTCCTACATGATATTTTACATGTTTCAATGCCATTCTCCCAAATCTTCCCACCCTCTCCCTCTCCCACAGAGTCCATAAGACTGTTCTATACATCAGTGTCTCTTTTGCTGTCTCGTATACAGAGTTATTGTTACCATCTTTCTAAATTCCATATATATGTGTTAGTATACTGTATTTATGTTTTTCCTTCTGGCTTACTTCACTCTGTATAATAGGCTCCAGTTTCATCCACCTCATTAGAACTGATTCAAATGTATTCTTTTTAATGGCTGAGTAATACTCCATTGTGTATATGTACCACAGCTTTCTTATCCATTCATCTGCTGATGGGCATCTAGGTTGCTTCCATGTCCTGGCTATTATAAACAGTGCTGCGATGAACATTGGGGTACACATGTCTCTTTCCCTTCTGGTTTCCTCAGTGTGTATGCCTAGCAGTGGGATTGCTGGATCATAAGGCAGTTCTATTTCCAGTTTTTTAAGGAATCTCCACACTGTTCTCCATAGTGGCTGTACTAGTTTGCATTCCCACCAACAGTGTAAGAGGGTTCCCTTTTCTCCACACCCTCTCCAGCATTTATTATTTGTAGACTTTTGGATCGCAGCCATTCTGACTGGTGTGAAATGGTACCTCATAGTGGTTTTGATTTGCATTTCTCTGATAATGAGTGATGTTGAGCATCTTTTCATGTGTTTGTTAGCCATCTGTATGTCTTCTTTGGAGAAATGTCTATTTAGTTCTTTGGCCCATTTTTTGATTGGGTCGTTTATTTTTCTGGAGTTGAGCTGTAGGAGTTGCTTGTATATTTTTGAGATTAGTTGTTTGTCGGTTGCTTCATTTGCTATTATTTTCTCCCATTCTGAAGGCTGTCTTTTCACCTTGCTAATAGTTTCCTTTGATGTGCAGAAGCTTTTAAGGTTAATTAGGTCCCATTTGTTTATTTTTGCTTTTATTTCCAATATTCTGGGAGGTGGGTCATAGAGGATCCTGCTGTGATGTATGTCGGAGAGTGTTTTGCCTATGTTCTCCTCTAGGAGTTTTATAGTTTCTGGTCTTACGTTTAGATCTTTAATCCATTTTGAGTTTATTTTTGTGTATGGTGTTAGAAAGTGGTCCAGTTTCATTCTTTTACAAGTGGTTGACCAGATTTCCCAGCACCACTTGTTAAAGAGATTGTCTTTAATCCATTGTATATTCTTGCCTCCTTTGTCAAAGATAAGGTGTCCATATGTGCGTGGATTTATCTCTGGGCTTTCTATTTTATTCCATTGATCAATATTTCTGTCTTTGTGCCAGTACCATACTGTCTTGATAACTGTGGCTTTGTAGTAGAGCCTGAAGTCAGGTAGGTTGATTCCTCCAGTTCCATTCTTCTTTCTCAAGATCGCTTTGGCTATTCGAGGTTTTTTGTATTTCCATACAAATTGTGAAATTATTTGTTCTAGCTCTGTGAAGAATACTGTTGGTAGCTTGATAGGGATTGCATTGAATCTATAAATTGCTTTGAGTAGTATACTCATTTTCACTATATTGATTCTTCCAATCCATGAACATGGTATATTTCTCCATCTATTAGTGTCCTCTTTGATTTCTTTCACCAGTGTTTTATAGTTTTCTATATATAGGTCTTTAGTTTCTTTAGGTAGATATATTCCTAAGTATTTTATTCTTTCCGTTGCAATGGTGAATGGAATTGTTTCCTTAATTTCTCTTTCTGTTTTCTCATTATTAGTGTATAGGAATGCAAGGGATTTCTGTGTGTTGATTTTATATCCTGCAACTTTACTATAGTCATTGATTATTTCTAGTAATTTTCTGGTGGAATCTTTAGGGTTTTCTATGTAGAGGATCATGTCATCTGCAAATAGTGAGAGTTTTACTTCTTCTTTTCCAATTTGGATTCCTTTTATTTCTTTTTCTGCTCTGATTGCTGTGGCCAAAACTTCCAAAACTATGTTGAATAGTAATGGTGAAAGTGGGCACCCTTGTCTTGTTCCTGACTTTAGAGGAAATGCTTTCAATTTTTCACCATTGAGGATAATGTTTGCTGTGGGTTTGTCATATATAGCTTTTATTATGTTGAGGTATGTTCCTTCTATTCCTGCTTTCTGGAGAGTTTTTATCATAAATGGATGTTGAATTTTGTCAAAGGCTTTCTCTGCATCTATTGAGATAATCTGTATTTTAAATTTTTAAATGACTCCTCCTGAGACTAATTGTCCCTCTCATCTCTCAATCAAGCATTCAATTCCTTCATTCAAATTTCATTTCTGTTCCCTGGAGCCTGAGTCCATTGCTGGGAGTCCTCCATGTTTATTTCATTTGGGGGCTCTCTCTCTCCATCTCTGCAAAGTTTCTTGGCTCAAAGGCAGCTCTGAATGTGGTATGCTGGGATACCACATTCAGTGTCTGGTAGGGATACTTGGCACTCAGTAGGTCAGCTCTCAACCCTGATAAAGCATCTAAGGGCCTTGGAAGCTCTCAGGGCTCCCCAGTCTGAGGTCCCCATTGACCTTGGGTGGCAGATGCACCTTTTGTCTCCTCTTTCTGCAGCCTGACTCTAGGGATCCCTTTATCATCATGAAGTGTGGGGCAGACACTAGCTGCGAGGTGTGTGCTAAGCCTAGAGCCCCACGTCATATCACAAGCAAGGCTTCTTCCACCTTTCCTCTTCAACACGTGATCCTGAACAGCTGCGATGGTTCCTTTGGGTGGTTTTGCCGCCCATCATCTTAGATAGTTTTGACTCTTCAAAGATTGGGCTTAGTGGTAAAGAATCTGCCTGCCAATGCTGGAGATGTGGGTTTGATCCCTGGGTCAGGAAAATCCCCTGGAGAAGGGAATGGCAACCCACTCCAGTATTCTTGCCTGGAGAATGCCATGGACAGAGGAGTCTGGTGGGCTACATTTCATGGGGTCACAAAAAATTGGACATGACTGAGCATGCAGGCACTCATGCCTATGCATGCTTCAAAGATCTCTCCTTTTTTCTATATTCAGTTCCCACAGCACCCCAAGCAGCATTCTTCTGTGGCCCCAAGGCCTGGGACCAGATGTTAAGGGTCTGATTCTGCCCCTACTTTCCCCCAAGACCTGACAGGTCACAACCCCTGCTCCCTCCTCTGTAGAATAAGGAAGTTGGGCCAGATCTCTCGGTTCTGATATTCTAGAGAGGCAGAGTAGATTTCAATAATCCCATTTTACAGATGATGAAATTGAGGTTCAAATCTCAAAATCAATGTACCTGAGATTCCAGATGATTGGCTGAAAAACTAAGCTTGAAATTCCTCTCCAGAATCCTTTTCTTAAGTTGTTTCCATGAGACCCCATGTCGCTGGTGGCTACCGCAGCAGACAGCTCAGGTACAGAACATTTCCATGACAACAGAAAGTTCTTTGGGCAGTGCTAGTTTGGAAAGTTTCTTTATCTGCATTTCTCTCTCAGTTAAACTGATTGCCTCAAAGGCAGAGGATCAGTATCTGCATCTTTGTTTCTCCGGTACCTGGCACTGTGCATACGTGTGCTCAGTCGCAAGAGTTGTGTCCAACTCTTCACGATTCCATGGACTGTAGCCCTGCAGGCTCCTCTGTCCATGGGATTCTCCAGGTAAGAATACTAGAGTGGGTTACCATGCCCTCCTCCAGGGCACCTTCCTGACCCAGGGATCGAACCTGGGTCTCCGTGTCTCCTGCATTGCAAGTGGATTCTTTACTGCTGAGCCACCAGGGATACTTGTCATCAGAAGTGCTCAAATATCCATCAGATGGATTTGTTTGCTGACAGAAAACTTACCACCCAACTAGGGCCTGGGCTCGAAGTTCAGGCTGGAGAAGTTGTGATGGAGAGTGGGACCTGTGTAGGATGGGGAGATCCCGTCCTCAAACCGGTAGGCCAGGAGCCCTGCTGCTGGGACAGAAAGTCTCACTAATCCATCTGTGCTCTGTGGGGACAGGTGAGGGGAGTACCTAGCACCAGTGGGAAAGGACGTGGACCAGAAGGAGCAGACACTGCCCAGGGGTGGAGCCAACAGAGGGTGCCTACTTGCCCACCACCAAAGAGAATTCCAGCTGGGCCGCTTCCTCCTAGGCACCAGGAGGAAATTCTGCTAATTATCAAACCCAAACTTGGGATATGCATTTTTATGAAATGCTCATGCAGGAGGCAAATCATTTTCCTTAAAAAAAAAAAAAATCAAGATGGATAGGGGGAGAAAAGGCTCATACCAGTACCTACTAATTCAATCTAATCTTGGTCATTTCAGTTTCCATAAGAAAGTGCTTTCATAAAGCTACAAAGCTAACATCCATAACTCTCCAGTTTCCCCAGACAGGATACCTCTGCATTAAGTTTCCCATTTATCTTCGGAGATGGCAAATCATCCATTTATAATGGGATCTAATAAAGCAAGCTCCCATCGCAGTCCCAGCTGCTGGAATGCACCTCTGATCCAGGGACATTACTCTGGGGCCCGAGACTGTCTCAGTCTTCGTGGTGGCCCCTTGACTAGGTTTGTCCGGGTGCATAGTGCCCGGGGCATCATCACACAACACGGTTGTGGAGGCACGTGTGTGGTAAGGGGAAGGGGTGTGGCAGTCAGAGAGGCAGGTACTCTACGCCCACCAGCCTGATCACACACATCCCTTCTTTGAGAAGCTGAGATGAAGCAGTAAGAAAGGAGCTGAACCTGGCTCAGTCTTTAAGGTAGCTAGAGCTTGCTGTAGAGATGACAATTTGGGAAGGAACAGGGTGTAGCAGACTGATTCTACAGGCTCAGTTAGGCAGGTAGGGATCAGGTTCCACTGTCATGGGGTGGATTCCTTGGGAAGCAACCGCTTGAGATTGAGTGTAGCCAGCAGGGTGTTTACTAAGGAGAGCCCACAGGGCCCACACCAGTGGGGAAGAGAAATAGAAAGCAGAGAGAGGAACGCAGCTTTTATGAAGGCCAGCAGCAGCCGTGGCCAACCCCACAAGGAGTCCTGGAACACAGAATGGTCCTCTGGAGCTGTCCCCAGTCCAGCCGAGATGGCCAGGCCTTCTATTCCCTCATCAATCTGTCACTGGATGTGGGCCACCTCAAAAGGGAGGTATCTTAGGCAGGAAGCTTTCTGCAGCTGAAACAATCTCTGATGGGGCCCAGTTACTGAAGTCTGTCTGCTCATCACCTCCCCAGCAGCTAGGTCTAGTCCTTCACTGAAGGCAGATCTGGGAGGCACACTAGGGTGTCTACCACACCTACCATCGCCCTCCCCTCTCCACCAGAAACTATGCTTTAATCACACTGCCCCTGGGCCTTTGGTGCCCAGGACCTGTGGGGGAAAAGGCAATGAGCCCCACTACCTGCCTGCTCAGGCATAGGCCTAGTTCCTCTCAGGCTAAGTGACCTAGAAAAGACTGTTCCCATCAATTCCTTGGCACTTCCCAGCTTGCTGAGTGGGCAGCACAGTAGATTCTGGGGGGTCAAAGAAACCGTCAGGCAGACAAACACAGGTGTTGACAGGCAGATGTCTTCCAGTGTGAACCCAAGAGGTAAGGGAAGGAGGTATAGGCAGGCACCTCTGGGGTCTGCTGCACCCCTCTTCTGTATCCCCATATATGCCCAGGGAGCCTCTGCTCAAACTTTTCCAGTGGCGGGGAGCTCATTACCTAATATGGTAGCACACTGCATAGTCAGGCAGGTCTAGTCCTCAGAAAGTTATTTCTTAGATTAAGCTAAAGTCTGACCGTTGCCCAGTCTCGGTTCAGTACGTTCCACTAGGACAGGGGCAGGGAAGTTTGTACATTTTGTGGCTATACCCTCAACACCTAGTAAGAACATGTGGTACATGTTAAGCTCAGTATTTCTTGAATGAATGAATGCTGGCATGCATGCAGGCGTCCCCAGTGGCTCAGGAGTAAAGAGTCCACCTGCAATGCAGGAACCACAGGGGACGAGGGTTGGATCTCTGCGTCTCCTGGGAAGATCCCCAGGAGGAGGAAATGAGAACCCACTGCAGTATTCTTGCCTGGAAAATCCCCTGGACAGAGGTGCTTGCAGGGCTACAGTCCATGGGGTCACAAAGAGTAGGACACGACTGAAGCAACTTAGCATGCACGGATGCATGCATGGCCCATGCCGCCAAGGAGTTTACATCCTGCTTCTGTTTCCAACCTGCTTTCCCACGTATAACCTACGTGATCGGATTCTCATGGGTTTAAGGGCATAACCCCGTGCCTGGAACAAAACTGAGCTGAAGTGCTAGTACTCATTCACTCAAGGAGCCAGCAATGAATTCCTAATGCATGTCAGAATCTCTCTAGGTGCTCTGGGCTCTGGTCTTCGGAAGCAGAAAGTGTTAAGATGGTGGGAGAGGGCAAAAAATTACCAACGGTGAGGATGATTTTAGAAAAAGTGTCTAGGTGTTTCATCAGGCAGAGTGGACAAACACACACACATTCCTACTCAAAACTCATCCTTCCCTTCAACAGAGCCAGCCCTCCCAATACAGACCTTGAAACCTGGCCGGGAAACAAGACCCTCAGGGAAACCCAGCTCCCTCACCCACCCCTCTGCAGGAAACAGGACACGTCACAGCCCCAGCACACCGTTCCTGCTGCCCCTCAGGCCTGGAGGATCTGGGTTCCCACCACCCCTCCCTCTGCCATTTGTATTTCCTTTGAAATGCTTCTGTGTGTGAGTGGCGAGGGGGGAGCAGATTAGCTTCCCTTCCTGAAACACCGCTCTGATGCCAGGAAGAGTGAGCTGGAATCAGCAAGGCGAGTTAAGCTTTCTGACTGCAGCCCCGGGCTTAGCGGGGCCGATTACAACAGCAGGTGATGAGCCACGTTACCGCCGCTGTGGAGCCTGTGAAAATCCTGTTACAGGGCAAAGGCATTTTAGCTACAGCTCCAAATTTCAAAGAATGATTGAGCTGGAACGTGGCAGGCAGTAGGCAACCGGGGACCTAAGTTATTTGACTTAAACTGAGAACAAGGCCCAAGGAGGCTGCAGGGGGTAGAGAATTCCAGACAGGGACCCTAACCTCCCCCACCACCCCTCCCCCAAAGAGCCTTTCCCCACCCCCACCGTGTCTGCACACCCTCCCTCCCACCATCCTCCCCTCCCTTCTCCAGCCCATCTTTAAGCAGAAGGAGCTTCCATCTGCCTTGAATCCTGTCTTCCTCACCAATCTGTAAGCTCCTGGAGATCAGAGTGTGAGGTTTCTTCAACCCCGCGGGGTTTAGCACAGCGCCTGGCTCATATAAATGCTCAATAAAGTTTGCTGAATGATGCATTGGTTACGGCCTCAAAGTCACTTCTTCCTTGCCTTGTTCTGCCTGATTTCTAGATCCACCCAGCCCCTCTCCAACCACTACCACACACACACATACACTTACTCCCACTGAGTGCTTCTGGAAACCCACATCTTTTATGCAGCCCTCCCTGGTTCCTTGGAAAAGAAGTAGCGCCTGGCTAGCAGATCCAAATCTGACTGCAAATGAGACACTTAGGCAGAGGGAAAGACTTTAAAAAACACCCAGGAAAAGGAAGACCCGTGAGTATTTGCTTTGCCCTACTAGATGGGAAGGGCTTCCCAGGTGGCACTAATGGTAAAGAACCCACCTGTCAATTCTGGAGATGTAAAGAGACGCAGGTTTGATCCCTGGGGTCAGGAAGATCCCTGGAGGAGGATATGGCAACTCACTTCTGTATTCTTGCCTAGAGAATCCCCGGGACAGAGGAGCCGGGTGGTTTACATACCGTCCATAGCGTCGTGCAGAGTTGGACACGACTGAAGTGACTTAGCACACATTAGATGGGAAAGAGTAAAATCATAAGATAGAGAGTCTATCCTGGAGCCTTCAGATCCAACATCCCCCCACCACACTTAACCACCTCCTCAAATTGGTGCTCATTTGCATTTAATGGGAAGAAGCCTGGAAGAAACAAGGGACCTAGAAAAGCCATTAAGGGGTCTGGGTTCAAAACCTAGTTTTTCAAGTCTCTCAAGATTTCAGACCCTCTGTGGTAAACGACCCACCTCATAAGCTATAGTACCAACACAGCCTATGTAAGGAACGTCTCAATGGCAACACACAGTAGAAATTAATCAAATAATAATGGTGTCATCAATGTGAAAATCAAGATGCCCCATATGCTAGACCTGAGCATTGTCCGTCATGACTAAGGAAACCCAGTGAGGTCCTTGATCTGATGTGATCTTCACAACAGCCCTAAAGTGAGTGGTTATATGCTCCTTGTTGTTTAGTCACTAGGTCATGTCCAGCTATTTGTGACCCCAGGGATTGTAGCCCACCAGGCTCCTCTTTCCTTGGGATTTACCAGGCAAGAATACTGGAGTGGGTTGCCATTTCTTTCTCCAGGGGATCTTCCTGACCCAGGGACTGAACTCGCGTCTCCTGCTTTGGTAGTCGGATGCTTCACCACTGAGCTACCAGGGGAGCCCATGCATCTTGTACAGAGAGGAAACTGGGGCCCAGGAGAGTAACTTGTCCAGGGTTGCCTGGCTGGGAAACACAAAGGCTGGAACTAGAGTCCAGGTACTGAGACCAGAACCTGAAGCTGTTCCCCACAGCAGGCTACCTGCCCCCCATCCCACCAGACAGGAACAACCAGTTGTCATCAGGATGCACATTCATTGTCCAGCCAGACAAAAAAGATGGGGGCAAAGCTCTCTCTCCTCCCTCCCTCCCTCCACTCCCTCCCCTCCTCCCTCCCTTCCTTCCTTCCACCACGCAGTGATTAAATACTCTCCATATGCTCAACCCTCCAGTAGTGAATATGTGGGATAAAAAAAAAACAAGCTGTCCCTACAGAAGGCAGCTTATAGTCCAGCCAAAGAGACAAAATGACCGTCACAGGAAGTAATCTCAGAGTGCGGGCCACATTCCCATGGGGACGCAAAGCCTCTCCAAGCAAAATACGCATGTGTGATCAGAGGACATGCAAGTGCAGAGTAGATGGGGGAGACCCCAGAATGATGAACGGAAGCTACCAGGAGACAGAGTTCCCAGGCAGGAGCTGGGCAAAGATGAAAAGAGCTGCCCTGGAAGTAGGTGTTCAAGGGGTATCTGGGTGATTGACTTCAAGCCCCACCCCAGCCCCAAGATTCTCCAAATTAATGATCATTCCTTCTAGAGTCCACTGTAAGAGAAGCAAGGGGATCCCAAGAGGTCAGCGTGCATCCTCTCCAGAGAAACTGGAGCTTCCCGGAGCAGGGAGCGGATCAAGCGCTCCCCAGCTCAGCCTAACATGGCCTCAGGCTTCTCATCTCACATAAGCCATTCCCCCTCCAGCTCCTCATGCCTCGTTTTCCAGGCCAAGATTTAGAGTACCCGTGGCAGCTGCCTCTCCCTTCAGGAGAAAACAAAGTAGAAAGCATGCAAAGACCATCTGAAAATCCCTTGTTTGCTCTCTGCTTCCGAGTCACTGCAGAACACGGGCTGGCAGTGTCCCAGACAAACACGGGAAACCAGGCTCTGCCTCTGCTCAGCCCTTTGCAATGGCTCCTATCCATGTCTCCTCCCTCAGCAAGGCCCTGCTCTCACACAACAGGAAAAGGGACAGAGACCCGAGGCTTGCGTGCACCCAGCGTTCCTCCACCTGGCACTGTCCTCAGGGCCACCAAAATGAAGAGAACTCCAGGCTGCCTGCTCTGGAGGATCCTTCTTGTCAGGGGAAAGCCTTTTATCCTTAGGATCCCAGAACTGGAGAAGGTAGTCCTTAGTGGTCATCTCCAGCCTCCTCATTTACTGTCTACTGCAGATGACACTGCACCGCAATGTCAGACCTATAGTAAATCCCTTTGCGCAGCTCCCTGATGGCTGAGCTGCCTGGGGACCTGGGCAGAACTACATCACTATTGTGGGACTTCTATAAACTGAGTATTGTCTCGCATCTGTTAGGCAGTATTCCTTACGGGGCCTGCTGCTGCTGCTGCTGCGGAGTCACTTCAGTCGTGTCCAACTCTGTGCAATCCCATAGACTGAAGCCCACCAGGCTCCTCTGTCCCTGGGATTTTCCAGGCAAGAACACTGGAGTGGGTTGCCATTTCCTTCTTCAATGCATGAAAATGAAAAGTGAAAGTGAAGTTGCTCAGTCGTGTCCGACTCCCGGCAACCCCATGGACTGTAGCCCACCAGGCTCCTCCATCAGCACATAACATCCTAAGATGTGGCAGAAAGAGGAGGTTTTGAAACCCTCCAAAGCAGGATTCAAATCCTGGCTCCTGCAGTTGGCAGCTATGTGACTCTGAGCTGGTGACATAAAGTCCCCATGTATCAGTTTCCCTGTGGCTAAAATAGAGATGAGATTTGCCTGTGCTGAGTTTTTATGCAGCTTCAAGGATGCAAGGCATGTTAAAGCCTTCAGCATTAAGCAGTAGCTCCCTGCTCCTTCCTCCTTAAGATCCCTGGTTGTGGGGGGACAGAGGTGGAAATGAGCTTTCTTACTTCCTCTCTGCAAAGATTGGTAACAGCATATAGTTCCTATTAGCCCCAGACACCACTGCCCATGATTCAGCCACAAGCTAAGAGGGATGAGGCTGGGAGGGGCACGGAGACAGGCACAGGCATGGCAGTTGTGACTTCTGGCCCAGTGAGGCAAGAGGAACTGGCCACTCCACCGTAGGGAGAGGCAATCTAGTGGGAATAAGAGGCATCTTCCAGGTAGGGGTACCCAGGGCCCTTCCCAGGAGCAGTCGACTGGGTTGAACACTCTGAATCCCACTGAGGGACTGTCCCCTTCCCTCTAAGACCAGATAAGGAGGACTGAGTTAAGGAGGAATGGTAGAAAGAAAGTGTGATGATTAATTTTATATGATCACTTGACTGGGCCACCAAGTGCCAAGACATTTGGCCAAGCATTATTCTGAATGTTTTTCTGAGGGTGTTTCTGACGGAGATTAACATTTGAATCAATAGATGGAGTAAAGCAGATTGCTCTCCCCACGAGGGTAGGCCTCCTCCAATCAGTTAAAGGGCTGGATAGAACAAAAAGTCTGACATTCCATGAGTAACAGAGAGTATCTCCTGCCTTTGGATTAACATATTGGCTTTTTTATGCTTTTGAACTCAAACCAAAATATTGACATTTCTTGAGTCATGAGCCTTTGGACTGGAACTATACCATTGGTTCTGCAAGTTGCTCACTGACCCTGGAGATTTTAGGACTTATTAGCCTCTATAATTGCATGAGCCAATTCCTTCTAATAAATCCCCTTCCATATATATATGTGTGTGTGTGTGTAAATATATTTTTATATATGTATGCTCCTGGAATATGAATGTGGAAATGTATATTCACATATATATGGAAACTATAAGTGTATATGGAAATATATATATGTATACACAGGCACACACACACTTTCTATTAGCTTTGTTTCTCTGGGGAGCCCTAATATAGCAGAAATCCTACTCATCACTAGAGAAAATGTTCTAACACTCTGAGCTGCCAACCCCTGGATGTATGAAAGCAGAGCCCCACTCAGCATCCACACTCTCAGTAGGAACATGAGTTTGACACATTCCAAAGATGCTTCTGTCTCTCAAAGTCTGTGATTTTAAGGTAGAAATGGGGAGGGTGTCATGCAGCCATTTTTCTCCCCAGAAGTTGGCCAGGGCAGGCGCAAGTGGGATGAAAGGGACCACATGAAATCTGTCTCCCCTGTGAGCTTCTCCTTTGAGCCCCCAACACCCCCTGAACCACTTAGATCACACAGTGAGTAAAGCGAGTTCTTCTCACTCCCAGCCCTGTGTTCTCCCTTCACTGTGATGCTGAGAGGGGTGTGGAGATGCTGAGGAGGGAGGCAGAGAAGCAACCCAGGAGAGACCCAGGGCTCATCAGGCATGGGAAGGGGTGAGAGCATGTGGTCAGCTTAAGGGGACGGGAGAGGAGCCCCAGCTCCCTGACTGAGGCCCCAGCTCAGAAATTCAGGATCACAGAATCATAGCATAGCCTGGGGGCCTCTTGTCTGCCTTCTCTACCTTCAGAAGGAAATAATCGGAGAACAATAAAGGTATAAAGAATACTTAATCTAGAAAATTCTAATCTTTGTGTACTTTAAATGCAGATTTAAAAGAAAACAGCATTTCTCTTGCTTGAAATGTTTTTGCGATAATCCTATTATGAGGACAAAGTGTGGGGAAAAGGTTTTCTCCATGGCTGTGACAGCGAGTTTGGAAGGAAAGAGAATCTAATTCCCACTTCTCTCTTGTCTTACTCCACTTCTCCTCTATTTCTCTGATCCTTCCAAAATACCCCATCCCCACATCCTCTTCAGATAGGCTCCCTCTAACTCTCTGGCTGATTCAGCCCACATATCCCGAAGGAGACTGAAATGGCCACCTGGATGCTGTGGTTTCTCACCTCCTGCTGACCCAGAGCTGAGTCAGCCAGGGTGGTGAGCTGACATCTGGGGACCAGCAGCTGTGAGCAAAGCCGGTGACCATGAGGCGGGGCCGCTGGGCAGAGCCTGGGGCGCCCTAGGTGTCAGCCTCAGAAAAGGGAGCCGATGAGGGTGCTATACTCATCTCCTGGCCCTAGAAAAGGCAGGGGAACTTTCTTGAGGAGCCATCCGTCTTTTCTGGGATGGACTTCAGAGTGGGAGAGAGAGTTGAGTGGAGTCTGAGTATCATAGATTGGATTGTGTCCCTTGGAAGTCCTGACCCCCCAGGACCTCAGAATGTGACCTTATTTAGCAACCAAGTCTTAACAGGCTAAGTCACTTCAGTTGTGTCCTACTCTTTGCAGCCCTATGGACTATAGCCCACCAGGTTCCTCTGCCATGGGATTCTCTAGGCAAGAATACTGGAGTGGGTTGCCATGCCCTTCTCCAGGGGATCTTCCCAAGCCAGGGATCAAACAGCCATCTCTTGTGTCTCCTGCATTGGCAGGCGGGTTCTTTACCACTAGTGCCGCCTGGGAAGCCCTCAGTAATCAAAGATACCTTCTCAGAGTGGGGCTTAAACCTATATGCTTGGGGATTGATCTGCCTCCCCTCAAAATTCGTAGATTTAAACTCCAACCTTGACTCAAACGGTAAAGAATTCACCTGCAATGCAGGAGACCTACTTTCAATCCCTGGGTTGAGAAGATCCCCCTGGAGAAGGGAATGGTTACCCACTCCAGGATTCTTGCCTGAAGAATTCCATGGACAGAGGAGCCTGGTGGGCTACAGTCCATGGGGTCGCAAAGAGTCAGACACGACTGAACGATAAACACTCCAATGTGAGCGTATTTGGAGATCAGGCCTGTGAGAAGGTAGCTAGGAGAAGTAAAGCAGAGGCACTCATCTGATAGGGCCGTGTCCTCATAAGAAGAGACATCAGAGCTCTCTACCTCCACCGTGGCAGAATGCAGTGAGAGGAGGTGTCTGCAAGCCAAGAAAAGGGTTCTCCCCAGAAACCAGATCTGCCACGTCTAGATATTGAGTTTTCCAGCCTGCAGAATTGTGAGAAAATTAATTTCTGTCATTTAAATCATAGCATCTGTGCTATTTCATTACAGCAGCCTCACCTGAGCAATACAACTAGTGTCTTTATAAAAAGGGAAATTGGGGTGGGGAGCGGGGTCCTCCTCTCGTGGTCCAGCAGTTAAGACTGTGTTTCCAGGACAGATGGCTCCGGTTAAATCCTTGGTCGGAGAACTAGAACAGGCCACAACTAAGAGTTCACATGCCAAAACAAAACTAAAGATCCCACATGCCACCACTAGAACTGGAGCAGCCACATAAATAAATAAACATAAATTTTTTTGTTAAAAAAAAAAAAAGAAAATTTGAGCCCTGAGACACTCACAGGGTGAAGATGATACAAAAACAACCAGGAGAATATGGCCATCTACAAGCCACACAGAGACACCTGCAACAGGTCTCCCTCAGGGCCCGTGGAAGGATCCAGCCCCTGTGACACCTTGATTTTAGACTTCCAGCCTCCAGAACTCTGAGAAAGTACATTTTTAAATTTTAGTTACTTATTTTAATTGGAAAATAGTTACTTTACCATATCGTGATGGTTTTTGCCAGACATCAGTATGAATCGGCCACAGGCACACGTGTGGGTCCTCCATCCTGAACCCTCCTCCCACCTCCCCATCCACCCGATCCGTCCAGGTTGTCACAGAGCGCCAGTGTCCTGGGTCATACATCAGACTCGCACTGGTTGTCTATTTCGCATATGGTAATATATATGTCTCAATGCTCTTCTCTCAAATCATCCCACCCTCTCCTTCTCCCACTGAGTCTGCAAGTCTGTTCTTTACATGAGTTCTTTACATTTCTGTTGTTCAAGTCAGCCAGTCTGTGGTGCTTTATCACAGCAGCCATAGCAGATGAACAGACCGGGCTAGATAGGTCACCACAGGTCTGAGGCTGGGAGGGTCAGGTCTGCCTTCCACGCAGCCCTCTGCTCTGGAACCTCCTCTCAGCCTGGAGCGGGGATAGATTCTCAGACCCAGAGTCCTTCTTTCCTACTGACTGTGTTCTGGATCCCCGGAGCTCCCACTTTCCATTGCATTTAGGGGATGGACTTGACACAAAACCCTGTTCTGCTTTGCAGGAAGGAATCATTTTTCATCAGGCAACAGTGACGCTCCGAGAGAAATCCATGGAGACAGAGCAGGCGCAGTGCCAGAGGGAAGGCCAGTTGCCAGAGCCCAGTTCCCCGCTTGAATTCCAAGGTTCTTGGGGGAGGGCCTCTCTGCCCTGCTGAAGGGTAGGAGAAAGACAGGGGTACCAATCAGCAGAAGAATATACCCTCCCAGAGGCCTGGTAGGTGCCCTTCTCTAGCTGGGCTACCCTGGTGTGATGTGACGCTGGGCTGGAAGGAACTAGAGGCAAAGGAAAGCGGAGGCAAAAGAAGATGCCTCACTTCAGAGAGGAAAGGTAGTGGCCTGGCACCAACAGACAAGTTGTCTCCGGCCATCTCATCAGCCGCTCCCACAGCTCACAGGCAAGGAGTCCCTGCTATGCAGTTGCAGAGAGAGATGAGAGACAGGACACGGGAGGAATCTGGTGGGCATCCAAAGAAGGTTGGCATGAGAACAAGGGACAGAGACAGGAGTGAAACACACACATGCAAAGCGGCCTCCAAAGGCTGCAAAGACGCTTCAGAAAGCAGATCAGACTAGCTTTTCAGTCTTGTCCAGACTGCACCACCAGCCCCTCGGGGATTCTCTCATCACTGGAAATTAGCGACAGCGCAGCAGTCTGTAGCCTGGGCCATCTGCCCCTGCCAGGCTGAAACATTCCTCCAGGCAGCCCTGACTGTGGTCGGTGTAAAAGCAGGAGACAAGAGCCCCTTCCCCAGCATGAGGAGTGAAATGAAGGGGCCACAGCACACATGGATCCCCAAATCAGAGAATGAAAGCTTAAACCATCACGTGGATGTGGGATCCCGGCAGTCAAGCCAATCTGCAAATAAGAAGGTGCGAGGGCAGCTTGACAAAAAAAGTTTGAACCCAGAGAGATTCGCCTTGAAAACAGTTGCTTCCCACAACAGGCTCTCTTAAGAGAGCTTTGAATTCTCAGTGATGAATCCAGAAGACAAATCGCTGTCTCAGTCAGCAGCGGCGGCAGCCCATGTGTTCTCAAATCAGGCATGTCATGTTCAGATCGACAAGCACGCAGAAGAATTTGAAGCTTGGCATGGTCCTTCTAAGTCGTTGTAGGAGGCAGATGAATCTTGGATCAGACAGAGCTGGTTTGGACCCTAGCTCCATCTCTTCCTAGCTGGGTGGCATGGACCAGTTCGATGAATCTCTGAACTTGCTTTCTGTATTCTCAAAATAGGAGTAAGAATGTCTACCTCATGGGTTTTGGTGAGTGGGTTAAATGAGATTATACTGAGTTAGGAACACAGTAAATGCTCAATAAATATTCTTACCACCCCTACCCTTCTTCCATACTAAATACAGCAAACTCCTAGATTGGACTCACCGGGGAAAGGTTCCCAGGCTCTGTTTGAAAATATCCAGTGATGAAAACTCACCCCTTGGGCACAGAGGGCCCTTCCATTTGGACAGCTCTCATGGTCAGATGCTATGTTGCTTATAGCATGGGAAATCAAAATTAGCCTGGCAGTAATGCCTCAATGGTCCTTATTTGGTCCTGCACCCCGTCATAAATGAGACATAAAAAGAGGAGGCTGATGCTCTTCTCCTCCTGTAGTAACAGGTCCTGTCATCATCTGTACCTTATCCATTCATCCATCACTCACCAATTCACTGGTTCCTTCAAGACACAGCAGCAGGATACAGAGACAAGAGCCTTGAGTTTACTCTGAACCACCAGCTGATCAATATCTCAGCGTAACTCTGTCAACCCTTTTTTGTTTGTTTGTTTCCCCCCAGAGAAAATACAAAAAGGAAGGAAAGGAAAGAACTGGCTTTGGGAATGCCTCTGGATGGGAGGTCATGTCCTTGGAGCCTCCAGGGAATCTGAGGATGGAGGCCAAGGAAGCAAGGTGATCCTAATTCCTAGTTCCCAACAGGACCTAAATCCTCCATCCAAGGCCGGAAGCCACTCTTTACTTTGAGATGATCCAGCTCAGTCTTATTTGCAAAGCTGTCCCCAAAGCCTCCACAGGAAGTATAATATCACCATAAAGAATTGTTATCTTCCCAGGTGGCTACTTCTCTCTCTTTAAAGAAATAGTCTTGAGTTTGCAGTGAGCAAGATTTCCACTCCCTCCCCCTCCTTTACCTGATATAATTTTGGTTCCTGATAATTACATTAGGTATAGAAAGTGACTTTATGGTGCTAATAATTATACATGCTTACAAAACAGATGGGTCTGGGGATCTGGAGGGGGAGCGTTTATGGACTCGGAAATGAGACATTTTGTTGTAGGAAATGGATAGTTATTTCCAGGTTTTATTGCTGTGTTTTGTAGGACTCTTCTTAAATCTTGTGGATAATGCTTTGCCTGAATTACCTTCGGTTTGCATTTTCTAAGACTTAGCTCACTGGTCCCGCATGTGCTGGGAAGATGACATGAGCTACCCAGAGCAGGAGGGGAAGCTGGAAACCACAGGGGACCAGTGGGTGCCACTGGGCAGAAGAGTACCACACAGGGGATGGGAATTCCACAGAATACTGGAATCAGAAAGAACCTGAGAAATCATCTAGTCAAGCAGTTCTCAAAGTGGGCTCCCCAGACCAGCAGTATAATCATGGTCCAATTTCCCTGGTGGCTCAGATGGTAAAGAATCTGCCTGCAATACGGGAGACCTGGGTTTGATCCCTGGGTTAGGAAGATCCCCTGGAGGAGGGCATGGCAACCCACACCAGTATTCTTGCTTGGAGAATCCCCATGGACAGAGGAGCCTGGTGGGCTAGAGTCCATGGGGTTGCAAAGGGTCAGACATGACTGAGCGACTAAGCACACACGTAGAGCACGGGAACCTCTTAGAAATGCATTTGGGATGTCCCTGGCGGTCCAGGGACTTCCCTGGCAGTCCAATGATTAAGACCACCTTCCAACGCAAGGGGTGCAAGTTCGATTCCTGCTCGGGGACCTAAAATCCCACATGCCTCTCGGCCAAAAAATGAAAACATAAAACAGAAGAAATTTTGTGACAAATTCAAT
The DNA here is from genome assembly GCF_055505025.1 of Bos grunniens. Taxonomy (NCBI): domain Eukaryota; kingdom Metazoa; phylum Chordata; class Mammalia; order Artiodactyla; family Bovidae; genus Bos; species Bos grunniens. Next base: position 27,316,037 of record NC_141179.1, read on the forward strand.
AAAGACTTTTAAAAATAATGGTCCACATCAAAAAAAAGAAAAAAAAAAACTCCTAAAAAATGCAAATTCTCTTGACTTCCCTGATGGTCCAGTGGTTAAGACTCGGAGGTCCCAATGCAGGGTGGGTGGATTCGATCCCTGGTTAGAGAACTAAGATCCCACATGCAGTGCAGTGCAGCCAAAAGAAAAGACAAGAAATGCACATTTTCAGGCCCTACACAGAAACTCAGGGTGGCACCCAGGAATCAGCCTTTTCTCCTCAGTGCCCCTGATGATAGTTAAAGTTTAAGTCACTGATCTGCTTCAATCTTTCATATTAAAAGTGAGTAACTATATAAGATAAACAACAAGGACCTACTGCATAGGACATGGAACTATATACAATGTCTTATAATAATCTAATGGAAAAGAATCTGAAAAAGATTATATATATGTATGTATAGCTGAATCACTTTGCTATATACCTGAAACTAACACAACACTCCATCTAGTCAAGGCTATGGTTTTTCCTGTGGTCATGTATGGATGTGAGAGTTGGACTGTGAAGAAAGGTGAGTGCCAAAGAATTGATGCTTTTGAACTGTGGTGTTGGAGAAGACTCTTGAGAGTCCCTTGGACTGCAAGGAGATCCAACCAGTCCATTCTGAAGGAGATCAGCCCTGGTATTTCTTTGGAAGGAATGATGCTAAAGCTGAAACTCCAGTACTTTGGCCACCTCATGTGAAGAGTTGATTCATTGGAAAAGACTCTGATGCTGGGAGGGATTGGGGGCAGGAGGAGAAGGGGACGACAGAGGATGAGATGGCTGGATGGCATCACTGACTCTATGGACGTGAGTCTGAGTGAACTCCGGGAGTTGGTGATGGACAGGGAGGCCTGGCGTGCTGTGATTCATGGGGTTGCAAAGAGTCAGACACGACTGAGCGACTGAACTGAACTGAACTGAACACAACACTGTACATCAACTATAGTTCAACCAAAAGAAAAAAAAAAAAAAAGGAGTAAACTAAGCCCAGAAGGGTCTTAAGTGATTTTCCCCAAGTCCCTCAGTCAGTTAATGGAGAGTCATCATGAGAACTTCTAATCCACCACACCCTCTCTAAAATACCATGTGGTCCCTTAAGTATTAGGCACGTGATGTACTGACTTGCTCTTAAATTTGGTATGTCTAGAAATCACATGGGGATCTTGCTAAAATGCATATTTGGATTCAGTAGTTCTGGGGTACCACCTGAGATTCTACATTCTAACAAGGTCCTGTGTGATAGGACGCTGCTGGCCCAGGGGTCACACCTTGAGCAGCACAATTCTGCTGCTGGTTGTGGGATTCTAGACAAGTCAGCCCCCACTTCCCCTTTCTCCGTCTGGGCAGCAGGAAGGGCTGAGGAGAGGTACTAACTCTTCGTGTTCTTCTTGGGGGACAAATCTAAGCAACAGTGACTCTGCACCCTTCTGCTCACCGCCTCTTATTCTCCCTGGAGCTTGGTCAGCGGGCCACCGCCCTGCTGGCCCTTTGCCATCTCTGCCCTGTTGACTTCTCCCCTCTGCAGTCTGCCACACCATCATCTTGGGGAGAGGTAGTCTTCTCTCATTTTCTCCAAAACTTGATGTGATAGACAGACCATGGGATCCAGGAAAAAATAAATTGTGTCTCCCTTTCTTTCAAGGAACTCCTGGGTAAAAATCCCAGAACCTTTCTAAGTCTTTCTGGCTTCTATTTACTCATTGGCAATGGGATCCTAACACTATCCCTCTGGCTGCCATAAAAGTCATTTATTTATTCACTCAACAAGCACTTTTTGAGTGCTTCTTAAGTGCAAGCACCAGCATAGACATTAGATAAATGGGCTTCATCCATTCCTTACCTTCCCCACCCCCAACCCACATCATTTGTAGCTTAAAGAGAATGAGTTCCCAGGCTAAAAATCCCACAAGGACCACTTGTCGGGCACATTTACTGAATTTCTTCTCACTCCATTTGTCTCACTTCTTGCCCTATCCAACCAGGTAGACATGCCTCATCCTCCTAATTGGGAACACCCCCTTCCCCAACCCCCAAGCACGCCTCTCTGTTAGCTGCCCGCGAGCCTGGCCCTGCCGCTTTCATATCCCGTCCCTCTCGGAATTTCATTCGCTCCCCGCCGGTCCCTCTCGCAGACAAACATTGATAATGAATAAATCTCTTTCAGGGAAGGGAGTGGGCTGGTGTGTCCGTGGGGATGGCCCTGCAGACACAGGCAGGATGGATGGCTGGTGGGAGCAATGCCTTTGGTTCTAATTAACGTATTGTTCTCTGGGCTCTAGCAGGATTATGGATGAGCTCCACAAAGCGGCCCACTTAACCTGAGCACCCTGCTTCCAATCTATTACTTTCTCCACTGGCTTCAGCCTACAGTTTGGCCTGGTGCGGAAGGGCCGAGTGTGGGCAGAGAGCCAAAAGAGCTCAATTTGAGATGCTCCCCGAATGCACATGCCCAGCTCACTTCTACCTGATGGGTCAGCCTGTTTGGAGGTCTGGTCTTATCCTTCCCCAGACTAGCAGGAGGAGAAATTCAACCCAAAGTGCCCCAAGTCTCTGGTCTGAGGTCCCACCCATAGACTCTCGCAGATAAATCTAAATAGGTTACCAGCTCACCAAGCTGTGGGAGCTGCCCCTAAATCCCTGGCTGGTGGAAAACAGCCTGAACAACTTCGGTGATGGCTCCTAAGCTAAGCCTTTCATTTGCACATTCCTGAAAGTCTTTGCTATCTTTTGATTATTTTTTTCATGCATAAACTATTGTCCAAGAGCTGTTAAAAGCAAGAGGACAAAATGTACAAGACTTAGTTCTCACTCTGAGAAGGCTCACAATCTGGTGAAGATAAGAAGCATTCTCAGAAGACAAAGGCACCAAGGGTACCTCCGCACACAGCATTGTCTGAGGGCACAAATCTGATGATGTAACAGTGAAGATTAGATGCGGTGATTTAGGTGGTGTGAGGGGTAAAGAATCCATCTGCCAATGCAGGAGAGTCAGGAGATGCAGTATTGATCCCTGGATTGAGAAGATCCCCTGGAGGAAGAAATGGCATCCCATTTTGAAATGGCAGCTCCAGTATTCTTGCCTGAAAAATTGCATGGACAGAGGAGTCTGGTGGGCTACATACAGACCAAGGGATCACAAAGAGTTAGACATGACTGAGCAACTGAGCTCATGGAGAAGGGAGATATGTTAGAAGTGGCAACAGGTAGGCTGGCCATGAAGGTCACCCAGAGAAGGAGATTCAGAGGGAGGGAAAGGGCAGAGTGGCAGAAGCATTGGAGATATTTAGGGTTGTCAAGTGTGCTCCATCTGGACCAGTAATTTCAGAACAGAGTGTAAAGAAATGTGAGGGCTGATTAAGGAGTTTGGACTTTATGGCAGTCAGAAAAGTTGCTGAGTAGAAAAAAGACATGCTGAAATGTGTGTGTGGCTAAGAAAGTTACTCTGTCAGGGATGTGCAGGAAGGATTTGAAGATAAACTACGTGGTGTTGTGGAAACCACTTAGGAGCCTTGACTTCCTGGAATAGTCTAGAAGGAGAGCGGTGGCTACAATCTTAAATTTGCAATGATTTCCTGGAATCGTCTAGAAGGAGAGCAGTGGTTTCAACCTTCAATTTGTAAGCAAGAGAGGCTGTTCGTACTAAACCCGAGACTCTACATGAGATGCCCAAAGTAATACAGTTAACTATGGATAGGTTTCCCTATGAATGTCTTTGACTCCTAACCCACAACACTTTGCTGAAGATCATATAACCAGAATTCAATTCCCAGTGCCCCTACTATCTCCAGGCATACATTTATCAACTAAATTAAGCTACAAAAGCCCTGGCCCTCACATTTTTCTAGATGCTTCCCAGAGCAGAAAGGCAGCAAGAACTGTGCCCACTCCTGACACCATGTGCATCTTACTTAAGCTTCATCAGGGTGTCTGCTCTGCAGGATAAAGAAGGCTGACACTCTACCCACCCAACCTCCATGCCCGTGTCTGGTAGGAGCAATAGCAGCATGGGAGGAAGATGGAAGACCAAGGTCAGAAAGCCTGAGACTCATGTTCTCACTCATATACAACCTCAGAGAAGCTGCTAAACTTCCCTGAGCTTCAGCGTGCTCAGTTAGAAGGTAGGGTTATACTGTATACTTTATGGGGTGCTGATAAGGGTTAGAGGAGATATCATGTGTAATAGGACAGATAGGAACATATTGTCGTCATTATCATCATATTCTTATAAATGTAAGGACTTCTAGACCTAGAACAAGGACCAAGGAACAGTGCTCTGTTAGTAAAGCTTAATACCTAAAAGTAAAATATTAGAAGGGACAAGCACAGCACTGGAATCAGGAGACCTCAGTCTAAGAACTGACTCCCCCATGGTTAGCTGTGTGATTCTGGGCATGGTGACTGGCAGGGCACACCAGTATCTGCATTCTCCTCTTCTTCCTGGATGCCCAGCTAGACTGCCTTCCCCATCCTTCCTGTTATTAGATGTAGCCATGGGACCGTGTTCTAGCCTATGGAGTGTGAGCAGAGGTGATGCATGCCACCTCCAGGCCTGGCCCATGAATAGCAGCCCACGTGAACCCTTCCTGGCTTTTTCTATCCACCTGCTCAATCAAGATACTCCAAGTACCTACAGGACAACAGAGCCTGGGTCTGACAAGGAGCCTGGGACCCAGAAATACTGCATTGATGCAATACTGTAAAGCAATTACCCTTCAATTTAAAACAAATTAAAAGAAATACTGCAACAAGCAGAGAATCCTTGCCAACTCTCAATGAAGAGGGGCATTTTGAGAAACTCTGAGTTAATCCCCTGAGATCTGGGGGCTGTTTGTTATAGCAGTGAGACTAACCTGACTAACACACTATTCTAATCTCTCCTGGAGAAAAGTTTCAATCACTTTACCTGCATCCCCATGTCCACACTTCCCCACCTCAAACACATCCATACAGAGATTTCTTATCTCTGCTGCATGGACCCAGGGCAGGTGCCAGACTGAAGTTTCTACTGAAGTCATTGTACCCAGAGACTGAGGGAAGTCAGGCTCCCTTGATTGACTTTTGGGGCAAAAAAGCCACAAGGTGCTGTCGCCCCCTGAATGGTATGTTTATTGGAAAAGTCGATAGGGATACAGACCATCAAGTACCCCCACATTTTCAGGTCAAGAAGTAGAAGCTGAGAGTGGACAGGGGTGCTTGGAAAGGTCACTGGCGCAGCTCTAAAAAGTAGGCAAAGTGCATGTGCATCTATCTGTGTGTGTGTGTGTCTGTCTGTCTGTCTGTCTGTCTGTGTTAAGAGGAATGTGTATAGGCATCCATGTCTTGAGGCTGTGCACACATGGGTTTGCCTGTGTTTGTAGGGTGTGTTTGTTTGAAGGCTGATTGTGTGTATAGCTGTGTGGATATGTTTGAGGTGACCACACACACACATCCAAGTGTGCGTGTGGTGCATGTGTGTGTATATCCTTGTGGATGTGTTTGAGGCATGCATTATACCTGTGTGTGTCTGAGGGGTGCACATCTGTGTTTGTTTCAGGACTGGGTGCAGGCATGCAGAATGGGTGTGTTTGCAGTGCTCACACATGTGCAGATGTCCGTGTGTGTGCAACTATAGAACTGTGTGTCCCAGGATGGGAGGTGGCAGAGAAGAGGCAGAGGGACTGTCATTAGGTAAGTCCTCCCAGCCTCAGAGCTCAGTTGGTAAAGAATCCGCCTGCAATTCAGGAGACCCCAGTTCGATTGGGTTTGGGAGGATCCGCTGGAGAAGGGACAGGCTACCCAAGCCAGTATTCTTGGGCTTCCCTTGTGGTTCAGCTGGTAAAGAATCCACCTGCAATGTGGGAGACCTGGGATTGATCCCTGGGTTGGGAAGATCCCCTGGAGAAGGGAAAGGCTACCCTACCCACTCCAGTATTCTGGCCTGGAGAATTCCATGGACTGTACATCCATGGGGTTGCGAAGAGGCAGACACGACTGAGCAACTTTCACTTTTCACTTTCACCCAGCCTCATTGTGCTGGAGAATTGACTAGACTACAGGGAATGTCATTGTTAAAAACAGTCTTCATCTCCCCATCTGAAACCTTTTTCCTGAGCAATTTTTGCCCATGCCACATGGCTTGTAGTACCTCAGTTCCCCAATCAGGGTTCAAACCCAGGCCACAGCAGTGAAAGAGCCAAGTCCTCCCCAGTGGACCACCAGGGAATTCCCTTTCCTGGACCTCTCAGAAGGGAGACCTTTTTCCCTCCACACCCCCAAAGAGGCAGAATCATCTGTTGATTCGTCTGTTCCTTCCTGCATTTGTTAAACATTTGTTCTGCTCCTCTCTGCACCCGGGCCTGGGCTGGGTTCTGGGCTCCAGGACCCTGGGCCCCCTACCCCGGCCTGCCTCGCCTTTCCAGCCCTGACTGAGGGAACCATGTGCAAGAGACTTCTCTGAGGAACAAAGAAACCCAGGTCCGTGCAGAGTGAGGGAGGGAGGATGCCTGCAGCCTTCTGGGAAGGGAGAGGGAGAGAGCCGAGGGTGGCAGGGCCTAGATTGGGGAGAACGGCAGGGGAGGCTCTCAATTCTCAGCCCCGCGGGGCGCCAGGGAGAAGCGGCTCCCAGAGCGGCTGGGCTGCCGGGTTAGGAACAGCCCCTGACACAAGGGGTTCGCACAGCCGCACAGATGAAAGAAAATCAGAGAAGATGAAACCATACAAATTTCGGGTAATAGAAAGAGAGGAAAAAGATGTGCGTGTGGCCTGGGTCTCGGCTCAGAAAGGTCGATTCCAAGAAGACGCTGCCCAACTTTATATTACTTTTCAGAAAGCCAGTGAGCTGAAAAATAACTCTCACCTTTTTTTTATATATGATTATTCGTTTCTTCAGAGTTTCTTCTTCACATTGTTTTGTGCATCTCGGTGGTTCCTTTCTCCCCGGCCTGATTTCATTTGGAGATTTGGCCTGGAGCCTGGAGGGAAAGATGGTCCTTCTTCTTCTTAAAATTGCGTTAATTTCAAATCCTCCACAGCCCCTCTTGGGGGTGGGGGGTGGTGGGGATGGGGTAAGGGCACTCCCGCTCCCCTAGTTCACAGACGTATGCGTGTTGCTCTTGGGCAGGCACCTGTGTGCTTACATGTGTGTGAGGAAGCACGAGGGTTGGTGAAGGGGTACACGTGTCACTTCGCACGCGTCGGGGATGTACACAGGTGGGTGTGTGCCAAAGCACATGGGACCCAGAGCCCCGTCTGGGTGGGTGCAACCCGTGGGGCTGGGTTATTCTCTTTCACGTGAATCTGCCGCAGCAGTGACTAGCTCCCTCACCTTTCGCCCGGCTCGTCAAGGCGCAGATGTTGTTTGAACCAAGGAAAATGTCAGCCCCCAGGAGGAGCCCGGCTGTAACTTAGAGTGAGCCCCCAGGAAGCGGGGCAGTGCATTCTGGGTGTTGTGCTTCCAATCCATTTGCATTTGCTCTTTTCAGTAACTAAGGTCTGGTGGGTGGGTGTGAAGGGAGGGGGGACTCTGCCTCAGTGCCCGCTGCCCACCCCCCTCCCCACCAGCTTCCCAGGGCTCCTGGTAAGGCTGGCACCAAAGACAGCGACAGCGAAGGGAGAGCAGATGCCCTCCTCAAGCCCCGGCTTCTCCTCCATTACCCTGGCTGCCTGGAAAGATTCTTCTGGCCTGAAGAGCTGACTCCTGGGTTTCAGGTGGGGACAACCTCACCGCAGAGGCTGGGTGCTCAGGTGTTCATCCTGGCCCTGGGCAGGCGCCTCCAGAAACAGCCCCTGGGGTTTAGACTGCATACTCCCCTGGAGTGGGGGCAGGGGGAGGGTGGGGGGAGGGAGACTCTGAGCTTTGCTGGAGCCAGAAAAGTGAAGGATACACATGTCCTTCCCTCCTTCATTGCCAGCAGGAGCCTTCACCAAGCCCCAGAGGTAGGGGCTCTGTGTGCTGCCTTTGCCTCCCCAGGAAGAGCCCAAGTGGCCAAGCATAAGACACAGCACTCCTAAGGCCCCATCCCCCCCGGGGCCATGGCTGGCTAGGGCCACCCCTCCATTTAGGGAGACGGGGAAACATCACCTCAGAGAGGTTAAGGGACTTGTCCAGGGCACACAGCCAGCAAGACAAAGAGCTGAGTCCTCTCCCCCAGCACACGGGCACCTGGCATGCCAGGCTCACTACTGGACAGACCCTGGGTGAAAAAGTCCAGAGTGAAAAAGAAGAAACGCTTCAAGCTTGAGTTCCACCAGGTCACAAGCAGACCCGGGTCCTGCCCCAGGGAAGCCGAGTGGCCCGTGAAATGGGACCTTCTTGGGAATTGGGGTCACTGATGCCTAGGCCTCCGGAGGGCCCAGGGAGCTGCTTTCCTTATATTTCAGATATACACGGTTGTGTCATCCAGCTACACCACCGAGAGCCAAGGGAGGCGGCGGGGTGTGGTGAGAAGGTTCTGTGCCGCCACGTTCAAGTCACTCAGACGATGATGTGGACGGCTGCCTGATGCACAGGGCTGGTGTGAAGTCTGATTAGACCAACAGGTGTGGAAAGACCCCCTGTGTTGCCTGGCACGTGGCAGTGTTCAGATTGGGTCCATTTCCTTTCACTTCAACTGGCCAGAGTCACTTGAAAAGCTTCCCCAGGTGTCCATAGGGGCCTCAGCTCATGGCCACCCCTCTGTTCTGCCCTTGTAAACGTTAAAACGCCTCCACCACCTCCACCGTGGGAAGCTAGGGTGTGGCAGCCGTGGAGTTGATCCCCAGACCTAAGGTGGGTCACTTTCCCTGCCTTTCCCTGTGGAGTCTGTTAGGTTGTAGGATGAGACAACTTCCACCCTCCCTCTCTGCCTTGTTCAGGACCAGGAGTAACTGACTGGCTATAGCAGAGAGGTTCTGGTTTGCCCTAGAGAAGACCTTTGAGAGAGGACAGCCTAGGAACCCTACCTTTTCCTTTGCACCCTGGGTCTCCAACTCACTGAATATGAGTTTCCCCTTTGGCAGAAATCCCAAAAATTCATGGATAATAATAACTAACATTTTCAAGCCCTTTGCAGTTGAAAAGCATCTTTGCAGCCTAGCAGGATGATAAGAAGTGTGGACTTGGTGGCAGAGAACCTGGGCTAGGACTTGCTGCTAGGTTCTGCATAAAGCACACGCAATGATACCAACCCAGAAGGAAGTAATAGGATGATATGAGGTAACAGATGAGTTCAAGTGACCCAGTAGCCTAATTAGCCTGAAGTGAACATAATAGCTCTAGCTATATGACCTTGTGCAAATTGCTTAAACCTTATGTGTCTCAGTTTCCTTATCTGCAAAATGAGGTTCATAACAGGATCTACCTCTTAGGGTTAAATGAGTATTAAGTGAGGATTAATGGAGGATTAAGTGAGTTAATATTAATAACATATTTAGAGCAGTACCTGCCACATGATGAGTGCTCAGTGAATTATAATTGTAAATCCTTATACTAAGATTATTTTGCCATCACGATTCCCTTTTGAAGTCAGGAGTAGTGTTATTCCATTTCATAGATGAGAAAACTGAGGTCAAAAGGGCAAGATCACTGGCCCAAGGCTTGAACTCCAGGCTTTCCGGTTCCAAGTGAGATTTCCTTGCAGTCCTCTGCCCCCAGCATCTTTGATGGCTTTTCATCTATGGAAAGACTGTCCAGGAGGACTCTGTCCCCCTCAGTGGCCCTTTCAGCCAGCACAAGACAGCCTCTCCCTCCTGATGGAGCCACCAGCTTCCAGAGGCTGGGAGCTTTCCCTCCAGGAGAAGGGACATCTGCCTTCTCCCTAAAGGAGCAGCCTCAGGAGAAAGAGGCCATCAGGCTGGGAAAAGACTCTTGAGAGTCCCTTGAACTTCAAGATCAAACCAGTCAATCCTAAAGGAAATCAAACCTGAATATTCATTGGAAGAACTGATGCTGATGCTGAAGTTTCTTTGGCCACCTGATGCCAAGAACCAACTCAACTGGGAAAGATCCTGATGCTGGGTAAGATTGAGGGCAAGAGGAGAAGGGGACAACAGAGGATGAGATGGGTGGATGGCATCTTCGACTCAATGGACATGAGTTTGAGCAAACTCCGGGAGATAGTGAAGGACAGGAAAGCCTGGTGTGCTGCAGTCCATGGGGTTGCAAAGAGTCAAACATGACTTAGCAAGTGAACAACAGGTCCTGCTCTGGGTGTTCCAAAAATTCTGCTGTCAGTGGTCCTCCCTGAGTCTCCAAGGATCTCTGCAGATCTGTGTGGCTCTGTGTCAGACACTGTGAAGTCATAGATGTCACGTGTGATGGGTGGGGAGGTGAGAAGTGGGGGGCTCTCTTCCCAAACCAGCCCCCAGGCACCCAGTGGTCACCAGAGCCACATCGAGGATCTAAATGACAAGGTACTTTTCAGAGGTGCCTCCTGACCAACCTGGGCCCCTTTCAGAGGCCCCTTCCCGCACATGCCCCCCCCCTCCCCTCCCCCAACATGCCCCCTCCCCCCACCCCTCCCAACAAACACGCATGTGCAAGCACACAGCCCTACTCAGAGGAAATGATCAAGTGCAGAGAACTCTCCTGTGCTACTTTATATGGCAAATAATTGAGCCGTACCCTTGTGGTCTCAGTGAGAAGTTTCATCCATATTCATGCCTCGCATTTACTGTGGAAACGAACACGCGACATTCCAGCACGATGGCAGGAGCAAGAAATCTGAAGCACTAATTCGGTCTCTCCACTCCCCAGCCCGACTCCGGGGAGAGCAGATTTAGCTGGTGTCTAACCAGCCAGGAGGCAGCGTGCTTGCAAGTACGGCTTGTCCCTCTGTGTCTGTCCCATTCTCCCTTTCTCTGGCTTCATCTCATTCATCTTTCTTCTCCTCTCCTCTCCTCTTCCAACCTGTTGTCTTCTTTCCTGTCTTCCTCTCCATACCCATCACCTCCCCTCCGTCCTCCCCCCAACCCCAGCCTTTCCCCTCCCCCTTGGTCCTTCCACCTGTCCCTGTCTTCAAAGCTTCATGTCCCCTTGCTGCCAAAGTTAAATTCTGTGCTTGGAGTTTCACTTTCCTCCTCTAGTTTGATGGGGGGCTGGAGTTGACGGGGGTGGCGCCTGGGTGCTGGGAAGTGGGTTGGGAGTATGTCTGTGAATACCAAGCATGTTAATAGGTTAAAGTAAATCTAAAGTAACATTTGAAAGCAGAGAGATGAAAGCAGATCACAGGCCAAAGATCAAACAATCTAGAGCCACTTCTAAGCCTTTTACAGCTGGAGATTATTAGCATTTGAAAGTGAAGAGCATTAGAGGGAGAGAGGGAAAAAAAAAGGTTGGAAGGAATTTTTGTTGTGGAGATAAAAACTGAAATAAATGACAGTGGAAAGGGAGAACTAGAGAGGCTGACTTATTTTAAAAACCACATTAAGACAGTGGGGGAGGGGGGACACCGCTGGCTGTATTTTTAGCTCATCAGCCAGCTTCTGGGCTGGATGCTGAGGTACGCCGCCCTTCCTGGCCTTCCTCCCCGCCTCCTTCCTCCTTTCCTGGCCTTCTAGGGGAGGAGAGGGGTTTCCAGTCCTCCTCCTCGGCATTCCCTTCCCTCCAGCTGTGAGAGACACCTCTGTTCTGGAAGGGGAGGGTGGGGGAGTGGGACTCATACTGGGACTGGAGCCAGTCACCCCAGACCCCTCAGGCACCCACCTCTAGGGGGTATCCACCCAGTCCTTATAATGCTAGAACATCTGAGTCAGTAGAACCAAGAGACCATTCACCTGCGAGTCTTTGTTCTCCATCCCAATCACAGTTGATAACCCCCTAGTCCAATCAGCCTCCTGTTTTCCAGAGAAGACTGGGGATTCCCACCTCCAAGGCACTAGACCTTGTTATGTAAGAGAATATATAAAACCTTCCATCTTTCATACTTTTAATTTAGTCAGTATTTGTTTTCTAGGAATCTAGTTAGCTATGAACCTAGTTATGAGCTAGGCACTCTGCTAGGAATCTGAATCTTTCTGTTCAGTTCATCTCTCAATTGTGTCCGACTCCTTGTGACCACATGGACTGCAGCACACCAGGCTTCCCTGTCCATCACCAACTCCCGGAGCTTATTCAAACTCATGTCCATCGAGTTGGTGATGCGATCCAACCATCTCATCCTCTGTCGTCCCCTTCTCCTTTTGCCTTCAATCTTTTCCAGCACCGGGGTCTTTTCATTAAATTAAATTCTGCACACTGAACAGAGAGATCCTCAGCCTTCTTCCCAACTGAGTTTTCAAAATGGTAGCAGCCAAGACATCTCTCACCTCCCATCCCTCACCCCCCAACCCAGACTGGAAGCAGGAAAATTTTCCTCTGGGAAAACTGAATGGCCTAAGGGGATAAGGGACAAACAGAATTTGGGGCAGAAGCTCCAAAAAAAAAAAAAAAAAGCAGCTCCCTGTCCATCCACCCTACTGTGAAGTCCACCAACCCAGAGAGACCCACCCATACTCAAAGAGGGACAACCAGGTTTTTAAAAATGATTCACACTCTTAAATATAGGCAACTATGGATCACCAGACATTCTAGGAAAGCCTCCAACATTATGACCAGATAAGCAAATAGGAAGAAAGAAGAAATTCAGAAGAAATAGACACAGGTCGTGAAATTAAAAAAAAAAAAAAGAAAGAAAAATAATTTAAAAATAAGCATGGTTAATATCCTGAGATGTATAAAAGCAGATATTTTACCTAAAATAAGAGCAAATATAGATAGGTAGATAGACAGATATAAAAATATAGATTATCAGGAGCTTCCCTGATTGTACAGTGGTTAAAAATCCACCTTCCAGTGCAGGGGACATGGGTTTGATCCCTGGTCAGGGAACTAATGAGATGGTTGGATCGCATCATCAGTTCAGTGGACATGAGTCTGAGCAAACTCCAGAGACAGTGAAGATAGGGAAGCCTGACATGCAGTCCGTGAGGTCGCTAAGAGTCAGACATGACTGAGCAACTGAATGACTGTGAACTAAGCCCAGCGTGACTCAGCGTAACTAAGCCTGTGCCCAGCAACTACTGAGGCTGTGCTCTCTGGAGCCTCACAATTAGAGAGGAGCCCACGTGCCACAGTGAAGATCCCACATGCCGCAGCTAAGACCTGACACATTAAACACATAAATAGTGAGAGTGAAAGTCGTTCAGTCGTGTCCGACTCTGCAACCCCACGGACTATACACTCCATGGAATTCTCCAGACCAGAACACTGGAGTGGGCAGCAGTTCCCTTCTCCAGGGGATCTTCCCAACCCAGGGACTGAACCCAGGTCTCCCACACTGCAGGATTCTTTACCAGCTGAGCCACCAGGGAAGCCCAAGTACGTAAATATTTTTTAAAATAAAAAAATAAAGATATAGATTGCCACATACAAAATCAAGGCATAAGGAAGAGCTCTTAGCTATTAAAAATGGTAGCAAAAATTCAATAAAAGTTCTGAAAGAGAAAATAGAAGAAATTTCCCCAAAAGTGGAATAGAATGAAAGAGAAATAGAGATAATGGGAGAGAAAATGAGAATATTAAAGAGCCAGCTCAGGAGGTCCACCATTTAACTGTTAGGAATTCTAGACAGATTCTGAGAAAATGGAAAGGATAATTAGCAAAGAAATAATAGAAGAAAATTTCCCAGAATTGAGTGGTTGGTTTTCAGATTGAAGGGTCATTAAAGGCCTAAGGCATATGATCATGATGTTTCAGACACCAGAAATTAGAGGTTCCTAAATGCTTCTAGGAAGGAAGCAGCAGAGGAGCCACCATCAATGGATTGCATGCAGTCTCCTGGGGAAGAAATTAAGTTATAGATTATTTGATACACTTGCTCATTTGACAAGTAATATTGATAGATGGTCTTCCACTCTGTTGAATCATAAAGAAAACTTATGAGAAGACCTTAGAAAAGAAGTAAAACCAAAAATGAAGAAAAGCATAAAGTTGCCCAGGAAAGGAAACCACCATCGTTGAGACCCGTTGCAGGTGGGAATGTGTTTTACTTATTGTTGTGGAAATAGAAAATATTGATTTAATTTTCAAAGTTGATATAAGTACATTATGGGGAGGCAAAGCTATGGGCGAAGACATGCCATAATAGGAAGTCAGTAGACAAGATCAAAAATTGTTTTGTCAAAAAGCAGAGTTAAAAAAAGAGAAAGAAAAAACAGAAGCTGTCTGCCTTATGTGGCCCGCTGTTGGTATTTATCGCAAGGACACCTAAGGGAACGCCCCAGGGGGATGGTGAAGTTCTTATTTGGGGTGGCAGTTTGGTTACATAGTCCCATGCATAGCTCTGAAGTCATGGACTGGTGTGCTGTAAAGCTTTTCTCAAAAGCAAAAAGAAAAGAACCACAAGCAAATCCTGAACTCTAATGATATGCATGGTGAAGTGTTTAGGGATGACTAAAGTGTACTCTTATCTACAACCTGCTTGGAAATGTACTAAAAGAGGGAGTGACAGATGGACAGAAGCATGGAAAATTAGAAAGTTATGTGATAGAGCAGTGTCACGAAATATTAATTGCAGAATTAGATGGTGGGCATATGAATGTCTGCTGTAAATCCAACTTTTTCATATATTAGAATTTTTTGCAATAAAATGTTATAAAAAGAGTGGGAGTATGAGTATGTCGCTTAGATGAAGGGATGTAAACACCAGGAGAAACAGCATAGGGTTGAAAGTGGTTGACGCTGGAGGATGGGAAAGGGTTGTGAGCAGAGCCTGCTGCCTTTCCTGTAAAACCTCTTGATGTGATTTGATCTTTAACTTTTGTGTATCTGTCACTTTGGTCAAAGAAACTAATTTATAAAGGAAAGAAAGGACATAGTTACGGATAAGTATTTTTAAGATGAGAAGTACACAAAAGTTGCAGGGTGCGTGAAAGACAAGAACAGCGTGCTCTGACAGTAAGACAGGAGGGTGCTGGGGAGGTGGATGGTCATGAAGGCCTGGGGCAGAAACCCAGAGAAGGTCAGTGGGCCTAGGTGTGTGTGGGGGGTGGTGGGGGAGAGAACGGAGCGGAGGAAGAAGAGGAAGGAGAAGAGGGGGAGGAAGAGGAAGGAGGAGGAGGGGCAGGTGGACAGAGAGAGGCAGGATGGGCTGCCCCACATTTGCAGCCTCAGGTAGAAAACCCTGGCAACCTGGACCACCCGGGCCTCGGGCAGGAGAGGGCTCATAAACTGTTTGCTTGTTGCAGTTGCTGTTCTCTTGTCTCCCACCAGTTTTTTAAATAGTCTGTTTTAGGGAAACCCAGGGAAGGTTTTCAGACCTTATATTTTCAGGTTACAAAGGTTGGAGACAGGGCCAATGAGACCTTGGTTATGGTACCTGGGGGAGGGGGCCCCCAGAGGAAGCCTCTTGTCTGCACCACAGCCCTGAGGTCTCCTCGACATTTCACCTTGGAGGGTTGGCTATTTGATGTCTGCTCCGGTGACTGTTGCCCCGCAAAGTTCCACCCACATAGTACAGACTCATCATCCAGGAGCATTAGTCAGAGAACCTGGGAACGTGTGCCCCCGCTACTCTTGAGCAAGACCAAGGTCCTCATCCCTAGCAGCACTTCACAGGTTCCCTCTCTCAACCCAGATGATACCCTGACGGTGGGGACAGGACATCCTAATCAGAGGGAAGAAGAATTAGAAAAGAGGAGTGTGGAGTACATGGGAAAAATTAGACTGAGTCATGCTGGAAACGCAGAATTTTCCCATCCGAAAAGTGGAGGGGACTGGGGCCCTCCTCGAGACAGGGAGAAGCTGGGACAAAGGCAAGGAGGCTCTTTGCCCCCCTGGGGAAGGAGCTCAGGGGTGCCTAGGTGGGCTGCAAGCTTGCTGAGAGAGCTGCTGTGGGAGCTCAGAGAGCAGGAGGTGCTCCGAGTCTGGGAGTCGGGCCTGAGAGACAGCCATGCACCTCTGGCTGGCAGGTGTCCACCCCTGGTGACAGTGAGTGGCACCAGGCAGGGATGCCCAGGGCTCTGGCACAGAGCCGGCAGCTGCCACGGCAAGGTTTTTATGCTAATGCCACTTGTCAGGCTGGCAGCACTCAGGGCAGCTGGACTTGACAGGAAAGCAGCTGGGTCCCCTGGGTTGCGTTTCCCCGGAGCCTCTCCCAGGTCCCCAGAGATGCCCAGCAAGAGCTTGGCACCAACTCCAGGAGGCGGAGGGCCGGCAGCTACAGAGGGGAGGGGGACCGTGGGGCTCCACGAGAGGAAATGCCACCTCCTCGGAATACTGCTCACTCTAAAGTGGGGCCCCAATAGCTAGAATGGATGGCACAAATGGGTTTCCCCAGTGAGGAGGGAGCAGAGGGTCCATTCAGTTAGCCTGGCCCCAGGGAACCTGAGAGGAGGCACTGCTGTAGAGGAGAGAACACAGGGCACTGGAGAGAAAGACCTTTTCAGGGTCCTGTTGCTGTCACCCTGTGACTTTGGTCAAGTGATGGCACCTCCGTGTACTCCCCTTCCTCCTCTGTGAACGGCTGGTGAAGGACAAGCTTTAGATGCACTCGTTAATTTAGCCTATAACCACTGAATACTGACTTCTTAGGTACCACGCCCTAAGCTATGTGATATAAAGATGAATAGTATATTCCTGACTTCAGATCGATTGGTGTTCTTATAGGGAGGGTGAGACATTCCTCAGATCTCATGGCCCAGGACTTGGGGGCCAGGTCTCTAGGGGATCCCAGGTGAGGGTGTACCTCATTGAACTTGAGCCCAGAATGGCCATCCTGACAGTAGATACTAGGTGCTTAACCTGGGCCTGAGGTCTATGAGATTCCTGAAAATCACCTTCAAAGCTAGTAAAGACTCATCATCAGGGGCTTTAGGCACAGAATCCTAACCGGCACGATCTGTGGGGGAAGCCTGCATTCTGCCTTTTTCCATGGGAGACCAGTCGTTCAGTCATTCAGTCATGTCCGACTGTTTGCAACCCCTTAGACTACAGCATGACAGGCTTCCCTGTCCTTCACAGTCTCCTGGAGTTTGCCCAAACTCATGCTCATTGAGTCAATGATTTCATCCAACCATCTCATCCTCCTCTGTCGCTCTCTTCTTCTCCTGCCCTCAATCTTCCCCAGCATCAGGGTCTTTTCCAATGAGTTGGCTCTTTGCATCAGGTGGCCAAAGTATTGGAGCTTCAGCTTCAGCATCAGTCCTTCCATGAATATTCAGGGTTGATTTCCTTTAGGATGGACTGCTTTGCCAGTAGCCTTGGCAATCTGAAAAAGCACTGAACTTGGAGTTTGGAGAAAGAAATGGCAACCCACTCCAGTATTCTTACCTGGAAAATTCCATGGACAGAGGAGACTGGCGGGCTACAGTTCATAGGGTCACAAAGAGTCAGACACGAACGAACGACTAACACTTTCACTTTCTGGAGTCCAGAGACCCGTTTCCAGTTCCCAGAAGCAGTATGACTGCAGGCAAGAAGCACTCTTCCTGTCTCTGAGTTTCCATTTTTCCAGTGGTAAAATAAACCCCATCCATCTTAAGAATTCATTGCTCTCTAAATGCAAAGCATGCATCCTGACCCTTTCCGGGAAGTAATCCTGCCCCCAGGTCTGCCTGGCTCCTAAGGACAGAGCCAGCCAGCAAGCCACCAGCAGGTGGGACTCTCAGGAACACCTGATGGGTACAAATATATGCTTACTCATCACCCACCCAGCCATCTACAGCATCCTCAAGACACGTGGGGCAGTTTCCTGTAATTGTTTTATGGATGGTTCTCTCAGCATTGTGTCTGGCCATAAAATATACTCCCTTAATAATCTCCAAGGAACTGCCAGGCCTTCCAGGCTATAACTCCAAACCCCCGGCCCCTCCTGCCTAGCCTGACACCTTGTTTGGTGAATCTGATTTGATTTTGATCTTAAATCTGTTCTAACTGCCTCAGAGCAGTAGCCACAGGGAGGGGGGTGGGTGTGGGGGAGAGGAGGATGGTTGCTGAGAATTATGACTCAAGCCCATTAGGAAGCGATGACCGCTCAGCACAGCGCCTTCTAAATCATGCCCGAGGAGACTGTCACAGAATCCAGAGGAGGCCTGCAGTTGGCAGGCAGGGAAAGTGGCCGGGAGGTGGCAAGGCTGGGGACTGACTCAGCCTGGCCTGGCTCCCCTCCATCCTTAGGGGCCCCCACATTCTGCTTAGGCCTTCCAGTGACTTCTGTGTCCTAGACACTCTCTTTCTCAGCCTTATCTAACAATTTTTCCTCCCTTGCGGAATTTCAAGACGTGTGTGTATATGCTCAGTCATGTCTGACTCCTTGTGACCCTATGGATTGTAGGCCCCAGGCTCCTCTGCCCAGGGGATTCTCCAGGCAAGAATACTGGAGAGGGCTGCCATGCCCTCTTCCAGGGGATCTTCCCCACCCAGGGATGGAACCCATATCTTCTGCACTGCAGGCAGATTCTTTACTGCTGAGCCACTGGGGAAGCTGGAATTCCAAGGAGTTGGTAGCAAAAGGTCAAGAGTTACAGGGGACGAGTATGACAAGGACACAGACTCTAGTCCCTCTGTGAGAAGTTAAGAGTCACTGGCTGCTCCTCTGTGACCTCACCTCCTTTTCTTCGATGAAATAGTTGCTGAAGAAAGATGGCGAGTGGAAACGCTGCTGGCTCTTCTTCTCAACTGTTGGCTAGTGCTGAGGGCCCTGGTCACTCCCTGCTCTGGGAGCTCTTATTCATCCTCTCTGCCTCTCCTATAGCAGCCCCTCCTTTAGCGGACCCTTCCCTGTCCTCCTGGGGAAAAGTGATCCTTCCGTCCCCATCTCTTTTCTCTTAGGCCAAAAGAAAGCTTGGTGCAGTTGGCCGAGGGCCTGAACTCTGAAATCAGCCTGCCTAGATTTGAATCAAGATTCTACCATGAGTGACCTTGGATGGTGACCTCATCTCCTTGTGCCTCTGTGTCCTTCACTCTTAAGTTCCAAGATAATGAAAGTGCATATCTCCTAGGATCATTGTGAGAATTAATCACATATAGCTCTCACAGCAGAGCCTGGTACATAGTAGGAGCTTAATAAGTGTTAGCTGCTGCTCTTGTCATGTATTAATATTTCCTGGGGTGGGTAGTGGGGTGGGAGTTCATGGGCCTAGGAAGTATGCCGCATGTTCAATTTCCACCAGACCGTGTCTTTCCATGTGCTGTCCAAGGACTTCGAGGGAAAGAGAAGTGGGGAGGGAAGGAGGGTGGGAAGGTCATTGAGCATGGGGTTATGAGAGACGCAAAGACCCCAAGGCAGCCTGCTGCACAGAGCTTCCATTCTGGCTGGGTAGCCAGGACAGCCTTCACAGGGAGAATGTTCAAGTCAAGCCGCAGAAACTTAAAGACTGGATCCTGGGGGGCAGTGGCAGGGAGGTGGCTCACCAGCATCTGGAGTTCTAAGAGGTAGTAACAAGAGATTAGGGAGGGCCCAGACACCCCCAGACACCACTGTAGGGAGTGCTTGTGGTCCAAAGAGCTATTAATGCGAAGGACTATGTAGTTCACAATTCACTGCATTTACCCTAAACTAATCTTCCCAAGCTCTGACTCATACTTAAGATTTCCTAGGTGACTTTGGTCCCTGAGTATTAACCCATCTTTTAGTGTTAGTGTCTAGAGATTGGAAAAAGTCACAAAGTTTTTTTTTTTCTTTTTCCCTTAGACCAGGAAGAGCCTTAGGAACCAACTCATTTACCCTGTTATCTTATAGAAAGGGAAAAGTTTGGAGAGTTGAAATGGCTTCCCTATGTCCACTGAGCTTCTCTCCAAATGTGTCCCTTTGTCTCTTGCCCTTGAATCCTTATCCCCACGTTGGTGGGGGGATGTGGAAACCATTCTTCCTGTTTTGGGAAATGGAAAGGAAGCATTGAGACCCAGATGGGTGAAGTGGTTTACCCCAGAGCACAAAACAGTCAGCCACAGGACAACCTGAAACAGGGGTTCTGACCCCCTCCACCAGGCCTTTCCCTTCCCCTCTCACCCAAACCCAACCAGCCGCACTGTCAAAAAACAAAAAACACCTCTGACTGTGTGCAGCTGTGACTTCCCAGAGTGGAGTCGGGCATGGTGCAGCCCAAGATGCTCCGCACTCCTGGGATGGAGAGGGATCATAGGCGTCCCTCCCCACCTCCACCATGCACCAGGCAGAGGAGCTGGCCTTCCACACCACCCTCTGTCAGCTGCTCCTCTAAGCAGAACACTCCGCAGCCCGAGAAGGAGCCTCTTGTGCCAGGGAGGCTCCAAGCCTGTATCAGGAGGATTTTCATAAACACAACTGTCTGTGTCTGGGCAGCCATGTGGAAAGTTGCAATATAACCCACTGATGTCATGTGGCAGGGGAAACAAGATTTCCAGAGGAGCCGCGCTGCTCTTTCCAACCTCAGTGTGGAGCAGAATCCCAGACAGGCTTCTGAAAGAAAGGGAAGGAAAAAAAAAAAAAAAAAACACCTGCAACAAATTACAAAACAAAACCCCGATTCCAAGGTCTCGGAGGGAGGGTAGGGAGGGGGGCTGGGGACTGTAGGGGGGCTGTAGTTGCTGGGGAGGAACAGCTGAGTGGGGCCTGGGGGCAGTGTAGGGTCACCCCCAGGCTCCTGAGGCCTTCCTGGGATGGCGCGGGCAGCCTGAACCAGGGAAGCTGTGCCATTCTGGGTGCGCTGAGTTCTCCCTGCTGTCCGTCACCTCAGATCCCTGGACGTCAGAAATCTCCTGTCACTCCTCTCACCTCAGGCAGGAGCCACTCCTCGCCTCGACAGACACTTCTTTTCTTTTTGGAGTGTAATTGCTTTACATGGTGTGTTAGTTTCTGCTGTACGATGAAGTGAATCAACTCTAAGCATACATATATCTGGGCTTCCCAGGTGGCGCCAGTGCTAAAGAACCCACTTGCCAGCAATGCAGGAGATGTGGGTTTGATCCCTGGGTTGGGAAGATCCCCTGGAGGAGGACTTGGCAATCCACTCCAGTATCTTTGCCTGGAAAATCCCATGGTCAGAGGAGCCTGGCGGGCTGCAGTTCATGGGGTCTCAAAGAGTTGGACACGACTGAAGTGACTTTCCGTGCACGGTCCTCTTGGACCTCTCTCCCACCCCTCCGCCATCCCACCCACCTAAGTTATCACAGAGCTCGGAGCCTAGCTCCCCGGTTCTCTAGATCTCCAGATTTCTGCAAGCCATTCTACACTGATCCCAGGATAGCATCTAAAGTTGAACTCAGATTCCTTCTGCTGGGTTTAAACACGGTCCTAGTACTCCCCTAGCCAGGACGCCCCAGAACAGAGAGTGGATGAGGGGAGGGGGTGTTCTCGCCTTCTCTGTTAGCATTTCATATGATGTTACCTTCCTCCTCCCCTGCCTCCAGTGGCTGGCAGACCTTGGCCAGGTCATTTAACTTCTCTGGGTTGCAGTTTTCTCTTTTCTAAAATGCGGAAGCAGAGAGTATATGACATTTAAATTTCCTCGTAGCTCTAGAAGCCACCATCTGCACACAAGGAGTAGCAGGATAGTGCAGATTACCTGAAGGATATTTGCAGCTTTATTAACACTTACTGGGATTTTTTTCCAATTATAAAAGTAATCATTCTAATTGCAAAAAACTTGAAAACCAAGAATATGCAATAAAAAAAAAAACTACCTCCCAAGACTTTTGAAAAGTGTTATTTTCATCTTTAGTCTTTGCATCTTCTTATATTAATATTTTTTAATAACAATACTATGCTATAAAAATGCTCTATAGTCTGTACTTTAATCACTTTGGAATGAATTGTAAACATTTTCTTATATTGATATTCTTCTACAACATGACATTTTCTTATATTTGTGGTTTTTCTTATGATTTCTAATATTGAGGCAAATTGCAAATAAAGAAATACAAAGGGCCAATAAACACATGAAAACAATTTCACCTCAACAATAGTCAAAGAAAAGAAATGAGATGTTATTTTTACACATCATATTAGCATAGGTTTAAAAAAAAATTGGTAGAACCTACTTTGTTAACTGGAGAAAGAAATGGACAGCATTTTAGACAACTGGAAGGCTGAAAATCTATCTGGATTTTTATGTATCAAAATATAAAATATGTCTGATTATTTACTTGGCAATTCTATTCCTAGGAATTTACTCTGAGAGCAATCACCCATGTGAAAAGATATAAGCAGAAGGATGTTTGCTGAAGCACTGTTTATAATAGCAAAATTTTAGTGACAACCTAAACGAAATGTCAATCAATGGGGGAATAGTTCCAATGAATGTGAAACATAATGTTCAGTCATTAAAATGATAATGCAGCTTTATACAGACTGTAGCCCCCCAGGCTCCTCTGTCCATGGGATTTCCTAGGCAAGAATGCTGGAGTGGGCTGCATTTCTTTTTCCAGGGGATCTTCCCAACCCAGGGACTGAACCCACATCTCCCCTATTGGCAGGAGGATTCTTTACCACTGAGCCACCAGGGAAGCCCCAGCTTTATATGTGTTGACTTAGAACGATGTCTGACATTTTGTGAAGCAAGAAGAAATCACATAACAGAACAGCATACTAAGTCTGAGTCCGTGTATGTAAAGTTACACACACAAATCTGTATGTGTCTTAGATAACTAAATGCCTAGAGCATTGTAGTCTTCTGAGAGGAGGGGCTTAAAGGTTGCAATCTGGTTGGAATGGGGGAATGGGCAAAGGATGAGGGTCCACTTTGAAGCCACATTTGCTAACCAACCATCAAGTTTTTGTAGTTGTTTGTTTTGTTTTTCTTAGAATGTACGTCCTTTGAGGACGGCAGGGAGAGGGAGCGATGGAGATTACAAACTCTGCCATCTGCTGAGTGGTGTTGACCAAAATATTAATAGTGATTATCTCTTGGAGGTGGGATTTGGAATGTTTTAATTTCTTCTTTGAATTTTTACTATTATTCAAACATTAAAAAAAATATTTTGTAACATTTGCTGTTAGGGGAGGCTCACAAGAGCTGATTTATTTCTTTGTTTTGCAGTATCTAATAGACTGAATTTCTGTGTCCTGCCTATCTAAGTCTGCAACCTGATTAACTTTCCTCTCGATCCTTGAAGAACTTCAGTCACTTTTCCAGGCACAGAGTATCTTGGTGGACACAAGCCCACGGGGAGTCCATACTCACAGTCTACCAGCATTATGCCCTAAGCCCGCAGCCCCCCACCATCAGAAGGAGGCTGTTCAAATCTCTTCCATCCAGGCTGACCATGGCCCTCTCAGCTTCCTCCACCACTGTTTCTTCAGATTTACCCCTTGGATTCTGATCCCACCACTGTGCCCCATCAGACATGGAAATCCTCACCATCAACTCTGCTGCTCACCTCAGCTCTGTGCTGATAACACCAACGTGGCATCTGACCTTCTTCTGTCTTTCATCTTTGACTTTGCTTCCTCCTGGCAGGTTCAAGTGACCCTACCATGCTGTTGTTTAGTCACTAAGCCATGTCTGACTCTTTTGCAATCTCATAGATGGTAGCCCACCAGGCTTCTTTGTCCGTGGGATTTTCCAGGCAAGAATACTGGAGTGGGTTGCCGTTTCCTCCTCCAGGGGATCTTCCTGACCCTGCTAGCTGTGACAATGCCCCAACCTATCTGATTCACAGTTCCAAAAACCTACTGAGCACCCATGTGCTCAGCCTGTGGTCGGGGCTTGTGAACACAGAAACCATGAGCATTAGTTCCCTATTCTTGAGGGGCATTCAGAGGATCAGACGTGACTAAGGGAAAGCTGCTATGATGGTAGCCGACACTGAAGGCTTGTTACTACTTGGTACAGCTCTGTGGGTTCTGTGTGTATCATCTTGCTTTACCCTCAGAATAACCCTATGAAGTAAGCACCATTATTACACCCATTTTAAAGAGGAGGAAACTGAGGCATAGAGGTAGTTTCCTCAAGGTCACAGAGACCTAAGGAGCAGATCATGTAATCCAACTTCAGAGGCATGAGTCTTAAAAACCATGCTCTATGAAAACAAAAGGTAGCCGGTTGCTGAGCAATAGACATTCATAAAAAGGGCTGCTGCACTATGCAAAACAGAATGGAAGTGCCTCAGAAAGCTAAAACGAGAATTACCATATGACCCAGCAGTCTCACTCCTGGGCATATACATGAACAAAACTATAACTCAAAAAGATACACGCACCCCAGTGCTCATAGCAACAGGATTCACAATAACCAAGAAACAACCTAAATGTCCATCGACAGACAAATGGATAAAGCAGATATGGTACATACACAATGGAATACGACTCAGCCACAACAAAAGAACAAAGCAGTGCCATCTGCAGCAACACGGATGCAACTGGAGAGCATCATACTAAGTGAAGTGAGTCAGAAAAGACAAATAACATGACATTACTTACACGTGAAATCTAGAATACAGCTCAAATGAGCTTATCTACAAAGCAGAAACAGACCCACAGACATAGAGGAGAGGTTTGTGGTTGCCAAGGGGAGAGAAGAGGGAGAGAGATGGACTGGGAATTTCAGATTGGTTCAGTTCAGTTCAGTTCAGTCGCTCAGTCGTGTCTGACTTTTTGCAACCCCGTGAATTGCAGCACACCAGGCCTCCCTGTCCATCACCAACTCCCGGAGTTCACCCAAACTCACGTCCATCAAGTCAGTGATGCCATCCGGCCATCTCATCCTCTGTCGTCCCCTTCTCCTCCTGCCCCCAATCCCTCCCAGCATCAAAGTCTTTTCCAGTGAGTCAACTCTTCACATGAGGTGGCCAACGTACTGGAGCTTCAGCTTTAACATCGTTCCTCCAAAGAACACCCAAGGCTGTTCTCCTTTAAAATGGACCGGTTGGCTCTTCTTGCAGTCCGAGGGACTCTCAAGAGTCTTCTCCAACACCACAGTTCAAAAGCATCAATTCCTCAGCACTCAGCTTCCTTCACAGTCTAACTCTTACATCCATACATGACCACTGGAAAAACCATAGCCTTGACTAGACGGACTTTTGTTGGCAAAGTAATGTCTTTGCTTTTCAATACGCTATCTAGGTTGGTCATAACTTTCCTTCCAAGGAATAAGTGTCTTTTAATTTCATGGCTGCAATCACCATCTGCAGTGATTTTGGAGCCCAAAAAATAAAGTCTGACACTGTTTCCACTGTTTCCCCATCTATTTGCCATGAAGTGATGGGACCAGATACCATGATCTTCATTTTCTGAATGTTGAGCTTTAAGCCAACTTTTTCACTCTCCTCTTTCACTTTCATCAAGAGGCTTTTTAGTTCCTCTTCACTTTCTGCCATAAGGGTGGTGTCATCTGCATATCTGAGGTTATTGATATTTCTCCCAGCAATCTTGATTCCAGCTTGTGCTTCTTCCAGCCCAGTGTTTCTCATGATGTACTCTGCAGATAAGTTAAATAAGCAGGGTGACAATATACAGCCTTGACGGACTCCTTTTCCTATTTGGAACCAGTCTGTTGTTCCATGTCTAGTTCTAACTGTTGCTTCCTGACCTGCATATAGGTTTCTCAAGAGGCAGGTCAGGTGGTCTGGTATTCCCATCTCTTTCAGAATTTTCCACAGTTTATTGTGATCCACAAAGTCAAAGGCTTTGGCATAGTCAATAAAGCAGAAATAGATGTTTTTTTCTGGAACTCTCTTGCTTTTTTGATGAGCTAGCGGATGTTGGCAATTTGATCTCTGGTTCCTCTGCCTTTTCTAAAACCAGCTTGAACATCTGGAAGTTCACAATTCACGTATTGCTGAAGCCTAACTTGGAGAATTTTGAGCATTACTTTCCTGGCGTGTGAGATGAGTGCAATTGTGCGGTAGTTTGAGCATTTCTTTGGCATTGCCTTTCTTTGGGATTGGAATGAAAACTGATATTTTCCAGTCCTGTGGCCACTGTTGAGTTTTCCAAATGTGCTGGCATATTGCATGCAGCACTTTCACAGCATCATCTTTCAGGATTTGAAATAGCTCCACTGGAATTCCATAACCTCCACTAGCTTTGTTCATAGTGATGTTTTCTAAGGCCCACTTGACTTCACATTCCAGGATGTCTGGCTCTAGGTCAGTGATCACACCATTGTGATTATCTTGGTTGTGAAGATCTTTTTTGTACAGTTCTTCTGTATATTCTTGCCACCTCTTCTCAATATCTTCTGCTTCTGTTAGGTCCATACCATTTCTATCCTTTATCAAGCCCATCTTTGCATGAAATTTTCCCTTGGTATCTCTAATTTTCTTGAAGAGATCTCTAGTCTTCCCCATTCTGTTGTTTTCCTCTATTTCTTTGCATTGATCGCTGAGGAAGGCTTTCTTATCTCTTCTTGCTATTCTTTGGAACCCTGCATTCAGATGATTGTATCTTTCTTTTTCTCCTTTGCTTTTTGCTTCTCTTCTTTTCACAGCTATTTGTAAGGCCTCCTCAGACAGCCATTTTGCTTTTTTGCATTTCTTTTCCCTGGGGATGGTCTTGATCCCTGTCTCCTGTACAATGTCACCAACCTCAGTCCATAGTTCATCAGGCACTCTATCTATCAGATCTAGTCCCTTAAATCTATTTCTTACTTCCACTGTATACTCATAAGGGATTTGATTTAGGTCATACCTGAATGGTCTAGTGGTTTTCCCTACTTTCTTCAATTTAAGTCTGAATTTGGCAATAAGGAGCTCATGATCTGAACCACAGACAGCTCCTGGTCTTGTTTTTGCTGACTATACAGAGCTTCTCCATCTTTGGCTGCAAAGAATATAATCAATCTGATTTCGGTGTTGACCATCTGGTGATGTTCATGTGTAGAGTCTTCTCTTGTGTTGTTGGAAGAGGGTGTTTGCTGTGACCAGTGTGTTCTCTTGGCAAAACTCTATTAGCCTTTGCCCTGCTTCATTCCATATTCAAAGGCCAAATTTGCCTGTTACTCCAGGTGTTTCTTGACTTCCTACCTTTGCATTCCAGTCCCCTATAATGAAAAGGACATCTTTTTTGGGTGTTAGTTCTAAAAGATCTTGTAGGTCTTCATAGAACCATTCAACTTCAGCTTCTTCAGCATTACTGGTTGGGGCACAGGCTTGGATTACTGTGATATTGAATGGTTTGCCTCAGAAACGAACAGAGATCATTGTTTCGTTTTTGAGATTGCATCCAAGTACTGCATTTTGGACTCTTTTGTTGACCATGATGGCTACTCCACTTCTTCTAAGGGATTCCTGCCCGCAGTAGTAGATATAATGGTCATCTGAGTTAAATTCACCCATTCCAGTTGGGTTGGTAGATGCCTACTATTACCTTTAGAATGGATAAACAACAGGCTCCTACTGTAGCACAGGGAAGTATATCCAATCTCCTGGAATAAACCATAAATGAAAAGGAAATTTTAAAAAAGAATGCACAGATGTGTAAAACTGAGTCACTTGCTGTACAGCAGAGATTGGCACAACACTATAAATCAACAATCAGATCAGATCAGTTCAGATCAGTCGCTCAGTCGTGTCCGACTCTTTGTGACCCCATGAATCACAGCATGCCAGGCCTCCCTATCCCTCACCAACTCCTGGAGTTCACCCAGACTCACGTCCATTGAGTCAGTGATGCCATCCAGCCATCTCATCCTCTGTCGTCCCCTTCTCCTCCTGCCCCCAATCCCTCCCAGCATCAGAGTCAACAATACTTCACTTAAAAAAATAAAGTATATGGGAGACCTAAAAAATGAAAAGGGCTGTGGGAGTTCAGTAAAAATGAGTCATGAATTCTTCTGCTTTCAGACTCTTGGCTGGCATGAGACTGACATGCAACCAGCTTCCTCTTTGCTGCTCACGTAACCACATGTCTGCTTTTATCTCTGCCCAGGTGTGACACCTCACCTATGACTTACACTCCAAGTCTTTCTGAGTGACTGATATCTGCAGGGCTGACCTGCAGCTCTGTGTCCACCTGAACTGGGCTGGCAGGCCCGGACCCTGTTCCATGTCATCTCAGATCCAGCGGGCCAAGTGCCCTCCCCGCCATCTCCAGGGCACAGAGACACAGATGGCCCAGAGTTCTCCCATCTGGGGTCTCACCTTCTTCCCAACGCTCCTTGAGCCCTCCAGTGCGGGCTCCAGTGGGGGAAGGACTGATGAACGTCCCTCCATGGCCATTCTACTTCTACAAGTAGGCCACGTTTTCTGTAATGACAGTGCTCCAGAAAAGTTTTGTTCAAACAAAATATTTGTACATTGAATCCCATTTAGAATATATTAGAATCATCAGCTACAATGCAAAAATCAGACACAGTGGCACTAACTAGCATTAAGTATATACAAAGTGCCAGGTACTTTGCTTGTAATCCTTAGAGCACCCCAGCAAGGAGGCACTACTTGCATTACTGTTGTTGTCCAGTCACCCAGTCACGTCCAACTCTTTGCAACCCTGTGGACTGCACCCCTAGCACGCTCGGCCTCCCTGTCCCTCACCATCTCCCAAAGTTTGCCCAAGTTTATGTTCACTGCAACAGTGATGCCACCCAGCCCTCTCAGCCTCTGACGCTTTTTTCTCCTTTTGCCCTCAATCTTTTTCCATTATTGGAGAAGGCAATGGCACCCACTGCAGTACTCTTGCCTGGGAAATCCCATGGACGGAGGAGCCTGGTAGGCTACAGTCCATGGGGTTGCATAGAGCTGGACACGACTGAGTGACTTCTCTTTCACCTTTTCCATTATACCCAAATGAAAACACCAGGTCCAGAGAAGTTAGCTGACTTACCCAAGGTCACACAGCTAATGAGCGGCAGAGCCACCACTCTTGGCCAACACGCAGTCTAAACCGTCTAAACTGAGTCTAAACTCAGCGAATTCTTAGGCAAACAGTCTCTCGGGGGTGCAAGCTTCCTAAGTTCCAAGTTGTGTATTGTCACAAGAGGACAAACCTGACTTTCCTGATCATCTTCAGCCACCAGGCTGACGTGAAAGGAAACATGAGTCATGCTGGATAGTTCCAGGGG
The DNA here is from genome assembly GCF_055505025.1 of Bos grunniens. Taxonomy (NCBI): domain Eukaryota; kingdom Metazoa; phylum Chordata; class Mammalia; order Artiodactyla; family Bovidae; genus Bos; species Bos grunniens. The sequence goes on from NC_141179.1 coordinate 27,344,973, forward strand.
AGACATAAAAGAAATTTCTCCCCAGCATCCCCCAGAAGGGGAAGCTCTAGAGCTCCTCTATCTCCACCCTATCTTGTGTGTGCACACACACACACACATATACACATGCACACATATACACATGCACACACAAGCACATATGTACCTATGTATCTTCCTGGTCCAGCCCATAAATCTCTCCTTTGACCAGACAGCTGCCTGGGTACACCCAGGGCAGAGTCACTAAGGAGCCAGGGCCATCAAGAGCGAGGGAGCTGAATAAAAGCAGCTCATGCTATACCTATGATATGCAGCTTTGGTTGTAATAAACACTGCAGCTGAGTATTCCCGTGGGGATTCCCTAATGGCGAAGATGGATACACTCCAGAGCAACCCCAGGGGTTTTACACGCAGCTCTGACTAAACTCCCTATAAAATCAATCCCTCCTTTTCACCACTTGTGACAGGGTGTTCTAATATTAATCCACTCTCCTTGTCAGTCAGCTCCCCCAACAAAGGCTTTAATGATCTTTAACCAGGCACAATCAACGCTACACACTCCAGCAGAGACTTCCTGGACCCAGGCAGCTCCCCCACCCCCAACAACAACTGGCTGGAAGTTCCCAGGGGGACAAAGGCGATCCCCTCAGCCCCCCTGAACCACCTTCTCTCTCCCCGCAGGATGGACTGTACAGGAGGGCAGCACCCCCATGAGGACAGGGGCGGCAGGCTGCTCGGCGGGTGGGGGGTGCAGGCCCGGCCCCTGCAGTCTTCCCCACAGGCTGCCTATGGTCCTGAGACGCTGATTGCTCCGGCCGCACTGGCTCTGCAAGTCTGCCTCTAACGCTGTCATCAAGGGCATCTCCTCCGGATTTCTGACAGCTCCCATCTCTCTAGGGGAAGCGGGGCCTGGGTGGAGGACCCTAGCAGCTGGAGAAGGAGCACGGGAGCGTGTGGTTTGCCCTCTGTTCCTGATCCCCCCACTACCCCCAACCTGGCCTGCCCAGACCTGGCACCCTCCCCTTCCTCCCCGACCCCGCGCTTTCTCCCTCCTCCTTGTTTCCCTGGACCCTCCATGCTCCTCATGGCCCCCCAGAGGAGAGTGGCAGGAATAAAGGCAGACGGGGGCAGGGTGCAGACACACTGTAGCAGAGCCGGAGGCCCCCGGGCTGAGGGAATACACCTTCTGGGTAGACCAGGAGGGTCTCCCCCCACAAAGGCCTTAGTCGTTCTCGTATAAATCTGTCTCTGCCTCTTCAAGGCTGCACAGTGTTTATCGGAGCCACGCAGGAGCCCTGCACCAGCTCTGGGGCAGCTCTGAGGACTTGTGGCGCACATACAGGCCTGTCAGGGAGGCAGCTGGGCAAGCTGTCTGGCAGCCTCGCTGAAACCTCCCATCAAGTCCCTTGGGCGACGTCAGAGTCCCTCGGGCAAGTCGGAGCCTGGAGTTTGGCCTCTGAATTCAGGAAACAAACTGGCCTGAGCTGCTTAATGCAGCCTCCCTCCTGTTCCGGCCCATAAGGAGGGGTTCTTCCCTGCCTGGTGATGTTTGGCTTCTCTGTGGCCCTGAGGACCCCCGAGAGCTGCGTGAAGTTTAGGGGAGCAGAGAGATGCCTTCACTGTTTTCTCATTAGAATTTAGTTTACTTTGCTCACATTACCAGTATATTGGTACAAGGTGTGTGTGTGTGCTCAGTCGCTTCAGTCGTGTCTGACTCTCTGCAACCCCATGGATTGTAGCCTGCCAGGCTCCTCTGTCCATGGAATTCTCCAGGCACAATATATTGTACTTAACTTGAGAAAAATGGGACGATATTAAAAAACAGAAGAGGAGGCCGTGAACTCCAGCAAGCACTGCTAGCATCTGAATGCATTGCCTCCCAAAAGTTTTATTTTCTTACAGTTGTTGAATTCGGGTTTGCCCTTGGACTTGCACCAGAGACCCGCCTGTGTTGTTCTGCCTGTGGGAACCCACCTCCCGCCCCCACCCTGGTCCTGTATTGAGGAGGGGAGCTTGTGATTCTTGCTCATGATTTATTGGGTGATCAGGGGCCCCTTCATTAATGCTGTGCCTTCGAGTCCTCAATTATAAAAAAGGAGATAATAATAGCATTGCCCTCACAGGGTAGTCATAAGGATTAAATGTTTTTGTATATGCAAAGTACTTAGAATATGTATCTAGCATAAATGTGAAATATATGTGGTAGTAGCATCACCAATAGGATTGTTATTATTATAACTACTGCTGCTATTTGCACTACCTTCCCTGTGAAGAGTGGGGAGTAGGGACCAGCATCCCCTTTTCCCAGTAACTGTGGCTTCCATACGGGAAGTCCAAGCACCCAGATATGTAACAGGTAGGCAGGTAGCCTGAGAGAACATCAATCGGGGAGGACAGAAAGCAAAACATCACTGGTCCAGGACTCTGCCTCTCCTGGGGTGACAGGGAGGGGTATGGCTACCACGCCTCATGTGAGATCTTCTTGCTTGCACAGCTCTATGCTGGTACCTAAGTGACCAGCAGGCCTCCTTTCCCACCCTCACTCAGCGCAGATTGTTAATCCAGCATTTCTCTCCTCTCCAGCGAGCCCAGCCCAAGCTGTGGACTATTTCTTACCCCCACAGTCCAGTGGGCTCCTCCCATACACCAGGGCTGGCTTTCCAAAGGATGCCTACTTTCCAGTCCTCCTATAGACCTGAAAGGTTTCAGACTTGGGCCATGAGAATAGAAGAACATCCCTGGAAAGAACCCTTGTTGCTGCTGTTGCTGGTTAGTCACGAAGTCATGTCTGACTCTTTGTGACCCCATGGACTAGCCTACCAGGCTCCTCTGTCCATGGAATTCTCCAGGCAAGAATACTGGAGTGGGGTTGCCATTTCCTTCTCCAGGGGATCTTCCAGACCCAGGGATCAAACTCATGTCTCTTATTTTGCAGGCAGATTCTTTACCACTGAGACGCTAGGGAGGCCCCTCAAATAATAGCTCATGACGATAACAGTTCAGATTTGTTCAGCATTTACTGCGTGTCAAGTGACAGTCGCTCAGTTGTGTCTGACTGTTTGAGACCCCATGGCCTGCAGCCCACCAGGCTCTTCTGTCCATGGAATTCTCCGGGCAAGAATACTGGAGTGGGTTGCCATTACCTTCTCCAGGGGTTCTTTCTGACCCGGGCATTGAACCTGGGTCTCCTGCATTGCAGGCAGATCCTTTACCATTGAGCCATACTGTGTGTCAAGCCCTTTGCTAAATAATTTACATGTATTATCTCATTTAATCCTCACAACAAGACATAAGCTAGGAACCATCTTTATCTCCATTTTATAGCTGAAGCCTCAGCTTGGAGAGCTTGAGTCGTCTGCCCAGGATTGACGCCCAAAAGCCACCGAGGGGACTTAACCTGACTATGGAGAGACTGCTGTTCATTCTGGGGAAACGCTACTATGAACTTTTAAGTTTCCTACATCTATTCTAAGGGGAAGCCCGATGCTATTGTTAATTGGAATGAATGAAGAGTCGGTTTTGATCGTGTAAGGTCTATGTGTGTATATACACACACAAATGGAACCCAGAAAGTAAATCACTTTGCATGGCCACATGGTTAGAAAGCCATGGAGCCTGAAGCAGGACCCCAAACACCCCGATCTCGTGTTCTTTCTGGCCTATGCTGTTCATCTTTTGTCCCTTCTAGAGAGACGCTGGCCCCGGGCAGACACCAAGCCCCACACTCCGGTGTTCCCTGCACTGTACCCAGCACAGCCAGTGCACACAGTGGGTCCTCACTCAATCTCTGGGAGTGAATGGATGTGAACTTTCTGCAGGAGAGTTGGCAGCACACACTGAACGGTTCCCCCCAACCTTCTCCTGATAGCTGGTTGTGGGTCATTCATTTGTGAATGGAAACAAGCTTGTGCAGAAGCTGTCGACACTGTGGGCCGAGGCCCAGCCTGGCGCCTCAACTCTGAAAATCTGAGTGTCCCTGGACCCTGTTCTTTCTCTGCCTTCTCCACCAAGCCCACTCACTCCTTTTTCTTCTTTCCCTCCCTGTCCTCCCCCTAAAAGCACAGAACATTCCTGGTCCAAGTCAGTGTCCCTGGAGAAGCGAACGTTGTCTGAAAGAATCCGAGAGAGTCTGATCTTTTTTTTTTTTTGCAGTGTTGATGCCTGATTTCCTCTGGCCACTGCCTAATTTCTCTCATTCCCAGGTCGGTGACTTCTTGCCTGCTGCCTGACAGAGGATGTCCCTACGACCCTGGACTATAGGCAGGCGGCCTGAGCAAGACTTCCAGCAGAGCATGTCTGGGTGATGGTAACCATGCATTTTTTATTGAGTAAGAGAGTTAATGGGCATGCAAAACATACACAACTTGTCAGCCTGTTAGCTGCTGCGATTGCCACGGCCGCTCTCCTGCCTCGGGCTCAACTAAATTGCTCATCGCCTTGCTCTTTTCTGCCCTCTCCCTCTCCTTGTTTTTTTTTTTTTTTCCCCCAAAGTCTCTCTCTCTCCCCAACCTGTACCTCCTTCCTTCCCCGAACTGCTGAAGAATCCCATTTTTATTTATTTATTTTTAATCACTTTCAAATTGGGCAACCAATTTGAGAGAAGACTTAACCTTGGAGGCTCGGCTGCCCCTACCAGGCAATGCTCTGTCTTCAGTTTCTGCCCAGGAAGCCCAGAGTGAGCTTCCACCCACGGAGGAGGTAGCTAGTCCAGAGCACTTGCCAGATGCAGGGCATGGATGCCCGCGTGGACATGCCTCCAGTTGTGCACACATGATCAGTTGCCCTCATTGCCACACCACTCCTGCTGCTGGTGCCACCCTCGGCAGCCTGGGTCCTCCACCTGCCCAGACCCCCAAAACCCCACTCTGCATGCACACACACTCAGCCATCCACATCCTCATGTTCAGACCCCAATAGCTTCAAGAAATTCCAAATCCCACACGGGTGCTCCTGTGTATATACATATACACTTGAAAGAGCCCACAGCTGAGTGCTACAATATAGCCCCCTCTCTGCATCCCTCCCTGAGGGGCAATCTCAAGCCTGGACACATGCTTCTCTCTCTCTCACACATACGTGCATGGTCTCAACTGCACATGTCTTCAGGTGCACCCCCAAGTCCACACATGGATTCACTGCCTTCAGACACTCCATCGAAAGGCCATTATTCATGTGCATCCCCACGCATGTGCACTTCCAGAACTGATGAGAACAGCCACATTCCCATAGGTGCCCTCACAATTGTATTTCTGCACACAGTGCCCCCCAACATTTATATACTCTACCGTTAGCTGAAGCTGCCTGCACACTTTCAACACGTTTGCACCTCTAATAGTCACATCTGCATGCTCACCCACCAGATACACTCAGCGTCAACAACCCACACCTGCAGTGTGCTTGCCTACATACACACACAGCGGGCAGGTCGTGTCTGCATGTACACCCCACTCCATACCCCCTGGTATGTCTTCAAACGCTCATGTCTGTTGCATACACATATAAACCAACACTCCCACCAGCCTATATGCAAATGGCCCTTTAATGTATATTTCAGGTATATTTGTACACACTTCATGTACACACATACACATCAAACCCCATTCTGTCTACTTATAACTCATGCACATAAACTCTTAATCCCTATTTGTATGTATGTTCCATATAAACATCCCACAGTGTTCCCACCATATATACCTAGAGAAGACCCCAGTTCTGCCCATGTTCATACTCCAACTCCCTGTCTGCATGCACATCTCAAATGTATACCCCCAAATGCCCTGTTTTACCCATAGTAGTAGTAGTGTTAGTCGCTCAGTCGTGTCTGACACTTTGCAACCCCACTGTAGCTGGGCTGCACCCCACTGGACTGTAGCTCACCAGGCTCCTCTGCCCGTGGAATTCTCCAGGCAAGAATACTGGAGTGGGTTGCCATTCCCTTCTCCAGGGGATCTTCCTGACCCAGGAATCAAACCCGGGTCTCCTGCATTGCAGGCAGATTCTTTTCCCATGCATGCAGGTATCTCCTGCAATGATTCTATATCTGCTTACATAGACCCTAGTCCAAGGACATACACCCAAACTCGCCATTTCCACTTGCAAAGGCAGCCGTGTACAGTCCCTTCTAACACCCATTAACAGCTGTATCAGAAGCTCACCATCAATTCAATTGACTTTAAACTAAACAATCAAGCCCATATGAAAATGCAGATTCAGAAGAACCGTGGTCTTTACCTTCAGGAGCTTCCTGTTTAGGAAGAGATAGGGACAAGAAAGCAGCCAGTTAGTCTAGCCACAGAAGTAAGTGCACACAGGAGCATACACTCTCAGCAGCTCCACATTTACAGGAAAATTTTACCTGTTCATCTCAGATGCACAAATGTATGCGTGTATGCTTAGTCACTTCAGTTGTGTCCAACTCTTGTGAACTGTATAGCCCACCAGGCTCCTCTGGCCATGGGATTCTCCAGGCAAGAATACTAGAGTGGGTAGCCATTCCCTTCTCCAATGGATCTTCCTGACCCAGGGATTGAACCTGAGTCTTCTGCATCATAGGTGGATTTTTTTTTTTTTTTGCCATCAAACCACATCTTCAACTCATCCCACAGATATTGATGGGTGCCTGCTATCTGCTGACACTATGCTGAGCACGGGGTTACAGCAGAGAGTGGAACATGGCTCCTATCCTCCTGAAGTAACCAGTCTACTGGAAGACATTAAACTGCAGCCTACACACCAACTCCATTGTGAGAATTGTGATAAATATTGACAAGGGAAAACAGGGATCGTTGAAGCCAGGAAAAAGAAACTTAGAGGTACTTTGACAGATGAACTCAAATATGTGAAGGAAGGACAAGGAAGAGGGGCTGGACAAGCCCTCTGGATGTTCAAGGTGGGACCTGGGACCAGGACAACACAGTGAAAACAGGAAGATGTGTGGGAAGAGGAGCTTTGTGTGCTCCACAATGGGCCCTGCACACAGGAGGTCGTGTATTACATTAATATAGTGATGGACAAGAGGGATAGAGACTCACCATGGCTTCTCAAGATGGCACCATGCTAAGCTTTCCCAGTGTTCCCCCCTCCTTCCCAGCATCCTCTGTTCCGCAGTGGCAGGAGTAAGGGACAGCCTCCCCTAACCTGGCCATTGAGCAGACCCTGAACAGTTCCATTCACAGGGGGCTGTGAGGGTGTCCACCACTCCTCTGGTCATTACAAGTTCATACATTAAACACTATTGGCCCTAAAAGTAAGTTTCCATATCAGCTAGCTTCTAGGAAGACCTTCAGAACCTCTGCCTCCCCTTCCCACACTGGACTCCAACCTTACTTCACTTGCTGTCTCCTCCCAAGATCCAGACTTTGAGGCTTCCAGCCCCTCAGGTAGGATCCACAGATTCACATCTGAATCCATCTTGCAGAGGGTTCAAAGGAGAATGCCAAAGTTCAACATCATCCTTAATCCAGGACTCCTTGTTCACTCCATCCCACCTGGCTCTGCTCCCCACTCTGGACACGGAGGACAGAGAGGAGGTCAAGAGGGAAGCAAAGCTGGCAGCAAGAAGGAAGGCAGGATCAGGAGTGGGGGAAAAAAAGACGGAAGCAAAATGCAAGAGAAAACACAAGGGCGAGTGGGGAGAGCCTTAGGAACCTTGTGTTTAAATGGTCTGGTAATTAAATGAAAAGTGTTCGGTAGGGAAGCCCACCTTTCAAAGTCCCCGCTGGTGGTGGAGCATATAAAACCTGAATAGCAAATATTTACTCAGAATTAACATGGAGCAGATCTCATCAGGCAACCTTGGGGCTGTTTCTGAAGTCTTACCTTAATGTCTTGTGTGGCATGGGGGCCCAGGCAGGCACTAGACCTGGCGTAATACGCTAAACAAATCTAATGGTGTGCTTTATTTCCCCCCACAGCAGAACTCTTAATTATGTATCTTGCAAATGCACAGAGAAAATGGATTAGCCACGGCAGCTGTTACCTGCTGGAGAGGCACCCTCCCCAGAAGCCTTTGCAAGGAGATGGTGGGCCAGCCCCACAGGCTGCACCAGGCAGCTGGCAGGGGTCTGGGGAGCACACAGGTGAGAGGTTGATGAGGATCTGAATCTTCAGCCAGGGACTGTCTGCCCCTTGGCATCCTGATGGGAGAGGTGGGGCATGAGTAAGGCGCTGAATGACAGGGGCCCAGCCCAATCTTTTGGCTGTGTGGGATTAAGCAGGCTCTTGGAAAGGCTTCTCTGCTAAGGCCATTTTTCCTTTCCATCCACCCAGAGCTAAATGACCATTGGTGGTCGGTAGGGTGACTCACTACTGTCCCCTTAGTTCCTCCTAGTAAATTGCAGGGGCCGGTCTGCCAGTTTCCTTGGCACGTATCAGGGTCTATGAGAAAAACTGGAACCCAGAACGAGTTCCACGGAGGAAACGACGTCAGGAAAGTTCAGCTTTGATTAGGGAAAGCGGGCCAACAGAGAAAAATAGAAGGTGATATAGGATGCTAGGTATAAGGCAGAAACCCTTAACAGTCTGGGGACCGTGTGACAGAGAAATATTCTGCAAATGGGCAGAACACCAACATAAGCTGGACACTGGTTAGAGACAGAGGCCCACTGAGACCACCTGGCTGCTGAACCCAATGGGTCAGAGATGCTAGTTTGTGTGTATCTTTTTTTTAATTAATTTTCAGTTAGAGTTGCTTTATAATGTGTTAGTTTCTACTGTACAGCAAAGTGAATTGTGTGTGCGTGTGCATGAGTGCTAAGTTGCTTCAGTCATGTCTCACTTTTTGTGACCCCATGGGCTGTAGCCCAACAGGCTCCTCTGTCCATGGGGTTCTCCAGGCAAGAGTAGTGGAGTGGGGTGCCATTTTCCCCCTCCAGGGGATCTTTCCCACCCAGGGATCAAACCCACATCTCTTACACCTCCTGCATTGGCAGGCGGGTCCTTTACCACTAGCACCACCTGGGAAGCTGCACATACAAATATATGTCCTTGTGCGTGTGTTTTGAGGACTCTCTGCCTTGGACATAAAGGTCTTTCTCTGTGATGGCTTTGCACTGTAATCTTGAGAAGCAGGATATCAAACAGACTAACTATAGGGGGATTTAGTCCTGCATTTGCGTCCCATTCTAACACTCATTAACAACTCTTACATGTAACCTTTCTGGGCATAATTTCCCCTTCTGGTTTGTGTGAAAAACCAGCATGCTGTCTTAAACTTATCAATAATATTATCTGAATCAGAATGTGTTGGATAGCCGTTTCATCTGTAGTGGATTTTTCCTAGGGTTGAAGGAGGAGTATTCATTGAAATTTGTGAAGCTGTTTTGTGAATCGGAAAGGGCAAGAACCACATTTATTGAGCACTTACTGTGCGCCGAGCACTGCTCCCTCAGTCCTCACAGAAATCCTGAGAATGGGTCCTATTAGAGTCCTGATTATTCAGATGAGGACATTAAGGCACAGAGAGATGGCCATACACATACTCCCTAAGTTTGCACAGCTAATAAAGCGTGGAGCCAGGATTTAAACCCTGATGTTTTCATTCTGTCTACTCTGGAAGTATTCATCAGTGATGGCCATGTTGTAAGACAGTTCTCCAGAACTGGCTGGGCTCAGCGGAAAACAGGAGGGAGCTGGACCCTGCGCCACCACCCAGCATCATAGGAAATTGAAGACTAAGGTGAAGCACTGGGGTCCGGTCACATAAGCACAAAATGAAGGGCACAGAACGAATTCAAAACACAGAATAAGGCTACAGTGTGTGCTAGGAGTCTGGCCTGAAGAGGATATGGCAAAAACAAGCCTTGGGAGCAAGGCAGTACCGCTTCATACACTTTCCAGATGTCACTACACAGTGTCTCTCCAGCATCTATCCCATTCCATTCAGCGAGACACGTGGGGGATAAGAGGACTGAGAGGCATGATCCCTGCCCTGTGTAGCTCAGAGTCTACCAAGGAAAGCTGACCTTACCCAAGCAATCGCAAGCATGATGAGTTTAAAACAGAAAGAGTTTGGGGTGTACCTTAGCTTGAGTACTGCTAACTGCTAAAACAAGTAGACCCCCAAGTGTATAAGAACAGTACGCCTCACTCAGGTGACAGGAAAATGAATGCTCCTGGTTGACAGGCAAACAGCACCTCCACCATCTCAACACATATCCTCCAAGGCCTCCCTGGGGTCACCATCATCACCGATGGTGAAGAGCAAAAGGGCAAGAAAGAATGTTGGGATGGTTTCCATGGGCCAGGTTGGGAGGAACACAGGTCACTCCCACTTACATTCTAGTGATGGCATCTCAGCCCCTCATCACACATAGCGCCCAGGAAAGAGCGAGGTGCCCAGGAGGCCTTGGGCTTAGTGAAGAGCTAGCTGATGGCCACAGTGGGCCACAGAGGACCTTTGCCCACCCCTGCCCTCTGCTTGCAATGCTTCCTCTGACTTGGCTTCCCCTCTGTCTACTCAGCAAGCTCTGTGAACAATGGCATATAATATTCAGTTGTAATATTTCCTTCTCTTCTTGTACCTATAATCCTCCTCTGTTCCCAAAAGCCCTGTAAAAAATTGTCACTCAGAACACGTCTTTACACTCATGGTGTCTCGGGAAGAGAAGAGGACTTTGATCACGTGTGCACGAATCTGGACCAGCAGCAAATAATAGCAGAAAGCAAGACATCAAGAAGGGATCCAGAACCGAGTCAGGGACAGGAATTCAGAACCACAGTAGCCAGCAGAACACGAGGGCCCCCTGAGCATCCTCAAATTACTGGGGAGAGTGACTCTTTAGAGGGGTGTGGGATGGAAACTCAGATCCTTTTATTTCAAAATTAAGAAAAAGGTGAGGGGCTATTCATAAAGATCGAGAGGAAACCTGGGCGAACTAATGAACAGAACATGAAGTGTTTCACAAATGTTCTCAGATCAAAGACTAACAGACACTAGTTACTCCTATGTACCAGCTACTCCGCTTCACAACAACCAAGTTAGATAAGGATTGTTGTTCTTTAGTCGCTCAGTCATGTCCGACTCTTTGTGACCCCACGGACTGTAGCCCAGCAACCTCATCTGTCCGTGGGATTTTCCAGGCAAGAATATTGGAGTGGGCTGCACGTCCTTCTACAGGGGATCTTCCCAACCCAGGAGTCAAACCTGCGTCTCCTACATTGGCAGGCAGACCCTTTACCACTGAGCCACCAGGGGAGCCCCTAGATAGGGATTGTTATGCCCAAATGACAGATGAGAAAATCATCTCAGAGAAAGTCTCGACCCATAAATAGGGGAACTGGATTCAAATTCAGACACTTTTTAAAAAATTTTTATCAAAGTATAGTTGATTTCCAGTGTCATGTTAATTTCTGCTGTACAGCAAAATGATTCTGTTATACATATACATATATTCTTTTTCATATTCTTTTCCATTAAGGTTCACCACAGGATATTGAATATAGTTCCCTATGCTGTACAGTAGGACCTTGTAGTTTATCCATTCTATATATAATAGTTTGCATCGGCTAATCCCAAACTCCCAACCCACCCCCTCCCCCAACCCACCCCCTTGGCAACCACAAGTCTGTTCTGTCTGCCAGACGTGTTTTTAAGTGCTGTACTCTACTGCCTCCTGCCTGAAGGGAAGAGTAGAAGAAGAGCCAGAGGACAGATGTTAGGAGGAGCTTGGGATGGAGGTAGGCAAGCAGGAGATGCTGTTGTAAAGAGGAAGCAAAGGCCGGTCCACCTAGAGAGATGAGGGCAGGCCAAGGAGGGCGGAGGGCCACAGACACATGTGGAGGGAAGGCTGGTGATGTCCGCCAGCCTCCCCGAAGGATGGAGGGAAGAGTCTCTCACCCAGACAGTGGTGGCTGTTCCTCCCTGCCGGGGCAGAAGGAAAAGAGCTCTTGGCAATGCTTGACTTGCTAAGCCTCAGGGGAGAAAAACCAGGGAGCTGGTGAGAGCAGCTCCCTGAGGTGCCTCAGGCGGGACGCAGTGCTTTCCAGCAGGGAGTAAAATCAGGAGGAAGCGAATCAAGGCCAGATGGAGTTAGTGTTCCAGCAAGTGCATGTGGTTTTAGAAATGAAGGAGAAATGTGGATTGAGGCCAAATCCAGTCCTTGGGCTCCCAGCAACCTGCCGTCTCTCGGGAATCACACAGACAGGATGTTGCAGCTGGGAAGTCTCTTAGAGATCACCCTGCCCGGCTGCTCCTTCTACAATGCTGGAAACTGACACCTGGGGATAGGAGCAGGTGAGTGAAAGGGTCTTGTCCCAGGTCCCCCTCCACCATCACGGCCAGTGCTGAGAAGTTGTGTAAGTGGCAGACATAGGAAGGGCCCCCCTCCTGCTCCCTTCCTCTGCACCAATCCTGTGAGGCACACTAGCTAAGGGGGGTTCCCTGATGGCTCAGACACGAAAGAATCCGCCTGCAATGCAGAAGGCGTGGGTTCGACTCCTGGGTTGGGAAGATCCCCTGGAGAAGGAAATGGCTACCCACTCCAGTATTCTTGCCCGGAGAGTCCCATGGACAGGGGAGCCTCGTGGGCTACAGTCTGTGAGGTCACAGAGTCAGACATGACTGAGCAATTAACACACACAGTAGCTTGCAGGCACGGTGGGCTGCTGAGGTACAGGTGTTTCATGCAAACTTCCCTCCATCCCTCTCCCTGCCCACTGCCTCCATAGATGGTCCCCCATCCAGGGCCTCACATGTTTCAGTAGCCATGTGACCTTGTAAAGACACTCTGCCTCTCTCTCTAACTCAATTTCTTCACCAATAACACGACACAGTAGGACAAGAAAATCCTTAAATCCCAATGCTTTTCATGATAAGGTTTTCAACCATCGGCCAAACCTTCTGTCTGTGCCTTCAAGGTCTCTGATGTCAGGATAAAGGCTCAGATTGGAAGAAGTCAACCAAGATTGTCACAGGGAATGAGCAGAACCTCTCAACACTGGGGGAGCCCAGGGCAACAGAAGCCAACAAGCATTAGGTCTAAATATTTTAAAAGTACAAATAAACTGTTTGATAAAACATGCTTACCCAACTACCTGAACTACACCTTCATGGTTCAGTTCAGTTCAGTTCAGTCACTCAGTCGTGTCTGACTCTTTGCGACCCCATGAATCGCAGCTCGCCAGGACTCCCTATTCATCACCAACTCCCGGAGTTCAATCAAACTCATGTCCATTGAGTCAGTGATACCATCCAATCATCTCATCCTCTGTTGTCCCCTTCTCCTCCTGCCCCCAATCCCTCCCAGCATCAGAGTCTTTTCCAATGAGTCAACTCTTCACATCAGGTGGCCAAAGTATTGGAATTTCAGCTTTAGCATCAGTCCTTCCAAAGAAATCCCAGGGCTGATCTCCTTCAGAATGGACTGGTTGGATCTCCTTGCAGTCCAAGGGACTCTCAGGAGTCTTCTCCAACACCACAGTTCAAAAGCATCAATTCTTCGGCGCTCAGCTTTCTTCACAGTCCAACTCTCATATCTATACATGACCACTGGAAAAACCATAGCCTTGACTAGAAGGACCTTTGTTGGCAAAGTAATGTCTCTGCTTTTGAACATGCTATCTAGGTTGGTCATAACTTTCCTTCCAAGGAGTAAGTGTCTTTTAATTTCATGGCTGCAATCACCATCTGCAGTGATTTTGGAGCCCTCCAAAATAAAGTCTGACACTGTTTCCACTGTTTCCCCATCTATTTCCCATGAAGTGATGGGACCAGATGCCATGATCTCAGTTTTCTGAATGTTAAGCTTTAAGCCAACTTTTTCACTCTCCTCTTTCACTTTCATCAAGAGGCTTTTTAGTTCCTCTTCACTTTCTGCCATAAGGGTGGTGTCATCTGCATATCTGAGGTTATTGGTATTTCTCTCAGCAATCTTGATTCCAGCTTGTGCTTCTTCCAGCCCAGTGTTTCTCATGATGTACTCTGCAGATAAGTTAAATAAGCAGGGTGACAATATACAGCCTTGACGGACTCCTTTTCCTGATTGGAACCAGTCTGTTGTTCCATGTCCAGTTCTAACTGTTGCTTCCTGATCTGCATATAGGTTTCTCAAGAGGCAGGTCAGGTGGTCTGGTATTCCCATGTCTTTCAGAATTTTCCACAGCTGATTGTGATCCACACAGTCAAAGGCTTTGGCATAGTCAATAAAGCAGAAATAGATGTTTTTCTGGAACTCTCTTGCTTTTTCCATGATCCAGCGGATGTTGGTAATTTGATCTCTGGTTCTTCTGCCTTTTCTAAAACCAGCTTGAACATCTGGAAGTTCACGGCTCACGTATTGCTGAAGCCTGGCTTGGAGACTTTTGATCATTACTTTACTAGCGCGCAAGACGAGTGCAATTGTGCGGTAGTTTGAGCATTCTTTGGCATTGCCTTTCTTTGGGATTGGAATGAAAACTGACCTTTTCCAGTCCTGTGACCACTGCTGAGTTTTCCAAATTGGCTGGCATATTGAATGCAGCACTTTCACAGCATCACCTTCCAGGATTTGAGCAGCAGCTGTGCTTTGCTGGAGCAGCCCTGAAGAGATACCCCACATCCAAGGTAAGAGAAACCCAAGTAAGATGGTAGGTGTTGCGAGAGGCATCAGAGGGCAGACACACAAACCATAAACACAGAAAACTAGCCAATCTAATCACACGGACCACAGCCTTATCTTCATGGTGACAAAGTCAAAAATATCAATGGAAAAGCATGAATTTCTTATCGTATGATTGAGTGTTGGCAAATATCAAAGATATGATGAATTTAATTATTGCACATGTTTGAATGCTGACAATGTTTGTACGAGTAACAGAACAAAGATAAAATAACTTAAAAACCACTGTATATTTATTCCCAAATTATTTTTCTTGCTTTTATTTAAACAGAATCCCTAGTTATGTTGTTATAATCAAGATGTTTATATAATTTGTGTTCTATTGCGATCAATGCCAGCTTAGGCATCTCTTGAGTCACTGTCATTCTCAGATCTTTTTTATTAATTTCAATTTGAAGAAACTTCTCTGCTGAGACAGGAGAAGTTGGAAATGGCAATAAAACTTTTAAAGCTACACTTCTACGTATTCAGAAATGAACACTGAACTTTACTTATTTTTCAAACTTGATAATGTGGTCACATACAGCAAAGTATCACTTCCAAAGATGTTATAAAGCAGTTTATTTTCACCACTGTTTCTCACAACAACATCCAGATCCACACAGTAACAAAGAGAATCTGTATCACACCGAATGCCTGTTATGTCTAGACGTACATTCCCACACATTTAAGAGAAGTGTAAGTTGTTTAATTTTGCAAAATGTTTCTGAGTTTTTACGTGCAGCTACTGCAAATACCTCACTAATTAGCGAATACCTCCACGAATTTGATTTTGAACACAAAGAAAACAAGAAAATGGACGCTCAGCACTCCGGATACTTGATTATGAAAGAATCTATCGCACCGTGCTATCTTAGAGGGACGATTTGACAAGTTAATTAATTGGTCTTATATCTCAGTACTTCCACTGCTTAAATGCCTGTTCCCCCTACCACCCACCCCAAAGCACTGTTTCCTGATGTGGGCAACAGCACGATCCACCAGTCTTCGGGGCATTCTAACCCAGCTGCTTTCTGTTTCAAAAATAGAGGGCAGGGAGGGTGGTTCACGAGGAGGGGACATATGTATACCTATGGCTGATTCATGTTGCTGGATGGCAGAAACCAACACAATATCGCAAAGCAATTATCCTCCAATTAAAAATAAATTGTTGCTGTTCAGTCACTAAGTTTGTGACCCCATGAACTGCAGCACACCAGACTTCTCTGTCCATCACTATCTCGGGTGTTTGCTCAAACTCATATCCATTGAATCAGTGATGCAATCCAAACATCTCATCCTCTGTTGTCCCCTTCTCCTCTTGCCCTCAATCTTTCCTAGCATCAGGGTCTTTTTTTAAAAACAAAACAGAAGGCAAGAGACAGGGAGAAGCACTTCCCTGGGGCCTGCACAGTGATGGTCATGAGAGTGTGGCTCACTGGGACACCCTAATAGAGGCACCCATGCACTCTTTAATAAATTTAATAGTGTAGGTGGTAGAGGGTGGGTAAGGGGGATCTTTAAGGGCCAGAGCCCAGGTAACATCCTCCCCTTGCCCAGAGAAGAGTGCTATTAGAAACTGTGAGCTGGAGGGGATGAGGCTGGCTGGCCACCTAATGCTGCCCAGGGGCCAGAACCTCTCAAATCATTTCCGGTTCTTTCTGAGAGCAAGTGATAGCCACCCATGCCCCACTCTCTCCTGTCCCATCACTTACTTACCTACCATCTCTCCAGACCCCTCAGACTCCTCTACCCGGTGCTCACACCCTCGGTGATTTTGTTCTTGTGGTGGCCTCTGCCTTGCATGTCTTTTCCCATTTTCTTTGTTTCATCGGTTTATTAAATGGTGTATTAAACAGTTTATACTTGTGCTGTGTGCGTACATGTTAAGTCACTCAGTTGTGTCTGACTCTCTTTGACCCCAAGGACTGTAGCACCAGGCTCCTCTGTCCATGGGATTCTCTAGACAAGAACACTGGAGTACGTTGCTATTTCTTCTTCCAGGGGATCTTCCCGACCCAGGGATCAAACCCACTTCTCTTATATCTCCTGCATTGGCAGGCAGGTTCTTTACCACTAGCGCCACCTGAGAAGCCCAGTTTATAATCAATGGAGCATAAATACAACTTTTTTTTTTTCTAGCCATTAACTTTCATCAATTCTCTGGAATCTTTCATTAATAGATACTCTCACTTTCTGGTCACTTTCCAGGATCTGGGTCCTTTGGTCCTAGGGGCAGGGAGCAGGTCAGGAGGAAGGGCTGGAGTCATCATGCATGACTGGCAGCCTGACCCATGAGGAGGGCCCTGGTCTTTAACATCTCAGCCTGGTTTCACCTCCTGCCAGTGGCTCCACCCATGTGCAGGTACCATGGTAATCTTAGATGGGTGTTGGCTTCACTGTCTCGCTCAGTGCTGAAGACCATGTCAAGAAGGGGGACCCATGGTTTCCTTAGGCCCCCATGAGTGGCCTACCCACCAAGCGCCCCCTCTGGGAGGACTATCTCTTCATGTAGCAGACAGCTCCAGAGCACCTACCTCTCCTTCAGATCTGGCTCTCTCACACCCATGAAATCTGAGTTTTCTTTGGAAGCCTTCGAGAGATAGAGAGAATGAGGATGGAGGGGAGACACGCCTGTTTTCCTCCCAGGCTCCCTACACCACAGCTCCTTCTGGCTTTCACCCAAGCTGTTTCAACAAGCCATCCTTTTCCTCACTTTCCATTTCCCCTACCCCAACTTCAGACATCCCCAGAAAAGAAGCAAGAAGAGAATATAAGCCAAGCTCTCCATCCTCAACTCTCTCCAAAGCATGGGGATGTCTTTCGGCCTGGGATAAATAAGTCCATTTCTTTTCTTACCAGCCATCCCATCTCCAGAAACAATGCCCTGAGAGCCGCCCTCACCTGGCTAGGGGAAGGGTGAGACGAGGGCACGACAGCTTACACTAAACCGGTGGTTTCCCCTCTCTTTCTCCATAGCCTGGGGTGCTGGACACGAGGGTGTGATGAGGGGATATGACAAGACGAGAGCTGCCCCCTTCACAAGCCCTGAAGAAGCCCAGGCATTGCTGTCCCTCTTTTGTGTGGCTTTCTTATCATTTCTTTGTACCTAGCTGTTGACGCCGTTGCCAAATTGACTTCCTGATATGCCTGCCTGACGGAAGACCTTGAAGGTCACACAGATATCACCCTTCCGGATAGTTGACCTTAGCCCCCAAAGCTGCCAGCCTCTCCGCAGGCTCCCATAGTGCTTTGGATTAATTTCTGTCCCGTTATGTTGTCCTTAACCATTTGCAGCCATTTTCCTTGGCTTGACTGTGTGGGCAGGGAATGGGCTTTGCCTCTCTGTACCTGCAAGATCTACCACTGGGTCAAGCACCGCAAAAGCCCACACTCAAAGCTTGTTGAAGGGAGGAAGGAAATGAATGAATTTAAGAAATAATGAATGAATTTAAGAAATAATGAATGAGTCAGTTATCATGGGCAATGGCATGAGTGGGCAATGGCACCCCACTCCAGTACTCTTGCCTGGAAAATCCTATGGACAGAGGAGCCTGGTAGGCTGCAGTCCATGGGGTCGCTAGGAGTCGGACACGACTGACTGACTTCACTTTCACTTTTCACTTTCGTGTACTGGAGAAGGAAATGGCAACCCACTCCAGTGTTCCTGCCTGGAGAATCCCAGGGACAGGGAAGCCTGGTGGGCTGCCATCTGTGGGGTCGCACAGAGTCGGACATGACTGAAGCGACTTAGCAGAAGTAGCAACAGCAGTTATCAAACAAAGAAAGGCAGTCATAAGTGAGTAGAATGGCTGAATGAATGAATGAGCAAACTTGATGCTCCTGCTCCCCAGCCTCCCGGGGGCTCGCAGGAAGCCCACGTGCAGGAGGCCCCTAGCTCATCAGATTCCAGGGGAGCAGGCAGCCCAGCCCACGGTAATGGAACAGTTAGCTCAGGAGGCAACAGCCTCACCGTGTAAAATCACTGTCTATTCTAGTCAAATTAACTAGGTAATACTCTGCATTAGTGTAAAATTCTCCATCAAACCATGAAGACTGGCATTTAAAACATTCAAGGCCCGGGGAGGGGAGGAGACGGCAGAGAAAGCAAGAATCAGTGCTTTATCCTGACAAGTAAAGTTTGAAAGATTTCCCACCCTCTCCAAGCAGGGAGGAGGCTTCCCAGATGACGCTAGTGGTAAAAGAACCCGCCTGCCAATGCAAGAGACCCAAGGGACATGGGTTCAATCCCCGGGTCAGGAAGATGCCCTGGAGGAGGAAATGGCAACCCACTCCAGTATTCTTGACTGGAAAATCCCCTGGACAGAGGAGCCTGGCGGGCTACTGTCCATAGGGTCACAAAGAGTCGGACATGACCGAAGTGACTTAGCACAGGCCAATCAGGTAGGAGCCCACTTAAGGTTGCTCAAAGCCCATGCCTGATGCTTCTGGCTGGGCCTTTTCTTGCAGAGTTTCCAGTGTCTTCTCAAGGTCTCTTTTCTTGTCCCTATATTGGGTCCTTCCTGTGGGGGTTCAGGTGGACAGTGCTGAGGTTGTCAGAGGGAGGAACACAGTAGAAGTTCCCAGGACAAGCATGCATGTCATTTCCTGATGCCCTCTGCTCTACGAGGAAGCCACTGCTGCTCAAATCCTTCATCCTTAGAACCCAAAGGTTCAGTCACCATACTTTCAAGTGCTACCCAGGGGTCCCCCGCCATGCGTGCATGCTAAGTCACTTTAGTCGTATCCGACTCTTTGCAACCCCATGGACTGTAGCCCACCAGGCTCCTTTGTCCACAGGATTCTCCAGGCAAGAATACCAGAGTGGGTTGCCACGCCCTCCTCCAGGGGCTAGGGATTGAACTCAGGTCTCTTATGTCTCCTGCATTTCAGGCAGGTTCTGTACCACTAGTGCCAGCTGGGAAGCCAGGGGTCCCCCAGCAGATCATAATTGAACTGAACAAAGACCACCCCTAGATCTGTCTGGATATTAAGAAGAACATCTTTTTTCTGATAATAACATTTGTTGGGCACCTCCCACAGCCAGATGCTAATGGAAGGGGGAGTTTTTTGGGGGGAGGTCACTGGTTTAGATTCCAGGTAGTCTGTGAGCCTAGGAGAGGGGACTACCTTTCTGACATCCTCAGCGGCACCCAGTCGGTACTTGGCAAATGCTACAACAGACCCTTGCATTCAGAAATGAAAAGTGAAGTAACAGAGCCAGTGATACAAGGCGGCTCTTACATACACCCATCAAACTGTCAGCCCCTCATCCCAGCCCCTCGGGGCTTGGTCCTGGAGCCCCCTAGAAGGAGGGGGGGGGGGGCGGGAAGAGACAGCTTCCCAGGGGATTGTTCCACGCTGAGGTAGCATACTGGCTGCTGTGCCCTGGGGAACCAGCTCCTTGCATAAATGCACAGATAGACAGATAGATCTGATTAAGCATACAACATTCAGGGGCTTCATTTGGGACAGACATTGATTCTAAATGGCTGTTTGCCATTGACAAGCCACAGCACCAAGGCAGACAGCTCTGGGTTATCCAGCTCGCGTCCCCCATACCTCCATCCCCTGTGTGGGCACGCACATTTACCCTGGGGCCCCTCTGCCCTAGCCCTGTACCCAAGCTGATACTGCATTCCGGGCAGCAGACTTGCTTGGCAGAGACCAGATGCCAGCACATCCCTTCCTGTCCCCTGAGGATCTCAGACCCAGCTGTAGCAGCCAGGCAGCCTTGGGACCCTGACGTCCCCACAGGCACCCCCACCCTCAGATTCTATTGGCACAACTCACCATCTTCTGGTCCCCTTTCCCACTACATCCTCCCACCTTACTGCTTATGCCTGTGTAGGCAGGAGGCAAAGCCATGAGAATACATTAACATTTCCTTAATTCTATCTGCGCCTCCAAAACTCTGAGTCACAACTGGGTGGGTTTTCGTGCTTGGTGAACTGTCAGCCTCATTCAGAAATGCCGTGTTCTACTTTGCTCCTGGATCAGCAAGGGGACAAGGGGTGGGACTTGTGGGATGGAAACTGGCACACCACACCCTGACTGGTCCTTCACTGATGGCAAGACCAGAGCAGGGCCACTTCTAAAAGGAGAAGCCATAGAGTGTTCTACCAAGAAGGCTAAGAGCAATGCCCTGTGTTTGTATTGCGGTTTTTTACATTTTACAAAGTGCATCCACCTTTCTATTTCGTCATTCCCACACCCATTCTGCATACGTGAAAGCTGAGGCACAACGATTTGAAATGCCCATCCCAGATATCATACGACTAGAATCGAGACTAATGCTTGTCTTCTGACTCCGAGTCCATGCTGTGCCACCTGGCCTTGCAACTGCTGGCAAAACTCCAGCAAAGTCCCGGTTTCCCCAGAGATGGAGAGTTAAGGTTTGACCTTGAAGCAGCAGTCACACACGGAAGACCTCAGACACACTTTTTCAGCCAGAAGTGTTTTTGAAAGAAGTGGATCTGGATGTCTTAAGCAGAGTACACCTACCCCAGCTACCCCCATCTTCCTCATCCCCTGCCTTGTTACACTGACCAGTTTACACATGCATCTTCCTCATCTGGCTCTAGAAGTTGCCCCTCACATAAGGCTTCTGTCACCTAAGGACAGTTCCACATTTATACAGAGAGAGGAGGACCAATAGTGTGGGGTTCTAGGATGTTAGCGAGCCCCCTCTGCTCTGAAATAGCTCACTCACTTTTAACACTTATTAGACTCTGTGTACCGGAAAAGGCAATGGCACCCCATTCCAGTACTCTTGCCTGGAAAATCCCATGGACGGAAGAACCTGGTTTGCTGCAGTCCATGGGGTTGCTCAGAGTCAGACAGGACTGAGTGACTTCACTTTCACTTTTCACTTTCATGCATTAAAGAAGGAAATGGCAACCCACTCCAGTGTTCTTGCCTGGAGAATCCCATGGACGGGGGAGCCTGGTGGGCTGCCATCTCTGGGGTCGCACAGAGTAGGACACGACTGAAGCAACTTAGCAGCAGCAGCAGCAGCAGACTCTGTGTACAAGGCAATCTGTTAGGCGCTGGGTGGATACAAAGATGAATAAGTGTGAGCCTTTCCCTATAGCCATGAAGTCAGTCACAGGACACAGATATAATAATTATATCAGATGCTTTCGAACTGTGGTGCTAGAGAAGACTCTTGAGAGTCCCTTGGACTGCAAGGAGATCAAACCAGTCAATCGTAAAGGAAATCAACCCTGAATATTCATTGGAGGGACGGGTGCTGAAGCTGAAGTTCCAGTACTTTGGCCACCTGATGCAAAGAGCTGACTCACTGGAAAAGACCCTGATGCTGGGAAAGATTGAAGACAGGAGGAGAAGGGGGCGACAGAGGATGAGATGGTTAGATGGCATCATCACAACTCAACAAACATGAGTTCAAGCAAACTTTGCGAGATAGTGGAGGACAGGGAAGCCTGGTGTGCTGCAATCCATGGGGTCACAGAGTCAGAAACAACTGAGCTACTGAACAACAACAACAACAATGGTGTTGGTACAAAGACGCTGTAGAACCATGGCAACCTACGGTGGGGGAGAGGGAAACGGACTGTGAAGGGGTGAGGGTGCTGAAAGGGAAGGTGAGAGTCAACTAAAATAAAATATACTTTTTCCCCTGTATCCCTACTGCCAGTCATCCAGAGCTTCCACCTGGCCCAACACCCTGCTCTAGTCAGTCCACCTAGAGAATCCTTGGGCTTCTGATGTCAAGATGCCAGCACAAAATGGCACCGATGAACGTATTTACAAAATAGAAATAAACCTGCAAGTGTAGAAAACAGACCTATGGTTACCGGGGTAGCGGGGAGAGCGAGGGGGGAGGGATAAATTAGGAGTTTAGAATTGACATATACGCACCACTATATATAAAACAGATAACTAATAAGGACCTAATGTACAGCAGAGGGAATTCTACTCAATACTCTGCTGCTGCTGCTGCTGCTGCTGCTGCTAAGTTACTTCAGTCGTGTCCGACTCTGTGCGACTCCATAGACGGCAGCCCACCAGGCTCCCCCGTCCCTGGGATTCTCCAGGCAAGAACACTGGAGTGGGTTGCCATTTCCTTCCCCAGCGCATGAAAGTGAAAAGTGAAAGTGAAGTCGCTCAGTCGTGTCCAACTCTTCGAGACCCCATGGACTGCAGCCTACCAGGCTCTTCCGTCCATGGGATTTCCCAGGCAAGAGTACTTGAGTGGGGTGCCATTGCCTTCTCTGACTCAGTACTCTAAAATGACCTATATGGGAAGAGCTTCTAAAATAAGGTGAATTATACCATATTCGGAGAAGGCAATGGCACCCCACTCCAGTACTCCTGCCTGGAAAATCTCATGGGCGGAGGAGCCTGGTAGGCTGCAGTCCATGGGGTCGCTAAGAGTCAGCTACGACTGAGCGACTTCACTTTCACTTTTCACTTTCATGCATTGGAGAAGGAAATGGTAACCCACCCCAGTGTTCTTGCCTGGAGAATCCCAGGGACCGGGGAGCCTGATGGGCTGCCGTCTATGGGGTCGCACAGAGTTGGACACGACTGAAGCAACTTAGCAGCAGCAGCAGCAGCATACCATATTAATGTATGTATATATATATATATATAATGTAATATATATATAACTGATTCATACAGTACAATTTACTATAACATAAAACTAACATAACACTGTAAATCAACTATATTCCAATTTTAAAAAAGTGTCAGTGTGAGCATTTGACCATAGTGACTGTGCTCAATGAATGCCTGTCCTCTCTTCCTTAGCATCAGGGAAACCTGGACAGAAGTACCAGATTCTGCCATGAGTCAGTCCTGCTTGAGTGCAAGGAATGTTGGGACTTTGGCAGCAAAGACTGGTAGGAAACAGAAACTAGCTTGAGCCTGAGCGTGGCCAGACAACAAAAATGTATGGTTTGGTTTCCTTCTCAGAAACTCAAGATAGCAGGGAAAGGTTACACCCATCATGCTCCCCAACTTAGTAGGTGGAATTGCCTGCAAAGGGATATTTCTAAAGAAGACCATCTCAATCCTCAGATCTCTAATAGATTCCAAATAATTAAAAAATTGAATTTTTCACATAAATTGAGTAAATCAGAATGGATTCGAGCTGATTCATGGAATTATGTTCATTCATTTATTCATTGGCCATTCATTTATCTCACAAATACTAAGCCTTGATTACATAAGCCAAGCCCTGCACCTCTCATTCTTCAGTGTTGCACTAAGTACTTGTAGTCTCCAATGACAAAGGGAAAGCTAGACAATCACCTCTGGGAATTGTGCACAACTTGGGCATGCCATAGAATTGTCTCGTGTGCACCTGGCATCTGTATGTGTGACAGTGAACACAGTTGAGAAACCCGGTGCTAAAGGCTATCTGGGTACTTCCTGCACCAGCCCATATTGCTCTGTGGCCTGGGGTGCAGCCCACAGGCTGGGTGCCCTCCCTTGATGAGACTCCAGGGCCAGACACTACTGCATAACTGATGTCAACAAACTTCAGCTTATTCAAAGCACACCCCTTCCACTGACCTCCGGACAGCCAGTAACTTCATCTCCAAAAACTTCTCATGCATACATGTCACCTCTTCACCATACTCCTTTCCAGAGCCCTGGCACCATTCCCAGGTACTGGTTTTCATCCCAAAGCAGACAATGCTCTTTCCTCTTTACATGTACTATATTTTCTTCTCATCTTGAGAAGAGCTGATAAACTAATTTCCCCTGGTGTGCCTAGTAACAGCCAAGAGTGTCTGACCTAGAGTCCCTCCTGAGGAAATATCAGACTGGTAGATGCAGCCACATGGTATTTGGGAGCTTTCTCAAGTTGGAAAAACTTTGGGATCCTCTAATCCCAACTGGTTTTGCAGATTTAGGAGGCTAAAGCTCAGGCAGGAAGAGGGACTTTCCCAAGGACACACAACTAAAAAATGACCGTCCATTAGTGCTGCTCAACAAAACAGCCCCAAACTTAAGGACCTAAAAGCAACAACCACGTATTTCACTCACAATTC
Organism: Bos grunniens; assembly: GCF_055505025.1. Taxonomy (NCBI): domain Eukaryota; kingdom Metazoa; phylum Chordata; class Mammalia; order Artiodactyla; family Bovidae; genus Bos; species Bos grunniens. The sequence goes on from NC_141179.1 coordinate 27,369,553, forward strand.
TATGGACTGGAAATTTAGGTGAGCTCAGCCGGGATGACTCACGCAGTCTGGGACCACTTGCAGGTCAGCGAGGTGGCTCTTTTTCTGGGTTTGACAGTCACCTGGGTGGTGGGGACAATTGGACCATGTATTTTTCACCATCTCAGCCAGCCAGCTGGTCTGGGTGGCAGCAGGGAGGCAGGCAAGCCTTCTGAGGAGTAGGCTTGGGGCTGGTACGTCATCACTTCTGCCACATTCTATTGGCCCAAAAGAGTCATAGGGGAGCCCATATTTGAGAAGGATGGAAATAGACTCTACCGCTTGATGAGGAGAGCTGGGATGTCACACTGCAAGGACTGGGGGCACTACGGGGAGGAATAAAGGATTGCGAGCACTTCTTACACACTTGAGTTAAGACCGGAACCCAAGTGTGCTGAGTCCTTGCTGAAAGTTCAGCAGCCCCTTCGGATCCCATCTGCATAACTCTTCCCTACTGTCCATGCCAGTCTCCTCCTCTACAATTCAGAAACATCCTCAGTGCTAGAAGAAGAAAAAAAAACAATCCAGCATTGGACAGAGTCAAGCTCTTCTGTGTCCTTGAGCAGAGACCATAGGAGCACAGCTTCTATGTAACTAAACCAACATCCCCTCAATGCATCCATCGCTCCCAACTCCCACCTCCTCCAAGACACAAGCCAGAGTCACCCTCCCTCTACCCTCAGCAAAGCCTCAGATTCCAGATTCCATTTTTTTTTTTTTTGCAACTCTTCCACATAAGCTCTCCACTGTTCCACCGTCCTGGAAGGGGAGATGGCAGCCAATTTTCCAACACTGAACAAGCTAGCCCCTAGGGTCACTTTTGAAACACCAACAAGGTGGTATGCCAACTTCTTTTCTGGGGGAGAACAAAAGCTATTTTTCTCTCTTTTCTTCCCTTGATGGAGAGAACCAAGACCCCTTTTTGAATTCAACTTTCTCTTCTCTGGCATTAAAAAAAAAATTTTTTTAAACAAATCTGTCAAAATTCCCACCCTGCTTTCCTAGTCATATTTTTTAATTCAGCTGGCTCCATGTGGGGGAGTCTTCTATTAATAGGTATACCAGGAGGCTTAGCAACTCAGGCAGAAGAGTACCTAGGAGAAAGCTGCAGAGGGCTGATGCCCAGAACAGTGAGCAGGAATCAAACGGGGCTTAATTAGGAAAACATGACTTCCCTATTAACGCCCCTGTCCGTGTGATGCTGCCGCTAGGAAAAAAAAAAATGCCAAGAAGCTTATTTGTTTTGCAATTATGGATGAAATAAAAAATTACTTGGTCTAATTGGACCTCTTTTACTAAAAGAAGCGTGTAAAATAACCTCAGTTTCATTAGCAACTCAAAATGCACTACTCGGTGTGCTACATATGTTTAAGTGAAATGTGGAGGGTCAATTTGCTATGTAAATTTCCACAAATTTGGCTAAACTAAAACGATTAACCTAATGTGTATGCAAATTAACTTAATTGATAACGACTTTTCTCCAGGAACTTTAAAAGGGGGGAAAATATATTCCGATTCTAACAATCCTCCCAAGTGTTCCGTCACCCAATAGCAAAATGATATCTTGACAAATTAAAGAGAATATAATGAAATCAGATTAATTAATGCCAAGACCAATTAGCACATGCAAAGAAACAAATCTCACTAATAGACAAACTCAGCAATCATTTGAATGAGATTTTGAAAGCTTTCCCTATTTGTCAATTTGTGTGTGTGTGTTTGTGTGTGTGTGTGTGTATGTAATTCCACCTCTGAAATGTTCCCTCTTGTTTGGGGTATAGAATGTAAGCTAGAACAGACCACACACTCTGAAACCTCCGCTTGGATTAAGAAACTGAGCCTCAAAGAGATGAATTTATTTGTTCAATGTGAAATGGGCACATTGGCCTTAGAATCCCTGTCTTTCTTCTTCTCTAGCACCCTGTCTGCCAGCTACACCTTGGAATGTAAGAAAACATTCCACTGTCCCTTCCTAGGAAGGCCTTGCTCTGCAGAAAAGCATTCACACCCTTATTTTCCCCAGGAGATGGTTGGCTTCCCAGGCCAGGAGGCAGGGAAAGCATTCTAGAAGGCCCCTTCAGCTCTGGGATTACCTGATCCTATAGTCTACAGTGGAATGTTTACCATATTAGAATGCAGTCTACATTAGAATATACCTATATATTTAAGAATTGAAGGGATTTTCATCTTGAGTCTCTTTTCCCTGACTCAGGCCACCTTTTTTTTACACCAAAAGCAATCATCATAACAAGCTGCAGAGCTAACCCCAGTTCCCACTGGGCTTGCCTTAAACCCCTGAGCAGTTAACAATGAATTCTCCAGGCTGGTCATTTAGCTGGGAAATTTTCAGCCCATCTCTCCCCTTCCCCACTTCCCCATAGTCAAGGACTCTAGGCTAACAGGCAGAGCTCTGACTTGGGTTTATTATTTTTATTTATTTTTTTTCTTGTTGTTCCAGATGGTTATTGCTGAAAGATTGAACTCGGAATTACCTCCAGTGGGATCCTCCGACTGGCCGAGTGGAAGGAGAAGCAACTCAGGATGCTGCTGGCGCACCAGAGAGCAGTTAAGCCTCTATCAAGGAGCCAGAGGCGGCAGGAACAATACCAACAGCACCCACTGGGCTCATTCCATGGACTCGGGCAACGGGCTGCCTCCTTTGGTCAGCTCCCAGCCTTGAGGTTCAGTTCTTGCCCAGATTTAGGCAGGGCGATGGCATGGCAAACCAGAAGAATAAGAGCAAGAAAAGAGAAACTGGCTGGGGAGTCCATAGACCCATCACCAGGCCACTGACCTTGCCCAAGCCATTTTCCCTCTCTATCAACTTCCTCCTCTGATAAACAGGAATAGGGAAATGGATGCATAATCTCTTTTGGCTCTGACTCTAAGTATAGCATTAGGCTCAAAAAGGACATCCACCTCATAGAGTTGTTAAGAGGATTCATGACTATATACATAAAGTGCTTAGGATTGTGCATGGGACATAGTAAGTGATCAATAAATGTTAACTTGCATTATTTTTATCCAGCCAAGCGGTCCTTCCCTCCTTGCTTGAACACTAGTGAAAAGGGTTGCTACACAGTGGTGTGTGGGTAGATATTTAACCACCAGTGGAGGCTGTTAGTGGGACTCAACTTCATCAAGTTTGCCAACTGCCTCAGTGTACATAATCCCACTATGGCTGAATGCTAGCTATCAACACTGAGTTAAACAGCTCACAAGATTTCTGAAAATTTAAGTTTGTTTTTGCATGCCAGTATGAAATAGCTCCGGGGCTTCCCAGGTGGCACTAGTAGTAAAGAACTCGCCTGCCAATGCAGGAGACATAAGGGACACAGGATTGATCTCTTGTGAAGATCCCCTGAGGAGGGCATGGCAACCCACTTCAGTATTCTTGACGGAGAATCCCATGGACAGAGGAGCCTGGCGGGCTGCTGTCCATAGAGTCGCACAGAGTCAGGCACAACTGAAGCGACTTAGCACGCGTGTACGCGTGAGACAGCTCCAGGGCCTTCCCTGGTGGCTCAGTGGTAAAGAATCCGCCCGCCCATCCACCTGCCAATCATAAACAATCCGATCCCTAGGTCAGGAAGATCCCTTGGAGAAAGAAACGGCAAACCACTCCAGTATTCTTGTCTGGAGAATCCCATGGACAGAGGAGCCTGGTGGGCTACAGTCCATGGGGGAGCAAAGAGTCAGACTCAATTCATATGTGTGAGTGACTGAGCGCACACACACGAGAGACAGCTCCAGAGCACTACTGAGATGCAATACCTCCCATCCTCATTCTATTTAAACAACGATCTGACTGCTGCCCATCCTGCTCGTGGAGAGACTAGATGATAATCAAATAAAAGGTACTGGTGGCTATCTTCCCACACGGCCCTCTTGGGGGCCACCACAAATTTCCTCCCCATCCACCCACTCCCACCTCCTCCCCTCAACGCTCCAAGCCGAGCAGTCTCTGTGTACTCTGGAAGCATAAGCTCACATTATCATTAATCTAAGCCAAGCATCATTGAGAAAGTAAATCTGCTGAAAAGAAACATTTATTCATTTTTAAATTTTGATGATGTACATATTAATCACTGTTGACAATTATCCACTCCACACGCCCTTGGATGAGTCACCTTGTCCCCATCCGCTCTGTCCTCTTCCTTTGACCCCAGCCTCAATTCTCACCGTCATAGCCTCTCTTTTGGGGATGGTTTCACCTAGATCCCAAACTTGACATTCCTCCTGCTCCCAGGAAGTTGGTTATTTACCGACAGAAAATGGAGAATTAAAAGTAGAAAAATAAAACACCTTTCCCAGCGGGGGCCATAAAAGGCTCATGAAGTCATAAAGACAATTACTGGCAGGCCTATATGGAATACCCTCTGCGAGTCATCTGTCTTCTGCTGGCAATAAAGACATGCAGCAAATTAACCATGAGGGAGGCCCGCTCACTTACCCTGTAATTAGACAGAGCTGCAAGATGCTTCCTTTCAAACTTCACGTGGGAGGGTCTGTTCCGGCTCCAGGCGGCCCTCCTCCCAGCCCAGTCAGGCCTGGGCTCCTTTGGCAGCTGCACACACGACCGGGCTTGGAGCGGTAGAGGCAAAGGACAAGGCAACAGCCTCCCTTCAAGGGGGCCTCCCCTTAAGGCCCTGACAGTCTATTTACAGAGGTGGGCAGAGTGCAAAGATTCAGAGAAGTGACCATAAGCTTCTCTAAGTGATAGAAATACCTTTCTTTCCCTCCACAGCTTTCACCATGTACTCTCATGCGATGTGTATTTCAGCCACGTGAAAGGGCCTGTTTCTCAAGTTTGCCATCTGCCTTCTGACCTCCAGACTTTTGAATGTCCTGTTCCCTCTGCCTGGAATGTCCCTATCCCTACAAGGTCTCATCTTCCAGACAGTGTTAGTCACTCTGTAGTGTCTGACTTCTTGTGACCCCATGGACTGTAGCCCTCCAGGCTCCTCTGTCCATGGAATTCTACAGGCAAGAACACTGGAGTGGGTTGCCACGCCCTTCTACAGGGGATCTTCCCAACCCAGGGATCGAACCTGGGTCTCCCGCACCATAGGCAGATTCTTAACCCTCTGAGCCACCAGGGTGCCCCCCCATCTTCCAGAGACCGAATGCAAATCACAAGTCCTCCACAAAGCCTTCCCAGACCCAATCTCTGAGCAGGTTAACGAGCTCTTCACTCCCTGCCCACCTTTGTGCTAAACTTTTACTTTGTACTCATCCCATCGATTATAAATCAGTGTTTTGAAATTATTTTCCTCACCCCAGATTGTGATTTGGGGGCATGGAGAAGACTGACTAATGTCTTGAAATCCCATTTGTCATCCTACCCCCAATTCCAGCTCACAGCCCCATGCTCTCACCCAAGTACATGCCCAATAAATATTAACTGGAAGAATAAAGTCAAAAAAACCAAAAAACTACCAGCTGAGTCTGTGATGTATTGAGAAGAAGGGGTAAGAGCCAAGTCCAGACCGTGGGGGGAGGGTTGGAGTTACAAGCCTGGTCCCTGTGTTTGGTGGAGACAGCGCCCACTCCACACCCCGTGTTCTTGGTTCTGAGGTCCTTCCTCTCCACTCCAGACCCTGCTTTTTTGCAGTCAACACCTCAATTCTGGCTCTGCACTGAAAACAGGAAAATGAGAAGTGGTCAGGGAGCATCCTTGCATCTCAGGACAATCACCTAAGACATTAAGCTCCCAAGGGCAGAGTCTGGCATGCAGATGAGCATTGGCCCACGGGCCCTATGCTGAAAATAAATCTGCTGGAAGCAAGATGAGTTATTGGTTAAAAATAAAAGTTAAGGTGGTGCTGATGCTGTGTTTTCCTGAGTCCAGTGCATAGGCAGCCAGAATCTTCTCCCAGGATGCTGGTGAGTGGGCAAAGGGCAAAGAATTATAGGGAAGAGGAGAGAATTTGCAGGCTGGTGGCTGGGCTCTTTGAGGAAGGAGGAGAGGAGAGGGGCTGGCAGAAGATCCAGCTGCCCAGGTGAGCATCTCCACCAAGGTGCCTTTGGTGGATTTCTGCCATTCCACCACTTTTGCCCTTTCAGAAGGGCTATTGTGACTTAGAGAATGAATTTACGGATGTCGGGGGAAGGATGAGAGGAAGGGATTGTTAGGGAGTTTGGGATGGACGTGTACACACTGCTATATTTAAAATCTGCTATATTTAAAATCATCAAGTTCCTTCTGTGTAGCACATGGAACTCTGCTCAGTGTTATGTGGCAGCCTGGATGGGAGGGGAGTTTGGGGGAGAATGCGTACATGTATATGAATGGCTGAGTTCCTTTGCTGTCCACCTGAAACTATCACAACACTGTTAATCAGCTATACTATGATACAAAATAAAAAGTTGTTGTTTTTTTTTTTAAAAAAAGGGCTGTTGCCAAGTCTTGCCCCAAACTTCCTGCTGAACCAGCAAATCAGAAAGCCTTTCAATCCAGCAACGAATATTTATCAGGTGTCCACCACATGCCAGGCACTGCTCCAAATGCTACAAATACCAAGGTAAACAACATAGCCCCAGCCCTCATGGAGTTCTAGACCAGGTATGAGGTACGGGAGGGGGACAGTGTGGCGGATATACAAGTAACTAATGAAACTGCCTAGGATGACTGTCTGTCACCATAGTTTGTGATAGGGCCCTGTTCCAATCTGAGAACATTCACATGGAGGCCAGTGGTTGGATAGCATCTCCAGCTCCATGGACATGAGTTTGAGCAAGCTCTGGGAGATGGTGAAGGACAGGGAAGCCTGGTGTGCTGGAGTCCATGGGGTCACAAAGAGTGGGATACAACTGAGCAACTGAGCAACAACAATGGAAACCAGCAGATGCGTGTGGGAGCTCCGGGCCAGCAAGGACCCCCAATGAACCCGTGTGGCCACAGCGGGTGGGAGGGAAGGCTGATGGTGGCTAAAACCCAGTGGTTGTAGACCACGCTGAGGAATTGGACTTTCCAAGGGGACTGATGCAGACTGAAGTCCTACGCACTCTCCACTCCCCAAGCCTGCATCCTGGCACAGGGCTGCGTTCCCCAGGGGAGGGTGTCTTTTCCAGCTTCACGAAGGCATCATCTGGGACCAAGCCTGCAGCACTGAGACCACCCAGAGGAGTGCTGGCTCAAATCCACACACACGGGCACTGGCGAGTGTTAGACTAGACATCTCTGAGGCCCCTCCCACACTTGCCTTCTGTAAGTCTTTGAAAGAAGGGGGCAATTGTATCACAGGGGAGGGACGACCTGTGAGGGAAGAGACCTCAAACCTGAAGACCCTTCCTTGTCTTCACTGTTTTGTCTGGACCACCCAGCAGACCTCCAACAGTTTCCTCACTGTCCAAAGCCTTGTGGAGGGGAGGGAGCTGATGGGGGCCTCATGATCTGCGCAGGACACGGGCCAGGGCTGCTGCAGGAAGGGACATCTTGGACGAGCAGCCTTTGTGGGTCGGGTCTTGCAGGCTCTGTGCTCTGGCTTCCTTCAGAGGACAGCCCAGGGAGCAGAGTCCTTGGGGAGAAGGCATTGTTTGCACAAAGTGTCTGTCTTTGCCCGAGGCCTGCAGATCCCCTGGACACGGTCCCCTGCCGGCTGGCACTCATCTTCCCTTTGCTGGGAGGACAGAGGGCGCTCTGTCAGATCCTATCCATCAGGGCGTCAGGGGGGCACCGCAGGCACCACTGGCCCAGGGCTCGGCCTCCAGCCCCAGTGCCTGGGGACGAGAGGCGGCTTCTTCCCTTTCCCTGCTCTCTGGTCCTGCAGCAGCTGTCCCCCGCCTCCTTTCCTTCCATGTCTCACCCCTATAGCAGCCGCCCGCAGCCTCCTTCCCCATCCACATCTCAACCCAGCAGCAGATACCCAAGCTCAAACTTCTGACATCCCCCCGTCCCCACACCTCGCCTTGGCAGGCTGAGCCTCTCAAAACTACCCCCTGGATGTGGTTGCTGGCACTCCAGTAATAATAACTGTGTCCATCTCCGGATGCTATCAGTAGCAAACCCTGTCCCAGGGGGACAAACAGAGCAGGGGAGGAGTCCACGAACAGACATATCCTTGCCTGCTCCCAGCATTATTTAAAAATGATGTGACATCCTACTGTATAGCACAAGGAACTATATTCGATATCCTGGGATAAACCATAAAACCATTCTTTTCCATATGGTTTATATCTATCTATCTATATCTATATACGCTGTGTGCTGTGCTTAGTCGCTCAGTTGTGTCTGAATCTTTGTGACCCCATGGACTGTAAACCGCTAGGCTCCTGTCCATAGGATTCTCCAGGCAAAAATACTGGAGTGGGTTCCTATGCCCTCCTCCAGGGGAGTCTTCCCAACCCAGGGATTGAACCCGGGTTCTGCACGCATTGCAATCCTGCATTGCAAGTGGATTCTTTGCCGTCTGAGCCACCAAGGAAGCCCATGTATACATGTATAACGGAATCATTTTACTGTCCAGCAGAAACTAACACAACATTGTAAATCAACTATACTTCAATAAAATAAATCTGAAAAAAAAATCTGTTACATTTGACAGCTATGTAACATGTTGAGCCTCAGTTTCCTCATTCGTAAAAAAGTGCAAGGGATTATGGAGAGGAACAGATGAGATTAACGTGGAAATAACTTCATATGGTGCCTCGTGCAAAGTGAATCCTCAGTAAATATTAACTATGACCACTGTGCTGTGCTCAGTTGCCCAGTCGTGTCCAGCTCTTTGCAACCCCGTGGACTGTAGCTCGCCAGGCTCCTCTCCATGGGATTTCCCAGGCAACAATACTGGAGTGGGTCGTCATTTCCTACTCCAGGGGATCTTCACAACCCAAGGATTGAACCTGCATCTCTTGTGCCTTCTGCATTGGCAGGCAGATTCTTTACCACTGTGCCACCTGGGAAACCCCAACTATTACCATTAGCTACTATTTATTGGGCACCTCTGGTTGCCCAGCTGTGTGCTTTAGGATTTACACTCATGCCATTTGTTCTGCTTCACAGTTGGACCAGGTGTGTGACAATACCCCACATCACACAGGTGGAGACAAAAGCACAGGGAGTAGGATTTAATCTCTTCGGAGTCTGTGTGACTCCAGCACACCACTGAGCTGTACTGCCCATTAGGTCTGGGACCCCCAGGGCGCCATCTGCTTTCTGGGGTGGCATTTTTTCACTCAAGTTCTCTTAGCAATTTCTGAGAGAGGGCTTCAGGAAGGGGAAATGAGACCAAGGAACCCCAGGCTTCCCAATCAATACCGAGGGCAAGAACTGTGACTTTGAAATGTTTGGGGTGGACCTGGGATGCTAACCTTGTCTGTATCTAAACCAACGGGAGGCAAAGAGAGGCTGGAAATGGCAAGAAGCTGGAGTTCAGAGTGCAAAGCCTAGCCCACCGTTTATTAACCATGTGACCTCGAGCCTCATAAGAAATGTCTCTGATACATGCATCCCCATCTGTAAAATGGGCTAACATAACACTGGCCTTCTCAGAGATACTCCGAGGCTGACATGAAACATTAACTGTGAAAGTGATCTTTTTCTACCATAAGGTGATGGTCAGTTATAAAGAACTGTCACTGAGGCACACTGGCTTAGAAGAAATAAGTCAAATTTTAAGAATACTTTGGTTAAATTTAACACACGAATACTGAGCTGTACTGAAAGCACCTATTCAAATTCAAAGATGAGATCAAGGAAATGAATATACTGTCTTATAGTGTTCTATGGGGCTCACAGACCAAGTTCAGAGTAGAGGCAGAATTTCCTGGAGGAATATTTGCACACTGAGCTTTTGAGAGGAGAATGAGAAGGATGTTGATGCCGAAGGAAGTTGCTCCAGCAGAATACAGATTGATCAAAGGCAGAGGTGGGGAAACCAGAAACAGGCAGAATCCAGGGTGACTGGACTGCTGTGTACCCACAAGAGAGCATAGGAGAGAGGCTGTGAAGTGGGCACAGTTATCCCCATTGAACAGACGAAGAAACTGAGGCTCAGAGCAGTCATAGAGTTCACACAGCGAGTGTGTGTGGTTGCAGTCAGCCAGGGGTCTGGCTCCATGTTCTTAACTATCATCTCAGGATAGGGCTGTGGGAAGAAAGTGAACAAGGGGCCCTGCAGATGTCTGGGCACTGTGTGGGATGAAAAGATGAAAAATGAGTTGGGAGGCTGCAGTTATTGGGAAACTCAGGTGAATGAGCCCCTTGATAAGAACCAGTCATCCCAAGTCTGGCCAAACGTTGCTGAGGCCTTTTCTGGCCTGCGTGTCTAAAGCCTCTCCCGTGCCTGCTGGGTAGCGGTCAGGAGGGCTGATGATACTACTACACCCCAGCCCCCCATGCTAACAGCACCCCGGGAAGGTCTCATGACCCTGGGCCACAGTTTGGTGTCCAGATGCCCTCCTCACCCTTGACCTTTTAGGATGGAAGTGTTCCTCCAATTCCTGCTCTGTCTTCACTATGCAGGTTGGACCAGGTGTAGCCTTGCAGCATCTCTGTGTACTTAATCCAGGATGGGCCACATTCCTTCTCCTACGAGGATACAGCAACCTGGCCTTCTCATTTACTGAGCCCAGGAGGTACACAGACAGAGGGGCATAATGGGGAGAACTTTGCGTTTGTTTTGGAGGCAGAACAACACAGACTTGATTCCTGGATGTGCAACTCACAAACTGTGTGACCTGGAGAAAAATCCCTTAGTCTCTGTGGGCCCCATTTTCCTAGTTTGTAAAATGGGGGCAAATAATACCTGCCATGCAGAATGGAGAAGCACAAAGGTTGATTAGTGCCTATCCCAAAGTGAAAGTGAAAGTGAAAGTGAAGTCGTGTCTGACCCTCAGCGACCCCATGGACTGCAGCCTCCAGGCTCCTCCGTCCACGGATGTTCCAGGCAAGAGTACTGGAGTGGGGTGCCATTGCCTTCTCCGTAAGGGAACTCTAAATGCCAGGCCTCTTTGATGACCACTCTTACAGGCCAGTGTTTAAAACACCCACTCAGTGGCATTTACTCTTTGCCCAGAGCACCAGCCCAGATAAAGACAGATAGCTCTAGGCCCTGCCCCCAAAAGGCACAGACAAACGGAGGGGCCTCCTGGCTACCTCAGAGGATAACTCCATCACCAGCTCCTACAGAAGCCCTTTGATGTGGATACAACCCAGGCCTGCAGCCTCATTGCTTATGAAGACGCTGGTGAAAGATTTATAGAGGAACTCCATGGGGGACACAGCAAGAGGAGGGCAAGCTGGAACGCAAGAAAGTGCAGGTGCCTGGGGACAGAGCATCTGAGAGACGTGATTACAGACCTGTCCGTGCTAACGGAGATGTGAGCAGGGCTGCTGTACACACCGGCTAGCAGGCTGCTCTCAGGAAGGGGACGAAACAAAGGCAAGGTGTGCAAGGCCCCTTCCATAGGTTGGCTCATTTGATCCTCACAGATCCTGCCCTGTAGGCAGGTGAGCAAACTGAGGCCAGAGAGGTTAAATAACTTGCCTGGTGCCACACAGCATCACAGACACCAAAAAGAAGGTGGCATTTGAGCTGGGCCATGAGAAATGTGTAGGGTTTGTACAAACAGGAGGCTGGGCTAGGTGGGGCCTGCCTTCTGAGAAGGGTCATCACATGGGCAGAGGGTATAAAATGAGCAAAGACAGGAGGGGGACAACAAGCTAGGTGCCACTCGGGACAGGGGGCGTGCTGGGAGCACGTCTGGCGGGGAGCCCACACACACTAGGCATTCTTGGGGTCTAAGAAATTTGCTCATGCCCAGACAGCTGGGGAGTGATAGAGATGTCAAAATCTACCTCTTTGGGCTTTTTTACTAAGCCAAGATAGGACTTACTCTACCTGAAGAAACAAGATATCAATGCAATACAAAAGATAAAAAAGAACTAAAAACACCCAGTTCAGAGAAGAGAAGACTGAAGCATGAGATGATAAGAATTGTCATCAAAGCTGGTGACCAAAGGCTCCTGTCCTTCCTCCCCAGAGACAGGAAGGGGGAGATGGTAAAAGTAGATGGTAGAAGTGGTCCAGGCCTGACTTCACCTCACTGCCCACTGGCTCAGGCCCGAAATCCATAGCCTGACCCTTTCAGCATCTCCATACTCACCTGGCCCCACACTTGCCCCAAGGCCTGATTGCTGCCTGTTCCCCATCATGCTCTTGCTTTAAGCGGGGTTCTCACCATCCCCTGAATCTCCAAGCCCTTCCTCCAGACACTCTCCATCCCTGGCTAACCCCTCCTCCTCTTCCTTCATTTACAAAATGCAACCAATACCAGCTACCTCACAAGACTGTCTCAGGATTCCATGAGATGACTTGTTCTCAGAATCCACAGATATTTTTTGAGAATATTGAGCACCAAGACTTCCCTGGAGATGCAGTGGTTAAGAGCCCATGTTCCCAATGCAGGGGGCTCAGGTTCAATCCCTGGTCGGGGAACTAAGATCCCACATTTCAAGGTCACCCCCCCAAAAAAAATGCAAAGCTGTGTCTTAAAATATATTAAAAAAAAAAAAAGAATATCAAGCACCTGCTACATGCCAAGCACTGGGCTAAGCACTGGGGACCCTAGGGAACAACACCTGAGTCCTTGCCCTGGGGTTGCTGGTGGTCAGGTGGGGAACAGACCAGTACATCATCCACTTGAGAGCACTGACACTTTGGAAATGCAGTAGTGGGATTAGGGGAGGTTTGCTGGAGAAAGTGACAGTTAAGCTGAGACTTGAAGGATCAGCAGAATTTGGCAAAGGGCAAGAGTGTAGAAAGCAGAAGGAGCAGCATTTGCAAAGGCTTTCAGGCCATGAAGAGCATGACATTTGGAGAAAGTGTCTGCAGCTCAGCGTGGAGTCACTGGGAGCAGGTGGTTGGGGGCGGCCAGAGATGAAGCCAAAGGGTGAAGTAGGGGCTATATCCAAGAGGCTTGAAGACAGCAGTCCTTAATCTTTTGGGGTATCATGGACCCATTGGAAAGCCTGGTGAAGCATTTGGACCTCTTCCCAGAATAATATCTTTAAATGCATAAAATAAAATACTTGGGATTACATAGGAAATAAATTATATTGAAGTGCAGTTAAAGAAATATTTTTTAAAAACTAATTTGTAATATAGTAATGTATGAGATTTTTATTAATGCCGTAAATAATCAGTTCTCTAGTGGCAAGTCTAATTACATAATTTTGAAGTAGTGCTGGGGGAAAACAATATTTCAAGATTAAGTGTAATAACTATAGTATGATATAAAAATATCTGTGATTTCCATTGATGACAAAGTCACGGTACTGCCAAAATTGCTATGGATTAGATGCTATGGATGGTGCTTTCATGTGTAATTAAAGGAAATGCTAACTTCAGTGAGAGTTTAGTAGAATTAAACACTTTTTTCTTCTCATCCATGTTTATAATCCCTTGGCTTTAAAGACTTGTTAAGGAGCATTTCCTTGATCCCTAGCTCTTGAAAAGTCCCTGCCATGGCCACAGTCATTTGTCCAGTCCTCGTCTCCTGCCACCTGTCTGATAGATCCCTCCTTTTCAGCTGATCAGACTCCTTGCTGTCCCCTGAACATCCCAAGCAGACAGCTGCCTCAGGGCTTTTGCACATGCTGTCCTCTGCTTGGACTGCTGCCCCCCAAAATATGGGCGTGAATCCCTTTCTCCTTTCTTTTAGGACTCCACTCAAATGTCACCTTATCAGAGAAGTCTTCCCTGGCCACCCTATGAAAACAGCAACACCTACTTGTCCCCCCGCCCCGTACTCATATCCCCCATTCTCTGCTTTATTTTTCTCAATCATGTTTACACTGTCTGATATCTGTAAGGTTTTGTATCTTGTCTTCTTCACCCCACTAGAATGGAAGCTGCATAGTAACACAGGCTCAATTTTGCTCACTGTTGTCTCCCTGGCATTTGGAGCAGTTTACACTAGAAGACTTTAGCCCCCACTCCCTTCTACTCATCTAAATCCTTTAAAGCCCACCAAGGCCCACCAGCAACATGGAGCCCCAACTGCTACTCCAGCCTTCTCTGGATGCCCACTCTCAGAGACACAAGGCGACTGAGGATTGAAACCTCGCCTTGTGGTTTCTGCATCGCCCCCACCCAACATGCCGGGTATGGGACAGGCTTTCAAAAACACATGTGCCATAAAGAAAACGTGGTGTGTATACATATGTTATATATATGTACATATATATATGTATATATACATATATATATATAATCGAATATTACTCAGCCATAACAAGGGATGAAATTGAGTCATTTGTAATGATGTGGATGAACCTAGAGTCTGTCATACAAAGTGAAGTAAATCAGAAAGAGGAAACCAAATAATGTATATTAATGCATATATATGGAATCTAGAAAAATTAAATGAATGAACCGATTTTCAGGGCAAGAATAGAGATGCAGACATAGAGAATGAACTTGGGGACACAGAGGAGGAAGAAGAGGGTGGGAGGAATGGAGAGAGTGGCATTGACATACCCACACTAGCACATGTAAACAGACGGCTAGTGGGAAGCTGCTGCAGAGCACAAAGAACTCAGCCTGCTGCTCTGTGATGACCTAGAGAGGTGGGATGGGGGGGGGGGGTGGGAGGGAGGCTCAAGGAGGAGGATATATGTATACCTATAGCTGATTCACCTTGAGGTACATTAGAAACCAAACGAACACAGCATTGTAAAGCAATTATACTCCAATAGTAACCAAAAAAAAAAAAATGTATGCATCAGCCAGCCTAGGCAGTTTCGTGAATGAATGGAGCTGGCTGGAGGAGATTGTGGAATCCCATCCATAGTGGGCTGAATGGTGGCCCCCAAAGATATATGTTCATGTCATAACCTCCAGAACCTGTGAGTGCTACCTTATTTGGAAAAGGGGTCTTGGTAGATGTAAAAAGGGTAAGGATCCTGAGAAACACAGACCATCTTGGATGATCAGTATGGGCCCTCAGTGTTATCACAAGTGTCATTCTAAGAAGCAAAGGGAGATGGCACAGATGCTCAGAGGAGAAGGTGATGTGAAGATGGAGGCAGACAGAGGTGGGAGTGATGCAGCCGCAGGTCTAGGGATGCCAGGGCGGCCACCAGAAGCCAGAAGAGATGAGGGGTGTATTCTCCCCTCAGCCCCCAGAGGAACTGCAGGCTTGCTGGATTTTGGAGTTGGGCTGCCAGAACTGCAGGGGAATAAATGTCTGTTGTTTTAAGCCACCAGGTAGTGGTAATTTACTAGAGCAATCACTGAGGAAACTAATGCCCCATCTATAGGCCTGCTGTAGGGGAACACAGACTAACACTAGGCTTTCCCCTCTTCCCGCCGCCCCCCCCCCACCACCAAAAGAACCTGGAAATTCAACCTTTAATGTGCAAGCTCCTGGTTTCTAAGTCTGGGTTTTGGTTGTGAATGCCAACTCTGGCTAACATGAGCTAACATGAATGCTGTATTAGAAGGAGTTGGATGAGCTCATAGAACTGAAAAGATGAAACAAAACCTGGAAAATGTGCAGGATCCAAGAAAGACCTGTGGTTTCCGACCGCGGTGACATCTTCTCGAGACACTGATGGTACTGGTCATCCATAACCACACCACTGGCAGCCACCAGACTCCAACCCCGAGGTCACATGTGGGGAGTGGGCTACAAACCCAGGCAGTCGGACTCCAGAGCCTGCACCCTTCCCCACACACAAGGAGCCCACTGAGGGAAGCTCTGTAGAAGGACAAATATCTGAGCCATGGGCACTCCCAGTGGGACCAGCTTTTAGAGTTGTTGTTTGGGACCCACAAGAAGAAATGCATTTTAGATCACAGACCAGCATAAAAACACACCACATATAAACCTGAAATAATATTTACCTTACTGTGTACAATTCCTGAAGACAGCCTTCTTTCCTCTTCTTTTCACTTCTTTTATTTCTTCTTCTCTGTCTCCTCTCTCCCATCTCATCCTATCCCATCCTATCCTCCTCATTCTGTTCTATTTTCATTCCCAGAGTGATGTTCATTTCTGAAAGGAAGAGAAAATATTCTCCATGCACGGAAATACTCAGAACAGATAACCACTTAAAATTTTACTTAGAGATAAATTTTCCCCCAAATCAAAATTTAAGAATGAACAACTTGGGATCCCTTCTAAGCTGATTTCAAGATCAGCTAAGGGATCATAAACCACAGTTTTAAAAACACTGCACTAGAGCAACTAATTCTACTGAAAAGAAAAATAAAAATACAAACAAACTAAAACAATAAATAACCAACAGTATTGAAAGTCAAAGTCGTTCAGTTATATCCGACTCTTTGTGGATCCATAGACTGTAAGTCCCATGGAATTCTCCAGGCCAGAATACTAGAGTGGGTAGCCTTTCCCTTTTCCACAGGATCTTCCCAACCCAGGGATAGAACCCAGGTTTCCCGTATTGCAGGTGGATACTTTACCAGCTGAGCCACAATGGATGCCCAAAAATACTGAAGTAGGTAGCCTATCCCTTCTCCAGGGGATCTTCCTGACCCAGGAATCGAACTGGGGTCTCCTGCATTGCAGGTGAATTCTTTACCAACAGGGTTATCAGGGAAGCCTCAAAAGTATTGGGGACAAACAAAAAATGGTTTTGAGCTGGACACAGTCATGGGCTGCCAGTGTATGGCCCTTTCATTAAAATCTTGATCAATGGATTGATTGATGCAACTGTAGTAAGAGAATGTGGGGAGTGCTCTCTGTGGCTTAGGGTTTATAATGACAGCTTTAACTCTAAGCATTTAGCACAAGCCTGACACACAATAGGTACTCAATAAATATTTAAGTGCTATAAAGGAAAATAATTGAATACACACACACACAAACACACACACACACACACACACACACACACACAGGGATAGCCACTTTCCCAGGTGGCACAATGGTAAAGAATCCACCTGCCAGTCTGAAGGAGAAGCAAGAGACCTGGGCTTGATCCCTGGATCAGGAAGATCCCCTGGAAGAGAGCATGCCACCCACTCCAGTATTCTTGCTTAGAGAATCCCGTGCACAGAGGAGCCTGGAGGGCTACAGTCCATGGGGTTGCAAAGAGTCTGACACGACTGAGTGGCTGAGTGCACACACACACACACACACACACATATAATTCATTTTGATGGACACCTCAAATTAACACAACATTGTAAATCAACTGTACTTAAATTGTTTAAAAGAAAGGAAAAAACAAAATAAATATTTAAGTGCAACTGAAAACAGATCTTAGTTCCCTTGTCCTGTAGCAGTCCAGCTGGAGTTCGGGTGTGGCCATGGGCAGAAAACAGACCCACATCCACAAGTGGCCCAGAGCCCAGAAGCACCTCCGGGCTTGGTACCTGCCTGTCGCTCCTTCCCAGGCTCCATTTGTCACCATCCTCATAAACACCCAGCCAGAGGAGTGCTTTGTTTCACACCAACCAGCATCATCCTCCCCTCCCCCTCTCCTTCTCGCATCTCTCTTTAGGCAGTGCTATTTGTTAAACTGTAAAAAAAAAAAAAAAAAAACACCTAAGGAGGCTCTGTGGTTACAGGGCAGGAGAAGAGCAGGGGATGGGACAGGCGGAAAGGAAAGAGGTGCTTTTTCAACTTTGCCTCTAATGTCTTCGTTAATTGAACTCATCAGCTAAAATCATTTGCAGAGATTTTAAAAAAAAAGAGAGAGAGAGAGAAAAGGAACTGATCATATGCAGGAGAAATAACTCAGATGTGAAAATCCTTCAGACTGGGAGATTGCACTATTTATTCACCCAAGTGTCCTGCTGTGTCTCTGAAATGCAGTGATTTAATGAGGTGCTGCAAAGGTATTTGTTATTAAGAAATTCTGTCTCTGCTTATTCTCCTCCGTGTGATTAGGACGGAGCCAGCGGAAGCTCCTCACCGGCACGCTATTAAAGATTTAGGAGGCTGTTGCTCTCCCCCTGCTCCCCTCTTACAAGCGCCTTTTGAAATGGTTCCAAAATTAAATATTGTACAAGCCGATCAGCCTTGTTTAACGCAGATGCTGAGTGAGATTTAAAAAGAAATTAGAAAAGCATTTGTGTTAACAGATGTTCTTCCTTTTCTCTCTTGGAGCTGAGATGATTGGGGCTGGGTCCCTCCCGAGCCACGCAAGAGCCAAGAGGGATAAGCCCCAGCTTGCACAGGGGCAGAGAGGGGACACCTGGGTCCTCGATCCCTCTGTTGGTGAGGACCCTGGGGCTCTACAGGAAGGAGAAAAGCAAGCCGCCGCCCTGGCAGACTCTTCCCCAAAGCTCCTGTATCCTCCCAGAGCCTCTTCCAAGGCCAGGTTCAGCAGGTGCTCACTGGAACTCTGCAGCCATGCAAACACCATAACCCAGAGCTTCAGAAAATCAGCAAGTGGACAGAGATCTCTGTCCCCAGACTCGTCCAGCTATTGCCTTTGATGCTAGACACAGTCTTCTTAGAGCCTCTAATCCAGACCTTTCATCCAGGCAACGCCAGCTCTGGCCAGCCCCTCAGTAAGTTAGACGCCCTGCTTCCTCAGTCACACGTTTCCTCCCTTGACGTCCGGTTAGATAGACCATACTAACTTGGTAAGCTCTGGCTGGCATCTTAAATCTCTCTTCAACAGACTTTCTGCTCTGTCCTTAGTTAAAACTAATGGGGGCCATCCCTTGAATAAGTAAAACATCCAAGTAGATGGCAAGTCGAGGCTTCTCAAAGTGCTTACCCCTACTCTGTAAATTGATCCCCACGCCCTCCCTCGAGGCATGAGGAAAAGGTTCAGTGACTTCAGTGATGGGGGTACTAGTAAGTGGCAGACCTGGATCTAGTGCCAGGTCCCCCAAACTTAGTCAACTGTCTCCTCTGATATGCCACAGAGATGGAGAAACAAACTGTTTCTTTGCAGATTTACATGTTTGTTTATCATTGTTGGGGAAACACAAGGCACAGAGACACAGTGACTTGCTCACAGCCCCACGAAGCCTCAGGGACAGAATCAGACAAGAATCTGCCTCCCAAGGTCCAACTGAGTGTCCAACCGAGTGTTTCCCCATCGGTCAGTCCATTGCACAATCTACAGATGTTTGTGAAGTGACTGCTGCTTGTCGAGTTCTGTGCAAGGCTCTGAAGACATTTAGGGGAGGGGGTGAGGGGAGGAGCAAACCAGAGCCTCAAGAAGAAACAGACATTGAGCAAATTATTGCAGATATGGACAAAAGAATTTGCAAGGAGGATGGGGGCCATGGGACTATAAATGTAGAGAAGTAGAACCAGTCAGAACTCAAGGGCTCCTAAGGAAAGACAACAAACAAACGACAGCCAAGAAACCAACTGCAGGTCTGAGGTCGCCACTATCTGTCCATTTAACCCAGGGGCGTCCTTCGCTGCATTCAACTATCTCCCCACGGCAGGATCCTGTTCAGTCCCTCCTGCCAACTCTCACCGCATTAGTTGTGGAGCGCTGCCCTTCTTTCTCCCGTCCCCTCCGGCAACAAGGATGGCAGAGTAATAATCTCCACCCCACCGCAACTCACCACTTCCTCTATGAAGTCCCAGCCCCGCACACGCACCCCAGAAGCAAGATGAAAGACAAGTCAAAATGAGAACCAGGCAACTTCCTAATTAACACTCTGGGAAACAGCCAGACCTCCTCCCCCGCACACAAACGAAGATCCCCATTTAAAGACTGGGCTGTGGACATCCACGTGGGGAATGAAGATGTCCCTGGGCTGGACTGGCAGTGCCAAGAGAGGGGGTCAGGGGACAAACGCAGCACTGCTGTGACAAACTGAGCTTTGACAAACGGGACAGAGCTCCCCAGGGCTCTGGGGCCCTGTCTCCCCACCAGCAGGGGGCAGGCAGGGAAGGGCTGAGTCCCGAGTAACAATGAGGTCTTGTGGCCTCCGCTTCCTCTTGGAGGTTCTTCTGTGGAACTCAGCCTTTAACACCCCACAGCTCCTCCCTTAACTCTGAATGTCCCATTTTACATCTGAATCACCCAGGGAGCCTTAAGAAGACAGATGCCTAAGAACCAGTCCTAGAGATTCTGGCTCAGCTGGTCTTTGTCAAGACCCAGGGTTTATTTCAGGCACTCGGATGGCCAAGGATGCTGCCTAGCAAGTTAGTTGCAACTAGAGCTCCTCCCTGGAGGCAGAGGAGACCCTTCTAGGCTTTCCTTCTTTGGGCCCTACTATCAAGTCCTTTGAATCGCAGTGACAACACCCAGAGCAGGGAGCTTTCAGCGAGTGTTATGACTAAGGCTCTGTCTGTGTGCTTCCTCTAATCTACGTTACCTCTCCCCTCAATCTCTGTCCTCTCCAAAGACCCCACCATGGGGTCTTCCACAATCCCCCACCCCAGACTCTAATCAAGCTGCCTCCACATCATCATCGCTTAGTATCTGTGCAACACTTAGAGCCCAGTGTCTGGCCTTACCGTTTGTTGCTGATGCATCTATAGTCCTCTGTAGATGGCAAATTCTTCGCGAGGAACTGTGTGTTTTATTTATCCTTTTATCCTCCTCACACCAAAGTCTTGCCTAGTGCTTTGAAACTAATAGGGGCTCAGAGTCTTTAGTTGGGGAAACAATAGTAACACATGAAATGGCTAGAGAAGCGTATTAAATATGTATATTTCAGAGAGGCAAAACAGCCTTAGTCTAAGAGTCAGAAAGGTGGGATCCTGGTTACAGCTCTGTCTGTGGGTATGTACGTTAGTCACTCAGTCGTGTCCGACTTTGTGTGGTCACATGGACTGTAGCCTGCCAGGCTTCTCTGTCCATGGACTTCTCCAAGCAAGAATACTGGAGTGGGTTGCCACTTCCTCCTCCAGGGGATCTTCCCGACCCAGGGATTGAACCCTGGTCTCCTGCATTGCCGGCAGATTCTTTACCATCTGAGCCACCAGTAACTTTGTCCATAAAAGCAGGTGGTTGGACTCAACCATCTCTAGGCTGTGAAGAACCCCTAATTGCCTCCAGATATTCACAGAAACAGCCCTGAGTCCTCATTACTTAAGGAACCAGCACAGAAGCAAAATCGGTATTTCACGCCTTTTCAGCCTGGGACATGATTGGGAAAACACCAGGACACAAGACAGTGGAGATTCCTTCCCCTCAAAAAATATGTGTCCATACTTGACACACTCATGTACATCCCATCTTCCTTTATCTTCAACCTCTACCCTGACGTCTTACAAAACCCAGGAAGGCGCCAAAGCAACGTTGTGCTTGAGTGAACCAAAACAGACATGCACCAAAGGCACTAGGCTAAGTGGCATTATATTAAAACTCGCATGATGCAAACTCTTCCAGAGCTAAGTGCCCCGACTTTATCTGGAAGCGGAAGGAGGAAAAACAACTTGTTTTTCTGCCAGTCAAGATCTGCTGGTTCAGCTTCCCTCTCAGCTGGGAATTCCTAGAGCTATAGACTAGGAAGTACAGGGATGGCCTCCAGTTTAGAGACCAGGTTGCTGTAGTAAAGGTTGCTAGCAGCTTTCTGGGAGCCACTCCCTCCTGTTTTCTCAGGAATACAGAAAGTCTCTCTGATTTTTCACTGGCACCCAGCTAAAAGATGACATTTTCCAGCTTCTTATTTAACTAGTGTAACCCTCAAGTAAATAGTAGCCAGTGAGACAGAAGTACTGTGTGACACTTCCAGAAGGTCTCCTGAAAGGGAAGGGCCACCTCCTTCTAGCTACTGGGTGTAATGGCTGGAGCTCCAGATGCCATTTCGGACCATGTGGTAAACTTGGGAAAGAAGCCACACAGTAACGAAGTGTCAAGTAGAGAAAGTCTTGGTCCCTAACTAACACTGCGGATCTGCCATACCTTCTTCTGATTGATTTTACATCTGATTTGCTTGCTTCTGATATATTTTATGTCAAGGAGGGAAGTCACTATTTGCAGTGGTGTCTGTTACAGTGGTGTCTGTCAATCCTAATTGATACTGCAGACAAAGTGGGCAGAACACTGAACTGAGAGGGAGGGGACAGGGTCTTGTCCTGAGTCTGCTATTAGTAACTTTGGGCCAGTCCCTAAATTCTATGGGCCTAAGCTTAACCTGTAAAATAGATCCAGATGAGAAAGGGAATGAATTACATAGTCTCAAAGGGCTATTCAATTTTCAAACCAGATACATCTGTTAAATTTTCAGCTGTCCCAGTGACTTAGTATTGACCAGTTGGAGAATCCACTCAAGAGTCCCGAGTACACCAGTGAGGGCATCTTTCATCAACGAGACACCACTCAGTTCAGTTCAGTCACTCAGTCATGTCCAACTCTCTGCAACCCCATGAATCGCAGCATGCCAAGCCTCTCTGTCCATCACCAACTCCCAGAGTCCACCCAAACCCATGTCCATCGAGTCGGTGATGCCATCCAGCCATCTCATCCTCCGTCATCCCTTTCTCCTCCTGCCCCAATCCCTCCCAGCATCAGGATCTTTTCCAATGAGTCAACTCTTCACATCAGGTGGCCAAAGTATTGGAGTTTCAGCTTTAGCATCAGTCCTTCCAAAGAACACCTAGGACTGATCTCCTTTAGAATTGACTGGTTGCATCTCCTTGCAGTCCAAGGACTCTCAAGAGTCTTCTCCAACACCATACTTCAAAAGCATCAATTCTTTGGCACTCAGTTTTCTTCACAGTCCAACTCTCACATCCATACACGACCACAGGAAAAACCATAGCCTTGACTAGACGAACCTTTGTTGGCAAAGTAATGTCTCTGCTTTTGAATATGCTATCTAGGTTGGTCATAACTTTCCTTCCAAGGAGTAAGCGTCTTTTAATCTCATGGCTGCAATCACCATCTGCAGTGATTTTGGAGCCCCAAAAAATAAAGTCTGACACTGTTTCCACTGTTTCCCCATCTATTTCCCATGAAGTGATGGGACCAGATGCCATGAGCTTCATTTTCTGAATGTTGAGCTTTAAGCCAACTTTTTCACTCTCCTCTTTCACTTTCATCAAGAGGCTTTTGAGTTCCTCTTCACTTTCTGCCATAAGGGTGGTGTCATCTGCATATCTGAGGTTATTGATATTTCTCCCGGCAATCTTGATTCCAGCTTGTGCTTCTTCCAGCCCAGTGTTTCTCATGATGTACTCTGCATATAAGTTAAATAAGCAGGGTGACAATATACAGCCTTGACGTACTCCTTTTCCTATTTGGAACCATTCTGTTGTTCCATGTCTAGTTCTAACTGTTGCTTCCTGACCTGCATATAGGTTTCTCAAGAGGCAGGTCAGGTGGTCTGGTATTCCCATCTCTTTCAGAATTTCCCACAGTTTATTGTGATCCACACAGTCAAAGGCTTTGGCATAGTCAATAAAGCAGAAATAGATGTTTTTCTGGAACTTTCTTGCTTTTTTGATGATCCAGTGGATGTTGGCAATTTGATCTCTGGTTCCTCAGCCTTTTCTAAAACCAGCTTGAACATCTGGAAGGGCACTCAAAAAACCCGAGACCACAGGCTTTGGAATTTGATAAACAACTTCAAATCCCAGTGCCACAGCTTCCTAACTCTGAGACCTTGGACACGTCATCTATCCTCATCCTTAAAATGGACAGACAATATCCAATGCTGCAGGGATGTTGAGTGGGTTTGTGGGACTGTGAGTAGCAACCCACTCCACTATCCCTGCCTGGGGAATCCTATGGACAGAGGAGCCTGGTGGGTTATAGTCCATTGGTTCGCAAAAGAGTTGGACACGACCTAGTGACTAAACAACAAAAAACAACAAACATCAAGCTTACCCAGGGCACCAGAGTGGCACAGTTAATCTCTGTAGATTGTGCCAAAGTTAACTGGATGCCTGGGGAAGAGGCCAAACACCCTGGGCAAACATCCTCTGTCCTCATGGGTCAGCATGGGAACCCTGATCCCCACTAGGCCCATGCTGAGCCACGTGAAAGGGGAAAGACAGCCAGGTCTCACTGCTCTCCATGAAGGAAAGAGGGTGGGGATCACAAGAAGAGAAAGAAAGACAAAATTGAGGAGCTGAGATTTGGGTGTGTGAGCACTTCAGCAAGAAAACAAATATCTTTATTGGCTCTGGACAGTCTGCCAATCAGCCACAAAATTACCAGCTTCTCTCTCCTCCCAGAAGGGCCTCCGCGGCTGTACACAAAAGCTGCCAAAGGAACTTCGGGACCTGGAGAATAAAAGCCCCTCTCTGCCTGGTGCGGGCTGATTTGCAATGCATTGCTTCAGCATAATTTCCCAACTCTGCAGCCACACAAAGGCATTTCTGTCCCTATCTGTGAATTTAATAATTTCTATTTCCTACACCTTGCATTCATAATGCATCCCCCCAACCTGGGTTTGGGCTGGGCACTGGCCTCAGGCCTTGGCCATGTCAGATGCCCTCTCTAGGCCCCAGGCTGAAAAAGCATATATTAGACAATTTAGCATCATTGGAGGATGTAGCAACAGAAGGCAGACGGCCTGGCCTCCGTGAAATGTACCTCAAATGTTGTCACTTGGCCCTTCATGGTCCTTTACCCCACTTCATCAATTTATTTATTCTATGCAGCAACCACTAATGGTAGACATTCTCCCGGACACACTAAGAACTGGTTTCCTATCATGGATAGCACAGTACTGACGAGGTGTGATATATATACGGGGTGGGCGTGATTCGATATAAGTGCACTTGCCCATAGGGCTTCCCAGGTCGCACTAGTGGTTAAGAACCTGCCTGCCAATACAGGAGACATAAGAATTGTGGGTTCGATCCCTGGGTTGGGAAGATCCCCCGGAGAAGGGCATGGCAATCCATTCCAGTATTCTTGCCTGGAGAATCCCATGGACAGAGGAGCCTGGCGGGCTACAGTCCATAGGGTCACACAGAGTCAGACACTACTGAAGCGACTTAGCACACACACATGGTCTTGACCATAACTCTGGGAAGGTTGGCACCATGTCCGTTCAAGTTCACTCTTGATATCTTTAGTACTTGACAATATCTGTATATAAGTCCTCAATTCCATTTGATGAATATTGGGTGAAAATGTAAATGACTATCAAGATCTGCAAGTATAATGAAAAGAGATTTTGTTCTTTAAGTCTTGCTCTGTTTGGCATGACAGGGTGGGGGTGGGGGAACAGGGGGAGGGTACCGGTCCCAGAACATCTAAATGCCAGGGTCGCTGTGGAGATGGCCCTGGAGGAGAGCAGAAGTGTGACTGCACAGAAAGAGGCACAGATGAGAGAAGCCGCTCCCTGCCAAGGGAAAGAGGCTGTGGAGACAAGAAGAACATTAGGAGTTTGGGGTGGAATGGTAGGCCTGCCGGCTGAAGGAGTAGGCTGGCCCCAGTGATCTAAGGCCTCACTCAGAGGCCAAATTGGGAATGATGTCAGACAAACTCAAGCTTGGGTCCCAGCTTCATCGTTTATCAGCAGTGAGATATCCATCATGACCTCTCACCTTGGGCTTCCCCAGTGACTCAGCAGTAAAGAATCCACCCGCCAATGCAGGAGACACAGATTCAGTCCCTGATCCAGGAAGATCCCAGATGTCTCAGAGCAACTAAGGCTGTGTGCCACAACTATTGCGCCTATGCTCTAAGAGCCCAGAAACTGCAACTACCGAGTCCACAGGCCACAACCACTGAGACCCATGCACCCTAGAGCCCATGCTCGGCAAGAATAGAAGCCACCACAGTGAGAAGCCTGCGAACCACAGCCAGAGAGTGGCCCTCGCTTGCTGCAGCTAGAGAAAGCCTGCACAGCAACAAAGATCCAGTGCAGCCAAAAACAATAAATAAATATATTATATATACATAGACAAAGACCTCTCACCTGCATGTTCTTTTCTGATAAGTATGATCACTGCAAATCTCTCCCTTCTATTATCGCCATGAAGCTGAAAAGCAGTGGTCCTGCATGAGGGAGGGAGCATGGCCAGTTCATGAGGTTTCGGTGGAAGTCATATCTGCTTTTCACAGGAATCCTGACACTTCTGATTGAGGCAGAATCTGAGCCTCTCATGCACTCCCAAGCCCCCCTCTCCTCTCTGTTTGGGAAACGCCACAAGATCGCTGTACCCCCACCCCTGCAGGGAGAGCTAATTTTGCCAAGTAGAGTGAGAGGCACAGAGAGCATGATGGGCTGGAGCAAACTGTCTGCCGCTGACTCAGGTCAGAGTGGGGTTAGGTGAGTGGCTGATGGGGGACCATGTGTCCCCCAGATGCTTCCCTGAGCAGGAGGCACTCGATATATGCTGCTTCCTGCAGACAGTGAAGGAGAGCCCTCCTCTTCCTCTTGCCCTCCACCAGCCATATCACGGATGCCTTTCTGTCTGACTCAAGCTTCTTTGCACCTTCCGCTGCAGGATACCTATGCCAGTACTGAGTTCAGAGTAATATCAGAAGGGTTAGATTTGGAATGGATCCTTATCCCCACCCTCATTTCACAGATGAGAAGACTGAGGCCCAGAAAGGTAATGAGACCTGCCCAGAGTCACACTGAGTCAATAGTGGAGGCAGTGGCAACTGAGTGTACACACGCTGGCTGGCTGTTTCTGCCTATACAAGTTAGAAAACTTCTAGCTGCAAGTAATAAAATGCCTAGCCCCAAAGAGCTTAACAATGAGACTATGTATTACCTAATATAACAATGAAAGTGAAAGTCGCTCAGTTGTGTCTAACTCTTTGCAACCCCATGGACTATACAATCCATGGAATTCTCCAGGCCAGAATACTGAAGTAGGTAGCCTTTCCCTTCTCCAGGGGGTCTTCCCAACCCAGGAATCAAACCAGGGTCTCCTGCATTGCAGGCAGATTCTTTACCAGCTGAGCTACCAGGGATATAAAAATAGGTACTCTTAATTCAGTTGATCAATATCAAGAGCTGGTTCTTCCCCTCTCTCTGCTCTGCCATGCCCAGCATGTTGGCAGTTGTCCTCAAGCTTATCTCCTCGTGGTGATAAAGTGGCTGCAGCAGCTCTCAGCATATGCCCTCACATAATAATAACCCTCCAAAAATAGAATGCCCCTCTTTTGTGCTCCATTCAGGGTGAGAAATCCAAGAGTCCCTGCAGGCTCTATTGGTTAAAACTGCAAGGCGATTGAAGTGAAAGTCACTCAGTTGTGTCCAACTCTTTTCGACCCCATGGACTGTATAGTCCATGGCAATTAGACTGAGTGTAATTGCCTGGCTGCCTGTATGACTGACCACCCAGGCCTGGGAGAAGCTGGCTTTCCCTGAGGTGCATAGGTACAAGAGACCTAGACAAAGTAAAGTTTCTGCCAGTAAAGAACAATGTGGAGGCTGAACAGAGTGCAGGCAACCAATATCTGGCCACGCTGCCCACGTGTGATGCTAATCTTCAGCCTCCCAGGGACAGTGAGGAGACAGTTTTCACAGGAATGCAAGAGTCCGTCAGCATTTGTAGCAGCCTAAGTCTCTGCTTTGCTCCTCTTTAAACTCAGGCACAGGGCTAAGCACCCAGGACTGAATCCGTACTAGCCCTCTGAGATAAAACTGCCAGCTTATCACTGAAGCTTCAGTTCACTCAGCCACTTGAGAGCAGGAGCTGTACTTCTCAACTCTGCACCCCAACATTTACCCTCACACCCTGACACAGAGGAGATGCTCACAAAATGTTTCTGAGCAAATGAATAAAATCTGTAAGTCTAACATAATTATCTGTCGCACAGGGCTATAATTGGAATCCAGTGTAATAATGAAAAAAAAAAAGTATTTGGTTAAAAGTACAAGGAAGTGTTACTATTTTCATTATTCCCCTCTCCTCTCTTTCTTCTCCACCTTAGAAAAATCTGACTCTATACACAAAGTTCCCCACTGGAAAGCTTGAGGGTGGGTGAAGAGAACATGAGAAAACAAGTCCTAATTCAAGGTCTGTGTTGGTCAGCTCAGGCTCCGAAACAGAGTAGCACAGACTGGAGATCGGGGTGGGTAGAGCAACTGAAATCTACTTCTTACTGTTCTGGAGGCTAGAAGTCCAAGATCAAAATTCCATCAGGGTTGAGTTCTGGTGAGTGCTGTCTTTCTGACTTGCAGACAGCCACCTTCTCGCTGTGATCTCGCATGGCTTGTTCTCTGTGTTCTTGTGGACACAGAGCACTGGCGTCCCTTCCTCTTCTTATAACTACACCAGTTCTATTGGATTAGGGTCCCACCCATATGATCTCATTTAACATTAATTAGTGCTAGTGTTAGTCACTCAGTTGTGTCTGACTCTTTGCGATCCCATGGACTGTGGCCCTCCAGGTTTGTCTGTCCATGGAATTCTACAAGCAAGAATATTGGAGTGGATTGCCATTCCCTTCTACAGGGGATCTTCTCGACCTGGGTCTCCTCCATTGCAGGTGGATTCTTTACCAGCTGAGCCACCAGGGAAGCACTAACATTAGTTACCTACCTCTAAATACAGTAGATTAAGAGGTTAGGACTCCAACATATGAATTTTGGGGATGCAACACATTTCAGTCTGCAAGTTCTGAGGAATGTTCTGGAATTGTTCCTCTGGTTTTAGGAACCAAACTTAAACATACCCTGCCCTTCATGAGCTGTGTCACAGCAGAATGAGAGTCCCTTCATGAGCTGTGTCACAGCAGAATGAGAGTAACTGTGGCCTCTGTTCTGGTACCTTCTCGGATCTCATCAGCTGATCCTGCCATTCTTAGTATCACTCTCAGTCTCAGCTGGCCCATTGTCACTTCCTTCTCTGCCCAGGACACAGGCATAAAGGTCTAATGACCAATTCGGACTCCAGTTTCTGGTGTGCTAACCCTGGCCTTCCGTTAAAGCTAAAAGACCTGCACACTAGTTTGATTCTGGCATCATTCATCAGGATCAATGAGATCAATGGTTGCCAACAATTCCAAAACCACAATCACTCAACAGATTTATTTCTCACTAATCTACATGCTCAATGCTATTGGCCATGGGACTCTGCTCCAGGCAGTCACTCGGGGACCCAGGCAGATGTAGGTTCCTCCAGATTATGACATCACCACCTCAGGATTTTCTAAAGAGAGAGAGAGAAAAAAAAAAAACAAAAACATGGAGGAAAATGCACACCAACTCTGAAATGCTCACAGGTCATTTCTGGTCATACTCCACTGGTTAAAACTGGTCACATAATAGGGATTAACTCATTCATGCTAAATGGAAAGGGAAGAGATTTTGAAATATTGGTGAGCATGAGTAATGTCTGTCAAACTCACTCCCTCAAATAACCATGACTTCCCCCTTGCCAAGAAAGTCCACACGTTCCCTTCTCCTCCAGGGTACAGAATTTATATGTACTTACATAGTCTCAACATATGCACCCAACAATAGGCAAAGGGTCACCCATTATTTCTAAGTTAATAATTTCAACATTTTTTTACTAAACTCCCCAGAAATGGGAAAGGATGACTCTCTAGCTTTCATCTGCTCAGAAACTCACAGTGCCTCTGCCCATCCACACAGACCGCCCTGCCCTCTCCTATAGCAAGGTATTCAGGACTGATATCATCATTAGCCCACTGCTGCTCCCAACCCCATGCTGGACTATGCTGGAGAGCACTTACAAGCACCCAGTGCTTCCCCTTCCCCCAGGGCCCCAGTCCCACCCAAAAATAAATAATTCAAGCCAAGACATTCAACCGTGCTGCTGCCGTGCCAGGAATTTAGTGCGTGTGCTCCTTTTGCTGCCACAGGAAAAATTACAACTTGATCCACAGGACCTGACTCCCTGCTCATACTTCTCCTGGGCTGCCACTGATGCTTCTCTCTAGAAGTAACGGCTGGACTGGTGACAGTAGGATTTAAGTCTGCTGTGGGGGGTGGAGGGGGTGCTAGGGCTGATAAGCTGAAAAGGCGAGAAGGGTGGACCACGGGAGGGGAGCCTGGGCCTTGACAATGATGAAAAATGCTAGATGTCTTCACCTAGAGCCCCCATGGAGAAATAAGACCAGCCCTTTGCAACTCAGTGGGCAGGATCTTTGTCTTCTGTCTCCTTTAGAGTAAGGACCGAAAATACTAACACAAGCCACAAGTTCTTGAAACTTTATTATGCGCTAAGCACTAAGTGCTTCATATGCAGCAATTCATTTGCATTCATTAGAATTAGGCTCAGCTTGAAGCGGCAGTAAATAACAGACCCAAAATAACAGTAATTTAGGTAGGATGTTTATCTTAGCTCCCGAGGTAGGCTGTCCAGGGATAGTATGCACATCACAGTATTCAAAACCCAGGTTCTTTCTGTCTTGTTGCTCTGCTTGCTTAACCTCCACTTCCAAAGTCACTTTATGCCCCAAAATGACTGTTCCAGTTCTAGCCACTGTGCCTGAATTCCTGCCAACAGGATAGGATAAGGGGAGAATAAGAGTTTGACCCCTCTCTTTAAGGGCACGTCCTAGAAATCGTTCATAATACTTCTACTTGAATTCCATTGGCTCAACCTTTGTCATGCAAAGGAGGCTGGGAAATGTAGTCTTGATTCCAGGCAGCCATGTGTTCCAGGCATATTGAGTCTGAGCAAACTCCAGGAGATAGTGAAGGACAGGGAAGCCACGCTTGCTGCAGTCCATGGGTTCACAAAGAGTCAGACACAACTGAGCAACTAAACTGAGCTGAACTAAACTGTACAACTCCCAAATGTTGTGGCTGTTGTTCAGTTGCTCAGTCATGTCTGACCCTTTGTGAACCCATGAGGTCCAGCACGCCAGGCTTGCCTGTCTATCACCAACTCCCGGAGCTTGTTCAAACTCATGTCCATCGAGTTGGTGATGCCATCCAACCATCTCATCCTCTGTCATCCCCTTCTTCTCCTGCATTCAATCTTTTCCAGCATCAGGGTCTTTTCCAATGAGTCAGTTCTTTGCATCAGATGGCCAAAGTATTGAAGCTTTAGCATCAGCCCTTCCAATGATTATTCAGGACTGATTTCTTTTAGGATTGACAGGTTTGATCCCCTTGTTGTCCAAGGGACTCTCAAGAGTCTTCTCCAACACCACAGCTCAAAATCTCCAACACCAAAGTTCAGAAGCATCAATTCTTTGGCACTCAGGTTTCTTTATGGTCCAACTCTCACATCCATACAGGACTACTGGAAACACCATAGCTTTGACTAAATGGACTTTTGTCAGTAATGTCTCTGCTTTTTAGCATGCTGTCTAGGTTAGTCATCACTTTTCTTCAAGGAACAAGCAAAAAACAAGACCAGGAGCTGACAGTGGCTCAGATCATGAACTCCTTATTGAAAAATTTAGACTTAAATTGAAGAAAGTAGGGAAAACCATTAGACAATTCAGATATAACCTAAATTAAATCCATTATAATTATATGGTGGAAGTGACAAATAGATTCAAGGGATTAGATCTGATAGACAGAGTGCCTGAAGAACTATGGATGGAGGTTCATAACATTGTACAGGAGGCAGTGGTCAAAATCATTCCCCTGAAAAAGAAATGCTAAAAGGCAAAATGGTTGTCTAAGGAGGACTTACAAATAGCTGAGAAAAAGGGGAAGCTAAAGACAAAGGAGAAAAGGATAGATATATCCATCTGAATGCAAAGTTCCAAAGAATAGCAAGGAGAGATAAGAAAGCCTTCCTCAGCGATCAATGCAAAGAAATGGAGGAAAACAACAGAATGGGAAAGACTAGAGATCTCTTAAAGAAAATCAGAGACACCAAGGGAACATTTCCCGCAAAGATGGGCATGATAGAGGACAGAGACAGTATGGACCTAACAGAAGCAGAAGATATTAAGAAGAGGTGGCAAGAATACACAGAAGAACTATACAAAAAAGATCTTAGTGACCCAGATAACCACGATGGTGTGATCACACACCTAGAGCCAGACATCCTGGAATGCGAAGTCAAGTGGGCCTTAGGAAGCATCACTACAAACAAAGCTAGTGGAGGTGATGGAATGGAGGTGACGGAATTCCAGCTGAGCTATTTCAAATCATAAAAGATGATGCTGTGAAAGTGCCACACTCAATGTGCCAGCAAATTTGGAAAACTCAGCAGGGCCACAGGACTGGAAAAGGTCAGTTTTCATTCCAATCCCAAAGAAAGGCAATGCCAAAGAATGCTCAAACTACCACACAATTACATTCATCTCACATGCTGGCAAAGTAATTATTGTACAAAAAGGAGAGAAAAGTGACTGAGGGGCCATTAGCAGCATCAGTCACATCATTCATCTCACATCAATTTCTTGAGGCAGTACTGTTATTAAATGTCTTTTTAATAAGGTAACCAGCATACAAAACTTTTGCATGAAATTCCCTGATCAAAATCATTCTTATCCTTCAAGTTTTACCTTGTCAGTAACCTTCCACCTCTCATTAAGTGTTTATCTCTCAGGCCACACAAAAGGGGCTGTGTAATACCCTTGAAAGCAAGGCAGTATATTTAATTTGTCCCTTTCTCCCCGATGCCTGATACCATGCCCGGTATAAAGGGGACATTTAAGAAATATTTGTGAAACCAGATCAAATGTAACTCTTTCCTTTGCTCTGACATGATCAACCTTGGGCTGCAGTCCATGGGGTCGCTAAGAGTTGGACACAACTGAGCGACTTCACTTTGACTTTTCACTTTCATGCATTGGAGAAGGAAATGGCAACCCACTCCAGTGTTCTTGCCTAGAGAATCCTAGGGACGGGGGAGCCTGGTGGGCTGCAGTCTATGGGGTCGCACAGAGTCAGACACGACTGAGGTGACTTAGCAGCAGCAGCAACATGCACTTGGTACTCAATTCAAGATAAACAGATGTGGCATCCACTGCCCAAGAATTAATCGTTCAAATTTGGGAGAATTTGAAATAGAAAGAGTAACATCCACCTCTTCCCCCACCCTCTTCTCTGGATGAAGACCCTGCTTTCTTGTTGGAGGAGCCCTCATGGGCTTTTTGACCAAAGGATAGAAACTCCTGCCTCCCCAGGGGAGAGAAGCAAGGGCTGCACCCAAGAATATGGAACTGCTGATCAGCAGCGCTTGCAGACACCCCCACCCCACCCCCGATGCTGACGAGGCTGAGCAGTTCAGGCAGAGTTCATCTCAAGCAACTCCATCATCGCCCCACTCTCAGCCCACTCTTTGCGGCATTTGCAGTTTCTCTGCTCTGGGGGTCAAGTCTCCAGTGTGCCCTCCCTGAGTAATTGTGAAATTATTATGGTTGGTGATTTTAATTTAAATTGGATGGAGAAATGTCATACCGCGGTCGACTCATTTGCTATGGATTTTCACTTAACCAAATTGATTAGTCAACCAACTAGACTTAACTTGAGAGTTGTAATCATTCATTATTAGATCTCATTTTTTCCAACGCACTTAGATGATGTCAAGAAATTAAAACTGCAGCAAAAACTTCAGCAGTGTCTTCTCATCAAGGAGGCGGGGTCTGATTGAAAGTCTCTGGAGATGAAACAGGCTGTGGAAATCTGTGGGGTGCCCCCGGGGCCAGACTCCTCAGTGTTGCCCCAGAAGAATGGCCAGAAGAAATGAATTGGGAATTCACAGGGGAGGAAGCCAGGCTATCAGAAATTGAGCTTCCCGTCTTCCCCCTCCTGTGTGTCAAACTTCTAGTCATCCTTCCAGAGTCATCTCAAAACCTCCCTCATCTTTGAAGCCTTTCATAACTTCCCAGGTAGAGTAATTTGCCATCTTTTCCATGCCTGTATACATCTCTATTGAAAAAAAACAGTACATTTTCATGTAATTATTGTTTAAATATATTTTCTCCTCTAAATTAAAATTCTTTTAAGGCCAGGGTAAAGTTTTAGCCAATACTGTATCCTGCCTGAAAAGGAATAAGGATATAGACATGTTTAACTAAATCATTTTGTTATACACCTAAAACATTGTAAATCAACTATACTTCAATTCTTAAAAAGTATATAGTGTGTGAAATATTGTATTCTGACTCCTTTCACTGTACTAAGCACATAGCGGGCCCTCAGTAAATATTTCCTTGTGGATTGAACCAGTAAATAAATATACTGCCTAAAGGACAATGCCCATATTCAAGCACAGGGAAAGATCCTTATTTAACTTATATGCAGAGCACATACTGAGAAATGCTGGGCTGGATGAAGCACAAGCTGGAATCAAGATTGCGGGGAGAAATATCAATAATCTCAGATATGCAAATGACACCACCCTTATGGCAGAAAGCGAAGAACTAAAGAGCTTCTTGATGAAAGTGAAAGAGGAGAGTGAAAAAGTTGGCTTAAAACTCAACATTCAGAAAACGAAGATCATGGCATCTGGTCCCATCACTTCATGGCAAATAGATGGGGAAACAGTAGAAACAGTGACAAGACTTTATTTTGGGGGGCTCCAAAATCACTGCAGATGGTGACTGCAGCCATGAAATTAAAAGACGCTTTCTTCTTGGAAGAAAAGTTATGACCAACCTAGATTTGCCAACAAAGGTTCGTCTAGTCAAAGCTATGGTTTTTCCAGTAGTCAGGTATGGATGTGAGAGTTGGACTTTAAAGAAAGCTGAGCACCCAAGAATTGATGCTTTTGAAGTGTGGTGTTGGAGAAGACTCTTGAGAGTCCCTTAGACAGCAAGAAGATCCAACCAGACCATCCTAATGGAAATCAGTCCTGAATATTCATTGGAAGGACTGATGCTGAAGCTAAAACTCCAATCCTTTGGCCACCTGATGCAAAGAACTGACTCATTTGTAAAGACCCCAATGCTGGGAAAGATTGAAGGCGGGAGAAGAAGGGAACAGCAGAGGATGAGATGGCTGGATGGCATCACCGACTCGATGAACATGAGTTTGAGTAAACTCCAGAAGTTGGTGATGGACAGGGAGGCCTGGCATGCTGCAGTCCTTGGGGTCACAAAATAGTCAGACATGACTGATCGACTGAACTGAACTGAACTCAACTGGGAAGGATCCTGTGTGAGCAAAGCAAAATTCATCACTGTGTATTCTTGCTACTGCCCACAAGTGGGAAGGAGATGGCTCAGCTGCTACAGGTAGGATTCAAACCTAGAGATTAGAGTGGGCATTGTGCTGAGTGTGACTCACCTGTATGCTCTGACTGCCAATAAAGCTAATGTGATCAATCAATTGCTTCAACAACACTGGAGGATACATCTAGAAACAAAGTGATAGTCACTATGCTTCTGCTCTGAACAGTCTGGTCCTAGAACATCACTTAGAAGGACACTGCAGACTAATATCTGGAAAAAGAGGTACCATATGTTTTGGGCTGGCTTCATGGGCATATAACCCCCATCTTGTTTTAACCATCTTGAAATTCTTAGTCATTCTTGAACAAAGGGCCCCACATTTTTACTTTGCACTGGAGACCCAGGCAAAGTATGTAGCCGGTCTTCACATAGAGGAAGAAACCATGGTATATGAAAAATAACTAAAGAACCTAGGGTGTTTTGCCTGGAGAAAGGAAGCCTCAGGGAGTGTAGACATCCTAACCGTCTTCAAATGTCTAAAGACAGTCACGGAGGAGAAGAATGAGACTATTTCTGTGCTGACTCAGAAGACAGGACTGGGGCCACAGGGCTGAGGCTCATTTAGGCTTGGGGCAGTGGCACTCTGACTTGACTAGAACAATCTAACGGCAAAAGCCTCCTGGGAGATGCAAACAGTCCACAAGTTATTCAACTCGCAACTACATTTGGCATAGATCACTGTAGAGGCAAATGAGGAAGCATCAGGGTGGGGCTGGATGGAAGGATTCATTAAAGCCCTCCCCGTGCTTGGATCCTATGCCTCCAAGGCTAGGCAATCGCCTCTCTAAAGCAGTGCGGAGAGGAGCAGAAGGGAGTGACAGAGAGAGAATTGCTGTCTGGGTTAAGTGGATGCAGACCACGACCCTGGACTTGGAAGAGCTGCAGCTGCAG
This sequence comes from Bos grunniens, assembly GCF_055505025.1. Classification (NCBI taxonomy): domain Eukaryota; kingdom Metazoa; phylum Chordata; class Mammalia; order Artiodactyla; family Bovidae; genus Bos; species Bos grunniens. The sequence continues at coordinate 27,405,392 of NC_141179.1, forward strand.
GTGAAGAGAGGAGACTTCACAAGGGACCCTCCTCTGAGCCCCGGCAGCCTTCCCTCCTGTCGCTGGAGGAGGTTTAGTTGCCAGGGGCAGCGTTACCCGGGCAACTGGTCAGCATCCTCTCCCCCACTGCCAACAAACACCCTCCCCCTCGCCAAATGGATTCAATCACCCACCCAGGGTGTATCTGAGGGCTGAGAAGGTAGGAATGACTAACAAGGAGTGAACTTCATGATCAACCCTCCAAGTGGACCTAAGAGGCTTTGATCTAGAAAGATCCAGGGAGTCTCAACACATGAAAAATAAGTTCCAGGCCAATGGCTTCCTCCCTGGCTCCTGGAATTACTTTTCCATCCGTGCTATCTACATACCCCATGGGAGCTATTCATTAATGAGGGTGAGAAATGCCTAAACTATGCCTCTGGTTCACATCCAACTCATTCACAAGGTAAGAAAGTGAGATAACTCACTCCTGCACCATTTCAACCATTATCATTGAGTCATTTCCCTTCAGCACAGAGAGCCCATTGACCAAGAGACCCGAACGGCACACACTCCCCCTCGTTTCTGCATCTCACACTGGACCCCAGGGCCCCTCCTTCCCATTGCTATTTTCTTTATCAATGGAAACTTTGTTTTCCTTTCTCTCTGCCCCTACCTGGACACCTGATCTTATCTGTCTCTGTCTGGTTTTGAAAGCAACCACATCGAACCCTTTCAATGTTCTCTTCCCTGGAGAGGAGCAGTTTTACTCTCCCACTCGATGCAAGGGATTGGCAGGGCAACCGGTCCCCTCCTCCACTCCCCGTCCCACCCGCCCACCACCACCTCCTCCTCCTCCAACTTAAGATGGGCTCCGCAAACTGCCACCGCTTTGGGGAGAGCAGAAGGCAGAGAGTAAAGGGCGCCGAACAAAAACTTTATTCAAAGTCTTGCATGCTAACATCTCCAAAAAGCTTTTAACAGAGACCATCATTTCCCTCCAAGAATCAATGCATTTTAATTCATACGAAGATATTTGTCTGCTGCTCCGTTCCTTCGAGGCGTAGAGACACGTTTAACAAAACAAGTCAGCCTCGCGTGGAGATGAACGCGCCAGCTTCTCCCTGAAATTACTGGAAGTTCATTTTCAAAAGCCGTCCTGTTTTCTGGGAATCAATGCATATCAACTAAAATCAATAGCTTCTCCGTGCGGATGGGCTGAGACACCAAACTGATCTAGCGTTCCAGTGCATTTGTATCCAAATCTAGACGTTCTCAACAAGTCAATGAATTTAAGCGTCTGCCAGTGTCTTTTCACTTAAAACTAATCTGTTTGCTGATCGGACTGCACATTTCCAAGCGCGTAGTAATATGCTCTGTCTGTTTACCAGATCCAATGTACATTAGCTCGAATAAAAATATTTCCACTTAACTTAAAATCGAGTTTGTCCCAACTTTAGCAGTGCTCATGGGAATGAACTCCAGCCAATCATCGGGTTCACCCAGCTCTCCTGAAGAACAAAGCTCCTTCTCCTCCACCTGGCACCAAGGATGTGGTCCCTCTGGGGCTGACTGGTGTATTCTGGAATAAAGTCCTTCCTGCTTCTGGGGACCATCAATTCCACGACTAGGAGGAGCACCAAAGGACTTGTTTGGTCACCCTTCCTCCCAAACTGGAGACTTCCCCTAAGCCACTCTGCAAAAGAGGGTCCCTCTTCAGTCCCTAGAAATCATCCGAGTGTAGCTCTGCACTCCCTCATTCCTGCATGGCATGATGCGAAACCAAGGACCAACAGGTTACTACAGAATATTGACATTGCTATACACTTGAAACTAACACAACATTGCACATCAACTATATTCTAATATAAAATAAGAAATCAATTTAAGGGAAGGATTGTCTCTAATGAGTCACTTATTGGGCACCTACTATGTACAAGACTGAATAGAGATTCAAAGAAGTGAAAGAGTGACTGCAGTCTAGAAACCAACAGTCTCAGATGGAGGGGCTGTGATCCGTGTGCAGATGGTCAGTCAGCAGATGTTTCTGGAGCACCACCCTGTCCAGATTCCATGCTAAGCACAGGGAGACAGTGATGGACATATAAGACCAAGCCCACTGCCTGCAAAGTCCCCAAGAGAAAAGTCAAATGAATCAGTACAAGAAACCAGTGATTAATTATATGTGTGTGCAAAGCACTGCTGGGGAAAAAATACAGGCTGCTGGGAAGCGAAGAAGGAGACGACAAAGGATGAGATGGTTGGATGGCATCACCGACTCAGTGACCATGAGTTTGAGTGAATTCTGGGAGTTGGTGATGGACAGGGAAGCCTGGTGTGCTGCAGCCCATGGGGTTGAAAGGAGTTGGACACGGACTGAGCTACTAAACTGAACTGGGAAGCAAACAGCAGTATCTAAACTAGTGGTGGGAGAGAGGCAGCAGGGAGCGGCTCCGCCTGCTACTCTTTATACCAGCACTTCATTTAACTCACTTCATCCTCACAAGTTTATAAGGAGTTACAAGCATCCCCAGTTTGCAGGTGAACAAACTGAGGCTCACAGGTTGCTTAGCAGCCCTATGAGACAGCTAGGAAGTGACATTCGTCCAATGGGAGAAAATCAGCAAGTGGCAGAGGAAGGATTCAAGCCCGGGACTGTCAGAGGCTGGACCCGTTCCTCTCCCACCGCCCTCCCTGCCCCTCACATGCAAAGTGATTAACTACACAAGCCATAATGTGTTCCTAGGAGCAAGCTAGACCCAGAGAGGCAGTGGGTGTCTGGATTTACAAGAAGGGGAGAGCCCTGGGGGTTGAGGTTTGTATCAGGGAAGGCTTCCCAGAGAAGGTGACTCTGGAACCAAGTCAGAAAATTACCAACACAAAGGTCCAGGACAAGAGGACAATACAAAATACAAATACAAAATACAATACAAATACAAAAACCAGTATTTACTGGTTTTTCTGGGGGGAATGGGGAATGAGGAGACCAGACCAGGCTCATGTACCAATTCTGTGTAGAGGAGTCATAGGGGATGAACCTACATGGGGAGCATGAAACCAGATTCTAGGAGACCTTGAATGTGACAATTCAGGTGTGTTCCTTGATTGGATCCCAGGTTCCAAAGCTGCTGCTGGTCTTAAAAGAAGCTGAGGGTCAAGAATACACATACCCAGTGTCCAGGCCAACCCCATCCAGACCTCCTTTGATCCCACTGGGTCCCTCTCCCCACCCATCTCTGATACTAGCATCTCGGGGAGCGCTGCTGAGGGAGGCTGGTCCCCAGCTCTGAGAAGCCTCAAGGCATCACCATGGAGACGCTACAGGCCGCCAGCCACACAAAAGGAGCTGTGAGCTCCCAGTTCACCTGGGACTTGGAGCTAATGAGGAGGTGGCAAAAGTGTTTCATTTTCTCTCTTCTTCTTGCTCTCTCTCAAAAAGAAGAGGCAATTCACACAGGCAAACAAACCCCACCCTGCCCTGGAAGGAAGCTGCTCAGTCCACCCTTCCGTGGTGGCTGGCCTCCTTCTGAGAGAGGGAGGGGGAACCCTGTATCTGAGGGACTGCAACAGAAGGTGCCTGGGAGAGAAAGATGCTGGAAGGACCAACAGGAAACCTAGGGCTGTTCACCTTTTCTCCTACCTATAAGGAGGAGCAACTCAGCCATGTGTGTAAACGTAAGTTGACATCTTCCATTTTGTTGGCTTTGGGGTTCTGAAATGCAGACAACCTCTATTCTTGCCTACAAGCCAAATCGGATGCACTGGGATGGTTTCCACAGCATCCCCACTCAAGACCTGCATCTTGGATCATACATCCCACTGCACTCTGTCCCCAAGCAGCCCAGGGAATCCTGCCTGTGCACAAAGGGCAGGAGGACAAGAGATGAGAAGGGATGGAGGTGCTGAGACACCCAAAGAGGGATGGGGAAAGGAAGGCTGTTGCTTCTGAGTCGGAAAGGGAGGAGACCGGAGCGTCTCCAGCCAGGAAGCAATCTTCACACACGCATTGTCGTTTTCTTCTGCAAAGGGGTGAGAAGAGGGGAGGGGGGAAGTGGCAGCAAGAGGGGGAGCAGGCGGGAGAGGTGAGAAATCCAGCATCTTCAGACCTGCCCACACTGCTGGCTTCTCTGCTGTGTGCAGTACCTCATCTCACAGTCATTAGAGAGCCCACGGGAAGGGTGGAAGCCGGATGCCCCGAAGAGTGGGAAAATAGAAGAGATGCGCACACAGAGATGTGTGCCTAGACCTCTTGGAGAGAAGGCTCCCAGCCTGAAGCCGTCCCAGCCCCCAAACTCCCAGAATCCTTAGAACACCAAATGGACCTTAGAACAGCAAACACTCTGGTCACTCCAAAAGCCCCAGGAGTACCCAGCGGGCAGAGTCCCCGTGTCTGATACACACCGTTCCTCTCTCCTTGCCTTCCTCTGGAGCAAAAAGGGTCTCAGCTTTCCCTCCAGTCTGGCCGAGCCCCTTCCAGTTCACGAGCAGAGAGCAGTAAACTGGAAGGCTGGGGAGCGGAGCGGTCCCCAGAATAGCCCTGGCAAGACAGGACAAGCACTCGCTATTGAAAGGACAGGTCAGTTCCGGACAGCCCTGTCCTCAGAGCTTCCCGAGTTGCCCAACTCCCTCAGGGTAAAAGCTAAAGCTCCTGCATAAACACCCTGAGTAATCTCACCCCTCCGACCCATAACCTTTCTGAACTCCCCCTGAGCGTTGCCTCTTACCTGCTCTGACGGAGTTCACAGCATCTCCTTCTCACTCTCCAAACACATAAGATGCCCTTTGGGCCTCAGGGCCTTTGTACTTGCTGTTTCCCCTGCCCAGGACATTTTCTTTCTTTCTTCAGTCAAGGGCTTTTTAAAAAATTATTTGGCTTTGCAGGGTCTTAGCTGCAGCACGTGGGATCAAGTTCCTTGACCAGGATTGAACCCAGGCCCCCTGCATTGGGAGCAGAGTCTCAGTCACTGGACCATAGGGAAGTCCTACAAACATTTTCCTTAGATGTGTTCACATCTCACTCTCTCAGGCCTGAATTCCAACACTACTTTCTCAGTACCTCTCTCTAAATATCCAGCCACCCCAACACTCCCCACTCTTTTTCCCAGTTTTACTTCATCTCACCTTTTATCTGAAGCTGAAACTCCAGTATTTCGGTCATCTGATGCTGGGAAAGATTGACGGCAGAAGGAGAAGAGGGCATCAGGATGAGATGGCTGGATAACATCACCAATGCAATGGACATGAACTTGGGCGAACTTCGGGAGATGGTGAAGGCCAAGAAGCCTGGCGTGCTGCAGTCCATGGGGCTGTGAAGAGTTAGATACGGCTGGGCAACTGAACAACAATACCTTTTATCATCATCTTCCCTGGTGGCTCAGATGGTACAGAATCTGCCTGCCATGCAGGAGACCCAGGTTTGATTCCTGGGTTGGGAAGATCCCCTGGAGAAAGGAATAGCAACCCACTCCAGTATTCTTGCCTGGAGAATCCCATGGACAGAGGAGCCTGGTGGGCTACAGTCCATGGGGGTCACAAAGAGTCATCGGACATGACTGAGTGACTAACACTTCCACTTTAATTGCAGTACTAATTCATCTAGTTCATTGCCAGGATCCTTCACAGGAGTGCACATTCCATGAAGGCAAGTTTTGACTGTTTTGTTTTTTATTGTATCTTTAGCACCTAGAAGCATCTTGGCAGATGGTAGGTCCTCAATAACTATTCACTGAAGGAAGGAAACATCCCTATGCTGTTGGCTTCTCCCACTTCCCCGGAAGTGCCTGCAGCAATGCTTCTTCCAATACCTCTGAAGATTCCCACACTCTTGGAAAATTAGTTGTCCTTTGGACTCAGACTGAGCCTACCAGGAGAAGGAGGGCAGGGAAGAGCAGAGTGGGGATTTCTGCCAGGTTCAGAGTGGGCAGGATATGAGCAAAAGGAGATGCTTTTGGGTGGCAAATGCCCTGATCACCATGGCCCCAGAGTAAAGTCACCATGATCTCTAGCCTCTACTTTGGTGAGGACACCACACACACACACACACACACCCTGGTTTCCTCCTCCAGTCATTGAAGTTTAAGAAAAAGATCTCCAGAGACAGAAGATGGATTCCATTCCCCACTGTCACCGTCAGGCTCTGCAGAATTTAGTGTCTGCAGTCACCTCACCAAGCTGCTGACACAGAGTACCCTTCCCTGTTACAAGTGCTCCTCCTCCTACCTGCTCACCACGAGTGAGGTGAGGGTCTCAGGTGTGGCCACCTTTGTAAATACCATCCTACTGAAAAGCATCCTCGGAGCTCACACAACTTTTTCTGCTTTCTACCTACAGTTGATGAAGGTGGGGCAGGGGAGGCTGAAGAAACGAAAACAAAAGGATGAAAACTGATGCCCCTGTTGCAGGCTGTTAGGCAAAGCACCAAACCGTTCCAGCCAAGTTGATTTCCCGCTGGAGCAAAGGCCTTTTGCAAGTTTGCATGCTGAGTCACTTCAGTCGTGTCTGACTCTTTGTGACCCCATGGACTGTAGCCTGCCAGGCTCCTCTGTCCATGGGATTCTCCAGGCAAGAACACTGGAGTGGGTTGCCATTTCCTCCTCCAACGGATCTTCCCAACCCAGGAATCAAACCTGGGTCTCCTGCATTGCAGGCAGATGCTTTACCATCTGAACCAGGAGGGAAGCCCATTTGCAAGTTTAGACTAACAATGAGAATGACAGACAACCCTGTAGCTCTGAGGTACCGTAAGATCCCTGTCTGCCTACCCCGATCTGGGCAGGTGGGACCCAGGGCAAAACACACACTTTTCAGACAGACCAGCCAGGTGCCCATGACACGGTAAAGGTGGTTTGGGACTGGAAGGCCCTGGTCTGGAAGAGGCAGCCTGGCTGTTGCAGCCGGCGTCCTGGCCCCAGCTGGGTGAGCCCGTCATCATTTATAATTGAACTTATCGTGGGCCGTCCTCACTGTCGCTGTCGCTTGAGCCATTTGATGTCGTTGAGCCTTTGGAAAAAGGAGAGGGGTGGGAGGGAAGAGGCAAAGGCAGGAGAAACAAAAGGAGTTTCGTAACAGAACTTCAAAAAAGCCAAGTGTTTGAAAAGATCTTTGCTAAGGTTCTGACCTACTTTACATGCGGATAAGCCATCTCCTTCGCTTGCAAAGGAAAAAAAAAAATCCTGCACAAAGTGGTCGCAGCTCTGTTCAGCAGAGCCCGGGCTGCATTGCAGAAAGGGGCTTTAGTGCTGTAATCAGAGGCCATTTAGGAGCCATGATTTGGGTAACTGTATAAGATTTCAACCTCTCTGGTGTAACCCTGGAACAAGGGGCTGCCAGAGAGAGACGGCTGGGGCTGAGAGAGGAGGTATCCAACAAGTACAGCTGTAGGGAGCACACCTCTTCACTCTGGAACACCCACTAACACCCTGCCCCAGGTGCACACCTGGGCTCTGACCACACCCCTCCCAGCCAGGCAACCTTGTGTTTCCTCCCTGTGCTTACACCTCAGATCATGCGTCAGGGGGCAGCCAAGAGTGAAGGTTCCTGATCCAGTACCTGGCACACAGCAGGGGCTCAGTCATGGTGACTCTCTTGTCTGTTTCTAGAATGAGCTGGGAGGAACCATCCCATCCTGCTCACAGATTCTCGGGACTCATGAGTGCCATCTGGGGCCTCCAGCACCCAGTGATTAGGACATACATGTGAAGAGTCAAGGCACCAGGCCATCTGAAATCAGAGCAAAGGGGGCACAGAAAGGGCAGGACAGGAGGCACAGGACATGGGGCCAGAGGAACGAGGGATGCTCTGCAGAGAACAGACAGGGACGGTGGCCATGCTCCTTCACCCGCCACCTTGCCCCACGGCTTCAGAGCCCCACTGGTCTAGAGGGTACCACACCCTGACCTTGGTCCCCAAGAGAGAGAAAAAGCATGAGGTGGGGACATTCTAGGACAGCTACAGTGTTTAAGAGAAATGAGATGAGCTAGGAGAGATCAAAGGGGAGAGAAGGAGAAATTCTTGGGAAGTTGGGCTGTTTGTTGTCATTAAAATAACAGATGTTGTTAATGATTTTATTATATCGTCCTCACATCAATCCTGTGCGGTTGGTACTTCTAGGGAGAGGGGCTTCCCCAGTGGTTCAGCAGTAAAGAACCCACCTGCAGTGCAGGAGATGTGGGAGATGTGGGTTCAATCCCTGGGTGGGGAAGATCCCCTGGAGGAGGAAATGGCAACCCACTCCAGTATTCTTGCCTGGAGAATCCCCATGGACAGAGGAGCCTGGCAGGCTGCAGTCCATGGGGTCACAAAGAGTCAGACACTGAGTGTGCATGCATTCACGTACTGTTAGGAAGCATTGTGACTCCCATTTTAGAGATGAGACGACTGAAGTCCTTTAATATTTATGTATTCATTTGGCTGCTCTGGGTCTTAGCTATGGCACTTGGGATCTTTCTTGTGGCATGTAGGATCTTTTTTTTTTTTTTTTTTTAAACCGAAGCACGCATCTAGTTCTGACCAGGGATTGAACCCGGGCCCCCTGCATTGGGAGCGCAGAGTTTTAGCCACTGGACCACAAGGGAAGTCGTAAGAGAAACTCTGAACTGTTCAGAATCTCACAGTTAGTCTGTGAGTCTGTCTGAATCAAAAGTCTGGGCTCTCAAGTTACTTGATATTGCCTCCAGAGCTTTTGTATTCATTCAATAAATACGTAACAAGCACCCGCTGTGGGTGTCAGGCTCTGATCCAGGCTCCAGAGATACAGCAATACACACAAACAAATAAGCCTGCGACCACATAGCACCCACACAGGTCAGCGCTGTGGGTTTCGACACCACACCCCTCCTTTTCCCCCGCATGAGAAGGGATACTCCAGGAATGTACGCAAGGGAGGAAAACAAACTCTTCTGATCTCAATCAAATTCAAGCATCTAAGGGTAGGTCAGTGTCTTTTGAAAATCTAATCATTTTGTGAATTCCAAACAAAGACAAAATTAATTGTGGATTATCCTTTGGCTTCAGGTTGCCCTCTGAATGCAGTTAGCCAGCAAGTGAGCCACCATTGGCTCCCTGAGCCTCAGTCATCAGGGCTTTGAGGATTCGTGTGCCCAGTGCCTCCTCCAGGTCCCTCTTCCTCCAGGTCATTGACTTGACTGGTCTGGTGGTGGGGGTGGGTATCCTTTGCCTCTCACCCCATTGCTGTTCATCTGTGGGTCATCTAATCCAAGGACATGACAAAAAGGCCAGAACTCAGCCAATCTCTGCAGCTGCTGCTGCTAAGTCGCTTCAGTCGTGTCCAACTCTGTGCGACCCCAGAGACGGCAGCCCACCAGGCTCCCCCGTCCCTGAGATTCTCCAGGCAAGAACACTGGAGTGGGTTGCCATTTCCTCCTCCAATGCATCAAAGTGAAAAGTGAAAGTGAAGTTGCTCAGTCATGTCTGACTCGCAGCAACCCCATGGACTGCAGCCCACCAGGCTCCTCCATCCATGGGATTTTCCAGGCAAGAGTACTGGAGTGGGGTGGCCCTCCCAATTCAGGCAGGACTAAACTCCCAAAGAATGCTCCAACATCTCAGCTCAGGGCAAATGTGCAGAGATCTCATAAGCTAAGAAATGCACATGCTTTTTGGTCTCACCTACCACTCAAGGCGGAGAAGGAAATGGCAACCCACTCCAGTATTCTTGCCTAGAGAATCCTGTGGACAGAGGACCCTGGTGGGCTACTGTCTATGGGGTTGCACAGAGTTGGACACGACCAAAGCGACTTAGGAGCAGCAGCAGCACCACCGCCACCACTCAAGGCATTATCACATATAATCTTTACACATTCCGCACAAAGACATATGCCTAAGGATGTCTGATTCAGCCTTGTTTATGATAATAAAAAATGAAAGCTCATATATGTAGATATATAGACAGCTATAGGAATAATGAAATACCCCATAGTACAGCCATGCTGTAGAATACTATATATCTGGCGAAAGGAATCAAGTGGAGAAACAGACACTGCCGTGAAAGATGCAAACACATTCAGTGAAAAGGCAAGCCACAGGGACTTCCCTTGTGGTCCAGTGGTTAAGAATCCCCTTTCCAGCTCAGGGAACCCAGGTTCAATCACTGGTTTGGGAACTAAGATCCCACATGCCTCGGGAGAACTAAGCCCACACACAGCAACCACTGAGCCCATGTAATCTGGAGCCTACAAGCCAGGACTAGAGGAGCCCACAAGCTGCAACAAAAGATTCCATGTGCCACAACTAGGACCCAACACAGCCAAATAATTTTGTTTAAAACAAAAAAGGCAAGCTACAGGACAATGTGTTTGATATTTGTTGTTGCTGTTGTTCAGTCAGTCATGTCTGACTCTTTGCGACCCCATGGACTGCAGCACACCAGGCTTCCCTGTCCTTCCCCATCTCCCAGAGCTTGTTCAAACTCATGTCCATTGAGTCAGTGATACCATCCAATCTTGTCCTTTGTCATCCCCTTCTCCTCCTGCCTTCAATCTTTCCCAGCATCAGGGTCTTTTCCAGTGAGTCGTCTCATCGCATCCAGTGGCCAAAGTATTCAGTCCTATATTTTTTAAAAACCTGTGTGCCTGTTGGTGGGGTACACAATTTCAAATAAGATAATGCATATATAAAACTTTAGCACCCTGTCTGGCAAATAGCAAGTTCTAAATATATTTGGCTATTATTTCCAAATACATTTTTAAAGGTGGGGCATAGGGAAAGATCTACACCAGGCTCCCACCTGGTGCTTGCCTCTGGGGACGGGAGTGAGATGCGGACGGTTCTGAAATGGAGCGTCCTCCGCAGGCTGTTCTCAGTGTATTGTCTGAATGCCTTACATCAGCATGCATAATTTTTGCAACTTTCAAAACATAAAAGGGGGAGGAATGCACTGAGCTTCATTTTCCCAAATACTGTCAGAAGAGGAGTTTTCCTTGATCCTAGGTCCTTTGGTCTTTGAAAGTTCTTTCTGGTGTGCTCTCTGAGTGCCTTCTGAGCAGCTTCAGGCCATGACTTTGCTTCTACCCGCCTTTGCAGAGGAACTGAGAATGCCTCACCACGCCAAGGAGCTTCAGCCACTCGGCACCGGCCCCCGCTGGGATGCTCAGTATCACCCTGGACACTGGACCACAAGGGGCCAAGTGGCGAGAGCTCTTCCCTTCCCCCGGTTCAGGCCATCAGTTTGGTTGAGAAGCCTTTGCTTTGTCTCCCGTGTTCCTGCCTCTGTCCTGACTCTTTTACTTTCTCTCATCCTCACCCTTCAGCTCCGGCTTCTCTGCTTCTTTCTGACACATCCACCCTGGCTCATAAACACACCTTTGCAGAGGAATCCATGCAGAGCCTTTTGACCACTGCTTCCGTGGTCCAGGGGTCTCTTTGCCTAAAGATGGTGGAGAGGGTCAGGCAGTTCCAAGAGAAAGGGATTTCCTGGGCTGTAGCCCTTGACGATGAATGGCCCAGTCCTGGCCACTCCAGCCCCCTGACTTCTTCACCTGCAGAGGGCTGAGAGTTGGGGAGTGAGGGTAGGGAGAGAGGACGGGGAGGCAGGCAGTCCCAAGCAGCCAGCCCACTCCAGCCTCCTGCCCACTGGGAAAAGGTCCCTGCCTGAAGGGGTGCTCCCTGCTGCCTTGGAAGCCTCTCCCGCCCTTGTAGCCTTGGCCCCGCCCAACTCCAAGCATCCATGAGATTCGGGGTGTTTGGGATGACGCTCAGCCATTGAGCGCAGTCTTCAGCAGCTCAGGGGCTTCCCAGGTGGCACAGCAGTAAAGAATCCACCTGCCAAGCAGGAGACAGGAGTTCAGTCCCTGGGTCAGGAAACAGCAACCCACTCCAGTAATCTGGCCTAGAGAATTCCATGGACAGAGGAGTCTGGCGGGCTACAGTCCATAGGGTCGCTGAGTGACTAACATTTTCACTTTTCACTTTCACTCAACGGCTCAGACCCCCAGGAGACCCAGAAATGGATAAAGCAGATGGAAAAGTGGATAAATAGATAAATCAGTCATCCTTTGGGAGCTGCCTGGAGTGAGGCAGGGGGAGAATCTTGGAAGGTGCCTGCCATGTGCAGTTCCAGCTTCAGCCCCGGTCCACCAGGACCCTGCGCGGGCGAGAAGACACAGGTCCCGGCTCGGACACGGCAAGATCCGCTCCTAGACGACCTTCCCAGACAGGGGAGACCGGGACCTGTGCCAGCCTGTCTCTGCCCACCCTTCCCTTTCCACCTGGGAGTCAAAGGAACAGTGGGCTTTTAGTCACTGTGAACCAAAACAGAAGTTTCAACATTTCCAAAACCTTACTATCATCTTCACTGGCTCTGAGTGTTATTTCAGGTAAATACAATGTTCCCATTTTACAGAAGAGAAATAGACATCACAGTCGCAGCCACACAAGAGTCAACGGAGGACCGATGACCAATTCTCCTGACTCGCAGCCTCCTTCCATCAGACCGAGCTGGCCTGCCTTACCTAACCCCTGAAGCCAGGCCCTCCACCCGGGTCACCTGTACTGTTATCTGAAAGCACCTAATACCTACCACCCAAGGGATCAAATCATAGACACCCACTAGAAAAACTGTTCCAAAGGCTTAGAATCATAGCCTACTAGAGATTTTCTGGTCCTCTTATTTTACATGTGAGGGAAGTGGGATCCGGAGAGGGGAAGTGCTTTGTCCAAGGCCACACAGCAAAGCAGAGCTAGGATTCGCCCTCCGGCTGCACCCAGAGACTCACCAGGCTCAGGGTGAGACCGTCCTTGCCGTCTCTCCTGGTAGAGCCTAGGCAGGGCCGCTGTTTTCTTCCATCGTAGTATATGGAAGTTTTTCAAGGGCGAGGCAACTTTGCGCTTCCCTTGCTCCTCTCTTGTGCGTCACAGAGGCCATGGAGGATTTTCATCCAGAAGATTGTAAGCGTCTCCGGCTGCTCTTGTGATGAATCTCGCCTACCCCCACTCCAGGCAGAGCTGCCCCAGGAAAATGCCAGGATGTGGGGACCTCCGGGAGATATCACAGCTGCTGCCCACAATCTGGGTGCCCTGGAGGCGGGGCTGAAACTCAGGGTTCCCACTTTAGCCTCTTCTCATTGTTCATCACTGCTGCTGCTGCTGCTGCTGCTGCTAAGTCGCTTCAGTCGTGTCTGACTCTGTGTGACCCCATAGATGGCAGCCCACCAGGCTCCCCCGTCCCTGGGATTCTCCAGGCAAGAACACTGGAGTGGGGTGCCATTTCCTTCTCCAATGCAGGAAAGTGAAAAGTGAAAGTGAAGTCTAGCCTAAACTGAAAACTAAAAGCTTTTCCCTGCCTCCTGGGCAGAGAAAGCTCTGGAGTGGGAGTCCAGAGGCCCAGGTCCAGCGTGAGCTCTGAAGCAACTTCCAAGATGCCTTGGGCAAGTCTCCTACACGTTCTGGGTGTTGTGGCCCCACCTGTGCAGTGAGGACATCAGGCCAGATTATCTCTAGCGTCCCTCCAGCTCTGCCAGGCCCAGCTCCGTGGTTTAGGAAGCAGCAGAGAGTCAAGTAAAGCCATTAGGAGTAGCGAAGAGATGGGGGTTGCATAACAGTCATAATGCAATTTTCTGCAAACGGGGACTATGTTCTAGGAACGCACCTAGGAGCTGCACACCTGTTCCTCCTTTTGATCCTCACAAGGATTTTGGAGATCCCACTATAATCTTCTTTATTTCACAAATGAGTCAACTGAGGCTCAGAGAGATTAGGCAGTTGCCTGAAGTCACACAGTCTGTCATCAGTGAGGTCGGAACGGCTGACTTTTCTTTCACCTTTCCCCCCCCCGACCATACCCACCCCAGGGGGCGGCCGCCTCAGTTCTCAGGGCCTGTCTCTCCAAATTGGCTCTGGGGTTAGTGGGACCTCCCTCGCCCCCCTCTGATGTCATCATCACAGCCCTAACTTTCCAGCACTTTCTCAGCGTCAGACTCTTGTCAGACCACAAGTCCCAAATTTTGCTCCAGAGAAAATGACTCTATCCCACCTCTCATTCAAGCCCTTACTGCTTCTTGCCCCTAGTTTACCCTCCACTCCTTGAGGTCCCTGCCCATGACCCAGCCCCAGCCCCTTTCCCAGGGACCCCACATTGCCTAACTCCTGTGACTTTAATTCCTCCCCAACTGCTTTTCTCAGCTTTGGGGCTCATGACTTCTGGGGTGGGGGTGTATCCAGCCTGCCTCTTTCCTGTGCATCTTCTCAGAGTTATCTGGTATCGGCTGGGTGCAGGAGTGAAGGGAAGGTGCCTGGATGTTCACAGGTGAGATCACTGCAGGAGGGCAGAGGGGGCACCCCAATGGGCTCCACCGCAAGGGGTTTGCGATAGCACCTGGTGCTGAGGAGAGGACCTATGAGTCACTGGCACTGCTCAAGGTGGAGGAGAGTAGGCTGGCCCCCGGGCGTACCCCAGGGAACAGAGGGGAAGGAGAACTGGAAGGAAAAAGCCAGGACTTGCTGATTCATTATAACCTGGAAGACCAGAAGAGGGAGCAACAGAGGATGGCACCAAGGTCTAGGGAAAACGGGGTGATGGGAGAGGTGTGGTGAGCCACATAGAAATCAAGTTGCTAGGAGAAAAATCTGTGTGTGTGTGTGTGTGTGTGTGTGTGTGTGTGGTGGGGCAGGAGAGGATGGAGGATCTTGTTTCAAACACTGGTTTTGAAATGACAGAGGGATTTTCAAGTGGAAATGCCTATTGAGTGATTAGAAAAACAGGACCTAGAGCAGCAGGGAAGGCAAGGGGCAGGTTATATAATTACTGTGCCGTGAACTCTAAGCTGAGTGTGGGGGCCCCAGGCTGCCCCCTCCCCGGCCCCACCTGCCCCACCCGGAGCCTGAGTCAGCCAGCTTCAGTGGAAATTTGATGAGTGAAGCCAGGTGACCGCATCCTGAGATAGGGTCATCCTGACCCTACAGAGATGACCACACCTGGGGGCAGCCAGGGTGTGTGGTGTCCACAGTGGCCGCACTGCAGGGGCCAAAGGGAACAAGGAAAGCCAGGGAATCCCTGGCCGTAAGAGGAGGTGAGCCTGCAGAGGCTCAGACGGGCTGGTGGGGTGGGGGCAACACTGGGTTTAGGGGAGAGAGAGAGGCAGGTAAGCTAGACGAGACAGTAGGGTAGGTCAAGACTGGTCCTCTGTTCCAGTCAACAGTGTGGATGTCGGGAGGGACCTGGGCGTGGATCAAGGCCCTGCCTGACGAGGCAGAGGTATGGAGGGCGTGGGGAGAGGAGCCGTGGGCCGGCAGTGACAGCACCAGGAGGCAGAGGCTTTCACCGAGACAGGGAGGAGTTTCGCTCTTGAAACGGGGGGCTGTGTGCACGTCAGGGGAGAGAGAGGGGGACTAAACATGGCCGCGCAGGCCCTGGGAGGCAGGGGGTCCCAGCGGTGCCTGGAGACTCAGGTCCCCGCAGACCGCAGCCTCCTCCGGCCAGAATCACAGCTTCAGACAACGCAGCAGCTTCCTAAGACCTCAGGCATTCTCCCGAACGCCCAGGCAGAAGCAGGAGTGTGGCCAACGTTCTAGCTGTCTCTTCCGGTTCAGTGAATTCTGGTGTCCCCCCTCCAACACACACACACACGCGCAGCAGAGTCCCTTCTGCTTTCAGCAAAGGCCACGCAGCAAGTCACTCTCTGAATCGAGGCGGAGTGGCCAGCACCCCCTTGAGCAGATATTCCCCAGATGGGTAGGGACGAAGGGACCAGATCCCCCAGGGAGCTGCCTTCACTCAGACCTCCCAGAGCCTCCATCCCCTCTCCTAAAGGCACCTTCCCTTCCCTGGCCTTTTCCAAAATCAATCCCGACATCTCCTTAAATCGAAGTCAGCCACAATGAAAGGGTGGTGCGGAATTTTGTTTACCAATCCTGGCATCTAATTAAAATTAGCTGATGGTTCTTCTAGTTGGTTTTTTTGTTCTGACTATTTTTAAGCCGGAGCTGCTAGATCAGTGCAGCCACTAGTAAGCTGTCAAATCAAATTTTCAAAAGCAAATTGCTTTTATAATTAATTTAATTATTATTACGGCTCCCAGTTTTGTGTTGCCTTAATGAACACAAGCAGGTTTCACCCTCTGCTTCTCCCCCACACACTCACTTAGCACCCCCTTGCCTCCCCAGACCCACCTCCCACCTCTCCAATCCGAGTTGGGCAAATGGAAAGGCAAGACGGAAAGCAGACACACGCGCCCAGGCCCCCTCCGCGACCACCCCCCTCCCCACCAGCTACCTCTCTGACTCACGCCCTCACCCTCAGAGTGAGTAATTAAAGTTCTGCTCCCTGTTATGGAATAAATGGTACATGTTTTAATAACCCCGAGCCTACCCAGGCATCCTCACGCCCCCGCCCAAGACTGTGAATCTGGTGGAGTGGGGGAAAAGGTGGGGGGACAGTTCCGAGAAAGAAAGAGCTTCTGTGACAGTGACAGCGGTCTGTCACCCGGGTCTGGAATTCGTTGGGGAACCGTCAGTTACTAAGGAAACTAGGAGGAAGAGAAGAAGGGAGAGAGGCGGTTGGATCCAATTTTGGGCGACAAGTGTGAGGCGTAAAGACGTTGGACCCTCTGCGCATCCTAGGCTCAGTGGCAGTGTCTTCAGGGGTGGGCGGGGGCAGGTCATCAGAGAGGTGTCACCTGGAGGCCACACCCTTCTCAGGAGCCTAAGGCGGGTCAAGGGGATGGAGACACAAAGGCAGGAGCAGCCATGGGCGGGGACAGTGACCAGAAGCTGTGTGTGAGTGTGTATCCACCCACAAGCACACAACTGTTCACACCCATGTTTGTGCATGTCCATGTTTTTATCCTTTTCGGTCTTTTGGGTGTTTTCTTTTTGTTTTCCTCCTTCCCAGTTTGCAACTTATCTCACTTCCATCTTTTCTCCTTTTTCTGGCAAGCATGGTTCTGTCCCCTTCTTTTCTCTCTCTCCTCTCTCCATCTCTGTCTTCTCTTCCCCTGCTTCTCCATCTGCCACCCTACCCTGCATCCCCCAATCTCTCTTTCTCTGCTTGTCTAGTTAATCCCCCTCCCAGGCCCTCCTTCTCTGCCTCTCTTTCCCTGTCTCTGTGTCTGTCGGACTCTGACTCAGACATGACGCTGTGAACTATAAGAGCAGGAGACCTCGGGACACTGGAGCATCCCTGCCTGCCCTGACTCCCCTCCCAGGCCCGGCTGATTCCTCCTGCCCCAAGGAGCCACAGCACCCAGGGCTTCATCGGATCAGCTCTCAAAATCCAATGCTGTGGGGAGGGAGGAACTTGGCCCATACAGGTCCCCATTGTTTCTGAAACAGAAGCAGAGACCAGGAGAGAAGGGCAGGGCTAGGGGTGGGCCCCGAACCAGCCCAAACAAGGGGGAGGGGGAGCTCCAGCCGGTGAGGGAGACAGGGTTTATTTCTGGGCTTTTGGCTGAAGGACAGACAGGAAGCTGCACAGAATGAAGGGTGTGAGTCAACAGTGCAGTGGGGCTTGGGCCTGGCTGGTGGCAGGGCATTCTGGAAGCCATTCAGGAATCCCACGAGCATGCCAGGTCCTGGGGAGAACCCACCATTCCCCGGAAAAAGCCGTTCCAGGTGAGGCTGGGCCCTCCCTCATCTTCTGATGGGCAGGGGGGACCCACGCCCTTTCTTCAGGAAGTCGGGGCTGGGACTTCTGCGGCCTCACTCCTGCTGCAGGGCCAGCTCCTTCTCCACTTCTCTTCTCATCTCTTCTCGGTCTGCAGCTGACCCAGGCTTGGATCCTTTCCTGTTCCCCCTCCTGGTAAAGAGACGGCCCAAGTTCCGTGTGGCCTGACCCCTGGCTCCCCGGGTCCCTCAGGGAGAGCCCAGTGCTCCGGAGGGACAGAGCACCACACCCCACATCCGGCAAACCCCGACACCAGCTGCTCAGAGGGGCCGGCAGTGGTGGAGGACCACTCAGGCTGCCCTGCCCAGAGCAGGAATAGCCTAAGAGGTGGGTTACCTTTCTCTCCTGGGCCAAGATTTTGGGAGGCCTGGGAAGGTAAGAGGTCCATTTCTGTCCCACCTACACATCCTTACACACACACACACACACACACACACACACTCATTCAAAGGGTGGCAACTCAGCCCTCCTTACTCTAGGGGGCGCTCTCCAGTCAGATGTCTGACAGCCGCCTGAAGGCACTTGCAGAAGACCAAGGTCCTCTCGGAGCCAGAATCTCAGCAGGAGTTCAAGGCCAAGGTGAGAGGCCTCAGCCCTGCTTCTAAAGCCACCCACAAAGGCCTCGACACCGCGGGCCGCAGGCGGATCTGGCAACCTCGGACACCCCTCGCCATTGCCAGGCAAATGCTCCAGCCAAGGCACGTGTGTAGAGCAAGCCTGCCACCTGGTGGTGAGGCTACTCAACTACAAACCGGGGCTCTGGAGGGGTTCGGTGGGTGTGGGGCCCCCCGGGCTGGGGCCCCTCCAGGGCTGATCCCTGAGGCAGTGCTGTCATGTGGGGGCTGCATGGAGCCCTTCCCAGAACCCTTCCAAAGTAGCTCATGGGGGCAGAAAGCAGAAAGCAGGGTGGGGTGGGGTGGGGTGGGGTGGGCTGGGGTGGGGTTCAAGAGCTAAGACAGGGGACCCAAGGGCCAGGCCTGAATGGACCCAGAGGAGAAGAGATTTCATGTGTCTCTGCCCTAAGGAAGCAGCAGCCTGGGGCACTGGGAAGCTCAAAACTCCAGGTTTCTCTCCTGGGTCCACCACCAACACCCAGCTCTTAGGTAGATGGTGGGCCTTTGCGTGGGGGACCTGGCAAGACAAAGCCCTGCTCTTGAGGAGCTGGTGGGCTTGAAGCAGTTCACACCATGAGCCAGGAGCTGACAGTTTGGAGATCAGCTGCGATTAGGACAGGCAGGACCTCGGGGGTCAGCCAGCCCAACAGAGACTGCAGGACAGGTTTTGTGAGCCCCTGCCCCTACGTGCAAAAATGTCCATAATAAAACTGCATTTTATGACTTTGAATAAATACATTTATACTACACAGGTGGTTCAGCAGTAAAGAGTCTGCCTGCGAGGCGGGAGCCACAAGAGACCCGAGTATGATCCCTGGGTCAAGAAGATCTCCTGGAGGAGGGTATGGCCACCCACTCCAGTATTCCTGCCTGGAGAATCCTATAGACAGATGAGCTACAGGATGACTATGGAGAGCCCCAGCCCATGGGGTCAAAAAGAGTCAGAGCCAGACACGACTGAAGGGACTTAGCACACATGCACACACACCCTGTAACATTTCTACAGCCTAAATTTGGGGGGGGGGGGTTCCTTCTGACTTGAGAAGAAATTAAAACCTTTCAAGATGCCTAATGGAAACATGAACCCTGAGTCCAACCTATTCATCTTGCTGATGAGACAGAAGCCCAGAGGAGGACAAGGTCTGCCCGCCATCACACAACAGGCACTGGCTAGGCTGGGGGGCCACAAGTAAGTCCTCTGAGCCAGACCAGGGTTCTCTTCATTACCCCTTTAACCTCTTTCAGGAGACAGAAGAATCCCTGCTACCTACACTGCAAGCCAAGGAAGAGCCCCCTTGCCCAGCCCCTCCAGGCCCCTTCGATTGCCCACCACGTGGAGAGAGCCTGGTTGGTTTCCACCCACTCCTCCCCACCCTCCCAGCAGAAGCTTTCCCTCCCCAAGTCCTGGCCAGGCAGCCAAGTCACCACCACCACCACAGCTCTTTGGCCTGCTGTCTTATTAATTCCTAATTTCCAATTTGCAAGAGAGAGCCTTAAACCTCCATCTCACCAGCCCAGCAATCACACAGATGTACCAAGTATCTCTGGACAGCCTTTAATTTATCTCCCAGCGCACGTGGGCACTGCTGAGAGACTTGATGGCACCAGCTTAAACATAATAAATTACTCAAGTACCAGAGATTAGTTAATAAAGCTCCAGGCTCCCTCCAAGCCCCTGCTGACTTGGTCGATGACACCAAAGGTTCCTTTGACGCTGCCCAGTGCGGGGGAGGAGCACCTGTGATAGGTGGCCCTGCTCTGAGCCAGCTGTCCAGTCCTCCTCAGAACCCTTGTCGCCAGGCAGAAGTGGTAACGTGGCAGAGAGGAAGGGGCTCCAAGAAACGCCAGGGCAGACTCGCAGTTCCCACTCCAGGCCTCAGTATATCAATGGGGTCATTATCAAATGGTGGCAAGTCTGACCCTTGCTTGGGCACAGCTTGGAAGACCAGGGGTCAGAGGATGCCCAAGAATGAAGCAAGATGTCAGCGACCTTTGGAGCCAGGTGAAGAGAATGGAAATGTTTTCTTGAAGACACAAAGGGCCAGAGAAAGTCTGAAGCATTTGAAGGCCCATCTCTGCCCCTCACTCCAGGTACCTGCCAGGCGTGTCTTCGCTGGGCCTCGCATCCACACCATCTACCGTCTTCTCATCCCCGATGACACAGTAGTCCTCCAACAGTCCTGCCTCGTCCAGATGGACAGTCCACCCCCTCTCTCCACCAGCATCATCTTTACATAGCCCAGCTCTAGCCACATCACTCCTCTGACTGCAGTGTGGGATGCTCTTCCATCGCTTACCTAATAAAACTGGCTCCATACCTTGGAATGCATTGCCTTCCCCTGTTGGTCATGAAAATTATCAGACTGGGAAAGATGCTTGAGGGAGAGGGTGCAGCTCACCTTCTGGGTGAGATTCTCATTTATTAGATGGTTCCGCAAATTCCTGCAAGAGACAAAGAAATGGGCAAAAACGCTCAAAATTTGTTCCTAGACCAAGATACTGGGAAAAGGGCTTCCAGAGAGGGTTGGACAGTAGGAAAGGCTATCTGTAAAGTGCTAAGCATTGCCAGAATCCTGAGCTATCCTGGAAAACCCCTGTTCCTTAAGAATCTCTCCCATTAGCCTCAGCTCAGGCATCCCAAGCCCCAAATGATATCGAGAAAGATAAGCCAAATAACTACATCTTCTTCGTTTCTCCTGATACCAAAGCCAGAGCTCCTGGCTCCCAGGCCCTGCCCGCCCCAGGCCCCCACTAGGGTCCCCCTTGGTCCCAAGTCAGACCCGAGAGCAGGGAGTGGGGCTTCTTCCCCAGTCCCCTGCCACTGAGGCGCTCTTGAAGCTATATTAAAAAAAAAATTGTGATCCATAGTCATCTTTGTTCCCAGGCACTAGTATTACTCATTGTTATCAGCAAGAAAAACCTCTTCAGTATCTCTAATTCTTTCCTTCCATAATGCTCAAAATACTGCCTACACATGCTCTTGTTTATGCAGAGACGGCCTCCCTCACACAAGAGGTGGTGGCTGAATATGGGGCAAATTGAATCACATTATAAACGTGCAAGGGAATCCTAACATGAATCCTTTAATAAAGAGAATAATCACCCTTTAATTTTTCATTAGTGTAAACCCAGGTGTTCCTGGAATGAGTATGTTGGATGTGAACAGAACGTATATGTGTGTACACACACACACACCTGGGGAGTGCAACACACCATGCCCAGAATAGCCCCAGGCACACAGCAGTCTTAATACTAATAAAAACCTGATAGAGATACTGAGAGTGTATTTTTTGTAGTGACAGTGGTGAACGGGAATACCAAAGATGATACGGTAGGATATAAGATTGCTTCCCCTGAAGGAAAAAGGAAACCGAGGCCCAGAAAGGAGCAATGGCTTTAGTGCTGTCACCCACCTGCACAGAGAGACGCTCCACGTGTTTATAAAACTCCTGCGTCCCTATAGCACAGAGAGCTCTGCTCAGTGCTATGTGGCAGCCTGGATGGGAGGGCGTTTGGGGGAGAGTGGGTACATGTATATGTACGGCTGAGTCCCTTTGCTGTTTGCCTGAAACTGTCACAGCATTGTTAAACAGCTTTGTCACTGTCGCTGTCATATTCACTCAGTCGTGTCCGACTCTTTGCAAGCCCATGGACTGTAGCCCACCAGGCTCCTCTGTCCATGGAATTCTCCAGGCAAGAATACTGGAGTGGGTTGCCATTCCTTTTTCCAGGGGATCTTCAAAACCCAGGGATTGAACCCAGGTCTCCTGCTATACCCCAATACAAAATTAAAAATTTAATAATAAGTAAAAATGAAAAAAAGCATGATGATATTTAAAATTTTTAGAAAAAAGAACTTCTAGGTCCCAAGAAGACGGTATATGCTAGAATTAATTCATTAACGCTATCATTATGGAACTAGAAAGGAAAAGGCTGTTTACTCTCAGCCTGGAGCTTGGGATGAAGAGAACTCTCCCAGACCTCTCCCACCCACATCTAATTCAGATAATCCCAACATTCATCCCGCAAACCTAGTGGTCGATGACCTAGATCCTCAAGCCACTGGCCACTGTTTTATGTGTGGCTCAGATGTCAGCTGAAGACCTGACCCCAAATCCTCAGCCTGTGGGAATCCAGAGCGTCTGATTTTCATGCGTCCCCACATCTGGTTAATCCCCATTCTCACTGCCTTTGGCCTGCATCCACCGACCCCTCCATCCTGCTCTGAGCACCCAGGGCACAAAGCTCAGGCTTTCTGTGGAGGGTTCACAAAAGGCACACGTGCACCAAGCGCTCCCTGTTTAGAAGCATTCCTGGGAATGTGGCATCAGGAGAGGGGCCCTGAGGAACAGCACAGTGTTCTGGGGTCTTGCTGCCTCTCTCATCCCTCACTTCCCTGTCCTCCTGGGAAAACAGCTCATTCTGCACAAAACAGTTTCTTTAATACTCAGGTTCCTTAGAGTCTCAGCTTCTCTTCTTTAAAAGCCTAAGAAAATAAAATACCTCAGTGACACAGCTGAGAAAGAGCTCTCAACCCGACCCAACTGTAAGCCCCATGAGGTCAAGGACTGGGTCTTGAGATGGACTGTAAGTAGCCCAGAGTTCACTTTAATAAATGCCACCATTACAGCCGATTCTCATGACCCACAGTAGTCATGTTCCAAGAAATCAGCTCAAACACTGAAGTAGCAAATGCTAAACCTTTGTCCCAAAGGGAAATACAGGGGTAGGTTTTGCGAGCCTCTGGTCACATTTTCATCAACTGATCAACATACCATCTTTTTTTAAAACGCGTTTCTGTTTAAAGACACCTTATTTAATATCACTGTTGATTCATTAACATTGAACTCACGGCCAATGGTGCTATAATTCATGCCTGATCAGAGCTCATCTAACACGTGTTTTCTCCATAAGGCACTTCACAGCCTTCTGCGCTTGGGACCCCAGACAGCACGGTAGCACCACACGTGGGGGCCATTTTGCAAGATCGCCAAAAAAAACACACAGAAAAAATGTACAAAAAGGTGGCACAAAAGAGCCCACGAGAAACACTTGTTTACAGGCTGAGAACTGAAACAAGAAGGCAAAGTGTCGCCTTGTGCCACCTCCACCGAGAATGTGCGCATCAAGCAGTTCCAGTTTCTCACCATTCTGCACATGTCCGAGTACCCTGGAAAGCATCACGAGGATCTGTGGGGGAGTCATGCATTTCAGCAAGCAGGTGAGTTTGAAAACACGGAATGCACCCATAATGAGGATGGACTGTCCCTGTGTGCTGGGGAGCACTACTCAGCCATAAAAAGGAGCAAACAGTGGGCGCAGGCAACTGCCTGAATGGCTCAAAGAGGCCAGTCTCAAAGGTCCCACACCATATGGTTCCAATATATGATACTATTGAAAAGCCTAAGCTGTAGCAATGGAGAATGGATCTGTGGGTGCCAGAAGACAGAGGTAGGAGGCAAGTATGGATTAAATTAAAGGTTAGCTCAAGGGAATTGGGGAGGGGGTGTGATGAAAGTATTCTGTATCCTGATGGTAGCGGTGGTAATGCAAATCTCTGCATTTATTAAAATTCATGAACTGTACATCAAGAGAAAAAAGGTCATGCTACTGTATGGTAATTTAACAAATAAAATAAATATGTAAGCAAATATCATAATAAGGATAACCAGAGAGGCGACACCGCGGCTGCCTTGCTGCAGGGAATAGGGCCTCGGGAGGAGGTGCATGTGGCCATGCGAGGCCCTTCCTAGTGGCCTTGTTGAAGGAAAGAAAGTGACCACACGTGCCCGGGTTATGGTCTCCTGCGCCATGCAGGTGACTCCTACAGCCTGCCAGTCACCAAGAGAGGGCTGCCAGGTCTGGAAGCTTCTCAGCCTCGTTCCGTGCATTGGCTCCTCTGCGAGAGGACCCCACTCCTCCCGGGTCCCCAGGGCACTGGCTTTATATCCACATGCAGAGATTCCCCCTCAGAAGTTAGTGTTGCCCCTAGCAACCAGCTCTCTCTCCAAAATGCTTTGAATACAGACTGCCTTAGGAAGACTGCTCCTCAGAACTGATTTCTAAAAGACCTCCTATCACTATGTGAACAAAACATTTTTAAACAGAAAATTTAACAAGGTTTTAAAACAAAGATTCATCCTTTTCATCCTCTTCTGACTATGTGGTTGCTGAGTGGCTTGGAGGGGACAGGGGACTTGCTGTTCTTCCCACAGGAAGGAAGAGGGATTGATGGTGGCAGACTGTCAAATGCTACTTGTTCTGGGAGACCGATGAGAGCTAAAATAGAGATAGTGTGATGTCTGTCCAAAATCTGATAGTACAGGTCTTAGCACATAGTAGGTGCGTAGTAAGTCCCATAAAATCAAGACGAATCCCCAAGAATAAAAGAGCTGTACAGTATAATGGTTAAAACACAGACATGCCTATTGAATATCATCAATAAACATTGCTGGTACCCAGTAAAGAGCTCACAACAAAGATGGGCTTCAGTGAATAAATAAGATATGGCCCACACCTTCCAAGGTCTCCAGGTCTAGTAGAGAGAAAGATATGCATAAATAATTGCACTATCAGGCAGAGACACTTGATGCTAGAATAAAATAAAAAAATACGCCATGGGAAAATGGATAGGGAGGAGAGTATTAATCAAGGTTCTTTGGTTGCAAATGACAGAGTCTCAACTTAAATGAATAGAAACAAAACAGCCAATGCGTTGGTTCACATAATTTGAAAAGACCAGAGTATGTCCAGAGACTCGAATGTTGATGTTGATAGAACGATAGGATGTTGATAGAAAATTCTGCTCTTCTGCAATCCTTTGTCCTCTGCCTTCACGAAAGAGGTCTTAAGTTTAGAAATGAATCTGGCTTGAATCCCAGCTCCACAATTTACTAGCCTGAGTTTTTCTGAGCTTCAGCTTCCTCATTTGTAAAGTGAGAATAATAATACCCACCTCACAGATGGTAGTTGAGGGTTAAAGGTAAACTATAACTGTAATTTTTGTTGAACAAATCTTATATCCCCTTTTCAGCTCAATGATCTTATCTTCTAATCCCAAGTACCCATCCATCCATGCATCCATCCATCCATGCATCCATCCATCCATCCATCCATTCATCCATCCACTCAATATCCATCCATTCATCCATCCACTCATTATATATTAAACACCTGCTCTGTTCCAGGCAATATGCTATACACTGAGATTAATATGCCTACCCTGATATTAATAAGATAGGCTCCCCTACCCTTCAGTTACTTACAGGCAAGTAAGACTGATAAGACAAACAAATATGAAACACTAAAATGTGAGGAAGTGCATAGAATTAGTACAAACAATCCCTGACATCTATATAGTGCTTTTCATTCTTAAAGAACACGGTTATATTCAGTCACTCCACTCATAACAATCTCATGAGATATTATCATTCCATCTTGCTAATGAGAAAGCTGGGGCAAGTTTTCAGCGATATGACTAAAATGCTCATAGTGGGTGGGAGGCAGGAAAAAGTTCTCCTTTCTGTGATGTTATATTTGTGTGGAACATAAAAGGTTTACTGGGAGGAGAGGGAAAAAAAAAAGATTTGTTTTGACATTATTTTGAAATATAGTGACCAATAAAGAAGCCATAACCAGACATCAGCGAACTGAGGATAGAATGAGCCATATGACACAAATACCACCAGCGTGAACAAAGGGGAAAGGGCTGATGCATGCGGACAAGCAGTTTGCCATCTGGCTGGAAATGTCTAGATCAGAGCATGAGAAGTGGAATCACACCAATGTGTTCCCATTTTTCTTTTCAATCTTGAGAGAAATTTTGCAGGACCATAGAGCTCTAGGCACTACTGGTAGAGAACCTGCCTGCCAATGCAGGAGACATTAGAGATGCGGGTTTGATCCCTGGGTCAGAAGATGCCCTGGAGGAGAACATGGCAACCCACTCCAGTATTCTTGCCTGGAGAATCTCACAGACAGAGGAGCCTGGCGGGCTACAGTCCATGGGGTCACAAAGAGTTGGACATGACTGAAGTGACTTAGCATGCAAGCACAGAACTCTGAGAACTCTGATCTAATATGGACCCTGTGTCTACTGCATCTTCAGATTTCCATATCATCTTTTAGGGACATTAGGATGATCTTTGGCTTCCATCTTCTCAGTCTCCATACTACCTTTATTGGACACAGATACTATAAGTATTTGTCCAAGGTGACACAGTGAGCAGGCCAAAATCCTGGAACTTGGGCCCAAGTCTTGAGATGTCAGTTCTGGTGGCTAATCGGTCACGTGAGGCCGCTTCACGTACCAAATGCCAGAGGGAGAAAAGGACTCCTGAGAGTCTCTGTGCCCCGCCTGGATCTGACCTGCCTCGAGGAATTTCCCGTTGTGATCTGAATTATTTCCCCTTCTTTCCTTTTCTCCCACCAGGGTGAAGCTGACCCACTTCTTCAGGTCCCTTAATGCACAGGTGACGTGTGCCTCCCCACTGTGTTGGATCAGCAAGCGAGAGACTTGGGTGGGGACTTGGATCCCCTAAAAGTCTACCTGTTCCACCCTTAGGCAGAGTGGCGTCTGCTGGCCATGCCAGGGCACCCTGGCCTTGCCAGGATCAGAACACTTCCTGCCAGCGGGTGAGGCAGCCACCACCTGGACTGAGGGTAGGGCTTGGAGGGTTGGACTAGTGCAGTACTTTGGAGTCAGTTACCTGGGTTTGAATCTCGGCTCTGCTACTTCCGAGACGTATGAGCTCAGCAAGTCCCTTTTCTATACCTCAGTTTTCTCTCCCACAAAATGGGGATGCCAGAGTGCTACACAACGTTTGTGCTACAGGATTGTTGTAAGGCACAAAAGAGTTTATCGTGCAAATTTATTTCTTCAGTCTTGCATATGTGCCTGCTTGCTTAGTCATGTCTGACTCTTTGTGACCCTATGGACTGTAGCTTGCCAGGCTCCTCTGTCCATGGAATTTTCCAGGCAAGAATACTGAAGTGGGTTGCCATTTCCTACTCCAGGGCATTTTCCCCCAACCCCTTATGGGTATGTAAATTCTTACCTTTGTTTTACTGCTGACAGGTGAGGGTCAGGGAGGAGAGTGTGAGTGTCCCCATAGATCCCACTGGGAACTTCCAGAAATTTCCTGGGATACAAAGAGCAGGAAAGCTTTGCACAAAGTAAAATCACAGAGTTCTGTAACCAGGGGCAGTGGAAATTTTTGGTCTTTGGGCCTGCTTTTTTTTTAAATCCCAGAAAAAATATAAAATAGTTGTAGAAGAAAGAGTAGATAAAATGGAAGAATAAATGGGACATTTTCCCAGCTGGGCAGGAGGGTGCTGATTGAGTACAATCAATGCCACCAGCCCGCTAACGAGACCCAATCAGGCGGGGCGATTAGAGATATTCTTCAGGGAAAGAAGCCTGACAGCTGCAAGAAAGTTTCTGCTTTTCTAGAAAATAGGGAGTGGGAGAGACAGGCAGAGTGGTGTGGCAGGAGCGCGTAGGGGGTGGGTGGGGGGGAGCAAGAAGAGGGAATCAACAAAGCATCGGCACCACCCAGTCCTTTCCTTAAGTCGAAAAAGAAAGAAGGCAGGATAGAAAGAGAGGAGGATAAAGGTTTTAGGGAGAATCTGCCACTGCCTCCAGTTTCTCAGAGGTTGATTTTGGCAGTCGTTCCAACCAACTTCCCTCCTCTTGCTGGACTAAAGACTTGGGCTAAATAACCATGTGCACTGAGATGGGTGTGGCTTGAGTCCCTAGCAAAGATCACAGCTCACGTCTGCAAAACCTATTACACGTTACAAAGCTCCCTCATGTACAGAATCTCATTTTGACCTCACAGAAACCTCTGAAGAAGATTTTTTTTTAATTAATTAGTTTGTTTACTTTCAGTTTTGGCTGCACTTGGTCTTCACTGCTGTGTGCAGGCTTTCTCTAGTTGTGGTGAGTGGGGGCTCCTCTAGCTGTGGTGCACAGGCTTCTCATTGCGCCGGCTTCTCTTGTTGTAGGGCTCTAGGGTACACAGGCTTCAACAGTTGTGGTGCATGGGCTTAGCTTCCCCAAGGCATGTGGGATCTTCCACAGCCAGGGATCAAAACCATGTCTTTTGCATTGGCAGGTGGATGGCTTCTTAACCACTGGACCACCAGGAAGCCCCTGAAGGATGTATTTTTAATAAATTCCTCACTTGAAGGATGACTTTAGTACTGCTCATTTTATATGTATTTATTGGGCATCAACTTTGCATGCAGTATTGGTATTAGCTTGAATAAAATACTGCCTGCTTTCAGGGAGCTCTTAGTTTGGTAAGAGAGACATATATCATTTCAATAAAGTCTGGCAGCTATTCTTTTCAGCAGAATGATAACTAATAGATGCAGGAGGAATTGCTTATTCAAAAATCATTATTTTGCAAATTTCAAAGGAATAATTAAAATTTTAGGCAAGAACCATTGGGATGCTAAAACCATGGAGTAAAAATTTGGTGAGGACTACAATATTGACCGGAGAAGGCAATGGCACCCCACTCCAGTACTCTCGCCTGGAAAATCCCATGGATGACGGAGCCTGGTAGGCTGCAGTCCATGGGGTCACTAGGAGTCAGACACGACTGAGTGACTTCACTTTCACTTTTCGCTTTCATGCACTGGAGAAGGAAATGGCAACCCACTCCAGTGTTCTTGCCTGGAGAATCCCAGGGACGGGGGAACCTGGTGGGCTGCTGTCTATGGGGTCTTACAGACTCAGACATGACTGAAGCAACTTAGCAGCAGCAGTAGCAGCAGCAGGATATTGACAATCTTAAAGTATCTCCCCATAGATTGCTTATTAATTACAAATGAGGAAATGATGTACTTCCAGTAGAGAAACTTGGGAGGCAGCACTTGACAAAGTAATCAAATTAAACAAGACCAAAAACAGGGCAAAGAGGCACCCTATGCCTCTTGATACAATGCACTGAAATGGATGCAACAGAATTTATCTAATACACCTGCCAGAAATGTTTAATCTGAAGTTAACCAGGAAGAAACCATCACACATATCCAAACAGAAATCCAAACAGAAGGACATTCTACATACCAGCTGTCCGGCACTCTTCAAAACTGTCAAGGTCATGAAAGATAAAGAAAGGCGAAAGAACTACTGTTCCAGATTCAAGAAACAGACGCAATCTCACAACTGAATGCAATGTGTGATAATGGCTTGTGTCCTGTGTCAGAAAAAGAATTCCTCTAAAGGACATTTTGAATATAATTTGGTGACATTTGAATAGGGCTGTACAAGAGCAGAAGCCTGTTGAGAGTGGGTAGATAAGTGAGTGGCAGAATTCAACTGCCTACTTGACATTCACACAATGATGTCTAAAAGATTTCTCATCATTAGTTCTTGATTCCTCCCACCCTCAAACCTGTAACTATCATATTTTCCATGTGAGTTAATGTCCCAGCATCTACTCAGATGCTCAAGCCAAGCATCTAGAAGACATCTCTGTTTCTTTCTGCTACCTTCACAACCAATCTATCAGCAATTCCTGTTGACTGTACATTCAAAGTATACCCCACACTGACTCACTGCTTCTCACCTCTACTGCTGCAACTCTGGTCCAACCCACTACCATCTTATGGGAGGACTACAACAATAATGTCTTCATTTTCTCCTACAAGTCATCTTTAACACAGGGGCTAAAGAAATTTTCTTTGCTTATAAGTCACTACATGCCACCACCCTGCCTTAACCTCTCCAAAGTTCCTATTGAGCTTAGAACAAAATCCAGGAACATTCTATCTCCTCCCTGAAAGAAACCCTTATCTCCTATATTCTCTGTGCTGAGCTTTCTGAAAATCAAACCCAGAGTGGTATCCTGTGAGTGGCTGAATTACTGTACAAATTGTATTTCCAACCTTGCAGGGCATCCCATGGTAAAACTAGGACATGGATTGAGAAGAAATGAGATCCTGAAAATTGGACTGGGGACATATGAGAAGTTCCCAGTGAAATTAAGGGTCCCTACACTCTGTGAAGTCTTCCTTATAGAAGCAATTCTTACATTTCCTCCTTACATTAAGAAAGTTTGCTGGGTTTTTGTCTGAAGAACCCACAATGGTCTGTTCTAATGTAGTTGCCTTGAAAGGCATTGATGATTCTCCTTAGGACCCCTGCCAAACATCTTTTCTTTCAATCCTATAACCAGTCAATCCTAAAGGAAATCAACCCTGAATATTCATTGAAGGACTGATGCTGAAGTTAAAGCTCCAAATCTTTGGCCACCTGATGTGAAGAGCTGACTCACTGGAAAAGACCCTGATGCTAGGAGAAATTGAGGGAAGGACAAGGGGGTGACAGAGGATGAGTAGTTGGATGGTACCACCAACTCAATGGACGTGAGTTTGAGCAAACTCCAGGAGTTAGTGAAGGACAGGGAAGCTTGGCATGCTGTAGTCCCTGAGGTCGCAAACAGTTGGACACGACATAGCAATTGAACCACAGAAATCTGGGGGATATGTGTGGAAATGAATATTATGTGTAGGAGCAAGGTAAAAGGAACATAAAGTTGGGTCAGGCCACATTTATTTATTTGGGCCCACTAAGCAGAGATTCTGGATTCTATATTAGCTTGAAGGGCTAGGAAGGGCTCTGTCAGCTTCTTTGGTTAGTTGACTGAAACATGGATGCAAACATGGTCTACATTAAATTAAGCTGAAATGCCTTGGTATACAGTGGAGGAAAGTATCTAAAGACTTAAGGAGATGGGAATATTAAAGTGAATTTACTAAAAAAAATAAATAAATAAATAAAGTGAATTTACTGAATTGGCAAAAAAAATTCATTTGGGTTTTTTGGTAAGCTGTTACAGAAAAACCCTAATGAACTTTCTGGCCAACCCAAAATTATGTAGGACCTATTCACCCACCCCAGGAGGGTCTAAAGGACATGCCTTTCCCCACAACCATGAGAAATCCATTTATGAGAAAATCCCAGTGTCATTAAAGAGTTCATTAGTCACCCTTCTCTGTGGTCTGGAAATTACAATGAGAACTGGTACTGTTGAACAAGGATCTCTAAATGGAATGGATATAATGGAATACTAGGCAGCAGTGACATTAAGTGCCAGAGACCAGGCGGGCATGGTTACTGTGATGGACAGCAAAGTCAAAGCAGTAATCAGAATCTTTCTGACTCTCAGAAATCCATGGCACTAACTAGTTGATCATGATGCCCCTAGAAGAGAAACAGATTTATAGTCCATTAAATTCTTATAAGCGGAGGAGTTCTAGCTCTATGAACAGAAGTCCAACATGAAAGACAGAAACATGGTCACAGCCCCTCAGTCAATCCCAGACTTGAGTCAGTTTATAGACTTAGAATACTTTGAATAAAAGGGAGCCTGGGTCCACTTTGCTTCATTGCTAAATACCTATCCTGTTAGTCTTCCTCCCAGTCTTCTCCAAAGGGGCATATAGACATTTACCTGAGTGATTGTGCTTTGGAGGAAGAGAAATAATTGTATCTTTAAGAGATTGCTAGACATTGGCTCTAAATTGACACTAATTTCTAGAGATCCCAAATGTGTGACCCACCAGTAGACTAAGAGCTTATCCATGGAAGTTTAGTTCAGGTCCCTTTCATAGTGGGACTAGTGGGTCTTTGAAGGCTCAGTGAATCCTTGAACCCAGTCTGTGGTTATTTCCCCATCTCTGGAATACACAACTGGAATCCAAGGTCAGTAACTGGCAAAACCCCCATATTGGTTCCCCATCCTACAGAGAGAGGGTTTTTCTAGCAGGAAGTGCCTGGGGGAAGCCACAAGTACTGCCTATACCTACACAAATAGTGAACCAAAAGTAAGACAGCATCCCTGAAGGAAATGTCGAGATGAGTGTTACCATTAAGGACTTGAACGATGCAGGTGTAGTGATTCCCACCCCATCCCCATTTAACTTAGCTAAGCAGAAAACAGATGGATCTTGGAGAATGACAGTGGATTATTATAAACTTAGTCAGGTGATGACTCCAATTGCAATTGCTCTTCCAGATGTGGTTTTGTTGCTTGAGCAAATTAATATATCCCCTGGTACCTGGCATGTAGCTATTGAGCTGGCAAAGGCTTTTTTCTCTATACCTGTTAGTAAGGACCACCAGAAGCAATTTTCTTTCAGCTGGTGTAGGCCAGTCATATACATTTACTGTCCCACCACAGGGGTATAACAACTCTCCAGGAATATGTCATAATTTAGTTCACAGTGAACTTTGATCACCTTTCCCTTCCATAGGACATTAAACTGGTCAATTGCATTGATAATATTAATAGACCTGGTGAACAGGAAGTAGCAACTCTCCTAGACATATTGGTAAGATATTTGCATGTCAGAAGATAGGAAATAGGGACTTCCCTGTTGGTGCAGTGGATAAGAATCCTCCTGCCAATGCAGGGGACACAGGTTCAATCCCTGGCCTGGGAAGATTCCACATGCTGTGGAGCACCTAAGCCCATGTGCCGCAACTACCAAAACTGTGCTCTAGGGCCTGCTAGCCACAACTGCTGAGCCTGTGTGCCATGACTAATGGAGCCTGTGCCCCTAGAGCCTGTGCTCCATAACAAGAGAAGCCACCACAATGAGAAGCACGTGCGACGTTAATGAAGAGTAGCTCCTGCTCACAGCAACTAGAGAAAGCCTGCATGTAGCAACGAAGACCAAGCATAGCCAATAAATAAAATAAAAATTTCAAAAAAGAACATGAGAAATAAATCCCACAAAAATTCAGAAGTTTTTCTACCAGTAAAATTTCTAGGGGTCCAGTACTGTGGGGTATGTCTACATATCCCTTCTGAAGCAAAGGAAAAATTGTTGCATCTGAACCCTTCTACCACACACACAAAAAAGAACTGGCATAACATCTAGCAGGTCTCTGGATTTTGAAGCCAAAATATCCCTCATTCGGGAATGCTTTTCTAACCCTCTAACCAAGTGACCCCAAAATCTACTAGTTTTGAGTGGACCCAGAACAAAGGAAGACTCCACCGCAGAACCAAGCTCTTCTGCAGATTGAGCCACGTGATCCAGAAGAGCCAATGGAGGCTGAAATGTCAGCAGGGGACAGAGATGCTGTGTGAAACCTTTGATGGGTATCTGTAAGAGCCTTAAGATTGTGGAGCAAAGCCATGACATCTTTTAAGAATAACTATTGTCCTTTTGAGACATCCCTTTTGGCTTCTTGCTGAGCCTCAGTAAAGACTGAGCACTTAACTGTGGGCCACCAGAATAACCATGGGTTATTATGCATGCCACCTGGGCTACCATGATGAACTGGGTGTTACCTGACTCACCAAGCCATAAAGTTGTGTGTGCCCACTAGCACTCTATTACCAAATGGAAATGGTGTATATGAGATCAGGCTCACGCAGGTGAGAAAGTCGAAAGTAAGTTGCATGAGGTTGGCCCCTATTCCTTCTACATAAATTTCTTTCCCTGGGCCTACACCTTGGCTGCATGGGGAGTATTCCATGGCCAGCTGAGAAAGAGAAAACACAACCTAGTCTACAGATGATTTTGCATGATATACAGGCACTGCCTCAGAATAGACAGGTGTAGTATGAAATGCCCTTTTCTGGAACATTCCAGAAGGACAGTGGTGAGAAGTCCTCCCAGTGGGCAGAACTTTGCACCTGATTGTTCGTGTTGCCTGGAAATAGAAATGGTCAGAGGTACAAGTCTATACCAGTCTTGGGCTGTGGTCAGTGATTTGGTTGGGTGGTCAGCAACCTGGAAGTAACACAATTGGAAGATTAATGGCAAGGAGGTTTGGGAAATAGGTGTGTGAATAGACCTCTCTGAATGGGAGATAATGTGAAGTTATATGAGTGCTCACCAAAAGGCAACCTCGGCAGAGGACATTTTAATAATTTAGTAGATAGGATCATCTCTCTGCAGATACCAGCAAGCTTCTTTCCTCATGGCTAAATAGCTCATGAACAAAGTGGTCATCATTCAGGGATGGAGGTGACGCATGCCCTCAGCAACATGGGCTTCATTCACTGAGGCTGACAAGACTACAGCCACTGCGGAGTGCCCCATCTGCCATCAGCAAAGACCAACACAAGTTTTTGATATGGCACAATTCACCAGGATAATCAGCCAGCTGCCTAGTGGCAGATTAATGACATTGGACCACTTTCACTATGCAAGGCACACCTTTTGTTCTTACTGGAACAGACCCTTACTCTGGACAAGGATTTACTTTCTCTGCCCCCAATGCTTCTAACAAAACTACCATTCATGGATTTATAAAATTCTTATTTACCATCATGGTACTGTACACAGCATTGCTTCTTATCAAGGAACTCACTTCACAGCAAATGAAGCGCAGTAATGGGCCTGCACTCATGGAACTCACGGGTCTTACCATGTTCTGCATTGTCCTGAAGCATCTGACTTGATGCTTTCCAGCTAAGTGGAAAGACCTTGTGGAGCTGGAGCAAAGGTCTGCAAAAGGCTGTACGTGCTGTAAATCAGCATCTAGTATATGGTGCTGGTTCTCCATAGTGAGGCTTCATGGATCTAGGAAGCAAAGAGTGGAAATAGGACTGGCTCTATTAGCTATTACCCCTAACGACAAGACCCCACTAGGAGATGCAACAATGATTCCACTGAACTGGACCACTCAGGCACTTGGGGCTCCTCACATCTCTGAATCAACAAGCACAGAAGTGGGTCACCATACTAGTAGGATGATTGATCCTAATTATTAGGAAGAACTAGGTTGCCACTACAATAATGGAGAAAGTATGTCTGGGATACAGGAAATCCTTTAGGGCTGTCTTAGTACTCCCATGTGCTGTGACTAAATTCAATGGAAAACTGCCACAACTTAGTTCAAGCAGAACTACTAATGGCCCAGACACTTCAAGGATGAAGATTTGGGTCACCTCATGAGGCAAAGAAGTCAGACCAGCTAAAGTGCTTGTTAAGGACAAAAGGAATGTAAAATGAGTAGGAGAAGGAAGTTAACATACTACCTATGAGCATATGACCAGTTTTAGAAACAAACACTATTAATAGTCATAAGTGTTTCTTCCTTGTTATGAAATATATATAATATTTGCACAAAATATTTTAATATAGATATTTAATTTTACATTTAAGTGTATTATATTTATAATAAATTGTTGTTTTTCAGTCACTAAGTCATGCCCAACTCTGCAATCCCATGGACTAGAGCATGCCAGGCTTCCCTGTTCTTCACTATCTCTTGAAGTTTGCTCAAATTCATGCCCATTGAGTCAGTGATGCTATCTACGTTACATCAATATATACTACATTGCATCAATGCATATTATATTGATTCAATTCATACTACATTGAACCATTTCATCTCTCTGCCCTCTCTTCTCCTTTTGCCTTCAATCATTCCCAGCATCAGGGTCTTTTCCAATGAGTCAGTTCTTCGCATCAGGTGGCCAAGTGTTGGAGGTTCAGCTTCAACAGCAGTCCTTCCAATGAATATTTAGGGTTGATTTCCTTTAGGATTGACTGGTTTGGTCTCCTTGCTGTCCAACAGACTCTCAAGAGTCTTCTCCAGCACAATTCGAAAGCATTCATTCCTCAGCACTTAGCCTTCTTTATAGTCCAGCCCTCACATCCATACATGACTAGTGGAAAACCATAGTTGACTATATAGGCCAGCAAAGTGATGTCTCTGCTTTTTAATACGCTATCTACATTTGTCATAGCTTTCCTTCCAAGGAGTAAGTGTCTTTTAATTTCATGGCTGCAGTCACCATCTGCAGTGACTTTGGAGCCCAAGAAAAGAAAATCTGTCAATGTCTTTTACTTTTTCCTCTTCTATTTTCCATAAAGTGATATTTTTATAATGAATTTGGGAAAACTCCAGGAGATGGAGAGGGGCAGACAGGCCTGGCGTGATGCAGTCCATGGGGTCACAAAGAGTCAGACACAACTGGGTGACTGAACAACAACAATATATAATATGTAATTTATATGTAATGTATATATAATATATAAATTATACATATTTATAATATATTATTGTTGTTATGATAAATATAAATAAATATGGATGAAACTACATAAATATGGCATATAATATTTTTCTTTTCTTATTCCCTTATCTCATCTAACAACAGATATATTAATAGTTGCTAACTTTATACCTCAGTATTTAAGATACAAGACAAAGAATGGTGAACAGCATGCAAGGACTTTGAAATCTCTTCTGTGGAAAATATTGGTATGTTTTTGTTTGTTCTCAGGATAGTTCTTTCATGTTAGACAGAAGTAGGACATCATTATTGTCTTTATTTGGATACTAGGTTTGAGGAGCTATGTATGGGTACCAAGTAGGCAGGGGGTGGTCTGTGATGATCATTTCAACATGTCAGCTTGCTAGGCTGCAGTCCCCAGTTATCTAGAAGTTGGTGTAAAGATATTCTGTGGATCCTAGATAATCAGAGTAGTTTTAATTTAATCAGTTGAAAGGCTTTAAAAGCAGGACTGAGGCTTCGCTGAGAGAAGAAATTCCGCTTGTAGACGGCAGCTTTAGCTCGTGGCTGAGAGTTCCAGCCTACCTTTCCTGATAGAATCCCTATGGATTCCAGACTTGCCTAGCCAACCCCTATAATCATGTGTGCCGATTCCTTATAATAAATCTCCTGATATGTATTTCCTCTTATTCAGCTTCTCTGACTGAACCTTCACTAATGCAATTAGGGGGTCATGGGATTTTATATGACATAGGACAAGTATCAACACTTAAACATCAACAGCAAAATGGATGCAATTACCAAAAGAATTTGCAAGGTCTGAAGCCATTGGGGTAGGGGAAGCAGTGAGTGGGTTGAATAGAAGGGATCTGTGGTATTGGTTAACTGATCACGAAGAAAAAGAAAGTTCCCTATGGTACCATGCTGCTTTTATATCTTTTTTTTTTTTTTAATCAAATGTTGGAAAGCAGAAGGCTGCCATCAGCTATCATAGTGGAAATTTCTAGGCCTTCACCCCATTTCACACCCAAACCCACAGATGAAATGGAGTCTAGATTATACTGTGGAAAGATCCTACAGTGTCATCACAAGTATATACAGTCTGTACTACGACAATCCTTCTCCAGAGTGACATGAGGCGTTTGCCAGGATGATCACACCCCAGGGAAAAGGAAATACCTTAACTGTTCAAGGACCATTAGATGCAGGATTTGAGCTGACTCTGATACCAGGGAACTCAAAATGCGATCAAAATCTTGATTAGAGTAGAGGTTCTGGGGGTGAGGTGGGGGCCAGGATGGCAGAGTAGGAAGATCATGAGCTCACCTCCTCCCACAGGCTCACCGAAATTACAACTATTAACAGAGCACCTATTGATGAGAAAGACCTGAAGAGTAGCAGAAAAAAAGCTTCTACAACTAAAGATATAAAGAAGGAACCACAACAAGCTACACAGAAGGGGCGAAAATGAGGTACAGTCAAGACCCATAGCCTCAGGTTAAAAACCCACAATGGGAGGATAATTATGATTGCAGAGGCTCTCCCCAGCCCAGGGGTCCTGTGCAGGAAGATGAGCCCTCAGAACCTTTGATTTGAAGGACAGCAGGGCTTACTTTGGGGACAGCCAGGGGACTGTAGGAAATAAAGACCCCACTCTTAAAGTGAAGGGAAGGGAAGTCACTCAGTTGTGTCTGACTCATTGCGACCCCGTGGACTATAGACTACAAGGTTCTTCTGTCCATGGAATTTTCCAGGCAAGAATACTGGAGTGGGTTGCCATTTCCTTCTCCAGGGGATCTTCCTGACCCAGGGATTGAACCTGGATCTTCCGCATTGCAGGCAGAGACTTTACCATCTGAGCCACCAGGGAAAATCTCTCATGTTCCGAGACCCAGGACAGAAGCAGTAACTTGAAAGAAGTCTAGGTCAGACCCACCTGCTGATCTTAGAAAGACTCTTAAAAAGGCAGGAAGTAACTGGCTCACCCTGGGGACATAAACACTGGCTTAAGCCTTTTGGAGGGAGTTTCTTCTACCGTAAGAACACTGGTGCTGGCAAGTACCATTTTGGAATTCTCCTTCTAGCTTAATATCACTAGGACTTGGCCCAACCCACTAGCCTACCAGCACCTATCAGTACTAGGACACCTCATACCAACCAGGTAACTGCGGGGTAGGGAACACAGCCCCACCCACCAGCAAGCAGGCTGCTTCAGAAAATCTGAATTGCCAACCACCAGTGGGCCAACAGCAAATCCAGTATCCCGGGGCCCCGAAACCACAGGTCCCAGAACACAACTTCACCTACCAGTGAGCTGGCCCTAGGCCCAGGATCCCTTTGAGCCCTCCTCTGCCCACCACTGGGTCAACACCAGCCCTGGTACCCCCAGGGCCTTGCAACCACCCAGCCCAGGACCCTGCTCCACATACTAGAGGCCAGCAATCATCCCAGAACACCTGGAGCTCTACAGTCAGTTGCCTCATGACCCAGCCCTGTCCATTAGTGGCCAGCAGCCTCAACACAAAACAAAGCCTGGCAACCAACCAGACCAGGAGCCAGCCATGCCCAAAGTAGTCAGCCCACCACAACAGAAGGGTCCACACAGCCCACATAGAGGGCAATCCTAGAGCATATAGTTCAAGTTGCCAGAGGGGAGTGCACTGCTAGGACCCATAGGACATCTCATACAGAAGCCATTTCTCCAAGATCAGGAAGTATAATCAGCTTTCCAAATACATAGAAATAAAAATAGCTAGTTAGGCAAAATGAGGTGACAGAGGAATATGTTCCAAATGAAGGAACATGATAAACCACAAAAGAACTAAGTGGAATAAGCAACCTACCTATTAAAGAGTTCAAGAAAATGATCATAAATATGCTTAAATAATTCAGGAGAAAAATGGATATTGGGTGAAAAGTGTGAAATTTTTAAAAGGTTGAAAATATAAATAGGAACCAAGTAGAGCTGAAGAATGTAATAACTGAAATAAAAACTACAGTAGAAGGAATAAACAGTAGATTGGATGATTCAGAAGACTAGATCAATGAAATGAACTGGAAGACAAGTTGTCAAAACCACTGAAGCTGAATGGAGAAACGAACTTTAAAAATTAAGACACTATAAGATATAGTCAAGGACACCACCAGATGTACTATATTTATATTATATAAGTCTCAGAAGGAGAAAAGAGGGGGAAGGGGAGCAGAAAACATATTTGAAGTGATAATAGCTGAAAACTTCCCTAACCTAGGAGGGGAAACAGATACCTAGGCCTAGGAAGCACGGAGAGTCCCAAACAGGATCAACTTGAAGAGAATCACATCAAGACACAATTGTAATTAAAATGGCAAAAACTTAATGTAAATAGAGAATATTAAAAGCAGCAAGGGAAAAGCAACAACTTATATACCAAAGAACTCTCATAATTCTATCAGCTGACTTCTCAACAGAAGCTTTTCAGGCCATAAAGAAGTGACATGATGCATTTAAAGTGATGAAGGGGGAAACCTGCAACCAGGTACATTTCCTCTAGTAAGGCTTTCACTCAGATTTGGAGATCCAAAATTTTACACACAAGCATAAGCTAAAAGAATTCAGTACCGCCAAACCAACTTTACAAGAAATGTTAAAGAAATTTATCTAAGTGGAAAAGAAAAGGCCACAACTAGAAATAAAATTATGAAAGGGAGAAAATCTCATTGAAAAAGGCAAATATACAATAAAAGTAATAAATTAACCACATATAAAGCTAGTTGGAAGGTTAAAAGACAAAAGTAATAAAAATCATCTATGTCCACAATAAGTAGTTAAGGGATACAAAAAACAAATAAAATGTAAAATATGATGTCAAAAACAATAAACGTGAGGTAGAGGAGAAGTAAATATGAAGGGCTGTTAAAATACATTCAAACTTAAGAGATTAGCAACTTAATCATATACATGTAAACGGCTATATATAAATCTCAGGGAAACCACAAACCAAAAATCTTTAATACATATAAAAGGGAGAGGAATTCGAACATAATGCTAAAGATAGTCACCAAATCACAAAGGAAGAGAGCAAAATAAGAAGGAACAAAAAAGATACAAAATCAATCTACCAAAATTAACAAACCGGCAATAAGCACATACTTAATAATTACTCTACATGTAAATAGACTAAGTGCTCCAAGCAAAAGATATAGAGGAGCTGAATGGATACAAAAACAAAACCCACATATATGCCGCCTACAAAAGACAGATCTAAAGACACACACTGTCCAAAGGTGAGGGGATGGAAAGATATTCCATACAATCATTTCATGAAGTATGTAAGTCACATCATTATGCTGTATACCTTACATTTGTAGAGTGATATGTATCAATTATACAATCAATAAAATTGGAAGAAAAAGAGTAGAGGTTTTGGAGGACAGATGATGAATGGAGTTTAGGCTCAAGTCCACCCACAGTGAGTTCACTGAGCTTATCAAGTCATTCTGTAGTTATTCTGACATCTGGCAGAGCCCTTCTATTGTTTCCCTGGCCTATGGATTAAAGGTTATTAAGATGAGGGAAAGGGATCAAGTGGAAACCCATGATTCTCACCTCTGATAAAGATAGTATATCAGAAATAGTGCCGTTAACTGGGATATTGCAGAAGTTCCCACCACCATAAAGGTATGAGGGTGATAGTCCACATCCTATTCCTTTTCAATTGCCTATCTCAGCCCTGTGAAAACACGGCTGATCATGACAGATAATGGTTGATGACTAAACTTAACCAGGTGGTAGCCCCAATTGCAGCTGATGTGGCAGCCAGTTTGGACTAGAGGTTTTGGAGGACAGATGATAAATAGAGTTTAGGCTCAAGTCTACCCACAGTGAATCCACTGAGCCTATCAAGTCATTCTGTGGTTATTTTGGCATCTGGCAGAACACTTACAGCTAATGATTTGGCAAATGTGTTCTTGATCCCCATCAATAGGAAAGTTGA
Organism: Bos grunniens; assembly: GCF_055505025.1. Taxonomy (NCBI): domain Eukaryota; kingdom Metazoa; phylum Chordata; class Mammalia; order Artiodactyla; family Bovidae; genus Bos; species Bos grunniens. The sequence goes on from NC_141179.1 coordinate 27,446,571, forward strand.
AAAAATAGTGTGCATTTACATGGTCAGGGCAGCAATACACAGACATTATATTTCAAAAGGGTTTTATTAACTCTTTGCTAAAGTGTAGTGCACAGTGTCAGAGAAGGCAATGGCACCCCACTCCAGTATTCTTGCCTGGAAAATCCCACAGACGGAGAAGCCTGGTGGGCTGCAATCCATGGGGTCACGAAGAGTTGGACACGACTGAGTGACTTCACTTTCATTTTTCACTTTTCATGCATTGGAGAAGGAAATGGCAACCCACTCCAGTATTCTTGCCTGAGAAACCCCATAGACAGAGGAGCCTAGCAGGCTCCTATAAACCATTTCTATAATTTTTTTAATTGTACAACTCACAGTAAAGGAACCAATTTTATAGAGGCTAGTGGCCAGAAATGAAAGAAGAGATTTTTAAATCATTTCAACTAAGCTCAGGGTATTTATTTTTAAATTTTCTTCAAAATGAAACAAGTGATACTATACTTTCAAAATCACTCTTCAGTTCTTCATGATACAACCCCAATACTCTAATCCCATAAAATTATACTTAAACTGAGATTATCTTTTAATAAAAGAAATACATTTATGATTTATACACAGGAATTACAATTGACTAACTTAAAATATTATAAACCATATACACAAGTTTATGTGAGTTCAAAAACACCCACACTGGTCTAACCTGGTAAAACAAAACACTCCACCAATCATGAACTTAGATAGCACAGCAATGTCAAATTGTTACAGAATTTTCTAAAAGCAGACCTCTCAATTTCTGCATTCATCTAGTTGCATGGCAGTAATAAACAGTTCACAAACTAGCACAAGTCTACACATTTTCAGTAGCCCTACTGTAGATGGCCTAAGGAAAACATCAGTGCAATAAATAAGAAATTCCATGAAGATTAAGGATTCTGCTTTAATCCTTATATTAAAGTTTTTAATATTAAAGTTTTTACAGTGCTGGTGGTCTGGGGCAGGTTGAGACATTTTCTCTGAGATAAATGATACATTCTCGTGTCTCATTCCACCTACCATTTGCATTGGTATAAGAACTGCCCTTGGGAAGACTGCTTTGATTCATTATCAGGTGACTTTGAAGGCTTTCAAAAAGAACAGCCTCTGTGGCATATATAGACTGTGGGTACAGGCTGTCATGTCCTTAGACCATATAAACCAGTGGCAGAGAGAGGTATCCATAGTGTATAGGGGTATTTAGTGGAATCTTCCACAAGCCCCACCTGGTGAGACATCTGACATGCTCTTAGCTTCCCTCATAGCTCAATTGGTAAAGAATCTGCCTGCAATGCAGGTAGACCTGGGTTCGATTCCTAGGTCAGAAGGATCCCCTGGAGAAGGCAATGGTAACCCACTCCAGTATTCTTGCCTGGAGAATCCCATGGACAGAGGAGCCTGGCAGGCTACAGCCTACGGGATCACAAGAGTCGGACATGACTGAGTGACGAAGCACAGTGGAGACTGAATCCAGATGAAATCAAGGAACTGTGTTACCACAGTTGCCCATTATGGCATGAGTTTTATCAGAGCCACCAAGTTATAAGGTTGAGTGTGCATAACCGCAATCTATCATGCAGTGCGAATGGCACGTTTCAGATTGAGGCGGAGCAGGTCCAGAAAACACAAGTCAATTATACTAAGTGAGCCAGACTGCCATGTCTCTGGACCAAACATGTGTTCACTGATTCCTATATTCTAATTCACATGTATTACCTCATAGGGTAGAAGAGTTCTTAAACCAACCAAGGGAAAAAAATAAAAAGACCTCAGGCTGGTTTGTAAAAACTGTAGTATGATAGTATTAGCCAAAACCTGCTGCTGCATTGAAGTCCTACTCAAGAGTGACTAAAGGAGATTTTCTCAGTGGTGAATACTCCCAGTGGGCAGACAAGGAATATTATGCTTCATCATCTTCTGTGGGCGAAGGAAAAGAAACCTGGCTGTATATATACATGACTCCTGGGTAGCAGATGGCTTGGTTGGAAGGAGAAACAACTGGAAGACTTGAGACAAGGAGGTCTAGTGAAAAGATACATAAACAGATCCATGGGCACATAGGTGGGCACAGAAGATGCAGATCTTTGTATCTCCTCATGCTCAAAAGGTCATCTACTATAGAAGCAACCCTTAACAGTCAAGTCCTGTGAAATCAGCCAACCCATCTCCTCCTCCAATCAGTGCTGATGCAATGATCTCATGAACAGAGTGTGTGGTGAGAATGGAAATGACACAGGGTCCCCAAAGCATAGGCTTCCTCTCATCATGACTGATTTACCTGGTCTCTGTGATGCCTGCCTGGCATGCCAGCAGCAGAGACCTGTCTGAACCCTTGATATGACACAGTTTCTGAAGGAGATCAGCCAGTTACTTGGAGCCCCTCGATTACATCAGATTCTTTGCACTTTGGAGGCGACAGAAATTTGTCTTCACCAAAATTTGTACTCTTCCTATGTGTGCCTCATGCCTATAAAACCTGCTCTGGCACTACTATCCAAGGGCTCACAGTAGGCCTAACCTAACATGGTCTCCCACATAGCACTTGCCTTGGATCAAAGCTCCTATTTTATGTCAAATGAGGTGCACCAATGGACACATGGCCATGATCATGGGATATGCTGGTTTAACCAGGTACTGCATCACCCAGCCAGTTCAATAAAGTAGTAGATTAGTCTTTAATGCTCCAGCTAAAATGCCAGTTAAGGGTCAGTATCTTATGGATTGAGATTAACATATATTATATATGTTAAAATAATGACCTATATGTGTGTGTGCTCAGTTACTAAGTCTATTCTGATTCTTTGCAACCCCATAGACTGTAGCTCACTAGGCTCCTCTGTCCATGGGATTTCCCAACCAAGAATACCAGAGTAGGTTGCCATTTCTTTCTCCAGAGGAGCTTCCAACCCAGGGATGGAACTTGCATCTCCTGCATGCATTGGCAGGTGGATTCTTTACCACTGAGCCACCAGGGAAGTCTAATGACCTACATAGAGTGTTGTAATAGCTAGACTTTATGGATTGGGAATCAGATAGAAGTTGTCACCTTCACCATCACTTCCAGTGATCCACATACTGAACTTTTCCTTCACAACATTACAGTAGCTAAATTAGAGGTTTGGATTCCCAGGGGCACAAAACTTTTGTCAGGGATCACAGTAAGGATTCCACTGAACTGAAAGTCATGAATTTGGCCATTTTGAGTTCCTCATGTCAATGAACTAACAAGCAAAGAAAAGTGTCGGTATGATGGCAAAGAGACTTACCTTGATTATCATGAGAAGTTACATAAGGGCAAGGAGGAGGATATTTGGTAACCAGGGTATTTGCAGGTATGTCATTTGGTGCTTTTATACCCAGATAATGCTTAATATGCAATTAAAGAAAACCACAACCCAACAAGGGCCACCAAGGGTCAAGACACCTCATGGATGAATGGCTGGGTGTCCTTACCAAGACCAGTAAGAATACTAGGAAAATCTAGAATAGTTAGTAGGAAAGGAAGATGATGAATATCAATTACAACTTTGGGACCTACTAAACAATAGCAGTCTCCTTTACTAACTGCTTGCTTTGAGTCTTTTCAGAGATTGTGACTAGCCTCTATTCTGAAGGGAACTCTGTAACTTATTGGACTTGTATCTCATCTCAGGTAAGAAAAAAGACATCTTTTTTCATTAAAATGGAGAAGGTTCAGAAAGAGCAAGGCATAGAACCAATTAACATCAAGCAACTGCATGCTGTTCAAGAAGAATATGTGATGGGGAGTGTGCTAAGACTTATTTAAAGTCACATGGAGAAGAGCCGAAGAGGAAGCCTCAAACTTAGGGCTTCTCATCTTAAATAGCAAACTTTTCCCTGCACCTTTCTATTTACTCCACTGAGTAAGAGCCACAGAGTGCGTCTTTGGTGATGTCAAGATGTTCTCACTATGGTTGCTACCCTCAAGTACTAATTTAAACTTGTCTTTAAGCATATATTTTCGAGTAAAGAATAACACAAGGCAGCCAGAGCTAAGTGCCAAAGACATTAATTATACAGTCAGATAGTACTACAGAGACTCTGGTGGAAAAAATACCTCCCCAAGAAGAGCCAGGTAGGCAAACCTCATCTACGGAGCTTGAACTCAGCTTTACCAATTCCCACTTAGACGCAGAGGTTAGGGCAGGGCTTTTCTTGCCAATGCAGTGAACATTCATGTGGGGAGGCCCTTGTGCTGACTCTGAAGCTAGGATATTTGTATGCTATATCAATAATCACATTCACTCTTCCCTGCTCCACGCAATGTGTCAGGAAATTTGGAAAACTCAGCAGTGGCCACAGGACTGGAAAAGGTCAGTTTTCATTCCAATCCCAAAGAAAGGCAATGCCAAAGAAGGCTCAAACTACCGTACAATTGCACTCATCTCACACGCTAGTAAAGTAATGCTCAAAATTCTCCAGGCCAGGCTTCAGCAATACGTGAACCGTGAACTTCCAGATGTTCAAGATGGTTCTAGAAAAGGCAAAGGAACCAGAGATCAAATTGCCAACATCCACTGGATCATGGAAAAAGCAAGAGAGTTCCAGAAAAACATCTATTTCTGCTTTATTGACTATGCCAAAGCCTTTGACTGTGTGGATCACAATAAACTGTGGAAAATTCTGAAAGAGATGGGAATACCAGACCACCTGACCTGCCTTTCGAGAAACCTATATGCAGGTCAGGAAGCAACAGTTAGAACTGGACATGGAACAACAGACTGGTTCCAAATAGGAAAAGGAGTCCGTCAAGGCTGTATATTGTCACCCTGCTTATTTAACTTATCTGGAGAGGACATCGTGAGAAATGCTGGGCTGGAAGAAGCACAAGCTGGAATCAAGATTGCCAGGAGAAATATCAATAACCTCAGATATGCAGATGACACCACCCTTATGGCAGAAAGTGAAGAGGAACTAAAACGCCTCTTGATGAAAGTGAAAGAGGAGAGTGAAAAAGTTGGCTTAAAGCTCAACATTCAGAAAACGAAGCTCATGGCATCTGGTCCCATCACTTCATGGGAAATAGATGGGGAAACAGTGGAAACAGTGTCAGACTTTATTTTTGGGGGCTCCAAAACCACTGCAGATGGTGATGGCAGCCATGAAATTAAAAGACGCTTGCTCCTTGGAAGGAAAGTTATGATCAACCTAGGTAGCATATTCAAAAGCAAAGACATTACTTTGCCAACAAAGGTCCATCTAGTCAAGGCTATGGTTTTTCCAGTGGTCATGTATGGATGTGAGTGTTGGACTGTGAAGAAAGCTGAGCACCGGAGAATTGATGCTTTTGAACTGTGGTGTTGGAGAAGACTCTTGAGAGTCCCTTGGACTGCAAGGAAATTCAACCAGTCCATCCTAAAGGAGATCAGTCCTGGGTGTTCTTTGGAAGGACTGATGTTAAAGCTGAAACTCCAGTACTTTGGCCACCTCATGTGAAGAGTTGACTCATTGGAAAAGACCCTGATGCTGGGAGGGATTGGGGGCAGGAGGAGAAGGGGATGACAGAGGATGAGATGGCTGGATGGCATCACCAACTTGATGGACATGAGTTTGAGTAGACTCCGGGAGTTGGTGATGGACAGGGAGGCCTGGCGTGCTGCGATTCATGGGGTTGCAAAGAGTTGGACACGACTGAGCGAGTGAACTGAACTGAACTGAGGCCCCCTAGGGCTTGCTCAGTGAGCCTAGGTACAAAGTGGCCCTGGTGGCATGGATAGAGGCTACTCGAGGGATTGGCCACATCCACTTTGTGTCACCAAGGCTGACTTGCTTGTCAGTTTTGCTGTGTCCAAACTACCAAAATCAAAGACCAACACTGAGCCTCCTGTGTGGCATCATTTCCCAGGGAGATCAGTGGCAGTTTGAATAATTGAACCCCTTCCATCATGGAGGCGACAGAGAGCTGTCCTCACTGGGATAGACACATATTCTGGGTCTGGATTTGTCATCCTTGCTTGTAACACTTCTGCTAGCACCACCATCCATGTGCTTCTAAAATGCCTTATTCCCCATCATGGTATTCCTCACAACATTGCTTCTAATCAAGGAATTCATTTCTCAGCAAAAGAAGTGCGGCAATGGACTCAAGCCCATGGAATTCATTCTTATTACATAGCTCGTCAGCCAGAAACAACTGATCCTAAAGAATCCTGGAATGAGCTACTGGAGCCTCAGCTGTGGTTCCAGTTGGGAGATGACCCTCTGAAAAAAAATAGGGTCTGTCTTACACAATGCAATATGTACTTTGATTCAGTGACCAATATATGGTGCTACATGGAAATCAGGGCTTCCCAGGTATCTCAGTGGTAAAGAATCCACCTGCAATACAGGAGACACAGGTTTGATCCCTGAGTCAGGAAGATCACCCCCTGGAGAAGGAAATGGCAACCCACTTCAGTATTCTTGCCTGGGAAATCCCATGGACAGAGGAACCTGGAAGGCTACAGTCCACGGAGTCCCTAAAGAGTCATACACGACTTAGGAATGAAAAAACAACAAAAACATAGAAATCTTCTGTAACTAGGATGCAGGGATGTTAGGCTTGAGGGCAAGAAGCAGGATTAGCTCCTCTCACTCGGACAACTCTCAGAAATTCTGCTTCCTGTCTCTGCAACTTTGAGCTCTGCTAGTTTGAAGTCATGGTTTCCAAGAGAGCAACACCAATGGCTCCACTGAAAAAATCTGAGACTCCCCCTGGCCATTCCAAGGCCCTTAGGCCATGGAAAGTGAAAGTGAAAGTCACTCAGTCCTGTCCAACACTTTGCGACTCCACAGACTATACAGTCCATGGAATTCTCCAGGCCAGGATACTGAGGTGGGTTGTCTTTTCCTTCTCCAGGGGATCTTCCCAACCCAGGAATCAAACTGGAGTCTCCTGCATTGCAGGTGAATTCTTTACCAACTGAGCTATCAGGGAAGCCCATGGAAGCAATGGGCAAAAAATTAGGGAGGAGGAATTACTCTACTAGTTGGGGTGATTAATATCAAAAGGGAATTTAATGGCAGAGAAAATTGTGTCTGGAGCTTAGGGGATTCTCAGGGATCCTTCACTTCTTTTGTGACCAAGAGCAAAAAGTAAAGGGAAGGTCACAGCAACCACAAAAAAGTAGAATCCCTAAGAATTTGGAATCTTTGGGAATGAAGGTTTGGGTCACTCTAACTCTCCACTGATGGAAAACACTGATCAGATAATACCCTAGATGAGGATGAACAGATAATATACAAAATAATATATATATCAATATAATTCATTTATATGTAATGTATTTTTATAATTTACCCAGCCAGACATCCTGGAGTCTGAAGTCAAGTGGGCCTTACGAAACATCACTACAAACAAAGCATCACTGGAGGTGATGGAATTCCAGTTGAGCTATTTCAAGTCCTGAAAGATGATACTGTGAAAGTGCTGCACTCAATATGCCAGCAAATTTGGAAAACTCAGCAGTGGCCACAGGGCTGGAAAAGGTCAGTTTTCATTCCAATCCCAACCATTCCAATCCCAGTTTTCAATTCCAAAAGGTCAGTTTTCATTCCAATCCCAATCCATTCCAATCCCAGTTTTCAATTCCAACCCCAGTCCATGGGGTTGCAAGGAGTCAGACACAACTGAGCAGCTTAACTGATACATGCATACATACTTTATGATCAGTTATACAAATAGGGACTATGGAAGTTATGCATATTTTCTTCTTCCTGTGTATGAGTATGTATGTGTCTATTATTTTACTTTCCATTCTCTCTCCCTTATTATGTCAAACAAGTTATAAGACTTTGCTAACAAAGTCTTTTATAACAAGTTATAAAACTTTGCTAGTTTACTGTTAAAAGAAGAAAATACTCAGATGATGAAGCTCTCACTTGGAAAGAGTAGTCAACGCAACTGGTAATGGCAAGTGACTGTCCCCACAGATGGCTACAATGGCTATTGAAACTGCATCTCCTTATCTGGAGGATAGAATGAGAATGTGTTTGTACAAAAGATGGTTACATCTTGTTAAGTGAAAGAACAATTCTTTTTATGGTTGTGGGAAGTTCAAATTTGTGCAGAAAGGAATATGTAGATGCTGAGGACCAAAGGAATAACCTGAAATGGCCCAATTGTCTAATTTGAACCCTTCCTTCCAAACTCCACTTTGTGATACTGGAGCTTCTCCTGTGCACTGGCTCCCTGCCCAGTTCTGTCCTTTGGAGCCACTGGAGGAAGACCGAAGGTTTACAGGAGGAACAGAGAACTTGGTCCTTCCCGTTGGTGCCTGTCTGCTTCACGCCTTGGTCAGATTAGTCTACTTGGTGTTGGCTCAAGGTACCAGTTAAATACACTTGGAAGTTTTCCCGACACAGCCTCACTGTGACCCCTTAGAGAAACCAATTCTAGGCAGCTGAACAGCCCCAACTCCTTAGGATTGAGTCCCAACCCCACAGGCCCCGCCTTGGAACTTAGCCATACCAGTCCCAGCCAAGTAGTTTCCTTTCCTTGGCAGTTCGACTTTCAGCTCTGCGGGTCCCTTCTCTCAAGATTCTAGGTGTTAATAATTCCAACCTCTTCTCTTTGTTCCCCTAGTTCTATGGGTGGTGGCTGCTTCCTGCATTTGCTCCTTCCATGACACCCTAGTATTCTCTTTTCAGTGAGTGAGCAATTCTTCTGAGCTAGTTACAGTCCTTTACACTAATTCTCTTTGTTTACAATTTTCAAAATGCCTGGTATGGCTTTTGTCTCTTGAATAGACCCTGACTAATACATCTCTTAAGGGGGATCTCTACAATGGCATGGCAGACTAAGATGGAAGCCTCACCGGCTTTCCTGATAGCTCAGTTGGCAAAGAATCCACCTGCAAAGCAGGAGACCCTGGTTTGATTCCTGGGTCAGGAAGATCCTCTGGAGAAGGGATGGGCTACCCGCTCCAGTATTTTTGGGCTTCCCTTGTGGCTCAGCTGGTAAAGAATCTGCCTGCAATATGGGAGACCTGGGTTCTATCCCTGGGTTGGGAAGATCCCCTGGAGAAGGGAAAGGCTACCCACTGCAGTATTCTGGCCTGGAGAATTCCATGGACTGTATAATCTTTGGGGTCACAAACAGCCAGACACAACTGAGCAACTTTCACTTTCACTTTCAACCACACTTCATGCTCTGGTAATATCGAAATTGCCTGCAGCTCCCCATTCATAACATGTTTTCTGCTTATGGGCTCTCTCCCTATCCTAGGAATCAGGACAAGACCATCTCTTTGGACCAAAGACTAAAATTAAGATGTATAAACAACACGAAGTGTTAAGTGCCTAAGAGATAAAGCAGTGTGAGACTATAAAAGACAGAAATTCCAACTAGCAGTAGGTGGGAGGGAGCCAGGAAAAGCTTCATGAAAAACAAGGCATTGGATCTGGGTTTGGAAATGTATTGGGTTGGCCAAAAAAGTTTGTTCAGGTTTTTCCTTAAGACAAGTAATGTCTTAGCAAAAAAAACATGAATGAACGTTTTGGCCAAACCAATAGGTAGAATATGTACCTATTGGTAGGGGAGAAAGAAGGGAGGGCATGTAGGCAGGAAATGTGTCATAAGCACAGGCCCAGAAATGGAAAATCTTGGAGTATTGGTGGAGAAGAGTGAACAGAATTATTGGATGGAACGTCAGGTGACCAAGGGGATCTTCACCCCTCCATCTCCTCCCCCCACAATCTTTCCTCCAGCCTCACCCCTTTTTGGAGCTCAGCTACCCCTCCAGCTCTTTCATCTCTTGTTACTTCCATTTCCCCGTTCCTGCCCCCAGGGAGCCCTCCGTCAGAATGGAGGGATTTATGAGCAGTAACACTCCCTCACTCAGATCAATGGCTGAAGATCAATAGCTATAATGCAGAAAATTAATCTATATTCATTAGAGTTGAATCGAGCAAGTGATATTATAAAAAACTCCCTTGGAAATCTATGGAAGAGAATTAAAGAGAAAGTTGCTCTAATGTCACTACAGTCTGCCAAGTGACAGGTTTAAGAAATCAGGCAAAGGAAGCTCCTGTTAACACTCAAAGGAAGATTTAAGATCACAAAGGGGCATAGCTATATTGGAGAGTATGGAGATGTTTTCCTTCACATGAAACTGGAGATCTAGGAAGTAAATGAATTCACAGGTCACCTCCAGTCCTAGAAACCTGTAACTCCTGGATTCCTCCCTGATGTGACAAGTAGTCACAGATGAGCTTCAGGATTGTCAAGTGCAATCATTAACTTAGACAATAGCCTTGAAGACTCCCCTGGTCGTACAGTGGATAAGAATCTGCCTGCCAATGCAGAGCACACAAGCTCAATCCCTAGCCTCAATTCCCTAGGAAGATTCCACACGGGCATATGCCCAGTCATTTAGTTGTGTCCTACTATTTGCAACCCCATGAACTGTAGCCCGGAGAAGGCAATGGCAGCCCACTCCAGTACTCTTGCCTGGAAAATCCCATGGACAGAGGAGCCTGGTGGGCTGCAGTCTGTGGGTCACGAAGAGTCAGACACAACTGAGCGACTTCACTTTCACTTTTCACTTTCATGCATTGGAGAAGGAAATGGCAACCCACTCCAGTGTTCTTGCCTGGAGAATCCCAGGGACGGCAGAGCCTAGTGGGCTGCCGTCTATGGGGTTGCACAAAGTCGGACACGACTGAAGCGACTTAGCAGCAGCAGCAGCAGCAGCAGCAGAACTGTAGCTCTCCAGTCTCCTCTGTCCATGGAATTTTCCAGGCAAGGATACTGGAGTGGGTTGCCATTTCCTACTCCAGGGGATATTCCTGACCCAGGAATTGAACCCATGTCTCTTGCATCTCCTGCACTGGCAGGCAGATTCTTTACCATTTTGCCACCTGGGAAGCCCAGGAAGTGCAACTAAGCTGGTGCACAGCTACTGAGTCCACGTGCTGCGACTACTGAAGCCTGCGTGCCTAGAACATGTGCTCCACAATAAGAGAAGCCACCACAGTGCGAAGCCCGTGCACCACAGCGAAGAGTAGCTCCTGCTCACAGCAACTAGAGAAAGCCCGAACATAGCGATGAAGACCCAGCAGAACCAAAAATAAACAGACAAATAATTTAAAAAGAAAATATCCTTGACTCCTGAAGACTAGGCTCCTTCCCAGTCCCCTCTCCTGTCCCAGGGGGTCTCTGGTCATTCCCACAGGCAGAACCCCCAGTCTCTACCCACCATACATCTCACAAAACAAGAACAGGTACAGATTCACAAGAAATCAGTCCAATGTAGCTGTGGAAAGTGGAGCAATCTCAAAGGGCAAGTACAAGCCTGGCCCGGTTTGCAGAGCTCAGGCAGAAGGACTGGTCTCCAGTTCTTACTAGCTAAGGACTGGATTTCACCTCTTACTAGCTATGGGAAAATGACACAATTCTTTGAGGTTCAGTTTCTTTGTCAGCAGAATAAGGACAATAATATAATAATTCCTTCCTCAGCAGGATTACTATGAAGATTAATTAACACAATGCATGGTTAAAGTGCTTTACGAACTGCAAAATGCTATTCAAAAACTTTATTATATTATCCTAAAAGACTAGAGATGTGCTTCTGAGGCAGGTATCTTGCTAATGGAATCTATCTATGATTCCGCAAGGTCCATAAATGCCCTGAAATTGTACGCCAAATTGTCTACGTATGTATGTATGTGCATACACCCCGCCTCCCAGGACTTCCCTTGTGATCCAGTGGTTAAGAATGAGCCTTCCAATGCTAGGCACTCGGGTTTGATCCCTGGTTGGGAAATTAAGATCCTGCATGCCATGGGGCAATTAAGCCAGCATGCCACAGTGAAGATCCCACAGGCCGCAACCAAGACCCAACACAGCCAAATAAATAAACAGAATTAACAACTCCCAATAGAAGGAGATTGAGCAGAAGTGCCACATCTCTGTGCAGATGGGACTAGATTCTTTTATGCATGACAGCAAGAAAGACCTTACCTTAGCAGGAGTCTCTGGAATATGAAGCATCAAAGCTTCATCTTGGTGGTCAGCCACACAAATGGCCTGGGTGCTGGCTTGCCCTGAAGCAGGTGGAATGGTATTAACAGATTCTTAACAGTTCTTCCACCGTCCATGGTGTCCAACACCAGGGAGCCTCTGTTCAGCTCTTTGTAACTGGAGCCCTTTGGAGGAGATCCCCAGAGTCTGGCAGAGAGGAGCCCTTGCCTCCAACTTACCTCCCTCTACCCTCCTTCCAATCTCAATCATCACAGCCAGAGAAATCACAGATTCTATGACTGCCCTTTCTGAAACCCTGGCTGCTTCCTTCTCCCCTGGGCACGCTGGGAGATTCCTGGCTGGGGGTGGGGAGGAGGAAGGGAGCACCTAGATCGTATCTTACTTTACAGTGTCTCATGTTTGGAACCCAGACTCAGGTACAGGATGGTCCCATACTCCCTTCTAACTTGGGCTGTTTGAAATCTCCCTGGTCTCTGGAATCCTCCAGGGGAAAAATTAAACAGGGCCCCAGCTCACTGAAGGCATGATTGGCCAACTGTTGGGTTTTTGTTTTTATTGTTCACGTCATTTTATTTCCCACTGACCCCACTTGAAAAATCCTGGAGGCCCCTGACTAATATCTTTTCCAGTGTTTATAGAATGAGGGCATAGAAAATGACCAACACTGGGAAGAAATAAAGAGGTTAGATCTTGTGCTTGCCCATAGCCTCCTTCCCTGAAAGCCTCAAAGGGCCAGGTGGACTACACAAGCTCCTCTCCTCAAAAGACCAGACGCTTCTCCTGGTATCTCATCCTAGTCCTGTGGATGGTGCTGTGTGGAAAAAGGAAAGCGACCCCACATCTAGACTCAGTCTCTTCCTCTCCAACTGTCTGCAAGTCTCAGGGCCCCGTGAACTACTTTGGGTCTTTTTTCTTCCTCAGTTTTTTTTTTTTTTTTCCTCCTAAGCAACTGCCAACTTGGGGGATGTAGTGTGGACAGAAATGACCACAGAGCTAGAGGGAATGTTTAAAGAGTCCAACAACCATTCAACATGATTTATTGAGCATCTGTCATTTTCCAGGAATGATGCAATTCACACAAAGAGATGGGCTCTGGCCAGGTGAGCTCCTCTAGGATGTCAGCTTCCTTCCAAGGAAGGAAGTTCCACAATTCTGCCTATTTTTGTGGAATTTATTCCAGTCTGTCTAATGGGTATCATGGTGATTTGGATAAATGACCTACTCCCCTACTGGAACACAAATACCTAAAGGGCAGAGGAGTCCAGACAAGTGTTCTGCACTTGTTTGCTGAATTAAATTAAATTAAAACAGAGTTCATGCCCCATTTTTATCTTTTTAGGTGGTAGAGAACAAAAGGAAATTAAAATAGAACACTGAATACACATAGTGCTCCTGGAGAATTCTCCTCTATTAAACACACACACACATGTGCATATGCGTGCACATGTGCATATCACATTCAGAGGAGACTCTTGGCTCCCCGCCACTTGCTTGAAAAGCCAGGCTTCAAGAGACAATTAAATATTGATATCTTTACATCTTGGTATCTTCTTTTCAAATCCAAACAGCCCCAACAGGAGCCATCACTGACACTTATTTAACTCCTTAAAAATATCCACGAGGGGTTTTAGCCTTTTAAAATTAAGTCGTTAAGAGCAGAGAAGACGCAACAGGCTTTAAGGTGGGAGTGAGCTAACTCCCCAGAAATAAGGCTCATAGAACCCCATTCTTAGACTCAGTCTGGGATCCAGCATTCCTGGATCCGGGGCCCCATTTCCCAGTCCACACACCCCCCGCATCGTGGTCTGCAAAGGACAAAGCAATACTCTCTTGCCAGCTTTCCCCAACGGGTACTTGAGTGCCCTGCAATCAGGGCTTGGCAGATTATACAAATTGTGCATAATGATGTCCTCACTGAATAGATTAACCCAGCAGGGGCCCTGCACAGGAGCTAGCAGGTGTTGGCTTCCAGGCCCTGAGCACTCAGCCCCAGCCCCAAGCACGGTGATGGTGCTTCTAGACCCAGCTGCCCATGGCCTTCTCACTACCCTACGTGCACCACCTGCCACCAGGCTCCATCACACACACACTCTTGCCTCTTCTCCCTCAGTCTTTCCTTAATGATCTACCCTATGGGATCTCCCAGGTTAGGGCTGAGAGGCAAGGGAACAGAGCACTTTCCCAGGAGTTGTTTGAGCTAAGGGTAGGCAAAGGAGCTTTCCTATGGGCCAAATCTTACCACCTTGAGTCACTGATATAGGCATTCCTGTCTAAGTCCCCGCCTGTGGGCAGGAGTTACCTCCCTGTCCTCTCCGCAAAGCCCAGTCTAGGGCCTGCAACACAATAGGTATTCACTGAATGAATGTTTCTTGGGTAGAATAGAACTCCAAAATCACAGGGCTGGGAAAGCATCTTTGACATGATTCAAGCAGTCAACAGATATATTCTGATTATGACTCATCTGCCAGACTCTGTGTAAAGACTGACATAGGGATTTTAGCCTTGCTGCTATCAGTTCCTTGAAATTATTTGCAAATAATTATCACAAATTAATTTAAATTATTAAATGGCAAATTAAATGATCACACATTTTTCTGTAGGGAGAGGGCCCATGGCTTTCACTACATTCTTCACTGGGCCCTGATCCATCCTTTAAAAAATGTTAACCACTGCCTGTCCTCCCTACCCCAGAGAAGGCAATGGCACCCCACTCCAGTACTCTTGCCTGGAAAATCCCATGGGCAGAGGAGCCTGGTGGGCTTCAGTCCATGGGGTCTCGAAGAGTTGGACACAACTGAGCGACTTCACTTTCACTTTTCACTTGCATGCATTGGAGAAGGAAATGGCAACCCACTCCAGTGTTCTTGCCTGGAGAATCCCAGGGACGGGGGAGCCTGGTGGGCTGCCGTCTCTGGGGTCGCACAGAGTCGGACACGACTGAAGCGACTTAGCAGCAGCAGCAGTCCTCCCTACCCAGGTAGCGCTAGTGGTAAAGAATCTGCCTGCCACTGCAGGAGACATAAGAGACTCGGGTTCCATTCCTAGGTCAGGAAGATCCACTGGAGGAGGAAATGGCACCCTACTCCAGTATTCTTGCCTGAAAAATCCCATGGACAGAGGAGCATGGAGGGCTACAGTCAAAGTGTCAGACACAACTGAGCATCTGAGCACACACTGCCTGTCCACAGGAAGGACAGCCATGAAAGCCAACATTCACAACAGGATGATAACACCAGGATGCAGATGAGCAAAGGATGGTGTGGGGCAGAGAAGAAGGTCCAGCCTGTAGAAGACAGAGCCCTGAAATCAGCATCACTCCCTTCAAAGGTAGATATTACAAGTCCTATTTCGCCAGTAAGGAAAATGAGGCTCAGAGAGGTTAGGCTACCTGACTAAGGTCACACACCAAAAGAAGCAAAAGCGAACCGAAGTCTCTCTGACTCCAAACTCAGTTCTCTCTTGCTCCCTGCAGCTGCCTTGGCATTCGAGAGCCCGGCTTTGAGACCCCTCATGCTCTCCCAGGCATCCGGGGTTGGGTGGGTGGTGCAGAAAAATGGAACCCCTGCGATGTTTGCCTGAATTCTGATCAGCTGAGGTGCAGGCTTGGTGGCAAGGCCTCTGGGTCCCCCGTGTGCACGCCTTTGCATGCCTCAGCGGACTTTGTGGAGTCTATTTACCACATCTAAGACCAATTTCCTTCCCTTCAGTTGCTTTGAAGATAATTGAAGGTACTTGCATTGTCTGCCTGGGAATGTAAAAAGCTAGCTAATGCCGAAATCGATGCTTCCTGCTTAATGCTGGGCCTCCGCCCGCCCTGAGCAGCCGCTCACACAGCCTTCAATGACGGCTTCTGCAGATCTTCCCGGCCAGCGACTTTGTTAATCAGAAAGGGGCTGGGGGATGTGGGGGCCCTCAGGATAATGGCAGGCAGATTGAGTTGTTAAGTCCAAATGAAATATTTAGTAGCACCATTTGCAGGATTCAGCTGGTTGGAACAGTACTTCAGCCCTGCTTGGGGAAGGGGGTGGGGGAAGGTACCCTACGGGGGCTCCCCAAACTAGGGGCACTGATTAACTTGTTCTAGCCTGCAGTGAACTAGAGCCTGGGGGAGCAGCACTGGATCAGGCTGAGAAAATGCTGCAGAGACAAGGGAGAGAGGAGGAGAAGACCAGCCCCACATGACCTCCTGGCTGACTCTGGTCCCCAGGGCAGGCTGGGACCACTCAGAAGAGCAGGTGGCCACATTCTGCCAAACCTGGACCTGCAGCCCCCAGAGGGCATGAAATAGGGAGCACCCATCACCAAGGAGTTGGTTCTCAGAGTCTCCGTTTCTCCACACCTCTTCCAGATGCCAGCCGATCCCCTGCACTGAACCTTCGCTTATCATGGCAAGTTTAACTGGGACTTATAGGCCTGGTATCTTCCCAGGTGGCTCGGTGGTAAAGAATCTGCCTGCCAATGCAGGAAACGCAGGTTTGATCCCTGGGTTAGAAAGATCCCCTGGAGGAGGAAATGGCAACCTGCTCCACTATTCTTGCCTGGATAACCCCATGGACAGAGGAGCTTGGTGGGCTACAGTCCCTGGTGTGGCAAGGAGTCAGACATGACTGAGTGACTAAGCGCGCGCACGCACACACACACACACACACACACACACAGGGCTAGCTAAAGCCTGAGGTTGGAGAGGAGGAAATAGAAAAGATGGTGTTTTCCATGTTCTCCCTTCCTGAACTCTGTAAGAACAGCGCATTCTCGTCCTATGTGCTTTGTACCACCCCATCCTGCTAAGGGCTTCGCAGGTGGCACTAGTGGTAAAGAGACCACCTGCCAATGCAGGAGACATAAGAGATGTGGGTTTGATCCCTGTGTCAGGAAGATCCCCTGGAGGAGGAAATGCAACCCACTCCAGTATTCTTGTCTGGAGAATCCCATGGACAGAGGAGACTGGCAGGCTACAGTCCATAGGGTCGCAAAGAGTCAGACATGGCTGAAGCGACAACACACAACACATCCTGCTAAAATCATGGAACCTCAGCCTTAGGAGAGACTTAGTAGATCTTTTGTTCATTCAACATTTATTGAACTCCTCACCTACTATGGTCAGGTATAGTATATACCATGCCATCTGCCCATCCCACATTCAATATTTTAATCCCCTCTATAGCATCCCATTCCAACTTGGCCATCCATTTGAATGACTTCGTGGATGGGGAATGAGTTAGTTCCTATTGATCATCCTAACCAATCTTTGTTAGAAATAACCCCATTTATTCAAACCAAAATCTGTACTTCTTCAGCTTTTATTTATACCTTGGCCTTTGCTCCCCTGACCCATTCTCTAGTCTCCCACTCTCCCACCCCCAACACTGCCACAATGGCATCCTTCAGGTATCTGAACCATCTCCAGGTTTCTTCCAACCCAGCAGGAGGACCAAAATCTAATTATAATCTGAGGAACCAGGTGGACTGTAGCAGTGCTAAGTCTTTTGGATGTCAATTTAATCTTTTCATAACTCTTCTCCCTCACATTTGATTCTTTTTTACTTAATCTCCAGGTCTAGTGCAAAGTAGCAGTCACAAAATTCCTTCATAAGAGCAGGTTACAAAATTTCTGTTCTTATCTATAGTAGATTGGCTTGTATCAGACAAATTTTTCTGCTAATAAAAACTTTAAAAATCAAAAACAAAAAACAACTCTTTAAAAATCAACAGGGAGCTGCCAAGGCAGCCAGGACTTATGAGCCAAAATTCAAAAAAGAAGGGAAATGAACTGAGAAGTTACCCTACACTCATGGTTGCCTTCCCCTGATTCATATGCAGTAGCTCAGAGGCTGAAAGGACAAGCTGAAACTAACAAGACGAGCCTAAGGTAGTAGCTAATACACAGTGAAGCCAAGCAGTACCTAGTCAGCCTCATGAGGCTGAGGAGACATAAATGGAGTTTAGAGCTACCAACCAAAGCATCCAGGATATAAAGGTTAAGATCCTGGAGACAAGAGAAGGTCAAAGAAATGAGCCCCATATTTAATGGCACTTCCCCTTAAGACCTTTGTCATCCATAAGCAATAGCCCAGGGAATGAAAATCCTAAGCAAAAGTGGCTGCGAGGCTAGAAAACTAAAACGAGCTGTTAGCTCTGGGTCCTTGCGGCTGAGATGCCAGAATGGGGCTGAGGTTGGCTGTGTTAAATGCCCTTCCTAACAGATCTTCATCCTGGTGTAAAACCAAGACATAAAAATAGTCGTGTCGAAAAAGGGTTATGGCCACATGTAGTCTAAATGCTGAACTAACTGCAACCAGTGTGTGCCCAAGGCTGTTGAGAAGTTCATCATTCAAAACACAGGATAAGCCACAGTCAGCAGAGACATCTCCAGAATGTCTTTAGCATACATGTGCTTCCCAAGCTCTGTGTGAAACTACATTACCATTCACAGTAAGGCAGTCAGGGACCATTCTCACAAAGCCCAGAGAATCCAAAAACTCTCACCTAATTTAGATCTATGGTGCTGCCCCGTGATCTCTGCCAAAGCCCATGTAAGGAGTTGGGTTCTAAAGACTGAAGGAAAACTATCCTCTGGAAAAAAAAATTAAATGGAAGTTATACTTTAAAAAAAAGAGACTTTAATAATCCCATAGTCTTAGGAATATAAAAATCAAAGGTCACAACTAAGAAGAAGACCTGGTGTACATTCCAGGAATTCATCTGGGATCCCTGAAGTGCTAAAGCAAAAGAGTAACTGCAAGGAGGGAATATACCAACATTCAGAGAGACCTGAACCCAGCTTCAAATACAGGTGACCTTCCCCTATTTTAATTGGTGAAGCAAATCTTAACTGGAAGAAGACATCACCTAGAGACGGTGATTTTCATAACAATGCCTCAATTCAGTTCAGTTGCTCAGTCGTGTCTGACTCTTTGTGACCTCATGAATCGCAGCACGCCAGGCCTCCCTGCCCATCACCAACTCCTGGAGTTCACTCAAACTCACATCCATCGAGTCGGTGATGCCATCCAGCCATCTCATCCTCTGTCGTCCCATTTTCCTCCTGCCCCCAATCCCCACCCAGCATCAGAGTTTTTTCCAATGAGTCAACTCTACCCATGAGGTGGCCCAAGTATTGGAGTTTCAGCCTTAGCATCATTCCTTCCAAAGAAGCCCCAGGGCTGATCTCCTTTAGAATGGACTGGTTGGATCTCCTTGCAGTCAAGGGACTCTCAGGAGTCTTCTCCAGCACCACAGTTCAAAAGCATCAATTCTTCGGCGCTCAGCTTTCTTCACAGTCCAACACTCACATCCATACATGACCACTGGAAAAACCATAGCCTTGACTAAACGAACCTTTGCTGGCAAAGTAATGTCTCTGCTTTTGAATATGCTATCTAGGTTGGTCATAACTTTTCTTCCAAGGAGTAGACATCCAATAAAAAGTGACTAGGCATTCTAAGACACAGAATGAAATAACTAAGAACCAAAATAAAGATCAGATCAGAGAAATAGCTTCATAGCTGAACCAAATATTAGTGTTTTCAGACATAGATTTTAATGTAACTATGATGAATATCTTCAAGAAAATAGATCAAAATGGGGAATTGTAGCAAAAAAGAAAAGGAAAAAAAAACACTCTGGAATATTTAAAGTAAGAACCAAAATTCAAGAACTAAAAATATGTAACACCTAAAATCAATTATTTGGGTTTAATAAGAAATTAGACACTGCTGAAAGAAAGAAGGGGTTGGAATGGTTGAAAGACAATAACCAGACTGACAAAAAGAGAAAATATTATTTAAAAATGGAAATGTAGAAAAGAGTATAAGACATATGGGACACGGTAAAAAGATCTAACATATGTGAAACTGAAGTACCAGGAAAAAAGGAGAAGAATTTAGCATAAACAATATTTGAAAAATAGTGGCTGTGAATTTTCTAAAATTCACATTCTTTTAAACTAAAGAAAGACATTAAGCCACAGATTTTCAGAGAACCTCAAGTAGGATAACTGTGCAGGCATATCATGGCAAAGGTATTGAAAACCCAACCCAGAGAAACATTTAAAGCAAACAGAGGGGGAAAATAACCCACATTACTTTCAAATAAGTAAAAATAAAACAAAAATAACTTCTTAATAGAAATGATAAAAGTAGTAAAAGTAATTACTTCAATTTATTGTAATAAGCCAAAGATGCACATTATAATATCAGGAGTAGTCAATAAAAAATAGAAAGACTATATACAGCTCACACTGGAGATGCAGCTTCAATCCCTGGGTCGGGAAGATCCCCTGGAGAAGGAAATGATAACCCACTGCAGCATTCTTGCCTGAAAAATCCTATGGACAGGGGAACCTGGAGAGCTACAGTCCAGGGGGTCGCAAAGAGCTGGACACGACTTAGAGACTCAGTACACTTGCTTACAACTAACACAATAATAGAAATAATAAAGCATATTTAATTAAAGCAAAGAAGAAAATAAAGGAAGACAAAAATCATTATAAATAAGAAAATACACACTATAATGTGTTTAAGCCCAAACAGACCAGTAATTGCACAAAAGGATAAATATACTAAATTCTTCTATTGAAAACAAAATTTGTCAGACAAGTTTTTAATTTGTCAGATGTTTTTAATACCTATTATTTATTTGTATTATTCTAATAACAAGCAAATATAAGGTGTCTGGATTGAGGCAGACTATTATTACTTAGAGTAATAACTTCATTGGTCCTCCATGCCCAATTCTCCCCCTTAAGGGTGGTATAACAAGAACCAGATGGTTAGAACTGTACAGGCAATGCGTGTTCTGGCACAGAGCAGAGGAATTCAAAAATCATGAACCTGGGAGTTTATATAGGAACAGTCATACAGTTCCTCCCCGCTCTTCATCCTGAGAGTGGGAGAGGAATCTTATCTTTCTAAAGCAAACTATTTTCTCACGGAAGAGAAATGACAAAGTCTCTACTCTGGAATGCAAGTATTTGGCTCTGGGGTTGATACATTTACTTACCCTTTGAATGGGAGCAGATGGCTCCATTATAACGCATAAAAGCAGCTCCAGGTTTACCACCCTTAGAATGTGAGGAGCAAGTGTGACTGGAGGAAAGAGACATCTTTCTTTGCTCAGAAAGACTTAGAAAACTTTAACCATGAAGAAACATAAAAATATTCATATCGCTTTCCAACAAGTATGATGAACAAAAACAACTATATGCTGCTTATAAGCAATGCATCTTAAATACAAGACCAAAGAAAGGGTAAAAGAATAGAAAAAGATACACTATGCTAACACTAACCAAATCTGGAGCGAGAAGAAATAAAGAATTTCTTATGTTTTTCTCAGTAACTGATAGAATGAGCACATAAAAATATAAAGGATATAGAAGATTTGAAATATACACTTAATAAACCTAAACTAATTAAAATTGTGTTACACTAATAAAAAATACATGAAAACAATATACCCAACATCTCTTTAGAGTAACAGATATACCTTCACATCTGAAATAACCAAAAACTTAAACAAAATTTATAAAACAATGGTTCACAAGACTTGGGGCATCAGGTGACAAAGAAGAGTGACCCCTGAGAAATGGGAAATACAGGAGGCGAATGAGCCTTCTTGTCCCAGCGGAAGTCTGCAGGTGTGGTGCAGAGAGGAAGCCCAAATGGAACCCAGTGCTCTCCCTGAGTTAAGAAAGTCAGTCCAAAATTCTAGGGAGTCCTAGGTTACCAAAATCCACTCATACCACAGTTCAATAATTCCCTTATTATTTTTCAGTCTTTATTTCTATGTTTATTTTGAATATTTTCTACTTCATTGTCTTCAAGTGTACTAATTTTTTCTTGCACAATATCTAAACTACCATGATCCCAACCAGTATCTTTTTCATCTAAAACACTGCATTTTTTCCATCTTTAGAAATTCAAATTGGGTCTTTTTCTTTCATGTTTCCATTAATACTTATGCATAGTATAGCTAAATCTTTCTGCCAGCTTTTTGACCCTATATAATACAGTTATAATAACTGTTTTCATGCCCTTATCTATTAATCCTACCATTTGAATCAGATTTGATGGAATAAAAATTCTCATTATAGGTATAATTTTCTGCTTTTTACATATCTGATGATTTTTTTATTGGATGATAGCACTGGTGGTAAAGAATCCGCCTACCAATGCAGAAGATGCAAGAGATGCAGTTTTGATCCCTGGGTTGGGAAGATCCCCTGTAGTAGGAAATAGCAACCCACTTCATTTTTCTTCCCTGGAAAGCTCCATGGACAGAGGAACCCCACAGGCTACAGTCCATGAGGCCACAAAGAGTCAGAAACAACTAAGCACAGCACAGCACAGGTGCTAAATATATTTGTATTCCTATAAATGTTCCTTAACTTTGTTCTGGGGTACAGTCAAGTTATTTGGAGGTAGACTGACCTTTTTGAAATTTGGCTTTAGCCTTTATTATGTGGGACCAGAGAAACATTTAACCTAGGGTTAGTTTTTACCACTCCTGAGGCACGACCCTTCTAGTTTCTGTCCCTCAGGCTCCATGAATTATGGTTTCTTTTCTGGATAGTAGGAACAGACGATATTCTTAGTTCAATGAATGCAAGAGATGATTGTTCCATTGAATTCTTTCAGGTGTTTCTTTCCCTGGACTCAGTTTCCTCAAATGAATTTTCTCTCTCCCCCTCTCTCTCTTCCCTCCTTCCTCTCCTAAAGTTAGATTACAGTAAGTTTAAACTATATACTTTAAGCCCTTCAGTTCAGTTCAGTTCAGTCGCTCAGTCGTGTCTGACTCTTTCGACCCCATGAACCACAGCACACCAGGCCTCCCTGTCCATCACCAACTCCCGGAGTCCACCCAAACCCATGTCCATCAAGTCCATGATGCCATCCAACCATCTCATCCTCTGTTGTCCCGTTTTGCTCCTGCCCTCAATCTTTCCCAGCATCAGGGTCTTTTCAAATGAGTCAGTTCTTCATATCAGGTGGCCAAAGTATTGGAGTTTCAGCTTCAACATCAGTCCTTCCAATGAACACCCAGGACTGATCTCCTTTAGGATGGACTGGTCGGATCTCCTTGCAGTTCAAGGGACTCTCAAGAGTCTTCTCCAACACCACAGTTCAAAAGCATCAATTCTTCGGTGCTCAGCTTTCTTCACAGTCCAACTCTCACATCCATACATGATGACTGGAAAAACCATAGCCTTGACTGGATGGACCTTTGTTGGCAAAGTTAGGTCTCTGCTTTTGAATATGCTATCTAGGTTGGTCATAACTTTCCTTCCAAGGAGTAAGCGTCTTTTAATTTCATGGCTGCAATCATAATACCACTAAAATGATAAAGAGTTACAGTTAAACCCAAGTGATAAAATGGAATCATAACAAGTACTCAGTATAAATAATAGCAGACATCTTAGGCAAATCTAATACTGTAATATACAAAAAGATAATATATCATGACCAGGAATGCAAAATTGACCTAACATTTTAAAACCAATGTTATTAATTGAATAAACAGATCAAAAAAGACAAAGCATATGTAGAAAAGCACTTGGCAAAATTCAATGTCATTCCTTATAAAAACTCTCAGAAAACTACAAATTAAAGAGAACTTTCTCAACTTGATAAAGATTATCTACCAAAACCTACAGAAAATATCACACTTAAAGAGAACTTCAAGTACAGATGGTTTTTCCAGTGAATTTTAACATACATATAAGAAATACGTCTACACAAATTTTTCCAGAGAATAGAATAACTTTACATTTCACAACTTATATTATGAGACCAGTATAATCTTGATACCAAAACCTGATAATAACATTACAACAAGAAAAATTTCAGATCAATCTATCTCATGAATGTAAATGCAAAATTCTAAACAAATTATCAACAATGGAATCAATGATATATAAAAAGAATAATGTATCACAATTAACTTGGGCTTATTCCAGGAAAGCAAAGTTTGTTGACTATTTGAAAAGTAGTCAACGCAACTGATTATAATTCCCCAGTTAATAGAATAAAGGAGGAAAAAAAATTACATGATCTCATCAATAAATGTAGTAAAGTCATTTAATAAAGTTCAACACTTATTCATTTTTAAAATTAGAAAAAGAAAGCTTAACAAATTAGCCACATCACTGACTCAATGGACATGAGTTTAAGCAAGTTCAGACAGGTGGTACAGGACAGGGAAGCCTGGCATGCTGCAGTCCACAGGGTTGCAAAGAGCCAGGCATGACTGAGCCACTGAACAACAAAGTTAATAAATATTGATGATCAACTGCCTGACATGAAACTCATGATGCAAATACTTCGTAAGAACTTATTTAAACTTGTGCTCTAGATTTCAGGTTTATCTTTTTCATGTTTTGGAAAATTGAAATAAAATCATAATTGTATCTAGCTACCTAGAAATCATCTCTAAGTTTGATACCACATTCATGGAATCATAAGATTGAACATTCTCAGTAATATCATGTACAGCATGTATCTAATAGTTCCAAGAGGCCAAGAGCAAGCAAGGTCTAGCAACCATTATTATCTACATATTTTAATTACAAGGTACTCAATCCCTTCCTTTTTAAATCATCATATATAAGAGATTTTGTTGTCCTCTCCTTGGGTTCATTAGATGCATTAAAAATCTGTCACCAGGAAAAAAAAAAAAAAAACAAATAAGCCACAGAAGAAAACTTTCTTAATTTTATAAAGGATAATTAGTTTTTAAAAATTGCAACAAACACCATTCTTATTAATATTGAAAGATTTACTCCTGATATGAGGAATGAGGCAACGATGTCCACTGTCACCCTCCTATACAACATTATATCTTAGGTCCTATCCAGAGCAATGAGGAAAAGTAAAAAAGTATATAATGTTCTAAAATCAATAGTCACTTTGCAAAGGATGTTAATATGTATTTGAAAACCCAAGAATTTTCAGATAAACTGATAGTTAAAAAATTAATTCAGCCAAGTCAAGCAAGATTACAGTTCAACATGTCAAAATAAATTTTATTTCTATATACAACCAAAATATTAAGAACTATTTTTTAAAGAAAGCATTTTCAAATAATATTTGGATATAGCATCCAATAAAATAGCATAAAATATCTAGAAATAAACCCCACAAAAAAATGCAAAGCCTCAAGGAAAAAAACCTACAAATTTTATTAAGATGAATTAAAGAAGACTCAAAAGAGTGAGGAGATATAACATATTTATGGATTGGAAGAATCAATATTGTATGCAAAATACTGTAAAAAAAAATCAATCCTCTTCAAAATGATATAAAATTCAATGACATCCTAATCAAAATCTCAGCATGTCTTTTATTTTGTAGAGATTGATAAGTTGAATCAAAAACTTATATGAAAATGTAGAGCATAAAAATAGAAAAGACTTGAAGAAGAGTAACAAATTTGGAGGATATAAACTACACATATTAAGTATATTATTAAGCACCAAATAAGACACTGTTGAGTTGGCACAAGGTGAGCAAATGTGCAATAGAACAAAATAGAGAATACAAAGAGTCTCATGCATGCTTCATTTCTAGCAAAGGTGGTATGACAGAATGGTGGGAAATGAACAGTCTTTTCAATAAGTGGAGCTCAACTAATCGGATATTTATATGGGTGGGGGGGAATGTTGATCCCTACCTCACACTATACACAAAAATTACTTCCAGACTTATTGTAAACAAAAAAGTGAAACAATAAAGCTTCTAGAATATAAGAGAAATATATTAATGACCTAGAACTAGGTAAATATTTCTTAAATTGGGCACAAAATATACTAACCATAAAGGACAATATTGATAATGGGACCAAGTTTAAATGTAAAGCTATGTATCAAATGATATCTTAAAAGACTGAGAAGGCAACTCACATAGAGGAAGAAGATATTTTTTGATATATATTTGAAACAAAAAACTCATATCCAGAATATGTAAATAACCTGCATGCTTGGTCGCTCAGTTGTGTCTGACCCTGCCAAGCTCCTCTATTCATGGGATTTTCCAGGCAAGAATACTGGAGTGGGTTGTCATTTCCTAATCCAGGGGCTTCTTCCCAACCCAGGGATCAAATCCATGTCTCGTATCTCCTGCCTTGGCAGGCAGATTCTTTATCACTGTGCCAACTGGGAAGCCCATATGTAAATAACTCCTACAATCATTAAACACACACACATACACACACAGAAAATCCAGTAGACAAATAGGAAAAAGATGAACAGATATTTCACCCCTGCAAAAAGGGGATATCTGTGTGTCCAAGAGGGCACATCAAAAGGCATTCAATTTCATTAGTCATTGCTGCTGCTGCTGCTGCTGCTGCTAAGTCACTTTAGTCATGTCCGACTCTGTGCGACCCCATGGACTGCAGCCTACCAGGCTTCTCCGTTCCTGGGATTCTCCAGGCAAGAACACTGGAGTGGGTTGCCATTTCCTTCTCCAATGCATGAAAGTGAAAAGTGAAAGTGAAGTCGCTCAGTCGTGTCCGACTCTTCGTGACCCCATGGACTGCAGCCTACCAGGCTCCTCCGTCCATGGGATTTTCCAGGCAAGAATACTGGAGTGGGGTGCCACTGCCTTCTCCCCATTAGTCATTAGGGAAACACAAATTAAAACCACAATAAGTTACTACTATACACTTTAAAATGGATAATTTTAAAGCATTGATAATAATTGTCAGCAAAGATAAAGAGCAAATGAAACTCTCACAGACTGATGGTGCAGGTATAAGCTAGTTTACCCAAAAGTCTGCTCTTAAGTATATACCTAATAGAAATGTGTACATAAATGCATTAGAAGATGTTTCTAAAAACAACATACTGGGTTTGGGGATGTTGGGGGGAGTATCTATCAATAGCAAAATGTGTAAGTAAATTGTAATATATTCATATGGTGGAATACTATGCAACAAAGAAAATGGATGAACTAATACTACATACAACATGAATGTACCTTACAAATATGATGTGGAAGAAAATTAACACAAAAAAGCATATACTGTATGATTCTATTTGTAAAAAATTCAAAAGCAAGCCACTTCTCTCTAGTGATGAAAGTCAGAATAGTGTTTAATTGTGTTTGATATGGTTAATGACTGAGAGAGGCATGGAGAGGTTTTGAGGCGCAGGTAATTTCTTGATCTGAACATTAGTTGTTTACATGCCAGTGAAAATTCATTGAACTATACTTATAATTTGTGCATTTCTCTGTACATATTTTCAGCTTCAAGCTTTTTAATACTTACCAAAAAAATAAGATTATAAACATCATCTGTAGCATGATTTTATATATGTAAACCTCTATTAAGAATATGCTAAATATACATAACTACATATGCCAAAATGCTAACAGTAATTATGTCTGGGTGTTGGTTTATGAGTAATTTTCATTTACTTCTTTATACCTTTTGATATTGTCTGAATATTTTTGACGAGAATATATTACTTTCATGAAAAACTAAAAATAATAAAGCTTTAAAGTTCTAATTTTAAAATGGAAAAAAAATGGCATTGTGGCAATATTTAAAGGAGAAAAGAGTCCTAATCTCTTACAAATATATAATTGAAGCATTTACATATGAAATAATACAATGTCTAGGAGATTGCAGGGAGAAGTGGGAAGAAAAGATTTTTTTAATGACCATATATTGGTAATTGTTGAGGCTGAATTATTGTCCACAAAGGTTCATTATACTCTTTTTTTCCACCTATGTGGAAATAATATGTTTGAATAATAAAAGGCTGAAAAACAAACATTTTTTCATAAACAGAGAGTTTGTGTATGGCAGATATTACCCATAGCAAAAGCTATGCATAATCTGTATACAGGCAGAGAGGATGAATTATTAAAGATTTCCTCAAAAATCGGATGGAGTCTCAGCAGGAATCCAAGAAGAGTTTGACATGAAGACTGCTTTCATGCTACATGGAAGGTCCACCAGGTCCCACATGTTGGTCAAGAGTTCAACACAAAGAATTACTGCTTCAAAGGAAGGGATGCCAATCTCCCACCAGCCTAGAGAGATCCAAACCCAAAAGGGCACATAGTGACTTAGAAGATGAGCACCCAAAGCTGACCCTTACTCTAGGGTTTCCCTAAAAGGAGACAAGAAGGTGACTTCTTTCATAAGAATTCAGGACCTAACAGAAACATCAGAGAAGCTTCTTGCCCTTGCAGCTTAGGAGAAAGGTATTGGAGACAGCAACTGTGGGGGGAGGTGGGATAAAGGAGAGAGGAATCATAAATTGCCTTAGATGGAAAGGCAGTGGCTGCTGTGAATTCTGGCCAAAGCTGGAGGTGTCTGAGTGCTGTCTGCAATGGTGGCACAGTAGATCCCTTATGGGACATTGTCTGGTGGGCTCTCACCCTGACTTTTGTCTGCTCTTCATCTAAGCCTGATTAGCCTTGATGTGAGTATGACCTGCCTCAATCTGTCTTTTTCACCAATCTGGCCTTGACACTCTAAGATGCTAGTCTTTTCTATAATCTCTTTTTTGTTAATGGATAAAACCACCACTAGCTGAATTTTCAGCAAATTTCAAGTACAGGTCAAAGACCTTAATTTCTTTTGGAGAAGGGTGCTTGGTAGGAGTAGTCAACACAGCAGCTGAGAAATCTAAAGGTTGGAGACACTTCCATACTCCTTTATAAAAACCAGAAGAATTACACTGTTACCTAAACATGTATGTTTCACTTTGTTTTTTAATCTGAGTGCAACCTAGAACTTGAAGAGTGATTAAAGACAATAAACTAAGGCATTCTCTAGAACAATGCTGTCCAATAGAAATACAATGCAAGCCACAAATGTGAACCACACATGTAATCTTAAATGTTCTTGTAGATAATTTTTAAAGGTCAGAAAATAAACATGTAGATAATATACTTTATTAAATTTAATGTATTCAAAATATTATTTTAACATGTAATAAACATTAAAAATATTAATGAGATATTTTACATTTTTGTGCTACATATTTGAAATCAAGTGTATATTTTACCCTTAGGGCACCTTTCAGTTTGCATGTGTGCTCAGTCATGTCCAGCTCTTTGCAACACCACGGACTCTAGCCTATGAGATTCCTCTGTCCATGGGATTTTTCCAGGCAAGAATACTGGAGCCAGTTGCCATTTCCTACTCCAGGGATCTTCCCGACCCAGGGCTTGAACCTGCCTTTCCTGCATTGGTTGACAGGTTCTTTACCACTGAGCCACCTGGGAAGCCCTCCTTTCAGTTTAAACTGGTCACATTTCAAGAGCCCAATAGCGACACATGGCCACTTCCTCTCTTATTAAACAAGCACAGTCCTAGAAGCCAAGCCCATAATGACTGCTGAAGACTATTACAGCTGAGGGGCTGGGTTTTCAATCATAAGCTGCGCTAACACCCCTAAAGCCCCAGCCATGCCCAATTCCTGGAGAACCCATTGTTCTACTCAAGCCCTAGATGAGACTGGTTCTACAAGGAGCAATAACTGACAATAATTATGAAATTGGTAAAAAAAAGAAATGTTATCCTACTTGGCTATATAATCAAAGTGTAAAGGTTTCCTAATATCTCTCAAAGGTCACTGGAAGCCCAGTGGTTCCAACCACATGACCCTCTGATGGTCACCACCAAAGCACTCAGAAAAAAGTACAATCACATTCTTTTTTACTGCAAAACATTCAGCACTAATCCTGGAAAATAAAAAGAGCTAAGTGAAATACTGAAAAGATACATTTGGGGAAAAAATATAACGATGCGAATTAATTGCAGTTTTAAAGAAAGAGGGAAGGGAAAGGATGAGGTGATGAAGAGGCATGAACTTGGAGCCACACTGTTTGCTCTGAGATGTCTCCAGTCTCAACCCACTCCTCTATAACATAGAACAATGATACCTACCTCTCAGCAGCTGTAACGACTAAATGAGAGAAAACCCAGTGCCTAGCATGTGCCTTGCCCAGAGTAGATGGAAAAAAATGTATTTTTTTTTATTTTTGTAATCAACAAATACTTGTTCAATAGCCAAATATACAGCAGACGCTAAAAAACCCAAGCCTACAAAGAGGTAGTATTATGAACACAGAACAGTGAGTACCACTCAGAGATCTCATCTTTTCTAACAAACAAACAAAAAAAGGCTTGTACCCAGCTCTGCAGCCCAAGCCTTTGCATCTGTTACTTGTGTCTGGCTCATTTATGAAATCTCTAGGGCAACATACTGGCCTCAGGAGCATTGGCTTTTCCAATCTGTTCACCATTATTCTGACTTTTGACAGACATGACACTCAAGGAGAAGGTGGGAAAGTTTCTGGAGGGACTACCAAGCAGATGTGGGCATGTATACCAATCACCCAAAGGTGTAGAATCCAAGGAAACTCTATTACAGAAGTGAAATGATGGCTATAGAGAGTCAGTTACCAAAAATCTTCTTTTCGACTTTCCAGATCACCACTACTTCCCTCATCTCCCACTGCTACTGCTTCAGAGGGCCTGTCTCTTCCCAAGATGCACAAAGCTGAGCAAGGGACACACTGCCATGATGAGCCAGTTATCTCCAGAGAGCTCTGGTTAAGCAGCCTATCGCCCACTGCATCAACAGAAGAGTAAGTCTAGAGAAAGGAAGCATGTGGTCAGGTTACAGGTGTGTGTGCATTGATGCCATGAGGGCTCCACTGCTGCCTACCGATGGAGGGGCTGGTGATGGAGGCACTGGTGATGGAGGGGCTGGTGATGGAGGGGCTGGTGGTGGAGGGGGCTGGTGGTGGAGGGGCTGGTGATTGAAGGGCCTGGTGATGGAGGGGCTGGTGATGGAAGGGCCTGGTGATGGAAGAAGGCTGGTGATGGAGGCTCTGGTGATGGAGGGGCTGGTGATGGAAGGGCCTGGTGATGGAAGAAGGCTGGTGATGGAAGGGGGCTGGTGATGGAGGCTCTGGTGATGGAGGGGCTGGTGATGGAAGGGCCTGGTGATGGAGGTGCTGGTGCTGAAGGGGGCTGGAGATGGAGGCGTTGGTGGTGGAGGAGGCTGGTGATGGAGGCGCTGGTGGTGGAGGGGGCTGGTGGTGGAGGGGCTGGTGATAGAAGGGCCTGGTGATGGAGGGGCTGGTAGTGGAAGGGCTGGTGATGAGGGGCTGGTAATAAAGGTGTCTAGTAATGGTTGCCGGAGAAGGCAATGGCACCCCACTCCAGTACTCTTGCCTGGAAAATCCCATGGATGGAGGAACCTGGTAGGCTGCAGTCCATGGGGTTGCTAAGAGTCGGACACGACTGAGCGACTTCACTTTTACTTTCCACTCTCATGCATTGGAGAAGGAAATGGCAACCCACTCCAGTGTTGTTGCCTGGAGAATCCCAGGGACGGAGGAACCTGGTAGGCTGCAGTCCATGGGGTTGCTAAGAGTCGGACACGACTGAGCGACTTCACTTTTACTTTCCACTCTCATGCATTGGAGAAGGAAATGGCAACCCACTCCAGTGTTGTTGCCTGGAGAATCCCATGGACGGAGGAGCCTGGTAGGCTGCCGTCTATGGGGTCGCACAGAGTCGGACACGACTGAAGCGACTTAGCAGCAGCAGCAGCAGTAATGGTTTCTAATGTGCACAACCTTTTTTTTTGTCCTTGTTCCAGCCCACTTGGCACAGCACTGAGAGCCTCTATTCACTCTTATCTTCCCCTGTGTCCTAGGATCTGGAATCTCCCTGCACTGATCACCTGTGGTTATCTTCCTTCACATATCTGCAGAGGGCAGGCCCTGTCCCGAGCTTCTCCAGGCCTGTCCATCTCCTCCAAGCCATGAGTCAGCACCAGCCCCCAGGGTCCTGCCTCTCACACAAAATGGGTACCTGTGACCAGACCACTGATACCAGAGACATCATGTAAATGAGACCTAGGAGGGGACAGTCAAGGGAGCTGATGAGAAAGTCCAGACTCAGGGGAGGTAGAACTATCTTTCATTGAGTCCTACCAGGTCTCACACACACTTTGCCTGACACACAAAGCCTAATTTAGACTTCAGCCCAGCTCTGTGAGAGAAAAATCATTATCCCCATTTCACAGAAGAGAAAATTAAGCAACTCCAGAATAGAAGTAATTTGTCTAAAGTTATCCCTCCAGGATGGCAGAGCCAATATTAGAAACTAGGTCTCTCTGACTTCACTAATTTTTTCACTGCAAATAGTTTCTAAACTTTCTGTGAACATCTGCTTGCGTCCTAGACCCCAGCAAGTGAGTGTGCACATGCTCAGATGCTTAGTCATGTCCATCCCTTTGCAATACCATGGACTTTAGCCGGCCAGTCTTCCCTGGCCATGGGATTTTTCAGGTAAGAATACTGGAGCAGGTTGCCATTTCCTCCTCCAGGGGTTCTTCCCATCCCAGGTATTGAACCCCTGTCTCCTGCACTGGCAGGCAGATTCTTTACCAATGAGCCACTTGGGAAGCCCCCAGCAATTGGGAGCACCTGAGTAATTCAATAGGCTGTGAATTGCAAGGGCAGTTCTGATGGAATTCTCCTCTTTGTCGTGGGAAAAGTCACTCAGCCAAAACTCTCAACCATGGTGATCCGGTGCCCAGTGCTCTGCCTTACTGACAAGGAACACTCCTCTCCTTGAGACCTTGCCCCACTTCT
The DNA here is from genome assembly GCF_055505025.1 of Bos grunniens. Lineage (NCBI taxonomy): Eukaryota > Metazoa > Chordata > Mammalia > Artiodactyla > Bovidae > Bos > Bos grunniens. The sequence goes on from NC_141179.1 coordinate 27,479,196, forward strand.
GTCAGGGAGCCTTCGGGAATCCACTGGGCCCAAGAGTGCCCTGCAGGAGCCCCAGCCCAGCCCAGAAGCTAAACCATCCGTGACCCAAATCTTCTCAAAACCGAGAATTTTCTCATTGGAAGGAGCCTCCAAAGTCATTTCATCCAACTCCTCAGTTGAAGCTAAGGTCTTCCTGACAGGGACCCCCTGTCTCTCATGCCCCTCCTTCCTCTTGTAGAGATTCTCCCTACTTCTCTGCCTGATGGGGACGTCCTCCAGTGACCGGAACTCGCCTCCTCCCTAGGGTACCAGCATCCCCCTTGGTCAGTGCCAGCCGGAGAAACCTCTTGTGTTGGGCCCCAGGCCGTCTTCCTGAGGCTTCTACACATGTTCTATTTCTACCCCTAAGGATGTGGAGAACAGGGTTTGTCCCCTCTCACTCACAATAGCCCTGGGGAGACAGTCGTCATGCTTCTTTGAGTCCTTGGGCCTACAGACAAGACCTCCTTGTTTCCTTCCACCATTTCTCGCGAGACACTCATATCTCGCGAAACACTCATTTCTCGCGAGAGACTCCTTTCTCGCGAAGCTTTTACCTTCACACCGTCTCCAACATCCTCCACTGAATACACTGCCACTGACAGGCCTCTGATAGTGAAGATACTGTTAAAAGCCGTCGTCATTTGCTGCAGTCCTCTCATCTCCTTTCTCTCTCTCCCTGTTTCTCTTTCTCCCAGGTTCATAATGAAAAAAAAAAAAAAAGACCAGGTCCTGCAGCCTCATCCTCAGCAGCCCCGTGGGGCTCCAGCAGCCAATTTCCTAGCATCTGCATCCTGAGCGCACCTGGGGCTTCTCATTCCAGCCCCACCACTACTTCACAGAGACTTCTGCTACCAGCCAGCGGCAGAGGAGATGGGCCCATACAAGCAGAAACTTTCATTTGCCAGGACTTGGCAGGAACTCAGAAAACCTTCACAACTCCTTGACTGGCTGTGGGACAAACTGTCTCTTCGATCCAACTGAATAATCCAGTATCCAAATAGCAGGGGACAATCCAGGGCAAACAAGGGTTTCCACACCAATGCCCCTAGAGCAGGGAGGGGCACACAATTTTCAAAGACATTCCTGAAGCTCCCTGCCACAGAACACCTCCTCTTTCTTGGGACACCATGAATGAGGGAATTGTTAAGCGAAGCAGCAGAGACTTGGCCTGGATGTTGAGAAGACACCCTGAGTTACAACCTGGGAGGCTGAGACACATGACAAAGTTATCTGAGGACCCCCAGGGAGGCTGTTCTTTGCTCAGAGTTGAGGGGGCAGCGTGGCACTCCATTCCCCATGCAATTTGGGAAGGTCTCTCAGACACAGAGTGGGTATCATGAAATGCAGCCTAAACCCACACATATGTATCATTCCTGCTCCCCACAGTTACACAATTAGCCTGCATAACCACTTGAGTGGAGGGAGAGGTAGGAGCCAACCTCATCCCTCCTGTAACCTGGCTGTGATATCACCCCAGTTCTGGCCAACTTTGCCAAGAAGCATGTAGGGGACACCAGGGGACTCTCAATTGGCTGAAGAAGCCCTGGAACCACTGCCTGCCCTATTTGTTTTATATGCTACCTAAGACCTGCCCCTGTCCCCAAGAACTTACAGTCAGTTAGGGGACACCTCATACCTGGCAATAGAATGTTCAGTCACACTCCAGGCCACTGAGAGCAAGGCATAGACGGTCCAGGGAGTTAATCACATAGTAAAGGCCGGAGGAGTGATCCTGCAGAGAAAGTGGGATCTTCAAGGAGGACACACATGGGAGGTCTAATCAATCACTGGGCCAATATATTTGCTCCAGTAATTCCAATTATGTTGGCCCAGATCAGGCTATAATGGCAAACACTGCCCTGGATGGGCCACTCAGGTCCCAAGCACCGCCTCCCTCACAGCCCACCAGCTCATCCCAGCTCCCAACTCTGGGCTCAGTGGCCCAAAGAACACTGTGCAGTGAGGGCCAGCCCTCTTCCGCAGCTCTCTCTCTCTCTCTCAGTCCCAGGTTTCTCTTTTACTGTATAGTTCCAAGCACTATCTATTCATACCCCAGCTAAAAGCATCAGGAAAGGCTCTGATAAGTCATCCACACCAGTGGTTTGCCTTTTAAAGAACAAACATGTGAAACGTTGAAATGAAAAATTCTTGGGCATCAGAACATGGGTAGAGGATATAGTTCTGGTTCAGAAAGCAGGAGGAGGAGCTTCTAAGGTTCCACATTTCCCCTGTAGGCGACAGCTTCCTCTGATTCCCAGGAGGCTCTTGCTGCCTCCAAGAGCTGGGAATCTCACTGAATAACAGCAATAGGAGAGAGCAGTGTCCCTCCAACCCCCATTCCTAGGGTGGTCTGTGGGCAGTGCCCGCACTCAGCCGTAGGTACCCCTCAGCAGACCCCATCGCTGCCACAGCACAGTTCACTGTGTAACCCTGGGAAGAGACCTTCTCAGACCTGAGAACAAGGTCTCCCTCTCCTTGTTTTCTCACCTGTCAGACACGGGCCTTGAACTGGATGGCTCCTAAGCCCACTTGCTCACAGACATTCTGGTCACTTGGGTCTCTGGGCTGTAGCTGTAGGAAAGATCATATTCATCTTCCCCCTCGCCCTCTCTCTCTGGTGACCCACCTTCATCAAGGAAAAAAGATGCAGAAGGTAGGTGCTTAAAGAACTCTCTTTTCTTCCTATCCCCTTCCTTGCAGGCATGCAGGAGATGGCTGGAGGGACAAGAAACTGAGTGGTAGGAAGAAAACCTGGTAAGTCACTTAGATATTCTTTTCCTGGGCTAAGATAAAGGGGAAGGGAAAAGAAGTACCAGAAATTGAACCCAATACCCTAACCCAGTTAGGTCCTAGTTTGAACAAGCGTGCAGTCCTGAGTCTACCCTGGGGCAAAACACATGGACAAGAGGAGGCCAGGATCACACTCTCCTTCTCCAGACTAGGCTGCACCAAAACAGTTTCCACGGAAAATTTGAGATGTCTTGGCAGGAGGGTTGGCAAAGGGGTTAAAGCTGCAGACAGGCCGCTAGACTTGCAGACCCATAGGGCCCCTTCTGGTTCTGGCATTCTGTGAGAAGTTATACCTGGCCTGGGCCATTAGAGGTCCCTGAAATGTCTGTGATGTCCACCTTGCCTATCCCTGCTCAGAGCCCCCTGCCAGCAGAGGACCCAGTTTCCAAGGCTGGATGCCCATGCAGGTCACCGTCAGCATAACTGCCCACCCCTCTGTGCATACCCCTCCAGATCCCTATTTATAAACATGGCAGAGGCAGGCAAGCTGAGGAAACAGCCGTTTCTATGCTAACTGCCCACATGTGACCTGAGGGTTAGATTGCTGCTTCTGCTGCTGCTGCTAAGCCGCTTCAGTTGTGTCCGACTCTGTGCGACCCCATAGACAGCAGCCCACCAGGCTCCCTCATCCCTGGGATTCTCCAGGCAAAAACACTGGAGTGGGTTGCCATTTCCTTCTCCAATGCATTAAAGTGAAAAGTGAAAGTGAAGTCACTCAGTTGTGTCCGATTCTTGCAACCCCATGGACTGTAGCCTACCAGGCTCCGTCATCCATGGGATTTTCCAGGCAAGAGTACTGGAGTGGGTTGCCATTGCCTTCTCCGGAGGGTTAGATTATGAAACCATAAAACTGCTCAGAAAGCAGGGGAGCTGGAGTCCCTGAGCCCTTAAGGCAGAGAAGAGCCCAGCCTCCTGGTCTAACCTAGATTTGAGCCTTGGCCTTGGACACTGAAGGCCCACATGGCTATAGAAAGGGCTGCTGGCCCTGGAAACCAGCCACCAGTGTGACTGCACTTAGAACACTGCTGTGCCCAAGCATGGGGCCAGCACGTGACCCCCTTAGCACAGTCAGTACTGCACTCAACCAGCCTGCCCTCGCCCCCTTCTTTCCAACCCAACCCTGTGGCAGGGATGCCCAGTCAAAGAAACATAATCAGGACTCAGGAGATTGAGCTCTGGCAGATGTGGACCTGATCGCCTAGCTCATCCCCCTCTCTGAGCCTCAGTTTTCCCCTAACAGCCTATACAACCCCAAAGGCTCTTCCAACACATTGCCCTTCTAAGAGGGAATAGTGTGAAAGTCGCTCAGTCATGTCTGACTCTTTGCAACCCCATGGACTATACAGTCCATGGAATTCTCTAGGCTAGAATACTGGAGTGGGTAGCCTTTCTCTTCTCCACGGGATCTTCCCAATCCAGGGATCAAACCCAGGTCTCCTGCATTGCAGGCGGATTCTTTACCAACTGAGCCACAAGGGAAGCCCAAGAATACTGCAGTGGGTAGCCTATCCCTGCTCCAGCGGATCTTCCTGACTGAGGCTTCTTTACCAGCTAAGCTATCAAGGAAGCCCCATTCACAGTGACGTGCGTGTAAGTGATAATGTATAACAATTTCCTCTTCTTACTTAGAAGAAGAATCTCTCTCAGAAGAATGAAGAGACAGAAATAGAATTTCAGATAGAAAAATAAGCCAGTCAGGGCACCCTCTAGAGACAGAAAATAGGTAAAGATGTCCTGTGACAGGAAGAAAAGATTTGGCCTCATTATTTGGCTGCATGCATGCTAAGTCGCTTCAGCCAAGTCTGATTCTTTGCAACCCTATGAACTGTAGCCCACCAAGCTCCTCTGTCCCTGGGATTCTCCAAGCAAGAATACTGGAGTGGCTTACCATGCCCTCCTCCAGGGGATCATCCAGACCTAGGGGTCAAACTTGCATCTCTTTTGTCTCCTGCATTGGCAGGTGGGTTCTTTACCACTAGAGCCACTGGGAAGCCCTGAGTCCCTCACAAAAATAGGCAGGAAAAGGAGGTGGTCATTAACCCAAGCCCATACCCTTTTGTAGGCAACTCCAGGACTGGACAAAGCAAGTACCACCAGATGCCTTCCTGCCACTCACCCAAAAACTGTTCTCTGACTATTTGAGCAAAAGAGCTGGCTGCTTCTGGCCAACGCCACAGCCTTTGGCAGAGGGGTGGAGAAGGAGTACCTGAATATCCATTTTGTATACAAAGGATACTAGATTATCAGAGCATCCAGTCCCATCACTTCATGGCAAATAGATGAGGAAACAGTGACAGATTTTATTTTCTTGGGCTCCAAAATCACTGCAGATGGTGAATGCAGCCATGAAATTAAAAGATGCTTGCTCCTTGGAAGAAAACCTATGACAAACCTAAACAGCATCTGAAAAAACAGAGACATTACTTTGCCAACAAAAGTCCATATAGTCAAAGCTATGGTTTTTCCAGTAGTCATTTACAGATGTGAGAGTTGAACCATAAAGAAAGTAAGTGCTGAAGAACTGATGTTTTTGAACTGTGGTGTTGGAGAAGACTCTTGAGAGTCCCTCGGACAGCAAGATCAAACCAGTCAATCCTAGAGGAAATCAACCCTGAATATTAATTTGGAAGGATTGATGCTGAAGCAAAAGCTCCAATACTTTGGCCACCTGATGCAAAGAGTCGACTCATTGGAAAAGACCCTGATGCTGGGAAAGATTGAAGGTGGGAGGAGAAGCGGTGACAGAGAATGAGATGGTTGGATGGCATCACGAACTCAATGGACATGAGTTTGAGCAAACTCCAGGAGATAGTGAAGGAGAAGGAAGTCTGATGTGCTGCAATCCATGGGGTCGCAAAGAGCTGGACATGACTTGTGACTGAACAAGAAGAACATGGTGGCTCGGTGGTAAAGAATCTGCCTGCCGATGAAGGAGATGCAGGAGAACTGAGTTCAGTCCTTGGGTCGGGAAGACCCCCTGGGGAAGGAAATGGCAACCCACTCCAGTATTCTTGCCTGGAAAATTCCATGAACACAGGAGCTTGGTGGGCTACAGTCCAGGGGTTTACAGAGTGGGACACAGTTGAGTGACTGAACTCACAAATACAAGGACAGTCTTACAAGATGGAAGTTTAAAAAACAGTAGATGCATACCCACCTGGCATAAGTGGGTAGAAACAAAACCTACCCATGTGCTTCAGTGATTGAGAATAAAGAATTGCAGCTCATACAACCCAGTAACAAGCAAACAAACAACTCAATCCAAAAATAGGCAGAAGACCTAAATAGACTTTACTCCAAACAGGACACACAGATGCCCAACAGGCACATGAAAAGATGTTCAACATTGTTAATTATTAGAAAAATGCAGATCAAAACTGTAGTGAGGTATCACCTCACACCAGTCAGAATGACTATCATTAAAAATGTACAAATAATAAATTCTGGAGTGTGTATGGGAGAAAGCGAACCCTCCTACACTGTTAGGGGGAATGTGTATTGGTGCAGCCACTGTGGGGAACAGTATGGACGTTCCTTAAAAAGCTAAAAATAGAGTTATCATGCTGCTGCTGCTGCTGCTAAGTCGATTCAGTCGTGTCCGACTCTGTGTGACCCCATAGACGGCAGCCCACCAGGCTCCCCCGTCCCTGGGATTCTCCAGGCAAGGACACTGGAGTGGGTTGCCATTTCCTTCTCCAACGCATGAAAGTGAAAAAATAAAGTGAAGTTGCTCAGTCGTGTCCTACTCCTAGCGACCCCATGGACTGCAGCCCACCAGGCCCTTCCATCCATGGGATTTTCCAGGCAAGAGTACTGGAGTGGGGTGCCATTGCCTTCTTCGAAGTCAGAGAAAGACAAATACCATATGATACCACCATTTGCATGTGGAATCTAAAATACAATACAAACGAACTTATTTACAAAACAGAAACAGATCATAGACACAGAAAACAAATCTATGGTTACCAAAGGGGAAAAGATGTAGGGGAAGGATAAATTAGAGTTTGGGATTAGCAGATACAAGCTCCTGTTTATAAAATAGATAAACAACAAGGACCTACTGTGTAATTCAGGGAACTACATTCAATGTCCTGGAACAAATCATAATCAAAAAGAATATACACTACATATAAATATATACATATATATTTGTTACTATTGTTTACTCAGTCGTATCCGACTCTTGGCAATCCCATTGGCTGTAGCCTGCCAGGCTCCTCTGTCCATGTGATTTTCCAGGCAAGAATACAGGAGTGCATTGCCATTTCTTCTTCCAAAGGATCTTCCCAACCCAGGGACCGAACCCAAGTTTCCTGCAAGTCTCCAGCATTGGCAGGCAGATTCTTTACTTCTGAGCCACTAGGAAAGCCTATATATATATATAGGCTTTCCTATATATATATATAAAAAATATATTTATACATATAAATATATAAATATATATATTCAGATATATATATATATCTGAATCACTTTGCTCTACACCAGAAACTAACACCACATTGTTAATCAGCTATACTTCACTTAAAAAGAAAAAAAAAGAAAAGAAAAAAAAGAAGTACAGACTGATTACACGTGGCGCACAAAGTCCTGGCCTTTTTTGCTTCTGGCTGAACCAGCTCGTGGCCCTGCCCAGCTATTTTCCCCTCATCCTCTCCTCTTTGCTCAGGGTAATAATATTCAACCTAATGAATAGAGACCCCAAATTTCATCCATACCCATTATCTCATTTAAATTTTGTTGCATTTTACTAATGAGAATATTGAGATTCATAAAGGTTAAAAGACTTAGCCAAGATCAGACATTCAATAATTGCACTTGAACCCAGGTCCCCAGAGTCTACAACTGGAACTCTTTGCATCTTGTAACGGCTGCTGGGCAGGGCTGGGAGGAGCAAGGACAGCTTGTGAGTGGGCATCAGTCAACTCCCTGGCGGCAGGAGGGCAGCAGGGCCAGCGCTGATGGAAGCCCAGGAGCCCACGGCAGGACAGGAGAGTTTCCTCACAAAATGGAGCAGGCCGCCAGCATGCTCATTACCCAAGCTTATTCCATTTCATAATAAATGGAGCCCCTGGAGGGCCAGGCATGATGGGTGGGGTGAGATGGGGAGTGAAGACTATTACGGGATTTTAACCTTCGTCTTCTCTTTCCGGGCCTCTGAAACAGCTGTTCGACAAAATGGATCTGTGCAGACAATCATTTTTGCTGCATTACTTAATATACAGTTGCTCTCGGCAAGAGATATAATTGACTTGCTTAACTAATCAATCTTTCTATAAGCATAGCTGCTTTTCCTCTCCCAGTGGGGGAGGAAAGCAGGGGGAAGGCGGGGGAGGAAAAGAGAAATTGCAAGCAACCTTTGGCATGAATTACAGAGCTCCAACACCCAGCTGAGGTTTCAGAGCTAGGGGGTAAAAACTGCTGCCAAGTCTTTCCATCCAGTCTCCTTCTTGGTCCAGATGTGATCTGTGGTCACCTGGAGTAACGATTGCCCCACTGGAAATAGAGGCAGGAGTTCCAGAGGAAGTCAAAGGGGTATGGCCCCAGCAATTCAAAATTCATCTTCAGTGGTCTTTGGAGTGACTTGCTGTATATTTAGAAAAAAATAAAAATGTGCCTGATGACCTGGGACTTGAAACACTCAAATGCAAGGAAGCCATGGATATAGGCTCATTTGGGCTAAGTGTGAAAATATCCAGCCTCCCCCATATGCCACCCACCCCCAAGCTAATTTCTCCATCTCTCCTCTTCTGCAATGAGATCCGTCACCCAGCAAATTCCCCTAAAGCACAGGCCCAGGCCACACTGCCCTCTCTCTAATCTCTTCTGCATCTGACTCCCCCTGCCCTCCATTCAAAAGAGAAACTTCAACCCCCTCTGCTCTTCCTTACACACACACACACTCCCCAAGTACTACTGAATTGGGGGTTATCATTCTAAATTTACAGGAAATGAAGTTGAAGAATGAGTCACAAAGTAGAGAGGGTAACTGAGTTAAATATGATGATGACACCCAAGAGGCTACATGACAAAATCAAAAATACCCCCTCAGGGCTCATCCCCACCCCCTCCCAGCACTCCAGTCCTGGTAAGTCTGTCTCCTTCTCTAACTCAAGTATACCAAGCTAAGGGAAGTGCCCCTTGGCTGGCCTCTCACCCCTCTGCATCTAGGTGGACTAACCAGATGCTGTTATTATTTGTCTATGTGTTCATCACTCCAATGCCACAAAGTGCTTTGTGAAAGCAAGATTTTTTTTTTTTTTTTTTGCTTGACCACTATTTCTTCCGTGCCTAGTACTTGACCTGAAAAATCGAGGCATTCAATGTAGGATTGATATGAAATCCTGAAGCCCAAAATGACAATGTATCCATTTCAAGGTCCCTCAGTAGAAGATACCTCTCTCTAGAGAAGAGATCCAAGATCCATCTTCTGTCTCATTCAGTGTTTTTTATCAATGGCATGGATGAAGTTTGAGAAGGGGTGATTACCTAATTTGTAGATGACAAAGTTTAGAGAAATTAATTGCATGGCAGACCTAGACTTAGATATCTGACTGTCTAAGCTAGAATACAAGCCAAAACCACACAGATGAAATCCAGGAGTGTTAAGGTTTGCATTTAGGTTCAAAGAATCAATTGCACAAGTCTAAGGTAAGGGAGTTCTGGCTTGGCAGAGATTCTTGAGAAAAAGATCTGCGTTTAAGCTGACCACAAGCTCAATATGGCGCTGCAGCTGTTAGGAAGGGAAAGGAATCTTAAAAGTGCCCAATTAAAAGGGAGAAACAAAAGCCACTCGGTAGTTTGCCCTGATGGAACCCATCTGGCTCATTGGGCTATGTTCTTACTAGGTCATTTTAAAAGGGGCAGTGGAGAGTGACTGGATACCAAGGAGTTTAGAAGCAGTGCAAAGACTCTGGGAGTGTTTTACCCAAAACAAATGACAGGTAGTTTCAAACAAGAGACAGACTGTTCCTTGCAAGAGAAAGGAGTCAAGATTTGCCTGGCAGTGTAGAGGTTAAAAAAAATAACTGGTTCAGAAGCCAGCGTTTCCTGGGTTCAAATTTACCTGGGCTCTGCTGTTTACCAGGTGAATGAGCTAGGGCAAGTTTCCTGACTTCTCTGAGCCCAGTTATCAGTAAATAGTTATAATGGTTCTCAACTCATTTAACCTAGAAGCTCAAACACATATATCTTACAGAAAGGCACAAGGTCAAGTCTCCATAAACAATGGCATGTTACTATGCTGTGACTCTACAACACAGACCAGGAGGGAAGTGCAGAAGCTGGTTACCAGAGGATTATTTCACTGCACTGAGAACTTTTAACAACCAGGACTGCTGCCCAAGTGGGATGGAAGTCCTGGTGAGATGGAGAATTTCTGGTTGTTTGACTACTAGACAGGCTAAGTGCTGTGGATGGGACTGTCTGAACCTGGTAATGATTCCATTTAAGGTCCTTTTAAAGAAAAAAAAAAAACTATGTATTTATTTATTTATGAATTTGGCTGTGCCACATCTTAGTTGTATGTGGTACCTAGTTCCCTGGCCAGGGATTGAACCTGGGCCCCTGGCATCAGCCACTAGACCACCAGGGAAGTCCCTAGGGTCCCTTTCAACTCTAAGACTCTTGGAGTCTCCAGGAAATCTTCCTCCTTCCTTACCCCTTGGGGGAGCTGATCAAGTTTTTCCCTTTTATGTAAGGAGTATAAGAAATGGAGCATTGATAGGATTTCCTACTCCATAGAGGAACCTTCCAACCCTCTCTGGTCCACCAGAGAGCCCTGGATTCCCACCCCATTGAGACAGACAGTCAAGGCCTCACCCCCAGAGGCCCAGAGCACTGAGCTCCCCCAAGGAAGGAGGAGGTACCTTCCTGATGAGCTCCTGAGCCTCACAGAGCAGGCTTAGGTCTTGGCCCCCAAGCCATGAGCGAGCACCAGAAAAGGCCAGGTTCCCAGTGAGACTCAGAGAGGGACTAGAAATGAGATTTAATTACCAGAGCCACCAAGCTCCCCCAGGAACAGAAGCTTTGCAGCCAGGTTCGAGGGTGACATTTCGGGAGGTCCAGGGAAAATGGCTCACTGTCCCCTTGTGCCTTGCCTCACAGACAGCTGCCAGCATTATTTCATCAAGAAGGCGGCCATGGCCTGGCCCAGGCCCCAGCGAAAAGGCACTGGCGGGAGGTGTCTATTGAATTACTGACCCAGAAAACGGGGACAGGTAGGAGTGGTTAGCTCTCCTGGTGGCTGCAGCAGAGGTTTTGTGCTAAGGAAATGCTGTCTCGGATCCCCCTCTTCTTGAGATCCTGGCTTAGAATTAACAATAACAGTGACTTTTCCATGTTCTGCCGGGGTGAACTTGAGCCAAGTACTTCCATCTCTTTGAGCCTCAGTTTCCAGATCTACGAGATGAGCATCTGTGCTGGATGACCTCAAATGCCCCTTTCTGATCAAACACAATTTGCCAAAAAAACCCTCACAGTCTTGGGTTATTTAACTCTCCCACTGAGGTCAGCAGGCCAAATTCTGTAGTTTATACAATAGGACCTTTAAGGAGGTAAGTGACTTACCCAAGGTCACAGAACCAGGAAGCAGGAAAAGTGAGACCTATGCCCAAGTCCAGTCTTCCCAGATGGTGCTAGTAGTAAAGAACCTTCCTGTCAATGCAGGAGACATAAGAGACAGGGATTTGATCCCTGGGTCAGGAAGATCCCCTGGAGGAGGGCATGGCAACCCACTCCAGTATTCTTGCCTGGAGAATCCCATGGACAGAAGTGCCTGGCGGGCTGCAGTCCATGGGGTTGCAGAGTCAGACAGGACTGAAGCGACTTAGCATGACTCCAAAAGGTAGTGCCTTTTTCTTTCTACATCCGGTTTACTTTCTGCACCACACCAGCCCCTGAAATGTGTTTCCATGTCCTTTAGGGTCTCCCCTTTGATGAAGGGACTACAGGGATGCTCAGTGAGCTGGGTAGGGGCAAGGAAGGGGACTGAGCTCATTCCAGACAGAAACTCGAAATCGATCCTCCCAAGGAGGCGCTTCCTGCCCCCCAGGAGGAGATTGATCAGGGTTTGATGCTGTAAACGCACATCATTGTTTTGGCACCTTAGTGCTGAGCCTTGCTCTGCAAATGGATGTGATTTTTATGGCAGTGTTTATGGAGCTGAATATTCAGATTGATTCTCTTTTCCCTTTCCCAGGGCTCTTCTGGGAAGAAACAGACAAACACCCCCACCCAAGAGCGGGAAACCGCGCCCCGCCACCCCCACCCCCCCAAGCAGACAATGGGCCTGTCTCCCCACTCCCTGTAGGCCCCTGCACAGGTCCCCAGCCACATCAGAGCCAATCCCCAGAGCCTCAGATGCCTCCCAATCCTTATCCGTTTACTCCCTTGAAATCTAGAAGCCTGTGATTAGGAAAACAAGATAAAACAAATACAGCAAAACAGAACAAACAGAACTAGCAGAAGAAAAGGCAGCTCCCTGAGCCATTTCCAGGCGGCTGGGTCATCCTGGCTTCTGCTTCTCTGATCCTCCACGGAGCACCTGGTCACCTGCTAATCTCCGAGCAGGTGTCTTCCCATTAAACCAACACGCCCAGTTGCCTTTCCTTTACTCACTAACAGATCAGGGACCAGTCCTTCCTTCCCTAGCACTGGAAGCCCTGCTCCAGGCCATGCTTTAAAAGGGGCACGATTAAAGAATCCGCCTGCAATGCAGGAGACCCAAGTTCGATCCCTGGGTCGGGAAGATCCCCTGGAGAAGGAAATGGCAACTCACTCCAGTATTCTTGCCTGGAGAATCCCATGGACAAAGGAGCCTGATGGGCTGCAGTCCATGGGGGTCACAGAGTCAGACATGACTCAGTTACCTGCACTTTCACTTTTCACTTCATTCTCACCCCACAGGCAGAGTCTCCCACCTGACCACCCACTGTTCCTCTGTAGGAAACTGCATCTCTTCACCCACAGCAAAACCCTTCCCATCCGAAACCACAGAATGGCCCCTGGGGCTCAGAGAGGGCCTGAAAGGTCACCCCACCCACTGCTGCCATCAACTAGCCAGACAGGTTCATCCTTTCCCAAACCTTGATCTATGAATGTGCTCATTCCCCTTTACACACAACCAGGAAGGTTCTGGAGCCAAACACAATTTGTTAGGGTTCCTGAAGCATATTAACACTGAAAGGCACCCGAAGACCTACATCTGAAGCAAGGTCTTTTATGCCTTTTATGTCTGATGGCAGAAAGTGAGGAGGAGCTAAAGAGCCTCTTGATGAAAGTGAAAGAGGAGAGTGAAAAAGCTGGCTTAAAACTCAACGTTCAAAAAACTAAGATCATGGCATCCAGTCCCATCACTTCATGGCAAATAGATGGGGAAACAATGGAAACAGTGACAGACTTTATTTTCTTGGGCTCCAGATCACTGCAGATGGTGACTGCAGCCATGAAATTAAAAGACACTTGCTCCTTGGAAGAAAAGTTATCCATATAAGCTTTTATAAGAAAAAGACAGAATATTAAAATTAATTATTTAATAATTAATTATTAAGAAAAAGACAGCTTATTAAAAAGTAGAGATATTACTTGCCAACAAGGTCTGTATAGTCAAAGCTATGGTTTTTTCAGCAGCCATGTATGGATGTGAGAGCTGGACCATAAAGAAAGCTGAGCGCTGAAGAATTGATGCCTTTGAACTGTGGTGTTGGAGAAGACTCTTGAGAGTCCCTTGGACTGCAAGGAGATCAAACCAGTCAATCCTAGAAAAAAAATCAGTCCTGAATATTCATTGGAAGGACTGATGCTGAAGCTGAAATTCCAATACTTTGGCTACCTGATGTGAAGAACTGACTCATTAGAAAAGACCCTGATGCTGGGAAAGATTGAAGGCAGGAGGAGAAGGGGACAACAGAGGATGCGATGGTTGGATGGCATCACTGACTCAATGGACATGAGTTTGAGCAAGCTCCGGGAGTTGGTGATGGATGGAGAAGCCTGGTGTGCTGCAGTCCATGGGGTCGCAAAGAGTCAGACATGATTGAGCAACTGAACTGAATGGAACTTTTATGCCTTTAAACCAAAGTTCTCTAAATTTTTAAATCATGGATTCGTTTCTCCTTAGGATGATTATTGACATCTTGGAACTAGAGTTCTATGAAACACAATTCCTGAAACTATGGACTAGCTGGTTCTCTGGGGGCTCTGTAAGCCCTGATAGTTCATGATTTTATAACTTAAACCTCTACAGTATCATTTAATGTGGCCCAGAACCCATCCAGCCTTTGGGTCTCTGTAATTTGCCTCTATCATCCTGTCTGAAGTGATGGACGTTTCCTCTATTCTCAATACCTGCCAAAAAGAGATAGGTTTCAAGGGCTACACTCCCAAATCTCAACACTTTTCATTCATTGCCCCTGCGGCAGCACAGCCACCCAGGGCTCTAAGTAACCAGGTTTCACTCCATCTCTGCAGTTTACAACTGCAGGGCCTTGGAAAAATTACTCAAGTCTCTGAGCCTCAGTGTAGAATTCAGAATTCTAAGATAGCTCCCTAGGGTCCCATGCCTGACACACACACCCCTGTACCCCTACCTCCTCTGGAGCATTGGATCTTCTCCATGAGATTAGATCCCTAATCAGTTGATTTTGAGTTCATCAAAAGGGAGGTTCTTTTAGGTGGATCTAAGGTTCGTCTAGTCAAGGCTATAGTTTTTTCTGTGGTCATGTATGGATGTGAGAGTTAGACTGTGAAGAAGGCTGAGCACCGAAGAATTGATGCTTTTGAACTGTGGTGTTGGAGAAGACTCTTGAGAGTCCCTTGGACTGCAAGGAGATCCAACCAGTCCATTCTGAAGGAGATCAGCCCTGGGATTTCTTTGAAAGGAATGATGCTAAAGCTGAAACTGCAGTACTTTGGGCACCTCATGTGAAGAGTTGACTCATTGGAAAAGACTCTGATGCTGGGAGGGATTGGGGGCAAGAGGAGAAAGGGACGACAGAGGATGAGATGGCTGGATGGCATCACTGACTCGATGGACGTGAGTCTCACTGAACTCCAGGAGTTGGTGATGGACAGGGTGGCCTCCTGGCGTGCTGCGGTTCATGGGGTCGCAAAGAGTCAGACACGACTGAGTGACTGATCTGATCTGATCTGATCTAGAATAAGGAGGTCTGGAGCCTCACTTCTATTCTTCTTTTCTCCCTTTCAGGACTCTCCTTGAGTACCTTGGGATTAAGATGGGCTGAATGGGAACAAGCCATAATTTATCACCTGAAAAAAAAAAAAACTCTCAAAAGTAGATTAATGGATTTGACCACCTGAAAGTTGATCCTACCAACTTTGTCCTAGGTCTCCCAAACTCCACTCACCAGGTCAATTTTCCAACTTTTTGCAACCCCATGGACTGTAGCATGCCAGGCTTCCCTGTCCATCACCAACTCCTAGAGCTTGCTCAAACTCATGTCTATCGAGTCATTGGTGCCATCTTATCCCCTGTTGTCCCCTTCTCCTCCTGCCTTCAATCTTTCCCAGCATCAGGATTTTTCTAATGGGTCAGTTCCTTGCATCAGATGGCAAAAGTATTGGAGTTTCAGCTTCAGCATCAGTCTTTCCAATGAATATTCAGGACTGATTTCCTTTAGGATGGACTGGCTTGATTTCCTTGTAGTCCAAGGGACTGTCAAGAGTCTTCTCTAACACCACAGTTCAAAAGCATCAATTCTTCAGTGCTCAGCTTTCTTTATAGTCCAACTCTCACATCCATACATGACCACTGGGAAAACCATAGCTTTGACAAGATGGACCTTCATCACAAATGATGTCTCTGCTTTTTAATATGCTATCTAGGTTGGTCATAGCTTTTCTTCCAAGGAGCAGATGTCTTTTAACTTCATGGCTGTAGTCACCATCTGCAGTGATTTTTGAGCCCAAGAAAATAAAGTCTGTCACTGTTTCCATTGTTTCCTCATCTGTTTGCCATGAAGTGATGGAACCCAATGCCATGATCTTAGTTTTTTGAATGTTGAGTTTTAAGCCAGCTTTTTCACTCTCCTCTTTCACTTTCACCAAAAGGTTCTTTAGTTCCTCTTCACTTTCTGCCATAAGGGTGGTGTCATCTGTGTATCTGAGGTTATTGATATTTTTCCTGGCAATCTTGATTACAGCTTGTGCTTCATCTAGCCTGGCATGTCACATGATGTACTCTGCATATAAGTTAAATAAGCAGGGTGACACTATACAGCCTTGACGTACTCCTTTCCCAGTTTGGAACCAGTCCATTGTTCTATGTCCAGTTCTAATTGTTGCTTCTTGACCTGCATACAGATTCTCAGGAGGCAGGTAAGGTGGGCTGGTATTCCCATCTCTTCCACAATTTGTTGTGATCCACACACGCAAAGGCTTTGGGTAATCAATAAAGCAGAAGAAGCTGGAATTCTCTTGCTTTTTCTATGATCCAACAGATGTTGGCAATTTGATCTCTGTTCCTCTGCCTTTTCTAAATCTAGCTTGAACATATGGAAGTTCAAGGTTCACATTACTATTGAAACCTGGCTTGGAGAATTTTGAGCATTATTTTGCTGGCATGTGAGATGAGTGAAATTGTGCAGTAGTTTGAGCATTCTTTGGCATTCCCCTTCTTTGGGATTGGAATGAAAACTGACCTTTCCCAGTCCTGTGGCCACTGCTGAGTTTTCCAAATTTGCTGTCATATTAAATGCAGCACTTTAACAGTATCATCTTTCAGGATTTGAAATAGCTTAACTGGAATTCCATCATCTCCACTAGCTTTGTTTGTAGTGATGCTTCCTGAGGTCCACTTGACTTCATGTTCCAGGATGTCTGGCTCTAGGTGAGTGATCACACCATCATGGTTATCTGGGTCATGAAGATCTTTTTTGTATCGTTCTTCTGTGTATTCTTGCCACCTCTTCTTAATATCTTCTACTTCAGTTAGGTCCATACCATTTCTGTCCTTTATTGTGCCCATCTTTGCAGAAATGTTCCCTTGGTATCTCTTATTTTCTTGAAGAGATCCCTAGTCTTTCCCATTCTGTTGTTTTCCTCTATTTCTTTGCATCGATCACCGAGGAAGGCTTTATTATCTCTCCATGCTATTCTTTGGAACTCTACATTCAAATGGGTATATCTTTCCTTTTCAAAGGTATATCTCTCCTTTGCCTTTAGCTGTCTAGGTTGGTCATAGCCTTTCTCCCAAAGAGCAAGTGTCCTTTAATTTTATGGCTACAGTCACCATCTGCAGTGATTTTGGAGCCAAAGAAAATAAAATCTGTTACTGTTTCCACTGTTTTCCCATCTATTTGCCATGAAGTTATGTCATTCTGTCAATTGTCATTGACAGTAGCCAACTGAACATTCATCCAATAACAAGCACTAACTCTGTACCAACCATGTGTAGGCTTGGAAATAAGACAGCGTCTTCACACTCAAGGGGTTCCCAGTGTGTTTGAGTTGCAAACAGGTAGTGACATTAAGATTTCCATCAGGGTCCAGCCTTGGATTCGAGTTCCATAAACCAACTTGGCTGTGAGCGGTAAAGGAAAGACAATGACTATTTATTCCATTGTTGGAGGGGGACTCAGATGCTCACTCATAAGGTTTTCAAGCAGTTCTGTTACCAAGTGTGTGTGTGCTAAGTGGCTTCAGTCATGTCCAACTCTTTGTGACCCTATGGACTGTAACCCTCCAGGCTCTTCTGTCCATGCAAGAATACTAGAGTGGGTTGCCATGCCCACCTCCAGGGGATCTTCCGGACCCAAGGATCAAACCCACTGTCCTAGGTCTCCTGCATTGGTAGGTGAGTTCTTTACAACTAGTGCCACCTGGGGAGCCCTCTGTTACCAAGGCTACCCCCTAATTTTGAGGCAGTGAGTGCCCAGTTAGGGGAAGAACATACACCGAATGGAGACCAAATACCCAAATCAGGTGTAGCAGCCGATCCCTAGAGGATGATGGTTGGTGGGGTAAAAAAAACATTGAGAGAAGCACTGTGTGTGAGCCTTCACTGTCTCCTACCACTCCTAGCCCTGACAAAAGATAATAAGAAATAAAAAGGAAAGATTTGTATAAAAGATTTAGAAAGTCATCCTGGCAAATTCATTCAACGAGCACCAAGAGACTACATGTGCCTGATCATTGTTCTAGATGCTAGGCATACATCAGAGGACAGATGATAATTCTCCTTTGATAGGGCTTACACATTTTAGCAGAGAGAGGTAAACAAGCAATAGATAAGACTTTTTAAATAAATCATATGTTCTTAATAGAAGGTAATGTGGACTGCAGGTGTAGGACAGTTTTGCAATTTTTAAGCAAGTGGTGAGTGTGGTCTCATTGAGAAGGTGAGATTGGAACAAAGACTCGAAAGAAATGGAAGAGTTAGGCAAGAAGATACCTAGAAAAAGAGTTCTTCAGATGAGGAAAGAAGTGAAGCAAAGACCACAGGGCAGGACCTGGGGAGCAGCAGAGTGATCAGTGGTGCTAGATCAGCATAAGGTGCAGTGAGCGTAGTAGAAGGTAAGGAAAGGGGGTGGAGTGAGGTCCTTGTATGACTTCAGCTTTAATTCTGAGAGGGATAGGGAGCGGCTCAGGGCTTTGAGCAGAGGAGTGCCATGATCTTTTATAGTCTCTAAAAGGATCATTCTGGTTTCCATATGAGCAATTGCGGGAAGAGTAGAATCAGGGGAACCTGTTAAAAGGCTACTGGAGTGACTCAGGTATGAGATGAAGGTGGTTCCAGGCAGGGTGGGAGCAGTACTGGTATGAGAACTGATCAGATCCCATACTATTTTCTATAAGTAAAACCAAAAGTAGAGTATTTCCTGGCAGGTTTTTTGGTCTAAACAACTGGAAAATTGGAGTCATCACCAGCTGACATTGAGAAGGCCATAGATAGAGCGGGCTTCCCAGGTAGCTCAGCTGGTAAAGAATGTGCTTGCAATGTGGAAGACCTGGATTCCATCCCTGGGATGGGAAGATCCCCTGGAGAAAGGAATGGCTACCCACTCCAGTATTCTGGCCTGGAGAATTCCATGGTCTGTATAGTCTATGGGGTCACAAAGAGTTGGACACAACTGAGCGACTTTCACCTTCATAGATAGAGCAAATGTGGAGCAGGGGGGGAAAGGGCTGTCCAGAGTTCTGTTTGGGGCATGTTGAATCTGAGAAGTCTACCAGAATTTAATCAAATGCAGGGTGGTTTCATACTTGTAATAGTTCAGAGTAAGTCTGTTGAGGCTATTGGATACGTAAGTCTCAAACCCAGGAGAGAGGTCAACGTTGGTATCATCAGTAAACAGTCAGTATCTCAAGTCACAGCACAAGGTAAGATCATCAAAGAAATGAGTATATTGAGAAGGGGACCTAGGAGGGAGCTCAGAATAAACTCGACATTAACTCATTGCTGACCATGGCATTTTTGCAGAAAATAATGCCTGTAGCCAGTGATTTTTATTTTGGCCAGCCAAATATTGAGTCTCTTATTTCACTAACACTTTATGGGTTATTACATTCAACAGTTACACCTGGCACACCTGTAAAGTCTTCTCCAGCACTGTGAGTTTCATTTTCACTCTTCATATCAGAATCAATCACTAAGGTTTCTTTTTATTGGTCTAATATTCACAGTGTCTGAATCAGAACTATATTCTGAAGAACTATCATCTTCTAGATGCTAGTATATATGTCACTGAGACAATCAGAGAAAGCATCTGAATAAAATTCACTGAAAAATTCTTCACTCAAAATTTCACAATGCATCATTTTTGAAAGTTTTATGGTAATAAACTTGCATTTATAATAGACACGAAGTTGGAACAAAATCCGAACGGAGTAAAATGTGAATGATAACAGCAATCATAAGTTGCATAATGAACCCTTGATCAATTTCAAGCTCTAACAATTTTGCACAGTGATGCTAATTGTATCACTCTCTAAAAACGTATTGATACATCTCTGGTCAATAACATTCGGGTAACAAAAGACATATTAATATGCCTCTGGTCAATAATGTGCAAAAAACTAGAAGAGATGAGAAACCAAAGGGAGTGCAGAAGCACCAGCAGCGAGATAGGAGGAAAACCCAGAGACTGTCACGTGTGGGAATTCAAAGCAGAAAGTGTGACCACCTGAATCAAAGCATCCCTGACAATGTCCAGTCCACATCTCGCTTGACCTGTCCACTTAGCAATCGGAAGTCATTGTTGGCCTTGGTAAGAGCAGTTTCAGTGCAGTAGTGGGTGAAAGGCCTTCCTGGGTGGTACCAACTCTTCTTAGGAGTTTTGATGCAATAAGAAACAAGATGTGGGCAATAATAAAAGAGAAGTGGCATCAAGAGAGGATTTTATTAACCTTGGAGAAGAGCATGTTTACATGCAGATGGGAATGGTCTAGTCCAGAGATAAGAATGGATTAAGTGTAAAAGAGGCAAGAATTGCCGCTTGTGCACATAGAGGAGGGGAGGAGGAAAGGGCTCTCATGCACACGCAAGTGTAAGAGTTGGCTTTAGCTAGGAGTATGGACTGTTCACCCATGCAACATGTGGGAAAGGCAGACAAGGAGTGGACAGATGCTGGTAGGTGGGTATATGCTGCAGTAGAATTCTGTGGAAGATCTCTCTCGATCGTTTCAATTTTCTCAATGAAGTAGGAAGCAGTCATCAGCTGGGAACAAGGATGGGGGAGGTATCACGTGAGAAACCTGTCATGAAGATACGGTGTTATGACATACACTTATTGAGCTTTTGCTTCGCCCTGTGTACTAAGCTCTTGACGTGCATCATCTTCACAACAACCCTCAGAGGTTAGTCACTATATTAATATATCCTTTAAAGATAGAGAAATGATGCTCAGGCATTCATAGACATGACTAGGCAAATTACTCACGGTCACCCAGCTGATAAGTGCCAGAAGATGCAAACTTCAGCCCGACTCGCTGCAAAGACTTTGCTCTTAACCTGAGTGGGAGTGGAAGGTGGAAGTAGGGAGGGCTCTGTAGAGGAGATTCCCTCCCTTCCTCAAGGCAGTGATGGGTCCAGAGGAAAGGGCTGGCTTGGCTGCTTCAAGGCCCATGAACGAATAAACTGAGTTTATCAGTGAGGTGCTCAGATGTTCCCCACACCTCCATGCCCCTTATTAGGCTCTCACTGCTTTGCACATACATTTATTAAGGACAGCAGGTTCATGGTCTGTTGTTGCGGTTATTTAGTCGCTTAGTTGTGTCCAACTCTTTGCAACCCCATGGACTGTAGCCTGCCAGGCTCCTCTGTCCATGGGCTTTCCCAGGCAAGATTACTGGAGTGGGTTGCCATTTCCTTCACCAGGGGATCTTCCTGACCCAGGGATCGAACCCACGTCTTCTGCATTGACAGGTGGGTTCTTTATCTACTGAGTCACCAGGGAAGCCCTTCATGGTCTGTTAAAATCCATTATAATGTACCTCAGGCTTCCCTCCATCACATCAGCCATATCAGGACACCTGAGAAACACACACTTTTGTATTTGTTTCCTATTTCTGCTGTTAACACATTACTACAGACATGGTAGCTTGAGACAACACACATTTTTTATCTTATAGTTCTGGAGGTCAGAAGTCTGGAAGAGGTCTCACTAGCTAAGACCAAAGTGTTGGCCAGACAGTGTTGCCCTCTGGAGACTCTAGGGAATAATCCATTTCCTTGCCTTTTCCCACTATTAGAGGCCACCCAGTAGCATTTCTTGGCTTGTGGCCCCTTCCTCCATCTTTAGGGTCAGGAATATAGGCTGAGTCCTTCTCACATGGAATCACTCTGACCTCCTCTTCTGCCTCTCTCATTCACTTTTAAGTCTTCTATAATTACTTTGGGCCCCTCTGAAGAATTCAGGCTACTCCCCTTAAGGTAGACACAGCTGATTAACTCCATGTTTGCAGGTTCCAGGGATTAGAAGGGGCTGGGGTATTATTGTGTCTACTACAATGGTAAATTCTGGAACACTAGCCTACAGGTCCTTACCATCCTCATTCATTCTTTCATTTATTGATTTAGGAATCTGGGCTTTAGGAACCAGCCATGGTCTGGAAGTCATTCTCCTGACCTCTCTACAATAGTTATTTTACTAACAGATATGTTCTTTGCCCAAGAAATCCCACAGAAAGTCTGAAATGAAGTTATTTTGTATCTAATCCAGTACAGTTTCTGTGCTCTATGGGGTTGGGAGGAATGTGGGGGCATTGCTCAGGAGGATGGAGGGAGTTGTGGAGGGACAGGGAGATCCCCTCCATTTCCCCAGTATGTAGTTTCCACGCCTTCCTTGTTCAGGATGCAATACATGTACTGGGGGAGCCTTGATGGGTTATGGGGTTCTTCCTGACAAACTTTGTTAGCAGGGCTATTTAAATCATTCTAATTATTCCAGAAACACTCCATTAGGTTTCCCAGTGAGGGACGCTGCGGTAAAGGACTAGGAGAAATTGAGGAGGGACTGAGAAAGGAAAACAGCAAAACAGCGGCAGACTCATTATTTGGCTCCTGCAACCTCTTCTGCCATTTGTTTCAAATAAGGAAGCAGGAGAGGGAGCCAAGGGCAAGAGAGAAAATAAACAGATACTGTCAGGTCCTGCCATTAGAAATGCAAAATTCATTAGAAAAACATTGATTGCAAAGAATTGATTTGGTAGTGATTTGATTGTCAGGCATACAGTACATCCAAGGAAAATTTTTCATTATGATTCAGAATTAGTTAAAAAGAAGATAAGACCAGAAGGTGGTGAGCAAGGACACGCGGGCAGGGCGCCCTATTGTTAAAAACTCAGGCCTGGCCTGAGGGACTGCCCTCCAAGAGGACCATGCCTATTATGTTATGGAGGAAATAGTGATTTACCTGTCACTTCTCCGGAATCTTCAGTCTGGGTACTCTACCGAGGGACTCAGACTTGTTGGACTTGACCCCACCTCCCAGTTAAGGAAGACCCTGTTCCCAGCATCCCTCTATGGTGCTCCCCTGTCCCTCCCGTCCCTGCAGTGAGGTTGCACAGCTGATCCTGGGGCAAGTACAGGGGGGTTCAGGGTATCAAGGATGCCCAGCAATGTGGCACCCTGGTCCAACTTCCCAGTCCTCGGAGAACTTTACCAAGCCTCTCTCAATGCACGCCCTGCCTGGTGTTCTGTGCAACCACACCGCCCCACCACCTCCTTTTTTCTGACTCTTGCTCTGATGCCACCGTCTCACACCTTTATGTCCCTGGAAAAGCCAGGTCCTTTCTGTTCAAGTTCCTGGTATATTCCTTTTGGCTTCTGGTCTTAACTCCATTTTCCTCACCAATGGAACTTCTCTAGGAAAACCTTTACTTTCCTCTGCCCCACCTTCCTGGCCCTTGATAGAAGCTGGGGTTCCTCAGCTGAGTCTAAAGATGGCTTTCCATCCACTAAAACCACTCGGGCATCTTTTAATTTCGTTACCGAGCTCTTTGTTCTAGCCCACCGTCTCCATCCTGGCATACTCGCTGTCATCTTCTGGCCTCCTGCCTCTGTTTCTGTTCCTGCTCTCTTGTACCCAGTGTTCTTTGCTTCCTCTCTCTCTCTCTCTTTTACCAAATACCAACCACTAGCTGTTCCCAGCTCTGCTCCTTTAATCCCCTGGACAATCGGCCAAGTGTAGGATCTTCTCCATCACTCGGCTGAGACATCATCTCTCTTTACAAGGTTTCGTGACCTCCTAGCCTATACTCTCTTCTGTAAAATGAGCATGATGATAGTAATGAGCCTTCCTGCCTCAGAGGAGCAAATATAATCACATACTGTGTAAGTGCTTTGCAAACTGAAAGGGCTACTTAAATGTAAATTGTTTTACTTCTCCAATTCAGGGATTCACAACATAATTTGCGTTCTGAAGGCCATCCTCGATGATTAGCATTAAATATTTAAGAAATACTTTCAGCCAGTGACTCTCAACCCTGGACAAAAAATAGTGGTTTCATTGGTCCAGGTTAAAACTCACACAACGTCTGTCTGTTTGTTTTCTGCTGTGCGGGGTCTTTGTTGCTGCACGAGGGCTTTCTCTAACTGCCGCCAGCAGGGGCTACTCTTCCTTGCGGCGCACGGACATATTGTCATGTCTTCTGTCTTGCGGAGCGAGGGCTCTGGGCTCGCAGGCGTCAGTGCTTGTGGTGCACAGGCTTCGTTGTCCCACGGCACGTGGGATCTTCCTGGACCAATGATCAAATCTGTGTCCCCTGCATTGGCAGGCAGATTCTTAACCACTGGACCACCAGGGATGTCCCAAAGCAATGTATTCTTGAGAAGTTCCCCCAATAAGGGAAACTGGCAGCCGGGGCTGAGAGCCAGTGATGTGTACTTGACTTTCATATTTCAACACCTGTCGCCTATCGCCACCCACACCTATCCAGGAGCAGACTCTTCTCACCTGCCCACTTTCCCCTCTCCTCTCCTTTATTCACAATAGGTCTGTGGAGAGAGATCTGTAAGAGGGACAAAGAGGCCTAGAATTTGGGAGGTAGACAAGAGACCTGGGAGGTGACTGTTGCCCCCATCCACAGTGTCACTTCCTTCTAGGGGTGCTCACTGAGTGATAGGAAAGCTCTCCTCCTTCAAAAAAGAAACTCAGCAGGGGCTTTCTTGGTAGTCCAGGGGCACAGACTCTGCGTTCCCAATGCAGGGAGCCTGGTTTCAATCCCTGGTCAGGGAACTAGAACCCACATGATAACTAAAAACCCCACATGCTGCAATTCAAAGATCCTGGGGCAGCCAAGTAAATGAATAGATAAATATTTTTAATTAAAAAAAATAAAAGAAATACAGCAGCAGTAAGACACCAAACTATACCCCTGCTTCCTGTTTCCTCTGATACCTCACCCACCTCATCCTAGCCCTGGATCTGCTTCCTTCTCATGTCCAAGTCTGATGCCAGTGATGACTTTACTTAGCCACCCTTATCTCAGCCCTGACCTCTGTTCACAGGTAACTTAATCTATTTCAGCAAATCTAAGGTACATCCATTGTAACCTGCAATTTCTTTTCACTAAAAACAATGGCCTTTCATTTTTCATTTTTATAAAAATTTTAAAGATTATTTTTCCCATTTAACAGTTATTAGAAAATAACTGTATTGACTGTATCCCCCGTGTTGTACAATACCTCCTTGAGCCTATCTTATACCCAATCATCTGTATTTTTCAGTTCTTCACCCCTATATTGCCCCCCTCCCCTAGCCCCACTGGTAACCACTAGTTTGTTCTGTGAGTCTGCTTCTCTTATGTTATATTCACTGGTTTCTTATATTTTTCTGATTCCAGATATAAGTGATATCATATAGTATTGGTCTTTCTCTGTCCGACTTATTTCACTTAGCATAAAATGCACTTTGCACTTACCTATCACTAAGAAGGAAAAGCATACTGTCAAATAAACCATGATCGGTTATCCATGGTCAGAACCTTCCTGATTTCAGAGATGCTAACACGAGAACAAATGCAGGAGTGATGAGATAAAGAGCTTCTTCGAATGACTGCATGGGTCACAGATGGAGTGTTCCTGTCACTGACTGATGTTCCCCATCTGGTCCTCTGGGGCTGCCCCTCTTCAGGCCTCTGGTCTCTCACTGTGAAATTCTCACGAGGGCCTGAGGCCATGGGGGGACCTCAGACAAACCCTACTGGGCAGCCTGAGGCCCACCAAGATGAACAAACAGGGCTCTTGCTGTTCAAGCAGTATTTATCGGCACATCCATACTAAGCGCCAAGGACGGAGCTCAGTTCTGGGGCAGGAGGGTGATGGAGATGTGCTCCCTGACCACAAACATTTCATCTCATTACATCTCAAGTGAGGTGTGACCTAAATGGGAGGGTAAGAGTCAAGGAAGGCTTCACGAAGGAAGTGACAAAGGGCCGGGTCCATAAGAAAAAGAGGGATATTAACAAGTCAATAAGAGGGAAAATTTTTTCCAGGCAGAAGAAAAAGCATGAACAAAGAATTCAGACGTGAAAAGTCAAAGCATTCTGAGGAGCTGCTGTGCCCAGGGGTGCTGCTACGAGAGGATGCTTAGACCAGGGAAGGGGTAAAGTGGAGCCTGGTTGTGACAATCCTATGTGTGTAGCAGTCGCTCTGTTGTATCCAATTCTTTGTGACCCCATAGACTGTAGCCCACCGGGCTCCTCTGTCCATGGAATTTTCCAGGCAAGAACATTGGAGTGGGCTGTCATTTCCTTCTCCAGGGGATCTTTCCCACCCAGGGATCAAACCCAGGTCTCCCACATTGCAGGCAGATTCTTCACTGTCTGAGCCCCCAGTGAAAATCCCGAAAGGCAGGTTAATGAATTAAGCCTGACCTCTCTGATGGTCCAATGGTTAAGACCTCACCTTCCAATGCAGGGGGTGTGGGTTTGATCCCTGGTCAGAGAGCTAGGATCCCACATGCCTCGTGACCAAAAACCCAAAACATACAAACACAGAAGCAACAGTGTAACAAATTCAATAAAGATTTTTAAAATGGTCCACATCAAAAATAAATAATTGGATGAATTTATTTAAAAATAAAAGATTTAAGCCTGTAGCCTTAACAATAGGGAGTCACAGTATGGGAGTATGAGTATGGCATATACCTGCAGGGCAGGAGACCCGGGGTCAATCCCTGGGTCTGGAAGATCCCCTGGAGAAGGAAATGGCAACCCACTCTAGTATTCTTGCCTGGAGAGTGCTATGGTCAGAGGAGTCTTGTGGGCTATAGTCCATGGGGTCACAAGAGTCGAACACGATTTAGCAACTAAATCACCACCACCACCGTGGCATGTCTTCTGTGTATGCTTGCAGGATACTCATTGGCTAAGGACTTCTGCTAAAAGAGCAGGTCTCGGTGATTGTCTGACCTCTGACCTTCTCGCATTACTGTATAGTGTCATAGGCTCTGTCCCTGCCTCTGACTCTAGCAGAACTGAAATTCCAAGGATAGCATAGATGCCATCTCAGAGGTCTCAGCCTGGGGGAAATCTTAGAGGCATTTAATGAGATCATTGGCACTGACCCAGGTTACAGCAACAGAAGCTATTCCCTTCAACTCATGAGGCTGGGGTTGGGGGAGAACTCTTATCAGGACCATTTGGGAAGAGGAAGGGGTCCTGAACTGAGAGGATTTGAAGAAGGAAAATCAAGGGTGAGCTCCTGGTCACTAATGTCGTTTTGATCCGTCCTCCAAATGGCAAGGCCATTCACCCCATGGGCTGAGGTTACAAGGAGATCTGAATCTGTCTACAATTTTAAAGGGTAATTCTCAGGTGTCACAAGTAAGAGCCAGGGATCCTCCTGAAGAGTGAAATTTGCTCAAAGGACAGCCAGAATTACTGTAATGAGTACATCCATTAATTTTATTATACACTGCAGGAATAATCGCCATGGAGACTCAGGTTTTCCCTCTGGTGCTGTGCTGCTCTGGGTAATCAAAAGGAGCCCCATTTTGTGATTTAAAGACAGTGACAATGAGGAGGAACTTGGAAGGTTTTTCTTAAGGGTCAGTTCCTGAAAAAGAAGAGGTAGTGTATTAATCAAGATGATGCTAGCTGCTGTAACAAATAAACATAAAATCTCAATGGTTTAATGCAACAGAAATTGTATTTCTTCCTCTCATGGGGAAGCACTCTGCTTCAAGGAGACATTCAAGGATCCAGACCCATATAAACTGTTCCACCAGCAACATGTGGTTACTTCCTGGTCTCCCTGGGCAGTCACTTCCAGCCAGCAAATGGAGGAAGACCAAGAGAATATATGCCTGGGAGGTAACTGTGAACAAGACCCAGAGCTGGCATATGTCAATCACTTCCATTCGTATCCCATGCTCAGAACTCAGTCACGTGACCCATGTCGATACAACGGGTGATAGAAATGTGGTCCCTGTATGCATGGGGACTTTTGCACGACAGCTCTCTACACTCTAGAAGGGATACACGGATCTTTGGTGGACCACTACCCATCTGGCCCAGGACATCTGGTATAACCAGGGGAAAGACACTGGACCAGGGGTCCAGCAATCAATGTGCGGGCCACAGTGAGTCATCTTTCCTCCCTTGGCCTCAGTGTTTTCATCCCTAAAATGGGAGGCTTGGGCTTTGTGGTCTCCAGCAGACTTTGACCATAATACTGAAGTTGAGACTGTCCTGTGGGAAATAAGCTGTTCCCTGAGCTCATAGAAAGTTCCACCAGTAAACTGCCCTCCCGGGCATCAAGTCACAGTGCTTTGGGAAGACCGTACCAGGCCACAGTCTCACTCTCAACCTGGCATCACACAAACTGGACCCCAGAGAGGCTGGAAATTGAGCGATCCCCACAGGAGAGGAAACATTAAAGGTTACATGATTTGAGCCTGCACGGGGGTCCAAGTGACCTTTCCTTGAGTGGAAAGACACAGGCTGCCAGTCCAGTGACCAATGAGGCAGACAGCGCCAGGAGCTGGGCTGCCCCCAGGAACCACGCTTGAGCAGAAGGGCTCACGCTGCCTGAGTCACAAAGGTGAGCACGCTGAGTGCAGGCAGGAAATGCTGGAGCTCTATGGAAACAAACGCACAATCCATCTGTTACACAAACACATGCAGCATTTACATGGCTGGATACCGAGGTCAGGTACACAGCAGAAATGCAAGAATGAGGATGTGCAAACACGGAGTTAAGTATAGATGGATATACGGCCAGCACATACTTGCCCAGGGTAGATAAGGATGTATTGCTCTTGATGAGTGGAGAGACACACTTAGACACACACAGAGGTGCATTTGTATATTATACCAGGACCCATGGTGGATACATAATGAGGTGTATGTAGATGCATACATAAGCTCATTTATACCCAGAATTCACTTCAGGACATTCATAGCATTCACCTAGAAGTCCACATAGTTTTCCACATAGGGAAACACACCGTACACAGAAGCACACACACAGGAGCACACAAGCAGCTACCCAGGTATGCAGGTACACACACATTTATACATGGAGTCCACACAGAAGAGCATCTCACAGCTAACCGTCTAACCTCAGAGCTGCACACAGAGAAGAGGCTGGGCTTGTCTTAGACCCTGGTGAAGTCTGTTGACCCTCCAGGCAAATTCTTTCCTCTCTTTGGGCTTCAGTGGGCTTCCCTGGTGGCTCAGCAGGGAAGAATCCGCCTGCCAGTGCAGGAGACACAGATTCGATCCCTGGGTCGGGAAGATCCCCTGGAGGAGGAAATGGCAACCCACTCCAGTATTCTTGCCTGGGGAATCCCATGGACAGGGGAGCCTGGTGGGCTACAGTCCATGGGGTTGCAAGAGTCAGACATGACTTAGTGACTAAACGACAACAAATTCGTCAGTATGATATGGGGGCTGGACTCAGCGATCTCCAAACACCAGTTCTAAACTGGCTGAGAGAGATTCATCATTAAATGAGAAGGCGGGGTCCCTCTTCACAGGGTTCTTCCAGTCTAAGGAGAAATGGGCAAGCACAATCAGGAAATGCCTGGGAGACACAGAAAGCTACCAGCTTATGATTAATGATGGCATCTATACAGATAGTCAAGGTCTGAGGAAATACAATAAAGCTGGCACCACGACTTCCTTTAAAGAAGACTTGGTTCCCTCCACTGAACAACACCAAAGTGAACCAGATGGCCTCCGGGACTTCCGGGGGGGCACGCGTGCCAGGGCAGCCTGCAGGGGGCAATCTCAAGGGAGACAGAGAGGGGCGGGGGATGCTTTCTCCCAGGCCTCCAGACCACAGCGGGCAGGCGCATCCGTCCGGGAGGCCCCCAAAGGCTGAGAGCCCAGACTCAGGTGACCTGCTGTGAGCAGGAAGAAATGACCAGAGTCACAGGTTGGAGGCCAGTCACTCCACCCACACTCAGCTCACACAGCCCTCTGGCTTAAGGAACTCCATAAAGTGGCCTCTGAGCAAATCTGCACATTCTGTCTTCTGCTGTGAAATGGCTTAAGGATTCCTGCAGGACAATGCTGGCCAAGATCCAGGAAAGAGGGCTACATCCTACGGGCACCTGTATCCAAACTCGCCCACACATGAAAACCAGCATGCACACATGTGGGCAAGGGCGCTTGAGGCTCCCAGTTTGCACATGCGTGCCCGACAGTGGATACCACATAAACGTGATTGTTTACAGGTAATCTCTGCCCACCTGAACCTGCTGTGTAATGCACATTTGAATATGCAAATCATTGTATGTGAGGGTGTCTGTATCTGTTTTTTTCCCACTGACCCCATTCACGGTGGGCTTCCCAGGTGGCTCAGGGGTAAACAATTGACCTGCCAATGTTGGAGATGCGAGTTCAATCCCTGGGTTGGGAAGATCCCCTGGAGTAGGAAATGGCAACCCACTCCAGGATTCTTGCCTGGAGAATCCCACGGACAGAGGAGCCTGGCAGGCTACCCATGGGGTCACAAAAGTCAGACACGACTTAGCCACTAAATAACAACAACCATCAACAACTATTCACAGTACCCAAAAGTATCCATCTCGAAGGGAAACCCATATCCTGTTTTCCTGTCCTGCTCACACAACCGAAAGTTCTGCCCTCCAGGAAACAGTAGGAAGAATTCTGCCCTCCTCCCTCCTGCTGCCTTCCTTCCCTGACCCACTCCTTTCCTCACCGAATCGGCAAGACTGGGGAGAGACCAGAGCATGGCACCTGCATCGCAGAGTCAGCATGGACCACATACACCCGCCCCTCCTCAGCAGGGTGAGTTCTGCCCCAAAGCAGGGTCTGCAGCTGTCTGGGTTCTTGTCTTGTAACTCTGGACCACTGCAACACGAGAGGGAGGGGTGGGAAGTCCATGTGGGCCTCATTTCTTTAAACTGCCTTTGCTAGCAATAGAGTTAGTATTCACAAATCTAGAATGTGGCCAATTGGAAACCCACACCCCAAATTCAGAAATGTGAAACCATGTGTCTTTAAAAAAAAAGAGATGAAAATACAAGAATAATTTCTTGGTCACTATTAGTCTATTTTTTACTTGGTCTAGAAATCGATAGAAAGAGGGATGCAATTAATCATCACTCTCAAATCTCTGGACATTTGCTCACCCTGGACACCAGGTACCTGTGTGTGGGCCACCATTCTAGCTGGCCTGTGGAGCCTGCCCATCTGTGGTTACTGTGTCCACTGATCACTGAGGATCTGCACTGACACGTGTGATTCACTGAGACGGTAATGGCTGCATGTAAAGGTATTTATATGCGGGTGTGGATGATTTTATAGCTGACTTATGTGTCAGTATTCGCGGTCTTCGTGTGTGAATGTGAATCATAACCCTAGGTCCAGATTCCCCGCCCATCATCCCGAAAGGATCACAGCTCTGAACCAGGAGAGATGAGAAGATGCTGGGCTGTCTTCCTCACTCCTTCGCTCGCCTTGCGCTGGCTTCTCCCTCTCCAGGAAGAGGTCACCCGGAGGCCCCTCCAGAGACAGGCCCC
This sequence comes from Bos grunniens, assembly GCF_055505025.1. Taxonomy (NCBI): domain Eukaryota; kingdom Metazoa; phylum Chordata; class Mammalia; order Artiodactyla; family Bovidae; genus Bos; species Bos grunniens. Next base: position 27,510,461 of record NC_141179.1, read on the forward strand.
ACCTTGCCTGTCTGAGAACAACAGGCGCAAAGCAATCTAGCAATTAGTAATAATCGTGCCTCTCTGACAAGCCATTATTTCTCCAGGACAAAGAAGGCACTTGGGGAGGTGATGAGGGCAGGAACAAGAAGGATGGAGAAATGGCCCCTTCTTGTCTCTGGACTGGGCGGGAGTTTGTGACTCCTCAGGGGAAAGTGGGGACCACACTGACTCCCCTTGATTTCCTCCCTGATTTCCCCCATATCTCCCCTCCATCCTCTCCTGCCCTCTTTCTCTCTCTCTCTCTCCTCTTCCTGTCTTTCTTCTCCTTCTCTCCCTTGCCCCTGAGTACCCAGGCAGGCCTCACTTCCAGCCTCACAAAGGGAATTAAATGATTCAGGCTCAGAGGAACCCAGGCCCAGCCTGCAGCTCAGAGAGGAGTGCAGGATGGCTGATGGGGAGGTCAGGACTGACCAGTGTTTTGCAGGACTTGAGCAGGCACAGAATGGCCTTAGAAAACCAGCTTAGAGAGGATATGCCTCAGCATTCAGCCACCGCTGGTGTCATGGACGTTCCCTGAAGACAGGTGGTTCTTTTTTTTTTTTTTTAATTCTTTATTTGGCTGCATGGGGTCTTAGTTGCAGCTTGTGGGATCTTTTGTTGCTGCCTGTGGGCTTCTTTCTATTGTGGCAAATGGCCTCTGGAGCACACAGCTTCAATACTTGCTTCATGTGGGCCTAGCTACCCTGGGCATGTGGCATCTCAGTTCCCAACCAGGGATCGAACCCACGTCCCCTGCATTGGAAAGCAAATTCTTAACCATTGGACCACCAGGGAAATCCCCAAGACAAGTAGTCCTGCAGTCACAGAGGCTTCTGGGATATAAGGAACTTTGACAAAGGAACACAAATGTCTAAACAACAGGATCCCTTCCCTTGAGGAGCCTAAACCCAACAGGAAGGAAAGGAAGTCTTCACAAATGGCTGTAATACAGAACTCAGTGTAAAGTACCATGACAAAGAGGTCAGCAAGTACTGTGAGAGATAGAGACTCTTGGTACCCGGGCAGATCGGGCAAACTTACTGGGAGAGAAAATACAAACCGAACCATCCAGAATAAAGAAATAAAGGATTCCCAAGGGAGCAGAGGGGCACAAGGGCATCTGGCAACCAAGAAGTTATGAAGATGAGGAGGTGGACTCTGATGATGTCAAATAACATCAAAACTGTCCTTGTTACTTACTAGCATGTTCTCCTGGGTCCAGGCCCACTCCGCTCATTATTACCTGACCAAACCCAAGCCTCTTCACCTCTCCAGTGTCTGCTTCCTGGAACTGCTAAAATGCAGAGGTGATCCAGTCTGCCCTCCGTAACAGACAGAAGACATAGGTCTTTGGTGCAGGCTTAGTCACAGGACAGTCTGAGAATAGATGCTGCTGCTGCTGCTAAGTCGCTTCAGTCGTGTCCGACTCTGTGCAGCCCCATAGACAGCAGCCCACGAGGCTCCCCCGTCCCTGGGATTCTCCAGGCAAGAACACTGGAGTGGGTTGCCATTTCCTTCTCCAATGCATGAAAGTGAAAAGTGAATGTGAAGTCGCTCAGTCGTGTCTGATGAGAGGATAACAAAAGGAAAGAAAAAGAAATACTTTGCATCTGAATAATACAGCTTTCAAAGCACTTTGATACACACTATCTCACATTGGCAAAAAAACAAAAACAAAAACAACAAAAAAAAAAACGGTGATATCGACCACACTGCAAAGATGACAACCAGACTCAGAGAGGTAGGGGGTTAGGAAAGATTGCATAGTTGGCCTGGCTCTATATGTGGCCATACAGCAGTGGGACCTGCGGACCCACTTGGAGGCCATTCAAGAGGAAGTAAGAATATGCTCTAGGATTAATCTCCCCAGCTGTCCAGAAAATGGGAGGAGCCAGATGTCCAGCAAAGCCCATGGCCAAAGAACCCTTGCACCACACCCAGACACTGTTTAACTGGAAACCCACCCCTCGGTCAGCAAACCCTCCAGGAAATGCTGAGAACGTAGCCCTGTGCACACGCTCGGGACAAAGCCACCCCAGAGATGCTCCTCAAAACCAGCAGAGGACTCTCCCCCAAAGCAAAGCTGAGCCTTCCGTGATCTGGCCTAACCCAACCTCTCACTGCTCATCCCTGGCCATGTTTTTCTTTTGTGACACTATTCAGCCCCCACGCTCCCTGCTTCTGTGCCTTTGCTCTTTCAGTCCTTCCACTTAACACACCCCCCACATGCCTCTCTGCCGACCTTCACAAGGTCTTTCTCCTCCTCTCATTCACATCAGAATCCACCTCTCCCTCCACCAGCACTTTCTACCTCAATAATGCACTTAACCCAGCCCACCAGGCGGCAGGTTGATTGATGGTTGCCTCTGCCTCCCTCCAGTGGGCTGTGGGCCACAGTGAACCACAGAGCAGGCCTCCTTTATTTCTGCACCTCCCCAGTCCCTGCCACACACACACACACACACAGTAGGCACTTGGGTTAAATGTATTAACATGTTGCTTCATCCAAAAGTCACAGTGACTCTTACCAGTGCCTCTACTAAACTTAACACAGCAGGACAGGGTCACACCAGGGTGGTCCAGGGGGGAAAGCCAGGAAGTTATCCTGGGCTAGACACAGACCCGGCTGCACGAGTGTGGATGAAGAAACGCGCCCAGCCACACAGGGCTGACCCACCTGGGAAACCCCCGTTAGCAAGCCCCTCTCTCAATTTGGCTGATCCACACAAAGAAAGACCCTGAGGACCATTCAGATCCCCTGGAAATGTCAACACTCCCTGAAAGAGGTCTCCACTGGCCCAGAAGTCTCCAGGCTGCCTGCACTTGTGATAAGCACAATAAATAAAACAATGAGACCCATTTGAAGGCACTTGTGAGACAGTGGAGCTTTGAGAACTTGACTTTGATGAGTTTGAAAGGCAGAGGAAAGAAAGAACAAGTTTCCTCTTGGGCCCAGGTTTGTTTATCCTGCTTCTCAGAAGCCAGAGCCTACAAGTGCAAGTCTGATGGTTTTAAATGGCCGGATGTGTTTCTCCTACAGGCCCCAAGGCACTTGTCTGCCCTGGGCCAGGTCCCATGTCAGCCCAGAGGAGGTACAGCCACTGGGGTGGGGGTTGGGGGGAGCAGGCCCAGAAGGGGGTAAGAGTCCAGACTTGAGCCCTCCCTTGGGAGAGCACAGAGGAAGCAGGGGAGCCCCAGGTAAGGGGGAATCACAAGGTACAGGTAGCCGAGAGATGCAGCCAGTGACGCCCCCCAGCCCCATGGGAGTAGAGGACAGAGTCGAGGACCAAGGGTCTGGAGCTCAGAGCTTGGGCCTGGATCCACGCCTCCCTTGCCTGGGGCCAAGTCTCTGAGTACCTTATCTTCTATGTCTCTGAATACCTGGCTTCGCTTCCCTGGTGGCTCAGAGGTTAAAGCATCTGCCTCCAATGAGGGAGACCCAGGTTCGATCCCTGGGTCGGGAAGATTCCTTCCTTGGAGAAGTAAGTGGCAACCCACACCAGTATTCTTGCCTGGAGAATCTCATGGACAGAGGAGCCAGGTCGGCTACAGTCCACCAGTCGGACACCGACTTCACTTTCACTTTCACCTTATCTTCAAAAACAGAGTCCTCTCCCAGGTGCCTTGCCTTGATTCCTTGACTCCCTAACCAACTCCCTAACCAGGTGGCTCCAAGGGGGTTTTCAGCTCCTTCCTGACCCCTCTGCTCCCCAGGTCACACCAGACTCATCTGGACCCCATTCTACAGGGGCCTTGCCCCTTCTCAGCTGCATTACACTCCCGCCTGAGAAAACCAACGTTTAAAAAGACTCAGTAACTTGCCCTCCTGCTGCCTTTACAAAGGGCCTCGGCACCCGTCTCATTCTCACAACAGCATCTGCCAGGTCAGCAGCCAGGTATTACCATTGTAGCAAAAAGGAAAGAGAGGCTGGGAAAGGTGAAGCCGCTTGCCAAGATCGCAGCTAAGAAGAAGCAGAGCAGAGTATATGGGATGCACCCATGAACCCAGCACTCTGTCGCACCCCTTCCTAGGACGACCAGACAGGCTCCCCTCCCCCACCTCCATCCATCATCTCTGTCACAGTAAGACCATCCCCCGCCCTGCCTCCCCCCTAGATCATTCCAGAGTACGACCAGCCACTAATTGGCTCCGAGAAGTGATTACTTCAAAGAAGTTCCCATCGGACCAAGAATTCTCTAAAACACAAAACAGCACGCGCTCTGGCTGCTCGCAGCTTACTGCTGCTGCAGAGCTGGAATTTCTACGGGCCTGTGAGCTGGGCTGGTGGGCGGGGCTGCTGAGACCGGCTAGGGGCGGGGCCAGCAGGCCCTGTCCTGGCCCCGCCCTGCTTCCCCCTCGCCCACCACCTGACCTGGAAGCATCTGTGCTGCGAGGCACTGAGCAATGTGGGGGCCAACCCCGTACAACTACGGTTGGAGAGGTGACGTGTCCTCTCAGAGTCATTCAACCAATCATTAGCAGATCTGGGCTAGACCCCACCAGACTAAGGCCCAACCCCACATCACCCTGCGTGAGTGTGTGCTTCAGTCGAGTTGGACTCTTTGCAACCCCATGGATTGTAACCCTCCAGGCTCCTCTGTCCATGGGGATTCTCCATGCAAGCATAGTGAAGTGAGTTGGCATTCCTTTCTCCAGGGGATCTTCCAGACTCAGGGATCAAACCCACATCATCCTCAGTTCAGTTCAGTTCAGTTGCTCAGTTGAGTCGGACCCTGCGACCCCATGGACTGCAGCACACCAGGCCTCCCTGTCCGTCACCAGCTCCTGGAGTTTACTCAGACTCATGTCTATTGAGTGGGTAATGCCATCCAACCATCTCATCCTCTGTCGTCCCCTTCTCCTCCGACCTTCAGTCTTTCCCAGCAGAAACTCTTTCTCAGAGCACACCAGGCAGGATGCCACCTGGAGTGCTGCTTTGTGGGGAGCAGGGGACCGAGGGGGCCGAGCAGAGAAGTCCAGAGATTCTGATTCCCACCCTTGAGTGCCCTGTTCCTTCAGCCCACGTGCTGACCTACTTTGTGTCAGAGCCGGCGCTAGACCCCGGGTCTACAGTGGACGGGAACTGCCCTCCAAAAGGCAACAGTAGCAGTGACGACAAGCAGACTCTCTTGTAAGTGTTCTCCTCTCCCCACCACCATGCCTTCTGAGAAGAAAGGATTTGTGGACAGACATCTGGACAGCCTCTGGCCTTGCCCTTCTGTACTGTTGAAACCAGCACCACAGCACGAAAGTTTGGTCAGAGCTCTTGGTGGAATGTGGGCACCTGACCATGGGGATGTACCCACAATTATAACTCCGATTTCTCTCTAACTTTCAGACTCCTGGCTTCTCTTGATAAACTCAGGAGATCTGGTAATACCTGGCCCATATTCCTTCATTCATTCATCCGTGGGCCTGGTCCCATCCCCCGTGCTGGGAATACGGAGGTGAACAGGGCCGTCCAAGTCCCTGCTCTTGAGAAGAGTCTCCTCAAGGGGCCACAGTCGGCTGATGTTGGTCCCTTTGTAGGGCAAGTCCACTCTAGTTCACTGCAGCCTCCGCCATTCCCGGGACCACTCTTCCCACTTGTGATCTTGCTTGGCTGAAGCAAACATACTGACCTCACTCTAATCTGCAGTGGGTGCGGGAGTGTTTGCAGTGTTCTGCATTTATATGAATATTTGAACTTTTTTTTTTAATTGAAAAATAAGAATGAAAGTGAAGAGAGTTACTTGTGAGTGAAAATCTGGAAAAATGAAGGAAGGGGTGAAAGAGATAAAAGCCAGCCAGGGCTGTGCTTGGGGTGGCTTTAGGAAAGTGTAGGGAAAGGGGAGAGAGAATATGGGGATGTTGCCACACTGGCTGGGAGAGTGTGAGATGGAGAGAAATGGAGGAAGGGGTTTTTTAAAGTTTTGCTACATGTTAGGGATGAATGTCCCTTTGGCATCTTTCAAGCAACTTTGTGAACATTTAAAATTATTTTTCAATGCTTTTTTGACATCCATCTTCTGATTCTTTTGAATGTAATTCTGCTGGATGGGTGTTAAGAAAAGAATCAATAAAGCATAGTGAAGTGAATAGTGTGAAAGTCACTCTTTGTGACCCCATGGACCATACAGCCCATGGAATTTTCCAGGCCAGAATACTGGAGTGGGTAGCCTTTCCCTTCTCCAGGGGATCTTCCCAATTCAGAGTTTGAACCCAGGTCTCCCACACTGCAGGCGGATTCTTTACCAGCTGAGCTACCAGGGAAGCCCAAAGCATAGTGAGTGCATAATCATGAAGTAGGGGCTCCTGGGAGGAGCATTGCTCCCGATCTGGGAGTCAAGAACAGCCCCCAGGGAGAAGTTCTTTAAACTGTGGATGAGTAGATGCTATGGCAACACAAGAAGAAGGTAATGAGACAAGGAAAGTCAGGGAATCTTCCAGGCTGTGGGGATAGCCCTGGGAAGGCTCAGATGGCAGACTCTAGGATCTGCCTGTGGGTCGAGATAGGAGGACAGTTGACTGGGGGTAGCGATGAAAGGAGAGATAGGGTGAAGGGGTGGGCAGGAACCCTGGCAGGCCTTCTGAGCTCCATGGCAGCTCATCGACCTTGGCTGGTGGGCAATCAGGAGCCACTGAGGGCTGTAATCAGTGGCTTTAAGATACTCCTCTGTCTGTTCTGTGGGAAATGGATTGGAATGAGGCAAAGCAGAGGTAGGCAGGAGGCTATTGTGATAAATCAGGCAAGAGACAAGAGTAGCCTAGGCTGGATTTCTGGCAAAGAAAACAGGAAGCAGGGTTTGATTCTAATGACACATAGGAGATGAAGGAGAATGATGGTCTAATTCAGCGCCATGTCCCTAACACCCAGCACACTGCCTCACACTCAGTACAAATGAAATGAATGTGTATTGAATGCATGAGCAAATGAACCAAAGACGTAATAAATTAACAAGCAAATCTGGTAGGTGAGTGTTAGCTTGCTTAAACCTCATCCCTCCATTGCACAACCTTCAAAAAAGAAATGGCTACCACTTCTGGAGGCCTACTACATTCCAGGCAGTGGTATTAGGTACTGCATATGCCTCATTTCTGCACAATCTCTAAGCTTCACAGAATTCTTGCACTTAGGTGTTATGATTCCCATTTTGCAGGCAGGAAATAAGAGTTAATGTAGGTTGCTCACGTCCACCCAAGGAATAGGAAGCAGAGCTAAATTCTCATCCAGGGATAGTCTTTCTACACCTCACAGATCCTCAGAATGGTCCCCTCCATGAGGATTTGATGCCCAGCTCCCCCTTGCTTTCCCCCTACTCCCTACAACTTTGTATTACAGATGAAAGGAAACAGTTATCAAGTGAAATGGAAGGTTGGAAAACATGAACCCCAAGTTCCTAAACATTTGGTTCTGCTCTCTTTCTGTTGCAGGAAGAGGACCCCTTCCAGGGCCTGAAACTCTAACACTTGGGCTGTTGTCTAACACTCGGAAATGCATTGTCCAAGGAGACACATGTGCTGACAAAGCAAGAGATTTTATTGGGAAAGGGCACCCGGGTGGAGAGCAGTAGGGTAAGGGAACCCAGGAGAACTGCTCTGCCATGTGGCTCACAGTCTCGGGTTTTATGGTGATGGGATTAGTTTCCAGGTGGTCTTTGGCCAATCATTCTAATTCAGGGTCTTTCCTGGTGGCACTTGCATTGCTCAGCCAAGATGGATAGAGTAAGAGGGATTCTGGGAAGTGGACGGACTCGCGGTGTCTCCTTTCAACCTTTCCCAAACTCTTCCAGTTGGTGGTAGCTTATTAGTTCCGTATTCCTTATCAGGATCTCCTGTCATAAAACAACTCATACAAATGGTTACTATGGTGCCTGGCCAGGGTGGGCGGTTTCAATCAGTGTGCTTCTCCTAACACTTCTAGTTATCTTCATCATCACCAACAGTGAGTGCTTACTGTAGACCAGCTGCTGTACTAGACAATAGGGCTATGAAGGAAAATTGGATTTATTCCCTGGATGGAGGAAAATTGTCCAGTATCTGGTGGGGGAGGGTAGTGAGGAGGAATAAGTGGGGTTTTGTGAGAGCATGTGCAAAGAAGGCTCAGGGAGGTAGACGTGTTGAGACTAGGGTGTAGGACCCTCAAATGAAAAGGTGGCAGATGAGAATGGAAAACTGGTGGACACGCACCTGAATTAGGACAATAACAGGGACTAGGAGAAGAGACAGCAGTAAAAGAGGCTTCAGTGATGGGCCAGACAGGATGGTGAGGCTCGGTTAGGAGATTGAGTGGCCGCTGCCCACCTGTAGGCACTGAGAATCTGGGTATTTCAGCCTGAGCAACTGCCAGCTCCTTCTCCAACCCCAGGGCAGTTGCTGAGACATTTTATTGTTCCCCAGGGTCAGTGCATCAGGAACAGAGAAGGGACTCAATCTCTGCCCCAACTCTCTCTGCAAGCACAGCTTCTGTTTCCAGACACAGTGTTGTGCTTGGTGTACAGTGAGGCCGATCAAGCCAAAACATCAGAATTTGGAGCCAAGAAAGGTGTATTGCAGGGCCAAGCAAGGAGGGGTTTCCTAGGTGGTAAGAACCCGCCTGCCAATGCAGGAGACACAGGAGATATGGGTTGGATCCCTGAGTTGGGAAGATCCCCTGAAAGAGAGCATGACAACCCACTCCAGTATTCTTGCCTGGAGATCCCCATGGACAGAGGACCCATAGGGTCACAAAGAGTCAGACGTGACTGAAGCGACTGAGCTTGCAAGCAAGGAGAATGCGTGGCTCGTTCCCCCGCCCCTCAGAAACCTCAGACTCCCCCAAGGGTTTCATCAAAGCATTTTTAAAGGCTACATGAGGGAGGGGGTCGCAGGGTCTGTGATCAGTTCTTGCACAATTCTCTGGTGGGTATTGAGATAACGGGGTTAACATTATCAATCCTTAGGCGCCAGCAGGTCTGAAGGCTACGTGCTCTTGATCATCAAGTAGCTAATTTCTTCCTCTTGGTGGTGGTTTTAGCATCTGTAAAACAACTCAGGAAGTATGCATCAGATACTGTTATCTGGGTACTTCAGAGAGGAAACTACAGCAGACGATGTGGGGAGGGGTCTGTCCAGGGAAGGCCCCAGCGGGTCCTGCTTGGTTATACTCCTGCTTCTCAGGCTGCTTTCCTTACCTGTCAAAATTCACAAATCTGATCAACCCACTTGCCCTCAAGCCAAACAACTCCGTCTCTGGCTAAATAGAGAAGAGGAGATCAAGGATTTGAAGAGACACTTATTTATCTCTTTACCAGACAGTCTAATGAATAATTTCATGTTTGCAAAAGCTCATTTTGAAATTTGAAGACAAGAGATATATTGCCAAGGCAGCTCTAATACTGCGACATTAATTTTGCACTGAAAGATTTACTCAAAAATTAGATTTTACAATTTTAATGCCTCCATTCTTTTCTTTAAATAAGCTGTGAAATACAGTTAATTAGACTTAAACCCTGGAAGCTTAGACATTTGAGCTTTGGTGTAAGCTACAAAAGAATGCAAGCTTTTTCACTTGCAAATTAAATCTAAATTCATTGCATGCCTAAACCTATACTACTTGCAGAAATCCTGCTGTTCTGAGGAGGGGTCTTCTTGAAGCTCCAGATGTGGACCCCATTCCGGCTGCAGAGAGGGGTTGTGAAAATGAAAAGGAAGGGACGGGAGGTGGAAAAGACAGAGGCCATCTGACAAACTTGGGCAATGTTAGTGTATCCTTTGGAACACCAGCCTCGAACACTGCTCCTTGGGACATGAAGGTTCCACACTTGAAAAAATCAGGGAGATGTTGCCTCTGATGCTCCCTTCTTAAACAGTCACAAGGTTTGAGGAAGTAGAACAAGCAAGCAAATAAATGAAAAGCTGTTTAATTTTGTTTCATCCAGAATTCCCAAATATATTTGACAGTGAAGCTTTTTTTATCAAAACACCTAACATTAGAGTCTTTCTACTGCTCCACAGAACAGCCTGCTTTGGGCTCTGGCATCCCATCCCCACCAGGACTGCTTTCTCCTCCTTAGACCTGGCCTTGGAGACCCAGCCCAAACCGTCTGTCCTCTTCCACGCTGATCTCACTGGGACCTGTGAAAGCATCAATTACCCAGCCAACTGAGAAATACAAAATTGAATTTGCAAAGGGCTGAGGAATTTAGGGGCCCAACCTAGATACAGTACCAGTATCCAGCTAGATGACCGTGTCTTCAATACGCTGCTTAACATTAGAATCAGAGAAATAATCAAAGGTGTAAGAACACAGGCTTCCCTTGTAGCTCAGTCGGTAAAGAATCTGCCTGCAATGCAGGAGACCTGGGTTCGATTCCTGGGTCGGGAAGATCCCCTGGAGAAGGAAATGGCAACCCACTTCAGTATTCTTGCCTGGAGAATCCCATGGACAGAGGCACCTGGCAGGCTACAGTCCATGGGGTCACAGAGTCAGATACAGCTTAGCGACTAAACCACCACCACCACCTCCCTGAGACCCCACACTGCCCGGAGGTAAACTTGTCTAGGACCCCATCAAGTAGGCTCCAAATTCACTGGGCTGGGGTCTTTACTCTTGCCAGCCCCTAATACTTCCCCATCCATAACTTCCATTTCTGAATCAAAGGGACCTTCTTTCCAGATACCAGCTTGTGCCTAATTCCATGGGCAAGCCCCTTTCCTTAGGCCACTGCCTCCTCACCCTCTGGGGACCATGGATCAGAATCCAATGAAATCAATGGATCCTCTTCTCAAAATTGTCCAGTATTGAAAGCTTCACAAACGCCTTGAAGCCAGTCCATCAGCTCTGTCTGTGACTTCTTGTTAAGAGGCATCTTGATCTGATTTAAGGTGTTAGTGAAATCTAACCAATCCTGATAGACTGCATGGAATTTTCCAAACATCCACTGTGTGCCTTTGTTTTTTGCCCTTTGCTATTCGGGACATGACCCTTGCTATCCACTGCCTGTTACTCAACTCAGGGCATCATTCATCTTTGGAGGGTAAAAATGGTATCAACATAACAATGATAACAACAGAATGGGAAAGAGTAAAGATCTCTTCAAGAAAATTAGAGATACCAAAGGAACATTTCATGCAAAGATGGGCTCAATAAAGGACAGAAATTGTATGGACCTAACAGAAGCAGAAGATATTAAGAAGAGATGGCAAGAATACACAGAAGAACTGTACAAAAAAGATCTTCACGACCAAGATAACCACGATGCTATGATCACTCACCTAGAGTCAGACATCCTGGAATGTGAAGTCAAGTGGGCCTTAAAAAGCATCACTACGAACAAAGCTAGTGGAGGTGATGGAATTCCAGTGGAGCTATTTCAAATCCTGAAAGATGATGCTGTGAAAGTGCTGCACTCAATATGCCAGCAAATTTGGGAAACCAGCAGTGGCCACAGGACTGGAAAAGGTCAGTTTTCATTCCAATCCCAAAGAAAGGCAATGCCAAAGAATGCTCAAACTACCGCACAATTGCACTCATCTCACACGCTAGTAAAGTAATGCTCAAAATTCTCCAAGCCAGGCTTCAGCAATATGTGAACCGTGAACTTCCAGATGTTCAAGCTGGTTTTAGAAAAGGCAGAGGAACCAGAGATCAAATTGCCAACATCCGCTGGATCATAGAAAAAGCAAGAGAGTTCCAGAAAAACATCTATTTCTGCTTTATTGACTATGCCAAAGCCTTTGACTGTGTGGATCACAATAAACTGTGGAAAATTCTGGAAGAGATGGGAATACCAGACCACCCGATCTGCCTCTTGAGAAATTTGTATGCAGGCCAGGAAGCAACAGTTAGAACTGGACATGGAACAACAGACTGGTTCCAAATAGGAAAAGGAGTCCGTCAAGGCTGTATATTGTCACCCTGCTTATTTAACTTATAGGCAGAGTACATCATGAGAAATGCTGGACTGGAAGAAGCACAAGCTGGAATCAAGATTGCTGGGAGAAATATCAATCACCTCAGATATGCAGATGACACCACTCTTATGGCAGAAAGTGAAGAGGAACAAAAAAACCTCTTGATGAAAGTGAAAGTGGAAAGTGAAAACGTTGGCTTAAAGCTCAACATTCAGAAAATGAAGATCATGGCATCTGGTCCCATCACTTCCTGGGAAATAGATGGGGAAACAGTGGAAACAGTGTCAGACTTTATCTTTTTGGGCTCCAAAATCACTGCAGATGGTGACTGCAGCCATGAAATTAAAAGACGCTCACTCCTTGGAAGGAAAGTTATGACCAACCTAGATAGCATATTCAAAAGCAGAGACATTACTTTGCCAACAAAGGTTCGTCTAGTCAAGGCTATGGTTTTTCCTGTGGTCATGTATGGGTGTGAGAGCTGGACTGTGAAGAAGGCTGAGCGCCAAAAAATTGATGCTTTTGAACTGTGGTGTTGGAGAAGACTCTTGAGAGTCCCTTGGACTGCAAGGAGATCCAACCAGTCCATTCTGAAGGAGATCAGCCCTGGGATTTCTTTGGAAGGACTGATGCTAAAGCTGAAACTCCAGTACTTTGGCCACCTCATGTGAAGAGTTGACTTATTGGAAAAGACTCTGATGCTGGGAGGGATTGGGGGCAGGAGGAGAAAGGGATGACAGAGGATGAGATGGCTGGATGGCATCACTGACTCGATGGACGTGAGTCTGGGTGAACTCCAGGAGTTGGTGATGGACAGGGAGGCCTGGAGTGCTGGGATTCATGGGGTCGCAAAGAGTCAGACACGACTGAGCGACTGAACTGAACTGAACTGAATGATAACAATAACCCATCTTGCTTTTGCAGTTTACAAAATGTGGCGTTACCTTAACTTGACCTTCACGGAAGTCTGAGTCATAGGAGTTATGTTTTGCTTTTAACAAAGGGCAAGAACAGGCTCAGAAAAGTTGAGTGATGCACCCAGTAACAGAATGACAGGACAGCGTCCCTAAGTCCTAGTTCTGTATCCTTGTAAGCTACCCTGCTGTCTCCAAATTATAAACCCTGAACCCCACATTTTCTTACGGTACCCATAGCCCTTGGTCACAGAGAAGAGGGGAGGCTATTTTTCCTTTACATAACAAGTACAAAGACCAACAGATCATTTTGTTTACAACAGGGTTCAGAACAATGCTTTGGATTTTAAAATATTGGGTTCAATACCAGTATTGAACTTATAGCTCTGTAACTTTGCACAAAGTACTTCAGACCTTTAGAATTAATAGCGAAGTTGAAGCCACAGAGCTACGGGGGGGACAAAATGAGATAGCAGACATAGAGCGCTTGGCACATGGTACACGCTCGACAGATGTCAGACTAAAAAGGAATGTGGGCTTGGGAAGCCAAAAAGTTCTTCCTGAGAGAGGTAGGATTTAAATTGGGCTCAGGAAGTGAGTTGTAGGAATCAGAAGATAGAATGAGACCTATGAAGAGGTGTCTAGGGAGGAAATTGCAAAGTGCATTGGGTGGAGGAGGGGAGGGCATTATAAATAAGCTCCAGTCTTGGGCAGGCGAGGGTTCGATCCCTGGGTTGGGAAGATCCCCTGGAGAAGGAAATGGCAACCCACTCCAGTATTCTTGCCTGGGAAATCCCAGGGACAGAGGAGCCTGGTGGGCTACAGTCCATGGGGTCTCAAAAGAGTTGGACATGACTTAGCATGTCCAACAACAACTTGGGCGGTAAAGTTTGCATGGGTGGAGGGAGCAGAGAGTGGAAAATAAGGTCAACTGGGGCTTTAGAGCTTGGACTTCTTTTTAAAGCCAAGGAGAGTCACTGAAGGTTAGGCACTAGACCGTGATAAAGGGTGATGCTTAGCCAGTCGAGTGATGGCCACAAGCAGAGACGGACTAGAGAGCAGGTAACTTGGGAGGTTATTGCAGTGGCCCGGGTGACAGAGATGTAAACCCATTGCTTCTCTCTTGTGTGACTCTAACAAGCTGCCCCGCCTTGTTCTCCATCACCAGGTCCCCCTCCCATCCTAACCTGGAGTGCCCAGGTTGAATGACTGGGCCACTGCTGTGGGCCCCGTTCCAGGGTTCTCATTCTAATGGCCTTACTCGTAACACCGTTCTAGCCTTAGTCTGGGATAGTTCTTTTTATTATTATTATTAAAGTATAGTTGATTTCCAATGTTGTGTTCATTGCAGGTGTACAGCACAATGATTCAGATAGATGATAGATAGATAAACGGATAGTCAGTAGAAAGACTGATGATTGATAGATAGATATAGAGATCCAGGTATAGTCTTTGTTGGATTCTTTTCCCTCATATGTTATTACAAAATACTGAGTGTAGTTCCCTGGGCTATATAGTATGTCTTTGTTGGTTATCTATTTTATAAAGACTATTAGTGCTTCCTAGGTGGTGGTAATGGTAAAGAACCTGCTCGCCAGTTCAGGAGACGTAAGAGACCTGGGTTCAGTCCCTGGGTGGGGAAGATCAAGATGCCCTGGAGAAAGAAATGGCAATGCACTCCAATATTCTTGCCTGGGAAATCCCATGGTCAGAGCAGGCTGGTGGGCTACAATCCAGGGGTTGCAAAGAGTAGGACACAACTGAAGCTATTTAACACACACACATTAGTATGCACATGTTAATCCCAAACTCCAGACGTGAAAACAGCTTATAGGATAATTCTTAACTGTTGCCTTTCTGGGAACTGGGCCCCTGTTCTCGGACCCCAACCACCTCTCCTATAACTCAGTGTGTTGAAAACAGCAGTATGACACTGGCTTTCCCTTGGTCTCAAACTCACTCACAGGGATGTTCATCCCCTTGCCTGCCTTAGACAAGGGCCTGTGCTGAGTGCTGTGGAGGGTGCAGAATTGGGTCTAACAAGTTCTCAGCCTGTAGGAAGCTTGCCATCCAGTATACAGAAGGCAAGCCGTATGTAAGAATGAATATGATAGAAGGTCAAGTATGACACACAGAAACAGCTCTGGCTGTTCTAAAAAAAAATGACCCAGAAAAACATCATAGTTCTCCATTTATTTGCCCAATACAATCGGTCCCGTCAGAGCTGTATGCCACCCATGTGTGAGGAAGCAGCTGCCATGGGACGTAGTCAGCATCCCATCCTGACCTGCCCTGTGCCCCTCTCTTCCACCTCACTGCATGCTCCGAATTCCTGCGTTGGCTCTTCTTGACTGTGAGATTATAGCTGATACTCCTTCTAGCCATCGAAGCCTAGTCCCCGCTCAGGTCTTCAAATAACACCCATAGTGCGATTGGAGGGAGGGAAACCTTTCAAGGAAAACAAAGGGAAAATACCAAGGACTATAAAAAGACACATGTTTGCAGAGTTCTTTTTTTCTGATTGCCAATTGAACATGTAGCAAAATATTGACTTGGTGAACACAGCTCAGTGAGGACTCCCAGGCTTTGCCTGGGTCTCTTCTTTTCATTTCACTATTTTTTTTTTTTCTAAAGGCTTAAGAGATGCTTGGATCTCTTCTCCAGACAGTTTAGGGGTGATCCTGCTCCGAGGTCCTGCGAGATTCTCAGTGACTTCCTGAACCTGCTTTGTCTCTGAACTGGGGTCCTTATTTGTCCCCACTGGGCCAGCGCTGCCGCTCAGACACCTCAGTTCTACTCAACGTGGCCCGATTTGATTGGGGTGCTACCCACTACCCCACCCCAGCCTGGGCCTCCCTACAATAAGCTAGCAGATCTTTCTTTGCTTCCTTCCACTCAAGAATCTCCTGGGACTTCCCTGGTGGTCCCGTGGTTAAGAATTCACCTTGCAATGCATGGAATGCAAGTTAAATCCCTGGTCAAGGAACTAAGATCCCACATGCCACAGGGCTAAGCCCAAGCACCACAGTTAGAGAGATCCTATGTGCCGCAACTAACATCTGATGCAGCCAAATAAATAAATATTTTTTAAAAAGTAAAAGAATCTTCTGACTTGGTCTGGAATAGCCTTCTTGCCCACTCACCCTCTCGGCTATGTGTGCTTGGTTCGCGGGTCACCAGTTAAAACTTGTTTTGTTCCCAGGACAGCCTCTGCAGCCTTTGTTTATCCACACCTCCCTCTCAGCCTTTAGAGCTGACATCGTCTTTCGCTGGCTGAGTCATGCTGCCACCACCAAGGATCAGAAACAGGCACCATGTCCCTTTCTGCCTATAGAGGCCACTCCTCCTTCACCCCCACCATCCCATCTTCCTGGGTGTGAAGCAGAGTCAGCCTGTCATGACTGCGGCATAGGCATCCTTCCTGCCTCGGCCTCGCCCTCCCAGGTCTGTGTTCCATGATGCAGCAGAGAACAGAGCTTTCTTCAGTGTCCATTTATGCTGCTCCCTGGCTTCAGACTCACAGTGACTTCCACTATCTTCATATAAAACCCACTTCCTTGGCACCACTGACAGTGCCCTGCATGGTAAGCTCATCACCTGTCTTCCGTGTACCACCCCCCCCATAGCACACCTGCCCTCTAGCCATTTGGGTTGGAGGTTACCTAACATGCCCTGCTCTTCACTCATCCCTCTGCTTCCTGCCTAACTCACCCAGTACACTAGAGAATGCCTATTCAACCTCCAGCTCAAACTTTCCCTCCTCCAGGAGCTTTCGTTGACAGGCTTTGATGGAGGCAGCCCCGTTATTCTCTGTGGATCCCACAGTGCTATATTTGGACCTATATTATTACAAGACGATGCCATTTCTGTAATTATGTACATTCTGTCTCTCCAAGACATAAATCATGGCCAAGAGCTCAGACTCAGAGTCTAACAGAGCAGAGATCAAATTCTACCTCCATTTCCTGGGGTTTCCCTGGTAGCTCAGAAGGCAAAGAATCTGCCTGCAATGCAGGAGACCAGGGTTCAATCCCTGGGTCGGGAAGATCCCCTGGAGAAGGGATGGCAACCCACTCCAGTATTCTTGCCTGGAGAATTCCATGGACAGAGGAGCCTGGCGGGCTACAGTCCATGAGTGAGGTACCCTCATGCAAGAAAAGACTTCATCTCAGTTTCCTCCTGTATAAAATGGTAGACCTGCCTTAGAAGGCTGTTGTGAGGATTAAATGAGGTAATGGTCTAAATATTGCCTGGTACACAGCGAGCAGCCATCAACGCTGGTTGATTCTGTTTTAGACTCTGAGACCCTAAGTTCTTACCACACAGAAACAGTAACTACATTTATTTAGCAATTGCTTGTTTTGCATGCATCAATCCATTTAACACTTGTACAGCTGTGTCAAGATGGTACTTTTGTTATCCCCATTTTGCAGATGGAGAAACAGAAGTAGAGAGGCTGCCTAACATGCCTAAGTGAACGCACACAGTCAGCAGCAGATACAAACCCAGAAAGTCTCGCTCCAGAGCCTTCCACCCTAAGGACTATACCAGTGGCTCTCTGGATAGTCACTCAACATTTATTTATAAAGCTGAACCAATCAGTCTGTTCAGCTTTGTGTCCTTCATGTCCACCATGGACCCAACATGTCTGAGTTCTCATAAGTGGCTGCCCACTAATGAGGAGCGGAGATTACAAGGCAGGGAGTGAGGCCCTTCCCGAAGATTAGGTCTCCCCCTGTCGCCCGTGCATTGACGTGTCCTGACTCAGGAGCCCCAGTGTGTGTGTATTTACCCTCCACCATAGGCACCCCACTCCAGTACTCTTGCCTGGAAAATCCCATGGATGGAGGAGCCTGGTGGGCTGCAGCCCACGAGGTCGCTAAGAGTCAGACACGACTGAGTGACTTCACTTTCACTTTTCACTTTCATGCATTGGAGAAGTGAATGGCAACCCACTCCAGTGTTCTTGTCTGGAGAATCCCAGGGACGGGGGAGTCTGGTGGGCTGCCGTCTATGGGGTCACACAGAGTCGGACATGACTGAAGCGACTTAGCAGCAGCAGCAGCATAAACAAGTACAGTAAAGACAGCAGACTTCCCACTGACCAGCTCAGGTGGCCACCGCCCCCGGGCCACCCCATACAAATCCCCAACACTGGCAGTTGTCTGCAGAGAGGCAGAAGGGAAAGAGCCAGCCTGGGACAGGGAGAGATAGAGCATTTGACTCATTAGCTGCATATTCCATTCTGACATTTGAACCTGGCGGAATCCGAGTAGGGCTGGAGTAATGAATTAATCCCAGGGAAGAAGACAGGTCTGCAGCTCCTCAGCTATTAGCATCCCGCTGTGACGGGGAACCCTGCTGAGACGACACGTGCCATGGAGTTTGTTCCCCACCACCTGGCTCCTTTCAGAACCTCTCTGGTCTAAGCCAGCCAACCTCAGAGAGACCAGCCCATGATAGGTGTTTGATATGTATCTGCCAACTAAGGGACTGATTGAAGAGTGAGTCATTCTCCTCAGGTTCACTAGGGCCAGGACCAACCATCCTATGATTCTGAGATTCCAGATAGCAGTCCCTATACTCCTAGAGGTCAGTGTGTCTAGGCTCCCGCCTCTGGGGAGTCTGTTCCCCTTTCCAGGGTCACAGATCAGGGTATCTCTTATCAACAGTCATAAAGGAAAAATTGTCATCAATTTCCCTAGATTTCTTTTCATTCGTTCATTCATTTGTTCATTTTATTTTTGAAGATTTTTAAAGTCTTTATTGAATTTGTTACAGTATTGCTTCTGTTTTTATGTTTTGTTTTTTGGGCCCCAAGGCACATGGGACCTGAGCATCCTGGACCAGGGATCAACCCCGCACCCTTCATTGGAAGGCGAAGTCTTAACCACTGGATCTCAGGAAACTCCCTCATTCACTGATTTTCTTTCTCTTTCCTTTTCTTTTCTCTGTGTCTCCCTCATACACACACACACCCTTCTCAAATTCACCACTCTCGCTTCCAGTCTCCCAAGCTCCCAGGCTACCATTTGTGCCAGGATGGTGCTGGCACAAATCTTCTTCAAAAGAGAAAGACAAGAGAGAAGGAACAACAGAGAGGGAGAGGGACATCGGTGCACCCCCTGGCTCTCTTCTCCAGACTCGGCTGTCTCTAA
Organism: Bos grunniens; assembly: GCF_055505025.1. Lineage (NCBI taxonomy): Eukaryota > Metazoa > Chordata > Mammalia > Artiodactyla > Bovidae > Bos > Bos grunniens. Next base: position 27,529,429 of record NC_141179.1, read on the forward strand.
CCCCAGGCCACAGAATTCATCGCTCACCCTGATTCAGTGGGACAGTTATTTTATATTATTAAAATAAGAGATTATCATCACCACCGATCTCCATCTCCTTTCCAATCTCATCTGAAAAGCAGGCATTGCCTCCTGCTCCCGGACCCCTAATTCTCTCTGCCTCGGCTGTTAAATCATTTAACCTAGCAAAGTGTCGGGATATGCATTTTACATGAGAGACACGAGGCAGGATAAATCTGGGCTGGCTGCAGAGGCTGAAAAGAAATATCTGAGGTGCGGACAAGGGTCAAAGAAGCCTTGGATGGGATGCAGAGTCTGGCGGGAGGGGATCCCCTCCCTCTCCTCTCAGGCTTAGGGGATAAGAAAGCCAAAGCCTGGTCCCTCTTTGCAGAAAAGCAAAAGATACCAGTAACAGGGGCCAGCACATACCATGCAACCAAGTCTCTCCTGGACTTTTAAGATGGGACATTACCACCCATGACCTTACCAGGCTCTGCGACTCAGAGCCAGGATCCGGCATTCAACTTGATCCATTCAAAGTCGGACTGCAGAGTTCAGCACTGCTGGAGCCATCTCAGAATGTCTGGGCTGTAAAGACCCCAAGCACAACTCCCTTCACTTACAGATGAGCATACCAGAGCCCAGAGTGGGTAAAGACTTAGCCAAGGGTACAGGATATTAGCCAACACCAGGACTTGCACCCATGGTTTGAGCCTAGCGATCCTGGCCGCTCATCCAATGCCTGGTCGAGTGGACTTGAGACTGGTTCTGACTCTGGCCGTGTCTGTACACTTAACCCTTTGTAATTTATAAATGACAAACTCTAGTTACTCAGGAGACTGGGTGAGAACACAGGGGAGGTTCATTTACTCACGAATCCATTTTATTAACTTATACTGAGGGTCTGCCATGTGTTAGCCCTGGGCTGGGTGCTGCGGACGCAAATGTGGACCAGGCACATCTGTGTTATCAGAGTGTTCCTGGTTAGATAACTCTGACAGGGTTAAAAGCTAAAAGCAATGCCAGGTGCGTGCTCTTGGTTGAGAATATTAATTTTCCATACGTTTTATCAGTCATATAGAGATTTTGCAAATGACTGTGTAAGAGGCCCATAAACACCTACGTACCCCTGAGTTCAAAGCTGCTTGTTTTCTTGCTTGACCTAGAAAGAAGAAGGAATGCTCCCTAGGAGATCTGACATGTAGATAGGAGGCCCAGGCCTCAAACCCAGGAGCCCCACTTCAGCTATAAGGTCAGGTTACTAAAACAGGGTGGGGGGAGGGTTGCCAGATTTAGCAATGAAAAATACACAAGGCCTGATTACATTTGAATTTCAGGTAAACAAAAATAAAATAATTTTGTAATATAGGAGTGTCCCAAATACTCCTTGAAACAGACATATCAATACTAAAAACAGTATCCACTATATCTAAAATTTAAATTTGACTGGGCATTCTGTGTTTTATCTGGTAGCTCTACAGGGATGGAAGAGAAAACCACTTGGAAATTAGATACACCATAATTCGGATGAGAGATGGTGAGAGATGCTGGGCCTGGGAGCCAGGAGAGGCTTCTGGAGCCCAAAGAGTGTCTCCTTCACTCCCAAGGGAGGCTACCCCCACTCCCCCAGCCCAACGGCAACTTGAGTGGCCTCTGCAGCTGTGCTAATGAGAAGGCTCTTCCCCAAACAACAGATTAATTGATTTAAAACTTTTAATGCCAGATGCTTGGTGGAAGCATTTTAATAATCCTCGAGTCAGAATTAATCATGTCTCCTGATCTTTGAGGAGGGCAGTTATTAAATCCTGCAGAGGCAGGGGATGGGCCCATGAGGGGGGGTTGCTGCTTCTCCTGGGTCCTCTCTCCTGCTGTGCTCTAACCTTGAGCTCTGGGGCCCGCCTGGTGGGATGGGGTGGGACCGGGCAGGCTGTGGTCTGGATTAGCCCCAGAGGGGCAGGAAGTTGGCCTGCTAGGCTCAAATGGGTAAGGAGTCCGCCTGCCAACGCAGGAGACACAGGAGACGGGGTTCCAATCCCTGGGTTGGGAAGATTCCCCTGGAGGAGGAAATGGCAACCCACTCCAGTATTCTTGCCTGGAGAATCCCGTGGACAGAGGAGTCTGGTGGGCTGCAGTCTGTAGGGTCACAAAGAGTCAGACACGACTGAACGAGTCAGCACACACATACCAAGGCCAAGGTGGACACGTTTGGGGGAGGCCTGCTCCAGAGGTTCCCCCACGACCTGACCACAGTTAACTGCAGAGCCAGACATACTTGCTCAGGCCCGGGACAGGGCTGTCTTTCTGCCTGAATCCCTCTCCCTCCCTCCCTTCTTACTTCCAAGGGACTTTAAAAGATTCTACTTCTCTGAGTCTAGGGATGAAGAGAAGGAAACCAGGGGCTCCTCTATCCCACTTACTGCAAACTCTCTTCCTGCTTCTCAGCAACCTCTCCCCACACAAACTGCCCCTCCGTGGGCTCCGAAGCCCTTTCTCCTTTGCCTGTCTGCTCTCTCTGCCTGCGGGCTTGAACCTGTCCCTCCTCCATCCAGAAGCCACTTGAATTCCTCCTCTGTGTCTCCAGACTTCCACCTTCCACCTCTCTCTCCTGTCCATCCAGTTGCTGTTCTTGGTCCCTAGCTCGTGCACGCTCAGTTATGTCCGACTCTTTGCAACCTCATGAACCGTGGCCCACCAGGCTCCTCTGTCCATGGAATTTTCCAGGCAAGAATATTGGAGTGGGTTGCCATTTCCTACTCCAGAAGATCTTCCCAACCCAGGGATAAAACCCGCGTCTCCTGCAGCGCCGCCATCGGCAGGTGGATTCTTTACCACAGAGCCACCTGGGAAGCCCCCTTCTCTGCCCCTAATTTCTCTCAGTTCAGCCTCCTAAACTGACACCCATCCCCAACACATGTTCCAGTCTTTATAATCCCCTATTCAGTAGATTATTACTACCCTTCATTTGCAGAGGGATAAACTGAGGTTGGTTATGTTACAGGGCTTGTCCACAGCCACACAGCTGCATTAGCCTTGAGCCACACCCCACCCAGAAGGCTTCTTGGCCCCCATTTTGCTCTTGGTTTCAGAGTTCTTAACATCATAAAGTCAGAGGAACCTGATTTTGCATATCATGATATCAAATGCTTTGCCCATTCAAAGCTCCTAAAAGCCATATTGCATGCTCCTGTGCAGAGTGGCAGCATGTCAGCTCACCTGGAAAGACTTGTTAGATGACAAGAGGAAGCTTTAGCCTGGGGGAAGATGTGTGGGCATGGACTTCCCTGGTGGCTCAGTAGTAAACAATCTGCTTGTAATGCAGGAGATTTGGGTTCAGTCCCTGGGTCGGGAAGATCCCCTGGAGGAGGAAATGGCAACCCACTCCACTATTCTTGCCTGGAGAATCTCATGGACAGAAGAAACCAGCAGGCTACAGTCCATGGGGTCCCAAAAGAGTCGGATAGAACTTAGCGCCTAAACAACAACAATAGCAGCATGTGTGGGCACTTGAGCCTTCCACTAACTGAACCAAACAACTCCACTTCTCTTGAGAGTTATACCATGGATGGTAGCCCCACTCCATCACTCCCCCCTTACCTGAAACCCTCACATGGCCCTCTGCACTATCGTGTACACTCTATGCCCGGAGCAGGCAGGGTCTTGCCCATGGTCTCCACCATGTATGAAGTCCAGTCCCAAACAACACAGCCTAGAGGGTGACACAGTCTGCCTCTATTAATGCTGAGCACCCTTGGGCTCCCTGGTCCCCTGCTGGCCCCCTGTCAAAGCTAAATCAATACTCCCTTTTTTCTCTGCAAGAACATTTCAGTAATCCTAATTGGTCACTATGGCAACCCCATCTGCAGCTCTTCGTGGCCTCAATGAAGAGACAGAAGGATGAGAGGGGGTGAGATGGAGGTTAAACCTACTTATTGTATAATGCTCTGCCTTTGATATCACCTAGATCCACATGCTAAGTACCTGGAAAGAAACAAAATCCCGTGTAAATTAGAATGATACCATCCAATCCCCTGCTTATACCCTCACTAGTAGCAGCCGATAAGGCCATTGTCTGCAGCCGCTGGGCCCGACCTCCTCTGCCTGGCAGCAGATGGGGTTTCGGTGGAGGGTCACATTCATCAGAGAGGGTGGGCGGGGCGGTGAATCCTGCAGGGCAAAATGGCCCTGCCTACCACCGCCTGCAGCATCCCCACCCCACCCCCACCAGGAGGGGGTCCGAGGGAAAAGGAGAGACAGGAAGACCGCTGCCCAGAGCCGGGTCCCAAGTCTCTTCCTTGGCAGAATCTTGACCCTGCTAATCCATTTCCTCAGTGGATGGATCCTCCCCTGCTTGACTGGGGTGCCTTCAAAACCCCAATCCTGCCTCAGGCTCTGGGGTGCAGTCTCCCCATCATGCACTCATGCACACACACACACATGCATACACGCACACGCCTACACACACACACACACTTCCCGCCTGCAAATGTATCTTCCCATCCAACCACTCTCAGAAAAAGCCTCTGCTCTCTTCACTCCTCCAGGCTCCCTCCTCCCTCTCCCTCCAGCGTCACTGCCACACATGGGCTGGGCTTTCCCTCTGTGACCCCGTCATGTCACTTTTGCCAGGGTGGGGATTGGCTCTGCAGTTGCCCACATTCACCAGTGACCTCCATCGCCCCCCTCTCAGCCCTCCGAATGGTCTTTTCAGAGCCCGACACCTTTCCCATCCCAGGTGGGTTTCAGCTTTCCCTCCTGACACACATTAGGCTGATTCTCCTCCTGCCCCATGGAACTTCCATCCCATTTCCCACTTGCTTCAACAGAAGACTCCTGCGGTCATAATCCACCCTGGCTGGGGCCAGAGCCAGATCAATCCTGCTATAAAGGATGGAATGCATTGCAGTTCAGCTTCTTTTCTTGGCCCAGCTGCCCCAGGTCCATTTGAGCCGAGCTTTGTAATCCTATCCTGTGGACCCCAGAGAGATCTCTTTGCTGGGAGTTCCCCCAAGTTTTTCTATGGTCTGTTTTGGTCCTCTCCCCCTAGGAAATCCATGGCTGGACACTGGATTTTTCTTAATGTTAAACAGAAGGACAGAAAGAAGTCCCGTCCATTCTGCCCTCCATCTGCCACCTTCATAACTTCTCCTCACTCTGTACATGCATCTGTGATCAACCATCCGTGTCTGAATTCTGATCAGCACCTATGGCTCTGCCTGCCTCCTGACAATTCTCTGTCAACTGTCCATTGTAGGACAATTTAGGGGGCATTTTGCCACATCCCAGGCACAGTTAGAGACACAGAGAACCCCAGAAGTTCCCATTTTCCAATCCAAAGAGGACTAGAGTGCCCACATCTGTCCGTATCTAGTCTGGAGAAGATAAGGGATTTCTCTCTGTATCTGGGAACAGAGAGAAAGAATGGCTGTGGTGTGTGGGGAGGAGACACGACTTTGGAATCAGATCTTGTTATGGAACCTTGAACAAATTACTCACAGTCTGTGAGCCTAGGACTCATGGAGATCATAATGCCTGGCTTGGAAGGTTACTGTGAGGAGTGAATGTGATACAGCCTAGAAGAAGCCTTTGTGGATGATGAAATATGGTACAAATGTAAGGAGATATCATTATCATGGCAGTGATATGGGACCATAGTTCTCCTGACCTTGGGTGGGTAATCCGTGTCTCCCCTCATGGAGCCTGTTCTGGGACAGGAGGACTCACAAGTCCATATCAGGCTGTGACCCTATGTCTTGCCCTTCTTCCCCCAGGTTGCTTCAGGATAGATGATTGTTCCTAGAGAATATAGGGGGCTTCCCAGGAGGCGCTAGTGGTAAAGAACCTGCCTGCTGATGCAGGAGATGTGAGAGACACAGGTTCGATCCCTGGGTTGGGAAGATCCTCTGGAGAAGGGCATGGCAACCCACTCCGGTATTCTTGCCTGCAGACATCCATGGACAGAGGAGCCTGGCGAGCTACAGTCCATAGGGTCACAAAGAGTTGGACACGACTGATGCAACTTAGCACACAATCATGTGGGTGTAGGCACATTTCAGATATGTCCCTTGAGCCCCAACACCTCCTGTGACACAGATAAAGAAAGCACTGTGCTTGTCCTCCTTATACCAATGAGGAAACTGAGGCAAGAGAGGTGAAATGACTTTTCCAAGGCCACGGAGCTAGCAGGCTGCCTATCTGAGACGTATGATTCCCGAACACAAAACCTGCACTCTTCCACTGCGCAGCTGGCTGCCTCCTGGAAGCTGCTCCCCATGGCCTGCTCATCTGCTATTCTGGCAGGGTAAACACTCGAAGGAGGCCCTTTGCTCAGAGGGCATGTTGAGTGGCATAGCAGGTCAGGGTTCATCTGCATTTTTGGCGACAGAAGGCTGCTGAGATAATAGGAGCCCCTTTGTGCTCTGTGGGCTGGATGGGAGCAAGCGGATGTCTGAAGGAGATTACAAGCAGTTATGGATATTGCTTGTCATGCTACCATCAGCAGACGCCTTTTTCAATTGACTAGTTGCTTGTATTTCCAGAATAGGGAATGCCAGATGTATTTACTGCTCCAAAAGAGAGTGCTGAAGGCCCTTGGAAAGATACCCAGCTGTTGGGTGTCAGTGGAGGCCAGGGTAGTTTAACCCCTCATGGCCAGGTGATCGGAACTCCTGGAACACCAGGGACAAACAGACAAGACAGCCCACATCTAACAAATGAATGGAGACTTGAAAGTCCTTTCTAAGTTGCTTGCTTGGAATTCAAAATTTACTTTCCCATGTAAACAGTGTTATTAGAACTAATGTTTATTGAGTCCTGTATGCACTACATATGGGGTTCCCTGGTGGCTCAGTGGTAAAGAATCCACTTGCCAGTGTAGGAGACATGAGTTCAATCCCTGGGTTGGGAACATCCCCTAGAGAAGGAAATAGCAACCCACTCCAGTGTTCTTGCCTGGAGAATACCATGAAGAGAGGAGCTTGGGGGGGCTACAGTCCGTGGGGTTGCAAAGGAGTCAAAGATGACTTAGGGACTACTCAACAACAGCACTATATAGGATCAAGACATTCTTTCTGCTTTCTTCTTTTTTCTCATTGCATCTTTACCTCCTCACAACCTTACAAGGTAGGAGTGGCAGACACTGGCTTGTTCACCATCAGTTCAGTTCAATCGTTCAGTCGTGTCTGACTCTTTGCGACCCCATGAATCGCAGCACGCCAGGCCTCCCTGTCCATCACCAACTCCCGGAGTTCACTCAGACTCATGTCCATTGAGTTGGTGATGCCATCCAGCCATCTCGTCCTCTGTCATCCCCTTCTCCTCCTGCCCCCAATCCCTCCCAGCATCAGAGTCTTTTCCAATGAGTCAACTCTTTGCATGAGGTGGCCAAAGTATTGGAGTTTCAGCTTTAGCATCAGTCCTTCCAAAGAACACCCAAGACTGATCTCCTTTAGAATGGACTGGTTGAATCAGTAACCTTTTCTTCTTAGAGACACGGTGAGTCCTTCTTCAGTCTTCCTTGCAGTAGGGACAGCCTTGTGACAATGGAGTGCAGATGGAAATCATGTGTAAAAATACCTAAAAATACCTCCTGCCCAGCCCTTTCTGTGATCTCTCCTCCTTCATCTATCTGCCAAATGCACAGATCCAGTGAAAGGCTCCCAAGCTCTGGAGAATTATGCAGTCCACTAAATGAATGGTTTGTGGTCCCTGAATGATTGCATGGAGCCAAACCCTACTATTGGCCTGTGTTGGACTGTGACATGAGTGTGAAATAAAACTTTACTGTGTTAAGCAACTGAGATTTGGTGGGTTCTGTTACTGAAGTTCACCTACCCAAATGAAATCAGTATCAGACTCTATCAATAGCCTTCATTTTACAAATTAGAAAACAGAGGCTCAGAGAAGGAACGTGATATGCCCAAGGCCACATAGCAAGTGATCTGTAGAGTGAAGATTAAAACCCAGATATCTCAGACTCGAAAGAATCCATCTGCCAACACAGGAGATGCAAGAGTCTCAGGTTTGATCCCTGGGTCGGGAAGATCCCTGGAGGAGGAAATGACAACCCACTCCAGCATTCTTGCCTGGGAAATCCCATGGACAGAGGAACCTGGCAGGCTACAGCACATGGGGTTGCAAAGAGGTGGACATAACTGAAGCAACTGAGCATGCGTGCGTGTATATGTCAGACTCCAAAGCCAGTAATTCATTCTCCGTGCTGCCTGCCACAATAGCTGTCACAAAATCTATTTAACCAATGAAATACCCAATGTACTTTCCAACTACTTTTAGCCATTTCTCATAGCAGTTTTTGTGGGATGATTCAGGTGCCAAGCCTGACTCTGAGAACACATCTCATCACCATAACCTCACCCCCATTAATTGTGGACCACACTTAGAGCTCTGCATAAAATAAGATGCTTCTATAGATGTGGAGGCTTCTCAGCTTTAGGCTTCTCCCTAAAGACTCTGAATTAGAGTAAAAGAGCATGTGTCTCCATGGGAATGAGGGGCCCCCACTCAGCCTTCGCCCATGTATTCCATGTAACCCTTTCTGGGGCATTTGTTGGTAAATGAGGAGTTTGCTTGTGACCTAGGACAAGTAGGTCAGTACAGTATACCAGTACTTAATGGGTATATTCTGAACTGATATATATATATATATATATATAGGTATATTCTTATATTGGTCCTAGAACATGGATCCTAGAATCATCTTTTTTGAGCCTGAGATCCAAATGCATGGTCTAACAAGCTGAGGTACAATTATGGTGACAAGGGGAAGGAAGATTTTAAATTGTAAATGACCTTGAAACCCTGAGAACTCTGACTGCTACAGGCACAAGAAAGCTCATGTTTCTTTGCTGAATGGTGCTCAGCCAGAAACAAACCGTCTCTGCAGTGTAGCCTGGGTGTGCGGTGTGGCCCCCCAAGGTACCAGTCCAAGGAGGGGCAGGAGGGAGGAGAAGAGGAGGCGTCACGCCTGCCCCGTGAAGGATGATAAACTGACTGGGGAGACGAGCTGAAACACAGGAGACAAACTCTAGGATCTCTCCCCCACCACAGCCAGAGAGAAAACTCTCCAGCCAGCTAATGTTAATCTGCATGTGTTCACATGTGGAACACAGACCTCTGTCCCTTTCAGCCTTCTCTTCAAACCTCAGATAAATCCAGCTGCGCATAGGTCAGTAGTATGGGATTACTGAGTATTTGGGAGGGAAGATGGAGACTTACTTCACATGCCCCACCGAAACTTTTAAAACTGTTTTCCTAGTTCTTCTGTCTCTTTACCCCAAATCTCCTCTCTGCCTTGCCCACCCTTGGAACCTCTCCTTTCTTACTACCCATATACTTTCTCAGTCCTGAATCCAGTTTACCCTGGGAAAGACTGAAGGCAGAAGGAGAAGAGGGTGACAGAAGATAAGACAGTTAGATAGCATCACCGACTCAACGGACATGAACTTGAGCAAACTCCAGGAGATAGTGAAAGGCAGGGAAGCCTGGCGAGCTGCAGTCCGTGGGATCGCAAAGAGTCAAACAGGACTTAGCGACTGAACAACCACAAATCTAACTTAATTTCTAAATCTCTCACTCCTGCTATACTATGCAGAGCAATGGGACCCTTTCCCAGATCATGTCGTCAAACCTTTACCTTCAAAGACACCTCCCTTGCCCCAGCATTTGCATACTGTTCCGTCTTTAGCTAGTAGTTAACTAGAATTTTCTAGTTATCAGAATATATTCTAGGGGGACAGGTGGGCATGTTGCAAATAACCCACTCAAAACATTTCTGTACTAGTGAGTTCCATTCCAAGAGCGGGTTTATCAATCCAATTTGTTCATAAGTCCAACAAAGTTAGCCTAGGTACTCAAGCAATACAATTGGCTATACAGTCCTGCACTGTAATAGGGTTTTGTAGTACTTTTCACACAAATAACATATAAAAAACAAACTCAAAAAATAAAGAAAACACTCTTAATCTTACAGGACAACACCTTGAAAAGTACGGTAGTACAGTATACCAGCTGGTGCACAGGGACATCTTTGAAAGCTCACAACTTGAAGGCTTGTATGTAAGGGACTTACTGTATTCTGCTTGTGGAATTTCACCCTCCAGAATCTCATCCAGCGTTTGCCTGAAAGTGAGTTTTCTCTCCATGGTGCTAACCTAGGAGCCTAAAAACAAACAAACAAACAAACAAAAATTCAAAAATAGTAATTCTTTTTTAACTCATCATTCAGCCAGAGAATTGGTCTTGCTGTCTGCTCTGAGCCTCACTCCACTCATCTCTAAAATGGGATTACTCACAGCACTTACCGCATGCAAAGCATTTAGCATCCTCCCTGACACAAAGAGATCCCCAAATGGTAGTATTTATTATTGTTCTTATTATTATGTTATTATCCTACTGGCTCCTATATATATTCTTTCCTCAAAAACCCAGCAAAATAGAATTTGGATAAGTGATTCCAAACTTTTCTCCCCACATCTTGCTTCAGAACGAACACAATTTTTCCAAGATTTTTTGCTTTCACAGTGAAAGAGAAGCCCAAGTTAATAAAACAACTAACTGGCTTCAGCGGTTGAAATATGAGTGGAGCTAACTCCAGAATTTTTTCAGCTTTGATTTTGTCCCTTCATTGATTCATCTCCTGACTCCTCGCATGGGAATAAAACCCACTCGAATGCTCCCTTTTTTATTGCTGTTCTTGAAAGCATGTGTTCCCAAGATTCTCTGTGCTTGCTTCTCTCATAGTTCATCTCATGCTTTGCTGAGATTGCCTCTTTACAAAGATTATGTTATTCACCTTTGTATCCTCAACAACTTGCAGAATGCCAGGTACATTGTTTGGATCTGAATGAAAAAACACATTAATAACCAAATAAACAAAAGAACAAAGGGAAGGTGGTGGTTTGCAGTTGTTTGCCCCAATCTTTCGCTCCTCCCTGTATCCACACACCCTTTTTCTTGCGTCTTTGCAATTCTTCCCACTGAAGGAGTGGGGTAAATAATAGTGGGCCAGTTCTAAGCCCAAGCTTCAAGAGGCCTTGCACCTCTAACATCATTATTAAAAAGCAGGCCCTGCAGAGCCCGTGGTACCAGGAGGAAGATGAGAGATCTACCAGAGCTGCCACAACCCAAAGCAGAGATGCCTCAGCCACTCATCCAGATGAAGCTCTGAAGTGAAACCACCTAGCTGAGCCCATTCTAAATGAGCCACATCTCAGCTGACCTTCAGAAGCATAAGCAATAATGGTTATAGTTTTAAGCTGCTGAGTCTGAGGATTAATTTGTTACATAGCTTTGTTTAGGCAATAGCTAACAATACATAGAGAAAACACACAACTGATTTAAAAAAAAACAGAAGATCATAGCTGATGACGTTCAGCAGCTCACGTTCTCCAAGCCTTAATTCTTCTTCTATGAAGTCTGGATAACAATTTCCAACCAAACTAGCTCACACGGTCATGGTTAGTTGAAAATGATATGAGTAGGAGAGCACCGCAGTGAATTAACAGAACAGAGACAAAGGAGTATTATTATTAGGGGCCGGTTTTCATAATTCTCTTTAATATCCTGGTACAACCATAGTCTCTAACCCTGGGTCCTATAAACTCAATGGAAATGAAACACCAGATGGCTAACGATGAGCATCTGGGTCCACAAAAATATTGGTAAAATTAATTCTCTTTCAAGAGGCAACTTGAGACTGCCTCTTTCAAGTTCAATGGGAAATTCAACTGAATTTCTAGATTATTGCATTGGGAAACTCCCATTCTACCCTACCCAGTGCTTAATGCACGTTACGATACCCCAACCAGGCCTTCCCAGCCTCCACTAAATGCTTCAGTCAAAGGAAACACAGCTGCAAACCACCTATTTCAACTTTGGACAGCTATGGTTATAAGAAATCTTTTCCTTATCTTCCCTAACCCCTAGACTAGGTCAATTTCCCTAGCTTCTCATAACACTCTATTCCTTCAGAGCATATAGTAAAGATTATAATTTGAAAGTTACTTGTATAATAATTTCTTCAGTGCCCATCTCCCACATGGCACAGTAAACTTCTCTGCAGGGCAGAGATTGCATCTTCTTTGTTCACTGCTGTATCTTCAGTATCTAGCATGATAACAGTAAATTAATAAGCATTCAATAAACATTTAGTGACTAGATATACAAACAAGTTGCTTTTAATCTTATTTAATAATCTTATATGCATGCATTAATCTTATTTAATGATCTTATATGCATGCATTAATCTTATTTAATAATCTTATATGCATGCATGCTTGCATGCTCAGTTGCTTTGGTTGTGTCTGACTCTTTGCGACCCCATGGACTGTAGCCTGCCAAGCTCCTCAGTCCACAGGCTTCTCCAGGCAAGAATACTGGAGTGGGTTGCCATGCCCTCCTCCAGGGAATCTTTCTGACCCAGTGATCAAACCCAGGGGTCAAACCCACATCTCCTGTGGCTTCTGCATTGCAAGCAGATTCTTTACTGCTGAGCCATGGGGGAAGGCAATAAGCTTATAGAGAATTTACTAGTAAGGATTAAGTCAACAATGAAGGAATGAATGAGCAGAAGACAGTGTCTTCCTAAACTTCCTCCTCATCAAATAGTGTGAACTCTGTCTTTCAAGGGTCTAACACAGCAAGTTTCTTTCCTGTGTCATCCCCTCACATTTCATGGTAGTAGAGCTGAATCCTGGGAGATTTCTGATTAGAAGAGATAAAGGATTAAAAGTGAAGAATTTATAATTTATATAACAAATATTTATAATCCGTAACAAATATCAGATGTCAAACATACTTGTGGGTATCAGAGATATAGCAGTAAAGAATAATAGACCAAAAAAATTCTTCCTTTATAATTTTAGGTCCTAATGGAAGGAGAGAGATAACAAATAAGGAAGTAAAACGTATAGCCTACCAGATGGTGGTAAGTGCAATGGTGAAAAATAAAGCAGAGAAGGAGAATAAGGAACCCAAGGGAAAATTGCTATTTTAAGTGAGATGGTCAGGGAAGGTCTTTTGGAGAAGCTATTTGCACAATGGATCCAAAGGCGGTGAGGGAGTGAGCCATGCGTAAGATGGCTCTGGGCCGAAAAGAATAGCCGATGGGAAAGGTCCTGAGTGGGAAGACTCAGGATATGAAAAAAGTATGGAGGCCAGCATAACAAGGGAGAGAACAGCATGAGATGAAGTCTCGAGGGTCATGAGGAGCCTTGTAGCCATTGTAAGGACCTTGGTCCTCACTCTGAAGACAATAAAAAGCTATTGAGTGATTTTGAGCAGAGCATTGAAACATTGACTCAACTCCCCTGTCTGGTCTAGTGTGCGACATACAAGGGTAGATGCAGGTCACTTAGAAGGATCTGACAGTAATCTAGTCAGATGATGACAGTCTGGCCCAGGTAGGGTTTTTCCCAGCACCTCACATTTGCAGGCTGTGTGCTCAGCCACTCAGTCATGTCTGACTGTTTGCAACCCCACGGACTGTAGCCCACCAGGTTCCTCTGTCTACGAGATTTTCCTGGCAAGAATACTGGAATGAGTTGCCATTTCCTCCTCCAGGGGGGCATCCCAGATGACACGGTGGTAAAGAATCTACCTACCAATGCAGGATATGCAGGTTCGATCCCTGGGTCAGGAAGATGTCCTGGAGGAGGAAATGGCAACCCACTCCAGTATTCTTGTCTGGAGAATGCCATGGACAGAGGAGCCTGGCAGGCTACAGTTCATAGGGTTGCAAAGAGTCGGACATGACTGAGTGACTGAGCACACGACTGAGTGACTGAGCACATACAACCTTGCATTTACACGATGCTGAACAAATCAATGAAAGATTGGATAAATGGAGAAATAGAATATGCTCTGGTTTTGGAGTCAAAACAACTAGATTTGGGCTCAGAATTCCAGTTAAGTCTTGCCAATGTTGTCTGAATAATTATCCCTAGAATCCTGTCTTCGGTCCAAGGATAAGAATTAAAGTTATTAAAGCATGTGTAAAAGTAGCCAGCCCAGCCAGATACAAGAAATCACATCTTATATGATTCCATTTACCTGAAATATCCAGAACAGGCAAATCGATAGAAAGTAGATCAGTGGTTGAACGGGGCAGGGAAAAGGGAGTCCTGGACAGAAAAAGGACAATAGGCCAAAACTAAGGAAATGTGAATAAAGTATAGACTTTAGTTAATAACAGTGTATCAATATTGGTTCATTAACTGTAACAAGTGAACAGACTAATACAGAAGGTAAATAACAAGAGAAACTGGATATGGGGGTTATGGGAGCTCTCAGTATTATTTTCATATTTTTTTCATAAAATGGAAGTTATCTAAAACAGAAAGCTTAATTTTTAAAAACTGAGTGGCCATTCAGACCTGGGAAATGGAAGAAAGAGTCTCAGTGATTTACCTGCCAGGGAGCATGAGGTGTCCCATCCCACATGCAGAAATGACCCTTCCCTGGAGGCTTGAGGGCTCAGGGAGGCAGCCTGCCTTGCCCATTCTTCCATAATCCATTCTTAGAGCTGCTCCCTTTGGTGTGTACCATGGGCAGTCACTGATTGCTTAAAATAATAATAATAAGAAAAGCTTGATGCAGAAAATATTTCTAAATGACTTTAACTAATGTCCTCTGGGCTTCAGGGTGGGTAATCAGGACCCCTTCTGTGTACAGGCAAATGTGATTACAGCGGGGCCTATACTGGTGGGTCTCTGAGCTCCCAGGCCCCCAGGCCACTGCCTGCCCTAACCACATTAGCAGCACCACAGCCATCCATCAGACTAATAGAGGGCCTGGGACTGGGCCTGGCCCTCCTGCAAGCAGCTAGGCTCTGCCATCAAGAGACATCTGGCTCTTACTTCTTCCTCATTGTTACCAGATCAAGGCTGTGGCTATGGGATGGACCTGCCTGTCTTGCCCCTTCCTCCTGCCCGCCTTGGCCACGCCACTGCATCCTCAGAGCTGCTTGGAGGGGGCTGGGGAGGGGGCTTCTTGCTGCCTGCAGACAGACCAAAGCTGGCTGGGGTGAGAGGCCACACTTCTAGCCACCATCTGCCTCCCACCCCCAGTTCAGCAGGCACCCCCCCTCTTCCGCCCCCGCCATCAACTCTCCCTGTCTCCCTGGCCCAAGCCTGTCAAAAATAGAACTCGCTGGCAGCAGGAGCAGGAGAGTGGAAGGGGCAGGGGGTCTTGTTTACCTAACACCGTGCTAGTTGCTACAAAGGTCAAGGCCCATCTGCCAGGCAGCGGGTGCCAGGAAACCAGCTGCCTTCATGGCACGGGCACTAAGCATTAGTGAGGGGCAGGTGGACAGACCGAGTAACACACACACACACATACACACACACACACACACTTCAGGCCTAGAACTGACTTGGTAAGCCATGGGTAACACATTTGCTGTATGACTTGTGGCAAATGTTGAGACCTGCATTGACTTATTGGCTTCTTCCTGTCATTTAAAATGCCCACATGCCACCATCCCCGCTTCTTGGGCAAGCTCAGGGAACGCGTTTTAATATGAGACTAAATTCAAGGTAATTAAGAAGCCTAATCAGCTTTTGTTTTCGGGGGAAGATAACCAACAACACTCTGACTCATTTTAAATCTGAACAGAAATAATTTGGAAGCACTTTGGCTTTGGGGCTAAATGTCAGTCAACTGAGAGTTGCCTTTTCAGGAGCCCATACGCCCTGACTCCCAGTTCTGCCGTTCTTCCTCACTGTGCTGCCTCAGTCCCTGTGGGAAGTCTGCTGAGACAGCTGATGCTGGGCAAGAAGGGAGCCACGGCCCCCGGGAGCATGCCAGGGCAGTGTGAACCGAGAGGAGTGGGCTGCTTCCAGCCTCAGAGTCTCCAACAGAGAAACGGATGGGATACCCCAGCCTGACCCTAAGAGGAAGAACTGGCTTTGAGGAACTTAAGGATGAATCACCCGCGCATGTCCCCTGCCAGCCCCCACTTCCCAGGACCTCACCTGTGGGCTCAGGGAGCTAGGAATTTGAGTGATGTCCCAGCAGGATCGCCCATTTTGGGGGTGTTTTATCTACACATAGGAAGACTGAAGAGCCTATTGTTGTTTAGTCGCTAAGTTTTATCTGACTCTTTTACGACCCCATGGACTGTAGCTTGCCATGCCCCTCTGTCCATGGGATTCTCCAGGCAGGAATACTGGAGTGGGTTGCCATGCCCTCCTCCAGGGGATCTTCCCGACCCAGGGATCAAACTTGAGTCTCCTGCATCTCCTGCATTGGCAGGCAGATATTTTACTACTGAGCTACCTGGGAAGCCCTAAGTGCGCATAGTCCAGGCAAACAGGCCTTTTGTTGACAGCAAGGGTGGCTGCTCACTGCCCTGAAGGAGGTACTTAAAGGTGGACAAAGGCTCACCAGCGTGGACACACGCGGGTGCATGTTAGGAGCCACTGAGACCCACTCACATCCAGAAACATTGGCGACTTCGGGCAGGGGACGAACTAGGGGCTCTGGGAGGCTTGTGCCAACTGTGTGACCCTAACAAGCCTCTTTCCTTCTCTGAATGTGCTTCTAATCTGTAAATTCTCAGACTTTTCCCGAGTGTCAACCTTCACGGTGCAGCAGAATCACTTGGAAAGCATTTTAAAAGTATACGTGTCCAAGGAAGCCCAGAGATCTGGGCTTAAGAAATGCCAGACCTTAAGCCAGGCCTAAGAAATGCCACTTAGCTTGTATTGGCCCAACTGGAGGGCTTATTAAAACCCAGGTTTCTGTGCTTCCCTGGTGGCCTAGTGGTTAAGAACCGCCTGCCAATGCTAGGGACACAGACTCTATCCCTGGTCCAGGAAGACCCCACATGCCATGGGACAATAAGCCTGCGAATTGCTACTGTACTGAACCCCCTACACCAAAGCCTGAGCTCCGCAACAAGAGAAGCGACTGCAGTGAGAAGCCCGTGCACCACAATGAAGAGGAACCCTGCTCGTTGCCCCTGGAGACAGCCTGCACAAAGCAACGAAGACCCAGAACCCCATAAATAATACATAAATAAGTAAATATTTAAAATAAGGTAAAACACAGATTCCTGGGCTCTGCCTTGAGAACTTACATTTCTAACAGGTTCCCAGATGATGCTGAGTATGCTGGCCCAGGGACCACACTTTGAGGACCACTGTCCTGGACCAGTGCCACTCAAAGTGTGATTCTCCAGAGTGGCAGCAATATTATTCTCTGCAAGTTTATCAGGAATGCAAATTCAGATGCCCTATTACAAATTTCAATATAATATGTCCTTCTAGGACAATGAAGGGCTTCCCTCATAGCTCAGTTGGTAAAGAATCTGCCTGCAATGCAGGATACCCCGGTTCGATTCCTGGGTCAGGAAGATCCACTGGAGAAGGGATCGGCTACCTGCTCCAGTATTCTTGGACTTCCCTTGTGGCTCAGCTGGTAAAGAATCTGCCTGCATGAGAGACCTGGGTTCGATTCTTGGGTTGGGAAGATCCCCTGGAGTAGGGAAAGATTACCCACTCCAGTATTTGTTGGAGAAGACTCCTGAGAGTCCCTTGGACTGCAAGGAGATCAAACCAGTCAATCCTAAAGGAAATCAGTCCTGAATATTCATTGGAAGGACTGATGCTTAAGCTGAAGCTCCAATACTTTGGCCACATGATGTGAAGAACTGACTCATTAGAAAAGACCTCAGTGCTGGAAAGATTGAAGGCAGGAGGAGAAGGGGACAACAGAGGATGAGATGGTTGGATGGCATCACCAACTGGATGGACATGAGTTTGAGCAAGCTCTCGGAGTTGGTGATGGACAGGGAAGCCTGGCATGCTGCAATCCATGGGGTCGCAAAGAGTCAGACACGACTGAGCCACTGAACTGAACTGAACTGAGGGTGAAGAAAAGAATGGTGATGATGATGGTGCTGATAAGGAGCTGCAGAGGGGTCAAGGAGCAGGGAGCCTGGATGAGAGAAGGGAGAAGCTGACCTGAGCCAGCCCCGTGTTGATGTCAATGGAGTGACTGTTGCCCTTCTCAGGGGTCTCTTCTCTCCTCTTGCCTTTCCATACTATTGTGAAAAGCTTTCATAAGACCTTTCCCTTGCCCTCAGGTATTAAATTTGCATAAATCACTGCTCAGCCCATACCCCCATCATCCACCATTATATCCAAGTCCATCACCTAGCTTGCATTACAAATAAAATATATATATACATATATATATGTATATGTGTGTGTGTGTGTATATATATATATATATATATATATATATGATTTGAATAACTGCCTGAAGACCCCAGGGCAAGGCTTTAATTCGTGTTTGATCCTGGCTGGTTGCTCTGTGCTAGAGCAGCAGATCCTCTCCATCAGCAAGGACTGAGTCACAGACTGAGCATGCCGTGACTGACCCCCTTCCTTGGCCTGCTGCCTGATATCTAGCAACAGCCCTTCCTCAAACCCTGAGCTTCATAAGTGCTGTGAGATGCTAAGAAGAGGAGTAGTACGGGTTGGCTGGGAGAACCCTGGCCTGGGAGACAAGAACCCTCAGGTTGCCTTGGGCTTAACTCCAATCTACTATGACCTTGACCCAGCCTACTCTCTCCAGATCTTAACATCACTCTCAGCAAAGTAGAAAAAGGCATCCTTGCTGGGTTCCTTCTGATGGGCTTGCAAGCTCCTATACACCAGACTACCCTTTGTTTGAAGTCTTCCTGTCCAGTAGCTATTGGGTTTCCTGTATGTAAAGAATATAGAGCAGACATCACCTGGAATGCCCCCAAAGTCCCATTCCTTGTATCTTCACTCTGTGGAATGAAGCTTGGCCATGTGACTGATCTTGACAACATAAACATCAAAGTAAGAATAAGACCTTCTTCCAAGTGTGGTTCCATTACTTACCACATCACTCCGTTCCCATTCTGGGAACTGCCAGAAGAACCTGCTACATGTTACTTTAAATAGCCTCCTTGGTGGCAAATCTTCATCCTAGGAGGGTGGATCTGCTTGTTGGAAACAGCCCAAAGCTATCCAGAGCCAAGAATGGTGAATAGAGTGAGAGATTAAGGCTGGGAAATATCATTTTAGTCTAAAACAAGGTGTAACTGTAATTAAATCGATCCGAGGGTTGGTCTGAATGGCCTCTAATGTCTCTTCAGCTCCAATACACTGTGATTTTCTTATATAGATAGAAAATGGATTCTGAAGGCAAACGAAAACATTCCACAGGTGTCTTGAAGGAAGTACCTTCAAAGGAATCTGTATAAAATTACTCCTCCCAGGATGAGGCAATTCTCCTTTAGAGGCATACTTTATTTCATGGCTTCAGAGGTTGTTTATTCTCACATTCTATCTCTGAAATCAGGATACAGAAGATGTTTAGGGGAGGGTCATATTTAAAGGGCGACATATTTTCTTTCTTACTGGTACATAAAGTAATTTCTATCAATGGCATCATGGATTCAGTGAAACACTGTAAATCCAAAACTATTCTGATTTTCAGTTATAGCTGCTTTAGAATCA
Organism: Bos grunniens; assembly: GCF_055505025.1. Classification (NCBI taxonomy): domain Eukaryota; kingdom Metazoa; phylum Chordata; class Mammalia; order Artiodactyla; family Bovidae; genus Bos; species Bos grunniens. The sequence goes on from NC_141179.1 coordinate 27,548,937, forward strand.
TACTTCTTATATCTTTCTCACTTCTCAGATAGTCTTGATTCTCAACTTTGGATGCACCAAAGGCCAATTAAATCAAAATCTCTGGTGACAGAAAGCAGGCATTATTAGTTTTTAAAGCTCTCCAGTTGTAAGGTCTATAACACCTTAAGGTAACTACAGCTCTCTGCAGCTCCGTAAGAGTCCAGGCTTGCAGGGAAGCCACGATCATGGCTGGACAGAGAAATGGAAGATTTTAGGAATAAACAGTGTTGAGCGCCTGGGTTGAGCCATGTCTAAAGTCTCCCGTTAAACTTTGCCGTTTAGTAAGCAATAGATCTTCTGAGTTGTTTAAGCTGGTTCAACTTCTATGTATTTCTTGCAACATCCATAAAATGAAGCGTGTTAAATGCAATTGATTGGGTTGAGAAAGGAAAGCCCTGGGCAATGAGAGTCCTACTATCCTGGGCCAGGAGGTTGGTAATCCTTGTTCTGAGGTTGCAAATAACTGATTAAATGATGACCTTTTTTTTTTTTCCTTAAGACTCTTACCATCTATTTGCCAAGTTTTCAGCACCCCAGAATTTGTTAGCAAAATTTCAAAATGTTATAGACTGAAAGCTGACTTTTGAAGCCTTCATAAAGGCTTTACAACTAGGCTTTACAGCTATCTGAAAATGGTTCTAGAGAAGAAAATATGGATTTGCTAAGAGAAGCCCTTTTTAGCTTGTGGTCTGCAATATATATTTCTCAGGAGTCTGGCAATTAATAATTAGTCTTGCAGAGTTACAAAAGCCACACTGTCTACTTTGAGCTCAATTTCCTACAGGTTGAGGCAGGAAGCAAGAAACTATTTGGCAAAAGACAGATTAGGGCCCCAAAGAAGCCTGATCCCCCAGGTGTCTCTCAAAGACTCCTGCTAAGTATTTCCCCAAGGAAAGGATTTATCACTTCCCTGGCTAAAATGTAGCTATAAGCCAGACAACTTAGAGAGATGTTCTGACCCCAGTCGGAGGTTTCCAATTGCCCCAAAGTACAGAAAAGTAAAGCACTGATGCCAGGGCTGGTTGAGGGGATAGAAATTTACAGAGGCTGTTCTCAAAAATAATTTCTCTCATTTTAATAGTCCATGGTCCAAAAAGAACAGGATCTGTTAGGATTGAGTTTAGTTGGCTCTCTAAAAGACTGACTAGTGACTTCACCAAAATATGTGTTTGCTTTTCCTATTATTCTCCTGAAATAAAAAATGCATCCCAGGCATAGAGCTAATATTTGACATATGATGAATAAATGAGTGACTGAATCAGCCCCAAGCACTATATACAAAGTATGTAGTATATATAGTGCTACGGTATACAGCAAATAACACAATGCTTTCGAATTGTGGTGCTGGAGAAGAGTCTTGAGAGTCCCTTGAAAGGAGATCAAACCAGTCAATCCTAAAGGAAATCTACCCTAAATATTCATTAGAAGGTCTGTTGCTGAAGCTGAAGCTCCAATACTTTGGCCACCTGATATGAAACTGACTCACTGGGAAAAACCCTGTTGCTACGAAAGATGGAAGGCAAAAGGAGAAGCGGGTGGCAGAGGATGAGATAGTTAGATAGCATCACTGACCCAGTGGACATGAATTTAAGCAAACTCCAGGAGATAGTGAAGAACAAGGGAGTCTGGCATGCTACAGTCCATGGGGTCACAAAGAGTCAGATATGACTTAGCAATTGAACAGCAACAACATAACTCAAAATGAAGCAAAAGGACAGATGGTGGGAGCAGAGTTCCTCATTTTAGCATGTGAAAAAGGAAACCAGGATGAAAGATTTGGGACTTAATCCTATAGTCCTGAGCTGACCTCTTCTTCATCTCTCACAGGGATCTCCATTTTGCCAGGTAACAAACACCAGCGTCTTCCCTGGGGGTGTGGGTCTATGCTGAGGACCAGGACAGAGTCCTGTTTCCTAGGAATCTTTAATGTATTGGGTGATGGACAAGATGAATACGTCCAAACATCTGAATGCAGAGTTCCAAAGAATAGCAAGAAGAGATAAGAAAGCCTTCTTCAGCGATCAATGCAAAGAAATAGAGGAAAACAACAGAATGGGAAAGACTAGGGATCTCTTCAAGAAAATCAGAGATACCAAAGGAACATTTCATGCAAAGATGAGCTCGATAAAGGACAGAAATGGTATGGACCTAACAGAAGCAGAAGATATTAAGAAGAGATGGCAAGAATACACAGAAGAACTGTACAAAAAAGATCTTCATGACCCAGATAATCACAATGGTGTGATCATTGACCTAGAGCCAGACATCCTGGAATGTGAAGTCAAGTGGGCCTTAGAAAGCATCACTACGAACAAAGCTAGTGGAGGTGATGGAATTCCAGTTGAACTATTCCAAATCCTGAAAGATGATGCTGTGAAAGTGCTGCACTCAATATGCCAGCAAATTTGGAAAACTCAACAGTGGCCACAGGATTGGAAAAGGTCAGTTTTCATTCCAATCCCAAAGAAAGGCAATGACAAAGAATGCTCAAACTACCGCACAATTGCACTCATCTCACACACTAGGAAAGTAATGCTCAAAATTCTCCAAGCCAGGCTTCAGCAATATGTGAACCGTGAACTTCCTGATGTTCAAGCTGGTTTTAGAAAAGGCAGAGGAACCAGAGATCAAATTGCCAACATCCGCTGGATCATGGAAAAAGCAAGAGAGTTCCAGAAAAACATCTATTTCTGCTTTATTGACTATGCCAAAGCCTTTGACTGTGTGGGTCACAATAAACTGTGGAAAATTCTGAAAGAGATGGGAATACCAGAACACCTGATCTGCCTCTTGAGAAATTTGTATGCAGGTCAGGAAGCAACAGTTAGAACTGGACATGGAACAACAGACTGGTTCCAAATAGGAAAAGGAGTCCGTCAAGGCTGTATATTGTCACCCAGCTTATTTAACTTATATGCACAGTACATCATGAGAAATGCTGGACTGGAAGAAACACAAGCTGGAATCAAGATTGCCGGGAGAAATATCAATAACCTCAGATATGCAGATGATGCCACCCTTATGGCAGAAAGTGAAGAGGAACTCAAAAGCCTCTTGATGAAAGTGAAAGTGGAGAGTGAAAAAGTTGGCTTAAAGCTCAACATTCAGAAAACGAAGATCATGGCATCCGGTCCCACCACTTCATGGGAAATAGATGGGGAAACAGTGGAAACAGTGTCAGACTTTATTTTTCTGGGCTCCAAAATCACTGCAGATGGTGACTGCAGCCATGAAATTAAAAGACACTTGCTCCTTGGAAGGAAGGTTATGACCAACCTAGATAGCATATTCAAAAGCAGAGACATTACTTTGCCAACAAAGGTTCATCTAGTCAAGGCTATGGTTTTTCCTGTGGTCATGTATGGATGTGAGTTGGACTGTGAAGAAGGCTGAGTGCTGAAGAATTGATGCTTTTGAACTGTGGTGTTGGAAAAGACTCTTGAGAGTCCCTTGGACTGCAAGGAGATCCAACCAGTCCATTCTGAAGGAGATCAGCCCTGGGATTTCTTTGGAAGGACTGATGCTAAAGCTGAAACTCCAGTACTTTGGCCACCTCATGTGAAGAGTTGACTCATTGGAAAAGACTCTGATGCTGGGAGGGATTGGGGGCAGGAGGAGAAGGGGACGACAGAGGATGAGATGGCTGGATGGCGTCACTGACTTGATGGACGTGAGTCTGGGTGAACTCCGGGAGGTGGTGAGGGACAGGGAGGCCTGGCGTGCTGCAATTCGCGGGGTTGCAAAGAGTCGGACACGACTGAGCAACTGATCTGATCTGATCTGATGGGTGATAAAAGGAAACGGGGTATCAAATTCATATGAAAACCCAAAGGACTCAAAATAGCCAAACCAATCTTGCAAAAGAACAAAGAGGATTTACATTTACCAGTTTCAAAACTTCATACATGACTACAGTAATCAAGATGGTACGGCACAGGCATAAAGATAGACATATAGATTTTTGGAATAGAGCTGAGAGTCCAGATATAAACCTCTACAGTTATGGTCAATTGATTTTGGCAAAGGTGCCAAGATAATTCAATGGAGGAAAGAACAATTTCTTCAACAAATGGTGTTTGACCAGTTGGATATCCAGGTGTAAAAGTACCCTTAACTCACAGTGTAGCACAAAAATTAAATCAAAACCCATCATGGATATAAATGTAAGAACTACAACTATAAAGCTCTTAGAAGAAATCACAGGAGTAAATCTTTCTGACCTTGGGTTAGACAATGACTTCTTAGATATGACATCAAAAGCACAAATGGTAAAATAAAAAAATTGGTTAGTTGGACTTCATCAAAATCAAAAACTCTTTCTTTTCAAAAGACACCCAAAAAAGTGATAAGACAAACCATAGATTGGGAGAACATTTGTAAATATATTTACAAATCATGTATCTGACAAGGACTTGTATCCCTATGTGGTAGACAGAATTAGATCAGCCAAAGATGCCCACATCTCAAACCCTAGAATCGTGTATATGTTACCTCACATGGCAAAGGAAGCTTTGCAGATGTGATTAAGGTTAAGGATCTTGGAGAGGTTATTCTGGATTACCCAGGTGGCCTCACTCTAAATCACATGATTCTTCAACATCAGAGACTATTTCTAGGTTGCAGTCAGAAAAATATACAGTAATAGAAAAATGACAACAGAAATGACACATTGCTAGCTTTGAAGATCGAGGAAAGGGCCACAGCCCAAGAAATGCAAACCTAAGACTCTGATGCTGGGAGGGATTGGGGCAGGAGGAGAAGGGGACAACAGAGGATGAGACGGCTGGATGGCATCACTGACTCGATGGACGTGAGTCTGAGAATTCCAGGAGTTGGTGATGGACAGGGAGGCCTGGCGTGCTGCGATTCATGGGGTTGCAAAGAGTCGGACACGACTGAGCGACTGAACTGAACTGAACTGAACTGAAGAAGCCAGAAAAAAACAAGAAATAGGTCATCCTCTAGAGCTTGCCAACACATTGATTTTAGTTCAATGAAACCAGTGTCAAACTTCTGACCTTCAGAACTATTAAATGATAAATTTACGTTGTTTTAAGCCACTGAATATGTGGTAATTTTTACAGCAGCAATATAAAACTAACACATCAGAATACACAAAATTACAGAATACACAAAAAATTACTCCAACTCAATACTAAGACTAAGAATCCAATATAAACATTGGCAAAAGATATAAATAGACATTTCACTAAAGATACATGAATGATCAGTAAGTACAAGGAAGAATGCTCAACATCATTAGCAATTAGGGAAATGCAAATCAATATAGTTATCCCTCTATATCCATGGGGGGTTGGTTCCAGAACGCCTGTGGATACCAAAATCCAAGGATGCTCAAGTCCTTATATAAAATGTCATGGTACTATCATCCCTCTGTACCCACAGATACAGGACCAGCAGATGCAGAGGGCCAGCTGTACCATAATGAGATACTGCTGTACACCCACTGCTGCTGCTGCTGCTGCTGCTAAGTCGCTTCAGTCGTGTCCAACTCCATGCAACCCCATAGACGGCAGCCCACCAGGCTCCCCCATCCCTGGGATTCTCCAGGCAAGAACACTGGAGTGAGTTGCTATTTCCTTCTCCGGTACAACCACTAGGATGGCTATAATTAGAAAGACATACAGTAACAAGTCTTGGTGAGGATATAGAGAAACTGGAAGGTCATACATTGCTGGTGGGAATGCAAAAGAGGGTGAAATGGCTTGGCATTTTCTTCAAATGTTTATTATAGATTATATGATAAATATAAATATGGAGCATACAAATATGTGGACCAGTAATCCCACTCCTCAGTATCAACCCGTGAGAAACAAAGCCATATGCATGTGAATATTGCATGTGAACATCTATGACAGCATATTGTTATTTTTATTGACGTATAGTTGATTTACAATGTTGAGTTAGTTTCAGGTATACAGCAAGGTGATGCAGATATATAGATATAGATATATATAGTCTTTTCCAAATTCTTTTCCATTCTAGGTTATTACAAGTTATTGAATATAGCTCCCTGTGCTGTACAGTAAGTCCTTGTTTTTTTTAATCTATTTTATATATGGTAATATATGTCTCTACTCAAGTTCTTTATTTATCCTCCCCTTCTTCCCCTTTGGTAACACTAAGTTTGCTTTCTATGTCTGTGAATCTGTTTCTGTTTCATAAATAAGTTCATTTGTATAACTTTTTTAGATTCCACATATAAGAGATATCATATGATATTTCTCTTTCTCCGTCTGATTCACTTAGTATGCAAATCTCTAAATTCATCCATGTTGCTGCAAATTTCATTCTTTTTTATGGATGAGTAATATCCCACTGCTGCTGCTGCTGCTGCTGCTGCTAAGTCTCTTCAGTCATGTCCGACTCTGTGCGACCCCATAGACTGCAGCCCACCAGGCTCCCCCGTCCCTGGGATTCTCCAGGCAAGAACACTGGAGTGGGTTGCCATTTCCTTCTCCAATGCATGAAAGTGAAAAGTGAAAGGGAAGTCGCTCAGTCGTGTCTGACTCTGCGAAACCCCATGGACTGCAGCCGACCAGGCTCCTCCATCCATGGGATTTTCCAGGCAAAAGTACTGGAGTGGGGTGCCATTGCCTTCTCCAAATATCCCACTAGGAGAAGGAAATGGCAACCCACTCCAATATTCTTGCCTGGGAAATCCCGGGGATGGGGGAGATTGGTGGGCTGCGGTCAATGGGGTCGCACAGAGTCAGACACAACTGAAGTGACTTAGCAGCAGCAGCAGTAGCAATATCCGACTATGTTTCTATACCACGTTTTCTTTATCCATTCATTTGTTGAACAGTTAGGTTGCTTCTGTGTTTTTGACTATCGTAAACAGTGCTGTTATGAACACTGGCGCACATATATCTCTTCAAATTAGAGTTTTCATCTTTTTTCCAGATACGTGCCCAGGAATGAGATTGCTGAATCATATGGTAACTCTATTTTTAGTTTTTAGGGACCCTCCATACTGTTCTTCATAGTAGCGTCACCGATTTACATTCCCACCAACAGTGTAGGAGGGTTCCCTTTTCTCTACACCCTTCCATTTTGGGGTAATTAAACTGTTGTAAAATTAGATTGTGAAGACAGTAGCACAATTCTGTAAATAGACTAAAAATCATTGAATTGTACACTCAAAACGAGTGAAGTTTATGGCATGTAAATTATGTGTCAATAAAGCTAAAGGAGAAGAAGGAAGTGACTCTGCACTGTGGAGCTGCCAAATCCCGCCTGTGAGCGCTTCCTGGAGGCGGCGGATGGCGGTGCATTGAGAATTCACATCCATGGAGAATTGCCTGGGTTCCTCATTGTATTGATTAAATATAGAGTTTGATTTTATCTCAGGAGCCTACAGCATTGGGCAGGTTGGCCAGAACTTTCCAATGAGAGAAAGGTATCTTTTGGGGGAGCACTCTCTGAGAGAGGAAAGATTGGGGAGTGAATTTGGCCAGAGGGAAGGTTGGCTACCGTACCCACAATTTCCAACCAGAAAATAAGCCATAGGCAAACATATTTAGAAAACATGAGACAAATTTTACAAAACCAGGCTGACCCAGAGGGTCCCCAGCCTCTGGGTAGAGCCATATTAACCTCGGTCTGCAGCCTGTCCCCCAAGGGCACAGGGAAGAGAGGCCAGGAGTGGGCTCCAGGGAAAGGATGTTGAGTTGCAGCCCACGTAATGAATGGCACCAACCGAACAGGCAGGAGACTCAGCCTGCTCTAAAAGCAGGACCCGGACTGCTGCGTTCTGAGTACATGAAGCCCATCCTCATCCATCTATCTTCACACCTGAGAGAGAGAAGGTGCAATAACAAGCATCTTGATATATATGCATCTACAATCTGGTTATGAGGTTATCAAGCAAGAAAGACGCCCCCAGGGAATGCATATGCTTTTTTTCATGGAGGAATCGGAGAGTAAATAGCTGAAATTTATCTTGAGGGAGATAATAGAAGCACTTTTTTAAATTGTGGAAAAAACAATATTTTTCCCCAGAGCATTCAAGCCCTTCCAGGTTTTGATCATGTTTCTCATTAATGGGCCTCCACGCCAGATTCATCTTAGGTTCATGGGAAAAGAAAGGAAGTGGATCTGCTTTGGCCAGTGGTTTTAATCCAAGCCAAGTATGGGGAGGGGAGAGAAGAGAAGCCCAGCCACCCCAAACCAGGCCTCTGTTTTGCCCAGCCTCAGGGAGTCTAAGAAGGTGGCCCAAGAGCATACACTGCCAGTGACCTCAGGGGCACTGTACATTCTGGAAGAAGGCATGGCTTCTAAGTCTGTCTGTCTGCTGGGATCTCTATATGCCATCACTGCCTTGGTGAGGGACATTGGTCTCTTTGCCTGCATAAATGTAAATACCAAATGTATTTACTCTACTGACCTATTTGTGTAAGAACTATCTTTGCTGGCTGAAACAGTCAATGAGATCATGAATATGGAAGCTTTTATGAACCAAAAAGAACTGGTGGTGGGGGAGCCGGGGGTGGTTGTTACAAAGGAGGTGGTAGGGATAAGCATTTTACTGAATACAGTCAGGCATCAAGCTCTTTCCTTTTATTTTATAAATATTTATTTTTTAAAAAGCTTGCAAGGTAGACATTTCCACTTACACAGGGAGAAACGGAGGCTTAAAAATTACACATGGCATGTCTGACCCAGTCTATAATTGGCAGTGCGAGATTTGAACCCCAGGTCTGTAGGACTCCAAATCCACAGCTGGTCCTGAAGATTGGCCATGGATGTTATTAGACTAAAAGTACCTTTGGGACCATGACTGGCACTGGACTCCTTCCTGTTTGGAGTTTCAAGCAAACCACTGTGCTGCCGGGGATGCAAAAATATCCTCCGAGTCACTAGCACAGCAGTCCTGGTATCTCTGACTTGTCGTTTAGAAATCCTCTTTGATCTCTTCTTCCTCTGCTTAGCGAGCAAGTCCCTAACTCAAAGCACTCAGATGGTCCCCTCCCCAGAAGAGGTAGGAAGAGGGTGAGAGGTTGGGGTGGTTCCTGTCCCTGGCTTAGCCATCATCTTTTTTCAGAGGTGGCAGATGCTTGTCCAGGCTCAGCACTCAACCTCTCTGAGTCTTGATCTCCAAACTGAAAGGTTGGACCAGGTTGATGCTTTTCAAACTTAGGTCACCACAACTCTCAGTAAGAAATATATGTTCTCTGACAACTCAGTTCAAGTGCAGGCATTTTTCTTTCCACAAAACAAAGCTAATCCATGCTACACATGCATATGTATATGCACTCTACTATTTTTCTATTTTACTCTGTTTTTTTAATCCTGGTCACAGTCCATTAATTGGTTTGATTTCACTTCCCGAAGGGATCGAGACCCACAGTTTGGAAGATCCCATTCTAGACACTCTCTAATGACCATTCCAGCTGCGACACTTGATGAATCTTTACCCAGCCTTCCCCTCCTTCAGAGGGGGTCCTTCTGAGCTGATGAGCTACTGTGGAGCCAGCCAGGGCTCTCTCCCTCCCCGTCCTTGGGAATGTTTCTCCTGCAACCTGTTTCTTGTGTACATGTTACCTTCATGAATTCCTCAAAGTAAAAAGACTCACTCAAGGCCACAGCACTAGTAGCTGGAGCAAGGACTTTAACCTGCACAGCCTGATTGCATGCCCCAGCCTTTCACACCAAGACCTGCCTCCTGACAAGCACCCTGTGGTCTGGCAGCACCCAGGCCTTCCAGGAAGAAGTCCTCTACCCTCTGACTTGCATGCCTTCAGACTCCCTTGTGACTCCCATCAGACTCCCTTTGGAAACCATGTGATTCAGATTGAGACTTGAACCTATGGTCTTTTAACTGAGATCACACACCTGATTCAGGGCTTAATGAAGTTTGGGTTCTTGATGTCTTATCACAGAAAGAATTCAGTGAGAGACAAAGTGATAGGTAAGAAGTGGATTTATTTAGAGAGATGCACACTCCACAGAGTGTGAGTCATTTCAGAAGATGAGTGGCCCCAGGGTACAGGGTTGTCAGCTTTTATTGTTGTTCAGTTGCTAAATTGTGTCTGACTTTTTGCAACTCCATGGACTGTAGCCTGCCAGGCTCCATGGGGTTCTCTCAGTAAGAATACTAGAGTTGGTTGCCATTTCCTTCTCCAGGGGACCTTCCCGGACCAGGCATCAAACCTGTGTCTCCTGCACTGGCAGGTGGATTCTTTACCAATGAGCCACCAAGGAAACTCTTTTTATAGAGATGGGTAATTTCATAGGCTAATGAGTGGGAGGAGTATTCCAGATATGTTGGGGAAGGAGTGGGGATTTCCAGGAATTGGACCACCGCCCACAGTTTGTCCCTTATGGTTGGCCTTGGAACTGTCATAGTGCCTGTGGGTGTGTTATGAAGAGCATATACTGAGGTTCAAGGTCTAGCAGAAGTTCACTCATCTGCCATCTTGGATCTCTTTGGTTCTAATTAGTTTATGTTCTTGGTCTATGTAATCCTTTTAAAGGTAGCGCCCTGCCCCCTTCCCTCCTGTTTCACTTCTGAATACAGCTCTTGTCCTTCTACATCCAGCATCCTCAGCTTTTTGTTGCCTCTCAGCACACACTCTCCAGCCTGTCTCTGATATCTGTCAGTGTCGGGGTATACCTGGGTTGTGTGTGTGTGTTTAGGGATGAGGGACAGGTAAGTCAGTCCATTTTGATCCATCTTGTCCATGGGCATATTTCTGAATTAGTCCCATGGGAGAAGACATTCTGCATTATGCAGGTTTTAATTGGTCAAATAGAATATGTGTCATTAAAGTTGTATCTTCTAGTTCCCAAGTGGACCTTTGACTCCTCTCATCAAAGATCACCCCCATGCCATTTGTAATGTGGCCAGATTTTATTTTCTTGGAGTCCAAAATCAATGTGGACATTGACTACAGCCACAAAATTAAAGGATGCTTGCTCCTTGGAAGGAAAGCTATGACAAATCCAGACAGCATATTAAAAAGCAGGGACATCACTTTGCCAACAAAGGTCCATATAGTCAAAGCTATGGTTTTTCTAGTAGTCATGCACAGATGTGAGACTTGAACTATATAGAAGGCTGAGCACTGAAAAATTGATGCTTTCAAATCATGGTGCTTGAGAAGACTCTTGAGAGCCCCTTGGTCTACAAAGAGATCAAACCAGCCAATCCTAAAGGAAATCAACCCTGAATATTCACTGGAAGAACTGATGTTAAAGCTGAAGCTCCAATACTTTGGCCACCTGACGTGAAGAGTCAAATCACTGGAAAAGACCCTGATACTGGGAAAGACTGAAGGCAAAAGAGGAAGGAAGCAGCAGAGGATGAGATGATTAGATAGCATCACCAACTCAATGGACATGAGCCTGAGCAAACTCCAGGAGACAGTGAAGGACACAGAAGCCTATCATGCTGCAGTCCATAGGGTTGCAAAGAGTCAAACATGACTTAGCGACTGAACAACAAGCCAGGAGTCTCACAGAGGCAGAGCTAGGGATGCTGGGAGAGGTGGAGAGATGCCGTGTATGGCATCCTGGCTGTGAATACACAGGAGGCCATCATGGACATTGCCACTCAAAACTTCACATGGCAGGGATTTACCTGATGGTCCAGTGACTGAGACTTTGCACTCCTAATGCAGTGGGCCCAGGTTTGATCCCTAGTAGGGGAACTAAATCCCAGATGCTGCATGTAAGAGTTCACAGAATGCAACTAAAGATCCCACAAGCCACAGTGAAGATCGACGATCCCAAGTGTCCCAACCAAGACTTGGCACAGTCAAATAAATAAATAAATAAAACACTTTTTTAAAAAAAGAACTTACATGGCAGACATGAGTCTCTCACCCCAGAAGGACATCTGCAAGCAAAGTTCTGGCTTGAGAATTTTAATGGCTATTAATTACTGTGTATGAGAGCTTAGGTATCAAGGACAGATGGAGAATGATAGCTAGATAACAGTTGAAGGCTGTTAAATAATAGTAGCGGTTAGATGGTAGGTAACTATAGATAGTAGAGAATAAAAAGTAGCTGATAGATTAGAGCACATAGCAGATAATAGATAGTAGCCAATAGTAGATCACAGATAACAAATGGAAGATACTGGATAATGGTTTAAGATAATAGAAGCTGATAGTGGATAATAGTGGATGGTTGATAAGAGTAGCTAATAATGGATAATAGGAGCTGGGTGATAATGGTAGCTAATGGTGGCTAATAGTCCGTAAGTGATAATAGTTGCTAATAGAGGGCAGTGCTAATAGCGGATAATAGTGGCCGGCTGTAGATCACAGCTGATAGCTCACAGGTAGTGGCCTGCTCACTAAATACCGAGCAGCGTGGAGTTCCATTTATCATCCTAAAAGGCTTTAGGACTCTCTTGGACATTCTTGGGTAAGCCTGTTCTGATGTCTCTGTAACTAAGATAGGGGTGGGGTGGTCAGAGATACTCAGCCCAGTTAGTCACAAAAACTGGTTTCCAGTTTAAGTTCCTTCATTAGCCAGCTGCAGGATCTTGGACCCACCATGTAACCCCTATGATTTCTCATGTCTAAAGGAGGAGGTGGTTCCTATTCCTCGTCCAGCCACTGCAGAGGGCAAAATGAGGGTAAATGGCAGCTGCAAGGACACATCATCATTTCATAGTAAGATGCAGAATCAAACGGTTGGCGGAGCTGGCAAAGGCCCAGCTACAAGAGGCCAACCTCTAGGCCCTGGTTTGTGGGCAGGAGGATGACAATGTTTTCCATGCTCACAGTGAGCAGGTTCACAGCCAGGGCAGGGATGGCACATGATTGACAGGCTAACCCAACCGCAGGAGGGCCAGGGATGCCCTTCCCTGGCCTTTCACCAGTGTTCACATTCTGGACGTTCTCCTAACACTGCCCAGTGGATTCTGTCACTTGCTGACGGCGTCCTCCATTCTACTTCAAACAAAATCCAGACACTTCATCGTGACCTACAAGGTCCTTTCTTTTTTTTTTTTTTTTTGGACTGTGCTGGGTCTTCATTGCAGTGCTCAAGCTTCTCTTGTTGCAGAGCACAGGCTCTAGAGTGCACAGGCTCAGTAATCGCAGCCCATGGCTTAGCTACTCTGTGGCATGTGGGATCATAGTTCAGGCATCAAACCACATCCCTTGCATTGGAAGGCAGATTCTTAACCACTGGACCAGCAGGGGAGTCCCAGGACCTATCAGGTTCTTTTTAATCTGGTCCTTTCCTAGCCTTCTGACCTCAGTCTAGCCTTCTCCCCCGTCACTCACACTAGCTCAAGGGCTTCTGCTTGTTCCTCAAACAAGTCAGACACATTCCCATGGGGCCTTTACACTTAGTCTCACATCCACATCCCTGAGCTCTGAGCATGCAGGTTCCTTCTCAACTGCTGCCCCTCAAAGAAGACGTCCCACTTGGAATCACACTCCATCACATCACCCCATTCTATTTCCTGTGTAGCACTTAATCTCCCTCTAAAATCAAATCCCCATCATCTTCTTTGTTGCTGTTGTTCCGTTGCTAAGTCATGTCTGACTCTCTGCGACCCCCTGGACTGTAGCCCGCCAGGCTCCTCTGTCCATGAGATTCCCCAGGCAAGAATACTGGAGTGGAATCCTGCCGTTTCCTTCTCCAGGGTATTTTCCCAACCCAGGGATTGAACCCAGGTCTCTTGCATTGCTCCTGCTTTGCAGATGGATTCTTTACTGATGAGTCACCAGGGAAGCCCATCATCTTCTTTATTTACTCGTTAAGTCACTCAGTGTCTCTCTACCCCATTCAAATGCAACTTTTAAAGTCAAAGCCCTAGGTATCTCTTCATTGAAATCTCCCAGCACCTAGAACAGTTCCTGGCACAAAGCAGTGTATTAATGAGTATTTATTGAACGAATCAGTGAATGAAGAAAAGGCCATTGCAACCACAATGAGATGGCAGCTTTGGAGCCAGAGGGGCTGGGGTTCTGAGAGTGCTTCACTTTAAACTGGTGTTGAGACGTTGAACAAGTTACTTAACCCCTCTATTATCTTTAGTTTACTCAACTAAGAACATCAAGATGATATTGACAATGTTGGACTTGATGTGAGCCCTGTGCTCCCTAAAATTGAGAAATCCTGCCACACTTCTGTGTTTCTAGACATGACTAATCACTAAGGACCACCCTGCTCTCCTAATTCTGGGATAAGAGACACTTCTATCCGTCCTTCTGACTCCTGTGAAATTTGCGTCTGTCTCCCTTGTTTAGCTGCCCCCATAAACCCCTAGGCCCCATATCATTGCTTTGAAACTCTCCTCACTCACCCGCATTTTCCCCATTGCAAATAGTCTTAATGCACTTAATTGTCCAGTGCATTGTCTTCCACAAAATGTCTTCCCCTTGCAGAGTTAATATGAGGATTAAATGGAATAACGTGTGAAAGTTGTATTGCACAGCACCTTCAGCATAATTTTCCCTCAGTGGGATTCAAATGATCTCCAGCCTTCTCTAGATTGAGGCAGAGTATTGGTCCACTCACAGGTCAGAGAAGAATTAACCACAAAGCATATTCAGTAACTCAGGACTCTAATCCTTATTATCTCTGCTCCCATGAAAAGGATGAGAGCAAAATGCCTACCCTGTTTTATATATATAGTGTTTATATGTCTATACATATACACATATCAATATATATCCATATATATAATTTCCAAATACATATTTTCATATGTATGTACAATGATATGCATTAATACACAAATATAATGCATGGTACATATTAAATATTAGCCATTTGGTGTCAACTATGTGCTGTGTGACAAGCACTATGTACTAATCATTACTATTCCCATTTTGAAGGTCTGAAAGAAGGTAAGGAATTTGTCCAAGATCTTACAACTAATTAATGACAAAACTGGGAACTGAACCTAGGTCTAGCTAACCCCCAAACTCATGCATTTTTCCGCTACATCATCATCTATTACTCATTTAACACATATCTTGAGTGCCTGCTCTGGATTTGTCATAAGTAGAATAGAAAAGGGTCGTTCATCCAGGTGTTTCCCTAAGAAAGCTCCTGATCTGCTTCCAAAGCAAGACAGACTCTGGGGACCATGAGACCACACAAGACAGAGTTAGCAAGGCTTGAGGGAGAGGCCCAGAGAAGAGTAAGAGCAGCGAGCACCAAGGAGGCGGGAGGGGCACCGCTTCGTGCGTGTGCTCAGTAAACAGACTGGAGGAATGAATGATTTAATTAAGGTTAAAGGGCGTGATGGGATTTAATTTGATCTGTAAGTATTACTCACCCCAGCATCTCTGGTCCTTTCATTGCCATAAAGATGGGCATGAGGAGAATCATCCTGACCTCCGTGGACTTCTGTGTGTTTTCCACCTGCCAACACTCCCAGGAGAACTGGCTTTGCCTCCCCGGGGAGAAGATTCTCAGTTAGGGATCCCAGGCCTCTAGTGGGCAGCACTGTGCCTCCTAGTTCCCCCACGTGACCATCTCCTAAGAGCCTCCCCCATCCCGCTGAATATTTTTAAGTTATGGAAATGAAGGAACAGGCATATTCTTCAATTCCCTGCATGGCATGGTAGCCATTAACCAATTAATGGCTGGGCAGGTGCCAGCCAGTAGGGTAATTATTAGATGGTAATTACCATATCATTACAAGGTAAATATAGGGTCGGACTGTCATCCACCCCAAAGAGGGCAACTGGGAATTCATTTTATTCCTATTAAGCATAATTATTCCCCAGTCTCTGGGAACCTGTGATTTCCAATATAATTATATAGTGTTTGCCAATTCTATCCATGGGAAGGGGGTTCAAAAGCAGACAATGAGGGGCGGCCTGGGGAGGCATGGAGCAGGAGCTGGAAGCTCACAGCAGTGTCAGGGTTTGGAAGCTAAATCATTTGGGCATATCTGAAGACAAAGGGGCACAGCAAAGAAAGAGAAAAAGAGATTTCATTGAGGTTTAATAGAATGCCCTTCTCTGAACTTCTAGAAAACACATTATAAAGGTCTTCATCACCCCCAGTCTCCCATCGAAGAGACCATTCACTCATCCCTTCCATCCAAAGCTGATGAGGGAATATGACCAAATGTCAGAGAGGATGCACAGCCCTGGAGATAGAGAGGAACACAGAGCAGGAAACTGGTTTGGTTTTTTTTTTTTTTTTGGCTGTTTCAGGTCTTGGGCCACTTGGGATCTTCATTGCCACTCGCAGGCTCAGTAGTCGTGGCAAGTGTGGCTTGCCACATGGCATGTGGGAACTTAATTCCCTGACCAGGGGTCGAACCTGCATCCTCTCCATTGGAAGGCAAATTCTTAACCACTGGACCACCAGGGAAGTCCCCAGAAACCCACTTTGTTTTGTTCTGTTTGGGGTATTCTTTTTTTTTTTTTTTTACATTTTTTAAAATTTATTTTTAATTGGAGGATAATGGCTTTATAATGTTGTGTTGGTTTCTGCTGTACAACATGAATCGGTCACAAGTACACACATATCCTCTCCCTCCTGAACCTTCCTCCCACATCCCCTTCTCACCCCTCTACACTGTCACAGAGCACTAGGTTGAGCTCCCTGTTTTACCCAGCAACTTGCCACTTGCTGTTTTACCTATGGCAATGTAGATGTTTCAATGTTTTGCTCTCAATTTGCGCCACCCTCTCCTTCCCCCGGGGAGAAGGCAATGGTACCCCACTCCAGTACTCTTGGCTGGAAAATCCCATGGACGGAGGAGTCTGGTGCACTGCAGTCCATGGGGTCTCTAAGAGTCGGACATGACTGAGCGACTTCACTTTCACTTTTCACTTTCATGCATTGGAGAAGGAAATGGCAACCACTCCAGTGTTCTTGCCTGGAGAATCCCAGGGACGGGGGAGCCTGGTGGGCTGCCATCTATGGGGTTGCACAGAGTCGGACACGACTGAAGCGACTTAGCAGCAGCAGCAGCAGCTCCTTCCCCCACAGCATCCATAAGTCTGTTCTCTATGTCTGCATCTCTATTCCTGCCCTGCAAATAGGTTCATCAGCACAATTTGTCTAGATTCCATATATATGTGTTAATATACTATATTTGCTTTTCTCTTTCTGACCTACTTCATTCTGTATAACAGACTCTAGGTTCACCCACCTCAATTCAACTGACTCAAATTCATTCCAGGAAGCCTGTTTTTAAGGAACCAAGTCGAGGCAGAGCTCATGCTATCTTCATTTCTCAATTTATAGGTAGGGAAACTGAGGTTTCCTGGTTGGCTCCACATGCTCAGCTCTCTCCAAGAAATAGAATTAAAAATCCAAAGAGCAGAAGGTTGTCTACAATGCCCAAAAATGCAAACTGAGAACTTTTAATGCTTGACAGGAGCTGCGCAGGTGTGACAATTGAGACATAAAGTTGATAAAGCATCCTAGGTGCTGCAGAGTGAGGTGCTGGAGGCCAGGGTTCCCAGGCATGGAAGATGTGAAGCTCTGACCCAGAGCAATGTGGGAGCGATCCGGAGACACCGCTTTTCATGCTAATGTGGAATAAGGCCATATATCACCTTTAAAGAGAACCTGACTGTAATAAACATTTACACCAAAACTATTTCCTATAAATCAAGCAACAAATCCCTGGTCTATCTGAGACATGCTTTGTGTCTGGGAGTCTTGCTTTTAAATCAAGCGTTATAATTTGCTTCAGAAATGTTTTGCCAAAAGGTTAAAATATACATAGTCATAGCTCATCAATCTCATGGGTGGGTAAGAAAACCCTTTAGGTTTTATTATTCAAGACTTCTTTTGATTTCCTAACTGGTTACCCTGTAGATTTCTACTGGTTATACTGCAGACTCTAGGGCACTGGATTGGGCAGGATGGGTTGCTGGTTGAGTAGAAGAGAAGGCAGGAGAATTAACTAGATCAAAGGCTTTTGAGTACCTACCAGTGATATAACAACAACAGCACAAAGAATTATAACAGCAACAAAAATATTGTAAATTGCTCAATTGGGATTGGCCAAAAAGTTCATTTGAGTTTTTCCAAAAGATGTTACAGAAAAAAAAGTCTGAATGAACTTTTCTGGCCAACCCAATACAATGATCTGCTGCTGCTGCTAAGTCACTTCAGTCATGTCCGACTCTGTGCGACCCCAGAGATGACAGCCCACCAGGCTCCCCCGTCCCTGGGATTCTCCAGGCAAGAACACTAGAGTGGGTTGCCATTTCCTTCTCCAATGCATGAAAGTGAAAAGTGAAAGTGAAGTCGCTCAGTCGTGTCTGACCCTCAGCGACCCCATGGACTGCAGCCTACCAGGCTCCTTCGTCCATGGGATTTTCTAGGCAAGAGTACTGGAGTGGGGTGCCATTGCCTTCTCCAATACAATGATCATTACAGGCATAAACCCATTATAAGTGAGGCACGGAGGTGGCACAAGGAATAAAGTGGAGAACAAGATGGACGGGGTCCTGCCTTCATGGAATCTATAGTTGAGCAATTTACAAGAACGTTTACATTTTGTGTTACACTGAAACTCTGCAACCCGGTAGAATTATCCCCATTGTATTGATGAAGCCACATGAACTGCTCCACTCTGCACAGCTAGAAATGGGCAGAGCAGGGATTTCAACCCAGATCTCTCTGCTTTCAGTGCTTTTCCTATGCACTTTCTACCCCATCCCACCCCCCAGCACTCTCTGTGTACAGAGAAGCACACACAGTTCTTAGAACACTAAAAACCCCTTCACCTCCATTCCCAGGTGGCCCTGCAAGTGTGACGTGTTGTCTCCTGTCTACTCCACCTGCCAATAACCACTCTTCAACTGTGTTTATTAGCTTTGTGGCACACAGTTACCGTAGCAGTAAATTTACCCTCAACAATACAGTACTCCTATGATTTTCGACTACTAATGGAATTACTATTTTTGTTTGTTTTAAAGCTATAGCCATAAAACAGGCTCCCAACAATACTCTCGCAGTTGTTTTTGTTTTTTTTTTAACGTCTTTAAAATTTACTGGAAGTGATAACTGTAATAACAGAATGCCTGTAAACACACAAGTGGTCTTCTCGGAAAAAGAGGGGCGGGGGGCTTTGGTTTCCATCATGAAAGATGAATGGTTGGGAGCACAGAAAGAAAAGATGGAGGTGCCCTTGGAGGTTTAAAGAGGTCTGTGATGTTTGATGACCCACCCCTTCTCCCTGCCAGGAGCATCCAAGAGGGGATTCATAAAGAGAAAGGAAGCTGAAGGACAATTGAATATGCCAGTTCTGGCTCCTCCTTGGGAAGGTGGGCGTGAACAATATTGGCCACACCCCCTGTAGTTTCTAGGCATCAGTCCAGAGTCTGGGGACAAACAGGAAGACAAAGGCACACAAAAGCAGAAACCAGGATGGTAGACCTAATCTGCAACCTTCTGTAAGGTTAAAGTGCTAGTTGCTCAGTAGTGTCCAACTCCTTGTGACCCCATGGAGTGTAGCCCGCCAGGCTCCTCTATCCATGGGATTCTCCAGGCAAAAATACTGGAGTGGGTAGCCATTTCCTTCTCCAGGGGTCTCAACCCAGGGATCAAACCTGGGTCTCCTGCATAGCAGGCAGATTTTTTTTTACCACCTGAGCCACCAGGGAAACCCCTCTAAACTTAAAGGCATGTGAAACATGAGTTGTTTCGGAGAGATGTGCTTCCCAAGAATCTGAATACATGGCTTTAAAATTTTGGCTGAAGTGCTCACCAATTCACGGGTTAAGTCACAGCTTTAGAAGGGCTGTGCCAGGACTTTCCTCATGACCAATGGTTAAGAATCCACCTTACAATGCAAGGGACATGGTTTTGATTCCTGGTTGGGGTTGCTCTGGGATGTCAAGTTTGATCAAGCTGGGCTTGATGTTTTACGAGTGAGCCATTGGGTCAGCTGCTCAAAAGTGAGTGATCTGGGGCTTGATCCGCTACAGGCTTCCAAAGAAAACAAGGCCCACAGTTCAAAAAGACACATGTACCGCAATGTTCACTGCAGTACTATTTACAATAGCCAGGATATGGATGCAACCTAGATGTCCAGTGACAGGTGAACAGATGAAGAAGATGTGGTATTTATATACAATGGAATATTACTCAGCCACAAAAAGGAATGGGTTTGAGTCAGTTGTAGTGAGGTGGATGAACCTAGATCCAGAGTGAAGTAAGTCAGAAAGATAAAACAAATATTGCATACTAATGCATACATATATGGAATCTGGAAAAACAGTACTGATAAACCTATTTACAGGGAAAGAATGGAGATGCAGATGTCAAGAACACACTTATGGACACAGCGGGCAAAGGAGAGGGTAGGACAAACTGAGAAAGTAACGTTGACTTATATCATTATCATGTGTAAAATAGATAAGTCATAGGAAACTGCTATGCAACAGAGGGATCCCAGCCTGGCGGTCTGTGATGACCTAGAGGGGTGGGATGGGAGCAGGGAGGGAGGCTCAAGAGGAAGGGGATATACGCACAATTATGGCTGATTTATGTTGTTGTACAACAGAAACCCATACAAGACTGTAGAGCAGTTTTCCTCCAATTAAAAAATTAATAATAAAAAAAGAAAATGAGGCAAACTGGGGCCATTGGGTGCATGTCTGAATACACTGGGGTACACATTTGCATCCACTAACGAACTGATTCATGCAAGTAATAGCCAACTCTCTGCAGATCCACGTGGAAAATAACCCATGGCCAATTCCTAACCCCTCCTCCCCTCCACCACTATTCAGCACATTTCTCAGGCTCTCTCCAGATGGTCCAAGTCCCTGCCAGGATTGCCCACCCACCTTCTGTTTCTTTAAACTCCACCCATTCCTTTAAAGCCTACTCCAAGCCTCCCCACCTTCCATGAAACCGTCTCTAAAGGCCCCAGCGTGGGAAGAAGACCCTTCTAAATTCAGGCTGCCTGTCTCCATACAAAGTTTTCTTCATGCCCTCCCTCCCCCATCTTTGAGACAGGTTCACATTTCATGAAACGTAAGTTCCTTGAGGTCAAGGAAGACCCCGTCACGTACTGCTTTAATGGTCCCTATGCTGAAGCTGCAACTCCAGTACTTTGGCCACTTCATGCGAAGAGTTGACTCACTGGAAAAGACTCTGATGCTGGGAGGGACTGGGGGCAAGACGCGAAGGGGACGACAGAGGATGAGATGGCTAGATGGCATCACTGACTTGATGGACGTGAGTCTGAGTGAACTCCGGGAGTTGGTGATGGACAGGGAGGCCTGGCGTGCTGCGATTCATGGGGTCGCAAAGAGTCAGACATGACTGAAAGACTGAACTGAATTGAACTGATGCTCAACAAAAAACTTCCTTTTGAATCTATATCAAAAAGAACAGTGACTTCCCTGGTGGTGAGTGATTAATAATCTGCCCACCAATGCAGGGGACATGGTTTGATCCTTGGTCCAGGAAGACCCCACGTGCCTTGGAACAGCTACGCCCCCATGCGCCACACCTACTGAGCCCACGCTCTAGAACCCTTGCTCTGCAACAAGAGAAGCCACTGCAATGAGAAGCCTGCACACCGCAACTGGAAAGTGGTCCCCACTCAGCACAACTGGAAAAGGCCAGCACGCAGCCACAGAGGCCCAGTGCAGCCAAAAATAAATGAGTAAATAAAAGAACAATGATCTCTAACATGTTCTTATAGAGAAGCAGTTGATAACAGTTCAAATTCTGGCTCTCCCTTGCTAGGTGAGCTCAGGAAATAGGTTTAGCTTCTCTGAGCCTCCATTTCCCTGTGGGGACAATGAAGAAATTAAGCCCTACCTCACAGTGTTTTGAATCCAATGAAATATGAGTGTTCAGCTTTGAAAACAAAAATGGACGTGTTACAGGTACTCGAACAGGGTTTGCCTGGTGCCAACCCCCGCTCCAATTTTTGTTCAGTGCATTTAACAAAACTCTTTCCATTACAGGGGCTTCCCAGGTGACACTAGTGGTAAAGAACCACCCTGACAAAGTGGGAGACGTAAGAGATGCTAGTTTGATCCGTGAGTCAGGAGATCTCCTGGGAGAAGGCATGGCAACGCACTCCAGTCTTCTTGCCTGGAAAACCCCATGGACAGAGGAGCCTGGTGGGCTACAGTCCATGGGGTTGCACAGATTCAGACATGACTGAAATGACTTAGCATGAACGCACACACACTTCCTATATATCCCTTCCAGAAGCCTTGCAACTACCCCATGAAGTAGATTCTATTATATTACTATTGTTCAGTCGCTCAGGTGCATTGATTCTTTGTGCCCCCATGGACTGCAGCAGGCCAGGCTTCCCTGTCCTTCACTGTCTCCTGGAGTTTGTCCATTGAGTCAATGATGCCATATTATATTAGTGTGTTTGTTTTACAGATGAAGAAACTGAGGTCTGGGAAGTTCATGTAACTCTAACCCAAGGCAGCACCACTAATGAATACTGGAAATAGCCTTCTAATGGGGTCCATCTGACTTTAAAGTCCAGGCAGCCTGGCTGGGGTATGGCATCTAGACGCAATGGCAGTTAGGTTCAAGCACCTAGAGGTAATGCCAGTTAGGACAGGGCTCAGGTAAGTGTGCAGTGAAAATGAAGATGGAGAGTCAGGTGGGGTTCCAGGGGCTGTGGTGAGGCTCCCTGACCCACCACCCTATGACAGGAAGGGTACAAGGCCAGAAGGACCCAGGCATGGCAGCCCTCTGCGTGATCGGCTTTGCCTCCATCGAGATGCTGAGGAATTCAGATTGTGGGCAGTCACCATGGCGATGGCGCTGGAGAAGGCATCAAGCAGAGAGCTTCTCCTGACCCAGCCTTTCTTTTAGGGGAAGAGCAACAAGATTCCCCAGGTACTTCCTGATTCCCAAGCCTCAGCCCACCCCACTCCTTGCCCAGAGTCCAAGCCCTCCATGGAACAGCATCATCACAAGACTATGGGAAGGGGGACAAAGGGAGGAAAATTCAGGAGAGCCAAGAAGGTCTCTGCTGCCCCAGTGTCTCCCCCACCATTATAAATGCCACCAGCAGATGTTCAAGGTAAGGTTTCAAGGAGGTGAGGAGGGGGCAGGAGTAGGGAAGGAAACTCGCGCTGGTGTCAAGCATTGTGCTACACCCTTAAGGTCCAAGATTTGCTTCGATTTCACAATATTTGAAGGTATTGGTATTTCCACTTCTGTTGTTCAGTCACTTGGTCAAGTCCAACTCTTTGCAACCCCATGGACTGCAGCACGTCAGGCTTCCCTGTCCTTCACTATCTCTTGAAGTTTGCTCAAACTCATGTCCATTGAGTCAAGAGATGCCATCCAACCATCTCATCCTCTGTCATCCTCCACTTAACAGATAAAGAAATGGAGATTCAGAGAGGTCAAGCATAAGTCAGGGCTTAGCTCTGCCAAACCTTGAGCCCACCAGACCTGTCTGATTCAAAATCTGTGACTTTAAAGGGTTATCATGTCCATGTTTGGGGAATGATGACTGTTGCCAAAAAAACACAGCCTCTGTTCACCAATGCAGAATATAAATACAGAGTTTTAGGGGAATAGAAAGGAGTAGCTTTATTACTTTGTCAGGCAAAAAGGGGACCACAGCAAGTTAATGCTTTCAAGACTATCTCCCTTCCTGGGAAATTGGAAGAGGTCTTATAGTTTTAGGATGGAAAATGGGGCTGAAGGTAAGGATCAGGGTTGATTCGGTCTTACATTCTTCTTCTCCTCTTGGGGGCATTGAGATGGTTAGGGCTGGCATCAGGTGATTCCAGGATAGGTTCCTCAAGGTCATCATCCCATAACATTCTTTCTAGAACAAAGAATGTTCCCAGAGGAACGGAGTGTTAGAGAGTGTTGTCTTGAAAGGGTAAGCGTCAGGTGTAGCTAGAGGGCAATCATTTTCAGAGTGCAATTAAGCCAGAAAGAGAGGGAAAACAAACATCTGTAGGTTAACCGGGTGGCAAGAACAGGGGCTGGATAAGGGCTAACATAATGGAGTGCTTCAATTAGGTTTTGCTACAGCATGGCTAGTTGAGAGGAAGGCAGAGGAAATGGAATATAATTCAGGGCAGGGCAGGTGGAAGATGGGTTGCTGAGGTGGGGGTGGGGGTGGGGGAGTCCTAAAACCAAAACTCAGCTAAAGGAGCCTGTCCTTAAATCTAAAGCCTCTCCTTCTCCTCTCCTTTGTCCCCTGAGTCTCCCTATCATATCCCTTCCCTGGGAATATGACAGGAAGAAGGAGGAGGGTGAGGGAGTTTAGAACACTGGTGTATATGCCCTGGTACCCACTTGGAGACGGCAGCTGGTGGGGGTGAGGCGGGGATGGGAGGGGGAAGACCCTCACAAGCAGAGACTGTCCCTGACCCTCCTGCAGACTTGTATTAAAAAGAATCCAGGAAATAATTACAGGATGGAGAGGATTTATTAAATTGGATAAGTCCTGGCTACAGCCTTCTTTTTAGGCTTTGAGTAGTGTATGCATTTTTTTTTCATTAAGGCTGCATAATAAAATAATTGCATAATTAGTAAGGAATTTGTTTCCTCTCAAGGAAGAGTCTTTAATCCCCCTAAAGAACACCTCCCCTCCCCCAGGCTCTGCTTTTATGATGACTGAGGAAGACCTCAGGTGAGAAGGAAGATTACCTTTCTAATGAACAACCCCTGGAGGCGAGAAACAAAGGTCACTCCCCACCACTACCCTAACTCCAAACTTGAATCACTGATGGCTCAGGCTGGCAGAACCTCTTGGGGGTCATTATGTCCATCCTCCTTCTCGACCCAGACCACTCCCGTGGCCCAGCTCGTGTTCCCCAAACGTGTAGTTCTCAGAAAATGTGTGGTTCTCAGAATCATCATCAAGTGCAGATCCCTGGGTTCCAGTCCTGTATAACCCAGGAGAGTAACAGAGTTGCAGTTTTCCATATCCAGTGTCACCTAACAATTGTTATTCACATTAAAGTTTGATAACTACCCGTCCATTTGGAACACAGAGAGCGAGGCAGGGAGTCAGGAAGAGGAGGACTCGATGCTGATGGAAAAGAGCTTGTGGAAGAGTTGTGTGCCCTCCTCATTCTCTGTATACCACAAAGAATTAGGGAAAGGCTCATCTACTGTCAAGTCTAGCTACTGTCCCTTCTCCTACTTGATCCTCACTTTTTCCATCTGTACAATGGGGGATTGTGCCAGAATTTTAAGCTCCCTTCCAACTCTGAGATTCTTTGATTCAAAGACCTGTTATCAACCCACACCTTATGATCTGCCCTCTACTCTGATCAATTATCCCTCCCAGGTACAGGCAGAAGTGACCCTACCATTCCGATGAAAGAATACAGATGTCAGGACAGTTTAATCCTGGAAAGGACTCTCTTCTTCAGATTCCAAAATTAAAACTCTGATCCCTAGATGAACACAAACATCCCTGGGAAGGGTTGAGTTGTCACGAGCTTCTTTATCCCTCACAGCAGGTTCTACTAGGAAGAAAATGGAGAGAAAAAATGTAAGACTACTCAGCTAAGAAGGAGGTAAGAAGATGGAGAAATGAAGTGACATCAGTGGTCTGGGAGTCCAGGGTCTTGGATTCCAGTCCTAACCCCTTATGCTCCACCCCTGCTCAGCCTGCCTCTGCCCCTGAACCATCCTGGGTTCCTGTCCAAGTTTCCTGGGGCAGTTCAGCTCCTCAGTCTCCATCCAGAAAGCCACCCCTCCCTTCCCCAGGCACAACCATCCCTCATTCATCACTGTCACATTCCACAGAGGGCTTTTATTTAACAACCAATTTATTTCCAATTTAACTAATCTAGGGATGGGCCATCTCTCTTGCACGCAAACCAACGATGCCTGGGTTGTAAATAGACTTACAAACGGGTGTGCTGGATAATAGAAACTCTCATCACAGCCACATCAGGAGAGAGCGGAGAGGAGGGAGGAGGGGTCACGAGATGGCACGGTGATAAAATATGCAAACCCCCCAGATAAACAGTCCTGGCCTCCCCCACTCCTGGCCTCTGCACTCAGTGCTGCATGATTATTTATTTATTTGTCTCACTGATCTGGCGACTCACCTCGAGCCCAGACAAATGCTTCATAAACAATGCATGAGATGCCAACTCGGGGTTGGGTGGGAGCACACAGGTGCTCAAGGAGGTGGCCAGGATGTGGCCCGAAACCCAGCTCTCCTGACCCACCCTCACCCCTGCTGGCAAAGCTGCTTGTACTTAGGTGAGACCGCTGCCCCAGATGAGAGGAAACTTGCTCTTGGAATGGGACAGCTCATCAGTAGTCTACAAGGCCCAGCCTGCCCAAGGAACACGTATCGATCCACTGGATGTATCCGATGGGCAGAAGGGCTTTGTTTACAAGGCCAGTGAGGCTGCATCAAGGCTCAGGGTATCTCCCGGGCTGGGTGGGCTGCGGTAGGTCGCCAACAGGCCTGAGGCTGCCTCCATGCCTCGGCTCCCCTGCCCTCCTGCTCTGCCTCTCTCCAGATTCTCAGCTTCTGTGCAGACCCCTGGTGCCCCATCCAGGACTAGCCCTAGCTGGGGGAAGAGGCATTAGGCCAGGAAACTGGATTTCAGAAAGAATGGAGTCACTTTCTAGCTTGGCAATTTGGAGTAAATCGTCTCACCTCCCACGTCAGTTCCCTTCCCTGAAATGAAGGCCTTGAACCAGACCATCTCCGAGGTCTTTCCAGCTTACCTTCTAAGAGGTGGAGACACAGACAGGGTGGCTATACTGTGAGAACAATTCATCCTCCAACTGAGAGACTGTCCAACACAACTCTGAACTACACCTCCTAAGACTCTGCTTTACTCAGCACTTTCCAGAGCTACCTTGGAGGACTGGGCAAGTTTATGCTAAACAAACAGCACTTTGTCATTAGGAACATATATATAGTGGTTATGTCGCTGCGGGAATGGAGAGTCCATCCCAGGCCAGGCCTTTTGGGAGGACGTCCCCACTGAGCAGCCTCTCCAGCCCCCAGGACAGACCCCCTTGCCCATCCCAACCCTGAGTTCTTCTCTCTGCAGCTGCCATAATTCCATGCCTATATCATGCTCCCAGCGTCTGGGGAAAACCAGACTGGCAGCCCTACTGATTCCATTTAAAAGGATGAATCATGTGGAAATGATTTTTAGTTGGGTGTCCAACTCAATCCTAAAGCAATTAGGAGAGGGTGTGCTTATTAGGAGAGCCAGGGGCATCTGTTTGAGAGCTGACTTCAGGATGCTGGTTGTGTGTTAGAGATACAGGGGTGTGTGAGGTGGGAACCCTCTATCTTGAAAGCAGGGAAAACCTGGGAACAACAGAGCAGGGAGAGGGCCCTTCCAGCAGAGACATCATTCTCTGAGAAGGGATGCTGAGGACCAAAAGGAGAAAGAAGCAGTAAGGCTTCCTTCCCCTCCCTTTACCCACATCCCACTGTCACATGGCTGGATGCCTCTAGCGGCCAGAAATATTTAATCGAATACTTTTGTTTGGATCTTGCATCCCTGGTAACCTGAAGATGTTACCATGGCAATCACTGAGTAATACATCTCGATTATTTATGGCCTTGCAAATAGGGTGGGGAGCCACTCCAGGCCCCACAGAAATAGCAGGGGGTTAGAGCCTCATTTCCTCCTTTCTCTTTTCCCCATCAGCCCCAGAGAAAGGGGGGAAAGAAGATGTCAGCTTGGTTGGTTGGAAATAGCTCAAGGCAATTTGGCATGGAAAATCTCCACCACCACCCAACACCACTTCCCTTTTATGGCCCTTAGAACTCTCCTGTTCCCCAGCCCTTTCATTCTGGAGTCCCCACACCTCTTCCAGGTCACCCACTCCTCAGGGAATAGCCAAAGATGGAGAGTAGTTAGGAGTATCTGGTGACTTGGGCCCCCAGTGCTAGCAGAAGCTGGGCTAGAATCCTAGTCACCACCTATTACATCTCTGACCTCAGACACAGAACATGGCCTTCCGAAGCTTCTGGTTCTTCAAGTGTCAAATGAAGGTAAGGCTGGGTCTTGTACTCACACAGTTATTGAGAGGGTTAAATGAAATAATGCATAAAGCTCTTTGTACAGCACTTGGCATTTAGTAAGGGCTCAATAAATCATAGCTGCTCTATGGCCATTACAATCAACCATCCTAACACACGTGTGTTCGTGAATAGATGTTGGGGCCATCAAGAGGGCAACAAGGGCAAGAGAATAAAGCTGGGAGCTGACAGGTATTGGGGTGGGGTGGGGGAAGACAATTTTCTTCTCTTGTCTGGAAAGAGGAACAGTAGGAATCTCAGTGGCCAAATTAAACCTGGACTCCCTCAGCCCAGGTCTCAGCAGCCCATCACTCTACTCCTAACAACCAAATCCCTCTTCTCACAAGGTTAACCCCATATTGGGTTGAATTGTGTCCCAACACAATCCATGTCCACTCTGCCAACAGAACCTTATTTAAAAGTAGGAAAAAAATAAAAATAAAAAAAAATAAAAGTAGGGTCTGTCTTTGCTATCTACCTGATGCTGTCACATTGTTAATCGTGGGCTTTCCCGGTGGTTCAGTGGTAAAGAATCTGCCTGCTAATGTGGGAGACTCCAGTTTGATCCCTGGGCCAGGAAAATCCCCTGGAGAAGGAAATGGCAACCCACTCCAGTATTGTTGCCTGGGAAATTCCATGGACAGAAGAGCCTGATGGGCTACAGTCCATGGGGTTGCAAAGAGTCAAACATGACTGAGCAACTAAACAAAAAATACTCCAACACAAAATAAAAAGTTAAATAAAAATTAAAAAGTGGGGTCTTTGCAGGTTAAGGTGAGATCATACTGGTTTGTACTGACTCATTGGAAAAGACCTTGATGCTGGGAAAGATTGAGGGCAAGAGGAGAGGATGAAATGGTTGGATGGCATCACTGACTCAATGGACATGAGTTTGAGCAAACTTCAAGAGATAGTGAAGGACAGGGAAGCCTGGCGTGCTGCAGTTCATGGGGTCGAAAAGAGTTGGATACCACTTAGCAACTGGAACAACAACGACAATACCAGGTTAGAGGACACCCACCCTAATCCAGTGACTGGTGTCCTTACGAGAAGAGGGAAGCTGGGACACAGGCACACTGCGTATTACACAGTGTGACAAGAGACAGAGGCTGGAGTGATGCTGGAAGGATGAGATCACATCCCTGATGGTGTTGGGGGTACAGTGGTCATGAACAGTGTGTGTGCACGCATGTGTAACTGAGTTCATGTGTGTGTGTGTGTGTGCCCTGGAGGACTGGAAGGAGTGTCATGCTACTTATTCTGTCCCTGGCAGTGGCGGAGCTTGTGGGCAGAGGGGTGTCTGCAGTCCCCTCAGTGGAGAAAAGCTGCCTGAGAAGGTCACAGAGACACCAAGGCCTGAGCAGAGCAGATAAGCAGGGTCTGCAGGATCCAGACCAGTGGCCCCAATCTGCAGTCCTCAGACCCACACAGGTTCCCACAGGTAGTAATGGGGCCTCAGGAGCTATTTTTAATATTTCTGTATGCCTAGCAGAAACGACACATTTACCAAAGATAAGGCTGCACAGACTGCTAACGGAGACATCATTTCTTTGCTTTTGGCTGGAATCATATCAACTCGGTGTGATAACACTGCTAATCTCACACTGATCTGAACCCCTGATTGGCAGTCATACATGGCTTTGATTAATAAAGAATAGGAAAACAAATTATGACTTGATAAATGCAGTTTGTTTGATAGACAAAAATCTTTAAAAATACGGGGTGCATAGTGCAGATGGAGGGAGAGATGACGTGACTGTTAAGAATACAGGCTCTGGAGTCAGATGCTCAGAACCAAATCCTGGCTCAATCGCCTGTCACAGAAAGTTGTACTAGTCTTCGAACTCTCTAAGCCTCAGTTTCTTCATCTACAAAATGGGAGTCATAATAATATCCATCTTCTAGGATTAGTGTGTGGATTAAATGAGATAATATAGAGACAGCACTTAGGTCCTTATTTGGCGCATGGGAAGTATGCATGAAATATCACGTCTTTTTATTGTAATCACGATTACCAGTCTTACTCCTAGTAGGGGACATCCCTGGTCGCTTAGGCAGTAAAGAATCTGCCTGCAATGCAAGAGACCCAGGATGGAGCCCTGGGTTGAGAAGCTCCCCTGGAACAGGAAATGGCTACCCACTCCAGTATTCTTGCCTAAAGAATTCCATGGACAGAGGAGGCAGATGGGCTACAGTCCGTGGGGTCGCAAAGAGTCAGACGTGACTAAGTGACTAGCATTTCACTTTAACTATTAGTGGGGAGAAGAAGTTGGGAACCACTAAGCTAGGTTCTTCTTGAGATTCAAGACACATCTGTCATCAATGTTCCCACAAAGAGGGAAGAACTGGAGGAAATGGACCCTCAGTTCATAGGTCAGAACTCACTCTGACTGCAGGAAGTCTCTCGGGGACTAAAAGATTTGAAGACGATGGGCACCCATTGACCTGTTCCCCACTGATAGGGAATCAGATTTTATCTGCCACCTAAGACCTGAAATTAGGAAGGGTGGAGTCCAGGCCAGGATGGACTTACTGTATTATTTTGTGTTGCTGGGTAACAAACTGCCACACATTTAGCGACTCAGAAGCACACCACATTCACTACTGTCTCACAGCCTGTAGGTCCAAACTCCAGGCAGGCTCATCTGAGTTCTCCGGTCAGAATCTCACAAAGCTGAAATCACAATGTTGGCCAGCCCGTCCCCTTATCTGGAGGCTCTGGGGAAGAATTCACTTGTAAGTTTCTTCAGGTTGTTAGCCAAATTCAGTTCCTGTGGTTGTAGGACTGAGGTCTCAGCTCCCCTTCTGGCCACCAGTCAGGGCTGTTCTCCATTCCCACAGGCTGCCCACAACCCTCCTCCAGGGGGCCCCTCCACCTTCCAATTGGCATGCTTATCAATTCTTCTCTCAACTTTCACTTCCGCCACCAGCCAGAGAACACTCTACTTTTAAAGGAATTGCTTGATTAGATGGAGCCCACCCCAATCATCTCCCAATCTTTAGGTCAAAAGTGTTGTAACACAATCATAGGAGTGATGGCACACTCACAGGTGAGGGTGAGGGTCACTGGGGGTCTTGGGGGGTTATCCGTAGAATTCTGTCTACTTTACACAGGATGCCAGACAGAGGGCAGCTGGCTTAGGATAAGGCACTGAGGGCTGAGTAAGGCACTATTTGCCCCATGGAGGGACTGTGTATTTCTTTCCATTCAAGGGCAGCATAGCCATCATGAAGGAATGTTATTAACACAGGCGAGCACCCACCATTGCCAGTTTGCTCCAACAACTGTTGGATGCCTAGGGTTTCGGGGAGCAGGGCTGGTTTGTGTTCATGTCACCCAGAACCACATGCTGTGAAAGCAGGTGCTCATTTGCCTCCTGACTTCATTCTCCTCCCTTTGTCTTCCTCCAGCTTGGGCTGAGCCACTCTTGTCAGCTCCCCTTCTCGCCTGGAGGAAGAAGACCTTTTGTAATTCAGCCAGGTTCTTCCTCTCCTCTGCCTGCTTCTGTTCAAAACCTGATGACTCCTCTGAGGCCATGACTCCAGCTCTGTCTCAGGAGAGTGCTTCTGTCCCCTTAACCTGTGGAGTGAGCCTCACATCGACCCTTAGTGGGTCCACGACCCCCATCTTTGGCTGGTCGATCTTGTTCTAGGGCCTTTGTCCCCAGCGTGCACTTCCATCCCACCTGTGCTCAGCAACCGGTGGGCTTCCGCACGGGGGCCTCTGAAGGGTGCTCCAACTCCCCAGTGCCCCTGGGCCTGGTGTTCTCTGCACAGTCAGTGTCACCTCCACAGCGACCAGTCACCCTCCAGCACCTGTTCTGCAGGTCCCCAGCACTTGGAAATGACCCGCTCCATCACACTCCACCTTATTCTCTGCATCTGTAACACAGAGGTACGGACAGTTAGATCAGCAGTCTGAATTCTGGCTAAGTAGAAAATCACCTGTGGAACTGCTGAAATACAGATTTCTGAGCCTAACTTCTGAGAGGTGATGTGAAGCTCTGGGATGGGCCCAGGACGTCCCTCTAGGCTATTCTTGGTGACCAGTTCAGGAGCCCTGGTCCTTCCAGGTCTAACTTCCTGTGCTTCTGAAAACCTCTAGGCTACACATGAGCTAGAAGGCTCGCAGCCCTCCCTCTGCGAGGCCCTTCAGCAGGGCACAAGCCCTCTTGAGGAAGAGGCAGGGGCATTCTACAACATTTTAGGTCACTTCCAATGGCTGTTCCATCTGGGCCACGAGAATACCTGAGTATAGAAACATCCTCATTGTTCTCAGGATAAAGGAAAGGGTCCTGCACCGTCCTTGATGGGGCAGTGTGTATGTGCGCTGGGTCACTCAGTCGTGTCTCTTTGTGACCCCATGGACTGTAGCCCACCAGGCTCCTCTGTCCATGGGCTTCTCCAGGCAAGAGTACTGGAGCGGGTTGCCATTTCCTCCTCCAGTGGATCATCTTCCCAACCCGGGGATGGAACCAGTGTCTCCTGCACTGGCAGGCATGTTCTTTACCGTCGGAGCCATCAGGGAAGCCCTGGTGGGGAGGGGCAGGGGCCATTCCACCGGAGCCAGCCCCCAGGACCAGCCCCCTGCCTGTTTCCAGGGTTCTGGGAAGCAGCGACTTGCCGCCAAAGTGCTCAGAGCAGCGATTGTCTCGTTCACCTGGTTGTTATGGAGAGAACCGACACACAGGCAATCAAACCCCTTAGCTCACCTGCCAGAGGAAGAGAGAGAGCGACAAGTGTAACGGGGGGAGAGAACAGATCTCCCATGTCACTCGGCTCACATTATCCCCCGTAATGAGCTCTGCCCGACAGACAGCTGCTCACACGGCTCACACAGGTACAGCGCTCACTCGCAGCTGCGTGGTGCCAAGGAACCCAGAGAAGGCTTCTCGGCACCCCTGCAAGTCTGGGGGGCTGCGCCAGGCTCCCTCTGGGGCCTCAGCCTCCCCTCCCCGCCCCCCACCCACGCACCCATCCCAGCTCGCTGAGTGGGCGGAAACCAAGCCCTCCTCAAGGCCGAGGCTCAGCTCCCTGTGAAAGCCGACAACGCACAAGAGCCTTATGTTCTCTAACCCTTCATTTCAGATGCGTAGAAACTGAGGCACTTCAGGGGGTCAGATAGGGGCTGTAAAGGACGTTGTTTGAGCCGTGTGTGTGTCAGGGAGGGAAACACAGACAAAGAGAGGAGGCTATAGAACGCTGTTCTCTGTGTGTTTCCACTGGGGTGGGGAGGGAGGGTGATAATCAAGCTCCCTGACCTTACAGCCCCTGATGAACAATGCACACACCTTGACGGGCTAAACTGTCAGGCAGCACCAAGGCCTGGGTGGAGGCTGCAGGGAGGAAATGAGAGTTATGCTAGGCTCTGGAGGAGAGACGGAGGAAGCGACAGGTGTTAGGTGAGGTTAGAAGGGCATGGGGGAATAAAGGGACCCTGGGCTTCCCCTCTGGCTGGGGAAGGGGCAGCCCAGGTCTCCTTAACGAGCTGGCCCCCCACTTAGGACAGGTGAGGGGAGGGAGCAAGATAGAAGTAGAATCAGGTCTCTAAGTTCTCGGAGACCTTGAGATTTTCTAAAAGCCTAGTTGGTGGAGTCAGGAGGGGCCGGCTCCAGGCTTCTGACCAGGATGTGGCAGTGGGCGACCCACTCAGCCTCTCTCCTCTAGTTCTTTCTAAGCCTTAACTGTATGGTGCTGGGTATGAGCCAAGAGTGAGGAAGCAGGCAGGGAGAGGCAGGGGAGTGTCCCTCCTGCATTAATACAGGGTGGACCGGCAGAACTTTGTGTCCCAGAGAAGAGAAACCTCAGCTCACACACAGGGTTTCTCCAGAAGACCTCCCCAGGAGTCTGCAGGCAGCAAAATAAAACAAAACTATCAATTCTTTTTTTTTTTTTTTTCTCTCCAGGGCATAGTAACCCCATTCTCAGTTAACACTGGGCCTGCTTCCCGCCTCCCGCTCTCTCTGTTGCTGGGGGAAGCCTGAGAAGCCTAGATATCTGAGGGATGCTCGGGCAGGAAGGGTCGGGCCGGGAGGGGAAGCCAACCGCCAATTCTTCCCAGCAGCGGCTCAAGATCTGTCCGCTGCCCTCTCCTCATTGGTTCCTCTCTCTCCTACAGCCAATGGGCGGGCTCCTCGGGCCAGGCTGGACCCAATGAGGCTGAGCCGCAGTCCGGCAGCCTGTCCAGCCCTACCAGTGGCAGGACGCAGGGAAGGGAGAGGGAGGGAGAGAAACAACCTGGGAAGAGCAAGAAGCGGGGGACTTGGAAGAAACCTCAGTGGTTCCTGAGCAGTAAATGAGTTGGTGTTTAAACGAGATGCAAATGACATGCAAATGAGCCTCTTGTACTTTTGAAGAGAAGCATCGCAGTTTGGCTAAGAGAATAGCAGTTAATCTCGCAGCCCACCAGAGACATCCAGAGTGACCCGCTCTTCTCCTGGGGACTCTCCACTGCCTTTAGGAGCTGCCTGAGCTCCCCAAAGCGGTCCTCACCGAATGAGGGCTGCCCACCTCCTCGGTGCTGGGTGCCCCCGACACAGCATCTGCTGGTGATTCTGCTTTCTTCCTTTTTCACAAGCTAAATGGGTAAAGGGTGAAAGAGTACCCCCAGATCTAGAATTTACACCATCAGAGAAGTCCAGTGACTGGTGGGACCCTGCTATCAGTGCCTCCCCCATTCACACGTGCGAGGCCTGACCCATGTCACACAGCACTTTGTGGCAAAGCCACTCCTGGAATTCAGGGCCCCAAGACCCACCAACCCCCTGCTCCAGTTCACCAGCTCACCCTGTGAGTGCAGCTTCCCTTCTGAGGCCTGCGAGCTGGGGAACTGCTCACAGGAGAGAGGGCCGAGCAGCATCTGAGAGAAAAAGCACCTGTCTCCTGTCTGGAAACAGCCCGAGTCTCCCCCCAACTCCAGAGCCCAGTTCAGAGGAAGTGGGACCACACTGCCCCAAGGATTCCACACAGTTCTCAGAGTCTCTCCAGTCTCCGTGGCCCCCCAGCAACAGTCCCTCCCGCTTTCCCCATCTTTGCCCAGACCGCTGACTTTCCTGGCCCCGGGGCCTCCTCCACCAACTGGGCCCCCTAGTGGTCCACACCTGGGGTGTGGGGATACCAGAGGGAAGAAGGCAGGCAAATGGCAGAGTACACTGTCACGCGAGCAGATTGGATCAGGGGCTTGAGATGTCAGAAACGACCTCCAGAGGGCAAAGGGGAGCTGGCTGAGCACCCCCGCAAAAGGCAAACAGCCTGAGGAGGAGAGGGGAGCCAGTGAGGGCTGCGGTCCACAGGCTCTCCAGACCACAGAATGCCAGGTGCCCAGAGGAGGAGTGAGCCCCCCACTCACATCCCTCAGCCCTTGGCAGGCTTTGGAGCCCACCTTCCCGCCCTCAGCGGACCTGGCCCAGCCCATCTCTGCAGTCAGCCCCAGTCCAGGACGCAGGGCCCTCACGTGAGCACACCCGGGAGCTGGGGGGGAACAAGGAAGCAAGCCTGTCGTACACTCCCTGACAGGAACCCCTGTAGTTCAGAGGCCAGCCCCCTGTGCATAGTAAAATTCTGATAAACAGACATGTTTATTGATTGGCTAATAAATTGATTCGTGTTGGAGACAGCCAGTGACTTCTCACCCCCTCCCCAAACCTTTTCAGATTCAGATAGAGAACCCAAACCCCAGATTACAAGGTCACAGCTGGCCAGGGACCAGATCTGACAAACACTTGCCCTCCCACAGAGGGGCAGTGATTATCCCCACCCCAGGAAGGGTCAAGGTGTTTCCCAGATGGCTCAGCAGGTAAAGTGCATTCGTGCTCTATGGACTGCAACCCCACCAGGCTCCTCTGTCTGTGGGATTTTTCTCAGGCAAGAATACTGGAGTGTGTTGCCATTTGTTTCTCCAGGGGATCTTCCTGACACAGAGATTGAACCCACATTTCCTGCACTGGCAGGCAGATTCTTTACCACTGAGCCACCAGGGAAGCCTCACTCTGAGCCTTAGTTTCCTCACTTATAAAAGGAGAGTGATTATTTATTTTCAGATAAACAAAATAAAATTAGGTAATAAAATGTGTGAAATGCTCTCCACACTGTCTGGCACAAGATAGGTACTCAACAAGTCTTAATCCTTTTTTTCTTTTATTTCTACAGAAAAAATATTTGGCTTTTACTCCTGCCAAATATTCTTTCCTTCCCATTGTCTATGTGGCAAACTCCTATTGATCCTTCAGTGACCAGCACAGCAGCATGAAAGCCAACAAAAAGTAGTAGTTAGGATGATACAGTGGATAAGAATCCACCTGCCATTGCAGGGGATATGGGTTTGATCCCTCGTCCAGGACGATTCCACATACCTTGGAGCAACCAAGCCTGTGCCCCACAGCTACTGGGCTGCTGCTGCTGCTAAGTCGCTTCAGTCGTGTCCGACTCTGTGCGACCCCATAGACGGCAGCCCACCAGGCTCCCCCATCCCTGGGATTCTCCAGGCAAGAACACTGGAGTGGGTTGCCATTTCCTTCTCCAATGCATGAAAGTGAAAAGTGAAAGTGAAGTCGCTCAGTCGTGTCCAACTCTTAGCGACCCCATGGACTGTAGCCCACCAGGCTCCTCCATCCATGGGATTTTCCAGGCGAGAATACTGGAGTGGGATGCCATTGCCTTCTCTGGCTACTGGGCTGGTGCACTGTAATTACTGAAGCCTGCGTGCCTAGAGCCCAGGCTCTGCAACAAGAAAAGTCATCACAATGAGAAGCCCGAGCACCTCAGTGAAGAGTAGTCCCCTTTAGCTGCAACTAGAGAAAGACTTTGCTCAGCAACAAAGACCCAGTACAACCAAATACAAACATTTAAATAAATAGATTATTTTTTCAAGTAGTAGTTGCTGCTGCTACTGCTGCTAAGTCACCCCAGTCGTGTCTGACTCTGTGCGATCCCACAGATGGCAGCCCACCAGGCTCCCCCGTCCCTGGGATTCTCCAGGCAAGAACACTGGAGTGGGTTGCCATTTCCTTCTCCAATGCATGAA
The DNA here is from genome assembly GCF_055505025.1 of Bos grunniens. Lineage (NCBI taxonomy): Eukaryota > Metazoa > Chordata > Mammalia > Artiodactyla > Bovidae > Bos > Bos grunniens. The sequence goes on from NC_141179.1 coordinate 27,585,932, forward strand.
AGTGAAAAGTGAAAGGGAAGTTGCTCAGTCGTGTCCGACCAAGTACAAACTGTTGACCCACTGTTCCTGGGTTTGAGTTGTGATTCTGCCAATTACTGTGTGACCTGAGATAAATCACTTAACTTCTCTGTCCTTCAGTTTCCTCCCCTGTTCCACGGGATTATTATTAGGATATAATGTGCATGATGTACTTAGGCCAGTGTCTACTACTTAGTAGGTGTTCTGGTGGTACTAGTGGTAAAGAATCTGCCTGTCAATACAGGAGATATAAGAGATGCAGATTCGATCCCTGGGTGGGGAAGATCCCCTGGAGGAGGGCATGGCAACCCACTCCAGTATTCTTGCCTGGAGAATCTCATGGACAAAGGAGCCTGGATGGGGTGGGGTGGCGGGGTACCGTCCATAGTGTCACAAAGAGTCAGACATGACTGAAGTGACTTAACACACACACGCTGTGAATTTTTTTTAATTAAATGGCCAGCTCAGATGTCATCTGAAAAATCTGTTATGTTACTGATTGAAGCTGAGCTTGTGACACCGCTCTTAGCTGTAAGTGATCCTAGGCGTGGGCTCCCCTCCACGTTGCCCAGGGGGGCCTGTGCATCACAGAGCAGAGAGTGAAGGTCAACAGATGAACTATAAACTAAGTGGAGGAACAAGGGCACGAGCTGACCTGGGGACCAGGAGTCTAGAACCAATCCAAACCCCAGACCAAACCCCAGAACCTCTCACTTCTACAAGTACATTTCTGGGGAATTTAAAAACCAGACAGATTCTCCTCTCAAATGGCTTAGGCACTGTTCTTTCAGAGATGGTTTCTCAAGGTCATTGCAAACACGGGATCTAACGGCCCCTCCCTGCAGCCTTCCTCTCTGGGAATATAGTGCCACCAAGACCCAACTCTTAGCTTCACAAATGCAAGATGTGTTCTGATCATTTTCAGGCTCCCTCCCACCCACGGCCAGCTCTCTATCCCCTGAGCCAGGCAGCAGCGTAGCCACAGTCAGGAAATCCTATCTAGCCTTGGCTTGACATTTCAACAGTCCAAGACCTGGAGATAAAAGTTGTCACTGAACAAAGTTCATTTCCCCCCACCTTCTCCTTTTCAGAGGCTTGATAGGCATCAGTGTGGGTGCCGAGATGGTCCTTTGCCTCTTGCTGCTGCTGCTGCAATTCCTGCCTTTGAGGGCGGGAGCCTTCACAATTGATGATTACAAAGAAGCGGTTTATCACCTGTGCTATTATGATTGCTGCAACTAAGGGGAAAAAGATGTCCTTTCAGATAAGCATTTGAAGGAGGGGGGAGAAAGATTTTCAAAGCTTCCTTTGTTCTCTTGAAGAGCCATGCCATAGCATTCTGGCAGGCAGCCCAGGAGAAAGGAGAATTTTAAAAACACAATCTGAGCTGACTTCAAGCCACTACACCATCCCTGTCATCAATTAGGGATGTTACTTTACAAGGGGTATGGACCATTGTCTCATCTAGCCTACTCTCCCTAATTGGATGCGAACTTGTGATGAATTCTCCCGAGAAGGGCTCCGTGCTTAGTGGTCCTCTCCTGCCCCTTGGCACTCAAGGCCAGCTTGGACTGGGCTGGCACAGGCCTCTGGGGCACGTTGCTGGCAGGCAGATAAGAGAAGGACCTTTCTGAGACCCTTCAGTGCAGACAGAGAGCATAGACCCAGAATTCAGAGAAGGGCAGGCTGCCTGTCCATGCTGGGAACTGAACTTGGGTAGCCAGGGAAAGGATGGAAGGTCGATTCCGTGCTTCCTGCCAATTACATCCCTGCCCAGTTGCAGCCTGAAGTCCTTCCCACCTACTCCCTAACCCAGGTTCTGAAGATGGGCCTCATCAGGGTGCAGAGAGCTTTCAGGGCCTCAGTCTTCAAAGGAATGGATTGAGCTGCTGCAGATCCAATAAATACTGTGCTCAAGAAGCCTGTATACCCTGAGTCACAGCCTCGCCACTACCAATGATCAAGGAACAACCATCTTCCTTAGCAAAGTGAAAATTCAATCTGCCACAGTTTGTGATGGAGGAAACTGCTGGGGTGAAAGGGAAGTGGGATCTTGAAGTGTACGGGACCACCTAGGCCTTTGGAGAAGATGGAGCCTGGAGATCAGAGAGCCCTGGAGCACCAAGCCATCTGGAGAAGATGGAGCCTAGAGCTCATGGACCCTGGGACCACCTAGCATCTTGAGAAAGTGAAGCCCAGGGCACAGGTGATCCCCACTTCACCTTGCAACCCCAAATGTAGGGAGGACCATTTTCTTATTCTCTATAGTATAGTGAGATCAAGGTAGAAAGGTATAGAAAACTTTCCCAAAGCTTCAGGAAGAGCAAAAAGGGATTAAACACAGAGTAATACAAAACCAGATCACTGGTTCAAGACCTACTCCTGGCTCATGTTCAACATGGCTCCCTCCTGAGGTTGCTGCCCACCAGGATGGACCCGGATTGAACCCTTGCCAGAGGCCGCCTTTCTCTCAGCCAGGGTCCTGGAGGTCATGTCCAAGCAAGTGAGATGGGATTTACACTACCTCCCACCTTAGATCTGCCTTTTGAGTTCTAGGTTCTGTCCCAGAACCCACCAGGATAATTAAGGCAAGAATATCCAGCAAATATCTCTAGGAGGAGACCTCAGTAGGCCTCGGCATCATGAGCATCAAGAAATGCAATCCTATAGCCTCTCCCATGAGCAAGAAACACAGAATTCAAAAGCAAAGGGCTGTTTTCCTAGTCTAAGAAACCTTAGCCCACTTGAAAACTTGGTCTTCAGCCTAGGTTTCCTGCTTATCCCTCCAGTTCTCTATGGCATTAAAGCCATGCCCTGCATGGCTCTAAGCAATTCCCTGTCCTATGCACAGTTCTGGATGCAATTCCCTAGAACTCTTATTTGCCAGTTGGGTCCCTATATTGACCAGATGGATCATCTGTATCCACAATAAAACAACTACCTGACTTCTAGCACTGACTCCTGACCCCACCCTACTGCTGACCTACTCTCTGATGCCAACTTGAACAAATGCTAAAAATCATCCCACATCTACTTAGAACTTATGAATGGAGGGTCTAGTGGCCCTTTTACCAGCAGCCAGCCATATTGCTGAGAGCAACGATAACCATCAGGGCACCAGAGATAAGAAAACGAGTCAGAGATCTGGAAATGAACAAAACTGTTCTACATGAGGCAGGAATTTACTTGATACTCTGAAGAGAAAAGATAAAAAGAAAAGAAACAGAAAGAGCTGGCAAGATGGCCAAAGGTTGTATGTCACCCAATGAACTGAACCATCTCTTCAATCCCTGCCTTCTCTAATCTCCAACAAGTCGACAAAAACTCAGAAAATCTGGAAGTGCTTAGATGGTATGTAGAAACCAACAAAGGAGAAGATACAGACCAGCCTGGGAGTGGAGCATCTGAAGAATGAAATACTAAGTGAAGGAGCTCAAGAAATCACAGGGTAATATCACAGACCACAGAATTGAGGTTCCTGCCAACTTCAATAGATCTCTTAAGTGTCAGGAGGTTTCAGTTCATACCTTAAAGTGTAAACATCACAGCTGCCGTTTTATTAAGTACCTACTATGTGACAAATTTTGCATAATTCGCTCTTTTAAGCCTATATAATCCTGTGAAGTAGGTATTATACCTATTTTAGTGATGAGGACACTGAGGTTCAAAGTGGTTAAATAAACCCCCCAAGATCATACAAGTATTTTGTCAGAGCCAGTCCTTCGGGCAGCTGATTCCAAAACCCATGCTCTTTCCACCACGATGTGCTGGACTCCAGAAGTGTCCTGATTCTCTCCCATCTTCATCTCAGTCTCATGTCATTTTCCTTTAATCTGCTCCTAAAAGCCCAGCTTGGGTCTGTGGCGACATCCACAGAGTTAGACCACAATCAGTCAGCCATTTAACAAAGATTTCTTAAATCTTGCCATTTGCCAGAAATTGTGCAAGAGATTGAGAATTCCAACGCAAGTATGATACAAGCAATGACCAAGTGCTGGGTGCCATGGTAGATATGTACCTATGGTTCTATGGGATAGCACAGGTGGAGCCCAGGTCCTGGCTTGGGGTGAGGAGTGGAGATCAGTGCCAGGAGGTTCTTTGGCTGAAATGGTGAAGTGGACCACATGCAGTCTCCTAATGTCAAACAGCTGAGCCTAGAGATCCCCTAGGGACTGTGACTTTTTTTTTTCCACTTCATTCCTTTGCCAATCAGGAATGACAGAAAACACAGATGGCCTTAACAGACCCAGTCCTACCTTGAAGGAAAGGAAAAATCAAGCTAACATTTTCTGAGTATCTATGTTTCAGGTGCCCCTTCAGTCTATACAACTTGATTTTGCTATGAGAGTAACAGAGTGGTTGACTTAACTCAACCTAGGGCGTTCAGCTGGAAAAGACAGAGCCGGGATTCCAGACCCAGCCCCGCCTACTCCGAAGTCCATGAATGAGCTTTACACTATGTCCGGCCTCACTGCCTCTGGGAAGAAGCTGCTGGATGTCCACTTGAATCTACTGGTAGATTAAACGCGAGCACAGCCGGTAGCACGTGCTGTGTGGGTCTGTGCCAACCTGCCTTTGCCCAGACCCGCCCCATGTCAAAGGACACAAAATAATAAAATAAAAGGACCCAAGGGCTTGGGTCCATGCTTGTCCATGCTCTTCAGCCTCTTCTGCACCCTTCCCCGGAGCTGCCATGATTCCCTACATCTCCACCTCCCCTGCCCAGCTGGGAGTCCTGAGCATCAGCCTCAGGAAAATGTCAGCCAGGCCTGGCCAAGCATATGCCTGTGTCATTGGCACCACAGGGAGCTCCAGCAGTCGGGAGGTGGAAGAACCTGTGCCAGGGGCGGGGCAGATGGCTTCTCATCGGCCCCGCCATGGGTCTGAGAACCCTCCAACCTACTCTTGGCTTCCTCTCTGATACAAAGGCTGCCCATGAGCCTTCATCTCCCCCACCCATGGCAACCCACCCGGCCCTCGGTGCCCTGCCAGCCCACGAGCTGGCAGAGGCTCCTGCGGTGCGATCCCCTCTGCCACCTGCCGGTTGTCACTCTTCATTGAGCATCGCTGCCCTTCCACGGGGCTGCACTCCCAGGCTCCAAGCTTCCAATCTGCTCTCTGGGAGGCTGACAGAGGACGGGCAGGGCCAGGAGAGGCCTCCCTACCTCACTCCCGCCAGCTCCTTGCCCAGGGCCTGGTTGCTGGAACAAGAGCTAGGAACCCAGATGGTGATTGCTGCCATCTAATTATGCGTGCATATGATATTAGCCAAAAGCATTTGACGGTCTCCTGCAGGCTCAGGCAGATCAAATGGAGAGGCACACAGGTTTGAGGATTACTCCAGCAGGGCAAAGGCTGACAAGACTGCCTGCTGCCACTCGAGCAGCCATGCCATCCCATCTCCTCCCAGCAGACTCCTCACTCTTCACCCGAGGGAAGAGGAAAATCCGGGGCCAGCAGCGGCTGGAGTCCTCCGAGGTGCCTGGCTCTTGGCCTTTCCCTAACCATGACCTGCCAGTCCCATCACTAAAGACCTTGAACTTCACCAGGAGAGAAGCGAAGGGTTGTTGTGTCCCCCAAGGGGCAACTATGGAAGATTCTGTTCATGTCCTGATAATCAGGAAGCAGTCTCATGTCCTTTCGAGATAACCACCTCTGTCTCACCGGTTGATAACCCCTTATCTAGAAGGAAACTTCAGCCCGTGTGGCACTTTTTAAAATGTGTATGTATTTATTTGGCCTCAATAAGTTTTTGGCTGCACTGAGTCCTCATTGCTGCGTGCAGGCTTCCCTAGTTGCAGTGAGCCAGGGTTCCTCTTGGTTGCAGTGCACAGGCTTTAGGCACTTGGGCTCAGTAGTTGTGACACACGGGCTTAGTTGCCCCCCAGCATGTGGAATCTTACTGGATCAGGGATCAAACCCATGTCCCCTGCATTGGTAGACAGATTCTTATCCACTGTATCACCAAGGAAGTTCACATGCGGCACTTTCTGCAATTAATCAGTAATTATTATTGCCTTGGCCTGGCCCAGTTTCCTGAAGCTTAGATACCATTTGGTTTTATTTTCTTTCTGGAACCTAAGAAATGTGCTAGTGTATACTTAGCACATGCTTCGTATACACTAGGGGCCTAAGACAAGTTTCTTGAGCTCAGTTTCACAATTCCAGTCAGCTGTTTTCTGGTTATCTGCTATGATGGGTACCATGCCAGACACTGGGAAACAGACACGAACAAACTGCAGCTCCTGCCCTATAAAACTCTCATCTAGCCTACGAAGATTTAATTGTGAATGACGGCAAGGGAAGAGGGATCCTTAAGAAGGAAAAAGACAGGTGGGAGCTGAAGGCAGAGACTGGAGTGAATCATGGGAACAGGAAGCGTTTAGGGAAAGTAAAGAAGGACTTGCTGAAGATTTCAACATTTGCATTGCCAGTGTACATTCATTGTACCCATTGTGTATGAGATGGGGGGTTCACAGAGGGTCTCACCTCAAGGGATATGCAAGGATGTCAAAGAAACAGGACATGTCTATATAAAGATAGCATTGTCTCCTGTACTTGTCACTTAAGAAGCAAGAGAATGGCATGGAGAAAGACCTGTAGACCACAGCAGTCAGACTCATCAGCTGCTGGGAGTTACCAGAGCACAGCAGAGAAGAGCCAGTCCTTGGCAGCAGGATGGGAAAGGCAGGATGGAGCAGGAAGCCAGCACTCACATGCCCCTGGGGTGGGCTAGGTGACATGGAAGCTGACCTAGCTGAGGATAATGACATTTGAGGCTCAGTCCAGTGAATAAGCAGGTACCAAGGGACACAGCTGTCTCTGTCTGGACCAGGGTGAGAGTTCCAAGAAGATGTAGAGGCTCATGTTTAAGGACTGAGACTCAACTGAGTCCTGGAATGAGGATTTGTGGATGCACAGGACAGAGCGCTAAGGCCCTGCCAGAGCTAGAATTCAGGCACATAACCAGTGTCATTAGAACGGGCACATGGCATGGAGGTGAGGCCAGCAAAAGGACTGCAGGCATTCCCACTGGGTCCCTTTGGAGTAGCCCTCCTCACCCATTGATTCCCTCTGGCCTGGGCACAGGGCGAGACTTCCTTTTATAGGAAGGAACAGCACTCCAGCTGTGGGCAGGATCAGCTCGAGGCTGGGCCCAGGAAGGGTCTTCCTAGAATAGGTGGGATTTGACTTGGGTTCTAAAGAATGCAGAAAGAGAGAAGGGCATTAAAGGCAGAGGCATGGAGTAAGAAAAAACACAGAGGTGGAACATTTGTTTAGCGTGCTTCTGGTCCATGTTGGAAAAAGTGTTCTACTGGAGTTTAATATTCAGATTAAAGAATATTGCTTATTTTATTGGGGAGGGTGGATTGTGGATAAACCGTAGGAGGGAGTGCCCTGCTCACATCATCTGTGGAAAAATTCAAGAAGAGAATAGCAAATCCTCTCATAAGTTGCTGCGAACCCCAGAGGAGAGTTCTAGGTGGGAAGCAAGGAAAGAGATTGACTCGGGGTGTGCGTGTGTGTGTGCGTGTGTGTGTGCGTGTGTGTGTGCATGTGTGTGTGCGTGTGTATGTGTGCGTGTGTGCGCATGTGTGTGCGCGTGTGTACGTGCGTGTGTATGTGTGCGTGTGTGTGCGTGTGTGTGCGTGTGCGCGTGTGTTTGCGTGTGCACGTGTGTTTGCGTGTGCGTGTGTGTGTGCGTGTGTGTGTGCGTGTGTGTGTGTAGGACTGGGTGCTGCATGAGCATGGCTGCATTTGCACTGTGCTCGCTAGGTTCACTCCACACCGGGCTTTGGGTCCAGGGCAAAGCTTCAGAATTAGACGTGGGATAAAGACAAGGCGACACCAGCAGCCGGTCCCCAGCTTTCCCTCCAGCAGCTTTCTTCTCCTTCCCCCCCTTCCCTCACTCTTCCGTCTCCAGACCGAATTCTTCTGTCTCCCCAACCAGCAGCCTGACTGCCTTCCAGCCACAGGGAGGCTGGCGTGTCAGGTTGTGGATCACCATGCAAGGGCTGATACCTCATGGGTAATGAGGAGAGAAAAAGCATCAGGGGTGTTTAGGTGAGATGACAGCTGATCACAGAGGCCTCCTCCTTGCCCAGATGTATTTTGTCAACTGATCACTCAGCAGACAGGAGAGGGAGCTCAGTCGAGACCCCTGGGTGCTCCGGAGAGACGGGGACTCTTTTGATCCCAGATGCGCTTAACTGTGGTCTGAGCCACACTCCCGCTGCTCCCCTGGTGGGGCAGAATGAGGAGGGGACAGACTCCCTTTGAAGCTCATCCTGGGACAGGGCACAGCTTCCTCTCCCTGTAGAAAAATGAGAGCGGGAAGCTGTGATGTGCTCGGAAGTCAAATCCCCTGAGAGCAGAGATGTTCTGGCCAGGGGTACTAAGGCTTTTTGCATAGTCCTGACTTTCTCACAGCTCCTTCATCCTGCATAGACAACAACAGAGATGTGTGACCTTGAAAACCCACCAAATCTCTCTGAACTTCAACCTCATTATCAGCAAAACAAGAATGACTCTCCATTTTCTTAACTCTGAGATACCATCAATCGTAAGACCCATCATTGTTTTATTTATCACTAAGAAAAAAATAAATGCTACCAATTAAACTGTGACATGCCATCAATTGTAAGACACATTCTGATATCAGAGATGTTAAAGTGAGAAAAAATGTCAATGCGAAAAATTATGAAATAGGATAATAATAACTCTCACTGCACCGGGTTTTGGAGAGATCAAGTGAGCTGAGGAGCAGTGACTTACTTTATAAACTCTGAAACCCTATGACTGGGAGTGAAGAGACCCAAGATGGACCTAAGCTACGTGCCCCTGGGAGCATTTCTTGACCTCTCAAATTGGGCAGGCTCATCTTTCACGGGTGATCATGAGGCTTACACATAAAGCATGTCACCCAGTACCTGATCATTATTATATTCTACCCAGAATGGTTCTTTATCTGGCGAGGGGCGAGTAAAAGCACCTCCTAGGGTTGTCATGAGGATTAAGAGATAACCTTTGTCGGACTTCCCTGGTGGTCCAGTGGAGCAGTTAAGTATCCACCTGTCAACGCAGGGGACACGGGTTTGCTCCCTGGTCTGGGAAGATTCCACATGCTATGGGGCAACTAAACCCAGGTGCCACAGCCACTGAAGCCCAGATACCTAGAGCCCATGGTCCGCAACAAGAGGAGCCACCGCAAGGAGAAGCCCGCACACTGCAACTAAAAAGCAGCCCCTACTCACCACAACTAGAGAAAGCTTGCGTGCACCAACACAGTAAAAAATAAATAAACAAATTTTTTAAAAAGAGAGATAATCTATTAATATATTTGTATTGTAGGTATTCAAATGCATTAGTTCCTTCAAGTTCCTTTTGGGGGCTTCCTAGGTGGATCAGTGGTAAAGAATCCACCTACCAATGCAGAAGACCCAAGTTCAACCCCTGGGTTGGGAAGATCCCCTGGAGAGGGAAATGGCAACCCACTCCAATATTCTTGTCTGGGGAATCCCACGGACAGGGGAACCTCAAGGGCTGCAGTCCATGGGGTCACAAGGAGTCAGAAACAACTGCGCATGAAAACTATAATTCCTTTTTAGGACTTATTCTACAGGGTCGAGTCTAGTTAGTACTTGGATGGGAGAACTTATTCTGCCATTTAGTATATTTATTGTGTACTTACCTCTTTTGCCCTTTATGGTGCAAGGACTGTGATTTATGCTCATTTAGTAGAGGCAGGATGGAACTGTGACAATGGAATGGATTTTAGTGTTGGACAAGAAGACCTAGGTTCAGATCCAAGCCCACCACTTATGCACCAGTGGTGTGACCTTGGCTAAATTGCTTCATTTTGTTAAGTCTCCATTTCCTCATCTAAAAGCATCATCTCTGAAAATACTCCCATGGACATGCCTGGCTCATTCAACATGATTAGTACTATTTGCTGAGTGTATGAATGAAGAGGCAAGAGGGAAGCTGCCCCCAACTGGACTCCTGTCCAGTTGCCCAAGTGAAACCCTGGTTACCCTTGACTCATCTGCCCTCCTACCTCCTCATCTGATTATCACCAAGTTCTGGTTATGCTGTCTCCTTAATAGTTTAGAATTTTCTCCCTTCTGTCTTGCTGGTAAACTCTCAACCCAGGCCACCAGACTTTCTAGATTGAATTCCCACAAGAGTCATTAAACCATCTTCTGTAGCAGACTCTGTTGGTTGCCTAGACAGAGTTTCTGTTCAGGCGTCCACCTCTCTCCTACATGGAGAAAAGGGAAGTCTGGATTCCTCAAAGCCAATCATGTAAATTCATTCCCCATGTCAGTGATTCATTTAGGACCAGGCAGGGGACCCACATCTGGCCAATGAGGAAGAAGAGGACATCTGCTGGGGTCATCAAGAAAGGGCTTCCTTGCTGATAAAGAGAGATACCCAGGAAGAGACATGTCCTTCTGTTCTATCAGAGGCTATCCTGTCTGTGCAGGAAGCCATCTCCCACTGAGAGGGATCACAGCCAACATGCTGAGGACTGTGGAGCAGGAAGATGAGAAGGACCTGGGTTCTCAATGGCAGGATGGAGCTGCCCAATGGGCCAAGCCCAGACACTCCATGATACCCTGCTGCTCTCCATGTGAGATGAATGTTTGCTGGCAGTCTTGGTCAATGAATACAAGTACACATCTTACACATCTTCCTAGGCTGAATTCCCACAAGAGTCATTAGACCATCTTCTGTAACAGACTCTGTTGGTTGCCTAGACAGAGTTCTGTTCAAGCGTCCACCTCTCTCCCACATGGAGAAAGGGGAAGTCTGGATTCCTCAAAGCCAATCATGTAAATTCATTCCCCATGTCAATGATTCATTTAGGACCAGGCAGGGGACCCACATCTGGCCACATCTTAAAACAGTGTCAGAACCAGAGTTGGAACATAATCAATGTTTGTGGAAGGTCCATCCACATCTCTACAAATGACCCAATCTCATTCTTTTTCATGTCTGAGTAATATTCCAATAAAATAGATAACTAGTGAGAACCTACTGTGTAGCTCAGGCAACTCTACTCAATACCCTGTGGTGACCTAGATGAGAAGGAAATTCAAAAAAAAGAGGTGATACTTGTAAACATACAGCTGATTCACTTTGCTATACAGCAGAAACTAACACAGCATGGCAAAGCAACTATACTCCAAAAAGTTAATTTTAAAAAAGAAAGCAAGTTTTTTATACTTCTGAAAAAAATATTTGTGGAAGGAAGGAGGAAAAGGGAAAAGAAGGAATAAAAGGAAACTGCTTTTTTACCCCATGTTCTCTTCCAGACAGTTGTCAGGGGGTTTTACGCTCTGGATATGGGGACAGAGGGCCTCCCCAGGGGCTCAGTGGTAAAGAATCTACCTGCCAATGTAGGAGACATGAGTTTGACCCCTCAGCCAGGAGGATCCCCTGCAGAAGGAAATGGCAACCCATTCCAATATTCTTGCCCAGAGAATCCCATGGACAGAGGAGCCTGGCAGGCTACAAAGGGTCGCAAAGAATTGGACATGACTTATATGCAGATGACACCACCCTTACGGCAGAAAGTGAAGAGGAACTAAAAAGCCTCTTGATGAAAGTGAAAGTGGAGAGTGAAAAAGTTGGCTTAAAGCTCAACATTCAGAAAACGAAGATCATGGCATCCAGTCCCATCACTTCATGGGAAATAGATGGGGAAACAGTGGAAACAGTGTCAGACTTTATTTTTCTGGGCTCCAAAATCACTGCAGATGGTGACCGCAGCCATTAAATTAAAAGACGCTTACTCCTTGGAAGGAAGGTTATGACCAACCTAGATAGCATATTCAAAAGCAGAGACATTACTTTGCCAACAAAGGTCCGTCTAGTCACGACAATGGTTTTTCCTGTGATCATGTATGGATGTGAGAGTTGGACTGTGAAGAAGGCTGAGCGCCGAAGAATTGATGCTTTTGAACTGTGGTGTTGGAGAAGACTCTTGCGAGTCCCTTGGACTGCAAGGAGATCCAACCAGTCCATTCTGAAGGAGATCAGCCCTGGGATTTCTTTGGAAGGAATGATGCTAAAGCTGAAACTCCAGTACTTTGGCCACCTCATGTGAAGAGTTGACTCATTGGAAAAGACTCTGATGCTGGGAGGGATTGGGGGCAGGAGGAGAAGGGGATGACAGAGGATGAGATGGCTGGATGGCATCACTGACTCTATGGACGTGAGTCTGGGTGAACTCCGGGAGTTGGTGATGGACAGGGAGGCCTGGCGTGCTGTGATTCATGGGGTCGCAAAGAGTCGGACACGACTGAGTGACTGATCTGATCTGATCTGATCTGATCTAGCAACTAAACAATGAGAAGAGAAGACTCCTACCAGAGAGTATTATAAACGTGTGCTTGATTCTTCCTCCTGAAAGAGAAAGTGAGTGAAGCCGAGGAACCATTTCCTTCCGATAACAAAATAACATGAGGCTATAAAGCAGAGTATCCCAAAGATCTCATCTATAAATAGATGGTGCATCTGGTGTGGAAACTGTCTTGGTAGGGAGGGTAAAGAATAGGATGATGCTCACTACTTTTCTTTCCTTGCTCCCTTTTCTCCACAAATATTGATCAAGTTCCAATCTGATACTACAGCTATAGGCTTTGCACCCTTACAGATTGGTCCAGACCGTGGAGGTAGGGACAGGCTGTGTCAACGAGCTGAGCACTGCGCTGAGTGCCCTGAGAAGGGAGCTGCTGGGGTAGCGGGGAGCAGAGGCCGGATGCTGGGCTGGCTGACCTGCGGGGCGGCAGGAAAAGAACAATCCCTCCCCTAAAGGCAGTGAGGCAGCTGATGGTTCACTGCTCCCCACTGGGAGAGAGGCGAATTGTATTAGCTTCCTATGGCTGCTGTAACAAATGACCACAAATATAGTGGCTTACATAGACTTATTGTCTTACTGTTCTGGATGTCAGATGGTCAAAATGGGTTTCAGTGAGCTAAAATCAAGGTGTTACCAGAGGCACATTCCCTCCTGGAAGTTTTAGGGGAGGATCCATTCCCTGGCCTCTGGCAGCTTCTAGAAGATGCCCACTTTTCTTAGCTCCTCCACCCTCCAAACAAGTAACATTGGGCCAAGTCCTTCTCATGCTGCCATCTCTCTGGTTCTTCCCTTTCTGCTCTTTCTTCTACCTTTAAGAACCCTGATGGGGGCCTCCCTGGTGGTCCGCAGTTAAGAATCTGCCTGCCAATGCAGGGGACATGGGTCCGATCCCTGGGCTGGGAGGATCTCATGTGCTGCTGGGCAACAAAGCTCGTGCACCACAATTACTGAGCCCACGCACCCTAGAGCCCATGCTTCAGAACAAGAGAAGCCATTGCAACTAAGAGTAGCCCTCACTCACTGCAACTAGAGAAAGAAAGCATGTGGCAACAAAGAACTGGTGCAGCCAAAAATCAATCAATCAATAAAAAACATATTTTTAAAAAGAGTCCTGATGATTGCATTGGGCCCACTTGGATAATCCAGAATAATCTTCCCATTCTAAGGCCAGCTGATTAATTCCATGTGTAATTTTATTTCCCCTTTGCCATGTTAGATAGCATATTCACAGGCTCCAGGGATTAGAGTATGGACAACTTTGGTGGCAGTTGGGGGACATTATTCTGCCTACTTTTCTGCCTTCTGATGCCCAATGATATACATCCATCGTACAAGCAAAACACAAATACATTCACTCCACTTCTGGTACCAAACTCTATATTGTGTGAGTGCATGCTAAGTCACTTCAGTTGTGTCCGACTCTTTGCAACCCTATGGACTGTAGCTCGCCAGACTCCTCTGTCCAAGGGACTCTCTAGGCAAGAACTGGAGTGGGTTGCCATACGATTCTCCAGAGGATCTCCCTGACCCAGGGATAGAACCTGCCTCTCTTATGTCTCCTGCATGGCAGGTGGGTTCTTTACCACTAGCACCACCTGGAGAGCCCACGAAAGTCATACACAAGTCAGGGCTTAACCAGAGAAGCAGAACCATAGGAGGTATGTATATATTAAGAGATTTATTGCAAGGAATTGGCTTACAAGATTGTAGAGGATGGCTAGGCTAGTCTGAAATCAGACTAGAACTCTGGGGCATGGCCTGAAGTTGCTGCCCATGGGTGGGATGTCTTCCTCTCTAAGAGAATCCTCAGCTCTGGCTTAAGTGCCTTTCAACAGACTGAATCAAAACTGCCCAAATTATCTAGGATAACCTCCCCTACTTAAAGTCACCTGATCATGAATTGTAATCACGTCTACATTAGACCTCCACAGCAACACATAGATTAGTGTTTGATTGAATAACTGGGGACGGTAGCCTAGACAAGCTGACACATGAAAGAGACCATCACACAGATGGAGGCAGCTTCCTAAGGTCCCTGTCCTCTGCCTCAGGCTGTTCACCACAAGCCCCTATAAACCTGGAATGGATGCTCAGTCCTGAGGATGGTCTTCTGCATGAAGTTAAATGGGCCCAGGGAACTCTAAAAGTTCATTCTTCTGCTCTGCTCCACTGTTCCCTGAGATTAGAAGTTCCTTAGGACAAAGGCCAGGATTTTGTATTTATATCTGCATCTAGCAGGACCTAAGCTAATTCTCCTTGTATAGGTGACATTCAGGGAATGCTGGTTGGAAGAATCTTGTCTTTGTTGAATAACTTTTCTCCCCCGTTTCTAACCAGACAGCCCACTATGGCAGCTATGAATCTGACTGCATTTTCGGCTACTAATTCAGATGATGGTATAATACAGTGTCATATATACCCAGGTGGCATTGGTAATAATGGAAAATCATCCTAGGAATGGCAGTGGGGTGGGTGATACTGAAACACACAAGTAGAGAAAGAGGCCGTGGTATCTCTTTGTAGAGACATTTATAAGCAGGAAAGCCCAGTCTGGCTGCATCAGAATGAATACTGACTTATCCAGAGACAAGCTCCAAAAGTTTGCCCACCTGATGCCAGGAGCCGACTAATTGGAAAAGACCAAAAAGTGGGCGATGACCAACCTCTGGAAATTTCTGCCCTTTTGCCAAAATAGTTGGGATAATCGTCCCACTCATCAGCCTATGAAGTTACCCAGCCCGTAAAAGCTAACCACACATTTCAAGGCTTCCCTTGCCGTCTGTGGCACCCCACTCCAGTACTCTCGCCTGGAAAATCCCATGGGCGGAGGAGCCTGAAAGGCTGCAGTCCGTGGGGTTGTGAAGAGTCGGACATGACTGAGCGACTTCACTTTCACTTTTCACTTTCATGCAATGGAGAAGGAAATGGCAACCCACTCCAGTGTTCTTGCCTGGAGAATCCCAGGGATGGGGGAGCCTGGCAGGCTGCTGTCTCTGGGGTCGCAGAGTCGGACACGACTGGAGTGACTTAGCAGCAGCAGCAGCTTGCCATCTGCAATGGCCCACACTCTGTCTCTGTCGGTGGAGTGTGTTTCTCTCTGAATAAATCCACTTCTTACCTCTCACTTTGTCTCTCACCAAGTCCTGAACAAGGTTTGTAATCTCAGCTTAAAAGACCACCAGTTCAAGTCCCAATATGAGCTACATGGTTTCATGAAGATTCTGGAGGCTGGGTGCCGAGACATCTTCGACCTCTGTTCCCACACTGCTGAGGTGTGATTCTGGAGGACTCAAGCCTTTCTGTAGGTGGTTGGGCAGCCACACTTCTCCCTGGGACTCCTCAGGCCTGTCCGGGCTCCTGTCAACCCTGCAACCTGGGCCCAGTGGATGGCGTGTAAACCCCTTGCCAGGGACCCACTGGTTTTGGTTTAAACTTGCATCAAGTTCCCTCCAAGCCTCCCTCCCCCACTCGTCCCCACCCCCTGGCTGAAATCTTATCTCCTTTGGGGCTGAGAAAGAGACTGTTATTCTCCACAGTCTGGTTTATGATATAAAATCTGTGCTCTGAGCCCTCTGGCTTTGGCTTTTGATATTTAAAGCCAAGCTTTTGAAATTCAAAAATACCCTTTTTTCTCTCAAGCACCTTGCCCTTAGAATTGAAATCCATGGCTCTCAATACCATTGCCTCTACAATAGATTTACAAAAGGCTACTTAAGAGCTCAAAAGCCAGGAAAGGGACTCTTTGTTCTCTCTGTA
The DNA here is from genome assembly GCF_055505025.1 of Bos grunniens. NCBI lineage: Eukaryota > Metazoa > Chordata > Mammalia > Artiodactyla > Bovidae > Bos > Bos grunniens. The sequence goes on from NC_141179.1 coordinate 27,602,073, forward strand.
TGGTCCCTACCCTAAGGGCAATGCAGAAAAGCACAGCTGCCACTGGAAAGGTGAGGTGGAGAAGTGAGGGGGTTAAAGGATTGGAAAAGCACCAGTTTAATAGCAAAATTTTACTGTGAGGCATTTATAAAATGCTGAGGTGTGTTTCCCCAAGGCTTAGCTAAGTGTGGTTTTCATGACTCATTCCAGCAAAAGTACTAAGAAAAGCAAGCAATAGTGAATTATAAATATTGACACAAATCGTTGACAGGTAAATTTATTGTGTTCATTTCTGAGCATTTATTAACTTGAACTTTTTGAAGACAATCTTAGAATTTCTATAACGTGCAATTTAAAATACATCACTTATTTTATACTCGGAGGAGTACATTAAAGTATTTATAAGAATTCACTCATCTGTGGTCAACTAATTCTTGACAAAGGTGCAAAGACACTCCAGTGAAAAAAGGGTAGTCTTTTCAACAAATAGTACTGGGACGAGTGGATATCCATATTTAAAAATATTAACTTCTATTCATACACCCACCATTTATAAAAATTAACTCCAAATGAATCATAGTCTTAAATATAAGATCTAAAACAATAAAACTTCTGGAAGAAATTATAACAGTAAATCTTTGTGAACTTAGAGTAGGCAAAAACTTCTTTGACATGACATAAAAAACACCATTAATAAAAAAGTGATAATCTGAACTTTATTAAAATTAAAAATTTCTGCTCTTTAAAAGATACTATGGATTGAAAAGACAAGCCAGGGACAGGGAGAAAATCTTAGAATATATCTTATAAAGGACTTGGATCCAGGGTGAATAAGGAGCTTTAAAAATTCAACAATAATACAAACAACACAATTTTTCCTCATGAACAAAAGATGTGAAGACATTCCACCAAAGGAGATATACGGATGGCAAGTAAGCACATGAAAAGATGCTCCACACCACTAGTCACTGTTGTTCAGTCCCTGAGTACTGTCTCGCTCTTTGCAGACTGCAGCACACCAGGCTTCCCTGTTCCTCTTTCTATCCCAGGGGTCGAACCCAGGTCTCCCACATTTCAGGTGGATTCTTTACCAGCTGAGCCACAAGGGAAGCCCAAGTATACTGGGGTGGGTAGCCTATCCCTTCTCCAGTGGATTTTCCCGACCCAGGAATCAAACCAGGGTCTCCTGCATTGCAAGTGGATTCTTCACCAGCTGAGCTACCAGGGAAGCCCATTATCTCCCAGAGTTTGCTCAAATTCATGCCTGTTGAGTTGGTGATGCTACCTAACCATCTCATCCTCTGTCATTCCCTTCTCCTCCTGCCCTCAATCTTTCCCAGCATCAGGGTCTTTTCCAATGAGTTGGCTCTTGGCATCAGATGGCCAAAGTATCGGAGCTTCAGCACCAGTCCTTCCAATGAGTATTCAGGGTTGATTTCATTTAGGATTGACTGATTTGATCTCCCATTACAGCAATGTAAATTAAACCCATGATGAGATACCACTAGCAGAACGATTAACATGAGAAAGGCTGACCATGTTTAAAGTATTGGCAGGGAATTCTCATACATTGCTGTTGGGAATATAAAATGGTAGAACCACTGGGGAAAATAGCTTGACAGTTTCTTAAAAAGTTTACACACTTCTTGTTATATAGTCCCTAAGTCATGTCTTTGCTATCCCATGGACTGTAGCCCACCAGGCTTCTGTCCATGGGATTTCTCAGCCAAGAATACTGGAGTGGGTTACTATTTTATTCTCCAGGGGATCTTTCCAGGAATCAAACCCACCTCTCCTGCTTTGCAGGTGGATTCTTTATCACTGAGCCAGCAGGAAAGCTCCAAAATTTATACATATACCTACCATATGGACCAGCCATTTCTCTTAGGTATCTACCCAAGAGAAATGAAAGTAGGTATCCATATGAAGACTCTCACATGAATGTTCAGAGCAGTTTATTTGTACTAGCCTCAAACTGCTGCTGCTAAGTCACTTCAGTCATGTCTGACTCTGTGCGACCCCATAGATGGCAGCCTACCAGGCTCCCCCATCCCTGGGATTCTCCAGGCAAGAACACTGGAGTGGGTTTCCATTTCCTCCTCCAATGCATTAAAGTGAAAAGTGAACTTGAAGTCACTCAGTCATGTCTGACTCTTAGCAACCCCATGGACTGCAGCCCACCAGGCTCTTCCGTCCATGGGATTTTCCAGGCAAAAGTACTGGAGTGGGGTGCCTCAAACTGGAAACAACCCAAATGTTCATCATCTAGGAAATGAATAAACAAAGGGTGGTATATCCATACAATGGAATACTACTCAGTAATAAAAAGGGATGAACGATTGACACCGTGGATGAATCTGATGTTGCATGAAAGACACTAGACAAAAAAGAATACATTCTGTATTTATAGTAAATTATAAAATTTCAGATTGATCTCCAGTAATAGAAAGTAGATCCATGGCTTGCCTATAAGGAGAATGGGCAAGAAGGGATAGAGACAGATAAGGGCAGGAGGAATGGGTTACAAATGGGCATAAGGAAATTAGGGATGTGGGCGATGGATATGTCTATTATCCATTTTATGGTGATGATTTCACAGGTAGATAGATATGTCAAAATTTACCAAATTGGACATTTTAAATATATGCAGTTTCTTGCATGTCATTATACTGCAATAAAGCTGTGAAAAAGATATGTTTATAAAAAACAACGTGTGTTTCTGGGTCTGTCACTGTTAGAAGTGACAGACTTCCAACAATTAGGGACAGACTTTTAAGATAATCCAAGCATACCTTCCAAAACCTAAACTTAGCCACACTCAGCTATGTATGGATCTCAAGGATTCACTTGTTACTCTCATTAAATGTTGTACACAAAATAAACATTTTTATATCTGTGCTTTAAATAAAACCCGCTTGCCAATGCAGGAGACGCAGGTTCGATATCTGGGTCAGGAAGATCCCTTGAAAAAGGAAATGGCAACCCACCCCAGTATTCTTGTCTGGAAAATCTCATGGACAGAGAAGACTGGCAGGCTACAGTCTATGGGGTCGCAGAAGAATTGGACACAACTTAGTGACTAAACAACAACAACAAAATAAAATAGATAACTAATTTGTAAACGTTCATAACTTGTTAATAACTGAAATAAAGCAGGATCCTGTGGGGTCCTCCCAGGTACAGATGCTTTCCACTTTCCCCATTTCTTGTTTTCAGGAAAAAGTCTTCAGCCTCCTAGACCTTCCTGAATACCAAAGTGAAGGAAGAAAGTCACACACCCTGTAGCCCTCATCCCAAATTTTGCCTATAAAACTTCTCCCCCGAAACCATCAGGGAGTTCAGGTTTTTTGAGCATGAGCCACCCATTCTCTTTGATTGGCCCTGTGATAAATCTTTCTCTGCTTCAAACTCCAGTGTTTCAGTTTGTTGAGCCTCCCTGTGTGTCATGCACACCAAGTCACAGAGCTGCATGCACAGGGCTGTTAGGGAACCACTGACTGAGATCATTCTCCCTTTCCAGGCAGGATAATAACCACTTGCATGAGTTATCTCACAACAGGAGTTCCTGATAAGGAACACAGAAGTGACAAGCTACCACCAGACACAAGAATTCAGGGGGGGCCGAAAGAAGGGAGGAGATGCCAGCCCATAATATGTCCTGCCAACCTCCCAGAAATCCTCACACTGGAAACAATCTTGACTGAGAGATGCACATGCCACCAGGAAGTCTTGAATTGGCACAAGTAAGATGACTGGCCAGAGACAATCTGGAAAGCTAACCCCATTACAGGAAAATCCAAGACTCTGGGTCCCCTTCCCTGCAGCTCGCCATCCCGGCACCCCTTCCCAATAAAGTCTTCTGCTTTATCAGCATATGTGTCTCCTTAGACAATTCATTTCCAAGTGTTAGACAAGAGTCTACTCTCAGACCCTGGAAGAGGTCCCCCTCCCGGTAACAGAGCCACAGAAGGAGAGTGATAAAGGAGAAAAACTGTACTAAGAAGAGGTCAGGATGGGGAGAGGATGGGAAGGGGAGAGTGGGTTGCAGAGCCCCACACAGCCTGCTGGAATAATAATCCTAACATGCTGAGCAGGTGTGGGTGCTTCACTTGTTATCTCCATTCATTCTTAAAATCCTATGAGTTGGACTTACCTGGTAGTCAAGTGGTTAAGAATCCACCTGCCGATGCAGGGGACATGGGTTCAATCCCTGGTCAAGGAAGACTCCACTTGCCTCAGATAAACTAAGCCTGTGCACCACTACTGAGCCCGCAGCTGCATCTACTGAAGCCCATGCACCTAGAGCCTGGGCTCCACAACAGGAGAAGCCGCTGCAACGAGAAGCCTGAGCATCGCAACAGAGTAGCCCCCACTTGCCACAACTAGCGAAAGGCTGCTCACAGCAACAAAGACCCAGCACAACCAGAAATAAAATTAATTAATTTTTAAAAAAGAAATCTGAGCACTGTAGACTATTTCTTTAAAAAAAAAAAAAATCCTATGGGTTAAGAACTACTGTTAAACTCCTTAAAAGGTGAGGGAACTGGCATCTGATAGAAAATTTTAATAACTTGCCTTAGGTTAGAAATTAAACAGCTGAGAGAGTTTCCAACTGTGTTAGTTTCCTAATATTGATTGGTGCCTGTACCAATTTAGTGGCTTAAATCAAAACAAATTTATTCTTTCACAGTTCTAGAGGGCAGAAGTTCAAAATGAGTCTTACGGGGCTAAAGTCAAGGTGGCAGCTGTGTGCCTTGTGAAGGTTCCAGGGGAGAACCTGGTCCTCATCACTTTGAGCTTCTCAAGGCTGCTATCATTCCTTGGTTTGCGGCTGCATCACTCTAACTTCTGCTTCCATCATACATGGCCTTCTCCTCCCTTTGACTCTTATGAAGACCTATCTCCTTCTTATAAGGACCATTGTGACTACATTGAGCTCTTAAGAAAAACAAACGGCAGGCCCCCAAGAAAGTTGTTGGCACTCATGACAGCCAAAATAAGTGAAAGTGTTAGTTGCTCAGTTGTGTCCGACTCTTTGAGACCCCGTGGACTGTAGCCCACAGGGGTCCTCTGTCCATGGAATTCTCCAGGCAAAAGAATACTAGAGTGGGTTGCCATGCCCTCCTCCAGGGGATCTTCCCAACCCAGGGATCGAACCCAGATTTTCCGCGTTGCAGGCAGATTCTTTACCATCTGAATCACAAGGAAGCCCATGACAGCCAACCAAGACTTAATTGCAATGCCAATTTCTCCAGGGACGTGGCCTTTAAACAGATGACTTTTTCTTTAAATTTTTTTAAATTGAAGGATAATTGCTTTACAATGTTGTGTTAGTTTCTGCTGTACACCAATGTGACAATCTGAGATTTCCTGATCAGCACTAGCACTAGTGAAGTAATCTGCAGAATAAGACCCCTGTCATTCCCTTCACCTCAAAAAAAGATGACCTGGCCTGAAACAACTCTTTCTTTTCTCTTGATAATAGCTTCCTTGCCCCATCTTCCTTCTGTCTATAAAAAAATCTTCCATTCTATACAGCTCCTCAGAATCTCTCTCTACAGCTTGCTAGATGAGTTGCTACCTGATTCATGACTTGCATAACAAAGCCAATTAAACCTTCAAATTTACTCTGTTGAATTTTTTTTTTTTTTAAACAGAGAGCACCTGGATAATCTCTCCATCTCAAATGTTTGATTTAATCACAGCTGCAAGTCCCTTTTACCATGTGAGGTAAGATAGTCCCAGGTTCTGGGGCTGAGGACACAGACATCTTCAGGAGCATGGTCTGTCTACCACACCATGGTTCACATGCCTCCCTCATTCAAGAGGGAAGGCCCTTGCTGACCAGTCCCCAATTCCCCTTCTCCATCCTACCTTCTCTCACTTCCTACCTATAGTTGGCACTGCAGCCAGACCTCACAACCTGCAACCCTGTGGCATTTGGGTACCACATTCAGTCCTATGCTAGGTTTGTGAAAGCTTTTTAGGCTGGAATCATGTCTCATTCATCTGTGTAGCCCCTACAGCCCATAACACAGAGCCCTGCACACAGGGGGACTCTGTATTTATTCAGCACCTCAGTGGATCAATGGAGGGAAATAAACCAGGACCCAGGTAAGTCATCCTCTGAACACATTGCTTCCAGAATGCACTAGTCGTCCCAGGGCCCCTAAGCCTGGGGCCAGTGCAGTAGCCCTGCCCCAGATCAGTACTGACTACCCCTGATGCCCATGGCCAGGCTCGGGGTATTTGCTCAGAGCTGCCTTAACTTGGATCTTAGGCTCAAATGAACAGGTAACATAAATAGGGCTTTTGATAGCTCAGTTGGTGAAGAATCTGCCTGCAGTGCAGGAGACCCTGGTTTGATTCCTGAGTTGGGAAGATTCCCTGGAGAAGGGATAGGCTACCGACTCCAGTATTCTTGATCTTCCCTGTGGGTGAGCTGGCAAAGAATCTGCCTGCAAGGTGGGAGACCTGGGTTTGATCCCTGGATTGGGAAGATCCCCTGGAGAAGGGAAAGGCTATCCACTCCAGTATTCTGGCCTGGAGAATTCCATGGGCTGTATAGTCCATGGGGTCGCAAAGAGCTGGACATGACTGAGTGACTCTCACTTTCTTTCACTTTGGAGAATTAAAGGAAGAAAGCAAGAGCATCCCCATGGCTGAGAAAGGCAGGGCACAGTTTGGGAATGTATTTTCTCTGACTAATTCAGGCTCCTGGTTAGCCTTCTGCCATTTGGGGCCTGAGGAGTGCCTCTGTAGCTGGAGCCACCAGCCCCCACCCCCATCTGGGAATATGCTGGACACTTACCCAAAATGATTCTCGAGGTCACTGGGGTCAGAACAGGCAGTGACACCACACTGCTATAGGCTGAATGTTTGTCTCTATCTCCCCACCCAATTTATATGTTGAAATCCTAACCTCTCAATGTGATAGCATTTGGAGGTGGGGCCCATTAGAGGTGATTAGGTCATGCAGGTGGAGACCTCCTGAATAGGATTAGTGCCCTTATGACAGAGGCCCCAGAGAGCTCCCTGACTCCTTCTGCCACATAAGAACACAGCAAGAAAACAGCCATCTATGAACCAGGAATTAAGCTCTCACCAGACACCAAATCTGCCAGCACCTTAACCTTGGAATTCTCAGCCTCCAGAACTTTGAGAAATAAATGTTTGTTGCATAAGCCACACAGTCTAAGGTATTTTTGTTATAGCATTCCAAACAGAGCTAACCATAACATACAGAGATAACACCTTTATTTTACCTACAAGGAACCCCAAGCTCAATGAAGGGAAGCCCCCAGGCATTAGAACCACACCACCAATTTCATCAACCAACATTTTTAAAAATTTTATTTATTTATATTTCTTTTTGGCTGTGTTAGGTCTTAGTTGCTGAACGCAGGCTTTCTGTAGTTGCAGAGCACTGGGCCTCCTCTAGTTGCAATGCGTGGGCCTCTAATTGCAGTGGCTTCTCGTTGCAGAGCACGGGCTCTAGGTACTTGGGCTTCAGTAGTTGAAGCACAGAGGCTCATTAGTTGTGGCTCAAGGACCCTAGAGCATGCAGGCTTCAGTAGTTATGGCATAAGGGCTCAGTAGTTTCGGCTCTCAGGCTGTAGAGAACAGGCTCAGTAGCTGTGGTGCACGGGCTTAGTTGCTCTGTGGCATGTGGGATCTTCCTGTATCAGGGATCGAACCCATGTCTCCTGTACTGGCAAGTGGATTTTCACCACCAGACAAGTCCGGCCAACATTTATTTACACAGTGGGCAAAAGCCACAGAGTTAGATACTGGTTCATCTCCTCCAATGTGTGTATCCTGCATACATAGGTTCAGATAAGTGCATACATGTCTGTGTGTATATGTGTATGTGTGTGCTGTGGCCTCTGGGATTGGAAATAGAGACTCCTAATATTCTTCAAGGCAGCCCTGCATTTCTATTTCTTGTTGATTAAACCCATTACTTCGCTTATTTACCTCCTCTGGAGACAGAGAGATTTGAGGCCAAAGATTTACCCTTAACTTAAACTGTAAGGCAGTGACTCTTAAACAAAAATATTCCAAGATTTCCTCCAAAGAATGTGTGAGTATTGAAACTTCCTGGTGGTCCAGTGGCTACGACTCCAAGCTCCCAATGCAGGGAGGTCAAGGTTCAGTCCCCGCTCAGAGAACTAGATCCCATACGCCACAACGAAGACCTGGGGCAACCAAACACATTTTTAAAAAAAGAACTTGCGAGTATTGGGAGCCAAGGAATTGGACATTATTCGGGCCAAGTGTTTGGCACATGCCCGAGTGGTGATGCTTTCTGTGCTCAGGATGAAGTAGAGAAAGAAATGGCTAAGGAAGAGGGAAAAGGAAATGAGATGCTCTTGGATTACTTTCCACATCCTCCTTAGTCAGATTCTCACATGTATAGTAATAGTATTATATAATAGTATAATGGTATTAATCTCACTCACCTCCATTAGAACTTTAGAAAAATATACTAAAACAAACAAAAGATGGCTTTTGGCATCTCAGGAGTTTGGGACCTGATAGAGCACAGCGTCTTTCTCTTGAGATATTTGATGGTAGCCGCTGTCCTGTGGATCTGCAACATCATTCACACAATAAACAATAGCCCATGACCACGTGGTAGGCAAGGGCAGTGCTGAACAAACCTTCGGGCACCATTTACTGTCACCATGCAGAGTCCTACATTCACTGTGACACTTTTCCAGCAGATGGCAGTGACGTGTCTTGAGGAAGAAGCCCTGGTCTATGCCTTACACCAGGCACCATAGGAGCTGGGGATGGTGCTGCAAGACCCAGAGTGTCTGGTTCACCTACTTGACCTTGGGTTCTCTTCTTTAAAGACATGGTGCTGGGAATACAAAGCTGGTCAGAAGGCCGGACCATCCGCACCTGTGCCCCCACCCACAGTGACACCCCACTCCAGTATTCCTGCCTGGAGAAACCCATGGACAGAGGAACCTGGCTGGCTAAAGTCCACAGGGTCAAAAAGAGTCGGGCACAATGGAGCACGCTTGCCCAGAAAGTAGAGCCTGTTATGTGACAATGTGCACTGTGCCAGCCTCTGTTTGGGGTCTGATGAAGACAAACTGCGCAGCTAAGGGGATGCTAAGCTCCATCCTGGGCCATGACCATCCTCAGGTGTGGAATGAGTATCCTTCCCACTGCTGTGTCCCCAGAAGCCAGCTGGTGCCTGACTCAGATAGAGTGCACATGACCAGTTAGTCGAGGGAATGAATGAATGAATGAAATCTTCCCAGTCACCCATGGAGTACCTGGTCTGGTGCACCCTCTCCCTTGGGTCCTCAGATAGACAGCAGAAGCAATGCCCAGGGACTGCTCTGACGGAAAGCAGGAACTACCAAAATGAACTTACGACAAAGACCTCTCACCAGGAGGCAGCCCCCTGCAAAGGGGAGCAAATCTCGTCCTTCATCACCCTGTGCTGCCCGCACTGCTATAGCTCACTCTGTCCAGCTGTCTGTCCAGCTCTCATCAGAGCCGACTCACCCAGCCCATTTGCAAGTCTGAGATGTAATCACTGGCTTCCTCCTCAGAAAACCAATGTTCCAACAGATCTTCCCAGAGCTGGCTGGAGCCCCCAGCTGGCCCGGCTGGGTGTGGCCCTGCCTCTCTCCTCCCATGCTGTCCCCGCTCCCCACAAGAAATCCACAGCTAAGGCAGAAATAGAAATCAGGTGAAAGTCTGGGCTGGGGCCAAGAGACTCCTGCTGGGAATTGCCAAGGGCAGACCAGCCTTGGAACCATCAGCTTGCTGGCTTTAGGGATGAAGGCTAGGGTGCCCCGGGGTCAGGCTTCAGGTGTACAGGGCTCTATCCTGCTCTGCTTGACTCCCTAACAAGTCAAAACTCATACTGGCAAGAACTGTGAATGGGAGAATAATGACAAGCGAGGGGGATCCCCAAGAGCCTTCCTTGTTAACCAGCATGGAGTCTGCAATTGCCCCGGGGCTGGGGTGTCTGCAGGCAACAGCAACAGGGTTTGCAGGAATTTGTGAGGCCAAAACAAGTTAGGGATGAGACAAGGGGATTGGCAAGGAAGGGACAATGACGGATTTTGGCAGCCTGGAAACCATTTCTGAGCATTTAAGGCAAAATTCTATCCTATTCCTTCTCCCCTAAGTGATAGACACACTTGGGTATAAAAGAAGGTTACAAATAATTCTTCATACTTCACACTTCAGAAAGGATTTTCACATCCATCTCCTCATGTGATCCTATAAAAAAGTGGCAAGTAAGATCATTTTATTCTGCTTTACAGATGAGGAAACTGAGACCCAGGTGGTAAAACGACTTATTGAAAACAGCACGATAACTATAGATGCATCAAGAACTTTCTATTTTCCTAATACTAAGTTTTTACATAAATTCTGACACTCTAAGGTTAGGAAATATGCTTGGGGCTCACCAGCGCAGATCTGAGCATCGTTTCACCACATCTCCCCCTCAGCCCAGAAGGAGCAAATGCCAAGTCAGGAGTGGACCCCAGGGTCCACGAGCTGGCCCAGTGCCCTTGGCTTGGTAGACCACACAACCCGAGAGAGACCTCAGAAACCTCCTCCAGAGTCTGGGGGAATCACGCAGAGCCCCCATAACACATAAAACACCGGGGCCTGACATGAGCAGGTGTGGGCATAACATGCCAAGCTGTTAGTATCACACAGAGATCCCTGGGAATTCTAAAACCTGCACTGTTTTCCCATCCCTCCCCACGCTCTGCCTCCCAGCCCTGTGTTTTCTGGCATCCTAAGGGCGTTCACTACTGGAGCCTCCCCTCTGGAAGCTGAGCCTGTCCTGCGGTTGGACACCCTGCTTCTCGTGTCACATCAGGGGCAGGAGCCAGCTCTCTTGGGCATGCCGCTTAAACAGGAAAATAAATAATCCCATTTGGAACAGCAGTGGCAAACAGAGCCCTCTGTCTGAGGACCTTCATGCCATTCTCTCCACTCCTGGGTACCTTCTCGACTAGAGATGTTTTTCTGGGGAGGAGGAAGGGACAGGGGTGTGGAAATGGACTCTATCCTTCTCTTAAGAGGGTCTTTGTTGCTGTTATTTCCATCTTCTTCTGAGGACAGAGGGCCCCCGCAGAGCTGTGAGGGTTGCTTAGTGCCATGGAGACAATTGTGATATCAAAGGGAGAGGATTATGGCTCCAGTGGGGAGGGAGGAGCGGAAGCTCCAGCCAGAGCCGGCGACTGACAAGAGAAGATGACAAGTCACTTAGGCCCCAGGTTGAGAGCCGGTGGCAGAGTGTGAGATGCAGAGACAGGCCCTGTCAGTTCTGAAGGATTGCCGATGTCACAGGAAACAAGGCTCTCCACAAAGAGGAGCCGTCCTCCTGAAGTGGGGACACCTGGAAAGCAGCAGCTGGCGGCGGAGCTAAGGGTGGGGGCAGGACCAACAGCAAGAGGACATCCTGATACCAGCACTGATGGCGGTGGGACCAGAAACAGAGACAGAGGGAGGGGAGAGGCAGGTCTGGCCAAGGCAGAAGGGTGGGAATGAGGCCCCCAAAACATGGATGCTCGGGGGCCAGAAGGTTTGGAGAGACATGCATGTAGTTCGGGTTCAATAAGCAATTGCCAGAGAGGATGGTGACCCGGAGACGAGTCCCTGGACTCAATCAATTGATCAAGATGAGTTGTGAGCTTGCCCTATGCCCAGTGACATACTAGACAATGTGTGTGTGTGTGTGTTAGTCACTCCATCATGTCCGACTCTTTGTGACCCCATGGACCTTAGCCCACCAGGCTCCTCTGTCCATCCATGGGATTCTCCAGTCAAGAATACTGGAGTGGGTTACCATTCCCTTCTCCAGGGGATCTTCCTGACCCAGGGTTCAAACCCAGGTCTCCTGCATTACAGGCAGATTCTTTACTACAGAGCCACCTGGAAGCCGTAGGCAACTTGGAGGACTCAGCAAATATTAGCCATGTCCCTGCCTTCCTGACTGGCAGCAAGTACTTGTCAATGACACATCCATCTGTCAATGCCTAGGGTTCATGGTGAGTGGGTGCAGGGAATGGGTAAGTGGAGGCACTCTCAGGAGAACTGGCAGCGTAAAGAAGACAGAAGGGAGAGCCGGGTGGTCCCATGGAAAAAAAAATTACTTAATTTCCCTGGGCCTCACTTTCCTTATCTGTACAATGGAGCACCATGAACTGAAGGCTACTGCATTAAAGGCTCTCTCCCACTTTTCCACCAAGATCCAGCTTATTCTCCTCTGTGGTAGCAGGGAACCATCCCTGATGTCCATATCTCTCAGAACAGAAATAACTCAGGCCATGATTTATTAAGAAACAGAAGAAGAAAGAAAATCATGGTGGTATCTTTGAGGCAGTGGGTAACATCTCCTAGGAGCACCGACCCCCCCACCCCCACCAATATCCCACCCCATCACACCCAAAATAAATGGGGGAGACACATATTCCAAGCTCCCCCTGACACATCTAACGGATATCAGATGGGACCGTCCGCAAAGCAAATAGGAATCTAATCTATCCTCTTGTTCAGCCAAATGGAAACAGCAGGATATCCATGGCTGAGCCTCTAGCTTCTGGCGGGGGACACGAAGAAGGAAAATGGAAACAGATTACAGTCAGTCTGATACCCAAATAACAAATAGGTATCCTGGAGAGAAATTTGTTTTATTGATGTTCGGGAAGAGATCCACTGATTTCCTTGTCTGCTCTGCCTTGCCACTTTAATTGAGGAAGGTGCTAGTTAAAAGTCAAAGTAAAAATAAAATGAAAGAAAGTGTTTCAAGCCTCACAGTCATCTGCTCCCAGGCACATCCAATAACATGTATGCGCTGCACACGCTCTATAATGAATTCTCCCAACAACCCAAAGTGTCCATTGGAACTGACCGGAGATTCAGCACAGTTCATTTTCCCAGGGGTTGACAGCTGTCTGGGCTTCGAGGCAGAAGGATTGCACAGGAAGGAATTAGCTTTGGGCCTGGCACTGGGGGGCTGGGGCCTGGGGATGTAGGTTTCTATAGGGAGGAGCTGAAATCAGCCTGGGGTTCAAGCAGAAAGGGGATGTGTCCTCCCAGAGGCCAGGGAGGGCAATGGGATCTTAACAACAACCCTCAGAAAGATCTCAGCTCTGAAGCCAAAAAATTGTAGAAGGAAAGGAAAACGAAGCAAAATCGTGGCAGGAAGGCAAATGGTTCAAAGGAAAGGAAAGAAGAAAAGGTATTTAAAAGGGACAAAGTGACTAAAGCCCTAGTGCCACTCCAGCTCGGGAAGCTTCATTATCATCAGGACCACAGTCTACCTCTGAAGATGCCAGGCAGGAGGGAGATTTTTGTGATACTATAAATATAGTTTATAGGCTTTGGTTTATCTTTATGACAGATCCAATAAATAATTTACTGGTCAGTAAAAGATCAAAGAAACTGCTAGAACTGCAGCCCAAAACATCAAAACCTCTAATGTTTATACGGAAGTGATACCGACCCTGCAAATTCACTATTTAATGGGGTAAGTTTATGGTCCTGTGCCCGGGGCCCCAAAAGTGAAAAACTTTTAAGAAAACAGAACAAACAAAACACTGGGCCAAATAGACATAGGAAAAGACATAATAAGGAGAGAGTTAGAATAAAGCATCCGACATCACCACATCACTGTTACCATGGAAAGTTACAGAGATCCAGTCCCACCCTGTCTCCTCAGCTGCCACAGGGGACCTCAGAAGGATGTGGATACTTGCAACAGCCAACAAAATGTATGTGATCAACCTTCTGAGGAATCATTGGAGACAAACCCCAGATTCGTGTGAGTGAAGAGTGAATGGTCCCAAGCTAGGGAGAACTGGATATGATTGTAGTAAAGGTCTGGAAATCCCAGGAGGGGAAGGCTGGACTAAGAGAAGATGCCAGACCTGCCTGAAATCCTTCTTCCTGAAAGCCCAGACACCTGTCAAGCCCCAGGATGCCAGACCTGGTTCCTGGAAGAGAAAGCCCCAAGCAAGTCCCAACCTTTTCCTTCCCATCGCAGTTCTGTCCTAGAGCTCAAGCCATGGGTCCAAGCTCTGTCTTTCCGCCTCCTGCAGAACAGCTGCTCCTTGGCCATCCTTTGTCTTAAACATCCACCCAGCCAACGGATCTGGGCTCAAGGTCCTAGGAGCCGGCTTGCAGCCCAGGTAGGGAACTTCTCTACTGGTTCAGTGGATAAGACTCCGTGGTCCCAATGCAAGTGTGTGTGGTGTTAGTCATTTGGTCGTGTCTGACTCTTTGTGACCCCAATGGACTGTAGCCTGCCAGGCTCTCCTGTCCATGGAATTCTCCCGGCAAGAATATTGGAGTGGGTTGCCATTTCCCTCTCCAGGGGATCTTCCTGACCCAGGGATCAAACCTGGGTTTCTTGCATTTCAGGCAGATTCTTTACCATCTGAGCCACCAATGTGGGTGACCCCCAATGTAGGTGGTCTGGGTTCAATCCATGGTCCGGGACTTAAGATCCCACATACTGCAACAAAGTCCACGTGCTGCAGCTACTGAGCCCGGATGCCTCTAGGGTCCACATGCTGCAACTAGACGAGCCTGTGTGTGGCAACAGATACTCAGTGCAGCCAAAACACATATTTTTTAAAATTATTTATTTATTTTAATTGGAGGCTAGTTACTTTATAATATTATAGTGGTTTTTGCTATATATTGAGATGAATCAGCCATGCATGTACATATTTTGTTTTTTAAAGTCACACACAGGAGGAGGGCTGGACTGGGGCTCTCTGAAGCACAAGCTCAGGGCAAGGTCTATGGGTGGCAGGAGCCCCAGAAGCAAGTGGTTGTTGAGGTTTATCCAGCATGGGCTGAAAGGGAGAGACACAGACGCCCATGAGTATTCCAGGCTCTAGAGAGGCATTTGTGACAGTAATGAGAGATGATTGGTTCATAGGGTCTCAAGGTATCCTGACTTCCACTAGCTCCCAGTCCACGCTCACCTTGGGCCTGATGAATCACTTTCCATATCATCCTGGAACAAGAAGGAGCTCCAAGGAGCAGAGAGAAGTCTCCATCCATGGAAAAGGAACAGCTGCTCTGTAAATTGTTCCAGGGCAATTCTTAACTCTTGTGAGTTAGCATCAGTCGGCCCCCTTGAGCCCAGTTACCCTGGAGTATCTTTGATCCTCTTGCCCTAGACTTTAAAAAAAATTTTTTTATTGGAGTATAGTTGATTTACAGTTGTGATTTATAGTTGTGTTAATTTCTGCTGTATATGAAAGTGAATCAGTAATATATATACATATATCCCCTCTTTTCTAGATTCTTTCCTCATATAGGTCGTTACAGAGTATTGAGTAGACAGAGTTCCCTGTGCTATACAGTAGGTCCTTAACTATCTATTCTATATACAGTGTGTATATGTCAATCCCAATCTCCCAATTTGTCCTTCCTCCCTTCCCCCTTGGTAACCATGTTTGTTTTATACATCTGTGACTCTATTTCTGTTTTATAAATAGGTTCATTTGTACCTTTTTTTTTTTTTTAGATTTTATATACAAGCAATGTCATAAAATATTTGGCTTTCTCTGTCTGATTTACTTCACTCAGTATGACAATCTCTAGGTCCACCCATGTTGGTGCAAATGGCATTATTTTGGTCTTCTTAATGGCCAAGTAATATTCCATTGTATACATTAGGGTGGCCAAGAGGTTCACTCAGGTTTTCCCCTAACATCTTATGGAAACACCCAAATGAACTTTCTGGTCAACCCAGTATATACGCATCTTCACTATCCACTCCTCTGTGGATGACATTTAGGTTTGTTTCCATGTCCTAGCTACTGTAAATAGTGCTGCAGTGAACAGGGATGCCCCTAGACTTTTGACTTAGACTTTTAACAGGACCACTATTGGTTTTTGTGGGATGAGCCTTCTTGTGTGGGATTGTCCTACTCATTGCAGGATGCTTAGATGAGCCCTGGTCCAGACCCACGGATTCTTGAGAGCTAGGAGCAGCCCTTAATTATGAAGACAACCAAAGCCCCATTTCCCATGTGCAACAAGGCCTTTCTAGTTGGGAACCATGGCTCACATAGCCAATCGGGAGACGCAGACATGAGAATAGACAGATACAACAGATCAGACAGAAAAGGAGGCAGATAAACCATCCTGGGGGGCAGCCAGGACAGTTTACGATAAACCTGACATACTTCTGCAAGTTGACACAATCAGCAAAAATGGCATTTGATTCTTTTCTTTCCATAAGAGAAGTGAAGACACCTTTGAACGCAGCTGCCACCTTGAAAGAGACAATCGGCTGTTGCCCAGTCTACCAAGCTGCCTGCCCCCACCGCCCACCCCTGAACAACGCTTTGGGGTTTTGAAATCTGATGAGATGAAACAGACAGAGCTGTCTTTCTCTTTAAGTTCTCTCCCCTAGCTGTCCCCCCATCTCGCCTCACCGCCCACCTCATGGGCTATCTTATCCCTAATGGAAGCCAATTGCTGACAGATTGGTGGCAGGTTGCTCTGCTGTCTTCCTAAGTGGCTTCCCCTCACTTAGAGTAGGAGGCGGCCGCTGGCAGGGCCAGCAAGCATGTCAGGCCATAAATGAGCTGGCCAGCGGCTCCATTCATTAGAGCCACTCAATACCATGCTTCAGGCCCGGACTGCAGCCCAGGCTGGGGTGCATCAAAGTGGAGGTCTCTGTGCCCCCAGCTCACCCCTTTCCACCTGGCAGGGGAAAGGTCCCTGGGGATGATGCCAGCACTCCAGTCCTTCCCCCACCCACCTATTCATCCAGGACTCAGCCTCAGGAGAGCCCTGCTCAAGACGGGTGCTGAGGCAGGTGTGCTCCGGGGCCCCAGGAAGGACTCTTCCTTCCCATTGCAGAGATGAGACACAGAGCTGCAGAAAGAGAAGCCATCTACCTGCATCCTGCTTCGCCAGCTTCGTCTTTCTGTAGCACAAACCCAGAGTGGTCTCCATACATATCACAGGCTCCCATCCCTGCATCCCAGCACACTATCTGATCTCAGCAATCTGCTGAAGGGTCAAGGGGCCCAGAATTCCCCAAGGATGCTGAGTGGAGGCCCCAGGTGGGGTTTGGTGTGTGACCAGCACATGAGCTGTCTGGTCCCTTCCTCAATGTCACCTAAAATTTAGGGCAAGTTTTTTCTTTGGGACCATGAGAACACAGCTCTGTTTCCAGAGCTGGCCTCTATTCCCCTCCTCTGCTCCAAAACAAATCAACTCTGGCATTCCGTGAAGTTATTGACTGCAACAAACCAGTTCACTGACTCGCTGGAACCCTGGGGTATGAACTACATATACATAGAGAGCACGGAGATCGACAATTACTATCTTTACCATTCGCTGAGCACCTACCACCCGTGCGAGCAGCTGAACCAAGCTCTTCATATACATTAATTTATTTGATGCTAATCACAATCCCATGCTCTCTGTACTTTTATTCTTCTTCATTTTTAAAGCCAAGGCAACTGAGGCTCGGGGAGGTTAAATAACTTGCCGAGGGCCACACGTGTGCCACGCCCTACTCCATGGAGTGCCGCACACAGAACAGACATTTAATAAATACTTGGCAAACCAAAGAGTGAATTAAATACTCAGTTTTGTCTTCAGTGACTCAACGTTCTAACCCCACCCTGCAGCCAAACCCTGGCCAGTTAAGCTATTTGTTTATTCAGTAAAGACTTATTGAGCACTTACTCAATTTTGTTCACTGCTGTGAGTGGGTACCAAAAAGCAGCCACTGGAAAAGTTAATGGAAACATTCAACTAATAAAAAGTTAGCAACATTTAACATTAACTCGAATTCATTTCAAGGTTATCTGTTTCCACTTTGAGCTAATTAAATGTTAGTGAAATGGTGCAGAACTACTCGACTACAGAGTAATGTAGTAAAAAGAACTCTGGATCTGATGACAGGGGTCTGGGGTTCCCAAACCTCACCAGCCCCCTCGGCACATGAACAGAGCAAGACACCACCTTTCCGAGCCTCTCTCTGCATTTTCAACCTGAGACCGAGAAGCCATCCCACATCACACAGTCACCATCAGAACTCGGGGTGGGGGGGTGGGGGGGAAATGCACAGCAGCGAGATTTATAAACCTGAAAGCTCCAGAAACACATGAGATGGCATTCTTTTTTTTGAAGGTTAAAAATTAGTCCATTGACAGTGTTTAAAAATGTTTTTCAAAAGCAATAATGAGCAATTTGTCCATAAGCTCATAAATTTACTTGAAACTTTCCCTGAAAACAATTTGCTCTTTCCACATGATTTGCAGAATGGCACTATAACAATGCAGCTAGACTACCATGTGAAGGATTTTTTAATTTGATGATAGCAGAGAAGGGAAACCATAATTAAAATAAGGCAGGATAGTGACTTGGGTTAGCGCCAACAACCTGATCATTGGTTTTGCATCTCATTTTAGACAGTTTTCACACTTGGTGACGATTTATAGGGATTGGGCACCTTTCTTTCTGTCTGACTGGATGACAAGCTCCCTAAAGGCAAGAACAGAGTGTTCACTACCTTTTCACGCCCAAACCTCCTACCATCTAGCACAGCTCCTCATTGGAAGGGGACAGGGTGGGAATGTCTGTTGCACAGACCAGAATAACAAAGGAGGCATCCAACCCCCAATCAAGGGTCACATTCAACAGGAAATGCTAAGAACTTCACGGTGAGGTTTGAGTTTTTATTAAGGAATTGATCCTTCAGGGAAGAAAAAGCAAAGGAAGGAAGCTGATGTCCTTGGAGTGACGTAGTCACAGCAAGTTAGCTGAAGCTGTCAAATCCCTATGGGCAGTTGTGATTCTAATAATAGATGATACCCATGGAGGGCTTCCCTTCTCCAACACTGGGTGCAGCTCATCTAACTCTTTGGACAACTGTGATGTGCAGTGATCAGCCCTGCTTTGCAGATGAGGAAGTAAAACACAGCAAGGTCAGGAAGCCTGATCACGTCGGCAAAAGAATACCCACAGCTCAAGAGTGGGCTGAGTTCCTGCTGGCCCTGGAGCCTTCAATTCTGCACCACTGTGTAAACTGCTGCCTCTCAATGCAGCAAGCAGAGCAAAAGTCATTTTGGTTTTCACTCCAAATGGGATCATTCTCCAACTTTCCAAAAATGAGACAGCCAAAGAGAATGATGATTTTTTTTCATTCAGGTTAAGATCCAGATTTGTGAGGAGACTGACAAAGCAGAGCAGCTCTTGGCTTTCGGCCAGAGTCAGCGTGGTTGTCTTTCTACGGGCTGTGACTGATCCAAGTTGGGGCCTTGCTGACTTAATTTTGCACTTAACAAGTGAACTAGAGACCAGGGCCAGCACTGCTGTGCAAACTGGTGAGAGGTATTCCTTGATTGGGAATGTCTCTCCCTCCCAGTCATAAGCAGAGTACAACATAGGAGTTAGGAGTTGAACGCGGGAGAAATTACTTGGCTGGTTACCAAGTATTTTTAACAGCAGCATCCTTCAATTTCTCTTCCTTGGCTTGACCTAACCATGGAGGAAATGGATGCTTGGCAAATCTTGGAGCTTGCTAAGAAAGTCACTCTCTGTAGCCCTGGTTGGAACCATGGGAATCAGGACTCTAGTACAGTGACTAGTAAATGTGAAAATGCAGCAAATGGGTCACTTGTGTGCACACACATGACCTGGCAGTCTTTTTTTTTTTTTTTTGCTGGCTGCACTGGGCCTTCAATGCAGCATGCAGGCTTAATTGCCCCGAGACATATGGGATATTAGTTCCTCAATGAGGGATGGAACCCATGTCCCCTGCATTGGAAGGTAGATTCTTAACCAGTAGACCACCAGGGAAGTCCCCTAGCAGTCTTAACAGTGCTAAGGACCTGTGGCATTGCACTTTCTGATAGACTCAGTCTCAGGATGGGAGACAGGGGAGTGGAATCTAGTGCCCTCAAGCTCTCTCAAACAAGGTTTTCAGGGGGAAAAAAAAATTATTCCACACTGAGAATATTGAATGAATGATGAACATTAATCAATTATGAACTCCAAAAAAACCTAATTCTTAAAATATTTTAGGTCTCTAACACACTTTTAAGCAAGTTCAAGCTAAGTCCTTTCAAACTGTTGAAAGTAAACATTGACCATTATTTAACTACAATGATGTCACAGATAAGACGTTAATCTTTTAGCTATTTTAAACGTTTTACTTCTAAATCTTTTACTGATGTATTCCTATACTCACAGGTAGGAGGGATCACCTCTATCCACAATGAGGTTGTGCCCTACTGGGAAAGAGGAGATATGTACATAAGTAATCTCAATTCAATGCTCCTTGTGGTCAGTGCCACGCGTAAATAAAGAGAGGGAACGTTTGCTTCTAGATGGGCAATGCCAGGAGACTTCATGGAGGAGTTACCTGGGAAAGAACCTGAAGCATGAGCAGGACTTTTACTAAGTAGATTTGGAGGGAAAGGGGAGGACAGGGGAAAGACGCAAAATTGGGTTCGTGGAATGAAAAGTGGGCCAGTTTAACCCCAGCATGAAGTTTATGCAGGGTGATGGGCGGGGCCTGGGATTGAGAATGAAAATGGGGACCAGAGCTGTGCTGAGCTGTGAATGTCAAGATAAGGTTTACAGGGTTTATCTGGGATACAATGGGGAGCCATTGAAGGTTACTGAGCAGGGAAGACAAATGATCAAATTAGTCTGTTCCCAGTCCCTGTTTTCTGAGAACATATGATATTCTCTGGCAGACACTATGTACAGCCTATACTGCAGCCAAAACTCCTCTCTGAGGCAGCAGCAAACCTGGCCATGCTCCCTGCCTGCTCTCCGTGCCCAGAAAGCTCTTGAACGCACCCCCTTTCTGGGCATGTGGCCGGGGTCAGCTTCTCTGAGCTGCTCTCTCTAACTCCTGCTTTACTGAACGCACTCCATGGCTCTTACACGAGGCTCCAGATTCTTCTGCAATGACAGCAAATCTTTCTCTATGCCCAGAAAAATAAGTTAATTGATGATTGCCTTAATTACAAATTTTTCAACTACAAAATTATTTTTAAATGTTGGCCTCTGCTACAGCTTGCCTTTAATAGAATCTAGCATGAGATGCTACTTGATTTAGTACAAAATTGTGTTTCTAATTAGCCTGGGCTTTGAAGTTGGGCCCGTCTGAATGGGAATCCTTGGTCCACCACTTAACCAGCTCTGTGACCTTCAGCAAATCAATTGCCTTTTCTGAGCCTCAATACACTCATCTGCAAAATGTGGGCAATTATGCCTTTCCCACTCAGTGTCAGGAGAACAAAATGAGATTAAACCCAGGTGGAGTCCTGAGCCAAGTAGCAGGGCTTGGAAGGATTCAACAAGAGCTCTGTCCCTCGTTCCATTGCCCACTCCTTCCCACTTCTCCTGCCCTTGGGGGTGAGATGTGTGCTTCATGCCAAGGCTGGACTTAGCAGCATTTTCAGATGCTTCACAAAGAGGGAGGCAGTGCTGCAGGGTGGAACCAGCATGGACTTAAGGTATAGGACAGTCTGTGTGTGTGCTAAATCACTTCAGTCATGTCTGACTCCTTGCCACCATATGGACTGTACGGTCCATACACCAGACTCCTCTGTCCATGGGATTCTCCAGGCAAGAATACTGGAGCAGGTTGCCATTTTCTCCTCCAGGGATCTTCCAGATCCAGGGATCGAACCCACATCTCCTGCACTGGCAGGCAGATTCTTCACCACTGCACCACCTGGCAAGGCCAAGGTATGGGGCCAAACTAGGTTCAAATTCTAGCAGTTCTCACTGGCGGTGTAACTTGGACAAAATGTTTGTTCTTTCCAGGTTTCATCTCCTCCTATGAGAAACAACAGCTCTGCAGTTACTCTGAGGATTCAATGGGCAGGTACATACAATGCCCCTCAGCCTCTCACTTAGTAGGGCTTCTTGCAGCCAACCCTGGCAAGTTTGAGGAGTACTGGGCTCAGTGGTCTCCCCTCATAAATCCACTGTTCTTGGTTCCTCTTTCCTTTTCTTTTCTCGCTATTTTACATCCCCTGAGAAGTCCATTTGCCCTAGAAAAGTATAATGAGTAATCAGGTCGTCATCCAAGACAGACAGACCTGCAGAGAAATCCTGGCTTCATTATTCAGAAGTCCAGTGACCTGAACCAGAGGCTTTAGATCAAATGAGAAAATGCAGGGAAAGCACCTATATCAGCATTCACTCACGGCAGCCCCACTGAGGGGCAGCCCTCTCAGCACATCTGTGCCGGGTGTCTGTCTGCATAGCCAGAGCCCACAGAAGTCAGCACCCCAGGAGACAGAGGGGGACCCCAGTGGTACCTCATCTCCCCTGCATGTACCAGGGAGGGGTGACTGTTTGTCCTCTGTCCCTGCTGACCCAGGAGAGCTGGGGACTTTATCTTGTCTTCCTAAAAAATCAGAGACATGTCATTTGTTCCTGTGGGCACCCAGTTTCATCGCTCTGCCATCATCGCCTCTTCCCGGTTCCCTGGGCTCCTGTCCAAATTCCCATTTACAAGCCCACAGCAGTATTGATTCTCTTATCTGCAACAGCAAAAACCAGGGTCCCACATATATACACAACTGGGGTGGGGGCTTCATTTCCTGGGGGAGATTAGAGGGGGCGGCAGCCAGCACAGATGAAGGCCAGTGGGGCCAGCAAAGTGGGTGATTTTCTAGTCCTTCTGTCCATTGTGCTTAAAGCAAAGCTTATAGCCACCTCCCCGCCTTAGTCAAAGCAACTGTTACTTCTGCCAACTTGCTCTGCAGACATTAATTAACTCTCTGCCAGGCATAGCCAGAGCCCGCAGAAGTCAGCACCCCAGGAGACAGTGGGGGACCCCAGTGGTACCTCATCCCCCCTGCATGCACCTGGCGGGGGGGGGTGACTTTGTCCTCTGTCCCTGCTGACCCAGGAGAGCTGGGGACTTTATCCCCAGAAATTCGGCTTCTGAGAAGGGAATTATCCTGTCTTCCTAAAAAACCAGACATGTCCTTGCTCCAGGAAGAATCTAAAGTATTAAAATAATCACTTCCATTTGTATTTGCTCTGCTGTTTACAACTCGTTGACCCACTATATCACCTTACCTCTGAGAGCTGGAAAGACCTTAGGAAAAAAAGTCATCTGGCTTTTTCATTTCACTGTGAGGAAATGAGGTTGAGAGGCTGTGAGACTTTCAAGGTCATAGGAACTGCATTCGGCTGAGCCCAAATGAGGTCTCAGCCCCAGGGTTCCTTCCACAGCTCCCTACGGTAGGACACAGTCACTGCTCTGGAAGAAGCTCGGGGGCACAGTAGACACAAAGTCTATCCACTTCTCAGTTAGCATTTATATTATATTGAGCACCTACTATGTACCAAACACTGTGCTAGTCACTCTCATGTATATTATCTCACGGGATTAGCTCGCCCAGCTCTGGACCGCTGCCCAGTACTGACTGGCACACAGTGGTTGCTCAACGAGTGTGAGTTTTCTTGTTTGTCTTGGGAGCAGTGTTGGGAGTAGAAAGAGAATGGGTTTGCAGTCAGTCTGGGTGTGAATCTCTTCTTTGCCACTTGTCGGCTTTTTGGCCTCTACCCCTGTAAGCCTCAGTTTCCATATCTGTAAAATGGACATAACAACTAAATTGGAGTATGGTGATAAGTTATCACATGAGGACTCATAATAAGTGCTCAATCAATTGCAGTCATCCCTGTCACTTAGTGTGGTGTTATTGATACTGTTACCTGCCTTTAAGGATCTGATGACCTCAGAAGATGCATATATACATAACCACAAAGCAAAGCAGAGTGGGGATCAGCAGTGGGCTATAAGGGTTCCAGAGATGCCCCTTTTGTCTGGGGATGATGGAAGGGTTCCTAGAGCAGGTGCCATTGTGGGTGAAGGAGCTTAACAGATGGGATGGGCGGGCAATGATTCTGGGGAACTTAACTTGAAAGCAGTTCCTTGCCCACTCACCCCGTTCATGATACCCATTCAGGATCACTCTCCGGGTGGTTCTCTGGGAGATAGCCTAAGACCACAGTTGGAGAAACTGAACTAGAAGCTTGCAAGAGTTTGTTGGGTCAGAGCTGAGATCCCACATTTGCAGAGGACCCAGGCTACATCCTTCATAGTCTCCCTAGAAGTATGGGCGTGAGGCAGTAGTGGGGCTCACCCATCATTGGAATGAACAAGGAAATAGCAGGGGAAGAGAAGCGGGTGATTGTAGGAGTCACTAGGGAAACACTGCATATGGCCCGACTCTGATCTCCATTCGGCTTTGCACGCCCCACAATTCTGACTTCACCTTCCAACTATTCCCAACCCCTTAAAAACCTTTCTAGGAGTTCCAGAGAACTAGACTCCTAAAGTTTCTGAGCTTCCTTCAGCTCTGATATTTAATTACAGTTATACTTAACACATATCAGATCTGTTCAAAGGAGGAGACAATCCTCATGATAATGCCTAATGTTTGTGATGAGTGTCACAGTTTTCAGAGCAATTTCATGCCTATTACTGTACATGATATTACATCAGCTTTCCTCCAAGTGTGATCCATAGACCACCAGCATCAACATCACTTGGGAGCATGGTAAGCATGCAGATTTGTAGGTCTCTGCCCAGACCTGGTATATCAATCACTGGAAAGGCAGTACCCTGAGAGATGAACTTGTAATATGTTCTGGGGTGATTCTAAAGAAAACAATAAACTGGCAATTTATAATCTGGTCTCTGTCCCTAAGTACTGGTACAGAGCTTCAGAGATCCTTGGAATTTTCTTTTGTTACTCATAATGAGCATCTTTTGATCATCCCTGAATTTATGCTAATTGTGAGCCCTTAGATAGTTCTAAGGGAGGGGCTGGCCATGCCAGAATGACCAAGAACAGGCCCTTCAGTCTCACCCCTTAACCTCTGGGGAAGGGGAGAGGGGTTGGAGACTGGGGTCCATCCTGTAACCACTGATTTAATCAAATGTGCCTACATAATAAAACTCATAAAAACCCTGGACACAAGCTCAGTGGACCTTCCTGGTTGATGAACTTATTATGTGTTTGGAGGTGACTCAACCTGATTCCATAAGAAGAGAGAATGGAAACTCAGGCCAGCGCCCCCCACGATCCCCCCACAACCCAAGACCATTTGGAAGTTCCTGAGCTGTATTCTTTACAGTAAAGGTGTAATTGTAAGCATAGCACTTTGAGGGAGTTCTAACAAATTAATCAACTTAAAGGGAAGTTGTAGGAACACCTGAATTTATAGCCAAGCCAGACAAAAGTGCAGCTAGGATGCGGCCCCGTTTGTGGCTTGCATCTAGGGTAAGGGCAGTCTTGCTGAGGTCTTTAACTCTGAAACCAGACCTAATTTCAGGTAGTGTCAGAATTGAATTGGATTGCAGGACACTCAGCTGGTGTCAGAGAATTGTTGTCACAACACAGGTCCTATACATAAGTCAAACCACAATCTTGTAAGTTACGATCAATATGCCATGTTGCAGCTGAGAAGACTGAGACACAGGGAGGGTAAGTGACTCTCCCATAGGCAGGGAGCTGTTCTGGAGAAAAGCAGGAATGTGAAGTTAGGTCCTTGGCCTTAGGTCATGCCTCTTCCCTCCAGGGAACTACTGCCTCATGGTCCACCATGCTCCCAAGATAATAGTAAAATCACAAAGCTTGGGGGCTGGAACCAGCCTTGGGTTTCGGGTGGAAGGTAGATCATTTAACGCAGCTCAACAGAGCCAATTGCCAGGGAGGTAATGAAAAAGAGCTCAGGCTTTGAGACCTTTGAAAATTTAAATCCTGCCTTTCTGACTCTGTGTGTCTTGTGTAACCCTCGAAGCTTTGTAATTGTGACAGCCTTGGAAAATTACAGGTGACTCGAAGTAATTTAATGATAATAAAAATAAAATAAAAACAGTAAACAGCACTGCTGCTCCCTCTAATTTCTCAGCATCTTTATCATATAAATGCCTCCCATTCTTTTCCCCACAGACGATTAATGAATCTGCAGTTGCCATACTGGATTCTGTGCTCATGTCTCCTTAATTCTCTTTCTGCTGTAGCTCCTGCACCTTCAGTGCCAGGGACGCCCCTCCCAACTCCAATGCCAGGTTGCTCACAGGGCCAGCCAGACTGCAGAGGCAGCCCTCGGAGAGGCACTGGGGCCTCCTCCATGAGCCAGACCTTCCTCCCTTGCTCCTCACCCCAATGGCCCAGGGCTGGCTTCTCTCCAGCCAACTTTCTCCAGGAGCCCTGGTGATCTGAACAGCCACAAATTGACCTTCTCTCCGGGTGTCTCCTTGCCTCACTCCTGGTGTTAATATGCCCCTTAAAGAGCTGCAAACTCAACAAGTCTCTCTTATGCAGGTTAATTCAGAGGCAGCCAAGCTGTGATCAAATGACCTTTACTCACTTCCCTGCTAATTTTGATGGGCAGCTCCATTTCCCTTCTCGCTCCTGGTCCCCCCTTGCTCTAAATTGGAAATCTATCAATTTTCTAGGTAAATGGAAAATAAAGACACACAGGCACAAGCAACACACACTCACCCACATATACACTAACACTAACATGCGCTTATTGAGATAGGGCTGGAGTCGGCTTTTTTTTTTTTTTAAACCACTGAATTTCCAGATCTTAGAAGAATGCTATAGCTAGATCCTGCTGCTGCTGCTGCGAAGTCGCTTCAGTCGTGTCCGACTCTGTGCGACCCCAAAGACGGCAGCCCACCAGGCTCCTCTATCCCTGGGATTCTCCAGGCAAGAATACTGGAGTGGGTTGCCATTTCCTTCTCCAATGTATGCATGCATGTTAAGTCGCTTCATTCATGTCCGACTCTGTGTGACCCTATGGACAGCAGCCCACCAGGCTCCTCTGTCCACAGGATTCTCTAGGCAAGAACACTGGAGTGGGTTGCCATTTCCCTCTCCTGAGGGATATCAAAAAAAAAGGTTCCAAAAGAGTATTCCTTTTCCACAATGTTATCCCTTGCTTCATCAGTGGGGTACAATAACAATCATAAATAGGGAGAATAATAATAATAAAAAGTAACATTTAGCAAGTGCTTCCTGCTTGCCAGTCACTTCCCAAAGACTATCTCATTTTTTCAATGCCTCTATGAAATGCGAACTGTTATTATCTCCATGTTATGGAAAAAAGAAATTGAGGCTTCAAAAGATAATGCAAAAAGTTTAAAGATACAGATACAGAAAGAGGCAGAGTGAGCATCTGAACATAGATGGTCTGATTCCAAGGTCAAGTTCTTGCTTTGTTAATCAGCAGTGTGACCTGGGACTATCACATAATCACATTTACCTTCACTTTCCTCATCTGCAACATGAGGATAATAAGAATGACCTCATCAGGCTCCTGGAGGGTCAATTAAGTAGGTGGCACTAGTGGTAAAGAACCCACCCGTCCACGCAGGAGATTTAGGAGATGCGGGTTTGATCCCTGGGTTGGGAAAATTCCCTGGAGGAGGGCATGGCAATCCACTCCAGTATTTGTGCCTGGAGAATCCCATGGACAGAGGAGCCTGGAGGGGCTAAGGTCCATGGGGTTGCAAAGAGTCGGACATGACGGAGTGACTTAGCACACACACATCCTTTAAAAGCTGCAAATCACTATCAGTTCACCATTAGAATTACGATTATTAATTCAATTGGTGAATTTCTTGTACAAATATTTCTTGATCGCCTACCATGTGTCAGCCCTGTCCCAGGCCCGGGGATACAGCAGTGATTGAAACGGAGACTGTCCTGTCTCCAAGAAGCATGCATTCAAGTGAGGGAGACAGACTGACAAGAAACAAGTAAAATACATGGTTTATCCAATGAAGCTTAATGCTAAGCGGAAAAAAAGTGAGGAAGGGAGCATAAGACGTGAGGGTAGAGGACTTCCCTGGTGGCCCAGTGGTTAAGACTCCACCTCTGCTACAGGGGACATAGGTTCAATCCCTGGCAGGGGAACTAAGATCCCACGTGCCACACAGAACAGCCAAAAAAAAAAAAGTAATAATAATAAAATAAAATACAGCATGGCCAAAAAAATTTTTTTAATAATAAAATAAAAAGTGAGGGTAAGGGGGCTGCTCAGGGCTGACCACAGACAGAAGGTGATATTTACACAAGGTTCTCAGGGACTGAGGGGAGCAAGCAGGGCAGTTATCCGGAGAAAGGGTGTTCTGAGCAGTGGGAAGAGCAAGTGCAAAGATCCTGAGGCAGAACCAGCAAAGAGGCCAGCGTGGATGCAGCAGCGGGTGCAGTAGCAAGTCCAGAGGCGTGAAGCAGGTGGTGGGTCCTACAAGGCCCTGGTGGTCATTAGCTGTTACTCTACGTGCCATGTCGGGGGCAGGGGCAGAAGACATGGGAAGGTTTTGAACAGGGCCATGTGAGCTAAAAAGATGCACAATGTGAGAGTCATGTGTTAAGTTTTATCTGGGGCAAAATGAGGACTGTAGCCCAGGAGACAGCACCCCAGATGGCTCTGAGAGACTGCTCCAAAGAGGCAGTGGGGGAAGGTCAATATATAAGATCCTCCTGAAGGAGGAGTTCAGTGCAATCAAGCGCTTACTTTACAGAGGGTTTTCTGCTAGGCACGAGGAGCTGATGTCACCATGAAGGGATTTAATGCTTTTCTAGAAATGAGGAGATACAAGGATTGGGGTTGCGAAATCAATTCCTGAAAATTTCTATCTGAAGACCTGTTCTACCAGTTTCCCTGGAGCGCAGAGTGCCTCACTCTCCACCTGGAATTCCCCTCAGAGGCTGCTGAAGGTTGGAAGCTGCAGCAGCACAGGGTTCAGTCTCCACAGAGGCAGATGGCAAATGCTCTTGCTGTTCAGTCCCTGGCAAATACTCTTGGCAAGTGCCAATTTGTCGTTGACAGGCAAGTGCCAATTTGTCGTTGACAGCCATGACGAAGTCTTAACATTTTTAAAGAGTTATTCTGGCTACCACAGGAGGGCAAGTGCAGAAGCAAGGAGATAGTGAGGATGCTGTTGCCTCTAATGCAGGTGACAGAAGACAGCGGTTTGGACCAGGGAGGCAGCAATGGAGGTGATGATATGTGTTTGGATTCTGGATCTATTCTGAAGGCCGCTGCTGCTGCTGCTGCTAAGTCACTTCAGTTGTGTCTGACTCTGTGCGACCCCATAGACAGCAGCCCACTAGGCTCCGCTGTCCCTGGAATTCTCCAGGCAAGAACACTGGAGTGGGTTGCCATCTCCTTCTCCAATGCATGAAAGTGAAAAGTGAAAGTGAAGTCGCTCAGTCGTGTCCGACTCTTAGCGATCCCATGGACTGCAGCCCACTAGGCTCCTCTGCCCATGGGATTTTCTAGGCAAGAGTACTGGAGTGGGGTGCCATTGTCTTCTCCGATTCTGAAGGCAGAACCAACCAAATATGCTGATGGATTGGATGTCAGTGGATTAGGAAGCAAGATGTCACTGATGACACCAAAGTCTTGGACCTGAGCAGTTGGAAGAATGGAGTTTCCATTTAGTAAAATGGGATAAAGTAGAAGGAAGAGGTGTTATGGATTGAACTGTGTTCCTCAAGAATGATAGGTTGAAGTCTTAACCCCCAGAATTGTGAATGCAACCTTATTTGGAAAGAGGGTCTTTACAGATGTAGTCAAGTTAAGGTGAGGTCATCAGGGTGGGTCCTAATCCAGTACGACTGGTAACCATATAAAATCAGGAGATTAGGACACAGATTCACACAGCAGGGACAATGTCATGTGAAAACTGGAGTTATGCTGCCACAAGTCAAGGACATACCAGAAGCTAGGAGAGAGGCCTGGGACAGTCTTTCCTGGTGCCTTCAGAGGGAGCAGGGCCCTGCCAGTCCCTGGATTCAGGACACGGGACAACTTTCTGTTGCCCGCAGTCTTGTGGCACTTCGTCACGGCAGGTTTGGAGGGTAGAGTCATTTCTAGACATCCAAGTGGAGATGTTAACTAAACAGCTGGGTATTGAGTTAACTATCCAGCTGAGTCTGGAGTTCAGGAAGGTAACTGAACTGGACACACACATTTGCCAGTCTTATCTGCTCTGAACTTACAGCTGTGGGACCAGCTGAGCTCACTTAGGGTAGAGAGAAAAGAGGTCCAAGAATGGAACTCTCACATGTTCCACCATTAAGAGAACAGGGAGTTAAAAAGCAGTTGGTGAGTAAAACGGGCAAGATGTCCTGAAAGACCAATGAAGAATATGTTCTGGGCAGGAAAGGGTCAGATGTCAAATTGCTGTCAGATGTCAGTGACAAGTCAAGCTGGATGAAGATGAAGAACTGACCGTTGGATTTAGCGACTCAGAGCTCATTTGTGACCTTGACACTGGCAGTGTCAGAGGCAGGCGTGCTGCTTAATTGGAATGAGTTGGAGAGAGAAGGAGAGGAGAGGTTGGAGGCACAGATATCTCTTCGGAGGAGTCTGCTAAAGGGAGACATGGGGTCAAGAGAGGGCCTTTCTAAAGGTAAGAGAAATAATAGTCTGTTTTATGCAAAGATAAATGGTGCTGCAGATTGGAGGAAATTGATGAGATGAGGAGACCAGGAAGAACTGCGAAGAGATGTCCTTAGGAATCTGTGGGAGTGGGACGGAGCACACACTTGCCCAGGAGAGTGGGTGACGCTCCTGCGGTCACAGGAGAGATGCAGGTGTAAACATGGGCACAGGTGCCCAGGCGGGTAGATGCGGTGGTGGACGCAGGGGGTAAAGTCATCAGCTGCGAGGGGAGGGGGCGCTGCAGCTCTGAGGAGGGAAAAAGGGAGAGACAGCGATGGCGGAGTGACTGGTGGGGAAACACAATAGGGTTGTCAGGCAGAACTCAGGGCATTTGGTTCATGAATGTGGAATAGAATCAGATAAGGATGCATTTTTCTCCAGCAGTGCTGAGTTGCCCACGTGTAAGCTCAAAGTCAACATGTAGTCGGGGTTCATCTCAGTTGGGGTTTTGCTCCTGGAATGCAAAGACAGGGTGAACAGAGGAGGGATGATCATGAAGGACAGGGGAATTTAAGCTGCACACGGATATTAGGGAGGACCTGAGAAGGACTTTTGGATCAAGGGACTGTGGGTTCCCAGAAGGGGAAGGACTGTTAGAGTCAGGGTACTAGAGCTTGGGAGCTAGAGTAAGGGGGGAGCCTTATCATGTACATCCTGGAGAGGTGGCAGTGGTCTGCAATAACAAAGTTTAGTGTGTGGCCATGGAGAGGGTGGTAGAGGGTAGGATCCAGAACATTGGAGGAAGTCAAAGAACTAAGAGGTCAAAGTACTGGGAAGGTCATGGATACTGAAACCAGCAAGAATTTTGAGAAGGTCATATTGGAGAGAGTGACCTTGAGCCAGAAGCTGAAATCCTAAAGGGACGAGAACAAGTCACCCAGAGTCGTTAGGCACCCACGGACACTCCTGATGACGTATGTCAAAGCTGGGGCTGCTTAGAGAGGGGACTGAGCATAGCATGCAAGCAGCAAAGACAACCCAGGGACTCAGAAGAGACTGAGGACAGTGGGGCTTGCTGGCGGCTGGCCGTGTGTTCTAGAGGGCAAGAGTGAAGGCTGGGAGGGGCCAGACACTAAGTCAGAAAAAGAGACGTGCAGCGCCTAATGGAGGACAGGGCCCGGGGGTGACAGGGCTCTCCTGTGACTGGCATAAAGGAGGGTGAAAGGCATAGGAAGGGTCCAGAGACCAAGCCAGTGCGAGGCGGTGGGGCTGGGGCATGGAGAGGAGAGAAGGGTGAGCAGTGCTGCTGGGAACACTTCCTAGGAGCTCCACGCATTCTAGAATCCTCCATCACTTCTGCCAAAGGGGATGCAGAGAGGTTTACAGTTATCCTAACATAAACACTACCGTGACCATTCCTACAGTATCCGTCAGCCTTCTTGGCTGTAAAGAACCCAACTCACTTTGGCTAGTTCTCACACACACACACACGTTTCTATTAAAAACCTATTTATTAATGTATATTAATATTATTAGTGTACCCAGAGCTCCTAGTAATGCAGACCCAGCATCTAAGGCCATGCAGACAGGATCAGGGTGGGTGGTCTGTGAGGCCTCCATCAGCCCAGGACTGATGACAGACGCTCTGCCACTGCCACCCTCAGGGTCAGAGACCCAAACATGTCTACCACTGGGCCGGCCTAAAAACCAACTCCACCCCCTGACCACCTCCACTTGCTGCTTATTCTCTGGGGACCATGCTAGTCGGCTCTACCTCAGTGGTGACTCAGGCCTCAGCTGCAAGGAAGGCTGAGAGTGAAGCTTCCTGGCCTCCATCTTAGGAAGAATTACAAAGTGTTAACCTCTCAGTCATGTCCAACTCTGCAACCCTATGGATTGTAGCCCTCCAGGCTCCTCTGTCCATGGGATTCTCCAGGCAAGAGTACTGGAATGGGTTGCCGTTTCCTTCTCCAAGAGATCTTCCCAACCCTGGATCGAATCCAGGTCTCCTGCATGGCAAGCAGATTATTTACCATCTGAGCCAACAGGGAAGCCCCAAGAATTACAAAAATTTGGTGCAAATTACCCAGATCTAAGGAGGGTATTTAGAGATTTTAGTAAACTGCCAAGGTCAAAAATTTATTAAGTGAAAGCAATAATAATAATTTTATTATCAGTTTGTCTAAGCTTTGCAAGAAAGAGCTGGGAGGATTCTGCACAGCAATGTCACCCTTCAGCTCTCAGAGAAAGTTTCTAAACTTTCAGAGGGCTTCCCTGGTGGTTCAGATGGTAAAGAATCTGCCTGCAGTGCAGGAGGCCCGGGTTCAATCCCTGGACTGGGAAGATCCCCTGGAGAAGGAAACAACAACTCACTCCATTATTCTTGCCTGGAGAATCCTATGGACAGAGGAGCCTGGCAGGCTACTGTCCATAGGGTCACAAAAAGTCAGACACAACTGAGCGACTAACACACAAGCTTTCACCAGCAGTCGAGAACACTGTTGCTATCGATTAGAGCCAAGGCCTCAATAAAACACGTGCATGTTCTCAGGTAGGACCATGGGCCTGAGCCTTCCCAGATAAGATCAGGCCCATTTAGAGCTCACTCCACAGCAAAGCACACTCTTGACCCTTGAAAGACAAGATGATAGTGGCTGCTATTTACTCAGCAGCCCGTGTGTGCCGGACCCTGTAATCTTCACTTAGCGTGCGTGATCTCGTTTAATCCTCAAGGTGACTCTGTGAGGAAGGGAGTGGGATTACCACATTGCGGATAAGGAAATAGAATTCTAAAGAAAATGTTAGTAACCTGTTGTGTTACCACCCCTGCTCCCCACCCCCAGCAGCAACGAGATCCCTGAATGCCATTGTACAGGCCGTGCACTGCACAAGTTCACGGTGTACAGCTGTATTCGACATGGACGGCACCACCTGGAGTTTCACAGTGTGCAACCCACATGCTCAGTGTAGAGCCTTTGCTCACTCTGTTCCGAAGTCCATTTCCTCTATCTTATAGCGTCCAGTAATCAACGTCTTTTAAGTCGGAGCCCCTTCAGGTCAGGGAAGGTTTCTTCTTTGGATGAACAGAGAGTAAGTAGCACAATGCCTGGCACTTAGCAGGTGCACAATAAATGGCTGTGAGATGAAAGGCTATCAGAGACGAGCATGAATGGGCTCATCAACTCCTGAATCGCTGGATCTACAGAGGCACCACTTGAAGCCTGAAATAGGTAGTTTAAAACAAATGAAAGGAAGAACTACTGCTTGGCACAGCTGGTTGTCAGCTTGTAAAACTCATTAACCCAAGAGGTGGTGTAGGCAGCAAACACTAATGGACTCCAGGTGTGTCTAGAAAAGTTCAAGCCTTCTACAACCATCGTGTTCTATTAAGAAGAGTAGCCAAGGCGGGACTAACGTTTGACCATCCGCAGTATCCCAAGCACTGGGCTAGATTGAACACGCTCTATTACTAATCTCTGGGAGTTTATTTCCTTTTATGTAAAATGGAACTGATGTTACTTAGCTATGGGGGTGGGGGCGGGGGGCTCTTGTGATCATTAAACAATAGATGTAAAACCCCTTAGCACAGACTTGCCACAGTTGTTAATGCACAACCCATGTTCACTATTATTCCTAGAAATAATAATAACAAATGAAATAATAACAAACAAATAACCAATTTCATTGGTAGAAAAGAATTTCACAAAACTTGCCCCTCATACCAAGAAACGAAGTTCAATTACTTTCTTCTGTGGACACTTCAATGATCCAGACTTTAAAAAAAACTAACCTTTAGCCTTTGGGATTTCATATAAGAAGAAGAACAATTTGATTTTCTTTCTCCATCGTGACTTTCAGCCAGGGCTATCTTTAAGTAAAGCAGCAACATAATGACAAACTCTTACTTAGGGCATCCCCCACCTTCTATAATTTCTACCAAGAGCTTTCAGGGGACCAATACCATGTCGGGCATCAAATACAATATTCAAATGAGAGTTCTGCCTTTCTATGTAGAGATTTGTGGGCAGAGCTTTGTGGATATTGTTGTACACAGACAAGGTGAAAACAGATTAACAGTACTTGAAGTCAGATCACAGGGAGAATCAGCCCAAATTTTCCTGCTTAAAACCAGCTTCATTTCCTATAAATCTGAATGTAGTCCCTGGAGACCTGTGCACCCCTTGGTCATTCAGTTATGGGCTATTTATTCTCTGGATCCACAAGCCCATGATGGTGCCTGGTACAAACTAGATCTTGCCAGAAAGAGAGAGGAAGACAGACACAGAGAGAGAGAGAGAGAGGCTAGAAAGTTGGATGGAAGAAGCAGCATGGCATAAGTGACCCTAGCATCAGTTCTAAAATAATATTGTTCCAAAATCAGCTCTACTGTTGTTTGGTTTTGTGGCCTTCAAACTTGCTTAATCTCCCTGCACCTCTGTTTCCTTAACTGAAGGATAAGGTGGGGATGATAATACTCCCTACTCTGTAGGTTTGTTACGTATTAAGAGAATACACATAAAGCACTTACCTATCCATCAACACACGTTTATTGAGCTCCTGCTGTGTGCCAGATGCTGGGCCAAGCACTGGGATGGCCTCAATAAACAAAATATAAAAATTCCTGCTCTGGGCTTCCCTGGCAGTGCAGTGGATAAGAATCTGCCTGCCAATGCAGGGGACACAGGTTCGAACCCTGGTCCAGGAAGGTTCCACACACTACAGGGCAACTAGGCCCCTGTGCCTCAGCTACTGAGCCTCTGCTCTAGAGCCTGTGCTCTGCAACAAGAGAAGCCACTGCAATGAAGAGCAGCCCCCACTCGCCACAACTAAGAAAGGCTGCAAGCAGCAACAAAGACCCAGTACAGACAAAAATAAATAAACTTTCTTCTAATTCCTGCCTTCATAGAGTTTGCATTCTAACTGGGGAATCAGGCAAAACATAATAATTAGACAAAGGAAATCAACCCTAAATATTCATTGGAAGGGATGATGCTGAAACTGAAGCTCCAATACTTTGGCCACCTGATGCGAAGAGCCGATTCATTGAAAAAGACCCTGATGCTGGGAAAGATCAAGGGCAGGGGGAGAAGGGGACGACAGAGGATGAGATGGTTGGATGACATCACTGACTCAAAGGGTATGAGTTTGAACAAACTCCAGGAGATAGTAGACAGGAGAAAGCCTGGCGTGCTGCAGTCCATGGGGTCTCAAAGAGTCAGACACGACTGAGTGACTGAACAACATTCAGTATATTAGAAGGCAAGTGTTTCTAAGAAAAAAAGAACAAAGTAAGGGCATGGGGGAGGATTTACAATTTAAATTGAAATGGTCAGGTAGTCCCTGACAGAGATGGGACTCTTTGGACATGACTGAAAGGAATGAGGGCCTGAGCCAAGCGGGGGTGAGGAACACAGAGCACCAGGCAGAGAAGCAGATGGTGCAAAGGCCCTGAGGTGGGAGTGTGCCTCTTCCATCCACAGAACAAAGAAGGCCGGAGTGGCTGCAGCAGAGAGCGGGGCAGGAGAGCAGCGAGAGATGAGGAGGGAAGGAGGTCAGGTTCCAGAGGATTTTTGGGGCCACCATAAGGTTTGGGCTCTTTTTTATGTTTTAGTGAAATGGAGATCCCTCTGGAGCAGCAGACAGACGTGGTCTGATTTATCCTTTAACAGGATCACTCTGACTGTTTTGCCGAGGACCTGACACCTAATTGGGACACAATGGTAGCTATTATGAATGCCTGGCAGGAACAGTTACCTTCTTGGATCTTAGCAAAGCTGTTTGGCTTTCTAATTGCTTATACCATCTGTTTTCATAGATTGAAGCAAAGAGATCTGCAGCGTTGAATAGAAGGAGTTGGAAGCCGGCACTGCGACTCCGCCTGGCTCTCTGTCAAAATGCTCCCAGAGCAGAGGGCCAGTGCGCATGTGTGTGGACGCGCTGACCCCCCAAGAGGGGAACACTTCAAAATTGCTCCTCTTTTTCTACATCTGCTAAGGCATGCTTCCTCCATAGCTAAAAAGCAGCCTCTTCTGGGCCAGAGAGATGAGCATATTCTCCCCAAAGTTGGTGGCGAGGACGTTTGTAAAGTCTTTCACATGAGGCTTGACCCCTTCTCCTCTTCCACCTTCTTCATCAGCATCACCTTCAATATGTCCATCTCATGATCTTCAGCAGCAGCAGCATCACCACTCTTCATTCCCTGTTCATTCTACCCACGGCTGTGATACGCACTTTATACGCCTTATCCAACTCCATCGCCTCAACAACTATATGAGACAGATACTATTGCTATCTCCATTTAACCCAGGGGGAAATCGAGGCCTAAACAGGTGAGTTGCCCAAGGTCCCACAGCTAGTTCATGGCAGAGAAGGCCTGTGACACAGACAGACAGGCTCCAGAGCCTAAGCCCACAGCCATTATACTGCCTGCCTACAACTTCTTTTTCACTGGAGGCTACCATTCCTCTTTCAGCATATTTGAAGATGCTGTTCACTTGCTCCTCCACATGTACAGAAGAGGGAATGGCAACGTAGAGTGGAAAGGACAAACAGTCACGGAAAAACAAATCAGCATCCCATTGCAGGGTATGTGACTTCAAGCCCAGCTATGTCCTGATACCCATCCAGGTGTGAGCATGTGCAGAAAATGAGAGAGAGAAGGTAGATTAGGTTTGAGTATAGCCATGGATCTGGCCATAGGCAAGACTTACACTATCCTGGGAGAGGAAGATAGTTAAAAACACCAGCTCTAGGGCTTCACTGGTGGCTCAGTGGCAAAGAATCTACCTGCCAAAGCGGGAGACACAGGTTTGATCCCTGGTCCAGCAAGATTCCACATGCTGTGGAGCAGCTAAGCCTGTGCAGCATGACTACTGAGCCCAAGTGCCTAGAGCCCTTGCTCCTCAATGAGAGAAGCCACTGCAATGAGAAATCCATGCACCGCAAGTAGAGAATAGCCTGCATTCACCACAACTAGAGAAAAGCCTGTGCAGCAACAAAGACCCAGGACAGCCAAAAATAAATAAATTTATTTATTTAAATAAATGAGACAAGTATTAAATTTATTTTATTTAAATAAATGAGACAGGTACTACTGCTATGTCCATTTAACCTAGGGAGAAACTTTATTATTTTTAATAATATAATATAATAATTTAATAATATAATTTTAAAATAAAATTTTATTATTATTAAATTTATTTAAATAAAATCTTATTTCAACAAGTAAATAAAATGACTTATTTTTAAAAATCACCAGCTATAGAACCAGAGCTTAGCTCTGCCCTTCCACCAGCCCGGAGACCTTTATCTCCTAGGAAAACGTCATTCCTTCCCATCTCTTGTTTTCTCATCTGTAAAATGAGGGTGATAAGAGTACTTATCTCATAAGCTTGCTATGAGGATTAAATGTGCTAAGACACAATGTAATAGGAAAACCACTAACACTTCAAATTACGAAATTTGTAGGCCCTGGCTAACTTCAGATATTCAGCCCAGACACGGCCATTGACTGGCCAGCGTCTTAAAGAGAATTTGCATTATGCATCAAAAGGAAAGGATCCCTTGGAAAAGCCTGGTACCAACCTTTGGAATTAAAAGGCATAAATGTGGGTGTAAGGCAAGTCCAGGATGCTGGCATCCCAAGTTAGGGGCATGCAAATTCCCCTAAGTGCAGGCAAGCCCAGGCTTCTGCCCCTGTGTGAGTTCCTCAAGGGAAAGACCTCCCGCTGTACTGGAATTGAAATGGGGATGATTCACTCTCCCCAACAAGATCTGTTCAATCAGGGGAGGCACTTACCAATCGTTCAGGGTGGCTGGGTCTGCATTAGAGCCGAGTGGCTACAAAGCATCCTGCAGTCATGGATCCTTGTTTTCTTCACACTAAGCGTGGAGGAACAGGGTAAACAGAGCCACCAAGCAAGCAAAGGACCAGAAGGGACATTTTTTTCCAAAGACATACAAATGGCCAACAGGTATATGAAGGTTTTCAACAACACAAACTGTCAGGGAAACACAAATCAAAACCACAGTGAGATATCCTTCACACCTGTCAGGATGACTTATATCAAAAAGATTAGTGTTGGCCAGGTTGTGGGGTAAAGGGAACCCTTGTGCACTGTAGGTGGGGTGGAAATAGGTGCAACCATTATGGAAAACAGTATGGCGGTCCCACAGAAAACTAAAAGTTGAACTACTGCATGATCCAGCAATCCTGCTCCTGGGTCTATTTCCAAAGTAATTGAAATCAGTATCTCAAAGAAACATCTGCACACCCATATTCACTGCAGCATTATTTATAACAGCCAAGGCATAGAAGCAACATAAGTGTCTGTCAGTGGCTGAATGGATAAAGATGTGAGATATATATACATATATATATTTAATATATATGCATGTATTTACATACATAAAATAGAATATTATTCAACCACATGAAAGAAAGAAATCCCGCCATTTGCTACAAAATGGCTGGAACTTGAAGGCATTATGCCACGTGAGACAAGTCAGATAGAGGAAAACAAATACTCTATGATATCATTTACATGTGGAATCTAAAAAAGCTGAACTTATAAAAACAGAGAGTAGAATGGTGGTGGGGGCAAGGAAACAGGGGAGATGCTGCTGAAGGGTATGCCCTACAACCAGTAGATAAATTAGTTCTGGGGATCTAGTGCACAGCATAGTGACTTTAGTCCATCATACTGTATCATAAACTTCAAAGATGCTAAGAGACTAAATCTTAACAGTTCTTAACATAAAAAGGAAATGAGAAATATGTGACTTGATAAAGATATTAGCTAATGCTATGGCAGCAATCATAATGCAAATATAAATGTATCAAAACAGCACATTGTTCGCCTTAAACTACACAAACATTAAAGATTGATTATATCTCAGTTTTTAAAAAAAGCCCTTTTAGGGTTATCCCACTTCATGGAAGAGGGATATTGATCTCTGAAAGCAAGGACTGTGTGTATGGGGTTCTCTGCTGGCCCCCCAGCACCTAACACAGTACCCAGCATGTAGACATCCAATATTTGTAGAAGAAGAGAATAAAGAAATAATAGAAGAAAGGAGGAAAACCTGAATTTTTAATAAATAATACCTTTGGTTTTTTCACTCGACCAAACAATTTTTCCAACCAGAAGAGACACTGATTTCCTGGTCAGGGGGTGTAGCCTTAGGTTCCCTATCCAGGATGGCTCATCTTCCCATCACATCCGTTATCCCAGCCCCTTCTTCAGACAGTTCCTGCATCCTCAGGCGCTCCTCCAGAAACCCACCACTGTCAGTTACAAATACACAAAACCACATTACTTCATGCGCCTCCATCTGTTAATTAACAAATAAATCAGCCCCGTCTCACCAATTAAGAAACAATATCTGGGACTGCAAAACGTGCCTGATTCCTCTCAGTGACAATAAATGGCATTTGTCACAGGCCTGGAGGTGATGGCTGTTGCCCACTGCTCCCACCAGCCCCTGCCTCCATCACAGCCATGACTCTCTCCCTGGGACCTGACAGAAGAGCCTGGGAGGTATGCAAACTGGGGAGCCTCCCCGGTCTTGGGCTCTCGGTGTAGGACCATAACTAAAGCCCCTGAGAGTGGATCCAAACTGCTGAGGGTCAAGTTCAGACAGCTCTTCCTCCAGCCCTCTAGCCCAGCATCTACATTCCACCTCTTAGACGAGGACAGTATGTGAGTCTGGAACAAAAGTCAAAGCAGAGGGCTTCCTCGGTGGTCCACTGGTTAAGAATCTGCATGCCAATGGAGGGGACACCAGTTCAATCCCTGGCCCAGGAGGATCCCACATGCCACCCGGCATCTAAGTCCGTGGGCCACAACTACTGAAGCTTCAAACCTGGAGCCCATGCTCAACAAGAGAAGCCACTGCAATGAGAAGCCTGTGTACAGCAATGAGGAGTAGCCCCCACTGGCTGCAGCCAGACCAGCCCAAGCATAGCAGTGGAGACCCAGGGCAGCCAAAAATTAATGAATATAAAGGTTTTTTTTTTTTTTTTTTTTTTTAAGAGGCAAAGCAGTGTTTCTCTTCCTCCATGTTTATTGAGGTGTATTTGGAGAAGGAAATGGCAACCCGCTCCAGTATTCTTGCCTGGAGAATCCCAGGGACGGGGGAGCCTGGTGGGCTGCCATCTATGGGGTCACACAGAGTCGGACACGACTGAAGCGACTTAGCAGCAGCAGTAGCAGCAATCGACGAATTAAAACTGTACATATTTAAGTTGTATGACGATGTTTTGATATACATATGTATCATGAAAGGTGAAATGTCTTAAACTGAGGCCCAAGGACCTGTGGCTTCAGAATCACAGGGAGCTTGTAAAAACACAGTCAGTCCTCCTGGATCAGACTCTCTGGGGGCAGGACCAAAATGTTGCCATGTTAACCTGCTCCCCAGGAAAATCTTAACAGTTTGACAGCGACTGATGCAAACCCTTTCTTTCTCCCTGTTGGGGAATTTAGACTTTCTTTTATTTACATTGGTAAAAACGTGGGCAAGTGTCTGGTGAGTGGTAAAGGATCAACAAAGGTCCACGGTGGAGGGGCCTACTTCGACCTTCATTACATAGGTTAAGTTGGCCACGTTCCATATTCCAGGCAGAACTATGACCCCTCAAAAAGCTATACTCAACTTCTAACTCCCAGCAGGTGTTATTTGGACCTTATTTGGTGACCTTCTTTGGAAATGAGCCTTTACAGAAGTGTTCAAGTTCAAATGAGGTCATTAGGGTGGGTCCTCATGCACTATGACAGATGTCCTCTCAGAAGGGGGACATTTGGACACAGGGACAGACACACACAGAGGGAAGACGATGTAAAGAGACAGGCGGAATGCCAGGTGAAGTTTGCAGTTATGTTATAAAAGCCAGGGAATGTCCAGAGATACCATAAGCTGAAAGAAGCAAGGAGGGACACTCATTCAGGTTTGGGGTTTCAAAAGGTGCATGGCTTTGCTAACACCTTGATTTCAAACCTCTAGTTCCCAGCACTGTGAAACAGCACATTTATGTTGTTCTAAGCCACCCACTTTGTGGTATTCTGTCAGAGCAGCCAGAGCCAACTAGCAGCCCAAGAAAGGAAAATAACATGCCCAAGGTCAGACGGCTAGACAGTGGCCCAGGCAGGGCTCTAAGAGATTTCAGGGGACTTCCCCAGTGGTCCAGAGGTTAAGAATCCAGCTTGCAATGCAGGGGACGTGGGTTCAGTCCCTGATCAGGGAACTAAGATCCATGTCACAGAGCAACAAAGTCCACTTGCCACAACCGCGTGATGCAACAAGATCTCACGTGCTGCAACTCAGACCCAATGCAGCCAAATAAACGAAAAGAGGTTTCAGGCCCCTTTGGGGCTGCTTTCACTCCAGCATCCTGCCAGAGACTAACTCTCCCCTCCTACCCCTACGAGGCTTGACCCTGAGCCCTCTAGAGAGGCAGAGCGGGTGGCATCTCCCAGGCATTCTCCAAGACAGAAAACAGAGCCAGCCTGCTAGAGGGGAACATTCACCCAGTGTCCAATACACAGATCCCAGAGTCCATTCGACCTTGCAAAGACCATCAGGCCAGGCAAGTGCCCACAGCGCAGTACACAAAGGGTTAATTATGGGTGCCAGTCTTAGCTGCCACATACTCCTATATTTCTAACCCCATTGAAATCTGAATTGGCAGTTAGCAAACACACCAAGGACCTTTCCTGGATGGGAATAAGGCCCCACCATGGAGTCTTCTCAGAAGGAAAACACATGACTGGCTTATCAGGTTGCCCGAGGAAATTGGTGGCAGAACATAGGAGTTTGCCCAGAACTCAGAAAGTTCCCCTCCCACCTTGCAGTCTCAGAGAGGCCATCTCTGGGGAGACAGTGACAAGAACCAAGGAGACAATGCCTGTTCATGCACAGGACCCTCACCCTCACTCACAGACCCTTCCCCACGAGGCCGCTGGCAGAGGGTCTGAGGCCTCTGGTATGTGGTGATCCCTGCCTCCACTGCCCCCCTGCTATGGTATATGCAGGTTACCACACAGCCCTGATAAGATTGTATCACAAATCTCTGGTCTATGAGAACTGGGTTGGACGGGACAGGAGTCTAGGACCAGGGTGGAGGATTTCATGAGGCTTAAGAATTCTGCATCAAGAGGTAAAGTAAGACTCTTCGGAGCTATGGTCCCTAAACTCTGCTCTGGCCGATGGGAGCAGGACAGGGGATTTCTTAGCTCTCTAGGGAGATACCACCAGACAGAGGCTAGAAGCCTTTAACGATCCTCTCTGACTCAGTGCCCTGAGAGCCGGGAAGCCCGCCTCCAGAAGGGAGACCAGAAGCCCCTGCACATCGCTACCACCGCCTATGAGTCCCTATGCCTGGAAACTTGTCATGCCCAGGGTAAGACATCCATGAGGAGAGTCATCTGTGATGAGGGAAGAGAGAGAGAGAGGAGAGGGAGCGCATGTGATCAAATTAATCCTAATGACATTGATAAGAAGATTTGGAAGCACAGCCAATGACTCCATTAAAGTAATGACTCTGGGTCTCTTCTGTCGTCGCCTAGGGTCCTCTCCCCCTCCCTTGCCCTAGATCTCAAAAGAGTGCTGGCAATAAGTGTGGTGCTGGGAGACAGGAAGGACAACTGGGATGCAGATTGATACCACAGAGAAGGAAGATCGTCTTTCTGTCCGCTGCTGCTGCTGCTGCTAAGTCGCTTCAGTCGTGCCCGACTCTGTGCAACCCCATAGACGGCAGCCCACCAGGCTCCCCCGTCCCTGGGATTCTCCCGGCAACAACACTGGAGTGGGTTGCCATTTCCTTCTCCAATGCATGAAAGTGAAAAGTGAAAGTGAAGTCGCTCAGTCGTGTCTGACTCCTAGCGACCCCATGGACTGCAGTGCACCAGGCTCCTCCGTCCATGGGATTTTCCAGGCAAGAGTTTTGTCTACTAATTCTTGATAATCAGTGGTCAGTCCCCTTGGTTGGCAGCAAGGGGGAGGGAAATGAATCCCATGATGACTATGGGAGCAAAAGACACGGATGGAGGAGGCTGACCTGAAGCGTCCACCAAACCCCTCCCTTGGCCGGAAGTCCAGCGGCACACTATGGTGAACACAAGCCCAGGATGCTCCATCTGCGTGGACCACCATGGCAATGGTGTCCCCTGGATTTGTGCAGGGTGACAGCCTGGGTAAACATCTACATGTATACGTGGGCAGCTTCATGAACAGTTCAGGATGATGAGAAAGACAACCAGCAGAATTTATCCAGATCCCCTAGAAATAAGCCTACAGTCTCTTTTCTGTTTGCCTGTAATTTCTTATCTATATGAAATTCATATAACAAAATTAATCATTTTAAAATGAACAACTGGGGAAAGCTGGAGGGGGGAAGGGATAAATTGGGAGTTTGGGACTGACATATACACACTATATTTAAATAGGTAACCAACAAAGACCTGGTGTATAGCACAGGGAACTCTGCTCAATATTCTGTAATAACTTAAATGGGAAAAGAATTGGAAAAAGAATAGATAGATGTATATGTATAACTGAATTACTTTGCTATTCACCTGAAACTAACACAACATTGTTAACCAACTATACCTCAATATAAAATAAAAATTTACAAAATAAAAAACACCACACACACACAAAGTAAAGTGAACAATTTAGTACGTTCACAGTGTCGGGCAACCACTGCTGCTGCTGCTAAGTCGCTTCAGTCGTGTCAGACTCTGTGCGACCCCATAGACGGAAGCCCACCAGGCTCCCCCGTCCCTGGGATTCTCCAGGCAACAACACTGGAGTGGGTTGCCATTTCCTTCTCCAGTGCATGAAAGTGAAAAGTGAAAGTGAAGTCGCTTAGTCGTGTCCGACTCTTAGCGACCCCATGGACTGCAGCCTACCAGGCTCCTCTGTCCATGGGATTTTCCAGGCAAGAGTACTGGAGTGGGTTGCCATTGCCTTCTCCAGTGCATGAAAGTGAAAAGTGAAAGTGAAGTCGCTCAGTCGTGTCCAACTCCTAGTGACCCCATGGA
This sequence comes from Bos grunniens, assembly GCF_055505025.1. Lineage (NCBI taxonomy): Eukaryota > Metazoa > Chordata > Mammalia > Artiodactyla > Bovidae > Bos > Bos grunniens. The sequence continues at coordinate 27,646,517 of NC_141179.1, forward strand.
CTGCAGCCTACCAGGCTCCTCCATCCATGGGATTTTCCAGGCAAGAGTACTGGAGTGGGGTGCCACTGCCTTCTCCGGGGCAACCACTCCCTCTGTCCAATTCCAAAACATTTCCATAACTCCCAAAGGAAACCCCATACACATACTTCCTTCTCCCAACCCCTGGCACCCTCTGATAAGCTTTCTATCTCTATAGATTCACTCTTCCGGGCATTTCATAGCAATGGACTCATATATGACTTTTGTGACTGGTTTCTTCCCTTTTTTGAGTTTTTGGCTGTGCTGGGTCTTCATCACCGTGCCCGGACTTTCTCAGCTGCAGCGAATGGGGGCTACTCTCTAGCTGTGGTGCACGGCCTTCTCGCTGCAGTGGCTTCTGTTGTTATGGAGCACAGTCTCTAGAGCCTGCGGGCTTCAGTAGTTTGGTCCACAGGCTGAGCTGCATGCAGTATCTTCCTAGACCAGGAATCAACCCTGTGTCCCCTGCATTGGCAGGTGGATTCTTAATCACTGGATCACCAGGGAAGTCCTGATTTCTTTTAGCATGTTTTTAAGATTCGTCACATTGTAGCATGTATCACAATGCAATTCCTTTTTATGGCTGAATACTATTCCATTGTATAGACATACTACCATCTGCTTATCCATTTATCTGTTGAGGAACATTTGGGCTAAACCCACAGTTCTGGTTGGACCCAGAGCTCTCAAAGCCACCTTCCATTTGAACTAGCACACCAGTCCTTGCTTCCTGGCTCTGAATCTGCCTCCCAGGGAGGCCTGTCTAGTTCCCATGCATGCTCTACTCTAGCACAGCCCTCCCAATGCAGGTTTGTACAGCTCAAAGTCAGCATGTGCTCGCCAAGGACAGTCCCTCCTCAGCAGGTGTTCAAGCTGTCTTCAGCTAAGAAAGGTGAAGATGCTTTAACCTGAGCCCTCACATTGGACCTTCAGAAAAGAGAACAGGGTTATCAGCAGAACTTCTGTCTTCAACTTGGTCTCAATTTTGCAATCCCAATATCTTGATCAAGGAGAACTTGGATAAAATTATTATTTAGCTTAAACTACTGTATTAGTTTGAACTACTGAATTAAATGCTTGCTTCTTGGGAAAAAAGCATGACAAACCCAGAAAGTGTATTTAAAAGCAGAGACATCACTTTGCCAACAAAGGTCAATATAATTAAAGCTATGGTTTTTCCAGTAGTCATGTATGGATGTGAGAGTTGGACCATCACGAAGGCCAAGCACCAAAGAATTGATGCTTTTGAATTGTGGTGCTAGAGGAGACTCCTGAGACTCCCTTGGACTGCAAGGAGATCAAAACAGCTAATCTTAAAGGAAATTAACCCTGAATATTCATTGGAAGGATGGATGCTTAAGTTCCAATACTTTGGCCACCTGATGGGAAGAGCCAACTCATTGGAAAAGACCCTGATGATGGGAAAGAGTGAGGGCAAGAGAAGAAGAGGGTGACAGAGGATGAGATGGTTGGATGGCATCACTGACTCGATAGACATGAGTTTGAGTAAACTCTGAGAAAAAGAAGGACAGGGAAGCCAGGCATGCTGCAGTCCATGGGGTCGCAAAGACTTGGACATGACTTAGCGATTGAACAACATCTACTATACTTGGTGTGTTTGTTGCATCTGGGCGGATAGATAAATGTGCATGCATTCTGATTCTCTTAACCCCACAGTGAGCCAGGCACATCCAGAAGGCCATGCCATGGGCCAGGATTCATGTTCCCCTAATACATTCTCACTGGTTACCTGCTTCATACCAGGTACCACAACATACCCAGGGATATAGAGAGATCAGTAAGACACGGCCAGAGGCACTCAGGGGCTGGAAAAGGAGACAGATAGGTGCAGGAACAGAGTAAAACAGGGAAGACAGACCCGGAGTCCTACAGGGGCCTGGGAACACAGAGGAGGGGAGCTGTCTTCTGGCAGAGCTGGGCAGGGCAGGGTTCTCAGAAGATGTGACATCAAGATTGAAGGAAGGTGAGTGGTGTTCTCGAAGGAGGAGGAGGGCTTCCTGAGGGCCCCACAGGAGCAAGAGAGGGAGGAGGGTGTGGTCCTCCACTCCCCCACCCCCATCCCAAAGAGGAAGCAGGGGCTCAGAGCAGGTGTGCTAGATGGGCTGAAAAAGCACTTGGGGCATCAGGTTAAGGCATCTGTCCTAAAGCATCTACAGGGTTGTGACTGGAGGAGAGGGGGCAGAAGGGGCAAAGGCTGGAGGTGGGAGGCTGTGGCAGTGGGCCCCCAGTCAGACCCAGGATGCTGATGCAGCAGCACCTGCAGTGTGGGCACAAAGCCGGCTGAGGGCAGTAATCTTGCTGAAAGGCAGGGAGCAGGCCCCCAAGGATTAACATGGCAATGTATGCAAGATTAAGAAAACCAGTGGGGGGCCTCCCTGGTGGTCCCAGTGATTAAGAATTCACCTTGCAATGCAGGGGACATAGGTTCGACCCCTGGTCTGGGAGGATGTTGCGGGGCAACCAAGCCCATGCTCCGTAACTACTGAGCCACATCCTAGAGCCATGCTCCACAACGGAAGGAGCCACTGCAACCAAGAGCCCAGCACCACAACTGGAGGGAGCCCACATGCAGCCACAAAGACCCAGTTCAGTTCAGTCGCTCAGTCGTGTCCGACTCTTTGCGACCCCATGAATCCCAGCACACCAGGCCTCCCTGTCCATCACCAACTCCTGGAGTTCACTCAAACCATGTCCATCGAGTTGGTGATGCCATCCAGCCATCTCATCCTCTGTCGTCCCCTTCTCCTCCTGCCCCCAATCCCTCCCAGCATCAGAGTCTTTTCCAATGAGTCAACTCTTCACATGAGGTGTGCCAGCACAGCCAAATTTATTTATTTATTTATTTTAGTTTTAAAAAAGAAAAGAAAACCAGTGGGGAATTGATGGAGACTGGGAGGCTAGAACCCTCCACCCACCCCCATCATACCATCTGACTTAGCACCACACCATCTGAATGTGGGTTTCCCTAGTGGCTCAGCAGTAAAGAATCTGCCTGCAGTGCAGGAGCCAAAGGAGACACAGGTTGGATCCTTGCGTTGGGATGATCCCCTGGAGAGGGGCAACCCACTCCAGTATTCTTGCCTGGAGAGTCCCCATGGACAGAGGAGCCTGGCAGGCTACAGTCCATAGGGTTGCAAAGATTCGGACACGACTGAAGTGACTTTGCACGCACGCACATCTGAATTTAGGCAGCTGTAGGAGGTGCAGAAAGAAGGGACTATGACAGGAAGACCTATCAGAGGAGCATGACAGCGTGTTCAAAAATAAACTGTTAGGGGTCTTCCCTGGCAGTCCAGCGGTTAGGACTCCATACTTACACTGCAGGGGGCATGGATTCAATCCCTGGTCAGGGAAATAAGATCTGTGTAAAATGCAAAGAAGCAAAAAAAAAAGATAAAAGATAAATCAAGCAAGTAAACTGTTGGACACCTTTAGTACCCAGTTTGAAAATTATCAAAAGAACAGTTTCCCATGAAATCCAGACCTGCGAGGGAGCCCCGCCCTGTTTGATTCTTCGTTGCCCTTTGGAGTTTGAGGAGAAACTCCCAACTCAAAACCCAGAGCAGAAGGTGTCCACAGCCCCCGGCTGGAACCCCCATGCCCTCCAGGTCCCGCGCTGCCTGGTCCATCTCTTCCCAGACGGAGCAGCTGAACTGCTCGGACAGGGCCCAGTGGCATCTCCGCCTCCTCCCCGTGCTGCCACTTGTCAGCACCAGGCAAGAGAGATGCCAGGCTCACCCCTAGCCTGAAAGCCCATTCGGGGCGCTAGAAGATGAATTATGTTTCATTTATATCAAAGAAGCAATCTTGGAGCCCATTTGTGATCAAATTTGCTGTCAGAGAAACTTTGCTTTATCTCATTACATCTGATATCTCTTGGCTTCTTGTCCTTGAGACTATTAAAGTTTAATGTCAAATTCAAGATGAAATGAAATCTTTGCTGTATCATCTCATCAGGACCTGAACATTCCCCCTTCCATCTAAAAATTTTTGACAACTAATTACAATGGTGGCTGGGGGGGGGGAGAGGGAAAGAGAAAGACTTGCTTCCCTCCCATTTGTTGAAAATACCATCATTTGAAGGGGTAGCCCATGAGCATAGGGGCCACGTGGAGGTGGAGGACAAGGAGATGCCCCTCGCCCTGCAACTCCCCTTGTCATCCCTTCTCCCCAAACTCACCATCCCTGGGACTAACGACATCTGCTTTTCATCCCTGTTCAGACAAGGCACTCCTGCCCAGGGCACACGTCTTGGTGGAGAAGAAAGTGCAGTGGCTGAAAGGGAAGTGAGAACCCGATTCCAGGCTCTAGCAGCTACATGACCATGGGCAAGTCACCCCTTCTCCAGTCTCAGTTTCCTCAGCTATAAACGGATGGGGTGGGACTTGAAGCATGTGGTCCCATCTAGGGACCAAGAGGGAAAGTTTGTGACTGTTAAACCACAGCATAAGGGACCTCGGTAGAGATGAGCGCATTCCCACCAATAGGCATTCAACTTAAAAACAATTTAACAAACACTGGAAAATCATGTCTGTGGGCCTTATTTATCATGACAACTCTGAGACAAGTTGATTTCTGGGGCTTTTGATCACCTCTAACTGGGAAAAGTACCCACAGAAAATGAGCTTTGAGTGGGGAATATGCTTTCCCCAGACTAAAGCTGGTATCTTAATTAATAACGCTGATTAAAATCCAGGGCTGTGCAATGCAGGGCTGTCAGAATCTCAGGAGCACACAGGTCAGAACTCCTAAAAAACAACATGCTTTAAAAATAATAAAGGAAGGTTTACAAAAAATAATGCACTTGTAAAACAAAAATAATGAAAAAAATGACAAAGAATATGTATATATATGTATAACCAAATCACTTTGCTATACACCAGAAACTAAGACATTTTTTTCCTAACACAACATTTTAAATCAACTAAACTTCAATTAAAAATTTTATTAAATACATTAATGTATTACAAGGTATTAACAAGTTCATTTATTCAACAAACATTAAGCATCTCTTATGCGCACTTCTGCTATTCTAGGTACTAGGGATTCAGTAGTTAATAAAAAAGACAAAAATTCTTCACCTCCCAGAGCCTGGACACTGGTGGAAAGAGGACAAACAATGAATATGATAAGTAATTAATTCATTTGTACTAATCTTTGAATTCTCAATTAGGGTTAGGGTTAGGGTCAAGGAGTGCTGAGGCTGGTGGGCTGCCGTCTATGGGGTTGCACAGAGTCGGACATGACTGAGCGACTTCACTTTCACTTTTCAGTTTCATGCATTGGAGAAGGAAATGGCAACCCACTCCAGTGTTCTTGCCTGGAGAATCCCAGGGACGGGGGAGCCTGGTGGGCTGCCCTTTATGGGGTCGCACAGAGTCGGACACGACTGAAGTGACTTAGCAGCAGTAGCAGCTGGGCCTTTATTTCCTCACCCATAAAACGGGGCCATTATGGTACCCACCTCTAGAGTTAAGTGAGTGGGTTTGTATGATGTGACCATATCTATTACATCATAATCACGTTTCTCTGGGAAAGCTTCTTGGAGAAGTTGAGGTTTGACCAGCAGGCTCCAGTTCCCAATGCCCAGAGGAGCGCAGCTGGGAGAAGGCAGGGCCCACAACTCAGAAGAAGGTCCAAGTGTCATCCAAATAGCTACCGTGCAGGAAGAAGTCAGGCATCACCTTCATGCACACAGCCAAACAAGGATGCTGCTTCTCCAGAAATGATTTCCCTCACGCAACCTTCTCCTTTATTCACACGTCCTTTCCCTGGCCTAACCATTTTCCTATAGCAACAAAATGCCAGGCTTCTCCTATTCTCTTCAGAGGAATCTGAGAAAAACTTAAAGCTCAGTCTGTATCTAAGTCTCCGAAAGTTTGAAGGCAACGTTTATTCCTTAGCCCTTTTATTTATTTTTTTTTAATTTAATATATTCCTTACAAATTTAAGAACCCATCCTGAACCCTCCTCCCTCCTCCCTCCCCATACCATCCCTCTGGGTCGTCCCAGTGCACCAGCCCCAAGCATCCAGCATCGTGCATTGAACCTGGACTGGCATCTCGTTTCATACACGACATTTCACATGTTTCAATGCCATTCTCCCAAATCTTCCCACCCTCTCCCTCTCCCACAGAGTCCATAAGCCTGTTCTATACATCAGTGTCTCTTTTGCTGTCTCGTATACAGGGTTATCGTTACCATCCTTAGCCCTTTTATTCTCTGGTGGGGGGGGGCGGGCGGCAGGGGAGACTTATAATCCAAAATATATAGAGATGCTTTAGTCACCATCATCTTTACAACAGCCCTATAATGTAGGCACTGTCCACCATGAGACAGGCGAGAAATCACCAGACACTCTAAATGACTACCCAAGGCAGCCCCGCTGGTAGACGACAGAGCAGGGACATGAACTGCAGCCATCGGCTTCAAATGGAATAATCTAACCACATTGCATTGACTCGTCATTAGTGAGTGACATATACCAGAACAAGGTGTGACATAAGCCAGGGAGACTGAGTCCTTTTAACAAACACTCCAGAGCTTAGGCATCCAAGTTAATGCTGTCCTTTGCAAGCTGATACTTTGGCAGTCTCTGCATTTATTCCAGCAATGTTACTACCACTCACTATGTTTTGGTTTAAGTTTGGGTTTTTTCCTTTTTTTTTTTTTTTTGCTGTTTTGTATTCCTTGCTTTCATTGTTGTGAGTCTGCTCCAAGATAGTAAATCTTTAATGTTTTGAGGGTAGATTTGATTTCTGGAAAAAAATCAAACTTATTTGGAGCCAAATCTTGCCAATACGGTAGACAAGTCGTTTATATTAAATTTTAAAAAAACAACTAGGTGCCTGGGGCTCAATAAATATTTGTTGACTAACAATGACAACAAAATGAAAATTAAATACATGTTGTTTGAGTCTAAAGAAAAGAGACTAGTTTTATTCTTTGGCTCATAAAATTTCTCTGAGAGCAATTCCAGGAAAGAAATTCCCAAAATATTTTGAACACTGGTAGGGCCATTAGAATAAAAGCAGCATATCAAGGAGGACAAGCTATGATTACAGAAGCTCTAGATTTCAAATTGACAGACATTTAAGGAATCCCAAATACTTGCTGGATAAGACCTAGACTCTTCTGCGTTCTGCCCCCTGAAATCCGACATGGGAGTGGGGTATGGTACCTCAACAAATGACTCTCCAGACGCCAGCTGGGTGTCCTACAATTCAACTCACATCTGACACCACCTACCCAGAGACAGCATCAGAATCCACAGGTTAAGGGCTCCATCCCACAAGACTGCTCCCCCACCCCACCCACAGATGTGTGTGCGTGCATGCACACACACACACACACACACACACACACACACACACCCCAGTTGAGAAGCCAGTTGAAAGTCCAGGTTGCACCTGTGCTTCTGACTGACAGCCTATAAATCTGTTTGCCGCAACCTCCTCCTCGAGTCTGATTAGTTCGCTAAAGTGGCTCACAGAGCTCAGAGTACATTTGACTTACTAGATTACCAGTTTATTATAAATGGGTACGAGTCAGGAACAGCCTGATAGAAGAGATAGATGCACAGGGTGAGATATGGCAAAGGGCACAGAGCATCCATGCCCTCTCCTGCCAAGACACTCCCCAAACTGCCACATTTTCATCTACGTGGAAGTCCAAACCCCATCCTTCTGGGTTTTTACAGAGCCTTTATTACACGGGCAGGATTGATTAATTGATTGGTCATTGGCAGTTGATTCAACCTCCAGCCCCTTTTTCCCACAGGAGGTGGGGGTGGAGAACTGAAAGTTCCAATCCTCTAACCACAGGTTGCTTCCTCTGGCAACCAGCCCCTACCCAAGGAGGACCTAGGGGCATTCTAAACACCGTTAACACAACATAACACTATTAACATAACAAAAGACACCTACATCACTGTTTCCAATCCATAGTTCCAACTGTGTGCCTAGTCCTGTCTGACTCTTTGTAACTCATGGACTGTAGTCAGCCAGGCTCTTCTGTCCATGGGATTTTCCAGGTGAGAATCCTGGAGCAGGTTGCCATTTCCTACTCCAGGGAATCTCCCCAATGCAGGGATCGAATCCATGTCTCTTGAGCATCACCTGCATTAGCAGGAGGATACTTTACCACTAGCACCACCACTAGGAAATTCCTAGGGTTTTAGAAGTTCTGTGCTAGAAACAGGCATGAAGACCAAATATATATTTCTTATTAAAAATCACTGTGTGTAGCTAAACAAAAACAAAAATTACAAAATTCTTCCAATCTCTTGTGGAAAGGGACACAAGGAGGATGCCTATAAAAAGCACTAAACATCCATGATACAGAGCAGGCCATAAGGATTGTAACTAAGATACAAAGTCAATCATGAGGATTGGGTGAGGTATCTGGGGGAGGGATGGAGCCTTCTGATTGGATGGCCCTGGAGGGGGTTTCTGGAGGAAACTGCATTGAGCTGGCCTTTAAAGAAAGCTTTCCAGCCTTTTCACCCTGTGGCACAAACAGAAAATGGGATCAGCTGGCTGGCTCATTGGGAAAAATGGGTAAGGCTGCCCTTGGATGGGAGCACAGGCCAGGAAGGATTCCAGTGGCCCCAGCCCCATCTGGCTGCAACTCAGGGCTAAGGGGAATTAGCACCTCACTACACACCACTTGGGAAGCCCTGCCTTGAAGGAGGAGTAACCTCAGCAGGTGGGTGGGAGAAGGAAAACTGCAAGTTCACAGGCACAGGGCAGACAGGTCTAAGTGTCCGGCGTGTTCTGACAACATGCTAATATCCTGTTTGGTAGGAACCCAAGGGGCAATCAGGGAGTTGCGACTGAGAAGGCAGGCTGAGGCCAGGGAAGTGGGGCCTTGAACGGCATGTTACAGCATAAGGAATTGATTCCACAGTTAACTAAGTGCCTTTCAGAGTTACCGATAGGGAGCTGAACAGTGTGTTGGGGGGTGGGGGGTGTGGAATCCTCACATTTCTAATGGTTTACTTAAAAAAAGCCATAAATAATAAAACTTTAAACAAACAGACATATCCCCAAACCTAGGTTTCAGGCCTCTCTCCTGCTTCGAGCTTAGCAGGGTGCCCTGCTCTCAGAAAAAGGCCCAGGTGATTCAGAAATAAATAAGATGAAAACCTCCAATCCCCACTGTTTTTTTTTAAATGCTGTGAAGCTAAAAAGTAAACACCAATGTTTCCTTGGGAGCTCAGGGCCCCCAGGAACTAAAAGCAGGCAGGCTCCTTCATGTATTTTTCTGTTCATCCCATTAGCAGTCTGAGTTGCCACTGCTGTTGTCCACACCAACTGAAATGAGAAAAAATACACACATGACTTGTAAGCAAGCAAACGCCCGGCTGTGTTGGAGATGGCAGAGAATGGAAACGCGGCCTGGAGAGTCCTTCAAGATGGCTGCCGATGTTGCTATGGAAATTTAATTCCCGGCTAGAAGCAAATCATTCAAAAGGCCAAGAGTGGCCATGTTAGGTCAAGAACGAACATGAACTGGGGGAAAAGATTGCTTTTCAAGAGAACCAGATAATTAATTTAGCAGAGGAGCCACCCTACGAAGAGAAAATTACAGATACCTCATGTGAGGGATCTTTATTCTGTGAAAGTTCAGTTTTTGAAAAAGCATCTACGAGGGATATGGTGCAGAGGACTGTTCTCCATTTCAGTAGAGAAGGTTACATGGCAGCCAGAGGGACGGAGGTGAGGGGGTCAGGAGAAACTTTCCCGGCAGAAGAGCTGTTAAGACACTAATCCGTGTTCCCGAGGAGAGTCAAGAATCTGTTTCTCTAGGAATTCTAAAGAAAAGTGAAATTAGGTACATGTCCCAGGAGGTTCAGGTTAATGCCTGCCAACATTTTTTAGTTTGAAACCTTTGGAAGAGTCCGAATACCATTTGCTCAGGTCTAACTCAAGGTGAGAGACCCATGGTCTGTCCCCTCCCCCCAATCTCATAGGTGTGTGCAACGTAGAACTAGTGTGAGCCACACAAGCCGACTCACGAATAGACGTGAAACAGGAGGGAAGCGGGCAGGGCACACGCTTCAAAGAATGGCATGCCATAGCACATGACAGAAACCAGTGAAAACCACGATGGTGAAAGATTCTCAATTTCTGACAGACCTTGAGCCTCATCACACACTCATCATAATACATAAGCATGCTGAATGACACTCTCACCCATGACAGTTCCAAGGCCTACCATAAAAGGCCCAAAAGCCCAATTCCTGGAAATCCCTATCCCTTCCCCAAAATAACTGGAATAACATTCCCACTTATTAGCCCATGAAGTTACCCAGCCCAGAAAAACTAGCCACATCGTATTTCCAGGCTCTCTCTCAACTTCTGAGATGCCCCACACTCTTGTCTGTGGAGTGTGTTTCTCTCCAAACAAATCCACTTCTTACCTATCACTTCATCTCCAAATTCTTTCATGACAAAGCAAGAACTTACACTCACCAGGAACAGATGTAGCAGCCTAAACAGTCAATTCATAGACCATATGTGGAAGTCATCCTCAGACCCAGGCACTCTCTCCTGCTTTTCTCCTCTGTGCTTGCTCTCGCCTCTACTTATCACTCTCCAGCCCACTGTCCAAAACTTTATTAAGGAAACTGACGGTTCAATCTGCAAATATTAACTGGATTGAGTTTGAGGCACTGTGTTAGGTTCCGTGGGTAAAAATGAAGAGGTAAAGACTATTCTTGATTTCAGAGAATTTGTCTGAGGGCTTCCCTGGCGGCTCACTGGTAAAGAATCCACCTGCCAATGCAGGGGCGACACAGGTTTGACCTTTGATCCAGGAAGATTCCACATGCTGCAGTAAGCCCGTGTGCCACAACTACTGAGCCTGTGCTCTAAGAGCCCGGGAGCCCCAACTACTGAGCCCACATGCTGCAAGTACTGAAGCCCACATGCCCTAAAGCCTGTGCTCCGCAGCAAGAGAAGCCATGGCAATGAGAAGCCTGCACACCACAACCAGAGAAGCGCCCTGCTTGTGGCACCTAGAGAAAAGCCTGTGAAGCAACAAAGACCCAGCACAAAAAAAAAAATAAAATAAAATAAAACTTACTGAAGAGAAGCTGGAATATGAACATACAAAAACATAACAGGTCAGTTTGAGAGGGTAGCTGAGAAAATGTAAGCACATTAAGGGTTCTGTTGAAGGAGAGCTTCTTCCTTGCTGGGCTGGCCAGAGAAGGTAGGAAGAGCCTTCAGCTGTGGTTACAAAATAACATGAATTTTACCATAGTAGCCATTTTTCAGTGTACAGTTCAGTAGTAAGTTTTTTACTTTGGTGTGCCACAGACCCCTGGAACAATTCATCTCACAAAACTATAAAACTCTATATGCATTTAAAAGTAACTTTTTTCCCTCACCTCCAAGCTGCTGGCCACCACCTTTCTATTTTGCGTCCATGAATTTAATATGTTAGCTACCTCACATAGTGGACTCATATAGTATTTGTCTTCTTGTGACTAGCTTATGTCACTTAACAAAATGTTATTAAAGCTCGTCCATGTTGTATCATGTATCAGAATTTTCCTTTTTAAGGCTGAATAATATTTAATTGTAGGTTTATAACACATTTTGCTTATCTATTCTTCCATCTGTTGCAGGAAGAGGGACCCCTTCAGGGGCCTAAGAATAGGTTCTTGTTTAACACTTGGAAATGAATTATTTGATGAGACACCCATGCTGACAAAGCAAGAGATTTTTGGGGGGAAGGGGCACCCAGGTAGAGACCAGCAGGGTAAGGGAATCAAGGAGAACTGCTCTGCCACATGGCTTGATATCTTGGGTTTTGCAATGATGGGGTTATTAGTTTCTGGGTTGCCTCCAGCCAATCATTCTGACTCGGAGATCCGTCCTGGTGGTGCATGCATCACTAGGCTGAGGTGTTTTTCTGTGAGAAGGGTTTTGGGAGGTTGGTAGGACACGTGGACTGGCATCTCCTGTCTCCTTTTGATCTTTCCTGGATTTTCTGGTTGGTAGTGACTTGTTAATATCCCACATTCCTTGCCAGGACCTCCTGTTTAAGATAACTCACGCAAGGGGTTACCATCCGGTCTGGCTGAGGTGGTCAGCCAGTGGTTCCCCTAACATATCAGTGGATATGCACTGCTTCCCTCATGGACACTGTGAACAATCCTGCTGTGAATGTGAGTGTGCCAATATGTCTTTGAGATCCAGCTTTCAATTCTTTTAGATGCATATCCAGAAGTGGAAAAGTAGAATTGCTGGATCATATGGTAGTTTTTTGTTAATTTTTATTTTGGGAAACCACCATAGTATTTTTCATAGTAACTGGACCACTGTACACTCTCACTAAAAGTACACAAGGGTTCCAATTTCTCTATGTTCACCTCAACACTTGTTTTTGTTTTTGACAGTGGCCATCTGGCTGTAAGGTGATATCTCATTGGGCTTTTGTTTGTATTTCTCTGATGATTAGTTATGTTGAGCATCTTTTTGTGCTTGCCGGCCATCTGTATACCATCTATTCAAGTCCTTTTCCCACACCTCTGCAGGAGACCCTCAAACACTCACAGGCAGGTCTGGTTCAGTCTGCTGTGGGGGTCACTGCTTCTTTCCCCTGGGTCTTGGTATGCACAAGGCTTTGTTTGTGCCCCACAAGTGTCTCTGGCAGGTATGGGGTTTGATTTTAATACATTTGTGCCCCTCCTACCACCTCGTTGTGACTTCTTTGTCCTTGGACATGGTATCTTTATTTGGTGGGTTTCAACATTCTCCTGTCAATGGTTGTTCAGCAACTAGTTGCAACCTTGATGTTCTCGCAGGAGAAGATGAGCTCACATCCTTCTACTCCACCATCTTGAATCAGAGTTTGGGGTTATGCGTAGGAGGTTGTTATTAAAGCAAGAACATCTTGAGCAGAGTTTGAAGAGGAAAAAAAGTCCAGACAGGTAGAAGGGAGACCGGCTTTGCCAATTCAGGATGCATTAAAGAAGGTAAGTCGGTGGGCTGTGCTGAGTTAGATGGACGATGCCTGTGGGCAGGGTCTCCAAGCCTGGATCCTGTAACCCTTTGTTCAGCATTTGGAGAGGCGGCGGGCCCCAGATGCACACCCTACTTAGCTCAACTGAAGTTCTGCAGTTAAACAGGACTGGCTCCCTTGTTACTACCATCTCTCAGGCACATGACTGGGTGGAAAGGACTCCAGGCTCCATTCCCATGCCAAGTGACTGCTGGTGCAGCCCTTTACATTTATAGCCTTATTATGAGTTTCCAAGTGACTGGCACCTCGGGCAGCTCCCTGCCCCCCACTTGCCTGCTGTGTCTGAGGCAAGAACCCAGGCAGGAAGAAAGCTGATGCTGGGAAGGGATCTCAGGTGAGGTTAAAGGATCAGCCTGGCATACTCTGGGGACAACCGAGGGACACTGCAGGGTGTACACTGTCCTGCCTCTCGGGCCACCCCTCCAGCCAATGGCTTTTAAGGTCCTCTGTCTTCACTGGGAGTGGGGAAGAAGCTGGATCTGTCAGTGCAGAGATCCCCCCACCAACCCTCCCGGGGTTCCCAAACCACCTGGCTACACTTTCTGTATAGCATTTGCTGCGTGGGGAAATGCTCCCCCCACACTATGATGAGGCAGTGACAAAAAGAAAAAGATTACTGCGTGAGATTCCCATTGAAAGACAGAGATAAAGAGCAGAGAGAAAGGGGAGGCCTGCGAGGTGACACACCTCCCATATTAATAGTGGCTGCTTCCGGCTAGTGGAATATGGATGAATTTTTTTCCTTTGTGCTTTGCTGTATTTTCCAAATTTTTGACCATGAATATGTATTCCTTTTGTAATCAGAGGAAAGGACAGCACATGGTAATTTTTAAAAGCCTTTGTTGGGCTTCATGCCCACTTGGGCTTGGTGCTCTTACAGATTCCACACAAAACTGTCAGGTCCTTGACCCGCAGTCGGGCTTCCCAGCTGGTGCAGTGGTAAAGAACCCGCCTGCCAGTGCGGGAGGCATAAGAGATCCATCCCCGGGTCAAGAAGAGCCCCTGGGGGAAGGCATGGTGACCCACTCCAGTATTCTTGCCTGGAGAATCCCATGAACAGAAAAGGCTGGAGGGCTACAGTCCATGGGGTTGCAGAGAGTCGGACATGACTGAGCGACTAACACATTTCTGACCCCCGTCCCTCCCTGAGCTCCTCAATCCAATCTGCCCAAGAGGCCAAAGACATTCGTGGAGAGCCACAAAACAGCCCTTGACACCAGACGAGTCAGGGAAGAGAAGGTTGACCGGGGCACAGGACAAAACATGGTGGATCCATAAAGAGAGGTGGGCTTCCCTGGGAACTGGGCTCACCTTTATCTCTCCTCAGATCAACCCAGAGCGCCTTCCTGGAAGAAGGGACAACGAGAAGGGCTCTTTCAGAAGCTAGAAGGAGATGGCCTTGCAGATGAGACCGAAGAAAACCAGGGATGCCCGGATGTCTGCAGCTCAGGAGAAATCACCACACTTTCAAGGACCAACTCTTTCTGGATGGAAACGGGCTCGGTAAGGAAACTGGAATGAGTTCAGCCAGATGGAGAGGAGACTGAAAGACAGTATCTTGATTTGAATCCTTGGTACAAAAACATGGCAAGTCTCTGGATTCTAATATCAGCCATTTCCCTTCCTCCCCCATGGGTCCTAAAGATAGCCCAGAGTGAGAAAGGAACCTGGGAGACAGCACCAGACGGGGTGGTGCTCCGCCTTAGAATATAAGGCTAGGCTGCGGCCTGCTTTCTTGTCTGAGAGACGAAAGCTATAACTCCTATCCGTGGTGCTTGCAGAGCACCGCACCACCACCCAGAGCTTTGGCACAATACCTCTTGCCAAACGGGAGGAGAAACTGAGGCTCAGAGGAACAAGTGATGTGGGCAAGGCAGCCCAGGGCTGGGATGCAGCCCAGGGCTTCAGACTCTGAAATCAGCCTTCCCACCCCTCCATCCATCAGCAGGAAGGGCTCTCTTGTGGTCTGGGACCTGCTCTCTGAGAGACCAGACTCCCCCTCAGTCTGCTCTCTCCGAAGAGCCCCAGCACCTCCACGTTGCCCATCTTGTCACGTCAAGCTTGACCACAGCCATTCCTCATCATCGGAAAGACATCATTCCCGGGGTCGCAAGCAGGAATTCCGTGGCGAGGGTCCTGTTGTCCACAAGCCCTGTAGGACAACGACGACCAGTCCCCACAAGCCTCCAGGGCCTCAGCTTGCACCAGCTGCCTTTGTTAACTTTAGAATAGGGCGCCCCCTCCTGGCGGATGAGTTAGAACACAAGGCTCTTCTGGTGCCCACGTCTCCCACCCAGGGGTCTGTGGATTTCAGCTCCTGTTTGGAGCAGAGCAGGGGGCGACCACTGTGCAGGGCAAGCTATGGATCACACCCTGAGGACCTAAACGCCCACCCTCCCTCTCCCCAACACCCTCTCCCCAGGCAAGAGCACCGACCAGGTTTTCTCTCAAGCTTCCCACTCGGTGATCAGGAAGGCTCCTCATCCTGCACCCGCCCCCTTGCCAATGGTCTGGATTGGATTTCTAACTCCCTCCGTGGAGCTGATGAGATCTCATTCCCAGGAGGAACCCAGCACTTTCCTCATCCTCTGCCCACCCCACCTCCCACCCCCACCCCCCCTTGGAGAGCTCCTTTATGCTCTATTTTTAGTTTCTTGATTGCAAGTGAGAAGCTGGAATCAGAGTATGCCAGGAAACTGCGGCAGAAACCAACCCAGGAAAAAAATGGTCAGCAACGTGGGGAGTGGGAGGCGCTCCGTGGGAAGGGAGAGGTGGAGCCAGGGGAGTAGGATGCCAAACTTCCCGGGGTAGGAAGCAGGAAGGTGGTGGGTGTGGCATCCACCCACCTCTAGGCCAGCACAGCAAAGTAGTTTCGGTGGAGTCACAGGGCTAGATGGACCCCTAGAGGCCACCGAGGGTAGCCCCCTTTCCAGAGCTGGACACTGAGTCACAGTCGGGTATGACAGGGCCGAGAGAAGCTCCCTGATTCCGGAGGCTTCCTGCTCTGGCCCTGTGAGAAGAGATCCGGGCTTGATGCTTCGGACGTTTCGCACCCTTATTCCGAGGGCAGGTGCCATCAGCAAACCAGCCAGCCAGGTCCGGAAGAAATAGGCCACCGGCGTAGCCCGTGGGCCAGCCCGGCCAGATCCTTCCCGCAGCCGGCCAGGCCACCCTGAAGCAGACCAGGGCTCCTTTGCCTTCCCGCAGGAGTCAGCGGCGGTCCTCGGCCTCCACCAGATGCCCCATCTCCTCCAGGAGAACAGACAGAAAGGATGCGGGGGCCAGAGCACTTCCCCGATGTGCCGCCGCACTCCCTAAATGAATGAACTGGCAGTTCCAAACGGCGGCGCAATTGGCAGTTATTGCTGGCAGTTTATCAGTATTAACTGATTAGGCCTGGGGATGATGGATCCCCTGTCTTGCTCTGCCTGCCGCCCCGCGGCCCGCGCTCCACCCTCCGCCGTCCCTGGCAGCCCTGAGCTACCCAGCTCCTAGGAGACTCTCCTTGATCGGTAGCGGCCGCCCGCCCACCCCAGCCCCTCACTCACGGGCTCCCAATCCCCACTCTCCCTCCTCCAAAAGGAGACACGTTTAAATAAATAAAACAAAATTCAAATGAGGACACTAAATCTCCCCAGCGTTTAATTGATGATCATTATGCTTGGGAACCTAAACTCTTTTAATTTCACTGCGGTGCAGAGAGATGAATTATAGAATTACAGTCGCCAATTATCAATCACGCCTTTGCTCTGAGTCTGCTGGCTACCCAGCCGGCTCGCCCTCCCTCTCACAGGCCAGTGGGGGAAGAGGTGGGATAATAGCACTGGAAACAGGAGTTCAGCCTAGGGAGGTGGGCTGAACTCTGAGTTTGGGGGTACCCTGCATGTCTGTCTGTCTCTCTCTGCCATCACCCCATTTCTAGCATACCACCTTTCCACTTAATTTTTTTTTTTGGAAGCAACAGAGAAAAAAAGAAAACCTTTTTCATTTAGAGCTTGGCGTTTAATTCATTTTGTTCAGGATACGATGTGCTTATAGCTTCCGTTTCCAGAATGGGCAGGGTTCCAACAGCAACTTCTGCCCCAGCCCCAGCAGCTGCTCAGCCTGGGCCCACCCTGCGAGGATTTAAAGACTCCCAGGCAGGCTTGAGAGCACTGCCCACCGCGGGCGGCTGGAGCTTGGCTTCCACCACTGGGATGACTCCGTTGCCCCCTCCTTCCTGTCCTCCGTCAGAGTGAAAATAATAATAATAATCTGAATAATAATTTCCACCAAAGCTGTGAATGATTTGCATTTGTATAGAGCTCTGCAATTTACAAAGTGCTTTCATGTGCATTATCTCATTTGATCCTCCCAATAATCCTGAGAGAGGTCCAGAGAGCAGGTATTTTTGTTATTCAAACGTTTATTCATTCATTTGCCTAACATTTATTGAGTTTCTACTTTGTGACAGTCCCTCGGGATACAAAGGCAAGAAGAAAAAAAAATAAGAGGAGAGGACTCCTTCCCCTAAAAATTCAGTCAACCGGGGGAAATTTCTAAGTGAACAGAAAAGGAAAAGGCCAAGAAGATGAAGAATTCAGCTTTTTGGGGGGAGGAACAAGGGTTCAGAGAGGCAAGAATTGATGCTTTTGCATTGTGGTGTTGGAGAAGGCTCTTGAGAGTCCCTTGGACAGCAAGGAGGTCAAACCAGTCCATCCTAAAGGAGATCAACCCTGAGTATTCATTGGAAGGATTGATGCTGAAGCTGAAGCTCCAATACTTTGGCCACCAGATGTGAAGAGCTAGCTCATTGGAAAAGACCCTGATGCTGGGAAAGATTGAAGGCAAAAGGAGAAGGGGACGACAGAGGCTCATGGTTAGATAGCATCACTGAATCAATGCATGTGAATCTGAGCAAACTCCAGGAGATGGTGAGGGACAGGAAAGTTTGGCATTCTACAGTCCACGTGGTCACAAAGAGTCAGATAGGACTTAGCGACTGAACACCACCAACAAAGTGACCTACAGTTAGCCTGGTGACAAACTTGTTGCATTGGGCTATAAGCACGTGCTCCCCTACTCCTCACCAGTCACCCCCCATACAACACAAACATTATTATAGTGTCATCACTGTCTTTTTCTGATCTATTTTTTTAAAGTACCCATATGAATTCATTTCTAGCTTTGGATCCAAAAAAAAAATTTTCCTCATAGGTAAACAGCTATAGATCAGGAAAAAATATGGGAACCTTTGACACCCAGTCTCTCAAGGGCTTCCCTTGTGGCTCATGGTAAAGAATCTGCCTGCAATGCAAGAGACCTGGGTTCGATCCATGGGTTGGAAGATCCTCTGTAGAAGGAGAAAGCTACCCACTCCAGTATTCTGGCCTGGAGAATTCCATGGACTGTATAGTCCATAGGGTCGCAAAGAGTTGGACACGACTGAGTGACTTTCACGTTCACTTTCACTCTCAAGGCCAAGTATCCTGCTACCCTATAAAGAGAGATGCCTGGGTCCTGTCCTCACTGGGCACCTGGCACCTGGGCTCCTTCCTATGGGATATTCTATTAAAGCTTCGGATGAGGGGTAGCTCCTCTCGGCCGCCACCCCTGACTTCAGAGGTGGGGTAGCTCCTCTTGGCTGCCGCCCCTCAGGCATGGGGTCCTCCTGGCTTCTGCCCCTGACATGCAGTACTTGGATGCAATCTCAAAAACGACAGAATGATCTCTGCTCGTTTCCAAGGCAAACCATTCAATATCACAGTAATCCAAGTCTATGCCCCAACCAGTAATGCTGAAGAAGCTGAAGTTGAACGGTTCTATGAAGACCTACAAGGCCTTTTAGAACTAACATCCAAAAAAGATATCCTTTTCATTATAGGGGACTGGAATGCAAAAGTAGGAAGTCAAGAAAAAACCTGGAGTAACAGGCAAATTTGGCCTTGGAATACGGAATGAAGCAGGCCAAAGGCTAATAGAATTTTGCCAAGAGAACGCACTGATCATAGCAAACACCCTCTTCCAACAACACAAGAGAAGACTCTACACACGGACATCACCAGATGGTCAACACCGAAATCAGATTGATTATATTCTTTGCAGCCAAAGATGGAGAAGCTCTATACAGTCAGCAAAAACAAGAACAGGAGCTGACTGTGGCTCAGATCATGAGTTCCTTATTGCCAAATTCAGACTTAAATTGAAAAAAGTAGGGGAAACCGCTAGACCATTCAGGTATGACCTAAATCAAATCCCTTATGAGTATACAGTGGAAGTGAGAAATAGATTTAAGGGTCTAGATCTGATAGATAGAGTGCCTGATGAACTATGGAATGAGGTTCGTGACACTGTACAAGAGACAGGGATCAAAACCATCCCCATGGAAAAGAAATGCAAAAAAGCAAAATGGCTGTCTGAGGAGGCCTTACAAATAGCTGTGAAAAGAAGAGAAGCGAAAAGCAAAGGAGAAAGGGAAAGATATAAGCATCTGAATGCAGAGTTCCAAAGAATAGCAAGAAGAGATAAGAAAGCCTTCCTCAGCGATCAATGCAAAGAAATAGAAGAAAACAACAGAATGGGAAAGACTAGAGATCTCTTCAAGAAAATTAGATACCAAGGGAACATTTCATGCAAAGATGGGCTCGATAAAGGGCAGAAAATGTATGGACCTAACAGAAGCAGAAGATATTAAGAAGAGATGGCAAGAATACACAGAAGAACTGTACAAAAAAGATCTTCACGACCAAGATAACCACGATGCTATGATCACTCACCTAGAGCCAGACATCCTGGAATGTGAAGTCAAGTGGGCCTTAGAAAGCATCACTACGAACAAAGCTAGTGGAGGTGATGGAATTCCAGTTGAGCTCTTTCAAATCCTGAAAGATGATGCTGTGAAAGTACTGCACTCAATATGCCAACAAATTTGGGAAACTCAGCAGTGGCCACAGGACTGGAAAAGGTCAGTTTTCATTCCAATCCCAAAGAAAGGCAATGTCAAAGAATGCTCAAACTACCGCACAATTGCACTCATCTCACACACTAGGAAAGTAATGCTCAAAATTCTCCAAGCCAGGCTTCAGCAATACGTGAACCATGAACTCCCAGATGTTCAAGCTGGTTTTAGAAAAGGTAGAGGAACCAGAGATCAAATTGCCAACATCCGCTGGATCATTGAAAAAGCAAGAGAGTTCCAGAAAAACATCTATTTCTGCTTTATTGACTATGCCAAAGCCTTTGACTGTGTGGATCACAATAAACTGTGGAAAATTCTGAAAGAGATGGGAATACCAGACCACCTGACCTGCCTCTTGAAAAACCTGTATGCAGGTTAGGAAGCAACAGTTAGAACTGGACATGGAACAACAGACTGGTTCCAAATAGGAAAAGGAGTACATCAAGGCTGTATATTGTCACCCTGCTTATTTAACTTCTATGCAGAGTACATCATGAGAAACGCTGGGCTGGAAGAAGCACAAGCTGGAATTAAGATTGCTGGGAGAAATATCAATCACCTCAGATATGCAGATGACACCACCCTTATGGCAGAAAGTGAAGAGGAACTAAAAAGCCTCTTGATGAAAGTGAAAGAGGAGAGTAAAAGAGTTGGCTTAAAGCTCAACATTCAGAAAATGAAGATCATGGCATCTGGTCCCATCACTTCATGGGAAATAGATGGGAAAACAGTGGAAACATTGTCAGACTTTATCTTTTTGGGCTCCAAAATCACTGCAGATGGTGACTGCAGCCATGCAATTAAAAGACGCTTACTCCTTGGAAGAAAAGTTATAACCAACCTAGACAGCATATTGAAAAGCAGAGATATTACTTTGCCAACATAGGTCCGTCTAGTCAAGGCTATGGTTTTTCCAGTAGTCATGTATGGATGTGAGTTGGACTGTGAAGAGAGCTGAGTGCCGAAGAATTGATGCTTTTGAACTGTGGTGTTGGAGAAGACTCTTGAGAGTCCCTTGAACTGCAAGGAGACCCAACCAGTCCATTCTAAAGGAGATCAGCCCTGGGTGTTCCTTGGAAGGAATGATGCTAAAGCTGAAACTCCAGTACTTTGGCCACCTCATGTGAAGAGTTGACTCATTGGAAAATACTCTGATGCTGGGAGGGATTGGGGGCAGGAGGAGAAGGGGACAACAGAGGATGAGATGGCTGGATGGCATCACTGACTCGATGGACGTGAGTTTGAGTGAACTCCGGGAGTTGGTGATGGACAGGGAGGCCTGGCGTGCTGCAATTCATGGGGTCTCGAAGAGTTGGACACGACTGAGCGACTGAACTGAACTGAACTGATTAAAGCTTCTGGTCAAATTTTCACAATTGAATGGTTGGTTGGCTGACTAGTTGGTTGTTTATCATAACCTGTTGTGTTCCAAAAAGAATTTGACATAGACCATGGCAGTGTGTTCTCTCCTACAGGGGTCAAAGGAATAAGCCTGGCCTGCCCACTAGTCATTCCTGTATTCATCTAATGGTCCCATCCCCAGCTTTAGTCCAAGGATGGAGTTCAAGGCCTGACTCTGATCCATGGATTCCTAACCACCCCAGGCCCACTGACTGCAGGATCTGAGGGAAGTGGAATTAATCTTGGCCAGGTCACTTAGCTCAGATTCCTCCTGCAAAGAGGCTTGGTCCTCAGATTCCCAGAGGCAAGGGAAACAGAGCAAGGGGACTCTCTCAGCAGAGCCAGACCACCCTTCTTACTCTTGGCTGAGCTAAATATATCCAAGAGGAGGTCCTGCAGGGATCATAGGCTGGATCAGAACGCACCAGTAGGCTTGGCCAAAGCCAGGACAGCTCTATTCTGTCACCAGCTGGCTTCCCTGGGCTCTGGGCCACTGGCTTCCAGCCATGGGCCAGGCACCCAGCCACACCAGGGAGCCAGCAGCGTTGGCATGAAGCAGTCGTGTAACATTCTCATAGGCCTTGGAAGGCTGAGATGGAAACCGGATACTGTGAAAATTATGTCTCCATCCTTAGGTAGGGAGGGCATCCCAGCTTCTCCCTGGTCCTAAGGACTTCCTTCTTCCCAACCACATTCCACTCCCATCTTCATGCTGCAGGAAATGGAAAGTTTACCTTTCAGCTACTGCATTCCTTGGGCCTCCCATCCCCATTACACACCCCAGCTTTTTCATACCTGTGTCTCCAGGTCCTGCCTCTTGAGCTCCATCCCAACCCTCCCTCCACTCCGTCTGCCTTGCAAACATCTCTGCAGCCTTCAATACTTCAGATACTTCCTCCTCTGGGAAGGCTTCCTGGCTACACCCTCATCACCACTAAACCAGAATTCACCCTCCTCCTCCAAGCATCCTAACTTTTGCAAAGGCCTCAGTCTGCCCCCAAATCACATGCTGTAACTGCTCCTTCCTTGTGCTCTGAGCACCTTCAAGGTAAGGCTGGCTTCCGTCATTACCGTCTCCTTGTGCCTTGCCCATATCAGAGCTTCAATTAATATTTATAGAACTGAATTTAAGCTTTGTCATAAGCTGAAGCTCCATATTTTGACCACCTGATGTGAAGAGCCTTATGCTGGGAAAGATTGAAGGCAAAAGCAGAAGGAGCTGGAAGAGGATGAGATGATTGGATAACATCACTGACTCAGTGAACATGAATTCGAGCAAACTCCAGAGGATAGTGCAGGACAGAGGAGCCTGGCATGCTGCAGTCCATGGGGTGGCAAAAAGTTGGACACAACTTAGTGACTGAACAACAACAACCCAATTCATCCCAGTTTTAGCACTGGAACTTCTGTATCCTGGGAAACTCAGTAGTCCCCAGCAAACCAAGTGGTCGATGGCCCTGCTCTGCGTGTCCTCACTGAGAGCTGAGGGTTGCAGTCCTCTGTTGATGTGAGACCTGTTTGCAAGGGCTATCCAGTCCATACTGTCTGCAAGGGAGGGTCAAACAGCTCAGCTGTGAGGCCTCCCGGCTTGGTCTCCACCATCCAGGCCCAAGAATCCACAGAGTTCCAGGTGGAGCCATGTGATTTGGAGCTTGTAGAACTGGACCAGCTTGGAGATCATCTCGGCTGAGGACAAGCGGAGTGGCCCACCTGAGGTGGCTCCAGAAGACTGAGACACCAAGGGGGATAGAAGGGACCCTGGACTGGGGGTCCTGGGAGTCCTAGGGTGTCCTAGCCCTTCTCATCTTCTCATCACCTGCCGCAGGCTACCCTGCTGAGTCCACACCTCTGACCCTGAACACAGAACGTGCCAGTTGGACGTTTTCCACTGCCTCCTACCCAAGCAAGGAGAGGGAGACCACGTACTGAGTCCCAGGCTCAGGGGCATAGCTTTACACCCATCATTTATTTAATCCCAACAAGCCTGGGTCATTTTTCAGATGAGAAAACTGAGGCTTGGAGAAGTCAAAGAATCTCCAAGCTCACCCATGATGGAAGTGCTGGGTTTCAAACCCAGGTCTCTGGCTCCAAAGCCCAAGTCCTTTCTACTCCACCACCAAGCCCCTGGTCAATGTGGTCCAGGTTCCCCCAAATCTAGCTTTGTTTTGCATCTCAAGGTAGCAGATGTCCAGGGCTCCACTGCTGCAAAGTCAGGTGCCCACTGTTAGGGAGAAGAAAGGAGATCCTGAGTGGGGCACGGCCAAGGGCATCCACCCTAGGAAAGACGGGAGTGTGAGCAGAGGGAAGGAGGCCACCGTCCTCACCACGCCTCTGGATCTCTGGGGCAGAACAAAGGCAGGTAGCTGTTTAACAATTAAATCTTCTTGTTTAAAATGACACGTAGAAATGAAAAAATATCCCATGCTCTTGGATTTTCCAGAGAAGACTCTAATTCAAAAAGATATACACAGCCCAGTGTTCATGGCAACACTGTTTACAATAGCCATGGAAGCCAAGGAGGCAAAGGTGAGTGGAAAAAGATGATGTGGTGTGTATATATATATAATGGAATATTACTCAGCCACGAAAAAGAATGAAATAATACCATTTGCAGCAACATGGATGAACCTAGAGATTATCATATTAAATGAAGTAAGTCAGACAAAGACAAATATCATATAATTTATATTGTGGAATCTAAAAAAATTATATAAATGAGCATATCTATTGTACAAAACAGAAATAGACTCACAGAGAGGAAAGGGTGGAAGGGATAAATTAGGAACTTGGTATTAATAGATCCCCTGGAAAAAGAAATGGCAACCCATTCCAGTATTCTTGCCTGGAGAATTCCATGGACAGAGGAGCCTGGCAGACTCCAGTCCATGGGGTCACAGAGTCAGATACGACTCAGTGACTAACACACACACATACACACACATTAATAGATACACACCTGCTATATATAAAATAAACAAGGATTTACTGTATAGTACAGGGAACTATATTCAATATCTTATAATAAACCCTAATGGAAAAGAAATATATATATATTTCCCATGACTTTGCTGTACACCTGAAAAAATATAACAGAATGACATCCAAAGAAATATTGCTGGAGAGGAAAGCATTAAAGAAGGAAGTAAGGGCTTCCCTGGTGGCTCAGTGGTAAAGAATCTGCCAGCCAATGCGGGAGACACAGGTTCCATCCCTGATCAGGGAAGACCCCACATGCCTCGGAGCAGCTAAGCCCATGCACGCATCACAACTATTGGGCCTGTGCTCTAGAGTCCAGGGCCCACAGCTGCTGAGCCCAAGCACCCTAGAGCCTGTGCTCCACAAGAGGAGCCACCGCAATGAGAAGCTGGCATACCGCAACTAGAGCCCGAACTCTCCACAACCAGAGAAAAGCCCAAGCAAAGCAACAAAGACCTAGCACAGCCAAAAATAAATTAATTTATTAAAGGAGACAAAGAAGGAATGGAACAGCCTTCACAGAGGGTTGGATGGAGACAAGGAGGGGCAGGAAGGTCATGGGTGTCCCGGAGGTGAACCACCAACTGCCTACTGATTTCTTCCACCCCACACCCCTTCAACAGTCGCCCTGGGTGCTGCAGGTCCGCAGGTGAATTAGACACAGGTTCTGCCCTGAGGATGCCCCCACCCACTCAGAAGGAGCCAGGACCCACCCTCATCCCTGGACCTCTATTCTTTCTACAGCTAACTCTGTAAGCAGCACAGGACCAATATTTCCTTCTAGCTAAGCCTGTAGAACAGCCTCACCCCAGCTCCCGTCCTGGTCCCTGCAGATGGTCAGAGGCTTCTGCCGACACAGAAGATCACTGCCTGGACCCTCCCCTGCCCCCACCCCTGTAGCCCAGTGCCTGAATTCCCCACCCACCCAGCCACCCCGGTTTCCGATGAAGACTGCAGTGGTGGCTGCTCAGCAAGGACAGTGGGGTGGAGAGCTGTGAGCTCTTCTCCAGCTCTGAGTCAGCTTCAAAAGTGACAAATGAGCTCATTAACCCCAGGAGCCCCCAGGCTGGGCCCTGCCCCCATCTGGCCCAACCTTACTCTTCTCAACCCTTCCTTCTGGCCCCACCCCACATCTTCCTTGCGGCCTCCAATAGCTGTCTTTACCAAATGTAAACTGTAGTTTCTCTTCTAATTATAAAAATAACAGCTGACAACCACGTGCCAGGGGCCCCTCCTTCCCTCCCGAGCTAACAGTCCCATCAGGACAGATCCTGTGATTTTCAATGCCCTCTGTATATTCCATGAAACAGCCACCAAAGTGCCCTGCGTCTTGCCCTCCCTCCCTCTCTCTTTTTCAAGGCGATGATTTTGTGAAAGCTAAGGGGAAAAATAAAGCCTTTTACTAAAATGTCACTCTGGGAAAAACGGGGGAAATTTTCTAATAGGCCATCGAAGGCTTGCTTTTTTTTTTTTAAGTGTGATAAATTTGGCCTGTCTTAAAAAGACAGTTCAGTGCTGCTTATCAACCGTGATTTGACCAGATAGCCGTTTCAAAAAACAGACACTGGTCTTCTCATAATAAATGAAAGCAATAAAACCAAGAGCTGGTCCAGAACTATAATTAAGAATCAGGAACTGAAAGCAGTGGGTATGTCCGTGGAGGGCAGAGTCCAGACTTAGGGCCGGCTGGAGGGAGTGGGCCCGGCGGCTGGGGGTCCTGGGGGCCAACACTCAGTAGGAAGGGGAGGTGTCTTCTCCTCCTTAGTTGTCCCCACCTTCCCCTTCTTTTTCTCCTCTCACCGGGGAGGCTTCCTTCATAGACAGATGGGCGCAGGGGTGGGAAGGATGGCCGAGGAGGGGGCATATCATCCACCCCCAAAGCCAAAGCAAACGCCTATTTGAAATTCAGCCAGAAATCCCTCCTCCTTGCTCTGTCTGTGCACAATAAACACCCCAGACTCGGCTACTCCTAAAGAGCTGCCTGTTTAACACAATCTCCATCTCAAGCGGCTGTTTTGCATTTCCTTTTGGCTTTATTAAAACTGATTTTCTATTTGCACTATAAAAACTGATCTGATTAAATTTCCATTTTTCCCCAAAGAAAAGACTCTCTCCTCTCTCTCCTCGTCTCTCTCTCTCTCCTCTCTCTCTCCTCTGTCTCTCCTTGCCTCCTTCTCTTTTCTCCTTCCTCCCTCTCCCTCCTTTTTCCTTTCCCCAGACAAGTCATTGTTGATTATTTTTCCTCCTCATCCCTCTCTTACCACTCCCCGCACTGGATGCCCATCACGGTTTCCATGGGGATGGCCATGGATGGTGCTCCCTGGGAAGGGAAAGGAGGGAGATCTCACCCTGGACTCTGGAAGGGGAGGGGTCATCTGTGACTCCAGCTGTTTCCCAGGCACCCCTTGGGAAGGGTCTCATACTCAGGGAGGCCCACATGACCGGATGATATCAAGGGCTGCCCAGCCACCGACTCTGCAGGCCAGGTTTTAACCTTTGTTCTAACAAAGCCAGGATCATGGGTTCAATGCTTCCTTAGCCATGTAGCCTATTCATTGCATTCAGGGCCCCAAGGCAAACCCATCACCCTGGCCAAACTGTGTGTGACTAAGGCCATTGGAGGATGAGCCAAAAAGGTGCAGAAAAGGGTATGTGAGCCCAGTGCCCTCAGGAAAAGGGACCACAGCTCCTTCTTTGCCTTTTGCATTTTTGCTTCTCTCTGTGCTGACAAGGGAACCCATCATCTTTCCCACTTCTGAATAATGACAATGAAAGCTGTCACTTGTTACAGACTTACTATGGTGCTCATGTAGTCAGCGCAGAACACACCCCACCCTGGTCGTTGGTATACCCACTCCCTGAGGGAGATGCCAGCTCAGAGAGCTTGAGTAATTCGCTCGTGGGGAGAGGCAAACCCGGGCACACCTCTCTCAGCCTGTGTTTGAACCACTCCACGGCACTATTTCATGAAAAGAGAGGACCCTGTTAAAGATAAACCCAGAGCGCCCAGGAGCTTGGCAGAGAAGAGCTCAGGAAGCAGGGTCTCCGACTAGAGTGTGGGCTGACGAAGAATTCAACTCTGTGTTCCTAAGGGCCACCCCCTGACACACAGTTCCCCAGCTCACTGCCATTTCCCTGCACGTGTGTGTGTGCTAAGTCGCTTCAGTCATGTCTGACTTTTTGCGACCCCCTGGACTGTAGACCGCCAGGCTCCTCTGTCCTTGGGATTCTCCAGGCAAGAGTACTGGAGTGGGTTGCCATGCCCTCCTTCAAGGGATGTTTCCGACCCAGGAATCGAACCCACATCTCTTAACATCTCCTGCATTGTCAGGCGGGTTCTTTACCAGTAGCGCCACCGGGGAAACCCCACGATCTCCCTGCATCCACGCCCCTAAAACTCCAGCCAAATCTCCTCCCGATGGGGCAGCTGAAGCAGGCTGGCATTTTTTTTTTTAAGACTTTCATAAATATTCAGGGAAAACAAAAAGTCAATAAAGACAGCAAATATAAATGACAGACACCAGCTGATTTCCCCCTGCACCTCAGTGCCTGGATCATGAGTAATTAATTGTTGAAAGAATGAACGAAGAGTCTGCTTGCTTATTGGACAAAATCAAAAGAGGAATGGGCGAAGCCAGCTCCACACAGCTAGAGCTGTTCCCTCCGTGCTGGATTCTAGTCTGAGGGGTCACCTGGCTCGCTCAGACAGGTGCAATGGCATGTGGAGGCTCTCACCTGTCAGGTGAGACACATCTCATTTCCCCACACTGGACCTGCCCACAATAATATCTTATCCGTGCATTCACCAACCATGCATGCATGTGTGCTAAATCGTTTCTGTTGTGTCCGACTCTTTGAGACCCCACGGACTGTAACCTGACAGGCTCCTCTGCCCATGGGATTCTCCAGGCAAAAATACTGGAGTGGGTTGCCATGCCTTCCTCCAGAGGATCCTCCTGACCCAGGGATGGAACCCACGTCTCTTTCATCTCCTACATGGGCAGGCAGGTTCTTTACCACTAGTGCCACCTGGAAAGCCCTCAGTCACCATTTACCATGCCAATAAGAAGAGCTGTGTGAATCTGTAACAATTCATCCTTGGTTACATCCCTCACTTCCTTACTTCCCTCGGATCCAGATCTACCTGGTTTCCACACACCAGCCTCAGCTGCCATCTCAGCCCCTCGGCTCAGTCTGGCCCCCAGCATCTCCTCTCTTTCAACCACCACTGGCTGCACACAGACTTCACACCAGGCCCAGGGAGTCACTGGGATGACTGGCAAAGGCCCTGCCCTGCAATCCAGCAGAAGAGGCAAGTTATGCTCAAGATAATTATGATACGTGGGAGCTGCAGAGAAGAGTCACAGTCATTAGAGAAAAGTGCGGACACTCCGCCAGGAAGAGACTGCCTGGTGGGAGGGAGGGGAGGAAAGCCTTCACAGGGGGAGGAAGCCTGTGACTCCCTGATCTTGAACAATAGTTATGATCTTGACATTTAGAAACATAGAGAAGGCTCTTCCAAGTGGAAGGTCCACCTGAGTGATCCACGGATGCTGGAAAGCTGCGAGCAGTGCTGTCTGCCTGCGGGCAGAGCATGCACAGCAAAGCAGGATGGCAGGAGAGAAGCCAAGGGCGGGCTGGAGCCAGAACGTGGACAGCTCTGCTGCCATGGCACCCAGGGTGCTCCTGCGAGCTCAGCGCCTTCCTCCTCCATCTCACCAGCGCAGATCCTCCAGGCCTGCAGTGTGTAGCTGAAAGCCCGTCTCTTCCAGGAAGCCTTTGCTGGTCTCTCCAGAAAGGCTCCCTCTGCTGAATGCCTCTGCCCTTCTGGTCACTACCACTCAATGGACATTTCAGTCTTCCTATACACCAGCCTGGCAGAACCACTCGGTTACCAGTGCTGCCAGCTCACAGTCTCCCTGTATATTGCATATATGTTGTTCCCTCTGAAGCACCCCACCACCACCGCCAACCACCCAGCTTCCACCTGCTGAGTGATGCCTGCTCATCCTCAGGGTCAGCTCAGCCAGTCCCTTCTCCAGGAAGCCTTCCTTGCCCTCAGCCCCTCATCCCTGCCCCCAGAGCATCCATGCTTCCTGCCTTCATTGCCCACCCTGTTTCTCCTCCATCAGAGCATGGGCTCCTTGAGAGCAGGGGCTGTCTCTTTAATCTCCTCATGCACTGCAACCAGCACAGTGTTGGGTGTCTGTGGGGTCTTCCATAAGTATCCTTTAAATGAATGGACAAATGAATGAGCAAATCCTTCCTTGTGAATGAATATCCTGCATGGGTGTTTCAGTTGCTACTTAACTCCCTGTAGATTTTCCTCCAGGTTGCAAGTTCCCTAAGAGCGGGGGCCCTATGTTCAAACTCTCAGCATTCAGTACAGCACTATGCTTACATGTGTTTCCCACATTTTTGACACACACACAAAAAAGCTGGATCGCATGGTTTAGACTGAAACCCCTGCTTGAAGACTTGGGAAGCTTCCCAGGAGAGGCAAAGCACTGTGTCTATGTCCGTGGACAAGGCAGCCCAGTCGGAGACCTGTGGCAAAGAGAACCTAGGCCCACCAGAACCTAAGTCCCATGAGGGCACGGAGGCATGTGGGCTTTGTTCACTGCTGATTCCTGCACCTGGCAGATAATAACTGCTCAATACACTTGCTGAAAGAAATATGATCATGCACAAAAAAGTACCGTGAAAGCTGTAAACACCATATAAAGGTTTCTTTTGATTACTGCCTGGACATATGAAATGAAAGAGAGAAGAATGCATTAAAAAGAAAGAATGCTGGGGTCTCGGGAGGGAAGCAGTGATCTGTGAGAGAAAATGTTGAATGTGGTTTGAGACGTTTTATGGTGACAGAAGACATTTAAGGAGAGATGTCCTACAGGCTGCTGGATTTATGAGACTAGAGTTCTGGTAAGAGGTCAAGGCTGGAAATGAAAATTTGAGCATCTTGGAAAAAGAGAGAATAGCTGCAAAATGAGCTCATGTAGGAAGTAAATCTAGCAGCAGGACTAGGCAGCATCAGGAGGGGCCTGAGGGGACAGTCCTAAGGATGTGGGAGGAAGGGAAATGATGGAGACAGAGAAGGCACAGCCAGGGAGGGGAGAAGCAACCAGAGGACACCATGGATAAAGGGAAGGGAGGAGGAGCAAAATCCTACTCACCTTGAGAGATTTTTGGTCTTTCTGGCAGCTTTCATCTCTGCCTCTTCTTGGGACAGTGCAGTCATGTCCTGTTCCAACCTCTGTCTTGGTCCTGGCCAGATTGCCCCTCCCACCACACATCCACTCATCTTTCCCTCTCTTCCTCTTTACAATCAGACCATCAGTAGTGGGGCTGCAGAGTATCATGGGCCCCTAGCCTATCACAGGTTTAAAAAAAAGGGTTCCAAAGCATCACATCCTTTGCTTTCATGCAACAGAGGAAGCACAGAGAGGGAAAGCAACCTACTGGAAGTCACACAGCTAGGAAGTAGAGGGCAGGACTAGATGTCAGGCTACTGCTCCTGGGTGTCTCCCACAGAGCATCCTACAGAGAAGCAGAGACCCAGAGGAGAACATCACTTGCCCATGATTCAGGGCAGAGACCTGGCCAGGCTTGGACCAGAATCCAGAGACTGAACTTCCTGTCCACACTCTTCCCACTCCACCACCTGGACAAAAGCAGTCTGCCTGCTGGTCCCCCAGGTCTTCAGGCCAGCCTTGGTACCCACGGTGCTTCTCAGAGCAAGCAGATACAAGCTTGCAAGTTGACACTGGGGGGCAAAGATCTAGGTTCCAAATCCAGGCTGCTCCCTTCACGGGCAGCCCCCTCTGTTCAGAAAGCTGAAGACCAGTCACCTTTGAGATCAAGGCACTTCTGCTCCCCAAGCAGCGACTATTAACCTCCTTTCATCCATACCTAAAATCTGAGGCATTCTAAAGACACAATTACACAGCCTTTACCATCCCAGCAGCCTGTGCTACTAGCTGTTTAGAAACCCCTGGCCCTCCTTGTCCTGAAGCTGCCAATTTCCTCATCAGTATTTTATTTGTCTGTTTTGCTCATTTTTAAGCTGGTGGCAATTGCTATTTAAATTGTTTTGTAAAGTGTCTTTGCATTTACAATGCCGGCTGTCAGCAGCCCCACAATAGGAAATGAGATTTGGCATCAAAGGCAAAGACGCTACTAAAATACATTTTAATAAATATGTAAATCAATTAATCAATCACCCATCCAGCAAAGGAGCTTCGGGAACACAGACAGGCTGGCTGAGAGAGAGGAGCTGGAGACAGCGCGGGGTCCAAGCAGGTGGAGGATGCTCTGTGGGCACTGAACCCGGAGGTTATGAGCACCTGATTATGGGTCCTGGGGTCCTGGCCCAGCCTCCCACCTCCCCACTCCTCCTAAAGAAGCCCCCCTTAAGGTCTTGCCGCAGCAGCTCCAACCAGGAAAGCAGACAGAGTCCCATCAAGGTAAAGACCAAAGTCAAATCCTGGCCTGAGGCTGAGAAACCAGCCTTCTCGCTGAAACTCCCACCTCCCCCGTTATTTTCTCCGCTGATGCTGCTACCCAGAAAACTCAGAGATTAGGAAGTGCCTGCAAGGTTTATGTCTGACAGTTGGACCAGCCTGGAGGATTAGCATCAGGAAACGTCAGGAAGAAATGACCAGCTGTTCCTCTTTCCTTGAGATGGCAGCAAAGGAAAGGCGCTTAAGCTGTGACAGGCAGCTGCAGTCCGTGGGGACAGAGAGGGCTGCTGTCCACTGGGAGAGGGTCCTGATCAGGGAAGGTAAATACGACTCAGGGGACAGAGAAGAGGTCTACCAGTGACGCGCTTTTGAAACAGGAGCCCAAATACACACGGTAGCTGATGAGCAAGGTAGGAGTGTCTGGTGGCAAGGGGTTGGCCACAGGGTCATAGACCCTTCGTTTGTACCAAAGTGTGTTACAAGTGACTTCCTTGTTATTGTCGTTTAGTCACTAAGTCATGTTTGACTCTTTGTGACCCCGTGAGTTATAGCCCACCAGGCTCCTCTGTCCATGGGATTTCCCATGAATACTGGGCAAGAATACTGGAGTGGGTTGCTATTTCCTTCTCCAGGGGATCTTCCTGACTCAGGGACCAAACCCACATCTCCTGCATTGGCAGGTGGATTCTTCACCTACTGAGCCACCAAGGAAGCCCTATAAGTTTCTGGCCAACAAAATCTGAGCTTGAGCTGGCACATATCTCCAAGCCTTGGAGACCCTAAGACAGACCCTGCGGAGTCTCTTCCAGCTCATGGCATGCAGTGTGCTAACGAGGGTGCATCCTCACTCAGCTTCAGTGCGACCTTGGGAACGTCACTTGTCCCCTCTGGACCTCTGTCTGCTCATCCTGGGGACTGAGCAAAATAAACTCAAGAACTCAGGACTCTCTTTCCCCATCATTGCAGAGATGGAACCAATATCTTTACATTATAGCTTCCAGCCCTTGTGGTCATCAGCAAAGATTGGCCTGACCCTGACAGGGAAGGAACTGACCATCTGGA
Organism: Bos grunniens; assembly: GCF_055505025.1. Lineage (NCBI taxonomy): Eukaryota > Metazoa > Chordata > Mammalia > Artiodactyla > Bovidae > Bos > Bos grunniens. Next base: position 27,679,430 of record NC_141179.1, read on the forward strand.
GCCTGAAGACCAGGGTGGGCCTGTCTCTAAATGTCTCCCACATGAAACCAGGATGTGGGAAGACTGATGCACACCCGCAGAGAAAGCCAAAGGACCAGCCATCACCTTCCCTCCCCATTTCTCAGCACTCCCTCCCCACCCCATCCCCACAGCCCCCCTGGAAGAGCTAAGCCCTATGATTGAAGACCTGCCTGATACCCAAATTACCTCATTTTTTTAAACTGCTGCCACCTGGAACAGAGGGCAAATGTTCCCATTAGGGCTAAATGTATGCACACGTGTCCACCCTGGGTGCCTACAGACACATGGGTGGTGTTTCAGTAAGCACATGAATGCATGACTTCAGGTATATCTGTGTGTACTGCTGTGTGCCTAGAAATGTGCAGACCTCTTGTTCAGCGTGTTCACAATCAGGTCCCTACATATGTTACATGCATGTTACATGTGTGTACACATATATGTTTCAGCAATCTGTGTGCCTGAATGGTGCCTAAGCAGACATGCTTTGAAACACACCTGTCGTCTATATATCCTGTGTGCCAGGCAGGGGCTGGTGGTCATTGTGGCCAGAGATCTTGCTCTTCTTGTTCTCTTCCCTGGGAGCGTCTATTTCACAGTGTTGCCCAAGACCAGTGCCCAGTTGGCTGCCTCTCTCCCCAACCAGGTCCATCAACCTGCATCTGCATCTTCCTAACCCCAGTGAAGCAGAGGCTTGAAGACGGCAGGTCTGAGCATGGATCTGGGGGCTCATTCAGCCAGGGGCCAGCTTTCTGCTCAATTGCCCTGACACTCTACATGGGACCAGGCACAAGAATCAGAGGAGCATTTGTGCAAGGAATTCCTCTAAGCTCTCTAGAAAGATCCAGGAACCATCCTTAGAGAGCGGCCAGGTGGCATGACCCTGAGCCCTTGCTGCTACCTCTGTCCCCGCCATGCCAACCTCACACAATGGTTAGGATGAACTAGCTCAAAAGCAAACTTGACACCTTCTGTGTTACCCTTATGTGGCTTCCCACTCCCATCTCCAGGCGGCTTTGCATGACTCAAATCCCCTAGTGTGATGTGTGTCTGTCTCCCTTTCCAGACTCTTTTGTGGCACCTCCTGCTTTACCCTCGACACACTAGCAGCCCCTGCAACATGTCCCAAGACTTTACACCTCCATGCCCTTGCTCCTGTTGTGCTCCTCTGCCCAAGTGGGACCCCCCTCCAACCTCCCTCCAACCTCTAATCACCCAACTTCTGCTCAGTCTTAAAGACAGGTCTCCAGGAAGCCCTCTCTCCCCCACCAGGTCCTGCTCAGTGCTCTCATAAACCTGGCAGAGCTCTGATGTCGTACTGTACTTTTCTATTACCTGCTTACAGATCTTCCTCCCCTGTTGGACTATAAAGCTCCCATAGCCAGGCACAACATTCTAGTCGCTGTGGAGAAGCAGACAGGAATGTCCATGGAATGACCTGATGGCTCTCTCTAGCTGGCCTTTCACAACAAGCTGGTTGAGATGGGTGGCTCCCCACGGTCTCCAGAAGCTCTAACTCTGGGCAGTTGACCCGCCTGGCTCTCAGAAGCATCCTTCAAGCAGCTAGCACCCCAGGCTTAGATGGTTTTGCAAAGTTGTTCACAAGTTCTCCCTCTAAAACAATGGACCAACTTTAGTGCATGGCGTTCCTCTCCTGGAGCTAACCTGTGATGCATCCTAGATGTCCAGCCCAAGCATGTAATAAACATATCTTTTTATTCTGATGCTTTGACATCCAATTATTTATTATTGTCTTGCTAACAGTGGAGGGACTTCCTCCTCCCAGGCCTAGTTAACTCCTAGAAATAGTCACCAGGCACTGGTATAAATCTTTCTCATGCAGATGAACCAATCCAGAGACCATGCCCCAACCACCTCCTTTACTGGGTTCCCACAGGGCTCTTACACTCTCTACCTACCAGTCACCCCCAAGGCCAGGTACCATACAACTAAGGAAAACGCCTATGCCCAGGAGCCCACTGAAATTATTTATGCTCAGCCTGCTTACCCTGCCTTGTCCATCCTTTCCCTCGGACACCACGGTTTCCCCGTCACCCTCTCCGCCTCTTAACTGATTCTGGAGCTTCCCCTTGTGGCGGTGTGACATGGCACTGGTCCGCCTCTTCTTGGGACCTGCAACAAACTGTCTTTTCAATGACAGTCATCTCCTGATCTGTTGGCCTCATCACACCTGAATAATAATAAAAGCAACATTTAAGACAAGGCACACCTCTCCATGGGATGCTGAGAGACTGGAGGTCACATGGGTCCTGTATATGTTAACCCTCCGCCCACAGTACAATAGTAGCTGAGATCTGCCCATGACTTTCACTCAAAATCCATCTTTGTATCCCAAGGCACAAAGCAGGATGGCTGGTACCTGAAATGAATAATGAGCTGGGAGCACCCTCACGGTACAGTAACTTGAGGGGTCAGTACTGACATTCTGAACATCGCATCTTCCTCATCTCACTTCAGACTAGTCTGTAAAATGCTAAATATGTCCATGGATGCCAGCCCTGGGAGAGCCATACACAGAGCACCCCCCACCCCCACCACAGGACCGGAGCTCTCTGACCTCAGTCCAGAGGTCTGTCTGTATTTCCAGCTGCCTCTCTGAGGATCAGGAGCTTCAGGGAGAGATGAGGGAAGGGAAAGGTGATGAAGTCACTCCGTGACCACCAGACCAATGCCATCCAACAACATGGACCGACTGTTTTCCTGGATGAAAGATACAAAAGTCCTTGTCCTCTGTGCTCGTGTGTGGGTCCATCTGGGATGATGTCTTCTGTTTCTGTTCCCCTAGCACCTAGCACACAGTAGGTACTCTGTAATGTTTATGCCGGAGAAGGCAATGGCACCCCACTCCAGTCCTCTTGCCTGGAAAATCCCATGGACGGAGGAGCCTGGTAGGCTGCAGTCCATGGGGATCGCTAGGAGTCAGACACAACTGAGCAACTTCACTTTCAATTTCCACTTTCATGAATTGGAGAAGGAATGGCAACCCGCTCCAGTGTCCTTGCCTGGAGAATCCCAGGGACGGGGGAGCCTGGTGGGCTGCCGTCTACGGGGTCGCACAGAGTCGGCCACGACTGAAGCGACTTAGCAGCAGCAGCAGCAATGTTTATGAATGAAAATATTAAGTGTTCTGAAGTCATTTTGTGCATGCATATACATCATATTTTCCCAAATATACTGTAAGCATCTCAAGGGCATGAGTATATCGTATGTCCCTCTATGTTTTTGGTATGCCCCTCTCATCCATCCCTCACCCCCAGCTCGGTGCTGCCTGGGCACTCAGGGGACCCAACCAGTCACACCTGATGACCACATGACTGTCCAGCTTACTGGTCACCCCACAGCCCCAAACAGGCTGTCCTCCTTCCTCCCTGCAGTTCCATCGTCCCCACCCTGAGGGCGACACCATCTCTGGGGAGACTTCTGAAGCACCAGCTTTATTGAGATTGATTTGGCCTGCCCGCCATTCTGACAGGTCCAAAAGCAAACACGGCAGGGCCATGGGGGAGATTTGGTCATAATTACCATCTTTAATTACTGCTAAAACATCAATTGCTCTTGTTCAATTAGCAGTGCGGTTTCAGGCATGGCAAACTTTGCAACAGAAAATAAGCTGAAAATTGATTTCTGAACACTTAATGCAGATCTGAAATTGCTAACCTGATAAGGTTGTCATAGAAGAGACAACGTGGCCAAGGAGGAACTTTGCCGGGCTGTAATTGCTTTGGTAGGAAGATTAATAACTTGTATACTCACATCTTGTTCATCAAGTGGGAGGCACTCATGGGTGGGGGAGGGGTCTCAGAGCGGAGGGTAGGTGTGAGGCAGGAGGCAGAGGGAGGGTGTTAACAAGGACAAGGGCAATTAGGCAGGAGAGAGCGGCAGCCTGTACCCAACGGTCCGTGAACGAGGACATGGCCCTCTGGGATGGGCCGCGGGAGGGGCCGGCTGCCTGGGCTGGCTGCCAGGACATGCGGGCCTCTGCAAGGCAGGCAGCCACCGTCGCAGGCAGGTGGGGAGAGGACGCCCAGGCCCCCGCCACCTCCACTTTCTCTCTGAGCCCTGGCTAAGGACTTTGCGGTCAACCCCCACCCCAACCTTAAAAGCTCAGTTGGCCTCTGGACAAGCTTTCTCTGTTTGGGACTCCTTGCAAGAGGAGTTGATGGACAAGAGGAAATGCTGGGCTGCTGCCCCCCTCCCTCACCCCACCCCCACTCTCACCATCTCTCATTCCATGGTCTTCCTGCCATGGGCTCGGGTGGATTTCTGGGTGCATGTCACAGAATGGTGGGGGGGGGGAGCATTTTATGAGCTACCAGGGGCTCCACAGAGTGTGCAATTGCTATTATTATTATTCTCCTTTGGGCTTAAGGCTAATGTAGGGACACAGGTCAAAAATCTGAACAGCCTTAGAAGAGACCCCTCTCTCTCTGAGGGAAATGAGGACAAGATTACTCCCTCTCACCTTACAAAACGAACATCTACTGAGCACCAGTATGTGCCAGGAACCAGGTAAAGCACTAGATAGAAAGACAGATCTATGGGTCAGTAGATTCATAGATGGATAGACAGATGTAGCCAGATAGATGAAGGAGAGCTTGTTGGCATTTAATCCTTTCAATACCACTAGGGGGTATTATTATCTCCATTTGATGAATGAGAAAAGTAGAACGTGACAAGATTAAGTAACTTACTCCAAAGGCATTACTGAGTGGTAGAACTGGGATTCAAACCCATACCTCTTTAAAGAAAGAGACAATACTCCTTATCTCTACTCTCTGCCCCTAAAGCATCCTTTAACCTGTTTGGTTCTGTCACTAGACTATGCTGAGCCCCAGGGCAGACAAGGCTACAAATCAGAATTGTCCTTGTCCCAAGTCACCTAAGCCATAGAAATACAGACAGTCATTCAATGAGCTGCGTTGTGCATACAGCCAAGAAACACACCGCAGCTTCAAGCCCCAGGCAGCCCATCAGACTCTCTCAGGACACGTCCTTGCTAAGGCCGGGCTTAGTTGAAGCCAGGCCCCTCTCTTTTATTTTCTATCTTCTCCCTCTCTTTTATTTTCTACAGGCCCCTGACCCCTGTAGATCCAAAAGTCAATCCAATTCAACAAAAGTTTATTGAGGGCCATCTTGTTTGGCCTGAACCCAAACAAAGAAGAGTAAGACCTTCCAAACACTTACTCTCCAATAGAGGGACAATCATATTGATGTGAGTCATGCAGAACAAATGAATAAGGTGCTGAGTGCATGCAAGAGGGAGCAGTCAGAAAAAGCTGCCCAGGGGAGGTGATGTATAAGCTAGCTTCGCAGCTGGCCACACACAAGTTAGTCAGGCAGACGAGAGAGCCAGAGGATCCTCCAGTCAGGGACATGGAGATGTGCAGGGGCATGGCCTATTAGGGGAAGTAGGATCTGTTTGATATCTCCAGAGCCTAAAAGTCTAAGGCTGGGTTTAGTGTATCAGGGAGAGAAGAGGCAAAGAGGGGGTCAGGGGCCAGATGATGAAAGGGTGGCAGACCATGCTAGACTTTATCTTGCAAGTACTGAAGAGCAAGAGAAAGGCTCTGTATTGCAGAAAGCTCTCTCCAGCTGGAGGGGGAAGAGGGTATATTAGTTTGCTAGGGTTTCCAGAGCCTGGCGTGCTACAGTCCATGGGATTGCAAAGAATCAGACACGACTAAGCACAGTCTAGCTAGCCATACAAACTACCACAGACTGGGTGTCTTCAACAACAAAAATGTATTTTCTCACCTTTCTAAAAGTCCAAGGCCTGTGATCAAAGTGTTGCCAGGGGTGGCTTCTTCTGCAGCCTCTCTCCTTGACTTGCAGATGCTTGCCTTCTCCCCGTGTCTTTCCAGGGCCTCCCCTCTGTGCCTGTGTCCTAATCTCCTCTTCTTATAAAGACATCACTGATGTTGGATTCAGTTCAGTTCAGTTCAGTCGCTCAGTCGTGTCCGACTCTTTGCGACCCCATGAATCGCAGCATGCCAGGCCTCCCTGTCCATCACCAACTCCCGGAGTTCACTCAGACTCACGTCCATCGAGTCAGTGATGCCATCCAACCATCTCATCCTCTGTTGTCCCCTTCTCCTCCTGCCACCAATCCCTCCCAGCATGAGAGTCTTTTCCAATGAGTCAACTCTTTGCATGAGGTGGCCAAAGTACTGGAGTTTCAGCTTTAGCATCATCCCTTCCAAAGAAATCCCAGGGCTGATCTCCTTCAGAATGGACTGGTTGGATCTCCTTGCAGTCCAAGGGACTTTCAAGAGTCTTCTCCAACACCACAGTTCAAAAGCATCAATTCTTCGGCGCTCAGCTTTCTTCACAGTCCAACTCTCACATCCATACACGACCATTGGAAAAACAATAGCCTTGACGAGATGGACCTTTGTTGGCAAAGTAATGTCTCTGCTTTTGAATATGTTGTCTAGATCGGTCATAACTTTTCTTCCAAGGAGTAAGCGTCTTTTACTGGATTGCTACTGCTGCTAAGTCACTTCAGTCATGTCCAACTCTGTGCGACTCCATAGACGGCAGCCCACCAGGCTTCCCTGTCCCTGAGAATCTCCAGGCAAGAACACTGGAGTAGGTTGCCATTTCCTTCTCCAGTGCATGAAAGTGAAAAGTGAAAGTGAAGTCACTCAGTCATTTCTGATTCTTAGCGACCCCATGGACCAAAGCCTACCAGGCTCCTCCATTCATGGGATTTTCCAGGCAAGAGTACTGGAGTGGGATGCCATTGCCTTCTCCGTTTACTGGATTAGGGCCCACTTAAAATGACCTCATTTTAACTTAACTGGATCTTTAACGATCCTACCTCCAAATAAGGTCACATTCTGAGGTACAGGAGGTTAGGATGTCAACATGTGAACCTTGCAGGGACACAATTTGGCTCATAACAGGTATCAAGCAGGTATCAAGACTAGAGAAAAAGAGACCAACAAGAGGCCGTTGCTGCAAATGAGGCAAGGAGGGGGAGGCCTAAATCAGCGATGACTATAGTCGCCCTCTCAGGAAGGGGGCTGCGTGGAGAACTGGTATAGAGAGAGAATAAACAGGACATGTGAATAACTGGACGGAAGGACTTCTTTAAAGGATCAGAGGCCACCTGCCCTAGAAAAGGCCCTCTAAAATGTTGCTTTTCAGGACTCCTTGAGACAATGTGATGAGCAAATCCAGAAAGTTAACACATATGCAACGTAAATCACTGAAGCTGAGAAAATCCTCCACGTTGATTAGACAGGTGGTCATGCATAGCGGAAAGGCCACCAGACCGGAAGTCAGAGGCCTGGGTTCTGCAGCCCCTTCTCTGTAACATTAAGAAAGTCATTCTCTTTGGGCCTCAGTTTTCTTTTCTATAAAAGGAGAGGGTTGAACTAGACTGTCTTTAGGTACCTTTCATCTCTGACACCTTGTAATCCTGTTATTGCATAATAAGTAGAGTGGGAACAACAGTAGTATGAGTAAAGAGAGGCCAGAAGGAGTCTGGGGTCAAATGAGAGAGAAGCAATCCCTTATTTACCACACTGCCCACCCTTCAGGGACAGTCTGCATAGGCTCAGGTTGGAAGCCACATCCCACCAGTGCCACCCTCAGCTGGCACGAGTGTTTCAATGACTAGTCACTAAAGAGAAAATATTTATTGTAAAAAGTAAAAACCTGTACAACAAACCAATTCATCTTACAATCTTAGCTACTTCAACAATGATCCTAAAAGTTCTTCCCTGCACTGGTGCCAGGCCCTGTATCTCTCCCCTGCTCCAGTTCATCCCTTTCACTTTCTGGTTTGGGTTGGTGGTACCATCTTCAATCGCCCTTCATTTTGCCACTTTACTAATTATCACCTGAATTCTGTGGCTCTGATTTAGCAGAGGATCTTGCCTCCATCCCTCCTGTCTTCCCTTCCCATTCCATCTCAGTCTTAGAATTTTCCAACCTCGCAACTGTTGTAGCTTTTCCTTCTTGGTTTCAAGGACTTGCATCCTCATGTTGAGGGTTGACAGCCTCCTAACTGGACTCTTCCTCCAGCTTCACTTTGTTTAGTACTTCCTAGCATATTTCTACTCCTAAACCACATCCTTCCAGGGCCCTGCCAACTGCTGACTCAATGGGTGCCACCCAGGTCCTGATCCAGTAAGAGTTGCTGCTCCCAGAGGAGCTCTCAGGACAGGGAGGAGATGGGAGGAAGAGACTTGAGGCCCAAGAGTACCCTGTGAGTAGCAGGCAACAGCATTCCCATCTATTCCGTAGGAGGTGTGCAGAGCCAGATCCAGGGGCTCCAGCCTGGATCTCTGGATTCTCCTCTGAGTCTCAGCTGGGCAAAATCTTAGACCTAAACCTTGGCTCAGTCAACCAGGAGACCTAGAACTGCCTAATTGCCCTCAGTCTTATCCCCCAGGGTCAGAGACATCATCTGCCGATCTTTGCATCAATTTGTGAGCATTCCCCTAGTCCTGAGCTGGTGCTCTCAGAAGCCTCTCCTGTAGGCCCACTACTCAGATTGAACCTCCCAAATATCAACATTGCCCAGAGCAGATATAAATTCGCTGTGGTCACCTGCACTTAGCAATCTAGAGTCTGCCTATTTGCAAACCCTGCGGAGAATAACCCCTTCAGTCTTGGTTGCCTCTCTTCCTCTTTTCAGCGTGATGTGTGTGTGTTCGTGCCAAGTTGCTTCAGTCATGTCCAGCTGTTTGCGATCCTATGGACAGTAGCCCACCAGGTTCCTCTGTCCATGAGATTCTCCAGTCAAGAATACTGGAGTGGGTTTCCATGCCCTCCTCCAGGGGATCTTCCCAACCCAGGGGATCAAACCCATGTCTCCTGTGGCTCCTGCACTGCAGGTGGATTCCTTACCACTGATCCACCAGGGGAGCCCTTCAGTGTGTGAAGGGTCTAGCACCTCTTCTTGAAATGCTTATTTTTGTCACATCATTTTCTCCAGTTTCCAGTGACTCCCTATAGTCTTTGATTCAAGTCCAAACTGCTCAGCACTGAATTTGAGACCTTCCCTAGCTTGCCATGCTCCTGACATATTCAACTTCATCCTGTACTACTCCTCAATTTGTTTTATTCCAGCCAAGCTTCGTTTGAAGGCTCCACCCCAAACTTTCCAAACTGAGTTCTAATCCCAAGTCACTGCCAGGGCTATGCTTGTCCACAGAAACCCTCACATTCATAGCCCCGCTAGGAAGACAATCCAAAAGTGCATATCTTCTACTGCATTGTTGAAGACCCCTGGTCCACAGCTATTTGACCAGTGAAAGGAACTTTTCCAAGGGTTTTCCCAGGATCTCTGAGAACAAAAACTATCCAAACAGTGATTATGATTATTAGTTGGACCAATCAAATTGTCTCCAAAAGTCTGAACAGGAAAACACAGACAGAGCATGAGTCATTGGTAGGAAAAGTGAAAAAAAAGGACATGTAGAAATAGGTATTGAGGTAAAAGGGTTATCAGTGTGCTTTGAGTAAGTAGAAATTAAGAGTAAATAGAAACCATAAACTAACAGACCACAAAAAATAAAGAAATAGCATGTGGAGTTGCAGGCTGGTGTTTCTCCCTCTAAAAGACAAATAGGTCTCTGGAAAATCACCTAAACGCAAGAAGGAGAATAATAAACAAACCCTATCTTTGACAAAGCTAGCAAAGATCGATAAACTCAGATACAACACATAACTAGGGTGTGGAAAGACATAAAGAGAAAACAGCCATGGCACAGAGGTCAGGTATCGCTGGCCAAACTCAGCTCTCCAAGGTGAGTGCTACACCCCAGGAGCAACAAAATATCACTTTTTTATTAGGAATAATTAGGGTAGGTATGTGGGCTGGGAGGGGGAGCTTTCCTGAATATATTTTGGCATGAAATAAAACAGCAAAGGTGGGGCCAATGATGAATCATACGGAAGAGTCATATTTGCAGAAAGCAGTCTCTCTGTGAGGCGAAATAGAGGAGAGAGGTGCCATGTTACGAGCATATACACAGCTGTCACTACCAACTGACTAGAGAGAAATAAAACTTAAAAGATCTTACACTCATGTCCCCATAGGAACATTTCTTGCAGCCTAGTTCATGGCCATTCCCTCCTTCACTCCAGAAGCTCATGCAAACAACTGGTCCAAGAAGTCACTTCATTCAGAGGTGAATTAATAATCAAAAAGAACTACCAAGCAATGTATACAATGAAGACACTACAGTCCACAGAGGGGAGAAAGAGAAAGGAAAAATAAATAGAAGATAAAAGCCAGTCACCACAAAAATACTGCCATGGAGAAAATGAACAAATATATTATCATGAAAAACTTCTAAACTTTATGAAGCAATTAACACTTTCAATCAAAAGCACAAAGAAGAGATACAAATACTCAGGAAAAAATGTGGTAAGACATGCAAAGGATATAAGTCATGAGAGGATAAGGGGAAGAACATGTAAATCCAACCACAGACACTGCTGAAAGCATGGGAAGTGTATCAGGGAAAGGATTGTAAAACGTGAGAAAAAACTGGAAAAGTAATCAGAGGTTTTAAAAACAAGATGAGAGAGAAAATGGCAGGTATGAAAGACGAATATTCATGCAATTCATGTTTCTACAAAGAGAACAGATATGTAAAGATATGATTTATAGGAACTTTCCAAAATAAAAAAGAACTAAAAAATAAGTGAAGCAGCAATAAAACCAGAAAGTATACAACATAAAACATGATTTAAAAGAAAAAGAAAACTAAGAACAAATATGTTTATCATATTACTTTATGTGAATGGGATCATTTTATCTACTAAAATATATTTTCAGAATGAATCACAATATAAGGCCCAAATTTAATCTATAGATTAAAATACTGCGTCCCAGAAAAATATTTGCAAAGGATGATCAAATCTAGTAAAGAGTCTGGACTTCAAAGACAAAGAATCCTTCGAAATACCCGGACTTAAAAGTCAAGATGCCTTAAGGAAGGAGAAAAAAAAATCAAGGTGACCTCAGATATCACTATAACATTATCAATACAAAGACATAAAGAGTGTAATATAAAGTTAGGATTTCTCACACACACACAAAAAAGAGTGTAATATAAGATGCTATATCTAGGCAAACCATCAGTTAAGTATAAAGGCAACATTGAGGAACCCACAAGAACGTAAGAACATAAGTCTCATGAGCCTGAAGAATCTACAAGAGGATCATTTTCAAGCCAATCAGAAGATGAGCGGAAGACCACCCAGCGGAACTGGGTGACCCTTGACCTGTGTGCCTAAGACTAAGACCAGCCCTACAGCAACATGGCAACCGTGCTTACAGAGCCAAGTGTAAAGGTTATAAACTAATAATGGAGACACTTCATAACTAACAAAATCTGGCTCAAGGAAGGGAACAGAAGGTAAAAAACAGTGCAAGTATGCTGACAACACTTTTATTTATATCCATTTGTCAAGGATATCATTTAAAGCTAATAAAGTGACAGATATACATGAATATTTAAAAATATAAAAGGGAAACATTGAGAAAAACAGTAATAATATAATCAACTAAAATAAAGTGGTGGGGTAGGGAGTTTGGATTTAGTGCAAATGTAGCAATTTTGTCATTCTTAGAGAAAGTAGTTAATAGATATTAAGGAAAAATATATGTGTGTGTGTAAAAGGAACTACCGGGGGCAAAATAAAAGCCTTTCAAATTATTAGAAGAAATATACACATAAAAACCAAGCAAATGAAACAGAATATGGAGTAAAAGATTGAAAAAATAAATGAAGCGGCAATAAAACCAGGAAGTATATACCATAAAACATGATTTAAAAGAAAACTAGGAACAAATATGTCTGTCATATTAATTTATGTGAATGGGATCATTTTAGCTACTGAAATACATTAACTCTCAGAATGAATCACAAAATAAGGCCCGAATTTCTAATATATTTTAAAATAAAATATTAAGGTTAGACTGAGGTTGAAAACAAAAGAATGGGCAAAGACAGAATATGCAACATAAACATAAAGAAAGGAAGAAGCACAATTTAGTAACTGGTAAGATTTAAATTGGGGGCAGGGAGAGGGATGCAGAGGTATATTTAACCAGAAAAAGGGAAATGGCATAACAATAAACAAGACCTTCTAGAACTAACATCCAAAAAAGATGTCCTTTTCATTATAGGGGACTGGAATAAAAAGTAGGAAGTCAAGAAATACCTGGAGTAACAGGCAAATTTGGCCTTGGAGTACAGGATGAAGGAAGGCCATGGCTAATAGAGTTTTTCCAAGAGAAGGCACTGGTCATACACCCTCTTCCAACAACACAAGAGAAGACTCTGCACATGGACATCACCAGATGGTCAATACTGAAATCAGACTGATTATATTCTTTGCAGCCAAAGATGGAGAAATTTTATACAGTCAGCAAAAACAAGAACGGGAGCTGACTGTGGCAAAGACCATGAACTCCTTATTGCCAAATTCAGACTTAAATTGAAGAAAGTAGGGAAAACCACTAGACCATTCAGGTATGACCTAAATAAAATCCCTTGCAACTATACAGTGGAAGTGAGAAATAGATTCAAGGGATTAGATCTGATAGAGCATCTGAAGAACTATGGACAGAGGTTCGTGACATTGGCATGAGGCAGGAATACTACCCAAAGCAATCTATAGATTCAATGCAATACCTATCAAGCTACCAATGGTATTTTTCACAACTAGAACAAATAATTTCACAATTTGTATGGAAATACAAAAAACCTCAAATAGCCAAAGCAATCTTGAGAAAGAAGAATGGAACTGGAGGAATCAACCTGCCTGACTTCAGGCTATACTACAAAGCTACAGTCATCAAGACAGTATGGTACTGGCACAAAGACAGAAATATAGATCAATGGAACAAAATAGAAAGCCCAGAGATAAATCCACGCACCCATGGACACCTTATCTTTGACAAAGGAGGCAAGAATATACAATGGAGAAAAGACAACCCTTTAACAAGTGGTGCTGGGAAAACTGGTCAACCACTTGTAAAAGAATGAAACTAGAACACTTTCTAACACCATACACAAAATAAACTCAAAATGGATTAAAGATCTAAACATAAGACCAGAAACCACAAAACTCCTAGAGAAAAATATAGGCAAAACACTCTCCAACATAAATCACAGGAGGATCCTTTATGACCCACCTCCCAGAGTAATGGAAATAAAAGCAAAAATAAACAAATGGGACCTAATTAAACTTAAAAGCTTTTGCACAAAGAAGGAAACTATAACCAAGGTGAAAAGACAGCCTTCAGAATGGGAGAGAATAATAGCAAACTAAGCAAATGACAAAGAATTTATCTCAAAAATATACAAGCAACTCCTGTAGCTCAATTCCAGAAAAATAAACGACCCAATCAAAAAATGGGCCAAAGAACTAAACAGACATTTCTCCAAAGAAGACATACAGATGGCTAACAAACACATGAAAAGATGCTCAACATCACTCATTATCAGAGAAATGCAAATCAAAACCACAATGAGGTACCATTTCACACCAGTCAGAATGGCTGCCATCCGACAGTCTACAAGCAATAAATGCTGGAGATGGTGTGGAGAAAAGGGAACCCTCTTACACTGTTGGTGGGAATGCCAACTAGTATAGCCACTCTGAGAACAGTATAGAGATGCCTTAAAAAACTGGAAATAGAACTGCCATATGACCCAGCAATCCCACTGCTGGGCATACACACTGAGGAAACCAGAATTTAAAGAGACATGTGTACCCCAATGTTCATCGCAGCACTGTTTATAATAGCCAGGACATGGAAGCAACCTAGATGTCCATAATCAGACAAATGGATAAGAAAGCTGTGGTACATATACACAATGGAATATTACTCAGCCATTAAAAAGAATACATTTGAATCAGTTCTAATGAGGTGGATGAAACTGGAGCTTATTATACAGAGTGAAGTAAGAAAGAAGAAAAACACCAATACAGTATACTAATGCATATATATGGAATTTAGAAAGATGGCAATGATAACCTTATATGTGAGACAGCAAAAGAGACACAGATGTATAGAACAGTCTTTCAGACTCTGGGAGAAGGCGAGGGTGGGATGATTTGAAAGAATAGCATTGAAACATGTATATTATCATATGTGAAAGAGATCGCCAGTCCAGGTTTGACGCATGAGACAGGGGGCTCAGGGCTGGTGCACTGGGATGACCCAGAGGAATGGGATGGGGAGGGAAGTGGGAGGAGGGTTCAGGATGGGGAACACATGTACACCCATGGCTGACTCATGTCAGTGTATGGCAAAACCACTACAATATTGTAAAGTAATTAGCCTCCAATTAAAAAAAAAAAAATCCCCAAGGTAAAGAAATGCAAAAAGGCAAAATGGCTCTCTGAGGAGGCCTTACAAATAGCTGTGACAAGAAGAGATGCGAAAGGCAAAGGAGAAAAGGAAAGATATACCCATTTCAATGCAGAGTTCCAAAGATTAACAAAGAGAGATAAGAAAACCTTCCTCAGCAATCAGTGCAAAGAAATAGAGGAAAACAATAGAATGGGAAAGTCTAGAGATCTCTTCAAGAAAATTAGAGATAACAAGGGAACATTTCATGCAAAGATGGGCTCAATAAAGGACAGAAATGGTATCGACCTAACAGAAGCAGAAGATATTAAGAAGAGGTGGCAAGAATACACAGAAGAACTATATAAAAAAGATCATCATGATCCATATAATCACGAAGGTGTGATCAGCAACCTAGAGCCAGACATCCTGGAAGGTGAAGTCAAGTGGGCCTTAGGAAGCACCACTAAGAACAAAGCTAGTGGAGGTGATGGAATTTCAGTTGAGCTCTTTCAAATCCTAAAAGATGATGCTGTAAAAGTGATGCACTCAATATGCCAGCAAATTTGGAAAAATCAACAGTGGCTACAGGACTGGAAAAGGTCAGTTTTCATTCCAATCCCAAAGAAAGGCAATGCCAAAAAATGTTCAAACTACTGCACAATTGCACTTATCTCACACGCTAGTAAAGCAATGCTAAAAATTCTCCAAGCCCAGCTTCAACAGTACATGAAAAGTGAACTTCCAGATGTTCATGCTGGATTTAGAAAAGGCAGAGAAACTAGAGGTCAAATTGCCAACATCTGTTGGATCATCGAAAAAACAAGAGAGTTCCAGAAAAACATCTACTTTTGCTTTATTGACTATGCCAAAGCCTTTGACAGTGTGGACCACAACAAACTGTGGAAAATTCTTCAAGAGATGGGAGCACCAGACCACCTCACCTGCCTCTTGAGAAATCTGTATGGAGGTCAGGAAGCAACAGTTAGAACTGGACATAGAACAACAGACTGGTTCCAAATAGGAAAAAGAGTACGTCAAGGCTGTATATTGTCACCCTGCTTATTTAACTTATATGCAGAATACATCATGAGAAACGCTGGGCTGGAGGAAGCACAAGCTGGAATCAAGACTGCCCAAAGAAATATCAATAACCTCAGATATGTAGATGACACCACCCTTATGGCAGAAAGTGAAGAACTAAAGAGCCTCTTGATGAAGGTGAAAGAGGAGAGTGAAAAAGTTGGCTTAATGCTCAACATTCAGAAAACTAAGATCATGGCATCTGGTCCTGTCACTTCATGGCAAATAGATAGGGAAACAGTGGAAACAATGACAGGTTTTATTTTGGGGGGCTCCCAAATCACTGCAGATGGTGACTGCAGCCATGAAATTAAAAGACACGTGCTCCTTAGAAGAAAAGTTATGACCAACCTAGACAGCATATTAAAAAGCAGAGACATTACTTTGCCAACAAATATCCTTCTAGTCTGGAGAAGGCAATGGCACCCCACTCCAGTACTCTTGCCTGGAAAATCCCATGGATGGAGGAGCCTGGAAGGCTGCAGTCCATGGGGTCGCTGTGGGTCGGACACGACTGAGCGACTTCACTTTCACTTTTCACTTTCATGCATTGGAGAAGGAAATGGCAGCCCACTCCAGTGTTCTTGCCTGGAGAATCCCAGGGACGGGGCATCCTGGTGGGCTGCCGTCTATGGGGTCGCACAGAGTTGGACACGACTGAAGTGACTCAGCAGCAGCAGCATCCTTCTAGTCAAAGCTATGGTTTTTCTAGTAGTCATATATGGATGTGAGAGTTGGACTACAAAGAAAGCTGAGCAATGAAGAATTGATGCTTTTGAACTGTGGTGTTGGAGAAGACTCTTGAGAGTCCCTTGCACTGGCAAGGAGATCCAACCAGTCCATCCTAAAGGAAATCAGTCCTGAATATTCATCGGAAGGACTGATGCTGAAGCTGAAACTCTAATACTTTGGCCACCTGATGTGAAGAGCTGACTCATTGGAAAAGACCCTGATGCTGGGAAAGATTGAAGGCAGGAGGAGAAGCAGATGACAGAGGATGAGATGGTTGGATGGCATCATGGAATAGATGGACATGAGTCTGAATAAACTCCGGGAGTTGGTGATGGACAGGGAGGCCTGGTGTGCTGCGGTTTATGGGGTCGCAAAGAGTTGGACACGACTGAGCAACTGAACTAACTGACATTTTACCTAAGATGAAATAGAAACATAATAATAGAGACTATAGTTGACACCCAGCCCATGACAGAGGAAGTAAACCAAAAAAATAATTAAGGATATAAAGGAGAAAATAATCTAATTAATAACGTAATTCTCATTCATATCCTGAAAATAATACTTTAATATCTTTAAATAATAAAATTTTAAAAACTGAAAATTTTAGGTTACAAACACTGCCTCAATACATTCCTCCCCAAAAGAGAAAATAATCAAACAATGTTCTGGAATTATAATGTAATAAAATTAGAATTCTAAAATAAAATCCTTATTACTCAGAAATTTTCATTTTTTCTTTCAAACAGTACTTGGAACAAAGAGGAAATCAAAGTTGAAACTGGAAATTATCTTTAAATAATCCTAATGAAAATATTATATATCAGTTCTTATTCAGTCACTAAGTCATGTCTGATGCTTTGCAACCCCATGGACTGCAGTATGCCAGGCTTCCCCGTCCCTCACCATCTCCCGGAGTTTGCTCAAACTCATGTCCATTAGGTCGGTAATGCCATCCAGCTATCTTGTCCTCTGTTTCTCCCTTCTCCTCTTGCCCTCAATCTTTCCCAGCATCAAGGTCTCTTTATATGTCAGAACATGTGGTCAAAGAATGTTCACAGTTAAAAATAAAAATTATTAAGCAACCAACTAAAGAAGTTAGGAAAAAAACAATAAACTCAAGCTAAGGAAAGCAGAAAGAAGACATTAGTTATATGAAAGCAGAATACAATGAATTAAATTAAAGAGTTGGAGAATTAATATATATTATATCCAGGAGCTGATTTTATTTGGAAAAAAAAAAAGCTAATAAAAGAGACAAACCATTAGCTAACATTATCAAGTCAAAGGGAGAAAATAGAAATATCCAAAATAAATAATTGCAATGGGGAAGAAAATAGAAACTAATAAAATTTAAAACATAATATGACACTATTTTGCTCACTGTTATGCAAAATAATTTGAATACATGGATAAAAGGATAAAGTTACAGGAAAATATAAAGTGCCAAAACTAACCGTAGTGGACTTAGACAATCTAATGGACCAACTGCTATAGAAAACTAAAGACAACTGTCAAAAGAGCACCAAGTCCAGACTGTGTCACAGAAGAATTTTCACAGATCTTTAAGAAACAGGTAATTCTGATGCTTTGCAGATTCCTTCAGAGTATACAAAAAGAAAAAAAAAAACTTTCAATTACTCTTTATGTTGCTGAAACTCGGCCTGTGTCCACTGGTGCCAAATAGAAACACGGAAACAGAGTTTTGGGTGAAGTTGAAAAGAGTAGATTCATTGCCTTGTCAGGCACAGGGAGCCACAGTGGGGTAGTGCCCTCAAGACTGTGTCCCACGCTGGAGAGGGCAGAGAGGGGTCATGTAGTGTTCAAGGAGCAGGGCATGATCAGCAAGTGGACACTCTTCTGGTCAGTTGGTGGTGAGGTAAGTGGGAGTCAGCATCATCAAACTGGTTCCAAGCAGTCT
This sequence comes from Bos grunniens, assembly GCF_055505025.1. Lineage (NCBI taxonomy): Eukaryota > Metazoa > Chordata > Mammalia > Artiodactyla > Bovidae > Bos > Bos grunniens. The sequence goes on from NC_141179.1 coordinate 27,697,531, forward strand.
GGGTTTTCTGTGCTTGTGGGAAGCATGCAATTAATTTCTTCCACCTGGTGGGGTTTTAGTATCTGCAAAACTGCTCAAAGGACATGGCTCAGAATATTACTGATAGTCCTTAAGAAAGAAGTAAAGGTCCTTGAGTTTAATGGCTAAGGTATCATTATTTTGTCTTGCTTGCTTGTTCTCCTTTCTGCATTTTTTTATTTCTCTGATTAAAATTATTTTTTATAATTTTTTATTTTTATGTTTTCATTTATTGTGGCTGTCCCAGGTCTTCATTGCTGCTCGGGTTTTCCTCTGGTTGCAGCGAGCAGGAGCTACTCTGTACTTGTTGGGCACAGTCTTCTCACTGTGGTGGCCTCTCTCGTTGCGGAGCACAGACTCTAGGGCACGCGGGCTTCAGTAGCTGCGGTGCGTGGGCTCAGAAGTTGTGACTCCCGGGCTCCAGAGCACAGGCTCAGTAGTTGCGGTGCACAGGCTTAGCTGCTCCACGGCACGTGGAATCTTTCCAGACCAGGGATCGAACCTGGCTTCTGCATTGGCAGGTGGATTCTTTACTACTGAGCCACCAGAGAAGACCCTAAATTTATTCTTTGAAGTTTTTTACAGAAAAAAAGCAGGGGGAGAACATAGGTGGGGGTCTATTTTGGGAAGGCTTCATAGGGTCCTGCTCAATTATATTTATGAGAGTAGTATAACAGTGACGTCAAAACCTGACAAATAGCGCATAGAAACTATAGCCCTTGTCACTTTGAATGTCACAACAAAAACTTTATTAGAAAACAGAAATCAGCAGCACATTAAAAAAAATTATAACCAAGTAGAGTTTACTCCAGAAATTCAAGAATGACTGATTCTCAAAATATCATTTTGTAATTCAGTATATTAGTAGATCAAAAGAAAAAAATCACATAGATCATTTCATAGAAGCTGAAAAGACATTTGAGAAGCACATATCCATGCTTTATTTTTGTAAAGTGTCTTATAAAATAATAGTGGGATGGATACTTCCTTAATATGATAAAAGATATGCTTGGGCAAAAACCACAAACATGTTTAGTGTAGAAGCACTGTAAGCATTCTCATTAAAGTCAAGAACAAGACAATACATATAATATAACCACCATCACTTTGCGATGCTCCAACAGCGTGAGAATTGGAAAGGAGATGGTAAAATTAGCATCATTTTCAGTTGATGTGATTATTTACCTGGAAAACTCAACGATAATGAAAAAAAGTTACAAATGATAAGAAAGTTGACTACGTTGGCTGGTTATAAATCAACATACCGAAACATATTATTCAAACAATAGCCAGTTAGAAGATATAATGGAAGAAAAAATCCATTTATAATTGCCATGGAAGACCAGACACAGAGAATTAAACCAAGAAACGCAGCCAATCTAAGAAGGAAAAAACCTTGAAAACAGCATGAAGCACCAATAGAAGACTGGCATATGATGACTCAATGTCAAAAATATGAAAATTCTCCTTATGTTAATGTAAAGGTTCGATATAATGTTGTCCCCAAATATTTGCTTTTTAAATTTTGTATGTTTATATTTGCTTGGGTGTTTGTGGGGATAACTTACAAGATGATTCTGAAATGAATAATAACCTGTAAAAATAAATAAGCAAGAACCACTTGAAAAAGTATTTTTTCAGGAAGGGTAATAAGTGGTAGAAGCAGAACCAGCATTACCAGATATTAAAGCACATTATGAAATGACAAAGCTGTAATAGTTAAAACACTGTAGGACATGTTGTGAACAGATGGACAAATGAATGGGACAAAAGAGACCTTCCTCTTAAAATGGGACAAAAGGGGTGTCTTTGACACCCCTTCCAAGGGTAGAAGATAGAAATTTAAAATAAATGACATTTAGCCAACTGGGTAGCCATTTGAGAAAGAAAATAACCAAGTTGGATCATCGGATCCCCATCTCACACCTTATACCAAAAATAACTCAAGAAGAATCAGATATTTACATTTTTATAAAATAAAACCATAAAATTCTAGAAAAAGAAAGGGAGAATTTTACAAATATACTCTTGGAATAAGGTGGGCTTTTCTAAATATAACCCAAAACCCAGAGCCCAATATAAAAAAGTTGTCTCATTTGACCACATACAAATCAAATTTACCTGGTTTGGGTCTGATGGAGTGGGAAACAGTTTAAACAAAGCCAAACAACAAATGACAAACTGGAGAAAGAAGTTTTAAACCGTATCACAAATAGTTAATTTTCTGGAAGGAAGAAGAATATCTATAAATCAATGAGAAATTGGGCAAAGGATACAAACAGACAGTCCTCTAAAAGGAGATGCTTCTCAAACACAGAAGACATGCTGGCCCTCATCTGTAATAAGAGAAATGTTACCATCACAACACCACTGTTCACCTAACAGATGATCAAAGGCCAAAAAGTTCTAAATCTCTGTAGGAAAGAGTATAGAAACACAGCTTTGTTTGTTTGTTTGTTTTGCTGGTAAAAGCATAATTCAGTATTACTTCTATGGTGTTGGTACTTATTAGCTGGGTGTTTGGCCTTGGGCTAGGGTCTTACCCTGAGTCTCATAGCATGCTCTCTTAGAATCATTTTCAAAATCAAAAGGACCTATACATGGAAATGATCACAGTGCTCAATGCCATAATATTGCTATACTCACAGCTTGGTCAAGCACCACCTCTGCCCTTGTTGACCCAAAGAGAATGTTCTGTCCACAGCCAAGGTTGTCCAGAGCCTCTGTCCTCTGGGGAAGGGACTTGCTTCCTCTGGAGGCCAGAGGGAACTGATGTATCCCAGAGACCCAACCATGCCCAAGGAGGAGCAGAGGCCTGGCTCCAACAGGGAAGCCCAGGATTTACCTCCTGAGTAATCCTCAGCCTAGTCCGGCAGCCAGAAGCAATGGGCCGACACACAAAGGATGGGTGTGGTGCAGCCTCTGGACTGTACTTTGAGGCTGCTAAAGTCTGCTAACTAGGCCAGATCCCCAGCTGCTTGGTTCCAGTCCTACCCCTATCCCCATCAGCCAGTGGTTGACTGGACTCTCTGGCCTCATCTAAGGTAGGAGTATGCATGGAAGCTCCACTGGGTGCCATGGCAACCATCTGCTGGAGGCCAGTCTCCCCATGCACCTCCTGACCACTCCCAGCACACATTCAACTTCCCAGGTGGTGCCAATGGCAAAGAACCCACCTGACATTAAAAAATTTGTCAAATCATGTGACAACACCCAACAGATTATAAAAGAGGAGTTACCAGCTTGTGTCTTCCCCGTGAATAACTCAGAACTGATGTTTAATTTTTATCATGTTTGAATGTCCTGTGAATGTATTTCCTTTGCAGAATGTAGAAGACAGGTGATAATAATTAGTTTATATAATTATGCTGGCTGTAAATGATGCTCAATATAATGTTTTATGCAATTAAAGGCTTATGGGACATATTACCACTTTTTTGCTTGGATTGGTAATAAGGAATGTTTGCACCTCCACTATTGTATTGCTTCTGGATGTGAGCTATGTGACGATTTCTGCTATCATATTAAGCGCCACAATTTTAATAAAGCAAATGTACATATGAAAAAAAAAGAAGCTGTCTGCCAGTGCAGGAGATGTAAGAGGCACAGATTTGACATTTGACCCCTGGGTCAGGAAGATCCCCTGGAGGAGGAAATGGCAACCCACTCCATTGTTCTTTTTTTTTTTAACTTAAAAAAAATTATTAACTTATTTTAAATGGAGAATAATTACTTTACACTATTGTGATGTTTTTTGCCATATATCAACATGAATCAGTCACCCATTTATTATAAAAACTCTCTAGAAAGTAGGCATAGAAGGAACATACCTCAACATAATAAAAGCCATATATGACAAACCCACGACAAACATTATCCTCAATGTAAAAATTTGAAAGCATTTCCTCTAAAATCAGGAACAAGTCAAGGGAACCCATTCTCACCACTACTATTCAACATAGCTTTGGAGGTCCTAGCCACAGCAATCAGAGAAGAAAAAGAAAAGTAATCCAGATTGGAAAAGAAGAAGTAAAACTCTCACTGTTTGCAGATGACATGATCCTCTACATAGAAAATCCTAAAGATGCCACCAGAAAATTACTAGAGCTAATCAATGAATCGGAGAAGGCAATGGCACCCCACTCCAGTACTCTTGCCTGGAGAATTCCATGGAAGGAGGAGCCTGGTAGGCTGTGGTCCATGGGGTCGCTAAGAGTCAGACACGACTGAGTGACTTCACTTTCACTTTTCACTTTCATGCATTGGAGAAGAAAATGGCAGCCCACTCCAGTGTTCTTGCCTGGAGAATCCCAGGGATGGGGGAGCCTGGTGGGCTTCCATCTATGGGGTCGCACAGAGTCAGACACGACTGACGCGACTTAGCAGCAGCAGCAGCAGCAATCAACGAATATAGTAAAGTTTCAGGATATAACATTAATACACAGAAATCCCTTGCATTCCTATACACTCCAGTATTCTTGCTTGAAGAATCCTATAGACAGAGGAGCCCAGAGTCGGACACGACTGAAGTGACTTAGCTCAGCACGCAGCACACACTTAGTTCTTCTTAGGGATAGGTGAGCTGGTATCTACCTGAATTTAAGAGCCTGCTGAATCCACGACACAGCTATACCAGAAAAAGGAGGTCTGGGTCCAGCCATGGCTCAACTCACTACATTTCTGTGAGCAGATTGCTTCCCCTCTCTGAGCCCATTTCCTCACCATAAAATAAAGAAGTAGGACTAGCAACTTCTGTGGCAACTTCCAGCCATGACATTCCAGGGCTCTAGGATTTCCCTCTAGAGTTAGCCCTGGAGATGAGCAAGGCTGCTCTTTCTGGTAAGTTCTCCAGGGAAAGAAAAGGGATGGGTGGCCTGCGAACTAACCCTGCAAGCTTGGATGAGGGATTGGCCCCTTTCTCTGCAAGAATTTCCATCTGGGAGAAGACCTCCATCCATTCTCAATGGGGTGTTCCATGGAAATTTTAACTGAGGCACTATGATACAATCAATGCCAATGGATCAGTAGAAATGGCAGAGTAGATGTTCAAAAACCAGGTAGAAGGCTCTTCATTCCTCAAAGAGGCTGCAAAGGGTGGAACATGTGGGCCTGGGGAGAGCAGTCTGAGAAGGAAGAACTGCTGTTAAGCGTTCACCCCTTCCCCGGGCAGGAGCAGTCAACAGAGGGTTCCAACCAGAGGGACTTTCAAAGGAGCTTGATAAGGGTGCTCTGTGGCTTGCGGGGCCCAGGGGACTGGTTTTAGCTCTGCCAGGATATGAAGGAGCGTGAGAGTCAGGCCCATGAGTTGCCTAGGTGGCAGGGGAAGAACTGCTCCTGGGGTGGGAAGGGCTGCACCCCTGGGAATTGTCAGGGACAAATAATTCTTCCGCATTTCCCTGGATCACAAGTAGCTCCTGTGAGAGTTATTTTGGAGCCATTTTGCGTTCTACACAAGGGGCACCTGGCTGGACAGCAGAACTCCAATATTAAGTAGACATCCCCTGGATAAAGGGGGAGCTCTAGGGAGGGGCCAAGAGCTGGAAGATGGCCTGCATAAGGGCGTTGCAGTCAGAGAGGAGCCTTTCGGGGTCCACAAGAGAATGAGTCTGCTTCAAACATCTGCTCAGCCTAGAGAGCACGGGGCCATTGTGCCAGTCAGGGTTTCCTCAGGTGAGTTGAGCTGCTCTGAGTTAAGATGGAAAAGGGACTTGTTAGAGGATTTAGACATCACACAATTGTGTTAGCTGGTGAAGGGGTCTGTGGAAAGCTGTTGCCTGTCTGATATCGGACCTAAGGTCACTATAGGTCATGAAGCAAAGGAGGGTGAAGGCAGACCAGAGCCTGCACCTGTCTCTCTCCGCCTCCAACCTTGACAAGCTGCAGAAGGTACTGCAGCCCTCATTTACAGAGCTGCACACATGCCTGGCCTAGGACTCAGAGAAGCTGAGCAGGAGATCCGTGGAAGCTGCAGTCTGGCCCCAGTGTGGCAGCTGGTAGATCATTGACAACTCGTGGGAGCTACGTGGCACCTGGGTCCCTGCACAGCCTTCCCAGCACAATGGCTGCTGCTCCCCTTCCACCTTCCAAATCTTGCCCAAATTTCTCTCGTAGCCAAGCTTAATCCAGACTCACTCGAGGAAGGAATTTCTGAGAAAATAAATTCTAGCTGAGCTACAATGACATAGTAAAAAACCAGCACAGCCATTTTCTGACAGCACCCTTCCAGGTAAGATCTCCAGTCCTCAGCCTCCTTCCCTGAACTCCAGCAGCCCAGGGGTCAGCAGCCGGCAGTGGGGACAAAGCTGGAGAAGGAAAGGAGGCTGAACCCATCTTTTGCTCCAGGACAGGTGGCAGGATCCACCTCCCTCAATACTCAACTAGAAATCAAGTGTTAGTCATCAAATCAACCTAAACCATAAACCATCTGGCAACTAACCTACTTAAAAATTCAAGAGGGCTTCCCTGGTGGCTAAAGTGGTAAAGAATCCACCTGCAATGCAGGAGCCCCAAGTTTCATCCCCAGGATGGGAAGATCCTCCGGAAAAGGTAACAGCAATCCACCCCAACATTCTTGGCTAGAGAATTCCATGGACAGACTATAGGGTGGCAAAAAATCAAGGGACGTTTACAAAGAAAAAACATAAATGAATAAGGGGTAAAACAGAAGGCCTAAATAAAGGGAGAAAACTATTCCCAAGTGCCTAAGTGACAGGTGTCACTTCTAGGAGGCAACTTTCAGAAAGATGGCAATCATAGAAATGGGCAGTTCCCTAAGGAGGAAATAAAATAACAAAGTAACTAGTATGCAGAAAAGCTATTGAGCTTCACTGATAATAAACTAAAAACTAATTTTTAACAGTCCTGTTGGAATTTTGTTTAAGATTTCTCCGAAACTCAGTGCAATCCTAAACAAAATTCCAACAGGACTGTTAAAAATTAGTTTTTAGTTTATTATCAGTGAAGCTCAATAGCTTTTCTGCATACTAGTCACTTTGTTACTTTATTTCCTCCTTAGGGAACTGCCCATTTCTATGATTGCCATCTTTCTGAAAGTTGCCTCCTAGAAGTGACACGTGTCACTTAGGCTCACATTTCATTGTCCAAATCTAGTCATATAGGGCACACTGAACTCCAGGTGGACAGGGAAATGCAATTCTGCCATTTTCCTGAAAGAAGAGAACTTTACTATTTGTAAACAGTCCTAATGACTATAATAATCATTTTTTTTTAAAAGAAAACTGGAGCACTGGCACAGGAACTAGCAAATCAATGTAATAGAAGAGAAAACCCAGAAATACATAAAAGTTACAAATTGTTATCAAATGATATCACTTATATGTGGAATCCTTAAAAATGATACAAATGGACTTATTTACAAGCCAGAAACCAACTCATAGACATGGAAAACAAACTTATTTTTACCAAAGGGGGAAGGGGTGTAGGGATAAATTACAAGTTTAGGATTAACACATACACACTGCTATATATAAAATAGCAAAACAACAAGGACCTACTGCATAGCACAGGAAACAATATTCAGTATCTTATAATAACCTATAATAGAAAAGAATCTGAAAAAGAATACATGCACACACACATATATACATATACATGTACCTGTATGGAGAAGGCAATGGCAACCCACTCCAGTACTCTCGCCTGGAAAATCCCATGGATGGAGGAGCCTGATAGGCTGCAGTCCATGGGGTCCCAAAGAGTCGGACACGACTGAGTGACTTCACTTTCACTTTTCACTTTCATGCATTGGAGAAGAAAATGGCAACCCACTCCAGTGTTCTTGCCTGGAGAACCCCAGGGATGGGGGAGCCTGGTGGGCTGCCATCTATGGGGTCGCACAGAGTCGGACATGACTGAAGCGACTTAGCAGCAGCAGCAGCATGTACTTGTATAACTGAATCACTCCGCTATACACCTGAAACATTGTCAATCAACTACACTTCAATTTTAAAAGTTTTTTCAAAAAAGTTACAAATATTTTCCTGTCAAGATTATAAGGAATGTCTTTAAATTTGTTGACTGTCCTTAATCCTGCTCATAGTGTGTGAGTATTCAGGAGTTTTATGTTTCTATGCACTGCCTGTCAGTTTGTGTGTACATGACTTCTTCAATTAGTTTTAAGGTTAAAAGCAAAAATCAGATATTTATTCTATTTTTCTATGATTTAATTTTTATAGTTAGCTTCTTTTTCATTGAGGTATAATTGACATGTAAATTATGTTAGTTTCAGGTATATAACATATTGATTCAATATTTGCATATATTGCTAAATGGTTATCAAAGTAAGTCTAGTTAACATTGATCACCAGACATACCTGTAAAACTTTTTTCTTATTACGAGAATTTTTAAGACTTACTCTCTTAGCAAACATCAAATGTGCAATACAGGATTATTAACTATATCTCCATGCTGTTCCATCCCCACGATATGTTTATAACTGGAATTTCATACCTTTTGACCTTCTTCACTCATTTTGCTCCCCCAACCCCCTACAGTTAATTTCTTTGAAAAATGAAAGTGGTAGTCACTCAGTCATGTCCAACTCTTTGTAACCTCACCAGGCTCCTCTGTCCATGGAATTCTCCAGGCAAGAATACTGGAGTGGGTAGCCATCCCCTTCTCTAGGGGATCTTCCCAACTCAGGGACTAAACCCAGGTCTCCTGCATGGCAGGCAGATTCTTTACCAGCTGAGCCACCAGGGAAGAATTTCTTTATCCATATGAAATTTATTCTTCTTTTATAATATGTGTATCTGAATGTATGTCTGTCTTCCTCTCCCCACATCCAACAGCTATCTAATTTTCCCCAGCATCTCTTATTTGTACTAAAGTGGATCATTTTGTATTAGCTTAACAGCTGGCTTCAGAATTCCTCTTAGGAAACAACTGTCAGCATTTAGAAGATTCTCTTGATAAATGTAGAATAAACAGTAAACCCCCTGAAGGCCCAAATGACAGTGGCACCAAACTTTTGGATAAGGCCACTCTGAATGAGAGTCACATAAATGAGACGGTGAAAGAGAATGAAAAACAGGAGGGGAAGATGGTGAAAAAATAAGCCAGAAAGATGGGAAGAGGTTAGAATGAGTCAGGGGTCAGTGAAGTATGTTGGAAATGAGGCACCCGTACTGAAAACTAGATCTCTTTGCATTTCAGCAGCATAAACCCCTCCCTCTTTTGTCAGACTACTGTTCAAAACTTCTTGTATGGGTGGATTTTTCCAGCTGGGATTTCTTAGAAGATTGACAAATAAATTATAAAATGGGAGAACCAAAAGCCACAGAGAACTAGGTAAAATTTAAAAGAAGAACAGAAAGGCGGGACATGCTCTATCATCTTGGAAATGGCACAGTCGTGGTCATTGTTTTTGCCAGGACAGGCTAGATTTTGCTGCAGAGACAAAAACCTCCAAGTGCCATCATTTAAAACAACCACAGTCTGTTCCTCACTCACACTGCATGTCCATTGAGGGTTGCCTGGGAGACCTGGGCTGTCAGCACCTACCTGGCCAGAGCGTGGCAGGTTGTCGTGGCAGGGGGAAGGGGACACAGTGAATTACACACTGGCTCTGAACGCTGCCGCCCAGAAGTGACATGTGTCACTTATGCTCACATTTCATTGTCCAATCTACTCATAGAGCCACACTGAACTCCAGGTGGACGGGGAAATGCAGTGCTACCATTTTCCTGAAAGAGAAAAGAACTTCACTATTTGTGAACAGACCTAATGACCACAACAAACTGTAGCACTGGCACAGGAACCAACACACCAGTGAAACCAGAGAACCTAGAACAAATATGTATGTTATGTATTTATGCGTGTATTAGATGGGGCATGTGATATGGTGAAATCAGAAAGCACCGGGAAAAAAGGTGGTTTGCTTAGTGGGCAGTGCTGGGAAGAGCAGCTTACCGTTTAAATGAAAAACAACTTAAGATATCTCCTTCTACTATATAAAAACTTGAACTCCAGAGGATCGGAACCCTAATATGTGATCTGTAAAACTATAAAACTAATGGAAAAAATATAAAAAGAATATCTTTGTGACCTTGGTGTGGGAAGATTTCTTTAATAAGACCCCAAAAGACTCAAAAGGCAAATGAGAAATGATGCATTTGACCAGAATAAAATTGAGCCTTTCTCTTCACTGACAGGACAGATAGGCAGAGTTAACAGTAAGACGACCAGCCAGGAGACAATATTGCAACAACAAAATAGAGAATAGGGACTTCCCTGCTGGCTCAGCAGTAGAGAAGCCACCTGCCAGTGAAAGAGACATGGGTTCGATCTCTGATCCAGAAAGATCGCATATGCCGTGAAACAACTAAGCCCCGGCACAACTAAGCCTGTGCTCTAGAGCCTGGGAGCTGCAGCTACTGCAGCCCTCATACCCTGGAGCCCGTGCTCCACAACAAAGAGAAGCCAGCACAGTGAGAAGCCCAAGCACGAGAACTAGAGAAAGCCTGTGCTGCCACAAGGACCAGCATGGTCAAAAATAAATAAACATATTTTTAAAAAAATAAAATAGATAACATATATATATATATATATATATATAGTATATATCGTATATATTTGAATTCCTTCAAATCGACAAAAAGGAGGAAACTGAAAAAAGACCAAAACCTATGACTAGGCAATTTACATGAGAAGATAAAATCTGCAGAGTCCTTTCCTGTAACAAGTACACGAAGAAACGCACATCTGCACAGTAATCAGAGAAATGCAAAAACCAGTGACGTCCCCCATAAACCCATCGGCCTGCCAACAGCTAGAAAGCCAGATAACAGCAAGTGTTGGAAAAGAGGTGGGGAGACAGGAGCCCACGGGCACCGCAAGTGGGAGGGTTCGCCATTGGAGCCGATCTCAGGAGCCAGCTGGCAGTTCTAAGTAAAATAAAACATACTCAGCAAGCCCTCCCCTGGGTATGTTCCCCTGACACCCATTAGAGGACATGCTTGAAATTGTTCATCACAGCAAGGAATCGAGGCAACCTGGGTGTTCCTCACTAGGAAATCAAAAACAACATTTGTTGGGTCCTTTAGTGTGAAAAACTATGAACCCCTCAGAACAGTGAGACAGGTGTATATACAGAAGCAAGAATTAATATGAAAAAAAGAACTGAATGAAACAGATACATATATATGTGTGTGTGTGTGTGTTGGAATCTGTGTACAAATATATATATGTGTATATATGTGTGTGTGTATTTTTGTTGTTGTTCAGTCACTAAGTCACGTCTGACTCTTTTTGACTTCGTGGACTGCAGCACACCAGGCTTCCCTGTCCTTCACTATCTCCTGGAGTTTGCTCAAATTCATGTCCACTGAGTCAGTGATGCTATCTAACATATGGTATCTATTGGAGATAGGGAGGGAAGGATGGGGTGAGATGGAAAGAAATTATGAAACAAAGCAAAATAGGGGCCTTTCACAGATGAATGATGACAATTACCACATACTGCAGGATATGATTAACTCAATTCCACGCATCTGCCATCTGATAAATAGAAGGAAAAAAGAAACCAACCACTCAGAATCACTGGGCTCCTGGAGAGTGGCACTTCCACTCCTGTTGACTGCTTACAGCATGTTCTCACAATTCAACCTTCAGGTTTCTGGGCTTGGCCCCCAGAGACGGAGGTTCAGTAGGTCTGAGGTGGGGTTACAGAATGGGGTTCGTTTGCCTGACATGCAGCAAGTAAAACACAGAGACGCAGAGGCTGACAGCAGAGAAACGGTCTATTCACAGGGTGGCCAAGTGAAGAGATGGGAGAACAAACCTCAGTTCTGCCTCCTGAAGGCGAGGGGCCTGAGGTATTTATGGGATAATGAAGCAGAGTGGTGTTAGGTTGAGGAAAGGGGGCTGGAGTTGGGGGAAAGGTGAGGTAATTGGGGTTCTGTGCAGCTGCATGAGTTACATGCTTTTTCTTGGGAAGTACATTCAAAAATGGAGGTGCTTAACATATATGAGGATGGAATTTTCAGCCCTCTGACATCAAAAGGTCACTCATGGAACACCTGTGCAAGCCCAGTTTTACAGGTGCTGTTCTCAACCAGTCCTAGCCAGTTTTAACTGGACAGGAGCCAACCCCAAGTCTTTGGAAAGCAACTGAAGTCCCCCAATTACCATAGTGACCAAATACATCAGAGGCGTTATCTATATGGGTGGTTAAGGAGTCAAAAAGTAATCAAGGTGAGCCTGATCAGTGAAGGAAGATTACAATGGAGGAGTTTTAAACAACCTGTTCCCTTACCTGCTGTTCTGTAGAACAAACTCAAGAACTGTTAGTCACCAGCTTCTATTTACCCTGTGGGGCATGGTTTCAGGATGGGTTTTTAACACGACGGGGCATGCTTTCAGTGGGGCCTGAGAGTTTGCGTTCCTCGCCAACTCCCAGGCACTACCGATGCTACTGCCTAAAGAAAAATACCTGAGCAGCAAGTTAAGACAACCACAGGCCTCTGCAGCATCTGAACTTCTCTCCGGCTCCTTCCCCTCACCTAAATCTGACTTCACTACAAGATTATAAGCTCCACGAGGGCAAGGTCCTGCCTCCTGTGCCCCTTTCCGCTACTGCCTGAACCCAGCTCAATGTCTGAGCCTAGGTCAATGCCTGGCATGTGGCAGAGACTCCATAAGCGTTTGATGGTGCTAGGCTGGGCATTTAAAGTTTTTGAGCAAGAAAGTGACTGGTAAGAATTAAGGAGTCAGAATAGAAACATCACCAGCAACGGGGGCAGAGTGGCTCAGAGTGGGAGAATAGTAAGTTTAAGGGGAGGAGGGTCTAGACAAGGGAGGCTGGCATGGAAGGGCAGGCTGCTGTCTGCGTCCACATCATCAACTGCCTACTCATCAGAGTCACTCTCCTCTCTCCCTCTGCCACCCTCACCTCCCCTTTCAGCTCAATTCAGAAAGAGGACAGCAAGGGCAAGATCAGTGACTGCCCCATGGACTAGCCCAAAACCATGGGAGATGGGTACGTGGGGGGAATCTCATCTGGAATTCATCTCCGTCCTACAAGTCCAGAGTGGATTAACCACACAGGGATGAACAGCGAGTTGGCTGGAGGTAAGGCCATGTGCTGCCTCATATCCAAAGGCTCAGGGCAGGACCATATCTGGGGAAGGGGGAGCATCAGCTGACATTTGTCTTAGCGGCTCTTTCTGCCCCTCCATTACTTTTCCTCTTCTTTCGGTGCCCTGCCCTTGTGCTTCTGCTTGGAGAAGAACACTGATGCAGGGCCTGTTCTAAGGCCAAGCCACCATGTCCACTTTGATCTCAGTCTCCGTACCTGTGCTGTGAAACATGAAACACCTTAAGATACATCAAAATGCTGTGATTTATTCTGTTCCCCTTCCCTGAAATAGGGGCAAATCAGTTATTCTAATGGTGAAGCAGTACCTGTAGAGGGAAGAGTCTAGGGACTGACGTGTTGCCTACCTGACCTGGTCCTCTGGCCTTGGGAACCCAACCTGTTCGATTCAGTGGGACCCTCTCCCAGCTTCATGGATTGCTGCAGGCTGGACAGAGAGGAGACGCCACATCTAGACACTGTTCAAAATTTTCCAGTTGTCATCCAGAACCCAGGTAACGGGAAAAGACATCCTTTATTATGCCTGAGAACCTGGGGAAGGGGTGCCTAGACCTGGTAGGGGAGAGGGTCTGTGGTCCATCAGCCAGTCTATCTCTGGGGCTGCAGGCTCCCATACCCCCAGGCTGAGAGACTGCCGAGCGCCCCAACTCTGGGGAGCCCCATTCCCAACCCCAGACTGACCTCTCCTGGCCAGATCCCCAAAAAGCAGTTTGAAAGAGAGGGTGAGAAGTCAGCGAGGTCATTTTTTCACTGCCTAACCCCCGAAAAGAGGGGAGAGAGGCAACCAAGAGGAAATCGGAAGAATCAAGTTGGCTCTCCCACCCTCCAGCCTCCTGTCTCTCCCCCAGACTCCAGCTGCGGCCTAAAATCACAAAGCCTTTTCCCTCAAAACCCAAAGGGAAAAAAGAGAGAGAGAGAGAGAGAGGAAAGCACAGGGAAGGGAAGAGGCAGCAGCGAATTTCAAAAGGAGGCTAATTTGTGCAGCACCGGACAGCCGTATTTGCATAATGAAATGTGCAGAGGATGTTTGGCTCATGTATTTTTTAGAAGGTTTAACTTTAATTTTATTTAGCCTAAGAAGGGCATGTCACTCAAACTCCGCTGGTCATTTATAAAAATATTTCAATTCTGTTTCCAAGGAGCTGTCTTCTGGCCTAAGTGGCTGGTGCCGGAGGTTGTGAATGCTAATGCAGAGGTCGGGGATCCATGGGGAGGGCAAGCGAGAGAGAGAGAAAAACAGGAGGGGCAGAGACACCAGGAAAGAGACACCACCGAAGACGCAGAGAAGAAAGGACAGGCAGGAAAACAAAGCAAGAAAGAGACAGAGTGTTGCGTGGGACAAGGTCCCCTGGACTCAAAGAAGCGGGTCAGGTAATCATCTACGGCGGGTGTGGGGCTAAGCATTCCTAGAGAACCACACCTCACTCGTGCAGGTGGCCCCAGCTCTCCCAGCCCGTGGCGTTTGGATTTTGAGTATTGCTACTCTAATCACCAACATATACCATTTCCTAGAAAACCACTCTAAGACCAAGCTGTCTTCCTTTCAACTCCAGGGGTCCTGCACTGGAAGCATTTTCTCCTTCTGAACTGGAGTGATGGAGCTTGACTGTGGGTTGTTTGCCTTGAAGGTGGGCATGGGAGGGCAGGGCTGAGTTCGGTTGTGTAACTTCTTTCCTCCTGCCATTACAGCAACAATTACCGTTCTCCTCCCCTCCCAAATTTCCACCACCAACACCCCAGCCTCCTAAATTAAACACTCTTTGATTTTCAAACCACATGTTACAGCATCGGCGCACAGAATAGACAAGAAGTGGGAGAAAGGAGGCTGTACCTGCAGAATCTCTCTCCTTCCCCGGCTGGCCTGAAAGCTCTTCAGAGAAACTGCAGACTCAAGCCAATTTGGGTCTCTGATTTACTGATATAGAAACTGAGCTCGACAGGAGGGGAAATCTCCACCCAAGAGGCATCCAGGATCCCCCCTTCCCAACCTCCACCTCCACCCCCATAATACCTGCTACCCAACCCCCCACTCCCATCCCCCCTTTGAGCTCTCCCCACCACACCTCACTGCCTCTGTCCTTCCCTTGTTAACCCACCCCTGGGTTCCTTCTGCTTCCTCTCTTGGTGTCAAAGGCCAGAGAAGATATTTCCAGTCACTTGCTTCACAAAACTGCACCCCAGCAAAGTGATTTAGATCTCCTTAAACAGTTTTCTTTGATGGTTGCCTCATTTGAATGTTCAGCTCTCAACTTGATCTGTGGACAAAATCTGGGGACCAGGCATTGTGTCTGGGGACATCTCCAAAGGTGCCAGTCTAGGAGCTCACAATATCCGATCCAAAACACGGAGCAGAGGGTCTAGACATCTCCCCCTGCACCGCCCCCGCCCCACCACTCACCCAGAAGTGCCCCAATCCCTCCTGCAAAAAAAAAAAAATGACACAGCCAAGGTAGTCTAGAGCTGGCAGCCCAACTCTCAGAGTCCATGGACTTGGTTGTTGGGGGGTGGGTACAGGGTATGGAAACAGCTCATATGGACTTGGGGGCTACAGGGTGGGAAAAATAGCTCATATGTGACATGAGATGGCAGCCAGAGGCAGGCAGGGGACTTGGAGTTGGGTCGTCTGGATTCAAGTTTGCTTGAATTAATGACTTGAACAAGTCCTTTAACCTCTATCCTCCAGTTCTTCATCTTAAAAAGAGCATGGAGGGGCTGTCTGCCAGACATCCCCCTGGAGAGACCACATGTGCAAAGCCACCAACCCTGGGCAGGTTAGGAGACAGGAACAGAGAGTGGAGAGCAGAGCCAGCTCCTGCCCTTAGAGGAGGCCTCATGCGGTCACTACGACTGATTTCCCATTATTTTGTTGGCCCTTGTTGTCAACAAAAGAGCTTTGACAAAGACTAGAGAATCAGAGATGGCTGGAAGCAGAGCGGTAGAAACAATCAAAGGCAATACTCCATCATACTCTCATTTCCAAGACAAGCAGTCAACAGCCCAGAGAGGGGACTGAACAGCCCTGGGTCCCCAAGCTGGTCATGCAGAGCCCAGACCTGAAGCCACTTCTCCGGGTCCTAGAATCCTCACCCCTTCCAAAGAGAAGACTAACAGCTTCTGGGAGGTGAAACTTCCCAGGCCCCAACACACACACACACGCCAGAAAACAGCATCCAGAGCACCAGTTCCTGATGTGCAAGGGCAAGGGCAGCCGAGACCAGTCCGGGGTGGGAGAGGAGCCAGGGAGGGGCTGGCCCCCGCAGCCCCTCGGGAGGCGCGGGCATCTGGCCAGCCAGGCCTGGCAGCCCAAGCACACTAATCCTGCTGTCAGCCAGGCCGGGCGCCGGATTAGGAAATGTCACGTTTCAAAGGAAATTATTTCCATTTCTCCCCAGGACAGGAAAAGGCAGAAAGACAAGCAAACTCCCAGTGTCGCGTAGTGGGAGACAGGCCAGTATATGGGCCTTCGACAGGCACGTCCCGTCCTCTCCCCCTTCTCCAGCTGCCCCGCCCCCCGCCCCACCACCCCGGCCACACGGATGCCCAGAAGTGACAGCCTGACTGAGCTCATCCTGGCCAAGGACAAATGCATTTCACAGCTTATCAAGGGAGGAAGGGGCGTGTCATGGGCGCATCAACCATGACCCACTCCTGGTCCCTGCTCTCCCGGCCGGGTCTCAGCCACAGCTCTGCACTGGAGCCCCGACTCGGCTTGCTCCCTGTTCCCTGACTCCTGGGATAAGCGAGTCTGAGACAGAGTCACCCTTGACCTTCCATGCAGGCACCGGAACCTCTGCCCCTCTGAGACCTGAGACCCCCACCTCTTGTCTGGGGCTCCTCACTCTGCAGGCAACACAGAAAACTCCAGAACCAGAGAATGAAATCATACATTTTTCCCTCTCTAGATTTCTCTATTATTTCTCTGCTTCTCTACCTCCCCACCCCTCCCCCATCCCCATCTCATCTGAGACAATAATAAACACTTCTCATTCTCACTGCCACTGAAAATTATGGGGCTTCTTAATTACAAAAGTAATGTCACAATATTAGCAGTTAATTAATTCTAATCTGGCCCAGAAGAGAGGAGGTCGGGCAGACAATCGCCTCGCAGCCTCAGGAGCCGAGGACCACCCCGAAGGGTATTATGATTGAAATATATTTGTATGGAGTTATTAGATACTATCTGCAATCAATCCATTACCATAAACTTAAGCTTCTACGTTCTTTCATATTAAATGAATTTTCATATCACATTTCCCAATAAGTACTGCCTCAAGTCAACCCTTATTTATCTAATAATGCCATGCAAATATTTTATTATATTTCAATGAAATGTGTCGAAAACCATTACCTTGTGCTGCCTTTGGGGTGGGGAGGGAGCAGTGCTGAGTGGGAGGGGGGGAGATTTCCCTCTGTGTCTGCTCACAGAAAGGTAGCCCCCTCCCACCCATTCCTCAGCCCCACCCTGCTTCAGAGAGGAAAGTCTGCAAGCAAAGTGTTTCTGAGCCCCAGACTAACTGAGGACCTACAGGGGCAAACACAAGCCCCTCGAGTAGAAAAGCAGAGACCCCTCCTCAACTCTAAGAACCCTTTGCCCCACCCTCCATCATGGACCAAGATCAAGTCTAGCTCCGTGGACAGATGACCCATGAAGTCACAAAGAGCCCCACCCTCAGAGGGCCCTGCACTTTATTTAATGGTCTGAAATCCCATGGACAGAGGAGCCTGGTGGGCTACAGTCCATGGGATCACAAAGAGTTGGGCACAACTTAGCGGCTAAACAAGAACAACAGACAACAATCTCTGTTTGGAAATTCTTAATCATTTCTTGAACAAGGGGCCCCACATTTTCATTTGCACAGAAGGATCCCACAAACAATATAGCTAGTCCTGTCCACAGTATACTTCAATTCCACTTCTCCACGTGCTGCACACTCTAGAGCGTTTCCCTACAGTCCAGCAGCCAAACCTTTCCACCCTTCCTGATACAAACCCACTCCCAGAGAGCTCTCCACGGTCCTGAGACCCTGCATCCAGCAATTAGAGAATGCAGACTGCATCCCCACTCCTGGACCCCAGAGTTGGGGTGACCCCCTGACATTGCATGGCTGGTGACACTGTCACAGGGCATCCTGGGTGTGGGGACAGGTGGGCCAGGTGACAGCCCTAACAGTATCCAGTTCCAGTTCTGCACGTGTCTCCCAGGATCCAGCCTCTATCCCACATCCATCTGTGGCTACTCCACTGTGGCTGAGTTAGGGGTGAGTCTGTTCCCACTGTCCCCGCTGTTCACGTCTAACTAATCTTGGAAGGACCAGCCTCTTGGTGGTGGCAAGTCAGGACTCGGCTCTCCAGGACAGCAGAGAGGTGAGAAGGTAGGCTGGGGTGTGAGAAGGTTGATTGGCCAGCCACAGAGTTCTCAAAGATTAAGCTTCCCTCTTTCCAGGCCCATTCCTATTCAGGCTTCCAGCCTTCTTCTCTCACTCCCAATGTACACATTCATTCAGTCTCTGCAAAGCCATTTAACAGACGAGGCCACACACTGAGGCACCACAAACTTGAGGTTCTAACTAGGAGCCATCTGACTCCACCTGGTGCTCTGTCTCTAACCTGGGCATTTGCATTGCTAAAGCGCCTGCTCAAAAAATAAAACCTGGACTCTGAAATCCTGAAAGGTCTTCATCCATTCATTCATCCAAACAATATTAACTCTGCATGGACAGAGTGCCAGGTACAGTTCTGGTCACAAAACAACCAGACATGAGTCTATGCTTCCAGACTAATGTTCCAGCCTTTGAGCCCAGCCCTCCAGGTGATTTGGAAGTTGCCCTGGGCCCAGCTCGGAGTCCAGAGCGGCCACCCCTCAGCATCTCAGCTCTCAAATCAAGAGCCACAGGAAGAGGAGTCAGGGCCTGTGGCCTGCCCACCTCCCGATCAGGCCCCTGCTCTCTTGGGCATGGCCTGGCCCCTAAGTGGCCAACCTGAGATCTGAGGAGAGTCAGAGCCGCTGGTCAAAGGAGAGGAACTCCAGACACTGGGAGAGAGGAGAGGTTTCATGATGGAGAATCTTCTCAGAAGGCCCTAAATCGTGCCCTGTAGGAAACCACTCACTGGTTAGGTTAGTTTGTACCCAAGCCTCATGGGTGCGTGTGTGTGTGTGTGTGTGCAGAGGGGAGGCAGGGGCAGAGAAACAGACAGACACCCATCACTCAGTCCTAAGCTCCCTGAAGGCAGAGATGCCAGTTCCTGTTACTCAGGCACCTCCACTGGGCTGCATTCAGGGGATCAAAGGCTCTCAGCGCAGCAAGGGGAGTGACCATTGGATAATCCGCCAGCCTGCCTGACAGGGCGCAGACCAACCCCAGCCCCCCAGGAGGACACGGCTCCTCCCTGCATTCCATTCCCTCCCCCTCCTCCCTCCTTCCTCTAATCATTCATGGTGACAGATTGACAGAAGTGCCCCCACCAGATAAAACTGCCTCTGGGCACAAGTACAAAACATAAAACATTTAGGGAAAATGATCCAAGAACAGTTGGCACCAGTAGTAAACTGCTTTAAACACTCAACTGTAAGCAACCAGTTTAAAACTTTGGCTCCGCTAAGTTCTGGCATCAGCCCGGCCTACTCTGCAGGGTCCCCCATCCTCAGCCCCCGGGGCCCTCCTGATCACAGCTGCCTTCCCCCAGTCTTCCCCACTGACCACCACCAACCCGACCCTCCCTCCTGAAACTGACCAGTAGCCCCTCTTCCTCTGCAGGCACATCCCAGGAAGTCCCAACACTGGAGGGCACAAGAGTGGGGAAATTCCCTTTTACAGAAGCCTTTCTCACCAAAGCCTCAGCTTATGCATCCCGCTATAGGGCTGAGGACTGAACATATCTGCCCAGGATTCATCTTTTGACCAGTGCACTAATTCCACACAGGCTGTCACAAAGCCTGGACTCTCTGATCATTGTGTCCATGTGCACAATATTTATGACACACAGAGAAGTTCCACATCTCACTACAGCATACGTGGTGGGTTTGCAGCTCCAAGCAACTGCCCAGGCCATAGAGTTGGCAGATGCTGGGGCTGGAACAGGAAGCCAGGTCTCTCTTTTTTCAAAGCCTTCCTGCCATTTTTCTCTTCCTGACTTACTTCACTATGTATGACAGACTCTAGGTCCAGTCACATCTTTGCAAATAACCCAATTTATTTCTTTTTTATGGCTAAGTAATATATGCAGGTCAGGAAGCAACAGTTAGAACTGGACATGGAACAACAGACTGATTCCAAATAGGAAAAGGAGTTTGTCAAGGCTGTATATTGTCATCCTGCTTATTTAACTTATCTGCAGAGTACATCATGAGAAACGCTGGGCTAGAGGAAGCACAAGCTGGAATCAAGATTGCCGGAAGAAATATCAATCACCTCAGATATACAGATGACACCACCCTTATGGCAGAAAGTGAAGAGGAACTCAAAAGCCTCTTGATGAAAGTGAAAGAGGAGAGTGAAAAAGTTGGCTTAAAGCTCAACATTCAGAAAATGAAGATCATGGCATTTGGTCCCGTCACTTCATGGGAAATAGATGGGGAAACAGTGGAAACAGTGTCAGACTTTATTTTTGGGGGCTCCAAAACCACTGCAGATGGTGATTGCAGCCATGAAATTAAAAGATGCTTACTCATTGGAAGGAAAGTTATGACCAACCTAGATAGCATATTCAAAAGCAGAGATATTACTTTGCCAACAAAGGTCCATCTAGTCAAGGCTATGGTTTTTCCAGTGGTAATGTATGGATGTGAGAGTTGGACTATGAAGAAAGCTGAGTGCCGAAGAATTGATGCTTTTGAACTGTGGTGTTGGAGAAGACTTTTGAGAGTCCCTTGGACTGAAAGGAGATCCAACCAGTCCATTCTAAAGGAGATCAGTCCTGGGTGTTCATTGGAAGGACTGATGCTAAAGCTGAAACTCCAATACTTTGGCCACTTCATGTGAAGAGTTGACTCATTGGAAAAGACTCTGATGCTGGGAGGGATTGGGGGCAGGAGGAGAAGGGGATGACAGAGGATGAGATGGTTGGATGGCATCACTGACTCAATGGACATGAGTTTGAGTGAACTCCAGGAGTTGGTGATGGACAGGGAAGCCTGGCGTGCTGCGGTTTATGGGGTCGCAAAGAGTCGGACATGACTGAGCGACTGAACTGACCTGAACTGAATATTCCATTGTATATATGTATCATATCTTCTTTATCCATTCATCTGTTCTTGGATATTTAGGTTGTTTCCATATCCTGGCTACTGTAAATAGTGCTACAATGAACACTGGGATATATGTGTCCTTTTGAATTATGGTTTTCTCAGCATAAATGCAAATATCATATATTAATGCATATATATGGAATCTAGAAAAATGGGATAAGTGAACCTACCTATTTGGAGGGCAGGAATAGAGATGCAGACATAGAAAAAGGACATGTGGACACAGAGAGGGAAGGGGAGGTGGGATGAACTGGGAGATTAGGATGGACATATATACACTACCATGTGTAAAATATACAGCTAGTGGGAACCTGCTATAAAGCACAAGGAATTCATCAGGGTGCTCCATGATGACCTAGAGAGGTGGGATGGTGGGGGTAGGGGGACCAAAAGGGAGAGGATATATGTATGGTTTAGTCGCTCAGTTGTGTCCAACTCTTTGCGACCCCATAGACTGTAGCCCGTCAGTCTCCTCTGTCCATGGGATTTCCCTGGCAAGAATCCTGGTGTGGGTTACCATTTCTCTCTCCAGGGGATCTTCCCAACCCAGGATATATGTATACCTACAGTTGATTCACGGGCTTCCCTGCTGGCTCAGCAGTAAAGAATCTGCTTGCAATGCAGGAGATGCAGGAGATGCGGGTTCGATCCCTGGGTCAGGAAGATCCCCTGGAGGAGGGCATGGCAACCCACTCCAGTATTCTTGCCTGAAGAATCCCATAGACAGAAGAGCCTGGAGGGCTACAGTCCATAGGGCTTCAGAGACTTGGACATGACTGAGTGACTGAGCACGCATGCACATAGCTAATTCACTTCATTGTACAGCGAAAATTAACACATTATAAAGCAATCATCCTTCAATTAAAAAAAAAAAAGAAAGCCTTCCTGCCATATAGATCTGCCTCTCCATCCTCATTCAGCTGCTTGTTTATGTTCAGAGGTGTTCTCCTTGGGACTCTGAGCCCAGGATCAAGGGAGGACAGGCGTAGCTCCAGGGAGAAGCAGCACTGGGAGCCTGGTAGGCTCAGAGGGGAGCCTCCCACGGGGACCGGACTTTCCTGCTCCCCGTCATCTCACAGCTGGCGCTCTCTGTCCCATTGAGACCCAGCCCTGGAACCCTGAAGGCGCTGCCCTCCTGCCTGTGTCTGACCAAGCAGGGCTGTCTAAAGTTGCCCTCACCCATGTCCCTAGCAGAGCTCAAGGGACCTTCCTCACACTTGCAAAATCCCTAGCACTTCCTGCAACTCTGATCTCACTTCACTCTGACCCCCACAGTATGAGAGGGCAAGAATGACACCACTCAACAAACAAGAAAATCAAGGGCTTGGCAACTTAGACGAGTCATCATGACTTATCAGTAGCTAAGAAATGGCTGAAACAGGGACTTCCCTGGTGGTCCAGTGGTTAAGACTCTGCCTTCCAAAGCAGAGAGCGTGGGTTTGGCCCCTGGTTGGGGAACTAAGATCCCACATGCTGCTCGGTGCAGACAAAATAAGAAACAGCTGAAGCATAACCTGAATCCAGGTTCTCTGACCCTGAGTTCACTCCTGCTTCCACCATCACTGGTACTGTCAAACAAGTGCCAGGCCGCCATCTCTTGATAGTGATGGCCTCACTGACTGCCATACTCTCAGAGCCCTTCTTTGTCCCTAGATGACCTTGTCCACTGAGGTCCTGCTGGACTCTGGAGCAATTAGGGCATCACCTCTCTCCTTGCCTTACTCACTCTTTTACTCAACATACATATATTGAATACCCACTGTACCAGGCATGGTGTGATGTGCCAGGAATACAAATGATGACCAACACACAACTCCTTCCAAACAGGAGGCTCATGGTTGGAATAGTGAGTAAAGCAGCTATGAAATCACATTGTGGACTTCACGGGTGGTCTGGTGGTTGAGCATCTGCCTGCCAATGTGGGAGACACAGGTTCAATCCTTGGTCTGGGAGGATTCCACATGCCACAGGGCAACTGAGCCCCCGTGCCACAACTACTGAGTTAGCACTCTAAAACCCACGAGCCGTAACTACAGAGTCGGTGTGCTACAAATATTGAAACCCGTGCAGCCTAGAGCCTGTGCTCCACAAGAGAAGTCACCGCAGTGATAGCCCCCACTCGTGTCAACTAGAGAGAGCCTGGATGCAGCAATGAAGACCCAGAGCAGCCATAAATAAACAGATGAATAAATAAAATCACATTATCCTGGTTTCCATAACAAAGCAAGCATAGGGTACTCTGGAATAGCTGGGCTGGTCTCAGAAGATGAAAGTCTTCTTGAGAAAGGGGACATCTAAGGCGTTATCTGAACCAGGTAAAGAGGTTTGCCAGGCAAAGAGGGGGAGTCAGGGCACTCTAGGCAGAGAAAGCAGCAAGCACACTCGGGACAGCAAGTATTTCATCCTGATATAGACAGACCGGGATGGAGGCAAACCAGGAGAAAGGAGGCCAGAGAAACAGCAGAGGTCGTGTCCTACAAAGGCAGGTGCCTGGGAGCCTGAGGGCAACGGGGATCCACTAAAGGGTTTGGAGCAACGGAGGAGTGAGAAGTCTCTGGTCCTAACAGAGATAAGGGATTACAGGGAGGCAAGACTGGAAACCAGGAAATGAATTTGGGAGCTAAGGTGGTAATACAGGAAGAAGTAGAAGTGGAGTGACAGGGAAGCATTTAAAAGAAACTGCAGAGGTACATTTGGCAGAAGTTGGCGTCGTTAGAAGGTAGAAAGCAAAAGCAGTCACAGCTGACATCAGGGTTCTGGCTCAGGCAGCCAGGGAGAGGGTATCTAGAGCCTAGTGCACTGCCAGGCACATAGCAGGCACTCCATAAACACGTGTGAAATGAATGACTTCCCCAAGGGGAAGGAATACAGCAGGAAGAACAGGCTCATCAGGGGCAGGGTAGGCGACGAGTTGAGTTTTCTCCAAAAACAAAGCAGCAAAGAGGAGGATACACAGGTGGGCGAGGCAGAGGAGGTAAGATGCCAGAGTCATCCGCTGAGAGATCACAACTGAATCCACAGACTGGGGTTCCAACATCCAGAAAGAACTGTGATGCAAAAGTGAAGGAGGCAGAGAACCGAATATTAAGAAATATCAAAAAGGTATTTGATAAAGGAAAGGAGAGGAAGAGGAGTGTACAGTGGAGACCACAAAGAAGCAGTCAGAGAGGTAGGGAGAAGACTGAAGAAAAACGGCACCGTGAAATCCAGGAAAAGAGAGCATTTCCAGGGGTAGTCAACTAACGACCTCATGATCTGGAGAAGGCAAGGCCTGCCATCATATTAGTGCCAATGCAGGCCACAGATGACCTCAGCAGAGTGGTGGGGTGAAAGCCCAGTGACACCAGTGGAGTGAATGAGATGAAAACAGGACATTATGACAATGTTTCAGGAAGTCTGACTGTAAAGGGGAGAAAAGAGCTGGGGCACTAACCAGAGAGGTGTGTGAAATCAAAGAGGGGTGTGGGGGAACTCCCTGGTGGCTCAGCAGTAAAGAACCCACCTGCAATGCAGGAGACGCAGGAGACTTGGGTTCAATCCCTGAGTCGGGAAGCACAGATGTAGGATTTCAGAAGGGGCACAGTTCTTAACAATAAGAGCCACATGCCATTGTGGGAGTTGCTGCTGAAAGTAGAGAGAAGAGAAAGACCAAAATACATGTGAAGAGATGTGAAGGCAGCTAGCCCAGGATTCTGGATGAATCTCCCACGTGGATGACATTCCCAGGACCTCAGGAGGCCTTGGCAGGGGGATGAAGATGGAGATAGATGCCATGTGTTTGGTGAACAAGGGAGAGTTACCTTTTGTGATAAGCAGTTGGGATTTGGGGGTTTATCGTTGCTGCAGCATAACCATTCTTAGGTGGTAACCAAGGGTGGCAAGTGAGAAGATGCGGGACTACACCCACCCCCACTCCACTGCTGTGTGGATGTGTGGCTTCCCCCAGAGATGGTTCATTTGAGAAGGCTTTGAGCCTGAACAGCTCTGACCTCCCTGCCTCCCCAAACAAAGCCTAGAGACACACCTCTGTGCCCAGAAGCAAACTGGGGACTGGAGAGAGGAAGCGTGGAGGCATAGAGGTTTGCAAGTAATGACGTTTTCACTCTCTGGGGCTCTGGCCTCTTGGGGAATTGTTGCTGCCGCCCTCTGGGGTCCCCAACCTGCCCCCATGCCTTCTGTCATCTTTCCTCGCATCGTCTCTGTCCTCTCCACTCCCACTCTCTGGCATTCTCTATTCTCTGGCTTCCCCTGCTCCTCCTGCTTCACTCTGTATGCCCTCCCCACTCTCTCCTCTCTCAGTCTCTAACTCAGCCTCTGCCTCTCTGCCCCCCTTTCTTTCCTCTCTCCTCTCAAATCCAATCAACAAGTATTTATTGAGTCTGAGCCTTCCAGTCTCTCTCTCCTCTTCCCTGACTCCGTCTCCTCTTGACCTCCACTCCCCACCGGCCCTGCTGCCCGGTGGTCAGTTCCACTCAGCCCAGAGCCAGCCCGCATGAGGCTGTCAGGGGCTGGACCCAGGGGATGAGGGACTAAGTGAGTCCCTCACACATAAACTGAAAACCAAGCCAGAGTCCCCCATGTCCCTCAGCTCCTCCTCCCTCCAGGCAGCCCGGGGAGTATACATTATTTAGAGAAATTATTTAGCATTCTGCTTCTGTCATTCCTTGCCATGGCGCCAGGCCCTGAGATGTGATAAAAATATCAACGTTAAATCGACTCTGACAACTGCTGGTTACTGGCAGTGTCACTAGAGCCTGGAGCCGGGGGCAGAGCCGACAGCTCCTGCAAGACCCGGAGCAGCAGCGGCGCCCGCAGCCGCTCCTGGAAGTCTCCAGGCCCCCTGTCTGGGACGAGCTCTGAGACAGGCAGCCCCCAGGGACAGGCTGCTGCCCACACACCACACCACAGACAACCCACCCCTGATCACCCCACTTTGCTCAAACTCCTCACCCTGGAAAGTGTCTATTTCACCATCAGTAGAAAAGTTCTGATAAAAAACAAACAAGAGAGTCAAGCCACTATATGAGCAGTAGGTCACACGGTGTCTTTTTAAACTTTTTCATCGGTTTTGGCAGATAGAAATTTCATCCCCACAGTACAGATTTTAACACCGAAGCTCAGAGATGGTGAGTAGCCTTCCTGAGGACACACAGCTAACAAGCATGGAGCCTGGGTTAGAACCTGAGTCTGTCTGACTCAAGCGAGTTCTGGGAGAGAGTGGGGACAGGTAAGTCTGGCATACTGCAATCCACGGGGTTGCAAAGAGTTGAACACTACTTAATGACTGAACAACAATTAGGCTACTGATTGAGGCTATGAATATACTCTGAAGGCCAATAACGGATGGATCCTTCTCCCTAGGCTTTGAGCATCAGCTTAGGACGAACTAACTCAACCCATCTGTTAGGGGGGAGGAACATGACCTCCCTTGAGGATGTCAGATAACTCTCATCTTAGGACCCTCCCTTCTCTTTACCCTGCATCATCATGTGGGCTAAGCAAGGCTCCACTGGGCAACTGTGAAGGAGAGAGAGTGCAGAACTGCAGGGAGCAAAGGGCAGGGTACCCAGGTGAGCAGAAAGAAGAAAGGACAGAATAAGAGACCTGGAACCAAAAGCAGGGAGAGCTCTGCCCTCACAGGATGCTCCCAAGACTGCCCTTGCTCTTCCTGAAGAGTGAGGTGGGTCTCCCTCTTCTTGAAGCAGAGCCAATGTCTCCTCCTTCTTTTGAACCAGCCAACGGCTGAGCACAGAAAGACCATGCAGAAAATGCTTGCTAGTTGGGTTTTCTTCACAAAGAGCACAGAGTAGAGATGGTAACAGCTTCTAACAGTCATCTCCAGGGCCATGGAGGATGGTCCTGCCGTATGGTCTCACCTCGTCCTTGTTAAAAGGACTTAGGGCCTCCAGGCAACAGAAAGTCAGTGTGGAGAAGGAGGTTCCAGTCAAGTGAATGGACGTGGGCTGCTTTCTTGGAGACACATTCAAAATGAAGGAGGCCATAACCTTGTTTGTCTCTGCAGAGTAAGCCCCCACCCCTACCCCCACCAGCCCCCGCCCCGGAACAAGGCTTAGTGCTAAGCGCTTTAGAGAGATTCAGACAGAGAGGGATGACCAGGATGCAGACAGACCTCAAATGATGGCACAGGAGATGCAGTAAAGGAGTTGGGCATGTTTAGCCAACAGAGGACTTACAGGGACAAACTATTTAAACAGCTGTTACAGAACGGACTTGACCATTTGGCCCATAAAGTGTGAAATGCAGACTGTTGTTGGAAATCGCAGGGCTGGAGGGGGGGATGATATAGGCCCCACGTGAGGACTCAGAAGTGATGGCTTTGAATCGTATCACATAGCAGTGCTTCCTGACCTTGTTCACAGTGTGGCTCACACACAAACTGACCACATCTGTGCCACTCACCACGGGAAAAGGAATGGAGGAGGCTGCCCAAAGTCACAGGTGTCCAGTGATGGGACAGTGACGACCCACATGGGAGCCCTATGGCTGAGGAGAATTCACAAAATGCGCCCAGTGGGAGTACACTGCTGTGGGGTAGTGACCTTCCAGTCACTGGAGGTGTGCAAGCAAAGACTAGACAAGATTAGCGGAGAAAGGCTGCTGCAGAAGGGATTTCGTTATTAGAAAGCAAGGAGGTCCCTTTCAGTTCAGAGCTTCCACGATTCTAGGACTCCTGGGAGGACCCGCAGTGGGAGGCACGGGTGCTCCACGCACATGCCCAGACCGGGGTCCTCCTGCCCCTCATAGAGCAGAGGGTTTCTACATCAGCCAGCCCCTCACGATGACGACCGGCGTCAGCCCAATGGCATGCTGCAGGAGACGCAGGTGACCCTGGGTTTCAACTATCCCATCAGTCCTCTCCAGATGGACTAATGAAAACCCCCAAATTGAGTTCAATTGAGCAGAAGAAAGGAGGATGGATCCCATTCATTATCTCTAGGCGGACCCTCATGC
The DNA here is from genome assembly GCF_055505025.1 of Bos grunniens. Taxonomy (NCBI): domain Eukaryota; kingdom Metazoa; phylum Chordata; class Mammalia; order Artiodactyla; family Bovidae; genus Bos; species Bos grunniens. The sequence goes on from NC_141179.1 coordinate 27,725,881, forward strand.
ATCATCCCAAACACTGAGCGGGGCCGCTGCAGACAGACAATAGCGGTTAGCAATACCGGACTTGGATGCTGTGCTGTCCACAAAGTGTGAGTTGATGAGATGGCTCTAGGTCTCCTTGGCAAGACTGTCCCAGCTCATGCGGTGGGAGGGCACAGACCGCACAGCCAGACAGACCTGGGCTTCCCCACTTGCTGGCTGTTGTGGTCCTGAGCCAGTTACTTGGCCTCTCTGAGCCTCTGCCTCCTCAGCTGTAAAGCAGGTTGGATAAGGCCCACTTCACAGGCTTGTTAAAGGACTTCATGAGCTATTCTGTGGCATTGCCAGGGACACTTTATGTGACCTTGGGAAAGTCATTGTTCATGAAGGCCCAGTGCCTCCTGTAAAATAAGGAGTTTGCCCATAGATCACTAAGGTTCCTCAGGCCCTAAGGGTTTTTACTCTATGATTTGGGAACTCACAGCCAAGAAAAGTACCTACACCAGTACCTACAAGCTCACCATTCTCCCTCCCTCAACTCTAAATTCACTCCCTCAGGATGAGGGCCCCCAGGTCATCGCCTCCCACTCCTCACCCCCAGTCAGACCCAAACACCAACTCTGCAAATGTCCATCCATCTTACAAGACCCTGACATCACTAGCTTTTGACTCATGAAGCACCTCGGTGTCCCCAGATGCCCTCCACTTCTGTTCTCCACAAAAGACTGCCCATCCTTTGGAAGATAGAAAGTCACTAATTGTTTCCAGTATTGATTAAGAGAGTACACATTATTGGTGCAGTATTGACAGCCAGCTGACTCTGTTGCTTGGGGTAGATGGTTTTTAACAAGACAGAGAGAAAGAGGAGTGTTGGGTCATGGAGTCAGAGGCCAGGATGGACAGGTGAGGGGCAGGCTGGGTGACTGGATGAGCTGGGTGTATAGTTCTGCATTTCTGGGACAGGGGCTCAGGGGTCACGCCTGCCCACCTCCATGTTAGCCCAGCCAGTGTAGGAGGGGAGGCCTGTGGATTCATACATCTCTTTGAGCTGACACTCTCAGCTCGCCCCATACCTCTACCCTGGGTCTTACCCACTCCCTCCCCTAATCCCAGCTGCACCCTTCTCCACCCTGCCATGTGACCCCAATGGCCCACCTCCACGAACCGCATCACCCAAACCTCCTGGCTCTCTGGCTTCCATTTGAATTCATCAGAAGAAATTCTGGCAAGGGACTGAAAGGTGGAAGGAAAGGGGTTATTTATCCCTGTCTCCCTCCCCCACAGACCCTACCTAATGCCATGACTCCTACAGCTGCAGCTGCCTCTTAGGCCTGGGTGGTAATATCCTACCTGCTGCCATTGCTATGCCCTGGAGTGCTTTAAATCTGCTTGTGTTCTGTCAATAGCCCCTGCATTAGATCCCTTCTTTAGTTACCCCTCTGAAGCAGGGACCAGGACTTGGTCTGCTCCGTGGTCCAGATCCTGGTGGCTCAGACAGTAAAGAATTGACCTGCAATGCAGGAGACCCAGGTTTGATCCCTGGGTCAGGAAGGTCCCCTGGAGGAATGGTTTCCCATTCCAGTATTCTTGCCTGGAGAATTTCACAGACGAGCCTGGCGGGTTATAGTCTGTGGGGTTGCAAAGAGTCAGACATGACTGAGCCACTAATATTTTCACGTCTTCACTGAATGGTCCAGACCAACCAGAGACCCTGCCCTCAGCCCTAAGCTGCTGTGAGGGTGCTGCGACAAGAATACAGTGGGGAGTGTACTATATAGGTGCTTTACAGAGGGCAACTGGTATCCTCATGTTTAAGAGGCCACTGTGCACACACCTCTGCTGACGTCACAGAGTCAAGGTTCTTTTGTCTGGTCCCTTTCTCCAACCAAAATTGTACCCCCAATCCACCCATTCTTTCTCTCATTCAGTATATCTTTAGTGATCTCAATCTATGTTCCAGGCACAGTACTAGATACTGAAGTATAAATTAGACACAGTTCCTGCCCCAGGAAACTCAACAGTTTGGTGGAAACTGGACACGCATAGAATTAGGGATGTAGAGTCTTAGAGGTGCTACTTGAAGGGTCACTGCAGGCACAGGCGCATCATCCATTCTTCTCTGAGACCTGGAAATCAGATGGGAGAATGTTTCTTTAGGCTCCAAAGACAGCTAATTACAACAGACAAACACTAAGTTGAGCAGTCTAGAGCATGGATATAACGTTTCAGGAAGGTCTCCTAGTGCTACTGACAATACATATTAAATAAGTTTAAAAAACACCTAACGTGATAAAAAAAATTGAATTTAATTGAATGTTATTATGTAGATTCTACATTTGAATATAACCATATTATAAATCATACTCCAAAAACTTCAGAATCTACATACAACATGCCATCAAGAGAATTCATTTCTGGCAGTAAAAGTTATAGGAAGGTCATTCTCACGTTTAACAAACATTTATCAGGAACCCACCACGGACCAAGCACCGTGTTGGACACTGAGATCCCCAGATGAGCTGAAGATCACCCCTGCCCTGTTTACTCACAAGGCAGAGAGAGCAGGCATGGAAACAGATAGGGACAGTACAATGGGCCAGCCCAGCAAAGGCTGTGTGCCAGGACACAGCACGGCACAGTGACTCTGCCTGGAAGAATCAGAGAGGGGTCAATAGACAGGGTGACCACCGAGATGGGTCATAACAGGAGGTGTTGGCCAGATGGAGAAGGGCTGAAGGCATTCTAAGCAGAGGGAACAGCATATGAAAAGATGCAGAGATGTGTGCTCAAAGAGCAGCAAGTTATTCCTGGGCTGAAGCACGGAGGGAGACAGTGAAGACACTGTCAGGAGGGAAGGCTACAAAGGTGAGTTGGGGCCATATGGATTTTGACTGCCAGGCTAGAGAGTGTAGAAGCTGTTCAGTAGCAACTGCCAAGACAACAAGGCTTTAAACAAGAACATGATAAATTAGAGCTGTGTTTTCAAAAGATACATAGGGAGAACAATGACCATGGGGTCCTGGAAGCAGTGAGGGCCATGGAATACCCCTTCCACCAGAGTGGAGTCAGACAGATGCCCTTCTAGTGGGAGCTCCCATGAGTTAAGCCCCATAGGAAGTAGGGCCACAATTACAAGGGTCCTGGTTGGAAATCCCCCCTTTCCATTTCCATTAGTGGTATGCGCCAGGTAGGACTGATAGGCAAATGAGCCCTCAATGGGAAAGGTTTCTAGGTCTTGCAATAACTTAACTGGCATGGGGCCTAATCCTCCCATATAGAATGGACAGCGGTGGAGGAGCCAATGGTGGCCCTCAGGGAAAGGAGCCAGGGACCAAGGTAAGCATGAAATCTCCAAAGCAGTTGTTTTGGGAAAAGGTCAGGTCCAGAAGCTCATGAGACACAAAACAGGTACAGTTTAGTTCAGTTCAGTCACTCAGTCGTGTCCGACTCTTTGCGACCCCATGAATCACAGCACGCCAGGCCTCCCTGTCCATCACCAACTCCCGGAGTCCACCCAAACCCATGTCCATTGAGTCACTGATGCCATCCAACCATCTTATCCTCTGTCATCCACTTCTCCTCCTGCCCTCAATCTTTCCCACATCAGGGTCTTTTCAAATGAGGCAGCTCTTCACACCAGGTGGCCAAAGTATTGGAATTTCAGCTTCAACATCAGTCCTACCAATGAACACCCAGGACTGATCTCCTTTAGGATGGACTGGTTAGTTCTCCTTGCAGTCCAAGGGGCTCTCAAGAGTCTTCTCCAACACCACAGTTCAAAAGCATCAATTCTTCAGCGCTCAGCTTTCTTCACAGTTCAACTCTCACACCCATACACGACTACTGGAAAAACCAAAGCCTTGACTAGACGGACCTTTGTTGACAAAGTAATGTCTCTGCTTTTTAATATGCTGTCTAGGTTGGTCATAACTTTCCTTCCAAGGAGTAAGCGTCTTTTAATTTCATGGCTGCAATCACCATCTGCGGTGATTTTGCAGCCCAGAAAAATAAAGTCAGCCACTGTTTCCACTGTTTCCCCATCTATTTCCCATGAGGTGGTGGGATGATCTTAGTTTTCTGAATGTTGAGCTTTAAGCCAACTTTTTCACTCTCCTCTTTCACTTTCATCAAGAGGCTCTTTAGTTCTTCTTCACTTTCTGCCATAAGGGTGGTGTCATCTACATATCTGAGGTTATGGATATTTCTCCCAGCAATCTTGATTCCAGCTTGTGCTTCCTCCAGCCCAGCGTTTCTCATAATGTCCTCTGCATAGAAATTAAATAAGCAGGGTGACAATATACAGCCTTGACGTACTCCTTTTCCTATTTGGAACCAGTCTGTTGTTCATGTCCAGTTCTAACTGTTGCTTCCTGACCTGCATACAGGTTTCTCAAGAGGCAGGTCAGGTGGTCTGGTATTCCCACCTCTTGAAGAATTTCCCACAATTTATTGTGATCCACACAGTTAAAGGTTTTGGCATAGTCAATAAAGCAGAAATAGATGTTCTTCTGGAACTCTCTTGCTTTTTCCATGATCCAGTGGATGTTGGCAATTTGATCTCTGGTTCCTCTGCCTTTTCTAAAACCAGCTTGAACATCTGGAAGTTCACGGTTCATGTATTGCTGAAGCCTGGCTTGGAGAATTTTAAGCATCACTTTACTAGCGTGTGAGATGAGTGTAATTGTGCGGTAGTTTGAGCATTGTTTGGCATTGCCTTTCTTTGGGATTGGAATGAAAACTGACCTTTTCCAGTCCTGTGGCCACTGCTGAGCTTCCCAAATTTGCTGGCATATTGAGTGCAGCACTTTCACAGCATCATCTTTCAGGATTTGGAATAGTTCAACTGGAATTCCATCACCTCCTCTAGCTTTGTTCATAGTGATGCTTCCTAAGGCCCACTTGACTTCACATTCCAGAATGTCTGGCTCTAGGTGAGTGATCACACCATCATGATTATCTGGGTTGTGAAGATCTTTTTTGTACAGTTCTGTGTGTTCTTGCTACCTCTTGTTAATATCTTCTGCTTCTGTTAGGTCCATACCATTTCTGTCCTTTATCGAGCCCATCTTTGCATGAAATGTTCCCTTGGTATCTCTAATTTTGTTGAAGAGATCTCTAGTCTTTCCCATTCTGTTGTTTTCCTCTATTTCTTTGCATTGATTGCTGAGGAAGGTTTTCTTATCTCTCCTTTCTATTCTTTGGAACTCTGCATTCAAATGGGCATATCTTTCCTTTTCTCCTTTGCCTTTCGCTTCCCTTCTTTTTACAGCTATCTGTAAGGCCTCCTCAGACAGCCATTTTGCTTTTTTGCATTTCTTTTTCTTGGGGATGGTCTTGATTCCTGTCTCCTATACCATGTCACGAACCTCTGTCCATAGTTCATTAGGCACTCTGTCTATCAGATCTAGTCCCTTAAATATATTTCTCACTTCCACTGTGTAGTCATAAGGGATTTGATTTAGGTCATACCTGAATGGTCTAGTGATTTTTCTCCACTTTCTCCAATTTCAGTCTGAATTTGGCAATAAGGAGTTCATGATCTGAGCCACAGTCAGCTCTCAGTCTTGTTTTTGCTGACTGTATAGAGCTTCTCCATCTTTGGCTGCAAAGAACATAATCAATCTGATTTCAGTGTCGACCATCTGGTGATGTCCATGTGTAGAGTCTTCTCTTGTGTTCTTGGAAGAGGGTGTTTGTTACGACCAGTGCGTTCTCTTGGCAGAACTCTATTAGCCTTTGCCCTGCTTCATTCTGTACTCCAAGGCCAAATTTTCCTGTTACTCCAGGTGTTTCTTGGCTTCCTACTTTTGCATTCCAGTTCCCTATAATGAAAAGGACTTTTTTGGGTGTTAGTTCTAGAAAGTCTTGTAGGTCTTCATAGAACTGTTCAACTTCAGCTTCTTCAGTGTTACTGGTCGGGGCATAGACTTGGATTACTGTGATATTGAATGGTTTGCCTTGGAAACGAACAGAGATCATTCTGTCATGTTTGAGATTGCATCCAAGAACTGCATTTTGGACTCTTTTGTTAACTATGATGGCTACTCCACTTCTTCTAAGGGATTCCTGCCCACAGTAGTAGATATAATGGTCATCTGAGTTAAATTCACCCATTCCAGTCCATCTTAGTTCACTGATTCCTAGAATGTCGATGTTCACTCTTGCCATCTCCCGTTTGACCACTTCCAATTTGCCTTGATTCATGGACCTGACATTCCAGGTTCCTATGCAATATTCCTCTTTACAGCATCGAACCTTGCTTCTATCACCAGTCCCATCCACAACTGGGTGTTGTTTTTGCTTTGGCTCCATCCCTTCATTCTTTCTGCAGTTATTTCTCCACTGATCTCCAGTAGCATATTGGGCACCTACTGACCCAGGGAGTTCCCTTTTCAGTATTCTATCATTTTGCCTTTTCATATTGTTCATGGGGGTTCTCAAGGCAAGAATACTGAAGTGGTTTGCCATTCCCTTCTCCAGTGGACCACATTCTGTCAGACCTCTCCACCATGACCTGTCCATCTTGGGTGGCCCCATAGGGCATGGCTTAGTTTCATTGAGTTAGACAAAGCTGTGGTCCGTGTGATCAGATTGGCCTGTTGTCTGTGATTGTGCAGTCTGTCTGCCCTCTGATGCCCTCTCTCAGTGCCTACCATCTTACTTGGGTTTCTCTTACCCTGGATGTGGGGTATCTCGTCACGGCTGCTCCAGCAAAGCGCAGCCACTGCTCCTTACCTCAGGCCTGGGGTAGCTCCTCTCTGCCACTGCCCCCAGCCTTGAGCCTGGGGTAGCTCTTCTTGGCTGCCGACCCCAGCCTTGGGCCTGTGTAGCTCCTCTCTGCCACTGCCCCCAGCCTTGAGCCTGGGGTAGCTCTTCTCGGCTGCTGCCCCCAGCCTTGCAGGTACAAAGTTCTTATAAAACTTAAGTTGTGCATGTGTGCATGCTCAGTCACTTCAGTCATGTCTGACTCTTTGCAACCCTATGGACTGTAGTCCACCAGGCTCCTCTGTGCATGAGATTCTCCAGGCAGGAGTACTGGAATGGGTTGCCATGCCCTCCTCCAGCAGACACACTGATTCTCCAGGTCTCGAGAATCAGGGTAGTTTTCCAGAGCTAGTGGAAGGCAGAGGCCACTGCATTCCACTAAGTCTCTTAGTGGAAAGACTTAGTAAGTCTCTTCCAGTAAGTCTCTTCCCAAAATCTGGGACAAAACAGTCAAAAACAAAGATAACCATTTGGGGGCTCTGGAAATCAACCAAAGGCAAAACAACAAATTGAGAAGGCTTTGTTTACCAAAAACTAAACTGTTGGTAAGAAAATTGGGAGTCTGGAAAGTTCTGCCTGGGACCGCCCCCATTTCCACACCCAGCTGTGGTTCTTCTTGGGCAGGGCTGACCATAAAAAACAACAACCTTCACCACAGGAGAGGGCTGCTTTGACTTGGAGAAGAAGGTGAGGAGTCCATGTCCAGCATTTGGCAGTAAAATGTTTGCTCAGTGTGAAAACAAATGGGTGCGACCTGCAGCTCTGCTGGACAGGGGTTGCCACCCCAGCTGGGGCAAGCAGGCAAGCAGCACACCTGCCAGAAACTCACTAGGAAGCCCCTGGAAGTTAGAGATCCATGGTAGGGCTGGAAGAGCAACCTTGGCTTGTATCCTTGGAGGCTGCCTGCTTTCAGGGAAGACCAGGATGGCCTCAGAAAGTAAAAAGCAAGCAAGACCTGAAAACTGCCTGGACTTGGATTATATACCTCCTCCCCAGAATCTGCACACAGAGGTGGGAGATACATCTCACACAGAGGTTAGTTCTGGCTCACGGTGTTTGTATATACCTCTGACTGACCACTGGCTGACCACTAAGCTATGCAGACCTGGAGAAAATCCTCAGGAAGCCAGGCTAAAATTAAAAAGAATTTTTTAAAAATTGAGTAGAAGTAGCAGTAGTATGTACCACTGGGGAGACAAAGTCCCTAGATTAAATCCAAATAAGTTACTAAAAAGAATCTAATAACAACAACCTTCAAGAGTGAAAAATCAGAATCCACAGTTTGTACAATATATTATCTAAAATGTCCAGTTTTCAACAGAAAATACAACATGGAAAGAAACAGACTCACAATCAGAAAAGAAAAAGAAGACAATAGAAAGCAACTCTGAGCAGGCACAGATATTGGATTTGGTAGATGAAGATTTCAAAACAACTATTATAAATGTGTTTAAAAAATTCAAAGAAGCCATGTTTAAAAAATTAAAGGAATGCATATTGACAATGACTTAACAAATGGGACATCTCAATGAAGAAATAGAAACTATGAAAAAAGAGCCTACTAGAAATTGTAGAATTAAATATAGTAACAGAAATTTAAAAACACACCATATGGGCTCAAGAGCAGATTTGAGACGTTAGAAGAAAGAATCAGTGAACTTGAAGATAAATCAATAGAAATTATCCAATCTGAAGAACAAAGAGAAAAATTATTGAAGAAGAATGAACAGAGCTTCAGAGGCCTGTGGGGCCAGATGAACGGTACCAGCGTACGTATAATGGGAGGCCCAGAGGAGGGGAGGCAAAGGAAGGGGCAGAAAAAATACTAGGAGGATCAAGTGTTCCAATTTTGAAGTCCTCTTCACCACTCTGCTTTGGATGTGGAAGGTCCGAGGACACAGGGGAGTGAAGAGAGGCCCCGTAAGCCTCAACTCTGAGCTGCCTCTCGGGGAGGGGCAGTTGTACCAGCAATGTACCGGGAACCCCACTCTCGAGTACATCCGCCCCCTGGCTGTCAGCCGAAGTCTGCCAGCGGTTCCATAGCCACAGTCTCACAAGGCAGAAAAGGCTCAGAGAGATGAACCGACTGCCCAGCCCACAAAACTGGGACTAGAACTCAGTTCCCTCTCTGCTCCCTCTGCCACTGCACTAGGGCACGCTCACACCCTTGTGGCCTGGGGACTCAGTCACAGGGGAGGCACAGGTGTGACTGCAGCTAGACAGCAGCACTGAGTGGGGGTCTGGGGTTCAGGAAGGGGCAGAGACAGGGTGAGCACAGAGGTGTCTCAAGCTTTCAGGACCCTCTCCTCTTTTCACTGCAAGGTGGGCCTCTTTCCAGGTGTTGATTGATTCATGGCGGTAGCAGGGAGGCGGCGGGTGGTGGAGGGCAGAGCTGGGCCGGATTCCCAAAACCTACAGCCTCCCTTGATTTACAACCTGGAGGGCCAGGCCAGGCAGACTGAGTCCTGAATTTGGCCAGAAATCAAGCTGGGTGGGCCTGGCCTTTAGAGGGTCAGCATCACTCCCTGAGTTCCTCCCTCTCAGCTCCACTCATGTTCCCATTCATCCTCCCAACTCTCCTGAAAAGAGGAGGCCAGATGAGCAGACAGTTTGAATCCATGCATCTGATGAGCCAGGATTTGTGCCCTCTGCACTGACTCCAAAGCCCTGCTCTCCTCTCTACCTCTCTCTTGGGATCTTGCCCCAAAGAGTCGCCCCCAACTCTTCTCCTGAGGGGCTGGGACCAGCAGGGCACATGCTCCATGTGCAAAGCTCAGCTCTGAGAAGAGGGGAAATCTCTCCATCACAAAACCAGCTCCCAAGTCAGCCTGGAGACCCTCGCCCACTCCAGTGCCCTTTGCTCATCCTGCATCCCTCAACTGGGGCCAAAACCCAAGGAAGGAGGTGTAACTGCCCTTGGAGGCAGAGCCATTCAAAGTCAAATAGTGACCATTCAAGTGCCCCACCCACAGCCTCCTCTGCATGTCCTCACCCCGCCCCCAGGGCCCTGTGAACAAGAGCTCAGGGGCACATCCCCAGCACCCCAGGGTGCCACTGCTGTGGCTCTTTCCTCTCCATGTCCCCAGAGTGGAGCTCATGGAAGGCACTTGGGGACTGACGGTGGAACCATATAATCCCTGGCCTCCTTTGGTGTCTTCTTTTATGTGAATCAGAAGATCTGATGTTTAGACTTTCTGAGCTTCAATATCCTCATTCTTGAAAGAAATCATTTTTCCCTGGTGGCTCAGATGGTGAAGAATGTACCTGCAATGTAGGAGACCCAGGTTCAATCCCTGGGTCAGGAAGATTCCCTGGAGAAGGGAATGGCAACCCACTCCAGTATTCTTGCCTGGGAAATCCCATGGACTAAGGAGCCTGGCACCAAGCTACAGTCCCTGGAGTCGCAAAGAGTGGGACACGACTGAGTGACTAACACTTTCACTTTCTTCACTTTATGTCTACCTTAGTGGCATGGTAGTAAGAGCGAGGGAAAAGATATAATAAGGAAAAATATCAATAACATTAATTCCCATTAATAATTAACGTCATTAATAAGATCATAATAAGATCATTATTATTGATAGCAAGGATAAGTAGTCATATTACAAATAACACAGGTGCCAGAAGAAGGAAGGGCAGGGCCATAGGGGAGAGAAAGGGGTGAAACCGCAGGACTCACTGAGGACAAAAGGTTGGGAAGGGGACTTTCCCGGTCGTCCAGTGGTTAAGAATGCGCCTGCCAACGCAGGTGATATGGGTTCGATCCCCAGTCCAGGGAGATCCAGTGCTCTGCAGCAAGAGAGGCCACTGCAATGAGAAGCCCATGCACCACAACACAGAGTAGCCCACACTCGCCATAACTAGAGAAAGCCTATGAGTAGCAAGGAAGACGCAGCACAGCCAAAAATAAATAAATTAATACTTTTTTTGAAAAAAAGGTTGGGAAGGACCTGAAGATGATGAGAGTTGGGGTTTGAGAGGTGGAAGGAGGCACGAGCAAAGGCTGGGTGGGTGCTGGGCACCCAGGTGGGACATACGGGCTGGAGGAAGGCGGGACCAGCAGGAGGCTACTCAGCCATTAAAAAGAATACATTTGAATCAGTTCTAATGAGGTGGATGAAACTGGAGCCTATTATACAGAGTGAAGTAAGCCAGAAAGAAAAACACCAATACAGTATACTAACACATATATATGGAATTTAGAAAGATGGTAACAATAACCCTGTATACGAGACAACAAAAGAGACACTGATGTATAGAACAGTCTTATGGACTCTGTTGGAGAGGGAGAGGGTGGGAAGATTTGGGAGAATGGCATTGAAACATGTATACTATCATGTATGAAACGAGTCGCCAGTCCAGGTTCGATGCACGATACTGGATGCTTGGGGCTGGTGCACAGGGACGACCCAGAAGGATGGTATGGGGAGGGAGGAGGGAGGAGGGTTCAGGATGGGGAACACATGTATACCTATGGCAGATTCATTTCGATATTTGGCAAAACTAATACATTTTGTAAAGTTTAAAAATAAAATAAAATTAAAAAAAAAAAAAACAAGGGCAGGGGCTCGCCGGGTTTGATGCCCCAGCAGCTGGGGAAACAGCCACAAGTTCACAGGCCCAGCCTTTTCACTGGCATGCTCCAAATTAAATAACTGCAACTCCCCTTTTATTCCCTCTCTGACAGCAACTTATTGCAAAGGCAGCCGCTTCTGACATTCTAATATTCAGAGTCACATCCTGTGGGATAAACCCATCGCTGTTGTCTAAGCCAATGATTTGTACCAGGAGAGGATGAGCCGCGAGGGAGCAGGAGGGGCCGGGAGAGGCTGGTCAGGGGCTGCTGCTGGCGAGGGAGATGAAAAGCCAGACCAGCCCAGGTCCCCCTGCAACAGGCCTCTCTCTGGCCTTGGAGGAGGTGGGGCCATCTCATCACCCCTCCCCTACTCACCAGCTCACTCAAAATGTTTGGGGGCACTCAATACAAGCCAGTCTCTGTCAGGCATGTAGATCCCACAATAAAGAAGCTCACACCCGCCATGCCAGTATGGGCAGCAAGTACACGGCAGAACCCAGAGGTTAGGGACAGGTGCTTTGGAGACAGACGAGACTGGCTTCACATCCTTACTTAGCGGCTCACAGCACACTAACCTCAGGAAACTTTCCAAGCATCAGTCTCCACATCTATCATCAAATTGAGAATAGCAGTTAGGTTCATCTGTACCATTTTTCTATGCTGTATATATATATATATACACACACACACTAACATATGATATTTTTCTCTCTCTGACTTATCTCACCCTCTTTGACAGACTTTAGGTCCATCTACATATCTACAAATGACCTGATTTCATTCCTTTTTATGGCTCAGTAATATTCCACTGTTGACATTCCACCTAGACAACATATTAAAAAGCAGAGACATTACTTTGCCAACAAAGGTCCATCTAGTCAAAAGTATGGTCTTTTCAATAGTCATTTATGGATGTAAGAGTTGTACCATAAAGAAAGCTGAGCGCCAAAGAATTGATACTTTTCAACTGTGGTGTTGGAGAAGACTCTTGAGAGTCCCTTGGACTGTAAGGAGATCAAACCAGTCAATCCTAAAGCAAATCAGTCCTGAATATTCATTGGAAGAACTGATGCTGAAGCTGAAGTTCCAATACTTTGGCTACCTGATGCAAAGAACTCATTCACTGGAAAGGACCCTGATGCTGGGAAAGACTGAAGGCAGAAGGAGAAGGGGATGACAGAGGATGAGATGGTTGGATGGCATCACCGACGTAATGGACATGAGTTTGAGCAAGCTCCAGGAGTTGGTGATGGACAAGGAAGATTGGCGTGCTGCAGTCCATGGGGTTAGGGTCACCTGTACCATTTTTCTATGCTGCACATATATATATATATACACACACACTAATATATGTATATATATGATGGAGCGACTCACTCCATCATGTCCAACTTTTTGCAGCATAGCAAAAATCATAGCTTTGACTAGACGGACCTTTGTTGGCAAAGTAATGTCTCTGCTTTTTACGCTGTCCAGGTTGGTCATAGCTTTTCTCCCAAGGAACAAGCGTCTTTTATAATTTCACGGCTGCAGTCACCATCTGCAGTGATTTTGGAGCCCCCAAAAATAAAGTCTGTCACTGTTTCCATTGTTTCCCCTTCTATTTGCCTTGAAGTGGTGGGACTGAACTGAATATTCCGCTGTATACATGTATCACGTTTTCTTTATCCATTCCTCTGCATCTGCGGGGCAGGAATAGAGGTGCAGACATAGAGAACAGAAGTGTGGGCACCATCGGGGAAGGGGAGGGCGGGATGAACTGGGAGAGTAGCACTGCCATACACACACTACCCTGTGTGTGAAATAGACAGCTAGCGAGAAGCTGCTGCATAGCCCAGGGAGCTCAGCTCGGTGCTCTGTGATGACCTAGGGGGTGGGATGCGGGGGGGGGGGCGGCGGGGGGAGGGGGGAGGTCCCAGAGGGAAGGGATATATGTACACACATAACTGATTCACTTCGTTTTCCAGCAGAAACTAACACAACTTCGGAAAGCAATTATGCTCCAATGTAAAAAAGTAAAATGCAATGAACTAAAAAAATAAAAAGTGGGAAGAGCAGTGTGACCTACTTCCCCATGTCAGCCAGACGATCAAGAAAAAAGGCAATAAGGACTGACTGACCCCAACGCAGAGCAAGTGCTGACACTGGCTGTGAAAATGACACCTCAGTGCAGTGCTGCTAAGTGTGGGCGTCCCGCAGAATGCTGTGGCAATGTTGGGGAGCAGCTGCTTCTACTGCAGACAGTCCTGGGCAGCTAAGACCCCCCAGAGTCCACATATCCCTTGCCTGGCTTCAGACCCATGTGGGGACCGCCCCCCCACCCCTGCCAGGCAGCTTTGAGTATAACGGGATGATTCGTGAATTTTGTATGCACACTCCAGCCGAGAACCAGATAGACAAGCTCAGGCAGGAGAGAAGCAGATGAGACAGCAGACCTCACTAGAGGGGGTGGGTCCCTTCCAGAGAAATAGGAACAAGAAAGACTGGGTGACACCAGTCACCAGGCTGGTCTTAAACAGGCAGAATAAGGCAGAAGGCTCCAAGGTAGGAACAGAGAAAGGGTCCTCCTAACAACTGCCAGCTTCTAGCCTATAGCTGCTCTTGCCCTGGGGAATTTCAGGAGGGAAAGGTGGGCTCCCTTAAAGGACCAGCAACAGAGAAACACCGGAGATGGGGCTGGGGGCAGAGCCAAGCCAAGAGCCTGGGGAAGAGGGAGCAGTGGGGAAGGCAGAGAGACCTTGGCGCTTGTGGGAGATGTGAACGGACACAGATTTGGGTCAAGTCTTCCCAATTAGGGACTTCCCGGATAGCTCAGTTGGTAAAGAATCCGCCTGCAATGCGGGAGACGCTGGTTCAATTCCTGGGTCAGGGAAGATCCCCTGGAGAAGGGATAGGCTACCCACTCCAGTATTCTTGGGCTTCCCCTGTGGCTCAGCTGGTAAAGAATCAGCCTGCAATGCAGGACCTGGGTTTGATCCTTGGGTTGGGAAGATCCCCTGGAGAAGGGAAAGGCTACCCACTCCAGTATTCTGGCCTGGAGAATTCCATGAACTGTATAGTCCATGGGGTTGAAGCAAGTCAGACACGACTGAGCGACTTTCACTTTCACTTTTTCCCAATTAGCCTTGAAAGGAAAGAAAAGATTCTCCAAGGCCTGAAAGGAAGAATCAAGCCAAGGAAAAGAGAAGCTCTGCGCATACCCTGAAGAGTTGCTGAGGACCCCTCTGGCCTTTAAAATGCAGGGAGTATGGTAATCTAATAAACACGGCAACAAAGCGTTTGTCACCAAGCTAATTTTATTAGAACAGATCTCAAATGGCTAATTTCCTTTTACTAATGAGCAAATTAGTTGAATCTCTGATCTGCTTTTAAGGCACTTATACTAATAAAACATGAACGACAGCGAAATTTGCTGTGAGATGTGGTGACACCGCACTTGGGTTGAAGGGAATCTCCAAGAATGGAGGGTTGTTCTGACACGGTTTTACCCTCAGGTGCCTCTGGTCTACACAGGCGGGCTTGGAGCCTGGCCCCACCCAAGGGAGGCAGGCGGCAGCTGGAAGCATAGCCCAGGGCTCAGCCCAGGGAGGAAAAGTGGAGGGGACGGGGCCTGGCCTGGCAGCAGAGTGCATGAGGTTTCTGCAGAATCCCCAGGGAGTGGGGGGCAAGATAGCTTCAGTGTTTCTGCACGCTCCCTTGAGGAGGGGTCTGCCCCCTGCCTCCCCCCACCCCTGCCCCCGTGTGTACTAGCAGTGATCCAGGCTGGCTTTCTGAAACCCTTGCTGCCAGACCATCTTTGCCAGCCCTTATTCCTTCAGGTTGGGTCTGGGGAGTTGCTGCCCCTTGTAGGCCATGCAGGAAGTGTGAGGAGAGCCTTGAGGTGCCAGAGACAGCAGTGGGTGGGAAGTCCCAGGTCACACATATGGGTGCCCACGTAACTGAACTGCAACCTCTAGAGAAGAGAGCATCCCACCACCAGCATCAATCAAGTGCCTGGCAGGGATGCAATTGCAGAGATCCTCCATCCCCTCTGGGGATGGCCGTGTGAGTCACCATTGTCCAGCACCTGCCAGAAGTCACAGGGACCACAACCACCCTCCTGGCTTATGTGGCTCTTCTCCAGATGCCCAGAAAAAGCCTCTGTCCTTCAGCTCTCATCTTAGGACGGGCTCCTTGGGCCCAGCCTACATCCAGCCCCACAGGTAGCTTTTCTTGGGAGAGGTTCAGGGTGGGGGAACAATCAGGATGGCACCAGGAGGTGAGATTGTGACCAACTGGAGGTTTGAGACACAATCTATGTGCAACACTCATGGCCACTGTCCTCTGTGTGAGTCACAGCTCTGACCTGCAGCGGAAGCCGCAGCCACAGACCTCATCAGGGCTCCTGGTGTCTCTTCACGAGCCGCCTTCCCCACCCCCCAAATCTGTCCGTGCCCCTCCCCCTGCCCGACTGTCCCTGGGGCCACTTCTCTGAAGTGCTCTGGCCTCATTCATTATTCAGCCACTTCCTCTGTTCAGAAGCCCAGGGGCCAGAGGGTTGACAGTCTGTGCTCTTTCATCTCCCAGGTTGCACGGGGAATGCAGAAATGCTGGGCTGGCGTCCAGGCTCTCAGTCCTGGGTCTGGGGGAGCCCTCACGCTTTATGTCCTGGGACCCACCCCTCTCAGGGCCAACCCCTGGGACGACCCCTCAGGGCTTTTACTCCCATCCTGGGGAGCCACGACAGGATCCCCCACACCATCCCTGCCTCTAAGTGCAGAGCTGGGACTTGATCCCAGCCTGTGAGTCCAAGCACCAGCTCTTTACAAGTAGCAAGCGGCGAGACTTGCCTGTTCTGTAAATAGCACACGAGTCACCTGAGAACATGGTTGGGGCTGAAGGTAACATAAAAGCCTCACCAAACGCCTGGGCAGACAGAGAGAAGCCCCTCCTGTCATGGTGCCAAGATACACGCTAAGTCAAATCCTCCCGGAGGACCCACTCCCGAGGTTGTCCCCAACCCCTGCTTGGTGGGCTGCGTGGGAGGTGGGACGGAGTGTGGAGGCCTCTCTCACAGTACCACTTACCTGTGATGTGACGCGGGAGGGTGACACTGCTCTGCTCCCCACTCTCAGACTGAAGGTTCTGCCCTAGTCACTCAAGTTCCCCTCCCAAGATGCACAGCCCAGCAGCTTAGCCTTCCATTACTTGAATAAACCAAGAGTTGGGGGAAGAGGGGACTTCCCTGGAGGTCTAGTGGTTAAGACATCATGCTCCCAATGAAGGAGACATGGGTTCAATCCCTGGTCAGGGAACTAAGCTGCATGGCACGGCTTAAAAAATTAAAAAAAAAAAAAAAAAGAGTTGGGGGAAGAGGAGAGCTATAGGGTCACATCGTGCTAAAATGTGCTCAGTCACTTCAGCCATGTCCGACTCTATGACTGCATGAACTGTAGCCCACCAGGCTCCTCTGTCCATGGGATTTTCCCAGCAAGAACAGTGGAGTGGGTTGCCACGTACCCCCTCCAAGGGATCTTCCTGACCCAGGGATCAACCCTGAGTCTCCTGCACTACAGGCGGATTCTTTACCGCTGAGCTACCGGGGGCTTCCCCATAGGGTCACACTGCCTGGTCTTAAATATTTCTTCTCTTTGCTCTCCTGGACCCATCTCCCCCACAGCTTTCACCCTCCCCCAGGTCAAAACTGGAAACCCCTCTAAACACCTGCAGCTACCCGAGCCCAGTGTTGGATTCCTAGGCCAGGCCAAAGGAGACAGAGCAGGTCTGGATTCCCACCAACAGCGGGGAGGGTTAACAGGAAAGCCCCCCTCACCCCCGCATTGCTGCCGATAGCAGAAGGCAGCAAGGGAGCTGGTACCTTCGGAATGGCTTCCATCTCTGCTGCCCTTGCGCCTGGCACTACAGGATCAAGCCAGGAGCCTGGCAGTGAAATGAGTCTTGGTTGCCCCCTCCACAAAGTCCTATTTGAGAAACAATCAAAGGGAACATCAAGGGAGAAGTCTCCAGCGAGGCCACCAAAGGCAGAGTGGAAAGGAAGCAAGATGCCAGGGACAGCGGCCTCCACAGGTTTAAAAATCTGAGGGTGGCTGCTTAGCACCCAGGAAACCAAAGAACCGGTGAGAGGATGAGACCAGATGTCAAAGTAATGACTTTTCATTGACTCCTACAACCCACGTGGCTTTTTAAGCGTTATTTTTAATTGAAGGATAATTACAATATTGTGTTGGTTTCTACATTAACATGGATCAGCCATAGGTATAGATATGTCCCCCCTCTCTCTGGAGCCTCCCTCCCACCTCCCACCCCATCCCACCACAGAGCCCTGGTTTGAGTTCCCTGAGTCATACAGCAAATTCCCACTGCCTATGTATGTTACATACACTAGTATATATGTTTCCAGGCTACTCTCTCCACTTGTCCTACCCTCTCCTTCTTAAGCCTGACTCCCAGGCCTGCACTCCTTCCCCATGCTCTCTGCCGTGGTTCCCATGAAAGGTACCAGCCTTTGTGTAGAAGATGGGGTGAGAGTTCTAGACTGGCCAGAAGAGATGGCCTGTCCAAGACTCTGAAGGTCCTAGCCTTGGAGGTCTAGAGATGTAGATCCTTCTAAGGATCAGGGGTTGGAAATCCGCACCTGGGCCTTCCCAGCAACTCCAGCCTCCAAGCTCCAGAAAAAACAGAGTTTAAAAACATGCTGCAGGGACTTCCCTGGCAAGCCCAGTGGCTAAGAATTCACCTTCTAAGGCAGTGCATGTGGGTTCGATCCCTGGTTGGGGAACTAAGATCCTACATGCCACAGGGCAAACTAAGCTGGCACCCCACAACTAGAGAAAAGCCTGAAAGGCACAACAGAGAGCCCATGTGCCACAGCTAAGACATGACACAGCCAAATAAAAAAATAAATATAAAAAACAATAAATAAATAATATTCTGCAAGCACTGTGCCTTCACCAGCTCACCTGACGATGATGGAGCAGGCATTGCTGGGAGCTGGGACATCTGAGATACAGCCTCCATTATGCACCAAGAACATGGTCTGTATGATGAGAGGAGCTGACTTTAATTCCTGTGGTCCCCTCCCACTCTCCCACTCTCACACCCTGCGTGACCCGGACTGTCTGAGGTCCCAGCCTGCTGGGTGGTTTGAGAACCAAACGCAGTGTGGCTGTGGAGGTGGAGGTGGAGGATGGCTGGGGAACAGAAAGGATGACCTTAGGAGCCCCACTAGGAAGGAGAGGACAGATGCCTGGGTGCAGCCTCTGGTGGGACATCAAAGAGCCCTGGATGGCTGAGCCAGGCTTTTCCCAAGGGCCTGAGGCCACCTGCACTATCAGCTCTGTAGCTGTCTCCATCTGAGTTGGAAATGGTGGGGCTTTTTGTAGTTTTGACTTTAAGATCTTCAGACCCCTCCCTCTGCTCTTTTCCTTATGAAAGTTTTCCTCGCTCAGCGTATGTAATACCCAAAAATCAATTGCTTATTTTCCTGTCTATTTAGAAATGAAAGTCGGATTAGAGGGGGAGCCTGCAAGCCGGGAGACAGCCCCAGGCTGAGCCAGAGGCACTGGAAGAGAGAAGGCCCAGGCAGCTGGCTTCTAAGCTGGGTTGCGAAGGAGCAGAGTGCTTGGGGTCTCCGAGGGCCGCGGGGTTGAAAAGGCCCCAGAGCTGAGCTCTTGGTTGACAGGGCCACCCACTTGCCTCCCCTGCGTTCCCCCACCCCCAAACAGGGCCTGGAGCACCAAGCTCCCTTGAGGCCACAGCTGAACTGGTAGCATGGGCTAGATCAGCCGGTTCCAGCAATATGCATGCGTGCTCAGTCACTCAATCGTGTCCGACTCTTTGCGATCCTGAGGATTGTAGCCCACCAAGCTCCTCTGTCCATCGGATTCTCCAGGAGTGGATTGCCATGCCCTCCTCCAAGGGATCTTCTTGAACTCTCGTGCATCTCTTATGTTTCCTACATTGGCAGGGGGGTTCTTTACCACTAGGGCCACTTGGGAAGCCCGGTTCCAGCAAGAGTTGGTCTTTAAAAGAAAGCAAATCAAACTTGTATGTAGGCTGCCCATACGCCCTCAAACCAGCTCACCAGGAAGCCTGTGTCCCAAGAAATCTGTATGACTGAGTACAGTTGGGTCTAGAGAGCCACGAAGGGAGACTTCCAGAAAGTTCTAGAGAGAAGTAAATAAAAGAGCTCTGGAAAAACTGTGGGGACAGTTAAAAGATCAGTGGTTGGCAGAGGCTAGGAGGGAAGGAGGGATATATTGAAGCTATTCTATATGATGCCGACATACATTTGCCAAAACCTGGAGGAGGTTCAAAGCCAAGGGTGAACCTTACTGTAAACTGTGACTTTAGTTAATAATAATAATGTATCTATATTGGTTCATCAGTTGTAACAAATGGCCCACACTAATTGCGTTATGCTAATAATACAGGCAACTGGGTAAGAAAGAAGTATATGGGAACTGTCTATACTTTCAACTCAATTTTCCTGTAAATCTAAAATCACTCTAAACAATTGTCTATTAATTAATAATAATAATAATCAGCAAATCTGGAAATGACCCAATTGTCTATTATCAGGTGGCTAACTAATGGAACATGCATACCATGGAACACTGCTCACGCAGAAAAGGACTGAACTGTCCCCTCCCCCTGGGGACACACACATAGCCCTGGGTTCTAGGAGAGGGCCACTAACATGCTGTGTGGCCTTCGTAGGCAAATCACTTGAAGTTTCTGGGTCTCGTTGAGGCCCCATGCAAACCTCCTCACTCTCACCCATGTCCCAGCCTCACTCAATCCGAGATGAAGGATGAGATGAAGCTATATTTGACCCCAAGAAGGAATAAGCTCTCCACAGTGCCTGGCTCCTTGGAGCCCTGATGGCTTCACCCTCTCAGCCTAGTACTCTGGTTTTCCTCGAGCCTGGCTCAGCCAGCACCCCGCTCAGCAGGACCACAGGCCTGGCGTCAGCAGTAGCAGCATGTGCCCCTCCCCGCAACCCCAAGGCATCAGCTGCTCTGGAGTCCCAGCTTACCTCTCCCTCCCACCCCAGCTCTCCCCCTGCTCTCCCGACTTGTCCATACATCACCAAGAATGCAATACCCTTTAAAAAAACCATTTTGCTCTGAACTAACAGAGTCAGGCCTCATTGTTCCCAATATCACCAAGCAATTTCTGAGCTAGAGGAGTGTTGAATTGGAGCAGGAAGATGGGCAATTGGGCAAGGTCAGCTGACGGGGTGCTGAGTGGGGGGTCGAGAGCCCCGGGGAGGTGGGAGGAGGGGCTCAGCTTGGAAGGTGGGAAGAAGGACGCTGGGGTCTCCAGAGGTGGAGGCAGAAATGACACCCTCATATTTTCCATTTCTGCCCTTCCAACCCCACTCACTGTGCTCAACTACGGGTTCACGTGGAAGGTAACTTCTTCACCAACTGACAAAATCTCTAAATTATGCCCACCTGCCCTAACAGCTCGACTCTCCTTGCTGCAAGGTTTTATAGCAGAAATCCAGCCAAAGAACCATTTGAGCAACTCCAGATCCTGGAAAACATTGGTCCGGCCCTGCCTACTCAAGGACTACAAGCATCCTTCCGGGAACATCCCCAGGGTCCATCCTCTAACCCAACCCCCCACCCTACCTATCCTGACATTTGGCTCTTGCACAAGTTCAGTGTCTTCCACATCCATTTATTTCCTAGATCACATGCTACAAACACAGCATGACGTTCTGTACGTTAACAACCAAACGCTATTACAAACTACACTTATGAACAGGGACCATATCTGTCTTTATATCTTCATTCCCAAATATGGTTCCAGATACACAGTAGGGTCTAAACAAATGTAAAATGAACAGAATACTCTAGAGGTTGTACAGTTCTGGGCACAGAGTTGATTGAATGCCATCAATTATCTAAAGAGATATCCAAAAACTCATAAGGGAAAGAAATCCATTTCCCACATCACAGAGCAGTGCTGTCCAGCAGGATTCTCTGCAATGATGGGGATGCTCTATGTCTGAGCTGCCGCACTGCCTAGCCACCAACTACCCAGGGCTACTGAGCACTTAAAGTGTGGCAAGTGTGACCGAGGAACTGGATTTTACATTTTAAATAATTCTAATTTAAATAGCCACAAGCTGGATAGTGCGATCCTAGAAAAAGGTGTCTCTGGAAATGGGCTCACAAATGAAATGAATGTGAAAGCGCCTATTAAGAGCTTGGTGCCATGGCATGGTGTGTAACACAGAGCATGATCTAGGGTTCGAATCCCCGTTCTCATGTTTCTAGTAGGTTATTTAACTCTCTGTGCTTCTGTTCCTTGTCAGAATAACAAGAAACACATTTACCATATAGATTCCTACGAGGGTCAAATGAGTTACTACATCTAAACAGTATTTTGAATACTATGAGTACTTCACAAATAGGAATGGTTACTATTACTGGCATTAAAAACGTTGTTGAAGATACACCTCCTGGGACTTCGCTGGTAGTCCAGTGGCTAAGACTCCACGTTCCCAATGCAAGGTTAGACCCCTGGTCAGGAAACTAGACCCACAGGCTGCAGCGAGGAGTTCGCATGACACACCTAAAGATCCTCCTGCACACTGCCACGAAGACTGAAGATCCTGCATACCGCAACTAAGGCCCAGAGCAGCCAAAAAAATAAGTTTTTAAAAGCTACACACTACTTACATACTATATATAATAGATAAATGACAAGGACCTGCTGTATAGCACAGGGAACTGTATTCAATATCTTGTAATAACCTATAGTGGAAAAGAATCTGAAAAAGAATGGATATAAATATATACGTATGTATCACTTTGCTATACACCTGAAACTAACACAACGTTGTAAATCAACTATACTTCAATCTTTGAAAAGTGTGTTGGTCTGAATGTGCATCTAGCAGAGAATATTTGCTAACACTTATCCATCACTTACCGAGTGTCAAGCACTGTGCTAAGAACTTGACAATCACCCTAAGAGTGAGGTATGATTGTCAACACACTAAAGGTGAGCAAGAGAAGCTAAAAGGAGGTCAAGTGAGGGTTCAGATTCCAATGGACAATATGCCTGATTCCACAATCCCTACTCAACCAGTTTCCTCATCTACAGAATGAGTCTTAGACTAGTATCTGTATCACAACTTCAGCAGGTGGATACATAGGATAATGCAAATGACCTGTGTTACATAAAGAATGGTCCCCAACTAGGAGCAGTTTGACCCCCAGTGTATGGAGATGTTTGTGGTTGTCACAACTGGGGGCATTTGGGGGGGGGGCGCTATTTTACTGGCATCTAGTGGGTAGAGGCCAGGAATGCTGCTAACATTCCTTCAGTGTGTGGGACAGACCCCACAACAAAGAGTTATCTGACCCAAAATGTCAGTAGTGCCAAAGATGAGAATCGCTGGGTTCAAGACAGTGCTGTCAAGGAGTGGAGAGAGGGCAACTGAATCTGCAGATTTCAGAAGATGCACTTTTTGTTCGGAGCCTGGAACAGCGGTGCTGTAGCAGAGTGGTGGGTTCTGGAAAATGGCTTCCTTCTTCAACTCACAGATGGTTACCGCTGGCCACGTGACAGAGCAATGTGCCTGGCACCATGGGGCTTGTGCTCAAAAACCAAGACCCCCACTCTCTAGACACCCATGATTAAGTTTTACCAATGCAAGGTAAGGAAATAGAGGAGGAAGAACCAGGGAGCTGTCATCCAAGACTACCGGGGCAGGGGTGTGGGGCGAAACTGTTACTGAAAGGAGTGTGTGGGGTCGGCTGCCACTCCATCCCATGCCCTCATTTCCCCAGTGAGGAGCACATAGGGTAGAGAAAGGGTCCTGAACCACAGACAACACGGATTAAAAGCATGGGGTTCCCGAAGAGGCCAATCACCCCCCATACCCCAGTTTTTTTTTTCTATATACAAAGTATGAATGATACATTCTGCCCCTCCATTTGACTGCAAGCTGCCCAATCTCCAACCAGGTGAGCATGTCCACCAAACACCATCATCAACATCAGTACCCTTTACTGACTGTTTACCATGTGTCATGTACTGCACAGAGAGAAAAATCTCATTTAACCTCACAACATCCGGCCCCCAAACTACCAGACTCTAGAGCAACAATCTTAATGCTATATTTAATCTTTACGCTATACTTCCTCTCTTGGCATCAGACTGGAGTCTATACAACCATGGGCCCATTTCACACTCTGCCCCTCCACACAACACAACTGGACCACCAGCCCTTGCTGTGCCCTGACCCACTGCAGAAAACGTAAGGGTCTACCAGGTCCCAATATTATCTCCTGGCCTCCAGGATTGACAGGGGAGCTTGGGTCCATGGATAAAAGCCAAAGTCACAGCTTCTCCCCACTGGGCACAGAACCTGTGCATGGCACTCAAAATCCAGCCCAAGGAGATAAGAGGTAATGAAACAATAACAGTGCGTGGCAGCATAAATGCTGGAATTAACAAAACTCTGTGGGAGTTTGGCGCTCTCGACTTAAGTGCTTAGAGATCAGGAGACAGAGAGAGAGCAGAGAGGGTTTCATCAAACCCACACACCTGCCCTGGAACTTGAAGGAAGTTCTTAACAGAGTAAAAAGCGGGGGGAAAGGCATTCCCAGCAAAGTGACTGATGTGAACAAAGGCGGACGTGGGCAAGGCAGCAAAAGTGGACAAAGGAGGATTCAGGTTCAGTGGGAACCAGATAGACGCTCTTGTGATGTAGACAAATGAAGAGGGGCTAGACAGTGGGCATCCCAGGGCATCCTCTAGAGGGGGGCGGGTTAGTGTGAGTGATGCTTCAAAAGGGATTTGCGAGTGAATTATTTATGGTGGTAACAAACAAGCATTCATTTAGCTTATATCCCATATTATACAAACATGGCATTGCTCTGTGCAAGTTAAGGCCCTAATGCCACTCTAAATGAAATTCATCAGTGTCTTAATTAAGATCTATATTTAGTTCTTAATTAAAGGGGAGAGAAAAATCCACGATGTTGCATAGCAGAGATTTGAAATGGAGATAAATCGTCTTTCTGTCAGTATACTGGGCACATGCCCACCCACTCTCAAGACTCAACTCCCTACGGGGGGTTGCAAACCTCTAATCCTTCCTTCTTTCCCTCTTTCCTTTCTTTCTCTTCCAATTCTTTCTTCTTTTATCTCTTCTACATCTAATTATTGAGCACCTACTATGTGTCAGGCACTGAGCTTTGGGAATAAATTAGAGACAGTCCCCGCCCTCATGAACTTGCATTCCAGAGAAGAATGCCAATGGATACATACATGTCTCAGCTTTTAAAACTGCCTGGGTCTCCATTGCTCTCCAGGCTTTTGAGAATCCTGGTATTCAGACACCCTAGGTGACACCATGGCTGATGCTTCCATCCTATCAGGCAGAGACAGCTGAAGAGTGGCCGTGTGGGTCCTCCAGTCCCCTGTCTCCACCATGCTGGCCAAGCTCCCACGTGGACCAGTGGCCGGGCAGACCTTCAGTACCAAATTCTGCTCTCCCATCTCCTCTAGCAAAGGATGAAGGCTTGTCAGAAGGATGAGGAAGGGGTCATGAGCTTCCCTTCAACCCTAAGATTCTAGGATTCCCTATACCAAGTGGGGCTCTGCCCTCTAGGAGTGGCTTCACTGGACAGGGTTTATGAAGGAAGATCACAGAACACAGATCATTACAACCACACAAACCCATGCACCTTGGTGATATGAGTTTCTGGGAGGTCAAGTGACTTGTTTAAGGAAACAGAGTTGGCCAAGGGCAAGAGCTAGAATTCACATCTGCTTTGGGCCAAGGACTGTATCCAAGGGGACATAAGAGCAGATAAGGTAGGGTTCCTGCCCTCAACACATCGGATAAGGATGGGGGGAGCTAGTGTAAATTGGAAGGAGGAGACTTGAAGTTGGAGGGGCAGCCATGTGGATCCGCAATCAAATTCACCCATCCTCATCCCCCAGAAAAGGACGGCCTGGGCCATCCCAGGACACAGTGCAGGTCTGCTGGGGAAGGGGGGTCGGATCAGATCATGACGGCACAATGTCAGGATGCCAGGACAGGGGCTCCCCTCGCTGGCTGAACCCACTGGAAGCATGAGGACAGGCTTTCGCCAGGGCAAGAGGCACGTGGGCTGTGCTAAAGATGTCAGAGCTGGTTAGAGAAAAGAAAGGGGGCACAAGGGCATCCCAGTCAGGGAAACAGACTGTACAAACGTACAGAATTAAGGAAGCGGGGCGAGCTAAGCAAACCTCAGCGATTTTTGTGTGGCGGGAGGGGATGAGGCTGGCCAGGTCCAAAGGGTTGGCTGGAGCTGGCCTGGGGAAGGCCTTGAACTCCGGCATTTCACTCCTCGGCTCAGCCTCAGGGCAGCCTCGGAAGGACTGCTCATGGCTCACTCTCAGAGCAGAGATACCAGGAGAAGGGCGGTCCCTCGGCAGAGTCCGGCCCGGGTCCCGCGCAGGCGAGCCCCATAGCTCTCTGCGCCTCCAGAGCAGAAAATCGACAGGCAAGCACTCCGCTTCACAGCACAGCCTCGCGCTGTCACGGAGAAAGGTACCGGTGGATTACGTTAAAGGTAGCGACTTGCTACCCGGGAAACGGCGCTAAAACCCAGAGACTCGGCGGCGGGTGCAGCGACGAGGGCGGGTGCCGAACGCGCCGGGAAAGTGAACTTGGCACAATCGGCGCATCAAAGCGGCGCAGCTGTGGCTCGCGGAGCCCGCGCAGCTTTCTTCTCTCAGCTCTCCTCTCCCCGATTAATCAGCGGCTACAGCGCGGCGCTTTGATCCCCGAAATCAAACCCTCCGTCTGATGGGTGACTTGATGTTATGCTAATCCGAGCTGATTGAGCTGAGATAATTACACTTCATCCAGGTTTCCTGGGAGTTCCGAATAAATATTGATGCACATCTGTCCCCGGCTCAGGTGTAGCAGGGAGCTTTGCGCTGGCAACAGTTTCGGCCGGCCGGGGAGCGCGCGCACCGCTGCCAGCCGCCCGCGGTCGCCAGCCTCCGCCTGCTTTCTCCGCTGCGCGGGGATGCTGCGACCCAGGCGGGATTCCCAGAATCTCGCTGCGCCCGGCCCGTTAGGTGCCCGGGAAGAGGGGACGAAGATCTGGCCCCTTGCGGTTCAGGGCCTGGTTTGAATTTCAGCGCCTGCGTGTAGGCTGTGTGGTCTTGGACGCGTCACTTAACCTCACTGAGCCCCAGAACCTACGCATTTCTCTGGATTGCCAGGGAGACTAAATGAGATGCTTGCGAAGAGGCTGCCCTGTGCCAAATTAGACTTGGCCTGTCTGCAGGGCCCTGCCCACCGAGAGCCCGGAGGCGCTCGGAGGAGGCATCCCAACCTGGGTATCCTCCCCGACAACACTCGCGCGCCAAGGCTGCGCGCTCCAGACTATAGAAATGAATAATAAAGCAAGCGTTTCGGTGGCGCCGCTCCTCCCCGCGGGCTAATTAGGTCGTGTTTGTAAAGCACTTCGAAGACAAAACGCGCCTCAAATGTTAATTATCGTTAGCCTCTTCCCAACACGCTTCCTGAGCAGCGCCGGGAGCCGGGAGAGACACCTTTGCCAGGTTGCTCTGCAGGAGCAGGCTGGGCAGGAACCCAGACCCGGATCGCGAGAACCACCGCGGTCCGCAGTCCCCAGCCCCCAACCCTCTGAGCTTTAATCCCTTTCCCAGGCCCTCCAGAGATCTGGACGCAAGAATAAAGACAGGAGGGTGGGGAGTAGGGGGGCATCAGGCCTGGTTGGGGGATGGGAAAGCTTCGGCTCCCCTCTACAGGGGTGGCGTGTGTGTCAGAAGCTGCGCTGAAGACGGGCCAGGCAGAGGGACATGGCGGGAGGGATGCGCAGAGCTTCCTCAGAACTTCTCAAGCTTCCTCTGAGAACTTCTGCAGGGAGGAGCAGCGCTAGGTCCATTGGACGCCCCCTGCCCCCCAACCGCCCAACCCTGACCCGGAGATCTGTCACTAGGTCAGTGGGTCAGTGGGTGAGGAGGTGTGCAGCCAATCAAAAGCTCTGGGGGCGGGTATGACAGGGGTGCCTTATCCATTAGTCACAGGGGGCACAGAGCCCATTATACTTTTAGGGGCCCGAGGAAATGTTTTAATTTCTTTTAAAATAAGAGAACAAATGAACTTTCAAATAGAATAAAATGTTCTAAAACATAATATCATTTTTTTCTTTATAAAATTTTTATCTTTATACCAATACAGTTGTAAAATAGAATGGTTTTTTGTTTCTTTTTAATGAAGGAAGAGACCCATGAAAGCAAGAGTGCCAGGGGTCACAAAAGTTGGAGCGCAGCCTGGGCAGGAGGTTAAAGGATGTGAGGGGAGAAGGTGGTGACAGGGCCCGGAGCCTTGGATGCTTCCACCAGGAGATATGACTCCGGGAGCAGCCAGAGCCTGCAGTGGACCTGGCTCCTCACTGGGAGCGCCCAGGGCCCTGTGGAAGCAGCCTCTGAGTCAGCCCTAGAGTTACCATGGTGATCATGATTGACACTGGGGCAATGCTCCCTAAAGAGATGGAGCCCCACAGGCTGGGCCCTGCCAGGAATTAGCTGGCTGGGCTCAAAATTGGAAAAGGGAAGAGGACCCGCCTCCTGTGCTTTGGATAGAAGTAAATAAATGTAAATGAGATCCAGGTGAGTGCATTTATTTTATAGCCAGTATTTGGGCACTTTTTGATCCCGAGTTGGGAATCTTCATTCTTGTCCAGAAGTGAAGAGGAAGAGAAGAAACAACAGGAGAAAGACCACTCTGGCCAAGGCTCACTCTCCTCCACTCGTCCTACCTCCCTGCCATTCAGATGTGCTACAAGGTCCCAGACTTTGTGTGTGGTGAACAAACGGCCCCACCTGTAGTCAGAGGCCACGTTCACTAATCCAGAAATTAAAGCGCCCAGAGAAAACAGACTAATCAAATTATACATTCCTGAGAACCATTTATAAGCCGGGTACATTCTTTAATCTTAATTAGAAATCTGAGCGGCTCCCACCGTCTCTGCAATCAACATTTAAACAGTGCTGACCCCCATGGCGCTAACCTTGAGAGCCACACACCACACGGGTAGGTAAGGAGAGCTGGGGGCTGCTCCTGCCCGCTCTCTAGAGAACGGGTATTTATGGGGCTGCAGGCAAGGTCGAATCACTTGGCTGCCCCCATAACACCCCAAGTCCGCCCCCCAAGAACACACATACACAGAGTCTCAATCCAGTTCACCCCCAATCACCCCCACCCTGAATCAAGACCAGGTTAAATCTCTCACCTATCAATTACAATACCTTTCTAACTGACCTATACGCTGGGCTCCAAGCCGATGATCTTTCTACAAAGCACACTTGACCACGGGAATTCCTTCAAAACTCCTCCAACACCTCCAAGATTTTTTGGAGCCTTCAAAACACAATACAACACCTCTCCCTCCCCAGCATAGGCTTGGTGATCTAGCCCCTCCCTACCTCTTTATCCCCATGATACTGAAGGGGTTCAAAGCATACCACCCCAAAGCATGCAACTCTTCCATAAGGATTTTTGCCCTGCAGGTAATTTTTAAAAAGCAGACACAGACTTCCCTGGTGGTCCACTGGTTGGGAGTCTGCCTGTGAACTCAGGAGACACAGGTTCAATCCCTGGTCTGGGAGAATTCCACATCCCACGGAACAATTAAGCCCATGTGTCACACACAAGCCCATGTGTCTGGGCTGCTGTCCAGAGCCCAGGAGGCGCAAGTACTAAGCCCACCTGCACACTAGCCTCTGTGCTCTGCAAAAAGAGAAGCCACCACAATGAGAAGCCCACACGTAGCAGCCAGAGTGTAGTCCCTACTTGCCACAACTAGAGAAGACCTGCACACAGCAGTGAAGACCCAGCACGGCCAAAAATAAATAAACAAATAAAAAATTTAAAAAACGAGACATAAGGTAAATTCTCTGGCCTCCCCTTCTCTATCAGGAAAAGCAGGATGATTCTTAATCACTGGAGACAACTCTAGACTCTTATCAGCCCAGAGATGACACCCGAGGAATCTACATAAAAAATCTTGCTAACACAACCTTCATCGTCTATTAGTTTCCTCCATCTATTTACCTTCCCACAGTTTCTGCTTTCAAAGGGCTAAACCCTTGTTTCTTTCTTATTACTTCTCTACAAATTTATTGGCCCCTGTCAAGATGCTATGTAAGTCCAAGTTCTAACCACCCCTTTGAGTTACTCATCACTGAGTTCTCCTACATGTGGGCATGATGAAAACATTAATAAACTGTCTTTTTTCTCCTTAATCTGTCTTTGGAGAAGGCAATGGCACCCCACTCCAGTACTCTTGCCTGGAGAATCCCATGGACGGAGGAGCCTGGTAGGCTGCGGTCCATGGGGTCGCTAAGAGTCGAACACGACTGAGCGACTTCACTTTCACTTTCCACTTTCATGCACTGGGGAAGGAAATGGCAACCCACTCCAGTATTCTTGCCTGGAGAATCCCAGGGACAGGGGAGCCTGTTGGGCTGCCGACTATGGCGTCGCACAGAGTCGGACACAACTGGTCTTCTGTCAGTCTAATTTCCAGGGTCCCAGCAATGAACCCAAGATGGGCAGAGGAAAAGAGAGTTGTTTTTCTTTCCCTACAATACTGAACTACCATCATTCTCTGTGTATACAGACACTTTAACTTCCTGAGCTTTTGCACGTATTGTGCATCCCACCAAGAATATTTTCCTCCAGTTGTAACAATCTAGTTAGCTGCTACTTGGCCTTTAAAATCTTGCAAAGAAAACATGTATCCACACAAAGGCTTGCACAGGAAGGGTCACAGTAGCATGATTCATAATAGCCCGAAACTGGAAACAATCCAAGTGTCCATCAACCAGACACTGTATAAATGAAATGTGGTATATCAATCCAATGAAATACAATTCAGCAACCAGAAGAAACAAACCACTGTCATGTGTAACAAGAGTGAGCCTCAACAACATTATGCCACGTGAAAGAAGCCAGACATACAAGACCATGGATTGTATGGCTCTATTTACCTGAAATTCCAAGATCCTGGATCATCTTCACTACCATTAGTCTGAATTCTTTTTCAGGAAGGTTGCTTATCTCCATTTCATCGTTTTTCTGGGATTTTATTTTGTTCCTTCATCTAGGACACAATCCTCTGCTATTTCATTTTGTTTAACTGTCTGTGATTATGGTTTCCATTCTGAAGGCTGTAGGAATGTAGTTCTTCTTACTTCTGTGGTCTGCCCTCTTACCTGAAATTTCCAGAAAAGGCAAACCCATAGAGGCAGAGAGCAGACTGGTGCCTGCCTTGTCCGGAGGGAAGGGGCAGTCATAGACAGTGTACAGGGACCCTGGGGCTGGTGGAAGTGTTCTAAATGGACTTGCAGAGAGAGTTTCACAACTGCTTAAACTTACAAAAATCACTGAGTTGTACACTTACAATGGATGAGGCTTTATGGTATAAATAAAATAAACAGCAAAGCTGCTAACCAGTCAAGCTAATTGATGGATGGATGCAGAGATGAATGGATGGGTTTGTAATGAAACAAGTATAATACATGGTAAGAGTAGAATCTAGGGCATGGGTGGAGTGCTCACTGAATATTCTTTCAGCTTCTCTGTATGCTTAACATCTTCCATGATACAGTGTTGGGGGTGAGGAGTCCTTGCTGAGGCCTCACTTTTCTAAAGCCTTTCTCTTTTGTCTCTCTTCCCTCCACGCACCCACCCTGGAAAGAACTCATCACTCACTCTCATTACTAACCTTGTTTCCCTTATGAGGTTCTATCCTTGTAAAATTGATCTTTGTCTTGCCCAGGGTCACTGGAGGAATTTGCAAAGATGAAGCCAGAGGATTTCACTGCTTTAGAGATCAGAATATAACAAAACCTGTACTGGGGTTGGGAGTTGGTTTTTTGTTTTTTTTGTTTTTGTTTTTTTAGTGGTTTAGCAAACTTTGCTTTACCCTTTCATTTCTGGGGCAGATGCTGAGTTTTGAGAACAAGGCAGCACCTCCTAGGAGCAAAGAGATCAGTGAACAGCTAAATGTCTACTCCCCAAGATTCAGCAATCAGGAACATCTGTGGCTGGACTCATAGCCTGCAAAATCTAGGTCCCTAAAATAGAATTACCTTAGGATTATCATACACAGATGTCCACGTGAGTAACCTAGGCCCAAATTAAGGACACAGAAGTGCCCAGGAGAATGCTAGTTTGGGCAAATTATGTAAGTGGTACAGAACTTCCTTGAGATCCTTGGGCAGTTTCTACTTCTGGTAACAACAGCAGAGTGTATGAGCTTGATCCATAAGTATGAAGGGTTGAAGACTAAGTCTGGGGCCACACTGTTTTCTGGCAGGGGCCTGAGGAGTGGAGGACAGGAGCTTGCGGGTTCTGCAGGGCACTGTCAGCTGTGAGAAGCCACAGCAAGTCACAGCAGTGCTGGCCCCTTGGGATGCAGCTCTCTGCACCTGGCAGTGGAAAGAGGACAACCCTATTTAAACTGAGTGTATCACCAGGATTACTGTACAGTTCAAGGGGCTTGGGGGAACCTCAAGACAGAGGTCTCAGACTAATTGCTAATCAGGAAAGTATACTCATGGGCAACCAGATTTTAAACTGTGCCCCAAGTGTATGCAGTGGTTCACATCACTGGCAACAGTGCAGACCCCATGCCTATGTTTCCTCGTGTATCTCTCCAACTGGAGAGTAAGGCCTGTGAAGACAGGGACGGCATGTCATTGATCTCTACATTCTCAGCACAGGTCCTGGCATATGGCCGATGCCAGTCTGGAAGCCAGGAATCCCAGTCTGTAGGCTCTGCTCAGATACCTGCCCACTGCATGGCATCAAGCAAGTTCCTAGAGCCTGGATTTTCTCCATCCTGTGTCAACCATGCCAAGAAGGGAGCAGGGACAGAGTGCTTGTGAAGGATCTGACATCTCAGAATGCCACCACATCTCCCAAGCAGTCAGATTTGAAACTCAAGAGGTCCTCATGATACCTTACTCTCCCATGTTCTTCCCATCTAATCAGTAACCAAGCTTTTCAGCTCAGTTCAGTCCAGTTGCTCAGTCATGTCCAACTCTTTGAAACCCCATGGACTGCAGCATGCCAGGTTTCCCCATCCATTACCAACTCCCGGAGCTTGCTCAAACTCTTGTCCATCGAGTCGGTGATACCATCCACCCGTCTCATCCTCTGTCATCCCCTTCTCCTCCTGCCTACAATCATTCCCAGCATCAAGGTCTTTTCCAGTGATGTGAGGTCTTCACATCAGATGGCCAAAGTATCAGAGTTTCAGTTTCAGCATCAGTCCTTCCAATGAATATGCAGGACTGATTTGATTTAGGATTGACTGGTTTGATCTCCTTGTAGTCCAAGGGACTCTCAAGAGTCTTCTCCAACACTACAGTTCAAAAGCATCAATGCTTTGGTGCTCAGCTTTCTTTATAGTCCAACTCTCACATCCATACATGACTACTGGAAAAACCATAGCTTTGACTAGATGGACTTGTTGGCAAAAAAATGTCTCTGCTTTTTAATATACTGTCTAGGTTGGTCATAACTTTCTTTCCAAGGAGCAAGCGTCTTTTAATTTCATGGCTGCAGTTACCCTCTGCAGTGATTTTGGAGACCAAGACAGTGAAGTCTGTCACTGTTTCCATTGTTTCTCTATCTACTTGCCATGAAGTGATGGAACCAGATGCCATGATCTTCTTTTTTTGAATGTTGAGTTTTAAGCCAGCTTTTTCACGCTCCTCTTTCACTTTCATCAACAGGCTTTTCAGTTCTTCTTCACTTTCTGCCTTAAAGGTGGTGTCATCTGCATATTTGAGGTTATTGATATTTCTCCCAGCAATCTTGTTTCCAGCTTGTGCTTCATCCAGTCTGGCATTTCACATGATGTATTCTACATATAAGTTAAATAAGCAGGATGGCAATATACAGCCTTGACATACTCCTTCCCAATATGGGACCAGTCTGTTGTTCCATGTCTGGTTCCAACTGTTGCTTCTTGACCTGCATACAGATTTCTCAGGAGGCAGGTAAGGTGGTCTGATATTCCCATCTGTTGAAGAATTTTCCAGTTTGTTGTAATCCACACAGTCAAAGGCATTGGTGTAGTCAATAAAGCAGAAGTAGATGTTTTTCTGGAACTCTCTTGCTTTTTCTTTGATACAACAGATGTTGGCAATTTGATCTCTGGTTCCTCTGTCTTTTCTAAATCCAGCTTGAACATCTGGAAGTTCACGGTTCACATACTATTAAAGCCTGGCTTGGAGAATTGTGAGCATTACTTTGCCAGTGTGTGAGATGAGTGCAATTGTGCGGTAGTTTGAACATTCTTTGGCATTGCCTTTCTTTGGGATTGGAATGAAAACTGACCTTTTCCAGTCCTGTGACCACTGCTGAGTTTTCTAAATTTGCTGGCATATTGAGTGCAGCATCATCTTTTAGAATTTGAAATCCTAAAAATCCTAAAATTTAAAAAATTTTAAATTTAAATAATCCTATAAAGCCAAGCTTTTAAACTCTCACAATTCTGATATTTGTCATGTCTTGACATGAATATTAATGGTTCCCCATCTATCTGTCAATAAAGCTCAAATTCCCCAGCTTGGCATCCAAGGCCCTCTGTGGTCTTCCCTAGCCTCTCCTTTCAGCTCTGTTCACTAGCACTCTTCTCTGGGTACCTCCCCCACTTTGTTCCTGCCACCCTCTTCTCATGAGTGGTTTCTCTCCCCTGAAGAAATTTGTCCATCCTTTGATGACTGTTTCAAATATCAGTTCCCTCGATGGGAACACAAAGAGCCACGAGCTCTAGTGCTGAAAGACTGCATTAGAAACACAGCTTGACTCTGCATCCATGGATGGGCTCTTAATACTTTTGCTTGGCGATGAACTTTGCCCTCCAAACCTAGGTCTTTTCCCTTTTCCCCACTGAGGAAGAGAGGAATGCAGGCTTCCTGCAGACAGGGCAACCCTGACAGCAGAGAGAGGGAGGGTGCCCAAGCCTGTCCTCCCATCCCATCAATTTACTGGGAGAGAAGGAGTGATTGTGAGCACAGAGGGAAGAACAGAAACTACTCTTATCACTGCTGCTGGAAGAGTCACAGTTCCCACACTGCAGGCTGGTAAAATGCTGAGTGAGGGAGAAACCAATTCCTCCCACGCTGCCATATGCTCGTTCCAGGGCAGTGAGCCAGAGCTGCAAGACACGTCAGTCTGTATGGAACTGGGTCCATGAACAGCTCCCTTGTGAGGCGCACATTCATCCATTCTTTGCATGTCATAAACAGCAGCTTCATCTACATGCAAGCTTGGCCATCCTGTGCTATTTCTGTAAAGGTTCTAACTATGACTCAGATCTTTCCCACTCATTCTCTCCCATATTCAAGTTTTCAAAAGAAGATGGCTAGTACCAGTGATTCTAGAGCTGGCTGATTTCCCGTATCTGGTCCTGAATCAGCAGCCAAGACCCAAGGGTCTGGCCTCAGATGATGGTGCAGGACAAGCACCAAGATGCTTCTGCATCTCTGCCCTGAACTCTTCTCCCCTTCAAAAAAAGAGTAATAAACTTCCTAAGAAATTAGGTGTCCTCTGAAGCTACTCCTTTTTAAAATTTTCTAGCTAATAATTTCATTTTTAAAAAAGTTTAGGCCTTTTCTTTCTACTGCTCTCAGCTGAGAAGTTGGGCTCTTCTCCTGGATCATTCTTCCTTCCTAAATTGCAATGTCAGTCTCAATGTGTGTGTTCAAGTCCCTGTGACTTTCTGGGGGTGTTTTGTGGCTCATGCTGACTCTACCTCCACCCCTTAATCAAGTCCAGCATTTTGGTAGTCATGGTGGAACCAGAAGCTCAGCCAAATGATGTTAATCTGCAGTGTGGAAGGGCACTGCACACTAGGTCCAAACCCCCCAAAGATAGCTCCCTAATTGTTACTGTTAACTGTGATCTTACCAGCTGGAAGCAGAGGAAGGTCAACCCATTATCAGAAAAAAACATCTTCTACATAGAAACAACCTAAATATCCATCAACAGACAAATGGATAAAGAAGACATGGTATACATACACAATGGAATACTACTCAGCCACAGAAAATGAAACAAGGCCATTTGTAGCAACAGTGATGGACCTGGAGACTATTCTACTAAGTGAAGTAAGGCAGAAAGAGAAAGACAAGCACCACACGATACCACTTATATGTAGAATCTAAAATATGACACAAAGGAACATATGCATAAAACAGAAACAGACTCGCAGACATAGAGACCGGACTTGTGGTTGCCTAGGGGACAGGGCTGGGGAGATGGATGGACTGGGAGTTCGGGATTAGCAGATGCAAACTATTATATGTAGAATGGATAAACAAAAAGTCCTACTGTATAGCTCAGGGACCTATATTCAATATCCTGTTCAGTTCAGTTCAGTTCAGCCGCAGAGCCATGTCCAACTCTTTGCGACCCCATGGACTGCAGCATGCCAGGCTTCCCTGTCCATCACCAACTCCCAGAGCTTGTTCAAACTCGTGTCCATCTAGTTGGCGATGCCAACCAACCATCTCATCCTCTGTCATCCCCTTCTCCTTCTGCCTTCGATCTTTCCCAACATCAGGGTCTTTTCCAAAGAGTCAGTTCTTCACATCAGGTGGCCAAAGTACTGGAGTTTCAGCTTCAGCATCAGTCCTTCTGATGAATATTCAGGACTGATTTCCTTTAGGATTGACTGGTTTGATCTTCTTGCAGTCCAAGGGACTCTCAAGAGTCTTCTCCAACATCACAGTTCAAAAGCATCAATTCTTTGGCATTCAGCTTTCTTTAGAGTCCAATTTATAGTCACATCCATACATGACTACTGGAAAAACCATAGCTTTGACTAGACAGACCTTTGTTGGCAAAGTAATGTCTCTGCTTTTTAATATTCTGTCTAGGTTAGTCATAGCATTTCTTCCAAGGAGCATGCATCTTTTAATTTCATGGCTACAGTCACCATCAGCAGTGATTTTGGAGACCAAGAAAATAAAGTCTGTCACTGTTTCCATTGTTCCTCCACTACTTGCCGTGAAGTGATGGGACCAGATGCCACGATCTTCGTTTTCTGAATGTTGAGTTTTAAGCCAACTTTTTCACTCTCCTCTTTCACTTTCATCAAGAGGCCCTTTAGTTCCTCTTCACTTTCTGCCATAAGGGTGGTGTCATCTGCGTGTCTGAGGTTACTGACATTTCTCCCAGCAATCTTGATGCCAGCTTGTGCTTCATCCAGCCCGACATTTCTCATGATGTACTCTGCATATAAGTTAAATAAGCAGGGTGACAATATACAGCCTTGACATAGTCCTTTCCCAATTTGGAACCAGTCCATTGTTCCATGTCTGGTTCTAACTGTTGCTTCTTGACCTCCATACAGATTTCTCAGGAGGCAGGTAAGGTGGTCTGGTATTCCCATCTGTTGAAGAAATTTTGTTTGTTGTGATCTACACAGTCAGAGGCGTTGGTGTAATCAATAAGGCAGAAGTAGATGTTTTTCTGGAACTCTCTTGCTTTTTCTGTGATCCAACAGATGTTGGCAATTTGATCTCTGGTTCCTCTGTCTTTTCTAAATCCAACTTGAACATCTGAAAGTTCATGGTTCACGTACTATTGAACCCTGGCTTGGAGAATTTTGAGCATTACTTTGCTAGTCTGTGAGATGAGGAGAAAAGGAAAGATATACCCATTTGAATGCAGAGTTCCAAAGAATAGCAAGGAGAGAGAAGAAAGCCTTCCTCAGTGATCAATGCCAAGAAATAGAGGAAAACAATAAAATGAGAAAGACTAGATATCTCTTCAAGAAAATTAGAGATACCAAGGGAACATTTCAGGCAAAGATGGGCACAATAAAGGACGGAAATGGTATGGACCTAACAGAAGCAGAAGATATTAAGAAGAGGTGGCAAGAATACACAGAAGAACTGTACAGAAAAGAGCTTCATGACCCAGATAACCATGATGGTGTGATCACTCACCTAGAGCCAGACATCCTGGAATGCAAAGTCAAGTGGGCCTTAGGAAGCATCATGATGAACAAAGCTAGTGGAGGTGATGGAATTCCAGTTGAGCTATTTCAAATCCTGAAAGATGATGCTGTGAAAGTGCTGCACTCAGTATGCCAGCAAATATGGAAAACTCAGCAGTGGCCACAGGACTGGAAAAGGTCTGTTTTCATTCCAATCCCAAAGAAGGGCAATGCCAAAGAATGTTCAACATCCTGTGGTAAACCATAATGGAAAACAATATGCAAATAATGTATAAATATGTATAATGGAATCATTTTGCTACACAGTAGAAATTAACACAACATTGTAAATCAACTATACTTCAATAAAATGAATTTTTTAAAAAAGAAAGAAACCCAGAAGACCCACTTTCCGGCACCACTCATGGGGGTGCCCAAGTCCTTCTGATCGAGGTCCCCTCCCCTCCAAAAAGAAAGAAAACTTCTCATCAGACAGTCAAGCACGCAGGCTAGAGGTGAGCATAAGGCAGGTTTCTCTTTTGCTCTGTGTCAAGTCCCACTTGACTAACATCTGGGATTCTGCCCTTCTACTTCCCTTCCCCTCTCAGGCTTCAGGCCTCTCTTCTTCCCTCTCAGAGCCCAGCTGCCTCTTCCTCTGACCTCTGGCTCAGAAACTCAGGTAATAGTTGCTATCCAGTTTTCCCCTAGATGGAAATCAAAAGGGGATCCAGGTTCTGCAAGTCTTACATGTAGGATGAAGAAACCAGCCCTCCCACAAACAATACCCAAGAAGAGAAAGCTTCTCTAGCTCCACAGGTCTTAACCTTCACTATGAATCAAAACCACCCAGGTAGCGTTTCCAGAACAAAAATGATTGAGGTCCAGGCGCCACCTTCAGTCTCCAGGTAATTCTGAAGGGCAACCAGGGTTGAGAACCACTGTGTTGATACTGATCATCATTCATGGTGTAACTGCATAATGCAGCTAAAATACACGATTATTGCTAACAGAGTCGCTGTCATTTTCCCCTCTCTAACCAAAGTCCTCTTCTGCTGGATATAGTCCAGGTGCCCAGGATGGAGATAGGCCTCCATCCCAGGAAAGGGGTCCAGATCATCATCAAATAGCCTTCTGTTTCCTGCAGCTATACTAACTTGGAGCTACAGGACTAGAGTTGATGGGTTGGTTCTTTCCAGCTCTCAAAGACAGAAAGTAATACGAGGCAGTGTACAATA
Source organism: Bos grunniens (assembly GCF_055505025.1). Taxonomy (NCBI): domain Eukaryota; kingdom Metazoa; phylum Chordata; class Mammalia; order Artiodactyla; family Bovidae; genus Bos; species Bos grunniens. The sequence continues at coordinate 27,764,451 of NC_141179.1, forward strand.
AGATGGTAAAAAAGAGATCACCACTGCCGGCACCTCCTCTTGCCTCTAGGCCTGTTAGAATCTGGTCAAAGACACCCACTGACCTGGGGGTTTCAGCCCAGCAAAAGGGCTTCCCCTCTGCTGGAACTGGAAGATGGAAGAGGGAAAGAGAAGTAGTTTAGGGCCTGAACAAAAGGCTGAGGAGGCAGGCCTAGAAGGCTAGATTCTCACTCTTCAGAACTCTGCCAGGCCCCTAGGGGAACTCTGGATTGCCCCCTTGGCCCCAGGAGCTCAGGGTTCTCCCATACAGGGTTCTTAAGCCAGCAGCCCTGCCAGGGGCCCCTGTTTCCTGGGAGAGAAGACTGAATGCAAGGGTGCCTTCCTTGGGACCAGCTCAGGCATCCTCCTCCATCCTTCCCACTTACTTCCTTGGTTCTCAGCATTATAAATCTGGTCAAATGAGATGAGTGTGTGTCTATCTAGGGACCAAAGGTAAATACAGATGCTCGGGTTGTGTTCCTTGGTGTACTGACGCTCTTGGGCTGCTTTTCTCTGTAGCAGTTTTGTTCTGTTCCCCCAGTTGCCTCTCCCCTTGTGGGGAGGCAGTTGTGATCAGTTCCATTCTACGGACAGAGACTCCAAGAAGCAAGGTCATTCTCCCAGTTAATGGCAGGGCTAGGATGATAATCTGAGCTTCCTGACTCCCATCCCCACACCCTTCTTCATCTTTTCCCTGGAATATTCTACTGAGCTAAAGCGATGAACACCAACACCCAGTCCAGAAGGATGTTTTCCCAGGGCCATTTCTCCCCATGCCCAACCCCAACCCCACCCCCATTCTAACTCAAGGACCTGCCAGACAAAGTCTGCCACCAAAAAACCTGGTCAAGAGACACAAGTCTTGGGTCTCTTTGCAAGAAGGCAGTCAGTGGCAGACCCTGTTCTTTTCCTGCCCCAGCAGTGGGAATAGTCACTGTGCCTTCTACAAACATCTAGTCAGGCTTAAGGAAGCTGCTCAAATGTCACCTCCTCTGGGAAGTCCTCCATGCCTTCAAGTACCTTCCTCTCTGTTCCCTCTGCCCTGGATTCCTACTTCTCAACATTTTATGATTTTTTTTTTCTCCAGTTATTTTTTTACAGATTGACCTCCTCTACCAGACCATGAGCTCATCAGATAGGATACTGCCTTACTCACCCTGATGTTCACTGCAAGATAGGCCAGAAATATCCCCAAACCAGCTCAGATTGGAGGTCTTGGCAGCCCTTCTAGAACACTTGCCCTGGATCTGCCATGCCATCTCCCTGGAAAGCTCAGGATGTGGACATTTCCCAGTGGGGAGGGTGACCCAGGTCTACCCTGAAGCCCTTCTCCATCACTAACAATCCCATCCAAAGCAGACATCCCCAAGTTGAGCCTGTTGGATCTCAAGGTTAAAGGACAACATGAGACAGGAAGGTGCCACCCCCAGGGCCAGCCAGAGAGCCGCCTCCCATCACAGCTTGGGTTAACTCCTCAGTTCAAGGTGAAATGAGGGTAGAGGACCCTGATGGGCAGTGTTATGACGATGGGGTACCATGCATGGTCAGAGGTGCACGAAGAATCAACTTTTGCATATATGTCTACCCAGAGCCTCCCTCTTCCCCCCTTCCCCCATAAGGTCAAGGGCAGGCTCTGTTTCTAGGTGAAGATAGGGACTCGGCTATTGGCAGAGTGGTCTGTGTATAACAGATGCTGGACCCTTGCATGCTGAGTAAATGAATGATGAATGGATGAAACCTCCACCCTCACCGAGATCCAGGCTGAGCACCTCAGCAGGGAAAGGAGGTTCAACAATGGGATCCAACCCTGAGGATGCCCCGCCTGGGCTGAGAACAAGAACACCAAGTGGCTTATTGGGAAATCAATAAGGAGGCGGGCCCCGTCTGGGTGGCTGACGCGCTGTATACAGGCCTTGTGCAAACACAATCATCTCCTCCGTTATTAATGGGCCTGCTCGCTGCCTCTTCATTAGTGCTCAAATATCAACAGAAAACCGTTTACTTACCATGGGCTCCTGCTCGCGCCGAGCAAATTTGGACAGGGCTAGTCAAATAGGGAGCTTGTTGTTGGGCTAATGACAGAGCCCAGTGTAAAGTTTAGCAGCAGCAGGGGCAAGCAGGGAAGGCACTGGCCCGCGCCTGCCCCCGGGGGCCCCCACAGGAGCTGGCTTGGGGAATGGAGCGGGGCTGGGGAGAAGTGTGAGCCACACAGCCGTGGCTCTCCGGAGCCCCTCACACCACGCAGTCAATTGTGATCTCCTGGGATTGTCACCTTGATCCTGGGAACCAGACTTGGCAGGGATTGCAAGGCACCACAGAGCAGTGGCAGAGGGCACGGGCTTTACAGAGAGTCAGCGAAGCACAAATGCCAGCCCTGGCTGACAGCGTGGCTAACGTGCAGCTGTGTGTGCGAGTGTGCGTGCTCACTCAGTCGTGTCTGACTGTTTGCAACCCCATGGAGTGCAGCCCGCCAGGCTCCTCTGTCCATGGGATTCTCCAGGCAAGAATACTGGGGTGGATTGCCATTTCCTTCTCCAGGGGATCTTCCTGACCCAGGGATGGAACCATGTCTCCTGCGGCTCCTGCATTGGCAGGCAGATTCTTAACCACTGAACCACCTGGGTATGGCTAGAAGCAAGTTATTTTCCTGAGCCTCAGTTTCCTCATCTGTAAAATGGGAAATGTGACAGTGCTTTTCTCCCAGAGTTGCCATGAAGATTGTGAGACAGTGCCCAGCTAAGCGCTCAAGCCCCAGCAACCCATTTTGAAGATGAGAAAACTGAGGCTTGAATGAATTTGAGACTTGCCCAAGGTTGTGCGCTTCAGTTCAGTTCAGTTCAGTTGCTCAGTCGTGTCCGACTCTGCGACCCCATGAACTGCAGCACGCCAGGCCTCCCTCACCAACTCCCAGAGTTCACTCAAACTCACGTCCTTCAAGTTGGTGATGCCATCCAGCCATCTCATCCTCTGTCGTCCCCTTCTCCTCCCTGCCCCCAATCCCTCCCAGCATCAGAGTCTTTTCCAATGAGTCAACTCTTCACATGAGGTGGCCAAAGTACTGGAGTTTCAGCTTTAGCATCAGTCCTTCCAAAGAACACCCAGGACTGATCTCCTTTAGAATGGACTGGTTGGATCTCCTTGCAGTCCAAGGGACTCTCAAGAGTCTTCTCCAACACCACAGTTCAAAAGCATCAATTCTTCGGTGCTCAGCTTTCTTCACAGTCCAACTCTCACATCCACACATGACTACTGGAAAAACCATAGCCTTGACTACAGACCTTTGTTGGCAAAGTAATGTCTCTGCTTTTCAATATGCTATCTAGGTTGGTCATAACTTTCCTTCCAAGGAGTAAGCATCTTTTAATTTCATGGCTGCAGTCACCATCTGCAGTGATTTTGGAGCCCAAAAACATAAAGTCTGACACTGTTTCCACTGTTTCCCCATCTATTTCCCATGAAGTGATGGGACCAGATGCCATGATCTTCGTTTTCTGAATGTCGAGCTTTAAGTCGACTTTTGCACTCTCCTCTTTCACTTTCATCAAGAGGCTTTTTAGTTTCTCTTCACTTTCTGCCATAAGGGTGGTGTCATCTGCATATCTGAGGTTATGGATATTTCTCCCAGCAATCTTGATTCCAGCTTGTGCTTCTTCCAGTCCAGCGTTTCTCATGATGTACTCTGCATATAAGTTAAATAAGCAGGGTGACAATATACAGCCTTGACAGACTCCTTTTCCTATTTGGAACCAGTCTGTTGTTCCATGTCCAGTTCTAACTATTGCTTCCTGACCTGCATACAGGTTTCTCAAGAGGCCGGTCAGGTGGTCTGGTATTCCCATCTTTTGAAGAATGTTCCACAGTTTATTGTGATCCACACAGTCAAAGGCTTTGGCATAGTCAATAAAGCAGAAATAGATGTTTTTCTGGAACTCTCTTGCTTTTTCGATGATCCAGTGGATGTTGGCAATTTGATCTCTGGTTCCTCTGCCTTTTCTAAAACCAGCTTGAACATCAGGAACTTCACAGTTCACGTATTGCTGAAGCCTGGCTTGGAGAATTTTGAGCATTACTTTACTAGCGTGTGAGATGAGTGCAATTGTGAGGTAGTTTGAGCATTGTTTGGCATTGCCTTTCTTTGGGATTGGAATGAAAACTGACCTTTTCCAGTCCTGTGGCCACTGCTGAGCTTCCCAAATTTGCTGGCATATTGAGTGCAGCACTTTCACAGCATCATCTTTCAGGATTTGAAAGAGCTCCACTGGAATTCCATCACCTCCACTAGCTTTGTTTGTAGTGATGCTTTCTAAGGCCCACTTAACTTCACATTCCAGGATGTCTGGCTCTAGGTGAGTGATCACACCATCATGGTTATCTTGGTCGTGAAGATCTTTTTTGTACAGTTCTTCTGTGTATTCTTGCCACCTCTTCTTAATATCTTCTGCTTCTGTTAGGTCCATACCATTTCTGTCCTTTACCGAGCCCATCTTTGCATGAAATGTTCCCTTGGTATCTCTAATTTTCTTGAAGAGATCTCTAGTCTTTCCCATTCTGTTGTTTTCCTCTGTTTCTTTGCATTGATTGCTGAGGAAGGCTTTCTTATCTCTTCTTGCTATTCTTCGGAACTCTGCATTCAGATGCTTATATCTTTCCTTTTCTCCTTTGCTTTTCGCTTCTCTTCTTTTCACAGCTATTTGTAAGGCCTCCCCAGACAGCCATTTTGCTTTTTTGCATTTCTTTCCATGGGGATGGTCTTGATGGTCTTGGGTGCCTAGGAAGTAGCAAAACCAGCCTGGGGACCACAAGTTTCTGAACTCAGGTTCAGAGAACTGTCCCCAGGCATCTTCCCCAGGCTCTCTGCTGTCGACGTGCACCCGGAGCCCAACCCCAAGACTTCATCCCACCTTGGGCAGCCTGAGCTACCCTGAGTGCTCAGCGTGGACCAATCTAAGCTGATCTTCCCAGACAGCCCTGTTCCCTGTTCTTGCCCCCAATCTGTCTCCCTGCTACAGCGTTGACTAAGAGTGGGGGTCTCTGGGACTCACCTTTCGTTCTGACTCAGTCCTGGCCTCTCAGTAAGTGTTGTCTCTGCCCAGAATCTCCCCAGAACAGTCCACATTGTTCCTATGAGGGAGGAGCCTTGCAAGCGTCTTGAGTGGCCTGAGTCCCAAGGCCCTCTGCCCAGTGGCCCAAGCTCTGAAGAGGTGTCCCAAGCACATGCTTAAGGTCGCAGACACCCATTTAATGTCTTCCCTGGTGGCATCAGAGGCTCTCAAGCTCAACCCAGGAGTCACCAGAAAGGATTAATCTCTAATGGCTGCAAAATCAGGGTGGGTGAGGGGAGTGGGCAGGGAGCAGAAGAGTCTATTCTTAGAGCTGCACTCTTTCCCCCTCCCCACTGGACCTTGCATCACGTGCCTGCTCACACATCTGCCGAGCGTCTGTTGGGCACCAGGGCACCCCCATGCTAGGTCTTACCCCTGTCTGCGATGTCTGGGTTTGTTCTGGGGGTATGCAAGCAAACATGCCAAGTGCTCAGAGGTATGAGGCCCATAGGAAGGGCTCAGGGGGCAGGGACAAAGCGGGAACTTGGTTCTGCCCAGGGAATTGAAGACGACTTCCTAGAGCTCGAAGGATGAGAATGAGTTTCCAGTCAAGGAGAGAATAACACCGCCACCCGCCCCCCCTCCCCGCCCCCCGCCACCTGGTCACAACAGCAGCAGTGCTGATGAGAGGCATGGAAGAGCATGACACAGACAGCTGTGAGGCTAGGGCAGTGAAACAGGACCAGTCCTCAACGACTCTCGTATCCCACTTCGGTGGTAACTCATAGGTGTGCGAAGCTAACAGCATTCACTCGGGCTTGATTTGAATGCTTTCCATGACAAGAAACTCATCCTCTCACCCGCCAATTTGCTGTGAGTCAGTGTTTTTACACTGAAGCAATACCAACCCCCACCAAGACCTAAATCAGCCCCTGGGCAGTGCAAGGAAGCAAGTCCTCATTCATTCTACAGAGCAGCGACTGAGTGCCTGCTGCATACTGGTGCTGGGTACAGAGAGGTGAAGAAGAAAGACCAGCCCTGCTCTCAGGGAGCTGCATTCTGCAGGGGACAAAAGGAGACCATCCTCATGAACAGACACACAGCAGGAAAATTTCCATCAGAGAGAATGCTGGAAAAGTAAGGAAGTGTGTGCTGCAGTGGAGAATGCTTGTCGAAGGGACAAGGGAGTGATTTTGGCTTTTGTGGTCATAAAAGGCCCCTGTGAAGAGGAGAAATCTGAATGTGAGGTAAGAGTCAGTGAAAGGACTTCTGGGTTTGGAGGCTTGTCAGCTGGGCATGGGGTGGTACCCAGTACGGAGATGGGAAGACAGTGGGCAGGTAGGGATGAGCAGAAGCACGAGTCAGTTACCACCCACACCTCAGACAGACCACCTGTCCACCCATCCACACACACCTGGGCGCTGATGGTGCCTGCCTGCAAACACACGTGCACACGCTCCCATGCACACCTGCTCACTTCTTTGCTCTATGCCCACACTCACACACAGACCTAAGCGTGGGTCTCTGTCTCTGCAGTAAGGCACACACTTGCAGGGCATGTGTGCAGCCCAGGGCTGGCCATCGTCACAGAAAGCAGGCGGCTCAGATGCCCAGCACACAGACACGCACGCTTGTCGTCCGGTGTGTCCTCACGCACTCCCCCTAGTCCTCGCCACGCTCACCAGTTCATCTGCTCTTTTAACCTCGGCTAATGTGAACGTCCACCCCAGGGTGATTGGACTGGGTTTCTCCTCCAGAGGGAAAGAAATCCTGTTGCCTGAGTCATTTGAATCTGTGGCAATGAAAGGTCTCCTGACCAGAAAGAACAAGAAAATGTCACTGGCTGATGGGAACGATTTTAATGCAAAATGCCACCTTCTAACGATTGCACCTCTTGCCGCGGCTGCCAGCAGAAAGACACTCAGCTCTCTCCCAAGGGCCAGGCTCTGATCAAACAGTTTTGTACTTCCCTCTGCCTCCCCTTTCCCCAGAACTGTGTGTGTCTCCAGCCAATCCTGGCTCCTCCCAGCACCAGCCCAGGCCTCCACCCGGAGAAGGCAAATGATGCTCCCTGGATGGCCCGTCATGGGCCCTCTGTCACTCCCCAACCTTCAGATCCCTAGGCAGGGACAAGGGGCTCTGGCTCCATCTACTTTGACCCAGGACCCAGGATGAGGGGCTCTCCTTAGGGTTCTCACAGTCCCCCCACCTCCCCTGACACCACACTCCCCTCTAGACAGAACCTCCTCTCGCTTCCTCTCCAGACTCAGCTGCACTTAGAGAGGGGGGCTGCTTCCCATCTTGTTCACCACTGTGTCCTCAGAACCGAGCCCAGGTCTGGCACACATCATAGGTGCTCCATGATATTTACTAAATGGGTGAAGAATAATGGAATGAAGGAATACAGGAACCACGCTCCTCTTACGCAGGGCAAGGGTGAACACGTCTGCTTTTTCCCAGACTGCTCTGGTTCAATGGGGCCCACGGGGTGCACTCAGTCACTCCCTCTTCCTAAACCATCCCAGGTGGTCCCTCCCACCCTTAAACACTCTCAGAGCCCTCCTCCTCCCCTCAGCTCAGCAGGGAGCTTCATCATTTCCCCTGGTCCCCCGCAGCCCCACCTCACCTCTCATCACAGCAATTCCACTCCACAAACATTCACACTTCTCATTCTGGGTTCTCTACCTGCAATGCCCTTCTTCACCCTGAGAAATCCTGTTTATCCTTCAATCCTCAGGATTGAAGGTATCCTAAGGTATCCTAAGGATACCTCCCATGGTATGCAGAGTTCTAAAATGTGCCCCTTTGATATTTCAATGGCACCCCAACCTAGGTGTCGCTATAAGGAATTTTGCAGAGGTAGTTCAAGTCCCTAATCAGTGACCTTAAAATACAGAGAGTATTCAGGTGGCCTAATCTAATCATTAAGCCCTGTGAAAGCATAGCTTCTTCCCACCCATCCCAGGAGGGAAGTCAGAGAGATCAGAGGCATGAACGATTGGCTTGACGGCAGAAGAGGTCTCACGGACTGGACCAGAGAGCAGCCCCTGGGAGCTGAAAGTGACCACCAACCAATCGCCAGCAAGGAGGTGGGGGCCTTAGCCCTACAGCTGCCAACAACCTGAATGAGCTGAGAAGTGCATTTTTTTCTAAAGTCTCAGATGAGAACTCAGCCCAGCCAGCACCGTGAGTTCAGCCTTGTGGATACTCTGAGCCAAGCTGGGCTTCCGACCTCCAGATCTGGAGAATCGGGAATAGGTAGGTGGGGGAGGCGCGAGCTTTTCATCATTTCTTTTAAGTGTGGTAAAATACACGTAACATAAAATACACCATCTTAGCCACTTTTTGACGTACAGTTCAGTGGTGTTAAGCACATTTACATTGCTGTGCTGCCAATTTCCAGAGCGCTTTCCATCTTGCAAATAGAAGCTCTGCACCCATTAAACAGTAATTCCTGGTTCCCCCTCCCGGCAGTCCCTGGTAACCACCTTTCCCCTTTCTGTCTCTATGAATTCATTTGTGCTGTTTTAGAGGACTCAGCGTGTGTGATTTATCTTGCAGCCAGAGAAGAGCAGTCCACCTCCTCTCTGAAGCCACACTGATCTCTTTCATGATGCTCGTGACTTTCTCCTCCAGGCTCCCCAGCTATGCAGACACTAGGAGGGGCAGCATCTGTGTCCGCGTCCGGGTGGGAGTGCCCTTGAGAGTGGGGCTGAGAATGTAGTCATCATTGGTCCCCCACGGTGCCCACTGCCACATGTGTGCTTAGTCACTCAGTCGTGTCCAGCTCTTACGGACGGTAGCCCACCAGGCACCTCTGTCCATGGGATTTCCCAGGCAAGAATATTGGAGCGGGTTGTCACTTCCTTCTCCAGGGGATCTTTCCAACCCAGGGATCAAACCCACATCTCTTGCATTGGCAGGCGGATTCTTTACCACTGCACCCACCATGGTGCCCATTACCATAATAGCTAATAAAAAAGACAGCTACCATTTTCCCATTTGTCAGTCATCTATCGTGTTTGGTAATAAGCTCTTATATAAACCTCACTAGAAAACACTAAGGTGGTAGTATCCATAATGAAAATAATAATCACTGTAATTTACAGCATGCTAGATAAAATGTTTTATATATGTATACACACACATATATTCTCATTTAACTCTTACTGCCTTATAATGTCAAATTTATTATTATCCCATTTTAGAGATGATGGGAAAGACTCAGAGAGATTAAAAATAACAGGAATAACCTGCCCAAGATGACACATAGCAAAACCAAGTCGTAACCAGCAGGTTGCACTCCATGGAACTATACCTGTTGGGACCAAGAGAACAAGGCTGTGTGGATGGGTCTTGTGGATTGTGATCAGAGATGCTCAGGGCTGGGGGAGGCCTTGGAATTAATCTCTGGAGATTGGGCAAGACCCAGGGAGAATGCCAGAGGGCACAGCAGGGCGAAATCAGGGTCAGATGCTGAAGCTGGGCCTGAAACGGGCAGGACCTATGGGGTCTTCCCAGGATAGAACCACAAGCTTCCCCATCCTCTGCCTGCCTCTAGTCTGCAGAAAAATTTTAGCTAAAGAATAAGTTTAATCAGAGAAGTAGGAAAAGGCAGAAGCAAATGAAAGCAGTCAAACAAGACCAAATAATAATAGTTTAGTCATTAAGCGAAGTCAAGGACCTTTAGTTCCTCCTCAAGGACTATAGATAACATTCTGAGCCTTTGAGCTGTTTTGTAGATGTTGAAACACCTACTGGGTGAAGAAGTTAACTACAAGATGACCAGACTATAGCTATGACATATACTGCGACAATTCCAAGAATTGGCCTCAAAAAACGGAACAAACTGACCTTGAACTGAAGATTATGTGCATGTGCTAAGTCGCTTCAGTCATGTCCAACTCTTTACAACCCCAAGGACTGTAGCCCGCCAGGCTACTCTGTCCACTGGATTCTCCAAGCAAGAATATTGGAGTGGGTTGCCATACCCTCTTCCAGGGGACCTTCTTGACCCAGGGATTGAACCCATTTCTCTTGCATCTCCTGCATTGGCAGGCAGGTTCTTTACCACTAGCACCACCTCGGAAGCCCTGAAATGATGAACTGTACTTAAAACAATCACAGTGATGCTGATCATACCGCTGCATGACTAACTTCAAAATGATTGTTGGACCTGATTTGCCACTCTGCATGTAGCACACCCCCCCATATATACACCCATGAAACTCCCCTTTAAAAGCTCTTGTCCCCTGGTCAATAGAAGGGTGGTTGGCCTTTGGACACAAGTCCGCCTTCTCCCCCAGTTGCCAGCTTCCAAAGTAAAGCAAACTTTCTTTTCTAGCAACACTTGTCTCTCTAATGTTGACTTTCAAGTGATGAGCAGCTGGACCCAAGTTCAGTAACAAGACCTATAGTTTCAAACCAGGTGGAGGAAGATGGAGGGAAACTGAGAAGAGGGCCATCCAACTTCCAATCCTCTTCTTCAACCAGAGTAATTCCTTTTTAAACTATCCCAGGTAGCACTAGCTGTAAAGAATCCGCCTGCCAATGCAGAAGACATAAGAGACTTGGGTTCAATCCCTGGGTCAGGAAGATCCTCTGGAGTAAGAAATGGCAACCCACTCCAGTATTCTTGCCTGGAGAATCTCAAGGACAGAGGAGCCTGGCGGGCTCCAGTCAATGGGGTTACAAAGAGTCGGACATGACTGAGTGATTGAGCACATCAACCCAATGTTAGAGTTCCAAATAAGGTTCTAAAACAGTTTCCACTGCTAAAAACATAGTCTGAAAACCACTAAACTGTTCGAAACCTTTTTACTATGAAGATACTATTCTTAATTACCAAGGTTCAGATTGGTGAAGTCTCTCGTCTAAGCTTATAGCCTTTGTGTGATCAAACCAAGACTAGACCACAAGTCTTCTCTCATATCACCTTTGAGTCACCAGGAAGACCTTGCAGTAGACAACCAATTTTCCTAAATTCCATGGGGTTCTGCCACTGGACTTGAAGCTGTCCTTAGCCAAAAAGACTGATAAGCCAAAAGGACCCCATATGCAGAACGAGAAGTGGCCTGGGAGTGAGCACGTGAGGTGCCAGTCTCAACTCTGTCCCCATCCATTTGTGTGACCTAATGCGACTCACTTTTCTTCCTTGGACCTCAGTTTCCCCTTCTGTGAAATGAGGGTGTAGGCTGGGTATTCCTATAATTTTTCCATCATCGATGTTATATGAGGCTGTGGTTCTGTGGTCACAGGAAGGCCAGCAAGGAAGAAACTCAGACCAGCGGCAGTGACTCAGCACTCCCTTCCAGCTCTCTCCATTGCTACCCCGCCCCCACTAAAAAAATGACGAGAGACATTAAAATACAAAGCAGCCTCAGACAGGGAAGTGGGGCGAAAGTACACAGACCCAGGCTGGAGGTGTCAGCACCAAAGGAAGTAATTTAATAAGGGCCCGCTTGGAAATTATATCACCCCAAATAATATAATAAACCCTAATTTACTCACATTTATCTCCCAGAGTTTTTTGGGGGAAGCATAATCTTGCCTGCTCTACAGTGATGGATTAGCGCAATGGAAACTCCACTGGGAAATAAAAAAAATACATCTTGTAGTTTTTGACGCGTTATTATTCAGTGTTATCTCATATGCCTCATTCCAGGCCCATTACTCATGTTCACTTTTTCCCTTCTGTTTTTTTCCCCCCTCCCTTCCTTGAAAATCGGGGCCACAGGCACGGCTGTCAGCGCATAGCATCACTCAGCCATTCGCCTGAGCATCCCAACAGGGATTCCTGGGTTGGGCAAAGGGTGGTAGGAAAAAGCCAGGGCCACCTTCCGAAAGATTCTGCAGGGGATGAAGGACATTGCTGGTGGTCTGTGGTGATATGCTGCTTCATCTTTGCCCCCTTCTCCTAGCCTGGAATCAGAGCTGCAACCACAGTTCTCCACGAGCCCAGCTGACCCCAGCAGTCTGAACGGACACCAAAGCCCTCTAATCTTCAGCTGACCACCAAGGCTGGCCTCAGATGGTTCTATCTGAGCTCACCAAGGGATAGGAAGCTACCTCAAGCAAGTGAGGGGATTTTATCAGAAAGATACAGAAGGAGCCAGAGGGGAGGAAGCAGACCCAGGCCTTGTAAGGAAATTAACCGGGGTAAAGAACCAGGATGTGGACCTTCTGTCCTTCCCCGTTCTCTTTGCTGTGGCTTCACGTTCATATTCTCTCTCTCTCTGCCTCTGTGAATCTATTTCTAGCATCACTCTCTAGAAACCTGCTTTCTTTGTATATGATTTTAACTGGTTCACCATCATCTCCGTGTCCATCCAACCATCCTTCCCCATCTCCATTCAACTAACTGGGTCCTAGCTCTCCATTTCCAGGAAACAGCCTCTGGGTGGCCCATCTTGGGTCAGGAATCCAGCCTGGTACAGGCAGCTATGGAGGCAGAGAGAGGGGAGGGGTGGGGAAAGGGAATATGGCAGTTTCTGGGCAGTCAGGTCCAAGGTTTCAGGGGGCAGTTCTGTAAGAAGAAGCTGCACACCAGGTGGGCATACTAAGAGGTGATGGCTATTACTTAATCTTTCAAGGCTCACTTTCCTTACCTATAAAATGGAGCTGGTGATAGAAGGAAAGAGGTAATATTGATAGAAGGAAAAGAATACAGTAAGGGGATTGTGCTGTGCAGCTTGCCCCACTCAGGTTTTCCCAGTATGTGCTGGAAGGCCCTTCCCTTTCCGCCCTCTGAGAAGAAGCAGATGGCCCTCTTTTCTCCTAAGCAAGTCCAGGCTGGGCTTCCCAGGCGGTGCAGTGGTAAAGAATCCGCCTGTCAATACAGGAGATGTAGGAGACATGGGTTCGATCTCTGGGTCAGAAAGATCCCCTCAAGAAGGCAATGGCCACCCACTCCAGTATTCTTGCCTGGGAAATCCCATGGACAGAGGAGCCTTGTGGGCTACAGTCCACGGGGTTGCAAAGAGTTGGACACGACTGAACACGCAGGCAGGGAAAAGTCCAGGCTACAGAGGGAGCAACAGGAACCACCCGTGTGGTTAGTGCTGCTTTTGCAGGCCCCTGAAGGCAGCAGTCCTCAAACCTGCTGTCCCCAGGAGAACGAAGAAAAATGGGAAGGCCCATAGCACCCTGGGAGATGCCATGCATAATTGCTAATAAGCAGGCGTGACCGAGTCTTAACAATAATTAAAGTTACCAACTGAGAACTTGTCCATTTCGGGGTCTAATGGTTTTTCAGCACATTAAACATTAAAGGAGTAATCACCTCACACACACCGGTGCCTATACAGCGGTCCTGTGTCTTGCCTGCTGACAGCAGAAACGGCAGACAGAGCCCCAAGCAGAATTTGGTGGGGGTGTCTCTTCACCTACCCGGGGGTTCCAGGAAAAAAAACCCATGAGACCACCCCCTGCGAACCCTGGGCGCTGCCTGCGAGAGCTGGCCTCAGCTTGGATGGGACATCCCCATGTGGTCCTCTGAGGTCTGAAAGAAGTCAAGCCCCCAGGTCATCAAAGACCCTCCAAAGTCCCCTTGCTACCACCTCTCCCCCACTGCCACCACCCCACTGACCCTCACAACCATCTGCCTGGCAGACCTCATCCCTCGTGGAACAGGACAGGGCCTCCTGGACATTCAGATAAACAATCCTCTGTAACTCTGTGCACTGTGTTAGATTCTCATGTGTTTCCTCTTATTTCATACAGTTGGTGGGATAGATTTTGTTATTCCCATCTTGCAGCTGAGAAAATGTTGGCTCAGGGAAGCTGATGAATTTGCCCAAGGTCACACAGCTACGGAGGAGGTACAAACATTCAAATCAAAGTGTAACTTCTCCAAGGTCTGTCCTCTTTAGAGAAATTCTCCCAAATGCATTGGCCAGACTCCCATTGGGCTGACTCTTCATGCGTCCTGAGAAGTACTTCTGGGCCACAGGGGTAAGGGTGCTGGAACTATTTATTGGCTTCATCTGAGGTGCAGTAGAAGAGACTCTTGACATGGAATTAAAATAACTGGGTCCCCCGAGTTCCAGTTGTGCTCCTATTAACATTACAACCTTGGGCAAGTTGTTTAACCCTACTCATGCCTCAGTTTTCTTATCTGAGAAATGGAAAGAATATCTTCTGCCTCATAGGATTTTTAGGCAGGATCAAAAGAGGAGGCTGGCATGCTGCAGTCCATGGGGTGGAAAGAGTGGGACACGACAATAACAGTGAAAAGAGATAGACCTAGAAAGCTGAAAATCATCACCACTCTTGGTGTCCTTACAGACACCATTCTGTAAGGACCAGACAGCAACACATATGTGGATAAAAGTGCAAATAGGCCCGCCCTCCATACATTGCTCTGCATGTATGTACACGTATGTTCTTCAGTTCTACTGTCTCCTAGCATGTGTATGTACAGCCCTTGCCTTTTACGGAATTCCCGGGGATGGGGAATTCAAGACCAAGATTTCCATCCCACCCTGGCTCCAGCACAGCTTCCAGCCAGAGGCAAAAATTCCTCCCTACCCACTCCTGACCTCCCACGCTGCTCCTCAGTTGCCACAGGGTCCCTTACTCCAGCAGACCCCCAGCCCACCTTCCCTGGGTGGTGGGTCTTCAGACCCTTCCTATTTCCCTTCTTAGATGCACCTAACCTATGGTACTCTCTTAACTAATACATTTGCAAGTTACAAGGTCTTTTAAGCTTCTCCCAGACTCTCACAGGCAATATATCTTTGGGAAAATGGGGACAAAATGGCCTGGAATCTCTCAGAAACACTTTTTTTTTTTTTTCTGGCTCTCTACATGGCATGTAGGATCTTAGTTCTCTGACCAGGGATTGAATCCAAGCCACAATAGTGAAAGCTCTGAATCTTAACCACTGGACCACCAGGGAATTCCCAGAAACACATTTCTTAATCCCCTCTGCTTCAGCGGATCTGTACCCAAACACCATAGTCACAGACCAGCCCAGTGGTCTGTGAGCTGATTCACTGGTACCCCAAATTATATCATCTTAGAAATGATAGTGTCCACACTGTGGTTCCTGGGTTTTGGAAAGGCCCTGCCCATGGCCCTGGATTACATCAGCAGATACCTGAGTTCTGAACCCTGACTGGGCCCTTGGCCCTATCCAAGGTGCTGGTATTTTTTTTGGTTGCTACAGACCCTTCGTGGGAAACAAATGCCCCTTTGGACAAGAAGACCTATTATCATGAAGCTGTTTCAGACAGTGGATTGAGGTGGGAAAGCCACAGTCCACATTTCCTTGTTAGTTCGGTATTTCCCTCTTGAAATGGGGGCAAGAATGATGACTCAGAAGAGCCACTATGAGAACTGTATCTGATAACATATTGAAGCACACAGCAGACATTCCTTTCTTTTGGAAGAAAACTGACCTATGTCAACTCCCTAGAAATCAATCTCTCAACTCTCTATGGGAGCAATTCCACCTCTTCTGTGAAGCTTTTCCTGGCACCTGTCCCATCATCAGGAAACTAATCAATAGCTTTCCCCCGGAATTCCCACAGTGCCGTGCACATGCCTCCCCCAGCCCCAGCGCTGACTCACTACATTGCAGTATATTCATCCATGTGCTATTGTGCTCATCTGCCTTCCCCTCTGAACTGCAGGGTCCTCAAAGGTGGGGACCATGCCTTACTACTCAGCATGCCCATGCTGCTAGGTACATGAACACGTGAGTCCAGCCATACAGAGGACAGTGCTCTTTCTTTGCCGAGAATTTCTCATCCATGCCTCCATCTGTCCCACTCCGCTTGTACTGCCCCTGCCTGCCCTAGCATCTCTGTGCTGAGCCCACTCATCTCCCACCCTTGGAGCCTCGGCCTACCCGACTCACTCGCACTGAATTTCTCCAAAGCCGTTTCTTCTGTCATAAGGTGCAACTGATAATAACCTTGGATAAAACCTCTTAGAGCTCTTGGGGATGTAATTTTCAGTTCATAAATGGTATCCAGCATGGCACAGTGGTAAAGAATTTGCCTGCCAATGCAGGAGATGCAAGAGATGTAGGTTCAATCTCCGAGTTGGGAAGATCCCCTGGAGTAGGGAATGGCAACCCACTCCAGTATTCTTGCCTGGAGAATCCCATGGACAAAGGAGCCTGGCGGGTTATAGTCCATGGGGTCGCAAAGAGTCGGACACGACCGAGCACGCACACACTATATAAACACTAAGTGTCACCCACCCTTTTCACTCTGCGTTCCCCCTTCATCCTGTTCATCTCCTAATGCCTGGAACCCCCACTCCTTTGCCCTGGACATTATGCTTTCCCTGTGTCAGGACAGGCTGGATCCTCCTGGAAAATTTGTTGATCAGGCCTCTGCCACCATCCCCTCCACTTTCCCTGAAAATGGGGCGAAATCTCTTGAGAAGTGCCTAGACGTACACTGACTTCTGCACAGAGAGTGGCATGTCGAAGGTAGCTCCAGGGCAGCCGGAGCCTCCTGGTCTCTGGGAGGCAGAGGAGCTGAAATTGCCTAGCATCACATCCCCTGACTTTCTCAGCAAGCTGCATTCTCAGCCAAGCAGTGCCCCCTTCCAGCCTCGCCCACTCTGCCTCAGCTGCTTTCTGCCACTGCCGTGGCCACTCCTGCCCAAGAAAGCCTTTAACAGGTCTGCCCTAGGTCCAAACAGCCTCAGCTCTCTCCCGATCTCCAGCCTCATGCCTTCCTCCCCCGCCTCTTTCTCTCCCCCTTTCCTCCACCTGTCCCTCCTTCTTATGCAAAATCCCAGTCTTGCTCTTAATGCAGAAATGGAATTATCTACCAGAATTTAAAAGGACAAAGGTATAGAGAGCCAAATGGCAGCAGGCTTTCCTCTCCTTCCCTTTGATAAATTCCCTGCCTGATCCAGCAGTCTTTCAATTAGGTGGATTAAACTGTAATGGAGAGCTCTGGGGGATGGGGAGGAGCTGCCTAGAGGAGGCTGTAGTTCTATCAGAGCCGCTGATGGCTCCAAGGGGGCTGCCCCACCCCCAGGAGGCCGGACAACTTCCTTCAGTGTCAGCATCTCATGTACCTCTTATTACCACCCAGCAATTTACAGCCTGCAACCTCTTTTTCATCCTCATTACCTCATTTGCTCTTAACAGGACACTCTGAAGTATCTATCATAATTCCTATTTTATCAATAATAAAGCAGACTTAGAAAGTAGTTGACCAGAAGTCACACTACAGAGCTTAATCCTGGGAAGTCAGGGTACTCCCCATTGCTCCCTGCCTTGTCCAGGCTCATAGCCACCCCATCACATGGGCCATGAAGTCCCCAGGGAGCTGGGAGGGCAGAGAGCTTAGAGCAGAGGCATCCTTGGGCATGCGTGACTGAAAGTTTGGGCAGGTGACTCCACGAGACTTGAGGAAACAAGTAGAATTCAAAGGCAACAGAACCCTAGACTCCACAGAGAAAACACCCTTGGTTTTCCAGGCTCCAACACGAGGGTGAGGCTACAGCCGGCTGAAGGATGATACATGGGGTTAAGCTGAAGTAGGAGATGTTGCTATGGAGGAGGGTTTTTCCATGAGCTCCACCTAGGTCTTTTCTGATGAGACTTCTGCATGGAAAATGATCGCTTGGAAACAAATGGTTGCCACAGATGAGAAAACAAGTCATTACCTAGGTGGAGCGAGGTAACTGGGAAGTGACTTACCCAGGATCAAACAACAGAACTATCAAAGATCTTGGAACAGGATCTAGGTCTCCCAGCATCCAGTCCTGAATCCTTCCCACAGCATCTTATATTGGGTCAAACTGATGAGCTCTGGGGGGGAGTGACTTAGCCAGGACCTAGGAGAAACTCTGGAAGACTGAGAAATCTTAGAAATGTAGATATTATTTAGTTAAGATCTTTTAAGTATTCTTTATTATATAAAATAAAATACCTTCCAAAATTGCAGGGACAGTTTACACTTAATTAACTTATATGCAGAGTACATCATGCAGAAAGCCAGGCTGGATGAATCATAAGCTGGAATCAAGATTGCCAGGATCAATATCAACAACCTCAGATATGCAGGTGATACCACTCTAATAGCAGACAGTGAAGGGGAACTAAAGAACCTCCTGATGAAGGTGAAAGAGAATGAAAAAGTTGGCTTAAAACTCAACATTCAAAAAACTAATATCATGGCATCTGGTCCCATCACTTCATGGCAAATAGATGGGGAAAAAATGGAAACAGTGGCAGACTTTATTTTTTGGGCTCCAAAATCACTGTTGATGGTGACTGCAGCCATGAAATTAAAGGATGCTTCCTCTTTGGAAGAAAAGCTATGACAAACCTTTGTTGTCAGTCAATAGTCATGTACAACTCTTCGCGACCCCATGGACTGCAGCACTCCAGGCCTCCCTGTCTTTCACTATATCCCAGAATTTGCCCAAATTCATTTCCATTGAAATGGTGATGCCATCCAACAATCTCATCTTCTGTCACCCTCTTCTCCTTCTGCCTTCAATCTTTCCCAGCATCAGAGTCTTTTCCAGTGAGTTGACTGTTCCCATCAGGTGGCCAAAGTGACAAAACTAGACAGCATATTAAAAAGCAGAGATATGACTTTGCCAATAAAGGCCCATATTGTCAAAGCTATGGTGTTTCCAGTAGTCATGTACAGATATGAGAGTTGAATCATAAAGAAGGCTGAGTGCCAAAGAATTGATGCTTTCCAACTGTGGTGCTGGAGAAGACTCTTGAGAATCCCTTGGACTGCAAAGAGATCAAACCAGTCAATCCTAAGGAAATCAATCCTGAACATTCATTGGATGGACTGATGCTAAAGCTGAAGCTCCAATACTTTGGCCACCTGGTGCAAAGAGCTGACTCATTGGAAAAGACCCAGATGCTGGGAAAGATTGAAGGCAGGAGGAGAAGGCGGTGACAGAGAATGAGATGGCTGGATGGCATCACTGAATCAATGGACATGAGTTTGAGCAAACTCTGGGAGATAGTGAAGGACAGGGAAGCCTGGAATTCTACAGTTTATGGGGTCACAAAGAGTCAGACGTGACTTAGTGACTGATAACAACTGTTGCATGCAGAGTGCTTTATAACAGATATGATGGGAGATAGGGGAAAAGAAAAAGACACTGTCCAGTCCTCACCAAGTATACTCTATAGATGCACACTTAGTCATTCCATAAGCATTCACTGACACCCTGCTGGGCATGTTAGGAAGATCAATATGGACAGGATCCCTGTCTTCTGGGTGTTTATATTCTGGTGGATAATCATAGCTTACTGGGGCTTCCCTTCCCCGGTGGCTAAGCAGTAAAGAATCCACCTGCTAATGCAGGAGATGCGGGTTCAATCTCTTGGTCAGAAAGATCCTCTGGAGAAGGAAATGGCTACCCACTCCAGTATTCTTGCCTGGAGAATCGATGGAGAGAGGAGTCTGGCGGGCTACAGTCCATGGGGCCACAAAGAGCTGGACACGACTAAGCAACTGAGCAAGAACAATCATAGCTTAATAAGCATTTACTACACGCTGGAAACTCTGCTGAGTGCTTTACCTATAGCATCTTATATAATCTGCACAAGAGATCTGTCAATGCTCATTTTACAGATAATGAAATTTGAGATCCAGAAAACTGAAGAAACATGCTGGAGCGCAGTTACTAGTGAACTTAAACAACCTGGGATTTGAAGCCCGGCAGTTTATCTTCAGTGATCGTACTTTTACTTGCTTTACTACTGTGTTTTATTAGTGTGAAAAAGCTCCAAGGAATGTATATCCTCCCAAACACAGCCATGCAACCCACTTGGCCCCTAGGCTGACGATGTTCCTGGTCATTGGCCCCCGGGGGCCTAATGAACATCATCATATCATCACTATAATTTCTAAGACTGTCACGTTCACCTTTAGAGTCAGCCCTCTGCAGCCCCTTTATCCAGGTAATGATTTATTGTTTTAATTGAGACTTCACTTAGGTAGAACTCATTGTTGCAAGCATGAGGGATTCCAAGTGCCCCCACATCCAAGGCCAAATTGGCCCAAGCCAGCCCTCTCTCCCTGGCTCTTCTGACTACAGTCATGGAGTGACAAAGCTGTAAGCAGTCCCAGGGAGGGGGGACGGTGGGGGAGGCGGGGAGAGGTGTCCTTCCAGGAAGACAAATGGCCTTGTATTCTGTAGAGATGGCCCTGACGCTCAGTGGCCTTTGGCTTGAGTGAGTGAGCACAGCACACAAATAGGTCAGTGCTGTCAGGAGGGAGGGTGGGGTGGCGAGTAAGTGGGGGGCCCAGGTAAGGAGAGGTGAACCTTGTCACCGCAGGGAAGCAGGCCTGTGACAGTAGTTTAGCAGATCTAATGAGCAGCCCAGCTACCCCCCATCAACCCTGACACCTCTGTTTCTGCAGGCAGCAGTACCTGTCTATCTGTCAGGCCAGGCCCTACCCCTACTCGTCTCCCTCCCTGGATGCTAGTGCCAAAGAAGCAGCGTGTGACAGTGAGATGGAGAGCCAAATCGGGGGCTGAGCCAGTCCCCCACCTCAGAAGGGCACTTCTGCACAGTTGCATGGGCCCTGGGCATGGCAGAGGCCAGAGATGGGGGGGTGGGGGTCCCTTTGATAAGCCAACACTTACCAAGGACCTACTATGTGCAGGTGCTGGGCCAGTCTGTTTCAGGGATTTGAGAGTGAACAAGACTCAATCCAGTCCTATTAGGGCTCCAGTACAGTCAAAAGGCGGACTCTGATAGCTACAATCTACCAGGGGAGTACAAGAGAGAGCCTCCACTCCAAGTTCAGAGACATGGGGAAGGCTTCATGGAGGAAGCAACTCTGAGATGAGCTTGAATAATGGGTAGGATTTTGATAGGCAGAAAAATACCAGAACCAAGGAAGAGAAGCAGGAGAGCATGGGATGTCTGGGGATGCTAGGAAATCAACTTGGTTAAACCACAGGACACAGGAGTAATAACCAGAATGGTAAGTAGGAATCCAGTGATGGAAGGTCCTGTATGCCAGGGGAAGTAATGTTTATTTTTACAAGATAAAAGTATTTGATTTGGGTAATAACTTGGTGAGAACTGGGGGGAAGGACCAGATGCAACCAGGAGGTTGCAAGAGACAGGTTTATTGGAGAAAGAGCCACTGGACTTTACTACTCCCCAGTAAGGGAGCAGAAAACAGAAAGAGCAGTGTATCCCCTAGGATTAGGTATGGCTGAATATAACAGAAACCCAAGATAAAGTACTTGTCCTTAAAAGAAGTCTAGAGGAAGCCAGTCCAGGGTTAACATGCAGCTCAGTAACTATGGACCCAGGCTCCTTCTCTTTCTGTTCTAACATCCTAGCATACAGTGTTCATTTCTAAGATTACTTCATGAACCTGAATAGCTGCTGAATCTTCTCCCATTGTTTCTACATTTTAGGCAACAGGAAGAAGGAAACTGAGAAGGCAAAACTCTCCCTCTGAGCCAATTCCCTTTAAAGAACCCTCACACTCTCCCTTACATCACTTCCTCTTACTCTCATTGACCAGAATTTAGGCACATGGCCAATACTAGCTGGAAAGAAGGGTGGAAAGGGAGTCTTTTGGGTGGAGCCACTGTGCCTTGAATACATTTATGATCTGTCACTAGGGCAAAAGGACAGATGGCTATTGGAGAACAAGCAATATCCTCTAGCACAGGAATCAGTGATACCTCTGAGACTGTCAGAGCAGGGACCTGGGAGTATGATGAGCCCAGGGGCAAAACAGGGGAAAGAAGAAGTTTTGGAGTGATGCTTGAGCCTGGTTTTGATGCTAGAGAAAAGATAGTTGCTTCAGAGTCTCTGCTCAACCCTAGCAGCCAGGGTCTCCTACTGGGCTCCCCACCATTCTTGGGGTCAAGCCTTGGAGATAATCCTCAGCTACAGAGGATGAGTGCAGAAGAATGAGTGGAAATGAGGGCGTGAGAGGACCAGAGTCCCTTGTCCAGACCTGACCGGGGAAAAGCGTAGGCTCTGCATCATCATATGGGGGTTGGCATGTGGACAGGCTGACAGCACATGTCAGGAGCTACCCAACTGCAGGAGGAAAGCAGGTAAAAGGGACTCAGAACTGAGTCACAGAAGGAGGTAAATGCAGTGCACAGGATGGGAAGCTACCTCCGGGAAGCCTGTACTACAGGGAACTGCCACACAGGGTGCTCGCTGCCTAGCAGATTTGTCCCAGTGAGCTTAGAACAGACAGATTCCCCTGTCCCAGGACACCAGGCCGGCCTTCCAGGGCTTGACTTCTGGACTGAGTCACACCCCATGTGACATCCTTGGGGGAGAGTTGGGACATGGGGAAGGGAAGGCCTGGATAGCTGTCTTCAGTTTGTTCTTCCCTCCCTCAGTCAGGCAAAAGACGTGGGGCCACAGGCTGAATGCCTTCTAGCACGTGTGTGTCCTTTAAGTACAAATGAACGCAAGTCTCACCCCTTCTTCCATTCCCATTAGGATCAGCTATTTCTCTTTCCAAACGCACTCTCACCTTGAAATATTTCTGTTCACCCCAACATAAATTTATGTCTTACAACAGAAATCTCTGGGTTTCCCCAAATGTCTAACATAGGGACGGGAAACAGATTTCAAGTCACCTTCCAGTGCCAATAACTCCTTAGTCACTGTCTGAGATGCTGTGTTGAGAAGGCTTCTGAGGACTCTTCTTGACTCAGTGGGGGAACGTGCTGTAATCTAGTTTGATGTCTGCCATGGGAAAGCAAGATGGGACAGTGCGGCAGACTCCAGCTAACTACCACCCCTGGTGTAGCACATAACAGGCACTTAATAAGTGTTTAGTCAATTAATACATGAGCTCCAGAGGGTCAAAGGAAGGGTCATCCTTTCTTTCTGTAACTGCCTCCCCTGGGTTCTTTCTGTAACTGCCTCCAGACCCTCCAACCTGGGTCTGGAGTGACCTCATACCGTTTCGTCCCAAACCCGTCAGGTGTCCAGGCAGAGTGACCTCTAGAAGGAATTTTTTGGACTATTAAGTGCAGGGTTCTGGATAGGCAGCTCAACTTTGTCTCTCTGAGACTTTCTTCCTTCATCCTTGGCCCAGAAATCCATGTCAGTCTAGGGGTGTTCTGAGGCCAGAAATGGTTGTTACAGGACGGGACAGCCAGGCCTCTGTTCCCTGAGACTCTAAGTGGAGTCAGGCAATTCTCAGAAGCCCAAATCTTGAAGGTTCAAGAGGAAACTTCAACTCAGGTGGCCCAATTCTCATGCCCAGATCCAGCCAGCAGGACTATTAGAAGAGGTCATCAGGTTTTCCCCCAGTCCTCTCCTAGCAGACACCCAGATGGACCTCTCTGCTGGCAGGTTCTGTTCCCCAGCCTCACAGAGCTTCTCAGCACCCCTGGTTCCAATCACCCCGCCCTCCCTTCCCCTGTCCAGGCAGAGCACAGCCTCACGCTCCACCGGGCAGGCTGGCGCCTCTGCCTCAACTCTCCTGAGCCCTCCAACGTTAGCCAGCTAACGAGAACGGATCTGACAGAGCAGGATTACCCACTCGGAGGGAGCCGACTGATTGTGTTTACTCCCAAACCTGGCCCTATTTAGTGGTCTGTGTGCATCATTAATCTTCTTCCACAATCCGTTCCCCATCTGCTCCCACTTTTTAATGAACTGCCACTTGTCGCACTCAATAAAATCAGCCCTTTGCAAGAATTTCAGCAACGATGGACGGACAGGGAAAGGCAGGAGACAACCAGCAACAGGCAACGGGGGAGAGGGAGGGAAAGGAGGCGGCGATAGAGATATCCCCGCGGGTTCGGAAACAGCGTCCAATCTGCACGGGCAAATGAATCATAGCACGCCTGGTGCTCTGGGCAGCCTTGCCCCCAAGCAAGGCTCTAATAACCATATCAGACCAGGGCACTGGCAATTCTTGCACCACACCCTGTCGGGCTGGGTTTGATCCGAGCCAGCCTGCTTTACACAATTATTTTCCTGGTCGTGAATGGCGTAGGAGGCATGGGGATGGAATTTTCCAGACGGGGCTGCCAGCTCTAGGGATTCATCCGATACCAGGCTATTACCTCCTGATTACCTGACTTGGCAGTCAACCCACTCTGAGCTGTGAATCAACAGCAGGAAGGGTGCATGGGGAAGCTTAGGCTGCAAATTGCACTTTTCAATCACGTGTCAGAGGTGTAATGAGCACTTCATCCAGGGGCTCCTAGGATGGGGAAGGGTGGATGGGGAGCATGAAGATGGGTGTCCCTGCTCTGCTTAGGAATCTCAGGGCTGGAGAAGTCACCACCAGGGTCATCTAGTTTGAGGTTCAAGAAGAAAACTGAGGGCTAAAGACGTGCTTCCCAGGTGGCACTAGTGGTAAAGAACCCGCCTGCCAATGCAGGAGACATAAGGGGTTCAAGTTCGATACCTGGGTTCGGAAGATTTCCCTGGAGGAGGGCATGGCAACCCACTCCAGTGTTCTTGCCTGGAGTAGTCCATAGGCAGAGGAGCCTGGTGGGCTACAGTCCATGGGGTCACAAAGAACTGGACACAACTGAAGCAACTTAACACACAAAAGGGTGAAGGAACTTGCCCAAGGTCACTGCCTCAGTCCCCGGGGGTGGCTCTAACAAACTACCAAAAACAGCTGCCTGAGAAACAACAGACATTTGTTTCTCACAGCTCTAGAGGCTTGGAAGTCCAAAATCAAGGTTCCAGCAGACCTGGTGTCTGGTAAGGGCCCACTTTCTGGTTCATGCTGCTGCTGCTGCTGCTAAGTTGCTTCAGTCGTGTCCGACTCTTAGCGACCCCATGGACTGCAGCCTACCAGGCTCCTCCGTTCATGGGATTTTCCAGGCCAAGAGTACTGGAGTGGGGTGCCATTGCTCTTCTTCTGGTTCATAGATGGCCATTTTTTTCCCATGCCCAAGTGGCTGAAGGAGCAAGGGAGCTCTCTGGGGCCTCTTTCATAAGGGCACTATTCCCTTCATGACCTAGTCACCACCCCCCAAAGGCTCTAATACCATCACCTTGCAATACCATCACATTTGTTGTTGTTGTTCAGTCATGTCTGACTCTTCACGACCTGATGGACTACAGCATACCAGGCTTCTTTGTCCTCTACTATCTCCCCAAATTTGCTCAAATTCATGTCCATTGAGTCAGCAATGCTATCTATCTCATTCTCTGTCACCCTCTTCTCCTTCTACCTTCAGTCTTTCCCGGCAACAGGGTCTTTTCCAATGAGTCAGCTCTTTGAATCAGGTGGCCAAATTATTAGAGCTTCAGCTTCAGCCTCAGTCCTTCCAATGAATATTGAGGGTTGATTTCTTTTAAGATTGACTGGTTTGATCTCCTTGCAGTCTCCATCACATTGGGCGTTAGTATTTAACATGCTGGGCATTTAGAGTCAGGGAATGACCCAAAGAGTCAGTCTGTAGTGGGACACAGTGGCAGTCAGCATGTGGGCCATTGGGGGTGGGGGTTGGATCCCAGGGCTGACCTTCTCTCACATGGGGAGTAAGGCACAGGAGTCAGACTCTGCCTTCTTGGGGACCCTTTCCTTCAATATCAGAAGCTCTAATACCTTCTTCCTGAAGGCTCTTTCCCAAATAGTTTCTGGATATTTGCTGAGCAGGACAGAGAAGTATTGGGATCTAGAAGCAGTCTTGGTCTCACTGGCCCAGGTGTCTAAGAAGCCTGGGCCTCAAGCGCCCACCGAGTCAATGGCTGCCTCACCCTCTCAGTCTGGGCCACAGAGCTCCTGCCTCAGAGTTTGGTCAGTCAGTGGATCTGTGCACAAGTATGAACACGTATCATACCACAAGCTACTGACACATAGGCCAGATGTACAGTCTGCCTGAAGCTCAAGGGGCTTTGGGCTTGCAGTTCAAGGGGTTTCCCATCCAGAACTTCAGTTCCCCACTGGGACCCTGGTCATCCCCTCCCTGACAAATAGGATTCTGCTCCTGGGGCCTGCCAACACTGCATGGCTCTGTACCCCACGCCCCACCACCACCACCGCCACCACTGGACTGCCAGCTCCATCAGGCAGAGTCATGAAGTGTCCTCTTCATGCCTTATCCTCAGCATCCCAAACAGTGCCTGCCAGGTGCCCAAATAAATATTTATTGAGGAAGCAGATGACAAAGGGCTTCCCTGGTGGCTCAGTGGTTAAGAGTAAGCCGACTGCCATGACTAATGAAGAGTTCACATAGCAATGAAGACCAGCGCCGTCAAAAATACACTATTAAGTTTAAAAAAAAGCAGATGGCCAAATAGATGGATGAATCGAAGGCCCAGAACCACCTCACTTTGCATGTCGCCTGCCTTTGGGGTCTTAGAGGCTCCTTCCTCCTCTCTCATCTCCTTGGTCTCTCTAAGGCTGCTCCCATAACCCTCTCAGTATTGAGCTGGGAAAGGCTGGAGCTTGGGGGTCCAGCCCTGAAGCTGCCTCCTTCTCCTGAGCCCAGCCTGCCCCTGGACCACTTTCTCCCATGCCTCACCCACCAGTGCTCCCCAGGTCCCCCTCGCTCAAGGTGGAGTCACCAGGAGTGTGAAAGGAAGATGATCCTACTTATAGCGTTTGCTCTGGTCTCCAGAGCCGCTCTGGCCTGGCTGACACTGCACAGCCCTGTTTCTGCTCCAGCCACCCTCACTCTTCAGCACAGATGCTCTGGGCTCAGAAACAGTGTGCCTACCCCCAGATTTTGCCCACATCTGTGAAAGAAAGTACCACTTGAGACAAAGAGTCCTTTGAAAGTCACAACTGAGAGAGAATAGAAAGGAAAGTCAGAGTGCCAATTTCCCATTTGCAGAAATGCAGGGAAGGACCAGAGACCAGTGGCTCCCTGGTCCTTCCCCAGCCCTGGGGACATCAGAGAAGCAAGAGGGAGAAACGAAGGCAAGATTGAAATAGTGACCATGAGACAGATGGAGAGTGCCCTATGGTGCCTTGGAAAGGAGATGCCAGCTCACCCCATCACCACCATGGGGCAGAAAACTTCAGAGCAAGCCCAGGGTGGGCCATCAGGAGAGTTACATCCAGGTGGACATTGAGAGCCCCCCCACAACCACACACACACACACAAATACACACAACCACACACACCCATACACACACACACATATATACACACACCATAAAGACTAGGATTAAAACTTAAGGCAGTTCCCTGGGGGTCATGGTCACCTAACAGAGAAGGGGATGGTGGTGGTTCCATAAACAGTGATCGGACACTGGCTATACTACCGGGGTTCTGCACATTGCTGTTCACTTATCCATCCTCCCACCACCCCAACAAACCCTAAAGTTCCCTGAAGTGGCACCAGGTGGGGGTGAGATTCATCTGCTCCCTGCTCAGTACGTGTAACAGCCAAGATAACTGACACCTCTGGAGAATATCAGTTCACAAAGGAAAATGATAAAGTATCTGAGGAAGGCAACCCTTTTTTATTTAAAAAAAAAAGATAAGAAAGTACAGCAGACAAAAATTGAATTAAAAGAATAAACAGAACAAGAATTTAAAATAACTTTATAATAATGATTCTCTAAGAGATATGGGAAGGCACTGGTGAATGAAGCAGGAACACACAGCTTCTAAAAAGGGGCAATTGAAAATTCCAGTAGGATAAACATCATGGTTGAAATAAAGAAGCCAGTAGATGAGTTGAACAGCAGAACAGATGCAGCTAAAGAACTAGAAGAGTAGATCAATGCTAAACAGCACCATAAAGGGATAAAGAGTTGTAAAATGTAAAAGTAAAGATATATGAAACACAGAAGTAAAAATGTCAATATATATTTAATAGCAATCCTCCAAAGAGAAAAAAATGAACAGTGGGGAGAAATATTTCCAAGGAATAATGATTGAGAACTCATAATTAAAGGAAGTTGAAACACTTCAGATTGAAAAGGCTTATATAGTGCCTCATACAGGATGAATCTGGGGGGGAGGGGGGTGGAACTCTAGACATTCTATTGAGTAACTTAAGATCAAAAGTAATAGGTAAAAGTTTTAAACCTTCCAAAAGAGCAGATAAACTACATATGAACAAGAATCAAATCAATGTCAGACTTTTCAATAGTGATCCTAAATACCAAAGAAAAAAAGAGCAATACAGTAATATTTTCAGTGTGCAGAAAAAATAAAAAACCTTTAAACCTATAATTTCACATCCAAGTAACTCCTATTTAAAAATAAGATCAAAATGAAGGATAGTAACAGGCAGGTGAGATCTCAGACTATTCTCTTTAGAAACTAGGAGACGGTCAGTCAGTTCAGTCGCTCAGTCATATCCAACTCTTAGTGACGCCATGGACTGCAGCACTCTAGGCTTCCCCATCTATCAACTCCCGGAGCTTGCTCAAACTCATGCCCATCGAGTTGGTGATGCCATCCTACCATCTCATCCTCTGTCATCCCCTTCTCCTCTTCTCCTGCCTTTAATCTTTCCCAGCATCAGGGTCTTTCCGCAGGTGGACCCTTTACCACTGTGCCACCTAGGAAACCAGAGTGCAACCATCACAATCTAGAAGTAAAATTTTAAGCAAACCTAACATGGTAAGACAGGCTTCTCAGATGGCACTAATGCCAATGCAGGAGACATAAGAGACACAGCTTCAACCCCTGGATCAAGAAGATCCCCTGGAGGAGGACATGGCAACCCACTTCAGTATTCTTGCTTGGAGAATCCCATGGACAAAGGAGACTGGTGGGCTACAGTCCAAAGGGCTGCAAAGAATTGAACATGACTGAAGCTACTTAGCCGGAGAAGGCAATGGCACCCCACTCCAGTACTCTTTCCTGGAAAATCCGTGGACGGAGGAGTCTGGTGGGCTGCAGTCCATGGGGTTGCTAAGAGTCGGACACGACTGAGCGACTTCACTTTCACTTTTCACTTTCATGCATTGGAGAAGGAAATGGCAACCCACTCCAGTGTTCTTGCCTGGAGAATCCCAGGGACGGGGGAGCCTGGTGGGCTGCCGTCTATGGGGTCGCACAGAGTCGGACACGACTGAAGCCACTTAGCAGCAGCAGCAGCAGCAGCAGCTACTTAGCATGCACGCAGGCAACATGGTGAGACAAGGTGAGAATCATCACTGAAGTTAGAGAAGCCTGTTAAGGACTATATTCAGGGGAATAGAAAAATATGAATATACTTCAGAACTTAAGGGGGAAAAGGGTCATCAGAAGTCTTAAAGGGGATTTCCCTGGTAGCTCAGTGGTAAAGAACCAGCCTTCAAAGCAGGGGATGCAGGTTTGATCCCTGGTCCAGGAAGATTCCACAGGGTCCGAGAAGATTTCACGTGCCACGGAGCAACTAAGCCCTCATGCTGCAACTAAGACCCAATGTAAATTTTAAAAATAAATAAAGAAGTCTTAAAAGGGCAACCAACAGAAAAATTAAAAATAGAATGAATTACTTTTGACCACTCAGCTTTTACAAGGTTATGCTACAGTAACAAGCAACTCCATCTCAGTGGCTTGCAACAATAAAGGTTTATTTCTCATTCAGGTGTTGGCTGCAGGCCAGCTACTGCAGGTGTGTTTGATATATCTCCCCATTCCAGAACCTGGCTGACAGAACAAGCCTTATCTCAGCCTCAAGGCAGAGAAAAACTTGCAGTAAAGGAACCACACGATGGTACTTAATGCTTCTGCTCAGAAATCATGGTCAGATCTTTCTGACTCATATTCCATTTGTCAAGTAAATCTCAAGCCATGCTTGATGTTAACAGAATAGGAAAGTATAATCAACTCATAGAGAAAGGCAGCAAGTCACAGCAAAAGGCAGGAATGTATAATCTTCCTGAGGGGAGGATGGGCACATCTTTGAAACCAGGAAAAGAAAATTCACTCTAATTCATGTAAGGCATAAAATGGGAGAGGGGCCAGAAAAGTATATAAGTCATGACATAAGAGAGAAGAAATCAGTACTAAAATAAGTAAAAATTATAACAAAGATAGGGGGCTTCCCTGGTGGCTCAATAGTAAAGAATCGCCTGCCAGTGCAGGAGACACAGGTTCAATGATCCCTGGTTTGGGAAGATCCCATGTGTTGTGGAACAACTGAGCCAGTGTGCCACAACTATTAGCCTGTCTTCTACAGCCCACATGGAGAAGGAAATGGCAACCCACTCCAGTACTCTTGCCTAGAGAATCTCGTGGACAGAGGAGCCTGGTGGGCTGCTGTCCATAGGGTCACACAGAGTCAGACACGATTGAAGCGACTTAGCATGCATGCACGCATTGGAGAAGGAAATGGCAACCCACTCCAGTGTTCTTGCCTGGAGAATCCCAGGGACAGAGGAGCCTGGCGGGCTGCCGTCTATGGGGTCGCACAGAGTCGGACACGACTGAAGCGACTGAGCAGCAACAGCAGCAGCTACAGCCCATGAGCCACAACTACTGGAGCCCATGCGCCCAAGAGCCCCCTCAACAAGAGAAGCTCCTCAACAAGAGAAGCCACTGCAATGAGAAGCCCACGCACGCCAACAAAGAGTAGCACGGCCCCTCCTCACCACCCACACGCAACAACGAAGACCCAGTGCAGCCAAAAATAAACAAACACTTTTTTAAAAAAGAAGTAAGTGGTAACATTCAACTTTTAAAAAAAAAAATAACAAAGATATGGAATCACATATGTGTTGAATTTTCTTGAAAAAAGCAAAAGCCAGTAATATATTTTCTATAAGAGATATGTTTAAAAACAAAATTTAGTTCTCCAATCTGGATAAGGTAGTGTAGATCCATTTTCCTGCTCTTTCCCAACTCAATGCTATAAAACCTGGAAATCATGCCAGAAGCAAAGGTGCTGAAAGGCTGAATTTACATAGGACCCTGAGACTCATAACATAATATATAAAATGTCCAGGAAACAATTTAAAGTCAACCGTCATACCAAGAATCAAGAAAAATCACAGTTTGAATTTTAAAAGGCAATCAACTATGCCAACACTGAGATGAATCAGATGTTGGAATTGTCTGACAACATATTTCTAAAGAACTATCATAAAATGCTTCAATAATTAATTAGAAATTCTCCTGAAACAAATGAAAACAATAGACAATCTCAGCAAAGACTAAAGTTATTTTTTGAGAAAACCAAAGGACATTATAGGGTTTTAAAATAACAGAAATATTTTTAAATTTTTAAAACCTCAGTGGATGAGCTCAGTGAAAGAGTAAAGATGATAGAGGATAAAATCAGTGAACTTGAGCACAGATAAATAGATTTCACACAACTGAAATGATGGAGAGAAAATACAAAACAAAAAAAAAACAAAAAAATGAGCAGAGCCTCCAGGATGTGGAGAATAATAACAAAAGATCCAACATTCAAATAATCAGAGCCCTGATATGAAAGAAGAGAGTGTGTCTGAAAGATTATTTAAAGAAATACGGCTGAAAACTCTTCAAACATGGCCAAGGAAACAAACCTACAGATTCAAGAAGCTGAGCAAACAGAATAAACTCAAAAAAATTCAGGCCAAGAAGCATCATAATTAAACTTCTGAAAACCAAAGACAAATCAAATTTTTGAAAGCAGTCAGAGAGAAATGACACATGACCTATAGGGGAACACCAATTCAAATCCACCAAATGACAGTGGATTTTTCATCTGAAATCATGGAGGTCAAAAGGATGTGGCACATTTTTCAAGTTCTCAAAGAAATGAACTACCAACTACAAATTCCATGTCCAGTGAAAATACTCCTTTAGGAATGAAGAGAAAATAAAGACATTCTCAGACAAAGAAAAACAAAAAGAACGCTTTGCTACCAGAGCTGAGACCTACACTTAAGAGATGGACAAAAGAAATTTCTTCAAACAGAAAGGAAATTATTTTAAAAGAAGAAGAATCTTGGAGCATCAGAAAGGAAGAACAAAAAATAATGGTGCATACAAAGTACTATCTTATTCCTCATACTTGATGACTGAAACAAAAATTGTAACATCACCTGATACTCAAGCTCCTGAAATTTGGAGAATTCATGCAAACACTTCAAAAATAATTAACACCACTTTTACACAGCTCTACTAAAAACAGAAAAGGAGGAAAATTTCCCCAATTCTACAAGGCCAGTTTTGGTAACAAAACTAGACAAAGAAAATACAAAAAAAGGAAAACTATGGACCCGTATCTCTCACAACTAGGAAAAATCCTCAGTAAAATGGCAAACTGAACCCAACAACATATAAAAAGAATTATAATATGACTGAGTGGGATTTATTCTAGGTTTGCAAAGCTAGTTCAGCATTCAAAAATCAATGTAGTCCACTATCAATAAGCACACAGAAGCAGAAATTTAAAAGCACAATACCATTTACTCCAAAGAATGAAATATTTAGGCATAAGTTTAACAAAATATATGCAGAATCTGTATCCTGAAATATACAAAATGCTGATGAAATACATTAAAGAAGATCCAAAATAACTGACGGAGAAGGCAATGGCACCCCACTCCAGCACTCCTGCCTGGAAAATCCCATGGGCGGAGGAGCCTGGTGGGCTGCCGTCCATGGGGTCTCAAAGAGTCGGACACAACTGAGCGACTTCACTTTCACTTTTCACTTTCCTGCATTGAAGAAGGAAATGGCAACCCACTCCAGTGCTCTTGCCTGGAGAATCCCAGGGACGGTGGAGCCCGGTGGGCTGCCGTCTATGGGTTCGCACAGAGTCGGACATGACTGAAGCGACTTAGCAGCAAAATAACTGAAGAGACACACCAGGTTCACTGACTGGGAAGACGCAACATAGTAAAGATGTCAATGCTCCTGAAATTGATCTACAGGTTGAATGCAATTCTTATCAACACGTTTTTTTTGTAAACAAAGAAACAGTAAGATGAGAGTGAGAGATTTATTATAAGGAATTGGCTAACATGATTATGGAGGCTGATAAGTCCCAAGATCCACAGCTGAGAGGGAAGCTGAGAGGGGGACTTCCCTGGTAGCGCAGTGGCTAAGACTCCATGCTCCCAATGCAGGGACCCAGGTTTGATCACTGGTCAGGGACCTAGATCCCCCATGCTTTCTCCCAACCTTGGTTTTCAGATGTTTAATTATGATGTTTCTTGTACAGTTCCTGTCTGAGTCCAAGCCTGAAGACAGGGGAAGATTGATGTTTCAGCTTGAACACAGGCAGAGAGAGAACAAATTCTCCCTTACTGAGTCTCAGTTCTATTCAAGACTTCAGTGCTTTGGATGAGGCCAACCAGCTTTAGGGGAGGGCAATCTGCTTTACTCATTCTAGGGATACAAATGTTAATCTCATCTGGAATATCCACACACCCTCACAGACACACCCAGAATAATGGTTAATCAAATATCTGGGCAAGGTGACATATAAAAAAAAAAAAAAAAAGACAAAAATAAAATTTAAAAATTAACCATCACAGTAGACAAGCTTATTCTAAAATTTATAGTTGGCCCTCTGTATGCACAGATGTGGAACCCACAGATATGGAGAGCTGACTGTATGACACCAGTTGATATAAGAGAGGAGCATCTGAGGATTTGGTATCTGCTCCATGGGTGGGGGGTGCAGAACCAATGTCCTAAAGATAATGAGGGATGACTGTATGTGAAAGGGCACAGGCTCTTGAATTGCTAAAACAATTATGACGATGAAGAATAAAGTGAGAGAAATCACTCTTCCTGATATTAAAAATTACTTTATATCCATAGCAATCAGGACAATGTGGTATTGACAAAGAGATAAACTCATAGATCAATGCAACACAAGAGAGAACCCAGAAACAGATTCACACAGATACACTTAACCGATTTTTGACAAATAACAAAAGCAATTCGATGGAAGAAGAATAATGTTCTCAACAAATGATGCTGGGACAAGTGGATGTCCATAAGCAAAAAAATGACCTAAATCTGACAGCTGATACAAATTAACTCAAAATGGATCACAAATTTAAGTGTATAGTTGTAGAACTATAAAACTTTTATTTGGAAAAAAAAGTATGAGAAAAGTCTCCTGGTTCTAGAGCTGGGTAATGTTCTTAGATTTGATACCAAACATAAGATTTGTAAAGGAAAAACCTGATATATTAAATTTCATAGATATTAAAAACTTTTGTTCCGTGAAAGTCTATATGACAAGTTACACAATGGAAAGAATATTTGCAAACCACATCATAATAAAAGAATAGCATCTAGAAAATATAAAGAAAATACACATATACAATTAGAAACAACTAATGTTGGAGAAATTGGATGCCCATAAGCAAATATATAATTAGAAAATGAGCAGACTACATGAACACTTCACCAAAGAGGACAAACAGATGGTAAACAGGCACAGGAAAAGATGTTTAACATCATTAACAATCAAACAAACGCAAATTAAAACCACAATGAGATGTCGCTGCCTACCTCTCATTATGACTAAAATAAGAAACAGGAACAACACCAAATGCTGGGAAAGATGTGGAAAACCTGGGTCACTCATACATTGCTGATGAGAAGTAAAATGGTACTGCCACTCTGGAAAGTAGTTTCTTGTAAAACTAAACAAGCAATTACCATATAGCCCAGCAATTCCACTCTTGATCTCAGTGGCGGGGGCGGGGGGGGGCCGGTAGGGGGAATGTATGTTTACAAAAAAAAAAAATTGTACACAAATAACAGCTTAGTTTGTAATAGCCAAACCATGGACATTTCAGATGTCTTTCAATAGATGAAGGACAAACTGCAATGCAGACATACCGTGGAACACCATACTTAGCAATTAAAAACAATGAACTATTGGGACTTCCCTGGGGGTCCAGTGGTTAAGACTCCCCACTTCCACTGCAGGGGGCTCAGGTTCGATCCTTGGTTGGGGAACTAAGATCCCACATGCCACATGGTCTGGCCAAAAAACAAATTAGAATATCAGTATATCATTAAAAAAAAAAAGAATGAATTATTGATACACAGAACTTGGATAAATCTTCTGAGAATTATGCCAAGTGAGAAAAGTCAGTCTCAAAATTTTACATATTACATGATTCCATTTAAATAACATCTCTTTCAACAACAAATTGGTGGTTGCCAGGGATCAGGAATAGTTGGGGAGGGAAGATGGAGGTGGATGTGACTACGAAAGGACAATAAAGATCCTTGTGGTAACAGAGCTGTTTGGCATTTGACCGTGGTGGTGGATACACAAACCAACAGGTGTGATAAAACTGTAAAGAACTAAATGTGCACACACAAAGATTTAACCATCCACACCCACACAAATGAGCACAAGTAAAAGTGAGAACTTCTGAAAAAGGAATAAGATGGGTGGATTGTATCAATGTCAATATCTTGCTTGTGAAATTATACTACCGTTTTATATAACATTATTATTAGGGGAAACTGGTTAAAGTGTACACTGAGTGGATCTCCCCATATCTCATATAATGTATGTGAATCAACAATTATCTCAAAAATTTTAATTAAAAAAACAAAATCTATAGAAAAGTTGAAAAATAAAGATATGATATGGCAGAAATGGAAGACTGTCAATTATATTCATTCTTCCCCTCTTCTATATCTTACAACTTCAACTGGACACATGGGCTTCCAGGAATAGACCCCATTTCCCAACTTCTTTTGAAACTAAGAGTGGCCTGTAACTAAATGCCAATCTTGGGATATAAGCAGTAATAATGTATTCAACTTCCAGAAAGTGTTCTTTTTCTTTTTTCCAGGAAGTATTCCTAAAGAAAGGGTGGCACTTCCCTGGTAGTCCGGTGGCTAAGATTCCATGCTCCCAATGCAGGGGACCCAGGCTCAATCCCTAGTCAGGGAACTAGATCCCACACACCGCAGCAAAGACCAAAGATCATGTGTGTGCCATAACTAAGACCCAGCAGAGCCAAAAAAATTAAATCAACAGAAATTAAAAGAAAAAAAAAAAAAAGCAGGCATGCCTTCTCCTTCCCCTTCTTACTAAATCATGAACACAAAGGACATAACCTAGGAAGGACTATGTCCTTGTGGAAAGACTCTGGGTCCCTAAGGACTTCATGTAGTTTCCATAACTGGTCTCATCTGCCTATGTTTAATTAAAAAGAAATAAACTTCTATCGTGTTTAAGCAGTACCAGCCTAGGCTGCTTCTGGCTTTTATGAAATAAATTTCTACCTTTTGGGGACACTGGTATTTTAGGCTTTCTCTGACTACAGTTGAATCTGAACCTAATTAATACAAATAAAAGATATTCCATGGAGAAATAAATCACAGGTTTATTTTAAGACCAGGTAGAATTCCAGGCCAAAAAGAAAACTACAAGAGACAAAGAAGGAAGTTATAAACTATAAAAGAACAATCAGTTCAGTTCAGTCGCTCAGTCGTGTCCGACTCTGCTCATGGATGGCAGCACGCCAGGCTTCCCTGTCCATCACCAACTCCCAGAACTTGCTCAAACTCATGTCCATCGAGTCAGTGATTCCATCTAATCATCTCATCCTCTGTCGTCCCCTTCTCCTCCTGCCTTCAATCTTTCCCAGCATCAGGGTCTTTTCTAGTGAGTCAGTTCTTCGCATCAAGTGGCCAAAGAATTGGAGTTTCAGCTTCAGCATCAGTCCTTCCAACGAATATTCAGGACTGATTTCCTTTAGGATGGACTGGTTGGATCTCCTTGAAGTGCAAGGGACTCTCAAGAGTCTTCTCCAACACCACAGTTCAAAAGCATCAATTCTTCAGTGCTCAGCTTTCTTTATAGTCCAACTCTCACATCCATACATGATTAACAGAAAAATCATAGCCTTGACAAGATGGATCTTTGTTGGCAGAGTAATGTGGCTGCTTTTTAATATGCTGTCTAGGTTGGCAATAGCTTTTCTTCCAAGGAGCAAGCATCTTTTAAGTTCATGGCTGAAGTCACCATCTGCAGTGATTTTGGAGCCCCCCAAAATAAAGTCTCTCACTGTTTCCATTGTTTCCCCATCTATTTGCCATGAAGTGATGGGACTGGATGCCATGATCTTAGTTTTCTGAATATTGAGTTTTAAGTCTACTTTTTCACTCTCCTCTTTCACTTTCATCAACAGGCTCTTCAGTTCCTCTTCGTTTTCTGCCATAAGGGTGTTATCATCTGCATATCTAAGGTTATTGACATTTCTCCTGGCAATCTTGATTTCAGCTTGTGCTTCATCCAGCCCAGCATTTCTCATGATTTACTCTGCATATAAGTTAAATAAGCAGGGTGACAATATACAACCTTGACGTACTCCTTTCCTGATTTGGAACCAGTCTGTTGTTCCATGTCCAGTGCTAACTGTTGGTTCTTGACCTGCATACAGATTTCACTGATGGTAAGGTGGTCTGGTATTCCCATCTTTCAGAATTTTCCACAGTTTGCTGTGATCCACACAGTCAAAGGCTTTGGTATAGTCAATAAAGCAGAAGTATATGTTTTTCTGCAATTCTCTTGCTTTTTCTATGATCCAACAGATGCTGGCAATTTGATCTCTGGTTCCTCTACTTTTTCTAAATACAGCTTGAACATCTGGAAGTTCACAGTTCATGTACTGTTGAAGCCTCACTTGGAGAATTTTGAGCATTACTTTGCTAGCGTGTGAGATGAGTGTAATTGTGTGGTAGTTTGAATATTCATTGGCATTGCCCTTCTTTGGGATTGGAATGAACACTGACCTTTTTCAGTCCTGTGGCCACTGCTGAGTTTTCCAAATTTGCTGGTATATTGAGTGCAGCACTTTAACAGCATCATCTCTTAGGATTTGAAATAGCTATAGCTCAACTGGAATTCCATCAACATATCAGGACAATAAAGATCATGAATATATGTGTGTTTAATAATACAGTAGCAAAGGCTATAAAGCAACAGCTGACAAGTACTATGGGAAAACGAGACACATGAGAAACTGCAGTTAAGGAATTTAACACAGTCCTCTCAGAAACCAACAGATCAAGAAGACAAAAATGACAAGATAGACTTGAATAATAGAACTGATCATTTTGAACTGAGATACAATGAAGAACTTTACACCCAAGACATGAGGAATGTGTATTAGTTCATATGTGCGGTGCTGTGCTTAGTCACTCAGTCGTGTCCGACTCGTTGCAAACCTGTGGATGGGAGCCTGCCAGGTTCCTCTGTCCATGGGATTCTCCAGGCAAGAACACTGGAGTGGGTTGCCAAGCCCTCCTCCATGGGATCTTCCTAACCCCGGGATCGAACACAGGTTCCCGCATTGCAGGCAGATTCTTTACTGTCTGAGCCACCAGTGAAGCCCTTAGCTCACACAGGACACTCCAAAAAATACACCTTGAGCTAGGCTACAAAGGATGATGATTCAACTATTTCCAAAGACCATAATAAAAATAGGAATCAATACAAAAGACAGGCTTTTATTCATCTCAAAGGTATAGAAACTGAAAAAGCAAGCTACTTAACAACACTTTATATTAAACAGGAAATAATAGGGGAAATTACAAAATACTTAGAACTGAATGACAATAAAAACACTACATGTCAAAATTTGTAAGACTAAAGAAAGACTTTAGGAAAATTAATGGCTTTAACTACACTTACCAGAAAACAACAAAGATGGAAATAATGAGCTAAGTAACTCAGGAATTTACAAAAAAAAAAGATTACAGAGTAAACTCAAAGAATAAAACTATAAAAGAAAAAAAGGGATAAAAATCAATAAAAATGACTTAAGTTAAAATGTCACCTTATTGCAACTCCTAATGAATTAATTGATCTAGCCATTTATCATCAATGGCTCCTAAAACCAATAAAACAGAGTCAACCAGACACTGTCATTATGTTCCTCTTAAAGGAAGAACATAACCCACTTACAAGGCAGTCATGTAAAAAAATGTGTGTATATATAGATATCAATATGGATAGACAGGTTAAATGTAGATAGAGATAGATTTAGATATACATGTATAGACAGATAGGTCAAATTTTATTCACTCTCTAGATCTAACTGCAAATTTGATGGAAATTTCATGAAAGCTCAATCACCTCTAAATTCAATGAAAGTTCAATCAAAATTCCAGCAATTTTTTATAAAGCTGATAAATTGATTCCAAAATTAATATGTAGAAAAATGAAGGTTTGAAAGTCCACAAATACCTAAATCAATTTTTTGAAAGAGCAAAGCATGCTGATTTGCTGTAGCAGGTATTAGTACATAATATAGAGCTATATAATTTTTAAAATGTTTGCTTATAACTCAAGAACAGACATAAATCCAATGGAGAAGAGAAAATGCCTACATATATATAGGAACTTAATATATGATCAAGATAACATCACAAACAAGTAGGAAAAGGATGACTTATTTAGTTGATAATTTGCCCAAAAAAGCCTCTATCTCATACCATATACAAAGGTGAATTCCAGGAAGAGTAAAGACCTAAAATTGAAAGGCAAAATAACAGGTAAAATAGAATAAAAACAAATAAAACTCTTCTTGTGATCTTTGTCAGGGATGAAACTTCATCATCAAAACCCAAAGAGCAAAAACCATAAGGCAAAAACTGATTGACTTGACTATTAACTACCAAAGATTTATGTTAACTGAAAGGATGCTACATTCATTTCAAAGGGCTGCCATAAGAGAATACCACAACTAAGGAGCTTAAAACCGAAATTTATTGTCTCATCATTCTAGAGGCAAGAAGTCTGAAGGCAAGGTGTCATCCAGGCTTTTTCCCATTGAAACTTTTAGGGGAGAATCTTCCCGTGCTTCTTCTCGCTTCTGGTTTTTGCCAGCATTCCTTGGCATTCTTTGATTTCTAGGTGATCACTCCAATCTCTGCCTTTATCACCACAAGCTCATCTTCTCCCTGTGTGTCTCTGTTTTTGTATGGTATTTTCCTCTTATAAGACATAAGTCATATAGGATTTATAATCACAAGACCTGATTTCCAAATAAGGTCACATTCACAGATACTGGGGGTTATGACTTCAACATGTCTTTCTGGGGAATACTATTCAACCCACTATAGTCTACTCTATACCCTCCACCCCAAATTTACATCCTACCCACATGCAAAATACATTCACCCCATCCTGACACTCACAAGTCTTAACTCATTCCAGCAACAATTCTAAGTCTAAAACCTTATTTAAACATTATCAACTCACCAAGTTCCAAATCTCATCATCTAAATCAGGTATAGATGAGATTCTGGGTATGATCCATTTGGGGACAAAATTCCTCTCCATCTGTGGACCTGTGAAACTAGAAAACAAGTTATCTACTTCCAAAATATAATAATGGGACAGACATAGAATAAACACACCCATTCTAAAAGGGAAGAATTTAAAAGAGTAGAATGGAGTAGGAAATGACAACCCTTCCAGTATTCTTGCCTGGAAAAGTCCATGGACAAAGGAGCCTGGTCGGCTATAGTCCTTGTGGGT
The DNA here is from genome assembly GCF_055505025.1 of Bos grunniens. NCBI lineage: Eukaryota > Metazoa > Chordata > Mammalia > Artiodactyla > Bovidae > Bos > Bos grunniens. Next base: position 27,804,855 of record NC_141179.1, read on the forward strand.
CTCAAAGAGTTAGATACAACTAAGTACACACATATGAAGAGATAAAAAGGTCACCATTCTCAAACAAGTCTGAATCCCAGAAGAACAAATTCAAGGTCTGAAATTAGTTCTCTGTGGCTTGATGCCCTGTCCTCTGGGCCTGTAAAGATAGCTGTTGCCTCTTTGGTCTCTGCCTTTGTATCTGTGGATCTGTGATCACAAAGTCACTCATCTTTTTCTTCAAGAGTAGCACGTGTGTGGTTGAATAGCTCTGTCCCCTACTTTCCTTTCCATATTAACAGAATCCCAGAAGTCTGGCAGCTTTCTTTGTTTTATCTAGTCTTTACCCCTTTCAGTGCAAGCTGACAGTGTTTCTACCAGTATAAATTTTCACAAACCTTGTGTGTCTCCTGTGTATGTCAAAGACATCTATGCCATTAGACACAACTGGTCCCCACAGAGACTCTCCACATAATCCTGCCCCTATTTCTGGCTTCTGCTGAGATCTGGTTTGACCCATTAGTCATCTACCTAACTCTTTTCAGCAAAATGCTGTTCAAGGCACACCCTTGGTGCACCCTGCAGAGTGTGCTTACTCAACATTGAATTTTCTAATTTTGACAATCAGGAGGAGCCAAGAAACTCCCAAACCATCAAGTTCTGGTTCCTTAATTTTGAACAATTTCTTTCTCAATTTATCTCTTTCCTCTTGGAACTTGCTATCAGCAGTAAAGAGAAACCAAGCCACACCCTCCACAATTTGCTTGGAAATCTAAATACCTAAGTTGAGTCCTGATTTTTACCCAACAACAGAACATAAATCAGCCAAATTTTTTACTACTTTATAATAAGAATTGCTCTTTTTCCAATTTCCAATAACATGGTCCTCGTTTTCTTCTCAGGCCTCATCAGAAACACCTTTAATGTTCCTATTTCTTGCACCATTCTATTCAAGATGATGATTGTGTTCTCTAAAATGATAGAAGCTTTCTCAACTGCGCTCTTCTGAGCCCTCACTAGAATAGCCTTTAACATTCACATTTCCGCCAACAGTCTCTTCAATATAGGATTTTTCTATAATGAACCCCAATTTCTTCCAGCCTCTGCCCATAACCTAATTCAAAAGCCACTTCCACATTTTAAGGCTTTTGTTATAGCAAATACCTCACTACCCAGTTCCAAAATCTGGACTAGTTCCCTAGGGCTGTCATAAAATAGTTAAATAAACTAGGTAACTTAAAACAACATAAGTTTATCCTCTCACAGTTCTGGAGACTAGAAGTCTGAAGTCAAAATGTCAGCAGGACCATGCTATCTCTGAAGGTTATAGAAAATAACCCTTCTTTGTCCCTTTCAGTTTCTGAGGGCCCCAGACATCCCGTGGCATATGGCAGCATAACCCCCATCTCTGTCTCTGTTTTCACGTGGTTTTCTTTTACATGTCTTTCTGTGTCCTCTCCTCTTCTTATAAGGACACCAGTCATTAGATTTCATCTTAAGATCCTTAACTAGTTACATCTGCGCAAAGACCCTATTTCCAAATAAGGTCACATTCTGAGGTTCCAGGTGACATGACTTCTTGGAAGACGCTATTCAACCTACTGCAGATGCTATGGACAAAATTAATAAGCAAGTGACTACCGATAGAAAATATTTTAAAGTCTAAAATCATTAAAGATTACTATCTCTAACACGTAAGAAGACTGTGAATCAACAAAATAGAAAACCCTACAGAAAGAGGCAAAGGATATGAGCAGGCAACCCACAGAAGCAGAAACTCAAATGAATAAAACTTTTATAAAGCGCTATTAGATCTCATTAATAATAGGAGAAATTAAATAAATAAAGTAAATTCTACTTTATGTCCATAAATTTGGGTAGAAAAATCAAGTTTGGTAATATGAAGTATTGGCAAGAATGTGGAGGAATGGGACGCTACATAATTTATAGTGACTTTCAATCTTGCTCAGAGTAAGACCCACAAAGCCTTCCACTTCCTGGTCCAACTACTTCTTCAGCCTCATCTCCAACCATCTCCTGTCTCCCTCTCTCTGCTGCAGCCCACCAGCCTCCATGCTGTTTCAAGTGGGCCAAGCACACTTCCATCCCAGGGTCTTGGCACTTGTTTCATATGCTTAGAATATACTTACCCACTCATGGCATGACTCCTCTTTTCCTTGAAGTTTATGCTCTAATGTCACTTCTGAGGGGGGAGGCTTCCTTGACCACAGAGGTCAGAGGCTCCCCCTTTGCCTGATGTATTTCTCTCCATCACAATTCCAACTCTCTGACACTCTATGTTTTGCTTGTTTGTCTGTTTATTGTCCATCTCACTTTACTAGAATGCTCATTTTGCTTTGCTCACTGCTGCATCCCAAGTCTAGAACAGCACCTGGCATATTATAGGTGCTCGATAAATATGTTGAAGGAACAATGAACTATTAATATTTACCGAGTGATTCAGTTCAGTTCAGTTCAGTCACTCAGTCATGTCCGACTCTTTGCAACCCTATGAATCGCAGCACGCCAGGCCTCCCTGTCTATCACCAACTCCCGGAGTTCACTCAGACTCACGTCCATCGAGTCAGTGATGCCATCCAGCCATCTCATCCTCTGTCGTCCCCTTTTCCTCCTGCCCCCAATCCCTCCCAGCATCAGTCTTTTCCAATGAGTCAACTCTTTGCATGAGGTGGCCAAAGTACTGGAGTTTCAGCTTTAGCATCAATCCTTCCAAAGAACACCCAGGGCTGATCTCCTTCAGAATGGACTGGTTGGATCTCCTTGCAGTCCAAGGGAATCTCAAGAGTCTTCTCCAACACCACAGTTCAAAAGCATCAATTTTTCGGCATTCAGCTTTCTTCACAGTCCAACTCTCACATCCATACGTGACCACTGGAAAAACCATAGCCTTGACTAGACGGAGTGATTACTGTGTATCAAATGCTTTCATTTAATCCTTTCAACAGCCATATAAGTTAGTCATTATTACTTCCATTTTACTGACTTGGAGACTGAGGTTTAGAGGGTTTAGGCAATCTATGAGAGGTCAAAGAGCTAGCGAATGATTGGGCTGAGACTTGAGCTCAGCCTGGTTGATTCCAAAACCCAAGTTCTTAAACACTTCACTATACTTCTGTCAATCACCCACAGGGTTCATAATTCTCACTTGGTGGCCGTGAATGTCCATGGCTCAGATCTCCTGCTGTGGGAAACACAGCTGCCATTCCTCTAGATCCAAAACCACATTCATGCCGAGGGCCTGCCTCCCCCAGACTGCTCCCAGGCAAAGCCAAGCACAGCTGATGGGCTCTTCTCTTGGTAGCTTTGGCTGGGAACTCTCCATCAGCCTAGCCAACACCTTTTTAGAGCTGTGCTGGGTCTCAGATTCTTCCTATCCAATCCTCCTTCCTCCCCCCTCTCCTTTCCCACAGTCACACTACCTACTCCTGCTCTCTCTTCTTTGTCCTTCACAAAGTATCCCCCAGCGAATCTCCTGCACCCCAAATCCCACCTTGGTTTTCATTCCTTGAAGGTCCTGACCTAACATACTCTTGGGGATGATCAGGAGTCAGCCAGCACAGTATGTACCACAGCTGGACATACACCCTCCCCCATGACCCAGCAATTCCTTTCTCATGTATGTGTATATATATATGTATATACACACACACAAAAGAAACGCATAAGGTTTTTCGGAGCAACCGCCAGAAGTGACTGCAGATAAATTTGCAGAGGCTGGGGAGTTTAGAGTGCCTGTGTTAGTTGCTACTTTCAATGTGAAAAATGCTGGGTCTGGCGACCGCAAGCCCTACCTGTCCCATCGGAGTCACAAGAGAAGCCACTGTGCCTGCCCAGAAACCAAGAAAGCACACGATGAGAGCATCATTGAGCAAGAAGAGCACTGTGGACAACTGACTGAGGCCCACAGGGAGTGCATGAGAGCCCTGGGGTTTAAGATATGAAATGCTGGGACTTCCTTGGTGGTCCAGTGGTTCAGAATTTGCCTTCCAATGCAGAAGACATGAGTTCAATCCCTCATCAGGGAACTAAGATCCCACATGCCGCATGACAACTAAGCCTGTGAGGCACAACTAGAGAGCCCACATGTTCTAGAGCCCACAACAGAGAGCCTGTGCACAGCAATGAAAGATCCTGTGTGCCACGGTTGAGACTGGATACAGCCAAGTAAATAAATGTTTCTTTAAAAAAAAGATATGAAATGGAGGTCTGCTCTGGAAATTAATAATTCCTGAAAAATGAAGAAGACTCAATATTTGGGGGTTCTTTGATCAACAATGATAAATGAAAAAGTATTTATAATTTATTTGTTTTAAAAAGGAAAATATCCTTGGTCAAAAAAAAAAAAGAAAGAAATGCACATATATTGTCACCAAAAGACATGCACGATAATGTTCACAGCAGCTCTATTCATAATAGCTCAAAACTGGAAACTCTAAATGCTTATCAACAGTCAGATGGGTATATAAATCGTGGCATATTCACACAATTTGACCTTATACAGCAAGGAGAATGGATAATCTATAATTACTCACAACATGGATGGATCTCACAAACAGAAGATTGAGTAAAGGAAGCCAAGGCAAAAGAGTGCAAACCATGAGATTCCATTACGGACTGTAGCCTACCAGGCTCCTCGTCCATGGGATTCTCCAGGCAATAGTCCTGGAGTGGATTGCCATTTCCTTCTCCAGGGGATCTTCCAAACCCAGGGCTCGAACCCAGGTCTCCCGTGTTGTAGACAGACGCTTTACCATCTGAGCCACCAGGGAAGCCTATATAAAGTACAAAACCAAGCAAAATGAATGCCCAGTGTTAGAATTCTGGATACTGCCTACCTTTGGGAGCTGGGTGGGGTGAAGATTAGGAGAGTAACAGGGATTTCTGGGGTGCTGGAGATGTTTTGTTTCTTGATCTGGATAGTAGTTAAGTGGTTTGATTAATTTTTGTTGTTGTTTTTTTTTTGAGAATTCCTCACTTACAGTATGTGTGTTTTTCTCTGTGTACATTATACTGCATTTTTAAAAAATTAATGAAAAATAGAAGATAGGGCCAGTGTTGAATAACACTCACCAGAAAGACAAAATCACAAGCCTACTGATAACCTCTAACCCTGTTCCCTGTTCCTGTCAGGGTTCCTCCATTCTTAGGGTCACTTCCAGACTCAAAAATGTCCCTTTATCTTATTCTTGATGGCCAGCCTGCCACCAAGTCCTACTGCTTATTTCTTCACAACGTCTGTCGACTTTGACCTGGTATTCCGTGTGTTCCTGCTGTTACTGCTCCATCGGATGCCAAGGCTCAGCAGAAGTTAGCTTCTAACTAGCCTCCCAGCCAGGGCAGGAACTAGGTGAGGCCAGCAAAGCACCCAGGGGGCAATATTTAAGGAGGCATCATTCTCAGGGTGCGGCAAGCATGCACTTGACAGCAGAAAGTGATGTTTCTTTAAATTCTCCACCCAGGCACCTGGCTCACCTCCCACTAGTCCCTGCTCTGTCATGCTGGATTAATCTTATTTTCGTGTCTCGCCCCTGTCCAAAGATTTGCCATTGTTGCATCCTCATACTAAACTAAGGATGATCCTGGGCAGGTCATACTATCTCCCTTAGCCTCAGTTTCTTTATACATACAGTGAGGATCCTGGATCTAAAGACAGCAGATAGATTTCCTTATTGAGTACCAAATCAAATTGTTGTAACAGCCATGTGGAGCATTTGATTCAGAAGAATTCTGAGGACAAGTACAGATTCACTGAAGAAAGGCGCTGTGATCAAGTCCTGATATTTGGCATGAGTGAGAAAGAGCACAGTCTTGAGGGGAACTTCTCCGGTGGTCCAGAGGTTAAGAGTTCCCCTTCCAATGCAGGGGATGTGGGTTCGATCCCTGGTCGGGGAACTAAGATCCCACATGCCACAGGACAACTAAGCCTGCATGTCACAACTAGAGAGTTTGTGCATCACAACTACTGAGCCTGCACTGTAGAGCCCATGCTCTGCAACAGGAGAAGCCCACAAGCACAGCAACAAAAAGCCCACAGGTCGCAACAAAGACCCAGTGAGCCAAAAACAAACAAAAAAAAACTATACAGCTATGATACACATATCAGGCGCTTGCCTTAAGTAACTAAGAACAAAGGTTTTATCCTGGCATTCTAGACCCTCCATGATCTAGTCTCGTCAGACAATGGTCTTATTTCCTAGAGAATCAAGTCTAAAATGTTCAGCCTAGTTTCAAAATACAGCCAAGAGAGGCTCCCGGGGCAGCCGCACTGTGCTGAGTGGCAGCACAGTCATCTGTGGTTGTCACATCACTCTCAGGCCCACTCGGGCAGAGCTCCCACTGGTCAATCCTTGGGGTCCCGCTGGGCTCATCTCCATTTCCAGAACCTAATTCCAAAATATTGTCTGAACTCCCTCCAGAGAGCTGATTTATGCCCTGGTTAAGGGAAAAGGAACCCAAAATATTGTGCCCATTTGTTTGAGCCATGGATGGTTAAACAGGGTCATCTCTCACCTGCTGGCCAGCCTGGTCCGCTCAGCTCCTCTGGTAGCTGGATTTGATAGCTCAGCCCAGAAGACAAAGTCTAGCCTACAAGCCCAGAGAAACGTCAACCCAGGGCCTCTTGAAGGTGCTCCCCGCTGCCCAGGACTTGCTTGCGGAGCTTTCTGAATTCAGAGTGCATGTGCACACACACACACAAGCCCAAAGCGCATGACTCACTGAATGGGGAAATCTCCCTAGTCCTAATTTTCTTTTTTTTCCCCCCTCTTTCCACTCAAAATGGTGATGGCTAGGCTCTGCCTGGGCTGGCACACCCAGCACTCTCTGGTCAGAGAGAACCCAGCTCCCCCCAAACCCTTATCTCTCCTGAGTGGACACCTACATACAGCTACCCAGAAGGCAGATATACATATAGACATGTAATTCAGAGAGATCTGTGCTCTGCTTAGGCCATATACCAGGAAAATGCAGAACAGAAGTGGTTAATTCTCCACAGTGAAGTCTGGATGGCTTCTCAGAGGAGGTGACTGAGGTGGGTCTTACAGGATAAGTAATAGCTGGCCTGGAAGAGCAGAAAGGGAAGGGAAAGCTTGTGCCAAAGATGTAAGTAGGAATGAAGTCAACATATTACCCAGCACCTACTGGACCTCAAAACCCCAGGACAGGGATCTCCAGTCCAGGACCTCATTTCACCTGCTTAGGCATGAAGGGCAGAAATCTTTGCTCTGCCTTCACCAATCAGGAAGAATTTCCAACTGTTCTAGGAGCTGCCTAGGGTCCACTGTCAGATCCTCTCAGGGACATTCCTAACATCCCTGTTCAGGGCAGACCCATGCGGTACAGCATGGTGGGTGAAACAGTAGGGATTTCTAGAGGTTGGAGGCCCCAGAGGAGAATGAGCATCTCTGCATCCCTTTCCCCTGGCCATGCCCAGCAAGTGGCCCTGTCCTGTCTGCTTCCTGCTGAGCTCATCACTGTCCATCCATTCACCGGCCATTCCTGTCTGCTCCTTGGTTGACACGAGGGGATGGGACATGTGATGGAGGAAACAATGGGAAGGAAGAGTGATCCCCTCCTGAGGCCATGTGACTGGTAGGTAGGGGCCCTTGGCCCTCCCAATGAGCAAAGTGAATAACCTGATTCTCAGGAAGAGACTCCAGTGGAGTCAGCTAGAACGAGGAGAACTTGGAAACTGTGCGGAAGCAATGTCTGAGCAGAGAGGGCAAGAGGGACAGCGGGGAGGGATGAGGGAAGGGGAGAGGCAGAAAACTCCTTTACCACCATCCAAGAGTTCTAGCTACTGGCTCCCCACCCCCAGCACACAACTACAGGCACCCCTCAAAGCCCTCCTCCTCCACGAAGCCTTCCCAGAGTACCCCAGCCAGAAGTGCCAGAAGGACAGCCAAGGTTGAGGACCCTGCAGACAGGTATCTTAGGAAGCAGGACCCTGCAGTGGAATTAACAAGGGCTCAGGAGGCTCAATCTGGGTTTCATTTTCAGTTTCACATCAACTAGATGGGTGACCTTGGGCAGCGTACTCATCCTGAACAAGGACGACCTTCGCATCTGCCAGATAACAAGTGACCATGATACGTCTTTCTCTCAATATTGAGGATTACATAAGATATTCGTAAGGCCCCAGAACTCAGTAGATGTTTGATACTTGATACATGTATTTCTCTTGTAATATGCTTCATTTTCAAGCACACACCTCACCTCCTCATCTAAACCGCCAAGCTCCAGGAGGGCAGTTTTATAACACACACACACACACGCACACAGCACACACACACACACACACACACACACAGTGCCAACACAACGCCTGGCACACAGACGGCTCAATATATGCCTTTCAGAAATAACAACTTCCAGAGCCAGAGGGAGGGAAAGGAAGCAAGGAGGTAGAACCTTGAGAAGAGAGCTTTGCTCCCCGCAAGGCTGGGCGAGGCTGAGTCCCATCCTTCTCATCTAGTTGTAAAGCGCCTGTGTTCATTATTTTAACAGTTATTCGTGATCAAACGATTTGGTGTTAATGTGGATCTAATGTATAAATCCATACGGGTCCCACAGTCATTTAGCATTAATTAAACGAGGCCATTATAAGGCTGGGATTCCGCTGGGTTTATTGCGCTTAGCAATTAACGGCAGGAACCACTTGGCCACTCTGCTTTCGGTCTGGTCCCTTTTACCTCCAGAGGGCGGGGCTGCAGCAGAGTCACAGCTGCCCTGGGATGGAGAGTGGCGCCCTGGCTGGGGTGCAGAAAGATGACTGACAGGTGGGGAGTTCCCTAGAGGCCCAGCCTTGGCCTGAAGAAGCTGACATTTCATTAAGAAGAAATGAGGGCTGCACTGGCACAGCACTGGCCTAGGAGCCTGCTCTAACGCTGCTGACTGGCTGTGCAACCTTGTACAAGAAACTTTCCTTCTCTGTTCTGCATCAGTTAATTCAGGAGCCTGGACAAGCCAAGCTCATTCCCTCTGCCTGGAACATATCTCCTGCTTTTCCCTGGCTGCTTCATTCCACCACCCAGGTCTCAGCTCACATATCCGCTTACCCAAGAAGCCTCCCGACCACCTATTCCCAGCCACCCCACTAATCTGTAGCATGTTTTCTCTGTTTTATTTTCTTCATGGGACCTGTACATGCGTGCTCAATCCCTTCAGTCATGTCCAACCCTTTGTGACCCCATGGACTGTAGCCCGCCAAGCTCCTCTGTCCATGGGGATTCTCCAGGCAAGAATATTGGAGTGGGTTGCCATGCCCTCCTCCAGGGGATCTTCCTGACCCAGGGATTGAACCTGTATCTCTTGCCTCTCCTGCACTGATGGGGGGGGGGGCGGGTTCTTTACCTCTAGTGCCACCTGGGAAGCCCCCAGAGGACCTATAACTATCTAAATTACCTCAGGGGACTTCCCTGGTGGTCCAGTGGCTAAGATGCCTTGCTCCCAGTGCAGGGGGCCCAGGTTCAATCCCTGGTAAGGGAACTAGATCCCACATGCCATAACTAAAGGGTTCACATGCCACAGCTAAAGATCCCACATGCCTCAATGAAGACTGAAAACCTGCGTGCTGCAACTAAGATCTGACGCAGCCAAATAAAGATAAGTATTTTTTTAAGTGTCTTACCATTTGTATTCATTTGTTTGCTTGTATATTATGTCTGTGTCCTCCCACTATAAGCTCCACAAACCAAGGACTTTGTTGGTCTTATTTATCACTCTAACACCAGTTTCCCGAATGGTACCTACTCTGTACACAGCACATGTGTCTGGCACATGTCAGCAGCTCAGAAAATAATTTCTCCATTGACTGAATCATTAGGTGACCACTCGGCACCCTCCGAGATGGGCACTCAATGGCCCTTGACATCTGGGCCCAGGAAGCAAGGGCAGAATTGGGGCAGATAGAGATGGGTTAGCTGGGAAGGCTGGTCGGGGAAGGGTGGTTGGGATAAGTCCTAAGGGGCTGAGCAAAGCCGGCCTGGAGGGGAGGAAAAGACGGATGTTGCCTTCAGCAGAAGTCAAACAGGATCCATGATGGTGGAGAGCACTGAGTCTCAGCAGCTGCTACCCCTTTGGGCTTCTAGCCAAGACCATTTGGTGAAACTATATTCATAATCACAATAGAGGAATCTTCCGTGGACTGGGACAGTTTCTCTTCAAGGCACCAACCACCACGCGTATCATTTCACATTATTCTCCTTCCATCCTCTTATTTTCTGTTGCTTACAACACGTAGAAAACTAAAAACATTAGTTTTTGATTTGTATGTCCTAAGTCACTTCAGTCGTGTCCAACCATCTGTGATCCCATGGACTGTAGCCCACCAGGCTCCCCTGTCCATGGGATTTGCCAGGCAAGACTACTAGTGTGAGTTGCCATGCCCTCCTCCAGGGGATCTTCCTGACCCAGGCATTGAACCCGTGTCTCCTGTGTCTCCTGCATTGGCAGGTGGGTTCTTTACCACTAGAGCCACCTGTGAAACACTTTCCAATTTCCATAAGACCTTTTCCTACAAAAGAATTCAGTACGTTTCCCATTTTGCAGAGGAGAAGACTTAGGGAGATGAAGTAACTTGTCCAAAGTCGCTCGGGGAATAATAGGTAGCCTGAAAAACTCAAAACTCAAAAATTGTCTACAACCCAACATCCTGTTTTCCAGATGAGGAAACTAAGGCAGAGAGTACCTGGTGAGATTACGACCACCCTCATATACACCCAGGGAGGCTAAGCTATTTGGAGGGTCAGGTGAGGCCTGATGAGGACAGGGGGAAGGGAACAATCTCCTTTCAAACTGTAGCATGGAGATGGAGATTAGCCCAAATGAAATATTTCATTATTCTAGTTCAGGGAGAGAGCATCAGAGAATCATGGTCTTACAGATTCCAAGAATTTTTAAGCTGAAAAGGATGATGGAGATGTCTCTTATCTCTTTATAAGATCAGATATAGGGCTCAGTTCCCTGTTCTAAGCTCTTTGACTTATCATTTCTGAAATGAAAAACGTGACATCATGCACAAAGTGGGCTGGTGAATATCTGATGCAGGGTCGAGTACTGAAGGGAGATGAGTGAGGCAGACCAGGGCTAGCAAGTCAAACAGCCACCTCCACTCAGTCTCAGTGTTAGGGTCCAATAGGGAGCGGTGGGGACTGTAGTGGAGAATATAAACCTATCTGAGGTGGGTATTCCTGTAGCCAATCATTGCTATATAGGCATGCAGGCTCGGTGTTACCAATTCTTTTTATTTTTTTTTAAGAAATGCCAGAAATAAAGATCTTTACAAGAAAGAATTTTACATGCAGCATAGCCCAAAATTTAAAAAAAAAAAGAGTCTAGAATTTTAAATGTTGGCATGTAAATGCAAAGCACTGTGTGGGCCAGACAAAATATGTCTAACAGCAAGTTCCATCCACTGACACTCATAGTTAAGGGATAAATCAACCCTGTTCAGACCCTTCATTGTACAGACGGGACAACTCCAAGATTTAAACCATGGTCCTGAGATCACAAGCAATTAGGGCAAAGCTTAGACCCTACGCCTCCAGATTTCTAAACCAGTTCTTAAACTGTGGACTCAGGGAGCAGACATCTGAGAATCCAGTGGATTTGGAGACACATGACTATGTGGTTTGACGTCCTGAATCCATACATTTCCATCTAGCCCAGTTCCTGGTCCAGAAGTCAGGTCCAATCTCCCACCTGACCTGGAAGGCCTTGTCCACAGAAGATGGGCAAGGGTTGGAGGCAGCACCTCCTGCTCTTCTTCCACCCTACATCTCGGAAGGGCCCCCACCCTCTTCACGATGCCCCATCCTCAGGCCACTTAGGATGCAGCACTGTGGCACAAGCCAGCTGTCACTTAGGCACTTACAGGCAGAACTGTGGAAAAACCAAACCACTGTTATTACACTTAATAACTAGTTTCCACATCATCAACTCATTGGAGTCTGAGAGGCGCTGTTAGGGTGTCAGCTCCCTCAGCCTCACAAGTCAGCACTAGTGGGGGACACAGGCAGGCTGGGCACCAGCCTCTGGGAGTTATTCTGTCCCCCCTTGCCCATGCACGCAGAGGACACTCAACCCAAGGGCAGCCTGAGTCTCCATCCTGCCCTCTCCCTCCACCTACAGCGCTCAGAAGCTTGATAGCTATACCAACAGCACCCAGGGTTTGCAGCAAAGCCAGAACCCCAGAGAAGGGGCCTCTGGGCCCTGACCAGGATCTGAACAGGAAGAAGGAGCGAGGCTTGGCACACTGGGGCCCAGGGTCCAGAGGAAGAGCGTCCAAGACTGGGACTTCTGGGGTGGGATCATGACCCTGCTGTGTGGCCTTGAGCAAGTTACTCCATCTTTCTGAGCTCCCGTTGCCCCATTTGTATAAGGTGGTGCCTCAAAGCTTTTTTATAAGGGATCATTGAAATGTATGAATAGTGACCAGGATGATGTCCATACTCAGTAAATGGCAGGTGGCTTTGACGGTAAAGAATCTGCCTCCAATGCAGAAGACCCAGGTTTGATCCCTGGGTTGGGAAGATCCCCTGGAGAAGGGAATGGTAACCCACTCCAGTATTCTTGCCTGGAAAATTCCAGGGACAGAGAAGCCTGGAGGACCACAGTCCATGGGGTCACATAGAGTCGGATACGACTGAGCAACTTTCACTACTATTGCCAAACTATGATTGAGCAGAAAGATGTAGCGTTTGGCTGTCCTGAACCAGGGGAAAAAGGACAAGCACAAGGACTAGTTAGAAATAAGACCACTAAGAAACGTTCCTAAAAAATTTATGTTTCTGAATTTCTAATATACTGACGAGAGGAGGCCTTTTAGAGCTGTGATTAAAACAGCTAGCAATAATAACACCTAACATTCTTCTCACTGCCTCCTTTCAGAAAGGAGAGAATTCCGAGAGGTTAATTTACTTACCTAAGGTAATCCAGCAAGCAAGTCGCAGAACTGGGCTTGGAGGCCAGGCAGTGAGACTGGGACTGAGATTTTAGCCATCCTTGTCCACCATCCTCCTCTCTCCCCTCCCAGTCCTGGGAAGACCTGCTGGGATGTGGGGTTGGCAGAGGGAGAGGATGGCAGGTGGGCCAGGCTACAGTTATCGGGGGACTTGAGGTCCTAACCCCAGACTGTTCTGCACTGAAACAGTAGACGACCCCAGAGGTTTAGGGAACAATTCTGGGATAGAGGCCAGGGCAGAGGCCTCCAGAATGCAATGATCCTCCTGTCGCTCTGGGTCGAGGCCACATGAGCCACACCTTCCGTGAGGCCCAGCCAAAGCAGTAGTCCCCACTGGGAGCCCTGGAGGACAAAGGATCAGCCCCTTCCCAGACCCTGGTGCACACACACCCCCTGCTGGATGGGCCCCTCCAGCAGCCCGACTGTAGCGTGGGCCTGAGGCAGTGTAGTGCTGCCATCTTTTGGCCACACGCTGCACTGCAGCCCTGCATGCCCTATGGGGTGAACTCAGCCAGAACTGCAGCCCCCAAGGGCACAGGGCACCAGCCTGTCTTGCAGGATTCGCGTCTGGAGGGGGGTCCTCTTCTGTGAGCCCTGGTAGGATGGCTTCTCAGCCTTAGCCATGGCCCGAGACTCCAAACCAGCCCAGGCAGCCACAACGGGGCCCTCTGCCCTAGGAGAGGGACCAGGTACCCAGGCCCCAAGGGGCCCAGGGCTCCCTGAGGTTGCCCCTGCCCGACCCGATGCCTGGACTTGTGCTGGGAAAGGCTGAGAGGGAGAGAGATCATCTCCGGAGACCAGGGGCAGGGGAGGTTCACGCCAGCATCTCTGAGGTGCCCAGAGAGCCAGGCGCCCTCACCTCTAGAGAAGGGATTGCGGTTAATTAATGAGTGTGTTTTTGGTAGTTTGCCTATTTATTTGTTGGGCTGTGTTTATTTCTTTATCTTCTTTATGCTTAACTGGAATTTTACATTTTTCTACAATGCCCAAGTAAGCCTCAAGAAATAATGTGATATGTTTATAAACTTGTATGTGTTAGTCACTCAGTGGTGTCTGACTCTTTGCGACCCCGTGGACTGTAGACTGCCAGGTTCCTCTGTCCATGGGATTTCCCAGGCCAAGTATTCTTGGCCTGGTTAGCCATTTCGTTCTCCAGGGAATCTTCCCAACCCAGGGACTGAACCCTGATCTCCTGCATTGCAGGTGGATTCTTTACCATCTGAGCCACCAGGGAAGCCCGTTTATAAACTTATCTGAAAGTAAATTGGCTTTTAAGTAAGGACACAATAATTCTAAAGCAAAAAGCAACCTTTATCCAAACCCCTTTCTTTCACAGATAAGAAAAATGAGCTCAGAAATGGTGACTTGCCCGAGGTCACAACAACAGTCTGTGGAGAGAGTCAGAACCGGAACTTCTTTCTCAGGACAGGCTCATTCCTCTTTGAGAGTGAGCTGTAGCTTGTGTGACCCCTCCTGTCATGGTGTGATCCCCTATTAGTCCCACAGCACCCATTTTTCTGTGTACTGTCTGTTCCTTTCATGTAAGGTTTGTGAGGACAGAGACCTCACTTGCATTGCTCACTAAGGTATTCCCAGCATCCATTTTGAGTGAATGGAGTTAATCAGAGAAGGCTTCCAGGAGGAGGTGAGTTATACACCCATTTTTGCAAAGGCAATGGTAGGAGATCAACAGAGAAGATGGGAAGCATCCCAGGAGGTGGAGGATGGCTAGAGCTGGCCCCCAGTAACTGTGCACTCCCAGTCCTCATGGGGGAGGAGGAAACTGGAGAATGGCATGGACTGTCCCCCACACACAGCTGGGCGAGGGATGTTTTTGCTCATTCTGGGAATCTGGGACAGAAGCTGGAAAGAGCTCCTCTCTGGAACCAGGAAGGACTCACGAAGAACGGAAGCCTCAGGGCAGCCCAGCTCTGGGCCTGACGGGGTCTGGCTGAGCCTGCTTGACGGCACTGGATGGGGTCTGACCAGGTCTGAGCAGCTGGGCCTGGCTGAGCTAGCAGCTTCTTCCTTGCTCCTGTGTTCAGGAGTGCCTAGCACCATCATCTCAGTCTCGTCTCCCAGGGCTTTAGCTTACAGCAGGGGTCCCCAACCTCCGGCATATAATGCCTGATGGTTTGAGGTGGGGTTGATGTAATAATAATAAAAATAAAGGGCACAATAAATGCAATGCCCTTGAATCATCCTGAAACCATCCCCACCCCACCCTACCCCTCGGTCCATGGGAAAACCATCTGCCACAAAACCAGCCCCTGGTGCCAAAAAGCTTGGGGACCACTGGTTCTGAGACACATGGGAGAGAAGACCAGAAATGCTGAAGCTAAGGGGAAAACATGAAGGGGTCCAAATTTATGCAAGGTCTTGTTTTTAGGGCCCTTTATAATATCACTATTAGTTTAGGAACATAGCTGCATTAAGATGTAACGATCATGTTGAAATATAGAAGCCATTTACTGTGTTTTAGTATGGATATGAAAGTCTGAGAGAAAAATGGAAAATTTTCAACAGAAAGAAATGGACATTTCCTAAAGGAGAAAAAAATGATTCTCTTAATTCTTCTGCAAAAGTCCCTCAGCGGGTTCTTTTTTGGAAGAAAGACGCTTTACTTCCCCTCTAGAATGTCACATGACACCTATAAACAAGGAGGCGGAGGGGCCATGCACGTCCCTGCTCAGGAGACACAAGTAGTGGGCACTGCCGTGCACCCGGGCTCTGCGCCAGGCTCGTCCTGTGCACCCCGTGACGTGACAAAAGGGACACCTGCAGACTACAGGCACATGCCGAGCACAGGGAAGGTGGGCCGGCCGGCCTCGCAATCGCCCAGGTGTAGGTGAGTGCACCTGCCAAGGTGGCTTCCTGCCCACGCCTCTCCCCTACTCGCCTGGGGCAACTCTGGGCTTCCACCCTACATATCCTCCCGCAAGGCCCTGCAACACCAAAATCTGAAGAGACGGGGTGCTGGTGAGGGCCCCTCCGGGGGGTGGGAGCAGGGGTAACTCTTCTTCTGTTTCTGATTCAAAACCGGAACTCACAGGACGGTACAAAGGCCCAATGATAGAAAGAGACTCAAAGATACCCGGAGAAAGATGGAAAGTGAGAGACAGGGAGGAAAGGAAAGATGGAGAGAGAAAAAGAAGTAGGGGAAAAAGGAGAGAGGATGAGACAGAAACAGGAGAGAAGCTTACAAAGCAGGAGCGACAAGGAAGCTTCTTGCGGGCGGGGGCGGGGGGGGGCGGGGGGGGGCGGTGGAGAGCTGCGGCAAGAGAGGCCAGAGAAGGAGACAAAGGGATGAACCAACAGTGAAAGGAAAGGACCAGGGAGGAGGAAGCCCGCACCATCTCTCCAGGAGGCCCCAGCCCCTCTTCCACCCTCCCTGCAGGCACAGTAAGAAACGGGAGGCGGGAAGAGGAAGCAGAGCCGGGCAAAGTCTCTGGGTAACCTTGGAGACGAGAGCCAGGGAGCCAGGCGCAGGGTGGGGCGCCACAACAGGAGGGAGGCAGGAAGACCCGCAACAGGTCCCGGCCTGCGGAGGAGTGGGGCGGGGCGCAGAGGCTGGGGAGGGGCCCTTGCATGAACTGGGGGAGGGGGAGCAGAAGCTCCGGGAACAACCCACAGAGGCCTGAGGAGTGGAACAAAGACAGATTTTGCTGAGAACCAATTTAGGGAAGAAAGCGCAAGGAGTTTTGGGAGCTGCGGTAATAAGAATGGAGGAAACAACGGTGGAGATGAGGCCAGAAGAAGCCAGAGCAGATGGCTGTTGAGCTGGAGCCAGGAGGGGCCTGGGCCCTGGGGCTGGGCAAGAGGGCGCAGGCAAAAACACTCACTGCCATCTGGCCGGGAGGGGCTCCGATTTCTGACCCTTTCAGTGAGACTGACTGGAGGCATCCCTACACATCCACCCCCAGCTGGGGACGCAGGCTCTCTGAATCCCAGCTGGTTGGCTGGGGGACCATTCCACTCACCGTGTCCTAAATTCTTGCTGAGCTCCTACTATGTGCCAGGTGTGAGCGGGGCACTCTGGGGACACAGGGACCATTAGGCAAACATATGCCCTCAAGCACTCTCATTGGCTAACAGACACGGGCGGGTACTGACAGCTGGGGACACATGCCAGAAAGCCTCCCCTGGATGCGCTTGAGCCTGGCTTCAGAGGCTGGAAGGGCCTGGATAGACAGGAAGCGCTTGTCAGCTGGAGGAGCCGCAGGAGGCGCAGGCGGAGGCAGGAAAGAAAAGCCTGCTCTGAATCCACAGCTGCTGGCGAGCTGTGTGTTCTTGGGCAAGTTACCCAACTTTTCTGAACCTCTTTCTCCACCTTGCAGAATTAAGAATTATCGATAACATCTGTATAGTGCCTGACACACAGATGCTCAATAAATGTCAGCCGTTATAATTATAAAGAATAAATAGGAAACAGCACCAGATTAAAAGGAAATGGCTAGAGGTGGGCTGGAAAGGCAGGTTTAAGCTGTAGCAAGGAGGCCTTGAATGTCAAGAATGAGGAGGCTGGATTGACTAGAGGATGAGGTTGCAGACCCTCCCAGCACTCAGAAGCCACTGGCAGTGACAATGGCGTGGAAGTTCTCCCCCCAAAAGCGGTTTGGTGGAGCCCTGGTTGGTATCTGGTAAAAACTAGGTAGTTATCACCCAGTTTTTACCAGATAAGGGTGGGATGGGAGTGTGGGGCTCAGAGGGACTTCAAGAAGGGATATATGTGTACACACAGCTGATTCACTTTGTTGTACAACAGAAACTATCACAACACTGTAAAGCAATTATACTCCAATAAAAAAGTAAAAAATAATTCATTTTCAAAAACTGGGTGGTTTATCTTTACCAACAAAAAAAGCAGTTGAGAGTGTGGTGATTTTAAAATAGGTTCACAATCTTTTATAACTCTCCTCCCTTCTAAAACTAAAGTCCCCTCCACTCATATGAGGCCAGACTTAGTAACTTGCTTCTAACAACAAAAATGTGGCTCAAGTGACAGTGTGACTTCTGATACTAGGCCACAAAAGACGCTGCAGCTTCCTCTCGGCTCCCCCTTGGGTCCCTCACCCGGGCAGCAGCCACACTGTGAAGGCCCTCAAGCAGTCCTATGGAGAGGTCCACAGAGCAGGGAATCGAGGTATGTGAGTGGGTCTTCAGATGATGCAGCCCGCCTTGTGTGCCAATCTTGGTTTCAGCCTAGAGACACTGGAGAGACCTGGAACCCAAACCACCCAGCTAGGCCTCTCCTGAGCTCCTGACTCGCAGGAAGTGTGAGCTGTATTGTAAGCTCCTGCATTATATGCTAATGTATTACAAAGCAATGGGGCTTACGGATAAGGGGCTTACGGTTGGGTCTAGAGCCACACTCCCACAGTGGCCCCTGGGGACCTAGGTTATAAACCCGGGAAAAGCAGGTCTCCATCATCCCCTGATTCTTCCCACATTGACACAGCCATGTGGCTTTTCCAGGTTAGCAGGCGGACACGACTGAAGCCACTTAGCAGCAGCAGCAGCAGCAGGCAAGTCAGAGTAGAAATAAGAACAAAATGGCATTTGCCTCACCTGGCCTTACCTCAGTCCACCCCTTACTACCTGGCTTATCTTGCATAAATAACCTTGAGTCTTTGCCTCCATTGCTCATCTGTAAAATAATGATAAGCCTGGCTTCTTCAGGTATTATTCTCGTGGCATGGAAAAGAGTTTCACTGCATGAAAATCAAATGAGAAATAAATACATGATATCAAGTTCAAAGCTGAAGTCCTGGAACACCTATCCCTTAAAGACCAGAGAACAGGTCTGGCTGAAGCTCTCCCATTTTTTATTTACCTTCTGACTCCCAAGTTGCCCATTTCCTTTGAGACCTGAAATAATTTGCAGGAGGAGCTTAAAAGAAAAGGTTAAAAAAAAAAGAGGGGGAGGGGACTGATCCCTCCTGTCCCATAACAATTCTGAGTTGAGGGCTTGTTTACAGAGCAAACTTTGATCTTTGGCTTTGATCTCACTCATCGTCTCACAACCCTGGGTTACTCATCAGCTGCCTTTGCTCTGCTAACCTCTCTAAGCCTCAGTTTCCTTCTCTGCAAAATAGGGGTAATAACAGAATCAGGTCCACAGTGTTCTGTGAGAGATAAATGGGATGACAGGGGACCAGGCCTGGTGGGCCCTCTTCAAATGTGCAGGATGATTGAGACGATGATGACACTAGCTCCGAGGGGTGCACATGTGCTGAGTCGCTTCAGTCATGTTGACCCTTTGTGACCCTATGGACAGTAGCCCGCCAAACTCCTCTGTCCATGGGATTCTCCAGGCAAGAATACTGGAGCGGGTTGCCATGCCCTTCTCCGGGGATCTTCCTGACACAAGGATCGAACCTGGGTCTCCTGCATTATAGGTGGTCTCCTGCATTGCAGGTGGATTCTTTACCAACTGAGCTACCAGGGAAGTCCCGGCTATGATACCAACTCAGGTCATGTTCTTGTAGCACAGAATTTAAACAGCTCAGATAGAGGCCTTCTCCTCAAGGAATAATTGTAGGGAACCCCAAGAAATTCTGACATGGGGTAGACTCTATCCTCCTCCCTACACACCTGTTGCCCTCACTTTCCAGCATTCATTCATCTCTGTACCCATGAATACACCTCCCACCACAGTGCCTGCACAGAGTAGGGTAAGGACATGTCAGATGGATGTGTGGGTAGGCAGATGAATAAATGGATGGATGGATGAAAAAAATGAAGGGATGGGTGGATAGATGGACGGGTGAATGGGCAAAAAAAATGGATGATTTGATAATGGATGGATGAATTTGTGAATGGATGAATAAATGGATGGATGGATGGATGGGTGGATGGATGATGGATGGATGGGTGAATAGGCAAAAAAAATGGATGATTTGATAATGGATGGATGAATTGGTGAATGGATGAATAAATGGATGAATGGATGGATGGATGGATGGATAAATGGATGGATGAGTGGATGGATGGGTGAATGGGCAAAAAAAAATGGATGATTAGATAATGGATGGATGAATCGGTGAATGGATGAACAAATGGATAGATGGATGGATGGATAAATGGATGGATGGGTGGATGGATGAATAGATATAAGGATGATTAGAGGATGTCCTTCACCCTAGGCCTCATGCCAGATGTCACCCTAGTCCTTTCTTGGTGCTCAGTGTGGACAGAGAGAATTCCTCTCTTGCAGAAAAGAGACAGAGGAACATCAACCATTCCACAATTGGTTCTCAATCATAATTAAACACATCTCTGATGAGTTCATCACTCATCACCTCACCTACTTAGAGCCGTCTCTGGCTTAGGGTGTGCCAAGGGAGGCTGGGCATTTCTCCCCCAGAAGCAAGGGAGGAAGGACTCTAGTTAGATCTAGAAGCCTGTGCCCTTCACAGTTCAGGGGGCCCAGCAGCCTGAGGGGAAGGCCCGGGCAGCAAAGTGGGAGACTCACACTGTGTCCTCAATCTCCACGGAGTCTTAGGATCCTCTAGGGTGAAGGCTGGGAGCAGGAAGGGAAGCAAAGATCCCTCACTGTGTACCCTAGCACTGCCCTTGGCCCAGTGGTGCCTAGAAGTCACCCAGAGAAGAGATGGGGCTGGTCAATGGCTTTTGGTGTCATGGAAAGAACCTGAACTTGAGAGTCAGAGGCCTTGCCCTGAAGACTCAACCATGTAAATACTGGCTGTGGGCAAGTCGTAGGACCTCTTGGAGCCCCATTTTGGTGAGGAAGTTGGATTGGCTGATCTTGTAAGATCCCTCCCACCTCTCAAGACTCATGAGTCCAGGAGATAAGCTTCAAGGTCACTCAGGAACTCATGATCTGGACACCAGGATGGACTTCCACTCCCTGGCTGGCTGTCCAGGGCCTCAGTGACTCAGTCTTCTGAGCCCCTTCTCCAAACCTGTAACTAGTGTTGGGAAAGACACCCTAACAGAGCCTGCGCCTCAGACCAATGGGAAGGCGGATAAGTTGCAGGTTGGCAAGGAGGCTATGACAGTGACGGGAGCCTCTGAACAGGCCACACACCCTGCTTTCCCTACAGAGGTGCTGCCCTAGAGGGAGCTGGTACCCTCCCCTCCCAGCCCTGCACCTTCTGGGAGATGGGAAGGCAGGCTGCGGCCTGGTGCCAACAAGGAGCTCCTGGTCACATCCTCCTCCACCAAGTCCTCAAGGGCCAGGCAGAAGCTCCAGCCACAGGGAAGGAGGGCCGAGCTGCCAGTGTAACCCAGTCACCACCTTGAACCCTGAGCCCCGCCCTTCCTGCTGTGAGTGCCACCTGGCCAGCGCAGACAGCCCTGGGAAGGACATGGAGCCAGGCCAGATCCCCAGCATGGACAGCGGCTCAGAGTGCTTCAGCTCCACCAGGTCAGACTCCACCAATCAGAGGACGAGTCTCCCTGAACTGTGCCCCCAACAGCTCTGAAACAGACCCAGGGAGGTGGAATGAGCAATGCAAATGGCTAACCCTCACCTTCCGCCAAGCCCAGGGAAGGATGACAGGAGGCCAGCATCACCCAGGCATTTCTGGGAAGGGTGGAGACAGTATCTATTAGGACACGTTGCCTCCTCTGCGCACCAACCCAGGCTTCTCGCTCTGTGGCCGTGAGCACTCCCTGCTGGCCACAGGCACAGATCCCAAAGCCTGGTCATTGCACAGAGAAAGGGCTGAACCCAGGGAGGGGCAATGGCTTTTTCTAAGAGGCAGCAGTGGGGAGCGGAGAGCTCTTCAAGGCCAACCGGGGTGTGAGCTGCAGGGACAGGGGCTGACATGCAGGCTGCAGGGCACAGCATCAGACTCGCCTTGCTTTTGCTAATCCACAGGAGGGTCTCTAGGCAGACAAGGGATGGTGGCTTGAGCTGTGTCTGGCTTGGGACTGGCACCACCTGCCCTCGTCCTGCTCCTGCCATGAACCCGCCACGTGGTCTTCCACAGGGGATCAAGCCCCTCTGTGTCTAAGTTTCCTGGTCTAATTACGTGGGGCATCATTTCTGCCCCTACATTGCCCTCAGCTCATGGCTTCCTGGGAAGTAATGGCTCTGTGTTAATCAGAGACAGCCAGAGCTGCCAACAAGCCAGGGGAGCACCTGCCCCTCCCAGTTTTGCAGCTGTGGAAGAGGCTCAGATAAGTTAGGTGACTTCTCCAAGGTCACACAGTAGTTGTATTAGAATGTAGATCCAAAAGCTCAGTTCAGTTCTGTCGCTCAGTTCTGTCTGACTCTTTGCAACCCCATGGACTGCAGCACGCCAGGCCTCCCTGTCCATCACCAACTCCTGGAGCTTACTCAAACTCATGTCCATTGAGTTGGTGATGCCATCCAATCATCTCATCCTCTATTGTCCCCTTTTCCTCCTGCCTTCAGTCTTTCCCAGCATCAGGGTCTTTTCCAATGAGTCAGTTCTTCACATCTGGTAGCCAAAGTATTGGAGTTTCAGCATCAGTCCTTCCAGTGAATATTCAGGACTGATTTCCTTTGGGATGGACTGATTGGAGCTCCTTGCAGTCCAAGGGACTCTCAAGAGTCTTCTCCAACACCACAGTTCAAAAGCATCAATTCTTCAGCACTCAGCTTTCTTTATAGTCCAACTCTCACATCCATACATGACTACTGGAAAAACCATAGCCTTGACCAAAAGCTTACCACTGTACAAATAACAGAAACAATGGTTCCATAACAGGTATTCGCCCCAGTGGTCATCAGATGCAAGTTACAGATCCTTCTACTGAAAAATACTCATACGCACCAACATGCAGACTGCTCATGTGACCTAAGGCGGCTTGCTCCTAAAGCTCATTCAGGGATTAGCTGGTAGTCGAGGATTCCAGCTCTGCCACTGTGTGACCTTAGGAAATGTACTTAACCTCTCTGTGCCTCATTTTTTCATTTTTTTATAATCAAAGGGGTCAGTAATAGTACATGCCTCCCGGGTTGTTTTGAGGATTGAATGAGTCCTTTACATGTCAATACCTGGAACAATGCCTGGTTCATAATAAATGCTAAATTAGTGTTTGCTATTATTACTCCCTGAATAGTCTCAGTTTCCCAGGAGCAGCCATCCTTCTTGGGGGGTGGGGGTGGGGACGGGGCTCCTTCAAATGTCCAAGTGTAGCTGCTCAGGTCTGTCCCAACTTCCAGCCTCACCCGGGCTGGGTCAGTAAACCTGCGGGGTGAGGATCCCTCCACCACCAGGTAAATCGCATCCCCACAACACCGAGGCCTTGACCATCCCCCACTTGCCCAGTGCCCACCTGGGTAGCTGCTGCCAGCATTTCCAGGAACCCAGCCTTTTTCCTCCCCTGCCCTCCCCACTGCCCAGGAATCAATGCAATCCCCTAAAAGCTCATAACTCGGAGGTAATTATAAGAAGCATCAATTACCCAGCAATGTGGATTTCATGAATTCAATTAATTTGCATGGCGATCGATACGGGAGGGTTTGCTAGGGTCCCCGGGGGAAGTTAGGACATTGTTCTGCACGCTATTGATTTTACAATGTAAAACAAAACCTCTCTCCTCGAATTCATAGATGCCCATTCATCCATATTAACTTTCAGATCATTTATTTTTGTATGTCTTTCAACTCTGTTTGTTGCTATCACACAGATGCAGAGTATTACATTGTAGGGAATAATTGAATCAATATAGTCATGCTACGCCAGGCTTCCCTGACTTGAGGAGATGCTGGTCGGCAAGCTACTCTTCCTCATACTCCTGCCCTCTGCTGTCCCCAGCCATGCCCTCACCCCACCCCACCCCAACCAAACACTCCCTCTCCCAACAGGCCACTCCCTGAACCTCCATCAGACTTATCTGCTTGATTCAAAATAGAGTGTAGCTAGAGGGATGCGGTCAGACAACAGGCAGAACTTTTCAAGCCCAAGAAGGGTTGGCAGGAATACAGGACTCCCCTTTTCCACAGGATCTTCTAAACCAAAAACATTCAAGCAGGATGGTGGCCTTAGTCAGGGGTATAGACTCAATAACCCCTCAGTGACCTGTGTCTCTGCTATTCAGAGGACAGGCATTTATATCCTGAGAGGGGGAAGAGTATTTCGTCTCCTTCCCCAGAGGCACTGAGGTCAAGGAGACAGCATTTCCCCAAAAGTTATCCCACCCCCATCTCACAGAAGAGGCCAAGTTTAATAGGAGGGGTGGTCATCAAAAAAGTAGCGGGCTGGCTTCCCTGGTGGCTCAGTGGTAAATAATCTGCCAGCCAACGCAGGAGACATGGGTTCCATCCCTGGTCCGGGAAGATCCCACATGCTGTAGAGCAACTAATCCCGTGTACCACAGCTATTGAGCCTGTGATCTAGAGCCCGGGAACCGCAACAACTGAAGCCTGGAGTCCTTGCTCTGCAACAAGAAAAGCCACCCTAGTGAGCAGCCCAAGCACCACAATTACAGAGTAGCCCCACTCGCTGCAACTAGAGAAAATCCCCCACAGCAACGAAGACAGCACAGCCAAAATACCAAATAAATAAAATTATATATAAAAAAGTAAGGGGCCAATCAATCTTAGCCCCCCAATCTCCCTGACTCAGGTGTCCCCAGCCCTGCTGTGTTCCTGAGACCCGGCCCCTCCCTACCCAAGGGCCAGCCTCCCCCAGGCCTCCCTGAAAGAGGCCAGGATGTATTCTCAACAGCATCCAGAAACTGACATGAACACACAGGTGTGCACACACGCAAACATGCACACATATACACACCAGTTCCAGATACAAAGCTGGGGGCCCCCAACCCAGCCACACCCTCACGGAGAGCATGAGCTGGGGCTACCCCACCTCCCTCCACAAAGCTCCAACTCAGCAAAGCGCCCTCAGCACCCCATGTCTGGAGAAGGAGAGAAGCCTTTTTTTAATTTGTCTCTGTCCCCCGCCCCCGTCAGGATATTAGACAGCTAAACAGCCTGGCGCCTGTTTCCTTCAGATAACCAGTTCCTGACGAGCCCCCTAATTGTCCCCAGAATCTCAGTGCCAGTGTATAGAGTAGGTCATTTAACCAACAGTACACACAACTAAATAAAAATCCATTTTCCAAGAGAAAATTCTATTCTTATCAGAGTTTTGCAAGAGGGTTGCAAGCGGCCCATGTTAATTGAAGCTTTGATGTTTGTAGGAGGAGGCCTCTAATCAACGCCACAAAGGAGGCTGATTCACAGCAGTGGGCCCACGGCGAGGACCAGACTCCGGGGAGCCAGGGACGGGGCCGGGGAGAGGGTAGAGGGCTCAGGTCAGTCACCGGACACCACAGGGCCTAGGCAGTGCCCCAGGCCCAGGGCCAGCATGAAGACACCAGGAGGCAGGCGGCTGGGTCAGGAAGATCACTGCGGTTGGAGGTGAGCCGGGGCCCAGGGTCAGACAAGCCGGGGTCAGGAACCACCCTGGGATTATTCACCTGTGGCCTAGGGTAAATCACGTGACCCTTCTGAACCCCAGTTTCTCCTCTGGATGATCAGAACCCTCTTTACCTGCCCTGAGACCCATTTGATGACCATTAAATAAAAATAAAATCCAGAAAAGGAAGTTTCATCTTTGAGGATTCTGTCAGCCAGCTAACCACCACTTTTCAATCTAGAATAGGGGTCCCCAGCCTCTGAGCTCTGAGGTGGAGCTCATGTAATCATAATAACGTGCACAATAAACGTAATACTCTTGAATCATCCTGAAACCATCCCCCCTTCCGTGGGAAAATTGTCTTCCATGAAGCTGTCCCTGGTACCTAAAAGGTTGGGGGCTGCTCATCTACAGAATACATAGTCATGCTATGCTCACTGCTGACTGCTCTGTATTTACTCCTTATCTCCCTAAATCTTCAAGGTGGGGACTCTTAACCTTTTTTTGCAGATAAGGAAACTGAGGCTCAGAGTAGCTAAGTGTCTTGCCCAAAACCTCACAGTAGAAAGTGGCAGAGCTGGGATTCAAACCTGCTATCTTCATCTCCAGCAGATTTCTCTTATCTGAGCTGCTTCTCCTTAAATGAGGTGGGAGGACCCAACCACTCTTCCCCTGTCTCCCCCACCCTCCGCCCCCCCCCCCACAACCCGCCAGCTGCCCTCTCCTAAACCTGGAAGTGATTAACATAAAGACATGCACATGCATCATTTCCCTTGCTCCTCACAGCAACCTCCAAAGTAGGCAGGAGGTACCTGGAAACAAGAAGAGGAGCCTTGCAGGAACGTGTGCGGGTTAACGAGGTAATATTCACAGGGAGTCAGCTTCGTGTGGACCACGGCAAGCTCGCAAGGACTGGCAGCCCCAGCAGTGTGCTGGTGTGACGATGCTGGTGCTAACGCCAATTTTCATACCTAGTAACCCCGGTGGCTCAAGTGTAAATGATCAGCCTGCCAGTGCAGCAGACGCGGGTATGATCCCTGGGTCAGGAAGATCCCCTGGTGAAGGAAATGGCTACCCACTCCAGTGTTATCGCCTGGAGAATCCCGTGGACCAAGGAGCCTGGCGGGCTACAGTCCGTGGGGTCACAAAAGAATTGGATATGACTGTGACTAAACAACAACTGAGCGTACCAGGTCCCTTCCACACAAGGTGCAGAGAGCAGTAGCAGCAGTTGTATCACCCCCGTTTTCCGCTTGCAGAAACCGAACACAGAGGATGTCAGGGAGTTTCCCGGGCCACATAGGCAGTGAGTGGCAGCAGTGAGATGGCTGGAATCTCAGATTTCAGCCACAAACCCAAGACCAGGCCGCTGTGGCCCTATTGTTCAGTGCCTTACAAGGCTGCTGCTAGTCAGGGTTGAGGCAGGAAGGGGGAGGAAGAAACCCAAACACAGGGCTGCCTGGATGCTATGGATGAAATCATGTCCCCCTACCAAGCCCCAGGCCCCCTAGTGTGATGGTGTTTGGAGGTGGGGGTCTTCAGGAGGTGAACAGGTGCAGATGAGGTCATGAGGGTGGGACTTTCTTGACAGAATTAATGCCCTTGTAAGAAACACCAAATCTGCAGGCACTCTGATTTTGGACTTCCAGTCTCCAGAACCATGAGAAATAAAGTTTGCTGTTGAAACCACCCCATCTATGGTATGTCAGCATCACAATTCATGCACACGACATGTGACAACTGGTCCTGGGGACTGGCTGAGCAGTCAGGGGTATGGATGGGACAGAAGAGAGGACTATCATCCTCAGGGGCCTCAGGGGCTGGAAGAGGGCAGAGGGCACACTAGAGACCTACAGTCATGTTCGGGCCCAAGCCACAGAGGCAGTGGTCCCTGGGAGGAGAGAGGGTGGGAGAGAAGGAGGAGGCAGGCTGGGGGGCAACGAGGCGGAAGTGTCTTCAGAAGGAGGAGGAGGGGATTGGATGAATTTTCCAGGCCAGATTCAGTGAACAAGAGTTAACACTCATTCCTTCAACACCGTTTACCTAGGCCCTGCCAGCTGTACACCAGGGGCCGGGGCCTTAGAGATGAATAAGCATTGATGAGCGGCATCCACTCTAGTGGGAGCTGTGTTTAAAGCTGTAAGAGTTTAACAGAGGTCTCCCTGGCCCTCAGGAAGAGGAGGTCACTTTAAGCTGTCATTTCAAGGCTATGTAGGGATACACTAGGCAGGGAATCCAGAGATGAGAGGTTGACCAGGAACCTCCACACCCGTGACATCATTTAATGATTTTACCTGCTGGGGTAGACCAACCATGAGAAAACCAAGACCCAGACAGCTCCTGTGACTTGTTCAAGATCACAGGGCTTGCAAGGAGCTAGACTGAGTCCCCAGTCCAGGTCTTTGGGCCCTAAGTACAGAGTTCTTCTCTACTGAACCAAGGCTGTTAGGTATGGAGTGCCACGTAACGTGGTTAGTTTACAATCGGGAGTTAAAACCAGGTGTCCAGACATGGGCACTGGCCTGAGGCTTCCCTACGGGGCCCTGGGACCCTAAATCTCCAGCAGGCAGTCCTGTGCCCAGCTGTGTCTACAGAGTGTTGTGATCCCAAAAGGGAAGGGAGGGGGTGAGGTCAACCACCGTAGGGCGAGCTGAGTGATTCATACAAGGGTAGAGGCCTCTAGCTTCTGGCTGTCCAGTTGCTGGTGGAGGCTGGAGAAAGATGATGGAGATTCAGTGGACCAACTGCTCTGAGTCAAGGCCAAGGTGGGTGAGATGCCTCAGGACACATAAACCTCCTTATGCTTAACCAACTCAGCCGATCGATTTGCTTTGGTAGCAGTGAAACTTTTTGCTACGTGCTGATATGCTGAGAGATAAAGATTGCCCCAACCAGGGGCTTCCCTGATGGCTCAATGGTAAAGAATCCACCTGCGATACAGGAGACGCAGGTTCGATCCCCAGACTGAGAAGATCCCCTGGAGTAGAAAATGGCAACCCTCTCCAGTATTCTTGCCTGGAGAATTCCATGGACAGAGAAGCCTGGTGGGCTACAGTCCATGCGTTCACAAAGGGATAGACACAACTGAGCAATTAACACTTTCAAAGATTGCTAAGTACTTAAGAAAAACCCTTATAAAAGCAGTGGAGGGTTCACGACCTGGGTCGCCTGATTATGAGATCAGCTCCCAAGGAAGCCTGAGCAGCTCAAAGTCTCCGAACTGGCCTCCTGACCCTCTCTGTGCATCCCCTTCTGTTTCCTCCCTGAAGCCGAGCAGAAAACTCTGGCCACATCACTCCCCACTTTAAAATCCATCAGTGCTTCCCTCCTGCCCAGGGGATAACATCCCCAAGCTTTGCCCACAGATAAGACCCTTCCTCATCTCCTCCTTGACGCCTTTCCAGGAGCCTCCAGTTTGTAAACCCTCCCCATAATCAATGCCCCTACCAGATAGTTTAACGTGTGCCCAACCTGATCGCCTGCATGCTGTTCCCTGACTCCACAACAGCCCACCACCACCACCACCCTTCTCTACCCATGCCTGACAGACTGTATTAAAGGCCACCACTCTAAAGAGGCAGAGTATGATGCATGTGTGCTAAGTCACTTCAGTCGTGTCTGACTCTTTGTGACCCTATGGTCACATAGCCTGCTGGTCCCAGGAAGAAGATAAGAGACTCATGGAGCAGGACTGCCTGACCAGGTCCAGCCCAGATCAGCTGACTCTCAGCCAGTTCACAGAAGCATGAACTAAATAAGTGGTAATTGTTATATGCCACTGAGATGTTATAGATGCTTGTTACACAGCAGATGGTAGTAACAGCTAATTGATACACTGTTTTAACCTGAATCATTTTCATCAGACCTCAGCTGAGGTAGATGTCATTTCTTCTCAGAAGTCTGACCTGAACCCCTCACCAATTTAAGGTCAGGTGCTCTCCCTCTACTCTTGCCTAGAAAATCCCATGGATGGAGGAGCCTGGTAGGCTGCAGTCCATGGGGTTGCTGCGAGTCGGACACGACTGAGCGACTTCACTTTCACTTTTCACTTTCACACACTGGAGAAGGAGATGGCAACCCACTCCAGTGTTCTTGCCTGGAGAATCCCAGGGACGGGGGAGCCTGTTGGGCTGCCGTCTATGGGGTCGCACAGAGTTGGACACAACTGAAGTGACTTAGCAGCAGCAGCAGCAGCAGCTCCTGCTCTGGGCTCCCCTGGCACCTGGCATTTACCCTTTTTCCAGCACTTCAGCACAAACTGGGTGACCATTTCCATTTCACTTTCCTGTCTCTCTTCCTGAAGTCAGAGACTGCATGCTATCCACAATTTCTGACACAGAGGAATTCAATGACTATTTGCTAAAAGAAAAGGAAAAAAAAAAATGGAGCTGGCCTTTTCTGAGTAGTGGAAACACAAACTTTTCACTTTTCTGCCCCGCCCACCATCATCATGGAAAAACTCATGTGAGTTCTCTGTTCCTCGGGTGGCCACTTGCCCACAGGGATGTGCATACTCGAGCCCCACAGTTACTCAAACTACGTGTTTCTACCCCTCTATTCACTTAGTGACGAAGCATTTTCTGAACCACTTTGTTCCATCTTTCTGCAATATCCTCCAGCAAATCAAGCATCCCCTTCTTGGGATGTTTTCAATCTGTTTTATGTTGATTTTAATTAAAGAATTCGAAACTGAACAAACAGTTCCTAGCAGGTGGCCATACAAGTGTGAAATAAGCAAACTGTTTTATCTGCCACAAACTCCACTAGTAAATTTCTTCAAATTAATCCAAGCCTCGGAGAGTCTGCTGATTCCAAGGAGAAAGTTAAGCAATCCCAGCCTCCAAATATTTGCTTTTGTTACAGCTCCTGGAGCCAACGATGAGTGGTGTCCACCTTACTCCATCCTCATCCACCTTGTCTCCCAGGCCCATCACTGGCACTCCATTGGCCCAACCCATCTACCAAGAACAAGGTTGGTGTGCCCACACCACTAGGTTCCACGGCCAGAGCTCCAGTGAGTGGTCAGATGCCCAGGGGAAAGCTCCAAGCCCTCTTTCTTCTGAGTACCAGCACCTCCCAAACAGCCACACCCCTGCCCACCCTCCCACTTGAGCTTGGTCCATCTTATCAAAGCTTGCCCACCCCCAGGAGGAACAGACTTGGGGGCTCAGGACAAGGCTTGCTTTCTTCCTCCTGGTATAGCCCAGGAATGAAAGGAGCCCAGGGAAAATTATATTACCCAGTGCTGACAAGGGCATAAATAGATGGGCCCTCCCCTTCACCACTGATGGAAGTGTAAATTCACCCAGGCTGTCTGCAGACCAGTTTGTTTTTGTGTATCAAAACCAAAATTTTAGGCTTTTTTTTTTTTTTTACTTTTGGATCCAAAAATTCCACATGTAGGACTTTATAAAAAAAAAAAAAAATCACCAACATGCCGTGGCAAATGCTTACCTCCAGAGCTTTTTATAACAGCAAAAAAGTGGCAGTAATTTGTTGTTCAACAATTAGAGATAGGTTAAACAAATGATGGTATGGCCATACAAAATAGTGCAAAATAATATTTAATAATATAGAAAATAATCTTGTGATTTTTGTGGGAAAAGCAGTTCACAAGGCAATATGTACAGCATGAATTCATTTTCCTCTTAGTTTTTATGTATATAGACATATATATGTTATACACACGGTATAAATATGTTGCATATATACTATTCCACATATGTAGTGTGTGTGTGTACACAAATACGAAAAAATGATGGAAGGATATAAACTAAAATGTTAACGATGTCTAAGTGTGCAGATAAGAGGCATCTCTCTCTCCTTTTTTTTAATCAGTACTGTTAATTTCCTAATTTGGAGAACCCTGGCTGTGGAGTCAGGAGACCTGGGTTGTGACCAGCAATGACACTAACGCAAATTTAGTGTCATGCCATCTCCTAGTTTAACCTTAAAGCAGACTCTAGTCATTAGTACCTAACTCACTGTGTCAAATTCCTAATCCACATACAATGTGAAAAAGAAACCTGGTCACAAGGCCGCACGGCTTCCGTCTTATAGTTTCACAGTCTGTCTGGCCCCACATCTGGGAGAGAAAGACGGGCAGGGGGCATAAAAGGTACAAGTCCAGCAGCACCGCATCATGTGTAACCTGGTTTCCCGGTCACACCAGCTTCAGGGCCAGCAGCATCTGCACTGAAGAGGCACTCACTCTGCGCCAGGCACTATCCTATTACACACCTAATGCGGAGGGACAGCACCAGCATGGTAACTTCCACTTCTGCCCCACTGCAAGTGCTAGACCACCCCGAGGAGACAGTGGTGTTTCTGACCACCCCCAAGAAATGTGTCACATGTGCTGAGTACAAAGTACTAGTCCAGTTGGCCACCCATGGGCATCCTCTTTGCCAGGTGGTGCCAACCTTTCCCCTGGATTCCTCCCCACTGACCAGTCCTTGGGACCGACACTGGTCCCCTCTGCACTCCAGGCTCTCAACCCAAGAGGGGCCACATCCGCAACACAGTTGACCAGCCAGGAAAGAAAAATCTCTGTATTAGTTGACACTAGCTGCTATGCAGATAAATAACTAAATCTCATGGACCAAACACAATAAAAGTGTATCTCTTGTTCACAGCACAGCCCAAAAGGGAGTTGGCTCCCTGCCAATTCGTAAACCCAGGCTCCTTCTATCTTGTGGTTCCACCCTCCTCTAGGACCCCAGGGTCTTCCCTGTTTTACAGCAAATGGAAGAAGAGAGCAAGGATTGACAAGGGAGGTCCTAAGGGGCCCTGGCTGGAAGTGGCCGCATTACCCCTGTTCATATCCCGTTGGTTAGGACTCAGCCATATGGTCACATCTAGTCACAGTTCAGTTCGGTCGCTCAGTCATGTCTGATGACCCCATGGACTGCAGCACACCAGGCTTCTCTGTCCATCACCAACTCCTGGAGCTTACTCAAACTCACGTCCATCGAGTCAGTGATGCCATCCAACCATCTCATCCTCTGTCATCCCCTTCTCCTCTGGCCTTCAATCTTTCCCAGCATTAGGATCTTCTCCAATGAGTCAGTTCTTGGGATCAGGTGGCCAAAGTATTGGAGCTTCAGCTTCAGCATCAGTCCTTCCAATGAATATTCAGGACTGATTTCCTTTAGGATGGACTGGCTGGATCTCCTTGCTGTCCGAGGGACTCTCAAGAGTCTTCTCCAACACCACAGTTCATCAATTCTTTGGTGCTCAGCTTTCTTTATAGTCCAACTCTCACATTCAAGGGAGGATCACATCTAATCTAAGGGAGGCTGGGAAATGTAGTCCAGGCACCTGCAGCCCAGAGAAGCGTGGCTGTGGACTCTGGTAAGCAATAGGCGGTTCTGCCCCTCTTCTGTCCCCACTTTCTGAGAGACACTCTTGGGGGCTTCCCAGCAGTGCAGTCTCACATTTCAATGCCATGTGGAGTTTCTCAGAAGTGGCTCTTTCTCATCAGCCTCTTCATTCTTCCCTGGGGCCCAGACACATCCTGGGGGAAATGGGAGACCAAGGGTGCAACGTATCACTGAGGACACAGTGGGCCCTCCAACCCGCCTGCTGAGAATTGAATAAAATGTCCCCCTCAGTCCCTCACATCCCAAATACTTAGAAATCGTAGGTCTCCAAGGACCACAAAATTGCCAGGAGCAATGACTTTGCTTTAGTCTTTCTTCTGGGCTTCCCAGGTAGCACTAGTGGTAAAGAACCCACCTGCCAAGGCAGGAGACGTAAGAGATGCAGATTCAGTGCATGGGTCGGGAAGATCCCCTGGAGGAAGGCATGGCAACCCACTCCAATATTCTCGCCTGGAGAACCCCATGGACAGAGGAGCCTGGTGGGCTATGGTCTACAGGGTCACAAAGAGTCGGACACAACTGAAGTGACTTAGCATGCACGCAGTTTTTCTTCCAGCCTTTCCTCTTCTCTTGGCTGCAGGACTTGTCCTTCCTGGTTTTCCTTCTGCTCCTCCGACCTCACCTCCTCTGCCTCCTGTCAGGGGTCCTTAGCCTCCTCCTTCAATGACAGTGTTTCACAGGCAGCAAGTTCCACCCTCTCTCCCTTCCTTCTCCTCTTCCAGCTCTTTTTCCCTGATAGACTCACCCACACCCCCACCTCAGGCACTGCCTTTCCTCAAGCCCTCATCTGGCCTGGATCTCTCTCCTAAAATCTGGACCTGAATTTCTAACCACCTGCTTGTTACATGCACCTCCACGTTCCAACACAGCATATCCAAAGTTTGGCTCACCACCACCTTCCTGAAGTCTCCTGTCCTTCCTGTCTTGGTTAAGGAGTTCACCACAGACCCTTGCACCTGGGAGAATCCTGGGAACCCCCCAGAGTGCAGCTGTGTCTGACCTCACAGCCAGGAGGCAACAAGCTCACCAGGTCTGTCTCCAGCTACCTCTATGTACCATTTTCTCAGTACCTCGACTGCACTTTGACCCAGAACACCCATGAGACTCCTGTCTGGTGTCTTCCCTACCAGCATTCTCCCTCTAACCCACCCCCCTCAGAGAGACCAAAGCACAAATTTCACCATGCCACTCCTTCCAAACATGCAAGATGTGGGGACCTCCAGGAAAGGCCAAACTCTAGTGAGGCAGGAGACGCAGTCACCATCTGGACACCCTCCCCACTTCCCACTCCGCTCACCCTGTCAGCTTCTCCTCCTCTAACTGCATCCTCCACCACACCCTCCCCGACGCCCACTATACCCAAGACCTTTTTAGTCCTGAGCCTCACATCTGCACTCTCCTGGTGGCTTGATGGTAAAGCATCTCCCTGCCAATGCAGGAGTCACAGGTTTGATCCCTGGAGGGATCAGATTGGGTCAGGAAGATCCCTGGAGAAGGAAATGTCAACCCACTCCAGTATTCTTGCCTGGAAATTCCACGGACAGAGGAACCTGGCGGGCTATAGTCCATGGGATCACAGAGAGTCGGACACAACTGAGCACCTAAACAACGCACCCCTACATTCACACCTCCAGGACTTTGCATGTGGAACTGTTTCCCTTCCACCTGGAAAAATGCTAAATATCCCCCCAGACTCCCCAACTCACCCTAATCAAACAAGGCAAGTACTCCTAGCCCTGTGGTCCCCCCACACTGCTCTCTTCCTTGCAGCCACTGTCATCACTGCTTGTTACACTTGACCATTTCTGGTCTAATTCTACCACTGGACAGTGAGTTCCTGGGGGCCCAGCACAGGGGCCAGTGTTGGAAAGGGCACTTGAGGCTTTCGAAGGAAATGAGGTCCCCTCCTGAGGGCAGGACACTGCTAGGAGCTACACACAAACTGGGAGGTTTAGGGAAGCCTGGATTTCTGCCTGGATCCTGTTTCCCAGTGGGGCCTGG
Source organism: Bos grunniens (assembly GCF_055505025.1). Classification (NCBI taxonomy): domain Eukaryota; kingdom Metazoa; phylum Chordata; class Mammalia; order Artiodactyla; family Bovidae; genus Bos; species Bos grunniens. The sequence goes on from NC_141179.1 coordinate 27,839,555, forward strand.
TGAGGCCTAGCTAACACCCCTCTCTGCTTCCCTGCCAAAGCCACCTTGGCCGTAACCTTGAAGGCACAAAGCCAGCAAGGACCCTCTCACAGCAGCAGACCCTGCGTGTTGATGAGCAGCCAAGGGGCAGGAGGGGCAGGTGGCCCACACCCTCCCCTCCTCCTCCCGGGGGAGACAGCAAGAAGGGATAGCAACGAACAAAAGAAATCCTTCCCCTTCATCTCCTGATCCCTGCCCTCTCTCAGAACTGCTCACTGGCATCTCGCAAAGATCACTGAACCAACAATTTCCAGGACTACTGCTCCCATGTGTAGCTGCAGGCTGAGCTCAGAAGCCAGACCCACCATCCTCCATGAGGTTGCCAGGCTGCATTCCCAGCCCAGGGGGTCCAGACCCTGCACCCAGCCAGGGATGGGGGGTGGGGATGCTCCTTTCCCAACCTGGGATCAGGGAGGCTTAAGGATCCACTGGGGTGACCCCACAAGTGCCACGCAGGTACACAGCATCACCCCCACCTCCACACACCCACACTGGGTCCCAGGTATGGACACATATTACCTCATATATAGGCAGCAAGTACAGAGGCAGACACACACCTCTGCCTAGGATGGAATTCCAATCTCCCCACTCACCGGAGCAAAAGCCTTTCTGATTTTCAGTTTCTTTATCTAAAATATGTGAGTAATCATACCTCCCTTGCCTCAATAGTAAAAGATATTTAAGAAATGAAAGTTGGAACTTCCCTACTGGTCCAGTGGCTAAGACTCCACACTCCCAAAGCAGGGGGCTTGGGTTCGATCCCTGGTCAGGGAACTAGTGCCCACACGCCGCAACTAAGAGTTCATGTGCTGCAACTAAAGATTCCACATGCTCCAAGACCCAAGGCAGCCAAATAAAATAAATACATAAATATTTTAAAAAGTAGATACATATATATGATAAAATCCTATTAAGCCATAAAAAGTGAAATATTGTCATTTGCAACAACATGAACAACAGACCTTGAGGCTATTATGCCAAATGAAATAAGTCAGATGGAGAAATCAAAGATTGTATGAATTCACTCATATGTGGAATATATTAATAAAAAAACAAACAACAACAACAAAAAATAAAATAAATGGACCAATCAAACCATACATAAACAAACACACAGATACAGAGAACAGAGTAGCTGTTACCTAAGGGGAAATGGTAGAGAGGGTGAAATGGGTAACGAGGATCAACAGGGTGGTGATGGATGGAAACTAAACTTTGGTGGTGAACACACTGTTGTGTATATAGAAGTTGAAATATAATGTTGTACATATAAAACTAATATCTTGCTCTAAGTCAATGTTACCTCAATAAATTTTTAAAATTTTAATTCAAATGATATAATAGAACATAAAATAAAAACCAAAAGTCCCACACAAGAGAAAATGGAATAGGCAAACAGAAACTCAGAATAATGCAATGTGAGAAGAACTCAACTTCCTTTTGCTGGCTTTGAAGATAGAGGAAAGGATCACAAAGCATGGAATGTGGGTGACCTCTAGGAGCTGGAAAATTCAAGGAAATAGATCCCATACAGAGCTGACAGAAAGGAATGTAGCCCTGTCAACACTTTGATTTTAGCCCAAAGAGACTTGTCAGATTCTGACCTACAGAACCATAAGATAATGAATGTTACCTGGGCTGCCGAGTTTGCAGTAATTTGTTACAGCAGCCACAGAAAACTAATACAGTCACTCAGACTATGGGGCAAACAGGATCCCAGCCCAAATTGGAATAAGTCGACAAGAACTGCTGACTTACAGGATGAGTGGTGTGAGAAAAAGAATGAAGTCAAGGATGACCTCAGGGGTTTTCCTGGGAGCTGCATTTAGGAAAGTAAGAAGACTGTGGGATGAGAGGGTTTGGGGGAGAAAATTAGAAGCTGAGTTTTGGACATGTCAAATTGGCAATGTTAAGTATTGAACTGGAGATATTGAGTAGGCAAGTGGATATAGGAAGCTGGAGGTCAAAGGTTAGAAATATAATGGGAACCATGGTCATGAAGAAGGTGTTTAAAGTCCAGAAACTGAATGAAATCACCCAGAAAGAAAGAGAAGTCCAAGGACTGAGTCTGAGTTTGGGGAGATGAGGAAGAATCATCAAAGAAGACGAGGAGGGGCACTGGAGGGCCAGATGAGGTTCACTGGAGCCTGAAATCCCTCTTCTTTAGAAAACAATCTCAAAATTCTGGAAGCGAAAAGCTGAAAGACAAGATAAGTGATGAGTGACTTAGTGGACCCAAGAATGCTGAATCCCCAGCTAGCAAGTGGAGAAGCTGAGAATCAACACAATTTACACTGCAAAAACCTCAGGAACTGACACCATCAGATATCTTTGCAACCAGAAGTTGGGGGTAAGGGGTGGGGACACCTAATATAAGAAAGATTAGATGAATGCTGTTTTGAGAAGCACCTAGCTGTGAGGCCATCAGCACATTCATGTAAACCTGAGACTGCTTCCTAAACTCCAAATCTACTCAACAGGGATGACTGCCTATCACACAGGGTTATTTCAAGAGGAATCAATCAAATGGAAAGAATTGTTCACACTCAAGGTCACCACGTGCTCTGCTACCATTCTCTCTAGAACTCATTCCAACCAGGCTCTTGTCCCCGAGTCCAGGAGACAGCTCTCATCAAGGTCACCAATGATGTCTGCATTGCCAGGTCCAATGGTTAGTTCTCTGTGCTCATCTTACTCATCAGACTATTTGTCACAAGTGATCCACTCTCTCTTCCCTAAAACCTCTTCTTCACTTGCTTCAGGGCTACCACTCTCACCTAGCTGTCCTTCAACTTAACTGGGCACTCCTTCTCAGTCTCCTTTTCTGATTCTTCCCTCCCCACCTATGCTGATATGCTCCTGCCCCATCCCCACCTGTGGCAAAAGACTGGAAGTTTATTCTCTGGAAATGGGGTAAAACACAATCTCTGGACTAGGGGTCAACCAGCACAATTGAGGGGATGAGCACCAGACCGTAAACAATGAAAATTACTTATTGTGTAATGTTAAATATAGGGTCCTGAGACTTCCAGTCCTGATCATCCATGTGGTTCCAGAATGCTGGCAACTTTTATCCTTCAGGCAGAAGTTTGGTAGAGACTCTCTGGGGACCAGCCAGAGGACAGACCTAAGACACTGACATCCCCCAACAAACAACCACTGAAGCTGACAAGCAATTTCCTCAAACTCAAAGCTTCTAATCAGCTCTTTGATTTTGCTACCGGAACCTGAACAGACAGTAAAGGATTATTAGATACTTGAAAGAGGAAAAAGCCTCTAATACAAAAGATAGAAGCCAAAGTCAACAAATGGGAAAAGGTAACTCAGAGGAAACTATGCGGAGGAAGAAAGAAAATGTTTAAGCATTAATATTCTCAGAGATAAGAGAAGATACTGCACCCACAAAATAAGAATAGGATGCTAAAAGAAAAAAATATTGAAAGGGGAAAAAGACCTTTTGGAAATTTCTGATAGCAAAAATGAGAAATTCAACAAAAAGTATTGAAGATAAGATTGAGGAAACAGCCCAGGAAGTACAGCAAAAAGGATGGAAAGCAGGAGAAAAAATTAAGAAATCTAGAACACTGTTTCAGGAGATTCAACATCAAATAATGAGAGAACAAGGGAAAAAAGGAGAGAGAAATTACCAATAAAAGAATGTATGAAAATTTCCCCAAAGAGTATGAATTTTCAGACAGAAAGGGTATACCATACACTGAGCACAACTGATGAAAATCAATTCACACCAAGACACATAACTGAAATTTTGGAATACTAACGAGGTTAAAGAGAAAACCCAAAACGGAAAAGGAAGGGTGGTCGCAGTAAAAGTATCAGGAATAAGCATGGTTTTAGACTTCAACAATACTAAACTCAAGAAGGCAACAGAGCAATGTGTTTAACATTCTTATTGTTCAGTCGCTAAGTTGTGTCCGACTCTGCAACCCCATGGATGCACGCCAGGCTTCCATGTCCTTCACTATCTCCCAGAGTTTGCTCAAACTCATGTCCATTGAGCAGGTGAAGCCATCCAACCACTTCATCCTCTATGGTCCCCTTCCTCTCCTACCTTCAATCTTTCCCAGCATCAGGGTCTTTTCTAATGAGTCAGCTCGTCACATCAGGTGGTCAAAGTATTGGAGCTTCAGCTTTAGCAACAGTCCTTCCAATGAGTATTCAGGGTTGATTTCCTTTAGGATTGACTGGTTTGATCTCCTTGCAGTCCAAGGGACTCTCAAGAGTCTTCTTCAGCACCACAGTTCAAAAGTATCAATTCTTCAGCATTCAGCCTTCTTTATGGTCCAACTCTCATATCCATACATGACTACTGGAAAAACCACAGCTTTGACTATAAGTACCTTTGTCAGCAAAGTGATGTCTCTGCTTTTTATTTAAAACTTAGAATACTGCATCAGTTGGGATGGGCTTAGTTATGCTGTAGTAATAGAAAACTCCAAAATCAAAGATGCTGCATGTCCATTTCAGTCCAGCAAAACCTAGGTTGTTGTAGTTACTACCTATTTCTATGGCAGAAAAGAAAACACGACAAATGGGTCACAACTCTTTAAAGAACTCTATAGTAAGGGCTATACATCATACTTGTTCATGTTTCCTAGGCTAGTTAGCTACATGGATTTGCCTAATTCCATAAAGAATCAGAAAGTGCAACACTACTGTGTACCCAGAGAAAGGACTAAATACACATAAATACCAATCTACTCCCTGGTCACTATCTAGTGAGCAACCTCACACTCCTTACCAAGCGACCTTACTCTCCTTACCAAGGAACATATACAGACCATCTCCTCAAAGGGCAACAACCCAAAAGTTCCAGGTAGAAATAGCAAAAAATACAAAGCTCAAGATCTCTCAAAGTACAACCCCAATATATCACAGGGGTTACAAGATCCTCCTTTCTTAATACATAGGCCCATGAACTAAAAATAAGTTTTATGCTCCACATACCCAATATACAGTGGTGCAACAAGGATAGGATAACCCCAATAACCAGTACCACTCAGAAAGAGAAAGAACGGAATTAGCCAGAAGACACTGGTCCATAGCAATTCTGAAATCCTGCTGGGCAGACACTTTCAGGGCCCCATTCCTGGGAGCAAGGATGTTGCTGGATTAGGCTCCCATTATGCTCCCTGTGAGTAAGTCCTTTGTCCATTATACTCCATTGCTCCTGGCTCTTTCCTCTATAAAATTCTTTTCCATTATTTTCTTTGGCCACAGCTGAAGTAAATGTAGGAGAATATGAACTTTTTGAGAGTTAAGCCTCTTTCTCAGATCACTTCCTACTGATAGAATTATTAAGACAAATACCATATGACATCACTTACACATGGAATCTAAAACATAATACAAATCAATGTACCTGTGAAACAAAAACAGATTCTTATGGGGCAGCCAGGATGGGAAGGGAGTTAAGGGAGAGTGGATACATGTATATGTATGGCTGAGTCCCCTTGCTGTCCAACTATTAATATGTTATACTCCAAAATAAAAAAGTCTTTTAAAAAAATGGACTCACAGACAGAGAGCAGACTTGTGGTTGCTAAGCAAAGGGGCAGGGGATAGGTAGGGAAGGGAAGGCATGGGAGTTTGGAATTAGCAGAGGCAAACTGTTGTATATAGAATGGGTGGACAACAAGGTCCCATTATACAGCACAGGGAACTGTGCTCAATATCCTGTGGCGAATCATAATGGAAAAGACTGTGAAAAGAATATGAAAAAATAATATATATAACTGAATCACTTTGCTGTGTACAAGAAATTGACATGACATGATAAATCAATTATATTTCAATAAAATTTTTGAAAAACAGTCTTTGAAATACTGGTATTTGAAATACCAGTATAGACTGGTATTCTTTTGGCAATACTCTTTTTTTGAATTTTATTTATTTATTTTATATAAATTTATTTAATTGGAGGCTAATTACTTTACAATATTGTGTTGGTTTTGCCACACATTGACATGAATCTGCCACGGGTGTACATGTGTTCCCCATCCTGAACCCCCCTCCCACCTCCTTCCCCATCCCATCCCTCTGGGTCATCCCAGTGCACCAGCCCCAAGCACCCTGTATCATGTGTCAAACCTGGACTGGTGATTCGTTTCATGTATGATAATATACATGTTTCAATGCCATTCTCCCAAATCATCCCACTCTCACCCTCTCCCATGGAGTCCAAAAGACTGTTCTATACATCTGTGTCTCTTTTGCTGTCTCATACACAGGGTTATTGTTACCATCTTTCTAAATTCCATATATATGTGTTAGTATACTGTATTGGTGTTTTTCTTTCTGACTTACTTCACTCTGTATAATAGGCTCCAGTTTCATCCACCTCATTAGAACTGATTCAAATGTATTCTTTTTAATGGATGAGTAGTACTCCATTGTGCATATGTACCACAGCTTTCTTATCCATTCGTCTGATGATGGACACCTAGGTTGCTTCCATGTGCTGGCTATTATAAACAGTGCTACAATGAACATTGGGGTACACATGTCTCTTTCAATTCTGGTTCCTTCGGTGTGTATGCCCAGAAGTGGGATTGTTGGGTCATATGGCAGTTCTATTTCCAGTTTTTTAAGGAATCTCCACACTGTTCTCCATAGTGGCTGTACTAGTTTGCATTCCCACCAACAGTGTAAGAGGGTTCCCTTTTCTCCACACCCTCTCCAGCATTTATTGCTTGTAGACTTTTGGATAGCAGCCATTCTGACTGGCATGAAATGGTACCTCATAGTGGTTTTGATTTGCATTTCTCTGATAATGAGTGATGTTGAGCATCTTTTCATGTGTTTGTTACCCATCTGTATGTCTTCTTTGGAGAAATGTCTGTTTAGTTCTTTGGCCCATTTTTTGATTGGGTCGTTTATTTTTCTGGAATTGAGCTTCAGGAGTTACTTGTATATTTTTGAGATTCTTTGTCAACTGCTTCGTTTGCTATTATTTTCTCCCATTCTGAAGGCTGTCTTTTCACCTTGCTTATAGTTTCCTTTGTTGTGCAGGAGCTTTTAATTTTAATTAGGTCCCATTTGTTTATTTTGCTTTTATTTCCCATGTTCTGGGAGGTGGGTCATAGAGGATCCTGCTGTGATATATGTCGGAGAGTGTTTTGCCTATGTTCTCTAGGAGTTCTATAGTTTCTGGTCTTACATTTAGATCTTTAATCCATTTTGAGTTTATTTTGTGTATGGTGTTAGAAAGTGTTCTAGTTTCATTCTTTTACAAGTGGTTGACCAGTTTTCCCAGCACCACTTGTTAAAGAGATTGTCTTTTCTCCATTGTATATTCTTGCCTCCTTTGTCAAAGATAAGGTGTCCATAGGTGCGTGGATTTATCTCTGGGCTTTCTATTTTGTTCCATTGATCTATATTTCTGTCTTTGTGTCAGTACCATACTGTCTTGATGACTGTGGCTTTGTAATAAAGCCTGAAGTCAGGCAGGTTGATTCCTCCAGTTCCATTCTTCTTTCTCAAGATTGCTTTGGCTATTTGAGGTTTTTTGTATTTCCATACAAATTGTAAAATTATTTATTCTGGCTCTGCGAAAAATAACGTTGGTAGCTTGATAGGGACTGCACTGAATCTATAGATTGCTTTGGGTAGTATACTCATTTTCATTATATTGATTCTTCCGATCCATGAACATGGTATATTTCTCCATCTATTTGTGTCCTCTTTGATTTCTTTCACTAGTGTTTTATAGTTTCATATATATAGATCTTTTGTTTCTTAAGGTAGATATATTCCTAAGTATTTTATTCTTTTCATTGCAATGGTGAATGGAATTGTTTCCTTAATTTCTCTTTCTATTTTCTCATTATTAGTGTATAGGAATGCAAGGGATTTCTGAGTGTTGATTTTATATCCTGCAACTTTACTATATTCATTGATTAGCTCTAGTAATTTTCTAGTAGAGTCTTTAGGGTTTTCTATGTAGAGGATTATGTCATCTGCAAACAGTGAGAGTTTTACTTCTTCTTTTCCAATCTGGATTCTTTTTATTTCTTTTTCTGCTCTGACTGCTGTGGCCAAAACTTCCAAAACTATGTTGAATAATAGTGGTGAGAGTGGGCACCCTTGTCTTGTTCCTGACTTTAGGGGAAATGCTTCAATTTTTCACCATTGAGGATAATGTTTGCTGTGGGTTTGTCATATATAGCTTTTATTATGTTGAGGTATGTTCCTTCTATTCCTGCTTTCTGGAGGGTTTTTATCATAAATGGATGTTGAATTTTGTCACAGGCTTTCTCTACATCTATTGAGATAATCATATGGCTTTTTATTTTTCAATTTGTTAATGTGGTGTATTACAGTGATTGATTTGCAGATATTGAAGAATCCTTGCATCCCTGGGATAAAGCCCACTTGGTCATGGTGTATGATCTTTTTAATATGTTGTTGGATTCTGTTTGCTAGAATTTTGTTAAGGATTTTTGCATCTATATTCATCAGTGATATTGGCTTGTAGTGTTCTTTTTTTGTGGCATCTTTGTCAGGTTTTCGTATTAGGGTGATGGTGGCCTCATAGAATGAGTTTGGAAGTTTAGCGTCCTCTGCACTTTTCTGGAAGAGTTTGAGTAGGATAGGTGTTAGCTCTTCTCTAAATTTTTGGTAGAATTCAGCTGTGAAGCCGTCTGGTCCTGGGCTTTTGTTTGCTGGAAGATTTCTGATTACAGTTTCAATTTCCGTGTTTGTGATGGGTCTGTTAAGATTTTCTATTTTTTCCTGGCTCAGTTTTGGAAAGTTGTACTTTTCTAAGAATTTGTCCATATTCTTCCAAGTTGTCCATTTTATTGGCATATAGTTGTTGATAGTAGTCTCTTATGATCCTTTGTATTTCTGTGTTGTCTTTTGTGATCTCTCCATTTTCGTTTCTAATTTTATTGATTTGATTTTTCTCCCTTTGTTTCTTGATGAGTCTGGCTAATGGTTTGTCAATTTTATTTATCTTCTCAAAGAACCAGCTTTTGGCTTTGTTGATTTTTGCTATGGTCTCTTTTGTTTCTTTTGCATTTATTTCTGCCCTAATTTTTAAGATTTTTGTCCTTCTACTAACCCTGGGGTTCTTCATTTCTTCCTTTTCTAGTTGCTTTAGGTGTAGAGTTAGGTTATTTATTTGACTTTTTTCTTGTTTCTTGAGGTATGCCTGTATGGCTATGAACCTTCCCCTTTGCACTGCTTTTACAGTGTTCCACAGGTTTTGGGTTGTTGTGTTCTCATTTTCATTCGTTTCTATGCATATTTTGATTTCTTTTTTGATTTCTTCTGTGATTTGTTGGTTATTCAGCAGCGTGTTGTTCAGTCTCCATATGTTGAAATTTTTAATAGCTTTTCTCCTGTAATTGAGATCTAATCTTACTGCATTGTGGTCAGAAAAGATGCTTGGAATGATTTCAATTTTTTTGAATTTACCAAAGCTAGATTGGCCCAGGATGTGATCTATCCTGGAGAAGATTCCGTGTGCACTTGAGAAAAAGGTGAAATTCATTGTTTTGAGGTGAAATGTCCTGTAGATATCAATTAGGTCTAACTGGTCTATTGTATCATTTAAAGTTTGTGTTTCCTTGTTAACGTTCTGTTTAGTTGATCTATCCATAGGTGTGAGTGGGGTATTAAAGCCTCCCACTATTATTGTGTTATTGTTAATTTCCGCTTTCATATTTGTTAGCATTTCTTACATATTATGGTGCTCCTATGTTGGGTGCATATATATTTATAATTGTTATATCTTCTTCTTGGATTGATCCTTCATTATGTAGTGTCCTTCTTTGTCTCTTTTCACAGCCTTTATTTTAAAGTCTATTTTATCAGATATGAGTATTGCTACTCCTGCTTTCTTTTGGTCTCTATTTGCACGGAATATCTTTTTCCAGCCCTTCACTTTCAGTCTGTATGTGTCCCTTGTTTCAAGGTGGGTCTCTTGTAGACAACATATATAGGGGTCTTGTTTTTGTATCCATTCAGCCAGTCTTTGTCTTTTGGTTGGGGCATTCAACCCATTTACATTTAAGGTAATTATTGATAACGATGATCCCATTGCCATTTACTTTATAGTTTTGGGTTCGAGTTTATACACCCTTTCTGTGTTTCCTGTCTAGAGAAGATCCTTTAACATTTGTTGGAGAGCTGGTTTGGTGGTGCCGAATTGTCTCAGCTTTTGCTTGTCTGTAAAGCTTTTGATTTCTCCTTCATATTTGAATGAGATAATTTCTGGGTACAGTAATCTGAGCTGTAGTTTATTTTCTTTCATCACTTTAAGTATGTCCTGCCATTCCCTCCTGACCTGAAGAGTTTCTATTCAAAGATCAGCTGTTATCCTTATGGGAATCCCCTTGTGTGTTATTTGTTGTTTTTCCCTTGCTGCTTTTAATATTTGTTCTTTGTGTTTGATCTTTGTTAATTTGATTACTTTGTGTCTTGGGGTGTTTTGCCTTGGGTTTATCCTGTCTGGGACTTTCTGGGTTTCTTGGACCTGGGTGACTATTTCCTTCCCCATTTTAGGGAAGTTTTCAACTATTATCTCCTCAAGTATTTTCTCATTTCTTTTTGTCTTCTTCTTCTGGGACTCCTATGATTCAAACGTTGGGGCGTTTAACATTGTCCCAGAGGTCTCTGAGATTGTCCACATTTCTTTCATTTTTCTTTTTTCCTCTCTGTTTCATTTATTTCTACCATTCTATCTCCTACCTCACTTATCCTATCTTCTGCCTCCATTATTCTACTGTTGGTTCCCTCCAGAATGTTTTTGATCTCATTTATTGCATTATTCATTATATATTGACTCTTTTTTATTTCTTCTAGTTCCTTGTTAAACCTTTCTTGCATCTTCTCAATCCTTGTCTCCAGGCTATTTATCTGTAACTCCATTCTGTTTTCAAGATTTTGGATCATTTTCACTATCATTATTCAGAATTCTTTATCAGGTAGATTCCATATCTCTTCCTCTTTTGTTTGGTTTGGTGGGCATTTATCATGTTCCTTTACCTGCTGAGTATTTCTCTGCTTTTTCATCTTGTTTATATTGCTGTGTTTGGGGTGGCCTTTCTGTATTCTGGCAGTTTGTGGTTCCTCTTTATTGCGGAGGTTCCTCACTGTCAGTGGGGATGGACAGGTGACTTGTCAAGGTTTCCTGGTTAGGGAAACTTGTGTCAGTGTTCTGGTGGGTGGAGCTGGATTTATTCTCTCTGGAGTGCAATGAAGTGCCCAGTAAAGAGTTTTGAGATGTCACTGGGTTTGGTGTGACTTTGGGCAGCCTGTATATTGAAGCTCAGGGCTATGTTCCTGTGTTGCTGGAGAATTTGTGTGGTATGTCTTGCTCTGGAACTTGTTGGCCTTTGGGTGGTGCTTGGTTTCAGTGTAGGTATGGAGGCATTTGATGAGTTCCTATCGATTAATGTTCCCTGGAGTCAGGAATTCTCTGGTGTTCTCAGGATTTGGACTTAAGCCTCCTGCCTCTGGTTTTCAGTCTTATTCTTACAGCAGCTTCAAGACTTCTCCATCTATACAGCACTGATGATAAAACATCTAGGTTAAAGATGAAAAGTTTCTCCACAGTGAGGGACACTCAGAGAGGTTCACAGAGTTACATGGAGAAGAGAAGAGGGAGGAGGGAGTTAGAGGTGACCTGAATGAGATGAGGTGGAATCAAAAGAGGAGAGAGCAAGCTAGCCAGTAACCACTTCCTATGTGCGCTCACAGTCTGGATCCCTCAGAGATGTTCACGGAGTTACACAGAGAAGAGAAGAGGGAGGAAGGAGACAGAGGTGGCCAGGAGGATAAAGAGGGGATTCAAAAGGAGAGAGACAGAAGGAGAGAGACAGATCCAGCCAGTAATCAGTTCCCTAAGTGTTCTCCACAGTCTGAAACACACAGAGATTCACAGAGTTGGGTAGAGAAGAGAAGGGGGAGGGAGGAGATAGAGGTGACCTTGTGGAGAAAAAGGAGAATCCAAAGGGGGAGAGAGCAGTCAAGCCAGTAATCTCCCTCCCAAGTAAAAATGGGTACTGAAGATTGGGTTCTTAAAGGTACAAAATTGATAACAAATACCAAAAAGCATAGATTAAAAATCTAGAGTAGAGGTTGGATTTTCAAAAATACAATATTAAAGAAAAAAACAAAGTCACAAAAATTATAAAAAATATATATATGAAGTTTGCTTTTAAAAATAGGGTCTTTTTTTTTTGCAAAGTAATAGTAGGTTATAAAAATGAAAATTAAAGGAGTAATAGAGGACTTAAAATTTTTTTTAATTTTTATTTAAAAAATGATAATAGTAAAAATATATCTAGGACTTTCTCTGGTGTTGTTGTGGACAATGTGGGGTCAGTTCATTTTCAGATAGTTCCTTGATCCGCCTTATACTTCTTAAGATCTATAGGCCCCTTCCTATGTAGTGGGTGCTAACTACGGGGTTTTAATCTATTGCACCTGTCTCTTCCAAGGCGGTTCCCTCTGTTTGTTTTAGCTTCTTCTGTTTGCTGGTCTCTTCAGTGTCTAACTTCCGCCCTGACACAAGGGGGCGGTGGTGGTCACTTTTTTAGGCTCACTTGTTCAGTCGTGCTGTGGGGAGGGAGGAACACTGCAAACAAATAACACGGGCATGGTCGCAGTGTCTGGGCTGCACTGGGTTTGCCCCCGCTCACGGTGTGTGTGCTTTCCCAGTCTACACTGTTTAGGCTCTAGGTTGCTCTGCCGGGAACTGTTTGAGGCCGGCCCGGGTTGTATGCACTTCCCAGGTCTGAGCCACTCAGGTTCAGGTTCTTGGGTACTTCACAAAGTTGCAGACTTGGTTGGGCCTGCATTTTGTGCCCCTCCCAGGTCCAAGCAGCTCAGGTGACCAGGTGCCTGGCGAGCGCGATCGCCCCCAATTGAAAGCTGAGACTTACCGCCTCCCCTGTCCCTGCCACTCAGTTTTCTGGGTGTACAACCGGTGCGCCTTCTCAGGTGTGCCGTGTGTCTCTTCTGGGGAGCTGATCTCTGGTTATGACCCTCCCAGTGGATGTCGACCGTCCAGAATCCCAAGAAGTCTTGGTTAGCAATGAAGCCTGCTTGCAGTTTGGTACATGATGCCTCTCTGGGGCCGCGATCGCCCCCTTCCGGCTCTGGCTGCCCTCACCTGCCTGTCTCCGGCGGGGGATGGGCCGGTCTGCAGCCAGCTAGCTCTGCTCAGTTCTTTTTTCTGTGAGCCAGCTTGGCTGTGTCTTATGGCTTTTCGTGGGATAGTTATCCCACAGTCTGAGTTGCTATCTCAAGTTAGTTCCCTCAGATTGCCCTTGGGGCAGTCAGGCCCGGTCCTTACCCTAAGCAATGCTGCCCGTGCCTCCCTGTTTAGCCCCCGCTTGCTAGTGGAGGATGCAAGCGTCTGCGCTGCTTCTCCACTGGGAGTTGCCGTTAGACAGGTAATCTGTGGGTTTTAATTATTTATTTTTCCTCCCAGTTATGTTGCCCTCTGAGGTTCCAAGGCTTGCCACAGACTCGCCAGTGAGAGTGTTTCCTGGTGTTTGGAAACTTCTCTCATTTTTAAGACTTGCTTCCCAGGACAGATCTCCATCCCTACGTCTTTTGGCTCTCTTTTTATCTTTTATATTTTTTCCTACCTCCTTTTGAAGACAATGGGCTGCTTTTCTGGGTGCCTGATGTCCTCTGCCAGCATTCAGAAGTTGTTTTGTGGAATTTACTCAGTGTTCAAATGTTCTTTTGATGAATTTGTGGGGGAGAAAGTGGTCTCCCCATCCTATTCCTCTGCCATCTTAGGACTGCCAATACTCTTTCAATATCTTATATTTTTACCTATTTGATTCTTTCAGCAATAGAATCCAGTAATCATGCCAACATTTCTTTTAGAGACATAGTTTCTAAAGTTTTGGTCTTTGACGTCTCATCTCCATATTTTCTCTCTTTACCTAAAGATTAGTGTACCTTGAGCCTATCCAGATTTCAAGGGAAATCCATGGTTTTACTATTTCCCTTGAGACATTGGTCTTATCAAAGTAATAACTGGGGACCACATCCTTGAAGGATCTTTATCTTAAACATCTTACCCTAGTCAGTTTCTAACAGTGGGAACGATAACCATGCCCTTATTTTGGCCTTTTCCATAACAATCAACTTTAAGTGGCCTTTCTTATTCAAAACTTCTGTTAATTTTATCTCCTACTATTTGGACTCCAAAGTTAAGTGCCTTTTCTGACTATTTCAAGGCTCTAAATTTTTGGAGGGGCTTCCCCTGTGGCTCAGTGGTAAAGAATCTGCCTGCAATGCAGGAGCCACAGGAAACCTGGGTTCAATCCCTGGGTCAGGAAGATCCCCTGGAGGAGGAAATGGCAACCCACTCCAGTATTCTTGCCTGGAGAATCCCACGGACAGAGGAGCCTGGCAGGCTATGGTCCATGGGGTCGCAAGGAGTTGGACATGACTAAGTGATTAAACAGCTGCAACAGCAAATTTTTGGAATTCTCTATTCACTTTTATTTCTGCTTCTATATTGGACAATTCTTTTCTGAGAACACTCTAATGATTTTGCCAAACACTGTCAATAATAAGCAATCATATGCTAACTTACTGTTTTCCCATACCTTCATCTTGAATTTAAATTTCCTTAAGAAAGTGATCTGACTCCCAATTTTATTAAGTATTTCCCACTGCATAATGTAAAGAGTCACCTCTGTACCCTCTAATAAAGTTTTCTTATAGTTCACTGTACAGCCCCTAGGCCAGGTTATTTTTATATAAAGGGTTTTTTTTTTTTTTAATAAGTACTCCATTTCTAAGCATCTATATTGATCTGTCAGGATGAGCTAGATTATAACATGACAACAAACAACTCCTAAATCTCAATGGCTTAAAACAATGAAAGTTTTACTTCTTTTTCTACTATATGGTGGGGAGACATATATCTCAATTCATTCTCACTCAGGGACCCAGGCTGACAGCATCTCCAGCATCTCAAATGTATCAGTCACAACAGCAGAAAGGAAACACAGTGAAGTACATATCATCTCTTAAGGCCTCTGTCCAAAGACAATCTTCTACTCACATTTTGTTTTCAAAAGCAAATCACACTGCAATGCCTAACTTCAATAAGATAAGGGTATGCAATCCTGTAATGAATTTGTGAATGACATTAAATGCTTGTGTAAATTCTATACCCAGCTAGGCTATCATTTAATATGAAATATAACTAAAATGTTCAATTCTGTAAAATCTCAAAAAGTTTATCTTTCTTCTATACTGTTTCATAAGGCTTCAGAGCAAAACAATAGAGTAAGTCAAGAAAGAGGACATGTACAGACAAAGCAAAGGGAATCTCCCAGATGAAGATAAATAGAGATCTAGAATAACAAGTACCCACAACACACAGAGTTCATATTGGAGAAGTATGAATCAAGAGATAAAATGTCCTCACAATAGCTTTCCATTTGCACCATGGATCCAAAATTACCAGAGGATGTACTTTATCAAAACAAAGAAGAAAAGCGAGACAGAAAAAGACATGAGATTTGGAAACAATCCAATCCAGGAAAGAGACAAGGAAAACCAGAATGGCAGCAAAAGAAATACCCAGGATGACTGGAGAGTAGCCTGATGACCTTAAGAGTCATCAGCCCAAGAAAAAGGAAAATACAGGTCTTCAGAAGGGATGTCTCTAATTTTTTTTAATGAAAGTAATAGATTGCCTGATGAGACTGGCCTTGTGGTAATAATACTGAGAGGCTATAATGAGGGGTAGAAGAATTAATAATGAGTAAACATAAAACTGGAGAAGGCAATGGCACCCCACTCCAGTACTCTTGCCTGGAAAATCCCATGGAGGGAGGAGCCTGGTAGGCTGCAGTCCATGGGGTCACTAAGGGTCGGACACGACTGAGTGACTTCACTTTCACTTTTCACTTTCATGCATTGGAGAAGGAAATGGCAACCCACTCCAGTGTTCTTGCCTGGAGAATACCAGGGATGGCGGAGCCTGGTGGGCTGCCATCTATGGGGTCCCACAGAGTCAGACACGACTGAAGCGACTTAGCAGCAGCAGCAGCAGCAAACATAAAACTAAATAAATTAAAAATCAGGGCAACTTTAGGAGAAATTAGAAGAAAGAAATAAAGTATACCATAATATACATTCAGCTGTGAATAGTTGTATAGATATATGATGTATATACTAAACGTTGATATATTTAAAATCGTAAAATAGTGATATTGGTGAGTTAAGATAAGTAAACATTTATCTATCATAAATAAAAGTGGATAGATGTCTAAAAGTAGTTAATTAAAAGATACTAGTATTTACAGATTACTCAGAAGAATGAATACAAATTTACATAATACAAATATAGTATATGTGTATATATATATATGTACGTGTGTGTGTGTATATATATATTTATCTATATATGGAAAAAGAGTTAAAACAGAGATGTTGCCTCTGGGGAGGAAGACTGGGGAGAGGAGAGAGGGATGGAAGAGGAAACCACTATATTTGATTATGAACTTTCTGGTATTATTTCACTTTGTAAACTATAGGCATATACTGCCATCAAGAAAATTAAAATTAAAGCAAAAAAGAATCCCACACATTTAGGTAATTCTGATGTGCAGGCAAATTTAGTCACCACTAGAGTAACCACCGTCCCATCCACTTTTTCTTAATATTTATTTATTTGGCTGTGCCAGGTCTTAGTTGTGGCATGCAGGACCTCAGTCTTCACTGCAGCATGTAAGATTTTTAACTGCAGCATGTAAACTCTTAGTTGCAGCATGTGGGCTCTAACTCTCTGACCAGGGACTGAACTTGGCCCCCTTGCATTGGGAGCTCGAAGTCTTAACCTCTGAACAACCAAGGAAGTTCCTGTCCCATCCAATACTGAAAACTATGCAACTTTCTTTGCTAAGTAGTTGTCTGACTCCAACCTGAGTATCTCCATAATAAAAAAACAAAAACAAAAACAAAAAAACTCACTATACAAAATTCTACTTGTACTTCTTTACAACCCTAATTTTTATAATATATCTGTTATGGATACTGGAGGATAAAAATACAGAGATTCTACAAGACTATACCGGCCCAGTCCACTTCCAGGGGTTAAAGTAGTTAGAAAAGTAACAAGTGTCTCTTAATTCTCCAGCAGTGAGTGATTATTCAAGAGGGTGGGGATTTTCATTGGGCTAGGGTCCATTGCCCTAGAAATCACAGTGGAAAAGATCTGTCTCTCAGAATGGAAGGGAGGGCTGAGGAGTTCTAGGAATTTCACATTTGAGGTCTATTCCTCTGGCTTTGACTGATGGCACAGCTTATACTACCCTGAAGACTCCCAGAAGCTAAGGTGGTGAGATGTCTCAGAAGAGAGGGAGCTAGATGAAAGACTCTTAAAATTGTACAGGCTTTTGGATCTAGAAATTAGTTATTTATTTCAAGATGTGAGACCTATTTTTAAGGCATTATTTCCCTTGTCATATCCCCAGGCAGCCTACTCCATCCCCGGGAACTGTTTGAAGGGTTTCATGAGAGAGGGAGTAGTACAGCAATTTAAAGCACTGATTTTCAATACTGCAGATTAATGAATTATACTTCTTAAGACTCAGTCCAAAAGAAAATAGGAAGGTAGTAACAAATAACAGAAATGACAGAAAAAAAAAAATAGCAAGGATGTAGATTTAAACCCCACTGTGCTGACAGTATTAATAACACTAAATGTAAATCATCTAAACACCCAAATTAAAAGACAAAGATCATAAAGCTGGATGAAAAAGCAAAACCCAACACTTGAAACATAAAAGACACAGCTAGGTTAAATGTAAAAGAACAGAAAGAGATATAGCATGTAAACACTATTCAAAAGAAAGCTGAAGTGGCTCTATTAATATCAGACAAAGTAGTTTGTTGGGCAAAGAATATTAACAGGAAAATAAGGACATTTCATAATTATAAAGAAGTCAATTATTCAAGAGAACATAGCAATCCTAAATGTGTTGATCCCTAATAAAGTACATCAAAATATATGAAACAAAAACTAACAGAGATCTATAAGTATAATACACCATATTAACAAAACAAATACAGACAATACCCAACACATAATTCAACTTAAGATTTTTCAAGTTTAGGATGGTGCATAAGTGATATTCATTCAGGATAAACTGCGCTTTGAATTTTGAAGTCTGATCTTCTCTTGGGCTGGTGATACGCAGCATCCTACTTTCTCGTGATTCAGGGTAGCAGCAGCAAGTCTTATCTCATAGTCAGCCATGCAATCATGAGGTAAACAACCATTTACTACGATACAATTAATCTGTTTCTCATTTTCGGTACAGAATTCAATAAATTAGAAGAGATATTTAATAGTTTATTATAAAATATGCTGTCAGATTATTTTTTCCCAGCTGTAGAGTAATGTAACTGTTCTGAGCACATTTAAGATACGCTAGGCTAAGAAGAAATTCCTTAGAAGAAATGGAGTTGCCCTCATAGTCAATAACTGAGTCCAAAATGCAGTACTTGGGTGCAATCTCAAAAATGCCAGAATGATCACTGTTCATTTCCAAGGCATCTGGTCCCATTGCTTCATGGCAAATAGATGGGGAAACAATGGAAACAGTGATAGACTTTATTTTCTTGGGCTCCAAAATCTCTGCAGATGGTTACTGCAGCCATGAAATTAAAAGATGCTTACTCCTTGGAGGAAAAGCTATGACCAACCTAGACAGCATATTAAAAAGCAGAGACATTACTTAACCGACAAAGGTCCGTCTAGTCAAAGTTATGTTTTTTCCAGCAGTTGTGTATGGATATTAGAGTTGGACCATAAAGAAAGCTGAGCACTGAAGAATTGATGCTTTTGAACTGTGATGTTGGAGAAGACTCTTGTGAGTCCCTTGGACAGCAAGGAGATAAAACCAGTCAATCCTAAAGGAAATCAGTCCTGAATATTCATTGGAAGGACTGACGCTGAAGCTGAAGCTCCAATACTCTGGCCACCTGATACAAAGAACTGACTCATTGGAAAAGACCCTGATACTGGGAAAGATTGAAGGTGGGAGGAGAAGGGGACGACAGAGGATGAGATGGTTGGATGGCATCACCGATTTGATGGACAAGAGTTTGAGCAAGTTCCAGGAGTTGGTGATGGACAGGGAAGCCTGGCATGCTGCAGTCCACTGGGGTCACAAAGAGTTGGACAGGACTGGGCAACTGAACTGAACTGAGGTTAAGCTATGATATTTGGTAGGTTAGAGGTATTTGACCACATTTTCAACTGAAAGTATTTTCAACTTACAGTGAGTTTATCTGAATGCATCCCCATCATAAGTCAAGGAAGATCTGTATATAATCATCTCAGTAGATACAAAAAGAGTCATTTAACAAAATTTAAATCTATTCCTGATATTTTTAACTCTCAGAAAATTATAAATAGAAGATATTTTCCTAAACACAATAAGGGCATTTTAAAATTCCTGTATTTATATAGTAGTGGAAGACTGAATGATTTTCTATTAAAAACATGAACAAAGCAAAGATGTTAGCTCTCATCACTTCTATTTAACATTGCACAGGCAATCCAAGCCAGTGCAATAAGACAAGAAAAAGGAATACTGGCACTCAGATTTGAAGTGAATATTAAAACTGTCTTTATCACATGGCAAGATAGTCTCTGTAAAAAAAAAAAAAATTCAATTTACAAAAAAGCTATTAGAACTATAAGTAAATGAGATTAAGAGAGGCAGGATACAAGGCTAAATATAAAATTGTATTTCTTTTTTTGTGTGTGCAATAATGGTCACTAATTTTATTTCTTTAAATCATCGCCATGACCCTAAGTGGTACCATGACTGAACTATTATTTGCAATGACCCAAGGCTCAGAGAAATCAATTGTATTTCTATATACTGAGAATAAACAACTGGAAGATAAAATTGAAAAAGTAATTGTGCTAAAAAAAAACTTCAGGGATAAATTTAACACATTGCTGAGAGATATAAAGCAAGCCTAAATAAACAGAAAAATGTACCATGTTCATGGATCACAGTACTCAGTACTGTTAAGATGTTACTCCTCCCCTAAAAGACCTATAGATTCGATGAATGCCTTATCAAAAGACCAGTGGGATGTTTTTAGAAATCAACAGCCTAATTCTAAAGGAAATACAGAAGACCTAGGATAACAGGGGGGACATTTGGAGGACTTACACTAATTGACTTCAAGACTTATGATAAAGCTACAATAATCATGGCAGTGTGGTAATAGGGTAAGGATAGACATACAGTTTAATAGAATAGAAGAGGCCAAAAATATCACCAGCACATATGGCCAACTGATTTTTCACAAAGACACCAAGTAAATTCCATGGGAAAAGAAAGTGTTCTCAACAAATTGTGCAGAAAGAGAGACAGGAAGACTGAGGGTGAGATTGTGAAAGAGAACCTCAACACATATCTTATACCTTATATTTACAAAAGTTAACTTGAATCATGGACCTACATGTAGACCTAAAACTATAAAGTTCTAGAAGAAAATATGTATTACCTTGAGTTAGGCAAAGAGTTCTTAGGGCACAAAATCTAACTACTAGAGCTGAAAGACACCTTTAAAATTAGATCAAGGCATGCTTTAGGCAAATGAACTACTTTACACAGTTGATTCCAACGATTTTCGGTCCCTCTCTGCTGTCTCCTGTAACACCCTCCCTCTTCCATTATCCAGACTTTATCGTAACCAACTCTTACTTACTGTCCTGTCTCAGCTTCAGTGTCATTTCCTCCAGGAAGCCTTTCCTGACACCTAAACTGGGTCAAGCACTCCTCCTTTGATTACCGCTTAGCGCTCTCTATTGTATTGACCTGTATCACTCTCTAGGTTGGAAGTTCCAAAAGGAACTCAGATGGTATTTGCCTTGCTTACTCTTATTCTCAGTGCCCAGCACATGGTAAATCCTCAGTACATTTTATTGGATGAACAATTGTGTGATCATATTCCTTTTTTTAATTTGTATTGTTATAAAGTAAACATAACATAAAACTTACCATCTTAACCATTTTAAGTGTATAATTTAGTGATATTAAACACATTCATAATGTGCAACCATCAGCACCATCCATCCCCATAACTATATACGTATATAGTGATATATATAGATAGATAGACCAGTTTTCATTCACTGATGGATACTTAACATAGTTTTCATATCTTGGCTATTTCAAATAACACTGCAATAAACATAGGAGTGCAAATATTTCTTCAAGACTCTGCTTTCATTTCTTCCAAGTATACACTCAGAAGTGGAAGTGCTAGATCACATGGTACTTCTATTTTTGTTAAGGAGTTTCTGTACCGTTTTTCTGTACCGGCATACCAGTTTACATTTCCACCAACAGTGCACAAGGACCCCCTTACTCCACAGCTTCACCAACACTTGTTACCTCTGGTCTTCTTGATGAAATCCATTCTAACTGGTGCAAGGTGATGTTTCATTGTGCTTTTGATTTGCATCCCTGATGGTTAGTGATGTTGAGCATTTTTTCACGCACCTCTTGGCCATTTGTATGTCTTCTTTGGGAAAATGCTTCTTCAGTTTCTCCATCCATTTTTTAATTGGATTGTTTGTGCTTTTGCTACTGAATTGTATCAGTTCTGTATGTATTTTGGATATTAACCCCATATGAGATACATGATTTACAAATATTCTTTCATTCCCTAGACTGCCTTTTCATTTTATTCATTGTTTGTTTTGCTGTAAAGAAACTCTTCAGTTTGATGCAGTCCCACTTACTAAGTTTTGCTATTATTGCCTGTGCCTCTGGTGTCATATCCAAAAAAAAAAAATTAATAATGGCCAAGACTAATGTGAAGGAGCACATGTCATTTTCTTATAGGGGTTTTATGATTTCAGGTCTTATGCTCAAGTCTTTAATCCATTTAGAGTTAATTTTTATGGATGATGTAAGATGGGAGTCCAATTTTATTCTTCTGCATGTGGGTATCTACTTTTGACCTACTGTCTTCTAGCCTCCAAAGTTTCTTATGAGAAGTCTGCTGATAATCTCATTAAGGATGCCTTTGGATAGGCCATACTTGCTTATTTTTTTGTATGTCTTGTGATTTTTTGTTGTTGTTAAACATTGGACATTTAAATCTAATAATGCTGGAACTCAAAATCAGATTCTCTCCTTACCCCGGGGGTTTGCTGCTTCTGTTATTATTTTGTTTGATCGTCGCGGGTTGTCTCTGTGTCAAGGATCACCTAAGATGTAAACTTAAAGTTTTCTTGGGTCTTTTCTGAGCCTTTCCAAGGGCAGGCACCATTGCTTTCTAATTTTCCCCATATATAGATTTGTTTCCAAATGTCCTCACTTTTAATACCTGGCTCCCAAAGGGTGGAAAAAAGGAAGATTAGAGAAAAAAAGGTGCCAGCCCCTTAAATACCCTGTAAGTCACTTCGGTCAGAGGGGAGGGGCCTGAAACAATGGAAGTACAACAAAAGGCCACCAGTCCTTGTGTTCACACTTCCGTGATCAGAAGCAGCAATCAGAGCACAAATCCCCAGTATGTGGAGGACAGGGTCCTTCTGGCCCACTCTGGCTCCTGCAAGCTGTGTGCAGGCTACTCCAGAAACATGTGCACAGCTGCCTGTTGAGACTCTAAGAAAGGTAAGGTGATTTGCCCAAGGCCACACAGCTAGCAAAAGTTAACCTGACTTCTCATCAGGTTCTCCTTCTCCGTGGTACACCGCACTATCTCTCGACTCTGGCACCCCAAGCTGCCTCCAAGATACATAAGGGTGATGGGATGGACACCCAGCCTCTGTCATTCACTCTCTTACCTCTCACTCTCCTTGCCTCACTCACCCCGATCCCCTTCTTCTTCTTCTTAACCAGAATGCCTAAGTAATGTGATGGGTAAGGACAGACATACAGGGTTTGTATTTCATAGTCATTGGCTGTGCAATCTTGGGCAAGACACTCAACTTCCCTGAGCCTCAGTTTCCTCAACTCTCAGATGAGGATCAAATAGTATTTACCTCAGAGGGGTACTGTGAGGACTTAGCACAGTGCCTGGTTATCTGCTTTTTGCTGTTTCCCTAACACATGGTATCTTCACGTCTCTCTTCCTTGGTGCCTTTCTCTCTTTTCCTCCCTCTGTATGCCTGTCTGCCTACCTCCCACACAAGTTGCAGTTTCCTTCAACATGCTGGGCCCTGCCCAGGGGATGAAGATGGGCCTGGAGCCGAGACTTCCTGGATCAGAAAAAGAACTTATTCCAGGCAAGGAACCACAGTGAAACTGTACACATGAACACCTTCCTCATCTGTGCCAGGTAAGGCCTTGGAAGAAAGGTCGGGGGAAGCTGTGCTGTGGGGCAGAGAGAGGCTGAGGCTGAGGGGTGGGGACAGCCCTGAGAAGACCTGATGTGAAGTGAGCTGGGGGTCCCAGACATGGGTGAGAAGAAATAATATGGGATGAGAGTGGCCAGCAACCAGGCATCAAGGGCACGACCCTCAGGAAGCAGCAGAGGGTAAAGGTTAGCTCCCTGGCCAATGCCCAAGGGTCAGCTCACCCACCAGCAGGCACTAACTGTGGGACCTCTATGCCAGGCTGTTATCAGGGTGAACGGCAGCGGCTCCAGGTCTCCTGTAGGTGGAGGGTCATCAGACCACTGGACAGGCATCATGACCTCAGCACCCCAGGGACAAGGAAGAACTAGGATTGGTCTCAGAGGACTGAGGTTTGGAGGAATGCACGGCCATTAGTAGTCAGGAGACCTAGAAATCATACAGTCACTCTGAGCCTCAGTTTCCTTGTCTATAAAATCTAATAACATTTGTCCCCCTGGATTGCTGTGGAAATTCAATACAGAGATAACAGGTAAGAGAGCACTTGGCAAATGACAAGGGGCTCTGTGATACTGGGTGCTATTATTGGGCAGGCTGGGAAGCCGAGCTCCAGAGCTCCTTCTGGATCGCCAGTTCACCCCCATCTCCCTGTCACACAGGACCCATTCTCAACGGTGATGCCAGGAAGACGGACACACTCCAACTCAATGTGGCAACAAAGTCCAGCTGAGCCCCTCGGCAACTTGCTACCTGACCTTGGGCTACTCCACCTCTGGGCCTCCATACCTTCTTTATACCAAGGTGGCTGGACCACAATATTCAGGACATCTGTCAGCCCATTTTGTCTTCATGTAGACAGCATGAAATCAGCCATGGTGGGAGTCCTTACACCATAGAAATGGGCAAACACTTCAAATCCAGGTACCATTGTTGAGACTGGCATTCCAGAAGCCCCTCCTCCTGGTGGCTGCACACAAACGGGGCAGCTGGCCCCGACAGCTTGCCTGGCATGCTCGACATCCACGGCTTCCCAGGGACTCGCCCCTGATAAATATGGATGCACACCTGGCAGCAGCAGGCTCACTCCCCTCAGACACCCCCACCCTCCACCAGGTGGATCGCTGGGTGCAGACAAGGAGGGGAGGGAGGGAGGAAGAGAGGCGGCCGTGTGCTTGTCACTTACAAGCTCTGGGCCCCGCCTGGCTGAGTATTACATGAGCCCCTTTCTCCCCCTGTATTCCTGATCTCGCCTCTCTTCTCAGCCAGCGTCAAGACAGGAAGGGAGCTGGCCAAGCCTGCAGCATCCTACCTGCTCTGTGACTGAAAGGTGTCACCAAACAGAGCCCTGTCCCCGCCCTGCTGTCCCCCTCAGGACCCCCACACTGTGAATGAGTCGTGCTCAGAAGGCGTCTCCTGCATTGACTGCAGTGTGCCTGCTGCTCCTAGAGCTGGACCAGAGACACTTTGTCCCCCTCGTGTGTTGTCCCACACCCCCCACACACCGTCATACCCCTAACCTGGAAGGCAAACCAGCTCCAGGTGAGACGGCAAAGGGAGGGAACTGCAGCAGGCGGAGACCAGGCTCAGCCTCGACTCTGTTTCCTTCCAAGGTTTTGCTGGGGGCGGGGGGTGGGGGGGGACTTTGTTCTTGCTGCTCTTTTCTGAATCAAGGCCTTGGGCACTTATTCACTCCCTGTTACGCATTGAACTGTGTCCCTTAAAACTGCTACATAGACATTCCAGCCCCCAGTACCCCAGAAGGTGACAGTATTTGGAGATAAGCACTTTACATGCATGCATGCTCAGTCACTTCAGTCATGCCAGACTCTGTGCGACCCCATGGATTGTAGCCCACCAGGCTCCCCTGTCCATGGGATTTCCCAGGCAAGAATACTGGAGTGGGTTGCCATTTCCTCCTCCAGGGGATCTTCTCAACCCAGGGATCGAACTGTGTCTCCTGCATTGGCAGGCTGATTCTTTACCACTGAGCCACCTGCTCTACAGAGATAAGTTAGAATAAGGTTTCCAGGTGACTTCCCTGGTGGTCTAATGATTGAGGGTCCACCTGCCCATGCAGGGGACACAGATTCAATCCCTGCTCCCACATGCAGTGGAGCAACTAATCCCAGGCACCACAACTCCTGAGCCCGAGTGCTGCAGCTACTGAAGCCCAGGCGCCTGGAGCCGGTGCTCCACAACCAGAGAGAACACACTGCAGTGAGAAGCCCACACAGCACAACCAAGAGCAGCTCCCCACCCCGCTGCCCCAGTCTCCACAACTGGAGAAAGCCCACAGCCAGCAACACAGACCCAGTGCAGCCAATAATCAACTAACTAATTTTGAAACACTGAGGTCACTAGGATGCGCCGTAACCCAACAGCACAGGTGTCCATATAAAGGACACAGAGAGACACACACTGACGAAGAGGTTGTGAAGACACGGGATGAGACGGCGTGGATGTCAGTCGGCCTGGAACGGCCCCACCCACACACACACACACAGAGCCCTCAGAGCAGCCAGCCCTGCCAACACCCTGATCCTGGACTTCCAGCCTCCAGAGCCGGGAGACAGCACATTTCTGAGTTTAAGCCACCCCGTCTGCATTAGCACAATCTTAGGAAACTAATTCACTGCTTTCCTCTGAAAGGGGAGCGAGAGAAACCACGTCTTGGTTTCACGGTTTCCAAGCGTGCTCACTCTCATGTCCATGTCGGATCCTCACGTCACCTGACTCCTTAGGCCCAATAGGTGCTCCTCGGCCCATCTGATGGATGAGGAGTCTGAGGCCAGGAGGCAGGGGGCTTCCCAAAAAGCCTGCACCAAAGTTAACCACCAAGCTGCGAGTACAACCCAGGCCTCCTCACCAACACCCAAAGGGCTTCCCTACATCAAGACAAACATCTAAGTTTATACAGAATTCTGGGAGGCTGCAGGGTTGAGGGGCAGGGAGCACCTCCCTTCACCTGGCCCTCCGGCCTGCACTCACTCTCTGTGGCATCACCCAGGCAGCCTTTAATCACCATGATGCCCGGACACCACCCCAGACCAAGCGAATCAGAACCCAGGGGGTGGGGTTCAGGCAGTGATAGCTTTTACAGCACAGTAACATGATTCTCATGTGCAGCTGGGGTGGAGAAGCCCAGCCAGAGGGTTCCAAGGTGGGTCCTGGGTCAGGGACCACTGGCTCACAGAGCGGGCAACCAACGATGTGGCAAGGGGGATTTGGACCACTCCATGGCCTCACTCCATCCCAGAGGGGCCCCCGGGGGCCCACTCAGAAAAAGTGAGATAAATTAAGGTTTGAATTTGCACTCACTCATTCTGTACAAAGGTGAGAAATGGTCAGGGTTGGTAGAGATTCTTCCAACTCTTTTACTTTACTGGGTCGTGGGGGATCCTTTAAATATCAACAGAAGGAAAAACAGTGTTTTTGCTTTAACTCTGAGGCCTTTACTCTTCCATCTAAATCAAACATAATTGCTTGTTATGAAAATGAAAGAGCTGCACTGGAGTGCATGCTGGGCACGAGCTCAGTGGCCTTACAGTGTCTCTTCCTCCAATAACCCTACAAGTTTGGTACTATATAATCCCCATTTTACAGAAAGGGCAACTGAGGCTTGGAGAGGTTATTTCACCAACCCAAGGTCACTCAGCAATTAGATGGTGGGGCTGGGATTCCAACCAGGAGGTCTGGCCCCAAGGCCCATGATATTGACCACTAGATACATGATATTCTACAGTCTTTTAATGTTCATACCCACTTTTATAGAAGATACTAAAATAAGTATCACAAGTTTAAACAAAATGCCTTTTTCCCATTTCTTCAAAATTTCCAGAGATTTTTTTCTTCCCTAACTCAGGACTGAGGAACTCTGGCACTAGTAGGACCCAACCCAGAGAGGCAGCAGTACAGGCACCCCCACGCACAGCACTAGGAACCGAGTACGTCACCCCACCAGCCCCAGTTCCCATCCCTACCTGGACCCTTTGCTGTCTGGAAAAGACGGAAACATGGGCTGGCACTGCCCTCTAGTGGCTGTAAGGCTAACTGCAACCAACACTTTCACATTTTCCAGGTCAGGTGCAAGCGCCCAGAGCCCCAGGGAAAAGAGGAACCTGCACACCCCACGTGGCAGCACTGGATCCCCAAGACTCTACCAGGGACTGGAGCTTGGAGGCCTAGATGATGCGGTCCCAAGAGGCCAAACCGCGCCAGACTCCCACTCACCCCATCTGATGTAAGCATTAGAAGTCTGGAGGATGGCTCCCCTGGAGGGCAGGATTCTGGCCCCAGGGCAATGACAGAAACCCTGAAGGGAGGTCCACAACATTCCCCAAAGGGCCTTGCCCTCCGTGCAATGTTCTCAACCACTCTTCTCCAGGAGCGAACTCAACTCCTCACCTAAATCCTGCTGGCCCAGCACTCCCCGCTCCAGGACACCTGCTCTGGGCCCTCCGTCCCCCAACCCCCCCCCCCTCAGGCTTACGGTTATCTCCAGAGAGGACACCAGGTACCTCTTGGTAGCAGGCCCAGAACACTGTTAATGACATCAGTCTTTCCCACCCCCGAGCCCTCCTCCAGCAGACTGGGAGCCCCTGAGGGCAGGGTTGAGACTTGGATGTCTCTGGTACCCACCTAGCCACAGAGGGGCACACCAGGTCCATGGGCAGCCACACGGGAGGCTCCTGCCCACTCTCTCCATGACCCAAAGCAGGGAAGGAGGGTTCCCAGGAGTGCACACCATGAAGCTGGAGGAAGGGCTGGCTCTCAGGGCTCTGCTCCCTGCTGAGCTGGTGGGGGGGAGCTGTGCCTGGGGGGCAGTCCCCTCACAGTTTCCAGCAGGGGAGGGGAGGAGTCCCAGGCCACACCCAGCCCACCTGAGGCAGTGGGGACCCCCCCCCCACCCCAGAAGCAGATGGACTCCCAGAGTGTCCACTCCCACTCGCCAGCCTGAGGTCCCTGCCATCCCACCCCAAGGCCTGAGTGCAGGAGCGGCCTTCAGGCTGTCAGGAGCAATGCCAAAGGCCCCATTTATATTCCTAAGTAGAGGACTTGTTAATACGGAGCCTGCCTCTGGGGACATGGGAATGCTGGGGTGAGAGATGACAAACCGTTGCCCAGTGGCCAGGCTGAGAGCATGATATTCACTTACATCTCATTCATCAGGGCCTCCTCCACAGGCCTCCCAGCCACTGGGGCCCTGGCCATCTTAGGGGCCGTGAGGGTTGGGGGGTGGGGAGGTGTCGTCAGCCCTGAGAGGCCCCTCTGGGCTCCAGGAAGCCCTGGGATGATGGAGGTGGCCAGGGAGTCAGTCCTACGTGCAGCCAGGGACGGGCCCCGCAGCAAGGGGGAACAGGGGTGTGGGGCAGAGTGGGACCCAGGCCCCTACGCAGACATGTGCATGCATGCGTGCTAAGTCGCTTCAGTCATGTCTGACTCTTTGTGACCCTATGGACTGTAGCCCACCAGGCTCCTCTGTCCATGGGATTATCCAGGCAAGAACACTGGAGTGGGTTGCCATGCCCTCCTCCAGGGGATCTTCCCAACTCAGGGATCAAACCCACATCTCTGAAGTCTCCTTCACTGCAGGCGGATTCTTTACCGCTGAGCCACCAGCAAAGCCCATGAAGACAAGAGTGAGGCTCAAACCTGAACACTCCTTGGGACAAAACCCCTGCTTCTGGTTCCTGTGAGAGAACCAAAGAAAGCCGCCAGGCCCGTCTTAGGCCCAGCTGCTACCTAGGGAAGGACATCCAGTGTCCTGGGTCTAAAGGGGGTCAGGATGGTTCCTCCTCAGGTCCTGGCCCAGAGGACAGGCTCAGAGCTCTGCACACACACTCAGACACACACGAGCACACGCACACACCATAGCTCAGACACTGGGCAGGGCACACAGCCGGGCACTGCAGAGCGGCAGGCGGGGGTGCGGGTGAGTAATGGCGGGTGCAGGATGCACCCGAATCCTGATAAGGGAGAATAATAACTTGTCAAAGATATATATGATATGTGTTTGCTTTCCCGACGGAATATCTATGGGGCTAATTCATCAAGCCAGCGGGCTGGCTGGAGACCCACGGAGGGAAGAGAAGAGAAGCACGTGACCGCAGGCCCCAGAGTGCCGGGTGCTGGGGAGGGGAGCTGGCCTGCCCAGGCTGGACTCCAGCCAGGGCCCTGAGAAGCACTGAAACCTGCCCGTCCACGGGTCCCCCGGGGCCTTAATGCTAACCCCCGGGACATTTGGGGTTGGAATCCAGAGCAGATGTCCTGCACTTGGCAAGCCCACTGTTTCTCCCGCTCTCCTTCTCTCCTCCCTTCCTCTCTCCCTGCTGTGCAGCCTGCGGAAAGCCTCTGATCTGAGAAGTTGGAAGATGATCAGAAAATGTCTCCATTCTTGGAGAGGAGAAGATAAACAGAAAAAGCTCTCGGGGAAAACAGAGCTGAGATGGGGTGGTGGTCCTAGCTGGTTCTCCCTGCCCTCCTCATTACCCGCCTCCCAGCCCCACACTCCCCCATAACCCTCACACACCCCCACACCCCACCAACTTCTCTAGGCTCCCACAGAAAGAGAAAAAGAAAGAAAGAAGCCCTGCTCCCTTTACCCAGGTCATTTCAAGGACACCGAGGCCAGAAAACCCACCTGGAAACACAGGATGCTGCCCCAGGAGGCAGAAACCTGCTCCCCAGAGAGGTCTTTCATCCATCTATGCCTTCACATCCCTGGGGATTAGGGCTTCCTCTCTAATCCCATCTCTTCCTTTCCTTCCTCCTCTCTCTCTGTCACAATAATTTTAAAATCTGAATTAGCGTGCCCCATGGAAGGCCTCCCCTGGGCCTCTGCCCAGCCCCTGCCCTCACCCATCCTCTGCCCTGCAGGCCCTGGGCGGGGGGGGGCATCTTCCCTGACTCACTGTCACAGGGCTGAGTTCTGTCATGTCCCACTGAGGTCTGCGCCCTCCCCCAACCCCGTCAGCTCCAGGCTGACATTCACCCTCCCCGTGTACCTACTCACTCAACAAAGACTAGAGCAAACAGACCGAGAGCCCAGCCACTGCGGAGCTGCTGCTGTGAAAATACTGAAACACCTCACTCGGGCTGGTGGACGTTTACCAACACTGGCTCTTCTCCCCTACCTCCCCACAACCCAGCAACTGAAGGGTTAACTTCTGGTGCCCTCAAGGACCCTGCCCAGCTCCTGGCCTGCATCCATCCCAGCTAGCAGGGCTGCTGCTCAATCCTGGTAAACACTGTGGCTCCCACCCTGGAGAGTGCACCTGTGGTCCATCCTGCGGGGATTATGACCCGAGAGTTCGAGCAAGAATCTCCACTGGCCTCCTCCCTGCCTCCCTCACTTCCTCCCTCCTTCCTTCTCTCCCCCTCCATCACTCCTTTCCTCCTGCTTTCTTCCCTCCGTCTCTTCCTTCCTTCCTTCCTCTGTTTGAAGCCTGAGCTCTTCCTGCTGGCACCCCCTCCTGGCCCTCAGCTGACACAGATCTGAGAGGCCTCCGAACAGTGCTTACAACAGCCCCTCTCCTGTCCTTCCCAGGACCACCCTGGCAGCGGCTGGCATCTCCCACATCCCAGGGGCCAGGAAATATGGGGACCAGGCTCCAAGAGGGCCAGCCCCGCTCCACTTCTCCCTGATGGACAGCGATAGCCGGCCCCCTCTCTGCTCCTCGGACCCACTCCCCAACCCCCAGCCCTGTCCACAGAGGGCAGGCCCTGGGCTAGGGATTGCTGGCCTGTCCCCCTCCCGGGGCGTGGGGAAGGGTGGAAGAAAGCGGGGGGCCAAGCCCTTGCCAGGGCAGCTTGAAGCTGGAGAGCAATTAACTTGGCGTTTTCAAACAAGGGCAGAGGAAGCGGGAGCCACAGGACTGAGTCAGCACATCAGAGAGGCGGGTGCCAAGCGGCTGGCTCAGCTCGTTAGCAGGACAGGGCTGAACCGACGAGAAACAAGGTCAGGGAGGTGGGGGTGGGAGTCCCCCAAATGGAGATGGGGGGGCGAGCGAGGAAGATGGCTGCAGCCCCTCCCTATACCCACCTGCAGCCAGCCTGGATAAGTCCTGGCTGCCAAGGCCCTAAGACGGCCCTCAGCTCCTTTCCCCACCCCCACCCCCGCAGCCCTGCCCACCATCCACAGATCAGCCAACCTTCTCCATGCACTGTATGCGCCCCATGACTGGGAGTAAAAGCGACAGACACTCCCCTCCATGCTCCCCCAACAACACAAACATACAAGCTGGCTTCCCGGGGGGCTGCCACCAAGGGCCTGGGGCTGAAGAGCAGCACAGGGCTACAGAGGATGACTTCGTGGAGGAGGTGGACTTTTTAGCACCTACATTTGA
Organism: Bos grunniens; assembly: GCF_055505025.1. Taxonomy (NCBI): domain Eukaryota; kingdom Metazoa; phylum Chordata; class Mammalia; order Artiodactyla; family Bovidae; genus Bos; species Bos grunniens. Next base: position 27,871,283 of record NC_141179.1, read on the forward strand.
AATAAAGTCTGCACACCCAGTCTTTTTCCGAAAAGGAAACAAAGCTGCCGAATCTGGCCATCTGCTGAGTGCTCTCTCAGATGCCAGGGGCACGTACCCGCATCACCTCTGAGCCTCAGGTTTTCCTGCAAGGTTCCTCTCACCTACGGGGAAGCAGAGGCCAGGGCTTACGAGACTCGCCCAAACTCGTACAGAAAAGGGCAGAGTTGGAGATTTGTACTTGCATTCATCCACTCCAGAGGCTGTTCTTTCCGACTCGGTGCTTCCACAGGTCGGACTCAGTTAAGCTCAACAGAGGAATGTACTGGAGCAAAGGCCCAGATGCAAGAGTGAATAAAGTGAGTTCTAGCAACTAGGCAACCCGATCCAGTATTCTTGCCTTGAAAAACCCCATGGACAGAGGAGCCTGGTGGACTACCGTCCATTGGGTCGCAAAGAGTTGGACACGACTGAGTCCTGAGCACACACAAAGCAACTAGGCTGCAGGCCAGGCTGGAAGTGGGGCTGAGCATGTGTGATGGTTGATTTTATGTGTCAACTTGACTGGGCTAAGGAATGCCCAGATGGCAAAACACTGCTCCCCGGGTGTGTTTGCAAGGGTGTCTTTGGAAGAGATTAGCATTTGAATCAGTAGACTAAGTAAAGAAGATGCCTCCACCAATGTGCTGAGGACCTGAATAGAACCAAAGCGCAGAGGAAGGGAGAATTTGCTCTTAGCTTGAGCTGGGACATCTGCCAGCGCTCCCGGTTCTGGGGACTAGATGCAGACTGGGACTTGCACCATCGGGTCCCCAGTCCTCTGACCTTCTGACTTGGCCTGAATTACACCACTGGCCCTCCTGGTTCTCCTGCTTGCTTATGGCAGATTGGGGGACTTCTTGGCCTCTGTAAGTACATGAGCCAATAAATACAATAATTAAACAGATACATTTCTATATCCTATTGGTCTGCTTCTCTGGAGAACCCAGACCAACACAGCATCCCCAGGACAGGGTGCAGCTCTCAGAGTTACTGACACTGCCCTGTGGGTGTGTCACAATCTAGGGGGAGGCAGATCTCCTAAGCCACCCGGCAAAGCATCCTTGTAGACAGGATCCAAGAACTTACCAGAACACCACACACGGCCATAGCACCATGACTGCCAATTCTATTGGCCTTGACTAATCTTGACCCTTGAGAGAGGGGCTATTTCCAAGAGACTGTGTGTAGTTCTCTCTGGCCCTGATGCTACTGCTCTTTTCAGGACAAGGAAGGTTTAGGGAGAAGGCTCAGGGGCCACAGCCTGGGGGGGAAGGAGAGGCCAGTGATGGTCAAGAATGGGGCAAAATCTGGAGTCAGCCAGGCCACAGCCATGTCAGCCATGAGGTGCAAGGTCCCAGCTGGATGAAGGAGCAAGAGCCAGGGGGAAGGGGACCTGCTGCTCGGCTGAATTCCTGGCCTGAATTTCCCATTGGCATCAAGCTAAGAAACGGCCTCCTCCAGGGCTCCCAGCAGAGCTGGGCCCCCTGCTCCAACACTGCGCTTGGTCTCATGACTCAACCTGTCCCCACAGCCCATCTCTCCTGATCGAAATGTGGATAGATTTTCCCTTTCCTTCACAGTCTGCCCAGGCAAGGTTAAAACATTCTGCAAAAGACTTTTACTAGAAAGCACAGGGCAGGTAAATACAAAATCATGCAATGGACAAACGCCCTGAACATGTGTTGAATGATGAAGAAATCTCACAGGGTTTTGGCAGAGTAAGTGTCCATGTCCGGAGCACTGTGAAGGCTGAGTACGCCTTCGCTCAGTGAGCAGGTGCATGAAGCGATGAGCAGGCCACCTGAACATCCTGCCTGATGCCAAGCATGGCTCTCCTCTTCACCCAGGCTCATCCTTCTCACTCTCAGCTCCACACAGCACTGACCTGATGACCCCTCGCTGCCCTCCACCTGACTGACAAACAAGCCTTGCCACAAACCCGCCTGCCCTCCTGCCCTCCACATTCTGCGCTGCACCCCTCCCACCCGAGTGACCATACCACCCAAGCCACCATGTGCTGTGGACTGAGCAGTTCCTGGCATTCACTACGTGCCAAGCACAGTGCTGGGTCCTCTACATGACCATCTCATCTGATCCTCATGTGCTGTACTCAGGCACCAAAGACACTCAGTTTGCAGATGAAAAAACTGGAGATGAGAGAAGGCCAAGGTCACACAGTAAATGCAAGAGCCAGAACTCAGACCCCTACCTGTTTCCAAAACCCATGCTCTCTACCACCAAGAGCAGCGATGGTGGACCCCTGACACCACCAGCCTGCCTCCTCAGATCTTCACCAATCATCAGATTCAATAATACCAATCACATTGAATTTGCCCCAGAGACACTTGTTCAATAAATACTGAGCACCGACCATGTGTTCAGGGCTTCCCTGGTGGTGTGGTGGTAAAGAACCATCCTGCCAAGCAGGAGACTCGGGTTCAATCCCTGGGTCAGAAAGGTCTCCTGGAGAAGGAAATGTCAATCCACTTCTTGCCTGGAGAATCCCATGGACAGAGGAGCCTGGTGAACTATAGTCCATAGGGTCACAAAAGAGGTGGACACAACTTAGCAACTAAACAACAACCACCACGTGTTCAGTGCATACACAAATGACAGGCATCAACTCCCTCTCCTGGAGTTGTCATAGTCCTTGAGGTGGACACCACCTTGCCTGGGGCGGGTGGTCTCTGATCGGGCACCTCCCATCTCCAATGCCAGGTTCTCAGCATCAGTCAGGAGAAACCCCTCTTATTTGGCCCCACCTCTGGTAACCTGCCATCCCCAGCTTGCTCACAAAGCTCATCTGCCCACCAGGTCCTATCCACCAAGAACAATCAAACACAAGCAACTCTGCTTCCCCAGGGTCTCTCCAACAAGTCATCATTCAGGCAGCCCCCAGGAAGAAGGTGCTCTGAAGCCCTGACACTGTCCTTTTGCAACATCAAAAGCATTTCACTCACTTCACCACTGAGACACCATCTTCACCAAGACAAAGCAGTATGGTTTCCTGAGAATGGTACCCAGCAGGTGAGGGTCAGAGGTGAGCAAGTCATTCCCCTTGGAAGGGGCAAGCTGTTCTACGTGGAACATTCTTGTGTGATGACTGTTTCACCCCTGACTTTGGAGACAAGGACACCTCAGACCCACCAGAGAAGGCTGGAGACTTGTCCCTCCTCCAAAGAGATGGAGCCAGGATGTGGACCTAGCTTCTCTGTTTCCAAGTTCAGGCCTCCTTGCCTTATCATCACGCACTCAAAGTTACAGGGAACAGGCCAGTGTGGAGGCAGGGCAGGGCAGGGTAAGGCCGTCCTGATGGCCACTAGAGACATCCTGGCCAGCGGTGTCCTAGCCCCAGGAACTTTCCAGAGGGTGTTGCTGCCACACACACCTGTTCTGGCAGCTGGCTGGGATGGGGCTTGTCTGGATATGAGTGTGGGGTGGTGGGTACCTCATATGCCTGCGGCCCAAAGGCTTTCATCTGAGGGAGCATCTTTTTCTCACAGCCTGCCCAATGTAGAGGCCTGGGGCTGGGTGGGAGGGCAGGGGCGGTATGTGGCCCAGATTGTCTTGAGAGGCCCACAGTCTTGAGCAGCAAGGTCTTGTGGACGAAGTGGTCACCTTTCAGGACAGGGCGGGTTAGCAGCAGCACCTGATTCACTCCCCCTCCCTCTGCCCCACCCCTGCCCTCAGCTAGGCCAGCTGTCTTCTTCTCCGGCCCAGTCTGGGGAGTTTCTCATTGTAAATATCATGCCGCGGCCATCCTCCACACACACGCTTCTCCAAGTGCCTCTCCCCTTGACAGCACTGAGCCTCCCCTTCCTCACTTCCTCCTTCCCTGTCTCAGCCACCGGAGACCTGGCCCATCATTTAAGAACCAATTCAAAACACGCTTCCTCCATGGCCATCTCTCCCCCAGCTCTGACCACACCCCCAGAGCCTCTCTCATCATACCGTGCCCTTCCAGGGCACTCACCTTGCTCCATCCTGAGCTTCCGTGACATCTGTCCTCCGAGCACAATGTCCCACACAAAGAAAGCTCAAAACTAATTTTCACTTGAATAAGTCTAATGCATTCATCGTCATGTTACAGACAAGGAAACTGCATCTGGGAGGACTTGAAAGGCTCCTCGAGGTCACATGTTGGCCAGCCGGTGCTAGAGGCAGCTTCGGAACCCATAAAAGCCTGATTCCCACCCTGTCCTCTTTCCTTGACCCCACACTATCTCTTATTACCTACTCGGATCAAGCCAGGGCCTCAGGCTCAGCATGGGTGATTTGTGATCGTAGGTACAGCACATACAGAAGAGTATAAATATGTATGTGCTTGAAAAAAGCAACAGTCACCTGATTCTCCACCACCCGGGTTAGGGTATACAATGTTATTAGTGCCTTAGAAGCCCTCACTTCCCCAGCCCCCTCTCTTGTGACCCTCCCCACTAACCACTGGAGTTAAGCACTATCCTAACTCCCATATTAATCATCCCCTGGCTTTACTTTATGGCTCTGTCGCTTTCATGCGTCTCCCTAACAATGCACTGCCCTTTGCTTACACAGCTAGGTTTGTGCTTGCTCCTCAGTTTTTCAAAACTAAACAGGATCTGTGATCTCTTCTATGCTTAACAGTGTTATATTCAAGTTCTCCCAATGTGGTGAACTCTGAGAAGATGCCTATTATAAAAGTAGACCACACACACACACACACACACAAAATCAGACCACAAAAGCATGTATAGAGTTCTATCAGATAGCATCAGCTCTCTCCTAAAACCCACTTTATTTTAGGCACTGAATTAGTGATATACAAACGACATTCAGAGTAATACGGAATTAGCCTATGTCTTGAATTTTTTTCAGGATTTTGTATGTGTGTGAAAGAGTCAACTGCTCAGACCCTTGCCTAACAGGGCTGTTTTGATCCCAGCTGTCTGACAGCAGGGACCTGCTCTTGTGTTTGGAGACAGAAAAGAGGCTCCAGAAGGACGTAGAGAGAAACAGGCTCAGAGGGTCCCCCAGACCTCTCCTCGCTTCCCGCACAGCCAGCCCTCACCACAGTGGCTTTGGCCCACAGCTGCCCTAGCCCAGGGACCTGGTGGCAGGCAGAAACAGACCTACTTCGGTTTCCATGGCAACTGCAGGCATCGGGAGGCTAACTGAGTGAGCCGCAGCCAATGAGGCAGCTGGTTTGAAGGGTGTTGATCTCTCTGCGGACCAGCAAGGCAGAACCACCAGGGGCCAGAGGCAGCAACCAAGCCAGCAGGAGCCGCAGGAGCTGGGCATTCAGAGTCTGCAGAGACCTGTCTTCAGAGCTCGCATATTGGGGAGCACACATGTGTCCACTCACCCATGACCCTCTCTCACCTACGACCTCTCAACCCACCCACTCAGGCAGAGGCATGTGCTGAGAAATGCACATCCACACTGCACTGTGAACACAGGCTCACAAACTCAGACACCTGTTCACACGAAATACGCCCCACTTCCACCCTGCACCATTTCCAAACTCAAAAACATTGACCCCTGCATACAAATGCACATTCGTCCACAATATATAAGCTGTACCCCTGGAAAGATCCAGACTCACCCCAATGCACATTCTCTACACACACTCACATGCACAGATGGCACACACACACTCACCTTTAGACACACATAGACCCACATTTACAGGGAGAAACGCACACTCACCTGTATGCTCGTGGGGACATTCACAGCACATACACGTGGACTGAGATCAGAGCCTCTGGATGCTAAGACTCAGAAGCTGAGGAGCCCAAACTTCAACTCAGAAATGAGATATGGTTCCAACTCAGCAGCATCACAGAACCCCAGCCACAACTCTCCTCACTTGTTGTCTCCTAAACGGTGCCCCCCACTGAGGAAGCCTCTAATCGTCTCTGTTTATTTACTCAGAGTAGTTCTTTTTTATGTACTCCATAAACACCAAAGGACAGAAACCCAACAATCCTCTCGTCGTGCAGACTTGACATAAACATTCTGATGACAGACTCAGAGATGCATGTTCCTTGTTGTGCTCAGCTCTATGAAGGGGCTACCCATTCCTGGTTCACTGCCCACTGGCCCCAGAAGGGAAGTAGAAGAGGCCTGCTGGTTGCACTCCTAGGAAAAAGGGACACATCTACAGAAAAAGGGACAAAATCACAGAGCTACCTGGGGCTTAGCTCCTGATCTAGTGGGGAAAACCGACAACCGCAGCCTCCATCCACTGAGGCCCTTGACAGCCAGAGGTCATGTGGTCACTTGGGGGAAGGGTGGGACATTTTGTTGAGAATTTCTTGAAGTATATGTGAATATTTGTGGCATTATTTCAATACTGTCCTAATGATCATTTAAATAATATAATAGAGAATTGGAAAAATTATATACCTGTGTACATATTTCTGGCTTCCCAGGTGGCGCTAGTGGTATAGACAATGCAGGAGATTTAAGAGACTAGGGGTTTGATCCCTGAGTCAGGAAGATCCCTTGGAGAAGGAAATGGCAACCCACTCCAGTATTCTTGCCTGGAAAATCCCATGGACAGTGGAGCCTGGCGGGCTACAGTTCACTGAGTTGCAAAGAATCAGACACGACTGAAGTGACTTAACACAGCACATATTCCTATTATAATAATGATAGCTAATGCAGGCACAAAATGCCAATAAATGCTAAGCTATTGTTATTATTGTGATTTTAAATTGATACTGAAAATCATCTAGAACTTAAAATTTGGGGGTTGTGGAGATGAACCTCCTTATTTCATAGAGTTTTAAACACTTTTCAGTTTTAGCAGCAGCAGGGTTGGCGCCGTGTGGTACTTCACAAAACAGTTTCACACACACCATCTCCTTTGTGTCTCGGAGCCTCTCCTGCAGGACAGGCATCAAGCTGGAGTGTGCGCAGGGTGTGTGTGGGGGGGGGGCGGGGGAGGGTGCTAGAGGAGGGTCACAGATTAGTAAGACACAGACCCAGATATTGAGAAGCCCACAGTCTGGCAGGGAAGGAGTCGGGGAGCCACATGGAAACTGCAGACTATGCAGCCTTGTGCATCACAAAGGGCACTGAGCATAGGGAAAGGGATCATGTGTTGATGGGGAAGAATCAGGGTGAATCAAAGAGGACTGAGGGGAGGAGGTCACACTTGAGCCAGGCTGACCTCACAAGCGGGTTTAGACAAGCCACATTCATGGCTGGAAAGGAGGACTGAGGCCCGGGCACAGTTGTAGAACAGCGGGATGGTCGACCTGGGCAGCTAGACTCAGGGGCCCAGGAGGGTATGGAGAAGAATGGAGCCACAAAGGTGTCAGCAGTAAAGAATCTGCCTGCATTGCAGGAGACGCGGGTTCTACCTCTAGGTCCCAAAGATCCCCTGAAGGAAGAGATGGCAACCCACTCCAGTATTCTTACAGGTAAAAGCCCATGGACACAGGAGCCTGGTGGGCTACAGACCATGGATGGGGTCACAGAGTCAGACAGGACTGAAGCAACTGAGTATGCACAAAAATAGACTCCGGTCAGATTCAAAAAGGCCTTGCACCACAAGCCAAGGAGTCTTCCCAGCGAAGCATTACCTGCATGAACCCTCCAGACCTGCGCAGGTACCTGGGTGTCCAATGCATGTCTGACGCAGGGTTGTGGGGTATGACTGGGAACCTCAGGGCCAAACAGAAGGGTTCAAATTGCACCCTCCCAAGAACAGAGCCAGAACGCAGGTCTGCACCCCCGCACCCAGCGCCGCGCCTGACCCATACAAGGCCCTCCATAAATGTTTGCTGAACTGCACGGCGCCGCGGGTCACGCGAGGAAAATGGAATTAAGAGTCGGGTGACCTGGAGGGCTGGTTCAGGCCCATTATTGACTGGCTCCGGGACCCTGGACCAGAGATTTAACCTCTGGTTCTTGATTTCCACGCTGGTAAAACGAATCCGATAATGCCCTGACCTCCCTGGCTTAGCTGTTCTGAAGCTCACACGCAGGAACCGGCTGAAGGCGCAGGAAGGCGCAGAGCGTGGGCCCAACGGGGGACGATGCGGGCCGCTGCCGCCGCCCGGGAACCACATCCGGGAAGAGCTAGCTCAGCCATCAGCAATTACCTGTGCCCCAAACCCACACCTGCGCTGCATTTCCGTTCAGGCAGATGGTGTGATTTGGCCGCGCGCCAGCGCGTAGCTGCGACCTGGAAGCTCGCGAACGTGCCCTGCAGCCGGATGGGCGCCGATGGGAGGGGCCCCTGCGGGAGCGGCTGGGCGGGCACTTGGAGAGGACTAGGACCAGCCAGACCACGGGACGCCCAAGGCACCCTTTCCCTTCCTGGAATAGCGCCCCTCTCCCACGGCCAAAGCAGAGGCAAAGCCAGCCTTTCCCCAATTCTCTGAAAGGTTAGCAGGGAGTGAAGCTCTCTGTTTCCCCCCGGGGGAAACTGAGGCTTGGAAAGATTAGGGGACTTAAGGCTGGACACAGAGCTGTTAATATATGGAGCCAGATGGAAACCCAAGTCTTCCGAGCTCCAAGCCCACCGTTGGCTGGCACTGCCCCAGTTCCTCAGACCACTCTGGCCAATATCTGGTGAGGACAGGAATTCTTCCTTCACCCAAGGCTAGCTTTGCCTCCTTTGAGCACAACTGCCTTGCTGTTTCCCGTGCCACCCAGCCAACTCCTGAACCACCGTACCACCTCACATCCCCCAAGGTTAGTGGGGATCTGAGCCATGGGGTCGCACAGAGTAGGACACGACTGAAGTGACTTAGCAGCAGCAGCAGAGCTAAGCATAAATCAATATGTTCCCAGTAAACTACCCAAATATTCTTGTTCTGTTACTGGAAATGATTGGGAGCAACCCTACTACTATGGAATTTTAGACTCTGCTATTTGGAAAGAACATTTAAAGAAATCTCATCTAAATGCCGAGCCTGGGCAGTATCACCACCACCCAGGGCTCAAAGGGCCTCAGCCTACATAGCTCCCAGAACCCTGAGCTCATCTTTTCCCAAGGCTGGTGATTAGAAAGTTCTTGCTTCTCTTTAGCTGAAACCCACCAGTCTCCCTAAGGATCCAGCTGTCCCTCTTTGAGGCCACAGGGCACAAAGCAAATCTCCCTTTCTTTTCACAACCCAGCCTCCATTAGGAGGCCGCCTTCTCTCCTCCTGATTCAGGGGCCCCAGTTCCTTCAACCATTCCTCAAAAGGCATGGTTGTGAGTCTCTTTCTCAGGCTCCAGACATACACCTCTCTGGTCCTGTCCTTCAGAGCTCAGCACAAACATGTGTTCTCATCACATGTCAGACAGCATGCTGAAAGGGCTATCAGTGTCTTTACTACGGCATCTCACTTACTCCGTCAGTCACCTCACTAAATCCTGAGGACAACCCCATCATTATCCCCGTCTTTGCAGATGAGGAAACTGGGAAGTGAAGAACTTGCAGACACAGACAATTGGCAGACCAGTCTCTGCTGCTCTCTGTTGTCCTTGCAGCTCCAGCGAACGAGAGCATTGGACCTGGGGTGGGGACTTCTGGCTTTGCGTCCCACTCTCCCACTTAGGACTGTGTGCCCCAGGCAAGCCATGCGTATGATTCTCCTGGTCTGTAAAATGGGGGTCATTACAGTGCCTACCTGCTAGGCTGTTTGGAGATTAAAACAGATTTCCAGATGTGATCCTAGGCCTGATACTCCCCACTACTCCCCCCACCCAGGAGTCCTGTGTGGGGACTCACAGGGACCACAGCAAGTGAGGGAACTCATGTCCTATCTGGGGGTGCTGGGGCCGCTCTCCAGCAGGGAGCCAGGTTCATATCTCCAGGTCCCCCACCCGGCCTGGAGTCACTCTCTAAAATGATTTGTCAAGTGACAAGCAAAAATATATTACCAATTTAAGAGTGTGATTTGCCTGCAACTTTTTAATCCTCGGGCTGTTGTTGAATAGATTAAAGTGTCTGCTTTGATCCATGCATTTAGATGGAAACATAAATATAGCCATCACTTATTCTCTCAGCCGCCAGGATGGGTGTCACGCTGCATCACGCCAGCTTCCGAACCAACCGGGGTAATCTATGAGAATGACCTTTTTGCCATTCAAATCCCTCTTGACTTTTCTGCTCTGACCGACCTGAGCTGGCCGCTGCTGACTACTGTGACCACTGCTCAGCTGGGAAAGGGTGGAGCAGCAGCTGCCCGGACGCCCCGACGCCCAGAGCTTCCCCCAGCTCGGCAAGAATAAATCTCCAGAGAAATAGATTTTGAAGAGGAATTTGGTACATAGATCTTCTGTCAGCGGAGCAGACTCTGGCTCAGCCGTTTTTCAGGCTCGCTGCTTATCCAGAAATACATCTATTTCTATGTGGATCTCTAGCGAGATTTCCTCTTCCCTCCTGGGGTGGGAGGGGGCGCAGGCAACCCAACAGGTCTGGGCGTGTGGGGGCGGGGCCTGCGGTGGCCTCAGGGGGCTGGCCAGGCCCAGGATCTGTCTGGGGAACACTGGGGCTCGGGCGGAGGGAAGCAGTGCTGAACCCTGGGCCTCCAGGCCTTCCTCCAGCCATCCGCAGGCATCCTGCCCCAGCCCGTCTTGGAACGTGAGCCGGCCTCCCAAAGCCTCCACCACTGCACCAGCCCCTCTGCACCGCCTATGCCCACCTCCCTGACCCCTGATCCTGAAGTCCACTGAGGCCTGAGCTATGGACACCTCCCAGGCCCACAGGTCCGCGCAGACTCGCAAGGACATGCACACATCGAGGGCCCGAAGCCGGCGCCTGCAAAGACTGCACCCGTCCTTTGCTGCTGGTTTATTCCGGGCCTGCCTGTTGGCATCCGGCCACCGCAAACAGTGGGAGCCGGCTCTGAGCAGCCCCGCGGACCAGCGGGTGACATGGCTGGCGGGGGCTCTGAGCAGTGTGCTGCGGCAGGCAATTAGGCCTCAAACAATGGCTCTGGAAATGTCAGAAGTAGCGGGGAGGCTGGGATTCAGTTGGGCGTTTGGCACATGCAGGGCCCCAGGGGCTGACACTGCACTGACGGAGCTAAGAGGAAGGGGCTGACAAGGGTGCTCTCCATCTCCCAGAGGACCCTTTGGCTGGGGAGACACCCGTGTGCCTCCTTTCCCCAGACCCCTGGAATCAGATAACTCCTTTCACTCCAGGAGCTTTTGTGCTGTGGAGAACCAACCCCTCACACACACCAGATACTCGGGAGAGAAGATGGTTCCAAAATAAGAAGGACCCCAGGTCCCCACCCCCACTTGGCCTGTCCTCTGTCCCCAAATTCTGTTCTAAGAAGCCCACAGCCCGTGCCCAGCCAGGCCCACCCAAGGCCCCGGCTCTGGACTCCAGCCCCTGCCACTTTGGGGACCTTGTTCCGGAATCATGCCCCTCCCTCTCCTCCAGCAGTGCCAGTTACTTCCTCTGCTGTTTTCCTGGCCTTGCCCCCTCCCTCCATGCTGGCATACAGTGCCTGTGGGCCCCACTGAGCCTGGTGGGTGTCCCCACTCTCTCCCTCCACACCACCAAGTCTCTCCTCCCGGTCTCACTGAGAAATACCTGTTCCCCGTAGAGAACAGACTTTGGTTGGAAAACGGGAGAGGAGGCAGGGAAGGGAATGGATTGGGAGTCTGGAATTAGCAGATGCAGACTATTATACATAGGATGGATAAACAAGGTTCTCCTGTACAGCACAGGGAACTATATTCAATGTCCTGTGATAAAACAGAATGGACAAAATATGAAAAAGAATGTGTGTGTGTGTGTATAACTGAATCACTTTGCTGTACAGCAGAAATTAACACAGTATAGTATTAGAAATAAACTGTACTTAAAATAATTTCTTTAAAAAAGAAACACCTGTCCCCATCACCACAATCATTCCATCACCGACTGCCCGGCCTTCATCCCACGCTCCTGCCCACCCTCTGCCCTTTCTAACCCTGAGCACCAGTGCCGCCTGGCCCCACAGATGGGCCCTCTCCTAGCTCGTCTCCTTCCTCTCCAGCTGCCCAGCTGTGCCTGCTCTTTCACTCTCTCCAGCTCTTCTTCCTCCCCCCATCTCTTGTCTGGTCATCCCCCAGTGTTCTAGTCCAGCTTCCTTTCTATCCTGTCTCCCTTAGACACAACAATCTACCCCCACACCCCCTCCCCAAGCCTTCAACCACTGCTTTCATGGGAATCGTTCACAAATGAGTATCACCTGGTCTAACATTGCTGGTGAGTGTTCCCTCCTGCTCACAGGGCCTTCCAAGTGGGCAGGTGCTGTCATCCCTGAGTCACCTGCCGGGAACAAATGCATCATCTGCCCTCCATAACCAGGGCCTCTCCTAGAGTGACCGACGAGTACCACTTTGCTCCTATTTCCTAGGCTGGTGGCTCAGTCGCTCAGTCGTGTCTGACTCATCGCAGCCCCATGGACTGTAGCCCACCAGGCTCCTCTGCCCATGGAATTTTCCAAGCAAGAATACTGGAGTGGCTTGCCATTTCCTACTCCAGGGGATCTCCAAGGATAACTCCTCCTCTCCCCTTCACTCCCTCCCACCCATCCACACACATGCAACCAATCACCAAGCAGCCTCTAGTCTCCTTTGAAATGATATTCCCCTCCCTGCCTTTCCATTCTCATTCCACCCAGGTTCCAGCCCTTATTTCCATTTACCAGGCCTGATGCAGGAACCACCTCATCTGCCTTGCCCCATAGAATAGGTAGAATAACCCCTTCCCCAAAAATGCCCATGCCCTAATCTATGGAACTTGGATGGTACGTTACATGGCAAAAGGACATTGCAGATGTCTAAAATTAAGGTTATGAACCTTAAAATAGAGATTATCCTGGATTATCTGAGTAGGCCCCCATCTAGTAATATGATCCCTTAAAAGCAGGAAACTACTCAGCTGAGGTCAGAGAGATACAACAAAAGAGAAAGCAGGAAAATGGTCAAAGAGATGCAGCAGAAGGGGAAGTCATTGAGGTTCGGGAACAGAAGGATTTGAGACACTTGCTGACTCTGAGATATAGGGGCCCATGTGCAAGAACTGGGGAGGGGCTTCCAGGACATAAGGGTGGCCCCAACTTACATACAGCAAGGGAATGGAAGGGGGGCAGCTCAGTCCTACAACCACAAGGAACAGGATTCTGCCTACCACCTGAATGAGGCTAAAAGTGAATCTTCCTAGAGCCTCCTCATAGAAGCCCAACCAGCCGACACCTTGATTTCTTGTATAACCCAGAGCAGAGAAACCAGTCAAGCCAACATGGACTTCTGACCCATAGAACCATGACATAATAAGTCTGTGTTATTTTAAGCTGCTGATTTTGTGGTATTTTGTTACAGTAGCAATGTAAAACTTATACACCCCACCATTACCCATTTAGCAAGCCACTGCTATGAGATCACCCTCACACTGGAGTACCTTTCAGGATTCCCAATCAGATATCACGTATGTCCCAAATCTTGAGATGTTCAAGAGTCAGCCTTCAACTATACACTAGCCACACTCACATCCTCCAAAACTGCTTCAAGCATTCCTACCTCTGGGCCTTTGCTCACACTGTGCCCTAGTGAGGAATTCCTTCTCCTGTCCTCTCCCCTCTGTTATCCAGATCTGAGTCCCCCTCCTCCATGAAGCCTCTGAAACCCCCCCTGAGAAGCCTTGCTCCCCTGAGGCTCTCTCTCTGCCTCACCCACTGGGCACTGGTACACACTGCCTTGTGTTGGTGTCTGTCCCTCCTCCACAGCCTTCCCAACCTGATGGCAAGACCACGCCTGTCCTTTCTCTTAGACCCCCATGGTGCCCGGCGCAGTTCTGAGTATAGAGTAGAGGTCAACATAAACTTGCTGAGTAACAAATAAAATGGAAATGTTCCAGCCACTGTCGTATTGAGCACTTAGATCCCAGGTGGGAGGACATGAGGGACTGTCCAGCTTGGACCTAACTGCCAGGGACCAGGAGAAAGGGGCAGAGCCCTCAGGCCAGGAGGCACCTCTGCCTGTGGTGAAGTGGTAGAGGGGCAAGAACAATTCCAAACTGCATAGAGCCAGGCAGAAATGATCCTGTGTCAGGAGCAGGTGAGCCAAAAAGAGGTCCCCAGGTCAGACCGGGGAGGTCTAGGGACAGGTGAGGAGAGCAGGAGGGAATATCCAATCCGAGCTCAGGACCTGCAAACTAGCCATCACCTACCTGCCTGGCAGTGCAAGGGGACAGTGTGGGCTGTCACCAAGGGCCAGTCAGACACCCACGGAGACCATCAAAAGGCTGAGGGAGGGAGGGAAAAGAGAAAAGAAGAGATTAAGAAGGCAGGGAAAGAGGGGGCTGCTCAGAGGAGGGCTGGAGAGGGAAGCGGGAGAGAAGACAGGGAAAGGATGTGAGGAGGAGAGAGAAGTGGGAGGAAAGACCTGGCCTTCTCCCTCCATGGCCACTGTGGAAACACCACCATCCCTAGAACACCCCTAGCCCATGGGGTTAAGGTGAGGTGAGGAGAGGGCAACATCCCACCGTGCCCTTGGCCACCACAACTAAGAAATTATGTGGAGTAATTAATCAAAAGCTAATGAGAAATGTGTTTTCTCTCCCAGCCTAGCCCCACATCATATTCTTATTAGCTGAGGTTATTACAATAGTAATCATGCATGCTCCAGGCGCAAATTGGGTTTTTTGCTCCACTGCCACCAATTTAGAAAACCATTAATGGCAAGATAAAGCCCCCATGGCTCACACCAGGCCGAGCTCGAGGAACTGGCTGCCAGTTCCTGCTCCCACTGCCACACACCCACTTCCAGAGAGGGTACCCCCTCACCCAGGGGAGCCCCAGGAATCAGAAGGTCTGACCCACAGACGGAGCCAAATTTTGGTGGGCTGGGAGGGGTTCTGGGCCTGGAATGAGAGGACCTTGGACTTTACACACACACCCTCCAGTACAATCACTAGGGCAGGGACAGTCCTCATGAAACAAAGCATAAATGTGAATTTGCCTCTGGGGTCCAGGTCATCCCAGGTCACCACCATTAACAACTTGTTCTCTAGAAAGGGTTTACCACATTTGTGATTCTGAAACATATGTAGACAATCAGGTATGGACTGTTAATGAAGTTTCCTCTAGTAAAGACAAGGGTAGTGCCTGGACTGGCTATTTTTCATCACTTACAATTTAAATGTTTGAACCTGTTGTCTGTAGAAGTCCCCTCAAATAATAAACTACCTTAAAACAAATCTGACTTTGAAGTCTCTATCTACTTCTCATTATCTGTTTGGCTTTGAGCAAAAACTCTTTGCCTCTCTGATCCCCAGTTTCTTCATCTGTAAAATACACCTTCAAAGACATTCTTGCATCTTTTGGTGAACTTTGTTGAGCACTTACTAAGTGTCAGGCATAGTGTGATGTGTTATTGATGAAGGGAGTCTCCCTAAGAATGCTGGGAGACAAAAGAAACACCCAACATGTGTGTTTCAAAGGAGAACAGAATGTGTGTCACAAGAGAGGCATGAACCAAGTACCAGGAAGAAGGTACTCCTTCCAACTAGGAGGGAGGCCAGATGTGTTGCAGAAGGTGTCTGCTGTGGTTTGGAAGGACAGATGGAATGCAGAAATGAAAAGACAGGGCATTTCCTGCAGAGGAGATGGCCCAAATAGAAGTCTGGAGACAAAAACACTACGAGTGAAAATGATACAATAGACCAGTTGGACTTAATTGGTAACTATAGGGCATTACATCCCCAAACAACACAATACACATTCTTTTCAAGTGCACGTAGAATGTACTCCAGGATAGGTCACACGCTAGGACACAAAACAAGCCTCAACAAATTTAAAGTGACAAAAAGAAATTATATCAAGCATTTTTCTGACCACAACAGTATGAAACCAGAAATCAGCTACTGAAAGAAAAAAGAGAACAGGACAAACACATGGAGACTAAACAACATGCTACTAAAAACCAAAAGGTCCATGATGAAATCAAAGAGGAAATCAGAAAATACCTTGAGACAAATGAAAATGGAAACACAACTTTCTAAAAGCTATGGGATGCAACAAAATCAGTTCCAAGTGATATAGTCCTTCCTCAAGATACAAAAAAATAAAATAAAATAAACAACCTATCCCACCTAAAGGGAGCTTCCCAGTGGCACCAGTGGTAAAGAACCCACCTGCCAAAGAAGGAGACATAAGAAAAGTGGGTTCAATCCCTGGATCAGGAAGACCCCTGGAGGAGGCCATGGCATCCCACTCCAGTATTCCTACCTGGAGACTTCCATGGACAGAGGAGCCTGGCAGGCTACAGTCCCTAGCATCATAGAGATTCAGACATGACTGAAGCAACTTAGCATGCACACATGTATATTACCTAAAAGAATTAAAAAAGGAAGAACACACAAAACCCAAAGTCAACAGAAGGAAGGAAATAATAAAGATCAGGGAGAAGTAAATAAAACAGAGATCAAAAATAGAAAAAAACCAATGGAACTATGAGCTAGTTTTTTGAAAATTAAACAAAACTGATAAAACTTCAGCCAGATCAGATCAGATCAGATCAGTTGCTCAGTCATGTCCGACTCTTTGCAACCCCATGAATCGCAGCACGCCAGGCCTTCCTGTCCATCACCAACTCCTGGAGTTCACTCAGACTCATGTCCATCGAGTCAGTGATGCCATCCAGCCATCTCATCCTCTGTCGTCCCCTTCTCCTCTTGCCCCCAATCCCTCCCAGCATCAGAGTCTTTTCCAATGAGTCAACTCTTTGCATGAGGTGGCCAAAGTACTGGAGTTTCAGCTTTAGCATCATTCCTTCCAAAGAAATCCCAGGGCTGATCTCCTTCAGAATGGACTGGTTGGATCTCCTTGCAGTCCAAGGGACTCTCAAGAGTCTTCTCCAACACCACAGTTCAAAAGCATCAATTCCAAAACTATGTTGAATAGTAATGGTGAAAGTGGGCACCCTTGTCTTGTTCCTGACTTTAGAGGAAATGCTTTCAATTTTTCACCATTGAGGATAATGTTTGCTGTGGGTTTGTCATATATAGCTTTTATTATGTTGAGGTATGTTCCTTCTATTCCTGCTTTCTGGAGAGTTTTTATCATAAATGGGTGTTGAATTTTGTCAAAGGCTTTCTCTGCATCTATTGAGATAATCATATGGTTTTTGTTTTTCAATTTGTTAATGTGGTGTATTACATTGATTGATTTGCGGATATTGAAGAATCCTTGCATCCCTGGGATAAAGCCCACTTGGTCATGGTGTATGATCTTTTTAATGTGTTGTTGGATTCTGATTGCTAGAATTTTGTTTAGGAATTTTTGTTTGTTCCTCTAAAGTCAGGAACAAGACAAGGGTGCCCACTTTCACCGTTACTATTCAACATAGTTTTGGAAGTTTTGGCTACAGCAATCAGAGCAGAAAAAGAAATAAAAGGAATCCAAATTGGAAAAGAAGAAGTAAAACTCTCACTATTTGCAGATGACATGATCCTCTACATAGAAAACCCTAAAGACTCCACCAGAAAATTACTAGAACTAATCAATGATTATAGTAAAGTTGCAGGATATAAAATCAACACACAGAAATCCCTTGCATTCCTATACACTAATAATGAGAAAACAGAAAGAGAAATTAAGGAAACAATTCCATTCACCATTGCAACGAAAAGAATAAAATACTTAGGAATATATCTACCTAAAGAAACTAAAGACCTATATATAGAAAACTATAAATCACTGGTGAAAGAAATCAAAGAGGACACTAATAGATGGAGAAATATACCATGTTCATGGATTGGAAGAATCAATATAGTGAAAATGAGTATACTACCCAAAGCAATTTATAGATTCAATGCAATCCCTATCAAGCTACCAACAGTATTCTTCACAGAGCTAGAACAAATAATTTCACAATTTGTATGGAAATACAAAAAACCTCGAATAGCCAAAGCGATCTTGAGAAAGAAGGATGGAACTGGAGGAATCAACCTACCTGACTTCAGGCTCTACTACAAAGCCACAGTTATCAAGACAGTATGGTACTGGCACAAAGACAGAAATATAGACCAATGGAACAAAATAGAAAGCCCAGAGATAAATCCACGCACATATGGACACCTTATCTTTGACAAAGGAGGCAAGAATATACAGTGGATTAAAGACAATCTCTTTAACAAGTGGTGCTGGGAAATCTGGTCAACCACTTGTAAAAGAATGAAACTAGAACACTTTCTAACACCATATACAAAAATAAACTCAAAATGGATTAAAGATCTCAATGTAAGACCAGAAACTATAAAACTCCTAGAGGAGAACATAGGCAAAACGCTCTCTGACATACATCACAGCAGGATCCTCTATGACCCACCTCCCAGAATATTGGAAATAAAAGCAAAAATAAACAAATGGGACCTAATTAAACTTAAAAGCTTCTGCACATCAAAGGAAACTATTAGCAAGGTGAAAAGACAGCCTTCAGAATGGGAGAAAATAATAGCAAATGAAGCAACCGACAAACAACTAATCTCAAAAATATACAAGCAACTCCTACAGCTCAACTCCAGAAAAATAAATGACCCAATCAAAAAATGGGCCAAAGATCTAAATAGACATTTCTCCAAAGAAGACATACAGATGGCTAACAAACACATGAAAAGATGCTCAACATCACTCATTATCAGAGAAATGCAAATCAAAACCACTATGAGGTACCATTTCACACCAGTCAGAATGGCTGCGATCCAAAAGTCTACAAATAATAAATGCTGGAGAGGGTGTGGAGAAAAGGGAACCCTCTTACACTGTTGGTGGGAATGCAAACTAGTACAGCCACTATGGAGAACAGTGTGGAGATTCCTTAAAAAACTGGAAATAGAACTGCCTTATGATCCAGCAATCCCACTGCTGGGCATACACACTGAGGAAACCAGAAGAGAAAGAGACACGTGTACCCCAATGTTCATCGCAGCACTGTTTATAATAGCCAGGACATGGAAGCAACCTAGATGTCCATCAGCAGATGAATGGATAAGAAAGCTGTGGTACATATGCACAATGGAGTATTAGCCATTAAAAAGAATACATTTGAATCAGTTCTAATGAGGTGGATGAAACTGGAGCCTATTATACAGAGTGAAGTAAGCCAGAAGGAAAAACATAAATACAGTATACTAACGCATATATATGGAATTTAGAAAGATGGTAACGATAACCCTGTATACGAGACAGCAAAAGAGACACTGATGTATAGAACAGTCTTATGGACTCTGTGGGAGAGGGAGAGGGTGGGAAGATTTGGGAGAATGGCATTGAAACATGTGAAATGTCATGTATGAAACGAGATGCCAGTCCAGGTTCAGTGCATGATGCTGGATGCTTGGGGCTGGTGCGCTGGGACGGCCCAGGGGGATGGTATGGGGAGGGGGGAGGGAGGAGGGTTCAGGATGGGGAGCACGTGTATACCTGAAATTAAAAAAAAAAAAAAAATTAAAAAAAAAAAAAAAGAAACAAAAGCATCAATTCTTCAGCACTCAGCCTTCTTCACAGTCCAACTCTCACATCCATACATGACCACAGGAAAAACCACAGCCTTGCCTAGATGAACCTTTGTTGGCAAAGTAATGTCTCTGCTTTTGAATATGCTATCTAGGTTGGTCATAACTTAGAGTCACTAAGAAAAAAAGAGAGAATGCAAATAAAATGAGAAATGAAAGAGAAGAAATAACAACTGACACCAAAGAGATACAAAAATCATGCGAATGCTATGAATAGCTATATGCCAACAAATTGGACAACCTAGAAGAAATGGACAAATTTCTAGAAATATACAGATTTCCAAGACTAAGTCAAGAAGAAACAGACAGTTTGAACAGACCAATCACTAGAAGTGAAGTTGAATTTGTAACAAAAAATTTCCCAGCAAACAAAAGTCCAGGACCAGATGGTTTCATAGGGGAATTCCACCAAACATATAAAGAAAAACTAATACCTATCCTTCTCAGACTATTCCAAAAAACTGAAGAGGAGGGAACACTCCCAAATTTATTCTACAAGTCCACCATTATACTGATACCAAAACAAGACAAAGACACTACAAAAAAAGTTATAGGCCAAATCTTTGATGAATATAAATTATTAGCAAACTGAATCCAACAATACATAAAAAGGATTATACACCATGATCAAGCTGGATTTATTCCAGGGTTACAAGGATAGTTCAACATTCACAAATCAATCAATGTAATGCACCACATTAACAAAAGGAAAGACAAACATCACATGATTATCTCAACAGATCCAGAAAAAGTATTTGATAACATCCATTCAGGGTAAAAATTCTCATCAAAGTGGGTATAGAGGGAACATATCAAAACATAGCAAAGGCCACTCATGACAAACCCACAGCCAACATAGTACTCAATGCCAAAAGACTGAAAGCCTTCCTGCTAAATTTAGGAATGAGATAAGAGTGGCCACCCCCACCGCTTCTATTGAACATAGTAGTGGAACTTCTATCTACAGCAATCAGACAAGAAAAAGAAGTACAAGTATCCAAGTGGGAAGGAAAAAGGTAAAACTGTCACTATTTGTAGATGACATGACAGACACAGACACTCCTAAAGTCTCCACACAAAAACTATTAGGACTAACAAATGAATTCAGCAAGGTAGCAAAATAAATGTACAGAAATCGGTTGTGTTTCTTTATACTAGTAAAGAAATATCAGAAAGAGAAACTGAAAAAAATCCCATTTTAACATCAAGAAGAATAAAATACCTAGGAATATATTTAACCAAGGAGGTTAAAAACCTATACTTTGAAAACTATAAAACATTAGTGAAGAAAACTGAAGATGATTCAAAGAAACTGAAAGAGATCCTGTGCTTGTGGATTGGAAGAATATTGTTAAAATGGCCATACTACTCAAAGCAATCGACAGATTTAATGCAGTCCCTATCAAAATACCCATGACATTTTTCATAGACCTAGAACAAATAATCCTAAAATTTGTATGGAATCACAAAAGACCCAGAATTGCAAAAGCAATCCTGATAAAAGAAGAACAAAGCTGGAGGTATAACCCTACCAGACTTCAGACTATGCTACAAAGCTACAGTAATCAAAACATCATGGTATTGGCACAAAAACAGACACATAAATCAACAGAACAGAATAGACAGCCCAGAAATAAACCTACACACCACACCTATGGTCTATTAATCTATGACAAAGGAGGTAAGAATATATAACAAAGAAAAGAAAGTCTCTTTAACAACTGGTGCTGAGAAAACCTGGCAGCCACATGTAAAACAATGAAATTAAAACATTTCTGGGGGAAAAAAAATTTTTTCCTCACACCATATACAAAAATAAACTCAAATGGTTTAAAAACCTAAATATAAGCCCTAAAACTACAAAACTCCTAGAAAACAAGATAGGCACAATATTCTTTGACATAAATTGTAGCAATATTTTCTTGGCTCAGTCTCCCCAGGCAAAAGAATAAAAGTGAAAATAAACAAATGGGACCTAAATGCATTTAAAAGCTTTTGCACAGCAAAGGAAACCATCAACAAAGCAAAAAGACAATCTATGGAATGGGAGAAAATAGCTTCAAATGAAGAGACCAAAAAGGTGTTAATATCCAAAATAGACAAACATTCATACAACTCAATATCAAAAATAAAAAATAAATTAAAAAGGACCCAATTTTAAAAAGGGGCAGAAGACCTGAATAGACGTTTTTCCAAAGAAGACATATGGATGTCTAACAAGCACGTGAAAAGATGCTCAACATCACTAATCATTAGAGAAAAACAAATCAAAATCACAATGAGGCATCACCTCACACCTGTCAGAATGGCTATCATCAAAAAGTCTACCAATAACAAATGCTGGAGAGGATGTGGAAAAAAGGAACTCCCTTACACTGTTGGTGGGAATGTAAATTGGTACAGTCACTATGGAAAACACTATGGAGGTTCCTTAAAAACTAAAAATAGAGCTACTATGTGATACAGCAATTCCACTCCTGGGTGTATACCCAGGAAAAATAAAACCACCAATTCAAAAAGATATATGTACCTCAATAGTCACAACAGCAGAGAAGGCAATGGCCACCCACTCCAGTACTCTTGCCTGGAAAATTCCATGGACAGAGGAGCCTGGTGGGCGGCATCCATGAGGTCGCAGAGTCGGACACGACTGAGCAACTTCACTTTCACTTTTCCCTTTCATGCATTGGAGAAGGAAATGGCAACCCACTCCAGTGTTCTTGCCTGGAGAATCCCAGGGACGGGGGAGCCTGGTGGGCTGCCATCTATGGAGTCGCACAGAGTTGGACATGACTGAAGCGACTTAGCAGCAGTGGCAGCAGTCACAACAGCACTATTTCCATAGCCAAGACATGGAAGCAACACAAGTTCCCATCAACAGACAACTGGATTAAGAAGATGTGGTATGCACATACAATATGGACTGTAAGCCATAAAAAAGAATGAAATAGTGCCATGTGCAGCAACATGGATGAACCTACAGAATATTATGCTTAGTGAAATAAGTCAGACAGAGACAGACGAATACTGTATGTTATCACTTATATGTGGAATCTAAAAAACAATACAAATGAATACATATGCAAAACAGAAATAGACTCACAGATACAGAAAACAAACATACGATTACCAAAGGGAAGAGGGGAGGGGAGAGGGACAAATCAGGGGTATGGGATTAACATATGCAAACTACTATATATAAATATATAAGCACAAAGAATATACTGTATAACACAGGGAATTATACCCACTATCTTTTAATACCCTATAAAAGCAGAGACATTACTTTGCCAACAAAGGTCCGTGTAGTCAAGGCTATGGTTTTTCCTGTGGTCATGTATGGGTATGAGAGTTGGACTGTGAAGAAGGCTGAGCGTCGAAGAATTGATGCTTTTGAACTGTGGGGTTGGAGAAGACTCTTGAGAGTCCCTTGGACTGCAAGGAGATCCAACCAGTCCATTCTGAAGGAGATCAGCCCTGGGATTTCTTTGGAAGGAATGATGCTAAAGCTGAAACTCCAGTACTTTGGCCACCTCATGCGAAGAGTTGACTCATTGGAAAAGACTCTGATGCTGGGAGGGATTGGGGGCAGGAGGAGAAGGGGATGAGAGAGGATGAGATGGCTGGATGGCATCACGGACTCGATGGATGTGAGTCTGAGTGAACTCCGGGAGTTGGTGATGGACAGGGAGGCCTGGCGTGCTGCGATTCATGGGGTCGCAAAGAGTTGGACACAACTGAGCAACTGAACTGAAGGGAGTATAATTTGCAAAAATACTGAATCATTAGGCTGTACACCTGAAACTAACACAACATTGTAAATCAACTTAATTCAAGTATTAAAAACATTGAAAGTAAGTAGGCTCCCTCCCCTGAATCTGGAGAAGATCACTGTTGGAAGGGTCTTCCCTCTGGACCATCCTCTTCTTCTTCTACCATAGCTCTGCCCTCTCCACTGTGCATTCACAAGTGGCACTGGCTGGACACAGCCAAGAGTGGCATGAGAGAGGGGTTACATCAGGACCAGTTCCTGGAGAATCTATGACACCCTCATCGGGAGCACCCTCAAACTACACACACACACACACACACACACACACACACACACCCCTCCCTTCATCTGCCTCTCCAGCTTGGCCAAGGTTCAGTACTGCTCATCAGTATCAATCAGCTCAGCTCTCCCCCATACCCCCCTGCCAGGACTGGGACACAGCTGATCACCAAGGCTTCCTTTCCCTCCCACAGGGACAGCACAGCTGGAGTGGTTCCAGGGCTTAGCTGAGGTGGATAACAGGGAGGGAATGGAGGAGTATGGGACTAAACACTTTGAATCATAGGCTCAATGACCTGAAGGCCTCTCTAGCTCTTGCGCTTCCCTGGTGGCTCGGATGGTAAAGAATCTGCCTATAATGCAGGAGACCTGGGTTTGATCCCTGGGTTGAGAAGTTCCTCTGGAGAAGGAAATGGCAACCCACTACAGTATTCTTTCTTGGAGAATTCCATGGTCATAGGAATCTGACAGGCTACAATCCATGGGGTCACAAAGAGTTGGACACAGATGAGCGGCTAACACTTTTACTTGCACTAGCTCTTGGCTGGACTGAACCTCTGTAATAACAAGAACTCCTACCAAGAAAGCGCTTCATGATACAAAGCCCCTTCCCATGGTATCTCATTACTTTAGTCTCCAAACAACCTGGGAGACAGACTTTTTTTCCCCCCATGTGTTTCTTCTTTGGTCTACTCTAACATTCACAAGGGAAGGGACCATGGCAGCTCTGTCATTCCTGTATAAGCCCACTGCTGCCTACAGCACCCATCCTAGAGCTGGCATTCAATAAATGTTGCTGCCTGGATGGATGGATGGATGATGGATGGGACAATAATGGGTGGACAGGCAGATGGATGGTGGATGAATGGATAATTATCCCATTTACAGTTTAAAAAACAGAGGCCTTAAAGAGAGAAAGTAACTCACCAAAGACCTATCAGACAGCTACCAGCAGACTAGCACCAAGCCCCAGTTCACCGGCTCCCCATTTGGTACACTTCCCAACACCCAAAACTGTCTCTCATTTGGTTTCTTGAATGTGCTTAGCCAAGAAATGCCATCCTTCTGAAGCTCTTATTCTAATCCTTTCTCTGGCAATTTTTCAGAAACCAAGCTACTGCCAACTGGGCACCCACAATAACAGCAGGGTCCCAAAGCCCAGTGACCATGGATTAGAGACAAGGAAACCCTCTGACCACCGTTCTGAACACACCTGACTGCTGACTGTAGAGGAAAGATAGACAGTGGCATCTGGAGCATGAGGCCCCACGGAAGAACCAAGAACCGAGTACAGATGGTGTAGGGCGGACAGAGCAGGGCTTGCAGTCACACAGACTTGACTTGAAATCCTGGCTCCTTCCCTCCACAAGTGTCTCCCCTACATCTCACTGAATCTGGTTCCTAACCTCTCCACGTCCATCTCCCTGTCCACACCTATTGCACGTTTCTCTGAAGTGTGCATCAGTGAGGAGATGAAGGCATGGTCTTGTCTCAGTTCCCTGGTTCCCTCTAGACTCCTGGCCTCTTCACTCTGAACACTGTAGCCCAGGTATTAACTTTCCAGGCCTTCCCTGCCCCACTCTGGAGGCCTTCTCACCGCAGCCTCATGGCTCTGCCTGGGGTTTCACCACCATTCCAAGATGGGGCATTCTTCCTTGATCTTGCTTCCATCTCCACCCCTGCCCCCACGGGCCACATCAGGGCCCTTTCTCCTTCAGCTCCTGTGTTTCTTCTGCAGCAGCCTGCTTGCCCTTTGCCCCCAAGGGCCACTCCTTGGTCTTCAGAGAAAGCTTCTTCCCACGGTGAATTCTGTCCCTCCCCAGACCACTCAGACCCCCACAGAGACCCTGGGCAGGCCCTCTGGCTCCCACTGTACCTGTTGTTCCCTCTGGTTTTCTAAGAACCCCAGATTTTTTTTTGCCAAGACCAGAGTAGAGTCCTTTGCCTCGGGTCCAAGAGCCCCAAGAAGGCCCTCAATATACTTTTGGGCTTACAGGAACAAATACACATTTTGTAGGAATAGAAATCCATAGCTGAAGGGTTCCTGGATCCCAGAAAGCTTGAGATTCACTGCCTGGAAACCCCAAATTCTCTTCCATCTTCCATGATAGCTCAGATTCCATTCTTTGTAACTCAGTGTGAATTTTGCCCTTCCAAAGCCCACTTGACAAGATTCCTCCTACCTGGCCCGACATGTACATGAATTTCGGGGACATCACAGACTCTTGGTCCCTTCTCCATGACCTTGGCCTCAGCACAAGCCATGGCCTCTACCAGGGGCTTAGTCCATGAACCACACCATTCTTCCTACTATATCTCCCCCAAAACAGAGTCCTCTGGTGTGTGGGTGCAAGGCCCTGGAGGGTCTCCTTGTTGAGGACAGGATTCTAAAATGGTGGATGCTGCATCAATGCTGTGACCATTAGAAGTTAAAGGGCCTTGGTTACAGCAGGTGGGAATGGGGACTCTGGCACAAGTGGAGATCCCATGGAACCCTGGAATAACATCTTAAAAAGATCCCAAGATCTGATCCAGCCAATCATTCAAAAACCCACTTCAAGTAGCACTGTTCCTGACACCGGAGATAGACAGACACACGAGATATGGCCCATTGGGGTGGTGTTAATCTGGCTCCCACTTTACAGAAAAGGCAACTGACATCAGAGGGGTTGATGGCTTGTCTAAGGCCAAACAGTTGGTAAGTAAAGGAGAGCAGCCAGGTAAGACCCAAGCACCCCATCTTCTTAGGTTCAAGAGTTCACAGCACATATCCCCACCTGGCGACCCCAACTGTGACCCTGCAATCCAGCCTCTGCCACCCACTGTAGATATGGGGTGATGGGAGGTTGGCCTGGGAGTGGGCAGACACTGGAGTTACCAGGTATCCCTTTTGCCTGAGACTCACAGAGGGCTCCTGCAGAGGAGGGTAGGAGAGAAGCTGGAAAGCCACAGCCTGTGCATGCAAATGAGGCAGCTGCATAATTAATCAACATCAAACAGTTTCATTAAGAGATGGAGCTTTGCGGCTGTTTGTCTTGAAAAAAAAAAAAAAACTGAAACAGCAGGAAGGGGGACAAGAGAAGGGAGGCTCAGACTGTTGAGGCCCTACTCAGAAGATAATGATGCTGCCCTCCAGGGACCACGGGGTCTGCAGGTGGTGACCAGGTCTGTTGGGAGAGCAGGCTGATGGCCCCCAGGATGGCTTTAGCCCCCAAATCTTAGGGTTGGAGCTCCAAAAGGTCATCTTACTCCTCCTGGACAGGGGTGGTGTCCCTCAGCAGTCAACCTGCTAAGAACTGCACCACCCACCTTCACCCAGACCTCTTGCAGGAGCTAAGGAAAGTGGGTATCACCAGACCAAGCTCAGGGACCCATCTTGGAATAGCAGATTCTCTGGAAACAGAGAGTCCCAACTTCTGAGCAGTGGGTTCCCCAGGCAGGGAGCAGAGGCCCTCACACACCCTGGGACTCACTGTTCAAAGTCTCCAAATGATTGCAAAGCACTGTGGGACAGACAGAAATCAAACCAGGGGACCTATTTACCCTGAAATCTCTAGCTGTCCCCTCACCCCACGCGCCAACCTCTTCTTTAACTCTAAAAAAAAAAAAAAATGGAAAGAGGAGAGCAGGGCAATGAGAACTCCTTGCCAAACCTTCCTGGAGCTAATGTCACAAGGCTGGAGTCTCCCTAGGCATCCAGCTGTGGCTAAGTGGCGCCCCCTGGCTAAGTTCCCACGGGCCAGGAGGTCACCTCTCAGAAGAAATCCTACCAACTCTTCATGATCCGGCTCTGCTTCTCTTTCCAGCCACTGCCTCATCCCTATAGTCACTGTTCCATCCATATCAAAGCATGTTCCCCCAGGAGCCATGCCGTCTCCTTCCATGCTATTCTTTCTGCTGGAATGGTCCTCCTGTTCTCTGTGTTCCCCACCTAGCAGACTCTTCCTCACCCGACAAGGTCCAGTTCAAATACCCTTTTCTCTGTAGAGCCTTCCAGGATTCCCATACCCTTATATACGGTCAGGTATCTTTCTGCCTGCGCTCTACATAATTTATGTTCTAATTATGTGTTTATTTGTCAGATTCTGGCCATGAAACCACAAGGTCCTTGAGGACAGGACTATATCTTTCCTCATCTTTGTATCACTAAGACCTGGGCTGCACTTGGTAAGTTGTCAAATGAATACATCTTTTGAACTGAAAAAGATCACAGATTCCTCATCCAGATGCCTGACTTTTGACAAATGTTTAACCAATCAGAATGAGAAGCTTATTCTCTTTCTGAAGAGATCTCAAATCCCTAAGATTGGGAAAAAGTGGAGGTGGGAGAAGAGACCATCACCTAGCAGGTTGTGTTTCCAGGATCACGAGTGACGGTTCCTCAGAGGTCAATGCCTTAGGCTGAGTACTGGACCATAATAAAAGTCCAGTGTGCTGGGCCCTCGAGCTCTCTTCCCAAGCCAAGTGCTGCTTTGGGGTGACACGGGGTGTCATCTGGGAATGTGTTGGGCGGAAGTGATTTCAGTGCCCCTGGACTCCCACGGCCATGAGGCCTCTCCCGGTAGTCTCTCCTCTCCTGCAGCCTGGAGCTCTGACCAGGAACCAGCTCTGGACACCCTCCCAGGTCTTCTTACCTTCTCTTCTGCACCCCCACCACCCAGTCCCCTTTCCTCCAAACCGCTGACTCCTTGTGACTTAAGTCTTCCTGAGATGGCCAAAAGGGAGAGGATCCATTTTAAATTTACAAGGTTATTAGTAGTTAATTACCTGAGATATCATTGTAATTGAAAAGAAAAAGAGAAGCAAGAGGCTCATAAACATTCCCAGGCGCCTGTTCTCCTCACTCTCACTGAGGGGAGGGGGAGGTGGGAGCGGGGAGCAGAGCCCCCTACCTGACGCGGGCCCTGCCCACACCATGGCCTTTCTTTCTCTCAGTATTTCCCCATGTGCTCCCACCCATTTTCCAGGGGTATTTGGTGAGGGAACCAGACTTGGGGGAAGTAAGCTGCCTGCCCCACATGCATTTCTTCCATTGAGAAATGCTCAGTAGAAGCTATACAGGTACAGAGAGATTTATTTTATATTGAGGGTGTGGGAAGGGGGCACAAATCTGAGGCCCCTGGCCAATATTTTTAACGATTTTTAAAAATAATTTATTTATTTCTGGCTGTGCTGGGTCTCCACTGCTGGGCAGGCTTTTCCCTAGCTGCAGTGAGCAGGGGCTGCTCTCTACCTGCAGCACACGGGCTTCTCACTGCCTCAGCTTCTCTTGTTGTGGAGCACGGGCTTAGTTGTTCCACTGCATGTGGGATCTCCCGGGTCAGGAAGCAAACCCATGACCCCTGCATGGCAGGCAGACTCTCTACTACTGAGCCACTGGAAAAGTCCCTTTTTACTGAATTTTTAATCTGATTGTCCTTAGTTATTCTGTAATTAAGCATGGCTGGCATATATCAGCATTATTGATTTTTAGTCCTCAATTCACTGTCACCAGAGATACCACTGTGGTCAGGGATCATCTCCCTTCTCCCCACCTTCTCCTGTCCCTGTCAGGGCAAAAGGCCGCAGGGAGGAGTAGGGCGCAGAGAGGACACAGAATAAGGAGCCCGTCCCTCAGACTGGCCAGCCAACCCCAGCTCCTGAGGCCAGGATGCCCCACCCCAAAGCCTCTTAGCAGAGAGGCCTCTCCTGCAGAAGCTCCCAGAGGCCATCCTGTCCCTGATACCTCCCGGAAGGGGCAGAGACCCACAGACTCCATCAATGCTTGCCTCACAACTGTCTCCCATTCTCACCAAACTGTTCCCTGTTTAGGGTAAACCAGCTGGAGGAGCTCACCTGAGAGCCCAAAACCCCTCTACTCCTGCCAAAAATCTCCCCCAGAGGCAAGTGGCAGGGCAGACGCCCACACACTCCTGGGCCAGGGCCCTGACAGAGGCACGGCTGGGTCTTCTGCGAGGAGGATGGATGGGTGAGCTCCAGCGGGAAGGCAGCCACCCAAATGCTTCAAGGCTCTGCAGTCTTGAGATGCAGGGCCTGCTACACCCCTGGCCACCCTCCCAGTCCTCCTTCCTCCCCACCCGCCCCCCAACCTCCCTGCCAGACTCTGGCTCCCCTGCCCTAGGCTAAGCTCCCTCCCCTCTGAACCTGACTCTCCTGAGCAGCACTTAGCACCTCCAGCCCCCAGGAGCTAGACTGGTCAGGAGATTCTCCACCTCCACCCAACCCTCTAGAGGCAACAGGAAAGAGCAAAGCAGGGAAGGGCAGAGCACAGGGAAAGCCCACGCACCACATACACATGCAAGTATGAGTATCTGAAGTGTAACATCCATGCGAAAAAGTGCACCTTCCACCAGGATTTTTTTAACTGAGCATTTACTATGTGACAAGTAAGTAACATTACTGGTTGCCTTTAAATTGGGGTTCCCAGACTCTAATGGGTCCAAGGTGAGAGAGACAGAGATATGAACCGAGAGATATGAACCTAGCAATCTATCTCTAAACTGCCTGCTGCTGCTGCTGCTAAGTTGCTTCAGTCGTGTCCAACTCTGTGCAACCCCAGAGACGGCAGCCCACCAGGCTCCCCCATCCCTGGGATTCTCCAGGCAAGAACACTGGAGTGGGTTGCCATTTCCTCCTCCAGAGGATCTTCTCAACCCAGGGATCAAACCCGAGTCTCCTGTGGCTCCTGCACTAGCAGGCGGGTTCTTTACCACTGACCACCTGGGAAGCCCAGCCCACCAGCACAGAAACCCCCCAGTCATACTCTCAACCTCTGGCTCCCTGTCCTCTCTGCCCTTCCACCCATGCTTCCAAGGGCAGAGGGACCCAGTCTGGCCCCCATTTCCCTACCTGCAAGGCTGCTCCATACCTGCTCCCACTGAGTCTGCACTGTTCAAAGTCACCTTGCAAGTGTCTCCCATGCCGGGGAAGGCGGCCAGTGGGAGAGAGGCAGACGGGCCACTGATATAGGCAGCAAGGAAGGAGCAGCTACAGCAAGCAGGGGGAGGAACGGGGAGGCCGCCACACCACCTGGAACCTGGACTGTGGGCAGGTTCCAAGAATGAGCCCAGAACCTCAGGCTGACCCCGGGACTGGCCTGCGGGTGTGGTGGGCCATGGCTGTAACATCTGGAACCTGAAAGGGCTTGGGAAACTGGAAGGGGTGGATCTGACACCTGCAGCTTGCCTGAGAGCATCGATGCTCCAAGGAACCAGAGCTTCACTCCAAAGAAACTGTAGGCCCCGTCCTTTCTTTCCTGGGAATGAAGACAACAAAGTAAGGACAGGAAGGAGCCTAGAGCCCACCTGTCTGGGAGGCTGCCCCACCTTGCCCCCACCCCCCACGGATCTCTGGTCAGGAACTGCCTCCTCCCTGGTTCTCTGAGGCTCTGGACAGGCAGTAGTGGAGTCAGAGCCCACACATCTGCCTTCAGATCGCTCCCTGCCTCTTACTGACTCTGAGAAAAATCACTGAACTTCTCCAGGTAACAGTTTCTCTAACATGGGAAACCACCCACCCTGTGGTTTATGGCAGCAGACAAAATGCTTAAGACACAGCTGGCACTCAGCAAATGTTAGTTTCTACCCCCTCTCCTTCCCACCCCTTCCCACTGGAGAAACTCTCTCCCCCTTGGGGGGCAAGGCCGGGCAGTGGAGGGGCCACAGACCCTCCTCTCGGCACCATCCCTAGCTGGCCCTGGCACTCTGGGAGCAAGAGTCTACCGGAAACCCTGCAAGAACAGTGGGATCTTGGGGCCTTGTGTCGGCACATTCTTGGGAACATGCTGGAACATTTGGGGGGAACACCGCATCCTCCTGGGCACACGCTGAGATACTGTGAGGTGTCCAGGGTGGGAGCATCCTGGGCACAACTGGGAGCTACCTGGTAGGTACTGGAGTGTTCCTGGGATCCCCACCACGAGTGCTGGGGGCCTTACAGGGTCTCCACTGGAGAGATACTAGGGCACAATAAGGACACAAAGGGGCCACTGGAGACACTGAAAAGGTTACTGGGAAACTCTCTGGGTGTCACTGGGAGCAAAAGCACAGCCCCAGGCATCCCCAGGGCAACCTGGGACTGCAGGGCACAGTGCCCACTGGGGCCCTCTGGGGGCCACCAGGGGCTCCTCATCACAGCTTCCACAAGGCACTCACTCTTAGCTGCTCTTCTCTTGATGGGGAGCCTGGGGTAGGGGGTGCGGAAGGGAGTCTACCCGGGAGCCTAATTCTGGCCCACACTGCCCCAGAGGAGGGAGTAAGCAGCTGGACCTTGGGCAGCGGTCACCGACTTGCTCTTCTGCAGTGTGGCAGCAGCCTCAGGAACTGTGCAGCCTGGTTCAGAAAACCAGTCCTGAAGGGGGAGCGGCTCCACTGGACTGCTGGGACCCTGCCTGCTGTCAGGGCCCCAGAGTCGGACCCCTACATCCACCCCCAGGTGAGAGAATACCCAGGGCTCTGGGACGTGGGACTGCTGGCAGCAAGGACCCTCTCAGGGCTGAAGCCGTGAGACCTGCAGCGTGGCTGGCAGGGGGCTCATCAACCACAAGGCCTCCTCTGTGTTCCTGGAGCTGGAGCACAGGGATCTGGAAGGTACTTATAGAGAACGACCTCCCTCTCTGTGGCTGCAGCACTGGAGGGAGGTTAACAGCAACCCAAGCCAGGCCACAGGCTCTTGAGTGGGAACCCACGATCCCACAGGAGCCTGCGGAGGAGGCAATGGGAATGCAGGCACAACTGAGTGTCAGAGGCTAGCTTCAGAGTCCTGCTACACGCAGGCACGCAGTGCAGATGCCCACTACAGAAAGGTCGGAAGGGGAAGGTTGAGATCAGGGGAAGGTTGAGGTCAGCCTCCAGGAAAGGGTCAGGCTCCTTATAAAGATCTAGATATGATCAGACAGAAAAAAAAAAAGACAAGACAGACAAAGCCCCGAACTTGAGCACGTTCAATATCAATGAGCAGGTTTTCAACATCTTCTACGTCCCAAGTGACTTCATCAAACACAATCCTCACCCCCAAGGTGTCCCCAACAACACCGTCATCTCTTCTTCTGCCCCATATCCCTCCTCTTCTCAGAGAACAGCACCCCTCCACACCAGAAGCCTGGACCCAGCTCTGCTCATGACCACTCAGGAGGCCAGATCCCGCCTTTTCTGCCTCATGACATGTCCATCTCCTCCTGCTCGGGCCCCATGACACAGCTACAGTTCACTTGCAGGCAGATCGCCGCGGGGTTGGGACCCTGCCTCTGGTCTTGCCCATCTCCACAGTGTTACTGAAGCGGTCTTTCCACAACCATTCTGGTCATCCCTGCCTCCTGCACAAAGCCCGCTCTTGCCATCTCAGAGTCCACAAAATACTATCAAAATTCCATGGAACACAATGTCCTTCAGCCCAGTGGCTCCCTAACACAACCTGTCCTCCAGTCCCTCATAACTCCTTGTCAATCTCTAAATTTCTGATCCTCTCGCTCCCCTGGGCCTCTGCGCATGCTCCTCCCTTGTCTGTCTCCCACGAATCCTAGAGACTGTCTGTAGCTTTTCATCGCCAGCCCTTGGAACATGGAAGTGACTGAACGAATGAGTAGGTACTCATGGGAAAGGATAAATTTAAAAACTCATGAAAGGATAAACTGATCTCTCAGGAGGTTGTAGTATCGTCCCCATCATGACAACGAAGAAACAGATACAGAGAAAGTAGAGCAACTTGCCTGAGGTCACACAGAATCAGCAACCTCATCAGAAAATCCCTGATGGGAACACCCAACACAAAGAAAAAAACAGAGTAAGAACCCAGGATAGGGGACTCCCCTGGCGGTCCACTGGTTAAAACTCCACGCTTTCACTGCAGAGGGCAGGAGTTTGGCCCCTGGTCAGGGAATCAAGATTCCACAAGCCATGCTGCTGCTGCTACTGCTGCTAAGTCGCTTCAGTCATGTCCGACTCTGTGCGACCCCATAGATGGCAGCCCACCAGGCTCCCCTGTCCCCGGGATCCTCCAGGCAAGAACACTGGAGTGGGTTGCCATTTCCTTTTCCAATGCATGAAAGTACAGCCAAAAAAAAAAAACCCAAGCTCAGTTCAGGAGCATCACAGACAGGTGTCAGTAGAGGTCAAGGAGACAGGGGGCAAGGGTTGTGAAAGGTCAGTACCTGGTGGTCAAACAGCTCCCAGTGAAGGAAGGGGCTTCAGAGACTAGGAGGTTTCAGGAAGTTATCATTGGAATCCCAGTAGGAAAACAGTGTCCTTCTCCAGGAATCAGAATAGGGATGGAGTGAAGACAGGATACCAGGATGGGGGACATCAGCCAGTGCTGCCCATGGTGACAGGGCTGTGTGCGGGCAGTCACTAAGCCTGCACTAATGGGGGCTAAGCCCATGGGGGCTGGGGGGTGGATATGTATTCCAGACTTAGGAAGAGAAATTTGGGGGCGCACAGACTAGACCTCCAGCCTGTGCAAAACAAACCTCAGCTTCTTAGCCCTGCCTGGTAAAGGCTACTGGGGAATCTGGGATCCTTGGGAGGAAATGAAAACTTGGATGACCCTGCTGTCCCTTTTCCCCACTTCCCACCCTCTTTTCTGCATCCTCCCAACCCCAGCCTCCCCCAGGAGCCTTCCCTGTTTCCAGCATGTACTGCCCCTTTGTGTGATCAGAGCCCCTCACCAGGCCCTTGACCTGCTGACCTGTTCTGTGGCCTTCTTTGGACATGGAAGACCACCTCCTTGAGGCCTATGGTGACTTGGGGAGAGCAGCGGGATGGATCAGCCACCTGCCCCAGGCCTGGCCACAGCCCCGTCCACACCTGCTCAGGGCTCCGGGCTCCAGAGGCGGTGGGAGGCAGCTGCACTCCAGCTAGTGGGCATGTTTTGTTAAAGAGAATCCAGCTGCTGCCCTGTTTCAGCCGATGGAGAGTGGCCTGCCCTAGAAAGCCCCAGTAGTGCTGCCAGGCCAGAGAAGCTTGGCCAATGAAGCAGCTGTTACACAGGCCCGTCTAGGGAGGTGTGGACTTGGGGGAGTCACTCAGCTCAAGGCTCCATGCCACACCCCCTAGAACTGGGGAACCCTGGATCCAGGCAACAGTGTGCCCCTGTCCACCCTCACTTGAACTTCCAGGGCTGCTCTGTGTGTCCCTTCACTAGGCCTGTGGCTGACCCAGGATATGCCCAGCACCCAAAGGCCTGCTCTCCATCACCGCCGACCCAGACCTGAGGGAGCAGCTGGTACAGGCAGCAGAGGAGCTGTCGACACCTATCCTTCAGGGTGACTGGCCTGTGTCCCCAACCTCCACCCCTGTCCAGCCAGTCCAGTGCGGCCGCCGGGCACTGAGGAGGAGCAGGAGGGGGCCTGCAGATCAGCACGGCCAGCCCCCACTCCTTCGCCCCTAGGAACACTGAGCCCCATCATTGGCGCTAATTAAATCCTCCTAATGAGGAAATAAGGATGCAGGAGCTGGCTCCACCATGGCCTCCCCAGCCCACCGCCCTCGCCTCTCCAACGGACTTATCGCTCGTCACAGGATGTTTACAATAATTTTTAATTTGTGCAATTATTAATCACTTTTCTATCTGCCTCATTTGCATAATAATTAGTCATCTCACTGTTTGGCATGCCTGTGAATGACAGTGCTTTAAATTGAATTAAGATTTTAATATTCTATTTTCCTGCTTTCTTCCCCCTCCACACGCTAATCAAAGTCAGATTTGGCAGCCAGAGGGAGGGTGGGGAGGAGGTTGGCAGGCACTGGACTTGGCCCACTCTGCGCTCCTGAGAACAGTCTGGGAGGAGGGCTTGTCTGGAGAAGGCAACGGCAGCCACCCCTCACCACAAACCCGACACTTGAAGGGTTAACCCAGTCTTGCCTAAACTACAGAGGTAATGAATGAGGAGTGGGCAAAGACACCGTGGAGGGAGGGGTCTCACTGGCCCAGCGGCTCCAGAGATCAGAAAAGCATTTTCATTCCTTTTATTTTTCCAAACAGGCTGCTTTTTGTTAAGGGGTAGTTGCAAAGCATGTTACGGGCATGTAATTGATCCCCGGTTGCTAGTCTAGGTTAACTTTGATGGCTCAGGGTCCCCCAGATAGGAAGCCGGCTGGAGCAGTCTAAAACCCATGGCCATTCTTCAGATGGATCTAGAAAACAAATGTCCACTGCTGAGTTTGGTTCCCCCACTCCCCTCGAGAGCAGCCACCGCCCCACACACCAGCAGACCCTCTGCCCCAGCTCAGCGGGGTGCCTTTGTGGGCCATGCCAGGAGTGTGGGTTCTGACGGAGCAGGGGCAACAAGCAGGGGCACACTGCCCTCTGTCAGGAGGCTTCGGGGGGTTTCTCTCTCCTTCTTACCCTCTAGCCCCTCTCTGACCACCCCAGGAATTCAGCTCCAACCCCGCCTCCCCACCACTATCGCTTGTTGCCATGGTAATCCCAAGGCTGCCCTGGATACCCATTGCTGCTCCAGAATTCTCTGCTTAGGCTGGCAGCGCACCCCACAGCCTGCTGAGAACGCCTCCCCTTTGCTGTCACTGAGCACAAAAGGGCGAGGAGCAGGGGCATGATCACCCACACGCGGTCTGCAAAGTCAGACACTGGCCTCTGCCTTCAGGTGGGTGGGAAGGGAAGATGGAGTCGGGTGGGGCTGGGAGGCCTTCCCCAGGCCAGAGTAGGGGGAAGGACCCTGTCCCACCACAGAAATTCCTTCCTCCCAAGGAACAGGGTCTCCCAACCCTGCCCTTGGGGTGCAAGGGAGGGAAGTCCCCCAGACGGAAAAGAGGGAAGTAGGGTCTTGCTGCCAGATTTCAAGCTGGGTGAGAGGAGGGAGGGCTGCATGTTTCCAGGGGAGCCCTTCTCCTTCTCGGGATCCCACGCTACTCTGTGTTCCCCAACTGCAGGTCAGTCAGGCCGACCTGGCAGAGAATTCCAGACATCCCAGGGCCCCCCTAAGCAGCCCAGGGTATCCATGGACCCTCCAGTCAAGTGTTCATCCACCTAGGAGGGCACCAGTCTCCAGGACTGGTAGCTCCAGAAACCACTTGCCCAGTCTTTGCCTGAAGGGGCAGGATGAGAGTTGCCAGGATTCAGGGGAGGTAAAGTCCAACCCACGAACTGCAGAGAGAAACCGGGCCTCGGGGCTTTGGGCTTCAACCCCGAGAGGGTGCACACAGCCCTCTCATCACATTGTAAATCTGGCTCAGATGAGCCGGATGGACTTCGCTCTCTGTTACACTGTCACTCAGGGGACCCCAGCCTTTACCACACCCAGCTTCACCCACCATATCCAGCTCTCTGCTCCCCCACAGCCCGAGTGGCCAAGAGGGAACCCCAAAGACAGCGAGGCCTGCACATACAGCTAGTGCTGCAGCAGCCTCTGCCGGCCACCCTCACCCCCCACACCCGACCTTGGCAGGAAAAGAAAGCCCCTCAGAACCAGGCCCACCGTGAATGCCAGTCACTGACCTGGGAGAGGCCTGGTTTACACCCGCTGTCTCAGCACAGTTATTAAGAGCTCACATGCCGTTCACTCTCACAGTGGTCCTGGCTGGGATGATAAACTAAATGCTCTCCCTAATCACAGCCAAGTTCAGGTTCCCTGAGAGCCTGAGAAGAATAGAGGAATTCCAAGTATGGAGATAAGCAATCTCTCCACCCTCTCCCAGAGTTACTCCCTTTTTGGCTACACAGGAGCCCTGTCCTGGGCCAGAGCAGAGGTGTCTTTTGACAGCCCTGCCTGGGGAGAGAGGGAAAGCAGGTCCTTTCCATCAGAGGAAATGCTTGACAAAAGGAACCTACAGAAGATACTGTAGAAAACTCAGCAAAAGGGTAGGTAGCCCGAGGGAGTAAAGTGTTGTTTCCACATGTGCCCAGCAGGTGGCAACACAGAGCAGTCTGCATCCACCCATGCCCTGGGCAGCCTTACCCAACCGGTTGCCTACCCTGGTTCTGAGGTGTGGCCTCTGCCCTCTACAAAGCCTCTCTCTCCCCTTTACTTTACACCCGCTTTTCCCCAGCTGACTCCCTAGCCTGAACTGCAAAACTCAATAAACGAAGACACAACACGACACACACACACACACACCCCTCAACCTAAGAAATGAAGGAGGGGAGTCAGAGCCTAAATTGGGGGTCACAGAACTCCTGGATCCCTTCCTCTCATGCCACTGCCTGGTTGATGCAAGGTTCCTAGGGAAACCCTTCTTCTCTACCCATCTGGGTTAGGATACCTATGCACAGAGGTATAGAGACCATTGTGTTTCTTTGGGATGGGAGTGGAGTCAAGGGGCTTCCCCAGTGGCTCAACAGTAAAGTATCCACCAGCAATGCAGGAGCCACAGGAGACAGGGTTCAATCCCTGTGTCAGAAAGATCGCCTGGAGGAGGAAATGGCTACCCAGTCCAGTATTCTTTTCAGGAAAATCCCATGGACTGAGGAGCCTGGTGGCCATAGGATCACAAACTGTAGTGCATAGCGTCACAAAGAGTCAGACAGGACTGAGCTACTAAACACAATGGAGTCACAGAAATCAGGGAATTCCTATACCTTCTGTCATTTAGAGAAGTTAATACAAATTGGGTATAAAGTAATATACAACCGCCCACTATCTACACCAGGAACCAAGAGTGGTGGCATGAGGGGCACTCGGACAGCACTAACTACTCCACAGAGCAGTGTGAGATCCGTGGGAAGAGAGAAACCGGCAGGCACACAGGGCTCTTCCTGCACTGCCTTCCCACGCTCAGGCGCCTGCCGCCTGCCCCCATGTGAAGCACATGGCCTGACCCTGCTGAGGCAGCTGAAGTCACGTCCTGCGCTCAAGGGGCTCCTGGTCTGGTTGTTTGGCCCTTGGGCTCAGTCCCACGCCTCCACCACTTCCCCTCCAGCCTAATGCCAAGGCTCTCCCAGCATGTATGTGCGTGCTAAGTCCCTTCAGTTGTGTCCGACTCTGTGACCCCAAGGACTGCAGCCTGCTAGGCTCCTCTGTCCATGGGATTCTCCAGGCAAAGATACTTGAGTGGGTTGCCATTTCCTCCTCCAGGGGATCTGCCCCACCCATATGTCGAACCCGCATCTCTTACAGCTCCTGCACTGGCAAGCAGGTTCTTTACCACTAGTGCCACCTGGGAAACCCTGGCCAAACTGGGATTGTTATCCCCCTTTGCCTCCCGCAGGAGAGGATTATGATGAAAAGGAAAAATATGAATCACAAAATACAAAGATTTCCAAAAATGCTCTACCTATACTTGCACATCACCTGTTGAATTCTGGAAGTTCACATTTGCCCAGGTCTTACAAAACCTCAACTAAGCATTTAGTTGAATTCAGCAAATATTTATTAAGTGTGTTTCCTATTCAGTAAAGCCTAGGCCAGGTTTCGTGTTGGATGCTGCAGACTGTGGTATCTGACTTTAGAAAGCTCTAAGTCGGGCTGGGGGGAAAAG
This sequence comes from Bos grunniens, assembly GCF_055505025.1. Lineage (NCBI taxonomy): Eukaryota > Metazoa > Chordata > Mammalia > Artiodactyla > Bovidae > Bos > Bos grunniens. The sequence goes on from NC_141179.1 coordinate 27,910,278, forward strand.
CCACGTTCACTATCACATAAAGAGGTTAACGCTAGAGTCAGATATGAACAAGTGTTATGGGGGGTAAGCTGAAGAGGAGGCATTTCATTCTGCCTCTCTGCCCATAGCTAGGAGGCCAGGGAAAACTCCACAAAGGAAATGACATCTGAGCTTGGCCCTGAAGGAAATTAAGGGAGGAGGTTCTGGTTGGGGAGGAAGAACAGGCAGAGACGGCAGCTGGAAAAGCACAGAGGCCTGAACCAGTGGCACTGGACGAAAGGATGTGACAAGTCCAGACCGTAAGGGGAAGGGCTCACAGGTCAGGTCCTAGGGGCCCTGACAGAAGACTGAGGAGACTGGACACATCCTGCAGCCAAGGCTTCGTCCTCAGCCTGCCTCCCATGCGATCCCAGTATCCTCCATGTTCCCTGCCAACAATGGGAAAACCATGCTTCCCATCCCTGGTTCCCACAAAAGCTACAAGCTCCCTGCCCCTGGGCCTGGGATGGCTGGCAGAGCCACTCCATGAATGCGTAACAGGAGGTCCATGTGTTAATTAGGCATTCACCTCATGTTGCAGACATGATAATCAGCTAGCAAGCTGGTCAGAGATTAAGCTGAGTTGGGGGTATCTGAAAGCACTGAGCCAACTTTGGCCTGTTCTCACCTAGAGCAACTCCCTCAAGACTCATTCATCCAACTGGACAGAGAGCATAGGCTTTGGTAGCACTGTGGTCTTTAGCCTCAGCTTCCTCATCTGCAAAATGAAAATATTAGCATCAGATTTGTTCAGTTTTTATGAGATTAATGTATGGAGAGGCCTGGCGCATAGTAGCCCAAATTAATGAAAGCTATTAGTTCTGAGGTGTAGTGCCTCAGGCTACAAGCTGGAGATTTGAAAGTGAGTAAGAGACCTGAATAAGCAAATAATAAATAATAATCAGAAAATGAGTAAGAGTTCTGGCCATAGGAGCTCACAACTCATAAAACAGCATGATGAATGTTGGGTCCAAAGTGCCATGGAGACCCAGAGAAAGGCTGAACAGGCGAGCAGCAGCGTGCCTGGGAGCGGGAGTGCAAGTCTGTATTCTTTTATTTTTAATATTTTATTTATTTGGCTGTGCCGGCTCTTAGTTGCAGCATACAAGGTCTTTGATCCTTGTTGCGGCATATGGGATCTTAGGCTGAGGCATGCAAACGCCTAGCTGTGGCATGTGGGATCTAATTCCCTGACCAGGGATTGAACCCAGCCCCCTGCCTTGGCAGCATGGAGTTTCAGTCGCTGCACATCCAGGGAAATCCCGTGAGTCTGCATTCTGAGTTCTGAAGCAGAAGTGGGAAGACAGGCCCTTCCAGCCTGTGCCCCATAACCTGGGGGTCTCCCAGCACCTCAGGAGGTTGCTTGAGTTTGCCTTCGTCAGCACTTTCTCCTTAGTCCCCATAAAAAGGCTCCTCACATTGTGACTCACAAGTTAACTTTTCTCCAGCATGAGGCCATGCTGGCCGGGCTAGTCTGTTGAATAGTTCCTCCAACCTATTGTGTTCCCCCTGCTCTCTATTTATTGAGTAAATAGTTCCTCCAACCTATTGAATTGTCCCTGCTCTTTATTTATGGCTCTGACCCAGCGTGAGACCACCCTTCAAGCTTAACTTGAGCAGGCCTCCAGACCCCTCCTATAACCCGCTTGATCCTCTCCTCCGGTCCTTCATCCTCTTCCTCCCACCTGCTCCTCTCCTGTCAGCCTCTAGCTGGGTGGTCATGCTTAGTTCTGCTGCTGGATTGGGTGTGAAGGGAGGGAAGAGTCCCTGTATAAAGCATCTGTAAACACAATTAAACCCTCTAAGTATGAAGAGTAATTTCCTACCATCTTATTATATAAAAATTGTTTTGTTTCCTTTCTTATACAAATTTCAATACATAACTCTCCTGCTATTACCTTAAGCTTATGGCTCCAGGGAGGGAAGCAGGTAGAGTATGGGAAAAAGGGTGTCCCAACACATTCAAAGTGCTGTCAGGCAGAGAAGGGGTTTTGAGTCTATTTCTGTAAGCTCCGAGACGGAGAACGCAGACAAATGGTGAAGCCACAGGAAACACACATGAATGTTGCTGGAGCTGCCCACGAATGGAATACATTCTGTCCCAGGAGGTGGGGACAGGGAGGAAAGTGCTTAAACACGGGTGGGTGTGGCCCTTCCCACAAACACGACTTGCCTTTGAACTCTGGCAGTAGAGTGGGTGTGATGGTTAGATCTCTTTATAACACTTTCCAACTCTGATTCTAGGATTAAGACAAATAGCACTGTCCCTCCATGAGACCAGAAGTTGGGACAGCAGTTGAGCTAATAAACTGAACTGATGGAAAATACTTTTAAGTTAACTGGTGTGATAGAGGGTAGTGTATGAAGTCCTTTAAGGTATCTTCCAACTCTGAGATTACTGTTTTGTCATTACAGGTTCTGAAAGAGTGTCAGCCACTGGCAAATCTATACAGCTAAGATGCCAGTCAATCTTCTGTCTCAAGATAACACCTGGTGGGTGTGTGTGTGTGAGTGTGTATGTGCACACTGGGTGGAGAAGAGAGCAGGAAAGGACAGGCATCTGAAGGGCCAGAGCTTGGGCTCATACACTTCATACACTCAGTGGAGATCCAGAGAGTGTGTGTGTGTGTGTGTGTGTGTGTGTGTGTGTGTGCAGAAGGTGGCAGGAAAGGACAGGCATCTGAAGGGCCGGAGCTTGGGTTCATATACTTCATACACTCAGTGGAGATCCAGAGTGTGTGTGTGTGTGTGTGTGTGCAGAAGGAAGCAGGAAGGGACAGGCATCTGAAGGGCCGGAGCTTGGGCTCACACACTTCACACATAGAGTAGAAATCCAGAGTGGGACTTGAGGCTGGCAGCAGACACCAGGCCTGAGCAGGCCCACGCCCCAACCCCCCACAAGCTACAGCCAGAGCAGCCTGTTTCTGTGTTAGGAACACAGCAGCCCCTGCTTCCCCTGCAAAGCCAGTGCAGTCCTCTCACATTCACGGAGGCAGACACACTAAGTCACCAGAGCTCAGAACCATGCCAATATGCCAAAGCACGGGCACTCAGTCGAGAGCGAGGGACAGAGGACAGGGTCAGGCACAGAAGCTGGTGGCAACACAGCCCAGAAAGCCAGTGGGCCCAAGTGCCCACCTGAATCCTCTCTGTGGGCTCATGTCCCTGGGGGTGAGGGTCCAGTTACCTGCCCCAGGACTGCCATCCAACTCCCATACCTGTCCCCAAAGCGCCCGCCTCTCTTCTGCATTCTGATGTAAGGTTGACAGAAGAGGACACAGGATACTCCCTGTCCTGGGTATGGTTCTGGCCCAGGACTCACCCGGACCTTGATGGTTCGAGGGAAGTCCTCTCACAGAGTTCTTACTACCTGCTCCCCACTACCTACCAGAGGTAAAACGGCCCTTTAGCAGCCTTTCTCCATCCTAAGGACACCACATACCCTGCCCTGCCTCCTCCATCTCACGCTGGCCAGTCAAAAATGTTCTTTCTTCACCTGTCAAAAAGGTGCTTAGAATGAGCAGCAGCCCACCCTCTCCCCATCTGCCACCCCCAAAATTCAAATGCTGAGTCGGTGTAGCCGGAAAAGAGGCCACCTTCTGCCATCTCTGAGGATCTGGAGGGTCTTCCAGTGGCCCCATGGAGGTGTATCCTTACTCACAGCTTTAGAAGCAGGCAAGGAACAAAACCCCTGGGGCTCTCACCTTCCTGGGCTCCTAGACCGCTCTTTCCTCTGCCCCTTAGGAATCACAGACACCACCACACACACACCAAGCCCTGGAGCTGGGTAGCGGCCTATCTGGGGCTCCACCCACCTTTCAGTGAGTCCATCCCTCCAAAGCCAGCACTACTCCCAAGGCCAAAAAAAAAACAGACAGAGAGTTGAAATACTAATTAAAAAGAATTGCTTTTGAAATGCAATGTCCTCATATGCAGAGAAAGCCCCCCACCTAGTTCTTACTGATCCAGCCACAAAAACTAAATCTGGGTCCTTCCTGGACATACTACCAGCAGCGGCCCGCTCCTTCCCTTAATGCAGTAATGGGTGAGGGAAGGCTGCCAGGTGGATGGGGAAGAATCATGGGAACAAGTCAATCACGACTCCTCCCCTTGCTCTAGACACTCCCTCTCCTGGGGACAGAAGACCTGACCCATTTCAGTACCCTCCTTCAAATGGCCTAGCCCTCAACCCCACCCAGCAAGAGATGCTGACTCACCAAGCCCTGCCGAGGAAAAGCCATCCTGCTGCTCAGGTAAGGCCAGGAGTGAGGTGACAGCGGAGTCAACAGGGGCACGTGCCACTGATGCAGCAGGCACCTCTGGAAATATCTTAACAGTAACATTTTAAGAGAAAATACTATCTATGAAGCACCTACTACACGCCAGGCACTATGCTAGGTACTTTATTTCAGATCCTCTCAAATAAGGACATTGTGGCTCAGAGAATTTAAGGAACTTGCTAGATGGGAGCACCCACCTAGTTTCTGCCAACCTCTCACTCTAGGAGACACATTCCCACCAGCTTTCACTATTAATGAGGGGAAGATATAAGAAGGACCCTTCTGAACAGAGGCGGAAGTGAACTTCCTGCGATGGGGAAGCAGCAAGAGGGGGTTGCTTTGCAGGAGTCAGAAGCCCAGAATGAAATAGCCCCAGAAGATGTTAAATACCGCCTGGAGACCCTTCCCAAGGCTCCACTCCAGCTACAACACCTAAGCTACTTCAGTGAGCCCAAGCCTCCATGGATTCCCCTCAGTACAACCTATGGAGAAAGCCACAAGCCCTGGACTTACCATGGAGAGGAGCCCTCCCATTCAGGTGAGACTTAGCATGGCGGGGGGGCAAGGTAATAGGGGCAGAGTGGCACTCTGCATAAAGCAGAAACTGATCCCTGCGTCCCCAGCCTAACCAGGGCACTCCTGTCCCCCAGGTAGATCCCAGGCGTGGGAAATACCAACCCAGCAGACCGCAATAAGCGGCAAGTGACCCTGCAAGAGGCTTGCAGGCCATACCTAGCTACACTGTTAGCCAGGACCCCTCTGGAAGGGCACCCACTACCCTATCCCAGCCGACCCTCCTCATTCCAGTTTGGGGCTGGACCAGCAGCAGCTCTGTAGTCCAGGCTGTCAAAGCTCAAATTACCTAAAAGGGGCTGCAAGGCCACTGTGGAACACTAAGAACTCTATTTCTGGTCTCGGGGAGATGACTCTAAAGGTCAGAGGGGTAGAGGGAGCAATGTGGGTATATCTGGGATCTGCTGGTGCTTGTGCTCAGTCACGCAGTCGTGTCTGACTCTTTGCGATCCCATGGACTATAGCCCGCAAGGCTCCTCTCTCCATGGGATTCTCCAAGCAAGACTACTGGAGTGGGTTGCCATATCCACCTCCAGGAGATCTTCTCAACCCAGGAATGGAACCCAGATCTCCTGGGTCTTCTGAACTGGCAGGCAGATTCTTAACCCCTGAGCCACCTGGGAAGCCCTCTGGCATCTGCAAGTTCCATATAAAAGGCTTGGCTCAGTTGCCCAGCTGGCGTCCACATCCCCGCCTTTCATCTCATGCCCTTCCCACAGACAGGAGGTGCTCTGCACACTCTCTCACTCCCCTTAGGTGACCACTACCTGACCACTCCTCATCAGATTGCCTTCCAGAACTCTCCCCTTGGTCAGTTGATATTCCCAGTTTACATCCGGGGGAGAAAAATTGCATCAGTAACGCATCCAGACTACAGGGACTGTATCAACCAGTATCAGAGAGACTTCCAAGCTCCAGAGTGCAATCAAGTCCTCAAACCTGACCCAGACAAGAGCAACCAGGGGATCAAGTGAGTGACCCGAACTATGAGCAAACTAGTAATTTTGCTATGGGGGAGGGGCCAGAGGAGGGCTCTGTTTCCCATAGGTAGTAACTTGGGAACTTCTGCCAGTTGAGAGACATAACTGGAGAAGGCAATAGTGCAAAGGACTAACTGATAATCTTGCAGCTCCATCTAGTTCGACCTCCAACCTCAAATAAGTGTTGAGCAAGGACAAACTGCATGCTGTTCATAACCAGGGGTGGTCAGCTCTTCTCTTAGGCATCTTGGGAGATGTGAACTCTAATTGCAAGCCCGGACGCAGGGCAGCCAGGCTTATCCAGTGCCTGCGAAATTACTGAGAATCGGACATTCCACTTGTCCAATCTTGTCTTAGCTTCTCCGCTATCAAAGCCTGATTCTCCGGTTGCTTGGAATGGCCCTCTACATACCTCTGACTCACTCCTGAAAGTTAGAAGGCCCAGCTCCAACCCGAAGCCAGTAACATGCACACAATGTTATACAAATGTTATAGAAACAGCCATCCTATTCTAAGGTGGTAGTCACTTCAGTCTTGTCCGACCCTTTGAGACCCCATGGACTGTAGCCCACAGGCTCTGCTGTTCATGGGATTTCCCAGGCAAAAATACTGGAGTGGGTTGCCACTGCCTTCTCCAGGCAATCTTCCCAACCCAGGGATCAAACCCACGTCTCCTGCACTGAAGGTGGATTATTTACTTGCTGAGCCATTGGGGAAGTCCTTCTAAGATGGTAGATGAAAATATAATCTTCACCCCAAAGTGATCAGGGACACCAGCCTAGCAACAGAACCCCCACTGCCCTGCCCCCTCCAGCAAACATACTTCCAAGCTCCTGTTTCCCAAGACCACATTCTCTAAGCTGTAGCCTCAAGCTACCTAACAGAGTGATTCAGAAATTCCCTCTCTTGCCCTATCCTTCAGCTGCAGGTCTCACATCCTCTCTGCCGGGTCTCAGCCTGATAACCTGGGAGTGTGAAAACAAACGGAGATAAAATAAATTAAATTTTTGTTTTCAGAGAAGAAATAAATTTTCATTTGAAATGACCTGAAAATACACTGCATAATTTAGGCAGGCACACAAATGACCAGCAAAGCAAGCTTGCAAAGGCCCCATTGCCTTTGTATTTGGCATCACGGGACTGGCTCAGAGTTACAGACTCAGACCGACAGAAATATTTTTCACCCCATGTAGCAAATACATCCAGACTGTGCAGAGGCTCCTGGCTCCTGTCTGGCAGCCCACTACGCAGAGGCATGAGAAGCTGAGCTGGCCAAAGCAGGAGACGCCCATCCTGGGTGGGAAGAGGGCTGCCAAGTCTGATGGAGACACAGTGACCAGGGTAAAGTGCCCAAGCTCTCTGTCAAAGGGAATCACATAAAGATCCTAGCAACTCCCTCATCCCAAGATGGTGTGCAGGGAACAAAAAAAAGAATTTACCCTGCCAAGATACCCCCATGCCACTTTTCTTGGGAAATCCAGAAACTTGGCCTTCCCAAATCCACAGCCACTTACAGACTCTGAATTCTTCCTGACCACGGAGGTGAGGTATGTATGCACTTAACATATGCCTGACATATGGTAAGTACTTAACAAAAGATAGCAATTAAAATCATTGTTGCTGCTGTTATTATTTCCCCAGACATACACTCCTCTCTTCCCAGATGTCTTATCCACCTCCTCTCCAATCCCTGGAAAAAAGAGTCAAGGTTAACTGCCCCTCTAGTACATTCAGGCTCTTCAAAGCCAAGCTCCAAGCCGAAACTCGCAGCAAGCAATGCTTCCAGGACTGTGGAACTCAGCCCAGAGTACACCATGGAGACCCTCGTCGCAGAGGCGATGAGAATGCCCTGGTAAGCGCTCCTTCCGTCGGCAGAGGACTGTCCCGGGACTCTCCCTTGACCTCTTGCCTGGTCACTAGTGTGAGGAGGGATGGGGGAAGAGCTACTGAGAGAGGAGTCTGATGTTTAAGTCCAGGGTCCTTTGCAGTTCAGAGAGATTCTGAGCGAGACTCCCTTGCCAAAAGAAAGAGGAAGAAAACAGGCCCTGCTTACTAAGCACTAGACATTGCATTTTGACCTGTGACTCCTTTCAGTTCTCAGCTGACAGAGGCTGCTGAACATAATACGCAGGAAGAAGACTGACTCCTTTTTTGGCTCACTGCTCTCTGTCCCCTCCCAAGGGTACGGCTTCACAAGCACCAGCTGAGGATCAAACGACCACCAGGACCTCCTACCTGCCCTTATTTTCTGAAAGGGTGAACCTGTGTAAGCCCAAGGTCAACAGCATCAAATGTGAGACACACACACTTCCTCTACTGAGCAGAGGAAAATATTCAGGTACAAAGGAGACACTGAGTCATTCCCAGGTAAGTAATGTCACTGGCATGTGGCAAAAAGGCGAGCGCCATGGGGGAGACGTGACTCGGCTCCAGCCTGGCCCCATGATCTCTCTACGTGTTTTCACAGGTCAGTCCAGCTGCCCGTGAGCCAGTTCCAGACATATTTATGCCAAAAACAGGACTCAACACTAAAAAAAAGAGGGAGAGAGAGAGAGAAATTGGAAGAAAGAAACTACCTAAATAATCTATGCAGAAATGCACAGTTCAGAACACACATGTCTTAACAAACTCAAACATAAATCTCAGGCTTCAAGATAGATACCACACAGCCTAGACTCGGCCTTCTCACTGGCATTTCCCATTCAAACCCTAACCCCAGTCCCGCTCTTTGACTAGTGTGAGTAACCTCTTTAGACAGGAATAATGCCCTCTGTGTCTTAGAATGTCAGTGCATTCCAAGAAACTTGAGGGAAAAAGAGATCAGAGTTTTTCCCTCTTGCTAATGAACCAATGGCAAAGCATTAAGGCTTTTCAAATCAGTATCATCAATTAATTATACTCTATTTGAGACACAGCCTCTGCTCACTACTGTTTATTTCCCTTCATATTTTTTGAGATATATTTCACATACCATAAAATGTACTCTTGTAAAGTGTACAACTCTAGTTTTTAGCATTGCTCACTGCTCCTTAAATCTAAACTTCAAACTGAAGGACTAGGAAAAGAAAGAGAGCAAGAAGATCTGAATATGATTAAAAATTTAAAAAATAATAAGTCTTCTACGTAAAGAAAGGTTTCCAAAGCTCAAGTAAGGTAGATTCTGTTCAAAATCTAAATAGTAGGTTTGTCTCTTGAAAATCGTTACCAAATTGAAGTCAGGATTATATTTCTGGATCTAAGGTAGGGATAAGAAATAGAGGAATCTGCAACTGAATTTAGCCATCTATATCCTTGAAAGATTCTGTGTGTGTGCTTAGTCGCTCAGTTATGTCCGATTCTTTGGGCTCCTACGGACTACAGCCCACCAGGCTCCTCTGTCCATGGGATTCTCCAGGCAAGAATACTGGAGTGGGTTGCTATTCCCTTCTCCAGAGGACCTTTCTGACCCAGGGACCAAACCCAGGTCTCCTGCATTGGAAGCAGATTCTTTACCATCTGAGCCACCAGGGAAGCCCCTGAAAGATTCTACGGCTTATTATTTTGAAAAAACCTGCATGGACCCAGGGCCCTGCTTCCCTAGTCCAGAAAACATGTATCACACTGCCCTCTAGCAGCCAGCCTAGGGAATCACATCCAGCTTTCAGCCAAACAGGATCTCCGCCCTAAGGATGTACTGTGCTCATACATGTAAAGGCAGAGAAACTGGGGGGAGGAGGAATTCACACATTTTCACTAATGTCCACTAAACATAAAGCTTATCTGGGATAGACTCTGCTTCCCTTCCCACCTCAGTCTCTGCTTGAAAACAGGTGATAAATTCTTTTGTTAAGAGGAAAAAATTTGATTGTTTAAGATTTTCAAAGTATCTGAACCTCTTAGTCCATTCATGCTGCTGTAACAAAAATACCATAGCATGGCTTTAATAACAAATATTTCTTACAGTTCTGGAAGCTAGGAAGTCCAAGATCAAGGCACCAGCAGACTTGGTAACTAGTGGGGCCAGTTTCCTGGCTCACAGACACCTAGCTTCTTGCTGTGCCTTCACATGACCAAAAAAAGCCAAAAAAGGCAAGAGATCATTCTTCAGTATCTTTCATAAGGACTAATTCCATTCTCAAGGGTTCCACCCTCATGACCTAATCACCCGCTAAGGCCCCACTGCCTAATACCACCAACTTGGGAGCTAGGGTTTCAACAAATGAATTTGCGGGGGAGGGGGAATACAACATTCAGTCCGTAACAGCCTCTTAAAGTGAGTTCTTCCCAAGAAACAGTGTACGGCCCCACAAAACTGAAGTTAAAACCTGAACCCATATGGAAATAAAAGCCAGCTGCAGACAAGAGATGTGACAACAGGCTGGAAGCTGAATGTACTTGCTGCCACTCAGAGGAAAGGGGCTGGCTTCAACACAGCTTACTAAAGGATAAACTCAAAAGGCAGTAATTTGAGTGGGATCCATTGTCCACAACCTATATTCCCTGGGGTCTTTTTTAAAAATAAACTTTTTATTCTGGAAAAATTTTAGACTTACCGAAAGTTGTAAAGACAATACAAAGTTACTCGTTACTCTTCACAAAGACTTCTTGATGGTAAACTTACGTGCATTTTTCAAAACTAAGATTAACAGTGGCATAATTCTATGAAGTAAACTGCAGACTTTATTTGGATTTTACCAGTTTCACCACAATGTTCTACCCTTGGGCCTTTTAAAAACAGGTTTACGGCAAGGAGCCAGAGGACCAGATAGGCAGCTGAGAGCCTAGTGTAACACTGGATCCTAGCTCCAACTCTGCCCCATGCTAACTACAGAACCTTCACATTTATTTTCTGAGCTGTTTCCTCTCTAAAGTACCTTTTCTCACAAATGCTGATGCTAGTCACAAGTTTAGCCTTCATCTCCCTGCCTAACCTCTTGTCTGACAGCCACTAACCAACTAGAGAAGAGATATTCCTCACTTGGTAGTGACTTCAGCTGAGACTCCCCAGTTAGAGAATGGAGTCCCCCTGGGATTTTCAGATCTTAAAATTCTTTTAATAAAATCCATGCATCTCTCAAACGCCTGGGGGGCAGACAGCCTTTCTTCAGGACTGCAGCAGAGAGAATGGCTGTCCCAACAACATTCATTTTCCCCTTCTTGCTGGGTGTACATTTCTCAAGCTCCTTTGCATTAACGGGCAGCCATGCAACTGAGCTGCAGCTAACCGTATGTGAGGGGCAGTATGCCACCTCTAGAGCTTGCCCATAATATCGACCAAGCAACCCTCCAAGCTCTGCTCAACTCGCCAAAATGGCAATGCCCCAAGCAACCTCGGAAGCCATGTTAATGTTGACATCAGCCTGGTACCTAAATGACTGCATGGAGTAGGGATGCCCCCTCCATCTGCCCCAATCTGAAACTTCCCTGGACATGAGTGAGGAGGGAGAACAAACTTTCATTGTATAGGCCAGTCCATTTGGCTGTCACAGCAGTTTAGCCTATCCCAACTGATACAGGTACTAAACGTCAATTCCATTAGAGCACGATCTTGCTTCTGGATGTGTGCTTAGAGCCGCAGGCACACAGAACAGAGTGGATCGCATGCCGGAGTTCAGCACACATTATCTCATCCTCCTCTGTTTCTCTTTCCCTCCTTCATTCCCCACTCTAGTCCCATTCTGTTCCCTCCCACAGACCCCATTCTAGTGAGTTAAGGTATAAATTCTCCTTTAAAACTGCCTTCTGTGTTTCTGTTGTTTTCTGTGTTCAATTCACTTAAATAATTTTTGCTGTAAATTCCATTATTCCCTCCTCACCTGGAGTCTATCAGGTCCTAGTAGCTGCATCTGACTGCTTTTTATAATATTTCATCATATGCATATACCACATTTTTACTAATCAATTCCTTTAGTGACAGGCATCTAAGTTGTTTTCAGCTTCTTGCTACCCAAACTACATATAGATAAACATCCTTATACCTAACTCCTTGCAGATCTGTGCAAGTTTCTCTGATGGATAAAGCAAGGAGTGGAACTGCTTTGATGAAGGGTATGCACAAACTTAATGAATCAGTTATCTATTGCTGTGTACTATTACTTCAGAATTTAGCAGCTTAAAACTAATAACAGCCACAGAATGAGAATATTTGCAAATTATCTGATAAGAGACTTTTTACCAGAATATATAAAGAATTCTACCTAAGAGTGTGTGTGCATGTATGTGTCTGTGTGTGATAAACAACTCAGCTGAAAAAATGAGCAAAGGATTTAAATAAACATTTTCCAAGAAATATATATAAAGATATTCAACAACATTAGGCATTAGGGAAATGCAAATCAAAAACACAACAACATACCACTTTTATCAATACTTACTGTCTTTTTGGTTACAGCTAGCTTTATACCATTAGGATAGCTATAATCAAAAAGACGGAAAGTAAGTATTGGCAGGAATTCCCTGATGGTCCAGAGGTGGGGACGTGGCGCTTTCACTGCCATGGCCTGGGTTCAATCCCTGGTTGGGAACTAAGATCCTGAAAGTCATGCAGTATGGTCAAAAACAGAAACAAGAACTGGCAAGGACGTGGAGAAACTGGGGCTTTCTTACGCTGCTTTGGATGTTTGGTAGTTCCTCAGAAAGTAAAACTGGAGTTATCACGCGTGCATGTGCGCTCAGCTGCTTCAGTCACATCTGAATCTTTGTGATCCTACGGACTGAACCCCACCAGGCTCCTCTGTCTGTGGGATTATCCTGGCAAGAATACTGGAGTGGGTTGCCATTTCCTCCTCCTGACTCAGGGATTGAAGCTGCAGCTTCTCACTGCAAGTAGATTCTTTACTGCTGAGCCACCAAGGAAGCCCTGAAGTTACCATATTGAACCAAAAATTCTACTCCAAGAAAAGTGAAAACATAAGTTCATACAAAAACTTGTATGAGTATTCATAGCAGTATTATTCACAAGAGCCAAAAAGTGGCTACGCATGTATCAACACATGGATAATTAAAGATGTGTTATACCCACACAAGGGAATACTATTCAGCCATAAAAAGGAATGTAATGTTGATACATACTACAACACAGATGAACCTTGAAAACATTATGCTAAGTGAAAAGAGCTACACACAAAAGGCTACATGTTGTATGACAGTCTATGCACACATTATATGAAATGAATCTAGAACAGAAAAACTGGCGGTTGCCTAGAGCTGGAGATGGGGACACGTAAAGAGTGACTGCTAATGGATATAAAGTTCTCTGAATCCAAAATGTTTCAAAATTAACTATGATGAAGTTATAGTTCAACTCCACAATCTACTAAAAACCACTGAATTGCTGTACACATCAAACGAGTAAACACTATAGTTATGTGAATTATATCTCAAGCTATTAAAAAATAATAAACAACTACTACCTCAGTTTCTCTGGGTCAAGAATTTGGAGGTGGGTGATTCTGACTCAGGATCTCTCATGACATGGTGGCCATGTTGTTGATCAGAGATATGCACAGCTAAAGGCCTGAACAGAGTTGAAGGACCCACTTCCACAGCAGCTCACTCACATGGTTGATAACCTAGTGGGTCTAGGCCTCAGTTATTCTCTGCATGGGTCTCTCCCAAGGGCCACATAAGTGTTCTCATGACATAGTAGCCAGCTTCTTCCACAAGGCAGAAGCCTTCAGTGTCTTTTCCTGACTCAGTCGCATGTTTCCAGGACATCCTATCGTGTACCTAGGTCAGTCCTATTCACCGTAGGGAGGGGACTACACAGGGCTTGACTACCAGGAGTCAGGGATCACTGGAGGGCCATGTTGGAAGCTGGCTATCAACACATGATGGCTAGGAAGACAATGACAACAGCTAACAATTTTGTGACACATACTATGTTCCAGGCACTGTTCTAGGCGCACAATAAACCTGTAAGGTAGGTAACATCTCCATTTCAAAGATGAAGAGACTAAAACACAGAAAAGCAGCTTACTAAGGTTGCACAGTTTTAGTAAAAGACATACCTGGGATTCAAACTCAAGACAGCATTCAATCAAAAATTCTGCAACACTGCATCCCAGATATTACTTATTTTCAGTTAAGTGCTGCCCATTTGTTGTCCAGAATGGAGGCCCTAGTTAAAATCTCCCATGAGTTTTGATTTCCCATGAGAATCCAGTCTCTTGCTTACTTTTACTAATAGATACAAAGTAGAAACTCATTAATGTTTTGATTTCTATTTCTCTAATTATAAGTGGTAAGATACTTATTGGCCATTCTGGTTTTCCCTTTAGATTTCACATATTCACATCCTTTGCCTATTCTTGTTTTGTGTGTTTTCTTTCTGATTTGCAGTAGTTCCTTCCATATTCAATCTCTAATAAATGTAATCCTTTGTCAGTTTTAGACATTGGTATATTTTCTCCTAATCTATACCTATCTTTAGCTTTGACTATGGGGTGATTTGGTGACTAGAAATATTTAAATATGAATTAGGCAAAGTTATCAAACCTTATGGATTGTGATTTGGAGATCTAACTTAACAGATTTATCCTTATCCCAAAGTCACAAATACATTCTCCATTTTTTTTCTTATTGGCCTTAGTATTTTACCTTTCACTTAGGTAAATTCACTTTGGACTCTGTCTTTGCTTTATGTGGTTAAGGGAGATATCCAACTTTATTTTTGTCCATATAATAAGCCAATTTTCTGAGCACCATTATCCACCTCTTCCCCACTAATTTGTGACACTACCTCTTATCAGATACCACCATGTCTCCAAATATCCATGTCCATTCCAAAGTCTAGTTTAGCAATAATTCTTATTTTCTAAATGGAATGATCTATCACTGTGAAAGTTATTACTCATCCTGCCTCCTACATGAATGAAAAATCCAACTACCAATCCCCAAAACCCCTGGGGGATCAATACTAGCTTGTATTCTTCCCCAAAACAGAATATCCAATTAAGAAAATTATTTTAAAAAAATAAATGTGTGTTTATTAAAAAAGAAATACCCTAACCAAGAACAAGCCCTGGGACACAGAGAAATCAACACTTCCTCTGAAAGCCAGCATCCGGCAGCGTCAGCACACCTGAGATGTATGGATCCTTCGTCCGGATATTACGTCTCAAATATTCTTCTGTAGTCAAAATTGGTATTCAACAAGTTGCCGGTCTGGGTGGCCCTGATTATTAGCATAGACGACCGTTACAGCTGAATGTCTGTAACAGCTGCCCTATGTCCACTACCACAACCCACGGTCACTCCCACAGCCTCAAAAAAGTTACATATCCTCAACACTCCACTTGTAGGCAAGTTCCTCCACCGCCTTCTTGCTGGCAAGCCTGGCAAAGCGCTTCTGTTCAAATCCATTGGATCTGCAATCAAGAGATACTGATCAGCCAGAATCCTGAATTGAACATGTACATTTGAAATAAAGAACTCACAATCTAATGAACAATCTAATGAAATCACAATCTAATGAAAAAGGAAAGTGAAAATATTTAAGACATAAGCAACAGAATCAGAAAGACAAAATACACACTCCACCTTTTATTAGTCCTTGTTCAGAGCCTTTCCCCTCTCATTTTGACAACTGTTTCAAATATTTACCACTCTCTAAAGGTCCAACTCACTCTCAACTGATGTCTACATATTATACTTTAACCATGCATTACACACACATTTAGTGAATTCTTACTATACTAGGTACTGTGTCATGAAAACAAGTATAACATAGCACCTGTCCTGATACACTCATAGACTAGTGGAGGAGACTGACATTTAAACAAATAATTAAAACAAAAGGCATAGGTTATGGTAGAAATATGCAATGGGTATCAAAGAAGCAGAAAGGGGACCTTGCTCAGCTTGGAAGCGGGGTGGACAAGAATGATCAGGAAAGGTTTCATGGAGGGGGTCCTTATGCTAAGTCTAAAAAGACAGAGTGAAGCAAAGAGTCAGAAGGGTTAGGAGGGCATTTCAGCATACAGCACAGCAGAAGCAACAAGAGCAAATGCACAAAAATAAGAAATGGGATGGTACACGCAAGGAACCAAAGTCAAATTATATGGCTGGAGCTAAAGTACAAATAGAGTAGCACAAGCCAAAGTCAGAGAGGCAGGCAGAGGCCACAACATAATAAGCACTACAGGCCAGAATACGAAGCTCAGATTTCACACAGTAAGCATTAATTCTTTTAAAAACTTTTCACTGGCGTATAGTTGATTTACAATGTTGTGTTAGTTTCAGGTATATAACAAAGTGAATCAGTTATACATATACATATGAAATGAAAAATGAAATGAAAGTCACTCAGTCGTGTCCAACTCTTTGTGACTCCATGGACTATACAGTCCATGGAATTCTCCAGACCAGAATACTGGAGTAGGTAGCCTTTACCTTCTCCAAGGGATCTTCCCAAACCAGGGATCAAACCCAGGTCTCCCACTTATGTATCATGTATCACCTCCTCGAGGTAGCATTCATTCCCTGATCACAATCTCCCAGGGCTGAATCTACTCTTCCTTTGTGCTCCCAAGGCACCTTGAACACACTCTAGTGTGTTCAAGTAATACTTAGCAAGTAGCTAAGTATTATAGCTTAGCTTAGCAAGTAGCTAAGTATTATAGTAATACTTAGCAACTAGCACTGAAAGTATTTACTCATCTGTCTTCTTCTGTAGATAGAAAGTGAGTTGGCGTGCTCCAGGACCATCTTTTACTAATTGTGAGACCCTGGCGCCTAATACACAGCTGCTTATGTTATAACGTGTGCTAAGTGTTACTGAACTGATAGGGATGACAAGTTTCCCCCTTTCTTCAGGCCTTACCTAAGGTATGAGTTGGGTGAGTAAGGAAAGGCTCAGTAAGAAGCGAAGCTTCTTAAGAATGGCATCATCTCCAACCTTAGAAGCATGAGTGGTGTTCTAGAGCCCAAGGAAACCACTGCTTCTTGCCTGAGGAATAAGTGCTTAAGAGAATCAACACTACTATGATCATACAAAGGTCCTATGAATAACAAACCAAACCCTAAATAGAATCAGAAAAGCAAACTGCAAAAGAGCTTACAGTGGAAAGAGCTTTAGACTAAAGAATCAGATGTCCCAGGTCTTATTCAAGCTTTTTCAGGTGAGCTGAAAACTCTAAGTAAGTTGTGAAATTTAACAGAGGCTCAGTTTCTCTTTAAATAATGTTAAGTTAGATTAACTGACCTTATGGGTTTTTCTAACTATAACATACTATAGATTTATTCTAGAAATATTCACTTGCCAAAAATAGACAAGAGTAGAAAAGGCAAGGAAAGAATTAATAATCAGAAATAAAGCAAGGATGAGAAAGAAAACTAAAAAGGAAAACTCAAGGAGAAAATATGAAAAATGTAGGAAAACTACAGTGAGAGATGGAGACAAATTATACCAGTAAAAAACCAGGTCAAGGAGAGTTCTAAGTTTGGGGTCCAGAAATTTGAAAAAAATAGAGAAAAGAAAGAACTCGATATAGCAGGGAATATCTTTAGGGTTGTGGCTATAAAAAGATCTACTTCTGGCTATACAGCAAATGAGTATTCTGAAAAATCCTGCTACCAAAGAGCTGACATACCATATCCTGCAAACCAAAGCAGGAAATAAACCTGAAGCCACAGCCAACCTGACAATACCTGCCAATATCAGGAACTAGAGCTCTGGGCTTAGATGGCAGCTTGAGGGACAGAAGATAATGCCTTAGGCCCACATACAGCAGCGCAGTAGATTCCAATCATGGCAGAGAAGTCAAGCAAACTAACCTACTCTCAGGGAACAATTATAAAATCTGGACAAAATACAGTATGTGAAATATTTCAAGGCATGAGTGACCAAAAGCAGGCAGAACTTGAGTGGGAGTTTACTGTGGGAGGAGATGTGTGAAGCTTTCTGCTAGAGGGCACTTCCCAAACTGCACAGCTCATGGAGGCAGAAGGCCACAGGCTTACTGGCTTTAGGTATGAGTGCAAAGTGGGCAGAGCAGCCAAAAAATCAGGGACAAAACACTGAACGGGAAGAAGCTTCAGAAGGGAAGAACCCCCAAATCTATACACAAACTGCACCCAAATTTTTGGCTAACTGCTAACCTGTGCTTGTTCAGGGGAAATCCAATGGGCCCACTGAAAAAGCAGCAGCTAGAAACTAAAAGAACTGAGCAGGAATTCAGTTGCTGCCCACTATAAAGTAGATAAGTGTTTGGAGTTCAAATACAATCAAGTTAACTGTCTACTGCAATAAAAATCAACACACCTCAAAATTAGAATTCAAAGTCTCCACAATGTATAATGTCCAGTATAGCATTTTTAAATGACCAGATATGTAAAGAAACAGTAAAATGTGATCAAACTCAAGAAAAACTATGAATAGAAACCAATGCTGAGATAACCCAAATGTTGCAATTAGCAGATAGGACTTCAAAGCACCAATTATAAATATTCTCAAGGGAAAATAAATTGATTCACAATGAATGAATAGGTAGGAAATCTCAGCAGAGAAATATGTCAAATGGGAATTCTAGAATTGAAAAATATAATAAACTAGCTGAAACAAAAACTTCAGTGTATCAGCCTAATAAGCTGAAGATGGCAGATGAGTCAATCAACTTGAAATGAGATCAACAGAAATTATTTCATCTTAAGAACAGAGAGGAAAATCATGATAAAAAAATGAGCAGGACTTCAGACAACTGTAGTATAATATCAAATAGTAGAAATAGTAAAATTGGAGAAGGGAAAGTGGTTTTAAAAAAATAATAACTGGGCAAAAAAATAGCCAAATGTGAAAAATATGGACTCATAAATCCAAAAAGCTCAACAAACTCAAAAAAGGATCAACACAAAGAAAAACCATACGTAGGTACATCACAATCAAACTGCTGAAAACCAAAGACCAGAAGAAAATTTTGAAAGCTGTCAGAGAAAACCAATATATTATAATGTGTATATGTTGAGGTTGGGGGGAGTGGGACAATGAAACAAACTGACTTCCAGTTGGAAACAATGGTGGCCAGAAAGTGATGAAAGATCTTTAAAGAGCTGTCACTGAAGTCTGGAACTGTCAATCCAGAGTTCCATGTGTTGGTCTGAAACCTCAGAAGTTTCCTGGGTGTAATCTGAAATTGGCTCCCATACACAGAGGACAAGGAAAGATCAAAGAAAGAGGCAGACCAGTCCAGATTGGCAGGTGACAGGTTTAAAAAGCAAGGGAATTTACATAAAAGGTTTTTTGTCTTGGGCAACCCCACAAAAAAACAGATCTCTGCACCTGCCTCTCAGAACGTTAAATGTTTATATAGAGCCCTTATGGGTTCAGTCACACATTCAGTCCAGACGATCTCAACACCCTACTCTCTCAAGGCTGCGTCCTTGAAAAAGCTGCAGATGGGAAGAATAGACATGATGCACGTTCCAAGGACGGTGAGAGACAAGGGCCTTCAACTGCCTGGGTCCAGTTTAAGGGTCAACCAATGGTCACATCCTCTCAATAATCTCCTCCAATACTGCTAGTGAAACAATCCTTCAGAAACGAAGGTGAGAAAAAGTTCTCTGATTTAATTAACAGAACTATGCCAATGCCAACTCCTGGCTTTGATAATGTACTATGGTTATATACAAGATGTTATCATTGGGAGAAACTGCCTGAAGGGTACACTAATAATATTTTTTTCAGGTTTTTCTGAGTCCAAGACTATTCCAAAATTAAAGCTTTTAAAAGATAAAGGGTGAAGTAAAGACATTTTCATTTCAACAAAACTGTATGTGTTGCCAATGGATCTGCACTGAAGGAATATTAAAATTTCCTAATTTCTTTAACAAAAAAAGAAGAACACCAGAAACGGTAATTATATGAGTAAATACTAAAACTACAATTTTTTTCTTTGGTTTTCTTAGTTTCTTTAAAAATACACAATTACAAAGTAAAAATTTTACCACTGTTATTATGGGATCTATTATATTTTTTAAGTAGTATGTATGAAAATATGTATTTTTATGCACAGTTTCAAAGAACAGCAAGGAAAGATAAGAAAGCCTTCCTCAGTGAACAAAGCAAAGAAATAGAGGAAAACAACAGAATGGGAAAGCCCAGAGATCTCTTCAAGAAAAATTAGAGATACCAAGGGAACATTTCATGCAAAGATGGGCACAATAAAGGACAGAAATGGTATGGACCTAACAGAAGCACAAGATATTAAGAAGAGGTGGAAAGAATACACAGAAGAACTGTACAAAAAAGATCTTCATGACCCAGATAACCATGATGGTGTGATCACTGACCTAGAGCCAGACATCCTGCAATGTGA
The DNA here is from genome assembly GCF_055505025.1 of Bos grunniens. NCBI lineage: Eukaryota > Metazoa > Chordata > Mammalia > Artiodactyla > Bovidae > Bos > Bos grunniens. The sequence continues at coordinate 27,930,420 of NC_141179.1, forward strand.
AGTCAAGTGGGCCTTAGGAAGCATCACTACGAACAAAGCTAGTGGAGGTGATGGAATTCCAGTTGAGTTACTTAAAATTCTAAAAGATGATGCCGTAAAAATGCTGCACTCAATATGCCAGCAAATATGGAAAACTCAGCAGTGGCCACAGGACTGGAAAAGGTCAATTTTCATTCCAATCCCATAGAAAGGCAATGCCAAAGAATGTTCAAACTACCATACAATTGCACTCATCTCACACACTAGCAAAGTAATGTTGAAAATTCTCCAAGCAAGGCTTTAACAGTACATGAACCGAGAACTTCCAGATGTTCAAGCTGGATTTATAAAAGGCAGAGGAACCAGAGATCAAATCACCAACATCCACTGTACCATAGAAAAACCAAGAGAGTTCCAGAAAAACATCTATTTCTGCTTTATTGACTACGCCAAGGCCTTTGACTGTGTGGATCTCAACAAACTGTGGAAAATTCTTCAAGAGACAGGAATACCAGACCACCTTACCTGCCTCCTAAGAATCTGTATGAAGGGCAAGAAGCAACAGTTAGAACCGGAATTGGAAAAACAGACTGGTTTCAAATAGGGAAAGGAGTACACCAAGGCTGTATATTGTCACCCTGCTTATTTCACTTCTATGCAGAGTACATCATGCGAAATGTTGGGCTGGATGAAGCACAAGCTAGAATCAAGACTGCTGGGAGAAATATCAATATCTCAGATATGCAGATGACACCACTATAATGGCAGAAAGTAAAGAGGAACTAAAGAGCCTCTTGATGAAGGTAAAAGAGGAGAGTGAAAAAGCTGGCTTAAAACTCAACATTCAAAAAACTTAAGATCATGGTATCTGGTCCCATCACTTCATAGCAAACAGACAGGGAAACAATGGAAACAATGAGACTTTATTTTCTTGGGCTCAAAAATCACTGCAGATGGTGACTTCAGCCATGAAATTAAAAGACGCTTACTCCTTGGAAGAAAAGCTATGACCAACCTAGACAGCATATTCAAAAACAGAAACATTACTTTGTCGACAAAGGTCCATCTAGTCAAAACTGTGGTTTTTCCAGCAGTCATGTATGGATATGAGAGTTGGACCATAAAGAAGGCTGAATGCCGAAGAATTGATGCTTTTGAGCTGTGGTGCTGGAGAAGACATTTGAGAGTCCCTTGGACTGCAAGGAGATCAAACCAGTCAATCCTAAAGGAAATCAATCCTGAAAATTCATTAGAAGGACTGAAGTTGAAATCGAAGCTCCAATACTTTGGCCACCTGATGAGAAGAGCCGACTCATTAGAAAACACCCTGATGCTGGGAAAGACTGAAGGCAGGAGGAGAAGGGGACGACAGAGAATGAGATGGTTGGATGGCATCACTGACTCAACGGACACAAGTTTCAACAAGCTCTGGGAGAGGGTGAAAGACAGGGAAGCCTGGTGTGCTGCAGTCCATGGGGTAGCAAGGAGTCGGACACGACTGAGTGAACAACATGAAAATAATAGCAACAAAAACAGATTAAGTGGAAATATAGTGTTGCAAGATTCTTACATTTCATGTGAAATATAACAATTATAACTATCAGTAGGCTATGATAAGTTAAAGATACATATTGTGATCTTTACAGCAAAAACTAAAAAAAAAAAAAAAAAAATTGCAGAGGTATAACTATAAGGAAAACAAAGCAATTAAGGTTCAAAACTAAATCCACACACCTAAAATCTAAAACACTGACAATATCAAATTCTGGATAGGATATGGAGCAACAGAAATCCCCACCCTTTGCAGTAATGTAAAATGGTACAGCCACTTTAGAAGACAACTGGCAGTGTCTTATAAAAGTGAACATGATCTCAACAAAATAGCAACTGTTGGATATTTACCCAAGTAAACTGAAAACTATACCCACATTAAAAGCCATACACAAATGTTTACTGCAGCTTTATCCACAACGTTAAAAACTGGGAGCAACCAAGATGTCCTTCAGCTGGGGAATAAGCAGACTGTGGTATGCTATACAATGCAATACTACTCAGTGATGACCAAGGAGTGAAGTACTGATTCACTCAAGAACAGTGCAGTTCCATTCAGTCACTCAGTCATGTCCGGCCCTTTGCGACCCCATGAATTGCAGAACGCCAGGCCTCCCTGTCCATCACCAGCTCCCGGAGTAGATGAATCGTATATGCATTTTGCTAAGTGCAAAAAGTCTGACTCAAGCGTTGGTGGTATAGTGTTTAGCACAGCTGCCTTTCAAAAAGTCTGACTCAAAAGGTTACATACTGTATGATTCCATTCATGTAACATTCTGGAAGAGATAAAACTATAGGGATGGAAAACAAGAGCAGAAATTACAAGGGGTTGGTGGAGGAGGAATAAGTAACTAAAAGGTGACTTACACAGGAAATTTTAAAATGATGAAACTATCCCGTATAGTACTAGGGTGGTGGATAAATGACTCTACTCGCTTGTCAAATCCAATAGAACTTACACCAAAAAGAGTAAACACTAATATAAGTAAATTATAAAAGAAAAAAAATTACCCAGGATGTCTGGGGGTGAGGGGACTGATTCCTTATGTCTATACATGAAAGAGCTACACATATATCCATGCTTAGATGGTAAATGAGTTTCTCATTTCCAAATTTCCCAACTTTGAAACTGTTTTATGTGCATCTTGGTATGAGCAAAATGAATAGTGGATGGTGGCCCTTTCTTAATGTTGGGGAGGGAATTTATAGGTAAGGAAAAAAGAAAGGTAATACTTGATTAGAGTCAGTTACATCAGTATGAACTCATATTTATACATGCATATATGTAACATACCTCCAGAGGGACACAGAAACAATTATAGATATGTGTGTATACACACATACAGACTACTATACATGCATTACCAAGCTCTGTTTGCTGAGAGGATCTAGAAGCAGTGACATTCCAGTAATAATAAGCATTCTAGCAATTATATCTTGGTTTGCAAATACCATTCTCCATTAAAAGCTGCCAGGGTTTCTTAGAGAAAAGGCAATTCTTTAGGGCTGGGGCAGAGAAAATACAAAGAAGTAAAAGAACACTCAAAAAGGAAACAGTGAAAGGGACAAAGAAAGGGACACCCAACAGAATTTCCAGTATTCAAGGAATGGAACAAAAAAGATAACATAAGCAACAGAATAAATAACATACCACTAGATTACAGTACAAAGTATAATATAAAATATACATGAGTCCATACTAATATAAATAAATGACTGAACAAATAAATGGGGAGGTGAAACAGATCTTCCTTACAGAAAAAATCTAAATAATACATGGAGATACCCTTCCATAGTTCTTCTGAGTATAAGGTGAACTCAGCAACTCGCTTCCAGAGAAGAGAGTATAAAAGAAAAAGAAGAGTAATTTTAAAGTTGGGAAACCTGGCACTCACTCACTACCTTAACCCAGTGATCCCGGCTAACTTTACTAGTGATATCATGCGGATATCACGTAACCCCTAAAATGACATGATGAGAAGGACATTTCACTACTGTGGAATTCTTTGCAAAAACACATAACGTCCAGGCTAACCATTAGAAAAACATCAAACAAACTCAATTTGAGGAACGTTTCACAAAAATACCTGACAATACCCCCACAAAACTGTTAAGGTTACAAAAAGCAAAAAGACTGAGCAACTGGTCCAGAGCAGAAGAGACTGAGGAGACAGGGCAACTAAGTACAATACAGTATACTGAAATGCAGCCCTGAACAGAAACAGAAAACAGAAGACTGACGAAATCCAAATAAAATCTGGTGCATTAATAATATGCTAATGTTGGTTTCCTAGATTTGACTACTATATCATGGTAATATGGTAACAAAATTAGATAAGGTATGTACAATAACTGTTTGCAAATTTTCTATATATATAAAACTATTCCAAAACAGATAGAATAAAATACTTTTTCAAAACACTACCCCCAAACAACTGCAAAATACACATTATCTTCAAGTGCAAATGGGGTATTCACCGAGGTAAACCATATACTGGGCCATTAAACATGTCTTAACAAATTTAAGAAGATCAAAATATTATAGCATTAACTTCAAAATATTAGAGTATATTCTCTAACCTCGATGGAATTACATTGGAAATCAATAAGATATCTCAATTCAATTCAATTCAATAAGTCGCTTCAGTCGTGTCCGACTCTGTGCGACCCCATAGACGGTAGCCCACCAGGCTCCCCCGTCCCTGGGATTCTCCAGGCAAGAACACTGGAGTGGGTTGCCATTTCCTTCTCCAATGCATGAAAGTGAAAAGAGAAAAGTGAAAGTGAAGTCACTCAGTTGTGTCCAACTCTGTTCGACCCCATAGACAGCAGCCCACCAGGCTCCTCCGTCCATGGGATTTTCCAGGCAAGAGTACTGGAGTGGGGTGCCAAATAAAATATCTAGACTAGTCTAAATGTTTGGAATTCTAAAATACACTTCTAAGTAATTCATGGGTCAAAGAGTAAACCAAAAAGAAAATCAGTATATATTTTGAACAAAATCCAACATACATTCCTGAAAAAAGACCTTCCTTAGCCAACTGGGAATAGAAATTTCTCAACTCAATAAAGGAAATGTATCCCCCCACAAAAACTATAGTTTACACAATTTAATGGTGAAAAGACTGAATTTTTTCCTCCTAAGGTTAGCAATAAGGTAAAAGATGTCTGCTCTGACTACTTCTACTCAACATATGCACTGGAAGTTCTAGCTAGTGTAATCTGGCAAGAAAAAGAAACAAAAGGCATCTGGATTGGAAAGGAAGAAGTAACACTGTCTATATTCACAGAAGACACGATCCTCAAGGTTCAAAATCTGGTAGAAGCTTAAAAAAGCCATTGTATGAAGTGACCTTTGCTTCAAGGAAAGTGGCTGATATAATATCGGGTTGTTGCTAATGACCAAATTGGAGCTTTCGAGCATAAATTAGAATTTTTTAAAACTTTAGCTTTGGTAATATGGTAACAAACTACCACAGACTCCTTTAGCTTCAATTTATTTAAAGATATTCTGTGATGAGATCGAAGTTAATGTTAGTATATAATCATTATCTGATATTGTACATGAAATATATCAACATTTGAAAGGCCTGAAAAAAAAAAAAAAAACAATCAACAGCAGATGATGCTATAAAGTCACATATGAGTAAAAGCAGAAGTAAAAGTAGAAAGTAGAAAAAAGACCAATAAATTTTAATCTAACAGAATGAAAAGATTTTTGATTTGGTTTCTGATTCCATATTATAAGTAATCTTTAAGAAACTTATCGAGTTTTTGTGGAGTATTTAAAAAAACTCTAATACACCTTCCTTTCCTAACTACCTGTGTATAAAGTTGAATTTTCTTCCTATATTTCAACTAAACATAGTGCAGCAGACTGAATCCCAATGTATCCTATTAGCCCAGACATGAATGAGAGCTGAGAGCTGCAAAAATGCAAATCAAAGCTATTCGTCTCACATTTTCATTCAGAAAATAGTTTTTTTTAAAGCATGGTAACTATGCTATTGTAATGGCTTTTTAAAAAGACTAAATACTTTTAAAACTACTTAATTTCTAATATGGTAAATATTAATAGACATAACCCACATAAAACTTCCTGGAGTCCTAAATAATCTTTAAGAGTATAATGGGGTCTTGAGATTACAAAGTTTGAGAGTCACTATGCTACGTGATAGAACAATGTCCTTCAGCAGGCAAGAGATGGAATCTAACAGGAAGTAGAGGCACTGACTGCAGACAGGGGCCTGTACAATTCACCCATGATAGCATACAGAAAGTTAAGTGTGTGTGGGTACAGACGTGGGTGGGTGAACAGGTAAGGTGGTAGGGGTCAGTGTGACATTACAAGTGACTCACTCCTAAGGCAGTGAAGAAAAGGTTCAAAGGCTACATTTTAAAGACACAATATACAGAAGGCTACAGACTAGCACCCATCACTCAATCCCCTCTAAACCTTAAGAGAATATCACCAGAAGTGGCCAACATCAAAAAAAAGGTATCTATCTGGACCACCTCGGTTATCTACCCAGAGTTTTAAAAAGCTTTGAAAAGGAAAAGAGGAGAAAGAGGAGTGTTATGAGCATGGGAAATGGGATTTGAGAAACAAAAGCAAGTACACTGCATGTTACTAACCTTGTGATTAGAGCAGAGAATGAGGCAGAGTGTAATGATTTGAGAACAGTCAGGGAAGGTTAGGGTTACAAGGAAGAGAAAACAAAACTGTAGGAAATACTCAGGCTTACCTGTCCACTCCATCCCAGCGATACCCTGGCCAGATATTGAATCTGTTGGGAGGGGGTGCAGGGCCACTGTAGCGAGGTCTCACTAAAGATAGGAGAGAGAGAAAAGTTAGTTACCTATGTAATTTAATTCAGAGCTGAATGGCAGTGAGGAAAAAAAAATTTTATACAGAAATCTCTGATCAAGTTCAACTTAAATTCCCAAATACAAAGAATCTGAAATTATACAGGAACGCCTTCTTTGCACATATTTATGAATCATCATTCTAATGATCCTCTCTCTTCACATACATCAGCTCTATCTCTGATGATTCCCAGAAGGCTCACCTTTCTTATTCTTGTTCTCCTTGGCCTTATTCTTCTTGATAAAGTTGGCCATGGGGTCCCCCTCTCTTTCCTGTTCTCTCAGCATCCGATCCAAATCTTCATCATCAATATAGCGGGCCAGAGGCTTCTGCATTTCCTTCATTGCATCCTCCACATTTTGTTGCTGCTGCCGGGTCTGGGCAAGCCTGGACAAGAAGAACCAGGAGAGTCTGCTATCCTGTGTAACACCTCCACTCTTACACTGAGATGGACCATACTGCTACACGTGGAGAGCCTCCTCTTCCTAGCAGTCCAGGGCAAACACTGAAAAACGTGAAATTCCCAGAATACCAACCAGAAGTGTGAAATACGTCAGTATTGTAGGAAGCAAACTGAGCACAATGAAGTTCCCATTCCTGAAAATAGCTTTAAAGGCAGAACAATGAACTAATTGGTCAGGAGAGCAGAGAAATTGCTTCCTCCAGTAACTGCAGTCTTGTGTTCCTTTCAGTGGCTCTCTTACCCTTTGCCCCACTGAGCATACAGCTCCTCTCTCTTTGAGTCCTTCTCTGCTTTTCGCCTCTGCTCTAAACGTTCCAGTTTCAAATTCCTCTTACGACCAGACTTATCCCGAAATACAGTTTCGGCATGTTGGAATTCAGCTGCAAAGGAAAAGTACACTTTTAAAGATAAACGAAAAGGTGTCAAAATCAGAAACAACATTCTAACAGCTGAAGTCAACCAGTTAGTGCTCTGATGCAGGATAAGAACTTTCACAGCCAGACAACAAGTAGTCCTTACCAATATCTAAGTGCATATTGGTGATGACTCTGAAAATTAACATTTTTTAAGAAGGAAAAGATCCACTTGTAGCCAATGAGAAGTTAAAGCAGAAAACCGGATTTGAAACTTGATAGCAATTAAAAATTTTAAATATCAGGTAAATTAGCTATATTTTTTTTAAAAAAAGTAAAAGCGACATAAGCCTCAACTGGTCTCTGCACTTCCACATTTTTACCTTCAAATGCCATGGTCTCTTGGTCCCGTTTCTTGAGCTCCTGCTGCTCTCGCTGTATGTCAGTTAACACCAACCCAGTTTTAGCCCCAGAATACATGTGTGCAGCCTATGCAATGGAAAAGGGAGCATCCAACATTAATGAGACAATGTGGCAATGGGCTTCATGGGTGTACAGTTATGTCTGAGGATCAGCAATTACCAAACCAAAAACGCTACCTTATATTCTCATTATCAACCACAGGATTGGCAAAATAGAAGAAATAAAACTGAATTTCATGGAAAATTAATAGTACTGCTAAGTTTAAGAGCAAACAGAAACACAAACCAACAATTTACTAAAGGGAAGGCTGAAAAAAGTGAAAGTTTTAGTCGTTCAGTTGTGTCCAACTCTTTGTGACCCCATGGACTGTAGCCTGCCTGGTTCCTCTGTCCATGGAATTCTCCAGGCAAGAATACTGGTGTGGGTAGCCATTCCCTTCTCCAGGGAATCTTCCCCACTCAGGGATCAAACCCAGATCTCCTACACTGCAGGCAGATTCTTTACCATCTGAACCAAAGGGCAGGCTAAGCATCTGTATTTCTGACTTTTTAGCATATAAACTGCATCCATGAAGACTCTCAGGTCACCTGATCAGAAACCTCTATCAAGCTCTGAGCCCTTCAGTAGAGCTGAATATTTCAGCTGAATCAACACTGATAAAATATTCCATTTAAATCACAAAGTCAAGCAAACCTATCAATTTCAAACCTGAAATTGTGGCTATATTTCAGGATAATGACAAGATATGACCAAATCCAAACTTTTTACTAAAACCCACCCTGTATCAAAATAACAAACCACCCCGCAATCAATGTATATAAATTTTTATATCCTAATATCCTTAAGCAATGTGCTAGGTACTTCCCTGGAAGTCCAGTGGTTTTCAATCCTTGGTTCGGGAACTGAATAAAGATCCTGCATACCATGTGACATGGTCAAAAAAAAAGCAATGTGCTAAATCTGGTTAATATTAAATTGTCCATGGACTAAGCAGATACATAAAAATGTCACTGGGTCCAGCTGAAACACTGACCTCACTGCGCTCCCCACATTCTGGGGTTAGGGACTGCCTGTTCCACCCTACCAGGACCACATGGACTACAGAGACTTACCTGAAAAGTCTGTGTTGGAGGTAACATGCACATCACAGGCTCTTTCTTAACCAACTCACTGGAATAACATTTCTTTTTTTTTCTCTTTTTCTGTTTTTGGAATAACATTTCTGTACTAGTAGAGGTATTCTTTACAACACAATTACTTGGGGTTCATGTGGATTTTGTTAATTCAGCCTTCATCACAGATTTAAAATAATACAAAACACTTTTCCCAGGCGATATGATTTTTAAAGTCGTTTTATATTTTAAATGCCTCTCTTTAAGCTCTGGATACAGAGACCTACAGTCCAAATGGCTTACACTAAATGCTTACTTTGTCCCAGGCCCTGGGCTAAGAGTTTTACTTACACTACCGCATTTAATTCTCAAAAGAACCTGAAGTATGTACTACTATCATCTACATTTTAAAGATGAAGAAACTGAGGCTTAGAGATATTATGTATCTTGCTCAAATCTCACATAAAAAGTAGAATTCCATGTGTGATCTGTTTGACACGAAGTTCGTGCTCCTAACTCCACTCTCTGAACTACATTCTCAGTTTGTTCATAAGAAATAGGAAGTTTTGTTTAAACTATTAAAATGAGATTTGTGGAACTGAGAGAACATAAAGGCAGATGCTATTTAGGAAATCTGCTACTTGCAAGTTCCCCTGGGTTGAGTTAGATAGTCTTGCCTTCAGAGAGAAGAAAAGAGCTCTAGAGGTCCTGTGAGCTAGATTTCTCTGGCTTGGATCTCTGAGACCTGTACAGAGCTAGAAGATGAGTTACTCTAAACTAAGACATGGCTCCTGAAAGTTCTTACCTTCTTTCCCAGAGGCTGACTCCTTCGAGGTGGAGACAGATCAGAATCAGAAGATTTGGCCCTCTGCTTTCTCCTTGGTGGAGAGAGGTCAGAATCAGAGCTCCGATGCCTAGGTCTATTCCGCGGAGGTGACAGATCGGAATCGGAATCCTGGGGCCCTGAACTCTGTTTGTGCCGTGGAGGAGAAAGATCTGAATCAGAGGTTTTCCTACTGTCACCTGGGTAGGAAGAAGAGTCCAATGTGTGATGTTTCCTGGGTGGAGAGCCTGTGTGATGTTTCCTATGGGTGGGGGAAGAGCCTAGAATTGAAGAGTAAAGATTTTAATCCCCTTGGCAAAATCTAAAAAAGAATGTACCAGGCAAATGTTCAACATTCATTTAGTCCTCTTGTGAGGAACTATCACTAACCTAAACATAAGTATAAATGACAAGGGAGAAGAGCAAAGTCAGAGATAACTTTTAAAACCAATGGGTGGGGTTCTATTCCCAAGTTACTAGTTACTGTGACTAGCACAAGACATCTCACCATCCTCATCTGTGCCATATTTATCCACACATAGAGTGGCCAAAACAAACTGAACTCGGGGCTCAGTGGCGTTGTTAGTCGCTCAATCGTATCTGACTCTTTGCAACCCTATGGACTGTGGTCCTCCAGGCTCCTCTTCCATAGAATTTTCCAGGCAAGAATACTGGAGTGGGTTGCCATTCTCTTTTCCAAGGGATCGTCCTGATCCAGGGATTGAACCTAGGTATTCCACATTGCAGGCAGATTCTTTCACTATCTGAGCCACCCAGGAAGCCCTAGCAAGTTAAGATGACCTAGAATATATTCTGGGTTTCCCTGGTGGCTCAGATGGTAAAGAATCTGCCCAAATGCAAGAGACCCAGGTTTGATCCCTGGGTCAGGAAGATCCCCTGGAGGAGGAAATGGCAACTCACTCCAGTATTCTTCTGGAGAATTCATGGACAGAGGAGCCTGGTGGACTACAGTCAGAAAGAGTCAAACACAAGTGAGTGACTAACACACACACAGAGAATATATTCTGATGTCTTTTGACTAAAACATAACAATGTATTTGAATTAAAAATTAAAGCAGTACCTAGGGACAAAAGATGGAGCAAACAAATTTCATCACACAGGTGAGCTGTAGACACAGGCATCACAAATCACCTCCCCCAAAGGCAATCCGCAATATGTATCAACAGTCCTATAAGCAAAGAACCCCCCTGAGCCAGTAAATAAATTTCTACTTTGTTCCCTAGGAAACGTATCTAGAAGCACTTCAACTCCCAGGAAGTCTATCTAGAAATAGATACAAAAATAATCCAGAACAGAGCAACTGTTTATGTATAAGGATGTTCATTATAGAATTACAGAGGAAAAGGTTTAGAAATAACCTAAAATATGCAATATTAGGGGAATGGTTAATGGAACACCAACAAAAATTATATTAACAAAGAGATATTTTATGACTCAGGAAAGATAATGCTAAGTGAAAAAAGCAAGCAAGATTACACATGCAATATTTACTTACTGCCTAGACATGTCTCAACTACATCAAAAATGATTAGAAAAAAAGACTAAAAGAATATTGGCTACAAGAAAGAGACTGCCTCTGACTGGACAGAATTTTGTGTGATCTTTTTCTACATTTCTATACATTCCAAAGTTTCTGCAACAAACATGTAGTATTTTCATGAGGTGGGGAGAATGAACAAAAAATATATATAAAAACTTCTACCCTACTACTGTTAATTTTTAACTCTCCTCAGCCCAACCTCTCACTATTTCCCTCCAGTTTTTAAAACTCCAAAGCTCCATTCTCATTTCTAAAGACCATAAATACCTAGCAAAGCAACTAAAAGAATCAAAAGAAAGCACTCTGGGAACAGGTCCCTCTCACGGACAAATGCTCACCTTTAGAATCATGCTGCTTATTTCCAACATGGGATGTTGCTTGTTTTTTTCGTGAAGGAGAGAGGTCTGAGTCATACTCATATTTGCTATTCTTTGGGAGTGATGGATGATAAGGTCCTGGCCCCTTGCAATGTGGAGAAGTTTTGCTAGAGCTTTCTGGGGCTTCACTGCTTTTGGTTCTGGGCAGTGAGTGAGGAACATTAGCAGCCAAGTCACTGGAATTATGATGGGCTTTCCTGAGCTGTGATCTATCCATAGAGTCAAGAGTCCTTCCAGGTTGAGCTGTGTCAGGGGAGCAGTTACGGGCCCTTCTGGCAGGAGAGAGATCTGAGGAACTGTGGTAGGTCCTCCTAGGAGGAGATGAATCTGGGGTGTCATGACGGGTCCTCCTAGGAGGAGATGGATCTGGGGTATCATGACGAACCTTCCTAGGAGGAGCAGAATCCAGAGTGTCATGACGAATCTTCCTAGGAGGAGATGAATCCGGGGTGTCATGACGGGCCTTCCTAGGAGGAGATGAATCAGGGGTGTCATGACAAACCTTCCTAGGAGGAGATGGATCTGGAGTGTCATGACGAACCCTTCGAGGAGGAGATGGATCTGGAGTGTCATGACGAACCCTTCTAGGAGAAGACGGATCCGGGGTGTCGTGACGAACCTTCCTAGGAGGAGATGAATCTGGGGTGTCATGACAGAACTGTCTGTGTGAGGGTATATCTTCACTGTGGCCTAAACACAAATAGCAAAGAATCAGATTCCCACAAATGCTCTGTCATCCCTTTAACCAAAGTTTCAAAAAACACCCCAACAGGATACATCTCAAAACTACTAAGAAAGCCCAAAAGGTATGCACAGCTACTTCAGGGCAGTAAAGTAGCACTCATGAATATCCTAAGAAAAACCGCTCATATTTGCCTAACAGGTCATAAATTTGCAAGGTACTTTAAATGTAGTTTTCATGTTGTATCTTGTTAGGTAAGCAGGGCAGGTATCCTTGTTTTACAGACATGAAAACAGAGACCCTAAGAAGCTAAGTGGTTTCCTACCTAGGGGTCACTGCTACTAAAATGAAAAGACAGGCTAGAACCCCAACCTTCTAATCCCAATCCAAAGCTCTTCCCCAAACCTTATTTGTATAGAATTCTCCACGAGAAGCTCCCACTGATATCTAACTTAGGCAATTCAGCTTGCACCCACTCTTCTCTCAAAAGGCAAACTGAATAATTCCATGCCACATCAAAATGAAATCCTGTGAGCTATTTAATCCATGCCATTGTGCTCCTTATTAAAAGCAGCAAAAGCACCAGAAAGAAAGAAGGATCAGCACTTTACTGATCACCTGCTACATGCCCATGTCTATACAGATTATTTCATTTAATTCACACAAGCAGCTTAGGAGATAAATATTGTTCTCCTTTTATTATAAAGAAGCTGATACTCAGAAAATCTAAGTAATTTGCCAAAATAATACTGTTAGTAAGTTGTGAAATGAATATCCAAACCCAGATCTGTCTGACTCCAGAGTCCACAAACAATCTTTAAAATGGAAACAGTTTGAGACTTTTGATATTCAAAGACATAACAGAATGAAACATTTATAGCAAATCCAGAGAGTAACAAAATCCAGTTTCTCTTCTCCTTCTATCTCTTATCACTGAGCTCCCTAAGCAAATATAAACAACTAAAAGTTGGGTGGGATTCAATGAATATTTGTTAATGGGTGAATTAAACAAGTCACCTCCTTTACTTTGGAGAATAGGCTCCTCTGACCAGAATCCACCCCTCAAAGAAAAGTAATGATATATGTAGGGTGTATACACGCGAGTTAAGTTGTTTCAGTCATGTCCGACTCTTTGCAACCTTATGGATAGCAGCCCACCAGGCTCCTCTGTCCATGGGATTCTCCAGGCAAGAATACTGGAGTGGATTGCCATGCCCTCCTCCAGGGGATCTTTCTTCCTGACCCAGGGATCGAACCTGCATCTCTTCTGTTTCCTGCATGGCACGAGGGTTCTTTACCACTTGCATCACCTGCGAAGTACCTGACAGTAAATCTAATCCACATGGTTGATAAATCCCATAATATTTATAAAAAGCTGGAGGTATAACCCTCCCAGACTTCAGACTATACTACAAAGCTATAATAATCAAACAGCATGGTCCTGGCACAAAAAGAGGAATATAGATCAATGGGACAGAATAGAGAGCCAGAGATAAACCCATATACCTATGGTCCATTAATCTATGACAAAAGAGGCAAGAATATATAATGGAGAAAAGACAGCCTCTTCAATAGGTGGTGCTGAGAAAACTGGACATGCACGCAGAACAATAAAATTAAAACATTCCCTCACACTATATATAAAAATAAACTCAAATGGTTCAAAAACCTAAATATAAGCCCTAAAACTACAAAACTAGTAAGGTTAAATATAGGTGGAACATTCTTTGACATAAATCATAACAGTATTTTCTTGGCTCAGTTTCCTTAGGCAAAAGAAATAAAAGCACAAATAAACAAATGGGACCTAATTACACTAAAAGCTTTTGCACAGCAAAGGAAACTATCAACAAAATAAAAGACAAGCTTATGGAATGGGAGGAAATATCTGCAAATGAAGCAACCAACAAAAAATAAAACCCAACCCAATCAAAAAATGGGCAGAAGACTTAAACAGACATAATTCCAAAGAAGACATACATATGGCTAACAGGCACAGGAAAAGATGCTCAACATTGCTAATTATTAAAGAAATATAAATCAAAACCACAATGAGGTATCACCTCACACCTGTCAGAATGGTTATCATCAAAAAGTCTAACAAGGGAATTTGCTGGTGGTCCAATGGTTAGGACTCTGCACTTCCACTGCAGGAGGGCATGGGGCTGGTCCCTGGTCAGGGAACTAAGATTCTGCAAGTCATGCAGCATGACCAAAAAAAGGAATGCAACATATTATTTAAAACAAAAAAGTATACTAATAAATGTTGGAGAGGATATGGAAAAAAGGGAACCCAAGTGTAAACTGGTGTAGTCACTATGGAAAACAGTATGGAGGTTCCTTGAAAAACCAGAACAGAACTACCATGGGATGCAGCAATTCCACTCCTGGGTATATATCCGGGAAAAATAAAAACACTAATTTAAAAAGATATATGCATCCCAATGTTTACGGCAGCACTATTTCTATAGCCAAGACATGGAAACAACTCAAGTGCCCAGCAAGACACAATTTTTGGTTTAAGAAGTTGTGGGATACACACACACACACGAATATTATTCAGCCGTGAAAAAGAGTGAGATATTGCCATTTGTAGCAACATGGATGGACCTAGAGAATATTATACTAAGCGAAGTCAGACAGAAAGATAAATATTATATGACAGAACTTACATGTAGAAACTAAAAAATAACACAAATTATAACACATATACGGAACAGAAATAACACATATACAGAAAAGAAACACAGACACAGAAAACACACTTATGATTACCAAAGGGGAAGGGGGAAGGAATAACTTAGGAGTATGGGATTAACATATACAAACCACTATACATAAAATAGATAAGCCATGAGGAATTACTGTACAGGCCAGGGAACTATATTCAATATCCCAGAATAACTTAAATGAAAAATTATCTAAAAATACATATATACACATAACTGACTTTGCCACATACCTAGAACACAATACTGTAAATCAATGATACTTCAATTTTAGAAAAAAGAAAAAAAAGATAAAAGTCTTCCCCTATTAATGAGAAATTCAGATTTATCTGTTACTGGAACTCACTCCCCAGAAGCTTCCATTTAGCACTGGAACGAAAGGCTTCCATCTGCTTTACCTCTTCTGGCCGCTCATCCACAAACTCAGCCACCTGTGGAAGTGAGAACAACATTTTAAGGAAATCCACAGGATCCAGCCAAGTAGCAGTGCTATCTGAAGAACCTGAAGCTATGACTATTCCACTCCTAACAATACATGGCTCACAAAGACCCAAAACAGCCCTGAAGAAACAGACAGTGGTCCTCAGTTACATGTGCTCCATAAACATGTGAATGTCACTGAATGGTTTAATTATAGATCTTTCTCTGACTCATTAATTTCCCTCCAGATGTTCATTTCTTTTATTACAAACCTTTTTATTAACCCACCTGGTATAACAGCTGCCACTCAAAGCTAAAAGCTAAACTCCTTTTACCTGTTTACCACTCCATTCAGGGTAAAAACACAGGCAGGGTTCCTGTCACACTTACCATTCATTAAAGAATTTGGACTCCTTATGAAAGCTTTACTGTAGATCACAATGATAGTTTTTCTAGGATCCCACCAAAAGAAGTCATTAAAATGTACAAAGACTCATAGAATCTTTAAGGGATAAGACCATATTTCCTATCACCCAAATTCCCAAATAAATCTCGAATCTTCCCTACAGTATCCTTGACAAATGATCACTTATGTAGTCCCTCCTGACAGAACCAATTCACTGACAGGGAACTCATGTTACAAGGCGGTCCGCTGCATTTGGGGGTTAGAAAGTTCTTAGTTGTATTGGACCCGCATCTACCTTCCTGTAACTTCTTTCTGTCGACCCAAGTTCTGACCTCTGATGCAAATGATCCTCTTTCCACATGACAGACCTGCAACTATGAGCAAAGCACTGCTTTGTGCATTACTTATATTATCTCACTCCATCTTCACAAAAGCCCTGCAAAGAAAGGCTCCATATTACTAAGAGCAAATTATGGCTCAGAGACGTAACTATCTCCTTTCCACTTTGTTTCTCAGCAATTCTAAGCAAAAGTCCTATGGCCATACCAATGCTAACTTATTTACCTATGCTTTTGACCACCTAGCTCTTACTTATCCTTCAAAACTCAATTCAGATATCTCCATCCTTCAAGCAATCTCCCATTTTCATGGGCTAAAAAATGTGCCCATTGGGTTCCAAGAGCATTTGGCATGCATGTGAGGGGCTTCCCCGTTGGCACAGCTGGTAAAGAATCCACCTGCAATGCAAGTGATGCAGGAGACACAGTTCAATCTCCAGGAGGATCCCTGGAGAAGGAAATGGAAACCCACTCCAGTATTCTTGCCTGGGAAATCCAGGGACAGAGAAGCCTGGCAGGCTACAATCCATGAGGTCACAAAAGAGTCAGACACAACTTAGCGACTAAACAACAATAACGTATGTGAACTATATCTCCGACATTCACCATACTGCTGAAATTATTTGAATTCAGTCTCCCATTCTAAGGGTATGACCTCTAAAGTATAAATACTATACTCTATTAATCTACATATCTGCTATACCTAGGCAAACGTATACAATTTTAAAGCTTAGTTGAATCAGTAAATAAAAGAAGTAAATAACATTTCCTTTCATTGAAACTGAACAGTGTTTTTAAGGTAAGTTGCAACAAATTGAACCATGGCTAATTCTAATCACGACTCTTTATCACTGACACTGAGGAATCCTGTCTCTCTGTCATCAGTTCCCACTTCTAGGCAGATGGAGCCCTCCATATACAAAGACTGTATATAGGCATCATCAAAGAAAACTATTTTAAAATAGCTCCTGGAAAATGTCACTTCTTCTCTGACCTCAACTTTCCTCCTTACTATCTACGCTGCATTGGGAGTCGAGATTCAGAGGCTTGCATTTCAAAGTCCTCAGAGCCGCAAAAAGATACACACCACAGGCAAATCTCCATCATCTTCCTCTTCCTCCTTTTCTGCTTTAGTGGTTGAGATAGATGTCCAGCTCACGTCATCATCCACAATTCGCATTCTAAAGATGAAAAACAAAAGACCAAAAAAAGAAGAATCATTCTTGGATAACAGCCTACAAACATTCATCTCTGGTTTTAGGCTAAAGTTCAAAATCCTATAAGATCCTATGGTCCATTCTTTGCCAATATGGCCAATTTCATCTCGCACCACTGTCTCCTCAATTCACTACTCACTAGTCATCTTCTGATGCCTAGAATGAGCCAAATTCCTTTCCATATCAGTTTCACATATTTAGTTCCTTCCCTCTGCCTAACCTACTCTTCTTATTCTTTAGTGGGAAACTCTTTGTCATTCTTAAAAGCCGAGCATATATATAAATTCCTTGAGCAGACCTTACAACACTACTCCCCTTACCTCTCCCAACTAAGAATCCGTTACACATTCTTGGAAATAAATCAACTAGTTGCATAATTAGTTGTTTAAAGACTGTATCCCCATTAAACTATAAGCTCCATCAAAGTAGGGACAGTGATATCTCATTCACAGTGATATCCTCACTGTGATAGACGAAGTACCCAATAAATATTTGTTACATGGATCAACTATGGATGAGTCCAAAGAATAATGACTGCCATGATGTAAACCGTTATTATTAACAGTTATCATTTGAAAAGCCAGATGACTAATCACAACAACCATTTAATGTAAGTGATATAATTCAATATTACTCTGACTTTAAAGATGAAAAAACTGAGGCTGAGAGAGATGAAATACCTTGTCCAAGGCCACACAACTCATGAAGTGGCACAGATAGGACTGAAAGACTGATCAATGTTACTTCAAAGCTCAAGACAATGTCACTACAAGGCACTGCCTCCAGGAAATCCACACAAGTCAGAGGGATCAGAAGACAGCAAGAATAACACAACAACCAAAGAGTTAACTAACTAAACCGGTTAGTTCTTTGGAACTATTTGACTTTACAGGGTATATTAGTTTCTTAGAGCTGCCTAACAAAGGACCACAAACCGAGTGGCTTAAAACAACAGAAATGTATTCCCTCACAGTTCTGGAGACTTCAAGTCTGAAATCAAGGTGTGTGCAAGGCAATGTCCACCAAGAAAGGCTCCAGGGTAAGATCTTTCCTTGACTCTTCCAACTTCTGGTAGCCTCTGTCAGCTGCATAAATCCAGTCCAGCCTCAGCCTCCCATCTTCACCTGGGAAGTTTTCCCTCTAAGCCTGTTTCTGTATCCAAATTTCTCTTTTCTTAAAAGGACACCAGTTTATACTGGACAGCTTAACTAATTATATCTGCAAAGACTCTACTTCTAAATAGTGTCACATGCTAAGGTTCTGGTTTGGAGAAGAGGGACAGTACTCAACCCAGTACACTAGGGCACGTAAGTTTTCTCGTTTGAAAAGTGGAGATAGCAAAAATATCTACTTCTTAACACTGTTATGACTCTTAAATAAAATCATGTCTAAAGTACTTACAATGTTATCAGGCACTGACAAGAACGGTATAAACGTTAGTTGTTATTGGTAGTAGCAAGAGTAACAGGAAGTGAGCATAGGTCGCGACCCGAGTCCTTGGCTTAGGAGAACCCGCACGGGCAGGTTCTGGGCCGCTAATATACCAGCACAGAGCCTTTGAATTCGTTTCACGTTTATTCTCAGGATACAATATTCACTCTCTGCGGGAGAACGGGATGCCACAAAGGCGGGAAAAGACTAATACAAGTTACAACCCGGCCTGAACACACTGGAGATACTGCCCAGGGGCGCGAGCAGCGGCCTGAGAGGGCTCTGAGCGCAGGCAGGGTCAGGGTCAGGGGCGCGGGGCCGCCGGCGAGGAGCCCAGCAAGAGCCGGGCCGAGGGCGGCGCGGGAAGGTGAGGGGCGGCGGGCCGCGCGGACCCCACCCTGCCAGGGCCAACTCACCCCTTGCCGCCGGCCCCGCTAGGCTTCGGCCGCTTTTTGCGACGCTTGCGGCCGGACTCAGGGCCCCCGTCGACGCCGCCATCTGCCCCAGACAAGTATCGCTTCAGGTACTCGGCCTTGGAGAGCGGTGGAGCTGCCGCCATGGCAGCGGAGGGAAACGGGTCAGGGCTGGGGACAAAATTGTTGAACGCGAAACGGAACAGCAGCGAGCTGCGAGGGGGCGGGGCCAGGACCGGAAGTGACGGTGTGTTTGGAAGTGCTGGGCAGACATGTGCGAGTCTCAGAATCTTGGAGGACTGAAGAACAAACACGCACGCTTCCGGGGCCCACTCTACATCCCCTCTGACCCGGCAATTGCGTTTCTTCTCTTCGTCCTTCCATCTGCTCAAACAACTGTGCAGCAAGGGCTGTTGTGGTCGCGAGGATACATCCATGACTCCAACAAGACTTATGACCCCAGCAGCTTCAGAAGCACCAGAGTAGTTAACGAACGTGGGCTCTGGAGTTGCAGCCCATCTACGTTTGAGTTCTGGCTCAATAACTTGCTAACTGTGAGAGGCCTGGGGCAAGTTGCTTAACAAAATGGGGATAATAATGACACGGAACTCAATGATTAGGTGGACTAAGATAATATTACTATGCAAAATGCTTCAAACAACAACTGGCACATTGTTTTTAAGTAATTTTTATTAATATGTTTAGGAGGAGAGGAATCTGTTTTAAGGGGCTTTCAAGAGACGAATTCAGGATTCCAAACCCAGTATAATTATGATGAAAAATATGGTAGTTTCTAACCTATGTAACTTACCCGCATTTGATACCGGTTGTCCCCAGATTTTGTGCAAACTCTTCCCAATGAAAAGAACCTAGATCTATTGATGTTTTCAGCATGGCAAGAGAGAAGCTAGAGACAGAGTCAGACACAACTGAAGCGACTTAGCAGCAGCAGCAGCAGCAGCAGCAAAGAGAATGAATTCTAACACACAAGTTTGGAAAGATTTTTCTTCTTGAGGTTTTAAGAGCTGTATTTGAATTATCTCATTTAACCCTCACATTTCTCACATGGTTTTATTACCTTTACCTTACAGATGAGAACACTGAAGTTTGGAGAGATTAAGTTGCCCAACTTCACATAGCTAGAACATATGACCCTTGGGATCAGAGACTAAAAAAGTGGGGTGCAAGAGGTAATCCAAATTTTTTGAAAAATAAGTTAGTTTGTGTAGTTTATCTATCTCACCATATGCTCAATTTTTTGGTCACTGTTTTAAGAGATATATATTAGTCAATATATAATGAGGCATTATTATACTTAATAAAAACACATATCTTGGGACACAGGTTCAAAAAATATACATGATAGAACAGGTTTGAGATTACTGCCCTGAGGCCTGAACTTTAAACCACTGGAATACTGAGTGGTCACAGCACAGGCCCAGGAAAACAAGGCTGAGTCTCTTAGGGCCTGTGAGAAGGGGGCACTGGATTGATAGGGCCTCACTAGCTGGAAGGCCCCAAAGGTCCATTTACAACACCGCCTCTGCATCTAGTCCACTTTAGTGTTATCTCCAGCTGAACTCCACAGCCCCGCGTCCTCCCTGGTGTCAGTAGGCACTGGGCAAGTCTCACAGTTCTGCTCCAGGCATGTTACCACTAGAGTCCTCTCAACCCAATCACCTCCTGCCCATTTCTGTCTTCAGTTCACCTCTAACCATTCTACTCACTACCAAACCTTAGCCTAACAAGACCAAGCTCAGGTCTTAAGCTTACCTCACAGGGCTCAAGGATCAAATGAATTTACAACCAGTGGCATGGCCAAAGAAGGGCATGGATTCAATCCCTGGTTGGCCCTTTCTCTGAAGTTCCATCTAATGAGGCAAATGCCCTGACCCTGACCCGTTCTGTCAACTCTCCCCACTACACTTGAAGCTCCATGAAAGCAGAGCTTTATTTTCTTCAGTTCTATGATGTACCTGGCACAAAGCAAACACTCGAACATCTACTGAAGGAGTGAATGAAATGCTAGCTCCACTCCCCAAGTTACAGTTGCTCCACTAGAGAAAATTTCCTCAGGAGGTTGAATTCTACCAGCACATCAAACAAGGACAGAGTGAATTCAGAGGCCAGTGCCACCATTTTAATGAGAACTTCTTCACCTGTCCTAGACTCCCTCCCCTCAGGAGACTGTGTTGAAAGTCAGTATTTTATATACCCAACCCAACTCCCAAACTCCAGATGTAGATGTCTTCCACTTTCTCCCAACTCTTCAGAGTTCCAGCCCTATATAAGAGAGCACTGTGTGGAGAGAGGGTAAAGACTTGAAACAAGTGACAATGACACGCCTGATGGTTCATTTCTGGGTTTCTTTCCATGCCAATTCAAATCCTTCAAAGTAAGGTCAAGTAACCCAAGAGGTTTGTATTTCCATCACAAACTGTTCAGAAAGTGTGCCCAGATCTCCGACTTAGACCGGGTGTCCTCCCTGCGCGGGCAAGGCCTCGTAGGGGGCAAGTCCAGCCTTTTCCGAAAGCAATAAATAACCCCGTCGTCTGAGTAGCACTGGAGGCTGGCCGGGAACCACCACTGCTACCGCTGGGCAGGCAGCCCTGTCTCATAGCCCTCTGTCTTCATGTCGTTGAGCCCCAGCTCTTCGTTTTGGTCAAATGTGCGCTTATAATGCTCCACCTTCATCTCAGGGTCATCTTCAGGTGCATACACATTCTGCAAGGCCAAGGACAGACCATCAGTGCCTCTGCCATCCTCCCATCCCCCCTCCCCCTGGCAACTTCCAAATTTCCACTTTATCAAGACCTTAATGAGTTTTTATTCTTTTTTTGCCAAGCGGCATGCAGGATCTTAGTTCCCCAACTAGGGACTGAATCCATGCCCCCCTGCAATGGAAGCACAGAGTGCTAACCACTGGACCACCAGGAAATTTCCTTCATTGTTTCAAAGGGCCTTCAACACCCAACAACTAGGCTCAACTCATGGGCCTAGCAACAGAGCTCACATGGGCTGGGAGTGGGACTGCAAGGAGAACAACTTTCTATCTGCACCTTCTTACAAAGAAGGTAGCATCCTCTTAATTGTGGAGCAATCTTAGAAAAGTTTTGCCTGATCCATAATAACTACTCAAACTACTTAAAGTTACTATCAATCACCAGAGTATCTCCCTTGTCAGCTTTAAGTTTCCCACCTTGGCCTCTGGATGAGGCACCACTTCTCACTCTACAGCCAGATTTACAAAATGAAAACTCCATGTTGTACTGAGAGCTGGGACTCCAGCTAGACTAGAGGAAGAAGGAACCTGGGAGTCTCCTTTTTTCCCTCTTGACACACAGTCCCTTCTACCTCCCCCCTTGCTCCCTTATGTTCCAATTTCTGCTAAAAGTTTCCCTGATAAAAGGCACTCATTTAGAATTGAGTGTCTCAGTTTCTGGAGAAGTGATATATATTTAAGGAAGATCAAAAAGACATCTCTATGAAATACCAGGGAAGGTCTACTGTACCTGCAAGTAGCTGTTTCCTGCCGGATCATCCATAATAAAGTGAGCCTTCAAAATACCCTCAAGGATCTAAAGGAGACAGAATTCAGCATGATCGTGTAAATCTTACATAGCTCCTTGCAGGAAAAGAGCTGTGTCTGCCAGCCTAATTTACAAGCAACCTAATTACACTACAGAATCCCGCAGAGTTTTAAGAACTAGTGAAATGAAGGTACTTCTAGAGGTGGAGTAGAGAGGATCTAAAATAAGAGTCTTTGACAGTTGTTTAAAAAGCACCCCTATCTCCTCTCTTACCCCAAACAGATCAACAATTGTCCTTCCTCCATCCCAAGAGCAGATAGAGGATGCTGTGGAGAGGTGAGCACAGAGCACTATGGCCTGGGGGACACTGACCCAGTGGAGGGTAGACAGGAAGGCATCAAGAACAGGAAGTTAAGTGAAGGTAGCCTTACTGGAAACATACACACCCCCAGTCCTGTTCCCACACTGGGCTCTCAGAACACTGCCAGCCAAGCCTTCACCCTCAGGCCAGGAAATGGAACACGCACTGCTGGGAATCTGACCAGCCCAAGAGGAAACACTTAACAACTCAAGCATTGGAGTCGCCTCAACAAAATGGCTAAGCTGAATCCCCTCCAATGACCCAATGTCAACAAGACTCACCCCACTCAGGTGGTTTAGTCCTCTACTTTTAAACAGACAACCAATGATTACCAGACATCTGAGCAAAGCCCCTAACACTGAAAGACAGAAATCAAATGGGAAAAAAAAAAAAAAACTTGGGAGGAAATGGAACCTATGCAAGGAAAATTAAACATAAGAAAAAAATATTAATATTCTCAAAGAGAAAAAAATACTACCTCCTTAATACAACAGGATGCTATTTTAAAAAAAAAAAAAGCCGGCAGAAAGTATTGAAAGACCAAAAAAAGCCACTTGGAAAATCAAAATGTCAGTGGAAATGAAAAACTCAATTAAAGGGCTGGAAAATTATTCTCCGACAGTAAAGCAAACATAAAAAAACAAAAATAGGACCAAAAAAAAAAAAATTACAGACAACCAGACAAGTCAGTCTAACATCCAAAACACTGAGATAGAGATCTCAGAAAGAGAGAACAGAGAAGAAGCAATAGAGCATTTTTATAAGCTCCCTAGAACTGAGCCACATGACTTTCCAGATTTAAAGAACCCACCCAGTGCTTAACAACAATGGTTGAAAACTGACCCACACCAAAGCACATTCTGAAATTTCACATCACAGGAGACAGAAAAGTATCATAAGATAGGTCACAAACAAAAGATCAGGAAGCAGAATGCCTTCCAACCTCTCAACAGCCAAACTGAGAAAATGAAAGACATTAGCAGGAAATTGGAAGACTTTAGAAATTCTGATAAAAAATTATTTCCACCCAGAATTCTATTCCCAGCCATTCAGCTAGTACAAGAGTAGAATAAAGAAAGTTTCAGACATGCAAAATCCCAGGAATTCTACTTCCCATGCACTTTCTCATGATGCTACTGGAAAAGATGCTCTAACAAAAAAAGGGAGAAAACCAAGAAAGGAGATGGCGCGGGATATCGGAAACAGGAGAATTCGCAACATGTTAGATGTTGATATGTGGCAAGAAGGGGTGTGTAGCCTCCTGCTTGTTCACTGGAACCCCAGGACCGTAAACACTGGCCAACCAGTCCTCTCACCTGGTCCAACTTCTGACTAAACTCCTGCAGTTTCTCCGTCTGGCCAGGACTGGAGCTGTCACCCAGTGTGAAAGGGTTCTTGGTTACCTGTAAGAAATGGCATCCAAATTGCTAGAATACTGGCTCACCGTTTGTTAGGTTTAACCATAAACCTGATGGAGGCGGGGGGCTGGCGGGGAGGGGTAGAGACCAGGGATGCCCGCTGGGGAGGTCTGGTGTCTGTTTATTCTACACCACCTTCTGACCTAGGCAGCCACTCCTAAGACTGTGTGGATTAATCTGCCAAAGTGATAATGGGCAACATGAAACAAAAGCTATAGAAAGGTTCTTAAATATGAACTCTAGTCCTTGTCTGAAGAAGCACAAAGTAGAGCTCAATTACAAAGACAAAATACCTAACAACTGAGAATTAAGTGAAATGATTCACTAAGAGAACAAATACATGGGTTACGTCAACACATACATATACATGTATGTTCAGGAGTTTCAGGCACTAAAAGGGCCCTCGTCCCCCCATCTTACAGTGAAATAAATGACTTACTCAAAACCAAAAAATATCTAGATCAGCCCAGAGTCAGGCCTGAGATCTTCCACTCTGAACTTTCCATAAACTTAATGTCATAATCCAAAATAATGTTTAACTCAAATCAGCTTAAAAATAAAGAAACCTTGGTTATCAGCTCCAAAACCCAGGACCTTTGAAGCCTTCGAGCCCATTCCCCCTCAGTCACTCTGTGAAGCTGCATGCGCTGTCCTCAGGGCACTCACCAGTTCCCGGATGTCTTTCAGCATCCCCTCCAGTGTGGTGAACTTGCCCCCGAGGACAGCCATTCCCAGTTCAAATTCCAGCTCTGGGATTTCCACACTGCATGTCTCAGACTGCAAGGTGAGAGATCAAATTAGGCTTTAAATCAGGAGCCCCTGGAGAAAGCTAACCAGAGTCCTCCTGCCAAATTAATACTACCAGTAACAGTTTGAGGACAAGTCAGCTGTCCCAGTTTTCTCTGAATCTTCGATTAAAGCCAGACTCACTCCTGAAGCCAACTTTAAAAGGGGACATTCTGAGTCATGGCTCCAAGCTGGCAGGCATCCTGTCATTAAAAGTCCAGAAACAAGGGCCCTTACAGTCACTAGAGGCAAAAGGCTGCCAAGTCATCAGAAAGCACTCCTGAGTCACCTTCTGAATCTGCACTTCCGACCATCGATTAACTCTACTCAGGGATCCTCAGACCCAAGGGAATAAGGAGGTACCTCACAACCCCAGGACATGATTGGGCAAAGACAAATTTCCCCTTGACACAGAGCCATGTGTGAAAGAGAGTCACTTCCCCATGCAGGCTGTCACCTTGAGCAGATCTCTGGTCATATCTGAGGGATCGGTGATGTGGAAGGTGATCCTGGTGCCCAAGGGCTCCACAGCTCCTCCAGATTTCACCTGCACAGATGGTAACAGTGTCAGCAGCAGCAGCAGCAGCAGAGGAGACGCATCCTCACCTAGTGCAGGGAGTCTGGGGAGGGGGAGGGGACAAAGGCTTGGACCTCCACTCAGGCCCACTACTGGTTTCCAAGGACAGTGCCTTCTATACCACAAGGGCAGCAGTCATCCATGATGAAATCAGGGGGAGCTGGCCAGAAGCAGAGTGCCTAGCACCAGCAGCCTGCCAAAACATACCCCAGATTGCCAAGAAACTGAATTCACCTTGAAAAAAATGACTCGAGGTTGAAAGGGGACTTTAGCTGCATCTAATGGGTAGATCCCCTTTATAGTTTTTCTGGTTTAAGAATTTAAAATGTATGCTTGAATACACTCAGGAAAAGGGAATTTACAACCCTCCAAGGCAGACCGCTCTATTTTCAGACAGACCCAGAAAGCTTTTTATTATTAAGCCAAAATCTGCCTCCCTGTACTTTCACCCCTCTGAGAGATGAGTCAAAAAATAGGTCTCTCTCTTCCATATAACTAACTTTGAATGTCTTCAACAAGTTATGCTATTTCTAACTTTTCTCCTCTAAGCTAATTTCTAGTTGCTTCAAGAGCTCCTCACCCTAAGTAGCTTTAGAAAGGAAGAAAGTTCAATAGGGGTTACCCTCAAGTTAGGCTTCTTCCCAAATGACGAAGCCCACCCACCTCGTTGGTCCGATGGCCGCAGTTCTCGCAGTTGGTAGCCATGATGATAACCTCCTTAAAGTGAGGGATTTCTGGAAGAGGGAATTAAGGAAATCTGCTTCCAGGAGAGCAAGACCACCCTCTGGGAAAGAACAAACCCAAACCTCCCACACAAACAGATGCTGGTCCCAGGACTGCAGGAAACAGATCACAAGCCTACATCAGACAAGCCCCCAGAAGAGGCCAAGGTCACCACCCACAGCAATCCCCACTCATCAATGTGTGACAACATGGCTCAGACCACAGGCAAGAGCCTAGAGACCATGGCCTAATTCTCTCTTTGAACCCAAAAGCCAAAGTGCACAGTCTCATCAAAGGCAACATCCTCCTCATCACTCAGAATAAAGCATATGCTTTCTTTGAAGGAAATATTTTCCAGACTGAGTATAATGTTCACGCCTGAGTCAGATGAAGAGCAACCCAACGGCCCGATGAAAGATACGAACTAGCTTCATGTTAGTCTGGGCTGGAGCATTGCATTCTGGGCAATTTGTGTTGAACTGGAGCACCTGGAACACAACACGGGGATGCAGGGTGAGCCCTCCCAGGCGGGGGAACCCTGCTCAGGCTACAGGCATTCTACTGGAACGCTGGCAGCCACCCATGTTGCTGGTCAGGAAGAGATACTGAACGGTATCAGTCTCAGCCCACCACTGCTTCCTCCACAAGAGCCAATGTGACTCACTTCGTTTCTGATATCCTCCTCTTCTGGCTTCTCTTCTGGTGCGTCTGCCTAAAGCAGAAGAGACGCAAATCAAATGTTGGCACACGGACCTCAGCCTCCCCCGGAGGGGAGAGAAAATGCTCTGGCTTGCTTATGTCCCCTGCCACCTTGTGGGTTTTAACAAGGAAGTCAGAGAGCAAAGCCCTAGTCAAGGGAAGTACAGAGCTGACGCCAAGTAATCCAGAGTGCAAGGTAATTCCAGAGCATTCTTTGCTTCTTCAATGCACTCACCTGGAGCCCCAGCATCTCCTCTTGCTGCAGAGTCCGATTATAGTGTGTGATCACCAGGGCATCATCTTTCCGGGGAGCATGTGGGTTTTCCACAAAGCTGTTCCCTGAGGGATCATCAATGATCTAACATGGGTAAAGAGCAAGCAGTTACAACAAGAAATCACATACAATCCTCCATCTAACACTGAGGCACCACGGGAAGATCTCAGACAGTCTTAATGGTCTCTCCTCCCCTAAGTTTAGGGCACCTGGAGTCCCTCAATACTCACTATTGTGAAAGGAGAGGCCACTTGCTTTAGCTCTTTCAGTTTGGCAATGAATTCATCAATTCTTTCAGCCACAGCTTCTTCGTTCGCCTGACAGGTACAGAGAGTAGAAGATCAGCCCTGGTGATAGAAGTTATGCCCCCATCACGTCCAACAAGAAGTCACAACTCATCTTAGTGTAACTGAGAACACACTTGGGCTTCACAACAAGAAGTAGTAAATAAGGATGTCCCTGGGGGTCCAGAGGATAGGAATCCACCTGCGAATGCACAGGACATGGGTTCAGTCTCTGGCCTGGAAAGATTCCACATGCTATGGAGCAACTAAGCCCACGTACCTAGAGCCTGTGCTCCGCAACAAGAGAAATCATTGCAATGAGAAGCTTGCACCGCAACGAAGAGCAGCTCCCACTTGCCACAACTAGAGAGAGCCCACGTGCAGCAGTGAAAACCCAGTGCAGCCAAAAATTAATTAATTTTAAAAAATAAATAAGTAAAAGTAGCAAATAAGTTTGAAGTTTGTGGGTGGTGCCAGACAAGTCTCCTTTTCTCACTCATTCAGCTATTCAGTCCAGGCATTTGTGCCAGGTAACCAACAACAGTAAATAAGCAAGAACCCTTTCATGGGGCTCTGTTTAAGAAAACTAGAGACTTATCTGTCCACTTAAGAAGACAGATGACTGAATTTTTAATTATATTATTTCATATATATATATATAGATATATATGATGTCATAATAAATATAAGACACAATGGAGCACTCAGGAAGCACAGATAAACCCAAGGGTGTCAGGGAAGGCTCTTCAGAGGTAAGGGTACAGTGTCTGAGAAGAGGCCTCGATGTACAGTGGAGGAGGGGAAGTGGAAAGGACAGGGGTACAACACATGTAACATCCAGGCAGCTATAGCATCACCATTCACTTCCCCTCAAAGTTCTCCAACATTCAGTCAGAAACAGTTCAGCCACATGGGAAGGAGAACAAGTGTACAGAAAAAAATTATTCCCTGAGCTGCTGCAATGAGAAAACCCCAGCTCACCCTTCGAGTGGGCTGATCCTGCTCCAGGCCAGAGATAGCACGGCTGATCAATCCTTCAACAGTAGTCAGAGCTGGTGAGTAAGAACAAAAGACAGGTCAGGCTTCGCTTTGCCATCAAGTGCCGGTATGACCCTGGGAAGTTTGCTGAACCGTCTGGCCCTTGACTTCATCTATAAAATCAAGGAGGCAGGGAATAAAGTTCCATTCACCTCTAGTTAAGAGTGATTATTACAGACAATTTTGTAATAAGTACATCACAGTGTTACTATCACTATATACTACCTTAAGCTACTTTATCTAAGCTCTCTTAGGTTAAACCAATGAAGATCAAGGATGTGGCCAAATCCATACATAAGCCACTACACCTGGCACCAAGACTTTTGCAAGACAGTAAGATTCAGGCCAGGCATGAACAGCACAAACACTCTGTTCTTAAATATACCTCCTTTCTGGCTGAAGGCAGGAATTTCAAAATCCAGCTCTGGGATCCTTGTGGTGGCAGAGTCAGTCTTCACTACTTCTCTGTCCATGTCCTGGGCAGAACGAAAAACCTTCAGTCTACAGAAGTTAACAATACAGGAGCCCCCAGCCCAGCTGTTTTCTTTCTTCTCCCTACTAGGGGCAGTCCAGACTGCTCCTGCGGAATAGCACCTTGATGTGAACCAGCTACCCAACTGGTTAGAGTACTATTCATAAACTACTGCTCATTTGATACCTTCTGATACTACTGCTTCATTTGATACCTTACAAAGCATGTTCACAAGTCTTACCGCACCTGAGCAGATGATGGCACCAACGCCATTTTACAAAGGAGGAAACAGGCTTGGACACTTAAGTGGATATATCTGAGGTCTGACCACCTGGACCGAAGCTCCGACTCCAGTCCCCAAGCTTTCCCTAGGACACCAGGGCCCCTCTCACCTCCTGAGCCCTGACAGTCAGAGTGTAGCGCACTCCCTGGTCCTGGATCCTGCCCGCCGACTGGATCTCTGTGTTGTTCCAGCCACAGTGCTCGCAGGAAAAGGAGCTCACGATTATTTCTCTGAAGAAGGGGATCTTGGTGAGCAGGAGGCGCGTCATGCCCTGAGAAAGCAGAAAACAGTTAAGGAGAGTACCAATGAAACTCCCAACCCCCCATCTACTGAGCCCCAAGCTCTGCCTCGCCCCCAGGTCCCCAGTTGGGCCAGCCTGGCAGGATCGCCGACCCCCGCTCCTCCCCGCCTCTGCCCAACCCTCCAGCCGCCCGCGGCCGCACCCCCGTCTCACATTGCGGTAGCAGTTCATACACAGCGACTCGATCTCAGTGGGCTGCTGCTCCTCGTCCTCAGCACTGATAGGCCGGAACAAGTGCCCCGGCCCGGGATCCCGAGCCGGGGCGGCCGAGGGAGCGGCAGCCGCCGCCGGGAGCCCAGGCTCCACAGCCCCACCGGCCGACATCACCACGCGAAGATCAGGCCTCGACTTCCGGCTTTTGCCTCCCTCTCTTGGCCCCACCCCTTCCTCCGGCACTTCCGCCAGCTATGCCCACACCCTCCTTCCCCCGCCACTTCTTAAAGAGGCCTCGGACTCCTCTCGGCGACGTATCTGGCCTGGTTTCCAGTTGCCGGATTATTCGGTCCTGACTTGCGAAGCCTGCTGGGTCCAGGCTTTGCCTCCACCTCAATTCCGGCGTCACTGCCCCCAGGGCGTCCTCTCAGACCCAGGGCAGTTTTATTGATCCTTTGCAATAGCTCCGTAGCACAAGGTTCTAACTATTTGTCCACAAGTCTAACTACAAGAGCCTTTACCACAGGGGCCTGGCCATCCATAGGTATCCCCGAGGAGGTGCACTCAGACCTGGATTTGCTTGGATCCACCTTTGGGCCACATGCTGCATCAGCTCTAGATCACCCTTCCTTAGTCCCTTGATCACTCTCTCCCTATCTGTTCTTCTCACTCCCTATTTCTATCCAGGTAAACCCCTGCCCAAATTCCAGCCTCAAATACTCCTGCCCGGTCATCCCCACCACATTGGACCTCAGCTGACTCACCCCTCCTGGTTTCCCAACAGCCTGGTTTCTTTGGGGGGTAAACTTTCCCTGGACACGTTTCCCCCAGTTCAG
The DNA here is from genome assembly GCF_055505025.1 of Bos grunniens. Taxonomy (NCBI): domain Eukaryota; kingdom Metazoa; phylum Chordata; class Mammalia; order Artiodactyla; family Bovidae; genus Bos; species Bos grunniens. Next base: position 27,961,301 of record NC_141179.1, read on the forward strand.
TTGCTAAATCGAGGGTGTCATGGGAGAGGTCCAATCTGCAGGCTTATGAGGCCAGACTGAGGTGGGGTTCATGCTGTAAGGGAGTGTTGTGGTGAGAACCCTGTGCCAGGCAGGCTGAGCTGGAAGAATGCTGCCCAGGACGTCCCAAGGGTACAGGACTGGGTGTGCTCGCCCTCTCCTCTTCCTTCCACTTCACCCTCTCTCGATTTCCCAGGGAGCTATAAGGAGCTGGGTTGCTCCCAAGTGGTGAATCTGTACATAGGGAATGGTGGAGGTGAGGGGGTGTAAGATTTTGAGGGTTGTCAGTTGAGAAGATTGTCAGTCACAAAAAGAGACATTGTCAAAAAAGAGGCCATTCAAAATCAGGAACAGCAGGGACAACAAAGACAGGCCACCTCAGGAGCCTGTATTTTATGCACACTGTCCTGCAATAATGGGTGAACCATGCAGGTGCAAAGGAAGGGTCTCTAGTGTGCTCAGTTGCGTCTGACTCTCTGTGACCAAGGACTGTAACTCGCCCGGTTCCTCTGTCCATGGGATTTCCCAGGCAAGAATACTGGAGCGGGTTGCTGTTTCCTTCTCCAAGGGACCTTCCTGACCCAGGAATCGAACCCATGTCTCTCGAGTCTTCTGCACTGACAGGCAGGTTCTTTACCACTAGCGTCACCTGGGAAGCCCAAAGGGTCTCTAGCCCAGGCACAAATAGCTGTCAGCCCAGGCAGAGCGGCAGCCCTCCAACAGAACTGGACTGGGAGGGGTCAATGAGAAAGTGCAGCGAGGGACTGGAGGGGGCGATGGGGTGCTTTGGTGATAATGGTGAGGCCACTGCTTTCAGACACAGTCCAAATGAGAGTCACACCAGGCAAATAAGCTTCCATCATAATAAGCATCTATTTCACTTGTGTCAGAAGTCTAGACTTCCACCTGGAAGTCAGGAGGGAGGGGCCAGAGATGGGGAGGGCACACAGTAGGCTCCCCAGAGAGTTTAAGCAGTCCCCATAATTTGGAGGGCTCAGTGGACTGTTTAGATGTAGTGTTATATCAGGAAATCCAGGCTAGGCTCACCTCCCTCCCATCACAACCCACACCATTTGGCCCCACCAGCATCAGCCAGCAGAGATACACACACACACACACACACACACACACACACCATCACAGGTTCCCCTTATCATCTTCTCTTCCTCCCTTCTCTTCCTCCAGCAGAAGCTGTCATGACAACGCTGGGGAGAAAAGAGTTCTCTCTGTGGACCAGCTGTAGTCGTGGCCACCAGGTGGCCAGAAGTGATCAGAACCAGACCCTGGGATAAAGGGACACAGGCCTTCAGCACCATGGCAACAGGCTTACAGTTCATGAGCTCCTACATAGAGTATCTCTTTTCTGCCCTCTCTCGCGACCGCAGAATGGAGCAACTCAGGAGAATTCCCAAATGAGCACGGGAAGCCGGATTTGCAAAGCCTGGTGAATGTAATGCATCCGGATGGGGGAATTGCAGGAGGCCCTGAGGCCTAGGATGACAGCCCTTTGGTTGGCCTCAGCTATCCTGTGCAGGACCCTCCACCCTCTGCCCGAATGGCCCCTGACACGCACATAGCATCTTGTTAGAGGCTCAGATCGCGGGCTCCCCAGAGCGCGTGGACAAGTAGACACTCAGGGCTCTCCCCGATGGCCCGGACTATGGTCGCGAAGGCTGTAGTTGATGTCTTCCCACAGGTCGTCGAAGCGGGCCTGCAGCTCGCCCCGGGCCTTGCCTCTGTCGGCTTGGAGGAACTCCGGGGCAAAGGCACTGTGGCCTGGCGGAGGCGGCGCCAGCTGCTGCTGGACCTGCTCAGTCTCTCGGTCAATGGCGTGAGTGAAGGCGGCAATCTGCCGGAAGGTGTCCTGGCGGAAAGCCTGGAGTCGTTGGCGCACCTCCTGGGACAGCACCTGGGGATCCGGTTGAGCCGCTTCCTCCGCATCGTCACCGCGGGCGCCAGCAAAGGCGCTGAGCTCCTCGCGCAGCTGGTCTAGGTTCTGCTGGATGCGCTCGTGCAGGGCCTTGGCCTTGAGCGTGAGCTTGCGGGAGAGCATCTGCACGCAGCGGCTGAGGCGCGCGGGGCTGGCGATGGCGTGCGGCGCCACGCTGCGGTGCAGCTCCTGCACGTGGTGCCCAATGCCGGACACCAGGCGCTCGGCGTAGGGGTGGAAGAGCGCCTTGACGCGGCCGGTGTGGTGCGCCACGCGGTTCTGCAGCTCCTGCAGCAGGCCCCGCGCCTCGTCCACGCCCCCCAGCAACTGGGCCTTGGTGCCCTCTCCGACCACGCGCAACTGCTCCTGCAGCTCGTGCACGCGCAGGGCCACCTGCTCCATCAGCTCCACCGTGTAGGGCTGCAGCTGCCGCCGCAGCCCCTCCAGGTTCCAGCCCACGCGCTCGTGCACCTCCGCCATGTAGGGCTCCAGACGCGCCCGCACCTCCTCCAGCTCCTCCTGCAGCTGCTGCCACATGCCCACCGGGTCGCGTGGGAGCCTGGGAAGCTCCCTCCCCTGCCCGTTCAGAGGGCCCAGCTTTTCCAGGAACTTGTCCATATCGCTGAGGTCTGGCTCAAGTCTTTCTTTCAGGCTCCTGGGGGAGACAATCGAGCCATCAGTCTGCTAGCCCACTCACCTCTGCTCCGAAGACATCGCTCACTGATCCTCTGGGGAATGCAGGGCGGTGGTCCCAAGCCAACGGCGACTCCTAAGGCAGGCATTACAAATGTGGCAAAGATCGACAATGATCTGAACAGCACACATCCAAATCAACACTGCTCAATTCCTTGTGCACAGAGGCACCTGGACTCCCACATATTCTTTTCGTTCTGGAAGCTGCAACCGGGAGTCCCCTCCCCTGCTCCTTGGTCCCACGTTCCAGCGGGCATGAAGGCAGCAGATAAAGAGAAATCAGAGGCGGCTGCCGGCAGAGGGTGCCAAACAGCCCAGGACCGCCAGGATAGCCGGCAGAACTAGCACCGCTCTGTTTCTTCCCAGGGGGCGCTAGTGGTAAAGAACCTGCCTGCCACTGTAGATGTAAAAGACACAGGTTCGATCCCTGGGTGGGGAAGATCCCCTGGAAGAGGGCACGGTAACCCTCTCCTGGAGAATCCCATGGACAGAAGAGCCTGGTGGGCTATGGTCCATAGGGTCGCAAAGAGAGATGACTGAAGCGACTCAGCAGGCATGGTCTTTTCCCAGGGAGTACTGGGAGGTGGAGGAAGCGGGCAGCAGCAGCCATCCCACCCTCTGGTGTCTTCTCCCTTCTCCTGCAGCCCTTGCCCTGGCCACTCACGTGGGCTCCCTTGCCAGCTTCTGCTGCTGCTCCACCTTGCCTTTGTCCCCGCTGCTCTGGCTGAAGTAGTCCCAGAAGCCTCTCCGTGCCTCCGTGGGTGAAAGCACTGTGAAGAGGAGGTGAACAGGGGCTGGGTTTCCTCCCTCAGGAACCCCTCAGTCCACCCACACCTCCAGGGAGAACAGTCCACCCACACCTCCACGGAGAAGTCAGTGTCGGAGACTCACGTGAGAGGAGGGCCAGAGCCCAGGTCAGAAATGCAGCCACGCTTGCCATGATGTTCTCTGAGAAGAAAGGCAAATGGAGGCCTGATGCAATTGAAGAAGCAAAGAAGGGACACCTCCCAGGGGACTTTCCCCAGGGGGGCCTGCCCCCAAATCTGTTAACCCTTCCCTGGGGTGTAGGGAGCACAAGCTGTCAGGGCTCAAAAGGACTGACCTAGTTGAACGTGGCTGCAAGGGAAGGGATATCTTCCTGGGATAGGGTGGGATGCTCCTTTTTTATCTCATCAGATCATATGGAGTGTGGAGCTCAAACTGCTTAATAAAATTTCCCTCCCATCCACTGCCCCCAGACCCCAGGAGCAGCTCCGTCAGCCACTTCTGCCCCCATTCCCCTGCTCACTTATTCCTGCCCCCATTTCACTGCTGGGAAAACTGAGATTGGGGGTGGAGGGAAGAAGAAATTCTGCCACAGTGCTCCAAGAGGAGGTCCTTAGTTCTTAGTCCCCACCCCCAGCTCTGCCCAATCTCCTCCCTTAGGAAGCCGACCCACATCCCTCTGCCCCGGCTGCTCACCTGCTCAGTTCTGGGCACAGAGAGCAGACATTCCGCTTTATAGTCCAGGGCCTGGGCCTCTGGCAACAATCGCTCTGAGTAAATACCACGTGGAGGTTCAAAGAGGGATGACCTCAGCTGCCTCCCCATGCTTACCTCCCTTTTCTGGCACCTAGGGGGTTAAGAGGAGAAGGCAATGGCACCCCACTCCAGTACTCTTGCCTGGAAAGTCCCATGGATGGAGGAGCCTGGTAGGCTACAGTCCATGAGGTCTCAAAGAGTTGGACATGACTGAGTGACTTCACTTTCACTTTTCACTTTCATGCATTGGAGAAGGAAATGGCAACCCACTCCAGTGTTCTTGCCTGGAGAATCCCAGGGACAGAGGAGCGTGGTGGGCTGCCATCTATGGGGCTGCACAGAGTCAGACATGACTGAAGTGACTTAGCAGCAGCAGCAGGGGGTTAAGAAGTGCCCTAGTATCTGGGTCCTTCCCCAGTAGAAAAATGCTTCCTGGAAAGTTTTACAAGGAGTGGGCCTGAATTCCTCACGCAAGATCCCCGTAAACCTACTACCTCCAGCCCTCCTGCAGACCTGCTGGCTGGCCCACCTATAGAGACAAGCCTGTTTGTTGCTGAGGGCACTGCTCTTACTCAACTGCCCAGAAGCACTCTGTCCCCAAACAGACAGGGACAGTGTCTAGCTGCCAGCCTGAAACTGAGCAGCCCTACCAGGAGCTACTCAGACAGCCTGGGAAGAGCCAGCATCAGTAGGCTTGAAGACCCACCCACCTCCCACTTTATGAAATAATCCTGAAACAAGCTGGGGGAGTTAGATGTAGTGAGAGGCATCTGGGCCAGGGGACATTGGACCCAAAGAGTGGGAGCAAGAAAAGGATTCTCCCTGTGGGGAAAGGCTGAACCCTACCTACAGGACCTCTGAGGAAGAGAAGCCAAAAAGCCCAGACTTCCTCTGGTGAATGCCCCCTCTGTGTGCTTAAACACATACATTCATAAACTCCTGACTTTTGCTTCTAAATGTATCTTTTTTTTCCATCTGTTTATGGTTGTGCTGGGTCTTTGTTGCTGTGTGCTGGCTTTTCTCTAATTGCAGCGAGCAGGGGCTACTCTTTGGTTGTGGCGCATGAGCTTCTCATTGCGGTGGATTCTCTTCCTGGGGTGCACAAACTTCAGCTGCTCCGTAGCATCTGGGATCCTCTCGGACCAGGGTTCAAACCTGTCTACTGCATTGGCAGGCAGATTCTTTACCACTGAGCCACTGGGGAAGCCCTATAAATGTATCTTGAATTGATCTCCTCTCCTCCATTTCTACCACTGCCCCACTCACCTCTCACCTGGACCACATTCGTAGTCCCCAGCAGGTCTCCCTGCCACAATCCTACCGATTCAGTCTACTCTGCTGTGGCTGTTCCCAACCCAGCCTTTTCTTCTGCCACACAAACCCTTGGCATTCCCTGAGCATGCCACCTCTTTTAGGACACTAAGCATTTGCACCTGCCATTCCTTCTGTTTGAAATATCCCTTGGTGAACTTATATTCATTTTTTTCAGTTAGTTTGTATTAGTTAAGCTCAGCTGCAAATGACCAAAAAAAAAAGGAGAAAATGAATAGTTTAAATAAAATGGATTTCTATTTGTCTCTCATGTGGAACATAGACCAACTAAGCCTCCTTCTGTCTTGTTGCATTATCGTCTTCAACAAAAGCTCATGTCCAAGTTTCAGCTGCTTCAGCTCCAGCCAACAAGTCTACCTCCCAGCCAGCAGGAAGGACATGTTCCCTCCCTTTAAAGACACATCCCAGAAATTGTTCTTACCACTTTTAATGACATCCCATTGGTCAGAACATAGTCACGTGGCTATACTTAGCTGAAAAGGAGAATGGGAAATGTAGTCTTTATTCTGGATGGCTGTATTTCCAGCTGGGAAAGAGTTGTATTATTCAGGAAGAAGAGAAAAATGCTTTCAGGAGGACAAGAGTAGGTTCTGCTGCACAGCTCCAATATCACTCTAAATGCCCTCTTCTGCCCTCACCCATCTCTGGAGACGGACAATTCCATACTAACCATGGAACATTTTGTATATTCCTGGAGTATAGCACTTACTTGGAGAAGGAAACGGCAACCCACTCCAGTGTTCTTGCTTGGAGAATCCCAGGGACGGGGCAGCCTGGTGGGCTGCCATCTATGGGGTCGCACAGAGTCGGACACGACTGAAGCGACTTTGCAGCAGTAGCAGCAGCATAGCACTTACTATCCTGCAGTGCAATGATTTGTCGACATATATGGGATTTCTCTGAGTACAGGGATTTTGTCCAATTCATCTCCATGTCCTCCTCTTATGTTTGGCACATCACATAATACATAAAACTGGGTGATTGAATTCATTTATTCAATTGATTAAGGAGCTAGGGTTTAGTGATATTAAATGAGTGCCCATCATCACCCAGAAAAAGGTGCAGCCAGAATTGAAACCCAGGTGTTTATCCCTGATAGCTCAGGACAGCACGGGATGGGGCAGAAAGGGTAAGGAGACCAGGAGCTGGTTATAAAGGGCCTTGTGCAAGCGGTCACTAAAGGTTACGTGATGGAAAGATCACTCTGGAAACCTGGAGGACAGAAGGCATGGAGACTGTTTAGAGGCTGTTTTGAGTAACCTGAGAGATGATGAACCCTCTGAACTCAGGCATGGCAGTGAGGATTGGTAGGAGATAATATATTTGAAGGAACTGAAGTAGTGAACTGACAGTACCTGCTGACTGGTTGGATGAAAGAGGTGGAGAGGAAGGAATCCAGGTGTTTCCCAGGTTCTTGGGCAAGTAGGTAGATGACTGCATAACTTGTGTCCATTCAACAGATGAACAGGAATAGTTAAACAAAATATGCTATATACATGTATACAAGGGAATATTATTTAGCCTTAAAAGAGAATGAATTCTGGTACATGCTACAAAAATGGATGGATCTTGACAACACTATGCTAAGTGAAACAAGCCAGACAAAAGGACAAATCTTGTGTGATCCCACTTATACATGGTGCCTAGAATAGCCAAACTCAGAGACAGAAAGTAGATCAGAGGTTATCAGGGACTGGGGGAGGGAGAAATTAACACACATACACCACTCTTCTTTAGATTTTATTCCCATATAGGTCATCACAGAGTATCGAGTAGAGTTCCTTGTGCTATACACTAGGTTTTTATTAGTTATCTATTTTACATGTGGCAGTGTCTATGTGTCAATTAGCACAATATTTTTTAAAAATCCTTTCTGGTAGTCGAGTGCTTTTTGCTGAGGCTATGCTATAAAAGGTGGCAAGAATACACAAAAGAACTATACAAAAAAAGATCCTGATGAAATTCCAGCTGAGCTATTTCAAATCCTAAAATATGATGCTGTAAAAATGCTGTAAAAAATATGCCACCAAATTTGGAAAATGCAGCAGTGACCACAGGACTGGAAAAATTCAGTTTTCATTCCAATCCCATAGAAAGGCAATGCTAAAGAATGTTCAAACTACCGCACAATTGCACTCATCTCACACACTAGCAAAGTAATATTGAAAATTCTCCAAGCGAGGCTTCAACAGTATGTGAATCGTGAACTTCCAGATTTCACTGGATTTAGAAAAGGCAGAGGAACCAGAGATCAAATTGCTACAATCCACTGGAGCATAGAAAAAGCAAGACAATTCCAGAAAAACATCTGCTTCATTCACTATGCCAAAGCCTTTGACTGTGGATCACAACAAACTGTGGAAAATTCTTAAAGAGATGGTAATACCAGACCACCTTTCCTGCCTCCTAAGAAATCTGTATGCAGGTCAAGAAGCAACAGTTAGAACCAGACATAGAACAACAGACTGGTTCAAAATTGAATGTGGACCACTGGAGAAGGGAATGGCAAACCACTTCAGTATTCTTGCCTTGAGAACCCCATGAACAGTATGAAAAGGCAAAATGATAGGATACTGAAAGACGAACTTCCCAAGTCAGTAAGTGCCCAATATGCTACTGGAGATCAGTGCAGACATAACTCCAAAAAGAATGAAGGGATAGAGCCAAAGCAAAAACAATACCCAGTTGTGGATGTGACTTGTGATAGAAACAAGGTCCGATGCTGTAAAAAGCAACATTGCATAGGAATCTGGAGTGTTACATCCACGAATCAAGGCAAATTGGAAGTGGTCAAACAAGAGATGGCAAGAGTGAACGCCAACATTCTAGGAATCAGCGAACTAAAATGGACTGGAATGGGTGAATTTAACTCAGATGACCATTATATCTACTACTGTGGGCAGGAATCCCTTAGAAGAAATGGAGTAGCCATCATGATCAACAAAAGAGTCTGAAATGCAGTATTTGGATGCAATCTCAAAAACGACAGAATGATCTCTGTTCATTTCCAAGGCAAACCATTCAGTATTACGGTAATCCAAGCCTATGCCCCAACCAGTAACGCTGAAGAAGCTGAAGTTGAACGGTTCTATGAAGACCTACAAGACCTTTTAGAACTAACACCCAAAAAAGATGTCCTTTTCATTATAGGGGACTGGAATGCAAAAGTAGGAAGTCAAGAAACACCTGAAGTAACAGGCAAATTTGGCCTTGGAATACACAATGAAGCAGGGCAAAGGCTAATAGAGTTTTGCCAAGAGAACGCACTGGTCATAGCAAACACTCTCTTCCAACAACACAAGAGAAGACTTTACACATGGACATCACCAGATGGTCAACACCGAAATCAGATTGATTATATTCTTTTGCAGCCAAAGATGGAGAGGCTCTATACAGTCAGCAAAAACAAGACCAAGAACTGACTGTAACTCAGATAATGAAGTCCTTATTGCCAAATTTAGACTTAAATTGAAGAAAGTAGGGAAAACCACTACACCATTCAGGTATGACCTAAATCAAATCCCTTATGATTATACAGTAGAAGTGAGAAATAGATTTAAGGAACTAGATCTGGTAGACAGAGTGCCTGATGAACTATGGACAGAGGTTCGTGACATTGTATAGGAGACAGGGATCAAGGCCATCCCCAAGAAGAAGAAATGCAAAAAAGTAAAATGGCTGTCTGAGGAGGCCTTACAAATAGCTGTGAAAAGAAGAGAAGTGAAAAGAAAGGAGAAAAGGAAAGATATAAGCATCTGAATGCAGAGTTCCAAAGAATAGCAAGAAGAGATAAGAAAGCCTTCTTCAGTGATTAATGCAAAGAAATAGAGGAAAACAATAGAATGGGAAAGACTAGAGATCTCTTTAAGAAAATTAGAGATACCTAGGGAACATTTCATGCAAAGATGGGCTCAATAAAGGAAAGAAATGGTATGGATCTAACAGAAGAAGATATTAAGAAGAGGTGGCAAGAATACACATAAGAACGGCACAAAAAAGATCTTCACGACTGAGATACTCATGATGGTGTGATCACTCACCTAGAGCCAGACCTCCTGGAATGTGAAGTCAAGTGGGCCTTAGAAAGCATCACTACGAACAAAGCAAGTGGACGTGTTGGAATTAAAGTTGAGCTCTTTCAGATCCTGAAAGATGATGCTGTGAAAGTGCTGCATTCAATATGCCAGCAAATTTGGAAAACTCAGCAGTGGCCACAGGACTGGAAAAGGTCAGCTTTCATTCCAATCCTAAAGAAAGGCCATGCCAAAGGATGTTCAAACTACCGCACAATTGCACTCATCTCACATGCTAGTAAAGTAATGCTCAAAATTCTCCAAGCCGGGCTTCAGCAATACGTGAACCATGAACTTCCCGATGTTCAAGCTGGTTTTAGAAAAGGCAGAGGAACCAGAGACCAAATTGTCAACATCCGCTGGATCATGGAAAAAGCAAGACAGTTCCAGAAAAACATCTATTTCTGCTTTATTGACTATGCCAAAGCCTTTGACCGTGTGGATCACAATAAACTGTGGAACATTCTGAAAGAGACGGGAATACCAGACCACCTGACCTGCCCCTTGAGAAACCTGTATGCAGGTCCGGAAGCAACAGTTAGAACTGGACATGGAACAACAGACTGGTTCCAAATAGGAAAAGGAGTTTGTCAAGGCTGTATATTGTCATCCTGCTTATTTAACTTATATGCAGAGTACATCATGAGAAACGCTGGACTGGAAGAAGCACAAGCTGGAATCAAGATTGCTGGGAGAAATATCAATAACCTTGATATGCAGATGACACCACACTTATGGCAGAAAGTGAAGAGGAACTAAAGAGCCTTTTGATGAAAGTGAAAGAGGAGAGTGAAAAAGTTGGCTTAAAGCTCAACATTCAGAAAACGAAGATCATGGCATCTGGTCCCATCACTTCATGGGAAATAGATGGGGAAACAGTGGAAACAGTGTCAGACTTTATTTTGGGAGGCTCCAAAATCACTGCAGATGGTGATTGCAGCCATGAAATTAAAAGGCGCTTACTCCTTGGAAGGAAAGTTATGACCAACCTAGATAGCATATTCAAAAGCAGAGACATTACTTTGCCAACAAAAGTCTGTCTAGTCAAGGCTATGGTTTTTCCAGTGGTCATGTATGGATGTGAGAGTTGGACTTTGAAGAAAGTTGAGCGCTGAAGAATTGATGCTTTTGAACTGTGGTGTTGGAGAAGACTCTTGAGAGTCCCTTGGACTGCAAGGAGATCCAACCAGTCCATTCTAAAGGAGATCAGTCCTGGGTGTTCACTGGAAGGACTGATACTAAAGTTGAAACTCCAATACTTTTGGCCACCTCATGCGAAGAGTTGACTCATTGGAAAACACCCTGATTCTGGGAGGTATTGGGTGCAGGAGGAGAAGGGGATGAGTTTGGACAACTCAATGGACATGAGTTTGAGTAAACTCCGGGAGTTGGTGATGGACAGGGAGGCCTGGCGTGCTGTGATTCATGGGGTCGCAAAGAGTTGGACATGACTGAGCAACTGAACTAAACTGTACATCAAGGCTGTATATTGTCACCCTGCTTATTTCACTTCTATGCAGAGTACATCATGCACAATGTCTAGCTGGATGAAGCACAAACTGGAATCAAGATTGCCAGGAGAAATATCAGTAACATCAGATATGCGGATGACACCACTGTTGTGGCAGAAAGAAAAGAACTAATGAGCCTCTTGATGAAAGTGAAAGAGGAGAGAGAAAAAGTTGGCTTAAAACTCAACATTCAGAAAACGAAGATCATGGCATCCGGTCTCATCACTTCATGGCAAATAGATGGGGAAACAAAGGAAACAGTGAGAAACTATTTTCTTGGGCTCCAAAATCACTACAGATGGTGACTGCAGCCATGAAAGAAAGCAAAAGATGCTTGCTCCCTGGAAGAAAAGCTATGACCAACCTAGATAACATATTAAAAAGCTGAGACATTACTTTGCTGACAAAGGTCCATTTAGTCAAAGCTATGGTTTTTCCAGTAGCCATGTATGGATGTGAGAGTTGGGCCATAAAGAAAGCTGAGCACCAAAGAATTGATGCTTTTGAACTATGGTGTTGGAGAAGACTCTTGAGAGTCCCTTGGACTGCAAGGAGTCCCAACCAGTCCATCCTAAAGGAGATCAGTCCTGAATATTCCCTGAAAGGACTGATGCTGAAGCTGAAGCTCCAGTACTTTGGCCACCTGATATGAAGAACGGATTCATTGAAAAAGACCCTGATGCTGGGAAAGATTGAAGGCAGGAGGAGAAGCGGATGACAGAGGATGAGATGGTTGGATGGCATCACCAACTCAATGGAAATGTGTCTGAGCAAGCTCTGGGAGTTGGTGATGGACAGGGAAGGCTGGCATGCTGTAGTCTATGGGGTGACAAAGAGTTGGACACAACAGAGCGATTGAACTGACTGAAGCTATAAAGTATACACTTGATTGTCTGAATCATCATCATCACCACTGTTTCCAAGGTCTTTTCTGTGGTGCAGAGGAGACACCTGGAACCACATTTCCCAGAATTCCCTTCTCTCTGTGGGCCTAGATAAGAGTCACCAGTGTAAGATGCAAGGGTAGAGACCATTATTCTTCACTGGTTGTTGCAGGCAGATACACAGCCAGACTTGGAGTTTAAAGCAGCTTCCAGATGACTTTTTCTTCTTTTTAAAATTTTTTTTGTTTATTTGTTTATTTATAGCTGTGCTGAGCCTTTGTTGCAGCTCATGGGCCCTTTGTTGCTGTGTACAGGCTTTCTCTAGTAACAGCGAGTAGGGGCTGCTCTCTAGTTGCGGTGCTCGGGTTTCTCAAGGCAGCGTCTTCTCTTGTTGCAGATTATGGGTTCCAAGGTGCCCAAGCTCAGTATTTGTGACGAACAGGCTTGAGGCATCTTAGTTCCCAGAACAGGGATCGATCCTGTGTTTCCTGCATTGGCAGACAGATTCTTAACCACTGGACCACCAGGATAGCCCCCTGGGTGACTTTCTTAAGAATCACTCTCATTGGCTTTGCAAACTAAGATAGTTAGGTGAGCTTCCCATTTGTAGGGGCTTCCCTGATAGCTCAGTTGGTAAAGAATCCACCTGCAATGCAGAAGACCCCAGTTTGATTCCTGGGTCGGGAATATCCGCTGGAGAAGGGATAGGCTACCCTCTCCAGTATTCTTGGGCTTCCCTTGTGGCTCAACTGGTAATGAATCCACCTGCAATGCAGGAGACCTGGGTTTGATCCCTGGGTTGGGAAGATCCCCTGGATAAGGGAAAAGGTACCCACTCCAGTATTCTGGCCTAAAGAATTCCATGGACTGTATAGTCCATGGGATCACAAAGAGTCGGACACAACTGAGCAACTTTCACTTTCCCATTTGTAGCCACTTACAGGTGAGTTTTTGAGAATCACTCCTTCTAGAACTAATTGAGATGGTCACTCCTTCAGCCCTTCCAACAGCTTTATCAACCTTTAATTTTCTACAATATAGTCTTTCACACTTGAAAAACTGAGTGGCTTCTGTTTTTCTGGCCAAACTAGAATAATACAGTACGTAGATGCAAGACACACCCATGCTTCCCTGTTTGATGATATTTTATAGTTTTAGTTTTTAAAATGTTTGGTTTGGTTGCAGGTATTTGTATATGTGTACATGTTAGGTGTACACATATGTGTGTGGAACCATTTTATTTTCTCTGTGTATTTGCAAAACACATAGGGCCAACATAGAAAAAAGTAAATAAATAAAACCTCTTGTGAAAAAAAATTACACTTAAAAAAGAAAGGCCTGCAAGGGATTAGTGCCTTAGCTCCTCAGTGTTATAGCAACTCTGATTGGTCCAAGGAAGTAAACAGACATTGGGAGGCTATAATAGGAGGAAACACAATGAGAAATCACCGAGGGAGAAGGCCTCGAAGTGGGCCTCGAGGGGGAACTGGAGACCAGGAAGTGGGTCTGGGTGGAGGGAACGGCCCCCACTGGTAGCCATAGGGTGGAGGTCATGGAGGGCCAGTGTATCCATCCGTTAGGGGGCATCAGTAGAGGAGGTCCATGCATACCATGCGGAGGCATAGGACTGGGAGACCCACAGTAGAGCCAAACAGAGGCCCCTGGAGGGGGTGGGGCATGCTCATGAGAAGATGTCAAGGGTGACGCATCCCAGGTGGTGGTTGGGGTGATGGCTGCCCTCCAGAGCCAGGGGGCCCAGCATGGGGCTGTCCCAAGCCGTGAGGGCTATGGTGGACCAGCTGCATCTGAGACATCTCTAGATGGAGCATCCCACCCAGTGGGAATGGGTGAGGATGTGAGTGTCCGTGTCCAGGATGTCCAGCCCCTGGGGTTCCCGCTGATGGGGGACCATGTCCTCCAGCCCCAGGAGGCATAGGTGGGGGGGCATGACTGGGGATATCCTGAGTGGAAGGGCTCCAGGAGGCGGTACTGGGGGTGGGACAGAGCCAGAAGGAGGCATGCATGGAGGAGGAAGCCCAGACCTCAAAGATGATACCACAGGATTGGACGCAGAGGGTGGAGGTGGTGCATCGGCAAACAGCTGATGAGGGTCGTCAGCCTGGGAGAGTGGTTCTGTGCTGCCACAAGTCGTTCAGCTGCTGAGCCATGGCACTCGCCCTTGGAGTCCTTCTGTGTCCTCCCACAGCGATGGGGAGGTTATAGAGGTACTGCCCATTCATGGCTCAGTCGCTGGATCCAAAGCGTCAAATGAAACTGAACTAATAAAGGCATGACCTTCGGAGTTGCCTGTGTCAGGGTCCCACATAACCTTGGGAGTTTGCAAGATGAACCCATAGGCACTTAAAGTATCATAAAGCAACTTGTCATGGATCTCTGGGTCCAGGTTCCCAATGAAAATGTTGGCCCCCACATCCAAGTTTTTGCTGTGAGCTGATGCCTTCTTCACCTGTATTGGCTTCCCATAGAGTTTGATCATGTTCATGATGTTTATGGCTGAGTCAGCATCTTCCTCACCTAAGAATTCCACAAAGCCATAGCCTTGGTGCTGACCAGTGACTCTATCCTTTGGCATGTGGATGTTGACTACTGGCCTTGCCTGGAGAGAGAGTTCTCACAGCAGTGGTTTACTAACCTTCTCATCAAGGCCCTCCTTGTGGCATCCTTGGTTCCACTTAGACAGAGATTGGCCTAGTGGCCATGGTGGGAAAGCTCCCGCTGCCTCCCATTTCAATATTTTTTAAGTTTTTTAAAATATATAAACCACTTTTAAAGTCTTTATTGAATGTGATACAATATTGCTTCTGTTTTATATTTTGATTTTTTTGCCTGCAAGGCATGTGGGATTTTAGTTCCCTGACCAGGGATTGAACCAACATCCCTTGCATTGAAACATAAAATCTTAACCAGTGGGCCAGCAGGGAAGTCCCTAGGAGCCATTTTAAATAATTGTATACGGAGTGACACTTCACACTAAATACTTCAACATACATCTCCTAAGAATAAGCACACTGGACATAAACAGAATACCACTATCACACTATGAAGGTCAACATAATTCTTCAATATCATCTCATGTACACCACATATCCAAGTTTTCCCAGTTCTCTCCAAATGGCTTTTATAGCTGTTTTCTCTCTCTCTGTCTTTTTTTAAAATTCAGGATCCGACACACTTCCTCAGGTTGTTATGTCTCTGTATTCTCTTTACATTAAGAACAGTATTCACCAGCCCAGACACGGACTTCTTTTGAAGAGTCCAGAGAAGATGATATGAATTTAACTAACTTCCTCATCATTAGATTCAGGTTAAACATTTTTGTTCAGGTCTTTGGATTCAAAACCCAATACCCTAAAAGTTCTTACTTATAGAAGAAAACAGCTAATACATGTGAATGGAATACTGTAATTTTTCTAAATTGCTATTTTGCAACCCTCAGGGAATATTTGATTCAGGCAAGGTTCATCAATAAATGCTAAAACCATTAAATGAAACATTATTGAGGAAAGGAATGCATACATGCCTTCCCCACAGATTATGTATCAATCACTAAACTTTACTTTTGTAGTGGGGAGAAATCTGGTGGGTTATCTTAAACAAGTGATCATATTTAACATCATCAAATAGTGGGACAAGCAGATATTTTGATAATACAACAAGGAGAGTCAGATAACACTATGAAGTGTCTTAAACCAGATTATTTCCACAAAACTTGTTTGTTTCCTTGTCTTCACTGTTTTCCTGTTGCATAGCGTGTGTGTGCTTAGTCACTCCGTTGTGTCTGACTCTTTGTGATCCCATGAACTGCACCCTGCCAGGCTCCTCTGTCCATGGAATTCTCCAGGCAAGATACCAGAGTGGGTTGCCATTCCCTTCTCCAGGGGATCCTCCCAACCCAGGGACTGAACCCAGGCCTCCCATATTGCAGGCAGATTCTTTACTGTCTGAGCCACCAGGGCTAGCTGAGTTTCACAGACAGCTGCACTTTTGGAAAAGAGTTAGCCATCTGTTTTTTTTTTCCCTCCAGTCCAATAATTGACAACATAACCTGGATGTAGAGTTTAAAAAAAATTAATGTATATTTATAAAGATGAAAAGGTACCTTGTTCTTGGACTTCCTTGGCGGTACAGTGGATAAGAATCCATTTTGCAATGCAGGGGATACGGGTTCGATCCCTGATCCAGAGAGATCCCACATGCCGTGGGGCAACTAAGTCCATATGCCACAACTACTGAGCCTGTGCTCTTGGAGCCCATGAATCGCAACAACTGAAGTCTGCATACCCTGGAGCCCATGCTTTATAGCAAGAGAAGCCACTACAGTGAGAAGCCCACACACCACCACGAGAGAGTAGTCCCTAGTCTCTGCACCTAGAGCAAGGCTGCGTGCAGCAACCAAGACCCAGAGCAGCCAAAAATAAAATAAAAATAAATAAATATTAAGAGGCATGAAGAACAGAGTTTGAAGACCCAATATATTCCTACTAGGATTTCTGCACAGGTAACACAAACACTTTAGAACAGGCAATATTCAAAAGATGATGACTGAGAAATTTTGAAAATTGAAGAAAGTTGTGATCTGAATCATCATATATAAGAAGCATCCTGAGTCTTGAGTAGGATTAAAATTAAATGAAAACAAATACAAATCAAGACACAGTATAATGAATCTGCAGAATATCAAAGACAAAGTATCTTAAAACCAGCCAAAGAGAAAAGACTAATTATCTACAAATGAAAATTATTAAACTCTCAGCTGGCTTATCAGCAATATATTTTCAAGGGACTGAGGTAAATGAATGGCCAACTAAGAATCATACTCAAGTAAACCGTTATTCAAGGGTAACAGGTTAATTTCAGAGAAGGACTTTTATCACTGACAGATCTTCATTCAAAGAACTACTCAGGGACTTCCCTGGTGGCTCAGTGTAAAGAATCTGCCTGCCAATTCAGGAGACATGGGTCTGATCCCTGATCTGGTAAGATCCCGCATGCTGCAGAGCAGCTAAGCCCATACGCCACAACTACTGAGCCGGTGCTCTGGAGCCCAAGAGCTACAACTACTGAGCCCACGCGCTGCAACTCCTGAAGCCCACTTGCCCTAAAGTCTGTGCTCCACAAAAAGAGAAGCCACCGCAATGAGAAACCAGTGCACCGCAACTAGAGAAAAGCCCACGCAGCAGTGAAGACCCAGACTAGCCATAAATAAATAAAAATGTTTTTAGAAAGAACTACTCAGGATCTGAAATGGAAACAGACCCAGAGAGAAGTGGGATACAGGTAACATGGAAGCAATAAACAATGAAATTAATAACTGTTTAGGTAAATTAAAAAAGCATTAGTGATTTTACATGTATTTATATAAATATGCATATGTATATATTTAAACATACATATAGTTAACCAACTTGAGATGAGTCTTTTATAACTAAAAATTGGCAAAATATTAGAAATTTCATATAGTTCAACCTAACATAAAACATTTTTATGGGACTTCCCTGGTGGTTCAGCGGCTAACACTCTGTTCTCAATGCAGGAGGCCCAAGTTCGATTCCTGGTCAGGGAACTAGACCACACGCCGCAACTAAGACCTGGTGTAGTCAAATAAGTAAGTAAATGTATAAAATTTTTTAAAACACATTTTTATGAGTAGTTTTGTCTCTCTTATTAACTGTTGTATTTCCAGTGCTCAGAACACCTCTTGCCACATGGCAGGGAGCCTCAATAAATGTTATCGATGAAGGGACTGCTTAAAAGGAGGTGTTGGAAACAACAAAGAAAATATTAGACCAAAGTAGTGTGGAAAGCGGGAAAGGAGAGGTCAAAATGAAAGCTTTCTGCAGTCTTTGCATTATTCAGAAAAAAGATAAGAATATTGATTATCTTTAGACTTTGTTAAGTCAAACAGAAAGATTAAAATTTCAAGGACAACCCATTAAAGAATACAAAGAAGAGATAACTTTCAAACTAGCATATGGGAAAAAGAGGCTAAAGAACATCAGATTGACTTCCAGTAAAGGCTGATGGATTGATTACGTGCATTAGTCTCTGCTCTTTTCTCAAATCCCAATAAAATGTCACAGAAGTGCACTTTAAAAAAAAAAAGCATAAACCCACAAAGAGAATAAGAGACAAAAAAGGAATTTTGGAAGCTGGAAGACCTGTAGATAGTCAGATGATAATAACTGAACACACCTGAGAAGATGGATTTTGAAGCAGCAGTGGAGAAAGTTCAGGAAACCCCCAGATCTGTATCACTAAACTCCTGAAAGCTCAGTCATTAGCAGCCACAGATTCTTTTCAGCTGGGTTACTGTCCTGGAAAGAGTTACTGGTTACTCTGGAAAGAGTGAAAGAGCAGGTCTCTGGCCTGGGGAAAACGAGATATTCTTGTGGCCAGGATTTCCATACCTAAAAACAGAGGATTTAAGTAAAACTTTATATATTGAGTTATAAGACTCCTCTCTCCACACACTATCCTTCCTTTTGGCCAAAATGTTGGCCTGTTTGGCTAAAGCTAAACAGAAAGGAGACTGGAACATTCTCCCTGTGTAATTAGACTAAGCCAATAAAATATTAATAGGCCTAAAGACACACTAGAGGGGTTTTGTGGTCAAGATGAAACACTATTAAGTAACCCATGGACTCAAGGCTTCACATCAGCTTCATTTTTTTTCTTCTAATTTACCATGAAATTTTTCTAACATATAGAAAACTTGAAAGAACAGTACAATGATCACCATAATACTCTCCATCTAGGCCCAGTAATTGTTAACATTTTGCCATATTGACTTCCTCTCTCTATGAATGTATTTTATATGTATGCTTAACCCTTTGGAAGTTGCAGGTAGCATGTGCTTTTCCTGTAAACAACTTCAGCTTGCATATTCTAAAAATTAAGGACACTCTCCTACAAAGCCATGATACTCTTATCATACCTAGGAAAATTAATAATAATTCCATAATACCATTGGATATACAGTCTATGCTCAAATTTTCCCATTTTTCATTTAATAAGCTTTTTATTATTGCTTTATTATTTTCTCAGTCAAGATCCAATTAAGGGGGCGGGGAGGGATAAATTAGGGTTTGGGGATTAACATACACATACCTATGCTATGCTATGCTATGCTAAGTCACTTCAGTCGTGTCCGACTCTGTGTGACCCCATAGACAGTAGCCTACCAGGCTCCCCCGTCCCTGGGATTCTCCAGGCAAGAACACTGGAGTGGGTTGCCATTTCCTTCTCCAATGCATGAAAGTGAAAAGTGAAAGTGAAGTCACTCAGTCGTGTCTGACTCTTTGCAACCCCATGGACTGTAGCCTACCAGGCTGCTCCGTCCATGGGATTTTCCAGGCAAGAGTACTGGAGTAGGGTGCCATTGCCTTCTCCGTACACATATCTACTATATGTAAAATAGGTATCAAGGACCTACTGTCAACAGGGAACTCAATTCAATATTCTGTAATAATGTACATGGGGAAAAAATCTGAAAAAGCATGGATAAATGTATATATATATATATATAACTGAATCAGTTTGCTGTATACCTGAAACCAACACAATATTGGAAATCAACTATACTCTAATGTAAAATAAAAATTAAAAAAGAAGATTCAGTCAAGCTTCATGCATTGCCCCTGGTTGTCACTACTCTTTAGTCTTCACTAAATTATTCCCACATTTTAAAAAATGACGTTGACTATTTGAAAAGACCAAGCCAGTTGTCTTGTAGAATGTCTCATATTCTTAAACTGTCTGATGGTTTCTTTGTAGTGTCATTAACCTTGTTTCTCTATCTTCTGTATTTCCCATCAATTGGAATCCAACTAAAGACTCAGTTATGTTCAGGCTGTGTTTAAAGTATTTCTGACAAGAATGAGCTAAAGAGAAGGCAGGAACTTCACATTAGATCTCATCCGGAGAAACACAGTGTCCAGGTGTCCACTGTTAGTGATCCTGTTTCATCACTTGTCAAGATGGTGACTCGGAGGGCTCTTAGTTGTGAAGACATGCTGCTTTCCTTTGTCATTAACATATGATCCCTTGGCACTCTGTTGTTCCTTGGCAACCTGATGAATTAGCATACATTCAAGATCTTTCTTTGAAATGATTATTTCATTGGAGGAGCTGCAAAATGGTGACTTTCTACCATTTATTCTACATGTGTTAGCTGACATTCTATAAAGAAAAGCTCTCCCTTATCAATGGGGGTGAACTACAGTTCTTCCTGAACATCAGGGCAAATGCTTAACTATTTCCTTTGGTCAATTTATAGAAGAAAGTGAAAGTCACTCAGTCATGTCCGACTCTTTTCAAGCCCATGGACTGTATAGTCCATGGACTTCTCCAGGCCAGAATACTGGAGTGGGTAGCTTTTCCCTTCTCCAGGGGATCTTCCCAATCCAGGGACTGAACCCAGGCCTCCCACACTGCAGGCGGATTCTTTACCAGCTGAGCCACAAGGGAAGCCCAAAGGAAATGTTTAAATATTCTCCTCAGTGGTGGTAAATTAAATTTTATCTTTATCTTTTGGTTGTCACTTTGGACTCAAGGAATTATTTTCTTTTTCAATTTTTTGTGACAATTCACAGTCATTACAATACAGTAAAGCCACATTTGATGCTCAATCTCTTCTTATAAATTTGGCTAGTGTGAGCCCTTTCAAGCTCCTCCTGTGTTCTTTTAACACATCCCATTTATAAGTCAGGGTTCTTTAGAGAAACAGGACCAATATCTAAAGAGATTTATTATCAGGGATGCTGAGAAATCCCACAATCTGCTATCTGTAAGCTGGAGATACAGGAAAGCTGGTCTAAACTCAAAGGTCCAAGAACCAAGGGAGCCAAGAGTATAAGCCCTGGGATGAACTCAAAATCCCAAGAAAAGGAGATAGAGGGGGGGTGCTGATTGTGTTAATCCCCAGTCCAGAGTCCAAAGGCCAGGAGCTCCAGTGTACAAGAGCTGGAGAAGGTTAAAGTTCCAGCTCAAGCAGAGAGATGGAATTTGCCCTTCCTCTGCTTTTTTGTTTTATTCATACCCTTCAGTGATTGGATGATGGAGTCTTCTCTGGTGGTCCAGTGGCTAAGACTCTGCGCTCCTAATGGGGGAGACCTGGTCTGGGATATTAGATCCCACATGCTGCAACTAAGATCAAAGCTCCTGAGTGCTACAACTAAGACTCAGTGCAGTCAAATAAATGCTTAAGTATTTTTTTTAAAAGACTGGATGATGCCTACCCACATTGGGGAGGGAATCTTCTTTATTTACTCCACCAGGTCAAATGCTAGTCTCTTTCAGAGACAGCCCTACAGACGCATCCAGAAACAATGTTTACCAGCTATCTGAGCATTCTTCAGCCAGTCAGGTTGACGCTTTGAATGCTTCCTTGATTTCTGATGCAACGAGATTTCCCAAGCTCACCTTGTCCTTAGTTTGCCCCAGGTCTGGATCAGCCATTTCTGCAAGGGACTTGGTTTGTTTTAGTGAAAAATGGTATTTATGAACCAGGTTCCAGTGCTTAGCGTAGTGTGCTCATTTCCATTGGGTTGTCTTTGCTTGTAGACTCTTGTAGTTAATGAAAGGTATGTGATATAGGAAAAAATTGATGACTTCATATAGATATTTATAATTCAAGTTTTTAATTGCAGGATCTTTCTTTTAAAAGATTGTTTTATTCCTTTTCTCTTATGCATTAATTTGCTTTAAGCTATAATACACATAAATAGTTTCTTTTAGTTTATTATGTCTTTGGACGTTCCTTATTGGTAGAAATTTGATCTTTTGTCCTGCAAAATATTTTTCTTTTAGTTTATCAACATCTTTTGACGTTGCTTATTGGTAGAAATTTGATCTTTTGTCCTGCAAAATATTTTTATTTTTGTATAGTCAAATTAATCTTTTCATTCACTACTTTTGGATTTAAAGTCATAATTAGTGTGTGTTAGTTTATCATGTCTTTGGACGTTCCTTATTGGTAGAAATTTGATCTTTTGTCCTGCAAAATATTTTTCTTTTAGTTTATCAACATCTTTTGACGTTGCTTATTGGTAGAAATTTGATCTTTTGTCCTGCAAAATATTTTTATTTTTGTATAGTCAAATTAATCTTTTCATTCACTACTTTTGGATTTAAAGTCATAATTAGTGTGTCACTACTCTCAAGTTATAAAGTGAATCACTTATATTTTCTCTTTAGTACTTGTATGTACTTGTATGTATCTCTCATGCATTTGAAGTTTATTCATCTCATTTACCTTTCATGCTTTTGGAGTATATGGTATGAGGAATGAATCCAACTTTATCTTTTCCCAAATAGCTATTTAGTTGTTTCAATGCTGTCTCCCCATTAATCAAGATCTAATGTTTCTCACATACTACATTTCCATTTGTTCTTGGACCTACTTCTGGACTCATCAGTCTGTTCTATTTGTTTGCCTCTTCATATGCCAATACCAGACTGTTTTACTTTAGAACTTTGTAGTATGTTCTATGAGCTCTGTAAGAGTTTCCCACTTACAAGCAGACCATCAAGAATCATAGTACATCTAAAGAGAGTCTCTCATATGAAAAACGTGGGCCAAAATAAAAAGTAGAAAACAGCAATGTACAGAAAGAGAGTCTTTTCAGGGAGAAGAAAAGAAAAAAGGAAAAATGCAGAGAGATGTAAGACAGATATTTTAACCATAAAACCAGAAAAGAGTTTTTCTTTCAATGACAATATGGATGGTCAGGGGGGGAAAAAATAGCTCTTGGAAATTTAAAAAATTACAGAAATAAAATAAATCAAAATAAACAAGCCAAAACACAATAGGAGGATTACAACATAAATAAAGTTGGTAAAGATGAAAATTTAGAATGTGAGAGAACCAATCCTGGAGCTGTAACTTTCAGACAATAAGAGTTCCAGTAAGAGACGGATTAAGGGAAACTATCAAAGAAGTTACTCAGGAAATTTTCTCTGAACCGAAGGAAATGAGTTGCTAAATTGAAAGGGCCCATTGAGTACTCTCATGCCTAGTGCAGGAATTGCAAACAGACCCACACCAGAGCATGACCACAAAGAGAAAGAGAAGATGTTATGGGACGCAAGTTCCTGGGCCTGACTCACAGTGAGGCCAAACAGATGGAAACGATGGAGTCTGGAGCAGCGGAAGACTTATCGCAAGAGCCAGGCTGAGAGAATGTGTGGCTCATGCTCAGAAACCTCAAAATCCCTAATGCTTTGGGGGGACAAGCTTTTAAAAGCAAAATAAGGGTTAGGGGCTGCAGGGTGTGACTTTCTTCTGATTGGTTGGTGGCAGGGTAACAAGGGCAGTGTTCCAGGAATCTCGTGCTCCGCCTGAAGTTACCATCCTCCACCTGGGAGCTGACTGTGACTCAGATCATGAGCTCCTTATTGCCAAATTCAGACTTAAATTGAAGAAAGTAGGGAAAACCACTAGACCATTCAGGTATGATCTAAATCAAATCCCTTATGACTATACAGTGGAAGTGACAAACAGATGCAAGGAATTAGATCTGATAGACAGAGTCCCTGAAGAACTATGGATGGAGGTTCATGACATGGTACAGGAGGCAGTGCTCAAGACCATCCCCAAGAAAAAGAAATTCAAAAAAGCAAAATGGTTGTCTGAGGAGGCCTTACAAATAGCTGAGAAGAGAAGCTAAAGGCAAAGGAGAAAAGGAAAGATATATCCATTTGAATGCAGATTTCCAGAGAATAGCAAGGAAAGATAAGAAAGCTTCCTCCATGATCAGTGCAAAGAAAAAGAGGGAAACAATAGAATGGAAAAGACTAGAGATGTCTTCAAGAAAATTAGAGATACCAAGGGAACATTTCATGCAAAGATGGGCACAGTAAAGGACAGAAACGGTATGGACCTAACAGAAGCAGAAGATATTAAGAAGAGGTGGCAAGAATACACAGAAGAACTATACAAAAAAGATCTTCATGACCCAGATAATCGTGATGGTGTGATCACTCACCTAGAGCCAGACATCCTGGAATGGGAAGTCAAGTGGGCCTTAGGAAGCATCACTACGAACAAAGCTAGTGGAGGTGATGGAATTCCAGTTGAGCTATTCCAAATCCTGAAAGATGATGCTGTGAAAGTGCTGCACTCAATATGCCAGCAAATTTGGAAAACTCAGCAGTGGCCACAGGATGGAAAAGGTCAGTTTTCATTCCAATCCCAAAGAAAGGCCATGCCAAAGGATGTTCAAACTACCACACAATTGCACTCATCTCACATGCTAGTAAAGTAATGCTCAAAATTCTCCAAGCCAGGCTTCAACAGTACATGAACTTCCAGATGTTCAAGCTGGATTTAGAAAAGGCAGAGGAACCAGAGATCAAATTGCCAATATCTGTTGGATTTTCAAAAAAGCAAGAGAGTTCCAGAAAAACATCTATTTCTGCTTTATTGACTATGCCAAAGCCTTTGACTGTGTGGATCACAACAAACTGTGGAAAATTCTTCAAGAGATAGGAATACCAGACCACCTGACCTGCCTCCTGAGAAATCTGTATGCAGGTCAGGAAGCAACAGTTTGAACTGAACATGGAACAACAGACTGGTTCCAAATAGGGAAAGGAATACATCAAGGCTGTATATTGTCACCCTGCTTATTTCACTTCTGTGCAGAGTACATCATGCAAAATGCTGGGCTGGATGAAGCACAAGCTGGAATCAATATTGCCAGGAGAAATATCAATAACCTCAGATATGCAGATGACACCACCCTTATGGCAGAAAATGAAGAAGAAGTAACGAGCCTCTTGATGAAAGTGAAAGAGGAGAGAGAAAAAGTTGGGTTAAAACTCAACATTCAGAAAACTAAGATTATGGCATCTGGTCCCATCACTTCATGGCAGATAGATGGGGAAACAATGGAAACAGTGAGAGACTTTATTTTCTCAGGCTCCAAAATCACTGCAGTTGGTGACTGCAGCCTTGAAATTAAAAGACGCTTGCTCCTTGGAAGAAAAGCTATGACCAGCATATCAAAGCATATTAAAAAGCTGAGACATTACTTTGCCAACAAAGATCCGCCTAGTCAAAGCTATAGTTTTTCCAGTAGTCATGTATGAATGTGAGAGTTGGACTATAAAGAAAGCTGAGCACCAAAGAATTGATGATTTTAAACTGTGGTGTTGGAGAAAAACTCCTGGGAGTCCCTTGGACTGCAAAGAGATTAAACCAGTCCATCCTAAAGGAAATCAGTCCTGAATATTCATTGGAAGGACTGATGCTGAAGCTGAAACTCCAATACTTTGGCCACCTGATGCGAAGAACTGACTCACTAGAAAAGACCCTGATGCTGGGAAAGATTGAAGGCAGGAGGAGAAGGGGATGATAGAGGATGAGATGGTTGGATGGCATCACCGACTCAATGGACATGAGTTTGAATAAGCTCAGGGAGTTGGTGATGGACAGGGAAACCTGGTGTGCTGCAGTCCGTGGAGTCGCAAAGAGTCAGACACTACTGAGCAACTGAACTGAACTGAACTGAACTGAACTTGGAACTCAGGAAAGGTCTAGAAAGCTGAAACCTTTTTCCTACAAAAAAGAAACAGGAGACAAAGGAAGGATTTGAACCCAGGAGGGCCCCACAGAGTTCTGCTTGGTTTCAGAAAAGCAGGGATAGAAAGTATGTGTGTGTACAAGATATGTATATATGGAAAAGAACCCAATTTCCATTAACAATTAATGGATAATCATAAACCTGTAGCTAAAATAAACCCAAAACTGAAAGGTCAAGAGTAATAACAGGATTTTCTAAGAGCCAAAATTTATTTTTGCACAGTAGAAAATGGAGATAAGCTTGAGAGACTTCTGTCATTTCACATTAACTTGTAGACTTGTTGGACATTTAAAACTCTGGTGAAGTAAAAACGTTTTAAAGTCCATAAAAAAATTTTTTAAAGAAATACAATACAACCAGGAGAAGTACATGCAGAAAGATAAAAGAAACAAAGTAGTACCATGGTAAATAAAAAATATAAAATAATATGATAGAAATCAGTCAATAATCACAATAAAAGGAAACAGATTAAACCAGCCCATGAAGTATCAAATCTAGAGCTAGACTGACTGGGTTAAAATGCTGACATAGATTAGCTCTGGGACCTTGGGCAAGTTAACTTCTCTGTGCATCAGTTTCCTTATAAATAAAATGGAGACAACTATAGTATATAATATAGTTGATAGATTCTGTGGGAAATAAATGCTTTAATACATTAAAAAATAAAGGCACATATAGCAATCCTTGGCATGTAGTAAGTTCTGTGTAAGAATTTATTATGGTAATTATTATTATTTTCACATCAGATTTTACCAAAATTCCAGTCATTTGCTATTTAAATAGGCAAACTTACATCACAGAAGGGCTTCCCTTGTAGCTCAGTTGGTAAAGAATCTGCCTGCAGTTCAGGGACCCGGGTTCGATCCCTGGGTCAGGAAGATCCTCTGCAGAAGGAAAGGGCAACCCACTCCAGTATCCTTGTCTGGAAAACCTCATGGACACAGGAGCCTGGTGAGCTGCAGTACATGGGGTTGCAAAGAGTCAGGCACAACTAAGCAACTAACACTTACTTACTGTATCAGAGAAAGTAACCTTTAGCAAAGGGGAGGAGGAGGGTGGTAGGCTTTAAAAAGACATTACAGACAAAAATTAATCAAAAGAAAGCAGGTGTAACAATATAATATCCGAACACATAAGCTTTGGAGCAACAAGGATTAGTTGAAAGAAAAAATCACCAGGAAAAAATGTAATCTAACAGTATAGCCTCAAAGGACAGAAGCAAAAAACTGCCAAGTCTCATGGGGAGCTTGACAAATTTGATAGGTGATTTTAGTTCCATTTTCTCAAAATTGATAGACTCATAGTAAAAAGATGTGAACAGCAGTCAAAAAACTTGATGTTTAGGGACTTCCCCAGCCATCTAGGGTTAAGACTCTGCCTTCCAATGCAGAGGGCTCAGGTTTGATCCTTGGTCAAGGAACCAAGGTCCCACATGCTGTAGGGTGTGGCCAAAAATTAAAAACAAAAACAGCAATATATAAAGAACCCTGGACACCCCAGAAAACAGAGAATCTTTATCATCACAAGTACACACCTCAAGGGAAATCCAAGCATTATTTGTAATAGCAATAAAGAGAAAATTTAAAAAAACATGTATAAGATCTTGGTGAAGACAGCCATTGACACTGAGACCAATGTGGTTGGGAGCTGGAAGGGTGGGATCACTTCCTGTGTTCCAGACACTCTGCTAGTTCCTGGAGGCGAACTCGGCACCACCTGAAACTCACCTGCATAACACTGTGGGCCCCGGGATGTTCCAGGTGCTACACAGCAAAGGACAAGTGCTCTGGGTGACGAAGGGAGGAGGCGCAACGCCCAGCGTGAGAGCGGGCATGGAAGCCAGAAGCCATGCAACCCATGGCTTGTTGGGAAAACAGCGGAGTGCTCAGTATGGCCAGAGCGTGGTGGTAGGAAGCAACCCTGGAGGGTAGCCTGGGCACATCTGCACATCTCAGTGCCTCTCAGAGTCTGGCCCAGTAGGATCTGAAAAGCCTTGATAACAATAATCCCTCTATTGAGAACTTCCCGTGGGCCTGGTGTTTCCCTTTACTGCCTGTAATGCTCAAGTCAACATTCTGAAATACATATTGTTATCCTCATTTTACTTACAGAAAAACTGAGGCTCCAAGAGATTTAGGAACTTGCTCGGGGTCTTGCCCTGGCCCCATCCTCAATCTGTCTGACTCTGAAGTCCATGCCGAATACATCATCTCACGTTCAGGGATAAGACACAACCTTGCTCTTGGGACCAGAATCACACAGAGCCTCTATATACCTTACTGGGGGGCCCAGGCACCTATGAACTTAGTAGATGGTCAACTAGGTGTCAGGGATTTATGATTCAGTTGAAAGAGGGCTGTTGACATGCAGGGAAGCCAGGCTCCACGTGTAAGCTGATGTGGGCACAGGAACAGTAGCTTAGGGCCAGCCAGGAGAGGGACAGCCAAGCCTAGGGACAGCTGTCAAGTCACCACAGGGAGTGGAGTCCCCCTCCCTGCTTGTTCCATCCCACACTTAAATATGCCACCTTCAGTGCCCCCTGCTTTCCTGTCTCCTCCAGAGGTAGAAGCAGCTCTGGTTATGGCTAGAACAGCAGGTTCTTGGGTCTTTAGTCTTGTCACCATGGTCTCCACAGGCCGTGATCCATCGTGCCTGAGAAATGCCCTGCTAAATGTTTGTGTCAGGAAAGCCTGCTGGTGATGCAACAGATAGGTGGGGGCAGTGACGAGGACTCTGATACCACAAAATGTACTCAGCACATTTTGAGTCAACACAGAGATGGGAGCCAAGAAAGATAAGGATTTTAGTTGTTTGAGTGTTGTTTATGTAAACCCTCCTTCATCACCAAAGATTTGAGGCTGCTGGCAATGAAAACTAAAATGATGATGATGGTGAGAGAGGGAGAAGACTCTTAGGATCAGAAAATAAAAATTGTGGAAGAAAAGCATGACCTGATAAAGCACAAGACCTGAAGACACAGGCATGGGCAATAAGGGATGACAAAGCTGCAACAGTTGACTTTCACGCTGGCTTTGGGTTTCTTGGAAATCCAGGCAGAGGGAAACTCAGCCAGTTACATAATTGTGGTAAGCAGAAGAAGGAAACAGGTCAGAATCACAGGGAAAATAAAGCTTTTCCAAACAGTGAGCAGCAAAATAAACATCTCGATGAAACTTTATACACGCAGACTTGGAATCATATTAAAAAGTCACTGAGAAATGGCAATTTTGCATAACGTCAAGGTGAGGTAGTTCAAATATCTAAGCATCTGGTGACAAGATCTATGGATAGAATAAAAAGTGCCTTAAAATTTTTAGTAGGAATTCTTATCTTTTAAAATATTAGCTAACATTAATAAATAGCTTTTTATTAATATTTAAGAGTATATTATAGAGAACGCATGCATTACAGAAAAGTAAATATATCATCTTGGACTCCCTGGTGGCTCAGTGGTAAAGAATCCACCTGTAATGCAGGAGCTGCAGGAAATGCAGTTTTGATCCTTGAGTCAGGAAGATCCCCTGAAGGAGGGAATGGCATCTGCTCCAGTATTCTTGCCTGGAGAATTCCATGGACAGAGAAGCCTGGCGGGCTACAGTCCATAGGGTTGCAGAGTGCGACGTGACTGAAATGACTTAGCATGCACATATGTATAATCACCTGTATTCCCACCATGAGCGTGTGTATATTTTCCAATTTTTTATCTAGGCATATTTTTAGATATTTTTTACAAATTTATTTTTATGCAGCCAGACTGTTTAGTAACCTGATTTATTGTTTAACGAGTACATCTTACTTATAATCCATGTCAATGAATGTTCATTCACAATGTGATTTTTAATGGAAATTAATGTGGATGTATCATAATTTATATGGTTCAGATGGTAAAGAATCCACCTGTAATACAGGAGACCTGGGTTCGATCCCTGGGTTGGGAAGATCCCCTGGAGGAGGGCATGGCAACCCACTCCAGTATTCTTACCTGGAGAATCCCCATTAACAGAGGAGCCTGCTGGGCTACTGTCTATGGGTCACAAAGAATCGGACACGACTGAGTGACTAAGCACAGCACAGCATATTATAATTTAACAATCTCGCCTTGTACATTGTGTTTTTCTTTAATTTCTAAAATTATAACCACTGTAATGAACATCTTTATAGCAAAATGCATGCATTCTATAGTTATTTGTTTTATGTTAAATTTTAAATGGAATAAAATTTTCTGAACAGGTACATCCCTATTCACAAATCCTTTGTTGTAATACTGAGACCTCCCAGTATTAGGACCAGGTTAAAACCAGTGGTTTAGACTGTAAAGGAAAGATGTACAACAAAGCCTTCAGCCATTTTCTGTCTCTGTCATGGACTTCCAGATATACATGGCAAATTGAGTGCATACATCTAATATATTTTTCTCTGAAATTTTCCTCAAAATATGGTAAAGAGAGTTTTTTTTCTTTTTTAGAAAAAAAAATCCATGAGGACAAAAAGAATGAGGAAAAAAAAAAGACCATAGCAAAATTTTAAAAGCTAGAAATCAGGCAGACAAGTTGCAACTAATTTAGTAGGACTGAGCAAACTGATCTGAAGTTGGCAATGGGGAAAGATAAGTGCCAACCTGATTTATTGCACTGAATTCTCAAAGGCTGCTGCTGCTGCTGCTGCTAAGTCACTTCAGTTGTGTCCAACTCTGTGCAACCCCATGGACTGCAGCCTACCAGGCTTCCATCCATGGGATTCTCCAGGCAAGAACACTGGAGTGGGTTGCCATTTCCTTCTCCATCTCAAAGGCTAAGGAATTGTAATAAATCTGCTGTTAACCAACGTTACACCCATGTATGAACTAGTAATAGCCCCCCTTTTCTCAAGACACTCTACAGCCATCTACCAGAAGTTTGTCATAATAAATATATAATTCCCTTATGCCTACAGTGTGGGAAAGGTGCTCTCAGAATTGTACAGTACACAGCTTGCCCAGCTGTACATACCAGCCCTGACATGGAGGCACCAGGGAGCACTAAAAATAGAATGAATGAAGAGACTGATGTACAATACGGAAGAATGGTTAAAACTACTTCAAAAGAAAAGTTAGCATTTCTTTCTAACCTTGGCAGAAGCCTGGAGCTTTATCCTCTGAAAAGGGGAAGACTGAATATTTGTGGAAGGAGAATGCCAGGCAGAGTTGAGGACAGAGGTTATTGTACCAGAAATATAAAGTGTGCCCTGTAAATGCTGAGTCCTATCCTGCTCCTTCCACTTGGCCACAGGAACACTGGAACCCAGGCCTTTACTTTGCAGGCAGGAGAGAAGAGGAAACTGCTTAGGAAAACAAAACCAGCTCAAAGGAAAATACGTAAATATTTTTACATTGGGGGGTCCCCCAACTAAACATTCCAGTGGATCACCCAACAGAGAAGCTCATAGTACATGGAGCTCCAAATCAGCTTTTAAATCCCCACTTTGCAGTAAGCAGACAAGCAAAAATTACCAGTCATTTGAGGAACAAGCCTAACATGAAAGATAGAGACCAAAACAAACAGATGTTAAAAAAGAAACTTGAGGGGACTTGCCTGGTGGTCCAGTGGTTAAGAATCCACCTGCCCGTGTAGGAGACACAGGTTTAATCCCTGGTCCAGGAAGATTCCAGATGCTTGGGGCACCTAAGCCTGTGCTCCACCACTACTGAAGCCCCTGAGCCCTGGAGCCCAGGCTCCACAACAGAAGCCATTGCAATGAGAAATGCCCGCACCTCAACTAGAGAATAGCCCCTGTTTGCTGCAACTAGAGAAAGTCTGCATGTAGCAATGAAGACCCAGCACAGCCAAAGATAAATAAATAAATACAAGTTTAAAAAAAAGGAACTTGGGGAAAAGGAGACTATACAGGCAGAAGAATTTTTAAATATACCATTCATATCATTAGAGAGTTAAAAGAATATATTACATTGATTAAACAAGAACATACCATAAAAAATTCACAGAATTGAAAAATAAAAGTAACTCTTGCAAATTAAAAACACAGTTGCATAAACGGAAAACTGAATAAAGAGTGAAGCTGTCTCCCAGAAAGGAGAGCATGCAAAGATGGAAGAAATGAAAGAAAAGAAAATTAGAAGACCTTGTTCAAGAAGTTCCTATTATTAAAAGAGATAGGGAAAAAAGTGGCATAATCACCTTAGAAAACAATTTAGCATGATAAAGATGAACATACACATGCTGGACAATTGAACACGAACAAATAGTTGTTAAATTCATTCATTTATTCAACAAGTATTTACTAAGCACCTACTAATTGGGGAGGGATTGGGTGCAGGAGGAGAAGGGGACGACAGAGGATGAGATGGCTGGATGGCATCACTGACTCGATGGATGTGAGTTTGAATGAACTCCGGGAGTTGGTGATGGACAGGGAGGCCTGGTGTGCTGCAATTCATGGGGTTGCAAAGAGTCAGACACGACTGAGCGACTGAACTGAACTGAACTGAACTAAGTCATTGTGCTGGGCACTGATTATACAAGAATAATAAACAGACAAGATATAAATAAAGACAAGATATAAGACAGATTATAAATAAAGACAAGATATAAAATCAGACAAGACCTCTGCTGTCTCAGAAACTAACCAAGATTCTTCATCCCAAGGCAGCTGTGGATTATGGCAGATCTCAGACTCAATTTTGTCTACAAAGTTTGATGTTTCATGCAAGGAGTCTCTGGATAGATGATCTGTGGGCAGAACATGTGTTTGAAGGAATTATAATCATTTCATTCTGTAACTCAAAAGAGGAGTAAAAATTAGAACAAAGCTGTGTTTAGGAAGAACCAATTTAATTTTGGTAGTCTTGAACAGAGTTGTCCAAAGATAGAATCAATTGTTTCACGAGGTGGTAAGTTGGCTATCAGTGGAGGTGTTTGGTGCTAAGCAGCAGGGACTTTCCTGGTGGTCCAGTGGTTGGGAGTCTGCCTGCCAATGCAGAAGATACAGGTTGGATCCCTGGCCCAGGAAAATCCCATATGCCTCAGAGCAACAAAGCCCATGAGCCACAGCTACTGATTGCACACTCTAGACCCCATGAGCCGCAACTACTGAGCCCTCTAGAGTCCATGCTCTGTAACAAGAGAAGCCACCACAACGAGAAGTCCATGCACCGCAACAAAGAGAAGCCTCCATTCACCACAACTGGAGAAAGCCCACTAGCAGCAACAAAGACTCAGCGCAGCCATAAATAAATAAAAATTAAAAAATTACGAAGCAGCATTCATTCACTCAACGATTGCATGATGGCCTTGTTCCAGGCACTGGGGTATGCACTGTGTATTCATTAGCTATTGCTGCAAAGCAAATCACCCCCAAATCTAGTGTCTTATGATGTCTCACGATTTCTGCAAGCCAGTGGCTTGACTGTGTGGTTCTGACTCAGGATGCGTCATGAGGTTGCAGGCAGGACGTTGCCTGGGTCTGTGGTCATCTGAAGGCTCCACCAAGGCTGGAGGATCTCTTCCAAGGAGGCTCACCCACACAGCTGGCAAGTCGGTGCTGGCTGTTGAGGAGGGGCGGTAGTACCTTCCTATGTGGACCCTCCATGGGGCTTCCTATGATGTCCCTCATCACATTACAACGTGGTGACTGCCTTCCCTCAGAGTCCAAGAGAAAGCAGGATGGAAGCCGCTGTGGCCTTTATGCTCCACATTTGGGAGTTACGTACCATGACTTTCACAATAACCTGTTGATCACGTTGGTCAGCCCTCTTTAATATGAGAGGGACTACATGAGGTTATGAGTACCAGAGATGAGGATCAATCTCAGAGGCTGGCTACCACACTGTAGACACAATAACAAATGAACAAGTGGGGTGCCTAACCTCAAGAGACTGTTAGTGTAGAGTTAGGATACTTGTTGTAGATGATGTCAAAGGAACTAGACTGAGAGTGGATTCCTTCAGTCTTAACATCCTGTGACTTTGTTCTTCTAGGCCTTAGTCCTTTCCTCACTGTATCACTAGGCAACCGTCTCAGAACCAGCAGTCCATGTCCTCATTCCTCTGACATGGGCAGCTCTGAGGTCTCCATTATTAGCTGCTTGTCACTACACAGCAAGATAACCAGGGTCCCACCCTTGGGCTCCCACATACAAAAGTTCCCAGATCACCCCACGCTTGTTGTTTCTGTCCGCAGAATCTGTCACCGTCTGTGTCCCTCCTCCCAGAGCACAGCATGTCCTATGATGATGCCTGGAGGACACTGTGTCCCCATGTGGGAGCTGCTTTTGACCAGCCCAGCCAGCCCTCAACAGCAGCTACGCCCTGTGGTTTCAAGAGGAAAGAGCCCCCCCTTTCCCCTGTTGTGCTCTTTTCTCACCAATCAGAGCCATGCCAGCCACCAGACAGTGGCATGTGACCCCTTGGACGTTCTCAGAGTACTTTTGACCTTTGCACTTTGGGAATGGACGCAGGGGTATGGTTAAAATGTCTCAGCCTGGTCCACGCCAGTCCTGGCTGCTGCTCCTTTTTGGGGCACTAACCCGTGTGCACAGAGTAGTCTATTATCTTTAGGTCACCCAAGGAGCCAGAGGTAGCTGGAGCGGGGGCTTCAGTCCTAAAAGTCTGGGGGGACTGCTGGGATATATTGATGTGGGCTGCACCAGAATCCAGAAAACGTCCTTCCATGATACTCACAGGGGACTCTAAGTACGCAGTTTTCCTGTGTATAAGTGCTGCAGTCTCACCAGGTGGTCAAAACTGGATTCTAGAGAAACTCTGGCAAATATTTATTAATATTTGTTTCTAGATAGCTAGTGGAAGTTGCTGTAACACAGCAAGTTCAACTTGGTGCTCTGTGACAACCTAGAGGGGTGGGATGGACTGGGGGTGAGAGCGAGGTTCAAGAGAGAGGGACATATGCGTACCTATGACTGATCCACATTGTTGTATGGCAGAAACCAACAGTGCAAAGCAATTATCCCCCAAATAAAAATAAAAAAGAAATGAAATGCTGATATATACCGTACAACACAGGAGTACCCTGAGAACGTTATGCCAAGCGGAAGAAGCCAGATACAAAAGTAAAACTATTGTATGATTTCACTTACATGAATTACCTAGAATAGGCAAAGTCTAAGAGACAGGAGAAGCCATCAGCAGAAACTGGAGTGGAGGAGTGGTAATGGGTAAATTGCTTTACGGACACAGGGTTTCTGTTTGGGTCACAAAGAAATTTTGGAGATAGTGGTGATGGTTGTACAATATTGTGAATGTAATTAATGCCTTTAAATTGTACACTTAAAATGGCAAATTTTGTGTTATATATATATATTATACCACAATAAAAATAATACTAAAACATCATAAAGTCCCAACACTACATAAATCTATGAAGTAGAAAGCAAAATCCCATTCTCCCGAAAACAGGCCTGTTGAATTTACCATCTAGGCCCAGTGATTTCTTTCTTCTGTGACAGCCCCTTGTTCAGAGTGCATCCCCCCTTCTCTCTGGGGTTCCGGGCGGAGCTCACTGTTCTCCTTATGCTGGGCTCCACACCTGGTACTTAAAAGCCAAACTCTCTAGCTGGATGGCGCAGGCTCCAATCTCATTCCCACCCACTGCTAGATCACGTGCTTCACCATCCTGAACTTTTTCCTCACCTGCTTCTTCTTTGAAGTCTCTGTCTGTTGTGAGGATTATATGAGTCGATGTGGCACAACAAATTTTTTTTTTTGGTACAACGATTTTTAAAGGCACCTAGCATTAATGCCACTCCAGTGTTCTTGCCTGGAGAATCCCAGGGACGGGGGAGCCTGGTGGGCCCCCGTCTATGGGGTTGCACAGAGTCGGACACAACTGAAGCGACTTAGCAACAGCAGCAGCAGCATTAATGTGTGTCAACTTTAGGGCCATCTCTGTATTTTAACGTTCTAGAAGCTTCTACCATTGGTTGCTCCTCATTGGCCACCATTTTGGGGGGTGGGGCAGGGCATAGCTTCCTCTTTCATTCCTTGATGTCCCTTGGTGTTGTTCCCTTGAAAGGCCTAAACTCCATTCTGGGAAGAAAAGAGCAGATGTCAGGTCATTTGGGACTAAAGGCTTGAACTGGCTGTTCTCTGGGGTTCCCTCCTGGGACAGCCCACCTCAGTCCACAGCTGGCTGTGCTGGTGAGACTGCTTGGGGCCTAATTCCTCTCTTCCCCTGCCTCCTGCCCCATTTATATTTTTTTACATTTAAAATCTCTCAGTCATGTCCGACTCTTTGAAACCCCATGGACTCTACAGTCCATGGACTTCTCCAGACCAAAATACTGGAGTGGGTAGCCTTTGCCTTCTCCAGGGGATCTTCCCAACCCAGTGGTTGGCAACTCCAGCCCCAGACCAACAGGCCCCTTTGCAGGAGGCTCCTGGGCAGAGTTCACCAGGGCCCCCAGGCACCTCCTCCTTCCCACCTCCCAGGACTCTGACACGTCTCTGGGCCCCATTCCTCGACTCTGGAGATCATGGGTTTAGTAGTCAAAAAAAACCAACCCTCTGAAATAAGCATGAATCAATTTTATAATAGAAGTGAGGTGGGGTGGGTGGAATAAACCAAAATTCACCCAAATAAGTCAGATTAAAGGCACAGAAGATCTTAGACAAGGAGGGACAGTCTTCCCCACTGTGTCGTGAGCTCCCCAGAGCCCAGGACCGCATCCTGACCACATTGGTGGCACCCTCGGGGTGAAGCCTGGTGTCAGATTCTTTACCACTGAGCCCCCTGGGAAGCCCACCGGACCACCAGGGAAGTCCAAAGCGTGACATCTTTATCCACCTCCCCTTAGGACTCTCTCCACACCTCTCAGCACACGCTGCCCCCCTAGTCTCTCCCAGCCCCCCAGTACGTCTAAGCATCCCCTGCTGACCCATGGCTTTGCTAATTGTGCTCCCTGCAGCCCTCAAGTCCCACAAAACCAAGAAGCCCCGCTGTAACCACACTGGGCTAGTTTCTCAGCAGCTTTATTGAGAAGTGAGAGGTAGCATCACTTTCCACTGGACATGTATCCACAGGTCTGTACAAGAACTGCTTTGGGACAGACAGACAGACAGGGGGCAGGGCAGGGCAGGTGTCAGTGGTGGGGCGGGGGCACCAGGGGCAACTCAGCCCCCCAATGGGACGGGCATCTCCTCCTGCGCGGGGAGGGCGGGGGCCTGGCTCTCTTTCTCCTTGAGGGTGTTGAAGAAGCTGCTGACCTTGTCCCTCAGATCCTTCTCCAGGAAACTCAGGTGATCTTCCACGTCCCCCGCCAGGGGGCCCAGCTTCTGCCTGAGCGTGTCCAGCTGCTGCACCATGGCTTTGTTGAAGGTCTCGCCGTAGGGCCCCACGGTGCGGCGGAAGTCCTCCACCTGCTGGTCCAGGCGGCTGCTCAGCTCGGCCAGTGACTTCTGCAGGTCCTCGGCATTGCCCAGCTGACTTCCACGCACGCTGTTGACCAGGGGCACCAGCCCCTGCCGCAGCTCCTCGGCTTTGGCTGAGATCTTGGCCTTTAGCTCCTCGGCATGCTTCTTCATCTGAAAGGCCAGGCCCTCCAGCTGGTGGTTGAGCTTCCCCTGGACGTCCTGAGCATAAGGGGCCAGGCTGCGGCGCAGTTCCTCCACGTTCTCCTCGATCTTGGTCTGGAGCTGGTCCGCGTAGGGCGTCAGGCGCCCCTTGAGCTCTTCCACGCGCTGGTTGACCGTGGCCTGGAGCTCCTCGGCGTAGGGCGCCAGCGAGGCCTGCAGCTGGTCCAGGTTCTGCCGCATCACCTTCTCCATGCGCTCCGCATAGGGCGTCAGCTGGCGCCGCAGCTGCTGTGCCTGGGTGTCGACCTGGGTGCGCAGCTCCTCTGCGTATGGTCCCAGGCGCTGCTGTAGCTCGCGCATGTTGTCCCCGATCTTCTGGCTCACCTCCGTGGCGTGGGGCAGCAGCCGGGCCCGAAGGTCCTCCAGCTCCTTCCGAATCTCCTCCTTCAGCTTCTCGGAGTCCTTGGTCAGCCGTTCATGCAGTTCCGTGGCAAAGGGCACCAGCTTCTTCTGCAGGTCGTCCGTGTAGGTGCTCACTTCCCCAAGTTTATCTTGGAAGAGGGTGCTGCGGGGAAAGGACGCAAGGGGGCCACCGTGAGGCTTGGCATTCCTGCCTGCGTGCTAAGTCGCTTCGGTCCTGTCCGACTCTGCGACCCCGGGACTGTAAGCCCGCCAGGCTCCTCCACTGCGACCTTAGCTCCTTACATACCACTCACCTTCCACACACCTGCCTAAGACAGGTGAGCGTGCAGGGTACTGAATTCACCCATCTTATCCCCATGACTTTCCCTATGGTGGATGGTGATTTAAGCAAATGGATGTAATCGACTAAGGTAATACATTGACCTTGTACCTCTGGATCTCCCCTGGAGCTTGAGTCACAGTATCAATTAATACCTATCATGTGAGCTGGAGCAGTGGGCTTGCCTCTCCTTATCTGTAAAGTAGAAAGACTGAACTTTGAGGTCCTTCTCAGCCCAGGTGTGCTGTGACAGAGATCACTTGTGATGTTCTGGACCTCTTTTAGCATCTTCTAGTCACATGGGATGCTGGTTTCCCTGCCGTGTGGACACCCCCAGAGGCTTCCCAAATATCCTCACCCCTCCCCTTCTCATGATTTCACAGAGGCCTGTCCTGGAATGTATTAGAAGCCAGCTCACATGACATTCTTTCCCTCCCTTTCTTCTGGGAGCCTCAGTGCTAAGATGTGGCCATTTATTACACTCTGGAAAGTTAAAGTGGGAAATTCCCCGGTGGCCCAGTGTTTAGGACTCAGCAGTTTCAGGGCGGGGGTTTGATCCCTGGTCAGGGAACAAGATCCCACAAGCCACAGGGCATGACAAAAAGAAAAAAAGAAAAGTTAGAGCAGGGATTATTCAGTCCAGCCTTCCTTATTTGCAAACATGGATCCCAGGATCCAAGTCTGGAGAGCTCTGGTCACCCAGTGACTTGATGGCAGGGCAGTGGGTATCCTAAGCTCAGGTCTCCTGCCTCCGAGTCCAGCCCTTGCCCACACGTTGCATGGTCTTTAAGAAGCCCTTCCTGCAAGCTCTGCCCCTCTTACTTGAGCTGCTGGGTGAGCTCAGACTTCTGGATATGTTCCACCGCCTTCTTGGCATTGTTGCCCAGCTGGCTGAAGTAGTCCCAAATCACGGTGGCCACCTGGTCGGCATTGACCTCCGCCTCGGCTCCTGGGTGGGAAACAGCAAATTCATGAACACCGTCTCCTTCCTTGCCCCCCTGCCCCAGCCCTGAGCTGCAGACTGGATGTCGGGGGCGGGGCACAGCCACTGACTTTTCTCTCTGCGCTTGGCTAGTTAGAAGCCACAGGGGTAGGTAAAGCTGGGGTAGCACCCATGCCAGGGAGCCCAGCACTGTGAATGGACAGCACTCCTAAGAGCTGAGTGGCAGCTGGGGAACCACCTGCCTCCAGCTGTGGGCTGACAGGCACTCGGAACTGTCCTCTTTCCCTGGCCCCAGACTCGCCACCCTTCCTGCCTGACGCAGCAGATGGGTCCTGCCTAACAGTGCCATCTGAAGGCAGCTCCTACTCACCGGTGACAGCCACCAGGGCCAGGCTCAGGACCACAGCCTTCAGAAACATCCTGGGCTCCTCGCTGGGCTGGG
Source organism: Bos grunniens (assembly GCF_055505025.1). Taxonomy (NCBI): domain Eukaryota; kingdom Metazoa; phylum Chordata; class Mammalia; order Artiodactyla; family Bovidae; genus Bos; species Bos grunniens. The sequence continues at coordinate 28,000,515 of NC_141179.1, forward strand.
AGAGTCTCTTACTGCACCAGATCCTTCCTGGATTCAGAGGGGCCAGAGGAGAGGGTCTCAGGCAGCTCACTGTACTGCTGTGGAACTGACTGAAGCTCAGAACCAGTCAGACATTTAAATCCTCACTGGGCTGCCCTCCCCACCTTCCTCCCCAGTGTGACTCCACGCTGGAAGGTGACACATTCCCAGGAGGCCTCTTGGACTTTTGTGACCCTTGGACAACGTGGAAGCTGATGGCAGACTGGGGCTCAGGCAGCGTTCAGAAGCAGCTGTTCTGATCGTGTGCCCCACCCATCGTGGAAGGGGCTGTGAGCCAAGGGAGGAATGAGGCTGAGGGAACACCTGAGCTCGGGACTGATAAACAGAAGCCCTGTGGCCGCTCCGGGTCTATGCTCGGCTTGGGGAGGGGGGCAAAGTTCACAGTTCCTCTGTCTGCCCCAGTGAGGAGGGGCCCCCACTCCCACATCCCCCAACCCTGACTCCATCTCAGAGCACCAGGCTCTGGACTGGGACACCCAGGGCCACAGATGGGATAATGAGACAAGATCTAGGGTTCTGGTCAAGGTGAGCCCGGGAGGAGGCGACCCCTGCAAGCCTGGGTGGAGTGGAGGGAGATCCTGTGCTAAAGGTATTAATTGTAAGTGTGCTGTATGTCCCACCATTGCCAAATGTGTCACCTTGGTCTAATGATTCAACTTGGCCCAGCTCTGGCCTCATTTTCTCCTTTAAAAATGGGATTGTTGGGTGTATTAAATGAGATATTACTGGTGAAATGAGCAGTATCGTGCCTGGCAGAGTAAGCACTAAAAAATAGCCATTACTGTTGTTAATAAGAATATTAACTATTTTCTGGATTTGGACCAAGCAAGGAGTACAGTAGCATGCTTGCTGCTCCAATGAGAGTGGCAGAGGGAGACCCCACCCTCTGGGGGGCATCAGGCAGGCACAATGCAGGGTGAGGGGCAGACTGGCCCGAGGTCTGATTCCTGCCCACCTCCTCCCTGGACGGGAGCAGTCAGCTTGTGATGAATCACAAGACCTGAGGCTCTCAGGGAGCGTCTCATCAGGAGACAGGGAAGGGGGGTGGTGGTGGCATCCACATCTTCTACTTGGACTTCCAACGTCCTCTGCAAGTGAGGTCATACACAGAAAGACATCCACCAAGAAGGCGGTGCATCCTGACCAGTTTGTGCCCCTCTGCCGGACCACACAGGTCACCTTGAGTGACAAGGAGATGACATCCATCATATTGCACTGTTGGCTGCCCTCCATGAATGCCATGCCCCGCACGTGGATGGGCTTCTGTAATCTGCCACTGGAAGAGTCCACAGCTGGGCTGATCCTGACTTCCCGTGTCTCTACTGTTTCATAGACCAGAAGTGACTTGATGTCTCTTGGGGTTGTAGATAGCTAAAAGGCCTTCCAGTGCTTGTATCCCTTCTGTAGAATCCCCACTACCTGGCAGTGTCCCACCCCACCGATCGCCACCCCCAGCGTCAGGGAGCTCCTCCTTCCAGGAGCAGCCTGGGCCATCTTGCAGTAGTTTATGAAGGCTTCTGATGCTGGAGTTGGACTCCTTGGCTTTGCATGTGGGCTCCGCACATATTGACTGGGTGACCTCGGCCAAGTCTCTTAACCTCTCTGAGCCCCATGTGCCTCAGTAGGGCATAAAACTGCATGCCTTCTGGGCTTCAGGGGGTCAGGGAGATAATCTGAGTAATGCTGGGAGACATGCCTAGCCCACAGTCAGCACTCATCAAGCACAAGCCATGTTTTGCCCCTGAAGACTTCACTGCACTGCGACACTCCCAAATCAGGCAGAGTCCTGCCTAGGTTGGGAGCAAAGGTAGTCCGCTCACCTCTGGCCTCATCCCTTTCCCCCTCAATGGGCCAGAGGTGAGCAGGCAACGAGTCACCAAGGACTCTCAGTTGAGTTTGCCCTCACTGAATGGGAGCATGTGTTTTTGTTTTTTGGCCACAATGTGTGGCATGCAGGATCTTAATTCCCCAACCAGAGCTCAAACTTGCACCCCCTGCAGTGGAAGTGTGCAGTCTTATCCACAGGACAGCTGGGAAAGTACCAGAGAGCATGCTGTGTATCAGTCTGTGAACAGATTAGTTCTGGGCGGTGGGAGAGAATGAGAGGCCCCTGTGCCCTGTCTTAGATTGTTTGAGCTGCTGATGGAAAGGATGTGAGTGCCAGCAGCTCCAGCAGACCCTGGCCCTATGAGTCAGGGCACGGCCACATGGGTGGGCACAAAGGGCTGTGTGACGTTGGGTGAACCATATCCCTTTCTGAGCCTCCATCTCCTGATCTGTACAACAGACAGACCTAATGGTCAATGAGGTAATGAGGCTGAGAGTCTAGCATCACTTATGGCCACCCTCCTGCCCCCGTAACAGAGATCAAACCGGTGGGCAGCCCGAGCCCAGAAGCAGGAGGGAACGACTCAGGCCCAGCCAGGGACGGGCAAATCACACGGACACAGGTGCCCGTGTTTGCTCCACACTGGCCGTCCACCCAGGGCAGAGCTCAAAGGGGGTGGCTCCTGGGTGGGAAGATCTGGGTGAGACACTAGGAGGAACTTCCAGCGCAGAAGGCCATGGTGAACCAGGGCCTCTGGCTGGCAGGGCTGAGTCAGCGCTGCCCAGTCCAGCCTTGTGGCAGGGGCATGGGCCACAGAGGCTCGTGAGCGAAGCCTCACTCGCACACAAGTGGAAGCAGAGAGATTTAGTCTGACCCTAGAGGACCACTTTTGGCCCCAGCTGGTCAGATGTTCTCCTTCCCGCCCCTCCTCCCTGCCTGTTACCAGGTATGGGGGCCACGGCTGGAGCAGCGTCCTCATCCCAGGGGAGCTATGCTGGTGGGAGGGAGAGAAGAAGGGAAGGAGAGGCAGCTTAGGCTGGGCCACTGATCAGACCCTTCCTCAGATTGCCCTACTGAGACCCACCTGGAGCTGCTGGGAGGGGCACAGGCACACAGAGGCCAAGCCCTTGGAATGAGATAAGGTCCCAGGCCCCAAGGCATGTCTCAACCCAGCTGCAGAGGCCCACACTCTCCTGTTCTCTACCCAGCTTGACACCACACCGCTGGGTCTCTCTGCCCACATCTTCTGACCTCCCTGGGCTCACCGGCCCATTGCCACGCAGGAGAGAGAGGGCAGCCTCCCCCAGAGGCTCCACACACATGGAAGGAGAGTTGGAGGAACCAGGGCCAAGGGCTCCAGCCAGTCCAACCCAGCATGCCCCAGCCCAGCCTGGAATCTGGATTCCCACTGTGACCCTCACTTCTGGGGAGAAGGAACAGATCAGAACGAAGAGGGAAGAACGGCTGCCCTCTACCTTCCCCAAAGTCCAAATTCTTCAGGACCTCCCAATCACCTTCCTCTCCTCCCCACCCCATCACCACAGTCTGTGCTCAGGAAGAGACTGAAACGGATGCACTCTGAGTGCCTGATAAACCTCCAAGGGTCTCATCTCTCCATGCGGTTTGGTCTCAGTGTGCGTATTAGAAGACCTGGATTCTGGCTCCCAACTCTGCCATGGATGGAATATGGGTACCTGGGTATGTCTCCAGCCCTGCCTTAGGTTTCTACCTATAAAATGGGGTTAATAATGTCTGTGGTGGGCTGTGCTTAGTTGCTCAGTCATGTCTGACTCTTTGCAACCCCATGAACTGCAACTTGCCAGGCTCCTTTGTCCATGGGGATTTTCCAGGCAAGAATACTAGAGTGGGTTGCCATGCCCTCCTCCAGGGGATCTCCTCAACGCAGGCATCAAATCCAGGTCTCCCACATTGCAGGCAGACTATTTACCATCTGAGCCACCAGGGAAGCCTGTGAATACTAGAGCAGATAGCCTATCTCCTCAAGGGAATCTTTCCAACCCAGGAATCAAACTGAGGTCCCCTGTATTGCAGGCAGATTTTTTACCAGCTGAACTACCAGCGGAGCCCTAATAATGTCTACTTCGCAGGAATCATTTGCATTTTAACAGATAACCATGTCTAAGTGAAAGGAATAAATCTCCAAGGAGAAATTTCAAGTTTCAGCCACAGATAAAGAATTCTGAAGGTAGAGCTAGGTCACTTTCTTGGGCCTCTGACTTCCCACGGTGGGTTTAGTTGCTTCTTCCTGGTAAGATGGCCACCTGCCAAAAGCCCTAACTCTACATTGGAGGCTCCTCCTGCCTTCAGACTATGCTGTCTAAGGAAAGACAAGTGTCTGGGAGAAAGGAGGAGAGATTTATCTAGCCCCCTTCATGGACCAGCGGGCTTTTACATATCTCTTATATTTCACCACAATTCTGGAGCATCAGTGTTCTAGCCCCATTATACAGAGGAGAATATTGAGGCACTGAGATGTTAGATCTGTGGCTCTGGGTCATATCTGTAGGTGCCAAAGGCACCATTTAAATCTAGAATTTCCTGGCTCTGAGACCTCACTGGAAGACAGAGCTCCCTAATGCTGCCTCCAGGCTGCAGCTCCTGGTGTGAGCCCAAAGGACACTTCACCGCAGGAAGAGGCCGGGCATCTCCTGGACAGCTGACTGGCCCCTCTCTCCACTACACCAGCCTCACCACAGCCTTGGTTGCCTCCCCAGCCACAGGACTATGAGGCCTGGTATTTCTAAGCTGAGGAAGTTGAGGTCTGAGATCGAGAGGTACTCAGCGCTGGCCTCAGTCCCAGCTGCACAGTCTGCCCCCTGGGGACGTTATCAGTGAGTCCAGAGGGCAAGATGAGGAGACGGTGTGGTAAAACAAAGGCCTTGCGCTCAGCAGCCTTTGACCATCTCCCACCATCTCCTGTAAGAGAGGGATCAGCTCAGGAAATTTCTGGGTCAGCTGCACTCGGGACTGAAGCCCAGAGACGGAGATCCTGGGGAGGGGGCTGTGGGCACTCAACTGTGTCCCACCTCTGCACAAGCCCCTGCCCACATGCCTTCTGTGACTTCACTCTAGACACCCCAGCCCAGCCAGCTGAGTTGTGTCCAGTCTGAAGAAGCCAATCCCCCTCTCACATTACCCCCACTTTGCAAGCTATTGTCAGGGCTTAAAGTAGGGAAGGACCTGGAAACCAAGGGCAAAGGGATGGATGAGGTTTGTCCCCCAATCTGTTCACCCAACTCACCAGCCTCTCCCTGGGGAACCAGGCTGCTCAGAAATGGGGTAACCCCAGGTCCAAGCCATAGGGGTAGCAGAGAGCCAGGTGGGCACCCTCAGCTTTCTAGAGATTTCCCAACTCCTAGCGGGCCTGGGTGCCTCTGGCTACCCTCTGTCAGGGCCTGGTCTAGATTGATCAGCAGGTGACCTTTGCCCAGCTGCCTGGGCCCTCACGCTGCCCTGTGTCCTGGGGATAATATAAAACAGGTCCGAACCCTCTTGCCTGCGTACACAGTTCATCCCAAGAAGCAGCCGCTCCAGGTAAGGCTCCCTGGGGGTCTGAGGGATAAGGAGAGCAGGATGGGGAGGGGCCGGTGGGGTTCTGTGCCCAGCCCAGCCAGCGAAGCCTGGAGAAGCACTTGTAGAGCTGAGGAAGCCTTAAGGCTTGATGAGTGCCTCTCCCCAGGCATTCTGGGGAGACCGAGGTCCCTAGGGGAAGGTCACTTGCCCAAAGCTACACAGAGCCTAGTGGTGGAGCTGGGATTGCCACTGGCTCCATTTTCTGCTCACTCTGCATGTTTAGGATTAGAAGAAGACTCAGACACCCCAGTCGTGCCCCAGACAGAAAACCTGAGCCCTGGAGAGGGCAGAGAGTCACCCAGAGTCACTCAGCATGTTAGTGGCAGAAACCTGGCCAGAATCCACATGTCTTGATTCCTGGTCTGGGGGGTTCCTGCTCCATGCCCCGCCTCGCTCTCTCTGCCCTGGGTCCCCCAGTCCCCTGTCTGAAAGCCCATAGCCTCCCCCATATTAGCCCTCTCTCCTCCCAACTTGAGCCGGCTCAGGCCCTGCTTTAGGGGCCACCGCATCTCCCCAGGGAGGGCCACCTGGTGGTGGTGGAAGGGGTGGGGACTTGAGGAACGGCTCACAGGACCCTTCCCTGCAGGAACCAAGGCGCCATGCAGCCCCGGCTGCTCCTTCTTGCTGCCTTCCTGGCGCTCCTGGTCTTGCCTGGTAAGCAGCCAGTGGGAACTGGGCTGGGCGTGGGAAGGGGATGGCTTGGCAAGTGGCTGGGGGATACCAAACCCCAATGGGGGGCTGAGCAGGAGCCAAGGGCTCCCCAGAAGCTGATCCACGCCACTCAGTCCTGCTCTCCTCATAGAAGCTACCAAGGCCGAGGAGGGATCCCTTCTGGACAAGATGCAGGGCTATGTGAAGGAGGCCACCAAGACCGCCAAGGATGCCCTGAGCAGCGTTCAGGAGTCCCAGGTGGCCCAGCAGGCCAGGTAAACCCTCACTTTCCTGCCTTTGGTTGCTACCTGCCTGGGACTTGGTAAGAGCCCCCACAGGGGTCCCGTGTCTCTCCCACGCCCACCTAGGACCTGCACCTCATTGAACCTGCTTTCTCTCTGTAAAACAGGCTCCCTCGCAGGGAGAGATGACGGAGAGGCACCGCATCCCACCACGCCTCTCTTTGTCATCCTCCTTTCTTCCTCTTTGCCCTCATTTCCATTTTCCTTTTCTGATAATCTGGAGGTTTGGATCCACCCAACGCAATTTCTGGGGCTTCTACCAACTGATAGCTCAGTTGGTAAAGAATCCACCTGCAATGCAGGAGACCCCAGTTTGATTCCTGGGTTAGAAAGATCTGCTGGAGAAGAGATAGGCCACCCACTCCAGTGTTCTTGGGCTTCCCTTGTGGCTCAGCTGGTAAAGAATCTGCCTGCAATGCAGGAGACCGGGGTTCGATCCCTGGGTTGGGAAGATTCCCTGGAGAAGGGAAAGGCTACCCACTCCAGTATTCTGGCCTGGAGAATGCTACGGTCTGTACAGTCCATGGGGTCGCAAAGAGTTGGACACGACTGAGCAACTTTCACTTTCAAAGCAATTTCAGCCCAATGTGTGTGTGTCTGTGTTTCTGACTCGTTTCATGTCCTCGGGCGCATGTGAACAGACGTCAGTCCTTCTTCTCCCGCCGCGCCTCTGCCCACCGGTCCTCTGCTATCTCCACCCACCTTCCCCACCTCCACTCCACCCACATTGGCATTTCCATAGCAGAGGTGATCACAAACACTTTTAGTCCTCAGGACCCACTTTAGAGTGGATATTATTTCCCCGTTTTGCAGATAAGAAAACCAAGGCTCACTTAACCAAGTGACCTGCCCCAGATCACACAGCTATCAACCCTCTGATGACTGTCCAAATGAGAGACTGCCTCGCTCTGCCCCCCACCACCTGGAGCCACCAGGATGTACAATTCTAGGGGGCATCACTCGCCTCCACTAGAATGGCAGTCCTGACCTTACACATCTCCCAAATCAGTCACTCCTCTCCAGCTTGCTTCAGATCCACCATCTGCCCGCACCTGGAGAAACTCGGGTTGACCTTGGTTGGGTTCCCATCATTACCCTTGGCATCCTTTCCTGGGGTGCAGCTATCGGGGGTCCCAGCCTGAGGTCTTAGGGCATTGCTGGGTGGGGTTGAGAGGGTGGGGGGAGTGCCAGTGGGGGGAGGGTGGGAGACCCATAGTTGTCACTGCCCAGAGACAACTCTCACCCCCACCGCATCTGCTCCCCTCACTTTTTTGACCTCCAGAGACTGGATGACTGAGAGCTTCAGCTCCCTGAAAGACTACTGGAGCTCGTTCAAGGGCAAGTTCACTGACTTCTGGGAATCTGCCACCAGTCCCACACAGTCTCCACCCTGAGGCCGTCTGAGATCTCAGTACCCCAAGTCCACCTGTCTATCCATCCTACTAGCTCCTTGGGTCCAGCAGCCTCCCAGGGCTGCCCCCAAAGGTCACTTACAAGAACAGCATTCTCAGTGACCTCCCACCCCACCCCAGACCTGGCCCACCCCAATGTGCTGGCCTTCCAATAAAGCTGGATGAGAAAATGCCATGAGTGGGGTGTCCTGCACGGGCCATGTATGTTTGGGCCGAGAATGCGCTGGGGTTCTTCTGTGGGCGGGCTCGGGACTGGCTCCAGCTCAAGCGGGCCTGGGGTTGGTGCCCCAGCCACCTCTTAGCAGCTGGGTGGAGCAAGGTAGGAATGACCATCCCTAGCCTGCCTGGTGGACAGTTTGGCGTGGGAGCAAAGGGATGCTAGGTCTGGCGAGACTTTGATAAAGCGTCGAGTGCTGTGTAGCACGATTGAGTGTGTGCTCTGTGCCAGGCCTTGCACCTGGCATTTTACGTCACTATCGGAGTTGAGACTGTGTGTGTTCATCAAAATTCTGGAGTGGACGGGCACTGCCTGGGCTGCATGCCCCCACCCCCACCGCAACCGCACTTGGGGGAAGGAGGCCGAGGGTGGTGGTTAAACTAAGATACACCTGGGCTCTAGTCTTGGCTCTGTCGCTTCATACAGCCTCAGTTTCTTACCTGTAAAGTGGGCACAATGATACATGATCCATCGTAGGTCTGCTGAAAATGAAGGAAGGAATTGAGAGCGTGCACAGCACCTGGCACCTCCAAGGCACCTGGCAAATGGGTGCCCTTGTCACCACAGGCTGAGCTGACTGTCCCCTTGGGACCAGGACTGGAGTGGGGGACCCGTGTCCTGAGAACTGAGGAGGAGCCCGAGGTCACCCAACACAGGCTGCAGCCCTTGTGTCCCCACCACCCGTCAGATGTTCATGCAGGAGAGTTCCAGAACCACAGACTACCTGAGCAGCTCCCCTCCCTGCTCTTCCAGTGATAAGACTGAGGCTCCCAAGTGTGAAGGCACTTGCCCAGTGTCACTGAGTCAGTAAATTGCTTGACCTCAAGCCCAGGTGAGCTGCCATATTCTGCTCAACTGACTCAGAAAAAGGCGTAGTTACTCCTACTGTTGTTTAGCCGCTAAGTTGTGTCTAACTCTTGTGACCCCATGGACTGTAGCCTGCCAGGCTCCTTTGTCCATGGGGATTCTCTAGGCAAGAATACTGCAGTGGGTTGCCATGCCCACCTCCAGGGGATCTTCCTGTCCCAGGGATCAAACCTGTGTCTCCTACATTGGCAGGAGGATTCTTTACTGCTGAGACACCAGGGAAGCCTAGTTACTTCCATGCCTGACGTCAAAGGCTCCTTGACAGATCTTGGTGGCATCAGGACATCCAGCTGCCTCAGGAGACCTCTGCTCTCTTTTTGGAAATCCACCTGGACTTCTCTTTAGACCCAACATGGCCAGGGATCCCTGCACCCTTACCTGAAAAATGTCCTCACCCAAATATCTGGGCTTGACGTAGCTCAAATGGTTAGGAACTAAAAAAGCCCACTTCTTTATGCAGTTAAGATACACCGGAGATGGAGGAGGGGTAGATTATCCAGTACCAAGGACTAAAGGCCTTGAGAGGAGAGGGAAAGGGAAGCCCCTTGAGTGCACTGCCCAGATCTTTGCAGATCTTGAAGCCACAAGCATGCACATGGGGAGGGGGGCCGGGGGCAGGGCGGTGCGTACCTGAGTGTGAAAAGGGGCTGGCTGGGAACACTCAAGTCCATACAAACTAGAATGGATAGCAACTGTTTTCTAAAGAAAAATAATTACGGATGCTCAGGAGTACATAGGTCTAGAAAGGGCAACCTAGCCCATCCTGCTGTTCAATCATGGAAATGACCTCACATTTTCATGCTCTAACTTCTTCATCCATACCATTCATTTAATCTACCCAGGATCTGGGAAAGGATGCAGTGAAATGATGCATATAAAAGCCTCTTGGCGACTGGGATATGCTAGTTACTGCAAGAGGTGGTGATTGTTTTTCTGACTCAGGTCAGAAAAAAGGGGGCTGACAGGTCTGGAGCCCCAGGAATGGGGCTGGCACAGCAGGGCCTAAGGAAACTGCAGCTTTTCCTGAGCAGAGTGGGAGGGTGAATAGTGGCAAGAGGCCCTGGTGAAAAAGGAAAAGGTATGAGTTTTGTAAAGTGTATTTTGAATTAGTAAGGGAGGAAGGAGCAAGCACCAAGCCCTTCATTTGAACCTGCCCTAATCTTTCAAGTCCACAGGCTTACTGAAGTCCCTTCAACCTCAGCTGCCCTTGAGCAGGAGGGCTGGGGAGCGATGTCCTCTACCGGAGGGAAACGCTGGGGATAGGAAGCCCACTTCTCCCAGCAAAGCCAGTACTTCCTGCTTGAAGCTCTTTCAGGGCACCTGCATTGGATCATCCGTCACTTGGCCTGGTTCTCTATTTCCTTCCTGTTTGAACCTTCCTGGCGGAGGTCCTCCAGCACCGGCTTGGCCTTCTCGCCCAGCGCCTTCAGCTGCTCGCTGGCCTTGGCGTGGTACTCGGCCAGGCTGCCGCCGCCCTCCTTGAGCGCCTCCAGGCGCGCGGTCAGCCGCTGGCGCAGGTCGTCGCTGTAGGGCGCCAGCTGCTGCCGCAGCGTCTCCGCGTGGGCGCGCGCGCGGTCGCGGAGCTCCTGGGCCAGCGGGCTCAGCTTGTCCTGCAGCTCCTGCACCTTCTGGCGCGCGCCCTCGCGAAACTCCTCGCCCAGCGGCGCCACCTTCTGGCGGTAGATCTCCACCTCCTCGTGCCACTTCTGGAACTCGTCCAGGTAGGGCTGCACCTTCTGCTTCACCTCCTCCAGGTCCTTGTGCATCTCCTGCCTCAGCGACGCGGTCTCCTTTTCCAGATTGTCCCAGAACTCCTGGGTCACCGGGCCCAGCTGTTCACGCACTTTGGACAACGTGCTGGCCAGGGTGTCCCAGTTGTCCAGGAGTTTCAGGCTGAAAGGGGAGAGAGAGGAGGGCTCAGGCTAAACCTCCCGGGCCCCCTGGCTACCCCCAGAGCTGCAGCCCAGCGCCTGTGCTTGCCCCGTGTGAGACCTGGGCACACCTGTGCCTGAACGTGGGGTAGCTGGGGACAGATCCTTAGCCTGGCGTCTCCCATCCACGGTCTCCCCCCCCCCCACTCCCAACTGCATCCCATTGACCAGATGGATGGAGGAGTTGGAAGGAGACAGAGCTGGTTTTGGTGCCTGATCCTGTCTGTCCCCAAAGGTGGGCCTTCTAAGGACCTAGTCTCTACTCTTCCAGCCCATTCTCCTCTCTGAAGACAGCCTCTGTTGCTGGCTGGAGCTGAGGAGGAAGTTAAGAATAGGAAGGGGAGGAGTGCATTGCAGAAAATACCGACCAGACAGCACTGGTCTGCCCCTGCCATCTCACAGTAGTTATTCAGGCTTCCAATGCTGGGATCAGACTCCTTGGGTTTGTGTGTGGGCTCCATACATACTGACTGTGTGACTTTGGGCAAGTTTCTAAACCTCTCTGAGCCCCGTGTGTGCCTCAGTAGGGGATAAACTAGTGCATGCCTCTTGACTACAGTGTCAGGAAGGTAATCTGAGTAATGCCAGGAGCCATACCTGGCCCACAGTCAGCGTTCATCAAGCATGAGCCATGTTTTGCCCCTGAAAACTCCACTGCCTTGTGACAGTCCCAAATCAGGCACAGTGCAGTGTGGGCTGGGTGCAAGATAGGTGCTCACCTCTGGCCCCACACCTTCCCCACAACCGGGCCAGAGGTGAAGAGGGCAGTGAGTCACCAAGGACTCTCAGAGTTTGACCTCCTTGGTGGTGATCATGGGTTTTTTTGCTTGTGTTTTGGACACATTGTCCGGCATGCGGGCTCTTAGTTCCACAACCAGAGATGGAGCCTGTGCTCCCTGGAGTGAAAGTGCAGAGTCTTGACCACTGGACAGCCGGGGAAGTCCCGGGGGGCATACTGTGTATCAGTCTGTGAACAGGTTAGTTCTGGGGTGTGGCAGAGAATGAGAGGCCCCTGTGCCCCTTCATTTGAAAAGATCCTGATGCTGGGAAAGGTTGACGGTGGGAAGAGAAGGGGACGACAGAGGATGAGATGGTTGGATGGCATCACCGACTCAATGGACATGAGTTTGAGTAAACACTGGGAGTTGGTGATGGACATGGAGGCCTGGCATGCTGCAGTCCATGGGATTGCAAAGAGTCGGACACGACTGAGTGACTGAATTGAACTGTGCCCTGTCTTAGATTGTTTGAGCTGCTGATGGAAAGGACGTGAGTGCCGGCAGCTCCAGCAGACCCTGGCCCTATGAGTCAGGGCACGGCCACATGGGTGGGCACAAAGGGCTGTGTGACGTTGGGTGAACCATATCCCTTTCTGAGCCTCCATCTCCTGATCTGTACAACAGACAGACCTAATGGTCAATGAGGTAATGAGGCTGAGAGTCTAGCATCACTTATGACCACCCTCCTGCCCCCGTAACAGAGATCAAACCGGTGGGCAGCCCGAGCCCAGAAGCAGGAGGGAACGACTCAGGCCCAGCCAGGGACGGGCAAATCACACGGACACAGGTGCCCGTGTTTGCTCCACGCTGGCCGTCCACCCAGGGCAGAGCTCAAAGGGGGTGGCTCCTGGGTGGGAAGATCTGGGTGAGACACTAGGAGGAACTTCCAGCGCAGAAGGCCATGGTGAACCAGGGCCTCTGGCTGGCAGGGCTGAGTCAGCGCTGCCCAGTCCAGCCTTGTGGCAGGGGCATGGGCCACAGAGGCTCGTGAGCGAAGCCTCACTCGCACACAAGTGGAAGCAGAGAGATTTAGTCTGACCCTGCTGCTAAGTCGCTCCAGTCGTGTCCGACTCTGTGCGACCCCATGGATGGCAGCCCACGAGGCTCCCCTGTCCCTGGGATTCTCCAGGCAAGAACACTGGAGTGGGTTGCCATTTCCTTCTCCAGAAGTTACCTCCTAGCATGGCTCAAAGGTTCACGGGCTGGGACACAGAGGAAGCACTTCAAAGCTACACAAATTCAGCTGGTCCAGAGGCCTGGCCACCTTCACCGTCAGCTGAAAAAGCAAGAAAACTCATTCCAAGCGTGCTCGCTCACAGCTCGCCTGTTTGGCAAGTTTGAGGACTCAATTTTAACATAAACTAAATCAGAACTAGAATGCAGCATTACAAAATGTTTTCACAACTAAACACACACACAAGTTAGAATGTTGCATAGAAAAGTGTCATGTAATATGCTTTGTAAACCTAGGTCTTTAGTAACTTCTGAATAAAAAACAAAAACTTCCCTTCGTAGTGTAGAAGTCCATGATTACACACAGAATTATCAAGTCTCCAGATTTAACCCTAGAGGACCACTTTTGGCCCCAGCTGGTAAGACCTTCTCCTTCCTGCCCCTCCTCCCTGCCGGTTACCAGGTATGGGGTCCACGGCTGGAGCAGCGTCCTCATCCCAGGGGAGCTATGCTGGAGGGAGGGAGAGAAGAAGGAAAGGAGAGGCAGCTTAGGCTGGGCCACTGATCAGACCCTTCCTCAGATTGCCCTACTGAGACCCACCTGGAGCTGCTGGGAGGGGCACAGGCACACAGAGGCCAAGCCCTTGGAATGAGATAAGGTCCCAGGCCCCAAGGCATGTCTCAACCCAGCTGCAGAGGCCCACACTCTCCTGTTCTCTACCCAGCTTGACACCACACCGCTGGGTCTCTCTGCCCACATCTTCTTACCTCCCTGGGCTCACTGGCCCATTGCCACCCAGGAGAGAGAGGGCGGCCTCCTCCAGAGGCTCCACACACATGGAAGGAGAGTTGGAGGAACCAGGGCCAAGGGCTCCAGCCAGTCCAACCCAGCATGCCCCAGCCCAGCCTGGAATCTGGATTCCCACTGTGACCCTCACTTCTGGGGAGAAGGAACAGATCAAAACGAAAAGGGAAGTGGACACAGCTGCCCTCTACCTTCCCCAAAGTCCAAATCCTTCAGTTCAGTTCACTTCAGTCGCTCAGTCGTGTCTGACTCTTTGCGACCCCATGAATCACAGCACGCCAGGCCTCCCTGTCCATCACCAACTCCCGGAGTTCACTCAGACTCATGTCCATCGAGTCAGTGATGCCATCCAGCCATCTCATCCTCTGTTGTCCCCTTCTCCTCCTGCCCCCAATCCCTCCCAGCATCAGGGTCTTTTCCAATGAGTCAACTCTTCACATGAGGTGGCCAAAGTACTGGAGTTTCAGCTTTAGCATCATTCCTTCCAGAGAAATCCCAGGGCTGATCTCCTTCAGAATGGACTGGTTGGATCTCCTTGCAGCCCAAGGGACTCTCAAGAGTCTTCTCCAACACCACAGTTCAAAAGCATCAATTCTTCAGTGCTCAGCCTTCTTCACAGTCCAACTCTCACATCCATACATGACCATAGGAAAAACCATAGCCTTGACTAGACAAACCTTTGTTGGCAAAGTAATGTCTCTGCTTTTGAATATGCTACCTAGGTTGGTCATAACTTTCCTTCCAAGGAGTAAGCATCTTTTAATTTCATGGCTGCAGTCACCATCTGCAGTGATTTTGGAGCCCCCAAAAATAAAGTCTGACACTGTTCCCACTGTTTCCCATCTATTTCCCATGAAGTGATGGGACCGGATGCCATGATCTTCGTTTTCTGAATGTTGGGCTTTAAGCCAACTTTTTCACTCTCCTCTTTCACTTTCAAGAGGCTCTTTAGTTCCTCTTCACTTTCTGCCATAAGGGTGGTGTCATCTGCATATCTGAGGTTATTGATATTTCTCCCGGCAATCTTGATTCCAGCTTGTGTTTCTTCCAGTCCAGTGTTTCTCATGATGTACTCTGCATATAAGTTAAATAAGCAGGGTGAAAATATACAGCCTTGACGTACTCTGTTTCCTATCCATGTCCAGTTCTAACTGTTGCTTCCTGACCTGCATACAGATTTCTCAAGAGGCAGGTCAAGTGGTCTGGTATTCCCATCTCTTTAAGAATTTCCCAGTTTATTGTGATCCACACAGTCAAAGGCTTTGGCATAAAGCAGAAATAAAGCAGAAATAGATGTTTTTCTGGAACTGTCTTGCTTTTCCCATGATCCAGCGGATGTTGGCAATTTGATCTCTGGTTCCTCTGCCTTTTCTAAAACCAGCTTGAACATCAGGAAGTTCACAGTTCACATATTGCTGAAGCCTGGCTTGGAGAATTTTGAGCATTACTTTACTAGCGTGTGAGATGACTGCAATTGTGCAGTAGTTTGAGCATTCTTTGGCATTGCCTTTCTTTGGGATTGGAATGAAAACTGACCTTTTCCAGTCCTGTGGCCACTGCTGAGTTTTCCAAATTTGCTGGCATATTGAGTGCAGCACTTTCACAGCATCATCTTTCAGGATTTGAAATAGCTCCACTGGAATTCCATCACCTCCACTAGCTTTGTTCGTAGTGATGCTTCCTAAGGCCCACTTGACTTTACATTCCAGGAGGTCTGGCTCTAGGTCAGTGATCACACCATCGTGATTATCTGGGACATGAAGATCTTTTTTGTACAGTTCTTCTGTGTATTCTTGCCACCTCTTCTTGATATCTTCTGCTTCTATTAGCTCCGTACATTTTCTGTCCTTTATTGAGCCCATCTTTGCATGAAATGTTCCCTTGGTATCTCTAATTTTCTTGAAGAGATCTCTAGTCTTTCCCATTCTGTTGTTTTCCTCTATTTCTTTGCATTGATCACTGAGGAAGGCTTTCTTATCTCTTCTTGCTATTCTTTGGAACTCTGCATTCAGATGCTTATATCTTTCCTTTTCTCCTTTGCTTTTCGTGTCTCTTCACATCTATTTGTAAGGCCTCCCCAGAGAGCCATTTTGCTTTTTTGCATTTCTTTTCCA
Organism: Bos grunniens; assembly: GCF_055505025.1. Taxonomy (NCBI): domain Eukaryota; kingdom Metazoa; phylum Chordata; class Mammalia; order Artiodactyla; family Bovidae; genus Bos; species Bos grunniens. The sequence continues at coordinate 28,016,227 of NC_141179.1, forward strand.
TGGGCATGGTCTTGATCCCTGTCTCCTGTACAGTGTCACGAACCTCATTCCATAGTTCATCAGGCACTCTATCTATCAGATCTAGGCCCTTAAATCTATTTCTCACTTCTACTGTATAATCATAAGGGATTTGATTTAGGTCATACCTGAATGGTCTAGTAGTTTTCCTACTTTCTTCAATTTAAGTCTGAATTTGGCAATAAGGAGTTCATGATCTGAGCCACAGTCAGCTCCTGGTCTTGTTTTTGTTGACTGTATAGAGCTTCTCCATCTTTGGCTGCAAAGAATATAATCAATCTGATTTCCCCAAATCCTTCAGGACCTCCCAATCACCTTCCTCTCCTCCCCACCCCATCACCACAGTCTGTGCTCAGAGAGGCTGAAACGGATGCACTCTGAGTGCCTGATAAACCTCCAAGGGTCTCATCTCTGCCTGCAGTTTGGTCCAGTGTGCGTATTAGAAGACCTGGATTCTGGCTCCCAACTCTGCCGTGGATGGAATATGAGCACCTGGGTATGTCTCCTGCCCTGCCTTAGGTTTCTACCTATAATGGGGTTAATAATATCTACTTCACAGGAATCTATTTGCAGTTTTACAGATAATCAGGTCTCAGTCAAAGGAACAAATCTCTAAGGAGAAATTTCAAGTTCCAGCCACAGATAAAGAATTCTGAAGGTAGGGCCAGGTCACTTTATTGGGCCTCTGGTTTCACATGGTGTGTTTAGTTCCTTCTTCTTGAGAAGAAGGCCACCTGCCAGAAGCCCTATTTCTACATTGGAGGCTTATCCTGACTTTAGACTATGCTGTCTGAGGAAGGAACAGGTGTTTGTAAGAAAGGAGAGATTTATTCAGTTCCCTTCATGGACTTTGTACCTATTTCATGTATATTTCACAAGAATTCTGGCCTTCCCTCTGGCTCAGCTGGTAAAGAATCCACCTACAATACAAGAGACCTGGATTCTATCTTCGGGTTGGGAAGATCCCCTGGAGGAGGAAATGGCCAACCATTCCAGTATTCTGCCTGGAGAATCTCATAGACAGAGAAGCCTGATGATTTACAATCCACGTGGTCATAAAGAGTTGGACATGAGTGGCCGACTAACCCTTTCACTTTTACAATACTGGCATATCAGAGGTCTAAGCCCATTTTACAGAGGAGAACATCAAGGCACTGAGATGTTAGCTCTCTGGCCCTGGGTCATATGAATAAGTGCCAAAAGCATCATTTAAACTGAGATTTTCTTGACTCTGAAGTCTTTACATCCAGAAGACAGAGCCCCCTGATCCTGCCATCCAGGCTACAGCTCCCAGTGTGGGCCCAGGGGACACTTCACCCTGGGAAGGACCCAGACCTATGCTGGACAGCCGACTGCTCCTTAGAGCTTGTCTGGCCCCTCTCTCCACTAGACCGGCCACACCACAAACTTGGTTGCTTCCAGTTGTCTGCCCAGCCAGGGCACTACGGGGACTGGTACCTCTAACCTGAGGAGGTTGAGGCCTGAGGTCGAGAGGTACTCAGTGCTGGCCTCAGGCCCAGCGGCACAGTTAGGGTAGGGCCTCAACCAGGAGCACAGATCCTGCCCCCTGGGGATGTTATCAGTGGGTCCAGAGGGCAAGGTGAGGAGATGGGGTGGTAGGATAAAGGCCTGGGGCTCAGCAGCCTTTGACCTTCCTCCACCACCCCCTGCTCTGGGATCAAACAGTTCAAGGAGGCTTCCGGGTCAGCTGCACTCGGGACTGAAGCCCAGAGACGGAGATCCTGGGGAGGGGGCTCCGAGCACTCAACTGTGTCCCACCTCTGCACAAGCCCCTGCCCACAGGCCTCAGCCAGCTGAGTTGTGCCTAGCCTGAAGAAGCCAATCCCCCTCTCACATCACCCCCACTTTGCAGGCTGTTGGCAGGGCTTAAAGTGGGGAAGGACCTGGAAACCAAGGGCAAAGGGATGGATGAGGTTTGTCCCCAATCCCTTCTCCCAACTCACCAGCCTTTCCCTGGGGAACCAGGCTGCTCAGAAGGAATGGGGTAACCCCAGTTCCAAGCCATAGGGGTAGTGGAGAGCAGGGTGGGCACCCTCAGCTTTCTAGAGATTTCCCAACTCCTAGCGGGCCTGGGTGCCTCTGGCTACCCTCTGTCAGGGCCTGGTCTAGATTGATCAGCAGGTGACCTTTGCCCGGCTGCCTGGGCCCTCACGCTGCCCTGTGTCCTGGGGATAATATAAAACAGGTCCGAACCCTCTTGCCTGCATACGCAGGTCGTCCCAAGAAGCAGCCACTCCAGGTAAGGCTCCCTGGGGGGCTGGGGGGAGAAGGAGAGCATGATGGGGAGGGGCCGGTGGGGTTCTGTGCCCAGCCCAGCCAGCGAAGCCTGGAGAAGCACTTGTAGAGCTGAGGAAGCCTTAAGGCTTGATGAGTGCCTCTCCCCAGGCATTCTGGGGAGACCGAGGTCCCTAGGGGAAGGTCACTTGCCCACGGCTACACAGAGCCTAGTGGTGGAGCTGGGATTGCCACTGGCTCCATTTTCTGCTCACTCTGCATGTTTAGGATTAGAAGAAGACTCAGACACCCCAGTCGTGCCCCAGACAGAAAACCTGAGCCCTGGAGAGGGCAGAGAGTCACTCAGAGTCACTCAGCATGTTAGTGGCAGAAACCTGGCCAGAATCCACATGTCTTGATTCCTGGTCTGGGGGGTTCCTGCTCCATGCCCCGCCTCGCTCTCTCTGCCCTGGGTCCCCCAGTCCCCTGTCTGAAAGCCCATAGCCTCCCCCATATCAGCCCTCTCTCCTCCCGACTTGACCCGGCTCAGGCCCTGCTTTAGGGGCCACCGCATCTCCCCAGGGAGGGCCGCCTGGTGGTGGTGGAAGGGGTGGGACTTGAGGAACGGCTCACAGGACCCTTCCCTGCAGGAACCAAGGTGCCATGCAGCCCCGGCTGCTCCTTGTGGCTGCCTTCCTGGCGCTCCTGGTCTTGCCTGGTAAGCAACTGGAGGGGACGGGGCTGGGGGCAGGGACGAGGCAGTTTGGCAGGTGGCTGGGGAATACAGGGCCCTGATGGGAGCTGGGCAGGAGCCAAAGGTTCCCCAGAGGCTGATCCACCCCACTCAGTCCTGCTCTCCTCATAGAAGCTACCAAGGCCGAGGAGGGATCCCTTTTGGACAAAATGAAGGGCTACGTGAAGGAGGCCACCACAACTGCCAAGGATGTGGTTCAGAAGACCAGGTATGCCCTCACCAGGTATACCCCACCCCCAGCCCTACCTGCCCCGGCTCGGTGAGACACTTGGCAGGGGGCTGTGCCTCTCTGAGCTTCCTTTCTCTCATAAAGCAGGCTCCCTCGCAGGGAGAGATGACGGAGGGGCACTGCATCCTGCCTCTCCTCCCTCTGTCGTCCCTCTTTCTCCCTCTTTGCCCTCACTTCCATTTCCTTTCCTGATAATCTGGTTGGAGGTTAGGCCCCACCCAACTCAATTTCCAGAGAAGGCAATGGCACCCCACTCCAGTACTCTTGCCTGGAAAATCCATGGACGGAGGAGCCTGGTATGCAGTCCATGGGGTCGCTAAGAGTCAGGCACAACTGAGCGACTTCACTTTCACTTTTCACTTTCATGCATTGGAGAAGGAAATGGCAACCACTCCAGTGTTCTTGCCTGGAGAACCCCAGGGACGGGGGAGCCTGGTGGGTTGCAGTCTATGGGGTCGCACAGAGTCAGACACGACTGAAGCGACTTAGCAGAAACTCAATTTCAGCCCTGTGTGTGTGTGTGTGTGCGCGTGCCTGTGTGTGCGTGTGCGTGTGTGCCTGTGTGCATGTGTGTGCCTGTGTGTATGTGCGTTTCTGTGCGTGTGTGTGTGCCTGTGTGTGCATGTGCGTGCCTGTGTGTGCGTGTGCGTGTGTGCATGTGTGTGCCTGTGTGTGTGTGTGCCTGTGTGTGTATGTGTGTTTCTGTGCCTGTGTGTATGTGCCTGTGTGTGCGCATGTGCATGCCTGTGTGTGCGTGTGTGCATGTGCCTGTGTGTGCCTGTGTGTGTATGTGCGTTTCTGTGCCTGTGTGTGTGTGCCTGTGTGCGTGTGTGTGTCTGACTTGTTTCAAGTCCTCGGGAACATGTGAGCAAAAGTCGGTCCTTCTTCTCCCGCCTTGCCCCTGCCCACCAGTCCTCTGCTATCCCCACCCACCTTCCCTGCCTCCACTCCACCCGCATTGGCATTTCCATAGCAGAGGTGATCACAAACACTTTTAGTCCTCTAGACCCACTGTGGAGTAGATATTATTTTCACCATTTTGCAGACAAGAAAACCAAGGCTCACTTAACCAAGTGACCTGCCCCAGATCACACAGCTAATCAATCCTCTGATGACTGTTGAAACGAGAGACTGCCTCCCTCTGCCCCACACCACCTGGAGCCACCAGGATGTACAATTCTAGGGGGCATCACTCGCCTCCACTAGAATGGCAGTCCTGACCTTACACATCTCCCAAATCAGTCACTCCTCTCCAGCTTGCTTCAGATCCACCATCTGCCCGCACCTGGAGAAAGTCCAGGTGACCTTGGTTGGGTTCCCATCATTACCCTTGGCATCCTTTCCTGGGGTGCAGCTATCGGGGGTCCCAGCCTGAGGTCTTAGGGCATTGCCGGGTAGGGTTGAGAGGGTGGGGGGAGCGCCAGTGGGGGAAGGGTGGGAGACCCATAGTTGTCACTGTCCAGAGACAACTCTCACCCCCACCGCATCTGCTCCCCTCACTTTTTTGACCTCCAGAGACTGGATGACTGAGAGCTTCAGCTCCCTGAAAGACTACTGGAGCTCATTCAAGGGCAAGTTCAAGTGACTTCTGGGAATCTGCCTCCAGTCCCACACAGTCTCCACCCTGAGGCCGTCTGAGATCTCAGTACCCCAAGTCCACCTGTCTATCCATCCTACTAGCTCCTTGGGTCCAGCAGCCTCCCAGGGCTGCCCCCAAAGGTCACTTACAAGAACAGCATTCTCAGTGCCCTCCCACCCCACCCCAGACCTGGCCCACCCCAATGTGCTGGCCTTCCAATAAAGCTGGATGAGAAACTGCCATGAGTGGGGTGTCCTGCACGAGCCATGTATGTTAGGGCTGAGAATGCACTGGGGTTCTTCTGTGGACGGGCTCGGGACTGCCTCCAACTCAAGCGGGCCTGGGGCTGGTGCCCCAGCCACCTCTTAGCAGCTGGGTGGAGCAAGGTGGAATGGCCTTCCCTAGCCTGCCTGGTGGACAGTCTGGCGTGGGAGCAAAGGGATGCTAGGTCTGGCGAGACTTTGATAAAGCGTCAAGTGCTGTGTAGCATGATTGAGTGTGTGCTCTGTGCCAGGCCTTGCACCTGGCATTTTACATCACTATCGGAGTTGAGACTATGTGTGTTCATCAAAATTCTGGAGTGGACGGGCACTGCCTGGGCTGCATGCCCCCACCCCCACCGCAACCGTACTTGGGGGAAGGAGGCCGAGGGTGGTGGTTAAACTAAGATACACCTGGGCTCTAGTCTTGGCTCTGTCGCTTCATACAGCCTCAGTTTCTTACCTGTAAAGTGGGCACAATGATACATGATCCATCGTAGGTCTGCTGAAAATGAAGGAAGGAATTGAGAGCGTGCACAGCACCTGGCACCTCCAAGGCACCTGGCAAATGGGTGCCCTTGTCACCACAGGCTGAGCTGACTGTCCCCTTGGGACCAGGACTGGAGTGGGGGGCCTGTGTCCTGAGAATTGAGGAGGAGCCCGAGGTCATCCAACACAGGCTGCAGCCCTTGTGTCCTCACCACCCGTCAGATGTTCATGCAGGAGAGTTCCAGAACCACAGACTACCTGAGCAGCTCCCCTCCCTGCTCTTCCGGTAATAAGACTGAGGCTCCCAAGTGTGAAGGCACTTGCCCAGTGTCACTGAGTCAGCAAATAGCAGAGCTTGACCTCAAACCCAGGTGAGCTGCCATATTCTGCTCAACTGACTCAGAAAAAGGCTTAGTTACTCCTATTGTTGTTACAACATAGCTCAAATGGTTAGGAACTAAAAAAGCCCACTCCTTTTGGCAGTTAAGATACACTAGAGATGGAGGAGGGGTAGATTATCCAGCATCAAGGGCAAAAGGCCCTGAGAAGAGAGAGAAAGAGAAGCCCCCTGAGTGCACTGCCCAGACCTTTGCAGATCTTAAAGGCACAAGCTGCTGGGAACACTCAATTACATACAAACTTAAATGCCTGGCCAAATTTTTTTTTTTATATAATCACGGATGCTCATGAGCACATAGGTTTAGAAAGGGCAACCTAGCCCATCCTGCTGTTCAGTCTTCGAAATGAGTTTACATGTCCAAGCTCCAGCTTCTGCATCAATACCACCCATTTAATCTACCCAGGATCTGGGAAAGCATACAGTGAGATGATGGATATGAAAGCAGCTTGGAGATTAGAATGGGCTCGTTACTTGCAAAAGGTGGTGATTATTTTTCTTAGGTCAGAAAATAGGGGCTGGCAGGCTTGGAGCCCCGAGGATGGGGCTAGCACTGCTGGGCCTGAGGAAACAGCAGCTGTTCCGGAGCTGGGTGGGGGTGGAGTGGCAAGAGGCCCTGGTGAAAAAGGATGTGTTTGTTAAAGTACATTTTGAATTAATAAGGGAGGAAGGAGCAAGCACCAAGCCCTTCATTTGAACCTGCCCTAGGAAGGAACCACAGGAAGGTTACTGTGGGAACCTTCAAGTCCATAGACTCATTGAGGTCCCTCCAACCTCAGCTGCCCTTGAGCAGGAGGGCCACGGAACTATGTCCCCTGCGGGGGAAACGCTGGGGACAGGGAGCCCACTTCTCCCAGCAAAGCCACGACTTCCTGCTTGAAGCTCTTTCAGGGTGCCTGCATTGGATCATCTGTCACTTTGCCTGGTCCTCTATTTCCTTCCTGTTTGGGCCTCCTAATGAAAGAGCATCTCCTAGCCCACTCTTCAGACCCCAGACAAGCAGGCCCTGTAACATCAAGGCCCCGAGAGGCCAGTGTTTGGAGCTCAGGACTCCAGTGGGACATCATCAGGTGTCCCTGACCACCGCCCCCTGGAGGCCCCTCCAGGATCCCCCCATACCCATTCTCCCCAAACAGAATTTTTGGCTTTTGGAAAACTTATTGTTTAAAAATCATCATCGAATCTTCAAAAAAAAAAAAAAAAATTACAACCCATCACACGCGTTCCACTCCGGAAATGTTTATTCTAAGAAACCGAAGTGATGGCCAGGGGGGCAGCCCGAGGCATCTCACTGGGCGTTCAGCTTCTTGGAGGCCTCGTCTATGGCGGCCAGGATGCTGACCTTGAGGCTCTCCAGCACGGGCATCAGGCCCTGGCGGAGGTCCTCCAGCACCGGCTTGGCCTTCTCGCCCAGCGCCTTCAGCTGCTCGCTGGCCTTGGCGTGGTACTCGGCCAGGCTGCCGCCGCCCTCCTTGAGCGCCTCCAGGCGCGCGGTCAGCCGCTGGCGCAGGTCGTCGCTGTAGGGCGCCAGCTGCTGCCGCAGCGTCTCCACGTGGGCGCGCGCGCGGTCGCGGAGCTCCTGGGCCAGCGGGCTCAGCTTGTCCTGCAGCTCCTGCACCTTCTGGCGCGCGCCCTCGCGAAACTCCTCGCCCAGCGGCGCCACCTTCTGGCGGTAGATCTCCACCTCCTCGTGCCACTTCTTCTGGAACTCGTCCAGGTAGGGCTGCACCTTCTGCTTCACCTCCTCCAGGTCCTTGTGCATCTCCTGCCTCAGCGACGCTGTCTCCTTTTCCAGGTTGTCCCAGAACTCCTGGGTCACTGGGCCCAGCTGTTCACGCACTTTGGACAACGTGCTGGCCAGGGTGTCCCAGTTGTCCAGGAGTTTCAGGCTGAAAGGGGAGAGAGAGGAGGGCTCAGGCTAAACCTCCCAGGCCCCCAGCTACCCCCAGAGCTGCAGCCCAGCGCCTGTGCTTGCCCCGTGTGAGACCTGGGCACACCTGTGCCTGAACGTGGGGTAGCTGGAGACAGATCCTTAGCCTGGCGTCTCCCATCCACGGTCTCCGCCCCCCCCCCCCCCACTCCCCACTGCATCCCATTGACCAGATGGATGGAGGAGTTAGAAGGAGACAGAGCTGGAGCTGGTTTTGGTGCCCGATCCTGTCTGTCCCCAAAGGTGGGCCTTTTAAGGACCTAGTCTCTACTCTTCCAGCCCATTCTCCTCTCTGAAGACAGCCATCTCTGTTGCTGGCTGGAGCTGAGAAGGGAGTTAAGAACAGGCAGGGGCGGAGTGCAGTGCGGAAAATACTGACCAGACAGCGCTGGTCTGCCCCTTGCTGGGGGGCCCTGATCCTGCTTGTGGATCCCACTCCTTGCTTCTATGGGGCCCATCAGATAGGAGGTGGGGATTGGGCCAATCTGGCTGCTTCTTCCCACAGGCTTCTCCATCCCCCAGCACCGACACCCCCGACCCCTGCCCCAGGCACAAGCGGGTTCTTACTTGAGCTGTTTTCCCAAAGTGGAGGCTTCGAATTGGGCCACATAGTCTCTGCCACTATCCTTGATTGCTTCCACATACACGGTGGCAAAATCCTTCACCCGATCCCAGGATGACTGGGGGTCATCTTGCTGCCAGAAATGCCGAGCCTGGCTCCCTGGGAGGGAGAGGGGAGACCCAGATCAGACCCAGCTCTGGGCCAGGATCTGAGCAGAAGTGCTTGGCAGGGGAGAGGGCTGCGAGGGAGTAATTCTGCTCCCTGGGCCCAGGAGGGTGGTCTGCAGGGGTTCAGGGAGAAGGCTCCCCACAATGGTTGGCTCCCTAGGTTAGGGGCACCTACCCGTCAGGAAGAGCACAGCCAAGGTCAGCACCACGGCTTTCATCTTGAAGGGATGTGGGTGACCTGGAGGAGAAGAGGGGCCCAGCTGAGCAGGGCTTGAAGGAGCCCGTGCACTCTCTACTCACTCCATCCGGGGAGGAGGAGGCGGGGCACAGGGTGGGGAGGGCCAGGGGTCCAGAGCCCCCAGCCTGGGGTAGAGGCTCGGGCCAGCATCCCAGAGCCTCAAATGCCTAGAGCTGGGGAGCGGGTAGCAGCACTTACCTCAATGGCCAGCAGTCTAATCAGCCAGCTCTCCCCCGGCCTATTTATGTGTCCAGGCAGGGCTGGGCTCAGAGGCTGATAAGCCCAGCCCAGGCCTTGCCGCTGCTCACTGGTCCTGGCGATGTGGAACTCAGAGTTCAAGGATCAGCTCTGTCCCTGGGGCCAGACAAATAGAGCAGGCAAACAGGAAGCTCCGGGGGCTGCAGGGCCAGGGATCAAGAGTTCCAGCAGGGGTGGGAGGGGGTGTGTACAGGCGCGCAGGTCCCCAGAGTCGGGGGTCAGCGGTACCGGCCCGTCTCCTCCGTGGGGATTGTGTGCCTGCCATTGTCCATTGTGCCATCGCAGCGGGTGAGAGGAAGGAAGGAGGAAAAACACAGAGGCTGCCAAGGACGACGGGACTCCTCCACTCAAGAGGTATTCTCCCCTGCTGGCCCCTCGCATTCCAGGGTGATTATCTCACCCCCACCCTGCCCCAACTTCACAAAGGCAGCAGAGGTTGCTCCCATCAAGGCTGTCCCCTCTCTCTCTCATCCCCACCTCGCTCCAGGCCCTCGCAGACCTCCCAGACTGGAAAGCAAAGGGAACCTTGTGCTTGGAGGCTGCCTGGGGAGAGAGAGGACGGTACTCAGGGGCTCCCAGACTTTGAGACGTCTAACATTTCCAAACACATTCTAGAGACCAACACAGAGTTGCCAACTTTTCATTTTGTCATCTTACGCACCGCCACTCCCAGCCTGACCCAAACCCTACCATCAACTGTAACCAGCCGTAATCTCTTCCAAACCGATTTTTTTTCAAGTCTCTATTGAATTTGTTACAATATTGCTTCTGTTTTAAGTTTTGGTTTTATGGCCATAAGGCGTGTGGAATCTTAGCTCCCTGACCAGAGATTGGTACACCCCCTACATTGGAAGGCGAAGTCGTAACCACTTTTCCTCCCACGGAAATTCCAAGATTATTTTTTAAAGAACTTCCCTGGTGATCCAGTGGTTAGAATTAAGGGCTTTCCCTGCCAAGGGTCTGGATTCCATCTCTGGTTGGGGAACTAAGATCCCTCAAGTGGAGAGGCATGGACAAATAAAAAAGATTTTTTAACACCTAAAAAGGGCATAATCTCAGAATAAAGGACAGTTGCTTAAATAGGATACATAGATCTTTGCATTGTTCATTTTGACCTTGCATCCCACACAAGTGAGAATGGACACCATCCCTGAGGGATGGCTGATGTCGAGGAAGGACCTCTGGACTGCTAGCAGCAGGAGCCTGTTCTCTTATTTCATTCATTTTTGCCTTCAATTTGCAAAATCCTGGAGGAAGCTCATGAGCCCGGTATGCAATCTGAGTTTGGTTTCTTATCAGTAAAACGAAGACAAAAATGGGGGTGGTTGGAGGACAGACCCGGGGAAGTCAGTGCTGTGTGTTCATTGGTGTTTGCAGTGACATTTTCTAAGATTTCTCCTGGAAGGTGTGAGACCCCCAACACCAGGTTGCTGACAGGGCCTGGGTCATAGAACCTGTGAGCATGCAAGCGGAGAGGATTTTGAGATCAGCCTCTCTCCACCCCCATCTCCAGATGAGGAAACCGAAGAGTGGAGGAATTTGCCCAGTGTCCCTGATGTCCCAGGGCATCGGAGGCAGGGCTGCACTTAGAACCCAGGTCTCCGGACTGAGGACCCAGGGCAGAAATGTGCCCTGTGCCACCTACCCAGGAAACTCCCTAAGGTTCCAGAACTCAGCCAGGGGCTACCGTCTGCCAGATGCCACAGTGGCGGGGCTCCAGGCCTCTCCCACTCTAGTAGCCTCATGCCTTTCTCCCCAGAGGGGAAAGCTCTGGAGCTGGGCTACCTTCAGTTCGAATCCCAGCTCTCCCACTTGTTAGCTGAACCTCCCCTACACCTCAGTCTCTTACCTGTTAAGCGAAGATAACAATAGTCATCTCCTAGAGTTATAGTAGGCGAAGCAAGTGGGTGGAGAATAATGTCCCTCCACCCCTGCCAACATGTCCATGTCCTGCTCTCTGGAACCTGTGACTGTTCCTTTAAGTTGCAGAAGAGACTTTGCAAAGGTGATTTTAAGTCCCTTGAGAGGGACTTCCCTAGTGGTTCAGTGGTTGAAGAATCTGCCTTCCAATGCAAAGGACGCTGGTTTGATCCCTGGTTACAGAACAAAGATCCCAAATGCCCTGCAACTACTTGGCCTGTGCATTCTGGTGCCACAACTAGAGAGTCGGCGCATGACAGCAAAAGATCCCATATGCCACAACTAATAAATAAATATTAAGGACCTTGAGATTAAGGACCTTGAGATGGGGTGACTCTCCAGGGTTATATAGGTGGCCATGTCATCACAAGGGTCCTTACATACACAAGAGGGAGGCGGGAGGGGCAGAGTCAGAGAAGATGGGAGATCAAAAGCAGAGGTCAGAGGGATGTGATTGTTGGAAGGGGGCCATGAGCCAAAAGATGCAGGCAGGCTCTAGAAGCCAGATGAGACCAAGAAGAGTTTCCTCGGAGCCTCCAGGAGGAATCAGCTCTGCTGATGCCATGCTCTAGACTTGCGTGACCCTTTGTGGACTTTTGACTTCCAGACCTGTGCTGTAAGATTATAGCACTAAATTAGAACATGCATGGCAAAACTGAAAGTGCCTGGCACTGAGTAGACAGTAACTGTTCTGCACCCCAGCACCCCAATTTCTGGCCTTGTGTCCCCTGCTCCCACTGAACACACTCACACCGGCAGACCAGAGCTATGAATGACTTCAGTCTCTGGTGGCAGAAGTAGGGGAGGGGTAGGAATCACATTTTCTCCGTGTGGCCTTGACACGCAAATGCCCAGATGAGGGGGTGACCTACACCCAGGGGACCCAGCAGGGAGGAGGGCTGCCACTTAGCCAGCCTAGTTCCCAGCCCTTGGTTAGAGAGTGGGAGGGAAGCCGGTTCCCTGCTCAGGGCAGCTCAGGGATGTCTGGGGATGAGAGGTTCCTTTCTCAGCCTGCGTACAGAGGACCACAGAAGCTTACCACTTGGGTGCTGTTTTGCCCTGCTTTAACTGAAATGATGGTGGCAAATCTGACAGCTGCCAGTACTTCAGTGGCCAAAGCATTTTCACAATGAACTGAAAGGCCAGCAGGCCAGATATTCTCCTTGTTTGGCCCATGAAAAGCCTGCAGCTGAGAGCTGCTAAGAGTTGCCTTATGACCTTCAGCCATCAGTGTTCAGTGCTGGCAGGAAGGGAGTCAGGGGCCTGGCTTCTAGCTCTATGATGGTTGCCTGTTGGCCAGCAGCAGCTGGGCCTCCGACTCCCAAAGCCCTTTGGGAGTTTGATAATATCTTACCAAGCTGGAAGCTTTCTTTTTATTTATTTTTAAACTTTTTATATTGGAGTATAGCCAGTTAATGTTGTGATAGTTTCAGGTGAATAGCAAAGGGACTCAGCCATATATATACATGTGTCGATTCTCTCCTAAACCCCCCTTCTACCCAGGCTGCCACATAACACTGAGAGTTCCCTGTGCTGTACAGTAGATCCTTGTTGGTTATCCATTTTAAATATAGCAGCATGTACATGTTGGGCTTCCCTTGTGGCTCAGCCGGTAAAGAATCTGCCTGCAATGCAGGAGACCTGGGTTCAATCCCTGGGTTGGGAAGATCCCCTAGAGGAGGGAAAGGCTACCCACTCCAGTATTCTGGCCTGGAGAAGTCCATGGACTCTATAGTCCACGGGGTCGCAAAGAGTCAGACACAACTGAGTGACTTTCACTTCACTTCACCTGTTGATCCCAAACTCTCTCTCTTCTCCCAGTTCTTCCCCCCTCCCCGGCAACCATAAGTTCATTCTCTATGTTTGTTTCTGTGGAAGCTTCCTTTTTAAATATGTGGCTGTATTGTTAGTCACTCAGTCATGTCCGACTCTTTGCAATCCCATGGAGTGTAGCCCTCCAGGCTCTTCTGTCCATGGGATTTCCCAGGCAAGAATCCTGGAGTGGGTAGCCATTTCCTTATCCAAGGGATTTTCCCCACCCAGGGATCAAACCCAGGTCTCCTGTATCACAGGCCGGTTCTTTACCGTCTCAGCTTGTTCACTAGTGTGTCTGCTCCATCTCACTGTAAGGTGTTTGGCTTAAGTCAGCCCATGCCCCTCCGTTACTAATATTTTGGAATAAGAGAGACTTTCTGAACAGAGGGCGATGGGAAAACCACAGCCAACAGCAAATGGAGCACATCTCAGGACCAGACTTGGGGTCCATCCAGTCACTGTCAGAGGCACCAAGTACCTGGACTGGACTAGCTGTTAAGTGGCTGCAGGGCCCACCAGTGTCGGTCCTTAGTCTTACCACCCTGTTCCCCTGATGTGGGGGTCTCCCCAGTTACCTTACTGAAGTGGGTCCCCTGGTGTGTGTGGGAGTGTGGCTGGCTGGCTGCAGGAGTGGATTTTGCTCAGGACTGGCCACTCATTTTACAATTGGTGTCTCAATGCCATACTGGTCGGTCTGCGCTGGGAGGACTCTGTTCCCTGCTGGGTCTGGCACATAGCAGACACTCAGCAAATATTTGCCCAGTGAACTATTCTGCGCCCCAGAATCCGGAGGGTTACTTCAAAGAGCGGGCTTGCAGAGGAGACGCAGGAGTCTTGCACATACAGCCTGGATCGGGGGACCCTGCTCAGAACATTTACTCCGAGTGTTTAAGGTGCAGGTCAGGATGGGAGGCTTGAGGTTGGGAGGTCTGGATCAACTGGGGAGGGAGGAGATCCCCATCACCACCACCCCTGTTCACTGATAATCTTCTTGCAGCTCCTGGTGATAAACAGAGCCCCAGTTTAGACCCCAGCACTGGGCATCGTAACCAGAGAAGAGTCTCTCCTGCCCTCCTGCTTAGGAGACTAAGGTCATGGCAGAGCAGGAATGGAGGTCTAGCTCCTCGGTAGGTACACCAGCCTTCCGAATCCTTGATCTGTGCAGGTGGAGTGGGGTGGGTGCGGTGGGGAAGGAGGATACCTCAAAGTCAGAAAGATGAGCAAGGACCTGTCGGCAAGGCTTCCACCTTCACAACTCAGACCCCTGGGTCCCCATCTAGCAGGCAGGCCCGAGGCCTCTGACCTCATCTCCAAGGCATTTGGGCTGCCTGCGGCAGGGCGTGGCACCTTCCACAGAAGGTTCTTCCAGATTACTTGAAGGCATCTGGTTTATCTGTTTGGTTTCAGAGACACTCTCAGCCTTCCAAGGGAGTGTGTACAGACTAGAAGATTCCCCACCCCCTACCCCCAGCCCTTTTTTAAAAAACACTTTATTTTGTCTTGGGGTAGAGCCCATTGACGGAGAAGGCAATGGCAACCCACTCCAGTACTCTTGCCTGGAAAGTCCCATGGATGGAGGAGCCTGGTAGGCTGCAGTCCATGGGGTCGCTAAGAGTCGGACACGACTGAAGCGAGGCAGCAGCAGCAGCAGCAGAGCCCGTTGACAATGTTGTGGTAGTTTCAGGTGAACAAGGAAGGGACCCAGCCATACATCAGAAGACCCTTCTTGAGAAGGCTCTTTTCCGCTCTCAACAGTCCCACAGTGACCTTCTAGTCACATGGACTCAAAATTGATTTTCTAAGTTCCCTCCTTTCCCTTGTCTTTCTATGAAGTGAGGTTGCTCAGTCGTGTCTGACTCTTTGTGACCCCATGGACTGTAGCCTACCATGCTCCTCCATCCGTGGGATTTTCCAGGCAAGAGTATTGGAGTGGGGTGCCATTGCCTTCTCCAGAGGACCTTCCTGACCCAGGGATCGAACCCAGGTCTCCTGCATTGTAGGCAGACGCTTTACCGTCTGAACCACAAGGGAAGTCCTTTCTATAATCTCAGTATTTCCAGCTGCAGTGATCTTTCTTCATAGAAGGCTTCTAGCAGCTATTTGTGAGCCATGGCTGGGACCCTCCAAGAAATTCTACCCTGTCCTCTGGAGTCCAGGTATGGAAAAAGGGGAAAACTATAGCAAAAGTCCCCTTCTATCTTAACACTTAGTTGGTGTCCATATCACTGGGTTGACTGAGGTCACTCCACAGACGCCCCAGCCTCTGCCAGCTCTTTGAAGTTCTCCTTCTACTCCTTCAAAAGTATCTTCTCAAGGAATCTGTTTTCCATCAGACTCAGCAAACTGCAGTGTTCGCTTCTGAGGGGGCAGAGTCCAAGCCAGGTGTCCGATGACCCAGCGTGAGGTCCAGTTCAGGCTTCTGGAGAATGCTCCTCTCTCTAGGCAAGGTGAGATAAAGCAGAGCTCAGGGCCCCACCCTACACGTCCTCAGCCTCCCGCATTCCAGCTTCCAGCCTGAAAGTTTCTCCCAACTAGACTCCAAACACAAGGCGAGTAACATATCAGCGTAAGATCATAGTCAGGTGTTTTATTTTCACAATCCCCTACTGTCCAACCAAGTTACCAAGCTGTAACTGCCCAACAAAAAATGACTAAAGGTCTTACTGCAGCTTGGGTCTGGAGATTTTTTTTTAATCCTTTTTTAGTTCAACATAAATGAGAAAGAAAAAATACTCTGACATTTTCAAAGAACAGAAGTAGGAAAGTATATTCATATACGTTCAACATATACTGCGCATATTGGTTACTACAATACAAAGCAATGATTCTTTTAAAAGTGTAGTTTGCAAGATGGCACGGTTAATAGGCTCACTGGCTTTCGTCTGGGTGCTCGCTGGGGGCGGCAGTCTGCTCGTCCATCAGTTCCGTGAACAAAACAGGCTGAGTGTGTGGTCGTGGCCGGCAGGGGCGTCAGAGCAGCAACGAGCCCAGAGAAGTCAACAGTGGCTGTTCGGGCTCTCTCAGTTGCTTCCAGAAGGTGAGTAGCTGGTGGCTCCCACCAAGTAGAGGGGATGTGGGGACCATGGAAACACGGAGAAGTCCCAAGAAAGGCTCTTGCACTGCAGAAACCCACTCGAGGGATACTGGGTCCAGGAGCTGAGCTGCCAACATCAGAGAGAAGGACAAGCTACATGGGGGATCCTGGCAGCAAAACCAGGATGGCCATGCTGGGCACCCGCTTTCTCCTGTGCAAATTCAGGATGAAAGATGAGGAGGGGCCAGGGGACCTGTTACTCTGCCTCCCCAGAAAAATGGATCAAGAGTATTTAATTAACATCTCTTCCTTGTTTTGAAGATCAGAAGGCGATAACCCAGATCTTCTGCCAGCCCCGCAGCCAGCAGAGAAGACTTTGGTTTCTAACGGTGAAGGAAAATAAAGATAATGACACAAACAATAGCTATTGCATATGCACTGCTTCAGCAGGGAGGCGGGGCGCGCAAGGAGGGCACTACATCTGTCACTGGCACGAGTGAGAACCGCCCACAATTACAAGGTCTAAATAAAATACTTTGAACAAAAGGTGCAAGTCACAATTCAAATAGAACAGAATCTGGTTAAACATTTCTCTTTTAAACAAAAATTTCTTTTGTTTGTATTTATTATTAATAATAATAACAATAATAACAATAATATCAACATTTACGAAAAACAATTCCTACATGATCAAGAATTAAAATAAGGGGCTGAGGATGCGCAGAGAGGAGAAGATTAGGAGGGTGGCAGGACCCAAGACAACCTCCTGTTCTTCTTGCCTGTGACAAAGAGGCTGAAAGGGAAAAGCATTATATATATATGGATATATATATGTATGCATGTATTATGTATGTGTACAGATACATACATATATACATGGAGAAACAACCCTTGTTATATCACAATATACCATGAGAAGGGAAGGTGACACACACACAGTACCACCGTTGGGTGTTCAGTCCACGGGCAGAACCAGCAGGGTGATAAGGGCAACCAACTTTCTGAGTTACAAGAGGGGAGCGGAGTTACACACCAAAGAGATATTCCAATTGGCAACCCATCAGCGCCAGGCCACTCTCAGCCTCCATGCTGACATTCTTGTGTGATTTTGGCTTGGCCAGACATGTTTGTTAGTGGATCCCAGCAGAAAAGACCTCTCCAGGTTCCAGGCTTGGGGGTGTCTCTTTTTGCTCTGCAAGGGCCAAAGGCTGCTGCCCCTTCCCTCTTGTCTCTTTCTCCAGCCACTACATTCCAGAGTATGTTGCCCTCCAGCTTTTGCTTCTGTGTAAAAGCAGTTCAGGCACTGAAGGGCACTCTGCAGACAGGCTGGGGAGGGGAATGGCTCTGGGCCCTGGCCACCATACGCTAACTGCTTTGCTCTTCTGTCTTAAAAGGGAAACAAAAGAAATAAGAAAGAAAATCACCTCCCAAAGAAAACATACCTAAAACCAAAAACAACCAAAAATAACCCAAACCAAAAACCAAACCAAACCATCAACTCAAATACACCAAATACACTTTCACAAAAGGTGGCGAACATGGATTTCCTGTTTATTTCCTTGGTGACTTGGTCATACAGGCGAACATGGCAAAACCCCCCTCAGAACCCAAAAGAACAGCACACTGATGAACCAAATGGGAGGAAAGGAGCCGACATTCTGGGTGGAGGGAAAACAATGGCAATTTGGCGCAATGCTGCTAGATACTGTTGGTTTAAAATCAACCTTTTCATTCCCGCACTGTACATAAACCTGCAACAGAGCAGACACAGAGAATTAGTTTGAAAAGACAAAGACTCAAATATTCCATTGAAAACTTTCAAAAAAATGGTTCACTTTACCTCAGATATTTTAGGAGGATTTGCTGTACTGAGGCTCTAATACAGATTTGCCAGATGGCTTAACTTTCATCGAGTCTTGTCTGTCAATGAATTTTCAAAGACAGAACTGATACTACCTGTTGTGTATGTTTAGGCATTACTCCTCCAAAATCGGCCAGTTGACCTGTTTTCTACTGCTGGCCTCTGATCACAAATTTCTGGTATATTTTTCCACTTGCAGCACAGCCTTAGAAAAGATCTGGCTAGACATGTATTCTTGCTGAATTTCATCCTTTAGGACTGAGTTCAAGAACCACCTCCTTTTCCATTACTGTGGCCAGAAGTCCTGTCTGTCCTCTGAAGCTCACTTACTCTTTGAAGGCTATGGCACCTATAACGTGCCTTATCCTCAACAGTTCGACCAAGGGACCATGGCCAGTATTTCTTCTATATGCCCCCATCTACCCCTCAAACAATTAGCATGGTGCTTAATGAAGGAGCAGAAAGATGCAAAAACCTTGGCTGGAGGAGTGGTGTTGTCAAGGTCATTGGCTCAAAGTGCATATGGAAGCAATCTCCTGATGGGATCAGGAGCTGACACTGAGCCAAAGGGCTGGTTTGGCTCCGGTCAGGGTGATACTCACTTTCCATCTTTTGCTACACGCCTGCCTGTTCCATGCTGAAGGAGACCTCGGGGTGCTTGTAGCTGAGCAGTATGTCTGTGATGCAAGTGGATGGGTAGCAAGAGGAGTTTAAATGCTGGCTGCCATCTGTCAGGTCTGGGTGCTCCTGACCTCCAAGACTCTCCCCACATTCTGCAAGACCAGAGAAAACTTGGGAGGTTTGCAGGGAGATTGGGTGGGGGGTGGGCAAGAGGTAGACAGAGGAAGAGAGAAGTCTGAAACTTCTGCAGCCCTGAGTTCTAGTTCAGAGCAGGCCCTCAGTTTGGTTAGCGACCATGGCTGGGGACCAAGCTTCTTCCTGTTGCCCCCACTGTCCATTTCCCCCTCTTCTTTACTGTCTCCCATTGTCAGGCTGTCAGCTCCGTGGTGTGGGATAAGACAGCCTCGTGCTGGCAGACCCTGACACCTGGGCACACTCTGTGCTCAGGGCATGGGCCTAAGCACTTTAAACTCCCAAGCACAGGCTTCCCAGGTGGTGCTAGTGGTAAAGAACCTGCTTGCCAATGCAGCAGACGTAAGAGACATGGGTTCAACCCCTGGTCAGTAAGATCCCCTGGAGAAGGAAACGGCAACCTGCTGCAGTATTCTTGCCTGGAGAATCTCATGGACAAAGGAGCCTGGTGGGCTATACAGTCCATACGGTCGCAAAGAATCAGACATGACTGAATGACTGGGCACGCATGCAGGAAGCTAGCAACTGCTCCCAGCACAATCGAGGACATGGGCTCTATTGTTTCTGTCACTTTACAGAGGGGGATCTTGGGGGTCAGAAAGGTTAAGTGCCTTAACCTGTGGAGCCAGTACAGAGCAGTCAGGATTAACTGCAGATCCATCCACTCCCGGGTCTGTGCTTTTATCAGCTAAGATCCCCTCCCTCTACTGGTTCTAACGGGAGGCAGACATTAGGACACGGTGCCTTCTCCTCAGAACCAGAACAAGAGTAACTGAAGGAGCATCTGAACATGCATTACAGACAGGACAGTGACGGCCCTGTGCTCAGTCAGGAGCGGGGCTCCTCCGTGCTCTCACACTCAGTGCAAGAGAACTGGGAAAAGGCGGTGTCCAAAAGCCCACGGGGATGCTGTGGCTTCCCATGGGCTCTTCCTACAAGAGGGGAGTGGTCACTGGTGAAGAGGGAAGGGGGGGTCCCTTTAGAAACTTCTTTGGGGTGCCCATGCATAATGCCCCTTACCCTCGTTTTCCCCGTCCTGGAACTGCTGGCTCCCCATGAGCGATGACTGACTGAGAACTGCATCTGACATCCGGGCAGAACTAAGTGCTTTCCCCGCCACGAGACTCATGCCAGGCAAGTTGTCCAGCTGCACCTGCAGAAAACAATTATTAAAAGAAGTAAAGAGAGCCGAGAACGCGCCTTAAGAGACCGCTGTGCCCTTCAAAGGAGCCCAGGCAGAGGGCGGCCTCAAGCACCGTCCCAAGCACCACTTCCCAGGCCCCCTTCCTCTGCAGGGCTATCCAAAGGGGGATGCTGTGCGGGGAGCCAAGGCTGGGGCGGGGGTGCGCGCGGGGAGGGAGGGGCACAGGGAGTCTCAGCTGGCGCCCCAGACATCTACATGGCATTCCAACACCAGGTTTCTGACCTGGCTCAAGGCCATGAGGAGTCTCTTAGGGCAGCAGTGTCCAACAGCACTCTGTTCAAGGACAGGGATGTTCTCTGTCTGCCCTGTCCAAATCGAAAGCCGCTAGCCACAAGTGGCTACTGAGCCCTGGAATGTGACTAGTCTGACTAAAGAACTGGGTTTTACGTTTTATTCTGTTTTAATTACATTTAAAATTGAAAGGTCACATGTGGCTGGTTGTGGCTGTATTTGTGCCGCCGAAGAGTCTGCCCTAAGGCAATAAAGCTCTGCCAAGTGGACTAGCTCCCTTGAAGTCTGAATAAATTCAAGGCAGCTGCCAGAGTAATAACTGAGAGTCTGAAGGCGCATCTGCTGGGGCCTGTTTCAACTGTCTGGGGAGAAGTTCAATAACTAAGACTACAGGAAATGGATGCTCTTGATCCTCAGCTTCCAACGTGGAGCTCGGCGTCAGCAGAGATTCTCCTGGAATTTCAGGCTTGTTACAGTGATTCAGAGACATACTCCCTGAGTGCTCAGGGGCGCTGGACTCTGATTGAGAACAAGAGACACCACCCCACATTCCTAAGTTCTGCTTTCAAAGACCCCGCTTCCAAAAAGCAGGAGGGGCCGACGTACATAAGCATCGTCGCTGTTCTGGATGGTGTGATGTCTCTGGAGGGTGCGGGGCCTCTGGTGCTCGCTGACTGAGGGGTGAGCGGGGTACCCAAGTCCATTGTGATCTGGCAGCTCCATCGCTTGTCCAGGAGAACTTCTATCCATGCATTTCCCTAGGACGGACTCTGAGGAGACAGAGCAAAATAGGGTCAGTCAGCAGACCTAGCACTTCCCTCAGTCCACTCTCACCAAAGCAGCATCTTGCAAGGCACAGTGGGCCAGGGCGAGGACCCCCACTGGCGGGCCACTCGGCCAACCTCAGCTGGCTGGTGACGCTCGGAGGAGCCTGGACCAGCCTGCCAACTCTCGTCCTTCCTGGGCCTCTCTCTGCAGGGATCATTCCCTTACGAGAAAAAAATCCATGTATTAGTGGTTGGCTGAACCTTTTCTTTTCTCTTCATTTCTCTGTTGATTTGACAGTGCTATGTTCCCAAACCTAGATGCACAGGAGAATCATTCTTGGACCTTCAGGACCTCTAGCCTGGGAGAATAGCTTCCACCCTGTGGACACCTCTCTCTCTTCCCTTGGCTTCCCCTCCGTACCCCGCCCAGTCCTCTCCTCTCCTCCTCCGACTCCAGCCCCAACTCCTTTCAAGGGTCCTCCTCTCTTTACCTCTATCCTTGACCTTCTCACTCTCCCCACACTTACTTTGGCAATATCATCTATTTTCATGGCTTCAACTACACTGCTTCTATGTAAAGAATTACTAAATGCTCTTTTAAGCTCCAGATCCAAAATTCTAACTATTTACTAGATATCTTTCCCTGGATGGCTGAACAACATCAAACACTTCACAGGTTCAATTCTGAACTCACCAGCTTCCCCACAACCAACACCTCCTTTCCTAATCTTCTGGGTATGAGCTCATGGAGTCCCTGCTGATTCCTTACTCCTGATTCCACATCACCTGAAGTCTGAAGAATCTGCCTCTCCAGTGTTGGTCACTTTAATCTCTTTCTTTCCAGTCTCATTGCTTTCATGCAAGTTTGGTTATCTCCTGCCTGGATCACTATAATAGGCTCCTAATCATTCCTCTTCCACGGCCCTACAAAGATGAACCTTTCTATAGTGGAGCCCAAACCCCTCATTTTCACTGGCCCAGCCTCTCTTCCAATGAGCATCCCACACAATTCACCCCTACATTCTAAGCTCGTCAAAGGGGACCACTCACGATTCAGTGCATTTGCTTTCACCTTTCTCTCTCCCTGGAAATGCTTAATCTTCTACTTCCATTCCTGCCAGTTCTAATCAATGTATCCTTGTAGGTCCATCTCAAATGTTATCATTTTTATGAAACTTTCCCTTTCAAACAGAAATAAATCATTCTTTCCTTTCATTGTCAGAAGACTTTATTAGACTCTGATTATGCTAACATTATTCCTGGCACCATCTTCAATTGTGTATTTGTGTTAATGTTTCATATTAAACTGTAAATTCTTTGAGGACAAGAATTATTACATGCATGTTTATGAGCCTTCAGTATTCCAGAACACTGTCCGATACCAGTGTTTAATAATATTCTAACTGATATCAATAAACTCTCTTAATATAGGTCAGTCACCTGTCAGAGTCACGATGGTCAAGAAGACAAGGATGGTCAAGAGTACCAAGGCCACACCAAGGTTGACAGGGTCCTCCTGTTGGCATGTCTGGCTCCAGTCCTTAAGAGTCTAGCACTTGAACATGTGTTTTCTTTGGTTGGTTGGTTTTTCTGGGTTAAAGTTCCCTGGCAACCACCGGGCTTATCTCACAATGAACGGTACCTTGGTGAGACCAAGTTTTTAAACAAATTTTAATGGGAAACACAGTCCTAACGCTAACTGCACCAACCCAGTATCTATGTGAATAATGAAAATAACACGGGCTGCTTGAGTGATGTGTAAAGTATTTCAGGTCTCTATATTCAAATGGTCTCCTTAACCATCACGGTGAGGCCAGGGCTTAGGGGCTGGGGCGGGACAGGAAGGTAGAGGAATGAAATGACATGCACCTTGCCGGTAATGCAACGGAGAGGAATGGGAGCTTCCAAATGACCGAGAGGAAGGCAAGTGAGACTAAGCTGCTCTGTGGGATGAGGTCACACACCTGCCAACCAGCCCGATCCCCGTCAGTGGGCACAGTGCGTGTGCTGGCTGCAGGTCCAAATGAAGGCCAAGGGCAGGAAGTGGTGCAAGGCTGCCTCTGGGTGATATGTAGGCTAAACCTCCCTCCCTACCATCTCTCTCTGTGAAATGTGTTTTTATTCCTGAGAATGGGGTTTCTCCACATCTGAACACCCACCCTCCTTTTGGCCCTGCCTGCGGGAAGGTCCCATGGATTCCGTCCTCGCCTGCCCTCACCTTCCTTTTGGCCCTGCCTGCGGGGAAGTCCCATGGATTCCGTCCTCGCCTGCCCTCTTTACAGCCTTCAGGTCTGGTGTGCCACTGAGACAGACGGAATCTTTCTTGACAAATCTCATGACACACCTTCCTGACTCCCCTGCCTAGGGCTCAGAAGCCCCAGGCCTGGATCCTGGCTTCACCAGAATCCCTGGGCGAGTTACCTGACTTTACTGGATCTCGCTCTCTTCATCTGCAAACAGGACTCACTCCACAGGTCTGTGGAGTGCTTACTTGAATCTGGTCCTCTGTAAGAGCTCAGTAAAGACTGGTATTATTTATACTCATTTCAGAGATGTTATTTCTGAGAGGATGGGGCACAATGAACCAGTTGACAAAAACAAACAAGAAGATGATTTTATCACAGAATCCTACTTTGGGAATAATGGGGCTAGTTTACCACAGGTAAGTGAACAAGTGAGCCACTGAAAATTTAATTTCCAGAAAAGAAGCCTCTGGTTTAGGAGATATAAATACGAGTTAAAAACTAGATGAAAGGGAGTTCCCTGGTGGTTCAGTGGTTAAGACTTGGCGCTCTGGGGCCCGGGTTCAATCCCTGGTCAGGGAACTAAGATCCTGCAAGCCTCATGGCCGTGTGTGTGCTCAGTCACTCAGTCCTGTGCAACTCTTTGTGACCCCATGGACTGTAGCCACCAGGCTCCTCTGTCCCTGGGATTTTCAGACAAGAAAACTGGAGTGGGTTGCCACTTCCTCCTCCAGGGGATCCTCCTGACCCAGGGATTGAGGCCAGGTTTCCTGCACTGGTGGGTGGATTCTTTACCACTGAGCCACCTGGGAAGCCACACAGCACAGCCAAAAATAAACTTAGACAAAAAAGAAGCGTGTTAATGGGGTTGGGTAGCAAACCAGGGGTCTTTCTGTTCAAATTCAATATAATTCACAGGTCAAAGATCAGGAAGGGCTGGCACCCTTGGCTTGGCAGATATGCTTGGAAGGGGAAGAATGCGAGGCAAGGGGGCATAAAGAGAAGAACATAAGACTAAGAATTCAGGGGATTTGAAGTCAGGTTCCAGCTCCATCACAGTGTATGAAATTGGACAAGTCATTTAACCTAACCTCAATTTCCCTATCTGAAAAATGAGGGTTGTTTGGGGGCTCAAGAGATAACAGGTGTCAAAGGGCCTTTCATAAATTGGAAAGGACTACACAAGCAAAGTAATTATTTTTAGTAAGAATGCTGAGTTTAGAGGGCCCTTGTGGTGATGGACAGGGAGGCCTGGCGTGCTGCGATTCATGGGGTCCCAGAGTCAGACACGACTGAGCGACTGAACTGAACTGAATGTGACTCTATAGAGGAGATCCACTGACCAGTTTGGCAAGGGAGGCACTGCGTGTTAAACAGACTAACCCATTGAGCAAGGAACAGGAAATTGAGGCTCAAATCTTTGGCATTCTTTATGCCAATTCAGCAGCTGAAGGAACTGTCAAGCTCACCAAAGGATGCAGAAAGAGGATGCCAAGAGCAGGATTCTCAGGTATTTACCTAAGCAAAGCTGAGAAAGTACAGAGGAGGCGAAGACCATCTGATCAGGCAAGGGGAAAAAATACACAAACGGGCACGATGCACACCGCCCACCTACCTAGGGAACCGTGGGGCAGCTTGCACAACTCTCTGTGGAATCTGTCAATGTTGACTCGTCCTTACTCATTTACTGGGTCTTAAGAGAAAATGAGAGAAGTGCATGTGTGCATATCCCTCTCAAAGGTTCTGGAGGGTGAGCCCTCCCAATCTGCCACCATTTCACCCCTCTATGGGGCCTGAAGTCCTCCAGGGCTGCTGAAGCTGAGCAGGCTCAGGGAAAACGTGGTCTTCTCTGTGAGTTCAAGCTGGTACTCTCACTGCGTAAACTGTTATGCTATCATATTTAATTTCAAAGTTAAAAAAAAAAATCAAGTGTATGTAATAACTTTCATAGGGGGAGATAAACCTATTTCTACTCCTGGGGAACAGAAAGGGAGATTACAGGCAGCATGGGGCATGTCTAGCCCTGACCTTCTACATATTTCAAACAGACCTCTGGCAGGCTGCCGGCTCAGCTCTCTGGCAGAGCCTGGCCCCACACTGATTGGTGGCAAGTGGCCATAAAATAAGTAACTATGGCCATTGATAGGATGGCATTTAATTCTCCTTGACTAACATCAGCAATCCCTGATAAGCTACCCTTAAGAAGTTTTAGAAGGACGACACTAGCTCTGCTTCTTATAATTACATCTTTTACAGCATTCATTAAGCAGTGCTTCATGTTAAGGCTGTTTATGAGCTTGTCTGCCCCCATCCCCCCAGCATAAGCTCCCTGAGGGCAGGTTCTCTAGCTTTTCATCCCTGCCTTCCCCACTGGACCTAAAATACAGTCTTATGTGACCTAATCATTCAATAAGTTTTGTTGACTTTGCTCTGTCATAGAAGCAACAGATGGAATGTTTGGGGGCTAGTGTGTGACTACACAGATAGAAGGGTATCATTAGAGAAAGCAGGAGGCATCCCCGCCACCCACAAAGATAAACAAGGATGAGCTGCCCCCACGTGCCTGCAGGGCGGTAGGGGGAGAGCATCACAACCCTTTCCTGGCAAAAGGAATGGCAAACTATCTGATGATTCTTTGTTGATGTCAAACTGCAAGTTCTCAAGTTCTTAAGAGTAGAAGCATCTGAGGTTAGGGCTTCCCAGGTGGCTCAGTGGTAAAGAACCTGTGTGCCAATGCAGGAGATGTGGGTTTGATCCCTGAGTTGGGATGACCCCCTAGAGGAGAAAATGGCAACCCACTGCAGTATTTCTGCCTGGGAAATCCAATGGACAGAGGAGCCTGGTGGGCTAAGTTCTTGGGGTCGCAGAGAGTTGGACACAACCGAGGGACTGAACAACAACAAGAGCATGTCAGGTTAAAGCGGGGAGAGGCTGTGGAGTCCGGTTTCTCCTGTAAAAGGGATCATGAAACACATGCCCAGCGTGGTTGTGAAAAATAAACGAGTAACTGACTGGAGCGCACCAAGCCCAGAACAGAGGTACTACAAACACCTTCTTGGAGCGGGCACCTAGCCAGCATCCCTCACTACACAGATGAAGACAGGGGGAGGGGTTATGCGCCAGGGGGTCACAGAGGAAGCTCCTGTGCTTAAGGTAAGGACAGTGGGGACGCCTCAGTATAAGAAGTAGTTTTAAACATGCAGACATACATTCCCGGAGGGTTTCTAACTCTGGAGCAGCTTTGGGCTTCCCTAGGCCATTTTTTCTCTATTGCATTATCGAACTGTACTGGATCCTAAACCCACGTGGTAATCAACTGGGGGCTTTATTCATTAAAGATAATTGTATATATGGTTCCAAAAGTCTCAAAACATAAGTGGAAAGAGGTTAGAAAGAGGCAAGGTAATAGTATTCAAGAAAAGGCATAAGCTAAGTTAAAGAGTAAACTAGGCAGACACAGGAAGGATTACCTCTAGCACACACTGGCAAGGGGGACAGGAGGTAAGATTATGGCCTCTAGGAAAGGTCTTATCAAAGGTCAGGTAAAGGAGATCTAAGAAAAAGGAGGATTTGGGGGCAAGCAAACCTGATCGTGGTAGTGGAGAATCCGCCTGCAGTGCAGGAGACCCCAGTTTGATCTCTGGATCAGGAAGATCCCCTGGAGGAGGGAAAGGCTACCCACTCCAGTATTCTTGCCTGGAGAATCCCATGGACAGAGGAGCCAGGGGGGCTACAGTCCACGGGGTCACAAAGAGTCAGACGTGACAGTGTGACTAAGACTTTCAAACCTGATCATGAGGCAACAAGAACAGGGTATTTTTGAGCTGAAACCTTTAGGGGTGTATTTACAGCTGGATTCTTCCAGAAACCTAAAGAGAAAGAGACGCATGCAGAGAAGAGTGGTGGCGATGGCGGTGGGTCTAAGAAGGCAGGGAGAAGGGAGAGGGAGAAGATCGCAGGCGCTCAGCTTGGGGAACGGTAGGAGGGATCTGTCAAGAGACTCCTGACTCATGTGTTGGTCTGAAGTGAACTGATTTAAAGCTGCTGGATCCAGATCAGACTCTAGGTTTCAGGAAGCCTTTGCCCTTAGCTTCTAATTCCTTCATGTAGACTGCACTTCAAGGAAGGCAGCTTGTCTCCCCCTAAAACATTCCTGAGACACTCTCACCCATGGCCTTTCCTCATGCTTCTCCCCTAAATCCAAACAGCAAAATCCTCTTCATCCACCAAGTCTGTGTGTGGTCAGTGGCTCAGACATGTTTGACTCTGAGACCCCATGGACTGAAGCTCGCCAGGCTTCTCTGTCCATGGGAATTCTCCAGGCGAGAATACTGGAAAGGGTTACAAGCCCTCCTCCAGGGGATCTTCCCGACCCAGGGCCTGAACCTGCATTTCCTTAGTCTCCTGCACTGGCAGGTGGATTCTTTACCACTGGGCCACCTGCGAGGTCACCAAGACCTCACTCAAATGTCACCCACTGGGGGAGACCTGGCTCTGCTCTGAAACAGAACTAGTCTCCCCTGGCTCTGGTGCTCCCACAGCACCTGAACTTGCCACGTTCTGCTTTCCTTTAGGCACTAAACAGACCCGCAAGCCAGCCAAAAGGGGCGGGGCTCCTCTGACAATCGGAGGACACGAGCACGTTCAAGCCTCCTGGTCTCTCTGTATATAGTCGTCACAGAGCAGGGAAAAGTGAAAGGAATCAAGAGAGAATCATTTTGAAGAAAAATATTTCAAAAGGTTATTTCCACATACGGCAACGCAGGGTAAAGGGGTGGGGAGTGTGCACTGTGTGCTCACTTGCTCCTTCCTGGAGTCTTGCACACGCGGTGTGTGCTCAGGACACGTCTGCTGGAGTGGAGTGAGCAGCTCTCTGGTTCAGTGCCACTTCCTAGCTGTGGACCTTGGGGGTGAATTACTTAATCTGTGCCTCAGTTGTCTCACCGGTAAAATGGGGATGGGAAGAGCTGTGAGGATTAGGTGAATTTACGTGTGACCGGCCTCTGGTGTGTGGCATGTGAAACGCCCTAGGGAAATGTCAGCTCGCCTCCTTTTCCGATGAAAGCTGCCGTTCACACAGGGAGCTTTCCCAGCCTCCCTGATGCCGTCAAGCTGCCTCTGCTAGTATACTCCCAGCCACAGAAAGCTCCCAGTCTGCTCAGCAGCCTCTTCTGGAAAGTTCTTGTGAAGGCTTCCCTGGGGGTTGAAAGCTGCTGCAACTTCCATCCTGGTCTTGGCTCTGCCTCATAATATGAATCCAGAGAAATCTAATCCTTTTCCATATGACAAGTGTGATGGCTCTCCTGAGTTTTCCCCCCAAGCCTAAACATCCCCAAGTCTGTCAGCCAATCCACTTATGACTTGGTCCCAAAACCTCCCCCTAGCCTACGTCAACTCAAAAATACAGCAACTGCAGGTGGACACAATACGTCTGACTGGTGCAGACCTCAAACTGGATGGTACCCATCTGCTCAAAAGCCCAGATCTAACGGGAGTTTTATGGAACTGCATCCCTATTGGTGCTTAATGAGCACCACCTGAAGGCACCACGCCCTCTTCACATAAACTGACTCAGGGTCAGGTCTTCCATCCTGCCCTGTGCCTGGGGACCCGACTGCCCCAGGAGCTGAGTCTGGTGTACTGACTTTAAAGTGCAGGGCAGGACAGGCTTCAAGAAGGGAGGGTGGGAAAAGTGCCCAGTTTCAGGGTTGAATATTTTATGGAGAAACTTGCTTTCAAGATCTGTGATGATGGGATGGATATCAGTCCAGATTTTGGGTAGGGTGAATGCTATGACATTAATGAAATGACATTTCCTGAGCATAACTTACTTATAGTGACTCCAATCTCCTTCCAAAGGAAAATGAATGCCCTCATTAATTATACAGTGATACTAAACGAAACAGCATGGCATCCCTTGTGATGCTGTAACATTCTGTACTTAGCTTATTAACGAAGTGATCAGAATAATAATACCTCAAATTGTTTAAATCATACATTCAGCTATCAAGTATGCCTCTCTCCCCCTGTGTCACACACACAAACATTATGTATCAACATAAACACATATGTGTATGTTTTAATCTTCACAAATACTCTGCAAAGGACTGTTATTCCTCCTGCCGTTTTTCACGGATGGGGAAATAAGAACCTGAGGGTTAAGTGACAAGGTCACTGCACTCATAACAGAGGCAAGTCCAGGACCGAGGGACCCTGACTTACTCCAAAACTGTTTACACTAAACCCTGTTTCCCTAGCACTGGCTGATTTTTTTCTATCACAGAGGTTAAAGCTAGCTATTTTGATGACAGCTGAGAAATTCTGGATTCTAAGGAACCACAGTCTGAATATGGGAAAACAGGTAATACATCCTGCTGACCATCATCTGTGTGTTCATTTTCTATCACTCTCTTTTAATTCTGAAAACAGATTCCCTTCCCCCATCAGATACCCATTTCCTACGTGCTTCTCCCGTAAAAGGTCCTGCAGGTCTTCTCAGGAATTCTTTCTCTCTTAGCAACCCAGAGTACCAGCTGAAAAAGGTAAACACCGCTGAGTTCACTGAACGAGGGCAGGCTGGCCCAGAGATCGACCCTGCAGGGCTCTTACCTCGGCTGGACACCTTATTTCTAGTGAAGGCGGCAGCCGGCTGTCGGTACGGATGGATCCCCAACTCCTGTGCGTGATTCACGGTTCCCAGGAGAGATTCAGGGTCCCCGGGGCCGCCTGTACTCAAGAGCAGGGGGCTGTCATGGCAACCTTTGGTCAATGTGTTCCCGCTCTTCCTGTCCGGAAAGCCGTCCTTGGCCCCCTCGCACGAGCACTCCTCCTCCATGCTCTCCGAGTGCACAAGCGCCGCCTGGGGAGCATAACCGTGGGTCGGGGTCGGGGAGGAGACCTGCGAGATACATTCTTGCGCCCTGATCTGCAGAAGGTGCTGGGGGCTGGTGTGGTGGTGGTGGTAAGAGTCAGCGTTCTGATACGGCAAAGCCTGGCGCTCCGTCATGCTCTGTCCCCCAAGGCCAGGAGCCAGACTCCCGGCGTCCCCCTGGTTCATGTGCCGGAACAGCTCTTGGTATTCCTGCTGCTGCTGCTGCCGCTGCCGCTGCTGCCTTTTGATGAGCTGTGCAAACTCCGCCGGGGGCAGCCGCATGTCCGAGTGGCCGGTGAGTGAGTGCCGGGGGGAGAGCAGTCCCTGGAGGATGTGGGGCACCTGCTGGTGTCGCGTGTAGTCTGGCGGCGTGGGGGACAGCAGGGCCTGCTGCAGTGCCGATGTGGTATAGTGCGGTGGCTGCTGATGTGCACTGGGAGGGAAGGTGGGGAACTGGTCAAGCGGAGGGACTTTCAGGGCTTGGGTGGGAGGTAACCCCGCTCCTGGTGAAGGGTTGTAGCTGCTGGGGGAACCCCGGGACTGGTCCGAAAACAGGTGGGGGTGTAAATGCGCCTGGTCGTAGTTAGCAGGGGAGAACCGATTCACGTTCAAGCTGCAGACACAAAAGGGAGTGAGTACCAGGCATCCGTGTGACAACTGTACTAAACTCCCCGGGGAACGGCTACCACTCCTCCTCAGCAGTGAGTCTCTGCTGGTACAGAGAACCGCGGGGCCACAGGGAGGATGGGGGTGTAGGCAGTACCCCCACCACCCCCTCCGGCTTGAGGGTAGCAACATCACTTGAATTAAGATGTGCCCATCTCTTAGAATATGAGTGATGGAAAGAAACAATCCTAGAAGAACAGACAAGGAGGGTAACTGAGATTTTTACCTACTCCTCTAACTGGCCCTTTTCTTCTTTGCAGACCTATAGTAAGGTGGTAGTGGTGTTTAGTCGCTAAGTCGTGTCTGACTTTTTTGTGACCCTATGGACTACAGGCCACCAGGCTCCTCTGTCCATGGGACTCCCCAGGCAATAGTACTGGAGTGGGTTGCTGTTTCCTCCTCCAGGGAATCTTCCTGACCCAAGATCAAACCCACATCTCTTATATCTCCTGCATTGGCAAGCAGATTCTTTATCACTGCACCGCCTGGGAAGCTATATAGTAAGGGAGCTGTGTCACTATCCTCCTGAGTCTCACTAGCATTTTGATCCTGAGTCAGCATATAGGTTTCAAGTCCATCCCAAGCCCACTGCCTCACTTTTAGTCAGGCTGAAATGAGCACAGCCCAGTCAGAGCCCTTCTGTTCTCCTCTCCTCCTCCTAAGGGGCTTCCTCCCACCTGGGTCCCCCAGAGAGACAGCCGGGAGACTCCAAGCAGCCTCACCTGTGGGCCTCCGCACTGTCGGCGCTCAGCTGCTTGGACAAGGGCCGGTGCCCATAGCTGAGGGCGGCCATCAGGCTGGTCCGGAGCTGCATCTGAACCTGACTGGTGTTGGGGCTGATGGAGACACCCCGGCCTGCAGAGGCGGCAGCGGCCCCAGGCATGCTGCTGAGCATGTCGACAGGCTCCTGGACTTGGATGGTCACCTGCTGTGACTGGGGAGGCTGCTGTATGCCCAGGCAGGTCAGTGCCACGCTGGGAGGAGGGGAACAGTTCTCAGGCTGCTGCTGGAAGATGGCACTGCGGGAGGGGAAGCCTTGAAACTGGGAGGAAGATGTAGCACCTGGGGAGAAAGGAGCCCCAGAGTGACCACATGCCCGGATTACCTGCGGCCAGAAGTCATGGGAGCCACTGAGGATGCTCAACTTGCATAGCACCCAGAGCAGGGCTCCTCCAACTCCAGGGCATGGAAGGTTCCTCTGGGGGATTCGTGAAGACACACACTCCTGGGCCCAACACTCAGAATGCTGACTCAGTAGGTAAGGACGGGGCTCTAAGAATTTGCAATTCCAAGAAATTGCCCGTTGATTACTCTCTGAGTAGCTCTCATTCAGGGCAACACTTCTCAAACTCTAATGCACGTGTGAAGGGCCTAGGGATCTTGCTAAAACAGATTCTCATTCAGTAGGTCTGCGATAGGATCTGAGATTTGATTTTTCCTGCTGATGTTGCTGGTCAGGGACCCTACTCTGAGTAAGAAGGGCTTTGAGACCAACTCAGGCTCTTCAGGGGATCTAGACTGGGTGGCATTACTTAAGAGATTCTCAGTTTTCAGAACGCTAACCCCTCAGAGTGCTGGCCTCTGAAGAACTGTATAAATTAGGGCCCGCTCATCTTTGCCTCCATCTGAACACCCACAAGAGAGGAGCCACGTGCCCAGAGGACCACCAAACTCAAGAGTGACAAGAGGGAAGGTTCTGGTGGTAGCCCATTCGTTTGGTACAGTTGGAGGGGACTTTATGAAAACATCAATACCAGTCAACCATTATTGAGAACTATATTGTTCCAGAGGCTATTCTAAGTATTATACCTAACATATATATCTCATAGTATTATTATCCCTGTCTTACATTTGAGAAAGCAGAGATGCCCGGAAGTTAAGTAGTTTACCTGAGATCTCACAGCTAAGGAGCTGGTTGCAGCAGGAGCCAAGCCAAGGCAGCCTGGCACTAGAACCACCCCCTTACACAGCATGTTGCTCCGTCACCGCAACCAGTGGCTTGAGGCAATCAAGACGAAGCCTCACTTCTCCTGTGGCTCACGGTTTGGAGAAAACCTCTCCACTCACCGTGAGACTGCATCATGGCGCTGCTCATGGGGGGAGGGCTGTTACTGGGCTGTCTGAAGAGATGGTTGTTGGGGTGGTTGGGAGGTGGGCTGGAAGGCTGAATCCTTAACCTTCAAAAACAACAGAACCAGATGAGTAAATACACTTCCTGAGGTGACAATATAACCTTGAAGTTAGTTTCAGCCATTTGATACCCACAGGCAGAAACTCCATTTTTAGTTTTCATAAGCTTCCAGGCTAGACACACACACACAGGCCGCCCACCACAGTCTACTGAAAGCCTGTTTGCATCTTATTTTCCCAGACGGCCCAAGGAGGCAGGGGTCACTGCATCTGGCCTCCTGTATTAGGTGTCAGATTACATGGTTCATGGGGATAAGAAAATGAAGTGGCACAGGAAGTCAGGATTTTAGGAAGCTGCTGAAATTTAAATTGGTCTTCCTGCCTTTCAGATGGGTTTTTCCAAGATGAATGCTATCGTCAGTTCTGTCTCCCATGTGAGTTAGGCCAACAGCTTAGGCAAAGAACATGTTTCATTACCTCTGGAGCTGGTGGGTGAGGAGGGCGGGCTGATTTTCACATGCAGCCTGAAGAGGTGGAGAAGGTTGAGGAGGACAGATAGAGTCCTAAAATACATGCGGGAAAGGAGAAAAAAATACTCGTGAGCTTGAAGACTAACCAGAGGTATTCTCGGGAAGGGAAGAGACTATCTGTGACTGAGATTTATGCTCCCGTCGTTCATCAAAAGGCTTGATTACCTTGACTCAAACATGGCAACCACACAAATAACTCAACTCCACTCTGCCCTGCATGATCTCTTCCAGCACTGACAGGCCCATCAGCCTGAGAGCAAACTCCAGACAAGTTGGAGAAAGCGGAGAGGGAAGGCCTACTTGAATCTGCTGCTGGAGAATTTGGTGGTGCTGCTCCTGCTGGTATAACATATGCTGCTGCTGGGTCTTCTCCAGGGTTCTTTCATCAATCTGCCCCCCGTACATCTTCTGCAGCTGCTCACACTCCTGAAGGGAAAGCAGTTCATACAGAGGGGATACAGCCAGGCCTACCCCATGCAGTGCCGTCAGCAGACGCAGAGCTGCTCTGGGTCTCATGGGCAGAAGGAGCCCACAGAGAACTGTGTCCTTGATGAGCAACTAACCCCTTTAGGTGGGCATTTGTGTACTAAATATATTCACGCTCTGTGCTGGCTGCATGAAGGGAAAAACACCAAGATGGCCTGGGTACGAGCGAAGGTTCCAGTGTGAAATCGGTGTACAAGGCACATGCCACTCGAAGCTTGGTCGTCAGGAAGGCAGAAAGGAAACCGGCCCTTTATAGAAGCCTGGAGGTACACTTCCTTCCTCTGGGAGCACCATTCCATACCAGCTGGAGAGTATGCCAGGTGGTAAGAACGCAGAGCAGGCTCCAACAAGACCCAGTGCCCATAAGTCATGAGGGGAACGCCAGGGTTGCTTCAAAAGACATTTCCGGGTGCTTCCCACTGAAACCCAAGCCCAGAAATTCCTCTCTAAGGAACCACAGAGACAGGAGGAAATTTAGTCCCTTCCTGGGGAAAGCTGGACGTAAGCAGAAGGAAGGAAAGCGTGTAAGGGACTGTCTGCTTTGGCACCTCTAAAACTGCAGTGCTGCTGTGAGGGGGCAGAGAGCTTAACACCCGTGTCCTCCTGCAACACCGGTCTGTTACCCATGCTGGTCTCTGCTACCCATGCTTCTCCAGAGGTGCCTGCCGTCTCTAACATTACCTGCTGCAACTGTTTGATGCTGCTGTTGTTGCCCATTTTTTCCAGGTGAGCTTTGAAGGCCTGGATGCTTGCAGCCCCATCTGAGAACCGGCGCACAGGGGAGAAACGCTCCGTAGGGAGGTGCAGGGTGTTGGAGTCCTTGTAGGTGGAGCTGAATATATGGGAAGAGAAGGTTAGGGGCTAGGACTGAGGGGTTTTGACCAAATCACCTAGGGACGCTGTTCCAGATGAACACAAAGCTGCTGGCTACACACGCAGCCTGGCATATTATGCCATTTCCATGCCATCTCCAGAGGCCAGTCGTTTCCCTAGCCTGCCTTCCCTTTAGAGGCCTCCAAGTGACCATTTTCCATTTCCACTTACCTTGAGTTGGCTTAATGTCCAAGCCTGGGAAGGTCCTGGGATCATATACATCCAGTTCTTAAAAATACACTGGGTCAGAGAGAGAGGAGCTTCACAGTAGCCCTCAAGCCCAGCTGTACAGGAACTCCTCCTTTTACAGTCATGTCTCTATCTACTGCCTTTACAAACCTAGAACAAACCTACCCGTGTGACCTAAAGTTTTCCCTGAGTAGTAACCTCTGTATGACCGACCAGAGGGAAACTAGTCAACTTTGGGGTCAAAGGTCTGGCCTGGAATTCATAGGTTTTTTATGCTAGAAAACACAAGGTGGAGCTTAAAGTGGGGAAACTGGGGGTCTCTGATCCCCAGATGGAGACAGCCCATGCTTAAGTAACGTGGGCCTGAAGATCCTGCACATACCTGGTCAACGCAAATAAGGTTATCTGCTGTGAGAGGTAACTTCTCAGAGCAGTGGCACCCTCCCAACCTGCTAATGAAAGAGGAATTGTGTGGATTACCTTCAAAATGACCCCCACTGCTCAATAAGAACAAAGCCAGCGTCTTACAGAAAGAAAGAACGAGCTATCAGTAAGGAATGCCTAAGACGACATGAGAGTTAGAAGCTAAGACCTATACTTGTTTACCTAATCAGAAAGAGATGTTTATGGGTTGAAGTAAGCAGATAAAAGACTGCCAAGGCAGCATTCCAGCAGCTGATGGAAAGGATCAGGGTTTCAGGTCCAGGGCAGAGATGACATCACACTGAGCTGTGGGTGAAATGATGTACCACCTTGCCAGTTACTCATTCTGGACAGAAGCGGAACCAAGGCTAAGAAAGCGGGTGAACAAGCGAATTCAAGTGCAGCAGACACGGAGGGTCTAGGAGGGGCTGATGAGTGTGCAGAGGAGTTAAAAGAGTTCTGGCAGCAGGGAAAAGCCCTCTACCCTCTAATGATGGCTCCTGTTTGAGACTCCACCTGAAGCTTGACACAGCAGTGAGCTGATGAAATGAACACAACGTGTATCTGGGTTCGGTAACACAAAAGACAAATGAGTCTGGAAGACACACTCCAGAAACAGTGATCATGGGAGCTGGTCTCAGGGGTATTTCCTCAATATTTATTTCTGTTTCTACTTCAGGTGTTTGGAGTTAAAGCAAGCAGGTACTATTTTCTCCTAGAATTTGATTCTTATACTTTCAGTATTTTCTGATGGTGGACACATTTCTGATTCACTCAGAAATCTGTGTTCTTCAAGGAGTTAATTATAGTCTGTCTGTACAAAACACATTCTCTCCCACCCCAGATCCAGGTATTTCATGACTTTCCCAGAAGATCGGGTTGTGAACAAACTGACAGCCTGGGCAGCCCAGCACAAGGAGCTTCAGAGGAATAGTTCTCATGTAGCTGCTCATTTTGGAAGCACTGAGAGTATCAATTGTGTTTTATTTTTATTAGCAATCACATTCAAACTCAGGACAGCCTCATGGCAGGCTGATATTCCCACTACACTCTTCAAACAGGGACTTGGCTCCCCACCTAAATAAAATCCATCTTGTATTAGTTAGGTTTTTTTTGGTTAATTACACTTAATTTTTCTTTTAATTTATAAATTACACAATTCCAGGATTACACACTCAGATACCTCTTCTGTCTTCATGTTGGACTTCATCTACAATACCCCAGAAGAATAGACATATCTGCTGTTCTTGTGTCATTTCCTCCAGCAAATGGAAGGAATTCAATAATCTCCCCAGGCCACCCATTCTCAGTGTTGGACAGCCTTGGAAAGTTTCCCTTTCGCCCTGAAGACTTGCTTCAGTCTCTTCTGTCACCATGCTTTTACAGCAACTCCATGGAGACGAGCTGAGTCTGCATAAACACCGCACCTTACACGATCCGTCACTCACAGAGTATTCATTCCAGTTCAAACTGGCTTGACCACAGGGAACCCTTGAAACACTCTACCAAGAGTGTTCACACAGAAACAGACAGTAGACAGATCTCCAGCAGGCAAGGCCTTGACAATGACCAGGCAGCGTGGAAACCACACAAACGGAGCTGTGGGCCAGCGTGGCCTTCCTTTAGTAACAGGACTAAACACAGTATCAGGTCAGCGATAAAGGCAGACTATGGGGATGTGCTCATCTTCATGCTTGCCCCACAACAACATGGCCTGAGGAGCACCTGAATTAAACAAGGATTAAACCCAAAGGACTGAAACTAAACAACAGAGCCTGGCAAAGGCTAAAAATCCAAGTGTGGGGCTGTCAAGGAAGGAAAGACAGGAACAGGGAGAAATAAAGCAATAAACGTCTATCAGGTAACAGTAGAGAGCTCAGAGTTATTGAGAAATCATAGAAAATGTACGGGCAGCTAATGATCACCCAAAGTGGTGGAGAACTGTAACAGTGAGGTTCCTGAAAGATTCTCCTGAGAAAAATACTGTCTGTACCCCCAGAGTTTTATTTGAGAAATGTCACTCATGCCACTCCTAACAGACCATTTGTACCATATTATTTATGGTCACTTATGAAACCTTATCTTTCTTCTTTCTGAGTTCCAACGTGGCATTAATGATGGTTCAGTTTGCTCAGAGGTCACCTGTCTCTGCTGATTACCTGTGATGCCCAGTGGGTCACAAGACACAATACAAACACTGTGTCAAGCTTGCCAGCGTGAGTCTGGCTGCAAGACTGAGTAACAGCACATTTATAAACTTAATTTCCTCAGAATCTGCTTTCCCAACTTCCCAAGTAAGGCTGCTCTTCACTGTCCTCCCAAAAAGACTGGGAAAAAAAAAAAACAAACAAGCTCTAGCGACTGGTGGTGGCTTTGAAACTGTGGCCTGTGAGCTTGGGGACAGCTTTGGAAAGGACTAAGCTTAGATTTTTGGTCATCACAGAGTTCACAGAAGATAACCACCTTCTTAATCTAGCAAGGTGTCACTCCCCTCATTCCCAGGCTTACTTGAACTCAATTTTGTGAAGTTCTCTTGGCAAGGAAGGCTACACTTGTTTTTATGTCTTTAAGAGAAAATGAATTATAAATTTACCAGAGACCTACTAGAAGATTTTTCCATCAGAATGCTGCAAGGATGACTTTCAAGCACAACACTCAAGAGGATGCAGTGTCTCCACTCTACCACTCACAAAGGAATGTGTTTTCCCCCATCCAAGCTCCTCATTCAGGGGTCACATGATAAGAAATGCTCATCCTTCTGATGGCGATGGGTTATTAAAAGTCAAGCCTACTGATGTGGTTACAAATCCTATCTCCAGCTGGTCTTCTGAGAGCTTCACCCACTTGCAGGTTTCAAGTTCAATTTCATCTATGAGTCAACGTCTAGAGTCATGAGGAGCAACTGCAGGCAATAAACATGTCTACGAGATAATGGGAAAGAAGCGTCTCCTATGGCCCTGGGCACGGCTGAGTCAAGGAGCTGAGAAGATGCAAAGTTCAGGATGCTATTTAAAGCCATGATGCTAGTCACCACGTCTTAAGACTAGCCAGAAGGGGCCTGTCCGATGGGCCTCAAGGAGCTCCCACGGCTCACATGGCTACTCACCGATGCTGATCAGGTACCAGGTGAGGGGGCCAGACCCGGGAACGGAAAGGCTGCTGTCCTAGCTGCCGCTGTAGGTCCGGTGGGATCTCAGCTGTAGGGTTGGTCATGGCCAGTGTGTGCCTTTTGGACCTATTTGCCAAGTACCTGCAACAAGCAGGAGCACATTTCATAGTAAAAAAGACAGACAGGAGTACTCCTCAGCAAGAAGCATTAGAAGTTAATCCAAAGCACTCAGAATGAAGTGGCGCCAGAGCACAGAAAGGGCTCAATGGCCAACAGACTCCTGACTGGATGGAAGTGAGACATGTCCCAGAAGGCCAACAAAAGCTGGCTTCCCACTGAAGTGGCTCAATGCTGGACCTAAGAGTAGCCGTTAAGAGAAGAGAGAAAACAGATGTCGCTCATGAAGTGGATCAATTTTCCTGACTTTATTCCATTCAGGAGAAGAATGTATTTTCTGCTGGTTAATTTTGTTCCTTGGTTTCCCTCCACATTTCCAAAATACAAGTCAGAGGAAATGAGCCCTAAGGACTGTTCCTAGAGATGAGCTGAGAGAGAGATTCAGATGGGCTTTGCGTATGTCTCCTGAGGCCACTGCCCGCAGGGTTTGAGGCTGACCTTGCTACAAATCATGGAAAAAGATCCTTTTGCATGGGGCTAAGTTAGTTCCCACACCAACCCTTTCCTCATGCCCCAAGACTGTAACTCCACTGTCGGAGAAGAAAAACTGATGCTGTCCCCAGGAGACCAACATTCTCTAAAGGATGAAGAAATGAAACCACATGAAATGTTTAGAACTGTTTTTTAGGTGAAAAAAAAGGCAAGGCAAGAAAAGAGAAGTTTCAAAAGCTGAAGAGTTCACAAGCTGATGACTTTTATTCTGAAGGTCTTTCAGACCCACCACTAATACCATAGCGCATTGGTCCCCCTTGGTCAGGACGATGACTTCCTTCACCACTGCTGCTCTTCTTGGGCATGAATAAAAGAAGCATCATTCCTTCCATGACATCAAAAGGGATGGGCATTTTACCCTTTAAATGTTGGTCTTTAAAGAAGAAAGGAGGAGCTGGAGGGGTAAAATGTAAGACAAAGAAGAGAAGATGAAATACTGCTATCTAATTCAAGTAGGAAGGCAGTAAGTTTCCTAATTTCTCTTCGTGACTCCAGCAGGGCCTATATGCAACTTTATACACCCTGTGATCGGCAACCTATCGAAATAATAACATCAAGAAAGAAACAAAGTCAACGCAATTCTTCTATTGGCTATTCTGTAGAAGGAACTTGCCCACCTGCCAACACCCCTGTTCTCCACTGTTCTTTCCACACGGGACCAGCTTCTTTTTGGACAGCAGCTCTCATGCAGAGCTACTAGCGGGTAGAGAAAGGACACTGGCCAGCAACCATCCGCGTAAGAGGTCTTGTTTCATTCATTCTTAACTACTTTGCCCATTTCAGCTAAAACCAGTTAACAGGCTAGAGAGTAATTAGTGGTATGTAAACTTGCCAGAGGGTAGGTAAGCCATTAGCGGTTTAATATCCATTTGATAAAAACATTCAAAGTTTCCCCAAGAGCCCATGAAAACCATTTTATTTCAACTTCCCTCAAGGGAAAAAACATATAATCTTGAAGAACACCTGTATTTCTGGGAAAATACATGCTGGATTCTGGTCAACCCCCGCCCTCCCCGAAAAATAAGAAAATCAACTCCCACAAGGGATCATGCATGAAGCTGGAGGACCACGGCTAATGGAACTGAGGTCAAATGAACAGTACAGCATGCCTGATGGTCACTGCCGTTTTCTGTGAATTAGGCATCTCTGCAAACAATGGATATTTGCATCTGTCCCTGGACCGAATCCCATATTCTTTTTTCAATATCTCTTTGTTGATACAAGGGGATGGCAGAAACACAGCAAACAGTACAAGAGGTATTCATTCTCCTGGAAAGGAAGAGTCCATGCCAGCGGTCCATGGCCAGACTAGCTAGGATCACTGTCATCCCAAATCTCCAATTCCTTTTCAGTAACAGTTCTTGGCAGGTAGGAGCAGGCTTTGTGCCTTGTGAATACTATCGGAGTTGCAATATGAAGGCAGGGGGCAAGGAAGGAAGGAGGGAGGAGAGAAAAAGTTCTTATGGTTATTGCTGTCACTTAGGGGACTTCCAATGGTGCTTACAGAAATGACATTTTCTGGGTAGTCTTCCGTGACTTCCGTGTGGGGAGGAACATGCCATCTGGCTTGAGCAAAGAGACCACACAAATGTTGAAGCTGCACTGGACCACCTCCTTGGGCAGAGGTGACCTTTCGTTGGTCGCAGGGGGAGCCTGCCCAAGGACGCTCTGCAAGCACTGCCAGATGCCACATTACCTCTGCACAGCTTCCTGATCTGGCTCCCCATCCGAGCTCTCCTCGTCCACAGGGGTGACTGCTGGCACTGCCTGAGGAAAGACAGGAAGGAAAAGCTCAAAGCGGCGCTTCTTCTGCAGCAGTTCTTACTCTGGACACTGGGCTCGGGGCAGGCCTCTCAGGTACTTTATTTTTTTTAATCTGCAAAGCTTTTCTAGGATCCCTGGGTTATACAGAACATTCACAGACCTTTCAATTGTCCCACTTTTACCTTGCTCAGTTGATTTTAATTCCTCTGATTCATCTTCCTTCATTCATTTATTCATCCAATAAATAAGCTGAATGCCCACTATGTTCCAGGATATAATGTGAATTAATAAAGTTCTTGCCCCTGTTTTACAGTCCAGTGGAGGACAGAGATAGGCAAACAGACAAAAGGACAAAATAGCATGACCCAGTCATGGGTGTGTGGGGACTGAGCAGGCATCTTAGAGGACGTGGCCCCGTACCCAAGGCTTGAAGGATGAGTAGGAATGAGTCCGGCCAAGAAGGAAAGAGGTTGCAAGCGTCTAAGGTTTCTTGGCCGAGAGAGAAGAGAAGGCCCATGGGTGTTTGAGGACCTGAGAATATAGTAGGAGTTTGTTTACCTGGAATGACTAGGAACTGATTTGTTGTTTCATGTTAAAGTTATTTCCAGATTTTAGATGTCCTTAACGCCAGAAAGTACTCTTGCCTGGAAAATCCCATGGACGGAGGAGCCTGGTGGGCTGCAGTCCATGGGACGGCTAAGAGTCGGACGCGACTGAGCGACTTCACTTTCACTTTTCACTTTCATGCACTGGAGAAGGAAATGGCAACCCACTCCAGTGTTCTTGCCTGGAGAATCCCAGGGACAGGGGAGCCTGGTGGGCTGCCGTCTATGGGGTCCCACAGAGTAGGACGCGACTGAGGCGACTTAGCAGCAGCAGCAGCAGCAACGCCAGAAAAGCATACTGGTTTTCTAAAAGTCCACTGTAGCACATAACATATAACTGTGAAGTTACAATTCAACGCTTTAAAATCACTGTCACCCGCCAAAACATGAGGACCACCACAATATGCATGCATTATGGTGACTCTTCCCAGCTGCCTGTGGGCTGGGACATCGTACAGCCTTGACAGCTACTCAAACCCTGGGGCTCACGGAACCACCATGCCTCAAGCACTGAAGCAAAAATCACACTTTCATTATTACAAAACAGCGTTTTTTAATGGCATCACCGACTTGATGGATGTGAGTTTGAGTGAACTCCGGGAGATGGTGATGGACAGGGAGGCCTGGTGTGCTGCGATTCATGGGGTTGCAAAGAGTCGGACACGACTGAACTGAACTGAACTGAATTATAAAACAAAACAAACTTTTGGGATAATTCCACTGTCTGAATGCTTCTAGGGTTTCCAGAACCCTAACTATGGTTCTGTGAGGCTGGCGGGAACAGGGTTATACAGGAAGTGGCTACAGATGAGGCGGGAGAGGAGCCCTGTGGCCAGTTATAAACAGCCTTGAATACCACATGAAGAACTTTATTTTGAGGGAAGGCAGTGGTGAATCACTAAAGATTTTAAGCAGGGACATGATGTTACAAGATTTATATTTTAGAAAGCTGGCCTGCTTTAGTTGCAGCGTGAAAATGTCAGGTGACAAGGATGAGGAGACAAGCCTGGAACCAGGAAGCCCATTTGGCAGCCACTGTGTTAATCCAGGCAGAGGATGACAGTAGTTTGAGTGGGGAAAAAGGCAGTGGAGATGGGACAGGAGAGAGACACTTACTTTACAGGCATGGCATAACTGCTTTGATGTGGGAAGTAAGGGACAGGGAAGAATTAAACAGAAAACCCAGGGGAGTGATGGTGCCGTTCCCTATCACCTGGAGGGAGACACAGGTTTCACCGCATCAGGACGTGTTCATCTGAGGACATGCTGAAATAAAATGGTGAGGACTTGCCAAGTAACCAACTGGATCTGTGTAGCTGGTAATCATATAGATAGAAGTGCAGGGCTCAGAAAAGCATTGTGGGCCAGAGAATCTCTCAGTGACAGAAATAGGGAAGTGGACAGGATCACTCAGAGAAAGTCTGTAAAATGAAATGGAAACAGGACCTCAGACAGAACTGTGGGTTTCTAGGAAAAAGAAGAAAGGGAACCTGAAAAGGGGAGCTAGGAGAAAAACACAAAAGAATACGGTAAAAGAAGACCATTTTTCAAGGAGAAAAATGGTCAGCCATAACTACTACAACTGGGAAGTCCAAAAAGATAAAGATGAAAAATATCCACCAGAAGTTCATTAGTGACCTTGGCAAAAACAGTTACAGTGGACAAAGTCACTGCACCTCCCATAAAGCTGTTCTGGACCTTCCAAATCTACACTGACCTGGCCTTTTCCTAAGTGCCTCTGCCACCTACAGGCCCACGGTCTTCACTCCAGCACTTCATCACATTGGTCTTTTACTGTTACTCCAATACTTCACATATGTGGATCGCATCTTCCTATTATAGTATAAGCTCAATGAGGCCAGAAACTGTAAATATGAATTCTTCCCTTTTCCCAGCAGCCATGTTACTGGCACAGTAGACCTGCATCAGTCTACAAACTGTTTCATTACTGATCTAAGATAAGGTAGGTAAAGTAACAGAGAGTAATATTTATAAACCTTTATAGCAATTTAACAGAGTAATTTTTTCTGTTGAACCAAATAAAATTTAGCCTTGTAGTTCATATGTTTTAAATTTTTAATTTTTCTGATAATAGGGAAAACAAGGTCCTCAAACTAGAGAGACACCTTAAGAAGCACCGCCCTGAAATACCCAGTGAGGGCTCTGGATATAATTAGCACTCAACCTTAATGTAGTATGAGATTTAATGGATGAAT
Organism: Bos grunniens; assembly: GCF_055505025.1. NCBI lineage: Eukaryota > Metazoa > Chordata > Mammalia > Artiodactyla > Bovidae > Bos > Bos grunniens. The sequence goes on from NC_141179.1 coordinate 28,059,762, forward strand.
AAATGAATGAAGGAATGAATCGATCTATGGCAGGAAACTAATCAGAAATAAACAGAAACCAGGGGAAGAAAAGAATCTTTGTGACCATCATATTAAAAAACATGGGGTTGAGAGATGCCAACTGTCAGCTTAGAAGCCAAATCATCAAGGGATCCAGCTGGCACCAAAAGTGTGAGGTATGTTAATCAAAGGAGGAAGAGTTGGTGAGAAGGTAAATCTGGAAACCAGTCTAAAAAGCAATTAAGCCCAGAGAAAACTGTTAGTTTCCACTGCCCTCTGGCATGGAAATGTGATTTGCAGGAAGGTCGGGCCTGAGACTATGACTCCCTGACTTGAAGCAGGCAGGGCAGTAGCTGCCCTTTACTCGAGTGTCTACAAGAGGCTCCCCAAAGATGAATCCCTCCAGAAGCAGGATACAGTATGGAAATTATTTGGTTAAGTGAAGAAGCTAACCAAAAATTAAGTCTGGAAAATTCTACTAGCCTGAAAAAAATGGAAATGACACTGAGCATTGCATGTTGAGGGAAAGAAGAAATTCAGACGTTTAGGTTGGAGACCCTGAGTTCCAAAACCTCTTTACAAAAAGCCTCTGAGAAAGCAAGCAGGGCTTCATACTGCCACTCACTGGTGTCATGGTGACAAGAGGGGAGGGTCCCCGTGGGCGCTTCAGCAGCTGCTGGGCGTGAAGTTGGATGTTGGCACCTCCATCTGATGCCCTCCGGCCAAGGGGCCCCATTCCGTTCAGCAGCTGCAGGGTGGGCGGCTGTAACAGGGACTGCTCCTGCAGGAGGAGACAGGGAGGGATAGTTCGGTGAGGTGGGGAGAAAAGAGGAGAGAAGACAGCAGTACTCCAGTCTACTGAAAGGAAGGGATCCCATGATGGTGACGTAGGAGAGAGAAAGCACCCTTCTAAGGACACCCTGAAATCCTGGGGACGGTCTCTGCATTTCTCAAAGGCAGCTCAGACGAGCTCTCTGGGGGCAAGCCCTCTCCCAGGTCAGATACCTTATATTCCAGCTGCCCGGTTGGCTGCAGATTTTGCATGGGCAACAGGTTGTGCATGAAGTTCACGTTCGGGGCCACCTGCAGGAAGGGAGCCTGCGGGTTGACTCCAGGAAAGCCAGGCAGCAGCTTCTGCAGATCTTCCATGACCTCCGTGCTGACGGGAAACAGGATGATGGAGAAGTCTGGTTACAATTCTCCCTCACAACCTAGAACCCCAAACTGAGGACACTGCCAAATTCTGCACGGTTTAGTTTATCTTTCTACCTTCCTCCTAAATGTGTATTTCTCTCCAAGGTGCCAGAGCGAGCAGAAGTGTGTGGAGCCAGGTGTGTGGAATCTGGCTCTCTGCCATTTCACTATCTGTGGCTGGGGATCACCATTCTGCACTGACCACTCATGTAAAACCAACAGCTCTGTGCCAACAGGAAACACTGGCCCCCATCCAGTTCAGGTCTCCGAGGCCTGGAGGTGAACAGCAAGTAAGGGAGGACACGGCCATCCACTCAAACAATGGCTGCCCCAAAGTAGCAGCTGATTCACCGGGGAAAGAATGCTGTCAGCGCCATCAGGGCTGATGGGCAGATAAGCCGTGGATGGGCAGGGCTGTGGAGTTCCGACAGAGGGGTTTATAGCACACTTTAAAATAAGAGCTCTTTCCACTAACAGGGTGACACGGGACTCCACCCTCCGAAGCTGACATTGTCTGCGAAGCCAGAATGCTCCCCGATCGCCTGTTTCATTGTAGGCTGATAATGTGGAGCAAGCAAACCAGTAAGCAGGGGAGGCTCTTTTGGAAATGACTCAAAGAAAAAAGAAACCAGCTTTGCTCCGAGCTGAACTCTCAAGAGGACTCTTGCCACAACCTTCTCTTCCCTACTCAGGAGAAGAAATCGCCAGAAAAGTGGCATGGCTATTTTTAATGGTGAGAATCTTCAAGTGTTGAACAAAAACCAAGAGAGCTGGCCTTCAGTCCATTTCTCCAGTGTGCGGGCAAGCAGGGGACACAATGAAGGGCTGTTTTGGGAAAACACTTTGGGAAACCGGTACTTATCTGGCATATTTTTGGACTTTTGTTCACATAATTTTTTTTCACTGAATTTAATTTTTTTACATCTATAAATTCTATCCTGCTGTTTGTCCTCACTTCTTAGATTAAGTCTTCCATTAAAATATATGGCAAAAAGCACCTCTAAAAGTTGTCAAACACAGATGCATTTTCAGGGGTACTTTTATGTGGTACCTGAGGTATCTGAGGTCTTTGTGGGAAAAGACATGCTATGCTCTTCACCAAAGTACTGTCATTGCCTGGCTCGATGGCGGCTTTCAGCCCACCCTGCACTAGTGACAGGTCTGTGATCCTCAAGTCCAAGCAAGTCTGACCTACCAGGGAGCCTGAAGAGGTTAACCACGTGTCTTGGCCACTGTATCAGATCTCATCTGGGAGATACAACGAAGTACGGGAAATGTGCCACAGGAGGAACTCAAAGTCAGATGGGAATTTTCTGCCGGACACTCACCGGGGGTCAGCCACGCCCACTGTGTGCCTCCTCATGGACAGATAGCGGACCAGCGCTTCAGGGGAAGGCTCTTCACCCTCGTCACTGTCCACGTTCACCGCCCCGTCCGGCTGAGGTGAGGGAAGCACGGACAAATCAGAAACAAGAGAGTGAGAAACAAGAAAGAAGGGAAGGGGACTTCCCAGGTGGTCCAGTGGCTAAGAATCTGCCTGCCGGTGTAGGGGACACGGGTTAGATCCCTGGTCCAGGAAGATCTCACGTGCTGCGGGGCAACTGAGCCCCGTGTGCAGCAACTCCCGAGCTCGCACTCTAGACCCCGTGCTCCACAACAGAAGAAGCCACCACAACGAGAAGCCTGCCCACTGCCACGAAGAGCTCCCTGACTTGCCGCAACCAGAGAAAGCCCGAGAGGCAACGAAGACCCAGCACGGCCAAAAATAAATGGGGAAATGAATAAATAAGAAAATACATAGAAGTAGTAAAGAAAGGCAACGAGGCTATGGGAAAGAAAGTAGGTTCAGTTGACAGCCACCAGGGGCTGCTACTTGCCTCCACGATTTGATTCTCTGGGTTGATGAGCTGCACCTGGGGGACGCTGATGTTCATAGTGGTACCAGCCTGCTCCGCCTGGAAAGCAGCACACACACATACAGGCTTTTCAACACCAGAGGGAAATCATAGAGGCTTTCAAAACATTCTTGATGGCTAAAGTCTATGTTTCTACTTTTGAGTTTTTGGTTCCTCTGCTCTTAGAAGCTACAAGGAAGTATTCTTTAGCGAAGACAGTCTCTCGCAATGATTTATGGTTTCTTTTCTTAAAAAAAAAACTCAACTATTGGTGTCCCTTCCAAGTGCTGGAATACTCTTCCACCCACTCTATCAAAGAAAGACTGAGTTCTTTGCTTGGCCTCTGACAAAGGAAGAGATGGCAGCTGGGAGGCGATGGGTAAGAAGAGCAGGTAAGCCGACGGATAAGCATGATCTGGCGTTAGAGAGCGATGGATAACCACCACCCCTCTCCACGTTACTAGTCCTGAATCTGATCACTGGAGTTATCACCCACCTGGAGGTTGACTGGCGGCTGGAAGCCCATGGTTCGGGGCATGCCAGGAGGTACTCCAACACGCAGGGTTTTATGTCTCTTATGCCGGTCACACAGCAGGCTGTAGATTGCACTATAGTGATCATAGGCATCTGATCTTAACGACTACCGAGACAAAAGGGGAAAGAGCAAAAAACCCTGGTGAAACAGCACGTCAATGACCAAAACTCTTTTAAAAGTAATAGTAGAATAATAAAGCGCCTTCTTTTCAAGGGGCAGAGGAAGAATGGGAGGAAAATGAAAAGATCCAGGTTCCCAGGAAGAAGGATACATGGGAAAGACAGGGCAGAGGGAGAGCAGCCCCCACCCCGGCCTCTGCTCACTTAGGTACCTGCAGTGTCCGCTCTTTGTCCAGTCCCATGTTTTCCATGGCTAAGAGGACATCCTCATTCAGAGGGTCCATCTGCCTTTCTTCCTTCAGCTGCTGGCATTCGGCTATTAACTGTAACAAAAAAAGGCAAGCTATCAAACTCCCAATTAACTACGTCAAGATGGCAGATCATATATAATGAACAAGCTGTTCCATGCTCCCTAGCTTGTGATATTTTTGGCCTTAGATGAAGCCTAAGCAAGAAAGCCCTGGGTACTCAGCTAGGAGCAGATAAGATGGCTAGGCCACTATTTTCCTGAGCTCCTGGGGTACCTGGGATGGCTACGATGATTTAAATAAAGGAATGCTGCAGGATCTGTTGGACTGTGCACAGCGAGAGATAAGAGTAGGTGAACAATCCCGTGGGAAGAGGCTGTACTGTCCCAAGACCCGGGAAGGGACCCGGATGTGAGGACATGCGGTCAGGAACTGGTATCACTATTCCGCAACAGCTCAGCTGGTTGAGCTTCCTTCTTGCTGGCTTTACTTGCTTCAGGATTACACAACAGCCTGCATCCAGGCCTGCCCTTCTAGGTCCTGGCCTGGTTACAATCTTATGCAAAAGAGCCTGCAGCAGCCCGAACAGGCTTTCCTGGGGGCGAGTGGAGGCCCGCTCACCCTATCGAAGTTGGGGTCCGCATCCCCTAGCTTCATCCACTTGTGCTTGCAGATCTGCTCCATGGAGAGGCGCTTGTTGGGGTCCAACACCAGCATGTGGCGGATCAGGTGCTCACATTCTGCAAGAGACATGGAGCCGGCCATCAGTGCCGGTGGGGGAGGCGCTGCGGGGGCCGAGGAACACGGGCAGGGCGAGCAGGTGGACTTCCTAGCTCCTGGCTTCTCATTTGTTTCTCTCACTTCGTGATCCTTACCTCTGCCATGGCTTACCCCAGAAGGGGCCAGGCAAAGGCAGGAAGAGGTGGAGGAGAGGGAAATTCAACTCAGGGCTGGGGGTGGGGGGAGTGGGGTCCTGGTTAATACCTTCACTAAAAGTCGGATTAGAAAAAAATCTGGGATAATCCCTGGATTTCATTTACTTATATTTTGTAGGGCCCCATTTGCTGCAATTAAGGAAGAGTTTCAGTGTCTGAAGCTATTCAGTGCCTTACAAGATCCCCAAAATACAGTCAGCTCCTTCCTCCTCTCTGCATTCTGATGTGCACACTAACGCTTTCGGGTGTAGGGTCCCAGGTGTGGGGAGAAGACAGGCATGGAGCCTCCCTACCACACATGGTAACCTTTACTGATAATTTTCTCACATTCGCAGGGGCATACAACTGAGCTCTGAGCTAAAGAGATTCAGATCAGAGAGGTGTCACTCTGGGAGCTCATGTTGCAGAATACACTGCAAAAAGAATGATGGCTCCAAAATCAAGATGCCTATATTCTGATTTCAAAACCACCCTCTATTTCTAAGTGTTCTCATCTGTAACTTGAGGGTACTGATGATGACATGGGGGTAGCACGTGTGATGGAACTGAACCTAGATACTGATGATAAAAAAACAGCACCATGGAGACACTCTGCTGACTACTTCACACATATTTTGATCTCATTTAATCCTCACAGCAATCCCAGGAGGAAGAAACGATCATTATTCTCACTTTGGAGACGTTAAAATTAGGCACAGAGAAGTCAAAAAACTTGTTGAAGACCACTCAATAGGTTAGATTTCAAACCAGTCTCTGCGGTTGGTGCTCTGAATCACACACCAGCTCACCCAGAACCCGCAGAATAAAGTCCAAAGTCCTCTGACCCCACCTCCAGCCACGTGCCCTGGGCTCCCTGAGCTCCAGCAGCACAGGCCTTCTTTATAGTCTGTGCATATACTCATCACGTTCCCACCAATGCCATTTACACTCACTGTATCCCTTAGTCAGGACGGCTGCTCCCCAGCCCTCACGTGGCTGGCTCTTTCTCATTCAGGAAAGAACTTAAATGTCAACTTTCTCAGAAAGATCTCTCCTGACCACCTCATCAGCCTCAAGGAGGTGTCCAGTCGTGCCCTATGACATCACACTAATTTCCTTCACACTAATGACTTCTGTGTAAAATCACCTTATTTATTTACTGCTCATTGTCTAACCCCCCGCCCCACCCCCCGCCACGTGAGGCCTTTTTTATTGCTGTTTTCAGTATCAAACATGCAATGCCAAAGATGATGATTATACCTAACAGGAGTTGAATAAATAGCTGCTGAATATATGTGAATAAGTAAACATTTATTGAAACTAATCAAACAAGACTGTATGTGAGCAAATGCTTTTAAAAACTATAAAATTCTCCGTAAGATACAAGATTGTTTCCATTTTACTACAGCTGTCCTGAAAAAAAAAAAAAAAACAAAAACAAAAACTGGCCAGTGATACTAACAACAGCAATATTAAAGAGACTTTAATAAATGAAAAGACTTTTTATATCCAAGGCACTGTGCTTACCAACTTTATTTCATTTAATCTTAACAACAACCCTATGTTAGATACTGTTATCAGCCCCATTTATAAAAGAATAAACAAGTTAACATGATCAACCATTGCTACATTACAGCAGAGTAAGGACTTGAGAGCTATGCTCTTAGCATATTTTCATGTGGATACAAATCGTCTGATATATTTTCCCTGAATAAATTCAACTCTGAAACCTCACAATTTCTGCACCATTTGGCGAACATCATTCTATGTCACCATCATGAAAGGAATACAAAGAGTAATTAAGACAAATTACTCAATTTTTAAATTTATTCTAACTTGAAAAAGAAATAAAACAAAGCCTCTATATCAAAATGATTTTATGGCAGTCATCAGTTTGTTCCAGCTTTATGATTAAAAGTACAATCAAATGCAGTATGACTCTCGAAGTCTGTAGTTCCTATATTCCTATAAAATGCATGCCATCTACAGCATTAAGCTTTTATGAAAATTATGTCTCCAGAGTAAGCAAGGCTAGAATCCACAACTGCAGTATCTGTGTGGAAGACAAGTATCATGACCACATACCTTTATGGTCTGCAATTACCTGAGAGGAAAAAAATGTTCTTGATTTAGAAAGCTGCTAAAACTAAAGACCCGGGTGTATGGAGAAGGCCTGGGCCTGATTCCAAAGCTGGGAAATTATCATTCGGACCACTAGATGGCACTCTAACTGTTCTGTTTTCTTTTGGTTTTCATATAGTATCTCGTGCATTAGTCCTGAATCAGATGACCAATGCTGAATGATGGCCAGTTATGGGCTTGCTTTAAAACAGAATTTTAAAGGCATTTTCTTAAAAACAAACAAAATTAACACCACTGTAATAAGTCCTGAGTGGAAGATCTATCTGGTTCAATTTCAGGATCTTGAAACCTCTTTTCAGTCATCCTTAACTATTAGTTGGTTTCAGATGCCTTGAAAAATCTCCAGAAAAATGCAAACAAGAATTTGTACACAAAATTTTGCGTCTACCTTTTAGTCCATGCAAGGAGCCCACAGACCCTGAGTCACAGATTCCCTAGGTGTTTACAGGTCCCAGGCTGAGGGGCCTGCAGTCATCTTGTTGCAGTGGCAACAACTGAAGGACACAAGCCCACATCTGTGCTCCCGACATGCTGTCCAGCACCCAAAGGAGCAGAAACCTCACACTCTGCACCTGCTGCACAGATGGCGGAATACGACCAAATGCGGAAAGCCAGGGTATTGTTATCAACTCATGCTTCTTACGCATCACATACAGCTCAGGAAAGGATGTTCAAACTAGAAGGCACCATTCTACATAAAACATGGAAAGAGGGTGAAAGAAAAGGGAATAAATGCTCTCACACCTAATAACACAACTAACCACCAGACAGTACATTAAAGTGAATGGAAAGAAAACAGGGCCCCAGATCAAAGAAGACAAACACCAACTTGCCCAGATGCCAGAGAAAACTGTATTTTAATGTCAAAAACAGCCCCATCGCTTGTTCCTCCTCAAAGGGCAGCCTTTGCTACTGAATGGAATGGAAGCACTGCAGCAGCACAGGCAGCTCCGCCTGTGCCAGGGGGTCTGCTCTCAGCGGCTCCTTGCAAGCTCAGGGCAGTGCTGGCCCCCTGGGAAACCCGATGCCGCCAGAAAGGGGACTCGAGGGCGCCCAGCTCGGGCTGCCCCATGGTGCTGACAGGCGTTTGGGTGGCTTTGTGGACAGCGGACTCCTGTATGGGCAGGGTCCTGAAATGGGAATTCAGTTCAGACCGCTTCCTAAGTTGTAATTCCTTCTGAGGCCGGGTCTTTAACATCTTTTTCCTTTTTTGACCTTGATGATAAACAGCTTTCTCTAAGAGGCTGAAAGTATTCAGTTTGAAGGGGAGAAAAAAATAAAGGATGAAGAAGGGGGAGTTTAAAACCAACTTGAAATTCACCTGAGATATTTAGTAGAGGCTCTGTCTCTATTTCCAAGACAGAAGAAGAGATATTAATAGAATCACGTAAGAGAAAAGTTCCTGATTAAAACTTTGAAAACACGCCACTGAAGGTTAAAAGTCACGAGGCTGATTTATCGGGGAGAAGAGAAGGTGCAGGCAGGAAGGGCACAGGGAGCGCTCATCAGCATCTGAAGGGCACACAGAAGACAGTGCGTTTATACTGCGCTGCTCCAGGGCCCGGAATCTGGAATAATTAGAAGTAACAATTTCAACGCAGGAAAAATCTTTTCAATTATTAGAACTGATCCAAAGTACTAGATTAAGGTCCTAGGGATTTAAGGAGGGGCCCCTGAGGGAAGTGAGGTGGGGGCGGGGGTAGTCAAGTAGGCAAGGCCACACCTGGAGCGCAGCTGATTTTACTCCTTTTATACATTTGTATTCTGAGTAAGGTTTCACTTTAAAAATTAAGTCCAGAAGCAACTGGATACGATAAACTCTTTGGTCCCCTTCAACTCGAAAAAAACCATGTAACTATGAAATGAGAACAATTTGACCTGTGAAATAGTATCTTTATTGTTACTAGAAATTTTCCATTTAATGATTTATTTATATTGTATTTACATTACCTATGTAAAGTTTTAAAATGTATGGAGTCATCAGGATCCAACTCCTTATTTAATTTTGAATAATTAATGGGCGATGTTAAGCCCTTCTCAAGCCTGGCAAAAAAACCCGCTTTTCCCCCTTGCTCTTCTAGTATATCCAATCCCAATCTGAGAACACTAGGATTGAGCTCAGAAACTACCATCTCACTGGCTTCTAAGCTGTCAATGCTCAAGAAGTTCCACTGCTCTTAAGGAAATGAATCCTTTCAGCAGACTCCTCTTCTATTTCCATAAAAGGCTGAGAGGTCTTCTTTGTTTTTGATTAGAAATGTCTAATCAGAGGCTGGCGTTTGCGAAGTTGTTAGAAAGGGCCCCCAGTATTGGTTTGAGGAAGACTGGGGGCCCCTGAATGTCTCACTGAGCTCTGCATCACCAGGGCCTGCACAGCACACGGTGTGAAATCAGTTCTCGGTGATGCCAGACGAAAGAAGCACTGGACAAGGCGACTACTACAATTCCTCCTAACAACTTTAATAATCTGACTCCAAGAACCCACAACAGAACAGGCATTCTCCGTGCTTCAAGCTGGAAAAACCAGCCAACTGTCATTTTACAGAACATTAAAATGTGGCACTGTCTGGGGGCAAAAGCCTGGATCAGATGATTTCCAAGGTCTCCCATTGTAGCTTTAGAGTCCACTGTCTCATTCACACAGAGGGTACTTACTTACCAATCGTTTCTGAGGCTGCCCAGAGTAATGTGTAAATCAGATTACCGTGTGAGGAGGCAGCTGTATGTGACACAGCCATAGCGTCTAGGTTATGATACAACAAACCCAAACAGCTCTTGGCAGATCAGATCTTCTCCACAAACCCTGTGGATGTGTCTGAGAATAGTATCAATATATGTCTTTACCCTCTTAAGAGAACGAAGTGAGAGAGAAGAGTGAAAAACAACATAAGGAAGGAGGGAATGGAGAAATTCTTTTAAAAATATTATTTAGTAATAATTACTAACATTTCTTGTGCACCATATAAGAGGGAGGCAGAGTGCTAATTAAAATAAATGAACCCTTGAAGTTAGCTTAAGCATCTGATTTACACACTAGTCCTTATTAGTACTATATCTATTATACAAATAGAGAAATGAAAAATCAGATAAGAAACTTGACCAGGTTAATATGAAGCAAAACTAGGATACAAATTCTGGTCAGTATCAGGCCAAAGCCAGAGCTTTTAACCCATACAGTACCTAAATTAACTGCTGATATTTTAGGTAGCAGCCAGCATATCTTTATAAAAACATATCAGATCAATTTCATTCTTCCTCCAATAAATCAAATGCCATGTACTCTCCATAGTTTCCATCCCAACAGAGTCACCTATAAGCCAAGTCCATGGAAAGCAGGCCAGGTAATAAATTCAGAAGGCTGTGAACTAGCTGGCGGACAGTGTCATGGCAAACAGCAAGTTGCATTAGGGTGAACTGAGAAGGCAGGGATGACGGTGAGGCTGAGATGCGCTACAGAAGAGCAAGCCTGGCTGACGCGCCCTGGTCGTCACATGGCGGTGGGGGTGGGGATGGAAGGCTGGCAACCACAGGCTTCCCCAGTCAAGGAATCAAGAGACAGGCAGAAGGGGCAGGCAAAACTTCAGGGAACCGGCCCTCAGAATCTTTAGGCTGGTTCTCTGATGGAGGAAATGCCAAGTGTCCCTAAGCCCTTCATGTGCTGCCAAAGAATGGGACATGACAAAGCAATCATTTTCAGCTCTGTGGGCAGAGGAGTGGTCTGAGAGGAACTGAGTCATAGATTCTTTCTGACCACATAAAACTGCTTGGAGCTGGGGGAACAGAAGACATCTGTGTGCCAGGAGGCGCGGGGAGAATGCAAGCAAGAAGCAGTTACCCAGGAAGCCGGTGTTTCTTACAGGTGCTGGAAGAGGGCATGGTGTGGTTTCTCACATCCTCTTTCCAGTCAGTGCTAGACTCCGCTGCTGTGTGCTCAGTCACGCATGACTCTTTAGCGACCCCACGGACTGCATGCAGCCCACCAGACTCCTCTGTCCACGGGATTTTTCTGGCAAAAATACTGCAGTGAGTTGCCATTTCTTCCTCCAGGGGATCTTCCTGACTCAGGGATCAAACCCATGTCTCCCTCGTCTCCTGCACTGGCTTCACCCACCTGGGAAGACCCTAGTCAGTCAACACTAGGTGTGTTCAAAGGTAATGCCAAAACATTTAGCCCGAGAGCTCTTTGTTTTCAATAATTTTAACCAATTTCTTAATAATGTTTAATTCTCCAGAGCAATTCAAATTTCAAAGAGGGCTCTATTTTTCTCAAATCTCAAAAATCCAAAAAAGAAACAAAAGTAAACTAGCTAAAATGTCTGTTTCCATGAAAATGACTTAACTTCATATTTTTTTTTAAAGTTAAATGGCACTAATTTCTTATGCTTTTCAGAACAAGAATACAATGTGATACACAGCCTGATTCTATTATCCACTCACTTTGGCCAGCTCAAGTACCAGTCTGGGAGAGAACTGATATTATTATAACAAACAGAACAAGACCAATGACTGACCCACAGTGAAAAATTCTGTATGAAGCAACATGGCTGTGATAAGAGTTACATACTGAATTAATAAATTAAGGCTTAAAATTAAAAAGAAAATCATAAGTACTTGCGCCAAGATACATTTTTTTTGGTATGAAGCTGGCCAGAGTTAGGAATCCTCACTCTGCTAGTGGACTGAGTCCTAGAAATAACTTTTTTTAACATGCCCACGGAAACCCTTGCCACGTCTGGGAGTTCAGACGGTAAATAATCCTCCTGAAATGCAGGAGACTCAGGTTTGAACCCAGGGTTGGGAAGATCCCCCGGAGGAGGAAATGGTAACCCACTCCAGTATTCTTGGATGGATGACCCCATGGACAGAGGAGCTTGGCAGGCTGTAGTCCACGGGGTCACAAAGAGTCAGACACGACTGAGTGACTAACACACGCGGAAGGAAGCACCGCCATTGTCAGCTAAGGTCAAATCTATCTAATGAAGTGACTTATTTTAAAATCTAAACAGTGTAGACCCATGGTCTTGCAGTAAGGCATTTGTATGTATAAAGAACATATATTCACGATGAATATGCTGTTCTATAGTTGCATTTATGCACTGCATAAATGTTAAGTACAATCATACAAAACACAGGGTTTTTTTGTTATTACAATGAAATTTTGTTATATTGGACAGTGCTAGAACAATGGTGCTGTAGGTATTAGAATATTTTTACTCCTTAAAAATTAAATTTTAATACTTTACTATCACAAGAGAAATACATAAACATTTCTAACTTTATTTAAAGTAACAGTCAATACCACAGTTTTACACAACAAAAGAAACTACATAATCTTGGAATTAACTCTAATGGAACTTACTTCACGATAACGTTGGCTGTTGGAAAACAGTTTACTCATAATAAACAAGCACTGAGATCAACTCCTCTAAGAGAAATGACACTGAGGAAAAAAATGTCCTGTTTTGAAACCAAACGTTTTTAGTTCTTTTGGGGAAAGAGAAGTGTGAGTCCCGGTACCAGAGAATTCAGTAAAATTCCTACAAGGATAGCCCACCAGTAAGAGATTAGACAAGGAAGTAGAGAGTCATTTAAATACAAATTCTACCCCAAAACACTGGTTTCTGCAAATTACTGGAATGTTCTGGAATAGAAGGAAATTTCCTTACATCTATATTCTATGATACCCTTTCTGTGGCTGAACAGAGTCAAAGGGAGATGACTTGGCACAATGTAGCAAATACTGGTGGGTGCAGATGGGGAAAGCTTCTGTTGGGAATCAGTAAATAGGCGGTGAGGCTCTCTCTTTGAGTTTAACAAGTTTATCAACCTGAGACAGACTGAGGAGAAAACAAGTGTTTGACCCAAAGATCTCCATTTGTTAGAAAAATAACATCTATTTCTTGACATTTCCTTATTTTCAACTGTTCTTCTAGGTGGCTGAGATGCTGCCAGAATTAAGATTTAGAAATTAGGAGTCTCTGGCTTAAGGGCTGGGGGAGGCTTACATTTACCTGTAGCCCTGACCTTGAAAAGACCCCAGCATGTTCCACTGTTTACACTAGAGGCTGTCCAATGTGCAGGTCACATCTTTAAAATAAAAACTTGTCATTTATACTATCTTACTATTCAAATATATTTTAAGTCCTAATAGAACCATTACAGTGGAAGAAAACTCTGGCTCACTTATACAGAATCCAATACACAGTACTTGATACTAACACTTTTTTTTCCCCTGTAAGTAATTCAGATGGGCAAAGATATCCATCCCAGAACTCTCTTGATACCTGGAATCACTCGTCAGAAATGTACTCATTGAGGATTAAAATACAATCAAAGCATCTGGGTGGCTTCTGAAGCCAGCTTGCAAGGGCTCCAACAGCTCTGTCGCTGTCTGACTGGGTGGTTCCGGGGGTGTTCCTTAACCTTACCATGCCTCGATGCCTTGTCTGTCGGGTGACAATCGGAGCCTGCCTCATAGGGCTGTTTTAAACATGAGACATTGACAGGCTAACGCAACCGTGTCTAGTACTGAGAAAGTGCTCAGTGGCTGGCTGTTAGCTACTGTCCATCTAGGACATCTTCCCCGACTCTGTTTTCCTGTATCGGGACGCTGAAGCGAGGAGACAGTGTTGCTGAAAGGATAATAATAACAGGGCAGCACCCATATTTACCTCCTGGTTTTCTATTGTCTTAGGTGCAATCACAGGCAAGAATACTGGAGTGGGCTGTCATTTCCTCCTCCAGGGAATCTTCCAGACCCAGGGATCGAACCATGTCTCCTTCACCTCTTGCCTTGCAAGCAGATTCTTTACCTCTGAGCCACTGGGGAAGCCCCCCCTGAGTAGCAGAGTGTTCCTTAAAAAGGTATGGAAGAACCGCTCTGAGGACTCTGAGTCCTTGAGTATATGGAGACTGATGGGTGAGTTACTTTAATCTCCTGTCCCAATCCCTCTAAACAAAGTGCTTTTAGCCAAGCAAGATGTTGTGTGGTTCTTGATGAGTAAGCCCATCAGGGCCAAGCTGTTTGCATCTAAGTGGAAGCTTTTTGGCAGTAGCTGCACGGTAGCCTCCTTCAGAAGCATTATGTAAGCCTGGGTCTTGCGTTGTGAGTGATAAAATGCTTATGCAGTATTACAATTAATTAAGTCACAAATGATGTTTAATCAATACGGACGTAAAAATATTGTCCACAAGAGATCTCTACATACTTGCCGTCAGTACAGTTTATTCCACTGTAAATTAATTTTCCTTCAGCTAAATAAATGACTGATCTTACTATATTTGCTAATAGGTGGTATAACTGGTGAATAAGACAAACTAGGCTTTAATAAGTAGGCCTCTCACTGTTTTTAAAAATATACTGGTAGTGATTGAGCTTGATGCTCAAAATATTTACATTGCTGGCTTCCCTCAGCGGGAGCGGAAATCAGACAAAGAATTTGCAAACACACGTGGCCAGGTCAGGTCTCACCTTCTGCAGAAACTCATAACAAACAGCAAGTTTTAACTTCTATAATTTAGGCTCAGGGTTTCATCAATACCTAACTGGTCTCTGGAACGCTCTGAGAAGTTTAACCCAAAAACACCAGTCTAGATCAAACATATTTTACTTAAGACACTGAAAGCCAACTCGATTGCAGATCAAATCCTTTTTGAACTAGAAGTCACTTGACCTGGTCATTTATATAATAACCTATATAACAAAAGTACATAAAGCCAGTTAATAATTCAGATCATCAGTGAATTACCTATCACTTTATCAACAATAATAAAATACAAGAGTCTGACAGAAGATTCTACAGGTAAGTGGTGATGATTCGATTTTTCATTAAAGAAAAACTTACTGAATGTTTACACCATGCCAGTCACCTTTAAACTTTATGGAGGATGCTGCTGTACCTGTGAAACACAGTCCTGATACAAAGGAGTCTGCATTCTAGGGGCGAGGAGAGGAAGACAGATACACAGTTACTGAACCGGGTGGTATGAAACCGATCTGCCCCAAATAAATCCCTGTAAATTTATACCCCTGTCATTCCAAATTGAAAGCATGTCTTCAGTATATCTCGAGATGTCCATGAAGGGAAGTTTGTATCAAACAAACAAGACCAGGCCCAGAAATATCCACTAACTGCAAGGGAACTTCATTCCACACATTACTGACAATAAAGAGATGCTTAGAATTCTTGAACTAACTATATCCATTTGTATAGTATGGCCTCCCACACAGCTGTACATATTCTGGAATTCAATTTGGCTAGAAGAAGCTAGACGATGGGGCCTTCCCTACTCTGCCACCCAAGTGCCCATTTAAAAAAGTGACACTGGTTCAGCTGCAGTTTCTAGACCCTTTTGGCAGAAAAATGGATAAACTCAGTTCAGGTCTATGACAAACAGCCTGAGGGGAAAAAAAGGGCCCTGTTCTTTAGGACTCCCCCAACTACATAATCTTCCGTAGCACAGTAACAGCAGACCCGACAGGCTGCAAAGTGGCTGGCTCCAGCCTCCAGATAAAGAATTCACTGTGGGTCTAATGAAGTACAATTATGTCCAGAAACTAGAGGTGTAAGGAGAAGAAGGACTCAGGGATGGACTCTAGGTTTTCTTTACATGAACTTGAACCTTTTTGGTACCTGAAGGACGTCTAAGCTGAGCAAAGACAAAAGCACCTGACGAGCTCCTTTTCTCCATGGCTTATCCCGCCAGAGGTCTCTGAGGGCCCGGGGTTTGGGCCTCTGGTGGCGGGCAAGGCCAAGCACACGCCTGTCCCCGAGGGCAGAGGGAATGCGCTGGCAGCACGGCGAAGGTCCGCTCATTTCCCAGATGGCGTTCTTGTTCCTCTCCATACTCAATCTTACCAAAAAATGTTATTCCTATTTAGGGAATTACTTGTCCAGGATTCAAGACTGATCACGTTTAGGATAATTATGTTGGTATTCTCTGAGTCTTTAAACTTTCCTGCTAACTTATACCATGCTATAAATATTAGTTCTTTCTAAGTAGTGAAGATGTTGTGCAGTTTATTTCTAAGCACTAACAGACTACGTGGCTGACGCTATGGTTAGCTATTCACCAGCATCCGCTGTCTGAAGCCACCTCTGGTAAGACTTGAGTGAAAATCTTCTGCCACGCTGTGGGGGTGGAGGGGAGAAGGGATCCAAGCTGCTCACAGGAAACGCTGTGGACATTGGAAAAGCAGAGGAAGCGGTTTGTTTATCTCGCCCTTTCTTTCTAACAGTGTGGTGCAGCAGAACAAACACTGAGTTTGAGAAATGACTTAGTCATTTATCACCTGTGTCTCTTCAGGCCAGTCAACTAAACTTCTTTAAACGCCAGCTTCTCAAACTTCATTGGCAAAATGATAACCACTATGTGCGAAGACCAACTCCAGAGGACAATTACCTAGCTCAAATTAGATCAAGTATAGGAAACACTTTGTAAACCTGAAAGCCCTAAAGCAATGTAAGTTATGGTTACTGATATTATTTGATTTATTTGGTAGTAAGAACCCCATGCATTCATGCCTGTATTCATTTATTTAACAGACATTTACTGAGTGCCTACCAGGACCCATGCACTGTCCTAAGCCCAGGGGATACAGCAGTGAACAAAAACAAAACCTTATTGCAGTCAACAGGCAGTGGGATGAGGGACGGGGACACAGTGAACAATGTCAGGTAGTGGTGAATGCCATGAACAAGCACGAGGCAGAGTAATGGCAAGGGAATGAGGAGGGCGTCAGGAGAGGCTTCTCTAAGGGGACGTTTAAGCAGAAACCTCAAGTGAGGTGAGGAAGCCATGCGAGTATCTGAGGAAACAAGAATGCATGCGCTTGGCAACTGTGAGAAACAGCAAAGACGCCTCTGTGACTGGAGCTCGGGGCCTAGAGCAAAGAAGAGCAGGAAATGAGATTAAAGACTGGGGCCCACTGCAGTGTGCCTCATGTCGGCCATAATAATAATGACTTTTGGAATGGTTTTCCAAGTGTAAATGAAAGCCACTGGAGGGTTTTAAGCAGAATTCTATTTACTTACTGTTTACTAAATCCTACCACATGCCAGATACTCTGCTAGGCTAGACACAACTGTGAAAAAAAACATGTTTTGTCTTTACTTTCTCTAAGCTCCCAGTCTGGTGTGGAAGACACAGAAAGAAAGAAATTATTATAATGAAATGTTTGGGAAGGCCCATGAGACAAGAAAGAATCGTAGACTAGATTATCTAGATTCTTATTTCTATCACATCTAACTTCTTGCTCTGGAATACAGGAGTGGGTGGCATGGGGTTGGGGGAGAAGAAGCATCCCAGAAGCAAGGAATTGCTCCTGAAAACATAACTTGTTCGGGGAACTGGAAGGAACTTAGGGCGACCAGATATAGAATGGGGTCTGGGGCTGAAGAGACAGGCAGGAGCCAGGTCACAGAGGTACTTCCATGCCATTGTTTTTCAAACAGCACTCATGTGATCAACCTGGTAAGTAATCATCAGCATTTTTCATGTGATAGAATAAAATATGTTAGAGTGCACTGCCTATAGTAAAGACAAATTCTGCTTTTTCTTTTTTAAAAAAAGAAAACTTTGTTCAGTTGTATGTATACATGTATTTTCTAGGTCACAGTATAATATGTATTTTTTACTATGGTCATGGTCAAAAATGAAGCCAATGCTCTAGCCATGTTACGGAGTGAAAGTTAGCCTAGAGGAAATGATAAACTACTGCAAAGTGTAAGCTGGAAAGTGATATAAGCAGATTTGTGTGCAAGTGTGTATGTTGTTTGTTTTGACATATATATTTCAGAAATACTACTTGTGCAGCTGTGTGGAGACTGCATTAGAGAAGGATAAGGCTGGAGTCAGGCATCCATTTAATTGGCTATTATTTAATCCAGGCAAGAGCCACTACAGAAGTGTCTATAGGAATGGAGGGTTGGATGTTCAGGGTTTGGTAAGTGAGCAGCTGTGGTGAGGAGTCAAGGCTAGTTTCTGTCTTGGTCAGACAGTGACACCATTCACTAAGACAGGGAACACAGAATAGAGCAAATCTAAGGAGGAAGTTAGATTCAGTTTCCACTGATGTGAACTGAAGACATGCAAGTGAAGCTGATGGTAGCAACTGATTGCATATATAAGCCCCTCACCCCAGAGGAGAGGTCTGGGCCAGAGAGTTAACTGAGTGTTAACTGGGGACATCATTGCAATGACGAAAGCCATGGGAGTGAATAATATGCTTAGAAAGATGGTGTGAAGAGAAAAGATTTACAGGATGAGCAGAGAGACATCTGGCAGACAAGGTGCAGTCAGGGAGACAGGAGGAAAACGAGAAAGTCGTGTCTGAGAAGCAATGGAAAAAAAGGTATTTTAAAAAGCAAGGAGTGGCTGATTCATTTTGCTGTACAGTAGAAAGTAACAGAACACTGCAAAGCAACCATGCTCCAATAAAAATTAATAATAAAAAAAGGAGTGGCTCAACGATAAGAAAATAAACAACTCAATTAAAAAATAGGGAAAACATTTATACATATGCCAAACAAGACACACAGATGGTAAATATGCATATTAAATGTTAACCATCATACAGCATTAAGGAATTACAAATTAAAATAACAAAGATACCACTTTACACCTGTTAGGACAGCAAAGACCCAAAGCACTGACAACACTTGGCAAGAGGAGCTCTCACTCATTGCTGGTGGAGATGCAAAATGGTACAGGCACTTTGAAAGACAGTTTGGTGGTTTCTTACAAAACTAAACATACCCTTAGCGTATAATCCAGCAATCACACTCCCTGGTATTTATTCAGGTGAGCTGAAAACTTACATCCACACAAAATCCTGCACATGGACATTTACAGCAGTTTTGTTCATAACTGCCAAAATGTGGAAGCAACCCAGATGCTGATCAGCAGGTGAAGCATAAGTAAACTGTGTATGTCCAGCAATGGAACATTATTGAACATTAAAAAGAAATGAGCTATTAATCCACGAAAAGACACAGAGGAACTTTATATGCATTACTAAGTGAAAGAAGCCAATCTGAAAAGGTCACGTACTACATGATTCCAACTATATGACATTCTGGAAGAGGTAAAACTGTGGAGACAGCGAAACGATCACTGATGGCCAGGGGTTAAGGGAGCGGGATGGGGTGAACAGGCGCAGAGGATTCTCTGTATGACACCAGAACCATAGTAAACAGTGGACTTCAGTGATAATTCAGTGTAGTGTTACTGCAGGCTGATCAACTGTAACAAACGTTCTACTTTGGTGCCAGATACTGACAGTGGAAGAAAGCTATGACAACCTAGACACCATACTAAAAAGCAAAGACATCATCTTGCCAACAAAAGTATAGTCAAAGCTATGGCTTTTCCAGTAGTTGTGTACAGATGTGAGAGCTGGACCATAAAATAGGCTGAGCATCAAAGAACTGATGCTTTCGAATTATGGTTCTGGAGAAGATTCTTGAGAGTCCCTTGGACTGCAAGATCAAACTAGTCCATCCTAAAGGAAAGCAACCCTGAATATTCATCAGAAGGACTGATGTTAAAACTGAAGCTCCAAAACATTGGCTGCCTGATGCAAAGAGCTGACTCACTGGAAAAGACCGTGATGCTAGGAAAGATTGAAGGCAACGGGAGAAAAGGGCGGCAGAAGATGAGATGCTCAGAGTGCATCACTGACTCAATGGACATGAATTTGAGCAAACTCTGGGAGACAGTGGAGGACAGGGAAGCCTGGCGAGCTGCAGTCCATGGAGTTGCAAAGAGCTGGGCTCGGCTTAGCGACTGAACAAGGAGCAAATGACCGTGCAGGAAGCTGAGTGTGAGGGGATGGGGCAGGGCAAACGCGGGCGCTCTCTGTACTTTCCGCTTAATTTTGCTATGAACCCAAACTGTTCTCAAAAATAAAGTTTACTTTTAAGAAAGAAAGCAAGCAGTGGTGAATTTTTAGTGTTTAGCTCCAGCACTGCAATGCAGCCATTAAGATGAAGACTGAGGACATCTAGCAGATTAGGACAAGGTCACTGGTGATGCCTGTCGAGCAGTCCACTACGCCCTTCTCTGCTCCCTTGTAGGGTAAACCAGAAAGAGCTGTGCCTATTTCCTTTCTCCCCATTTCCCTTCTATTCTTTTTTGGTTGTATTGACATGAATTAGGGTTTTGCTCCTACTCCACCACCGAGTCTGTACTTCAAGATCATCAATGATCTCCCCATTTCTAAATATGATACTCAGTTCTGTGTGGCTATTATCATAACTGATGCTATCTTGGGCCCCTAACCATTCCTCCTGTCCTTCCACTGACTGTGCCCCAAGTCTGTGCTGTGTTGCTTCTCTGTGTCAAGGACTGTGTAGTTAATGGACGCTGTTTCATGACTATGAGGTCCAGGTGGCCTCTATGCTTTGGTATCTCCCAATAGTGATGAAGAGCTTGGCTGACATATTCCTGGTGCCCATGAGACCAGTCACCCATTCATAAATCTGGACTTAGGAATGTACTTCCTGTTTCTAAGCACATACCCTGATACTCAGGTTAACTAGAAAACTGTCCCCTTCACAGTGCAGAGTACCGCTGCAAATGCTTCTGGATCGCCGTCTGTCTGATCCCATGCTGTGAGTAAGTTACCCTATAAAAAACTGACCCTCTGATCAACACGAGGCTGCCTGCCTTGTCTTCCTGTCTTGATGCTTTCTTAGTATGATGGGCACTTTTCGTCCTCTCTGTCCTCCAACAAGTTCTATCATTTGACCCGTCAGGGGCACTCCACACCATTTCTCATTCCCCTCCTGGAAACATCGTCTTCCCTTGTTTTCCAGGACACAAACGCTCTGGCTTACCTTACTAACCATTCCTATGCTGACCCCTGCTCACCTTCCTGATCTCTGAATGTTAGCGTGTCCCAGAGATTAATCCTTGGACCTTTTCTCATCTCTACATTCATGGCCTAAAATGTGATCTTATCTCAGAGCTTTAAATCTTATCTATACACTGATCATTCCCAAATGTGTATCCACAGCCCACCACTCCCAACCAAGTCCTACTAATTTCAACTGCCCATACCATAACTCAACTTAGATGTCTAATGGGCATCTCAAATGAACACAGCTAAAACCTCTCTCCAAAATGGAGGCAGTCTTCTCTAGCCATTCCCACCTCTATTAGCAGTAAATCCATCCTTCCAGTTGCTCAAGCCAAGAACCCAGGAGTTACCTTTAATTACTCTCTTTCTCGCAGATCAAATCCCACATAAATGTTGCTGGAGCCAGACTGCCTAGGTTCAAATTCTAGTTTAGTCACTTAGTAGCTGTGTTATCTTGGGAAAATAGCTAAACGTCTCCTGGTTTCAGCTTTATCACCTGTAAAATGGGGGCTAATAGTCTCATGTATCTTATAGGGTTGTTAAAATAATTAAATGAGTTAATGTTTGCAAAACGCTCGGAACGGTGCCACGCAGTACGTATTATCTCTTGAATCTGAAGGCTTCTTACCACCCTAACCTCTACACTCCAGTCTGGGAACTAGCCACCAAAATCTCCTACTAATGGTCTCCTTCCTTCAGCCCTTGAACCTTTCAACCAAGAGAGCTGGCAGAGTGATTTTGTTTTTGAAGAACAAAGGTCACCATAAAATTCTTTCAATACTTTTGCATGCTTGAAACTTTTCATAATAAATAATAAAAGTTAAAGAAAACCCAAAAGTCAGTTAATGCCATTCCTTTGTTAAAATTCTCTGACTTTTCTCATTTCACTCAAGAGTGAAAACTAAGGTCTTTACTCTGACTGCACCTCTCCCGTCCTCTCTCTCATTTCTGTCTAGCACAGAGGCTTCCATCCTGTTCCTTAGATACAAGTGTGTGTTCTCTCCCCAAGGCCTTTGCCCTCTGGCTGTCCCCTCTGCATGCAAAGCCCTTCCTCAGACTGCCCAGCTCACACCCTCCCCTCACCTTCTCCAAGTCTTCACCAAAACGTCTGTTTTTCAGGGAAGGGGTTCCCTGCCATACCTTTACAAATAACCACCCAACCACCATCCCTAACCTACCACCTGACTCTATTTTATTTTTCCCATGGCTTTTTTCTAAAATGCATTTTAGAAACAAAATTTCTGATGTTGATTTCAAATGCAATTCTTGTTTTCTTTCTAAAACGTAATTCCCATATGCTTACACTCTGCTCCCAACCCAGTTGACATATACGCTATAGGTTGTACCTTTAACTGAAACCATGATGGGGCAAAACTAAACAGACTGCTTAGAGCACTGCCCCAGAATGTCCCTTTCTTATATGTGCATACAGATGGTGATGAATACTGTAGATTCTGGGTGCCTGTTTTCTTTCTGTTTTTATTTTTTTTGGGGGGGTGCCTGTTTTCAGTGATACTTTTTTCTAAGAGCTACTGCCCACTCATTCAAAAAGTACTTTTTTATTTGAGTTGGGGGGATAAATGTCACAGAAGCAGGAAATGTAATATCAGCAAGACTAAGATGCAAAGCCTGCTTTCCCCTTGCCATTTATTACCGCATTTCAATGGAGCCCCCAGTAAATCCTGGGTTGGCCAAACAATTTTACCATTTAAGTGTTATGGAAGCACCCGAAAGAACTTTTTGACCAACCCAACAGAAATATTATCCTGAAAAAGGGTGAGAGATAAAACAGAGATGAAACAGGACTATCATCTACTGCCCCGCTACTATGTGCTGGGCCTATTAACTCTCCATACATTATTTAATTTAGTTCTCATAGTAGTGGTCCTCACAAAACTGTCAGTCTTTTATTAATGAGGAGACTTAGTAATCTGCCCACCACACTAGCAGCCCTGTGTAGAGTCCAGAACCAAACTCGGGCAGGGTTATCTGAAGCTAAAACCTAGACACTCTGTTCCTATAGAATCATGCCTCCAGAGGTTCAATTCAGCAAACTGTTAAATGGGTCATTTATACCCCATCACTCAATTCTGGGATAACTTAGCATGTCTACTGTTCCATGAACCCAGTCATAGCCGTGTGCTGGCATTTCCCTTACCTGTGGACATAAAAAATGGGATGCGAAACTTTCCACTCAACACCCGGGCCCGCAGATTCTGCAGTGTGCTCCCATCAAACGGCAGGGCCCCGCACACAAGCACATAGAGAACGACTCCGAGGCTCTGCATTGCAAACAGAGAACGTTTGATTAAAATCGCATCAGAGAAACAAGAGAGGTCATTATAGTATGTGTATGAAGAATTGGTGATGGACCGGGAAGCCAGGCACGCTGTAGTCCATGGGGTCGCAAAGAATCAGACACAACTGAGCGACTGAACTGAACTGATGGAGAGAGTGGTGAGTCATGCACGAGATAATGGGACAAACATTTCCTTTTCTTCTTTTTTTTAATGAGAAATAATATGGGGCATTGTCAAGGCCAATCATCTTTAGAATAGTTAGCATTCTTCTTTGCTTCCAGACATTAGTTTTGGGGAACATATCTAGAATTTCTCTCAGTACTCATCCTAGGGAGAAGGCAAGGGGCAACAACAGAAAGAATTTCTGTTCTGAGCAAGGGCATCTGTCCAAGCTTGCCCTTGGGATTTTTTTTTTTTCTTTGCAGATACAAAGTGGGAGATGGAAACCTGTGGCTCAGTCCATATGACAAGGGCTGGAGAGCAGTCTTTGTACAAAGAATTGAAAATTCAAACAGGCGATCAAGATCTCAGTCTCATCCAGGATGAGGACAGCTGCCGTCAGACTAGGGTAACTAACGCTGCAGGGAGAAGAGGCAGCAGTCACATACCCAGATGTCCACCTTGGGTCCGTCATACTCCTTTCCTTCGAAGAGTTCAGGAGCAGCATAGGGAGGGCTGCCACACCAGGTCTTCAGCAGCTGCCCAGGGGTGAAGAGGTTACTGAAGCCAAAATCTAGAAAGACAAATGGACACCACTCATGTGATCTTGACCAGTGAAGACGAGTTTCTAGTCACTAGAATAAAGATTCTGGATCCTTAAGTGTGAATATCAAACACGAAAAGAGAACTTTTAGAAATTATATAACCAGCCGCTTAAATTTAAAATAACACTGAAACAGAGATACAGATGGGCTGGAAAGTAAAAGATATCTGGTTAACCAAAAGTAAATATGATTGGTTTACATCAGTACCAAAATCAGTACCATTTCCTTCACAAATCTGGACTGAGGTGAGTGGTACCTTTAAGAACAAAAACAAAATTGGATAAAGATTGATATCAAGACCACATCAGAATCAGGAAATACATGTTAAGTCTACTCAGCTGGACCCAGGATTTTCAGATTATTTTTACTTCTTGTGACAAACACATTTATGACCACGACAGACACTGAACTTAAAAATTAGACAAAGTGACTTTATTACCATTAAGATGGCTTATTCAAGATAAAGAATATGCAATTTATTTGCCATCAAACCAAGAATGTTTACACTTTAACTTCAACTTCCTCTTTTTTATTTCTCCCCCTCCCACTGTGTGAAGAGAGAGTAGACGGGAGACTGGAGGGGTAGAGAGTGGAGAGGAAGACTAAGAACTTAAATGAGCCGAAGGACAGCGTCTCACTGACTCAGAAATACTTCTATGCACATAAATATTTATATCAATGACTCCAGGTAAGGCAGGCTGAAGCTCCGTCCTTTCCCAGGCCTGCCATTTTCCCACATTCCCAGCACCTCTCAGGAGCTCCTCACCCTCTCCTGGTTTTACTCCCAATGACAATTCTTCCTCCATTTGCTGTTTGCTCTTCCTCCTCCTCCTCCAGGTGTTTTCTAGTAAGGCATGTGCTGATTTTGACTGTTACTACTTCCTCTATGGTTCCTCAGGACCAGCTCTTCTGGGCCCATAGCTTCCACCATCATCAATCACCTGTTTGGTAATGATTCTCCAAATTTATAGCTCTGATCCTGGTACCACTCTTAAGTTGCTGATGTGGCCTTCCAGTACTTGCCTGGGAAGAAACATCTCAACTTTGCCATTTTCCAAAATCAAACTGCTCTTCCAACGATGTTCCCGTGTTCATTTATGGAGTTACCATCACAGTACTAGGAGCACTGGCTCTTCGTGCCTCGCTACCTCTCATTTCCATTTCAAACCGGAGATAACCTTGTACTGCTTCTACCCTGTGTGTCCTGAACTTACCTCCTTCTTTCCATTTCCATTCCCCCATCTCAGCTCATACTCTCATCTTCTCTCATCTTCTCCACTGGCACTCTTGCTTACTGCCCTCTGCTTGCCGCTAAGCTGCCCATTTAGAGCAGGGAGCAAGACACAAATCACGCCTCGCTCCTCCTCACTCAGAAACACCTGCTGGCTCCTTTCTGCTCACAGAAGAGCCCAGCTCTCTTCGCATTTAGGGTCCTTCACGACAAGCCAGCTCAACCCTCCATCTCCAGCCCAGCCCTGGGCATTCTGGCATGGCCAGACGATCCACATCCTGTATTTCTGAGCTTCTCTTACGCTGCTTCCTTTCTGTGCCATGCCTTTTCCTTTCCTTGCCACTTGAGAAATAGCACTTATTTTCAGTGCCCAGTCAAATATTACTTCCCGTATGAGGCCTTCACTGACTCCCGCCTTGACACCACGTCAGTGGCTTCCTCCTCTGTTTGCTCCCCTGGCCCTCTGTTTGTACCTCTACAGCCCAATCACAAGCCTCATGTTATACTGAGTTGTATCGTGTGTTTATATCCTCCACTAGTTAGTAAACTAGGGACATTGTTCTATTTATATTATTCTCCAGACGGTGTTTTCATACATAGCAGGGACTCAAGAGAGGGCCACTAAACTAAACTGCAATACAACTGCAATGGGAGCGCTAGGCCAGTCCTCTTGTCACCTCCTGGCTACTGGAGCCTTATTAGACTGACTGGCAGCTGGCCAGCTCCTATGGCCTCTACCCGCTAGTCAGCCCTCCAAGATCACAAGGGGCTTAGAGGTGGGGCCATCATTAGAATCACTATAGCTACTTCGACAAGAGAAATCAAATACTCTCATTCATTAATGCAAAATAAATGCCTCATCTGTCAAGTCTTCCTGAATCTCCTATAAGAAATGTCCTCTACCTTCTCTGCATTCCCTTATTACTTTGTATTCCTCCTTTATTTTTGTTAATTCCACATATAAATAACATACTATCCTATCTGTTTAGGCTTCCCAGGTGGCACTAGTGGTAAAGAACCTGCCTGTCAATGCAGGAGATGAAAGAGACATGGGTTCGATCCCTGGGTTGGGAAGATCCCCTGGAGAAGGAAATGGCAACCCATTGCAGTACTCTTGCTTGGGAAATCCCATTGTCAGAGGAGCCTGGTGGGCCACAGTCTGTGGGGTCGCAGAGTCGGACAAGGCTGAGCATGCACACACACACACCTTTCTCTAGTAGAGGTCTCAGTTCAGTTCAGTTCAGTTCAGTCGCTCAGTCGTGTCTGACTCTTTGCGACCCCATGAATCACAGCACGCCAGGCCTCCCTGTCCATCACCAACTCCCGGAGTTCACCCAGACTCACATCCATCGAGTCCGTGATGCCATCCAGCCATCTCATCCTCTGTCGTCCCCTTCTCCTCTTGCCCCCAATCCCTCCCAGCATCAGAGTCTTTTCCAATGAGTCAGCTCTTCGCATGAGGTGGCCAAACTGGAGTTTCAGCTTTAGCATCATTCCTTCCAAAGAAATCCCAGGGCTGATCTCCTTCAGAATGGACTGGTTGGATCTCCTTGCAGTCCAAGGGACTCTCAAGAGTCTTCTCCAACACCACAGTTCAAAAGCATCAATTTTTTGGCGCTCAGCCTTCTTCACAGTCCAACTCTCACATCCATACATGATGACAGGAAAAACCATAGCCTTGACTAGATGAACCTTTGTTGGCAAAGTAATGTCTTTGCTTTTGAATATGCTATCTAGGTTGGTCATAACTTTCCTTCCAAGGAGTAAGCGTCTTTTAATTTCATGGCTGCAGTCACCATCTACAGTGATTTTGGAGCCCCCCAAAATTACCCCCTCTCTAACTAATTCCTTAAAAATACTTTTTTTCATCTCTGACTCTCATATTACCTAACACACAGTTTAACTTAAACACAATAGGTGCTTAACAAATGTTGAGTTGAATGCAACTGCAATTAAAGCCCTACCAACTAATCTTTGACATTTGAAGCCCAATCATTTTATCAGTTGAAGTCTTTAACCTGTTTTTCTTAAGAGACTGGGGATAGGTTGCTAAAAATCCCAAAAAGGTGATTCAACAGAGCTGGTACTTTGGGGATTATTTAGAAAGAGGACTCTTGATGTATCTTTAATTGGTTGGCAAAGACCTTCACTGGATCCTTTCCCCCGACTAGCCTTTCGCTGCACAGTGAGGAAGACATGTTGATGGAGACTGTAATAATTGATGGGCTCTGATGTTGGTGTGACTGGATAGCAAAGTCCAGAAGAGAAAGTCATGGAGTATTCTGCTCATGTTTTGAATGGAGAATGCCACAGGGCAAGCAATGAATTAATACCACTTGATTTTAAAACTTCCCAATAAGCAGCTTAAAGTATATAAGGGAAATTTGTCATTTTGAACTATGAATGCTCTAGCTACAATTAATCACCTTTCTACTCTTTTACTCTGCTGAGGAGGAGAAGTTACAGAGCAAGAGCTTGTTTTCTTTTTGTTTTTAATCTACCAAACAGGAAATCTTTACAAAGGAAACAATATCAAAGGAAACCATCTTCAGCAATAGCTACAGGCTTAGATTGCTATTAGGTGTTTATATGAAAAATGAGTGTGCAAGAATGAATGACTGAGCAGGGTCTGACATCTAAAGAGGCCATATGGGGGAAGCACCTGCTTCCACAGCAAGTTACAGCTACACAGCTGCTTCAACAGCTAGACCCAAAGACTGACAGCGATTCAAAAACCACCATCCCTCCACCAGCTTGCCTCTCTTTCCTATTAAAGAGCAAACAAAAACCCTTTAGTCTTGTAAATGTGTCATGGGGTCTCCTCTAATCACTCCATATATTACTCTTACTCCTAACCCTAAGGGTTTTGCACTTTTAAGCAAAATCTGCTTCACTGTGCTTGCTATGACACTTTCCCTGCCATGAACACTAGCTTCCTCCAATGAATGATCCTGGCAAAGGCCAATTCATCTTTTTCTTCTTTTTATTATTTTTTGTTGTGCTGGGTCTTCGTCACTGCTCATGGGCTTTCTCTGGTTGCTGTGCACAGGCTCTAGGCACACCGGTTTCAGTAGCTGTGGGTCATGGGCTCAACAGCTGTTGGTTTCAGCAGTTGCAGCACACAGACTCAGTTGTTGTGGCTTGAGGGTTCTAGACTGTGGGCTTGGTAGTTGTGGGTACACGGGTTTCGCTGCTCCATGGCCTGTGCAATCTTCCCAGACCAGGGATAGAACTCATGTCCCCTACATTGGCAGGCAGATTCTTATCCACTGGACCAGCAGGGAAGTCCCAAATCATTCTTTAACGTAACAAACCTAACAGAATCTGACCCACCCTCCCACTTCGATACACATATTATTACTGTAAATTCAGTTTTACTGAAAGCATACTGGTGTCGTGTCTTCACTAGTGCCTCATCACAAGTGTTACACATTAATCTTCAATACAGCTATGCAGCCGGTAAGTTAAAAATTCTGGCCAGCTCACTGTCCATTCAGCAAAACCATAACTTATTTTCTGAACACTTAAATTACTAAGAGAAATCTCCAATTAATAACATATATGAAATTTGGAGCTCACTGTGAAAGTTTAATTCCTTCTAATCAACACTGCAGGGACTGAATAACTGAGAAGAAAAGAATTCCTCCTCTATTCTTTCAGTAGCTTACCTTCCTTGAGGGAGAGGGGTTTGCTACCCATAGTTAAGAAGACTGGCAGGGAAAAATGAAAGCAGTTAAAATTCAAACCAGTCTATTTGGGGTTTTATTGGTAGTTTAGGGAAGGCTGAAGGGACTACTAGTGGGATGTGGAGGTATACTGGGATAGGCGGGGAACAGACAAGACATGGAACAGAATCATTAAGATTTGTGTTGGTTTTGAGTTATCTACACATGCAGGCAAATGGAAAAAACTGCAAGATGACCCAACCTGGAAGCAGAAATTCTCATGAAAAATTTAAAGCAATGGTTAAAAAAGAATGATGGAGAATTCTTGCTGGCTTGGATCAGAAACGTCAAAGAAGAAAGGAAAGAAAAGCTTTTAGAATTTAAGTTTGATCAGTTACCTTGATCCTAGAAAACCAAATTTCCCTTCAATGGAATGGGCATGTTCATCTTATTTTGGTTCAGTAGCAAGCTGGAATCAAGATTGATGGGAGAAATATCAATAACCTCAGATATGCAGATGACACCACCCTTATGGCAGAAAGCGAAGAAGAACTAAAGAGCCTCTTGATGCAAGTGAAAGAGGAGAGTGAAAAAGTTGGCTTAAAGCTCAACATTCAGAAAACTAAGATCATGGCATCCAGTCCCATCACTTTATGGCAAATGATGAGGAAACAGTGGAAACAGTGGCTGACTTAATTTTGGGGGCTCCAAAATCACTGCAGATGGTGATTGCAGCCATGAAATTAAAAGACGCTTACTTCTTGGAAGGAAAGTTATGACCAGCTAGACAGCATATTAAAAAGCAGAGACACTACTTTGTCAACAAAGGTCTGTCTAGTCAAGGCTATGATTTTTCCAGTGGTCATGTATGGATGTGAGAGTTGGACTATAAAGAAAGCTGAGCGCAGAAGAACTGATGTTTTTGAACTGTGGTATTGGAGAAGATTCTTGAGAGTCCCTTGGACTGCAAGGAGATCTAACCAGTCCATCCTAAGGGAGATCAGCCCTGGCTGTTCATTGGAAGGACTGATATTGAAGCTTAAACTCTAATACTTTGGCCACCTCATGCAAAGAGCTGACTCATCTGAAAAGACCCTGATGCTGGGAAAGATTGAGGGCAGAAGAAGGGGACAACAGAGCATGAGATGGTTGAAGTGCATCACTGACTCAATGGACATGAGTTTGAGTAAACTCCACGAGTTGGTGATGGACAGGGAGGCCTGGTGTGCTGCAGTTCATGGGGTCACAAAGAGTCGGACACAACTAAGCAACTGAACTGTACTGAACTGAAAGCTGCTCTTAATCATAATGTCTTTCAGTGTTTCCTAAAGCTTTTTATTCTTAATGTCATCATCAGGGTCTCTAACTAAGTTCTTCCATTTCCTTCACTCATGTATCAGTAGAGCAATGTGTTGGTTCCTATGAAAGAAGCGAATGCAGAAAAGATATGTTCCTACTGAAGGACTCAAAAAAGAAAGCAGAACTTGAGTTGAGTGGACTGGATCTAGAAAAGCACAGGGGGACTATGGAAAGAGATTTTTCTAAGTGGTGGTTGGGGAAAAGCAGAGCAAAAGGCTAATCACTTGGAACTAGTACGCTAAGTTGAAGCAACAATAAAGAAAGTACCCTAGGTATGATGTAAGGTTCACAGAGGTATACGGCAAGAAACAACATTACACAGTAACAACAGGCCAGACTTCTCCGCGGTGCTAGAGAAGACTCCTGAGTCCCTTGGACTGCAAGGAGATCCAACCAGTCAATCTGAAGGAAAATCAACCGTGAATTTTCATTGGAAGGACTGATGGTGAAGCTGAAGCTCCAATTCTTTGGCCACGTGATGTGAAGAGCTGACTCATTGGAAAAGACCCTGATGCTGGGAAAGACTGAAGGCAGGAGGAGAAGGGATGACAGAGGACAAGATGGTTGGATGGGATCACTGACTCAATGGACATGAGTTTGAGCAAGCTCTGGAAGATGGTGAAGGACAGGAAAGCCTTGTGTGCTGCAGTCCATGGCGGTCACAAAGAATCAGACACGACTGAGCGACTGAACAACAAATACAATATGTGGTCTTTTGTGACTGGCTACTTTCAGATATGCAGATGACACCACCCTTATGGCAGAAAGTGAAGAGGAACTAAAAAGCCTCTTGATGAAAGTGAAAGAGGAGAGTGAAAAAGTTGGCTTAAAGCTCAATATTCAGAAAACTAAGATCATGGCATCTGGTCCCATCACTTCATGGCAAATAGATGGGGAAACAGTGGAAGTGTCAGACTTTATTATTTTGGGCTCCAAAATTACTGCAGATGGTGATTGCAGCCATGAAATTAAAAGATGCTTACTCCCTGGAAGCAAAGTTATGACCAACCTAGATAGCATATTGAAAAGCAGAGATACTACTTTGCCAACAAAGGTCTGTCTAGTCAAGGCTATGGTTTTTCCAGTAGTCATGTATGGATGTGAGTTGGACTGTGAAGAAAGCTGAGCGCCGAAGAATTGATGCTTTTGAACTATGGTGCTGGAGAAGACTTGCGAGTCCCTTGGACTGCGAGGAGATCCAACCAGTCCATCCTAAAGGAGATCAGCCCTGGGTGTTCATTGGAAGGACTGATGCTGAGGCTGAAACTCCAATACTTTGGCCACCTCATGCAAAGAGCTGATTCACTGGAAAAGACCCTGATGTTGGGAGGGATTGGAGGCAGGAGGAGAAGGGGATGACAGAGGATGAGATGGCTGGATGGCATCACCGACTAGATGCACATGAGTTTGGGTGAACTCCAGGAGTTGGTGATGGACAGGGAGGCCTGGCGTGCTGCGATTCATGGGGTCGCAAAGAGTCGGACACGACTGAGCGACTGACCTGACTGACTGACTGACTTTCAATTAGCATAATGCTTTCAAGGTTCATCCACATTGTAGCATCTATCAGTAGTTCACTCTTTTTTTTTTTAAATTATGAGTGATATTCTATGGTACGAACATACCACATTATGTATCCATTCATCACTTGATGGATATTTAGACTGATTCTTTTGGTAGGGGGTACCATAAATAATGTCGCTATGAACATTCATGTGACTTTTTTTGTGGATGTATGTTTTCATTTCTCTTACATATATACCTAGGAGTGGAACTGCGGGGTCATACGGTAACTCCATATTTAACCTTTTCAGAAACTGCATGGCTGTAACACTTTACATTCCCACCAACATCGTACAAGAGTTCTAATTTCTCCACATCCTCCCTGACACTTATTACTATCTTTTTATATTTTTTAAATTACAGCTCTTCTGGGGGGTGGGGTACCTCACCACGATTTTAATTTGCATTTTCCCTGATGGCTAATGATGCTGGGCATCATTTCATGTGCTAATTGGCCATTTGTGTATCTTCTTTGGACAAATACCTATTCAAATCTTTTGCCCATTTTTAGATTGCATTATCTTTTTTTTTTCCTGAGCAGCAGGCAACATGTAGGATCTTAGTTCCCTGACCAGGGATTGAACCTTGTCCTCTGCTATGGAAGCATGGAGCCTTAACCACTGGACCACCAGGTTCCCTGGATTATCTTTTTATTATTAAGTTGTAAAAATTATTTATATTCTCTGGATACAACTCCATAGATATGATTTGCAAATATTTTCTCCCATTCTGTGGATTATCTTTTCACTTTCTTGACAGTGTCCTTTGATGCACAGAGGTTTTTAAATTTTAATGTCCAATTTACCCAGATTTTCTTTTGTACTTATACTTTCAGTGTCATAGCTAGGAAATTACTACCTAACCTAAGGTCACACAGATTCACCCCTATGTTTTCTTCTACTTAGTTATGCAATGAGCACCTGTGAACCCACCACCCAAATAAAGTACTGGTATCTGAATAATTATTTATGTCAAATCATAAGCAGTACTCATTCGGTTTCCTATGTCCTCTTCCAACCATTGATTTTCAACCCTGTCAGCACATCAGGATTATCAATGTATTTAGAGTGATCCACAACTTCACCTCAGACCTACTGGATCTCCTGGAAATAATTTAGACATCTGAATGTAAACAAATAAAACAACTCTTCCTGAAAATGTGTGAGAACTCTTATGGCCATGAAATGGTTGGATGGCATCGCCAACTCGATGGACATGAGTTTGAGCCAACTCCGGGAGTTGGTGATAGGAGGGAAGCCTGGTGTGCTTCAGTCCATGGGGTAGCAAAGGGCCGGACATGACTGAGCAACCGAACTGAAGTGATGGGCAGTGAGGAGTCACTGGGACTTCTGGTACAGGCAGATGCAGTAAAGTTAACCTGAAAGCAAGACTAGATTAAGTATGAGGCGGGACTTCTCTGGTGGTCCAGTGATTAAGACTCCATGCTTCCAATGCAGGGGATGTGGGTGATTCCTGATCAAGGAACTAAGATTTCACATGCCACGTGGCCTAGCCTAAAAACTAAAAAAAATTATAAAAAATGTATGAGGAGAAGTAGAAGGCCTGTGAGAAAGTAAAAACAGTGAAAATGAGACAACTCAGAAATTATTTTGACAAAAGCTAGGACAGTACTTGAGATAATACATAGGATAAAAAGGAGGGGAAGGCACAGAGTATTTGATTTGGGAAGAAAAAGATTTGTTTTTATTTAAAAAGGTGCAAAGTTTGGTTTAAGAAGGTGAGAAGAAATTCAAGTGGAGATGTTCTGACAAATCAAGGTGTAGTAATGAATGGATAAAAGTTTTTTGAAAGAATAATGAAAAAGGAATGGCTGGGAGTTATGGCTTAGGACACCCATAAGTACTTCCTATGCTATAGGTACAGGATCAGAAAGAGGATGGAACAAAAGCAAGAGAGAGATATCTTATCATTATAACAAAGAAGCTGAGAGGAGAAAAGCATGTCAAAGAAGGAAAAGGTCGTCTGCAGCAACCATACGATGTCATCCAAGTACTGTACAGGTACTTCTATCTGAGGGAAAACTGTGATCACATATAAATACTTGAGACTAGAAATCGTATAACTTCCCCTCAGAAGTTTTGTTAGTTAATTTGTCTTAAAAGAAATGCTAAGTCATAGGAATGAACTATGAACATAACCCAGATTCATTCTGAATCATCTAGAATGTCACACTATGAATAAGACAACGCATTTCTTACTAAGTTGGATGACAACCAATTAATAATTTTGAACTCAGAGCAAATTCATTCAGGGTGCTGAGAAATGAGCAATCTGGGCCATGCAGTGGAGCAGCGAGGACTCTGGCGAGTCAGGCATCCTGGGCTGCCCTGGATCTGTCTCTCCCAGTGCTGCAGTTTTCCCATTTGTGCAGCTCCTGGAATTCTATGGAATAAAGTAAACATATTTCTCAAGCGACTCTCCATCAAGTGCTGTTACAGAGTATGTGTGTCTGTGTGTGCTCAGTTGCTTAGTCGAGCCTGACGCTTCGCAACCCTATGGACCGCAGCCCACCAGGCTCCTCTGTCCTTGGGATTTTCCAGGTGAGAATACTGGAGATGGCTGTCATCTCCTCCTGCAGGGGATCTTTCTGACCCAGGGATTGAACCCTCCTCTCCTATGTCTCCTGCAGGCGGATTCTTTACCATTGAGCCACTGGGGATTAGATGAGCATTATTTTTATTTCACTTCTGGGAAAGTGAGGGTCATTAAGTATCATGTTCAAATTCAAAGGTTAAAAAAAAAAGACTTACTAAGAACAAAGTTCAGCCTATAATGCCAGCCTGGACACCCTCAAAGCCCACACTGTGCTTTTAGCATCATGCATATGTTTATACTGAGGTAAATGTACATCCCAGAATTATTTTTATACTACTTCTAAATTCCTCAGTTATTATATACTACTGCTTTTCGTTTTATTCTTGACTGCCAATCCTTTGCTATACTTAACATAATTCCCAAAGGCATACAAGCCTTGAAACATATTGTTTCTCAACAAGTTGCTTGAAAAACAGTGCATTGAAAAGACAGTAGGCACTGTATAAAACTGGGGAAAGGATTAATTTCTCAATAAATGCCATAGGTACATCTGATTTTTCCTATGGGAAAAAATTAAATAGGACACTTTCCTCATATCATATTCTAAAATCAATTCTAGGTAGATCAACTTAATACAAATGGTAAAACTACAAAGTTTTTTTAAATAAAGTAATAAAGGAAATTATAGCTTCAGGAGATGGAAGGATTTCTTAAACAAGAAACAAAAGGCACACGTCATAAAGGAAAAGATAGTAAATTTGGTTACATTAAAATTATACTAAAAGGTGTATTCATTAAAGGTATTTTAAAGGTATTTTAAAGAGAATGAAATGAGAAATCTCGAAACAAAAGAAGCTATTTGTAACACATAAAACAAAAGACTCATGTTCTTATTATTGAAACAAAAACTCCTATAAATCAGTAAGACAGACAACCCAGTAGAAACACGGGCAGAAGACTTTTTTTTAGCAGATACTTAAAAAAAGCCAAAAGACATAAAAGGAGTTCAATCTCACTATTAAGACGAAATTAAAATCTAAATCCACAATGAGATAACCATTACGCACTCAGTGGCTTGGGAAATATTATAAAGTGTAATAATATCCAGCACTACTAAATATAAAGTAAATAGCTAATAGGGACCAACTGTATACAGCACAAGGAACTTGACTCAGGGTCCTGTAATGGCAAAATATCGGGAAAAAAATTTTAAGAGGAGTGCGTATGTGGATACGTATAGCTGCATACCTGAAACTAGTCGAAACAACTAAAGTTGTAAATCAGTCAGTTCAGTCGCTCAGTTGTGTCTGACTCTTTGCGACCCCACAGACTGCAGCACACCAGGCCTCCTTGTCCATCACCAACTCCTGGAGTTTACTCAAACTCATGTCCATTGACTCGGTGATGCCATCCAACCATCTCATCCTCTGTTGTCTCCTTCTCCTTGTGCCTTCGATCTTTCCCAGCATTAGGGTCTTTTCCAATGAGTCAGCTCTTCGCATCAGGTGGCCAAAATACTGGAGTTTCCGCTTCAGAATAAGTCCTTCTAATGAATATTCAGGACTGATTTTCTTTACAATGGACTGGTTGGATCGCCTTTCAGTCCAAGGGACTCTCAAGAGTCTTCTCCAAAACCACAGTTCAAAAGCATCAATTCTTCAGCACTCAGCTTTCTTTATAGTCCAACTCTCACGTCCACACATGACTACAGGAAAAACCACAGCTTTGACTAGATGGAACTTTGTTAGCAAAGTAATGTCTCTGCTTTTTAATATGCTGTCTAGGTTGGTCATAACTTTTCTTCCAAGGAGCAAGCATCTTTTTATTTCATGGCTGCAGTCACCATCTGCAGTGATTTTGGAGCCCAAAAAAATACATTCTGTCACTGTTTCCACTGTTTCCTCATCTAGTTGCCATGAAGTGATGGGACCAGATGTCATGATCTTAGTTTTCTGAATGTTGAGTTTTAAGCCAACTTTTTCACTCTCCTCTTTCACTTTCATTATGAGGCTCTTTAGTTCCTCTTTGCTTTCTGCCATAAGGATGGTGTCATCTGTATATCTGAGGTTATTGATATTTATCTTGATAATTTTGATTCCAGCTTGTGCTTCCTCCAGCCCAGCATTTCTCATGATGTACTCTGCATAGAAGTTACATAAGCAGGGTTACAATATACCGCCTTGATGTACTCCTTTCCCTATCTGGAACCAGTCTGTTGTTCCATGTCCAGTTCTAAGTATTGCTTCCTGACCTGCATATAGGTTTCTCAGGAGGCAGGTCAGGGGGTCTGGTATTCCCATCTCTTTCAGAATTTTCCAGAGTTTGTTGTAGTCCACAGAGTCAAAGGCTTTGGCATAGTCAACAAAGCAGAAGTAGATGTTTTTCTGGAACCCTCTTGCTTTTTTGATAATCCAATGGATGTTGGCAGTTTGATCTCTGGTTCTTCTGTCTTTTCTAAACCCAGCTTGAACATCTGGAAGTTCATGGTTCATGCACTGTTGAAGCCTGGCTTGGAGAATTCTGAGCATTATTTACCATCATGTGAGAAGAATGCAACTGTGCAGTAGTTTGAGTATTTTTTGGCATTGCCTTTCTTTGGGATTAGAATGAAAACTGACCTTTTCCAGTCCTATGGCCACTGCTGAGTTTTCCAAATTTGCTGGCATATTGAGTGCAGCACTTTTATAGCATCATCCTTTAGGATTTGAAATAGCTCAATTGGAACTCCATCACCTCCACTAGCTTTGTTCATAGTGATGCTTCCTAAGGCCCACTTGACTTTGCATTCCAGGATGTCTAGCTCTAATTGAGTGATCACACCATTATGATTATCTGGGTCATGAAGATCTTTTTTGTATAGTTCTTCTGTGTATTCTTGCCACCTCTTCTTAATATCTTCTGCTTCTGTTAGGTCCATACCATTTCTGTCCTTTATTGTGCCCACCTTTGCATGAAATGTTCCCTTGGTATTTCTAATTTTCTTGAAGAGATTTCTATGATCACTGAAGAAGGCTTTCTTATCTCTCCTTGCTAGTCTTGGGAACTCTGCATTCTAATGGGTATATCTTTCCTTTTCTCCTTTGCCTTTCGATTCTCTCCTATTCACAACAATTTGTAAGGCCTCCTCAGACAGCCATTTGACCTTTCTGCATTTCTTTTCCTTGGGGATGGTCTTATCCCTGCTTCCTGTACAATGTCACAAACCTCTATCCACAGTTCTTCAGGCACTCTGTCCATCAGATCTAACCCCTTGAATCTATTTGTCACTTCCACTGTATAATCATAAAGGATTTTATTTAGTTCATACCTGAATGGTCTAGTGGTTTTGCCTACTTTCTTCAATTTAAGTCTGAATTTGGCAATAAGGAGTTCATGATCTGAGGCACCGTCAGCTCCTGGTCTTGTTTCTGCTGACTGTATGGAACTTCTCCATCTTTGGCTGCAAAGAATTTAATCAGTCTGATTTCAATATTGACCATCTAGTGATGTCCATGTGTAGAGTCTTCTCTTGTGTTGTTGGAAGAAGGTATTTGCTATGACCAGTGTGTTCTCTTGGCAAAACTCTATCAGCCTTTGCCCTGCTTCATTCTGTACTCCAAGGCCAAATATGCCTATTAGTCCAGGTATCTCTTGACTTCTACTTTTGCATTCCAGTTCCCTATAATGAAAAGGATATCTTTCTTGGGTCTTAGTTCTAGAAGGTCTTGTGAATCAACTATGGTTCAATTAAAAAAAAAAAAAAAGCCTAGCACTGGTGAGGACAAATGCAGCAACGGGAACTCACACAAATTGACAGACTGGTTTAATAACACTCAGTGAAATCTGAAAACATTTATATAGTACAACCTGGAAACATTACTCCTTGGTCTAGACTCTTAGATGTTTAAAAATGCAATGGGATGTTTAAGAGTGCGATATTCATTGCAAGACTGCAACAGTAAGAGTTTCAAACTGAAAGCAATCCAAATATCCATCCAGGGATAAAATGGAAAACTAATTTGTGGTATACTTCTATCATGGAATACTAGATAGAAATAGAAAAGAATAAATCCTAGCTATACAGACATGGGTAAATCTTGCAAACAGTGTTGTGTGAAATAAAACACAAAGTCATATATTCAGTGTGATTCCACTGATACACAGTTCAAAAACAAGCGAACTATATTAAGGATGGGCCCACTGCACATTACATTCAATATAAATGGCACCTCTTGGAACAAAACTTCTGAAAGATATATTGCACAGGTGGTAAAAACTACTTTTAAAAAAACTATCAAGCAAAGAAGTGATTAACATGAATATCAAGACAGAGTTACCCCATGGGGGAAGAATGAGGTTGTGACGGGGTGCCCAGCTAATTACATTATCTATTTTCTGACCTATGTGGTAATTTGCACAGGTGTTTGCTTTATAGAGATTCATTAAAGTGTACACATGTGGTTAATGTACATTTCTGTTTATATACATGATATTTCATAATAAGCAAAGAAAACAATAGGATCCTTTTTTCTCCTCTACTTCTATTTTTTGCCCTTAGGGACCATTTCACTGGCTCTAAGCTCCATTATCCACATGGCTCAGAAGGGGAGGGATCAGGCTGTTTTTCTTACCTGAGTGTGAATCTCCAAGCCTTGAACTGTGAGCAGTAAATTTCTGTTGCTTATAAGCCACTTAGTCTGCAGTATTTTATTACTGCAGCCTAAATGGACTAAGACACATTACTTATAAATAGTTTAAAAATTCATTTTAAACA
Source organism: Bos grunniens (assembly GCF_055505025.1). Classification (NCBI taxonomy): domain Eukaryota; kingdom Metazoa; phylum Chordata; class Mammalia; order Artiodactyla; family Bovidae; genus Bos; species Bos grunniens. The sequence continues at coordinate 28,098,861 of NC_141179.1, forward strand.
TTTTTATCTATACTATCACCAACTCCCTAACTGGACAAGAGCTGCCAACAAAGAACAACACTAAGGAGATTTACATTTTCCTTCTTTTCCTTCCATATGGCCAACTTTCCCTCCCCGCTGCATTTTCCCACTGGCAACCATAAATTTGTTTCCTGCATCTATAACTCTATTCTGTTTTGTAAATAGGTTCATTTGTCACATTCTTTTAGATCCCGCATATAAGCAATATCATGATACACATTCTTTTAGATCCCACATATAAGCAATGTCATGACACTTGGCTCTCCTCTGCCTGACCTACTTCACAACGACAATCTGACAGTCCACCCATGTTGCCGCAAATGACATTACTTCACTGTTTTATGGCTGAGTAATATTCTATTATATATACACACATATATATCGTATCTTTTTTATCCATTCCTCTATCAATGGAAATTCAGGTTGCTTCCATGTCCTAGATATTGTAAATAGTGCTGTGTATTTTTTTTCTGAGGAAAAGGGGACAGAGGATGAGATGGCTGGATGGCATCACTGACTCCATGGACATGAGTTTGGGTAAACTCTGGGAGTTGGTGATGGACAGGGAGGCCTGGTGTGTTGCAGTCCATGAGGTTGCAAAGAGATGGACACGACTGAGTGACTAAATTGAACTGATTTTTTTTCTGATGATAACTTTTCAATTACTCAAGTCCCAGAGGTAAGAAGCAGTAGATGTGCAGAGCCTAGGCATTCCTTTACCACCTCAGGCACTTTGTATTCAGCCACTACCTTATTTTAGCTTTTCAGAACTATCGTCCAATATGAAGTGCTGTACGGCCCCAGTTCATGTCAGCCTGGGAGTATTCTAACCCAGGGCACAAGTAAAATAAACCACAGCGTTGCAGGCTCTGTTCACACAGTGCAGGATGGAGAGCACGGGTGCGTCAGGCAGGGAGACGCAGAAGTGGGGCAATGTCCACAGGGATAAAAAACAACAACAGCAACAACAAAAGTAACACAGAGACTTAAGGCAAAGAAGAGAACACGTTCAGTGCACGTTTCAAGGTTCGTGAAGTTGTGAAGTCGTGTCCGACTCTTTGTGACCCACCCCATGGACTGTAGCCCATCACGCTCCTCCATCCATGCAATTTTCTAGGCAAGAGTACTGGAGTGGGTTGCCATTTCCTTCTCCAAGGAAAGTATATATACTTTCCTAGGTTAAGTATATATATTTTGCAGTTTTGAAGGTAAAAGTCGCTCAGTTGTGTCCGACTCTTTTCTCCAGGCCAGAATGCTGGAGTGGGTAGCCTTTCCCTTCTCCAGGGGATCTTCCCAACCCAAGGATCGAACCCAGGCCTCCAGTGCACTGACATATGTCAAAGAAAGGAAGGGGGAGTGGACAAGAAAACCCTATCTGACTTTCTGTGCTGTCACAACAATATGGGAGAAATTAATTACAGAATACCTACTTGATATGCAAGCACTAAAAATGACTATAGGGAGCAGCATAGGGAAAATGTTTGACATAATATGAAAGATAAAAAACACATTTAAAATGGTACATACAGTAATTACAACTATTAAAAAATTCATAGGAAAAAAATGCATTCAAAATGACAATGATAATTTTAAGGTAGGATTCTAGTTTGAAAACTTAAAAATCTTTTGTTGCTTTTTAAATTTTCTATAGTATACTTATATTATTGCTTTAGTACTCCACATTAAAAATTTTTTAGGGACTTCCCTGGTGGTTCTGTGGCTAAGACTCTGTGCTCCCAATGCAGGCAGTCCAGGTTCGATCCCTGGTCGGGGAACTAGATCCCACATGCAGCAGCTAAGAGTTTGTGTGCCACAACTAAGACCTGGCCCAGCCTAATAAATAAGTAATATATTAAAAAAATTTTTTTAATATAAAGCCTTTAATAATAAGAACTAAAACACTGAGCAGTTTTAGAAAATTCTCAGGTACAAAGATGCCATAAAGATACTTTTATGTCCTTTACTCTTTATTTACTAGCAACAGGAAGAAAATTATGACCTACAGATTCAATATTAAAATGATGAATATTCTAAAGAGTTACAGAAGGAAAGGGAGAAACAAGAGAAGAAACTGGTTAAATACTCACCCCCTAAATACTCACCCCCAACACAACAGAAGCCATATGGGTGGAGCTGTTCTCTTCATGTGGCCTATGGTCATTTATTTCTCCACTCACAAGTGGCCCCTAACATAATTGGTTAAGTCTCTTTTCCAAGCCCCGAACACCCTGGTTGGTTAGCATTTGTCTGCAGGCTGGAATGGTATCTTACAGCCCCTTCTCTTAATACAGAGCAGCAGACTTTAATTTGAACCATATGCCTGTCTTCTAGGGATGGTTTAAATGCCAGAGCTTTACTATCCAGTTTGAGACTTGAAATCCTTTGTTCTAGGCAAGATCAGGAGCCTGGGGCTATATGGGGCAGTGATACTGTGGCCCTAAAAGGAAGTACATCATCAAAGGGGTGTGTCTGTGTGGTAAGGGGAAAGAGGCAATGGGTGGCATGAATTTAAAAATCAGGACAACTGACTGCAACAGGAAATCTTCTTATTTGGTCTACCACCTCAGAGCAATGCCCTTGACTTCTTTTCTGGCTAACCAAGGAGAAACCCAAAGCAGATGGGACAGATTAGGACTAGCCTGCAGCCAGTCCCACAGGGTGGCAGTGTCTGTGAAGGTGGACGGCAGCACAGCTACAAGCGACAGCCAATGCCTCCCAGACTCACTCGTGCTTCATCTCATTCCCTCGCTGTGGGAAGTAAGTATGGGGCAGAGGAAAAAAGCGAAGTGGGAAAATAACTATGTAGTCTGAATAAACAACCTCACCAGAAAATACTGTGACTAAATCCTTCATGTTTTAAAATCTGAAAGTTTCTGAAAACTTATAACCCCAACGCTGCACTTACAACTAGAGACAAAGATCAAGAATATAAATAATTCTGGCCCTTGATTAACTTCTCAATGGACTAATAAGTGCAGGGTAGGGGCCACAAGCTGTCGAGTGTACAAGCTAAAAATGACTTGAAGAACCAAAGATCAAGAACTGTGAAAGAACACTTTATAAACGGGATTCAGACTGTTACATGGACTACTAAGATAGAAGTAAAGTGAAGTGAAGTCACTCAGTCGTGTCCAACTCTTTGCAACCCTGTGGACTGCAGCCTACCAGGCTCCTCCATCTGTGGGATTCTCCAGGCAAGAGCACTAGCGTGGGCCGCCATTTTCCTTCTGCACATGGCACGAATCACGCTTTTCCTGCACAACATCACTAGCCTAGGAATCATGTGGCCCAAACGCTTTATCTGGAATTGAACACAACAAGAGTCAACTGTGCAGATCTCAGAATATTGGTAGTGACCAAATTCTAAGTTCCCAGGAGTCTCCATATTAGTTTGCTCTTAAAAACGGGTCTTGGGAAGTCCTGTCTTTAGCAATCCCTCCAACCTCTGGCTGAACTTCCTAACTAGGAGCTAATAGGGAAGTAATGCCAAAAACTACTGACTCACAGCCTGAGCATTTATACTCAAGAGAAATTTCTTCATGGGAAAAAAAAAATCAAGTAATCAGCTTCTGGACTGGGGGTGGGCGTTGATTTAGTTTAAGAAACCAGAGAAGGTCAGAATTGAAGGAGGCGAGAGATAATTCTCAGGAGATTGAAAGAATATATGTACCTTCCTGGAACGTTTTAGAGAGCTATTAAAGGACCATTCTGTGGCCGCTTCTAGATTACACCACATATGAGGCTCCTCTGCACCCATCACTTAACCTTAGGAATCTCCTGACGCTCTGCAACTTCCCAGCACTAGGTGTCTATGCAGTATGCTATCTCTGTGGAAAATTAAAGTTTAAAAACAAAATTGCTGGACCAACATTACATGGGTATTTTCAATGAATGACATGCATTTTCCCTCAAAGCGTTAAAATATCTCAGCAGTTAGGAAAACTGAACTTGGCTATTTTTAAATGAAATAATAAATAAACCCTCTCTACTCTATTATAGATAGCACTACCCTTCTCATGAAAAATAACCCTCCCCAAACAAAACATATTGATGTGAGAGTTGGACCATATGGATGTGAGAGTTGAGAACTGGACCATAAAGAAGGCTGAGTGCTGAAGAATTGATGCTTTTGAACTGTGGTGTTGGAGAAGACTCTTGAGAGTCCCTTGGACTGCAAGGAGATCCAATCAATCAATCCTAAAGGAAATCAGTCCTGAATATTCACTGGAAGGACTGATGCTGAAGCTGAGACTCCAATACTTTGGCCACCTGATGCAGAGAAATGAATCATTTGAAAAGACTCTGATGCTGGGAAAGATTGAAGGCAGAAGGAGACAGCTAGATGGCATCACTGACTCAATGGACATGCGTTTGAGCAAGCTCCGGGAGATGGTAAAGGACAGGGAAGCCTGGCGTGCTGCAGTCTATGGGGTCGCAAAGAGTCGGACACAACCAAGTGACTAAACAACAATAACCCCACAAAACATAAGACCTTTTCATCAAACTCTAGTACAGAGTAGGCGTATATAGCAAAGAGTTGTACTAAGACACTTTCTGTAAGACCTACAAACAATATCCATTGGAATTCCTGGAAACATTTATGCATATTATTATAGTCATAATTCTAAATCATATCACTTAGAAAAATAAAAGTCCAATCATTCAATCAAGTAAGTTTCTAATACTGATAGGTGAGTACACTATACAAATTTTTAGCACCTTTTACAGACCATAATGAATTAAGGTCCCCTTAAATTCTCAACAAAAACTAAAGACACCAAATAGAAATATAGTATACAGGTACAAAAATAATATTTTCCAAATTAAAAGTTAAGACATATAATCTGATACACAGAAAGCTACTTTTGGAGAAAAGTTGGTATGATCACCTATAAGACTCTAAATTGTCACCTAGAAACTAAGTAGAATGGATTGGGAGTTTGGGATTCGAATTAGATGCACGCTATTATATACAGGATGGATAAACAATAAACTATGTTGTAAAGTAATCATCTTTCAATAAAAAAATAAAAGTTCACTATAGTATTATTCAAGGAAAACTGTTTTGCCCATTTAACAAATGACTCATTAATGTATTTAAATTATGTAAAAAAAGTATTTATCTCAAATTGATACGTGTAGTTTGGAAGTCACCGATACACTGAGGTTGTGCATGCGTGTGTGCTCAGTTGTGTCCGACTCTTTGCAACCCCATGGACTACAGCCCACCAGGCTCCTCTGTCCATGGGGTTTCCCAGGCAAGAATCCTGCAGTGGTTTGCCATTTTCTTCTCCAGGGGATCTTTGTGACTCAGGAATCGAAACCGTGTCTCTTGTGACTCCTCCACTGGCAACTGGATTTTACTGCTGAACTACCTGGGAAGCTCCATATGCTGAGATTACAAACTGAGATTACAAATGGTCAAAACTTGTCATGGTCTTGTATTCGGAATTCTTACACTTTTTAACCTAAAAACTAAACCCTATTATTTCCATAGTTTGTTTTTAAATGGTAAAATGGATAAGCAAGTTTAGCACTTCTTTGCAAATAATACACAATAATGTGGGCAGTCTTTATTCCCAATAAAGCAAACTGGATATTATATGTGTCCGTGTGTGTGTATATATATAAAAATTTTAGCTCTTGAATACCTAGAAACATCTATAAAAGGTCTGTGATCAATGAAGATAATCCATGAATTAGGCAAGGTTTGTCTTGAGACATTGTAGATTATCATTTCCATCCTCATTAAATTTTTAACATAAATGTTTCTTATACTTTATATACTATCCAATAGTCCATGTAAATCTAACAAAATTTGATGAAAAACCGCACACTGGTCAACACTATCAAGGGTGCCCAACTACTCCAACTGAGCAATAATCATGATGGCTGGGTTACAGGCAGGCTCCTTAGCTCCGAGCCAGCAGGTGGACTCACTTGCTTTACTGTCAAAGGCTCTCAAACCATTCCACGTAAGAGTTGGGAGATCTAAACCACTACCCCATTTATTTACCACTAATGGTGGCTCAGTAAAGAATCTGCTTGCAGTGTAGGATATCTGGGTTCGATCCCTGGGTTGGGAAGATTCCCTGGAGAAGGGAATGGCAACCCATTCCAGTACTTTTCCATGGGCAGAGGAGTCCTAGTGAGCTACAGTCAACAGAGTCCCAAAGAGTTGGACGTGACTGAGCATCTAACACACACACAATTATCCCCCAAATGAATGATCTGCAATTAATAGGAGTTTGTATAAGAGGAACCTAAAGTTGGGGAAGAAATTCTTTATTCTCCATCTCTCAAACTGGTTCACGTCTGCGTGTTCTAGGCATAATGCTGAAGTATGCCAAGAGTTATGTGAAACTATAAGCCAAATAAAATATATCTTGTAGGAGTATCAATTTTTTCCCTATATTAAATAAAGTTGAATAATTTTAATATTAAAACAAATGTAGATACAACATTGAGGAGGATACAAAATGTGCATGAATTTAAAGATAAAGCATGTGATTTACAAAGTGAGCAATTTCAGACTATGTAATCAGCCCCCAACTTGCCCCCCAGCCTGTGTGAGTTCATTTCTGTGTTAGGAAAACCAGTGGGAAAATCTGAGAGGTAATGCTTTGTACTGGTAGCATAGCTGTTGTTAATAAAACCCCCAAAACAGAAAATTGGTTTTGATCCTAGCAAGGTGCAATCACTTTTCAAGATCAACAAGACCTTATACTTATAACCCAGAACTATGACTGACAAAAATCTGCTCACTTAAATTTTAACTTCACAGAGTTTTTGTCAAAAATCAACTATGTGTACCTGAAACACCTTTTGAATGAAAGTGCATTAATATTTCATAGTGAAGTTCCAGTCTTAGGAATATGATTCAGAAGAGAGAATTCCCCCAACTGCATTTTCTCAAGGGTCAATATACATGACTGCTGCTTAGCCCTGCTAGTTGAGAGTCCTCACCATTTCAGGCTGTGAGTACCGGGTGAGGCCTTACGACTCCTAGGCTCCATTAGGACCCAAATTTGGGGAAGTTACATGGCCTGAGTCTCAATTTACTCCCTGTCAACCAGGGAGGTGTACTGAAAGATTACCAAAATAAAGGGTGTTAGTACCATGACATAAAATTTGGGAGTGATATGATGAATATTGCATAACTACTTTTTCTGACCTCTCGGGGATATTCTCAATCACCAGGCTATGGAAGGAGTCTCAGAAACCAAGGTTTCCAACCTTTATTTTTTCTTGTAGGACTATATCTCAGTATATTCATGCTGGGGGTGAAAGGTCAATGAAGTTATTACCAAATGTTTTCATTTCTCACTTTTAAAAAATGAAGTAGTCTAGATCTCACTGCATTAAAGGTCAAAAATTTCCACAGTACCTTAAATCCATGCACTGTGGAAATTCTTTCCAAAATATTGGCTTTGCTGTAGCTGAACTTCAGATCTTTGCTGTCTACTGATTGCCAACTAAAACAATAACACCGGAGTGGAAACCATCTCATGGAGGCCATTCTGGGAGTCGACATTTAAAGAAAAAAGTTTCCAACTTCCTTAGGTTAAAAAAAAAAAAAAGTTTCCACAATTTTCAAAACATTCTCATAGCATCTGAGTATTTCAAATAACTTTGCTTCATGGAATAAGCCAGCTACATTTAGGCAATCTTTTATAAATCTAGAAATTTCTCTTCTTAGTTTCTAGGGACAAGAATTAAAATTACTTTCAAACAGCAGTGCATCAACTGTTAAAAATAAGGCAACAGCAGACTTCTTTGATAGCTTAATATAATCTGTCAATAAGGAAATCTGATTTCTCTACTTCTAAACAAACACTGACTGTAAGCTCCCTCTTCCTGGCCCAGTTGTGACTGGTTACCCAGTCCCAGACTCCTCCTCGCTTGCATCGCTCGTGTTTGCTGCCCTTTTCTTCCTTCCCAGGTCCAGCACCACCACCTGCATGCGGAATCTTAACATTTCACAGGCCTTCCCCACCCCACCCACCCCCATTCAACAAACACTTATTTACTGAGCACCTGCTATGTTAGACCACTGAGGAACACGTAATAGAAACGAGTGTGGGAACTCCCCTGCTTACAGTCTAGGGGAGGAAATACACAAGAGCATGGATCTCTCCAGGAAAAGGCAGATACCTGAAGTGGCACCTTACAGACGAGGGATAATTAGATAAAGCTACATCCCACTGCCCCAGTATGAGCTTTTGCTTCCTCTTTTAAAATTTTATTTCTTTTTTAGAGTCCACTTTTACAGTGCTTTACGATGTTGTGTTAGTTTCTGCTGCACAGCAACATGAATCGGCTGTATGCATTGCACAGGCTTTGAACTGATCTTCCTATTGCCTTCCTGTCCCCTCTCCCTACTCTCACTTTTTTTTCCCTTATCCACCGCAGTCTGATTTATTAAGCCTAGAAGTCAAACAATCTCGCAATCCAGTATAAATACTGCCCCTCCCCACGTTCTCAGGATGCCTCCCCTCCTCAAGTCTTCCCTCTCGCCAAGCTTTTCTGCAGACACGCTGTGTGCGTCCTACTGCTATTCAGGCTGCTCCAGCTCAGGTTCCCACTGTAACCAAATAACCCCCCAATCCTCACCATGTGCACAGCACCCCACGTCAACTGGCCCGTGCCAGCTCTCTCACTTCATCCTTCCACTCCCCACCTTATTTATCATCTCCAGCCATGCAAACCTGTCTCTTGTCCCCTAAACATGTTACCGTCACCTCACTCAGGCCTTGGCCTTGCTCCTCCTTCTGTTTGGAAGGCTGTGCCTGTCCTGGTTATCCTCCCACAAGTCATTTTACCACTTTCACAAGTCCTTATGAGAACTTTTTTATTTATTAAAAAAAATTTTTTTGGCTGGGTCTCATGGTATGTGGGATCTCAGTTCCTAACCAAGGATCAACCAACCCCCACCCCCCTCCCCGCTGCACTGGCATCGTGGAGTCTTAAGCACTGGACCACCAGGGAAGCCCTATGACAGCTCATTTGTTCACGTGTTTACTGTCTATCTTCTGCCATCAGAATGTTAGTTCCGAGGGACTATTTTACCTGCTGCTGCATCCCCAAGATCCGCACACAGCATGTGCTCTATTAACATTTGCTGATCCTATTGGCATTCTCTCCTCAACACCTATCCTTAAAGAAGTCTGCTCATCCTTTAAGACTCACCTCAAGGGCTACATTCTCAAAAGGATGATTCTGTCCTCATCACTGCCATATAAAGTTCAGACCCACAGAGTTCTTGAGCACCCACTGCAGGACAGGTACGTGCAAGGCAGTGGGAGTCCAACAGTAAGCAGGAGCTGCTGACAGTCCCGGTGGCAGTTGTTATCTAATGGAATTTTGCAAACTCAAGTGGTTTCTTCATCCTCTGAACTCTGTGGTAATTGGACTATACAATTAACATGATAATGAATCACAACGTGCTATGTAACATCTCTCGCTATTGTATCAAACTGTAATTTGGTAGCTGTTGACCATGCCGTCACCCAGGGATATGAGGATGTGCTGAGGGAGCCATGCTGTGCCTCCCCCATCTGGCATCTGCTCCTCTGTGGTCCTCACACATCTGAGGCAAGAAACGGGAAAGATTAGAGACCAAGAAACCTACTCTTTTCCCAGCGATGAACTCTATACAAGAAAGGGCTTTGCATGAATGCTCTTTAAAAGAAATTCAAAGTTTTAGCAAGTTAAAGGTCTTTTGGAAACTCTAGTTTTCTAAACAAGCTATACTTGTATGCCAAATATGAAATTAAATGATATGTGTGAAAATGCCTTGCAAAGTACTTTTTATATGTGCTTGTCTTCAGTCCCTTAGTTGTGTCCAACTCTGCGACCCCATGGACTGTAGCCTGCCACGTTCTTCTGTCCGCGGAATTCTCCAGGCAAGAATACTGGAGTGGGTTGCCATTCCCTTTCCCAGGGGATCTTCCCAATCTTCCCAACCCAGGGATCAAACCCACATCTCTTGCATCTCCTGCACTAGCAGGTGGATTCTTTACCACTGAGTCACCGGGAAAGCCCACTTTTTATATACATGAAGCAAAATCTCATTGTAGTCTACACATTTGCTGCTCAAATAAGACTGCAAATTCTTGAGGGTGGGAGTATGTTCTCAGCCTTCTTTTCTCTGTTCCATGATAGTGGAACCGTGAAGATTTTAGATATCCACTAAAAATTCTTAGACTTGGCAGTTCTGTCTTTCAGAAATAAAATTCTTTATTCTGAAAACAATCAATGCTTATTCTGGATTGCTAATGATAGAAACATCTTTCAAATAATCCTACAGAAGATATAGGTTTGTGACCAGCATTAAGAAGAAGCCTTTTTAAATTCTAAAACCAGAAAGACAACAAAGTATTCACCTGGGCTTCATTCTCTCTAGAACTAGCGTAGAACAAAAATTCACAGCTAAGAATTTAATCACAAAAACTCTTAAACCATGGACTGATGTTGAATCTTTTAATGCCTGTAACTGAAATTTACCTCTTGTGTCCAGGAAACACATATTCTGTTGAAGAGGGCAAATACGGGCTTTTATACTTACTACATTTTTACAGTAGTACCAAGAGTATTACATGTAAACTGTCACATTACTTCATAGAAAAAGCAAACACATTCCTGCAAACACAAACAACCCTAGAACAACTTATTCATCTATTTTTGAACAGGATACATGACCTTTTCATCAAAACCACTAGGTATAAATAATGGACATGTGGACACAGGGCGGGAAGGGGAGGGCGGGGCAATCTGGGAGAGCAGCAATGACATACAGACACGGCCATGGACACACAGGCGTCACCGCGTGCAGAACAGAGAATGGTGGGGAGCAGCGGCGCGTTGCAGGCAGCTCAGCTCTTTGATGACTTAGGGGGTGGAATGAGGGGGTGCAAGGGAGATTCAAGAGGGAGGGGATGTATGTATGCAAATGGCTGCTTCACTTCCTTATATAGCAGTAACTAACATGACATTGTAAAGCAATTATATGCCAATAAAAAAAATAAACCACTACATAAATATTGACATAAGGAAAACACACTCCTTAGATTTCCTAATCTGAATTTTTATTAATTCCATGTTAATTTGCTACTATAACATATATGATTCTTTTTAAATGAGGTGCCTAAGACTAACAATATTTTATATAAAACAAAAAAATCCTCCTTTCTTTCTCATGTACTTCTTTTTATATGGTAGTTCTTTCTTACCAAGACTTATAATAATTTGTCAAAAAGACTATTGAAAAGACCAAGGATCTGAAAGTTACTCTGGGCTTTGAGAATAAAAGCTGATTTCATTACTTACCTGACTGTGTCCTGTCACAACCATCCAACACACCTCTCTGAAACTAGTCATGCTGTGGTCAGCTTCAGTTAGCAGCATTTCTCCCCCTGGTCGACTGAACTCAGAGAAGGCTTGGGAGGTGAGAATGGGCATTCTATCTAACGTGTGTAGGGAGAGAAGCTTGGGCAACGACTGAGAAACTGAGCGGGGACGGCATGAAGGAAAGAACGCAAAGGCAACATCCGAGAGCTGTAAGAGCACAGAACCATCACGCTCATTGATTCTCTGCTTTGCGGCAAAAACAAACAACGAAAACAGAGACTTTAAGTGAACGAAGCAAAAATCCTGCGAAAATATATGGATTAATACACAGCCCAAAGCTGAATGCCAGCGTCCCTAGGAGTCCATAATTACACATCAGCAGGTAGAAACTCATATTGTGACTACATGGGTTTAACAAAGAAAGCTTTAAAAAATCTCCTTTTCCAAATATTTGTCAGTAGAGACCCTAAATTCAGTTGTCACCAATCCCTGCTTTAACACCTAGCTTTTCAATGCGAAAATTAAAAACCATGCAAATTGCCCGTGTGTGTGTGTATGTTAGTCACACAGTTGTATCCAACTCTCTGTGATCCCAGGGACTGGGGCTCACCAGGCTCCTCTCTCCATGGAATTCTCCAGGCAAGAACACTGGAGTGGGTTGCCATTTCCTTCTCTAGGGCAAATTGCCCTTAACTAAACCAAAATGGTTCTAAATTCAAAATCAAGAACAAAAAAGCATAACAATTTTTTCTTGGTCTTTGGTCAGTAGAATAAGACTGGAGCACAAAATCTGGGCCTTTTTTTTAACTCACTACCTTAATTACCAATCCAAAGAGCCCTACAATGACATTTGTGGCTGGCTGAATGACAGCCCTTCAAAGATGTCCCTGTCCTAATCCGTGGAACTTGTGAATGTGTTATGTATTTTTGCAGACATGATTAGGTCAAGGATCTTAAACTTCATTTATTAAAAAAAGAATCTTTTTTTAAAATTTCATTTATATACTCATTAAAAACTTTATTTATTTATCATTTATTTGGCTGTGCTGGCTCTTGGTTGTGGCGCTTGGGATCTTCCATGTCCGTTGCGACCTGTGGGATCTAGTTTCCCAGCCAGTGGGCCCCTGCACCGGGGTGTGAAGTCCTAGCCACTGGACTACGAGGGCGGTCACCAGGGTAAGGACCTTGAGCAGGAGAGACCATCCTGGAGGGCCCAGTATAGTCACAAGGTCCTTTCAAGAGGGAAAAAGGGGGAACAGTAAAGAGCGAAAGATGTGACAATGGAAACAGGAGGTGGAAGAGTGACGTGAGAAAAGGGCTTGAGCCAAGGAACGCAGAAGGACTCCAGAAGCTGACGAAGGGAAGGACACGAATCCCCCAAAAGCCTCTAGATGGAGCCAGCCCCACCCCACCGTGACTTCAGCCCCACGCGACTCACTCCAGATTTTGGACCTCCAGAGCTGTAAGACAATACACTTATATTGCTTCAAGCCACAAAGTGTGCGGTCATTTGTTACATCAGAATAGATAATTAACACAACATTTTATTATACTTTTAAGGATTGTGAAGCTTAGTAGGTATTGTTATCACTAATTCAACTGAAGCTACAATAATGACAAAAGAGGGTTTGAAACTGTGAGGCCTTTCCCCCTGCCCAGCCTCTGTGAGAAGTGTCAGCATCTAGAGAGCATTACAGAATATAAAACAGACATAAGGGCAAAGGAAAAACTGAATTTCATCTAAGAAAAAGAAAGTATCTAATTCCTGTCTACTGTATATTGAGCAAATACAGGACTCAAAGAGCTCACAGCTGAAAAGTTCTAATCAGCCCAACTCAGATAAACATAAGGCTAGGTGAATTCCAAGGATGTGAAAGCAGAGCCTGGAACGTGGGCAGTTATGTCAGAAGAATCACCAACCTACACACAGGGACTCTGACCTCTCATGTATAATATAAACTTGAATTCTGAATTACCATCTGGTTAAGGAGGGCAATCTTTAGAACTGCTTCTTACTTAGGTTTTTCAAGACAGTTAAAGTCTAGCTACACTTCTGTTTTCTATATGAGACTCCCTTCCTTTTTCACCTGGGACATGAGGGACATAAAATGTAATGCCAAAAACTGTCAGAAAACAAAAATGGCTTATTTCCATATCTATAGTTTCCATATAGATTGCAGTCACTTTCTTCTATCAATAGGTGGTGAGCTTGCATTGGTTAGGCAAATGCTGGCAGTTTACTAAAACTGAAGTATGAGGAGACTGAGGCAGTGAAAAGTGCTTTTTCAGGCAGTCAGACGAGCAGATGAATGAAATTTGAGGATGAAAAGAGATGGACTGCCTTTAAACCACGATAAGATCTATTCTTAAAACCACAGTCTTAAGAATAAGTATGCTCTGTATCAGCAATGATACAAATCAACCTTCTCAAGTGAGGATGGGCATACAGTTTTATGAGATCTTTTTACTACTTTATTCTATGTTGTATTCCTTATTTAAAAATCACTTTTTCTTTCTTCTCCCCAACCTAGTTGCATCAGAAACTATGTGAAAATTTTACATAAGTGTATTCTGAAAGTTTATTCATTTTCAAGCCATGCACACACAAAATCCTTTTGACAATCCTTCTTTCTGAATAGATAGAAACAAGACAATCCCTCGCTTTAAGAACCTTGAAGGAAAAGCTCCTTTATTCCTATTGCACATCCTCAGCACACTTCTCACCTGCTATCTTGATATTCAGATTGGCGTCCAGGAGCAAATTTTCAGCTTTTAAATCACGATGAACAATGTTCCGACAGTGACAAAAATACACGGCTGCAACGATCTGTTTGAACTTGCGACGGGCCTCCTTTTCTGCCATCCTGCCGTGGGCCACCAGGTGGTCTGTGCCAAAGAAGAGTACCGTCAGTTCTTGTTGGGGACTGGTGTGACTTCAAAAGGTAGACGGGAGGAGGGCTGCTAGTGGGCCCAGCACAAGAGTGAGTCAAAGATGTGAAACAAACAGATGGAACACAATGCACTCACAGCCTTGATTTGTATCTATAAAATTCATTAGTAGTCAGCATCCAAACGCCATTAAGTATAAATCCCATTACATACATGTGCATACGAGTACACTCACCCTACCGTAAGAAAGGGAGAGTAGTGAGGGACACACGCAATGGTTTTCTTCAGGGATTGTAATACTCAACATCTTCCTGTTCATAGCTCCGCTGCGAAAGTTTACATATACACAGCAAACGTGCACATGAGATAAGTATCAGTATCAGCAATATTTCCTGTGCTAAAGAGTGAGTCAAAAAGCAGAGTCCCGGTAATCAATCATTTTAGGAGAGAACAGACAGAAATCAGTCACTACTAAGGGGGGAAATCCTGCTTTATATAGGACTCTGTTCAGGCTGATCCCTTTTGCTCTCAAGTTTTACAACTTGACATAAAAATGTATGTATTTGGTGACTATTCTCTGGGATGTACAGCAATATGCCTGCATCTTTACATGTGCATTTATTGTGCTTACCAAATATTTTAAAACTGTGTTATGAAGCTTTACTGATAGAAAACCAAATGAAGTTTCTACCACTTTAAATGAAATAATCCCATTGGCTATGTTGCTAAGGTACAACAAAAGAATTTACATGTGATAAGCTTTGTATATCTCTAAATCAGGCTATCTACTATCTTTAAAAAGGAACTGGTTGATACATATCATAAGTTCTATAACTTTTTTCTAATCATAGCAGTAGGTTTATATTAAACCAATGACATGCATATCCTAACCCAGTTCTTCATCTAACAACAAATACGGGTCATGACAGCTGATAGGATTAGAAACGTTAGTGACACAGTTTGCTCCGTTTGAAATCTGTAATAGCCTCTCAGCACTATCCTTAAACCAACTGATCCAGCTCGGGAAAAGATGCATTTGCCATCATAAGCATCCTGAGATAGTGGGAAAGTGAAAAATTAGACAATATAAGTGACTATATTATTGTTTGTTTTCTAATAGTAGTTTCAGTAACACTACCCGATTGTTCTGGCACCATCTCAAACCCCCATGAGACCAGTCAGATATTTCTTTCTTTCACCACAGAGAAGAATTCTGAAATAAAATATATGCTCTAGTAAAGACTAACAAGATTAAGAGCTTAGGACAAGAAATGGGGGAAGAGGGTGTAAAGAAGAGGAGGAAAAATGATAATTCATCTACACAGCAGATTCTCAAACAATTCGAACAACATTCTGACCACAAAGAAAATAAAACTTTGGAGACCAAATACAACAGTAATTTAAAGAACAATGTTATAAGTAGATTATTTATTAAGAAAGACTCCTCAAAGAAGCTGCTATAATTGTTAAGAGTTATCAATGACCCCCAAACAAAACCTTTGACGCATTTCCCTCAAAAACAATCATTATTATGGCTAAGATTACCAATTTGGTAGAAATAAAGAGAAAATAAGAAGACTTTAGCTTAGATATTAATAGGACTAGGATATAGCTTTCCACCAGAGTTTGGAGGTGGTGATAAATGAGCTCACACATTGGTATGTTTAGGCTTCTGGTATGACCTGTCAAATGAACTTCAAACAACATAAAAGCCTCAGAGAGGGACAAGGAGTGAACATAAGCTGCTGAAGAACTGGACATCCATCAGAAGTGGACACCGTGCACCACTGCAAGAGTCCATTCTCGAACAGTACCTGCTCCTTTGACCCACTACTGCTCTTAATCCAAGGCCTAATTATTCTAATAATGTGTTTTAGCTGCTAAACTCTGTCTAATTAAAGAGCTTTGAAGAGACAGCTATTCTTGAGAAACACAAAAATAAGCCCTTATGAAGGTTTACCATCAGAAGCTCATTTGGCCAAGCCACCCATTAATTAAAATGCCCAGGAGACATTCATCTGGCAGTAAATACTAATTACCAGAACACATCAAAGAGCTTCTTAAACACAACAGAATGATTAATTTAGCAATTTCCAAAATAAGTGATTTTCTTTTATTAAAAAAAAAATCTTTATATTTTCCAAGTACTTTGTTTTCCTAAAATGATTGGAAAGTTCTCAAAAATTTACACAGGCCAGGAGCTGGTGGAATGCAGACTAGTTCTGTTTTATCTCTAGAATGACACATTGGTTGTCCTTGGATGAATCATTTATACTGCCAATATCTCTATCTCTTGATCTGCTAAACAGAAATAAATTCTGTTACATGCTATGGCCAAAGAAAGAACAGCATATTTGGGAATATACTCGTACTTTGACTAAGAGTTATCATATATGACAAAATTTTAACTTCCAAAGACATTTTTTAAAAAGCTATTTAAAAAAAAAAGTTCCACTCAATACTACGTAAATGCTATTTCAGCATTTGGTTAACAGATCGTAAGGCTCTTTGTTCAAGATACTGTAGTGCTCAAAATTGATCTTTATTATTATACACCAACTGTCAATGTTACATGGTTCTGGTTACAAGGTATTTGAGACAGCACACTGGGAAAAACAGCTTAAATTATATAGCACTTTCACAAAAGAAGGCTTCCCTGGCGGCTCAGATGGTAAAGAATCTGTCTGCAATGCAGGAGACCTGGTTCGATCCTTGGGTCGGGAAGATCCCTTGGAGAAGGAACTGGCAACCCACTCCAGTATTCTTACCTGGAGAATTCCATAGACAGAGAAGCCTGGCAGGCTATAGCTCATGGGGTGGCAAAGAGTTGGACACGACTAACCAACTAACACTTTCACTTTCCCTAAAGATATCTACAGTATCCCTATAGCTATGAATATAAAAAAGACACACACAATTTACTTTTTTTAAAATGTGTTAGCTGTAAACATCAGATGTTTTTTCTGAGCCATTGTGTTTGATGTTTAAGTTTTTTGGGGGAGTGTTGTGTTCTTCCCCACATACAGGACCTTCATACTGGCTCAATGTCATTCAGACTCCAGCCTCTGCTTTTATTTTTGCCCATCTTATTACCACCACTCCCCCCACCTACAGCCCACAGTCCTGTTAGTTTGCTTTCGGCGTAAACCTTAGGGTCTGGTGGGTGTGCCAGGAAGCCAACAGCCTGCAGTGGTTTGCAGTCCCTGCTGAAAATGCCTTTCAGCTGCCTGCTGACAAATGGCTGCTTTATGTTCATGAATGCTCCATAGGCAAGTAGCAAAAATTCTTCCAGTTCAAATACGATATTTAACTTCTAGCGAAGAAACCCAGAGCAGGAGGCCAGCCTGGACTTAACACAAAGTCCCAGTGCTGGAAAACACACTGGGGTAATTTCAGAAGGCAAATGATACAAAACAGCTCCTGAACCACTTTAACATTCAAAGTAAAACACATTTTGAAACTTGTCAGGAGACACCCAGTTGCAAGGAACTCTAAAGAGTTGTTCTGCTTCTTCTGGACAGCTTAGTGAGCTAATTCTCCGAAATACTGGGCAAGATCCCACCCACATCACTAGTCCCAAGCAACCCACCCTGCTCGGACACTAGCTTCCTGTATTCCTAGACTCGTGCCCCCACCCACTCACCCGAGTCTAGACAATATGCAATCCGTCACAGTAAACCCCTTTTCACCATCAATTAACTACTAATCTACTTAGTTCCCACTGTACCTGCAAATTTAAAGGTATCCTCTATCATAACTTCAACCATTTCAACCCTGACAAAGATGCAGTGACTCTCAATTAGAAGGAGAAAACAGTTCTCCTGTTTTCTAGCTCTTATTACAAGAAAACTATGAAATAAAAACTATAAAAACAAACAACAAAAAAGTAAGGAGTCCAAGTTCTCTTTCTCACTTTTCAATCACCATAAATCACTTGGCACCGGATTTCTATAATCTTTTTTATCTGTTTTTCCTTACAAAGTAAAAAAAAAAAAAAAAAAAGTTAGTGACACTAAGGGATTTATATATACCTCATGAAGAGTATATTATTAGAAGCAGAGGGAATGCATTCTGAAGTTTCAAAAGTATTCAGGCACCAGCATTTATAAAGTTTGCTTCAGAATTCACTGCTTGTAATTTTGTCCCAATCTGACTCAAGAAGAAATATCTTGTGGTACATTTAGATTCTAACCTTTCAAAGAGCAAAAATACACACAAGGCAGTCTTAACATCCCTAGCCCAGCTCACTGGAGTGTCAGAGGCATGCCACTAATGGGGTAGTGGTGGGGAGCCAACGTTTCTTAAAATAAGTCACTTTTCCACTATAAACAGACAGTGTCTCCATTTGTCTGCTAGGTCCACGACTCGTACCTGACCCAAACACGAGCTGAAAATGAACCTTCCCTGACAGCAGGTCAAGCAACAGGGCAGAGACTTTCCATTTTTCATGATGAAGAAATAACTCAGTCTAGAATGGGGAAAAGGCGGCTTGTGTGCTAAGTTAGGTGGCTACCTGCAAGGATCTCTGCCCCTTCCAGGCTAACCACAGCTAGCGGTTCTCTGCTGTGCCACTCGGTTCTATCATTTCGTCTTTCTACACCCATGGAAACAACTTCCTGTTTATCAAACACATGCTTCTTTCCAAAAGAGCCAAGGCGAGGCCAAGATAACCCAGCTGCCTGGTAGCAGGTTAACAAGAGTGCACTCACTTAAATATCACACTGTCCCTAACCCTTGGACGCCCCGAGCTGCCAGGCACTAGAGGAAGAGGGCTTGTTATTTGTTTTTCCTTGACAAGAATCCAACTACCTCATACCAGGCTTCTCTACTTGCTGCTGCTTCTTGTTACCATTTCTTTCTTTCATCCTTCCAGTGGTCCAGGCCCCAAACCCTGCTGTTGTCTTTCCTTCTCTTTCTCCCACATCTCACATCCAGTCCATCAGCAGATTTTATAAACTCTGCTATCAAGACACATCCAGAACTCAACTATCCCCACCCCTCTCCCCGCCCTACTCCAGTGCCACCGATTTAGTCCAATAGCCATTTATCGGCCTTCTGGATTTCTGCAAAACCTCAGAATACTTCTCCTAACCAGTACCCCCGATTCTGCCCCTGGCCCACCACAATCTACTCTCAAAATGACAGCCAAAGTAGCAAGCTTTTCCCCTAACCTTTTCTTTTGAAATAATTACAGATTCACAGGAAGTTGCAGAGATAGTACAGAGAAATCCCATGTATCCTTCACCCCGTTTCCTCCAATAGTCCAATCTTACATAATTATAGAACAATATCAAAAGCCAGAATTTGACATGGTTGGAATATGTGTATACTCCTATGTCATTTTATCATATGTATAGATTTGTGGAACTACCACTGCAACCAAGATAAATAATTATTCGGAGTTGCTCATAACTAAGCATTCTTGCAGGTATAAAAACAAAATGCATACTATTTTTTTCTGTCTATCCCAAATACTAAACCTTTTGCTTCAGTGTTCTGAGAAAACACATTTTTTTTTGTGACACACAGCCACAAGATAAGCTTTAGTTCTAAAAGCTTTAGGCTAGAACAATTTCTATTTTTTCCTATGCCTCCCTACTGCATAGAAAAGAGACCTTTGCATGTGATGAATGCTCATTAATTATAGATTAACTCTAGGAATAACTATCAGACGATAGACTATAAACTTTTATAAAAACTATTTTTTTTTTACTCTTTAATTTACCACTAACAAAGTTTGTAAACTAAGCATAGTTTATGTTAAGGCTATTAAAAACATGCCATTCTTTTGATATGAGGTCTATTCACATTAATGTATAAAGGAGGATTTGTTTTCTTAGTTTCTTAAAAAAATACTTCTAGACTTAAGTATAAGCCCAGGCAGCCTGTGAAACAGAATCGCATATATCCTAAAATGCCTTTTAAGAATGTCATTCAGACTTCTCAGATGCAGTAAAAATGTTTTTCATGCTATATCAATATACTAGCCAAGGTGGGTTAGCTAATTTTGTCATACAGAGGTTCTTCTCTGATTCCTAGCATAATCTGCAGGCTCCAAGTCTAGCTCATTCTTTCAAATGATTCTTTAAAATCATGTCTCTGAAGCTTTCCCTAACATACTCATCTACCCTAGAAGAAAGTGAAAGTGACGTCGCTCAGTCATGTCCGACTCTTTGCGACCCCACAGACTGCAGCCTACCAGGTTCCTCAGTCCATGGGATTTTCCAGGCAAGAGCATTGGAGTGGGTTGCCATTTCCTTCTCCAGAGGATCTTCCCGACCCAGGGATGGAACCCAGGTCTCCTTCATTGTAGGCAGACGCTTTACCGCCTGAGCTACCAGGGAAGTCCTAGAAGAACTGGTCCATATTTTATATCGAATGGCATTTGGTCCATATACTTTGTAACATCAGTGAGCAACCGCATTGTAGTTGTTTCTCAACATGTATGCCTCTTCCTCTAGACCAGGGGTTCTTCTTTTTTTTTAATCAGAGTATAATTGCTTTACAATGTTGTGTTAGGGTCTGCTGTACAAAATGTGAATCAGCCATAAGTATACATACCCTCTCTCTTGAGCCTCCCTCCTACCCCACCGCCACCCCTCTAGAGCACTGAGCTGAGTTTCCTGTGCTATACAGCAGCTTCCCACCTGCTACCTATTTTAGTAGTGTATATATATATATATATATATACATATATCTCAATGCTACTCTCAGTCTGTCCCATCCTTTCCTTTCCCCACTGTGTCCACAAGTCCCTTCTCTAGCTCTGAATCTCTATTCCTGCCCTGAAAATATGTTCATCAGTACCATTTTTCTAGATTCCATATATATGCATTAATATACAATATCTGTTTTTTTTTATTTCTGACCTACTTCACAGTCTGTATGACAGACTCTCAGTTCAGTTCAGTCGCTCAGTCATGTCCGACTCTTTGCGACCCCATGAATCGCAGCACGCCAGGCCTCCCTGTCCATCACCAGCTCCCGGAATTCAGACTCACGTCCCTCGAGTCGGTAATGCCATCCAGCCATCTCATCCTCTGTCGTCCCCTTCTCCTCCTGCCCCCAATCCCTCCCAGCATCAGAGTCTTTTCCAAGGAGTCAACTCTTCGCATGAGGTGACATACTCTAGGTTCATCCATATCACTACAAATGATGTAGTTCCATTCCTTGTTATGGCTAAGTAATACTCCATTGTATATACATACCACATCTTCTTTATTCATTCATCTAGACCAGGGATTCTTAGTCCATGGATAGGTTTCCATCCACAATTCCACATAAGGTCTAGGATAATATGTATAGTGTGCTTCCGTTGGTGTGGTAAGGAAGAGGAAATACAAATATGTATAAGGGTATACATGTATATATTTATATTTCTGAAAAGAAGTAATATTAAATGGGAAACTTCTTAAAATGGTTACTTGTAAGGGAATGGTAGTTGCCAAGGGATGGGAGAGGGGTAAATGGGGAGTTGTTATTTAATGGGTACAAAGTTTCAGTTTTAGAAGATGAAAAGAATTCTGTGGATGGATGTTGCTGATGGTAGCACAATAATATCAACATAATTAATGCCACTGAACTATATACTTAAAACATGGTTACAATGGCGCTTCCCTGTTTGGTTCAGTGGTTAAGAATCCACCTCACAATGCCTGGGACACTGGTTCGATCCCTGGTCCAGGAAGATCTCACATGCCGTGGGGCAACTAAGCCTGTGTGACACAGCTACCGAAGCCCGCATGCCCAGAGCCTGTGCTCTGCAGGGAGAAGCCACCGCAGAAGAAGCCCAAGCACTGCAGCTGGAGAGCAGCCTCCTCTGGCCGCAGCTAGAGAAAGTCCGTGTGCAGCAATGAAGACCCAGGGCGGCCAGATCAAAAAAGTAAATACTTCTTAAAAAATGGTTACGATGAAAAAATGTATATATATTTAAAAAGTAAATATTTCTTAAAAAATGGTTACAATGAAAAACTATATATATTTTACCAGGTTTTTTTTTTTAAATCTCTCTCCCCCTCCTTAACCCCATAAATGCGCACGCGCGCGCGCACACACACACACACACACACACACATATCAGAACATCAAAGTTTGAAAGCACACTGAATTACTATGCCTTAATTCTAAAAATGAACTAAAAATCTCTTTATATAACTCAAATATTTTAAATATTATGATTAAAATATATTTTTCTAGTAGCTTCATTTTGTCAGAAAAAGTTCATTTTCCACAGAAGGTTAACAATAAACAGTTCAGAAAACCCTCAAAAAATATTAATATAGGAGCCATGTAAAAATATACCTTTTGCTCATTCTCTGGGGCATTTATTTTTACGTCATGATAAAATCAGCAAGATAGCTAGACAACAACTATGAATGGATCTTTAGCAGTAAAGCGAAGTCATCAAACTGTAATTTTTTAAGCATTAAGCACAGGCAGCTCCCTCATATTTTGGGCAGGTTACAAATATAAATGCTAAAAAGTCTGATATTAAGAAAATAAAACAAAAGAATGAAGAACAATGAATAGGAAATTAATTAGAGAAGGAAATAGATTATTTTATGAAGTCAGTAATACTGACTTGTCAGTAAAGCCTTAAAAAACAGCTAGTTTTTCTAACCAAAGGGAGTAAATAATTTATATAACTAATATAAACTATAAACTAATTTATATAACTAAAATAGTATTTTAGTTATAAAAATATATAGAATGCTTTGAAGATTAAATAAGAAAAGCATGTTACAACAGCCATCACCCAGCACATAGCAGTGTATTCAAATAAACAATGTGACAGTGTTCTCAAACATGTGGGAGGCTGCAAGCTAACATATGTAACACCTAGTATCTAGTACATGTTGCTGTTCGGTGTTCAGTCACTAAGTCCTGTCCGACTCTTTATGACCCCATGCAAGCCAGGATTCCTTTTCTTCACTGTCTCTCAGAGTCTGCTCAAACTCATGTCCATTGAGTCGGTGATTGCAACCAACCATCTCATTCTCTGTTATTCCCTTCTCCTCTGGCCTTCAATCTTTCCCAGAATCAGGGTCTTTTCCAATGAGTCAGTTCTTCGCATCAGATGGCCAAAGTATTGCAGCTTCAGCTTCAGCATCAGTCCTTCCAATGAATATTAAGGGTTGATTTCCTATAGGACTGACTGGCTTGATCTCCTTGCAGTCCAAGGAACTCTAAGAGCCTTCTCCAGCACCACAGTTCAAAAGCATCAGTTTTTCAGCGCTTAGCCTTCTTTATGGTCTAACTCTCATATCTGAACATAACTACTGGAAAAACCATAGTTTTGACCAGAGGGACCTTTGTCAGCAAAGTGATGTCTCTGCTTCTTAATACGCTGTCTTGCTTTGTCATAGCTTTCCTTCCAAGGAGCAAGCGCCTTTTTACTTCATGGCTTCAGTCACCACCTGCAGTGATTCTGGAGCCCAAGAAAATAAAATCTGCCACTGTTTTCATTTTTTCCCCATCTATTTGCCATGAAGTGATGAGACTGGATGCCATTAGTTTTTTGAACGTTGAAGTTTAAGCCAGTTTTTTCAGTCTCTTCTTTCACCTTCATCAAGAGGCTCTTTAGTTTCTCTTCACTTTCTGCCATAAGGGTGGTATCATCTGCATATCTGAGGTTGTTGATTTTCTTCCAGCACTCTTGATTCCAGCCTGGGACTCATCCAGTGTGGCATTTTGCATGATGTGCTCCGCATATAAGTTAAATAAGCAGGGTGACAATACACAGCATTGCATACTCCTTTCCCAATTCTGAACCAGTCAACAACCATTTTGTTTAATGTCCGGTTCTAACTGTTGCTTCTTAACTTCCATACAGGTTTCTCAGGAGGCAGGTAAAGCAGTCTGCTATTCCTATCTCTTTAAGAACTTTCCAGTTTGTTGTGATCCACACAGTCAAAAGCATTAGTGTAGTCAATGAAGCAGTAGATGTTTTCTAGAATTCTCTTGTTTTTTCAATGATCCAGTGGATGTTGGCAATTTGATCTCTGGTTCCTCTGCCTTTTCAAAACACAGCTTGTACATCTGAAAGTTCTCGGTTCACTTACTGCTGAAACCAAGTTTGAACGATTTTGAGCAATATCTTGCTAGCATATGAGATGAGCACAATTGTGTGGTAGTTTGGACATTCTTTGGCATTGCCCTTCTTTGGGACTGGAATGAGATCTGACCTTTTCCAGTCCTGTAGCCATTGCTGAGTTTTCCAAATTTGCTGGCATAATGAATGCAGCACTTTAACAGCATCGTCTTTTAGGATTTGAAATAGCTCAACTGTAATTCCATCACCTACACTTGCTTTGTTTGCACTAATGCTTCCTAACACCCACTTGACTTCAAACTCCAGGATGTCTGGCTCTAGGTGAGTGACCACACTATCATGGTTATCCAGGTCATGAAGACCTTTCTTGTACAGTTCTTCTGTGTATTCTTACCACCTCATCTTAATCTCTTACGTCTCTGTTAGGTCCTTACCGTTTCTGTCCTTTATTGTGTCCATCTTTGCATGAAATGTTCCCTTGGTATCTTTAATTTTCTTGAAGAGATCTCTAGTCTTTCCCATTGTATTGTTTCCTCTATTTCTTTGCATTGTTCATTTAAGAAGAAAATGAACAATGCATGTTATCTCCCCCTTGCTGCTATTCTTTGGAACTCAGCATTCAGTTGGGTATATCTTTTCCTTTCTTCTCTGCCTTGCACTTCTCTTCTTTTCTCAGCTATTTCTAAAGCCTCTAGTTACACAATTTGGTCTTTTCCATTTCTACTCTGTTGGTGTCTGAGAATCCCATGGCATAAATAAATGGCTGTGTGAGAACTTCTGGGTTCCATACATGTTGGCACCTTTAGGAAATGTTATTTTTAAGGCTCTGCGAATGTCCATAATAAATCATACACACTTCAACACAGTACTGTTAAGTTAATAATTTATTTTAAATGCCTATGAATTCTGCCTGGTATTCAGGAAACTTTTCTTGATAAAGTGCTGGATTTATGACTTCATGGTCTCAAATAGGAAGTCTGGGGATGTATATCTAAAGAAATCATTCTGTGGAAATTTAAAATTATGAGTTTAGTGGTTTACAAAACTAACCAGTTTCTCAGTTCTGTTTGTAAAGTTAAACAGACCCACATTGTCATGGCTGCCCCTTTATAATATAGTGTCAAACAGTATGCAATGATCATTTCAATAAATCAATTGAATGAGCAATAAATGCTCATTCAATAACCATTTATTGAAGAGTATTACATTGCTTCAGCACTTCCCTGTGGCTCAGCGGTAAAGAATCCGCCTGTCAATGCCGGAGACACAGGTTTGATCCCTGGGTCAGGAAGATCCCCTGGAGAAGGAAACGGCAACCCAAGTATTCTTGCCTGGAAAATCCCATAGACAAAGGAGCCTGGAGGGCTACAGTCCTTGGAGTTGCAAGGAGTCGGACCTGACTTAGTGACTGTGCAATGCAATGCCGATTACATTGCTTAGAATTCATAGTCTTTAATAAGTCTCTCTCTGTTGTTATCCAGAAAACAAAAAGGTATTTTTCCTTCCATGTCAAAAACTCCTTGAGCTAAAATGTGTATGGAATAACATGAAAATTCCATGCCTGACTTGGTTATCTTTGTGAAACAATGAAATAAATTTGTTAGACACTGCATTAAACACTTAACACACAGATAAGATTCAATCGTCACAATGCAATCTAGTGACATTCTTTCATTCACTCTGTCTTTCATTCAGCAGATCAATAAATATTTAATAAGCATATATTCTCTATGGGAACTATTCTAAGTACTGTTTATTAGCCAGGCTCAAAATTTACAAAGTCCTTACTCTTATGAGGCTTATAGTTTATGAGGCTTTATATATGTCTGTTGTCAATAAAAACCAAGAAGAAGAATAAAGCAGAAAAGGAACTAGAGAGTAGTGGGCCAATAGGAAGAGTGAGATTTCAGACAGTACGGCTAGCAAAGTGAAGTGAAGTCACTCAGTCGTGTCTGACTCTTTGCAACCCCATGGACTGACTGTAGCCTATCAGGCTCCTCCGTCCATGGGATTTTCCAGGCAAGAATACTGGAGTGGGTTGCTGTTTCCTTCTCCAGGGGATCTTCCCGACCCAGGGATTGAACCCGGGTCTCCCGCATTGTAGGCAGATGCTTTACCATCTGAGCCACCAAGGAAGTCCTCTCTAATAAGGTAACATTTGATAGGAGACCTGAAGGAAATGGATGAGAGAGCCATGTAGATATCTGGGGAGAGTATTTTGGGAAGAAGAAATGGAATATATCAAGACCTTAAAGTGGGAACATATCCAGAGTTTAACAAACAAGAAAGAGATGTCAATATGAAAAGGCAGGAGCGTACTAGGTGCTGAGGTCACAGAGGCTGCTGGAGACCACATAACACAGAGGTTTATAGACTGTGCACTTATTCCCAACAGATGAAAAAGAGTGAAAGTGAAAGGCGCTCATTCATGTCCAACTCTTTGTGACCCCATGAACTATACGGTCCATGGAATTCTCCAGGCCAGCATACTGGCCTAGTATGGAGTGGGTAGCCTATTCCTTCTTCAGCACATCTTCCCAACCCAGGAATTGAACCAGGGTTTCCTGCATTGCAGGCAGATTCTTTACCAGCTGAGCTACCAGGGAAGCCCAAACAGAAGAGAAAGCTGATAGAAGTAGAGAGCTGAGTGGGAACATTCCACTTTTACTTTAAAAGAACCACTCTAGCTGCCATAGAGGAATCAGAGCAGATTCAGAGAGACTGGATAAAGGCTACTGCAGTAATCCTAGCAAGAGATGAC
This sequence comes from Bos grunniens, assembly GCF_055505025.1. Lineage (NCBI taxonomy): Eukaryota > Metazoa > Chordata > Mammalia > Artiodactyla > Bovidae > Bos > Bos grunniens. Next base: position 28,125,932 of record NC_141179.1, read on the forward strand.
TATGACTTCAATCAGGTTGGTATTGGTTGAGGTGATGATAAGTGACCAGATTCAGCAAATATTCTGAAGGCAGAGTCACCACGATTTACTGATGGCTTTGGTCTGAGGTATGAAAGTAAAAGAGAAATTAAGTATGACTCTGTAGAAGCTTCTGGTGTGAGGAGCTAGATGCACAGAGTTGTGGTTATTGAGAGAGGAAAGACTGGTGAAAAGAAAAAGTTGGTGAATGAAACCAAGAGTTCAGTCTGCACATGTTAAGACATATGGTCCATCAGACCAAGGGGAGATATTGAGCAAACAGCTAAGTATATAAACCAGGAATTCAGAGAACAAGTCAGACTGGAGTCTTAAAATTTGGAAGTCAGAAGCTGCATGGTCATAAAAATCAACAAGGGAGTAGATGTGCATAGAAGAAAAGAGGTCCAAGCAACTGAACCAGGCACACTCCAAAATTTAGATGTCAGGAAGATGAGGAGGGTCTGGCAAAAGAACCACCGAGAAAAGTGATCAGTCAAGACAGTACTGTCTGAATTACTCAGTCTAGTGTAAGTCAATGACACAGAAACATAAAAGAAAAAAGAAAAAGAAAAACTTACTGCAAACAGTGCTACAGTAAAGGTGCGCTCAGAGGAAGAAGGAAAAAGGCAATAAATCTCTAGCACAATCAGGGCAGAGTTCACAGAAAGCATAACATTTTGAGAAGGGTTATAAAAGTTGAGTAGCAACTAATGGGGCAAAGAAGCATGGCTGGGCTTTTGTATCTTGTGCTCTGACACCTCCCAAACAATTTCTCTGTGGACAACAAGCCCTTTAGAGACCTTGTGAAGAAAAAAAGGACAGTACTCTATATGGGATTAGGAAATTTAAGTCCCCACTAGCTTCATACTAGGAACATGTGAGGGCATCTGGTAAACCCCTTTCTGTCTCTTTTGCCTTCACATTTATCAATGTGTCTGACTCTTTGTGACCCCATGGACTACACAGTCCATGGAATTCTCCAAACCAGAATACTGGAGTGAGTAGCCATTCCCTTCTTCAGGGGATCTTCCCAACCCAGAAATCAAACCCAAATCTCCCACACTGCAGCTGAGCCACCAGGGAAACCCAAGAATATTGGAGTGGTTAGTCTATCCCTTTTCCAGCGGATCTTCCCCACCCAGGAATCGAACCAGGGTCTCCTGCATTGCAGGAGGATTCTTTACCAGCTGAGCTACCTGGGAACTCCCTTATCAAAGACAATGAAACTCATTTCACAGTCCACAGCTCCACACAGAGTCTGCCAGTTGCTTAGGCAATGTTCATAGCCTCGAGGATAATTTACCTGATAATTTAACCTGTTTGCCTGAACCTTGTCTACAGCGACCTATAACTCCACCAAAATTCAGCAGGTTTCTTACGGCCACACCTTGCACTTGTGTCTGCCTGATAGTTTTATACCTCTGAAATTCTAAACTTCAATAGTATATGCCCCTCTCTCTCAATATAACCTTCTAGATCAGCAATGTTGAATAGAAATAAAATGTGAGCCATTTACATAATTAAAGGTTTTCTAGTAGTCACATTTTAAAAAATGATTCATTTTGAAATTAACTTGAAGGATTTATTTTATTTTAACCAATATATCAAAAATATAATCACTGAAACATGTAAAACACATGCATACTGGCAATGAGAGGTTATCTTCTTTCTTTCATACTAAGTCTTCAAACTCCAGTGTGTATTTTACACTTACAGCATACATTTCAAGCCAGACATTGCTTATAGTCAAGGCAAAATGTAATTTTACAAAAATAAGAATTGGGTTCAATGGGAAAATGTTTTACACTATGTATAATACAGAACTGGCCTTGCCCAACATGATAGCCTGGCTTTATCCTTTGGCTTCCAGAGGTCTGGGCCTTTGGAGTGTATGCTTCATGGGAGTGTCTCTGCCTGGGGACCTTGGATCATACCAGGTAGTCTAACAAGATGAGTTAGCAAGGGACTGGCCATACCCACATAGTCTTAGGGTGTGAGCCGGCCATACTAGAACAAAAAATGTGACTTAGGGTGGGAGCTTTGGGTCAGCTGGCCTGGAGACAGAGGTCAACCATGTAAGTATTTAATCAGTCAATCAACCTTTCCTATGTAAAACAGAAACTCTGAACACAGAGGCTCAGGTGAGCTTCTCTATGGACAAGACTCTGCATACTATCACATATCAACACCAGGAGAGTAAGACATTCTGTGGGGAGAGGAAAATAAAAGTTCTATGTTTGGTACTTCTCATGGACTCTGTGCTTCTTCCCTTAGATGATTTTAATCTGAATCCTTTCATTGTAATAAACTGTAACTGTGAGTTAAACAGCTTTCAGTGACTTCTATGAGTACTTTTAGCAAATCATCAAAGGTGATGGTGGTACTGGGAAATTCCTGAGCTTGCAGGTGGCGCCAGAAGAGAGGACAGACTTGGGTGCTCAGCTTTGAAGCCGGCTAACTCTCTGAGTTCTCCTAAAACTGCTTCGGTTTTTAAATGTTAATTCAATTCAAAATTCAGCTCCTCAGCTGCACTATCTATGAATACATTCCAAATGCACACGGTGGCTACAGTACTGGGTACACTTTCAGACTTTCATCTCTTTGATCTTGTTATGCCCAACACACTTGCTTTTTAACTTCATCTAAATCTCTAGCGTTTAAAATTCCTCCTATGTACGATCATTCATCCTGATCTCACTTGCCTTCCTTTGAGCCTAAGCCCAATGACCCACACATTATTTACTTTATTGCTAGTGGTTTGAATTTCTTTGCCAACTGTCTCTCAAATTATTGCACATGATTTTATGTCATGTTAGTTACATCTCATAAAAATGTTTAGAATATTGCCTGGTACATAATGATGCTGTGGACATGTGGTACAAGTCTTTAAACTGACTAGCACTTTACAAACACTCATATAATCCTCACAACAACCTTTGGAGATAAGCGGTGTCTTCATCATCATCATTAGTATTACTATTATTATCTTCATTTTAAAGACAGAGGCAGTGAGGTTAAAAATTTTGCCCACTATTACAAAGGCAGTAAGTAAAGGAACTGGGATTTGAATCAAGCAGTCGGACTCTATCCATACTCTTAACCACTAACAATCCCACTTTAACTCTATCTATAATCCATTTCTCTACCCCCATGGGCATTACTCATCAGACAATTCTCAGTTCTCATCTGTCTTACTGCAGTAGCCTTCTAAGTGCTCTTGCAGACCCCTCTCCTTCAAATATATCCTTATATTGCCATCAAAATACCGTTTCTTAAACAAGTCAAACTGAATTCTGGCCCTTGCTTAAAGCTCTCCCATAGCTCACTATCATCTAATAACAGAAGAAACTTTTAGTGGCCACAGACTTATTTATTTAAATGAAATCTTATGTGGGCATCGATTTAATTTCTATTTAAATGAAATTTTATGTGGCATATTGGGTATAAAAGCAGAAATGCTCCGTTGAATATGAGGGAAACATGGGAGTAGGCTGAATATATTTATGGGCACAGCATGACTCTCTAGCTGGGCCTCACATAACCTCTTTCTCAGAGATAGCACATTACACATTTCCAAATAACCCTCAGAACTTTTGGGATAACCTGAAAACCACTAGTCTATCACTTAATCCTCTGAGAAACCAGTTCTAGTTCTGTGAATACACCAACTTGTCACATGCTTTAGGGTCTTTATATACGTTATCCCGCTGGAGAGGTCATTTCGACTCGGCAAACTTCTCATACATGAAAACTCTGTTCAAGCTTTACTTCCTTCACAAAGACTTCTCTAACCTACTCTTTACTCCAACAATTGCAAACAGTGCTCCCCATCTTTGTCACATTTCTAAATGAAGATGTCCTGATGACATACAACATAGTACTTGAAACTGAAGAAAATATTCCAGATATGGTGTGACTGCCACTAAAGGTAAGCTCACTACAACTTTTAGCAAATCTGAAACTGAACTTGGAATTAGGAGCCAACTACTATTTCAAGCAGTTTGGTGTTTCGATTAGCCAAGGACTCTGGGATAAAGTTCCTCACTAATATTTACACCTAGACCAGAAACTTCCAAGCATCATTATTCATCACTTCAAGTAACCATGCAAAACTCTGGATCAAACCAACCATCTATGTTCTTCACTCTGATATCTAAGCTGCCAAGAACTGCTAACAAACATGGAAGACAAGCCACAGCAGAGTTAATTAAGGTCAACAGCTGCCAGCCTGTTCGAGCTGCCTATAAATCCTTCCACTTGTCTCCTGTAGCTATCTGTTTCATTTCCTTTAGTTGCTGTTTCAAGATCTCATCTCACCATACAAGTGATTTTCTTCGTAAAAATTAGTGATTAGGTATTCAGATTCTAAATCTTAATCTCCCAACTATCGATTTCACACAAATACTTCAGCAAATTTACCAGCCTTCAACTCTATGTCTACCCACTTCCTCTCTTCACACAAAACTAATCCCTCACTGATGCACTAGAAAGTATCCCCTTGTATCTCCTTTGTGGTCATTACCAACTCTCTCTCATTCCTTCCCATTACAGCTGACTTTCTCAAGAGTCATTTGAGAAATGACTTCTAAGTACTAACCTTCAAAGTATGGGACTGATTTTTATCTCAGTAGATGCTCTAGGGATTATAACATGCATCTTAATTTATCACAGTCTACTTCAAATTAATGCTGGCTTGATTTAGGTAAAATACAGAACGTTACTCCAACAGAACTCCATTTCCTCAAACTTCCTCTAGATACTTACATCAATCTCTGCTAGAAATCCAGAAATAGTGTCATAGTTACTTTAAGTCATTTTATGCCTTTTAAAGAAATTAAGAGAATAAAAGAGGGAAAAGTTATATTTATATACTCCTTTATTTCCTATACATTCATCTTTCCTGATTTTCTTCATTTCCTCCCGTGGCTATGAGTTACCGTTTGGCATTACTTGCTTTCAGTCTGAGCATTTCCTTTGGGATGGCTTATAACAGCAGATCTGCTTATACAAGAAACTCTCTGTCTTTATAAATAGTTATTTAGAAATGACTTAATTTTGCCTTCATTTAAAAGGATATTTTTGCTAGATACAAAATTTATGGTTCAGTTTTTTATTTCGGCATTTTAAACATGTCAATCCACCGCCTCCATTTTTTCTGATGAGAATCCAGCTATAAATCATACTGCTTTTACCCCGTATGTGATGAGTCAATTTTCTCTTGCTGCTTCAAGATTCTTTTTGTCTTTTAGCAAACTGACAATGATGTATCTAGATGTAGATCTTTTTGCAATTATCCTACTTGAGATTCAATGAGCTTCTTGAGACTATAAATTGATGTTTTATAATACACTTAAAAAATCTCTGCCCACTATTTCTGCAAATATTCTTTCTGTCCCTTTCTCCTTTCCTTTTGGAATTCCCAATATAAATATGTTGGTAAACTTGATCTTGTTTCACAGATTTCAAAGGCTGTGATTATTTTTCTTCAATGGTCTTCTCTCCGTTCTTCAGATTGGATTATTTCTATTGATAGTTCCTCAGGGTTTTGTTTTTTGTTTTTTTTTCCTGCCACCTAAAATCTGCTCTTGAACTCAACTAGTGTATTTTTCATCTCAGTTATTGTGCTTTTCTAGAATTTCCATTTCCTTCTTTTTTAATAGCTTCTAAATCCTTACTGAGATTCCTTATTTGTTAAGTCGTGGTCATCATATTTTCTGTTAGTTATTTAAACATGATTTCTTTGTTTGGACAAATTTAATAACTGCCAGAAGTTTTTGCTAAAAGCAACATCTAAGCTCACTCAGAGAAAATTTCCATTGACTATTTTTCTTTCTGATTTTGGATCACATGTTCCCAGGTTTTCTTTTCTCCCTCTTTCAGGTTTTTTTAAGGAAATTATAAAATTCATTTATTTTCAATTGAAGAATAATTGCTCCACAATATTGTGATGGTTTCTGCCATACATTTACAGGAATCAGCCATAGTCTCTTTCAGTTTTATTGCGGTATAACTGACATAGAGCACTATATAAGTTTAAGGTGTGCAGCACCATGATTTGACTTACGTACATCATGAAATGATTACCACAATAATTTTAGTGAACACTCATCATCTCATATAGAGTCATACAGACACAAAGTTAAAAAACTAGAAAATAAAATGTTTTGTGATGAGAACTCAGGATTTACGGTCTTAACAACTTTCATACATAACATATAACAGTGTTATCATATTGCACATTTACATTTCTACTACTCACATACAACTGAAGTCTACTTTTTCATTGCCTTCAGTCAATTCCCACTCCCCTGAAACTTTTTTTAAATAAAAGTGAATATTATAGATAATATATTTAACCAATTCTAGATTATTACTTTTCCCCCTGAGGATTATTGTTCCTGTTGCTCATCCTTGTTTTTTTTAGTAACCCTCTAAGAAATAAGAGGGTTAATTTGAGAATCTGTCTCTCTGTGGTATGTAGCCATTGATACCTCTGCTAGTTTTTAAAGTTCTTGCTTTTATTTTTTAGGATGGCTTCCTGGAGCTCATTCCTATGTCTACATCACTTAGTCGTCAAGACAGCAGACCTTTCACTTTCTGCTGACAAATTTATTGGTGGATTCAGGAGTTCACTCAAAGTTCAGAAAGTTTCAAAGTCAGCCTCAGCTATAAACGTTGCTGGGCTCTCTCAGGACTTGCTAGTAGATGCCAGTCCCCTGGTAAACCAGAGATGAATGGAGAAGGGTATCCTACTCTGTTATGGTTCTCTCAGTAACAAGGTCTCCCTACTAGATTACTGGCTAGTGGACCATACTGCTGCTCACCCCCAGCAAGGCCACAACACTAGCTAGCAAGGCCTGAGCCCCCAACATTCGTTTTCTACCAAAATTACTATTTTCACTGACAACACAACTGAGTGTGCGTTTTTCATCTTTCATTTCAAATCAAGTCAGCTGCCTCTGGCAACAAAAATGCTGGTCTTAAGGCCAGCCCCACCTTGATCACACCGTTTCCCCTAGAGGAAGAGATGAAAGATGTAGGGGCTCAGGCAAGAAAGCCAAGCCTCCCACTGTTCTTATCACAAGCTAAAAGCTTTTCATAAATTAAGCTTCTCAATTTGATGTTTGCTATTCGTTCATTTACAGAACCCTAAATGAGTGTTTCTGACAATTTAGTCTAGTTTTATATTTATTCTTTGGAGAGAAGACATTCTTGACTCTGATACTGTCACTTTTCAGTTAAGTTCAGTTGATCAGTCGTGCCCGACTCTGTGACCCCGTGGACTGCAATGCACCAGGCCTCCCTGTCCATCACCAAATCCCAAAGCTTGCTCAAACTCATGTCCATCAAGATGGTCATGCCATCCAACCATCTCATCCTGTCATCCCCTTCCCCTCCTGACTTCAGTCTTTCCCAGCATCGGGGTCTTTTCTAATGAGTCAGTTCTTCGCATCAGAAGGCCAAAGTATTGCAGCTTTAGCTTCAGCATCAGTCCCTCCAATGAATATTCAGGACAGATTTCCTTTAGGAGTGACTGGTTTGGTCACCTTGCAGTCCAAGGGCCTCTCAAAGAGTCTCCTCCAACACCACAGTTCAAAAGCATCAATTTTTTGGCATTCAGCTTTCTTTATGCTCCAACTCTCACATTCCATACACAACTACTGGAAAAACCACAGCTTTGGAGAAGGAAAGGCAACCCACTCCAGTACCCTTGCCCGGAAAATCCCATGGACGGAGGAGCCTGGTGGATGGGGTCAAAAAGAGTCAGACACGACTGAGCAACTTCACTCACTTAACTAGATGGACCTTTGTTGGCAAAGTAATGTCTCTGCTTTTGAATATGCTGTCTAGGTTGGTCATACCTTTTCTTCTAAGAAGCAAGCATCTTTTAATTTCATTGCTGCAGTCACCACCTGCAGAGATTTTGGAGCTCAAGAAAATAAAGTCTGTCACTGTTTCCATTGTTTCCCCATCTATTTGCCATGAAGTGATGGGATGGGATGCCATGATTATAGTTTTTTGAATGTTGTTTTAAGCCAACTTTTTCACTTTCCTCTTTCACTTTCATCAAGAGGCTCTTTAGTTCTCTCTGCTTTCTACCATAAGGGTGGTGTCATCTGCATATCTGAGGTTATTGATATTTCTCCTGGCAATCTTGATTCTAGCTTGTGCTTCATCCAGCTTGGCATTTTGCATGATGTACTCTGCATGGAAGTTAAATAAGCAGGGTGACAATATACGGCCTTGACATACTCCTTTCCCAATTTGGAACCAGTCTGTTGTTCCAATTCTGGTTCTAACTGTTGCCTCCTGACCTGCATACAGATTTCTCAAGAGGCAGGTCAGGTAGTCTGGTATTCCCATCTCTTTCAGAATTTTCCACAGTTTATTGTGATCCATATAGTCAAAGGCTTTGGCATAGTCAATAAAGCAGAAGTAGATATTTTTCTGAAACTCTCTTGCTTTCTTGATGATCCAGCAGATGTTGGCAACTTGACTGCACATCTAGAAGTTGTTGGTTCATGTACTGTTGAAGCCTCACTTGGAGAATTTTGAGCATTACTTTGCTAGCCTGTGAGATGACTCCAATTGTGCAGTAGTTTGAACATTCTTTGGCATTCCCTTTCTTTGGGATTAGAATGAAAACTGACCTTTTCCAGTCCTGTGGCCACTGCTGAGTTTTCCAAATTTGCTGGCACATTGAGTGCAGCATTTTCACAGCATCATCTTTTAGGATTTAAAATAGCTCAACTGGAACTCTATCACCTCCAACTAGCTTTGTTCGTAGTGATGCTTCCTAAGGCCCACTTGACTTCACATTCCAGGACATCTGGCTCTAGGTGAGTGATCACACCATCATGGTTATCTGGGTCTTTTTTGTATAGTTCTTCTGTGTATTCCTACCACCTCTTCTTAACATCTTTTGCTTCTGTTAGGTCCATACTGTTTCTGTCCTTTATTGTACCCATCTTTACAAGAAATGTTCGCGTGGTATCTCTAATTTTCTTGAAGAGATCTCTAGTCTTTCCCATTCTATTGTTTTCCTCTATTTTTCTCCATTGATCACTGAGGAAGGCTTAATATCTCTCCTTGCTATTCTTTGGAACTCTGAATTCAGATGGGTATATATTTCCTTTTCCCCTTTGCCTTTAGCTTCTCTTCTTCTCTCAGCTATCTATAAGTCCTCCTTAGACAACCATTTTGCCTTTTTGCATTTCTCTTTCTTGGGGATGGTCTTGATCATCACCTCCTGTACAATGTCATGAATCTCCATCCATAGTTCTTCAGGCACTCTGTCCATCAGATCTAACTCCTTGAATCTATTTGTCACTTCTATTGTATAATCGTAAGGGATTTGATTTAGGTCATACCTGAATGTTCTAGTGGTACTCCCTACTTTCTTCAATTTAAGTCTGAATTTTGCAATAAAGAGTTCATGATCTGAGCCACAGTAAGCTCCTGGTCTTGTTTTTGCTGACTGTATACAGCTTTGGCTGCAAAGAATATAATCAATCTCATTTCAGTATTGACCATATGGTGATGTCCAAGCTTAGAGTTATCTCTTGTGCTGTTGGAAGAGGCTGTTTGCTATGACCAGTGCGTTCTCTTGGCAAAACTCAGTTAGCCTTTGCCCTGCTTCATTTAGTACTCCAAAGCCAAACTCGCCTGTTACTCCAGGTATTGCTTGACCTCCAACTTTTGCATTCCAGTCCCCTATGATGAAAAGGACATTTTTTTGGTGTTAGTTCTAGAAGGTCTTGTAGGTGGTCATAGAACCATTCAACTTCAGCTTCTCTGGCATTAGTGATTGGGGCACAGACTTGAATTACTGTGATATTGAATGGTTTGCCTTGGAAACGAACAGAGTTCCTTCTGTCATTTTTGAGACTGCACCCAAGTACTGCATTTCAGACTCTTCTGTTGACCATCACTTTTATATATTTTCAATGATTATGTCAATATGTATTTTAGAATTGAGTTATTATATAACATTTATGCACTCATAACTCACCCCATTACATTCTAATTTCTAATCTTACTGCACTGGTGAAACAGCTCTCTTTAAGAATACTGAAAACATCATTACAAAGTCAGAAGTTACTTTTCTGTCCTTATCGTAGTTGACTTTTCTACAGCATTTAACACTACTACTTTTTAAAATTTCTATTTTCCTTAGCTTTTTAAATATTAATTTATTTAAATTGGAGGATAATTACAATATTGTGGTGGTTTTTGCCATACCACAATTGTCTTTCATCAACAGTGGCTTTTTCATATTTTGTGGCCTCATTTTCAACTTAAATACTGATGGTATGAAGGGTTTCAACCTTAAACCTATTCTTTCATCCTTAAACATACTGATGACTAACCATTCATCCATGTTGCTACAAATGGCATTATTTCATTCTTTTTTATGGCTGAGTAATAGTCCACTGTATATGTGTACCACATCTTCTTTATCCACTCCTCCGCTGATGGACATTTATGTTGCTTGCATGTATTGTATTGTAACTAGTGCTGCGATAAGCACTGGGGTGCATGTATCCTTTCAGATTAGTTTTCTCTGGATATATGCCCAGGAGTGGGAGTGCTGGATCATACTGCAATTCTATTTTTAGATTTTTAAGGAACTTCCATCCTGTTCTCCATTGTGTTTGTACCAATTTACATCCCCAGCACATTGTAGGGGTGTTCCCTTTTCTCCACACCCTCTCCAGGTTTTACTGTTTATGGACTTTTTGATGATGGCCATTTTGACCAGTGTAAGGTGACACCTCACTGTAGTCTCAATGTGCATTTCTCTTATAATCAGTAATGTTGAGCATCTTTTCATGTGTTTTTTCGGCCATCTACATGTCTTCCTTGGAGAAATGTCCATTTAGATCTTCTGATCACTTTTTTTTTATTGGGTTGTTTAGTGTTTTTTGACATAGAGCTGCATGAGCTGTTTGTATATTTTGGAGATTAATCTCCTGTTGGTTGCTTTGTTTGCAAACATTTTCTCCCAGCCTGTGGGTTGTCTTTGTGTTTTGTGTATGGTTTCCTTTGCTGTCCAGAAGCTTTTCAATTTAATTAGGTCCTATTTGTTTATTTTTGTTTTTATTCTCATTACTCTAGGAGGGGGATCAAAAAAAAATTGCTATGATTTATGTCACAGAGTATACTGCCTATGTGTTCCTCTAAGAGTTTTATAGTGTATAGCCTTATATTTAGGTCTTTGATCTATTCTGAGTTTATTTTCGTGTAGGTTGTAAGAAGATGTTCTAATTACATTCTTTTACATGTAGCTGTCCAGTTTTCCCAGCCTGACTTATTAAAAAGACTGTCTTTTCTCCATTGTATACTCTTGCCTCTTTTGACATACGTTGGGCATAGATGCATGGGAGATGATCATGTTATCTTGTGTTTTCTTTTATTGATATATATTACATTCATGTATATCCAATAGTCGTGTATGGATGTGAGAGTTGGACCATAAAGAAAGTTGAGTGCCGAAGAACTGATGATTTTGAACTGTGGTTGTTGAAGACTCTTGAGAGACCCTTGGATTGCAAGGAGATCAAACCAATCAATCCTAAAGAAATCAGTCCTGAATATTCATTTTGAAGGACTGATGTTGAAGCTGAAGCTCCAAAGCTTCGGCGATGTGAAGAACTAACCCTCTGGAAAAGGCCCTGATGCTAGGAAAGACTGAAGGCAGGAGGAGAAGAGGACGACAGAGGACAAGATGCTTGGATGGCATCACTAACTTGATGAACACGAGCTTGAGCAAGCTCCGGGAGTTGGTGATGGACAGGGAAGCCTGGCATGCTTCAGTCTATGGGGTCACAAAGAGTTGGACATGATGAGCAACTGAACTGAACTGATCATATTCATGAATTCTGATATGGTGAACCAACTTTGCATTCTTTGCAAGTAAATAAATTCCACTTGGTCATAGTGTATAATTCTTCTTATATGCTGCCAGATTTTGTTTGTAACTATCATTTTGAAGAATTTTGCAACGATATTCATAAGAGATACTGGTCTGTAGTGTTGTTTTTCTTCCCCCTTGTGATGTCTTTGTCTGGTATTGGAATCAGGTATGTGTCAAGTATCAAGTATACATACATCACGTACATCTCCTCTTCTATTTTCAAGAAGAGTTTGTCAAAGTTTGCTGTTATTAGTAATTCTTTTTAAATATTTGGTAGAGTTCAGCAGTGATGCCCTCTGGACATGGACTTTTTTATGTGTGGTTTTTGATTACTGCTTCAATCTCTTCACTTGATATAGATATATTCAGATTATGTATCTATTGAGTCAGTTTCAACAGTTTGTATCTATCTAGGAATTTGTCCATTTTATCTAAGTTAAATGATTTGTGGATATATAATTGCTCAAGTATTCCTTTACAACTGTTATTAATTTAGGATCATTAGTAATATCTCTTCTTTCATTTATGATTCTGGTAATTTGAGTGTTTCATTTTTTGCTTGGTCAATCTAACTAAAGATTTGCCAATTTTGTTGACCATTTCAAAGAACCAGCTTTTGTTTTCATTGATTTTCTCTATTTTTTTCTATTCTTTCATTAACTTCTGCTATAATTATTTCCTTCCTTCAGCTTGTTTTAGTTTTGGGGTGCTCTTACTCTTTCATTGTCTTAAGGTAGAAGACTAGGTAATTGATCTTTCTTACTATGCACATTTTATGGTTATAAACTTATAATTTTACTGTTATAAACTTCCCTCTAAGAACCCTGGTAGTTGCAATCCACAGGTTTTGAAATATTGTCCTTACTTTCATTCATCTCAAAGTACTTTCTGAATTTGCTTTTGACTTATTCTTTGACTCATTGCTTACTTTAAAATACACTGTTTAAATTGCACATATTTGTGAGTTCCCCAAATTTTCCTACTATTCATTTCTAATTTCATTTCATTGTGGCTATAAAACATTTTGTATTACTACTAAAACTAAATAAGTTTAAATTTTATGGAGGTTTGTCTTATGGCCTAGTATATGGTCTATCCTTGAGAATGTTCTGTGTTTACTTGATAAGCATGTATGTTGTATTGCTATTAGATGAAGTATTCTATCAGTATCTGTTAGGTATAGTTGGGTATTGGTCAACCAAGTCTTATTTTTTCCTTGTTGATCTTCTGCCTAATATTTCTATCCATTATTGCAAGGAGGGTGTTGAAGCTTTCAGTTGTTGTCACTGTCTATTTCTTCCTTCATTTCTGCCAGTTGTTGTTTGATATACTTTGGTGCCCTGTTATTAGACACATATGTTTATAACTGTTACAGCTTACATACTAACGTATTACCTTCTCATCATATCCCTCTTTATCTCTAGACCAAGTGAAGTCGCTCAGTCGTGTCTGACTCTTTGCGACCCCGTGGACTGTAGCCTACTATGCTCTTCCATCCATGGGATTTTCCAGGCAAGAGTACTGGAGTGGGTTGCCATTTCCTTCTCCAGAGGACCTTCCGACCCAGGGATCGAACCCGGGTCCTCCTGCATTGTAGGCAGACGCTTTACTGTCTGAGCCACAAGGGAAGTAAGTAGAAAAAGAAAGTCTTTTGTGTTTAAAGTCTATTTTATCTGATATCAACATCGATATTCTAGCTTTCTTATCACTGCTATTTGCATGATGTAACATTTTCCATCCTTTTACTTTCAGTTTACTGGTATCTTTAAAGTATGTTTCTTGTAGACAGCATACAATCGACCATGTGTTTTTATTCAGTTCAACAATCATTGCCTTTGCATTACATTATCCCACCCATTTGCACTTAATATAATTACTGATAACGGATTTAGATCTGCTGTTTCACCTTTTGTTTTCCATACAGTTTGTCTATTTTATTCTATTCTTCATTACTGCTTTCTTCTGCATTAAGTGAATATTTTCTAACAAAGCATTTCAATTTATTTAATGACTTTTGCATTGCAATTCTTGAGGGTATTTTTTAAGAGACTACTTCAGTGTTTAGCATGTATATTTTATCTTACTCAAATGAGGTTCTGATTTATACCAGCTTAATTTTGATGGTTATATAGAAGTGTTTCTCCTTTATAGTATCATTTCTTTTACCCTCTTTTCTAGTGTTTTTATAATAAAATTACATTGATTAATGCTACAAATCCAACAATACACCACTATAATTATTTCTGTATCATCTATAATGACTTCCTTAGCGTAATGCAGTTTTTCTCACACACATACCACCTCCATTGTGCTGCTACTGACAAATACATTATACTATAGCCTTAATAATGTATTTCATATTTTTTTTAAATACATTAAGAGAAAAAAGCAGAAAGTATGTATCACTTCTGTCTTTTATGATTACATGACATTTATTGGTGCCCTTTTTTCTTGCATGAACTCAAATTACCATGTGAAGTCATCTGCTTTTACCTTGAAGAACTTCCTTTAGCATTTCTTATAATGTGGATCTATCAGCAACAAAATCCCTCAGCACTTGATTATCTGAGAAACTACTTTGCCTTCATTTTTGAAATACAGGTTTACTGGATATAGGATTTTGGTTAACAGGTTTTCTTTTTTTTTTCTTCCTTTCAGCACCTTACAAATGTTATCCTATTGCCTTCTGGCCTTCATCATTTGTGCTGAAAAGTTTACTACCAAAACTTAAGGAATTGCCTTTAAGTGTCACATCATTTTTCTCTTGATGCTTTCAGTATCTGTCTTTAACTTCCATTATATTTACTATGATATATCTGTTTGTGGACCTCTTTGTGTTTACTGCTAACTGGATTTTGAAGAAATTCCTAGATATGTAGGTTATTGTTTTTCAATGAATTTTTGAAGTTTACAGCCATTACTTTCTTGCATATTTTTTCTGCTCCTTTCTCTCTTCTTTTAGTGCTCCCATTATACATATATTGGAGCATTTGATTGTACCTCTTATTTCTCCGAGGGTCTGTTCATTGTTTTTAATTCAATTTTCTCTTTGTTCTGCAACCTGCATTAACAAGCCTGTGTACGTGCATGCCTGTGTGCGTGCGTGCTAGGTCACTTCAGTCATGTCCACCTCTTTGCGACCCTATGGACTGTAGCCCACTAGGCTCCTGTGTCCATGGGATTCTCCAGGCAAGAATACTGGAGTGGGTTACCACGCCCTCCTCCAGGGCGTCTTCCCGACCCCGGGATTGGGCCCGTGTCTCTTATCTCCTGCACGGCAAGTGGGTTCTTCACCACTAGTGCCACCTGGGAAGCCCCATAACATGCCTGCTGCTGCTGCTGCTAGGGCACTTCAGTCGTGTCCGACTCTGTATGACCCCACAGATGGCAGCCCATCAGGCTCCCCCATCCCTGGGATGCTCCAGGCAAGAACACTGGAGTGGGCTGCCATTTCCTTCTCCAATGCTTGAAAGTGAAAAGTGAAAGGGAAGTCACTCAGTCATGTCCGACTCTTTGGGACCCCATGGACTGCAGCCTACCAGGCTCCTCCGTCCATGGCATTTGTCAGGCAAGAGTACTGGAGTGGGGGTGCCACTGCCTTCTCCTATCTATCTACAAATTCATTTCCTGTTCTGCAAGTTCAAATCTATAGTTAAGTCTCTCTGATACATTTTAGTTATTTTACTGTTCAATTCCATAATTTCTTTCAATTATTTTTTATAATTTCTACCTTTTTACTGATATTCTTATTTGATGTGACCCTGAAATCGTATCCTTTTTCAGCACTTTAATTGTGAGTTCCTTTAAGTCTATGAACATTTCCATTATGGCTACTTTAAAGTCTTTTCTTGATAAATATGGTCACTCTGATAGGCAGTTTCTATGGCCTGCTTTTTTTTCAGTAAATGGGTCATACTTTCCTTTTCAGTATATGGGTCATACTTTCCTGTTTCTTTATATGCTCCACAGTTTGCTGTTGTTGGAATATAGATGTTTTACATAATACGTTCTGTCACCTCTAGGTGCTCCACCCTTCTGGAGCATGTTATTGTTCTCTGTGTATTTGTTTAGAGACGGACTGGACTGTTTTAGTGTTTATTCCCCTATACAAATCAAATCCCCTACATTTAGGGGAAGTTTATTCCCCTAAATCAAATCCCTTACGATTAGACAAGTGGAAGTGAGAAACAGATTTAAGGGCCTAGATCTGACAGACAGAGTGCCTGATGAACTATGGACGGAGGTTCGTGACACTGTACAGGAGACAGGGATCAAGACCATCCCCATGGAAAAGAAATGCAGAAAAGCAAAATGGCTGTCTGAGGAGGCCTTACAAATAGCTGTGAAAAGAAGAAAAGCCAAAAGCAGAGGAGAAAAGGAAAGATTACCCATTTGAATGCAGAGTTCCAAAGAACAGCAAGGAGAGATAAGAAAGCCTTCCTCAGCGATCAGTGCAAAGAAAGAGAGGAAAACAGAATAGGAAAGACTAAAGAGAAAGACCTCTTCAAGAAGATTAGAGCTACCAAGGGAACATTTCATGCAAAGATGGGCTCAATAAAGGACAGAAATGGTATGGACCTAACAGAAGCACAAGATATTAAGAAGAGGTGCCAAGAATACACAGAAGAACTGTACAAAAAAGATCTTCATGACCAAGATAATCACAATGGTGTGATCACTCACCTAGAGCCAGACGTCCTGGAATGTGAAGTCTAGTGGGCCTTAGGAAGCATCACTACGAACAAAGCTAGTGGAGGTGATGGAACTCCAGTTATTTCAAATCTTAAAGATGATGCTGTGAAAGTGCTGCACTCAATATGCCAGCAAATTTGGAAAACTCAGCAGTGGCCACAGGACTGGAAAATGTCAGTTTTCATTCCAATTCCAAAGAAAGGCAATGCCAAAGAATGCTCAAACTACTGCACAATTGCACTCATCTCACATGCTAGTAAAATAATGCTCAAAATTCTCCAAGCCAGGCTCCAGCAATACGTGAACCGTGAACTTCTTGATGTTCAAGCTGGTTTTAGAAAAGGCAGAGGAACCAGAGATCAAATTGCCAACATCCGCTGGATCATGGAAAAAGCAAGAGAGTTCCAGAAAAACATCTATTTCTGCTTTATTGACTATGCCAAAGCCTTTGACTATGTGGATCACAATAAACTGTGGAAAATTCTGAAGGAGATGGGAATACCAGACCACCTGACCTTTCTCTTGAGAAACCTATATCCAGGTCAGGAAGCAACAGTTAGAACTGGACATGGAACAACCGACTGGTTCCAAATAGGAAAAGGAGTACGTCAAGGCTGTATATTGTCACCCTACTTATTTAACTTCTATGCATAGTACATCATGAGAAACGCTGGGCTGGATGAAGCACAAGCTGGAATCAAGATTGGCCGGAGAAATATCAATAACCTCAGATATGCAGATGACAACACCCTTATGGCAGAGAGTGAAGAACTAAAGAGCCTCTTTATGAAAGTGAAAGAGGAGAGTGAAAAAGTTGGCTTAAAGCTCAACATTCAGAAAACAAAGATCATGGCATCTGGTCCCATCACTTCATGGGAAATAGCTGGGGAAACAGTAGAAACAGAGGCAGACTTTATTCTGGGGGGCTCCAAAATCACTGCAGATGGTGCCTGCAGCTATGAAATAAAGAGACGCTTACTCCTTGGGAGAAAAGTTATGACCAACTTAGACAGCATATTAACAAGCAGAGATGTTACTTTGCCAACAAAGGTCTGTCTAGCCAAGGCTATGGTTTTTCCAGTGGTCATGTATGGATGTGAGAGTGGGACTATAAAGAAAGCTGAGCGCTGAAGAATTGATGCTTTTGAACTGTGGTGTTGGAGAAGACTCAAGAGTCCCTTGGACTGCAAGGGACTCCAACCAGTGCATCCTAAAGGAGATCAGTCCTGAGTGTTCATTGGAAGGACTGATGCTGAAGCTGAAATACTTTGGCCACCTGATGCAAAGAGCGGACTCATTTGAAAAGACCCTGAGAAAGATTGGGAAAGACTGAAGGCAGGAGGAGAATGGGCCGACAGAGGATGAGATGGTTGGATGGCATCACCGACTAGATGGACATGAGTTTGAGTAAACTCCGGCAGTTAGTGATGGACAGGGAGGCCTGGCGTGCTGCAGTCCATGGGGTCGCAAAGAGTCGGATACGACTAAGCTACTGAACTGAACTGAACTCCCCTATAAATAGTGATCAACTTCTGATGCTATTCCTCAGGGAGGCACATATCCTTGTTACATCCACAATTACCATCAGATCACTGGATCACCATGGTTTGGGTAGAGCTCTCTTCCTGTCTTTCTTTAACCATGCCCAGGTGTTAAAATCCAAAAATTTTGGCTGGTTGCTCTATTATTTTCAACAATGCCCTACAGCATGAACTGGTCTATAAACAATCTAATCAAATTCTCGTTCCTTTGAAGGAACAGTTTCTGAGATCAGTGTTTGATTTTTTTCCTGACCTTAGAAGGCTCTTGTGATGTTCTATTCCCTGGTTCTTGCCTGCAAACTAGCGGGCTTATAGTTTAGCCTGCTCAAATCTCCTCTGAAATGCCTTTTACCACAACCTCCACTGTTTTCATGAGTGCCTTCAGGCTTAAACTTCTTCATTCTCTGTTGCAAATGAAGTCAGTTCCTATGGGAAGAAATTAGGAGCTAAATGTGTTATGGTCTGTTTCTCCCTCTGGACAAATCTCTGAGGCAGGACTCTGAAGCTAGGCGTGGGGACAATGGCAAAGCTTTCTTTGAGTAACGCTCCCTTCTCTAGGAGCAGAGTTCAGTGCAGAGAAAGGGCGCAGATCCTAAATTGTCCCTGCTTGCCTCTCTTGAGATGATCTACTAGTTTATAACATAAAGCAAGAATGAGCTGGGTCCCAGTATTCTCAGTGTGCCTCACTCAAACTCTACAAGTATGAGTTGGGCAGACAAAGGAGTCCTCACTGTTCAACTGCTCTAACCCACGACTTAGCAACAGCAATAGGTAGCTGGAGCAGGATGAGAAATGTTTATGTCCCGTTCCTCCGCGAAGAAATCCATTAGTCTAGGTGAAAAGGGAAGGCCAGAGGGCAGGCCTGTGGTCTTGGCTGGAGTAACCTTGCTGAGTTGGAATCTCCACCTTGCTGAGTTGGCTAGAGGGGAAGAAGGAAGTAGCACTGGCTTAAAGACCACAAGCTCTCTTATTTCTTACCAAATTTTCATAGATGTTCTTGAATAAATGTTTCTTCAGTTGCTGTTCACCCTCAGAACCATTTCCAGAGACTTGAAATGGCTGGAGTTTAGGGGTTTTTTAAAATTACTTTCACCAATTTCACTGGGGAGGGCAGCACAGTGTCTCACATTCTCCTGCCAACAGTCGATCAACCACTTGTTCTATTACACGGAGGTAAAGGAGGTAAAGGAAGCAAAGTGCTAGGGCTCTCCATGCGCTTTCTCATTTAATCATCACAACTACAAGGGAGATGTTACAGATCTGACTTTATAGGCCATGAATGTGAGTCCTGGAATCCAAGTGAAAAAGCAAATAGGCGGCAACAATGTGATTCAAAACCAGGTATAGCTGCCTCCAAAGCGCATATTCTTGATTAAACCCATCCCTTCATCTTTGATACAGATACTTTTAAAACTAGACCTCATGAGACACTTCTCTCCTTGTGTAGGCACAGTCCTTTCTTTTGGTAACAGCAATTTCTTCCTCCTCCAGATCTTTTATAATAATACCATGAAAAGTACTATTCTATTTCCTCATGCCATGAGCTATGTTCCCACAAAGAATCTACGAACAGGGCATTGTTATCTATTCTATACTTTTGAAATCTGTTTTCTAAGGAGCAAGGTAGATCTAATGTGCACTGTGCTTGGTTCTTTGATTATTATGAATGTTAAGATGACAAGGTCTCTTTGCTCTCAAGATTACCATTATACATAAGTAGATACAAAGCCAAGTGAAAACGTCATTAGGAAATGATACCTCTTTTTAAAAAGACTCACACTTATTTTGAAGATTATTAGATATAAAATTGATCAGCTTTCAGTTTAACATATCAAAAAATCTTCGGTCACAACTCCCCAGTCACTAATTAGAAAATGCCACTTAATGGTGATTTCATGCTTTTTAATATATATTAGGCACTTAGCAAGTGCCAATATTTTAAAAATTAAAAAAGTTCTTACCATCCAGACTTAAACCAAATCAAAATCTAAAAAAACAAACTAGATAAACCTAAAATACATAAGAAACCCTTTTCTATATTCACATGCCAAAAAGAAAATTTAAAAATAAAAAGACATGTCAATCTAGGTTTGAAAGTTTAGTCTTTATTTGGCTCCATTTATCACAGCTACCAAAAGAAAAATTGAGGGGGGCCAGTTTTTACCACCTCAAAATGACATATTTCCTGGTAACAAATTCTCCAGCTTAATTCTAATGTTGTGCTAAGTGTTAGAGGAAAAAAAACAACACACAGTTACTGAACACAAAACCTCCTAAATTATAAGAATCATCAAAGAAACTGTGAACACATGGTAAGGAATACAGTTACGTGTCATATTTAAGTGAATGTTAAAGAATGAGTTAGGGTGAGACTGTTCACTCTGAGAGACTCTTTCATATACAACAGGGGCCCACCCACCACATTTGAAGGGGTTCTGTCACATACTGTCACCCCAACTAGAATCTGGCAATAGGAAAGACCCTCATGTTCACAGAAATGTTTTGTTTTTGAAGATCTTTAATCTCAACTGTCAACACCTGACCGAAACAAACAAACCACCTTTGCTAAGGAAACAAAGATGGTGAGAACTTTAAGAGGTGACTCAAAAATCATTAAAATTGCTTTGCTGGTAGAAGACGACAGCACTGAAGGGCAGCATCAAGTGACAGCTGTTCAAGTGAAAAGGCACTGAACAGCTATTTGAAGTTTGCCATGCTACGCTCAACCGCTGTTTAAAGAATGCAATAAATGTACTTACCAAATATTTCCCCTCCACTAGCATATTCTGTCACCAGATAAATCATCCGCTCTGTCTCCATGACCTGGTGCAAAGGCAGGAAAATGACAGTGACACAAGTGACAGGCTGACGGCACAGGGGCAGAGACTAACAGCTCTTTCTCTTGTCGTGTGAAGTGTTAACAACCATTCTGCCTAAAGGAGACTTCAAACTTGCAGAGCTGGGAGGGAACAGATATAAATGCCATGAAGAAGGGGGGAAACAGGTATTCCTCCAAGTTCTTAAAAGTAGGAAATATTTACTACTTGAGGGAGTCAGCCCTTGCATTGTCCCAGCAGGCCTCGGCAATCTTTTAAGCTCCACAAAGAGACACAAAGACACTGCCAAGAACCAAAAAGTTCACATTTGGTCACTTGGAAGTTTTGGATCATTGATCACTTGAAGCTCAAAAATGTCCCTCCTAAAACCCAACCAAAATAAAACTCAGGGAGAACAACTGGAATCACTTAAGAACTACACAGATATTACATATAGCTGTGCTTTTTAAAAAATGGAAATGACAACTTTCCATTCAACAACCTCAAAGATATAAACTACTCATTTGTATTTTAATATTAGTCTTTATTTTACTACTTTTCTAAAAACTTGTGGTGTGTTATCAGTTCCTTCTTCCTTTTTACTTTTGTCAAATATTTATTAAAGTATTAATGTATAAGTATAAATGTTCATTATAAACATTTTAAATACCTAGTATATAAACAAAAGACCAAAGGTTTTCCTCTGTCTAAGCCCTTCCATTTTATTCCCCAGAGGACACTCTGTTAATAGTTTATTTTATATCATTCTACGGTAGTGGTATCCAACAGAAATACTATGTGAGTCTCACATACAATTTTAACTCTTCTAGTAGCACATTAAAAAAATAAAAAGGTGAAATTAATTCTAATATTATATTTTATTATCAATATTATTTCAAACACTTTTAATTGTAAACAGCTCCAGTTTTTATATTTAAATTAATATTAAATAAAAGTAAAAATCCAGTTCCTCATTCACGCGAGCCACATGTTAACACACAACCACGTGTGGCCAGTGACTATCAAAGTGGGCAATACAGTTCTACACTTCACTACACTTGACAGTTAATTATTTCGTCAAATCATTCCCTAGTCATTTTGACATCTCTATACATTAATACCATTATAACAATAGATCTAGCTCTTCTTTTAAATGGTTTCATAGTACTCCAATGTATGTATACAAATTATTTTAATTTTTCAATGTAACAACTGTCATTTTTCTCACTTTAACTTAAAAACTCTCTACAGACTGGTGATACTAGCCCACTGTTACATGTATTGCTTCCAAGCTCTCTATATGTTGGCTCATGTAACAAAAAGTAAGTATCCTGAACATAAGTGTTAAGGAAAAATAAAACAAAAAAAAAATGCCATATTGTATATCTCCTTTATACCAGGCCTTTTATGGACTTCCCTGGTGGTTCAGACAGTAAAGCGTCTGTCTACAACGCGGGAGACCTGGGTTGGATCGCTGGGTGGGGAAGATTCCCTAGAGAAGGAAGTGGCAACCCACTCCAGTGCTCTTGCCTAGAAAATCCCATGGATGGAGGAGCCTGGTGCAGGCTACTGTCCACGGGGTCACAAAGAGTTGGACATGACTTCACTTTCACTTTATTGACTGTAAATTTTTAAATTTTTTAAAATTTTGTTGAAGTAGAGTTGATTTACAATGTTGTGTTTAACTTTAGACTATTATTTTTTTTATTTTTAAGCTTTTCAGGAGTTCAAAAACTTCCCTATATAGTTATCTAAATTTGGTTCACTCTGGAAGCCCAAGGAGACTGAAGCTTTAGCAAATGACATAAAAACTACCTTAATACACACTCACCTTGGCAGCTCAGAATCTCCCATTAACAATATTAGCTGCCAGACAGCAAAATTAAAGCCTAAAAGAGGGCAATGTTCAAAGCCAGGGTTGAAAGTCTCCAAATCTGAAAGGCTAATGAAATCCTGGGTAAGAAAGGTAAACCTGCAGATTTCAGTGATAAGGTTAATACCTGTAAGTCAACCTCTTAAGGAAAGTCAGCCTTTATAATGAGCTCTACAACTATTAAAAGATGACTTATTTTAAAAAGTGAGGTCAAGAAGTTTACTGTCTGTCAGGATAGGAAGGAAGCATCAGCTCTGAACTTGCAGACACAGCTCTTCAGGCAACCCCAGGAAGCTTTCATGGGTTTCCTTCTCAGGCACAACAGAGGTGTTGCTCAATCTAACTTTGTGTGATAAACTTTCAACAATCCTGCTCCTGCTGATCTAATTCATTTCATGATGTGAGCAGGTGACGCCAGACAAGAGCCCTAATGCTATGGTCTTAAACATACATTAATATCACTACATGCTTTCTTTTCCATAAAAGCAGCAGACTGAAAGTTTGCCTGTTGTGCCTCAGATGTACTCTTTCCACTTTTACACATGATCCCAGGTCTGGGCCAGTAACCATTTACTGCAGACTAACAGCAGCAAACGAACTGAGTGGGTGGCCACTTCCTGCAGAACGAGGTGTTGGCTGTTCTGGTAGAGAGCAGTGAGCAGGGCTGGCCTCATACACAGGCAGGGCTCATGGTTGCCAACACACTGCAATTTGAGAAGCATCCCAAAGCCCCACCTCTCCCAAAATATCTCTTCCACCCGCCTGCTAAGGCAAGGTCCTCCTCTCCTATCTGGCTTAAAATTCCAGCCATTAGATACACTGCTTTTGCAGTAAGGCTAAGGAATCACTTTTGATGATGGCATGAAATATGCATGCCTCCTGGGAAGCTAAGTAAAGTAGAATAGAAAATTCTGCCATTACGCGGAGTCAATCTGATGGTTGGGCTTCCGGGGTGGCTCAGATGGTAAAGAATCCGCCTGCAATGTGGGAGACCTGGGTTCAATACCTGGGTTGAGAAGCCCCTGAAGGAGGGCATGGCAACCCACTTCAGTATTCTTGCTTGGAGAATCCCCATGGACAGAGCAGTCTGGCAGGCTACAGTCCACGGGGTTGCAAAGAGTCGGACATGACTGAGGGACTAAGCACACAAACACAATCTCCTGGTTATCAAAGTAATCTTAGATAAAACTTAGAAAACTATGAAAACTTAGAAAACTTAGAAAAACTATGTCTGGGACCCTATTAGAGTTGAAAGGAGATAGGTTCGACTGGTACAACAAGCCACACTGAAAATATCCTTTGTGATAATTCATAAAATGATCACAGACATTGGTATTTCAATAATGCTGTGAAAGTTAATATTATTTTAGTCTCTTTAAATTCCCTGTTCCTTTTGGGTTTCCCATTCTGCTTTAGGATTCTGATCTAAATAAATAGGTTCTCATCATCTTCTAAATAATCTTTTTGGGTAACTCTAAGAATGGCATCCAAGCTTACCTAGGTAAGCTAGAGCTTACTAGTAAATCCCCAGGGGAAACTGAAGTACTGAGTTGGGGGATAATAGGGTGGGGAAATAGTAGGATGAACATATGAACATAGAAAAAAAAAAAGTTGCAGATGTTCACCCACCCACCTTCTCTTCAAAAGTAACCACAGACACAAGTGACCACCCTGGGTTCTTTGTTGCCCTGCACCACACCACTAGGGATCCTACCTGGTAAAGCCTGATAATGTGGGGGTGGCAAAGCATCTTCATAATTTGAACTTCTCGGAAAATCTTCTTCAAGTTTTCTTCATCCAGCTGGGTCTTATCAATGATCTTGATAGCAACCTGACAACAGAGAAAGAAAATTCACTCATGCATTATTAAAAAGCATTTACTAAGGAAAATTAAATCCACTTTAAAACATATTCCACAAAATACAAATTGCCATTATCTTGTTTACAGGACGTCAATGAAGAAAATAAATTTACTCTTTTTAAACAGACAGGAAATGGATTCCTAGCAAGTTGGTCTCAAAGGAACAGACTCCAAAAGCTAATGGGTCTTCTGCCATTTCTTAAATTGCTCCTATAGTAAAACCCCAGAACAAAATACTTCATTACCCTACAGATGCGGTTGCAATCTAGGCAAATCATGCTTTGGTGCAGAGAATGATATGCAGGGCTTCTTATTAAAACAAGAAGCTTATATGATAAGTAAATGATGACTTGGTAAGGTCTGACTAGAAGTTCCACAGGCACATCCCACATCTCAGGAGGTGCTTCTATAATCCAGTAACAGTGAGAGTAGTAAGGGCGGTGGTGGCGATGGCAACAGCAATTACTATACACTGAACTATATACTATATATATACTCTACATTATATATATACAATTACTATATACTATATAAGTATATACTACATGTATACTCTATATTACATATAGACAATTACTATATACTATATAACTATATACTATATGTATACTCTATATTATATATAGACAATTACTATATACTATTTATTACTATATATATATACACACACACACACACTATATACTGAACACTTACTATATGCCAGTATATATATATACTATATAATCTTTAGTGCTTTGTAAATACTAACTCATTCAAACCTTACAACACTCCATATTATTATCAACCCTGTTTTACAAATATGGAACCTGAGACACATAGAGATTCAGTAATTACCCAGGACTAAGTAATGGAAGGACTGATGCTGAAGCTGAAACTCCAATACTTTGGCCACCTCATGCAAAGAGCTGACTCATTGGAAAAGAACCTGATGCTAGGAGGGATTGGGGGCAGGAGGAGAAGGGGACGACAGAGGATAAGATGGCTAGATGGCATCACTGACTTGATGGACCTGAGTCTGAATGAACTCCGGGAGTTGGTGATGGACAGGGAGGCCTGGCGTGCTGCGATTCATGGGGTCGCAAAGAGTCGGACACGACTGAGCGACTGAACTGAACTGAAGTAATTTATAGCTAGTATGAGGTAGACCGAAGAATGAAGCCCAGGTAGCTCAGCTTTAGAATCAAATTCTTGATGATAATCCTAAAAAAATCTTTAGGAGATCTTTCTATGCTGTATATATACAGCTTCAGCATAAAACATCTTTCTACTTTGCTCGTAATTCTTAAGTTACTCAGCAGCACACATTTAAAAACAGAATAAATGATGAAAGACATTTTTAATCTACTAAATCTAAACTTCCTCATTATTCTTAAATATTCAAAATATTGGGTTGCCCCCAAATATCTCTATGTCTTTTTCAACTACTCAATCAGGATGTACTCAACAAATATTAGCTGGATGAAGGATAAGGGCTACGCAAATTTAGCACTTTCAATTCCTAAAATTACATGGGTCTATACACTGGGGGAGGAAAAGAAAATTTACACTTATTGAGAAAAAAAAGATAAAGAAAACCAGGGAAGCAAAGATGTCAATAATAAAAAAGTTCAGCCCAAATAAATAAAGACAGTATGGAACTATACATAGTAAATGATTCAAATGTAAGAAAGACCAGCACAACAGTAACTTTGTTTGGAGTTGTTTCTGCTGTTAGGTTAAGGACTAATGGAAGGAAGGCACAAGCAGAGCAATTCCAGCTCAATTCTGAGTTAAGCTCTGCCTTGAACATGGAATGTGATAAAATGAGGTGGATGTGGCTTGAGCTACGAAGATTAACCAGACACAGCCTTCACTTCAGGTACCTCACAATCGAGTAGAGAAGACAGACATATGTGAAACAGCCAACCACACAGCACTGGAAATACAATAAATAAAGCTTTGTACATGGTATAAGTAGAACAGAGGACAAAGTATGACCTTCACCTGGGGGAGAAAAAGTAAACACAGGTAAAGACTTCACAAAGAAGAGAGAACCTGAGAAGACACAGAATTGAGATGGGCAGAAAAGAGGGAAAAGAATTTTATAAGGAGCAATAGCACAAACATTAACAAATCTCACCAGCTAACTGATCTTCTAATAAGTTGTCCTGAATCCTACGGCCCCTAACCACTAGCATTTCTTCTTCCCATCACTGTGCAAGACCACATATAGGACCTTAATGCCAGCAATTAGTCTGGCATCTGCAGCTGGTTCTCTAAGAACAATTCCCAAAACAACAGCAACAAAAATCACAGTAGAGACAGGAGCCTGGCAGGCTACAGGCCATAGGTTCGCAACAGTCGGTCACAACTGAGTGACTAACACATTCACTTTGTTCACAATCTTAGAAGTAAATTCAGAGAGATTTTAATATATAAAAGCATCAAGTCCCTGCCTACTTTATAGTGAGATTTAAGCTTCCACAAGACACAGGGAGGCGAAGTTTTGCCTAGCAGCTAAACATGGTGTCAAGCTGACTGGGATCAAAATCTTGGATTTGTCTGGTAACATATAACCAAGTTATTTAATTTTCCCATGGCTCCTTATCTATAAAGTGTAGGCAACAGTAGAAGCCACTTTAAAGGTTACTGATGATTAACTAAGCTAATGAATGCAACCTTCTTATATAACGCCTGGCATGCAATATACATTCGTTACAGGTACTGCTTTTGTTATTATTTCCTTTTTTTCTGGAATCAAGCCTTAAATGTTAGGCATTTTTTGGCAAGGATTAGATTTGCTTCACTAAGTGACCATAGTCCTGGATCTGCAACACATCAACTCCTTTCTTAAGGGATGAGTTGGGGGACCTAGTAGCAAAATAGCTAACAATTTGTGGGCAGCATTTAGAACAGGCTGCTTCCAGCTGATGTGGGAAGAACATGGAAGAAATAGAACTGGGAAGAAAATGCATTTCATTCAGCAAAGTCAGACTGAGCCACAAGATGGAACCCACAGCAAGACCTGATCCTGAAGGCTATGTCAAAGAGAGGGAGGGAGCTGCTTCCTCAAGGCAGGTTGGGCCCCCTTCCATCCATGCTAAGTAGCTAACACAAGAGAGGAGGCCACAGGACTACTCTGCACGGGCACCTAATGGGACCACTTACTAACAGAGACGGCAACTTCCTCTCACTTAGCTCCTACCTTAGCTGCAAACTGAGGAGTAGAAGTTTTCTACATAGCAATACCTTAAAAAAAAATACCAGTGAAACAGAGAAACTACCAAGTCAGAGAGCAGGTAGCTGGCAAGCAGGTAGTTCTAATTATTTCAAGACTACTTGAAGAGACCAATGACCATAAATTTTCACTGTTACAGATTATTGGAGGCTATATAATAAAGGCTTTAAAAGTAGTACATACTAGTTACTTGAAAAATAAAGTGTGTCAATAACAAAAGGTAAATGGGCAGGTAAACAGAAGATAAGACTCTCAAAGAATGTTTTTAGATCAGTGTTAAAAATCTATGAATCACATACTTGCACATACATATGAAAAGCATAACAAATAAAGAGGGAAACTTCCAACACATTACCAGCAGACCAGATATTTCTTAAGTTTGACTACTCTACACAGAATCCTTTCATCCTGCAAAGAGCATGATCTTGTGAATTGACAATAGTAATTATTAAACATGGTATTATATCAAATATGTTGCTAAAGAGATACAGATTATTGGGAGTCCTTAAGAATTTCCTTACCCAATATATTTCCATTCAACAAATTTCTTTTTTAATACACAGGTGGTATAAGAAAAAGTTAAACTTATAATGTGCCAAATTTAAAGTCCTAGTTCTTTATTCATTCTAGAAGGGGAAAACAGCCATTTCCTCCTGTTCTCACTTCTAAACCACAGTTCCTTTAACTCTTACCTAATTTTTCTAAGTGCAGTAATGCTCTTAGGGAATGAAGTTCAAGAAAACAGTGTTTTCCTCACAACAGGCAATAATTCACTCACATACCCTGATGTCATATTCACAGGCAAGATAAGGTGACAATAAAAGCCAATGAGCCATGAAAAGGTTCAGTGTTAAGGTCAAAACAAATCACCTTTCCTCCTTACCCATCAGAAATAAGCAGGTCTCTTCACTCAGGGACATGCTACAACTAATGAGCAGCTTAAAAAAAAAGAAACTACTTAGGAAGAAAACGCAAAGACCACAGTTGCTAAAATTCCTCCAAAAAGAGAAAGAGCACTCTCTCAAACTAGTACACAGACGCACGCGTAATCATTTCACAGGATACAGTAAAAAACTGAACGCTTTTAAGAAGGTAAGAGAAAACATTATAACAGTGCAGAGAAAGATTTAATTTTTATTTTTTTCTGTATTCTTTTATGAAAAGAAGTCTCCTCTCATTGAAATGCACTAACATTTAGGCATTTTGCCATTGTTAATTATTTTTAAGAGGCTGTCTTTATATTAACTTCTATAGCTAAGTTTGTATTCTCTTATTTACACAACAAAGCTTATCTAGTATCTAGATTACTCTCAGCTCAGGTCTAGAATCATTTTATGGTTTAGATTAGTGCGGTGCAATGGAGTAGACACCAGTCACATGTAACTACTGAGCACTTGAAATGTGGCTAGTTCAAACTGATATGCTATACATGCAAAAATACATATCAGATTTCAAAGTCTTAACAATAAAAAGGGAATGAAACTATCTCACTGATAATTTTTACATTGATTACATGTAGAAAGAATATTTTGGATATACCAGGCTAAATAAAATATATTATTAAACCTAATTTCAATAAAAAGGCAACCCTATGGAATGGGAAATATATTTACAAGTCACATATCTGATAAGGAGTTAATATCCAAAATATAGAAGGAATTCATACAACTCAGGTAAAGAAAAAAAAAATCCAATTTAAAGATAGGCAAAGGACCTAAACAGATATCCTTTCAACGAAGACATACAAATGGCCAACAGGTACATGAAAAGGGATTCAACATCACTAGTCATCAGGGAAATGCAAATCAAAACCACAATGATACCACTTCCTGCCTGTTAGGACGTCTACCATCAAAAAGGACAAGATAACAAACGCCAGCAAGGAAATGGAGAAAAGGGAACACTTATACACTGTTGGTGGGAATATAAACTGGTACAGCCACTATGAAAACAGTATGGAGGTTCCTCAAGAATAAAAAGTAAAACTACCAGCAATCCAACTTCCGAGTATATATCCAAAGAAAACAAAATCATTATTTCAAAGAGATTGTCTTGCAATGTTCACTCAATACCCAAAGTATTAAAATTACCTAAGTGTCCATCAACAGATGAATGATTTAATAAAATCTGGTGTATGTATACCACAGAATATTATCGGGCCTTAGAAAAGAAGAAAATATCTGTCATTTGCAACAAATGGATGAACCTGGGAGGCCATTATGCCAAGTGCCATTATGCCATTTGCCAAAGCCAAACACCACATTATCGCACAGGATCACTTATGTATAAAATCTTTAAAAAGGAAGAAAGAGCCAAACTCATAGAAACAGCAAGTAGAAAAGTGGCTGCCAGAGGCTGAGGAGTGAGGAAAATAGGGAGAGGTTGGTAAAAGGGTGCAATCTTTCAGTTATAAAATGAATAAGGTCTGAGGATCTAATGTAAAAAATGGTGACTACAGCTGATACTATGGTATTGTATAACTGAAATTTGTTGAGAGTAGAACTTAAATATTCCCACCTATTAGGAAGAAAAGATAACTATGTCAGATGATAGATATGGTAATTAACTCAACTGGAGTAAATCCTTTCACAATATATACATTTCAAAACATCATATTGTATACTTTGTCAATTATACTTCAATAAAACTGAAGGGAACCTAATTAATATCACAAGTCTTTAGTTTTGAAAATATGATTACTCTAAAATTAAAATTATATAGGTGGCTTTCATTTCATTGGACAGCACTGCTCTAGATAATGCCAATAAGCCATCAGTTAAAGCAGATATTCTACGAAAATGACTTCTGAAATACTTGACCCAATACTGAGACTTGCCAGTCACCCATCTCGAAGAAACTTGGCAGGCTACAAGGAACTCAATGCTCCAACACCACCCTGGGCAGAATCTTAAATAAGGTCTCAAAAGCTGCATTCCAAGAACCCAATTTAATTCCATTAAAAAATGTTTACTGAATAACTGCCTGGCTTAAGGCAACACACTTGCACAGCTCACCAACAGCTACTGATACTCCCAACTGGGATTCTGTGAGAGAAGGGAAGTCCCACACTCAGCTGCACAGCAGTTCTCAAAGTTTTTGGTCTCAGGATTCCTTCTTTTAAATATTACTGAGAACCTTCAAAGAAGGGTTGTTCATATGTGTAGTATCTATTAATATTTACTTAGAAATTGGGTTAAAATTAAAATCAGAAATTAGAACAGAAAATTTTAAGACAGAAGAATACCCAAACACACATTTCACCAGCCGTCAGGGTAATCAGATCATCAAACATCATGTAGTCTTTTGAAATCTCCACTATGTAACTGTAAGAGAATGACAGTGAAAAATAAAAATAATGTTTGAATATTTATAAAACAGTTTTGACCTTGGGGACTCACTAAAAGAATTTGGGGACTCACTGAAAGAATTTTGGAAACTCTGGGGTCCTTGGATCAAATACTGAGAACAATAAGGCATTGTATGTAATGAATTAACTTCTCTCCTATAAACCCAGAATGGTACCACCTTTGGGAAAACTGAGAAAATCGTCAATTTTTTTTTTTTTTTTCCTGTTGGACTTAATTCTTTCCATAAGGCCTAATTCATTCCCAGTTGAAATGGCTCTAGAAAAGGAATTTATTAAATGTCTTTACAATCAGCCTTGATAAAAAGCTTTTTTTCTTTTAAACTTACTAGAAAATAGAACTGTCATCAGGAAAACAGGTTTAAAGAAACCCCAAACCACCACAGACTACAGAAATCAGACTAAAAGGTTAAACCCACAAGGGGTTCCCTTGTGGCTCAGCTAGTAAAAATCGGCCTGCAATGTGGGAGACCTGGGTTCAGTCCCTGGGTTGGGAAGATTGCCTGGTGAAGGGAAAGGCTACCCATGCCAGTATTCTGGCCTGGAGAATTCCTGGACTGTATAGCCCATGGGGTCTCAAAGAGTCGGACACGACTGAGCAACTTTCACTTCTCTTTATAGTCTAGTGCTAGGCACTAAAGGGCCAGGATTAAAGATGTACCACGTGGCCACATTGAGGATATAGGCTGTTCATATTCTTGGGGAGACCCTCACCTTTACACTGGAACCAATCAAGGATTTCGTATTTTAGTTTATAAGAAAGAAATCAAGTACTAAGGGGCAAAGCACAGATATGCATTTGAAAAGAACTCGTTACTCTATCCATTTCACACATCATCACAACTGTTTTAGAGAAAATATGCAGCTGTCAAGCCTAAGAATGGTTGAGCCATCAGGATTCCAGCCAACTCCAGATAGGAGGGCTCGACAGGACCACTGAAGATAAGATTTTAGTCAGTTCTCAATGAACCGCAAAGGAAATACAGTTGACCCTCGAACAATGTGGCTTTGAACTGCTCAGGACCACTTATACATGAATTTTTTTTCAACAGTAAAAACTACAGTTCTAAACAATAAACTGTGGGAAATTCTAAAAGAGATGGGAATACCAGACCACCTGACCTGCCTCTTGAGAAACCTATATGGAGGTCAGGAAGCAACAGTTAGAACTGGACATGGAACAACAGACTGGTTCCAAATAGGAAAAGGAGTACGTCAAGGCTGTATATTGTCACCCTGCTTATTTAACTTATATACAGAGTACATCATGAGAAACGCTGGGCTGGAAGAAGCACAAGCTGGAATCAAGACTGCCCGGAGAAATATCAATAACCTCAGATATGCAGATGACACCACCGTTATGGCAGAAAGTGAAGAGGAACTAAAAAGCCTCTTGATAAAAGTGAAAGAGGAGAGTGAAAAAGTTGGCTTAAAGCTCAACATTCAGAAAACTAAGATCATGGCATCCGGTCCCATCACTTCATGGGAAATAGATGGGGAAACAGTGGAAACAGAGGCAGACTTTATTTTTCTGGGTTCAAAAATCACTGCAGATGGTGACTGCAGCCATGAAATTAAAAGACACTTACTCCTTGGAAGGAAAGTTATGATCAACCTAGACCAACCAACCATATTCAAAAGCAGAGACATTACTTTGTCAACAAAGGTCCGTCTAGTCAAGGCTATGGTTTTTCCTGTGGTCATGTATGGATGTGAGAGTTGGACTGTGAAGAAAGCTGAGTGCTGAAGAATTGACGCTTTTGAACTGTGGTGTTGGAGAAGACGCTTGAGAGTCCCTTGGACTGCAAGGAGATCCAACCAGTCCATCCTACAGGAGATCAGTCCTGGGTGTTCATTGGAAGGACTGATGCTGAAGCTGAAATACTTTGGCCACCTGATGTGAAGAGCTGACTCACTGGAAAAGACCCTGATGCTGGGAAGGATTGGGGGCAGGAGGAGAAGGGGACGACAGAGGATGAGATGGCTGCATGGCATCACCAACTCGACAGACATGAGTTTGGGTGAACTCCGGGAGTTGGTAATGGACAGGTAGGCCTGGCGTGCTGTGATTCATGGGGTTGCAAAGAGTCAGACACGACTGAGCAACTGAACTAAACTGAACTGAACAGTTCTAAATGTTCCATGGTTGGTTGACTCCTCAGATGTAGAGGAAACAGGGATGCAGAAAGCCAACTGTTAGTTACATGTGGATTAACCCCCACAATGTTCAAGAGTTGATTAAAGTTTTAATAAAAGAAACAAAAAAGAGTCAATTATAGTTTAAAATATCTAGCAGGTCTTTTAGGTGATTTTTTATTTTTCTATACTTCTTTGTTTGGGCTATACTAAATAGTGAAAATAAAACAGTTCATCGATGCAGAATGTCCGGGAGATACAGAAGTGACAGCTTACCTGAAGAGACAAAACATCCCTGAAGTAAGAAAATGAAACATGCATCCTTCTTGGAAACATTTCTAAGTTAGAACTGCGTGCTTGTATGCTCAGTCATGTCTAACCCTTTGGGACCGTAGCCCACCAGGCTCCTCTATTTATGGAATTTTCCAGACAAGTATACTGGAGTGGTTTGCATTTCCTACTCCAAGAGATCTTCCTGACCCAGAGATAGAACCTGCATCTCCCGCACGGCAGATTCTTTACCACCATGCCACCTGGGAAGCCCCAAAACATGGTGTGTTGGCATAAAAATAATTAATAAGTGGAAATTTTCTGGTGATAACTTGGAATTCAAGGCATAGAAGAAAAAATTTTAAGGCAAAAAGAAAATAATTTCTCAGTTTCAATGACTCCCATCTGGTTAATATTTACCCTCTCAGAAAAAAGAAGTCCTAGGAGTGTCTCTAACACAATGGGCAACCTTCTCAGACTAACTGACATTATTATTACTGTTATTTAAACATTTAACATCGTGCCAAAAACACTTTGTATGTTTTTGTTGTTTGTCGTTCACTCGCCATGTCCAACTCTTTGCAACCCCATGGACTGCAGCACGCCAGGCTTCCCTGTCCTTCACTACCTCCCGGAGTTTGCCCAAGTTCATGTCCATTGAATCAGTAATGCCATCTAACCATCTCATCCTCTGTTACCCTCTTCTCCTTCTGCCTTCAATCGTTCCCAGCATCAGAGTCTTTTCCAATGAATCAGTTCTTTGGATCAGGTGGCCAAAGTATTAGAGCTTCAGCTTCAGCATTAATCCTTCCAATGAGTATTCAGGGCTGATTTCCTTTAAGATTGACTAGTTTGATCTCCCTGGACTATCTCCAGAGTCCTCTCCAGCACCACAGTTCAAAAGCATCAATTCTTTGGCACTCTAGAACAATAAACCAACTTCTGGGCTATAGGTTTACCACTTAAGCGAATGGAATATAAAGATTTTTAAAAATATTTATTTGTTTACTTGGCTGCGTCAGGTCTTATTTCCCCGTGGCATGTGAGAGCTTAGTTCCACAACCAGGGCACCACTTGCACTGGAAGTGTGGAGTCTTGACCACTGAAATGCCAGGAAAGTCCCTAGGAGGGGGATTTAGAATGAGACTGATGATTTAATTCTAAAGTAGCTATTTTTTAAAATGCCCTGAAGGCTTATTTAAAGGAAGGGCAGAAAAGAGGGAGAGGCCCAAAGAAGACTGGAGGGCAAACTGGAACTTTGAGAAGAGGGAAGGGGCTGGGCAGTAAGAGCTAAATGGTTGAACAAAGAAGTTGTAACAGTTTAGTGGCTACCAAAAAAGAAGACTGCAGAAAACGGCACAGTGAAACAATAGTAACTGTCACAGAAAAGTTTTGAAATAAAAGAAAAATAGGGAGCAGCAGTTAGCCCAAAGAGAAATTTAAAGTTATGGTGAGAAGTTAAGCTACGAAAGACGAAATTTTCATCCCGGAGAAGAAGGATGGGACATGTGGGTAAAGAACTTGGCAATGGCCTGGACTATGAGGTTAGAAGGAAGCAGAAAGCTGAATGGATTTCAAGATGAATTTTCTTAATGGAGTACATGCTACTCTTTCCTGGAGTGCCAGCTCATAGGTAAAAATAACACAGACTCACAGAAGGACTGCGCTCTTCCCAAGAATGGCATTTGTCAAGGAGTCTGTGTACTGTTAGGCACATTCAGATGTAGCACCTAGAACACGCAAATCTTTTTAAAGCACTGGCTGGAAAGAGAGCTAAACTCAACTGGCAGAGCATAACTTTTTAAACTTCCCCAGCGGAGATTTATTAGGTTGAATATCTTGCTAACCTTACAATGAACAGCAGTGTTGTTTCCAGCGCACAAAGTTAGCAACAGTTCATATTTTAAATTGTTTCAAATTATATTAATATGCCCCCAAGGCCTAACAACATAGCCTGCAGTAGCAGGAGGTTGAGTGAACCAAGGAAACACAACAACAGTTGAAAACCACTCTAAATCCTTCATCTCTTTACATGTCCCAATTATTTGGCAAAGAAGACTAAAGGAAAATAGGAAGCAATCTCCATTATCAGGGAGCATTTTACCCTATTTCTGAAACTCTTACCTGTCACATATCCTTAGATGTCGGTACTGTGAACTATCTGTCAAAATGTAGATCTTCGAAAAGCCAGGCATTTCTAGTCTGAATGGTTCTAACTCTGGGCTGTCTGTCTTCCCTGCTGCAGCCCAGAGTTGAAGGGCCAGCTCCCTTGTGCCCATCAGGAATACTGCACCCAGTATCTTCTGAGGGGCTTTCCTAATGCCAGCTGCAAACCATCAGTGCTGGCAGGAAATGCCCTCCTGGGATTCCACCAAAATGGGAATGTTTTGTGTGATGGCTTCTGGCATATATGCTGACTTCAATGAGTTCCTTATATTAAGTAGTCATCACATTTTCAAATCAAACAGATTTTATTTCCATAATGAAGGTTTGTGTTTCATGTGCTGAACAGTGAAGTTCTGGTAACTTAAATCTCTCCCTCTGGATAGTCTAATGGGAACATTGGTAAATTGTCAAATTTCCGATATTTATTTTAAAGGCAGGAGGAGTAATGTTGATAACAATGCCATAAAAAAATTGAAAAAGGGTTTCAGCAGAATATAACTCATTATTATACAGGTTATAATTACTATTTGATATATCACATACATGTTAACATCACTGTGCGTGTGTGCGTGCCAAGTAGCTTCAGTCATGTCTGACTCTGTGCGACCCTATTAACTGCAGCCCGCCAGGCTTTTCTCTCCGTGGGATTCTCTAGGAGTGGGTTGCCATGCCCTCCTCCAGGGGATCTTCCAGATCCAAGGAGAAAAACTGCGTCTCTTACGTCTCCTGCATTGGCAGGAGGGTTCTTAACCACTAACGCCACCTGGGAAGCCCAAGATACTGGAGTGGGTTGCCATGCCCTCCTCGAGGGGAATCTGCACCCACATTAAATGTAAAAACACAACTACATGAAGCATGTTACCATTTAATAAGACTGCTCATCCTTTCCCTTAGCAAGAGCATTCATCCTAAATTCTGACTTTCTAAAACAGTCCTAAATTGACATTACATTATAAGTCTGGAATTCTGAAAAGCTGCTACAAGTAACGGCAAGGATTTTA
Organism: Bos grunniens; assembly: GCF_055505025.1. Classification (NCBI taxonomy): domain Eukaryota; kingdom Metazoa; phylum Chordata; class Mammalia; order Artiodactyla; family Bovidae; genus Bos; species Bos grunniens. The sequence goes on from NC_141179.1 coordinate 28,162,807, forward strand.
CTATTAAATAAGTTATCATAATTGTGTATTGACTAAAATACTGAGAAGTTAATAACAGTGAGGATTTTTAAAATCATTAAAAGTATCTACAGTTTAAGCAAAAACCAACCTATTTATCACACTGTCTACAAGGCCCTCTTTTGATCTTATGACAACACTGTGTTTAAGCAAATGGAGATGTCTCCTAATTCACTGCCAAAGAGACCCAAAAGAATCTCCAGACATCAGAAATAGTTTCATTTAAGATAGACATATTTGCATAAATACCTTTTTAGAAAAATAACAGACCATGGAAAACTCCATCCAAAAAATCACAAAGAATAAGATCTATGAGATGAGAAAAATGAAGGGAAAATAGAGGGGAGAGGGAATAAAATGTTAACTGATAATAACTTCACTCTAAAAATAATTATCCCTTCCTATTTAGAAGTCTGTTTGAGATCTCTGGGTCACAGATTTCTTTAGACAGCACACTGGCATTCTCTGAAACAAAGTCAAAGAAAGCTCTAATAAGTCAAATTTACTTATCTGAGTAGAAGATAGCACAAAATAAAGAGTTCTATGTAGCAAAGACATAAAAACTAACATACAGAAGCAGAATCTTTTCCTCTCTGAACAAAATCTCAGAAATTCTAATACGGGAAGACAAGGAGTGGGAGAAACGCCTACTCTGGTTAACTCAGGGTAAAAGGTTCAGAGACAGACAAAACTCGTCAGAACCCTAGGGCTCTGGAGAAATATTTAGAAATTTCTGGGACAGCAAAAAGAGCAATGGACTGAGAACTGGGATCTAGAGCTCAATTCCCAACTCCATCTCTAAGAAACGTTTGGGACTTTGGGCAAATTACTTTACCTTTACAGTCCTCAAGGTCCTCACTGACTAAATGAAAGGTGTAACTGTAAGTGACTTGCAAACAGAGTTATCAAGACAAGGTCTCACCATGCCAATTTCTAATTAGATCTCTGAGAGACTTTGGTATTGCTTCTTTAAAATTTTCATTTTATTGTTTTTAATTTCAAAGTTCATTCACATAAAATAAATCAGAATCACTACACAGTTCTCAATCTTGAACACTCAAGTCATCTAGTTTTATAGTGCTAATACAGTGTAGGACCATATGATAAGCAGGAAGATGCATTTACCACATGGGAGATAACCTCAGTGAGCAAACTCGTATTACCTTTCTCACTTAAATAGCAATTTAATGCATTAAATCACAGCACCACTGCCCAACTAGAAAAGTCTTGGCATCTTTGTTGCTAATATTTTCACTATTGGTAAACTCAGTATCTCCTACCATTAATACCAGTAACACTGATAATCAGTAATACAATTTCCATTCCACTTATACAACAAATAATGGTAGACTAGATGAAAGGGAATGTGTCACAATTAAGTCAAATTAATTAAACCATAAATTATAGCCAAATTAGGAAGATCCAAATATAGAAACCAAAAATCCAAGTCTAAGAATCTTATCCAAATTTGAATGTTCAAAGGTCACAAAAATAGAAGCACACCAAACAAAGATTGAAAGAAAACCAGTGTTGTTAGAACAAAGTAAAGAAGGGAGACCAGACAGGAAGGCCTCACAGACCATGGTAAAGAAATTGATTTGAAGAACTTTACCCTGAAACTTACAATTAAAAAGTTTTAAGCAGTGGATAATGTAACACCTGAATGTCCCAGAGACATCGTTAACACATAAAAAAATCTAATTTCATTATCCCTCTTTCTCATTTCCTGATTTCCATAAATGGCACTATGCTTTTTCCAGTTAGGGAATGACAAAGAGGTTACATTATATCACATTCCCACCAGTAAAGCAAGAGAAGGTTCTAATTTGTCCACTTCCTCACCAAGACTTATTATTGTCCATCTTTTTAAATTAAAGCCATCCTAATGGATATGAAGTGATATTTCATTGTGGTTTTAATTCTCATTTTCCTAATGACCAGTAATACTGAGCATCTTTTTAGTGTGTTTTTTGGCTAGTTGTACACCTTTGTTCATTATTTATGTAGCAATTATTAATTATCCATAGTAACTACTAACAAACCAAACCAAAAAGAGTTCTGCTTTAGATTTAGGGGGCACTTTTTTTATTATTTACAAAAAACATCAATGGATAAAGCAAATATTAAAAACTGAGATGATAATAAGCTACCAACTTAGCAAAACAACAACAGGAAATAGAACTAAGAACTAGAGTAACAGCTACTGGGCAACCACAACAACTACTAAAGGGGATGACTAGTCCAAATTTTTGTTCCAGTTGATTCATTCATTAACTTAAGTACATATGTGAGATCCTAGCTACTACTTTTAAAAAGGAATAAAAGGACTGAGGTGTTCACAAAATCAAATATATAAAATAAGACAAATCAAAAACAAATCATACATTCTTTCCTCCTTAGTTCTCAAAGCTATAGCACCCTTGGGAAATGACCAAACATTTCCAGATCAACAGATACACAAAGAATTCATTGGTGTCAATTCCCCTAGTCTACAACCAACACTCATGGGGAAACTTCTAATGTATAAGACAGGTACAAACTGTGTTAGATTTTTCAAAGGATGGATATAGGAAGTTCTGGCCCTCACCTCCCCAAATCTCTGCTTTTTTAACGAAAAAAAGGATAAAGAAAAGTGAGGGTTTCTTTGTCCTCTGGTTCCTCCAAAGTAGGTCAGGTCTGTGCATAATTATTGGCTTTCGCATTCCTTTAGAACAGGAAGAGAAGTCAACGAACGCATGGAGATTTTTAAAACTACAGACTCAGGCTTGATGTAGAGGCAAAAGAGTCCCTCTGTTGCTCACCAAAAAAATAAAGAACAATCACTTGCTTTTAAAAAATAACAAGCCAACTTTAAGACAAGTAGGATAAGAGGCCCAATTTCTCATTCTAAGGCTACAACCAACTGAAATTGAACTTGTGGATAAATCCTCCTTGTTTCATCTTCTTCTAGTTATGTTCCCTATTGGGCAAGATTAACATGAAGAAACTTTGAAAAATAAATTCAAAATGTATTTACTGGGGGATTTTATATGCAAGAACACCTACCAAAGATCAATAAAGAACTAGCACTTGCATTACCAAATATTTCTTAGAAAAATAATCATTCTGGGGTTCTTTTAAACAATATACTCATAAAAATTCTTATTGTGAAATATGTCACACACAAACCACATTTCCTTGTGTGCTCTTCTATTATAGGCCTTATCCCAAGGTAATGACCATCATACAATTTTATTATTCTTCTGCTTTTCTTTACAATTTTACTTTGTATGTATCATGAAACAACATGTTAGATTTGCCTGCCTTTAAATTTTATATGAAGAGCATCATCTTATCATTTTTAACTACCTTCTCTGATCCTTATAATGTATTTACAATATTCCTCTGTGAAGATGCATGCAGTGATACCTAATTAACATTATGCTAAATAGTCATCCTTTGACAAATATACCATGTTTATTTACTACTTTACAGTTGCTGGATGTTTGGGCTGCTTATGTTTTTAGCTATTATGAACGGTACTTTAAATACTCATACTTAAATGCGAAAGTTCACTAGGGTATATACAGATTTAGGAACCATTAAGTAAAGCCTAATTGTTTTCCAAAATGGTCACACCCAACAACAGTGGGACTGTTCCCACTGCTCCATATCATCACCAATAATTCTTATTTCTCATTTTTCCTAGTCTGGTAGGGATTTGTTTTAATTTGCATTTCCTTGATTATTGAAAATGTTGAGGATCTTTTCATATGTTCATAGATCATTTATTTCTGCTTCTGTGAAATAAATTTGTTCATGACTTTCCTACTTCCTTTTTTTGAAAATATTTGAAAAGTTCTTTAATACTTCTCTCAAGTTGTGGCTTATTTTTGCACTCTTTATGGTGTCTTTTTTTCAGTAAAATTTTTATTGAACTATGTAACAGGTATACAGAAACGTCTCCACATTACAAGTATAACCCACGCACGAAAAAGCAACTTGGCCCTTTTGGCTCTCTGAGCAGCACCAAAGCTGTCAGCAAGAAGAAGCGCCTTACGAAAGCTGGCAAAACGGGAGTCAAGAAGAAAGTGGTTGATCCATTAGCTAAGAAAGATTGGTATGATGTAAAAGCAGTATGTTCAATATAATATAAACTAGAAAAACACTAGTTACAAGGAACTCAAAGAACAAAAATCGCATCTGATGGCCTCAAAGGTAGTGTTTTTGAAGTGAGCCTTACTGATCTGCAGAAGGATGAAGCTAACATTTAGCAAAGTCAAGCTGATTACTGAGGATTTTCAAGGCAAAAACTGCCTAATTTCCATAAAATGGATCTTACCTAACAAAAATGTAATGCCATTACATTGCAAAATGTCATGCCATGGTCAAAATGGCAGACCATGACTGAAGCTGATGTTGATGTCAGGACTACAGATGGTTACTTGCTTCATCTGTTCTGTGCTGGTTTTACTTAAAAACACAAGAATTTGATTCAGAAGACCTCTCACACTCAGCATCAACAGGTCCACCAAATTTGGAAGATGATGGAAATCATGACCGGAGAGGTACAGAAAAATGTCCTTAAGGCTTCTCACAAGGCTGGTAAGCTCGCGTTGGCTGACAGCTTAGGCCTCAGTCCATCTCCACATGGGTCCCTCCATGGACGGCATGGGCTTCTTCATAGCATGGTGAGGGGTTGCAAGAATATGCATCCCAAGAGAGCAAGGAAAAAATGTGTGGCATTTCTAGGACTTAGCCTCAGAATTCACACAGCCACACGGTATCACTTCCGTTGTATGTTTTGTTGACTGACTTTGGTCAAAGCAGTCGGAAAGGCCTGGCTAGGTTTAGGTTTAGTGGAATGAGACAGACACTACTTCTTTTTTTTTTTTTTAACTTTTAGACACTACTTCTTGACGGCAGACTATAAAGGTTCTAGAAGGGCACACTGGTCAGGAAGTGTTGTGGCAGCCATCTTTGGAAAGTATAAACCTGCTATACCTGCCTAACTCACAGTGGTTGTTTTCTTGTGCAAGCTCACACTCTTACAACTTTATCCATTAAAATGTTTTTGAGGTCTACAGAGATTTAAATTTGATTCTCCCGAGGCAAATATTGTATAATTAACGCATGCATATGGAATACAGAAAGATGGTGCTGATAAATCTATTTGCAAGGCAGCAACAGAGATGCAGACAGAAAACAGACTTGTGGACACAGCGGGGAAAGAAGAGGGTGGGGCAAATTGAGAGAATAGCATGGAAACAAACACATTACCATATGTAAAACAGAGAGCAAGTGGGAAAAAACTTCTTGATTTTCCCAGACACAGAGACTCACAGCCAAAGGGGAGTGCTATCAACATGGTTACCAGTTGAGAGATTTTCAGGCCTCACAGACAGTACAAATTCCTGGTTGCAAATCCATGTGAGTGCAAGCTTCCGTTCAGGCGGTTTTTGGGGATACTATTCCCGCTTCTCCATTCAGATCCAAGACATTAACAAGCAAGTCTCTGTATGCAGGTCATTTTCTCTCCTACTTATCTACTGAGAAGTCACCTTTCTGGGGTGACCTTTACACAGTGCTGTCTCCAGTATGACCTCCCATTCTGCCTGGGCACTATTTTTTCCTCTTGTCCCTCCCTTTTGGTCTAATTTTCTAAGAAACCTTCGGCACAAACATGACCGCCAGTCCTCACTCTACATTGTGAAATCATGCTTTCCAGTCCTCTCAGGGATTTCCATTGTTTTTCTCACATGAGCTCCAATATTTTACATATATTTTTCCTTTAAAATGGTCACTTCAAAATGTTCTGGCCAGAAGACAATTCTCTGCACATCTAATCTACCATATAACTGTCAAAGAAATCACTCATTGTTCATTTTAAGCTATTTCACTTATTAAAAAATGATAAATAATGTCAGGAATGCATTTCTATTTTTAAAAGACAGCTATGTAAAAATATTGTATTTACTTGGATGGAAATGCTTTGGGAAATGTCCTTAATGAATACACTTCCCATAAAGCAAATCAGAGGGGAACTCACACTTATTAGAAGTGGTAACTTATGTGCCAGATTCTTCATATCTTTTAAATTCTTACTGAGGTTTATGTCCCTGTACATTGTTTTTTATTTTTTCACCACTCTGCAACATGTAGGATCTTAGTTCTCTGCCCAGGGACTGAACCCTCTGCATTGGAAGCATGGAATCTTAACCACTGGACCACCATGGAATTTCCCCCAGCCCCGCCCCACACCATACATATTTTAAACATGGTTTAGAACTGTACTACAACCCAAGGTAAATGAAACCGTACTTATTTCAAGGAAAAAACAAACTATTTCTAGAGCCAATGTCCTAAGGTTAAAAAAAAAAAAATGAGGTTCTCTTTGGGAAAATAAATTAACCGAATTTAATACTCACATACATTTTTTGAAACATATTCTTAAAACTAAAAGAAGCAGCTGTTCATGAAACAAAGGAGATGTAAGCCACTGGAATAAAGCCTTAGCATGTTAGATCTCCCTACCATGCTGAAAGCAATGGCTACAAATTACCATATTCCTCCCAAAGATGACAGCCAAACGCTTATATCCCTGAGGAGAAATAGCCATTACAACCCTTAGTCGGCATTGGCAGGAGGCTTAACAGCTAATCGCTGAACAGACCATTTATTGTTCTTCATCTTGTGCAATATGACCTTTCCAGCTCAGCCTGCTAAACATCACAGTGGTCCACAAGGAGAAAATCCACATGGAAGCAAATTCCGAAATGCGATTTACCCTATAGGCAGCATGCTTCTCCAAATTCTCCGTCCCACTTTGCTCTACTCCCCTCTGGGTCATAACAGAACTTGGCAAATGTTAGAATTTGCTATGTATAAACTCTGGAGCCCAGATTAGAAAATTCAGCAAAGTATGCATTTGGCACCAGCAAAAATGGGTTGCTTTGTGCACCGCTTCGGATTTGCTAACTTAGGATAGCTACAGTTTCAAAAATGTGTCTACAACTGTTGAAATCAAAAAGAATCACTTAAGAGGCACGTGTCACACACATCCCAACACAGGCTTGCAAGTCTTCTGAGATCATCCTATCCACACCAACAAAATACCAAGGCCGTTACACAATCTGTGGTTTCTTCTCATAGTTGAAGAAATTAATAGCTTTGAATGAAAAACTCAGATAGCTTTACTCTGAGATATTCTCTCAGCCTTGGAGCTCTGTGTATAGAATCCCACATTACCAGTTACCAGACTCCCCAGTAGAGGTCTACAAAAGGTTCTTTTCATTCACTAGCAATCTTTCTTCACAGCAAAACTTCAAAAATGTCTTTTGGAAGAGTTTTCCATTTACAAAAAGAGTCTCCCAACAAACCCCTATTGTATAGTACTTTGTGCTTACCAAGTTGACAAAATCCATCTACACTATATTTTGTCTCATTGTTCATAGTTCTCTTCATTATATTAAAACTAAAGTTAGCATTCTAATAAGGTGGAGAGTACTCAGGATATACTAAGCATATGACATACCAAGTTTAAAAGGGTTAAACTTGGAAGAGATAATTGCTCAGCCTGAATTATAAGTAATCTGATCTGGAGAGCAAAACTATATTCTAAAGTTTTAGGCAATGTAAATCTAATCCATAACACAGTAATGAATTTTCCCATCTGAGTATTAAGGGCATTCATGTAAACGAATTACAGTCTAGAAATTAATTAACTGATCATATTAGAAGAGTTAATAAGAGCCTGCTTGTCCATCTGCACATGAAAATGCTAGTCGGTAGACATTTGGTTAGAACCTAATCTGTTTTGATTTGTTTCACCATCAAATTATTTGGGCCTCTATTTGTTCACCTTCATCTTTGGACGTTCCTTCACACATGTCACATAAAAACAAACAAGTAAACTTGCACATGTGATTTTAAGGGGCTATCTTTTTAAGAAATTTTGCATTTATTTAGAGCAATAATGTACATGCATAGAGACACTGTTGTTCAAAAAAATAATATTTTTTAATCCAATTCCTTAATGCAAAAAAATCAGTGCCACTAATACCTATTCAGTGAATAGTGTAACTGCAAATAAAAAGGTCTTCATTTACCGCTATGTAGCCTGGGTTGGGAAGATCCCCTGGAGAGGATATGGCAATCCACTCCAGTATTCTTGCCTGAGAAAGCCCATGAACAGAGGAGCCTGGCAGGCTACAATCCTTGGGGTCACAAAAGAATCAGACACGACTGAGCGACTGAGCAACTGAACAGCAGCAACAACAAGAAACCAAAGGACTTCCTAGCATTAACCTCAATCCAGTATTTCAGACACAGGGATTAGGAAGGAAACTGTCAACCAGGTCTGGGTGTCTACAGGGCCATGGCAGCTCACTTCACTGAGTGGCGCAATCCACCATTCTGGTGGGTAAAAACAAGCATTGACCTATTTATTATATTTTGGATATACAGTGTTTCTTTTTTTTGCTTCCTCCTTTTTCCAGAGAACAAATTTTTAGTTACACTCTAAACTTCTGGCTTTTGAGGAGACATTCTCAATGTTATTAACGATGTGGAAAGAAGAAAAGAGCCTGGTTTTGAGGCAGGAGACTGCAACTGGAATCTCAACTCTACCACTTATTTCTTATCTGTAGAACAACCACTTGAATAAAGTTGCTATTAAGGTTAAAAAGTAAATCACACAGAACAGTAACTGGTATAGAAGAGATCACTGATATGGTTGAGGTAACTATTATTGTTGTTATTAGTAACAACACCATTACTATTATTCTACTTATCCCTGATTGAGTCCTTACCCTGTATTCCAGCAATTCCAACCTTCCATCACTTTCTTTAAGTCCTCTAGCCAAACTCAAATTCCTAACTTTCAGCAAATGACTCACTTTTGTGCTTGACGGAGAAACAGACACTAAGAATTCCTTCAGTCTCTTTTATATCCCTAGACATTCTCATGCACCCAAACTTGCCTTTTCTTTTTCAGTCTAGAAGAAGCAAGTCTTTCCTCTAACCTCAGGCGAGTAATAAGTGCCAATAATTGCCAATCACTATCATCCTCTCTTCCTCAATAAAAGGAATAGGAATTTCCAAACTCTACATTACAGAAATTAGTTGATGCTCCAATTTTAGGGTGAGCAACTACCAACACTCACGTGATTATGGAGAATGGCTATTGGTTTTACAGGAATCGATTACTCTCTTCTTCATCCTCAAAGTCCCTTTAGCTGACATAACGGAGATCAAGTTCTCATAAAATAACTACTGGTTCAAACTCACAGAAACAGGAAGTAGAATGGTGGTTGCCAGAGGCTGAGGGGAAGGGGAAACAGGGAATTTTTTAATGGGTAAAGAGTTTCGATTTTACAAGATAAAAAAGTTTTGGAGTCTGTTTGCACAACGATATGAATATACTCAACAGTACTTAACTGTATACTGAAAAACAGGTAAAATGATGTTTTATGTTATGTGGTAATTTTACCACCACAAATTATACATATATACATTGGAGAAGGAAATGGCAATCCACTCCAGTATTCTTGCCTGAAGGATTCCAAGGACAAAAGAGCCTGGCAAACTACAGAGCATGGGGTCACAAAGAGTCGGACACAAATGAGCAACTAATGCTACACTACTATATATACACATACAGACTGGTTCCAGCTCAGGGCCACCCGACCAGGACCTCTGACAACCACTGCCTTGAATTCATTTTCTGGACCCCTGTTCAAATTAGGGTGAAAGTTCATTTAGCCATTTCAGTTTGTTCAAGCAAATTCCTGGCCAACATCTAGACAGAAACTTATATAACCTGTGTTTTTATGAAACATTAAAAAGATGGCATGTACGGACGCATGAGTTGGATCATCAAGACAACAGCACCTAAGAATTAATGCTTTATGAACTGTGGTGCTGGAGAAGACTCTTGAGGGTCCCTTGGACAGCAAAGAGATCAAATCAGTTAATCCTAAAGGAAATCGACTCTGAATACTCATTCAATACTGAAGGACTGATGCTAAAGCTGAAGCTCCAAAACTCTGGCCACCTGATGCGAAGAGCTGACTGACCCTGATGCTGGGAAAGACTGAAGGCAAAACGAGAAAAGGGTGGCAGAGGATGAGATGGTTATAGCATCACTGACTCAATGGACATGAATTTGAGCAAATTTTGGGCAACAGTGAAGGACAGGAAAGCCTGGAGTGCTGCAGTCCACGGGGTCACAAAGAGTCAGACAGGACTTAGCGACTGACTGAACAACAACAAAAAAGATGCCATGTTGTTGAGGTATATTTGGGGTGGGGGGTCAGGATTGGATTCACAGAGATAACAAGTACAACATCTGCATCCGTCCACCCAGCAGAAATAAGTATTAAAATAATTCTCCAAGAACACGACTCATACTCCCAGTGGAATGATCCAACGTCGACGTATAGGATGCTTGGGACAGAGGTATGGAAGAGAATAAACCTGTGGTAGAAAGCTCTCTGAGCATACCCTGCTTCAGTGAAACTCATCAAATATGACTCATGTTGTAGGAAAAAACCTGACTTGAGATGCAAATATTTATAAAAACTATGGCTTAAAAGACCATCTATTTTTAGGAGGGAAAATATGCAGTAAATCTAATAGCAACAAACTCAAATACAGGGTGAAAAGATAATAGTAAACCATTCAACCAGGATGAGAACCTGTACTTCTGAGGGCTATTTTTAAAATGTAAAGTATTTGCTCTTTACCTCAAGATGTTCAAGAACCACTATATAGAGAACAGAGAGTGTTAAACACATGCAAACACATACGAACAAAGCTAAGTTTGGCTGTAGTCACAGAACCTACTTGTAGTTTCGGTGGTACATCTCCCACTCACCTCATGAAGTAAGGGACATTCTCTCAACACAGAGCTATGCAATGGTAACACTAGAAAGGTCTTTGGAGATACATTATTCTAACACACACCCCTTGTTTCACAGATGCAGAAACTGAAGCACTGAAAAGATAAGTGAAACCTAAGTACAAAAGAAACTATGAGATCCCAGCATTCAGTAACTTTCTAATATATCAACATCAATTTATAAAAAGATATGATGGTGATACTCTTATAAAAGAACACATTCACAATAGCCACAAACCATCATAAGCCCTGGGAAAAAAATTACAAAACTGTGTGATAATTTTATGGAGAAAACTACAAACGTTAGTAAAGGTCCTAAAAGAAGATACACATTATGTCCTTAGGCCTCAGTGCCTAATTTTGAAAAGACCTCCCTTCTCCCCCTCGCCCCTAAATAAGCCACACTGCAGTCTCCCTTCCAAATACAGTAAACAAAAGAATATTCTTCTACGTTGTGGTGATAATGCCAAGGGTGCACAGGGGGAAAAACATGAGGATAAGCCAGGAAAATAAGTGATCTTACCCAAGCAGTTTAAACTTTAAATGCAAGTTTCTAGTTTATAACGCCTAGACAGCAGCACCCCTCCTTCCACACACATTATTTCTGCAAGTTCAAAGGTCCCTCAGATGATCTGTGTAGTCATGCAATTCTCTATATTTGCTTTTAAAATCAGTAAAGGTTTTTAAAATGGGAAAGTGAACTTTGGAAACAATGAGGGCAGGCCAGTAACTATTTAACATTGTAACTTCACAGCTCACCACATACTTAAAGTCTGCACAGACCTGCACTTGAGCTTTTGGCCAGGGTGCTTCTTGAAAACACCAACAATACAAACTATCCTTCTAAGCCCCTGAAGATCAAGACTAACAAGATCAGCACTGCCCCCCACCCCACCCCCACCCCCAGAGCCAGGATCAAAAAGATACAGATAATAAAATCCTAATAAAAGTTACATACTAAAAGAAAGGCAACTCAAGTTATTTTCCTTTAGTAGTCTAAAGATAAAGAAGGGACTGAGTAAATTAAAATGAAAATTAAACCTGACCCTGTGGAATTAACTTTAGATTACTGTGGGTTTTCAACTAAAAATTCCATGTACAGATTTTGACATATAAAGAAAGAAGAGGCAGGACCATTAACAACTAAATCTTTAACCTAAGCAAGATAGTATCTGACAGTTTAACTCAAAAAGGTAACTAAACACACACAAAGGGCTTAAGGTTTAAACCTTACTGCAAACTGGGAAGTAAGCAATTGAAACTTCTAATAACTTCCAAGTTTCTTTAATATTTTATTACATCAGATTCAAAGATGCTGAAATTTAAATTTCAGTTTGAAGCCGGGGCAAAGGTTTTTTTCACCCCTCACTCAGAAAAACAGAAAAAAATGGAAACAGTAGACGTTCTCTGAGAAGGCAGTTAAGTCTACATTTTAATGGTGCAGTCATGTAAAGAAAAGTCTGTGGCTGGATGCTTGGCAAGCAAGACAACATAGTGTTTACTATTAACAATTCCGATCACTATAGGACTCTGGACCAGCCAAGGAACAACACATCTGCACCGACTCTACGAGTCAGAGGGGAGAACTTTCCTGAGTAAAAAACTACTACAGAGGCCAAGTGTCTAGACTTGAGAAGGAGGAAACCTGCCAAAATCCGAGAGCTTCCCCGGATCAAAGAATGAACATTTTCCCCTCTTTGAGAGAGAACTGGAGAAAATGCTATGAATGAGACCCAACAGTCAGAAAGCTAAACCAAAGTTGGGTATGTCCTCTATACATGAAAGAGTAGAGCAACAAGTCTAAAACTCATTGGCCTTCAGAATACAGATTTGAATATTTCAGTGTAACAGGACAGATTATTTTACTAAAACAAATATTTAAAAGTACACTAAAAAAAAACCAAAAACATTATTTCTCTAGTTTCTTCAAGAACATAGGCAAAAGCCCAGTGAACTATATCCCTAGAATCAAATAGGAATAATCTCTTTGACAGGCTCCCAATTCTTAAGCCTTAGTTTTTCCTTAAGGCTCTCTCTGATTAGGTTGCTGTTCAATCACTCCTCCCAGACCCAGATATTTCCAATCACACTGTAACAGCTTCCATGTCTGTATCTCCAGGCTTCACATTTCCAACCATTACTCCCTGGATATCACTCTCATGTTCTCCATCATCATGTAAAGTTCAGTCCATCCATAACTGATCACATTTTTTTCTTCCCCTGTCAAACCTCCTCTTCTGCTCTGAATTCCCTTGTCACCTAAAAGCATTGTTTGGATAAAGCCATAATGAATCTACTTACCAAGAGTCTCCTGCTTCACCTCCCCAAACTGTTAATCCCTCACTTCCAAACATGACAGAAAAGTGTTTCTATCATGAAAACAGTACCGCAAAGTAATCACTACTACTCAACAGGTAAGTCTTCTGTGTGAAGTACCGGGCTTTATATATATTATCTCCTTCAATCTAATCCTCAAATGACTAGTACTCATACTATGCGTACTACTACTACTAGAACATAGTAGGCATTACTATGCTTGTTTTACCAATGAATTATCCAAAGCCAGACAAACAGCTAATAAGTGGAAGACTAGGAGTTCAATATCAGATACTAACTTAATCACTATATAAAACTACCTCAGTACAGATTTTAAATTGAGGTAAGCGGAAAAACCAAGTATAATCTGATCACCCTAATAACTAATTCATCACTTACCATACAGTTTCAGTCATGAAGTACATAGAATTTTATATTATTAGAGATGTACTCTCAAAACACGAATCTAATCTAAAAGACCAAATAAAAAGTTACATTTTGGTGACTGCTTATTGCTTAAGTGATAAAGTCAAATAGTAGTTCACAATGTGCCTCCAACCTGCATTTCAATTATATCATCCAATACTCTCAGCTACTTACTGCCCGCTTCTGCACCCCCCATACTTTTTGGCACTAAACAACGTACACAGAAATTCTCAATCTCCTAAGACCGGGTCTGTGATCAGTTTTTAATGCTTTAGTGCCTGACTTCTTCAGGCAAAATTAATTCCTCTCTCTCCTTGCTTCTACAGCAGATCTGTCATTCCTAACTTATAGCACACACATCTATGTACATATCCACGCATACACATACAGCATCAAGTTATTACAGATCCCAAAATAGGGAGTCATCTTATCTTTTCACATATTTAGACACACATACAGAAACTTCATTTATTTTGTACCTATAGGGAGAGGCATTTGTGTAGTAATTTTCACTATTTCTTTCTTTCTTATCCACTCCTTACCTACATACACTCCGTACACTCGTGTTTTTCAGTTATATTACATTGAGGCCAAGGTGAAATATTTCCAAATGTAAAAAGTAAATGACAGAGCAACTACCACTACAGTTAGGATCACCCATGTAGCACCTAATACATACTAACTGTACAAACTGTTTTGTTTGTATTTAAAGAAGCAGGGCTCTCCATTGTGTGTTAGGTAGCAGAAATGGACACTTCTGCGCAGGACAGGGAGGTGACAGGGTCAAGGAACTGGGATTCAATAAGTGTCACTAAAAGACCAAATAGGAACAATAGATTTTTAGATCTTTACTTCCTTTCCCTTCCCAACAGTAAAAGAAATGCTTTTCATAGGCACAAATTGATTATAAACAACAGAATATCCTATAGTAACCAAACTATGCACATTATTTCCACATTATTTTCCCTCCACAACTCCTTGCATTACTAAAAGACTTCATTATAAAATGTCTAGTTTAACTGGAAAACATTTACATTTCTTTATTACTGTTTAACAACACCACAAAGAAGACACTATGGACAAAAGAATAAATGTTGCCTTTTTTGGCAGAAACCCTGAAACCCAAAACACATGTTACTTAGCTTCTATAAGCAATTTCTTTTCTCTCTCTATCCTTCTAGTATATTCTGAGAAGCATCAGGAATGGAGACTTAAGAAAACATATATATTCTTCCAGTGCAGACCTGAAGCAATGGGGAAAAAATAAATAAACCCAAGTGATGGAGGGGATGGGAGAGAAGGGGAGTATAAGACATCAGCAGGATGCTTGGGAGGCCAGGTTGCAAAAGAAACCAAACAGTACAGAATAAGAGGGAGAAACCTTTAGTAGGAAAACATCTGAAACGCTTTTACAGGGGCTCAAACCCTTGTCCTAAAAGATGTACTGCAGAGACCAACTGCCATGAAGGACAAAGCGACCTACAGAAAGCACTCCAAACGCCAAGCGACAGTCTCTTGTTAATTATGCAGCAACATCAACAAGAGTGACTGTGAATGAATTCGGAATCCACCATCAGTCTTTCGACTACCAAAACCCAAAATGTGTGTGTGTGTTATTTTTTTAAAGAGCTTCTGTCACCTTAGCATTTAATTAAGTATAAATGGTATATTTAAATAGATATAAAAACCATTACTGCTCATATAATCTGAGCCAGGTAAAGAAACTCAGCAAACCAGAAACACTCGTAAAATTCACTAGCCTCCCCTCTCCCTTAAAGTCCAGTCTACAGTTGTTTTGACTTGTCACAGTTTAGAAGGAAAAAAGCGAAATTACAAAGTATTATTTACAAGCCTCCAGTAATTTACTGGTTTTGAAAGAGTCTTAAATGTGTGAACCTACTTGAAATCTCCAAGCCAAACCTTTGTTCTAAGGCCACTCAATTGTGTTGTAGCTAAGGAGATATGGAATTAATAAGGGAAAAAGTTACACAGAAGAAAAGAATGTTCAGTTTCTTTTCTCTGGAAAACATAACACTTTAGAGAGCATGGTGGCTACGATCATGGTTTCTGAAGCCAGATTGGCTGCTCTGCTCCTTATTAGTTTTGTGACCTTAAGAAAATTTCCTGCCCTTCCTGTGCTTCCGTTTTCTCACCTGTTAAGGTAAAGACAGGAATAATATCTAACTCACAGGATAGCTGTGAGGTTTAAATGTAATACTGATTAAAGCACTTAGGACAAACAGTGGTTGGTAAAGATTCAATAAATGACCACAAATTCCTTTGCGCTTGTCTAATGAAGCTTGTCATCTTGATCATGGTTATATATACTGGAAACCTGTACTATCACTGTGAAACTACACCTCCTAAAACCCTCCTTTCACAGCGCCTCAGGAACTGTGTTCACTCACAGCCTCAAACTATGGATCTGGCTTTCAATACCCTTTGACACCTGTCCCCACAACTTCTCCAGTTACTGCCCCCAAACACTCAGTTTTAGTCCAGCTACTCTTCACTTGGCTTCATAGAGAAGACTCCTTTTTGCTTCTGCCTTTGCAGCAACTAGAGTCTTTTTAAAAGATCTACTTTCCAGGCACCTCTTACCACTACTTTCTACTTGTGCAAATATTAACCTTTTTTTTTTTTTTTTCATTTTTGGAAAGCTCTTTAAATGACTGGCTAGAGAAAGGGTGCTGGATTCTCATTTCTGCTTCTGAAAATATTAACTGCTAATACTCTTCCAGAACACAGTTCAAATTCTTTGAGAAGACTACAGTACTTTGACCTCCAAGTGATCATTCCTAACCCTCTCAACAACCTAACTCCTGAGAATACACTGTGACTGCTCTCTACTTGTATCTGGTCAGTTCCAACTATACAAGGTAATAATCTTAAGGGCAGAGACTAGGTCTTCCCTCAAACGTCATCCACAGGATCCAGCAAAATGCTGTGCACCTTGATAAGTCTTTCATTCACTTGTTTTCAAATTGAAAATAAGGAACAAAATCTTGTTCAATAAACAGTAAATCTCCTAATTCCACAGTATAGCTTAACTCTAAGAAATTGGAAAATATTCTTTTAAATACATTTAGGATCAGAAAAATATCAATTTATATATACAACTTGCCCAAACCCAGTGGCATGAGAAGAGGCAGATTCAATGGGATGAAAATAATGGCATTTCTCTCTTCTGGATTAAAAAAAAAAAAAGGCTCAGAGATCTATTTCACCATTCTTAAGTTGCTAATGGAAGTGTGCAAGTCTGTGTTCTCTGATCAATACCACATTTATTCACAGCTACATCATGGATGATCATTTCACTTTAATTCATTATCAAAATGAAATCCAGGATCTATCCTAATGCAAGCAATCTTATTTCTCCCTGAAGTTAACAACTTGAGGAAACAAGATTCAGAAGAACCACTGGCCACTATTACTAGATCACTTATCCTGAGACTTCTTTGCCACCAGTATTTCTTCATTTTGCCATGCACTCAACTCCCTGGCATCTAGTCTGGGAATGACATAAATCCATACAAACGAGGAGATGTGCTGAGCAAAACACTGGTGATACACTCATCTGGATCTAATGGAGCAGTCAGTTTACTAGATAAGCAAACCAGATCCAGGCAAAGAAGACCCTAACCAGCAAAGTTTCTCAAACTTACATCAATAATTCATTCAACAAACATGCAAGGCACTCAATGCATACTGACTTCAATGTACTATATGTAAGGCACTTTGCTCAGTACTACGGGATGAAAAGTACTTAAATCACAGACTCTATACTGGCTCAAATTTTTAATAAAAGGCATATGACATATACTACTAAAAAGGCAAATATGTCATGTATCAATTTATATTTCACTTTGATTCAGAAAATGTTTAAGGTAGCTTACACAAATTCACATTGGGTAAAACATAAAATGATGAAGGGAAAAAAGAGAAAATGAGATTAGAAAGACAAAATAAAGAAAAAGTAAGAAGTCTGTAATTAAAATGAGAACATTAAGACTTTTAATATTTTTTTCCAGAGTTGGGCAAATGTACAATGTAAAGAAAATAGAATACTATGAGTCTGAAGGAACAACAGACCTCATCCAGCCAGGTCAGTTAGGGAAGGCTGGCACTCAAAAGAGCATGCAGAGCCACTGCTGACTGAGAATGCTGACTACTTTTTTAAATAACAAAGCAAAATTGTACACTGTTACCCTAAAAAAACGGTTTATACCAGAGGCTTTTCTAGACAACTCCCAAACAGAACTGATCATCTCCCACATGTACCCTTTAGTACTTTATGTAACTATTCTTCCAGGTTTTTTCACTTTCTTTGTAACGCCAAAGCTTAGACCAATGTACCAAGTGCATAGTAGGTGCTTAATGAATGAATTAATTTAACAAACCAATTACTTTCACGGTTCCACTAACCTCTGGGGTCAATTAAAAGTTCTTCCCCCTTTTACAGTTTTAGAAATGCCCAGGAGACACAGAATAGATTAAAACAGTGGTACCTCATTAGCGTTCAGTGGCAGTATCCTAGGAGGGTACTATATATAATAACCCAAAGATGAGCCCAGGGGCTCAAGGGAAGGAAAGTAAAGACTGACAACAATTGGTTGAAACATATCTGGAATTATTCCTCTTACCTAGGATCCATTTTGGATGTAAAGAAAAGCAAATGTTTAAAATCTCAATTTCATCATAATGAGAGTCAGGAACTTCAATCATGACCTTATAGATAAAGAAACAAAATGGCAGAACAAAGGTATGGTTTTCATCATTTCCTCAACAAACCTGAGCCTCAGAAAAGCCCCAGCCTGGCACACAGAAGTCTCATAACCTAGGGCTTTGCTCTTCCACAACCCCAAGAGCACTAGACTTTTTCAGAAATGGTCACAGAATCATAAACTTTTATGTGTGCGGTTACAAGAAGTTTTTGCTTGATAAATACAGTAAAAAGATAAATTACTGGCCATATAAAAATAGAAATTTAGCCATAATGCCAAAGTAGTCCAAAAAGTTGCTTTTAATGAAACTAAAAGTGGACAGCTAGAGACCTAATTTTATTACTGATCCATTTTGAACAAATCAAAGAGAATACTGACACCTATATAGACACTACTACCCTCAAGAACAAAGGGAAATGAAATCAAGGAACATTTCAAATCAGATTCCAGATTTACATATCTAACAGTTCTTAGCTTTTACTTCAAAAGATTTATGAAAAAAAAATATATTTTCACAAACATAAGGGAATCAAAATTGCCTGGAGTTTGACCATAGAGATAAAAACGTTAGAAAAGTCCTGCAGTCGTAGGTTCAGATGCAAAGTTTCAAGTGCTTTGGTGTTTGTTCTTTAACTGGTAGATACAGTTGACTTTTAGGGCTATCACTTCTTTAACAGGAAATTGCAATAACAGCACAAGTGTTTGATAATTAAGCCACAGACAGATGTCCGTGTTCCAATTATAGTTCTGAAAAGTGTATGTCCACAACTTTTTCTGAAACTGCAACTTCAATTCCTCTAAGATTCTTTACAATCTGTACTTCTTCCAACTTCGGGGTAGATCAGCAATCGCAAATAAATTACAGTCCTAACTGCTATCTAGTCAATCCTGATGAACACTTGTTTTTATATCAGTTTGAAGCTCAACATATTTGTAGGTCTTATATTAAACCAGTAAGAGTATAATCTTGTGAGACAGAGGAGCCAACTGAATCTCTAAGAAGGTCTCTCTTTGAAAAACATTCTCTTTTTTTGGCTGCTCTGGGTCTTCGTTGCTTTGCGCAGGCTTCCTCTAGTTGTGGTAAATGGGGGCTGCTCTCCATCTGTGGCGCACAGGCTTCTCACTATGGTGCCTTTTCTTGTGGAGCACAGGTTCTAGGCTTGTAGGCTCGGCAGTGGTACGTGGGCCCAGCAGTTGTGGCATGTGGAGTCTTCCTGGACTAGGGATCGAACCCACACCCCCTGAATTGACAGGTAGATTCTTATCCACTGTGCCTCCAGGAAAGTTCCCGAAAAATAATCTTGATCTGAGGAAGCAATTCAGTAACATGCTTCACTTTTCCATGATCTAGTAATCTGGTTTTAAATACAAATCATCTTAGCACACTTTGCTTTAATTTAATGTTTTGCCAAAAGAATCCCATAAACTGGCCATGGCTAAATAAAAATGAGGAAAATTAGTAATCATTTTTATCATTGTCACATCATGCGCCCTTAGCTTGCTTGCTAACTTCACAACATAAACTCTTCTGCCAATTCATCAAAAGCTGAGCATCCAATCTCTTTTCCATGTTTTTTAAAATACTATTTTATTTTTTCATTACAAAGTAATATGGGAAGGAAGGTGAAGTCTTTTAGTTCTGTCCTACTCTTTGCAACCCCATGGACTGTAGCCTACCAGGCTCCTCTGTCCATGGGATTTTCCAGGCAGGAGTACTGGAGTGGGTTGCCATTTCCTTCTCCTGGGGATCGGGGATCTTCCCGACCCAGGGATCGAACTCAGGTCTCCCGCATTGTAGGCAGACGCTTTTACTGTCTATGTATATTGTATAAAATTTTAGAAAATGCGTACCAAAAAAGAAGAAAACAATCACTAATGTTACTACTCATGGAATGCAATCACTGGCATTTTTGTGAACAGTAGTCTGTCACCTGCTCAATGTTCTCCACCTCAAGCACAGCTCCAGCATCTCCCCAACTTCTTCCAGGTCCACCTGGATTACCTATACAACACTTCACCCTAAATTCCTTGATTATGCCTGCAGTTTTTTCCTACATGTATAGCTACCAACACAAAAGTGAAACTATATTATACATACTTACCATATGGAATATGCTTTTCCACTTAAGAACACATATTGTTTATCTTTCAATGTCTTTAAATAGTTTTCGACAACATTTGAAAATGTGTCATAATCTAAAATTGTTCTTCCAAGATCAGACTTCTCCAGTTTTGTTTTGTTTCATTTTGTTGCTATTTCAAACAATGTTGCAGTAAATATTCTTATGGGTACATTTTTGTTTTGACCTACAAGTAGTTTTATGGGCTTCTCTGGTGGCTCAGCCTTAGGGAATCCACCTGCAATATAGGAGTTGCAAGAGACAGTTTTGATTCTTGGGTCGGAAAGATCCCTTGGAGGAGGGCATGGCAACCCACTCCAGTATCCTTGTTTGGAGAATCCCATGGACAGAGGAGCCTGGCGGGCTATGGTCCATAGGGTCACAAAGACTCCGACATGACTGAAATGACTTAGCACACATACACTTAGTTCTATAAGACAAACTTCTAAAAATAAAACTGCTAAATCAAAGAGAAAGCTGAGCGCCAAGAAACTGATGCTTTTCAACTGTGATGTTGGAGAAGACTCTTGAGAGTCCCATGGACTGCTAGGAGATCCAACCAGTCCATCCTAAAGGAAATCAGTCCTGAATATTCATTGGAAGGACTGATGCTGAAGCTGAAACTCCAACACTCTGGCCACCTGATGCAAAAAACTGACTCATTAGAAAAGACCCTGATGATGGGAAAAATTGAAGGCGGGAGAAGAAGGGGACGACAGAGGATGAGATGGTTGGACGGCATCATGGACTCAATGGACATGAGTTTGGGTAAACTCTGGGAGTTGGTGATGGACAGGGAGGCCTGGTGTGCAGCGATCCATGGGGTTGCAAAGAGTCAGACACGACTGAGAGACTGAACTGAACTGAAAACAAAAAGAATTTACTTTTAAAGTTGTTGACATATTGTGGATATGTACTATACTGTCCTGTTCCCACAGCAACACTGAGTATGAAGTCTTGCCATTTGGGGAAATAAAAATGAGTATCATTGTAACCGGCATTTCTTTGATTATGGGTGATATGCCTTAGAAAGCATCACTATGAACAAAGCTAGTGGAGGTGATGGAATTCCAGTTGAGCTATTCCGAATCCTGAAAGATGATGCTGTGAAAGTGCTGCACTCAATATGCCAGCAAATTTGGAAAACTCAGCAGTGGCCGCAGGACTGGAAAAGGTCAGTTTTCATTCCAATCCCAAAGAAAGGCAATGCCAAAGAATGCTCAAACTACCACACAATTGCACTCATCTCACACACTAGTAATGCTCAAAATTCTCCAAGCCAGGCTTCAGCAATATGTGAACCGTGAACTTCCTGATGTTCAAGCTGGTTTTAGAAAAGGCAGAGGAACCAGAGATCAAATTGCCAACATCCGCTGGATCATCGAAAAAGCAAGAGAGTTCCAGAAAAACATCTATTTCTGCTTTATTGACTATGCCAAAGCCTTTGACTGTGTGGATCACGATAAACTGTGGAAAATTCTCAAAGAGATGGGAATACCAGACCACCTGATCTGCCTCTTGAGAAACCTGTATGCAGGTCAGGAAGCAACAGTTAGAACTGGACATGGAACAACAGACTGGTTCTAAATAGGAAAAGGAGTACATCAAGGCTGTATATTGTCACCCTGCTTATTTAACTTCTATGCAGAGTACATCATGAGAAACGCTGGGCTGGCAGAAGCACAAGCTGGAATCAAGACTGCCAGGAGAAATATCAATAACCTCAGATATGCAGATGACACCACCCTTATGGCAGAAAGTGAAGAGGAACTAAAGAGCCTCTTTATGGAAGTGAAAGAGGAGAGTGAAAAAGTTGGCTTAAAGCTCAACATTCAGAAAATGAAGATCATGGCATCCAGTCCCATCACTTGATGGGAAATAGATGGGGAAACAGTGGAAACAGTGTCAGACTTTATTTTTCTGGGCTCCAAAATCACTGCAGATGGTGATTGCAGCCATGAAATTAAAAGACGCTTACTCCTTGGAAGGAAAGTTATGACCAACCTAGATAGCATATTCAAAAGCAGAGACATTACCTTGCCAACAAAGGTCCGTCTAGCCAAGGCTATGGTTTTTCCTGTGGTTATGTATGGATGTGAGAGTTGGACTGTGAAGAAAGCTGAGAGCCAAAGGATTGATGCTTTTGAACTGTGGTGTTGGAGAAGACTCTTGAGAGTCCCTTGGACTGCAAGGAGATCCAACCAGTCCATCCTAAAGGAGATCGGTCCTGAATATTCATTGGAAGGACTGATGCTGAAGCTGAAACTCCAATACTTTGGCCACCTCATGCAAAGAGTTGACTCATTGGAAAAAACCCTGATGCTGGGAGGGATTGGGGGCAGGAGGAGAAGGGGATGACAGAGGATGACATGGTTGGATGGCATCACCGACTTGATGGACATGAGTGTGAGTAGACTCCGGGAGTTGGTGATGGACAGGGAGGCCTGGCGTGCTGCAATTCATGGGGTCGCAAAGAGTCAGACACGACTGAGCGACTGAACTGAACTGAACTGATATGTATGTAAGGTATTTCTAATATTAGATGATTGTATTTTCTCATTGCTGTTAAAATTTCTATCAACTCACTTTTAGTTGAAAAGCCTCTTTGCCCGACCTCTGAATTTTAGCAGACTTACACAAAAGGGGAAAGTACAGCATAAAATAACACTTCTGCTATTCTTGTCCTTGAAACTATTTCCTCAAACCTAATGTTGGGAAAGATAATGTCTATGCTCCAATATAGAAGGCATACACAAGAGAGCTGACATAATACCTTAAAAAATAAAATATATCTGCAATTAGCTACACACTGTTAGAGTTTATAAATCAGATCAAGCCACTTGGGGATTTGTTTTTTAACTACTTTCCTAGACATTCCTTTCAAAATCTTAAGTGCATTTTAATGCATAATCCTGTCATGGAGCCAATAAATAAAAAAACAGAAGTATCAACTCTCTTTAAGGCTGTCAAATTACTAAAACACTAATGACAAAGCATCACATTAAAGTGATATATCTTATAAAAGTAATATCAAACCCCATTACATTACAACTTGTTACTTTGCCCAAACCAACCTGAAAGACAAAGTCATTTTCAGGCTCATGATTTTCTCTAACTTGTCCGACTCATTTAGACACTGAATGAGCTGGCCAAGGCCAACTCCAAAGTGATTGCTTGGTTTTTAATGAATGCATTTCTTAACATTTATTAATGTACTTACTTGATGCCAGCATGGCTGGAGGGAAGATAACGAGTCCAATGAGATCATTAGGCATTGACACCAGATTATAGTAACATTAGGAAATGACAACAGGTTGCTTAGCAGCAGTTTTCCAAATATATTCATATGAAAAAAAAATGACAGTAATCTTCTCCACAGAGAATCACAGACTAAAATCTATTCACAAAACAGCATTCATTGATCTTTCAGCAAAGGAGCTCAACTAAAGAAGTCTACCTTCTTGGCAAATTTTCCTATAAATAGGAACTAGAATATGGGATATCACCATTCCCTCTCCCCAAAGTTCTGCTACCATCAGATGGGTCTGGGAAACAGCAGGGAAACCTTCTTGTCCACATAGGTTCATGTCACTCAAATATACTACTATCTAAGTCCATGTCATAACTCATTTCCAGGTCATCTTTCAGTGTATGGAGAATGCAAAAATTAATCAAGGAAATCCTCACTAAAATGGAGTCAGGAGGCCAGAAGAGGGAGCTCTCATGCACGTCCCGCTTGCTCCCAGTCCTGAAGGCAGCAGAAAGAGATGTATTCTGCATCTCCAACAGGAGGTGCCACGACCACTGCCAGCAGGAGGAAAAAAGATTTTCCGCTCAGCAGGCAACAGCTCAGGCAGTGAGGGACTCACAACTCAGCAAATGAAAAGCCATTATACTGCAAATTCCTAGTTTCCTCCAATGGATTTTTTTGTATATAACCAGCCCCTCCCAACTTCCCCTTCTCCTCTATAAAAGAGTTCCCTCTCCTTTGCTTTACCAGCCTATCATTTGTGGTTCGCCACAGTTGCATGTTCCGAATTGCCGTTCTTTGCTGCTCCCAAATAAACCAGTTTCGCTGGTAAAATAACTGGCTGTTCTATTCTTTTAGGTTAACAAGAAGGATTTGGCGTCTGTCTCTGCCTTTTCCATCCTAGTTACAACCATTCTAGGCAACTTCCCATAACTATGACCATACTGCCAAGGACTTTTATCTCCATTCTGCTTTGTTGCCCAGTCCCATTCCTGGATTAGTCATAATCCATAACTACTCCAAGTCTTGAAATCTGAAAGTCCAATATCTGCATCAAGTTAGGCAGACTTTTCTAATTTCTAACAATCATAATACTTGTCCTGCAAAATTATGAGAAACAACTAACAAGCCTTCAAACAGGTACTCAAAAAACTTAATTATCCTCCCCTACCTCACTGTTCCCCTTACAGATACTCTTCAATCTCATTAGCAACTTCAATCGTTATTTGGCCCTTCCTCTTCCCTTTTCTCCCAACCGCAGTTTATCTTCTCACAGAAAAGTTCCTATGACAAGTGCCACCTCCTCACCTAGCTAACACCCAACTCCCTGGAATCAACCTCCCACCCCAACTACTCCACTGAAATTCTCCTCACAAAGGTCACCAACTAATACCAAATTCAGCAGATACTTCTCAGTCTCTATCTTAATGACTTGCCAGTGTTATCTGACAAAAATGACCACTTCCTTCTTTGAAGTCTTCCTTCTGCTTCAAAAAATCAAACAAACAAACAAAAAAACCTCCCCCTACCTCTCTGGCACCTCCTTATTATCTCCTCTATCCCTCCTCCTCTCCCAGTCCTCCACACAGCAGTCAGAGGGATTTTTCTGAAGATCTAATTTGATCATGACACTCTCCAGCTTAAAACAGTTCACTTGCTCTTAAGCAAACTCCTCCACATAATTTATAAGGTGACTGTTTAATTCCCCGGCCTCATTTCTGACAACCCACTTCCTTGCCGTCTACAAATCAGCCACACTAAGTGATCCATAGTTCCCCAAACAAGCTAGTTTTTCCCTCGCCCACTCCAGCCACTTTCAGATACTGTTTCCTCAACTGAAACACTTTGTCTTTCCAACACCCCAAATCACCACTCCTACATCTTGCACAACTTTACTTAGCTTCTACTTAAACTTTCCTAAAAAAGGTTTCCCTGATCCTTGAGGCTGGGTTAAGGTCTCAAGCTATCATAAGCTCCCTGTTACAGGATCTGACAACTGCAGTTGCCTGTTATTTGTCAAATCTCCCCCTAGACTGGAAGCTCCCTGAAGGCATTATCTTGTTCACCCTGTTAACCCAAAGTACAACTAACTCTATGTCTGATATACAACAGGGCCTTAATAAACATTTCTCAAGTAATGAATGAATAGAGTGCACCTTTCTCTGCACCCTTAGGACAATTCCCTTATTCAGGTCCTTATTTCTTGTTTGAATGATTACAACAGCCTCCTAATAATGAATGCATCTCCTAATTTATAGTCTCCCTACTTTCAATCCACCTTCCATGCTGCCACATGAATTAATAAAAGCAAATTTGATTCTATCTGCCCACTTCTCAAGAGATATCAGCAGTTTTCCCATCATGCTAGCTTCCAGAACTAGCATGCTTTTGCAAACCTGCCTTTGCATCTATCCTAAATTCCCCTCCCCTCTTTGTAAAGCCTACAGTTTGAACATGATAGTAACATCTAAAAACTTCCTGTCTCCAGAGTAGATGCTGACTGTAAGCTGCAAATATAGGGATGAAGTATTAGTCTCCCAAGGCGGGGGTGTGGTGGGGGGGGTGGGAATAGCATCTATCTTAGATCACTTCCCCAGACAGAAGCAGAATCTATTTACACACTTAAGTTACTTTCACTGGGGTCCATCTGGGCAACAACTTTTTCACAATGCACATGCAACTTAGTTCATTACTGAGAAAAAAATGCCACATTCCGGAAGAAGAAAACGAGAACATTTCACAATACTGGCTTCATGATAAATACACTTTAACCTAAAACAGTATGAAGCAGAATTCTCAATATAATAAAATGCTTGTCACTAGCAGTTCTTTTATGGAGAACATGTGGGAGGAAGGCTTGTCATCTGACAGTATCTACCAGGTTAGCATTATGCAAGTATCAGAAATAACAAGCAGAAAGTACCAGCTACTGTCACCAAAAAGTCTGTATCCCTAAGTGAACTCTACTGTGAAATGAGATGGAAGTTGTGTTTGTCCTGTTCTAAAACCCAGCATGTTCACATTCCTCACAGGTAGCCAGTACTGGTAAAGAACAAATTTGCCAGCATGAAAAGCAGTCAGTGTTCTGCCTTAAGTACACATGACTTGTCGAGTAAATGCTGCCTTTGTAGTAGTTGCTAGAGCAATAACCAACAACAACAACCAAAAAAAAAAAAAAGAAGAAGAAGAATTAATCTGACTACTACATTAACATCTCCTTCCCCATGATATTGATTTTAGGTATAATGAATCTCCCGGAATGATGAGAAATTCACAAAGATTTTATCAAGTCTACACTATTCAAAATATGACAAGATTTACATAGAATCACCAAGTTGTATGTGCCCAACACTCATTCCTCTGTTTAATGAGTCTTTCATGAATAAGAACATAAAAGAAAGGCTTGACTCAGGGATATCTACTTCAGAACTCAAGCTCTATGACTTAACTAGTTTTACATTTTGTAAAATTTGCTTAATATCTCTAAGCGGTTTCTTTTAACGTAAAATGAATATAACAAAAGTACCCAGCTTATGGGCTTCCCTGGTGGCTCATGTGGTAAAGAATCCAACTGAAATGCAGGCAATCCCAATCAGATTCTTGGGTCAGGAAGATCCCCTGGAGAAGGGATAGGCCACCCACTCCAGTATTCATGGGTTTCCCTGGTGGCTCAGATGGTAAAGAACCTGCCTGCAATGTGGGAGACCTGGGTTTGATCCCTGGGTTGGGAAGATTCCCTGGAGAAGGGAACGTCTACCCACTTCAGTATTCTTGCCTGGAGAATCTCCATAGACAGAGAAGCCTGGCTACAATCCATGGGGTCACAAAGAGTCAGACACAAATGAGCAACTAAGCACAGCACAGCACAGCACCCAGCTTATAGGGTTGTTATTATTAGGATTAAACACATGTCTGACTCTTTGCAAACCCGTGGACTGTAGCCCACCAGGCTCCTCTGTCCATGGAATTCTCCAGGCAAGAATACTGGAGTGGGTTGCTATTTTCTTCTCCAGAGGATCTTCCCGACCCAGGGATCAAATTCAGGTCTCCTGCATGGAAGGCAGATTCTTTTACCATCTGAGCCACCAGGGAAGTCCATATTCAACACAATGCCATGTATAATAGTAAGTACTCTGTGTGTGTGTGCACGTGTGTGTGTTAGTCACTCAGTCATGTCAGACTCTTTGCAACCCCACAGACTACAGCCCGCCAGGCTCCTCTGTCCATGGGCTTTCCCAGGCAAGAATACCAGAGAGGGTAGCCATTCCCTCCTCCAGGGGATATTCTCAAACTAGGGATCAAACCCTGCTCTCCTGCACCACAGGCAGATTCTTTACTGTCTGAGCCACCAGGGAAGGATACAGCTATTCTTAATATTATTTAAATTTTGTCGATATATCTATTCTATTGCTTTAGGTAGGTAAACATCACAGGAGGTTATAAATTTCCTCTTTTTGGAGAATTTATATTTTGGGAAATTGAACTGAAACAATCCAAGCTGAGAGTCTAATGCTCAAAATGATAAATTGTGGTTAAATGTGATATTGTCTTCATCTGGGCATCTAGAGAAATGGTGGAGAAGGAAAAGTAAATGAAGAAATCAGACTAAGGTATTTATTAAATAACAAAATGCTACCATAGGAGTTGTATATATTAAAACTCCTCTCCAAACAACTTCCTATCATCCACTGATTAGAAACAAATTGATGGGCTTCCCTGGTGGCTCAGTGGTAAACAATCTGCCTGCCAATGCAGGGGACATGGGTTTGATCCCTGATCCAGGAAGATGCCACATGTCACGGAGCAACTCAGCCCGTGCACCACAACTATGGAGCCCACGCTCTAAGAGCCCAGAGCCACAACCACTGAAGCCCTCAAACCTACAGTCCGAGCTCCACAAAAGAAGTCACCCCAATGAGAAGCCTGTGCACCACAAATAGAGTAGCTCCTGCCCGCCAAGACTAGAGAAAAGCTTGAGCAGCAACAAAGACCCAGCAGAGCCATAAATAAATTAAAAAAAAAATTTTTTTAAGGAAGAAAATTGATAAAATACAACCTGAATTAAGCTGCTGCTGCTGCTGCTAAGTCACTTCAGTCATGTCCGACTCTGTGCGACCCCATAGACGGCAGCCCACCAGGCTCCCCCGTCCCTGAGATTCTCCAGGCAAGAATACTGGAGTGGGTTGCCATTTCCTTCTCCAATGCATCAAAGTGAAAAATGAAAGTGAAGTCGCTCAGTCGTGTCCGGCTCTTAGCGACCCCATGGACTGCAGCCTACCAGGCTCCTCCATCCATGGAATTTTCCAGGCAAGAGTACTGGAGTGGGGTGCCATTGCCTTCTCCATGAATTAAGCTAGTCTGAACTAATAAAGACTGGAGCCTGTCCTCAGGTAAGCTTTGACAGGTAAGTTCACTGAATTATGCTTGCCTAGGGTCCAAGGGGAGGGGAGAGGTAAGGGAACAGGCACTGACACACACTGACAAGTGAGAGTGAGGTCATTCAGCCGTGTCCTGCTCTTTGCGGGCCCAGGGACTGTAGCCTGCCAGCCTCCTCTGTCTGTAGATTTCGCCAGGCCAGAATACCGGAGTGGGTAGCTATTCCCTTTTCCAGGGGCTCTTCCCAACCCAGGGACTGAACGAAGGTCTCCCACATCGCAGGCAGATTCTTTACCGTCTGAGCCACACTACTAGATATAAAATAGATAATGAATAAGAACCTGATGTATATAGCACTGGGAACTCCACTCATACTCTGTAATGGCCTAGATGGGAAAAGAATTAAAGAAAAAAAAAAGAATGCATATATGTATAACTGACTCACTTTGCCGTATACCTGAAACTAACACAACACTGTAAATCAACTATGCTCCAATAAAAAAATTTTTTAAAAAGGACATTATCATACAGTCCACGTTTTCTCTCTTCCTTTCCTCTGCTCCATTTGCCTTTCTTTCATTGATGTGTTTCTTGGCCAACAAACATAAAGACTGGTAGAAAGCTAAAACAAACAAGATCATTGAAAAACCTCAGGACTCTCCAAAAACTGTCCAGTTTTTGAGTCTACTCAACTCAGAGAAATGCCTGTTCCATTTAGGAAACTCTCCTTTAAAAGTGGACATTTTCAGATACCACAGCCCAATGGTAAGGAACACAGCCCTCCACACACTAACCTTCATGAGCCAATACTGGAATCCCAGAGAAATGCAACTTCAGCCAGCTAGATAGTGAAATGGGTTTCAAGTTCAAAATACCCTTTAAAATAAAATGCAAGTACTCAATGAAAGGGTGCAAGTTTGCAAGGAAAAAGACATAAATGACTATCATCCCCGCCATATAGAAATCTGCTGTTACTCATACTGGTTTAAAGATCCTATTTTTCAGTCTCATTAAATTAGTGACTTTGAAACCTCATGAAGTTACTACTTCCTCCAGGAAACAGTGAGTACATATCAGGTGAAATATCAATTTCAGAGAAGCAAAACTATGCTCAGTGAAAACAAGGTAGCATCTTCTCAAGACAACAGGAAGAATGAGAAATATTTGAAAGAACAGGGAAACCTCCTTAATTCAGAAAGAGCAATCTTGTAATCTGAGATGAAACTAAGTTTAAAAATCAAGTAAGCTCTGCTTTCTTGTACTAATATTTTTAGAGGATCTCTTAGATATTTGCATTAATAGAGAATTTAATGTTTCTACAATAGCATCTTTGGAGCAAGTTTTCTAGTTTTCAGTTTTCTTACCAATTCTAACACAGAGATCTTCATTAATGGAAGAGATTCATTTTCAAACTACGAAAGTCTCCGGTACCACCAGCCCTAGTTCTATTATATTAACATTAAGAACTACTACCAATATTATAACTTGTAAATGGGAAAACTAAGCACCAAGTGGTTCAGAAATTAACCTTAAACTACAAAAGATAATAAGGAACCCTATGAGGGCCAGAACCTGAATGTTTCTTATAAACAGACAGTGGCAAGTTCAGAGTCAGTATCCTACAGACTCGACAGTGGTCAGCGCATTGATTCTGAAGTCCAAACCACTTGAGTTTGAATACAGCTATGTCAGTCACTAAAACTGGGAATTCTGGGGCAACCACCTTGATTTAATTATCTCTAAAATGGGTATAGTAACCTTTACTTCACAAACTGACAGAAGAATAAACAAGAGCATGTACTTTATGTGGTACATATTAAAAATCTTATTTTATATTATTATTTTTTGCTGCTTTTGATAACACAACGTATCATAACCCCAAGAACATGATACTTATACAACCATCACATCTAAAATGGCCCTAGGAACGATGTTTAATCAGGATCAGTCAGGATACCTGACACGGTATGCATGCCATTCATCCCTATTGTGGGGTTAGGATGAGGCAATAAGGGAATGAAAATGCGTTCAGCAAGGAAGCATCATGATGCCACAATAAAGTAGAGGAGGAAGGAAGGGGAGCAGAAAGCAGAGGCTGATTAATGAGTAAATACAGTGTTTCTTGAACTTTGCTCAAGCTAAAGTACTTAGGTCTGTACTTTCATTTAGAGTCAACTACTAACACAGACATGCACACACACACACTCATGCAGAGGACCAATGAATTAGAACACAGAACCCTCTCTTGTTCTTTGGCACAACTGGGTTAGTATCTATAAAAACTAGAATATAAAATGTAAAACCAGCATGACGTGAAACTAACAGAACTTCATTAAGTAAAGGTAAAGGAGAAGACTCAACGGATGCTTCTTATGGACTGTTAGATTTGATCATAAATGGGCAGACACTCCATTCCAAGCCAGAAGCAGAATCCAGTGAGCTCTTCTATCAAGTGTCGTGGTCAAACTTGCGGGAGGACTGATTTGAAGTCTCTCCTAAGTACTCCACTCAAAGTGTACTCAAGACAAAGAAAGGCTCTTTAATTATATTAAACAATGAAGGAGGGAGGCGAGTGAAAGTGGGAAGTAATAAGAGAGACCAGAGTTAAAAGAATACAACCCAAGATCTTCACAATGTGAAACAATAAAATGTAAAACACTTCGGTGGGGTAGCTACTGCTGTTTTTGCAAATACAAAGTATTTTGGTTCAGGCTATCCTAACCCCTCACCTGGAGACTGGATAAGAAAAATGCACAGTTGGCATTCTGTTCTACTTTTTCCCCCAAAATGAAAACAGCAACTTTCACAGAAAAGCCCTTGTCTCTGATTAATCTTGTTATGGAACATTACACAATTACCATAAAGGAAAATGAACTGATTTGAAAGGAGTCCTAGCAAAGCCATCAACAAGGGTAGACCAATGAATTCACCGAAAGAAAGAACCTGGAACTGGGTTCTTTTCATAAGCCTCAACACTGGATTATCATCCATAATTTACCACCACCCTGTCAAACCTACAGCGTTCCCTTTGGCACATCTTCTGTTATATTATACCACTGGCTTCCTACTGAAACCAAAAGGATGAAAAATAATAATCTGGTAAACTAAATATTCTGACATGCTGCTAAGTCACTTCAGTCGTGTCCGACTCTGTGCGACCCCATAGACGGCAGCCCACCAGGCTCCCCCATCCCTGGGATTCTCCAGGCAAGAGCACTGGAGTGGGTTGCCATTTCCTTCTCCAGTGCATGAAAGTGAAAAGTAAAAGTGAAGTCGCTCAGTCAACTGACATTTAATATAAGCCTGCTAGCTTTCTCTTCACCAAAACTACTCTCCCATTGCTCATCAATCAGAATCAATAAATCGTATTGAATACTCAGGGTTGAGGGAGAGGATATATGTATGTAGGGCACATGCCAGTGTACATCCAATCACAGTGATTGTGTGGGTCCTAAGCAACTGGTTTTTCCAGTAGTCATGTATGAATGTGAGAGTTGGACTATAAAGTTGAGGGCTGAAGTGCTGATGCTTTTGAAATGTGGTGTTAGAAAAGACTCTTGAGAGTCCCTTGGCCAGCTAGGAGATCAAACTAGTCAATCCTAAAGGAAATCAGTCCTGAATATTCTTTGGAAGGACTGATGCTGAAGCTGAAACTCCAATACTTTGGCCACCTGATGTGAAGAACTGACTCCTTGGAAAAGACCCTGACGCTGGGAAAGATTGAAGGTGGGAGGAGAAGGGGACGACAGAGGATGAGATGGTTGGACGGCATCACTGACTCGACGGGCATGAGTTTGACTAAGCTCTGGGAGCTCGTGATGGACAGGGAAGCCTGGCGTGCTGCAGTCCATGGGGTCACAAAGAGTCAGACACGAGGGAGCTACTGAACCAAGCAACATTATCTGTACAGCTCCCTGCACCCCCAGGACTCAAAATTCTGTTGTGGTGTATCATAATAATTCTCAGACTATGAGAGTTTGTCCTAGAAATTTAACTTTAGGCAAACTCTAAGAGTTTAGAATATGGGTTCAGTGTACTGTCAAGTTGTTCAGTCTTCCTCACTAAAAAAAATACATGCCTTCTTCTTTCCAATAACTAATCTATCACTTACGGAAAACATTTTAGAAAGAAACATGTTTACAACATTGTAAAGCAGCTATACCCCAACAGAAAGAAAGATGTTTGGCAGACAGAAAACCCAGTTTTATAAGTTGGGAGGGAGAAAGACATTAAAAAAAAAAAAGCCTTGACTTTGAAAAAAAATCCTGAAATATAATCATAAAAATTGGGTTTATTCCAAAACAAGTAGAAAATTCAAACCTTAAGCCTAAATGATTGCCAAAGGAAAATAAACTGACATTTACTGCTATGCACTTTTTTTTTTTTTTTCTGGCTTAATCCCTACAAAAGTCCCAAGAGATGAGTAAATTATCCCATTTTACAGCTGAGGAATCTGAGGCTGAGAAAGGTTAAATAACTGGCCTAACATTAAGCTAGAATTTTGAACCCAGTACTTTCTGACTCCAAACTCTCTATGTTTTCTACTTGCAAACTCATGTTAATAAAGAAGCAAAGGAAGAAAAGGCAAAACTATAAAAAATCAATTCAAATTCTCTATGAGAAATCAAAATCTGGGATTCAGTTAAGCACACTAAACATGTATGCAATATATATATTTCCCTAAGAGCCTTTTCTACAGAAAATGACACTACAGTTTCTTTAAAAAGTCTATCAATCTCGGAAATTCCCTTGTGGTCCAGCAGTTAAAACTCCACCATTTCAATGTAAGTGGTACAGGTTCAACCCCTAATCAAGGAACTAAGATCCCACATGCCATGGGGTGTGGCCAAAATATATGTGCGTGTTTGTGTGTGTGTGTATGTATACACACACTTC
This sequence comes from Bos grunniens, assembly GCF_055505025.1. NCBI lineage: Eukaryota > Metazoa > Chordata > Mammalia > Artiodactyla > Bovidae > Bos > Bos grunniens. The sequence continues at coordinate 28,196,812 of NC_141179.1, forward strand.
AAGTTTCAGAATTACTTCAAAATCCTGTTGGCAAGGGGCTTAATTCTATACAGTTAACACACAAAGTAAGGAAATAAAATGTTTGATTAAATAAACAAAAAACCAAATCCATCAAGTTGTTATGGCTTCTGAACCAGAAAACTTAATTACAAAAGGTTTAAACTTTTAGCAAAATTACTTTCCTGAAGCATGTTATTAGTCTGCAATTATACCAAGTCCACACAAAGCAACCCAAAAATAATCTATTCCAAAATCAGACCAACTAAGGGTAGGAAGACAAAGATATGAGTCGGTATTTTTAAGAAACTATAAAGGATAAAATTAAAATTTATTGTAGAAAATGTACCTTTACATAAACACCATAAGAGTCACAACTGCTTTATAGGCCATCAATCTCAGTATACTTATCGAAAATTTTATCCAACTGGATGTTCAACTACTCCTCAAGAATGTTTTACTCAGTTGTTGTGTTTTAATGCTGAAGCGGTGCCACTTTTGTTTATTTCTCAACTTCTATATCAGTATTAATCAATCCTACAAAACTTTATTTGGGCTTCCCTGGTGACTCGGTGGTAAACAATCTGCCTGCAATGCAGGAAAAGCAGAAGATGCAGGTTCTATCCCTGGGTCGGGAAGATCCCCTGGAGGAGGGCATGGCAACCCAGTCCAGTATTCTTGCCTGGAGAATTCCATGGACAGAGGAGCCTGGCGGGCTACAGTCCACAGTGTCTGGAAGAGTCAGACACAACTAACGTGACTGAGCGTGCGTGCGTGCATGTAAAGTCCATAAATTGAAGATGCATTTGGGGGAAAAATTTATATTAAAATCATGAAAATTTTAGAATAATGCTAATGACAACAGCTGCTATTAGTTTATTCCAAAAGAGGCTGATTCTGGCTGCCCTGAGAAAAGGCCACATCAACATCAAGGGGACAGGGCAGAGAGCCTTCTACCATGGAAGCCTGGTCTCCAAAAAGCCTCTCCCAGACAGGCTGCCCCTCTTCCTTGCTCTGATGGGCCCCTATTTCTGAAGATTAGAGAAGGAAGGAAAGAAAGGGAAGCAAAATAAGGCTTCACTGCACTTGGAATTTACTCTTTCCCTTCCCCTTTCCAAACACCTACAGTACACTCAGCATCCGTACAGAACGTTTAGAGATTCTTCTCCACAACAGGATGGTGGGATGGGAAATCTAACTTCTCCAATCCTGTAGCAAAAGCTGGGACAGGTGTGCCCTTCACAGAGAGAGCTGATAAACCAGAGACAAGAAGGTTAGGCTGCTATGTTCTCATGGGTACTGGAGGTGAAGTGTGCAAGACCTGCTGAGAGAATGCCAAAACCTTAATTTTCTCTCCACCTAGACACCCTCTTCCTGTCCCCAAGGACTGTGCCTGTGACATCACCGGGCGTTGTTTCCACTTACTGTCAGACTCCTCTCTCTTCTCGGGTGGCTTATTGATTGGGTCATATGCCAACCATGCTTCCACTCCCTGTCCCCAAAGCCCCTGTCCTGCTGAATTTTTCCTTAAGTGTTTAAACACTATGCCTATGGAGAAAGCTCAAGGTTATCTAACCCCACTTCATTAAATTATATGAGTCAACCTGAAAAATGACTGCTATGTTTTTTAAAGAAATATATCTATAAACTTTGGAGATGAAATCTAAAATCCCCGCTCACTCCACCCCCTTTTCCAAGTTGAGGCTGTCTGTATAAGTTTTGTACTAAGATTGCAGATGTGTTGCAAATAGATTAGTCAGGCTAAACCACAATGAGGGGAGAAGGAGTAATGAAAAGGAAGGCTGAATGGGACTGTTTAAACACGCTTATATGAGTATTTACGGGTGTATTATGATTACATTATTAATTCCAAGAGAGAGTTTTGGGTGAGTCATTGTTTTGTACTGTTCAGAGAAGAATTTCTTTCCAACGTTACACAAAATTGAGAGTGGACTATTCCTAAGGGGTTATTTTCTACAGAAATTAAACAGAGAAAATTCTTGTTACCCAGAATCAGAAATTCTGTTGAGACTGGTGAGATTCACAAAGAATTCAACATCATTTATCAGCCACTTTTTGGCATTGAGAGAAGCTACAGAGGCTGCATCCATACATAAAATTCTGAAAGGTATAACTGAACAAGTACCACAGAATTAGGTTTCCTGCTTAGTAGTTTGACTGTCAACACAACCCCAATGTGGATATCTCTCAAATTCTTAAAGAACTTTCTTATGCTGTCAAGAGCCAAACAACATCATTTATTAAATTAGAGCATAGAGTCAATGGCCTCTATACAGGCCTACAGAAGAGCTAGAATCCTCACTATACAATCAAACTTGCAAGAGTTAACTTTTCCAAAATCGTCTGTGTCTAGTCTTATGTTTGAAAGCCTTTTATACTCTGTTCTGTGCTTAGTCACTCAGTCGTGTCCAACTCTTTGTGACCCCGTGGACTGTAGCCTGCCAAGCACCTCTGTAACCTATTTTTTCATCCTTTTTTAATGCTAAGCTGATACATTTGCTGTCCCTAAAGATGACCTGTACTTGTCTATCTTTCTTTCATTACCCTGTCTGGAATTCCGTCCCCAAGTCTCTTCCCATATGTAAACAGAATCCTCACAGCTCAATCCTAGCTCATCCTGGAAGCCCTTCTTCTCTGACTATTACTGTCAACCAAAGGTTCTCTGTCCCTCCTCACAAATCCTGCAAAGGTCATTACCTAGATCACTCATTTGGATACTGAGTAATACAAAGCAGTCAATATTATATTTTCAATGGAAAAAATTTTGGAATGAGAAAAGCCCTTAAAAATCATTAGACTAGCAGATACCCAACTTTTTCATCATCAACAATATTTTTTGTTATTTCACACCTTCCCCCTACCCTTGCTTATCATCACTCTTTGGCCTCTTAGTTGACATCTGAAGGTTGGGTTTTTTTAAACTGTCTACTAAACTACAATTATTAACAAACTAAGAGTTTACTTTTTTTTTTAAGGGTATTAAAGGCTTTTATCATAAATCAGAACTTCTTTATGTTCAACTCAGTTCTCACACAGAAAGGATATATAGGAGTTTGGAATTAACAGATACACACTACTATATAAAATATACACTATACATAAAATAGATAACCAACAAGGACTGTATAGCAGAGGGAACTATACTCAGTATCTTGTAATAACCTATGATGGAAAAGAATCTAAAAAAGAAATACATATGGTTTTCCCTGGTGGTTCGGCAGTAAAGAATTCAACTGCAATAGAAGAGACATGGGTTCACTTCCTGGGTCAGGAAGATCCCCTGGGGAAGGAAATGGCAACCCACTCCAGTATTCTTGCCTGAAGAATCCCATGGACAGAGGAGCCTGGTGGGCTACAGTCCATAGGGTCGCTCGAGTCAGACATGACTTAGTGACTAACCACCACCAACCGTGTGTGTGTGTGTGTGTGTGTGTGTATGTATATATTTTTCACCTGAAACTAACACAGCATTGTAAATCACCTATATTTCAGCTAAAAACTTTAATTAATTAAAAAAAAAAAGACAGGATATAAAACACCAGTTAAAAACAAGATACCTGATACTTTGGTTAACTCACACAGCTTAAACATGGCTAAAAAGGCATAGTTTCTCTCATATCTAAAAGAAAAAAACAGCTGCCAATGCTATTTACCAGATTTTGAGGAACCAAAATCAAGAGCCAGTGACTTAGGCCAATCCCCTTATTTTTTCACAGGTAAGTGAAAACGTACATTTCAAGAAGGAAAACAGCAGCCTAAAGTTATAAAGAGAATGTTGCACTAGGCCTATAGAATGAAATACAAGTCACTAGATTCTCAGTCCAGTGTTCTGTTTATTATATGATACTGACTGTTAAGGGCCTCATCTACACAAACAGAATGCAGATTATTTTAGGGAAGCATCCCTGCCCTACATATTTTTGTATCTTCCACTGACTTTTCTATATCACTGAAGTTACAATGACTGCTTGCTTAGTCACTCAAAAATCAAAAAGTGAAAAAAGCCTAAAGTGAAGTCACTCGGTTGTGTCCAACTCTTTGTGACCCCATGGACTAGAGTCTGGCAGGCTCCTCCATCCACGGGATTTCCCAGGCAAGAATACTGGAGTAGGTAGCCATTTCCTTCTCCACAGGATCTTCCCAACCCAGAGATCGAACCCAGGTCTCCTGCACTGGGGGAGACTCTACCATCTGAGCCACCAGAGAAGCCCGTCACTAATGATATCTAATCAACTAATACATAATGATCTAATCATTTCAACTCTTAAATAATTTAAATGCTAAAAATGAAGCAATAAAACATTTAGAAGATATTAGAGGTTATCCTCATGACTTTAGTCACAAGCAAGACAGAAAGCACTAATCATAAAGGAAAATACTACTAAATTTCATTACATTAAAATTAACAACTTGTTTATCAAAAGATACCATTAAGAGTGAAAGGTCAAGTCTCAAAAAGGAAAAAAGATCTGTTTCAGGTACAAACAAAAAAAGGGCTCATATCCAAAATATATAAAGAACCATCACAAGCCAAGAGAAAAAAGACAAAAATAAACAAACAGAAAAATCTACAAGAGACTCAGACATCATAAATGACCTATAAACTCATGAAGAGGTGCTCCTATTATTGATCAAGGAAATACAAACTAAAGCCACAGTGAGATACTACAACATTCCCATTATACTAGCCAAAGTTTTTAAGTCTGATAATAACAAGTGTTGAAGAAGATGTAGAGAAACAGGAACTCTCTTATATCATTGGTGAGAATATGAACTATTACAACTATCTTAGAAAAAAGCTGGACAGTACCTAGTAAAGCTGAAAATAAGGCAATCCCATGACCTAGTTAGTAATAACTCCATTTCTGGGTATTTGTCCCAAAGAAACAATGATGATATGTACCAGAATACATATATGAGAATGTGCTTCCCAGCAAATTCAAAATAGCTACAAACCAGAAACAACTTGAAACGTCCACCAACAGTAGAATGAATAAACTGTGATATAGTCATGCAATGATATACTACACAGCAAAAGAATAAACCACTGCTATAAATATAGCAATATACACAAAATCTAAAACTGGATGAAAGAAGCATACATATTTTGTAATTCCAATTATATAAAGCCAGAAACTAGGAAAACTACGTTGTGCAAAGATGCACATTTAGGAGGCAAAACCATGAAAAAAAAAATGAATATCAAAAGTTAACATGTTTACTGGAAGCAGTACACAAGAAACTCGTTTCTGACATGCTAGGAATGTTCTATTTCTTGGTCTGTGTGTTGTATACATGAATATTTGTATTATAGCAGTTCATGAAGCTGTCTTTTTTTTTTTTGTACTTTTCAGTATGTCTATTTTCCTTTCCTTCCACAAAAATAGGTTTTAAAAGAGCTAAACATAGGCTAAGTACATAGTAAGCACCCAGCAGAACAATATTATAAGATTTCTTTTTAAGGCAAAATACTCTTGAATTGATGTGACACACCCTGGGAGAATCAAAGTACATGTGAGCATGAAGTAGTCACATACAAAGCAAAAGTGTTTGACTCCTGACTGAATATGTCAATATCCCATGGAAAATAAACTGGTTGTATAGCTCCTTTACAGCTAAAGGAGGTAGAACCTATTAAAGTCCATATATGAGAAAGCACACAGTTCTTGCAGGCAGATAATATGGATTTCAATGTTAGCTACTTGGCCTTGAGCAAATTACTTAATCTCTCCCAATCTCAGTTCCTCCATCTGTCAAAGTAAGAAAATACTTGACTACCTAGGTAGCATATCACGAAATTCAAACAAAACAATGTTTGTAAAAGCACTTCCTGAGTGGTAATATACTAAATATATGGTTTTATTAAGCTATTGCACAGTATTGTTTTAGGTATGGGTAAATCAAACATAAAGATGAAAATATCATGGAATCAAAAATATGAGTACTTCATACCCTACCTTTCATTGAGGATGTAGGAAAAGATGATGCCTCTAAGTTGGCATAAAACATGAGAGGAGAGGAGAAGGAAGGATGAAATCCCAGATACTGTGAAACTGAATAGCACCTTAGAGAAAACTGCAGCTGATACCTAAACACAACAGTATTCACTAATTCTGACCAAACAACAATTTTAAAAGAGAACGCCACTCATCAAATACCGAGTCCTAAAATATATGATCTTTGATGGCAGGAATTCATCTTTTTAGAAGCTTTAGATGTAACACAAATAGAACAGGAAGGAAAGAACCCCCTGCCAGTCCAATCAACTCCAATCCTCAGAAAGTAGGCAAATGTTGCTGGGAAGAAGGCAAGAAGAAAAAGAAATGCTGAGACCGTATTGTCCAGAGGACAGCAATTTTGAAAATGTGAAAGACTGGATTATTATACATTTTAAAGGACATGAGTCAATCACAGATTTTCAGAAATGGAATGGACACTAGCCTTCGTAATAGAAGTCCTCATTTTACAAATGGAAAAATATGATGCCTCAAAAGAATGCAAAGACAAACCACAGACTGGGAAAAAAAATATTTGCAAAGACACAACTGACAAAGGACTGTTATCTAAAACACACACACAAAGAACTCTTCAAACTCAACAGTTTTTTAAAAATCTGACTTAAAAGTGGGCTGAAGACCTCAACAGACACCTCACCAAAGAAGACACACAAATGGCAAATTACCATGTGAAAAGACACTCTACATAATATGTCATCAGGAAAACCCAAATTACAACAGCAATGAATTACCACTACACGCCAATTCAAGTGGCAGAAGTCCAGAACACAGTCATCAAACGCTGACAAGGATGTGAAGCAACAGGAACTTTTTTTCATTGCTGATGGGAATGCAAAATGGTATAGCCAACTCTGGAAGACAGTTTGGCAGTTTTTACAAAACTAAACATAGTCTTACTATACAATCAACAATCGTGCTTCTTGGTATTTACCCAAATCAGTTAAAAATTTAGATCCACATAAAAAACTGCACATGGGTGGTTATAGCAGCCTTATTCACAACTGCCAAAACTTGGAAGCAACCAAGATGTCCATCAGCGGGTAAATGGATAAGTAAATTCTGGTGTATCTATACAGTAGAATATTAGTAATAAAAAGAAATGAGCTATCAAGCCATAAAATACATGGAGGAAACTTAAATACATACTGCGAAGTGAAAGAAGCCAATCTAAACAGGCTACTTACTCCTTTATTCCAATTATATAGCATTCTGGAAAAGGCAAAATTATGGAGATAATAAAATGATTTGTAGTTGTTGGAGTTAGGGAGAGGGAGCAATAAATAGGTGGGTCCAGAGGATTTTTAGGGCAGTGAAACTATTCTGCATGATACAATCTATAATGCTGAATACAAGTCATTGTATGTTTGTCCAAACCCATAGAACGTACAACACCAAGAGGAATCTCTACAAAGCAAACCATGGAACTTTGGGCAATAATGATGTGTCAGTGTAGCTTCATCAACTATAACAAACGTATCACTCTGGTGGGGGATATTGACAATGGGAGAGGCAATTCATGAGCTGGGATAAAAGGCTATAGGAAATATCTATAGTACCTTCCACTCGGTCATGCTTTAAACCCAAAACTGCTCTAAAAAATAAAGTCTATTAAATGACTTTAATTAATGTCTATTAAACAGAAAAACAACAACAACAACAACAAAAGAAAACAGTTCAAAGAGTAGAACTGACCTACTGAAGGTCACAGTAAGGGGCAGTTTTGCTAATAAATAACTATAAAGCGAATTCAAAAAACAAAGTTCCCATAACAAAGTTAAGACTTATTCACAATTAACAAAGCTCATTAGAAATCAAAATCTCCCCCTCTCCTCTTCTCCTTTCACTACTGAAGCTAAGAAATCAAGTTTTTATAACAAACTGCAAAATGTTGATTTTAGCCCCTTTAGGGCCAAATTCTCATTCATTCTGACTCTGTTCACTACTAAGAAATAAAGCTTGACTTTAGGGAAGCCAACAGCAAAATCCTGCAGTTACAAAACTTTCTAAATGATAATGGCAGATACTGGAAATGACATTTTCCAAAAATCTGATACTATTAATCATTGAGGTTCTAAGTGGAAAGTGTATCAGGAAAATATTCTTTTTTTTTTTTAAGGAATCTTAATATTCTTGAAGCTGCCCAATAGGTGATCAAATGGGGTAAGAATGAAGCTAATTTAATTGGGAAATTATATTAATTGTCTATTGACGTCCTTTTAAGAATGAGAAACTACTTAAAAAGACGGAGGTAAACTTTAGACTTTAGGTTTGGACAAATCCAGAAACTGTAAGTAATTGTGAATAATAATTATTAAGAGTCACAATCACAAGACTGAACAAATAGAACAGGTTTAAAAAAAAAAAAAACACCTGAAATCACTGGAACAGTATTTTAAATGATTTTTTTTTCTTCTTCCCTTAATAATCCTTTCAAAGAATAAAGGGAAACTTGCTATTTTGAATCTAAGTGGTACAGCAGTTTCCAACAGGCACACCTCAAACCAATTAAACAGAAGCCTCATATGCCCCACACAATTTCAGGAGCAGTGAAACTGTAGATCAGCGGCCTTATGTAAAGGCACAGTGACGTAAATTCCATCTCCCTTGACACAAGATAGGGGCTGGATTAAGAAGCCTGCAGGAATTTCATATCACATTTCCATTCTGCAGGACTCATTCATTTGTATTATTTTGCTGTGACCTTGCTCTCCAGAGACATACATTACCAGGACAAGACACACAATCTCTATTGATCTGAAACTACTCTACTAACAGGACTTTAGGCCTAGCAGAACTGAAGGCCAATGTTGTCTCTTCTTTGCTTAATATGAAATAAAACTACTTTTTCCAGAAGGTACATGGATAGTACTAATAAACATTGTATTCAATATTAGGAAAAGAAATCATTGTTAACTAACAGCAGGACTACAAAACAAAATCACTTCCTGCCCCTGTATTTTCCTTAATAAAAGAGACTACAAAACAAGTGTTTACAGATACTACTGAACCATAAGGGGTGACGCTATTTCTACTTGAAAGGGAAAAGAAATTCAAAGTGACACCTTCCCCCAAAGAAAAGCCCCATCTCAACCACATCGATCACTACTAGCTAAAACAAAAACAAATACACAAAAAAGAAAAACAACCTCCCAAACCAGAGGCCTGACTACATGAGCCAGATGAAACCATATATTCGTTTGTTCAGAAAAAGTAAGTCTAACAGCCAACTTGGCCAGTTCTCCCAAAGCACACACCCTTGAGAAGAGCCTGGGTCGCTCCCGGTCGTTTGGGCAGTTTCTCCCCAAGAAGATCAAGCACACTGCATGTGTAGTGAAAAATCAACACTAAACCTCCAGAACCATTTGCACAAAAGAAAAAGGGGATCAATCTGGGTTGAGAAGGAGTGGTGCTTATCAAAGGTTAACCACGTAGTACAAGTCTGCTCAGTCTCCTTGGTAAAGAGCAAATGGACAGAAGAACCCACTCCTTACCCAGAATTTTCCAAACATTAACCAATGCCCATAGCAGCTTAGTAAGGTCAATGAGGTTTTACAAATAGGGAAATATGTTCTGAGGATACCAAAAAAGAGAGGACCAGGCCCCTGGGCCAATGTCCTCTGTGCTTTTGACCTGGTATACAGATTACTCCAAAAAAAAAAAAAAAAGACTGTCCAAGGCCTGTTTACCACTTCAGTATAGAAAGCGGCTCTCAGTTCTCAATTTCATATATAAGAGACTATGTTTTAAGATACAAAGTCTATATCAAAGGTGGCAGGACTGCTTTGCTTATCACTTTGTCAATTATTCTCAAAAATTTCAGTAATTAGTTAAGGAAGATTTTCTGTATATATATATATATATGGTGACTATAACATTTCTCAAATCTCACTGAATAGTATACTGAAGATCTGTGCATTCCCCAGTATGCAAATTTAACCTACAAAATAGGTTTTGTAGGTTAAAGCATCAAAGATCATTATTTAATAACCCAACAAGGAAGCACCAAGGGGAAGCCCCATATCATACCACAAAAAGACAAAAATCCCAGTTAATAAGCTCGCTCTTTTTTCCTTCAGCCCATATCTCCAACTTCTGGGCACTAATTAATCCTTAGGAATCAAATGGCCACAGGGCCTTCACAGCCTCCACTAAGCAGAGAGGAGAGGGTCTCAGGGCAGAGTGCAGACTTTCATCTGCCTGTGAGCATGTAGACCACATTCATCAACTAGAGTTGCCTCAGATATCAGGCAAAGTAACACACACCATCCCTGTGTCAAAGGCATCATGGAAAAAAGCAAGTATCTCCTCTGAGCCAGATTAAGAAGAAATGAATTGAAATTTCATTGATAATCACATGGCCCAAATTAGTCTCTCATAATTGTCAGTGAGATTCTTATCAGACTGTGCAGAGTAAGCTGAGGAATGTAAAACGGTACAAATGTAAATTAGTTGTATACAAATGGAAATTGCCACTTTCATCGGCAAGTAGCTAAAAGAATATTTCAGCTGAAAAGCCAAGTCTATTTTGTTCAGAAGTAAACACAGAAATGAAATACATAAGATGATCTCTTTGAAGGGTTAATAAAAGCACCTTTTACTATACATTTTAAAAGGGGGGGGGTGGAGTACCTTCTTGACAGAAATGCCAGCTTTAACCATTGGCAGGCTGGAGAAAACACAAATGACACCTAAGATAATGGTATAAGCTAAAGTGTATGTTTATTTTTTAAAATAACTCTTTAAAAGAACTCCAGTGCAATTCCAAAGTCAGTCATTCTTACTAGCAGTCTTAAAAAAAAGCATTATCAACACTGGCTCTATAAACATTAATTACTCATGCTCATTTCTGACATGTGCCTCCCTCCCCTAAAGACTATTAAATACAGCCACTTCAGCATGTAAGGGGATTGCCCTTGTGGCTCAGCTGGTAAAGAATCTGCCTGCAAAGTGGGAAACTTGGGTTCAATCCCTGGGTTGGGAAGATCCCTTGAGAAGGGAAAGGCTATCCACTCCAGTATTCTGGCCCGGAGAACTCCATGGACTGTATAGTCCATGGGTTCACAAAGAGTCGAACATGACTAAGCAACTTTCACTTTCACTCAGTGTGTAAGAACGGACTATCTTGGAAGATAAACTGCTGCTGCTAAGTCACTTCATTCGTGTCCGACTCTGTGCGACCCCATAATGGTAGCCCGCCAGGCTCCCCCGTCCCTGGGATTCTCCAGGCAAGAACACTGGAGTGGGTTGCCATTTCCTTCTCCAATGCGTGAAAGTGAAAAGTGAAAGTGAAGTCGCTCAGTCATGTCCGACCCTTAGCGACCCCATGGACTGCAGCCCACCAGGCTCCTCCGTCCATGGGATTTTCCAGGCAAGAGTACTGGAGTGGGGTGCCATTGTCTTCTCCATGGAAGATAAACAGGGCTTCTATAACGCTTTATAACACTAAACTGATGTAAGGCTGCACTGTCCCCATGGGCTCATCTGGTGACACTACCAAAGTTTCAATATTTTTCAGTCTCCTAGGCTGAAACATGGTCTTAGAAATCATCTAATACAGTTGTTTTCAAACTTTAAAAAAACTGTGGAATCCTTCCTCTTTTTAATAAAAAAACAAAAGTTCCCATCAGATGTCCTTCTACCTTCTTTTTGCCTCATCCTACTAAAAAGATACAAAATCATCCATCAATAATAACAGATACAGAAAGAGACTTGCAGGTCAGGTTACTGCACCCCACATGTCTACTCTGTGCCCAGTCGAAACAGCTTTCCCCACATTTCTATTCTTATTCACAAGCAAACCAGGAGGCTACTCTACAGAATCCTGGGACTCCAGGTAAGCAGAGCTTGGAAAAAAAAAAAAAAAAATCACTGATCTGGTTCAATCTTTCACTTTACAATTAAAAGCAAAATGAGAGGCAGTATGGGATAACTAAAAAGGAGACCATGGAAAAAACATCAGTTCTGTTCCAAGCCCTTGCTAGGTATGTGACCTTGAGCAAATCTCTTAAACTCTTTAAACTTCCTCATTATAAAATGGGAGTAATCATATCTTTGCCCAGTATTTTTTGCAAAATCATTTTGTGAACAGCAAAGCACTGCTCTGTGCACCCACGATATATGGTAAATGCTCACTAACGCATGACTAAACAATGCTGACCATTCTGAGCTTGTGTGCTGTTGATGTGCTGAAGGGAAAAAGAAGCCCGCAATAGGGCTGAATAATAACTTGAGGGCATATATGCTGCTCAGCACCCAACCATTAATTTTTTATGGTTAAGAATGTCCCCAAGCAATCCATGGTTGAACTCCAGGTCAAATGTAAATACAACCCGATGAAACAATCTAGCCTACAAACTGTACACTAATAAAAGACTGTTTGGGTACATCTCTGCTATGAGCCTTATACTTGGGTGCTGGCCATTTAGCGCTCGGGCTTCTCTCTGGTCACTGAACGCCCCACTAGTAAGTTTAAAACGAGTCACTGCCATTTCAACTGCTTAAAGGGTAAGGAGGCAACAGTGAATTTAAGAAACCAGTTAAAAAGAAGGATGGAGAAAATAAAGCCAGAGATACCATTAAAACGGAGCATGAATGGAAAGAAAATATATGTATATGTGTGTGTGTGTGTATTATTCAAAGAATTTCTAAGAGCAATGGAAAGGCTCTTCTCACCAGAAAATAGAAAAGTTGGAAAATACTACCAATGTAATTCTTTTTTCAGAACACAAAAATATCTTTTTAAAAGTTGTGTTTATAAGCTCATGCATATTCATAAAATGATTCATTTGGTAGGAACATATAGTCATCCAGAAGCAGTGAAAAAGCTACAGCTTTAAATGCTCAATCTACTCATCTAGACTTAAAGGTTATAGTAGCATTTCTGGAGAACATATTACTCATCACTGCTCTAACTATACATCTCTGTATAGAAAACATGGAAAACAGGGTGGACTAGTAGTACACAAGTTTGTCACTGACGACGGTTAAAAAAGTCAAACCACATTAGAAAACAGCATGGAACTCTGTTACCATCTGCATAGTTCATCATCCTGGAAATTTCACATCACAGACCATAAGCACACGGACTACTTTCAGGGAAGGCTGTTTTCTGGCAGCCTGACTCACCCTACCCCATCTTCAGTGTCTAAACATGTGACGAGACAATGCAAAAATTAAGCAACAGGTCAATAATGCAACCAAATTAGAGCAAAGCAAGGTAAACTGATCCTGTAATTGATGGGTATGTCATTCCTAAGTTCTGAGTAATTCTCCTCTTATTTCAGCGAAGATAGCACACTACACACATGCAACCTGAATATACAGGATGCTACTACCGATAATAATATTAACTAAAATTTAGAGAATTTATTGTTTAGAAAGCACAAATATTAAAGAACTGAAACCCAAAGAAAGGAAATGACTTGCTTAAAATTATGAAGACACTAAGAAATAATGGTAGGACTCAAAGTCAAGGGCTATGACTCTAAATTCTGTAATTTTCCTTCAACCTTTTTTCATTTATCAACATGAAATCTTTCATTCATGAAACCTTTCATTCACTCATTCATTCATTCCTTTATCTAGTGAAGAAATAGTTATTCAACATCTGTATGTTGCACACTATTCTCTTCCTAAGGAAACAAAAAGGGTATGCCTGCTTTAGGTGGTAAGGAAGTATATGCTGCAACCTAGCATAATGGTCCAGGAAAGATTAACCCGTTAAAAAAAGATGCCAGGGTAGGAAGTGGCAAACAGAAATGGATATGTGGCACAATGGGAACACAAATGAGGAAGCCCTTAACTCTTCCTACAGAGAGCAAGACAGAGGCCCATAGGGAGTTCTAATACTGCCGGAATCTTGGACCATGAAAGAAATCTAGCAAGCAGATAGAGGAGAGAGGGGACATGTCAGAAAATAAAAATACAATGGGCAAAGGCATAAAGGCCAGAAAATTCACACATAATATCGTGAGGGAACCAGCTCAGCACGTGTGTGTCTGTGGTCCTCAGTTGTGTCCCATCCTTTGTGACCCCATGGACTGCAGCCCACCAGGCTCCTCTGTCCTTGGAATTTTTCAGGCAAGAATACTGGAGTGGGTTGCCATACTCAAGGGGATCTCCCCAACTCAGGGACAGAACTTGCCTCTCCTGCATCTCCTGCATGGGCAGGCAGATTCTTCACCTCTACATCATCAGCTCAGCATGACTGGGAGCCATATCAGGCACCACTAGCAAAGAAAATGGAAAACAGGTAAGGGCCATGGCAATCAAGACCAAGCTCACTGATGGAATGCTAAGGAAAATGGGCTTTGTTTTACCGGAAATAGAAGACAGTGAAGGTGAGTAACATGCTGAAACATAGGCTTTAAAAAGATCTAACTAGTTTTAGTGTAGCGGATGGAACTGAGGGATTAAAGGCCAGAAACAAGCAAATCAGTTAAAACTCTACTGCAGTGGTACAAAAATTGAGTGCACATATTAAGGCAGTAAGGAAAATGAAGAACAGGTAACAAATTAGAGATCTAATTTAGAAACAGAATCTTAAAATTTAGTGACTTGCAAGAAGTGGCCAGGCAAGGCTCCAGAAGTAATCTAGGCTAACTCTCAGATTTCTGGCTTATCCTTTTGATGAAGAAGTTGTTTTGGTTAGATAAATAATGAGTTCTGCTTTAGATAACTGAATTAAGTCTGTGATATCTATGTAGCATAAGATCAAAATGTCCAGGATACAGGTAGAAACTGGGCCCTAAAACTCAGAAGACATACAGGATTTAGGGTTAGGGTTAGGGTTAGGGTTAGTCATTTGGGAGTAAGTTGCTCTTGAAGACATGGACCTATTGCCAGAGAAGAGACCAAGAAGAGAACGTTAAGGAACTCTACAAAGAAGAGCGGAATATGAGGGGACATACACTGAAACAATATTTCTGTAAAGTATTCTGCATTTGGTAATGTGTAGTTTTCAAAGGCCTCTTAAGATGCACACACCTGATGACCCAGTAATTTCACATCAAAGAGCTTAAGGAAGGAATCAGAAATCCTGACAGTGGTTCAGGCAAAAAAAGTTCATCATAGGATTATTTATAATAGCAAAAGAACGAAAATATTTGAGGGCTTCATAAAAAGATAGATTTATTATAAAGCAAAACATGGATACAGAAAGAAAAAGTAAAAGCTTGATGAGCTAATAAGGTGACCGTTCTTGTAACTGACACCTGGTCAAGAAACAGAAGGCTGCCAGCCGGCCCAGGAGCTTCTCTTTGTGCATCAGCCCAATCATAGCCCTCCTCTGTCCTCCAAAGTGCCCACTACTCTGACTCCTGATGCTCACCGTCACAGTAGTGGGTACTTTGTATCCGCTCCTTATCTCTTAACAGTTTAATTACTCAAATGTGCATTTCTAGACAATATTGTTTAATTTGGCAAAATATTTTAAATGTATAAGAGAGGAATGGTCAAGTACATTGTAGTATATCCATATAATGAGTGTGAAAGCTATTTAAAATTATATTCATAGATACTTTTCAGTGATACAAAAAAAAATTCACATTGGTCAAAAAGACCAGGACACAGCCCCTATATTCAGTTAACTATGTAAAATTAAAATGCACAGAATAAAAAAAGAAAAGGGTATAAAATACAACAAAATGTTAGGGGAAGTTACATACGGGGAGCAAGATCACTTGTGTTTTTTGCTTTCTTCTTTAGCCTTCTTTTTTGCATGTACCAAATTAAATAATGTTCATGGATTACTTTTTTCTTCTTTTTAAATGAACTCTTTTTTTAGCATATCTCACTGAGGCTCTACTTTGCAAATCCTGAATGACTAATAATGCTGAACATCTCTTCCAGTGCTTATGCGCCATCTGCATATCCTTGTCAGTCAAATGTCTCTTCATGTCTTTTGTCATTTACTAATTGGATTGCTTTTTACTACTGAGTTTTCGAGTTCTTTACATATTGTAGACACTAGTCTTTGTTGGACATGTGGTTCACAAACATTTTCTCCCAGTCTGTAGTTTATCTTTTCTTTTTTTTTTTTTTTTTCGGACAGTCTTTAGCAGAGCAAAAGTTTTTTGGTTTTCATGAAATCCAATTTGTCAAATTTTCTTTTTATGAATTCTGCTTTTGATATCAAGTCTGAGAAGTCATTGCCTAGCTCTAGATGCCAAAGTTTCCTCCTGTTCTTTTCCTAAGTTTTTTTTAGTTTTACGCTTGCATTTAAATCTATGATCCATTTTGAGCTAATTTTTACATAATAGATGAAGTTTAAGGCAAAGTTCCTTTTTTTGCTTATGATGTCCAATTGGTTCAGCATCATGACTGAAAATGCTTTCTTTCCTCTGTTGAACTGCTTCTGTATATTTGTCAAAAATCAATTGGACAATGGGTAACAGGCAATGTTCTAGAATTAGACAGTTCTAGAATTAGATCGGAGAAGGCAATGGCAACCCACTCCAGTACTCTTGCCTGACAAATCCCATGGACGGAGGAGCCTCGTAGGTCGCTAGGAGTCGGACACAACTGAGCAACTTCACTTTCACTTTTCACTTTCATGCATTGGAGAAGTAAATGACAACCCACTCCAGTGTTCTTGACTGGAGGATCCCAGGGACGGGGGAGCCTGGTGATCTATGGGGTCACACAGAGTCAGACACGACTGAAGCGACTTAGCAGCAGCAGCAGCAGCAGACTAGATAGTGGTGAATGTTGTACAACTCAGCGAATATACTAAGAATCACTGAACTGTACACTTTAAAAGGGAAGATTTTTCTGTTTTGTGAGTTATACCTCAATTTAAAAAAAACCCCACTGAAGATAGAGGTATAGGTCCCTATTCCGTAACTCCTTGTTCTCTATTCTTTCCACTGATCTATGTCTGTCCCTCCCCCAATATCACACAAAGGTAATTACTCTGTAAGAAGTCCTGAAATCAGATAGACTGATTCTTGATAGTTTTTCTTATATTTAGCTAATCCAGTTTTTCTGTCTTTCCACAGATATTTTATAATAATCTTGTCTATATCTACAAAAAAAATCCTGCCGAAGTTTTATAGGAATTGTTGTAAACTTGTATGTCAATCTGAGAAGAACTGACATCTTTATTGTGCTGAGCCTTCCAATCCATAAACACAGTATATCTCTTCATTTATACAGAACTTTGATTTGTCTCATCAGATTTTGCAGTTTTCAGCATACAAGCTTCATTAGATATACAGTTAAACATTATTTTTGAGAAACTATAAATGATATTGTATTTACTTAGTTTTTTAGTAAACTAAACACGTTCTCTATGAGTATAGAGAAGTGCAACTGATTTTTGTATGTTTAACTTATATCCTGTGACCTTGCTAACACACACATTATTTCTAGGAATTTATCAGATTGTTTTCTACATAGCCAATCATGACATCGGTAGATACAAAGATTTTATTTCTTCCTTCCTGCCCAATATGTCCTTTATTTCTTTTTCTTGCCTTATTGCACTAGGTAGAACTTCCAGCAATATGCTGACTAAGAGTAATGAGAACAGACATCCTTGACTTATTCCCAATCTTAGGAGAAAAGCACTCCATTTTCACTGTTAAATACAATGGTAGACATACAGTTTTTTGTAAAAGTTTTCTATCAAGTTGAGAAAGCTGTGCTCAAAAAGGCTGGATCCTTCTAAGATTATATATATATAAAAAAGAGTCTGCAACTCATCAAGGGAAAGGTAACTACTTATTTCTCTCTCTCCCTCTCTTATGTGTATATATCCAAATAGCACTCTATTAACTTCACAAGGCAAAACAGGTACTGTCTAAGCAATCCACTCTATGGTAAATTATCTACACTTGACTCTTTACCAATGCTAATTAAATTAAACCATGCTGTTTCCTATCAGGCATTTCCTACCAGCATAGCCCTGTCATAAAGATAAGATAATAACTTTCTGTTTTAAACTGGTAACCTAGATAACTTGAAAAATTAGATTATTAAATATAGTAATGGCAGAAACTATGCCACGCACTGCTTGTATTCCTACTGTGCCTTTGTAAGACCCAGCAATAAATAAAGCTATTGATTTAAGTCACTATTTTATGGCATCATTATATAGTGTTTGAAAAAGAAAAGGTCAAATGTTTCAACCTCTTCAGTATGAATTATCATACACTACATCACCATTTAAGTATGCTAGATATTTACAACCTACAGAGAAACAGAGTTTGTTTCCCACTTCTCAAATATCTCATCCAAATAGTAGAAATGGGTTTCTTTTTCACATTTGGTAACAGGAGGCTAGCTGAAAAGGAGAAAAAGCCCCTTTCAAGTTATAACAACTAAAGTCTTAAGACAGAGCAAAAACAATAATAAAAATCACTTGTCTACTTTTTGTAGATTCCTTAGGAATCCTTCCATTGACTAATATTCTATTAATAGTCTGAAGCATTTAAAATATTCTCTATCCCATGGCTATCATAAAGTGAGGTGGGGAAGGCTCAAAATGAGCAGACTGGCCTCTACTCAGGGAGTGTTTGTGTGTGTGTGCATCCCTTATGCTTTGTACACACAAGCTATAAAATAAAAAAATAAATGTACACAAAGTCAGGTCCACGTTACAAAACTTCTTACAGTCATTGTTTATTCTGGAAGTCAGGCTAAGCCACAAATTAAAGCATTTTTCAAAGACTGTATTTTCAAGCCACTAACTTAGAAATGTTGCGTTATATAAAAGAACTCATCCTGTATATGTCAATATGACTGAAAGCAATAAGTATCTATCATTTCAAGTAGGATAGAAGTTATAAATTCCCACCCCAGTGCCAATAACTGGTTAAGTGCTTACTCTTAGTTTGAGTTCTTCTAGGCCTAGAACCCCACTGACCCCAACTAATATGCTAAGTAAACAATGGGCCTAAAGCTTTACTAGTTCTTCATCACCAAAAAGAAAAAGCTGTATCTACTCCCCAAGTTTCATTTTACTTCTAACTGGAACACAAACAAAACCCAAAAGGTAAATTCAAAAAAGGGAAGGGAGCAGGGAATGGCTTTGAGCAATTAAAAAAAATCAGAAAGTTCACGTAACTAAGCTCATGCAGTAATTTTACGTAACAATTATTATCACATTTCATTTCCAACTCACAGCATATTAAAAGAGGAAAAGTAGAAAAGGGAACCAGGAGAGAAAAATATCTGTTAGAGTATCAGCGAGGAAACAGACAGCAGAAGTATTACAAAACAGAATTCAACGAAACATTTAGTTCATTCAATTCGTGGGAAAGAGCCCTATACACTTTAGCACAAAATATCATGTTCATAGTGATGAACCTAAGTTATCAAATAAACTTAAATTATACTCAGTATGTTCTGTTTTTTTAAAAAAAGAAAATATTAAATATACATATTAGGAAAGTGTCACTATTAAGCTCATGAGTTAAACAGATCTTTAGATTAAAGCATGTACTACTGGCTCTGTAACCTTAGACAAGTTACTTAAATTTGCTAAGACTCAGTTTCCTTATATGTGAAATGGAGCTAATAAAACATACCTTACTGAGTTGTTGTCTGGTACTAAGAGCAGGACAATTGCTAGTCATTCCAGCTACTACTGCTATCACTATCACTACCACTATTACTCGCATTAGAAGGAGTTCTGTTACAAATGGTTTTTATTGAGGGAGATATGCTCAGTCGTGTCTGACTCTTTGTGACCCCACAGACTGTAGTTCACCAGGCTTCTCTGTTCATGGGATTTTCCTGGTACAAATACTGGAGTGAATTGCCATTTCCTCTTCCAGGGGACCTTTCTGGTCCAGGGATCGAAACTGTGTCTCCTGTGTCTCCTGCATCACAGGTGGATTCTTGACCACTGAGTCCCTGGGGGTTGCAGGAGGGATAATTACACACAATAAAACACACATATCAGTACACCTTTTGATGACTTTTGACAAATGTATGCACCCATGTAACCATCATTTCGATCAAGATCTAGGGTATTTCCTCTAGAAAGTTCTCTCCTACTCTTTTCTACTCAATTCCATCCATCTACCCAGAGACAACCACTATTCTGATTTCTGTGACCATCACTTAGTTTTACCTGTTCTATTATAGGGAGAAATGGAATCATAGAGCATGCAGTTTTTGTGTCTGCGTTCTTTTATTCAACATAAAGTTTTTGAGATTCATTTCAAGTTTTCTTTTAATTTACTTTACTAAAATCATTAAAAATTATTTGCTATGAATATGCCAAAACTTATTTATCTGTTGGCTGTTTCAATTTTGAGGCTATGATCCACATTTTTTTTAAACCATCAGTTCAGTTCAGTTCAGTTGCTCAGTCACGTCTGACTCTTTGCGAGTCCATGGACTGCAGCACGGAGGCTTCCCTGTCCTTCACCAGCTCCCAGAGCTTGTTCAAACTCATGTCCATCCAGTTGATGATGCCATCCAACCACCTCATCCTCTGTCATCCCCTTCTCCTCCTGCCTTCAATCTTTTCCAGCATCAGGGTCTTTTCCAATGAGTCAGTTCTTCACATCAGGTAGCCAAAGTATTGGAGTTTCAGCTTCAGCATCAGTCTTTCCAATGAATATTGAGGACTGATTTCCTTCAGGATTGACTGGTTTGATCTCCTAGCTGGCCAAGGGAGTCTCAAGAATCTTCTCCAACACCACAGTTCAAAATCATCAATTCTTCAGTGCTCAGGTTTCTTTATGGTCCAACTTTCACATCCATACATGACTACTGGAAAAACCACAGCTTTGACTAGATGGATCCTCGTTGGCAAAGTAATAATGTCTCTGTTTTTTAACATGCTGTCTAGGCTGGTCAGAGCTTTTTTTCCAAGGAGCAAGTATCTTTTAATTTCATGGCTGCAGTCAGCATTTGCAGCAATTTTGGAGCCCAAGAAAATAAAGTCTGTCATTGTTTCCATTGTTTCCCCATCTATTTGCCATGAAGAGATGGGACCAAATGCCATGATCTCATGTTTTTTTGAATGTTGAGTTTGAAGCCAGTTTTTTCACTCTCCTCTTTCACTTTCATCAAGAGGCTCTTTAGTTCCTCTTTGCTTTCTGCCATGCGGGTGGTGTATGTGCCTATCTGAGGTTATTGTTATTTCTCCCTGCAATCTTGATTCCAGCCTGTGCTTCATCGAGTCCAGCTTTCACAAGATAGGGTATATAATTAAGATTCATTTACCAGTAGTATTCACTGTACAAAATATCTTACCGATAAGAGAAACATTAAAATATAAAATGCAGATATTTTAAGGCTTGTAGAGGGCTCTGAAATGATTAAATCATATTTCTCAATAAATATATAATTGAGATTTCATTTACTCACACAGCAATCTTTCATCATATATGATGGATAATTTTTAATTCGGCATATGATAAAATCCTCAACACTACAAATAAATTAAAATCCTATACTAAACAGGAGGAACTTTCTGTTCCTGTCAACTCAGGTTGATCCATCTGATGGAGAACTTCAGCAAACAGTCTTATATGATATTCAAACTCCTGATACAGATCTAAATGATTTTCTACCCAAAAAAGGATGGTTCCCACCCATGCCTAGTACTGCTGACTGCAGCTATGTATTTTTGCCAGTGTCCTTTAATGCTGGTTTACAAGAATGAACCTTATTTCATGGGATGAAAGAGAAGCCCATGTTTAAAGAATTCATCTCTTTAGTCATTCTTAAATAATTAACTTTACTCTTCCTTAAATAATTTTTGTACAGCAAAAACCCATGTTCTGGCTGATAATAATAATGCAATTTCTCTCAACACAATACATTCTAAGTCAACTCAGGGAAGAAATTCTGCCACTTTAGTGAAGACCCTATCCTCCCTGAATTTAGACAATGACTAGGGCTTCCCAGGTGGCTCAGTGGTAAAGAATCCACCTGCCAATGCAGGAGATGAGGAGACAAGGATTTGATCCCTGGGTTGGGACGCTCTCCAGGAGGAGGAAAAGGGAACCCACTCCAGTATTCTCGCCTGCAAAATTCCATGGACAAAGAAGCCTGGCAGGCTATATAGTCCAGGGGGTCGCAGAGTCAGACACAACTGACACTCACGCACACAGACTTGGAACTAGTTATCTGAAGAGAGTGGTTTTCAAAATATGTCCAAAAAATATCAGGGTTTAGCAAACATTTACATTACTTTCACTTACTAAATAAACTTTAACTATGGGCTTCCCTTGTGGCTCAGATGGTAAAGAATCTGTCTGCAATGTGGGAGACCCGTGTTCAACCCTGAGTTAGGAAGAACCCCTGGAGAAGGGCATGGCAATCTACTCCAGCATTCTTGCTTGGAGAATCCCACGGAGAGAAAAGTCTAGCAGGCTACAGTCCATGCAGTCGCAGAGTCGAACACAACTGAAGTGACTTAGCACACACAGCACAACTATTTCTTCAATAACAAAGATGCACACAGATGTGTTATATGCCAATTATAATAAAACAGAAACAAGTTCCAGGCAATTTCACCTTCCAGGTTAACTTGCTTTTGTGAAGGACTCAAAAAAAGGCTTCTCCAGCCATTTCTGTCAACTGAATGTTCTTCTTCTTCTTACTCAGGACTGTATACACCTGCTTACGTAAAGTGATTCTAGCACACACAGAGGCTGCACTCCTAACTGTCAGGCAACACTGCCTCAGCACATGCTCTACATGACGTAACATGACTGTTACAAAATAAGTGAATCTATAATGTAAAGGTTTGGGTCCTTGTGTCCTACTTTTGTATTTATGATAGCATTATCATAAGTTTTTGGGCTATCCCAGTGGCTCAGTGGTAAAGAATCTGCCTGCAATGCAGGAGACTCATGTTCGATCCTTGGTTCGAGAAGATCCCCTGGAGAAGGAAATGGCAACCCACCCTAGTACTCTTTGCCTGGCAAATTCCACGGACAGAGGAGTCTGGAAGGCTACAGTCCATGGGGTAGCAAAAGAGGCAGACACGACTTAGCAACTAAACAACATCATCATAAGCTCCTAATCCTTCTTCAATCACTTAATGTTTGCAGTAAGGTAAAATGATTAATCAACCATATCAATGAGCCATATCTAAATATGATTCAAATTTTGGGATTTAAGAAAAATAATAATGGATGTAACAAGACTGATCATATTCAAGCCAAGTTTGACAACTGGTATTAGAAACCAATGCCAACCAATTCTTCAACCACTATCAAATACATTGATAACATATCATTATGAAATGATAAAGTCTCATATCAATAAATAAGGTAATAGCAATTTGTCACTGAAAATCACCTTTTACAGCAAGAAAAAGTATATATCTCAGCTTCTTGATATATTTAATGAAACCAAATCTTATAAAATCAATTTGTGATCCCTGTTAAGTTATGACATAGTTGGAGGGTGGGGAGCAGGGAAAAGTAAGCATAAAAAGAAAGCTTGATGTTATTGAGAGGCAGAGAAAGCATTCAAATAAAATTTAATTCTAACAATGAAAATATCACACCATTGTTCAAGGTAAGTTTTTACAAAGAACAGGAATAACTAGTACACACTCTGAAGGAAAAGCTTATCAAATCCTAGGTGGCGCTAGTGGTAAAGAACCCGCCTGCCAATGCAGGAGACATTAATGAGAGACGCAGGTGGGATCCCTGGGTCAGGAAGAAACCCTGGAGAAGGGCACGGCAACCCACACCAGTATTCTTGCCTGGAGAATCCCACGGACAGAGGGGCCGGGGTGCTAGAGTCCATGGGGTCGCACAGAGCTGGACACGACTGAAGTGACTTAGCTGCACACATGCCACTAACACTGTAAAGAAGTTTATTTGATGACTACACTACTGTTTAAATATGATTATAACCATTATTAGAAAATAAGATATTAGAGAAAAACATCTACAATATCTGAACAACTGAAAGGCTAAAATTAGGTGAAATTTTTACACTTTAACTAAACAAGGACATGAAAAATGTTGGAAATTTCTAATTTTTTAAATAATAGGTTCATGCAACAAGCAATGATGAAAACGGCTTATCTGTAAAACATCACATACAATAGGAAGGAAAAACTTAAGCAGTAGTTAGATAACTTTTTACTATGCCCTCAAATAAGTTGGTTAAAACATGATGAGAATGTACTAGTGGTAATAAAATAATGGCAGGGAAAACTGTAGTAGTGGCTCTTATAAAAAGCTATTACCTAAATATAGTTTAAGAAAGAATGGCATGCTCCATAGACCAGCATGAGCTGTTAAGAAAATGCCAGTATGTTCAAACTATTGATTTATTAAGGCATGGTCTTTACACTGCAGATTTCACAGTTATTTGTAAGTATATAATGAGTTCTAGAATCTCTTTTTTCATTTTGAGAAACTGGTTAGTTCTATTATATATAGTTCAAATAAAGTCCCCTCCTCAAAACAAATTAAGGGTAGGAAGAGAAGGGGACGACAGAGGATGAGATGGTTGGATGGCATTGCCGACGTAATGGACATGAGCTTGAGCAAACTTCGGGAGATAGTGAAGGACTGGGAAACCCAGCGTGCTGCAGTCCATGGGGTCGCAGAGTTGGACATGACTGAGCTACTGTAACAACAACAATGATTTCAGAGCAACATAAGCACAGTAATGGTGAAGGGCATAGATGTGAGCCTAGCTCTGTCACTCACTCACCAGCTGTAAACTCGGTACTGGAGACTTTAACTCACTGTGCCTCAGTTTTTTCATTTGTAAACTAGAGATGAAATGTTTGTTGTTTGGAAATCAATACATGTAAAGCTCCCACCAGGAGTCTAGGGCTTAGGTGCTCAAAAACATTAGATGTTGCTGTTGCTGTTAAGCAAAGTGCTCTAAATTTTTTTTTTTTTTTTTTTTTACCATTTACAAGGACTTTTCTGTGTAAATCAGGATTACTCTTGATACTGTGCAACAACAAAAAAATAAATAAATAACCTAGAGTTCCACGAAGGGCAAGGCATTGGTGGTTTGATGGCTAATAGAATTCTCGCTTCCCCTAGTAGAGCTCATCAAACACAGACTGACTTTCTTAAACATTCAGCAAACTTATAAATAGATTTATACTAATTTATCAGTTTCACACTCATTAGGGCTCCAGATAAAAATTCATTTACAAAACCTCAGACTAGATCAAGGAGCTCAGGATAGAAATTTTGGCTATAAAAATGTTTTTTGAGAAAGCAACCCAATCAGAAGTAGTCTTACACTCAGCTTTTAAAATATCTGATATAGATAACAGTGCTAATTCATCCAAACTCAAAACTGCAGGCTCCAAGATGAACCTATTTTCAAAAGAATAAAAACACTTCAAAAAATGTTTTGGAGAAAAAAAAAGAAGACAATGAATTATTTTCCTCTCTGGTCTGTGTAGTAAGGAAGGTGTGTGAGGCTCGAATAAGAGAGTTGTTTTCAGTGAGAAAAGAGAAACAATAAAGAAAAAATACAAAATTAAAAGGGAAAATAAAAGTTAAAGCAATGTTATGTGTATTTACCACAATTTAAATTTTTAATTAAATCAAAACAAATTATCTTCCATGACACCATGCAGAGCAGACAACTGTACTTCCCTAAAATCCAAAAATCCATTGTTTTTGTATAATATGCTGCTGCTAAGTCACTTCAGTCGTGTCTGACTCTGTGTGATCCCGCAGACGGCAGCCACCAGGCTCCCCCGTCCCTGGGATTCTCCAGGAAAGAACACTGGAGTGGGTTGCCATTTCCTTCTCCAATGCATGAAAGTGAAAAGTGAAAGTGAAGTCGCTTAGCCATGTCCAACTCTTCGGGACCCCATGGACTGCAGCCTACCAGGCTCCTCCATCCATGGGATTTTCCAGGCAAAGTAATGGAGTGGGGTGCCATTGGCTTCTCCGTTGTATAATACAGAAACAGGAAATAAAATTTTCAAAAATAATAAGGTAATAAATTGCTCCTCATAAAAACACAAAGAATATGTAAGTTGTGTTTTGCTGAAAGTTGAGATACTGTGGTAAGAAAACATTTTGCAAACTGTTCTCAGAAAAAAATAACTGTAACAAAAGGAAACATGGATGCTATGGGGACTATCCGTGGGTTCATGGGCTCTTACAAAGCTTTGGAAGGTCTACTCTATTGTACTTAAAGAAGAGCTAGCATTCTGACTCTACTTATAGAAGATCCAGAGCTCCTGAAGGAAGAAAAGCCTTAAAAACTAAGGTAGCAATCATCATGGGAAATACTTTAGGAAATAACTTGAGGCTTGTGTTCTCCCCACAATTTTTTAGAGGGAAGAAAAAAAAAATGAAGATCTAACTATATCTTCTCAAGAGCTCAAAATAGTTTCTTTAAAGTAGAATTTTGGATTTTTCTCCCCTAACAAAAATATCATATTTTGTCATTATGCCATCACAGGCAACTTGTATTAATGTAGCATTAGTTCCTTCAGAATTGTTACATGCCACCAAGCCAAAGTCAGCACAGAAAATACACTAAATGATTGTTTGGCAAAATAGTTAGAGCTCCCAACAAGGCAATGACGAACAAAAAAATAATTCTTACGAAAGTTGGGGTATTACATAAAAGTATGCAGATTCCTTTTAAATGTGAAACCCCAATTCATTAAGAAATAAATCCCTTAGAAGAAAATTCAGAGCACCACATCAACCAGGTCATTCATTTCTAACGTTACAAGATGAGTGCAGCAAAATTAAAATGTGTTTTATACAATATTAACCAATCATGGCACCTGACTCCAATACTCTTGCCTGGAAAATCCCATGGGCAGAGGAGCCTGGTAGGCTGCAGTCCATGGGGTCGCTGAGGATTGGACGTGACTGAGTGATTTCACTTTCTCTTTTCACTTTCATGCACTGGAGGAGGAAATGGCAACCCACTCCAGTGTTCTTGCCTGGAGAATCCCAGGGAACAGGGGAGCCTGGTGGGCTGCCGTCTATGGGGTCACACAGAGTCAGACACGACTGAAGCGACTTAGCAGCAGCAGCAACCAGTCATGTAAAATCTTCATTTTAAATGTCTGCTTGTTTACCTGCTTCTGTCTTTAAAATATTTGGTGATAAAAATTAAAGCAAAGTAAAGAATACAATCTTTTTCTCTCCAAACCAAAAAACCACTCAAGTACTTATCTAGGAAGACTTTGGCGCCCAGAATCTTGGTTGTGTCTGTGGCAAAGGGGATAACTGCTTTTATCAAGGCCATAGGCAAACACCACGTGGCCCGAAAAGTCTGAAAGATTCTAAGGGTTCTTATGAAATGTTCTAAAGGATGTTCTTGCCATCTGAGACGCAAGAAAACTTCCCAGGGTAAATCCAGGGAAAAATAAGAGTCACTATAAAATGTATGCTATAGTTGTTGTTGTTTAGTTGCTAAGTCAACCCCATGGACCCCATGGACTGTAGCTCACCAGGCTCCTCTGTCCATGGAATTTCCCCAGCAAGAATACTGGAGTGGATGCCATTTCCTTCTCCAGGGGATCTTCCCAACTCAGGGATTGAACCTGCATCTTCTGCATTGGCAAGTGGATTCTTTACCACTGAAACACCAGAGAAGCCCCATAAAATGTATAGGGAAAAATAAATTAGTAACAGCTCTCGTCCTCAAGCAGCTTAACATTAACAATAAAAGTCAACTACAAGAGACAACACAAAGCAAAACAAGATTAATTGCCACATGACTCAGAGACAATTAAGCGAGTTCAAAGGAGGGAACAGATCACCTGAGCCAGAATAAACAGAAAGCTCCCCTAAGGCTGAGAAGTGTTTAAGCAAGGCGATGGGCAGAAGTTCTTAGAAGGAGGAAGGCCACTGAGGCACTGCCTCCACTCCCATCCTGACAGAGGAGGCTACATTCAATGTGGATCTGACACCTTTTATCACCATAAGTAACTAATATGAATGACGATGGAAAAGACACCTAACTGATTTCCAGGTTCCTGCCACTCCCAAATAATACAGCAAGCGTCAAGACCTAAAGTGGGTACAACAAACTTCAATGACTCAGCTTAGGACCAGCTGTAAATGAAGTTCTGGTTAAACAAAACAACTGCTTGCTTTGAACTTGAATCCTGTGTCAGTAGGGTAATTGCCCTAGAGAGAGAGACATCTTCCAAGGCAGAAACTGACAAAGACGAGACAATCAAGCAAAAGAAAAAAAAAGCACGAGAAACAACAGAACCACCACAGAGTAGTAATTCAAACGCTGCCTTGGTTGCTTTGCCAAGAAACAAGTTAATTCCTATGCTAAATATCTTTCCTCTGTTTTCACGTGGTTTCTCAAATGCTGAATGCATCAAGAAATCATGCCACTTAAGAAGTTCTAAAAAGTTTTATGATTTCTCTTTTTTGTTGTGTATTCTGTGACTGAGATCTGTTTTGTTTTAAATTCTGAATCAAAAGAAAGCAGTAAACCTTAGCCAGAATAATTTATACCAGATATGTGAATTTACATTTCAGACAAAATTTTTTAAAACAGAAACATCCTGTCTGGGGACGCTTCTTATAAGATTATTGACCTGACTTGGCCTTTAAAGACCACCTTTTCCCTTTCCAAGCACAATCTTCCTGTTTTCTCAGCCTCATCTGAACCTGCTCAACTAAACAAAGAACCACTCAAAGTAAACTACACAGAACACCAACTTCAATAATTTATAGCCAAACCAACACACCCCTGGCTCGAGTCAAGAATAAATTACTACAAGATTCTTTATTTGCAATGACTCTCCATTCCTCTTATCTTTGCTAATAATCTCATATTTCTTCCCTATACATGAATCAAGTCTAAGATGCTTTGAAATATCTCACACATTCACACACAATCACTCAGGTCAGAATCACCTAGGCTCTACATTGACACTACAGCAATTCTCGGCACAGGAAGGTGACTCTTGAGAGTATAGTTTAAAAGAAAAAGCATAATCGACAAAATAAATCTTATTTGATAAATAAAAAGATACCCATCATCTTCATATTACAGACACCAAAAATATAGCTCAACAATGAGAAAATATTCAGAACAAACTCAATTTAAGACAGGCTTGCCATCAATATATGATATTTGTAGGTATAATGTACACTAGAATTTTTAATATATGTCATAAATAGAAATGTTTCCTCTTCTCAGCAGTTTAATTTTGATAATTTTTATTGTAAGACAGTATTTTTATTTAAGAAGGAAGGCCATTTTGGGCTTCCCTGGTGGTCCAGTGGCTAAAAATCCACCCTGCAATGCAAGGGACACTTGGACCCCTGGTCTAAGATCTCATGCACAGCAGGGCAGCTGGGCCTGTGGGTACTACTACTGAAACCTGAGGACCAGAGAGCCCGTGCTCTGCAACAACAGAAGCCACTGCAATGAGTAGACCACGCTGCAATAGAGAGTGACCCCTGCTTGACACAACCAGAGAACGCCTGCGTGCAGCAATGAATACCCAGCACAGCCAAAAATAAAATATTTTTTTAAAAAACAAGGCCATTTTTTAATTACTTCAAAATACTCATGGAATTTTCCAGGCAAGAATACTGGAGTGGGTTGGCATTTCCTACTCCAGAGGATATTCCCAACCCAGGAATCAAACCCCACACCTCGTGTCCCCTGCACTGGCAGGCGGATGCTTCACCACTGAGACACCTGGGAAGCCTAAAAAGGCAGTAAGGCAGGAGATCTTCACGTCTGTCAAAAGGGCTGACGAAAGCTCTGCAAACTGCTGATCAATAACTAGAGCCATAAGCTGAGTAACACAGCCCAGTATCTCCTACAAAAAGTGAATTCACTGAATATGAAAAGTGCTGGAATCTAATACTTTGAGCTCTTAATCTAGTGCTCACTTATTTGCCCTGAGATAGAGAACAAATAACTTAAATGTTGGGCTACCAGCTTCCCCAAATCAGAAAATAAAACAGTGTGAAGTAAAAAAGAAAAAAGAAAATCATAAAAGACAGATCTATTTACTACTTTGAAATCTGAAGGTCTAAGTTCAAAGGGACTTTTTTTTTTTTTTTTAAGAGAGAAGCAGCTAGTTTTACATTAAGTAAAACTTCCTGTTTTATAACTAGTATCAGTTGACAACATGTTCTGGGCACCAGGCTAAGTGTTTTCCATGATTATCTGGTTTAATTCTCATTAAAACACTAAGGAAGTAGCTACTGCTATTTTACAGAGGAGAAAAATGAGGTTTAGAATGGTTAAGAAACTTGCTAAACTAATAAATTAGGAAGTTGAAACTCCCATGCAGGTATCCAGACTCCAAAGCCAGGACTCACCACTATTCAGTTCACAAAGAAAGCAGCAGTCTCTAGCATAGCAATGAATCTTCTTGACTATAAATAACATCCTGCATCTCCCCACACACTCATTTCTACCACTCCCTTGACCCATCTAACTCTTGCTAACTGTTCTTAGTCATTTAGAACTTCTTACATGGCTAGATAAATGTCAACTTCAAAAAGGCAATAACGAAAGTAACTTAACAATTTTGAAACACAGCTGATGGGACTCTTTTCCATCAGCTTGCACATTCATTCATTCAAATATTCACTGAGGACCTACTTACTACAGGATGCAGTGTTATGTTGTGATTAAGGGCATGAGATTGCTTTAGGGCATTAGATTCCTAGCTCTATCACTAACTTAATATGTGATTTTGAGTAATTTACCCTACCTCTCACTGTCTTAGCTGCCTCATCTATAAAATGAGGATACCTACAGGACTGTAGTAAAGATTGATCACATAACGTTAGCTTGTATTATCACACTCTGTGTGTGGGATAGTTAAGCTAGGAGCTATGGACGATATAGGTGGTATAGAATGGCATGCCCTCTGTTCTCAAGCTTGCAAAATATCTGCATAAATAACCACAGACCAATCTGTAAATATCACTACAGGTATTAATAAATAAATGCTGTCCGAGGAAGGGGAGATTATTTCTAGCTAAAGAGATCAGGGGAGGTCTACTGGAAGAGCTAGCACTTTGGGCTAGACCTTAATATAAAGGTGGAGAACATTCCAAGCACACAATATAATCATGCAACAGTAAAGAAACTGAGCTTCAGTGAGGAATTACCATGGGTGAGTAGTGGTGAATAAACCTCAAAATGTAGGTAAGTTCAGGGTCCAATTATCAAGAGACCTGAAGCTCAAATAAGGAGTTCAAGTAAATACTATCATATTTTAAAATGTAAACTAGCATTAATATTCCCTTCAAGTGGAATACACAAATGGAAATGAGAGAGCAGAGAATTTATTCCCCTAATTGAGGGCTCAGGGGGTGATGTTGGAGGAATGGGAAAGAGGAAAAAAATTACCAAAGTAAGAGGAGCTATACAAACTCAGGCTTACAGGTAGCACAATTATATACATACACCAGCTTTTTTCAAACTGTATTGTGGTCAACCAAATTTGAGAAAAGCCACACACTCCACCCCATTTCTCTCTTCAGTGATTCACAAGGCACACTAGTATTTTAAGAACTCTCAGATGTCCTACAGTAAAAAAGCAGACTAACTTTGTTCACTATTATATTTTGTTGTGGAACCCTACTAGTCCTCCAACTTACCTAATGATTCTTTTCCTCCTCCAACATGTATTTAAACATTGAGGGACACTAATGCTCTCCTGAACTTATTTTGGAAAACCTGGATACTAAGTATCTGGTAAAGTGGGGTGTGATCACAAGAGAAGATAAAGAAGACATCTTGCAGCTCCACAATCACACATTATTCTGGAAGTCTCCCTTACTTGTTTTATCTTAAGTGGCAAATAAACCAACTCAAGAAGTCCCATGAGCATCATACTTTTTTTTTTCCTACCTTGAGAACAACAAAAATTTTTACTATAACCCAACAACAGTACAACTCAAATTAACTTTTAATTTCCTTGCCCCTAGAATTTTACAGACGTATTTTCCTTTCTCAACCCCCACCCCCCCAAAAAAGAAAGACTGTTCATGCCTACTGTCAGGTCTTTTTAAGCTTTCTCTTTCCAATTTACCATTCTCTAGTCTTTCATCCACAAGTGATTTTCCCTTTACAGGCCCACTTCTGTCCTATATACCTCTCTCCTCTTTATTTCGCCCAGGTAACTGTTGAAATTATTATCTTGTGCCTTTGGGCTCTCAATATGATCAGAGAATGTGTTCAACATAGGACTTCCCAGATAGCACAAATAGTAAAAAAGCTGCCTGCAGGAGATGCAAGAGATAAGGGATTGATCCCAGGGTTGGGAAGATCCCCTGGAATAGGAAATGGCAACCCACTCCAGTATTCTTGCTGAGAAAATTCCACGGATAGAGGAGCCTGGTGGGCTACAGTCCATGGGCTTGCATAAGAGCTGGACATGACTGAGCACACAGGCATGGCAGGGATGACAGACAGAAGAAGCAGATACTACAGTTTCACCATTCCAACCCCAAGTAGGCACTGCCCACCCACCACAGCACTCCTTCCCACTAAATCCACAGTGCTCTCCACAGCTATTTCCAATCTCCTGAAAGTGAAACTGATTTACAGACAGGTTCCACAGTTTCCATCTGTATGCTTTAGATTCTATCTGCTGAAGTGTGAAATGCACAACTTACAGGTTAGAAAAGAAACACAGATTGTCTTGAGGCTGGAGTGGTGTCTTACTGCACAACTACATGAGTCTGGGTTTTAAAAGTCAGTATGTGCATCAGAAGTGCTTAAGACACAACACAGGGCCTTACCAGAACAGTACCACAACCTGGAACCTCCCTCCACTCAACACACATAAGGATGAATAAAAACAACTGAGGATAAACTTTGAAACAATTTTGAAACATTTTACCTTCTAGGAGGCTTTTCTCTACCATGACTGCTAAGTCACTTTAGCCATGTCCAACTCTGTAGGACCCCGTAGACAGCAGCCCACCAGGCTCCCCTGTCCCTGGGATTCTCCAGGCAAGAACACTGGAGTGGGTTGCCATTTCCTTCTCCACTACCATGACTAACTCAATGTTTTCCATAGTATGTATTTCATTATCATTTCTCCCTGAGTTGAAGTTCATCTAAACATGTAATTAAGGAAAGCCAGTTGGCAAATATGGCAAGCCCTCTTTTAAAATAATTAACATCAGTCTCTGTTCAACTAAAAATGTGGAGTGCAACAGCATGAAGGAAAACATAAGATTCCTTCAATGATGGCACATAACTAAGCTAATTAAGATAAGTTAAAAAAAAAACTGTTTACTTAGTAGCCACCAAATTCTATAAGGAAAATAACTATTGGTGTAATTATGCAGTTTTGTATCTCATTAACTATCAGTGGAAGATTACCTACTGTGCAACAATTATATCTGGTAAACCTATGAAATCTGAAGCCACCATCATAAAGTCATGTTTATACAGCTCTTTCGAACAGTAAATCTGTTTTCCCTTTTAAAACTAAGATATGCCCACAAGAGTCCATCAAACAGACTCTATATTCAAATCAAAAATTACTTCCTTGATCAGAGCTTCTCTCACCTGGGAAACTGGAGAAACAGGAGTAGCTTTTGATTCAGCAAAAAGCCTTACATCCTGCCTCACCAAGATGCCCTGAAACAACTCTAGAAACTAAGGAAAGGGAAAGTTTAATAACTTTACTAAAAGAAAAACAGAAGGGAAAAGGGAAACAGGGCAGTTTCTGAACTGCAATCCACTTCTACTTTTTCTATCTCAATATTAAATCCATACTTATCATATGAACAAAAACCTATTACCAAGTAACAGTAAAGTGAAACATCAGTCCTTAGCACCTCAGCCTGGGTTCCTACACTGTCCCCTCAACATGGTGATGTTTAATTAAAATTTAAAAATACTACTCAAATCTATCTTATATTCAACTCTTATAACCAAGAGTAATAACACTACCACTCAGCCAGCCAACTCCAAGTGACATTTTCATGGGAGTTCCCCAAAATGCCTTAAGTCTTCATAATCCTGCTAAACATACATATCACGTCTTTAACACAACTCAAACACAACAAAGCTGAGCTTCTCTATCATGTCACTAGTAGGATGAACACTAAACTAAGCTTCTCAATCACAGGGCCAATGTCTTACTGTTCAACTATACTCTTGCCTACAAATCTAGTTTCTGTTTTCCTAGGTTCCAAACTTCAGTTTTACCTTACAGTATTATTATACTTACTTCCTGTCAGGACTTCTAATCCTTCGTAGAACAAAACCCAGTATGCTGCTGCTGCTGCTAAGTCACTTCAGTCGTGTCCGACTCTGTGTGACCCCATAGATGGCAGCCCACCAGGCTCCCCCGTCCCTGGGATTCTCCAGGCAAGAACACTGGAGTGGGTTGCCATTTCCTTCTCCAATGCATAAAAGTGAAAAGTGAAAGTGAAGTCGCTCAGTCGTGTCCGACTCTTCGGGACCCCATGGACTGCGGCCTACCAGGCTCCTCCATCCATGGGATTTTCCAGGCAAGAGTACTGGAGTGGGGTGCCATCGCCTTCTCCAAAACCCAGTATAAATAATGCCTTATTCACCTTTGTGTCCTCAGTATTTAGTGCAGCGCCTGGCACATAAGTTCTTAATTCATGTTTACTGACGTGAAGACGACCGCTGCAGTGCTGCGCTAGCTCAGTAACATACCTACGTCCAATGGCCTAGCACACCATAGCAATGTTACTGACTGACTGGAATCGGAAGCCACACGCCCTCAGCGGGTATACTAGACGATGTTTTTGTCAATGAACAAAAGGAACATCAAAACTGTTTTTTAAAACTGTTCTAATCCTCAAATCTTTTCAAAGAAAAAGTAATCATTTCATTTTTAAGTAATAAATACAAAAACTCAGACAGAGACTTTCAGATTTTGATTTGAATAACTATTACATTTACTTACTTTTCTGCTTATTTTCACTTTCAAGGCTTTTTTCCTTTGAGTAGATGACAAACCTATTTAAATGCTTACAAAATAATTTAGCACTTATAAAAACCCACCTCAGTGATCACAGCAGACCTGTATCAGTCTAATTCCGTACGTGACAAGGATGAGTATACCTCTAAAATATAATTCCTGTTTGGATAAGATTATGAGTCCTGGTGACTATATTTTAATTATGACTCATTCAGACAAGCCAAGACATCCTACTAAACAAAAAGTAAACTGCTGACTTGGAGATGTGATGAGACAAAGCACAGTAGATTCTGCCAGGTAACAACAGTGTTTCCCTCTGCAGCAGCAACAGGCTCCAAGCCTGCTCAGTTTACAGACTTCTCTGCTCCATATTTTGTACTGGAAAAAAAAAACAGAAGAAGCTAAAAAGTTTAGGTTCCAATCTAAGTATCTATCCAACCAAGGCAAATCAATCGAACTGTCCAATATTGAGGATAATAAACGACAATAACATCCGCAAATCAGCCATAAGAATTTACTCAAACAATGGAGATGATGTTAAGAACAAATACAAGAGATAAAGACTGGTGACAGGAGTTAAACAGATAATATTTCTATATGCTATCCTAAAGGAAATCAACCCTGAATATTCATTACAAGGACTGATGCTAAAGTTGAAGCTCCAATACTTTGGCCACCTGAAGAGAAAAGCCAACTCACTGGAAAAGACCCTGATGCAGGGAGAGACAAAAGGCAAAAGGAAAAGCAGGCAGCAGAGGATGAGATGGTTAGACAGCATCACCGACTCAATGGACGTGAATCTGAGCAAACTCCAGGAGATAGTGAAGGACAGGGAAGCCTGGCGTGCTGCAGTTCATGGGGTCACAAAGAGTCAGACATAACTTAGTGACTGAACAACAACAAATCTGTATATGTTAAAACTACCACAAGTTAATTCTACCTACTTTATTATTCTTAACATCCAAAGACACAAAACAGTAGCAATGTCTTCTATTCCAAAAGTTGTTTAGAAAGAATCTGTCAATATATAATCAAATATCTGCTTACTGATGGGAAAAATCTCTGTTCACCAGCCAAGGGATTTTGGGGAATAAGAACTGCATGTGGCATCTCCCCTCCACAGCCTACAAATCCCACACCAGTTTGTAGTTATTCTTGTACTACAAGAGTATCGGTTTCAGCATGTAAGCCTTATAAGCCCCCAGGAAAGCCATTCTAGTGGAGCTCTTCCAGAAAGTTTCACTTTAGTTCCATAAAGAACCCAAGAGGCCCAGTCCATGACAAGAATGAACTGTAATTGCTCTCTTGGTTTCCGCCTCTGACCCTTAAGAGCAAAGCTTGGAGCTGTCTGTAATCCATAATCCACTTTAATATGCTGCTAGAGCATTACAAAAAAGTGGCTTTCAATAAAGGCCCTGCTATGAGCTTGAGTGAACTCCGGGAGTTGGTGATGGACAGGGAGGCCTGGCGTGCTGTGATTCATGGGGTCACAGAGTCGGACACGACTGAGCGACTGAACTGAATTGATGAAGCTAAAATTGGGATTCTCGGTTACTAATTTTGTGTACAATTTTTCTAATTCTTAAAAAAGTAGAGGAAATTCTCCTTCCCCCCCTCCCAGATAAAAAGGGCGGGGGGACGGGGTGGATGACCCACAACACTTCTGACAGGCTGCATAACACACTGTCTTAATCACACTTCAGATAAATGACAAGTAGTAGGTTATTCTTCTCTATATTACGTTAAGCAAGTAATCTGTTCCAGTATTTTGGGCATTTAAAGTCTGCTACTGTTATCACTTCCAAAATTAAGGCACTGTGTGAAAATGTATGAAGTGGCTGGTTCTTAATTTCTGAGCTAGATCATTACCCAGTTTAAAGCTTTTTTTATAAAGGAAACGAGTTCAAATGTGTTTAAAGTGATTTGGCCAAGGTCACAAGGCCTAGGGTAGTAAGGGCATGAACTGGGATCTCCTGACTCTGGTCTCATGTTCTTCATGACCACAGGGACCAGACAATAAGAGACAGCTCCACTATGCATCAGTGCTGAGTGCAGTGGGCACTTTTCCTATCCATCTGTCTCTTAAGAGATACAGTCCCTCTCTGTTCTGTACAACAGCGTATGTGGAAACAGAGCACATATGAGCTACATCACTATTCAAGGGTCATTTTAACAAGCATGATGCAACACTGAGGCACAATGTCCATACTAAATAAGCAGCAAAATACAACCAAATAAAGGCTTTATTTAAGCCAAATGTGTATAGGCCCCCATTCTATCATTCCACTAAAAAGTTTCTTTAGGGCAGATACATGCCCTAAAGACACATGGTTTCTTCTTGATCTCTATATTCTTTGGAGTATTATCTTACAAAAGTTTTCCTTATGCACCCCCTAAAATAAAACTGGGAGGAAAGAAATCCTTGAATATTTTTAAGTTGATACTGAAAATCTTTTTATAAGAAGTTTAAATAATTGCAAACGCTGTACTTTCCTTTATAGATCACCATGCTGCTGCTGCTGTTGCTGTTAAGTCGCTTCAGTCGTGTCCGACTCTGTGCGACCCCAAAGATGGCGGCCCACCAGGCTCCCCCGTCCCTGGGATTCTCCAGGCAAGTACACTGGAGTGGGTTGCCATTTCCTTCTCCAATAGATGACCATAGGCCAATTTAAAACCGACATTAAAAAAAAAAAGATTATGTCGTTAATTTAAATACATCCAATGAAATCTAAACATTTGAACAATTTGATAACCACTATCCTCCGTTTCAAAACTATAATAGAATCCTCATTTCTTATATGAAATGTTACTTCTTTCTCTCCTTGAAATTATATTTCTATTCTTCTTCTTCCACAGTATTTCATTTTAATATAATTTCTTTTATCATACTTTCCTATAACAAAAATATGAGTATTGTTTTTTATTTAAAGTATTTCTTTGGGATTCAGTTCCTGTTACTTTTATTAGTAGTTACAATTGGTGAAAACAAGGCAAATATATATAGCTCAGTCGCGTTCGATTCTTTGTGAGCCCATGGACTGTAGCCCTCCAGGCGCCTCTCTCTATGGGATTCTCCAGGCAAGAATACTGGAGTGAATTGCTATTCCCTTCTCCAGGGGATCTTCCTGATCCAGGGATCAAACCCTGATCTGTACTGTAGGCAGGTTCTTTACTGTCTGAGCCACCAGTTCAGTTCAGTTCAGTCGCTCAGCCGTGTCCAACTCTGTGCAACCCCATGAATGCAGCACGCCAGGCCTCCCTGTCCATCATCAACTCCCGGAGTTCACTCAGACTCACATCCATTGAGTTGGTGATGCCATCCAGCCATCTCATCCTCTGTCGTCCCCTTTTCCTCCTGCACGCAATCCCTCCCAGCATCAGAGTCTTTTCCAATGAGTCAACTCTTAACATGAGGTGGCCAAAGTATGGGAGTTTCAGCTTCAGCATCAGTCCTTCCAATGAACACTCAGGACTGATCGATCTCCTTTAGAATGGACTGGCTGGATCTCCTTGCAGTCCAAGGGACTCTCAAGAGTCTTCTCCAACACCACAGTTCAAAAGCATCAATTCTTTGGCGCTCAGCCTTCTTCACAGTCCATATATAACTACTGGAAAAACCATAACCTTGACTAGACGGACCTTTGTCGGCAAAGTAATGTCTCTGCTTTTGAATATGCTATCTAGGTTGGTCATAACTTTCCTTCCAAGGAGTAAGCATCTTTTAATTTCATGGCTGCAGTCAGTAAAGTCTGACACTGTTTCCACTGCTTCCCCATCTAGTTGCCATGAAGTGATGGGACCAGATGCCATGATCTTTGTTTTCTGAATGTTGAGCTTTAAGCCAACTTTTTCACTCTCCTGTTCCACTTTCATCAGGAGGCTTTTTAGTTCCTCTTCACTCTCTGCCATAAGGGTGGTGTCATCTGCATATCTGAGGTTATTGATATTTCTCCTGGTAATCTTGATTCCAGCTTGTACTTCCTCCAGCCCAGCGTTTCTCATGATGTACTCTGCATATAAGTTAAATAAGCAGGGTGACAATATACAGCCTTGAAGTACTCCTTTTCCTATTTGGAACCAGTCTGTTATTCCATGTCCAGTTCTAACTGTTGCTTCCTGACCTGCATATAGGGTTAGAAAATGAAGTCACTCAGTCGTGTCCGATTCTTTGGGACCCCATGGACTGTAGCCTATCAGGCTCCTCCGTCCATGGGATTTTCCAGGCAAGAGTCCTGGAATGGATTGCCATTTCCTTCTCCAGGGGATCTTCCCAACCCAGGAATTGAACCCAGGTCTCCCACATTTCAGGCAGATGCTTTACCACCTGAGCCACGAGGGAAGTGTATATAGGGCTAGAGAAGTCCATAAATTTTGATAACTAACCATAAAAATTAATTCCTTTTTTGGAGATTCAGCTCTTACTCAGATGTATGGAGAAGGGTATATACCTTGATAAATGGAAGTTGCATACTTGACATCAGAAGTTTCATACTTGACATCAGTGTCACAATTATCCTTTTGTTGGAACCCTGGAGAATTTTACACCTCAGAGAACCATACATTGGGGAGATTCAAGATGAGTGAAAGGTAAGGCTTTTTCTTTTGTAAATCAGAAGAGCCGGAGATCAAACCAGTCAACCCTAAGGGAATTCGAACCTCAACATTCATTGGTAGGATTGATGCTGAAGCTAAAGCTCCAATACTTTGGCCACCTGATGGGAAGAACTGACTCACTTGAAAAGACCCTGATGCTGGGAAAGATTGAAGACAGGAGGAGAAGGGGGCCACAGAGGATGAGATGGTTGGATGGCATCACCGACTCAGTGGACATGAGCAAACTCCAGGAGATAGTGAAAGACAAGGAAGCCTGGCGTGCTGCAGTCCATGAGGGTCACAAAAAGTCAGGCACAACTTAGTAACTGAACAACAACAAAGGGAGGATAAGAAAAGAGAGTGAGGATTATGCCAGTACTGTCTTCAGACAAATCAATTTCAGGGAAGAGTATAAAACATGAACACTGGGGGGAGGAGCTAAGATGGTGGAGGAGTAGGACGGGGAGAACACTTTCTCCCCCACAAATTCATCAAAAGAACATTTAAACGCCGAGTAAATTCCACAAAACAACTTCTGAATGCTGGCAGAGGACATCAGGCACCCAGAAAAGCAACCCAAGTCTTCGAAAGAAGATGTTTTATCAATGGTGCTGTATAGAAGGAGAAGTTTTGAAACTACTGTAAAAATAAGACCAATAACTGGAAGCAGGAGGCTTAAGTCCAAACCCTGACTCCAGGGAACACTAATTGACAGGAGCTCATCAAATGCCTCTATACCTAAACTGAAACCAAGCACCACACAAAGGCCAACAAGTTCCAGGGCAAGACATACCAAGCAAATTCTCCAGCAACACAGGAAAACAGCCCTGAGCTCCAAGATACAGGCTGCCCAAAGTCACCCCAAAACCATCGACATCTCATAACTCATTACTGGACACTTCATTGCACTCCAGAGAGAAGAAATACAGCTCCACCCACCAGAACACCGACACAAGCTTCCCTAACCAAGAAATCTTGACAAGCCACCTGTACAAACCCACACACAGCGAGGAAACGCCACAATAAAGAGAACTCCACAAACTGCCAGAATACAGAAAGAACACCCCAAACTCAGCAATTTAAACAAGATGAAGAGACAGAGGAATACCCAGCAGATAAAGGAACAGGATAAATGCCCACCAAACCAAACAAAAGAGGAAGAGATAGGGAATCTACCTGATAAAGAATTCTGAATAATGATAGTGAAATTGATCCAAAATCTTGAAATCAAAATGGAATCACAAATAAATAGCCTGGAGACAAGGATTGAGAAGATGCAAGAAAGGTTTAACAAGGACCTAGAAGAAATAAAAGAGTCAATATATAATGAATAATGCAATAAATGAAATCAAAAACACTCTGGAGGCAACAAATAGTAGAATAACAGAGGCAGAAGATAGGATTAGTGAATTAGAAGATAGAATGGTAGAAATAAATGAATCAGAGAGGGAAAAAGAAAAACGAATTAAAAGAAATGAGGACAATCTCAGAGACCTCCAGGACAATATTAAACGCTACAACATTCGAATCATAGGGGTCCCAGAAGAAGACAAAAAGAAAGACCATGAGAAAATACTTGAGGAGATAATAGTTGAAAACTTCCCTAAAATGGGGAAGGAAATAATCACTCAAGTCCAAGAAACCCAGAGAGTCCCAAATAGGATAAACCCAAGGCGAAACACCCCAAGACACATATTAATCAAAT
Organism: Bos grunniens; assembly: GCF_055505025.1. NCBI lineage: Eukaryota > Metazoa > Chordata > Mammalia > Artiodactyla > Bovidae > Bos > Bos grunniens. Next base: position 28,237,991 of record NC_141179.1, read on the forward strand.
TAACAAAGATCAAACACAAAGAACAAATATTAAAAGCAGCAAGGGAAAAACAACAAATAACACACAAGGGAATTCCCATAAGGATAACAGCTGATCTTTCAATAGAAACTCTTCAAGCCAGGAGGGAATGGCAAGACATACTTAAAGTGATGAAAGAAAATAACCTACAGCCCAGATTATTGTACCCAGCAAGGATCTCATTCAAATATGAAGGAGAAATCAAAAGCTTATTTACAGACAAGCAAAAGCTGAGAGAATTCAGCACCACCAAACCAGCTCTCCAACAAATACTAAAGGCTATTCTCTAGACAGGAAACACAAAAACGGTGTATAAATTCGAACCCAAAACAATAAAGTAAATGGCAACGGGATCATACTTATCAATAATTACCTTAAACGTAAATGGGTTGAATGCCCCAATCAAAAGACAAAGACTGGCTGAATGGATACAAAAACAAGATCCTTACATATGCTGTCTACAAGAGACCCACCTCAAAACAGGGTACACACACAGACTGAAAGTGAAGGGCTGGAAAAAGATTTTCCATGCAAATAGGAACCAAAAGAAAGCAGGAGTAGCAATACTCATATCAGATAAAATAGACTTTAAAACAAAGGCTGTGAAAAGAGACAAAGATGGTCACTACATAATGATCAAAGGATCAATCCAAGAAGAAGATATAACAATTATAAATAGATATGCACCCAACACAGGAGCACCACAATATGTAAGACAAATGCTAACAAGTATGAAAGGAGAAATTAACAATAACACAATAATAGTGGGAGACTTTAATACCCCACTCACACCTATGGATAGATCAACTAAACAGAAAATTAACAAGGAAACACACACTTTAAATGATACAATAGACCAGTTAGACCTAATTGATATCTATAGGTCATTTCATCCCAAAACAATGAATTTCACCTTTTTCTCAAGTGCACATGGAACCTTCTCCAGGACAGATCACATCCTGGGCCATAAATCTAGCCTTGGTAAATTCAAAAAAATTGAAATCATTCCAAGCATCTTTTCTGACCACAATGCAGTAAGATTAGATCTCAATTACAGGAGAAAAACTATTAAAAATTCCAACATGTGGAGGCTGAACAACATGCTGCTGAATAACCAACAAATCACAGAAGAAATAAAAAAAGAAATCAAAATTTGCATAGAAAAGAATGAAAATGAAAACACAGCAACCCAAAACCTGTGGGACACTGTAAAAGCAGTCCTAAGGGGAAAGTTCATAGCAATACAGGCATACCTCAAGAAACAAGAAAAAAGTCAAATAAATAACCTAACTCTACACCCAGAGCAACTAGAAAAGGAAGAAATGAAGAACCCCAGCATTAGTAGAAGGAAAGAAATCTTAAAAATTAGGGCAGAAATAAATGCAAAAGAAACAAAAGAGACCATAGCAAAAATCAACAAAGCCAAAAGCTGGTTCTTTGAAAGGATAAATAAAATTGACAAACCATTAGCCAGACTCAAGAAACAAAGGGAGAAAAATCAAATCAATAAAATTAGAAATGAAAATGGAGAGATCACAACAGACAACACAGAAATACAAAGGATCATAAGAGACTACTATGAGCAATTATATGCCAATAAAATGGACAACATGGAAGAAATGGACAAATTCTTAGCAAAGTACAACTTTCCAAAACTGGACCAGGAAGAAATAGAAAATCTTAACAGACCCATCACAAGCTCGGAAATTGAAACTGTAATCAAAAAACTTCCAGCAAACAAAGCCCAGGTCCAGACGGCTTCACAGCTGAATTCTACCAAAAATTTAGAGAAGAGCTAACACCTATCCTACTCAAACTCTTCCAGAAAATTGCAGAGGAAGGTAAACTTCCAAACTCATTCTATGAGGCCACCATCACCCTAATACCAAAACCTGACAAAGATCCCACAAAAAAAGAAAACTACAGGCCAATATCACTGATGAACATGGATGTAAAAATCCTTAACAAAATTCTAGCAATCAGAATCCAACAACACATTAAAAAGATCATACACCATGACCAAGTGGGCTTTATCCCAGGGATGCAAGGATTCTTCAATATCCGCAAATCAATCAATGTAATACACCACATTAACAAATTGAAAAATAAAAACCATATGATTATCTCAAAAGACGCAGAGAAAGCCTTTGACAAAATTCAACATCCATTTATGATAAAAACTCTCCAGAAAGCAGGAATAGAAGGAACATACCTCAACATAATAAAAGCTATATATGACAAACCCACAGCAAACATTATCCTCAATGGTGAAAAATTGAAAGCATTTCCTCTAAAGTCAGGAACAAGACAAGGGTGCCCACTTTCACCATTACTATTCAATATAGTTTTGGAAGTTTTGGCCACAGCAATCATAGCAGAAAAAGAAATAAAAGGAACCCAAATTGGAAAAGAAGAAGTAAAACTCTCACTATTTGCAGATGACATGATCCTCTACATAGAAAACCCTAAAGACTCCACCAGAAAATTACTAGAACTAATCAATGATTATAGTAAAGTTGCAGGATATAAAATCAACACACAGAAATCCCTTGCATTCCTATACACTAATAATGAGAAAACAGAACGAGAAATTAAGGAAACAATTCCATTCACCATTGCAATGGAAAGAATAAAATACTTAGGAATATATCTACCTAAAGAAACTAAAGACCTATATATAGAAAACTATAAAACACTGGTGAAAGAAATCAGAGGACACTAATAGATGGAGAAATATACCATGTTATGGATTGGAAGAATCAATATAGTGAAAATGAGTATACTACCCAAAGCAATTTATAGATTCAATGCAATCCCTATCAAGCTACCAACAGTATTCTTCACAGAGCTAGAACAAATAATTTCACAATTTGTATGGAAATACAAAAAAACCTCGAATAGCCAAAGCTATCTTGAGAAAGAAGAATGGAACTGGAGGAATCAACCTACCTGACTTCAGGCTCTACTACAAAGCCACAGTCATCAAGACAGTATGGTACTGGCACAAAGACAGAAATATAGATCAATGGAACAAAATAGAAAACCCAGAGATAAATCCACGCACATATGGACACCTTATCTTTGACAAAGGACGCAAGAATATACAATGGATTAAAGACAATCTCTTTAACAAGTGGTGCTGGGAAAACTGGTCAACCACTTGTAAAAGAATGAAACTAGAGCACTTTCTAACACCATACACAAAAATAAACGCAAAATGGATTAAAGATCTAAATGTAAGACCAGAAACTATAAAACTCCTAGAGGAAAACATAGGAAAAACACTCTCCAACATACATCACAGCAGGATCCTCTATGAACCACCTCCCAGAATATTGGAAATAAAAGCAAAAATAAACAAATGGGACCTAATTAAACTTAAAAGCTTCTGCACAACAAAGGAAACTACAAGCAAGGTGAAAAGACAGCCTTCAGAATGGGAGAAAATAATAGCAAATGAAGCAACTGACAAACAACTAATCTCAAAAATATACAAGCAACTCCTACAGCTCAACTCCAGAAAAATAAATGACCCAATCAAAAAATGGGCCAAAGAACTAAATAGACATTTCTCCAAAGAAGACATACAGATGGATAACAAACACATGAAAAGATGCTCAACATCACTCATTATCAGAGAAATGCAAATCAAAACCACTATGAGGTACCATTTCATGCCAGTCAGAATGGCTGCAATCCAAAAGTCTATAAGCAATAAATGCTGGAGAGGGTGTGGAGAAAAGGGAACCCTCTTACACCGTTGGTGGGAATGCAAACTAGTACAGCCACTATGGAGAACAGTGTGGAGATTCCTTAAAAAACTGGATAGAACTGCCTTATGATCCAGCAATCCCACTGCTGGGCATACACACTGAGGAAACCAGAACTGAAAGAGACACGTGTACCCCAATGTTCATCGCAGCACTGTTTATAATAGCCAGGACATGGAAGCAACCTAGATGTCCATCAGCAGATGAATGGATAAGAAAGCTGTGGTACATATACACAATGGAGTATTACTCAGCCATTAAAAAGAATACATTTGAATCAGTTCTAATGAGGTGGATCAAACTGGAGCCTATTATACAGAGTGAAGTAAGCCACAAAGAAAAACACCAATACAGCATACTAATGCATATATATGGAATTTAGAAAGATGGTAACAATAACCCTGTATACGAGACAGCAAAAGAGACACTGATGTATAGAACAGTCTTTTGGACTCTGTGGGAGAGGGAGAGGGTGGGAGGATTTGGGAGAATGGCATTGAAATACGTATAATATCATATATGAAACGAGTCGCCAGTCCAGGTTCGATGCACAATACTGGATGCTTGGGGCTGGTGCACTGGGATGACCCAAAGGGAGGGTATGGGGAGGGAGGAGGGAGGAGGGTTCAGGATGGGGAACACATGTATACCTATGGCAGATTCATTTCAATATTTGGCAAAACCAATACAATATTGTAAAGTTTAAAAATAAAATAAAATTAAAAAAAAAAAACACTGCGAACTCTCAAAACTATCCAGCCTAGATACCTTTAGACTCCAATTTGAAGATCACTGCTCTAAAGCACTCAGCTAGGTTCATTTATTGGAACTCACTAAAATGACAACCATGCCTGACAGACAAGAAGACTCACTGCACATTACCTGAAGCACTCAGCTAGGTTCATTTATTGGAACTCACTAAAATGACAACCATGCCTGACAGACAAGAAGACTCACTGCACATTACCTGCTATTAGGCAAATTTTATTATTTTTCCACATCTCTCATACATTTATTTAAATAAGACTAAAGTCTTATTCAGATATGGCAGTGTGATTTATTTTTAAAACATACATATAGTTCAGTCTGCCAAAGAATAACTGATCAAGATGGCTACCATGTGGTACCCTTTCTACCCATATAATGGTTTTTATACCACAAACACACAGATTACTTATGTGTTTGTGGTATAAAAAACTAGAAAGTGAGAAAAACTAGAAAGTGCTTTTAAGCAAATATGAGAAAAAGTATGTCACTGATAAAAATTATATTTTTGACTTTTATGAAAACCCAAACTTATTTAATTTTAAAAATTAATAAAAATATTTTTAAATACATAAGGCCTATTTCCTTATAGTTCACAATGAGACATATTTCTCAAGATCTGTGAGGTACACATCCAAGACAAAATGGCAAGAACCTTAGCCTAAATTTAACAGGACAGAACCTGCTCTGTTTAAAACACTTCTTGATCTCTCTACATGTTAAGATATTTGTCTGGATTCTAACAGAAGGTAATTCCATCCTTATCTGATCTGCTCCTACTTCTACTCTGCCCACTGGTGTCACAGGGCACAGAGCAGCTACCAGGCTTAGGTCTGACAGTCACCCACTCCCTGTTCCCACTAACCTCTGGCCTTACTTGGAGCTCAAATGTAAGTAATCTTACACTCATGTTCCATCACACCAGGCAAACAAGACCCTAAACCAGATCACAATTTAATACAGGAAGTTGAGACTGTATTTTTGAGATACAATTCACATACTGTGAAATTCACCCTTTTAAAGTATATAATTCAATGGGTTTGTGTGTGTGTGTGTGTGTGTGTGTGTGTGTCTGGAAGACTGTGCAACTATCTCCGCTGTCTAATTCCAGAATGTTTACATCACTCACAAAAGAAGTTCTATACCCACTAGCAGCCGCTCTCCATTTGCTCCTCTCTCATCCCCTGCAGCTCCTAACAACCACCATGTGCTTTCCGTCTCTGTCGATCTGCCTGTTCTGGATATTTCATATAAAGGGTATCACACAGTAAGGGGCCTTTTGTGCCCGGCTTCTTTCACTTAGCAAAATGTTTTCAAGCTTCATCCATGTTGCTGTGTTATCAGTACTTCATCACTTTTTATGGCTGAAATATATTCCACTGCATGGAAATACCTCATTTTGTTTTTTCATTCATCAGCTGATGGGTATTTGGGTTGCTTCCACTTTGGGGCTATTATGAATACTGCTGCTATGAACATTTGTGTACATGTTTTTGTGTGAACATATGTTTCAGATTTCTTGGGTATATACCTAGGAGTAGAATTGCTGGGTCATATGGTAACTCTATGTTTAACTTTTTGAGAACCTGCCAAATTGTTTTCCAAAGTGGCTGTACTGTTTTATATTCCCACCAACAATGTATAAGGGTTCCAATTTGGAAAATAAACTTTATTTTCCAAAATCTCTTCCTTTACAAGCCTTCTGCCTTCTTTAAAAAAATGAGCCTGAGGATAACACAACATTGTAAATCAACTCTACTTCAATTTTGAGGAAAACAAACTCTTTTTTTCACAACGCACTGTGTGTTTTAACACTAGTTTATTTTTTAAAATAATCTCTGTAAGAATATAAGCATTAAAGGAGAATATAAATGGTATGGCTAAAAAAATATTGAGAGTATCTTAACAAATACATTAGAATATTCACATCTAAATGAGAACTGTGCTTCCTTTAATTACTTAAGGAGGTTATTCATCCATTCCCTCTATGGAAACTCTTTTGAAATCAATTTCACGGTCGGTTCATAAAAGCAAATAAAAATCAGCCTTACAATATCATATAGCCATACCTTTTCACTGTTAAGGACCACATACCATACTACCCAGTTTGATCACCCACCTAGTTTGTTTCACAGACATAAGTTCAAATGACTTTTGGCCACTTCCACAAGTCCAATACAGCTCTTAAAAAAAAAAAAAAAAAAAAAAAGGTGGGGGAGAAAGAAGGAAGGAGGAGACAGATAAAAAGAAAAAAAGAAAGGAAAGAAAGAGAAGTTTTTTCCTACCACTGAGAATATTCTTCAAAATGGAATTTCAAAATGGATCTTGTATTATACTACAATTACATACTTTCATTGGGGGAGGCTGGCAGAAAGGTACACAGTACTTTATGTATTACTCTGAGATTTCTTGTAAGTCTATAATTATTTCAAAACAAAAGGGTTTCAAAATATATATCTTAAAAGAAGGGCAGAATTTCAAAAGAAAAATGGGAAAAAAATGGAAAACACTCCCAGTAGGTAAAAAGGGAAAACGTAATTCACATTACGCAAATCACAACTAGCCCAGATAACCTACAAAGTTTATTCTAGAGTACAGTGGAATACAAGGTAGAAAAGATAATAGGAGCCAGACTGTAGAGCAACCTGAATGGTAAAGAGTTTAGAATTTACCTTGTATACAAGGGGGTACCCTTGGAGGATTTTTTTTAATGCATGAGAAAAATCAGAACAGGACTTCTGAAAGATTAACATGGCAGCACTATAAAGAACAGACTGGAGAGAAAAGCATAAAGGTAGAAAGACCAGTTACTATTGCAATAGCCCAGACATGCTAAGGTGTCAAGGGCTGGCAATGGAATCAGACCACATGGGACTTAATGACTTAATATTCCAGAATCATCTATAAAGAGCCCAAATCCAGCATTCATTATAAGCTCTATATTATGTTTACAATAAAGAAATCTCTTCTCTGAATCATTAAAAGGGAAAAGTTTTAACATTTCAATAAGAATAAGGTTGAAAAAGTAGAAACAGCTCTACTCAACAAAACAAACAAAAAGGTGTAACAGAAATTCTAGCCTTGAACTGTGTCCCTTTAAACAAAAAACATTAGAGGTTCTCTCACACTCTGGAGAAACTTCTGCGAAGACCACACGCCATCAGTTGCATTCTGCCTGCTATAGGTAGGAAGCTTCATTGTAATACCAAATTTCTGGTCAAAGAGCTCACTGAGGTTAGGAGCAAACAGTTTCGTGTCTCTAATGCCACACTTGCAGAAGCAGTCATTTCCAGAAGAGGTAAGATGCTGATGGCTAAAACATGGGAGGCTCCAGCGCTTTATTACGAGTCAAGCAAACAGTGCGACAGGTTCAATGTTTGTTGGGGGCTCCTGTGTACTAGATACCAAAGACACAGAGATGACTAAAACACAAGTTTCACCTTCAAAGAAGCCACAATCTACTGGAAAAAACACAACAGAAAAGTAACTGTAATAAAGAGGGAAATGCTGTTGTGAGGAATGTAAGAGATGTCTTGAGAACAATAATAATAATAGCCAATATTTAAGAAGTACTTCGTATGTGCAGGTTCTATTCAAAGCATTTTTCCCATATTAATTCACTTAATCCTCACAGTGAGAGCAACATTATCCACTTTTTATAGATTAGGGACACAGATAGGTTAAATAGTTTTATTCCTGTTCTACAGCTGCATTATTAACCAAGACAGACTGACTCATGGACTTTAACTACCCACTGTAAGGCCTGGCAACCCACTCCAGTGTTCTTGCCTGGAGAATCCCAGGGACGGGGGAGCCTGGTGGGCTGCCGTCTATGGGGTCGCACAGAGTCGGACACGACTGAAGTGACTTAGCAGCATAAGGCCTCTTTAAAAAGGGCCAATTAATGTTGCCTGGAAGGTTAGACTAAAGAGAAGAAAAAGAGTAGATTAACATATTTATCAATGTATCCACCCACCACTGAAGGATGACCAAGAATTCACCAGATGGCTGAGGAGTTTGGGGAGGAGCTATAGGCAGTTATTCACAGGGAGTGGTTGAGGGGACAGCAGCCCAAGCAAAAAGGGGCAGCCCCAGCCGGGGAAGGACAAAGGCATGAGAGTTGAGAGTGCATGGGGCACTGGCCCAAGTGTCAGCAGACAGCGCAGGACCCACGGGTTCCAGGAAAAAGGGATGAGGCTACAAAGACTGGGAGGTCGCAGGCCTTGCAGGTCCACACGTCACGTAAGGACACATCTGAGTCCTTTACCGCTGAGTGATATGAGCAGATCTGCCTTCAATAAAGATAAATGGTGGTGAAAGGTGGGAGGTAGCCTGGAGACCAGGAGACCAATTAGGAGGTTACACAATAATTCTGTGAGAAATGATAAGGAGTGGATGAATGCAAGCAGAGGCTTCTGAAGTACTGATAGAATCAACAGTAGTTGCTGACTAACTGCAGGTGGAGGTTAAGGAAGAGGAGGCAGAACAAAAAAGGCATTTCTCAGGCTTTTGCTCTGGGCAGCACAGGGCAAAATTCGACTTTTAAGATGAATAGTAATAATTAATAAATAATAAAGTCCTTTTATTTATCATCCTTTCAAAAATGGAGAAGTTGAGGCTTAAATAAGTAATTTATTTAAGGTCACAGTCACTAAGCATTGAAGCCAGAGAACAACTAAAGACTTCAAACAGAGTTTAAGTTTGGCATGGTATCCAGTGAAAAAATGAAAGTGCTAGTCACTCAGTTGCCTCTGACTCTTTGCAACCCTATGGACAACAGGCCACCAGGCTCCTCTGTCTGTGGAATTCTCCAGGTAAGAATACTGGAATAGGTAGCCATTTCCTCCTCCAGGGGATCTTTCCAACCCAGAGATTAAATGCATGTCTTCTGCACTGCAGGAGAATTCTTTACCATCTGACTCATGAGGTGTCCAAATATGAGTCTCCAGTAGGCAGCTAAGTATCTTTGTATGGACCTCAGGAAAGCTGGCAATCCTAGAGGTTTGTTGTTGTTGTTCAGTCGCTAAGTTGAGTTCGACTCTTTGTGACCCCCTGGACTGCAGCATGCCAGGCTCCCTTGTCTTTCACTATCTCCTGGAGTTTGCTCAATGTCATGCCCATCGAGTCAGTGATGCCATCCAACCATCTCATCCTCTGTCACCCTCTTCTTCTCTTGCCCTCAATCTTTCCCAGCATCAGGGTCTTTTCCAATGACTTGGCTCTTCACATCAGGTGACCAAAATATTGCAGCTTCAGCATCAGTCCTTCCAGTGAATATTCAGGGTTGATTTCCTGTGGGACTGACTGGTTTGATCTCCCTGCAGTCCTAAGGACTCTCAAGAGTCTTCTCTAGCACCACAGTTTGAAAGCATCAATTCTTCAGCACTCAGCCTTGTTTATGGTCCAACTCTCACATCCATACATGACTACTGGGAATACATAGCTTTGACTACATGGACCTACGTTGGCAAAGTGATGTCTCTGCTTTTGAATATGTTGTTTAGGTTTGTCATAGCTTTCCTTCCAAGGAGCACGCATCTTTTAATTTCATGGCTGAAGTCACCAGCCACAGTGATTTTAGAGCCCAAGAAAATAAAATCTGTCACCACTTCCACTTTTTCCCCTTTTATTTGCCATGAAATGACAGGACTAGATGCCATGATCTTCATTTTTTAAATGCTGCATTTTAAGCCAGCTTTTTCACTCTCCTCTCTCACCCTCGTCAAGAGCTCTTTAGTTCCTCTTCACTTTCTGCCGTTAGAGTGGTATCATCTGCATATGTGAGGTTAGAAACAGTTACAATAACAACAGAACTACATTATTATCACTATTCTACTACTAGTATTTATTGAGCACTTGCTGTAAATGAGACACAGTTTAAGTGTTTCATATAGATTATTTCATCTACTCTACATTGATACTACATTGATAGTAGATACCACTATCCTCAGAGGAAAAAAGAGAAGTGAAGTAAACTCTTCTGACCTCTCAGACAGAAAATAATGGAATCGGATTCAAATGTAGGTCTTTCTGATCCGGAGGAAGCAGAGACGGGAAAGAGAGCCTGAACGTGAGTGGGGAGGAAGAGCAAAGGACTGAACCCAGAATTTAATCACTGAAAAAGCAAGTAGAGAAACAGAGTGGCAATGGGGCTTAAGAAGTAGTACTCTCAGTGAAGGAAGTGAGAAATCAGAAGGCATTTCTGTTTTGGAAAACGAAAGGAAGGGAATTTTTAAAAAGAACCCGCCTCGTCTGTCCATGGGATTCTCCAGGCAAGAATATTGGAGTGGGTTGCCATTTCCTCCTCCGGGGGTCTTCTGGACCCAGGGATTGAACCTGCACCTCTTATGTCTCCTGCACTGGTAGGTGTGTTCTTTACCACCACCACCACCTGGGATGCCCTTAAAAAAGAACACGGTAGTTAACAGTGTCAAATGATACAAAGAGCTGAAGAAAAGCCCTATAGATGCACTGGTAGGTGTGTTCTTTACCACCACCACCACCACCTGGGATGCCCTTAAAAAAGAACACGGTAGTTAACAGTGTCAAATGATACAAAGAGCTGAAGAAAAGCCCTATAGATGCAGAGGATCTGTTAGCACAGGAGTCCCCAACCTCTGAGGATGAGATGGTTAGATAACATCACCAACTCAATGGACATGATTTGAGCAAACTCCAGGAGACAGTAGGGCTTCCTGGTGGCTCAGACGGTGAAGAATCTGTCTGCAATCAATGCAGAAGACCCAGGTTCGATCCCTGGGTTGGGAAGATGCCCTGGAGAAGGGAACAGCTACCCACTCCAGTATTCTTGTCTGGACAGAGAAGCCTGGCATATTGCAGTCTATTGGGTCACAAAGAGTGGGACACGATTTAGCAGCTAAACAACAACCACCCCAGCCTCTGAGATCTAATGCCTGATGATCTGAGGTGGAGCTGATGTAATAATAATAAAGTACACAATACATGTAATGGGCTTGAATCATCCCGAAACCATCCCCTAACTTCTGGTCTGTGGAAAAATTGTCTTCCACAAAACCGGTCCCTGGTGCCAAAAAGGTTGGAGACTGCTGTGTTACAGAATGGGCAGAGAGAAGAGAGCCAGCAGAGAAGGAGAGATATTAAGTGGGAAATGACTCATTTTTAAAAGTCCCACAGAAGCAGCAGAGAGACAGGAGGAGGCCAGTGACGGTGCCTGCACAGAGCACAGGCTCCTCCCAGCTGCTGCTCAGAGCAGAAACCAGATGCAGAGTAACCTGCCAGCTCTCATCAGAAGTCCAAATGCACACACCTTCCAACCAGTTCTGCTCTTCTAAAACTTGTCTGTGCATTCATATCCAAGCAAGTATAAAGCTATGAATGCAAGGATGTTTCCCGTTCCGTAGTTTTGGGAAAGTGAAAAAACAGAAATAAAAGTTCATCAGTTAAGGTACACTGCCGAGGGCATGGGTTCAATCCCTGCAAGGGGAACTAAGATCCTACAAGCCATGCAGCAGAGCCAAAAAATAGAAGAAATAATACAGAGATATCCCTTACACTCTTTACCTAATTTCCCTCAATAGTGATATCTTCCAAAACTACAGTTCAGTATAAAACATTAGCTCTTAATATAAAAACAAACTTACAATGGTATGGTATTTAAAGTGTCCATACAGTTTGTGTATGTATAGGAGGAGACATACATGTGACTGCTAATAGTTGATACCTCTGAAAAAATGGTAATGGTTAAGCAAGAAAGAAAATGGAGGAATACAGTTACACTAATTGTTCTTACTTACCAAGTGCACATATTGCTTTTAGGATATCAAAGGTAAACAGGTAGAGGGGTTAACTTTTGAAATAAATAGGGCACGTCTTCTTTCGATCAAAGGAATTTTTCATTTTTAAGCAGAAGGGGAGGAAACTGAGGACCTTCACACTGAAAGCCTCTGTTTACTCACTCATTGTGTCCTAGCCTCCTCACTTCCGGCTCTGTTCTAGGCCCCTGGAGAATCCAAAACTAACCAGACAGGTGCCATCTCTGAATTCAAGGAACTCAACAGCTACCAAGGAAGGTGGACATTAGTCAGAAACGACACAGCACAGCACAGCAGTTCAGAACACAGGCTCTAGGGACTGACTGCTGGGGTTCAAATCCCAGTGCTCCTACCAAATGGCTATGTGACTTTGGACAAGCGACTTAACACTCTCCACTTCAGTTTCCCCATCTGAAGTGGGGACAATTCTAGGTCCTATGTACTTACCCATCTCTCTAGCCTATCAGATTGCTGTGAAAACTAAAAAAGTCCACATGTATAAAGTGCTTGGAAGGGTGTCTGACATACAAACACTCAAACGTCTACTGTTATTGTTACTCTCCTGACCATTAACTATTTCAGGGAGAATTTAATCTATCTTCAGGCCAATGGAAGGTTAGGAATAAGCCTTTCCAAGGAACTGACATATATGTCTCAAAGAGGAGTCTGAATTAAACACCAAAAGAGAAAACCTGTCTGGCCGAGGAAAGAACATATATAACTACCCTACGCTAAGAATGAGCTTGGCATGTGACGGATTTGAAAAAAAGCCCGTGAAACAGGAGCTCTGAGAGGAGAGAGATGAGGCTGGAAAACCAGAAAGGGCATGTTAAACTTAACATTTTATCTTTATCTGAATAACAAAAGGGATCACACAAGAAATAATAGATTTGCTGGATTTCCTTCTTTTTATAAAGATCACTTTGCTGGAGTATATGGAATCTTCTGTGGCAGAGGGAGGTGAACCTGAGTTCTGTTTAGAAAAAACAGTCATTCTGGTGAAGGAGAAATGAAATCAACCACAGACAAGTAAGAAGACTACTAAAGAGAATAACAAGCATATATGGGAGCGGAGTGCCTCATGAGTCAGTAAGAGAACAAATGAATACGATTCAGTCATTTCTTGAAGCTCTATGGCAGGAACACAGAAAATGGGCAGCACTGTTCACCCACAGCTGGAGACCTGCCTGACCCACGGGAGAGAAGAGCAAGGGTGCGAGGGAACCGAGGGCACCCATGACTCATCGCAAGTGATCAGCTATGGTGTCCATATGGGCTACAATCCCAGGAGCAACAGTACAGATCTGGGGACAGAGAAGATTTAAGGGGCTGGAGGCCTCGGTGAAATGAGAGAATAAGTTCAGCAAATGGCAACCTGAGAAGGCAGGAAACCATGTTCAGAGAGCCAAATTTCCAAACTTATGATTTCAGAGGTGGAAGTCTGACTGGCCGCAGGAAAAGACTGCTACAGACCAGTGGAGGGACAGATAGTTGCAAAGAGAAGATCCAGCCAGAATGAGATTAGGATCCTGGACAAGCAAACAAGTTGGACATGAAAGGCACATGAGATCATGGAAGGAGTAAGAATAAGCTATTTACAAGGATAAGAATTAAATTTTCAATTACATTCTTAAATATAATACCACAAGGAATGTGTTTTAAAGTATCTGGAATACAACAAGGATGCCTTCTGAAAAACAAAGCTTCATCTATTCATTCAGCCAAATCATCTTCAAAGATGTCCATGCTATAAGGCATTCCTGATAAAAAGCTCTTAGGCAAACACAGAAGGAAACTTGCTTGATTATTTGTCACAACTGGAGAGCAAGCCTCAAAAACTGGAAGGAAATCTTTGCAAAACATAAATCTAATGAAGGACTGGTATCCAAAATATACAAAGAACTCTTAAAACTCAATAGAAAAAAAAAAAACACTTTTTTTAATGGGCAAAAGATCTCAACCTCACCAAAGAAGATACACAGACATATGAAAAGATACATGCTTCAAATGTTATTAGTGAACTGCAAATTAAAAAAAAAAAGATTATCACTATGACCTATTAGAATGGCCAAAATCCAAAACACTGGTAACACCAAATGCTAGCGAAAATGGGAAATAGGAACTCTATTTCATTGCTGGCAGGAATGCAAGATGGTACAGTCACTTTGGAAGACAATTTGGCAGTTCCTGACAAAACTAAACATACTCTTACCATATAATCTAGCCATGTAATCACGCTCCAAGATATTTACCCCAATGAGTTGATAACTTAAGTCCACACAAAAATTTTCATGTGGATGTTTATAATAGTTTTATTCATAATTGCCCAAACTTGGAAGTAGACGAGATAGCTTCAGTAAATTGATAAACTATGGTATATCCAGACAATGAAATATTTAGTTATAAAAAGATATAAGCTACCAAGCCTCAAAAAGACACAGAAGAATCTTAAATGCATACTGCTAAGTGAAAGAAGCCAACTCGAACAAGCTACATACTCTTATGATTCCAACTATGATTCCAGAAATCTGGAAAAGGCAAAATTATGGAGACAGTAAAAAAGGCCAATATTTGCCAGGATTGAGGCCTGGAGGAGAGAGGAAGAGAGGAATAAGTGGAGTATGGGGTATTTTTAGGGCAGAGAAAGTATTCTGTGTGATACCACAATTGTATGTACATGACATTACACATTAGTCCAAATCCACAGAATGTACAAGATAAAATGTGGACCCTAAGGTAAACTATGGACTTTAGTCTAAAATAATGTTATCAGTATTGGCTCATTAGTTATAGCAAATGTACCACACTAACACAAAGATGCTAATATTAGGGGAGGGAAGGGAAGGAGGTACATGGAATTCTCTACATTCTGCCTAATTTTTCTGTAAATCTAAAACTGTTTCCAAAAGTAAAGCCTATTAATTTAAAACGAAAACTAAACTAAGAGCATTACCATGTGAGTCACACAGAGAAAATAATATCTGCTATTGAAGAAATATATCCAAGAGCTGAAGGCTACAAACTGCCTGAGCTTGGGCCGGCTCGTCCACTTAGTGGCTGTGTCGTTGTGGGCAGTCATTAACTTGTCTAAGTCTCGGTTTCTTCACCGGTAAAGGGGGTGCTAATCATCAAGGAGTTAAGACTGCGTCTACACATGTACAGCACTCAGCACGGTGACCAGAACACGTCAAGTATTCAATAAATATTAGCTCCTTGTTACTCAAAACAAGGTCTGTAAGCTTGTAAACCAGCATTACCCGGGGGCTCATCAGAAACGCAGCCGCTCAGGCACGCCCAGACTTACTGAGTTTGCTTTCTGGTAAGATCTCCCGGATGATTTCTGTGCCTAATAAGGTTGAGGAGCACAGCATCTCAGGTGGTATTACTGGCATCATGGCTCTTCTTCAACGTCACTAAAAAAGGAGTATAAATACTGGAAGAACCCAAATTATTGTTTGCTGATGATTATGAAAGTCTAAAAAGGGAGAATTAATTGTAATACTTAATAAATTTTGAAATATATGCTAAAGTGACTAATTAAAACATGTAGCACAGGTACACAGTAAGTAGGCTTTATTAAGACTATATGTTAACGAGACCATTTCAAACATGCAAGTAAGTGATAAATTACGAGAAGTTGGTTATTAGTATTTTTAAAGTCAGATCTTTATCTCATATTATACTGAAAATATATTCCAAGTGGATTAAAAACCTAAATATTAAAAATAAGTTTATAAAGCACTGGAAGAAAATATAGGACATTTACATTCCTAAGCACACATAAAACCCAAAAATCATACTAGAACTTTAGTTTTTTAAAAAACTTTTATATGACAAAAGATACTACAAAAGTTGAAAGTTAAATAATAAGCTGAGAGAAAATACACCATACATAACACAGGATTAAAAACTATATATGATTTTTTAAAAGTCCTATACATGAACAAAAAAAGTCTTTCAAAAACCCAACAACAAAAAAATGGGGGTGGAGGAATAAAGTAGGCTTCACGTGCAAAGAGAGTAAACAACAAAAGCTGCAGTAGAACAAAACAAAGAAATTTACCTACAAATATTTTTATGTGCACAGAAAAAGACATGGAAGTACATATATCATACTGTTCAGTTCAGTTCAGTCGCTCAGTCGTGTCCGACTCTTTGCGACCCCATGAATCGCAGCACGCCAGGCCTCCCTGTCCATCACCAACTCCTGGAGTTCACTCAGACTCACGTCCATCGAGTTGGTGATGCCATCCAGTCATCTCATCCTCTGTCGTCCCCTTCTCCTCCTGCCCCCAATCCCTCCCAGCATCAGGGTCTTTTCCAATGAGTCAACTCTTCGCATGAGGTGGCCAAAGTACTGGAGTTTCAGCTTTAGCATCAGTCCTTCCAATGAACACCCAGGACTGATCTCTTTTAGTAGTTAAATCTAGAGAACAAAACGTGAGAATGGGGGACTTTCTTTTTCTTTATAAACTTCTGCACAGACTGACATTTTTACATTACAATGAATTTTTTAAAAACTTAAAAAAAAAAAAAATTAAAAACTTATCATTGTTTAGTTATAAAAGAACAAATACTGAGTGTTGGAAGTTTTAGCATAAAAGGCAAATACTTTCAAGAAGAAAGCTTCCTGGCTTTCCCTACAGCTACTTAACCTCAAAATCATATGACATTTGGAAAATATATCTTCACATTATCAAAATTTTCCTAAGAATTCTTAAGCAAAAATATGCCAATTTTTTGTCCTCCCCACATAGACCACTATATTCAATTTCCAGTGGCCCTCTGTTCAAAGCCGGTTCCAACCTAACTTCAAAAGTGAAGTGTCTAAACCAGACAAGAAATTTAGCAACATAACATCAAATATTGATATGGAACCCACATGTCCAAAATATGCCTAACAGTAACAGACAGCAACTGTTTAAGAGTAACTGCAAGTAACTCCATATCCACTTCAGTTTCAATTCTGAATCAGTTCTCACTAAACTGGAAAAAAGTTTTTTGAACCATTTGTCACCTCTGACTAAACGCAGGCTTCAGCCCCTAAATCGTTGTGTGGAAAAAGTACATGCCCTCAAGAACTGCCAGTGGAAGGGTTTTTCCAGAAAAAGCAGTTCGCACACACAGCAGGAAAATCTTGTACAGAGGGAACTTAGCTACCACTTTAATTCCCTCAACCAATTTAGAAACTACTGGAAGTAAATGACTAAGAAGTAAAACATATGAGAAAAGGTGAAAAAAAATTTTTTACATATTAAAAACACACAAAGTGGTTCAAATTTGTTTGTTTTTAAAAGTTGCCTTTTGCTGAAATTAGAATATTACCTTCTTCTGCTCTGGATGAAATGGAAATTAGTTTTCCTAGTTTTCTATAATGCACTTAGAAGTCTGTAGCTGCTATCATGAATTACATTAATATGACTACCCAGAGGTTTTCTTACTACTATACTTAGCAAAATGTATTACACGTAGGTTCGCCTAACTATTCTTCACATCATTAGACCTGAATTTAATAAATATATACTACTAGTTGTTGGAATCCAGCACCCTCACCTTTCCCTAATACTGTCGCTCAAACAAGTTGAAGCTAAAATAATCAGCATCTTTGTCTCAGAAGATATGACCATGACCACAATGAAACCTTAAACTGGTGAGGTTGGAATCCTTGCACAAAGCAAAGCAAAGATTCACTACCTTTCACCATTTATGTATAATAATAACTGGCACAGCACCTTGGTTTCTACAGCGTCCAGACACAGAACCCCTAAGCACGGCAGCACCCTCTGCTCAATCTAAATTCAGCTGCCAGGCTATCTGCAACCAAAACAAACTGTAGGACCTGGTTTCCCTTTTTCAAAAGGTAAACAATCCCTTTGGCCTGACTTATCAATAAAGATGTGAGTAAAAAGAATTATCAGGAGGAGAGCATTCCCAGGTTTTAAGTTCTTAAGTTCTCAGTGAAGTTTCTTAAGATTCCTCACTTAGAAGATAAAGACAAGCCTTGTCAAGTAACACTAGAAAGGCACACTCTACTCCAAGAAAAACAAAACAAAAACCTCTTCAGGTACACTGATAACTTTATTATACACCAATGGGCATATCATCAGAAAGATCTAGGGGGGGAAAATGTGCCTGTAAAAGTACAGCATTAAACATTCGGACTGGTCAAGAGAAAACAGGCTCAAAACTAAAGTCAAAATTCCTCAGTATTTTTAAGTTTGGGCTTGCTCCTGTCCCAAACAAGCTCCTAAGCTTGCTCTTGAGTGTAATTTGTCAGTAACTGCCAAGAAAAAAAATTTAAACAACACAGAGTGCTTGTTTTATCCAATTTATAACATACTTCTTTATCATCAGAGAAACACTAAAAGTTACATAACCCTACATCTTTTGTAATTATCTTCTAAAGACAATTACAAAGATAATTTATTTTCTAGAGACAATTATCTTTTCATTTTATTTTAAATAAAAACAGCATACAAATTTATGGTCTCCCTTTCTTAACTGCTTTTTCTTTATTTTTTGAGATTCAGTTCAGTCACTCAGTCGTGTCTGACTCTTTGCAACCCCATGGACTATAGCACGCGAGGCTTCCCTGTCCATCACCAACTCCCAGAGCTTCCTCAAACTCATGTCCATCGAGTCAGTGATGCCATCCAACCATCTCATCCTCTGTCCTCCCCTTCTCCTCCTGCCTTCAATCTTTCTGAGATTACTGACTCTCAAAACTGGATAACAGAGACTGCGGAGGAAATTTATTTTCTTCCAATTCAACTACCAGGCATTTTACCTTCAGCAGTAGTTTTGTGTTTAACCATCATTCACATTTCTTCTCTATGATAAATACTGCCACAGGTTAGGAGGAACAATACAATTTAGCTCAGTGGGTAAAGAATCTAACGGCAATGCTGGAGATACAGGAGGCATGGATTTGATCCTTGGGTCAGGAAGATCCCCTGGAGGAGGAAATGGCAACCTACTCCAGTACTCTTGCCTGAAAAATCCCATGGACAGAAGAGTCTGGCAGGGCACAGTTTGTGGAGTCACAAAGAGCAGGATATGTCCAAGCAACTAAGCACACAATATAACTGAGCATGTTATCTTTTTAGATTTTGTACTTATAATTTCTGGCTGCTACTCAGATCTTGATTGTCTACTCATAAATCTACAACAGCCTTTTTTGGAAAAGGCACAGAACTTCAACTTAAGTTCTTTCTACTTAGAAAAGGCAGAGTAATTAATAACTAAATGCCCTACAAATTGAGTTCTCTTAAAACACTCAAAATATTACTTATAGTTAATTAATAGATCTTAGGGGACAGCAGAGGATGAGATGGTTAGATAGCATCACTGATTCAATGGACACAAATTTGAGCAAACTCCAGGAGATGGTGGAGGACAGAGGAGCCTGGCGTGCTACAGTCCATGAGGTTACAAAGAGTCGGACACAATTTAGTAATAGATCATAAGTGCATTTGCCTTTTAATTGCTAAAAATCTTGTGCTGTAGAGAAATTAGATGGATCCCATAGAAAATAACTTGTCTCTTACCAATCCCTGGTGGCTCAATGGAAAAGAATCCTCCTGCAAGGCAGGAGCAATGGGAGGAAATGAATATTCCATTTTACTTACAGCAAGTCAGACAAGCTATAAACTTTTGAAAATCATGAGAAACAAATTTTAAAGCTTATACTGAAGTTCATTCAAGAGCATGGAAACTTAAGTATGCTATAAGGTAAACTATTGTTTGTAAAGGAGTTTATCAAAATTTATTATCTGTTTCATCAACAAAGGGGCTATTTTCACACAAATCTAGCACCTTTCTTCAATATCTTCAAATCTTTTGAAATCTTCATAAATTGATTTTAGTAAACTTTATCCCTTGAACTAAGATGGATTAATTTTTTTTTTTTAACTTGTATCAATCTAAGATTCCTGACATCTTTACACTAAGGAGGGAATCTGGTCTTCACTAGAAAACATGATCTTTCTATAAACCATGTTAGATATGGATGGGTATTACTGCACAGAAATTATTTTCTTTAATATTATTAAAATCTGATGATTAATAAACAAGACATTGCCACTGACCTGGGTACCTGAGAAGTAGCTGGAAGACAGTTTTCATGTGCTTCAGTTATGGGTTAAAGGCAAAGATTTCTTAGAAATGATACCAAAAGCACAATTCATAAGAGAACAAATGGATAAGCTGGAACTCAAAATAAAAACTCTTGCTCCTAAAAGACACTGTTGATACATGTATACCTGATTCACTTTGCTGTATACCTGATTCACTTTGCTGTACACCTGAAATTAACACTGTAAATCAACCTTCCCTTGTGGCTCAGACGGTAAAGAATCCACCTGCAATGCAGGAGACCTGTGTTCAATCCCTGCATTGGGAAAATCCCCTGGAGGAGGAAACGGCAACTCACTCTAGTATTCTTGTCTGGAGAATTCCACAGACGGGGAGCCTGGCTGGCTTCCGGCCCATGGTGTTGCAAAGAATCAGACATGACTGAGCAACAAATCAACCAAACTCCAATAAAAATTTTTAATTTAAAAAAAAAGACACTGTTAAAAGGATGAAGAGATAAATCAAAGGAAGACAATCTTTGCGAAGCATTTATCAGATAAAGGACTTGTTTCAAGAATATATAAAGAATGCTCGAAACTCAACACTAAGAAAACAACCCAATTTTTTTAAATGGGCAAAAGATCTGAACAAGTATTACTACACTTCACCAAAGAAGAGAAACAGCTAGAAAGTAAGTAAGATGTCAATATCATTAGTTATTAGGAAAATGTAAATTAAAACCACAAGATAGCACTCCACAATGATTAGAACGGGAGTGGCCAAAACTTTATCATCCTAGTGTTGGTGAGGATAAGAAGAAACAAGAACTCTCATACACTGCTAGACAGAATGTAAGACAGTACAGCCGCTCTGGAAGACAATTTGGCAGTTTCTTAAAAAGTTAAGCACACACCTACCAACCATCTGATCCAGCCATTCCACTCCAAGGTGTTTACCCAAGAGGATAAAATATAAGTCTACCCAATATTTCACATCAAGTTCATAGCAGCTTTATTCATAATAGCCAAAATCTACAAACAATTCAAGTGTTAGATACAGATGAATGCATAAGCAAATCCTCTTACAGTCCTTACAATGCAACAGTGCTCCCACATACCACTCAGCAATAAAAAGCAACAAACCACAGATAAAGGCAGCAACAATGAAGGATCCTAAACACAGGATGCTAATGAAAGAAGAGCACATCCTGGCTAAGACTGTTTACACGAGAGTCCAGAAAAGGAAAAGCTAACCTATGATGACAGCAAACCAGCGAATTTCTAGGGGTAAAGAGGGGTGAGAATGAATGCAAAGGGCACAGAAGGAACCTCTGGGAATAACAGAAAAGTTCTTACATCTTGATTATATGACCACTATTTGGATGAGTTTGTCTGTCAAAATGCAAATCATATAAAACAGTTCAATTTTACTGAATGCAAATTATACATCAATCAAGTTGATTAAGAATATTAAAATTTTATTTGGGAGAAAAAAATCTATAAAATTATCATGTTTCCTAAGGTGTTTATAGTACTTTCCACTCGATACTTTCAGATCATTGACACAAAAAAAAAATCTCAGAAAAGGCTGGGATTATCATCCCATTGTATAAACTGCAGGGCGTTGGGGAAGTAAGATACGTAGTGATAGCAGTCAGAGCGTGAGTTAGGGGCATAACATTACAACGGGCAGGTTTATCAATGGTAACGAAACAACTACCACCAAACAGACAGGACGGGATAAACAAAGTGTTGAGTCCTGATCTGCTGAAAAAACTGCCAAGAACCACATTTAAAACCTAAGGGTTGGGAATTCCCTGGAGGTCCACTGGTTAGGACGCCACACTTCTATTGCAGGGAGCACTGGTTTGATCCCTGGTTGAGAAACAGGATTCCGCATGCAGGATGTGGGATGTGGCTGAAAAAATAAAGAAAGAAAAAGAGAAAAAGGAAAAAAAAATAATAAGGGCAAAGAAAAATATATAGTCCCAAGAAGAAGGTGGGGCAAGAAAATGCAGAAAATGCCTAAAGTCAACATTGAGCACTACACAACTCAAAACAAATACCTTTAATATAAAGTGAAGGGAGAAGCGGAGTTCAACACCCAAGATACTGATCTGAACCCAGATCTGCCACTGTGTCACACTTTATTAAGGTTACTGACCCTGGGAGATAATGAAAGACAGGGAAGCCTGGCATGCTGCAGTCCATAGGGTCGCAGAGTCGGACAAGACTTAGCAACTGATTGACAAAACCTCTGGGCACCCCAGTGTCCCTCCCCTTTTTGAAACAGAATAAATTATGGTCTCTGAATAACCCTTTTGAGACACTGCAAAAAATAAAGAATTTTTGTGAAAACAAATTTAAGTTATACAGGAAAGTTATATTCTCCATGCAAAAAGCATGCAGCTAAGAATATCTAAAATATCATCAAACCAAATTAATAACTAGGTATATTAAGAGTCAAAAATGGTACTGCACCGCAAAATGGCTCCCTAGAGACTACAAAAGCAAGCCCAACTGCCTCAGCTAAAAAGTCATGTCTTTCATGAAAGTGACCCAATCTCATCTATCTAAAACATCTCATATATCAATCCAAATTCATTTACTTTCCCCAAACGTAGTATCTTCCCTCCCTGGACACACTGTGCCCCTACTTCTGTCAGCAATCCAACTCTTCTACTGTGTTTAAAGGTGATCCCAAAGTCGCTGCCCTAATAAAAACTGCTTATCCTTCCCTGGTGGCTCAGACGGTAAAGCGTCTGTCTACAATGCAGGAGACCCAGGTTCGATCCCTGGGTTGGGAAGATCCCCTGGAGAGGAAATGGCAATCCACTCCAGGACTATTGCCTGGAAAATCCCATGGACAGAGGAGCCTGGTAGGCTACAGTCCACGGGGTCCCAAAGAGTTGGACACAACTGAGCGACTAAACTGAACTGAAATGATCCCTGAGGGGAAGATAAATTAGGAGGCTAAGATTAACATCTTAGTGAACAAAAACGTTCACTCCTTTTTCTTAATTTCTAGTGCTTGCTCAGAACTATAAAATGTGGCATTTAATTTTAAACCATATTTTCCTGTTCTCTAATCTTGTACTGCTTTTTAAATCAGTATTTCTTCACCTACAGAAAGGAAGAGACTTGGAGATGGACAGTATGACTTCCATCCTGGGGTAAGTCACCCCACTGTTGGAAAGACGAAAGTAGAGCTTGTTGCCTTCTCAATGATACTGTATTACAGACAGTTTCCCAACTCGAGGGGATGAAAATCTTAAACCAAATTCCATTTCAGCAACATCAGCAAGAATCTATAGTTTCACTTGCTCTATCTGGAGTTAGTTAGTAATGCTCAAAATTCTCCAAGCGAGGCTTCTACAGTGCTTGAACCAAGAACTTCCAGATGTTCAAGTTGGATTTAGAAAAGGCAGAGGAACCAGAGATCAAATTGCCAAGATCTATTGGATCACAGAAAAAGCAAGAAAGTTCCAGAAAAACATCTGCTTCACTGACTACTCCAAAGCCTTTGACTCTGGATCACAACAAACCCTGGAAAATTCTTAAGGAGATGGGAACACCTTACCTGCCTCCTGAGAAAACTGTATGCAGGTCAAGAAGCAGACTTTTGGACATGGGGAGGGTGAGATGGTATGTAAAGAGTAACATGGAAACTTACATTCAGTTCAGTTCAGTTCAGTTCAGTTGCTCAGTCGTGTCCGACTCTTTGCGACCCCATGAATCGCAGCATGCCAGGCCTCCCTGTCCCTCACCAACTCCCAGAGTTCACCCAAACTCATGTGCATCGAGTCGGTGATGCCACCCAACCATCTCATCCTCTGTCATCCCCTTCTCCTCCTGCCCCCAATCCCTCCCAGCATCAGGGTCTTTTCCAACGAGTCAACTCTTCTCCTGAGGTAGCCAAAGTTTCAGCCTCAACATCAGCCCTTCCAATGAACACCCAGGACTGGTCTCCTTTAGGAAACTTACATTACCATATGTAAAATAGATAGCCAACAGGAATTTGCTGTATGTCTCAGGAAACTCAAATGGGGCTGGGGGGCGGGGCGGGCGGGGCTCTGTATCAACCTAGAGGGGTGGGATCGGGAGGGAGATGGGAAGGAATTTCAAAAGGGAGGGGATATATGTATACCTATGGCTGATTTATGTTGAGGTCTGACAGAAAACGGCAAAATTCTGTAAAGCAATTATCCTTCAATAAGAAATAATTAATTTTAATTTTAAAAATTTAAGAAAAAAAAGAAGCAACAGTTAGAACCAGACATAGAACAATGGACTGGTTTCAAATTGGGAAAGGAGCCCATCAAGGCTGTATACTGTCACCCTGCTTATTTAACTTAAATGTAGAATACATCATGCCAAATGCCGGGCTGGACAAAGCACAAGCTGGAATCAAGACTGACAGGAGAAATATCAATAACCTCAGATATGCAGATGACACCACCCACATGGCAGAAAGTGAAGAACTAAAGAACCTCTTGATGAAAGTGAAAGAGGAGAGTGAAAAAGCTGGCTTAAAAGTCAACATTCAAAAAACTAAGATCATGGCATCCGGTCCCATTACTCCATGGCAAATGGAGAAACAATGGAAACACTGACAGACTTTATTTTCCTGGGCTCCAAAATCTCTGCAGATGGTGATTGCAGCCATGAAATTAAAAGACGTTTATTCAGTGGGAGAAAAACTATGACCAACCTAGACAGCATATTAAAACGCAGAAACATTACTGGCCAACAAAGGTCCGTCTAGTCAAAGCTATACGGTTTTTCCAGTACTCATGTATGGACACGAGAGTTGGACCATAAAGAAAGCTGAGCGAGACTCTTGAGGGTCCATTG
The DNA here is from genome assembly GCF_055505025.1 of Bos grunniens. Lineage (NCBI taxonomy): Eukaryota > Metazoa > Chordata > Mammalia > Artiodactyla > Bovidae > Bos > Bos grunniens. The sequence goes on from NC_141179.1 coordinate 28,263,263, forward strand.
GACTACAACATCCAACCAGTCAATCCTAAAGGAAATGAGTCCTGAATAGTCATTGGAAGGACTGATGCTGAAGCTGCAATACTTTGGCCACCTGATGCAAAGAACCGACTCATTGGAAAGCATCACCCTGATGCTGGAAAAGATTGAAGGCGGGAAGAGGAGGGGATGACAGAGGATGAGATGGTTGGATGGCATCACTGACTCAATGGACATGAGTTTCTGCAAGCTGTGGGAGTTGGTGATGGACACGGAAGAATAGTGTGCTGCAGTCCATGGGGTTTCAAAGAGTCGGACACGACTGAGGGACAGAACTGAACTGAACTCATCTGGAGTTAAGCTGGAAGAAGCCAGAAGTGTGGTTGTGGTGGTGGTTGACTCGCTAAGTCATGTTCGACTCTTGAGACCCCATGGACTGTAGCCCACCAGGCTCCTCTGTCCATGGGATTTTTCAGGCAAGAATACTGGAGTGGATTGCCATTTCCTTCTCCAAGGAATCTTCCCAACCTAGGAATCGAATCCAGGTCTCCTGCATTGTTGACAGATTCTTTACTGACTGAGCAATGAGGGAAGCCCAGAAGTGTAGGTTTGACAATTCTATATCTAAGTTGTTAGGCTTTTTGGTTTTTTTGTGGATTTCTTTGGCTTTTTTTTTTTTTTAGTTGTCATTATAATGAGAATTTTCAAATACACACATAAGTAGAAAGAAAGAAACTGTATAGTGACTCTCCTGTACCCATCAGACAGCTACAAAACTATAAACACATAGCCATTTGTACCTATATTCCTGACCTCTTTTTCCTTCCTCTCCCCAGCAGATCCCAGACACCATATAATGTCATCCACATTACATGAGTATAAATTTCTAAAAGGTAAGTACTTTTTTCTTTTGAACACAATTATAACATTACTATTCTACCTAAAAAGATAATAATTCCTTAGCATTAAATATCTAGTCAATGTTCAAATCTCTTTATTGTCATATAATAATTGTTAAATATTTTGGGCACAAATTGTAAAAATAACATAATGTACCTCTATGTACCCAATATTAAATAATAAAACATTACATAAACAATTGAAACTCATTTGAAGTACTTCTCATACAATTTTTTAATCAAATGGTCTGTTTAAGTCAGGATCTCAGATTACTTCAGGAGAAAAAAATTTATTTATTCTCTCCTGCTCTTTGGCCTTCCTTCAATTTCACAGCCAAACTCTCTTAATTTTTAGGAGTATGCAGAAGGGCATTTCCATCTCTCAGGACCCACTACTCTCCTTCTCAATCAAGAAAACAGCCCTTCTCAGGCCTTATACTGAAGTCTGCCATTACCTCAGAGCTTTCAGCACAGTCAGAAAAACATTTAGTCCAATGGCACAGCCTCCTTCCTCCACAGGTAAGCTGCCACATTTCATTTACTACTCCATGGAATTTTTTTAAACATTTTATTTATTTTTAATTGAAGGACAATTGCTTTATAATTATTGTGTTTGTTTCTGCCATCGAAAAAGTTTTGAACTCCACTGTCTTATAAATGTAAATAATGCAAGCCCTATTAAATGATTACTTTTCCGTTCTATGACTATCTCAGGAGCTCAATTTTAAGTTCTTACATTGTCAGCTTCCCATTTTAAGTTAAGCTACTATTAAATTAAGTAACTTACTTAAAATGACTATTAAGTTACTTCGTGAACTAAGGCACAGTACGTAGGGCATTTAAACCCAGAAAATTATAGGCACAATGCAGACAGGTCAACACTGGGTTGGCTCTCTTCCTTAGCCGTGAAATTCATCACTCACTAGCCACAAAGGGAACCAAGGAAGACGCTATATAATAATCAGCTCAAAAACAAACTCTTCACTAGAAAATAATATAAATGCAGACAGCGAATCATTGGGGTTATTTTCTTTCATTGTGACTACAGCTTAATACAAGTAGATAGCAAACGTTAGGTGAACAACTGGGAGATAAGAGGGGGAAAAAGCATAATCTTTCTAACTACTTCTAAACTCCAAGAGCTAGTAACTTGGACATTCAGCAGGGACTGATGAATCAAAACCCCTTTATTATCCACATGCTTGGACTTAGCATTGTGCAGGACAAAAATCAACATGGCAGTCTCTGTCTTTGAGGAACTTACACTTGCAACACTTGCAAAAAACCTACTTGCAAAAGTAGGGAGTCAAGAAATACCTGGAATAACAGGCAAATTTGGCCTTGGAGTACAGAATGAAGCAGGCAAAGGCATTAATAATAGAGTTTTGCCAAGAGAACACACTGGTCATAGCAAACACCCTCTTCCAACAACACAAGAGACGACTCTACATATGGATATCACCAGGTGGTCCACACCGAAATCAGACTGATTATATTATTTGCAGCCAACAATGGAGAAGCTCTATACAGTCAGCAAAAACAAGACCAGGAGCTGGCTGTGGCTCAGATCATGAACTCCTTATTGCCAAATTCAGACTTAAACTGAAGAAAGTAGGGAAAACCACCAGACCATTCAGATACGACCTAAATCAAATCCCTTACGATTATACAGTGGAAATGACAAACAGATGCAAGGGATCAGAGCTGATAAACAGAGTACCTGAGAACTATGGATGGAGGTTCGTGACATTGTTTGTACAGGAGGCAGGGATGAATACCATCCCCAAGAAAAGAAATTTAAAAAGGCAAAATGGTTGTCTGAGGAGGCCTTACAAATAGCTGTGAAAAGAGAAGCTAAAGGCAAAGGAGAAAAGGAAAGATACACCCATTTGAATGCAGAGTTCCAAAGAATAGCAAGGAGAGATAAGAAAGCCTTCCTCAGTGATCAGTGCAAAGAAATAGAGGAAAACAATAGAATGGGAAAGACTAGAGATCTCGTCAAGAAAATTAGAGATACCAAGGGAACGTTTCATGCAAAGATGGGCACAATAAAGGACAGAAATGGTATGACCTAACAAAAGCAGAAGATATTAAGAAGTGGCAAGAATATACAGAAGAACTATACAAAATAGATCTTCACGACCCAGATAACCACAATGGTGTGATCACTCACCTAGAGCCAGACATCCTGGAATGCAAAGTCAAGTGGGCCTTAGGAAGCATCACTATGCACAAAGCTAGTGGAGGTGACAGAATTCCAGTTGAGCTATTTCAAATCCTAAAAGATGATGCTGTGAAAGTGCTACACTCCATATGCCAGCAAATTTGGAAAACTCAGCAGTGGCCAGAGGACTGGAAAACGTCAGTTTTCATTCCAATCCCAAAGAAAGGCAATGCCAAAGAATGTTCAAACTACCACACAACTGCACTCATCTCACACACTAGTAAAGTAATGCTCAAAATTCTCCAAGCCAGGCTTCACCAGCACGTGAACAGAGAACTTCCAGATGTTCAAGCTGGATTTAGAAAAGGCAGAGGAACCAGAAATCAAATTGCCAAAATCCGCTGGATCATCAAAAAAGCAAGAAAGTTCCAGAAAAACATCTACTGCTTTATTGACTATGTCAAAGCCTTTGTGTGGATCACAATAAACTCTGGAAAATTCTTAAAGAGATGGGAATACCAGACCACCTGACTGGCCTCTTGAGAAATCTGTATACAGGTCACGAAGCAACAGTTAGAACTGGACATGGAACAACAGACTGGTTCCAAATAGGGAAAGGAGTATGTCAAGGCTGTATATTGTCACCCTGATTGTTTAACTTATATGCGGAGTACATGATGAGAAACGCGGGGCTGGATGAAGCACAAGCTGGAATCAAGATTGCCGGGAGAAATATCAATAACCTCAGATATGCAGATGACACCACCCTTATAGCAGAAAGCGAAGAAGAACTAAAGAGCCTCTTTATGAAAGTGAAAGAGGAGAGTGACAAAGGTGGCTTAAAGCTCAACATTCAGAAAACTAAGATCACGGCATCCGGTCCCATTACTTCATGGCAAATAGATGGGGAAACAGTGACAAACTTTATCTTTTTGGGCTCCAAAATCTCTGCAGATGGTGATTGCAGCCATGAAATTAAAAGACGCTTGCCCCTTGGAAGAAAAGTTATGACCAACCTAGACAGCATATTAAAAAGCAGAGACATTACTTTGCCAACAAATGTCCGTCTAGTCAAAGCTATTGTTTTTCCAGTATTCATGTATGGATGTGAGAGTTGGATTATAAAGAAAGCTGAGCGCCAGAGATCGATGCTTTTGAATCGTGGTTTCAAAAGCACAAGAAGAAGACTCTTGTGAGAGTCTCCACAAGAAGATTCTTGTGGAGAAGACTCTTGAGAGTCCCTTGGACTGCAAGGAGATCTGACCAGTCCATCCTAAACGAGATCAGTCCTGAATATTCACTGGAAGGACTGATGCTGAAGCTGAAACTCTAATACCTTAGCCACCTAATGTGAAGAACTGACTCGTTTGAAAAGACCCTGATGCTGGGAAAGATTGAAGGTGGGAGGAGAAGGGGACGACAGAGGATGAGATGGCTGGATGGCATCACCGACTCAATGGACCTAAGTTTGAGTAAACTCCAGGAGTTGGTGACGGACAGGGAGGCCTGGCGTGCTGCAGTCCATAGGGTGGCGAAGAGTCAGACGCGACCAAACTGAACTGAACTGACACTCTGGTAAAACTAGATTAATGTATGTTTATAAGCACTAAATTGTGTAAAGCAGATTTAAAGCAGTGGAGCTCATAAAAGGGATGGGTCAACAGAGGTTAAAGAAAGTCAAAGAAAATGATGTGAAGGTCAGAAGAGCTGAACCTTGAAGGCAGGGCATAGCAGGATCAGCAACACTAGGATACACTGTAAAGTCATGAGGGTACAGACCGTAAGCCCGGCACACAGCCTGGAACGTTTAAATATCTGTGGATGAATAGGACAAGGAAAAATGGAAAAGAAAAGGAGAAGAAGAAAAGAATAGGCATTCCAGATAAGAGATTATTTTTTAAATAAGATTAAACATGGCAATTTCATGAGGCAATAAGGAAACACAGAATGGTAAGAAATTAGGTAAAAATAGGTAAAATGAACCCTACCCATTCACGATTTTAAAAGTCAAAGACCAAAAAGATACATGCACACCAATGTTCACTGCTGCACTGTTTATAATAGCCAAGACATGGAAACAACCTAAATGTCCATCCACAGAGGAATGGATAAGGAAGATGTGATGTGTGTACACACACACAGACATACACACACTAGAATATTACTCAGCCATTAAAAAGAATGAAATAAGGCCATTTGCAGCAACATGGATGGATGTAGAGACTGTCAAACTGAGTCAAGTAAGTCAGACAAAGAAGGAGAAATATCATATGGCATCCCTTATATGTGGAATCTAAAAAGAAATGATACAAATGAACTTACAAAACAGAAAGAGACTCACAAACTTAGAAAACAAACTATGGTTGCTGGTTAAGGACTTTGGGAAGGCCATGTACACACTGCTATATCTAAAATGGATAACCAACAAAAACCTATTGTGTAGCACAGGGAACTGTGCTCAGTGTTATGTGGCAGCCTGGATGGGAGGGGGTTTGGGGGAGAATGGATGCAGGCATACGTGTGGCTGAGTCCCTTCCCTGTTCACCGGAAACTATCACAGCATTGTTAATCAGCTACACCCCAACACAGAATGTTTTTGGTGTTAAAAAATAAACTTAAATTTTAAAAAGTCAATGAAAGAGATATAAAACTGATCTCATATTAAATACCAAAATGAGTATGTCCAGAAAGCACATTCTGTTATGTCTCCACTTTTCAAGAACACTAATAAAAAGCGTAAATAGCCCTTTTTCCTTAAATGGTCATTCATCTTTGTCATATTATTGGGCATAACCTAGAAACCATGTTAATATTTCCCCAGAGAAGAACTAATACCACTAGCTGGTACAGATGAGTAATTTTTTTCCTGAGTATTTTTACTATCTGGAAATGTGACTGGGTTATCACTAAGGTCAGCCTCTTTGGTAGTTGTGTAATCAAATGTCGGAGACACACCACAATTAAAGCAAGAGACGGCTGAGGGCAACCCAGCACAAAAGCCAGTGACTAATGCTGAATCACAGCTTCCAAGTGCTGCTTCACCATAATGTCAACCCCACATACTAACATCCCCTTCAGTGGTCCTTGGAAGTACATCAAAAGTATCATCCAATAACTCTTCTCCAATATTTTGCACGATAATGCTAAAGAATTAAGAGTAATAAAATCTAGTAGAGTCTTCAGCCTATAAGCCAAACTTTGTTAAGTGAAGGAAATTCTTACCTCCTCAAACTTCACAATTGGAGAAGAATTCATGATTATGGCATACACTCTGTGTATATAATAGAGACCCCAGATATTCCTCCCCGACAAAAATTCCAGGTCCTGGCTACCTACCACCAGCTATGGTCTTCAGCATGTGTGTGTGTGTGTGTGTGTGTGTGTGTTAGTCGCTCAGTCATGCCCAACTCTGTGACCCCATGGACTGTAGCCTGCCAAGTTCCTCTGTCTGTGGAATTCACCAGGCAAGAATACTGGAGGGGGTTGCCATTTCCTTCTCCAGGATGGTCTTCAGTGGCAGCTGTATAATCTCTGTAGAAGGACTTCAGAAACTGAAGTCTAATGAGGGAAGGGGACGGTGGCGATTACATGATAAAGCTACATACGCATGGTAAGTGCACTACTTTCATTTACATTATAAGCATATTTAGAGTGAGTCTGGCAGCTGTTAACATCGCCAGTCATTTTCCTTAGCATTCCTTCTACTCCTCCAGCCTGAATCATGCAAAACAGGCAAGCTGTCTGGTTATACATTAACACTGTTACAATGACAGTGATAGAATTCTGGTTATTTTTAATTTCACTTTTCAATTTGGGTGCCTAACACCTGGTATAATGGAAAGAACAAGAGCCTTGGAGTCATACTGACCTACTTATAAATCTCAGCTCTACCGCTTAAAAGATATGTGACCTTGAACAAGTTACACAACTGAACCTCAGTTTCCTTTATGGAAACTAGGTATAACAACAGCCTCTTTGCAAAACTGTTGAGAGGTTAAGCATGAAATTACGTGTAGTATCCAGAACACAATAGGCACTTAGCTTATGGTAATTATGACGGAAGGCTGGTGAACACGCCTATACTCAGGTTTCCAAATAGTATTAACTCTATAATGAAAGCCTTTTCAGCCTCATTCTCTCTAGTCCACTTGTGAGATGACTTACCTACCCTTTTATAATCTCATCTGGTCTCTAGAGGAAAAAGGCTCCCTTCCAGAAATCAGTCTTGAGGTCAAAACTGGCTTGACCTCACAGCCAACTCCTTGCAATGCTATCATGTCCTGCCTGGCTCTGGGGCCTCTAGAAAATCTCTATTGCCTATTTCTGTTTCATTGCCTTAGGCTACATGCATTCTCTTACCAGATTTCGAATTTCAGTTTTGTCCCCCAGTCTATTCTAGGGCACTCTGAAGTATCCAGTTTCTCAAGAAGTACCACGTTTTGGACTGCTATACTACTACACTCCAAGAGGGCAGTCAACCCAGCATGTTCTGCCAGTGCCTAAAACCTCTATCTCTGTCACAGGCGGAATGCCAGCTCTTCTCTCCCAGCAAATGGGATCCCAACTTCTAGAACAACAGGTGCATCCCTCTCTCTCTACTTCATCTTATTCTCCCACCATTCCCCTATATCCCACAACAGGAGGGAAAAGTGGAAAGATAATTCAAATCAGAGTCAAAAGACCTTGATTGTTCTACTTTATCTCTGTTACTCAAATTTGTTCTTCTTTGTAAAATTCTGTGTTTATCTCACAAGATCGAAGTAAGGCTCAAATAAGATATTTGTGAATACGTTATGCAGATCTAGGATATTACTATAACTATTACAAGTCTCTATTATGACTTAACATTTATTTTTTTTTAATATAAAACCCTAAGATTTATCTCCTCTAGCATTATTTATATTAGCAAAGGATAAGAAGTAACTCAAATAGCCATCCATTAGGGGACTAACCAAAAAAATACGTGATACATCCTTTCATAGGAATACTATATAGCATTTTTTTTAATTAGAAAGCTTCTTATATAGCTACAGGTCATAATCCTGAAGATATAATAGTGAAAAAAGATGCAGATCAGTAAGTATAATTTACTACAATTTTTTTTAAAAGAGGGGGTACAGTAAACAGATACACACATTTACTTGTAAACACACAAAATATCAGAATATAGATAAGACACTTCCCTGATGGCTCAGTGGTAAAGAATCTGCCTGGCAATGCAGAAGATGTGGGTTGGATCCCTCAGTCAGGAAGATCCCCTAGAGAAGGAAATGGCAACCCATTCCAGAATCTTGCATGGGAAATCCCAAGGACAGAGGAGCCTGGCAAGCTACAGTCCATGGCACTACAAAAGAGTCAGACACAACTTAGCAACTCAACAAGCAATCTAAGACACCAATAATACTGACTGTATCTGGATCCAGATAGCCACAGCGTATGTGCAAGAAGAAAACTTTTCTGTGTATTTCTCTCTTTTGTAGCTCTTAAATTTTTGAACCCCTAGCCTGTGGATGGGACAGGAAAACCATCTCTTCATACAACTATAAGCCTAAGAAACAATATGACCATTAGGGAGGATGACAGCGTATCTGACAACTCATTTCCAGGGCCAGCCTCAACTTCACAATTACTACCACCTAAAATAAACTACATACCCTTCCATGATCTCACTCCTTAAAGTGACCAGAGATAATTTATTCCTTCCAGTCAAACTTCCTGACTACGTTATTGTGTGCCCACGTACTATGCACTTCCACACTCAACGCTATTTATAAAACTTATTGTCTTAAGGGATCTACTGCAAACTCTTTGAAGGGCCCTCTGAACCATAACATTTTCCACCTTCAAGTCTGGTTAGGAATCATTCCAATGCCAACTTTACTGAACCAAAGACTGAGTTCTTCCTCTTAATTACTCCAGGTTCACCACAGGATCCAAGTAAGTCATTCATCTGAGTCTCCATGGTTAAACGACTCTACTGCAGATCATCCCCTGACTTAGAGAAGAGTGAATTCTGTTCATTTCCTCTAATCTGGTGGAAAAACACTCCTTCCAAATCGTGCAAAATAACTCTTCCAGGAGGATAAATGAAATGTACTGAGGCAACATACCTCCCAAATGTAAACTATAAACAATACTGCCTTAAACATGACTTTAATCAGGAATGACATCCCAGGAGCTGAAACAAAACAGCGGCAGATACTGCCTCCATTCTCGCTGTCCTGCGGCATGCAGGGTATTCTTGAACCTGGATTATGAAGAGCACATCACTGAATATGAGCTTCATCCTTTGAATATTCCTTTCACATTCAACCCTCATTCTCACTTTCTGGCATGGAGATCCAAAACCTCAATGCAATACAGAATGAAATGCTGGATTACTTTAGTGCAAAAAGGTGAAGCCTCCAAAAGCGTTCTAATTAGGATATCTCTTCAATGAAAGCATATAGAAATGTGCCGGCTCCTTCTCCCTTCTTTTTCCAACAGCTATTTGCTTTCTCAGGAGCAAATCTTCAGTCAAACACAAAAGCCAACCACCTAGCAAAGCTCAAATACAGACAGGCGTTTTCCAAGCACAGTTAAATCTCAGGAGTAACTAGTCACGATGAGTAACATCTACTAACAAGGTGCTTATTGGTGTGCTGGGACAGTTAACAGCCTAAAAATCTCTCAGTTATGACCAGCGTTGATAAAAATGAGAAATAAGACTAAAAGAAAAGCAAGCCCACTTTCCACCAACAGAAAACTTACAAAAGGAAGAATCACACAAATCATCTAGTCCTGCCACACAAAACCTCTTTTATTCTAGGGTGGAGACTAAGGGCCCCAAACGAACCTATTTGAGTATTTTGCTACTTTAACCCTACTGAAGTCCATGGATAGGCTTATTAAGAAAAAGTCTGAGAGAACTGGACAAAACAGTTTAAAAAAAAAAAATGAGTAATCATCTGCTACTGCTGTCATTTTAGTCATGTCCGACTCTGTGCGATCCCATAGACTGCAGCCCACCAGGCTCCCCCGTCCCTGGGATTCTCCAGGTAAGAGGTACTGGAGTGGGGTGCCATTGCCTTCTCCAAATCATCTGAAAATATACTTACAAATAAGCAGTTATTTAAAATCAAGAATTTCATTGAAGCACTCTAGAATACTGTTCCACACAATAAGTATGCCCTGCTAGATCAGCTCCATTCACCAGACTTGAAGTTTCTCTGCTTTACATTTCTTTAATACTCACAAGATCCTAAAGTTGGTTCCTGCATGAGACAGACATGACAGAAAATCCCAATGCTAATATCAGACTATAAGAATTTTTAATGTTACCAGAGATGAGGTTATTCAGCCATGTTACCTGGACTTCACCCAAGTCATATCCTTTGAATCGATCTACTATTGCATGATACAGGAGGCAAACAAGTCAAGTGCAGGTGAGAAATCAAGGTAACTAAATTGAATTCCATTACAGCACTTTTAGGTAGTATCTTTCTCACTATCTGCTTGGACTTCAGCTGGGTGCCAGCATGATTTCTTGATGCCTTTTCTACCACCTACCATCTCTCTGTGTTTTCTGCATTAAAAGACTGTGAGGAAAATGCTATGCTTTTCTAGAGATATCCAGGACTATAAAATGAGAGGGTTTTTTTTTATGACATTTAATGTCAAGTCAGAACTAGACATAATAAGTATGTCATATCCTAGGAAAAGCTCTTTAGCAAGTAATACTCCCAAATCATCTCTACTTTGCAGGCTCTTAGAATGCATTAAATGTTTAATAAGTTAAATGAATGTTCTTTACAGGATAGCAAGGACTTTTACTAAAGGAGATTACAAGGCTTCCCAAACTGGTATTATATTTAAGAATGTTCAACACTGGCCTTCCAAATGTACTTTAAGTACTATAAAGCTATAATAATTAAAGTTATACAGTATCAAAGAAAGTAAAGAGAGCACAATCAAACTGAAGTATCTGGAGATTTTGTAGACAAAGTAGCTTTTTAAATCAAAAGGGAAAAGATAGATTATTTAATAAATTTTATTGGGACAACAAACTACTTGTTCAGTCGGGAAGTCGTGCCGGACTCTACAGCCCCATGGACTGCAGTACACCAGGCTTCCCTGTCCTCCACTATCTCCTGGAGTTTGCTCCAATTCATGTCCACTGAGTGGACTAAAAGAAAAGCAAGCCCACTTTCCACCAACAGAAAACTTACAAAAGGAAGAATCACACAAATCAGCTAGTCCTGCCACACAAAACCCCTTTTATTCTAGGGTGGAGACTAAGGGCCCCAAACGAACCTATTTGAGTATTTTGCTACTTTAACCCTACTGAAGCCCATGGATAGGCTTATTATCACACAGCTTATCACCGAGTGATGCTATCTAACAATCTCATCCTCTGCCACCCTCAAACTAGACATGTGGGGGAGAAAAAGATAGATTCACTCATTCAATAAGTGGAGGGCCTATCACTGGCAAGCATGGTGCTGGATACTGAAAATAAGAACAAGGGAAAAAACTGCACACCCCATCACCCTCAAGGAGCTCCCAGTCAAGGGAAAGAAGAAAGTCAATAATAACAACAAAAACGAATGTAAAATCACAACTCCAATAAATTCCACAACTGATTCCCTTTTCACTTGGTTTAAACCAAAATGCATTCCAGATGAAGCAAAGATCTAAATTTAAAAACAAAACCATAAAAGTAGTTGAAGAAAACATGGGTAAATATTTTCACAAGATTAGGATGAGAAAGAAAATGAGAAGCCAGAAAGTATAAAACATAAAAATCTAATGTACTGTAAAATGTAAACATGAAAATATTTATATTTTACAGTAAAAAAAAAAAAAAATACACACACGTACACACTGTCAAGACAAACACAGAAACATCAGTATCAGTTCAGTCACTCAGTCGTGTCCAACTCTTTTTGACCCCATGGACTGCATCATGCCAGGCTTCCCTGTCCATCACCAAATCCCAGAGCTTGCTCAAACTCTTGTCCACTGAGTCAGTGATATCGTCCCCTTCTCCTCCTGCCTTCAATCTTTCCCAGCATCAGGGTCTTATAGGTAACTAATTTCCCTAATATTCAAAAAGTTATGCACATTTTCTTTAAATATTTATTTTTATTTATTTATTTGGCTGCTGCAGGTCTTAGCTGCAGCGCATGGGATCTGGTTCCCTGACCAGGGATGAAACCTGGGAGAACTCCCTACCTGGAGAGCTCAGAGTCTTAGCCACTGGACCACCAGGGAAGCCCAGCTATGCACATTAACAAGAAAAAGCCAAAAGCCCAACAGAAAACTAACCAAAGGATAAAAATAATTCCAAGAAAAAATATGAAGAGCAAATAGACAAATGATAGTCAAATTTAGTAATAATAAATAACTCTTACAAACTAAGATGACATTTTCTTACCTGTTAGACTGACTCCCTAAAAAATGGCTGGTTGCCAGGGTTTAAAGAGGATAGAAGAAGCACTTCATACATACTCTCCATTGAGTGAATTAGCCTGGCCTTTCTTGGGCAATTTGGCAACACTAATAAAATTTTAAGCTCTCATACTTTGACTCAGGCACTCCACCTCTAGTGACTTATTCTATTCAACTACTGAGAAAATGAAAAACTTAGTTTCTAACATTGTATATATCACAATGGAAAAGAACACACAACTTTTGGGAAGTTTAGTATAAAACTCTTGATTTTTAAAAACTAAACTAAATCTGAGATATGAGTCTTTTGGAAAATAAATAGTGCAAATAAACGGAATGGAAAAGAAACACTAGTACAAGTGCACAAATATAAATGTACAAAAACGGTTAAGTGACATATAATTTATATTTTAAAAAAAAAGCTGGAAACAACCCCAAACCTATCAAATAGGATACTACTTAAATATAGTACATCCATAAAATGGAACACTCTGCAGCCATTAAAAAGATTGTGTCTAGGACAAAATGCACTGACATGACAAGATGTGGGAGATAATAACTTTAAAAATGAGTAGTAAAACCACTATATAGAAAATAAACAACAAAGACATGCTGTACAGCACAGGGCACTATAGTCAGTAGTTTGTGATAACCTGTAATGGAAAAGAATCTGAAAAACTGGAATCAACATTGCCGGGAGAAATATCAATAACCTCAGATATGCAGATGACACCACCCTTATGGCAGAGAGTGAAGAGGAACTCAAAAGCCTCTTGATGAAAGTGAAAGTGGAGAGTGAAAAAGTTGGCTTAAAGCTCAACATTCAGAAAACCAAGATCATAGCATCCGGTCCCACCACTTCATGGGAAATAGATGGGGAAACAGTGGAAACAGGGTCAGACTTTATTTTTCTGGGCTCCAAAATCACTACAGATGGTGACTGCAGCCATGAAATTAAAAGACGCTTACTCCTTGGAAGGAAAGTTATGACCAACCTAGATAGCATATTGAAAAGCAGAGACATTACTTTGCTAACAAAGGTTCGTCTAGTCAAGGCTATGGTTTTTCCTGTGGTCATGTATGGATGTGAGAGTTGGACTGTGAAGAAGGCTGAGCGCCGAAGAATTGATGCTTTTGAACTGTGGTGTTGGAGAAGATTCTTGAGAGTCCCTTGGACTGCAAGGAGATCCAACCAGTCCATTCTGAAGGAGATCAGCCCTGGGATTTCTTTGGAAGGAATGATGCTAAAGCTGAAACTCCAGTACTTTGGCCACCTCGTGTGAAGAGTTGACTCATTGGAAAAGACCCTGATGCTGGGAGGGATTGGGGGCAGGAGGAGAAGGGGACGACAGAGGATGAGATGGTTGGATGGCATCGCTGACTCGATGGACGTGAGTCTGAGTGAACTCCGGGAGTTGGTGACGGACAGGGAGGCCTGGAGTGCTGCGATTCATGGGGTCGCAAAGAGTCGGACACGACTGAGCGACTGATCTGATCTAATATTACTAAATCACTCTGCTCTACACCTGAAACTAACACTACATGTAAATGAACTACACTGCAATGTAAAAGACAAAAAATCCAAAGAAAACACAGGCAGTACATACTCTGACATCAGTCCTAGAAATATTTTTTGAATATGTCTTTTCAGGCAAACGATATACTTGATAAGGGGTTAATATCCAAAATATACAAAAACTCATACAATGCAACAGAAAGAAAACAAACAACCCAATCTAAAAATGGGCAGAGGATCTGAATAGAAATTTTTCCAAAAAAGACATACAGAAAGCCAACAGGTACATGAAAAGATGCTCAATGTCACTTATCATCACGGAAATGAAAAACAAAATCTCAATGAGATTTCACTTCACACCTGTCAAAATGGCACAACAAAAAGACAAAAAATATTAATAACAAGTGCTGATGGGGATGGGAAGAAAAGGGAACCCTCATTAACTGTTTATGGGGACACAAATGATACAGTCACTATGAAAAATAGTATGGAGATTTCTCAAAAAAATTAAGAGAACTCTACCATATGATCCAGCAATTCCACTTCTGGGTACTTATTTATCCAAAGAAAACAAAACCACTAGTTAGAAAAGATATAGGCACCTTTATGTTCACTGCAGCATTATTTACAATAGCCAAGATACAGAAGCAACCTAAGTGCCCATCAACAGATGAATGGAAAAAGACACAGTGTATATATATACATAGGAATATTATTATTCAGCTAAAGGAAAGGATGAAATACTGCTGTTTACAACATGGACAGACCAGAAGGTATTATGCCAAGTGAAATAAGACAGAGAAAGACAAGTACTATATGATTTCACTTATAAATGGAATCTAAAACCTAAAACAAATGAATAAACATAACAAAACAGAAACAGACTCATAGATACAGAGAACAAATAGGTGGTTGCCAGAGAGGAAAAGGAGTAAAGCAAGAAGACAAATAGGTGAAGGAGATCAAGAGGTACAAGCTTCCTGCTGCAAAATAAATGAGTCAAGAGTATGTAACGTACAGCGTGGGAGATACTGTCTGTCAATAATTATGTAATACCTTTTGTATGGTGACAGATCTTACCTACACGGTGATCATGGTGATCATTTTGATATGTATAGTAATAATGAGTCACTATGCTGTGTAACAAGAATTACCATGGTATTTTAGGTCAATTATATTAATACTTCAAAAACAAACTCAAAGAAAAAGACATCAGACCTGTGATTAGCAAAGGTAGGGGTAGGGAGAGGAGGAACTGGATGAAGGAAGTCAAAAGCTAAAAACTTCCAAGTACAAGATAAGTAAGTACTATGGATGTAATGTATAACATGATAAATATAACTAACACTGTTATACATTACATATGAAAGTTATTAAGAGAGTATATCTTAAGTGGGCCTTAGGAAGCATTACTACAAACAAATCCAGCGGAGGTGATGGAATTCCAGCTGAGCTATTTCAAATCCTAAAAGATGATGCTGTTAAAATGCTGCACTCTTTATCCAACAAATTTGGAAAACTCAGCAGTGGCCACAGGACTGGAAAAGGTCGGTTTTCACTTCAATCCCAAAGAAAGGCAATGCCAAAGAATGCTCAAACTACCTTACAATTGCACTCCTTTCACATGCTAGCAAAGTAATGCTCAAAGTCCTTCAAGCTAAGCATCACCAGTAAATGAACCAAGAACTTTCAGATGTACAAGCTGGATTTAGAAAAGGCAGAGGAACCAGAGATCAAATTGCTAATATATGCTGGATCATAGAAAAACCAAGGGAATTTAAAAAAAACATCTACTTCTGCTTCACTGACTATGCTAAAGCCTTTAACTGTGTGGGTCACAGCAAACTGTGGAATATTGTTAATGAGATGGGAATACCAGACCACCTTATCTGCCTCCTGAGAACCTGTATGAAGGACAAGAAGCAACAGTTAGAAATGGACATGCAACAAAGGACTGGTTCAAAACTGGAAAAGGAGTACATCAAGGCTGTCTACTGTCACCCTGCATATTTAACTTCTATGCAGAGTACATTGTACAAAATGCTGGGCTGGATGAATCACAAGCTGGAATCAAGATTGCCAGCAGAAATTTTAACAACCTCAGATATTCAGATGACACCACCCTTATGGCAGAAATTGAAGAGCAACTAGAGGAAGGTGAAAGACAAGACTGAAAAAGTTGGCTTAAAACTCAACATTTAAAAAATGAAGATCATGGTATACAGTCCTGTCATTTCATGGCAAATAGATGGGGAAAATGTGGAAACAGTGTCAGATTTCATTTTCTTGGGTTCCAAAATCACTGCGGACAGTGACTGCAGCCACAAAATTAAAAGACACTTGCTCCTTGGAAGAATCAGTTCAGTCACTCAGTCATGTCTGACTCTTTGAGACCCCATGGACTGCAGCACGCCATTCTTCCCTGTCCATCACCAACTCCCAGAGCTTACTCAAGAACCCATGTCCATCGAGTCAGTGATGCCATCCAACCATCTCATCCTCTGTCATCCCCTTCTCCTCCTGCCTTCAATCTTTCCCAGCATCAGGGTCTTTTCAAATGAGTCAGTTCTTCGCATCAGGTGGCCAAAGTCCTGGAGCTTCAGCTTCAGCGTAAGTCCTTCCAGTGAATATTTAAGGACTGATTTCCTTTAGGATGGACTGGTTTGATCTCCTTGCAGTCCAAGGGACTCTCAAGAGTCTTCTCTAGAACCACCAGTTCAAAAGCATCAATTCTTTGGTGCTCAGCTTTCTTTATAGTCCAACTCTCATATCCATACATGACCACTGGAGAAACAATAGCTTTGACTAGACGGACCTTTGCTGGCACAGTAATGCCAATGCTTTTTAATCTGCTGTCTAGGTTAGTCATAGCTTTTCTTCCAAGGAGCAAGTGTCTTTTAATTTCATGGCTTCGGTCATCATCTGCAGTGATTTTGGAGCCCAAGAAAATAAAGTCTCTCACTGTTTCCACTGTTTCTCCATCTATTTGCCATGGAGTGATGGGACGGGATGCCATGATCTTAGTTTTTTGAATGTTGAATTTTAACCAAGCTTTTTCACTCTCCTCTTTCACTTTTATCAAGAGGCTCTTCAGTTCCTCATCACTTTCTACCATAAGGGTGGTGTCATCTGCATATCTGAGGTTATTGATATTTCTCCCGGCAATCTTGATTCCAGCTTGTGCTTCATTCAGCCCAGCATTTCGAATGATGTACTCTGCATATAAGTTAAATAAGCAGGGTGACAATATATAGCCTTGACGTACTTCTTTCTCAATTTGGAACCAGTCTGTTGTTCCATGTCCGTTTCTAACTGTTGTTTCTTGACCTGCATACAGATTTCTCAGGAGGCAGGTAGGATGGTCTGGTATTCCCATCTCTTTAAGAATTTTCCACAGTTTGTTATGATCTACAAAGGCTTTGGCGTAATCAATAAAGCAGAAGTAGATGTTTTTCTGGAACTCTCTTGCTTTTTCTATGATCCAACGGATATTTGGAAGGATAGCTATGACAAAAAAAGCAGAGACATCACTTTGCCAACAAAGGTCTGTATAGTCAAAGCCACAGTTTCTCCAGTAGTCGTATATGGATTCGAGAGTGGGACTATCAAGAAGGCTGAGCACTGAAGAATTGATGCTTTTGAACTGTGGTGTTGGAGAACACTCTTGAGAGCCCCTTGGACAGCAAGGAGATCAAACCAGTCAATCCTAAAAGAAATCAACCCTGAATATTCACTGGAAGGACTGGTGCTGAAGCTGAAGCTCTAATACTTTGGCCACCTGATGTGAAAAGCTTACTCACTGGAAAAGACCCTGATGCTGGGGAAGTTTGAGAGTAAGAGAAGGGGGCAGCAGACAATGAGATGGTTGGATGGCATCACTGACTCAATGGACATGAGTTTGAGTAAACTCTGGGAGATAGTGAAGGACAAGGACGCCTAGCGTGCTGCAGTTCATGGGGTCACAAAGTGTCGGACACAATTTACAACTGAACAACAATATCCTAAGAGAAAGGATTTCACAAGGAAAAAAACTTTTCCATTTCTTTAACTTTTTTTCTTTAACTTTTTAATCTATATGAGATGATGGATGTTCACTAAACTCATGGTGGTAATCATTTCACTAGGTACATAAATCAATTATGCTGTTCACCTTAAATTTACACAGCAATGCATGTCCATTAAATCTCAATAAAACTGTAACACTAAGTAAAAATTAAAAATAAGCAGAAGAGTATGTGGCATGATCCCTTTTCAATGAAAAACATAAAATTCTAACATATGAATAGAAAAAATCTGGTTATAAAATGTGAACAATGTTCTCTCTAGAGAGAAGGAATGTTCACTTTTGACATTATACATTTTGGGTAGAGTCTGATTATTTCATAAGACACATATATCAGAGAGATACAAAGATTTTTTTTTGAAGAGACTCTGCAGCTGGGACTTCCCTGGCGGTCCAGTGGTTAAGACTCTGTGAGTCCACTGCAGGTGGCATGGGTTCTATCCCTGGTCAGGGAACTAAGATCCCACATGCCCTGAAACCAAAAAAAGAAAAAACAGAGTACCATACCAAAGTGAGAAAATGGTTCAGAATGAACACAAACACATTCATAATAGAACACATAATTTCAGAGTTAGAATAACTTTACAAATAAAGAAACAAGAATATCAAAATTTTAAACTTTTGTGCTGCAAACAAAACCATCACGAAAGTGAAAAGACAACCTACGAGATGGGAAGGGATATCTGCATGTCATATATCTGATAAAGGACTTGTATCCAGAATACACAGACGTCTTACAACTCAACAATAAAAACGACAAATAACCCAACTAAAAACTGGGCAAGGAATCTAAACAGACACTTCAAAGATCTACAAATGGTCACTTAGCACATGAAAAGATGATCAACACTAGGAGTCATAAGAGAAATGAAAATCAGAAACCACAAGGAGCAGCCACTTCACATCAACGCGGATGATTAGATAAAAAAGAAAGAAAATAACAAGTTTCGGTATGCATGTGGAAAAACTGGAAGCTTCATACATTCCTAGTGGGAATGCAAAATGGTGCACCCATTTTAGACAACAGTTTGGCAATTCCTCAAAAAGATAAACATGGAATGTTTATGATACAGAAATTCCACTTCTTGGGCATATATGACCAAAGTATATGTCCAAGAGAAATGAAAACATATGTTCACACAAAAATTTGTACACAAATGTTCGTAACAGCACTGTTCATATTAGTCAAAAAGTGGAAAAATGCATATGTCATCCATTCATGAATGTACAGAATGCAATATATTCATACAATGGAATATCATTCAGCCATAAAAAGGAAGGAAATTCTGACATATGCTACAACATTGATGAAACTTGAAGACGTGTTATATGAAAGCAGCCAGACACAAAAGGCCATATGTGATAAGATTCTATTTATATGACATGTCCAGAATGGGCAAATCTATAGAGACTGATTAGTGATTGATTAGGGCATGGGGAGAGAGGTTGAAGAGATAACAGTGACTACTAATGGGTGGCTTCTTCTAAGGGGAATGAAAATGTTCTAAAATGGCTTGTGATGATGGTTACACAACTTTGTGAATAGGCTAAAAGCAATGAATTGGGTGAACTGTACAGTATGTGAATTATATCTCAATAAAGCCATAGAAAACATATATACATTAAAAAGAAACTGGAAGCCCCGTGAGGTTAAGTGATGTGCCCAAAGAAAACTGCCAGGCTAGTAAAAACTGAAACTGGAAACACATGGGCTGACTCCTACAGCAATGGACAGTTTCCTTACTGCAACTGATTGGCCAAAAAGGTTTCCCCAAAGAGCTGGAAAAGCAGAAAATGCAACCCACTCCAGTGTTCTTGCCTGGAGAATCCCAGGGACAGGGGAGCCTGGTGGGCTGCTGTCTATGGGGTCACACAGAGTCGGACACAACTGAAGCGACTTAGCAGCAGCATAAGGAAAGGAAGAGGAGTTTAGGTAACACAACTGAAATGTTGTTTTCAAATTTTAATGTGAATCCAAAATGGGTTCTTGGCCTAAAAAAATCTAACAACCACTGATAGAAGAGGTTGTGACTCAGTATAACAGTGCCCCTTTTACTGGGAGCTCAATTAGAGCAGGGCACGGGATGCAGCTGCTGGCTGAAAAGGAAGAAGGAAAATGAGATCAGAAGAGGCACGAGAGGCTGAAATCACCGGCCACTCTTCTGCATATGTCAAAGAGGTTAGTGAGTAACAATGCTTCAAACAAGTTTTATTATGGGGGGGGAGGGAAGAGGGGCTGTAAAATCCTATACAGAGATCTGAAAGTATCATCTGAAAATTGAATTACCTCCCCGAATTACTATACACATATAAGATATTTAGGTATAATGAACAGGGTCTCTCTGCAGCTGACTTGGACACAAAGATCATTGCTGGAATACAACTGCCCCGTTTGACAAGAATAACAATATCACTGTTGATGTAGAAATGGAAAGTAAGCCAAGAACATACCATCACTAAAAACATTATTTCAAGGGTTTAAAAAAAAAAAAGAGCTACCAAAAAAAAATCATCTATTGTCAGAACACTGCTTATGCAACATTAGAACATTCTGACAGAAGGAAAGGACAACAGGAGGCAGGAAGCAGAAAGAAGGAAGAAATCCTGCAGGTGCCCAACTAATCCTAACAAGAAACAGCTCTGAGCCTGCCTTCCACAATAACAATCTTGTTCCCGTGGTATATGAACCAAGATTTCTCTTGCCAGGAACAGAAAACAACTGACTACATGAAAATGTCAGCTTGTTCCATGAACACTACACTGGCAATGAACAGATACAAACCTTTCAAAAGACAAAGTTTTGGCTGTTTCCTCACCAAATTTTTAACATCGCTGGCCCACAGTCAAATTCAGTCCAGTTTATGCAAACTCTTAACACAAGTGGACAAAAATACCACGCTGCAGAATACACTATAAATAAAAGATTCTATAAAATATCTTGTCTTCAGATTTCTAACAATTTGGCTCATTTATAATTATAAAATTTGTATAGAAGCTCTCTTAACCCACCACCATCTCTCAACCAACCTGAAAAAAATAACTGATGCTTCCCCTTCCCTCTGTAAAATAACAAGCCCCAGCAATGCAAACCAGCCTCAAATTAACAGCCACTCATTCTAATCCTGGATATTCTTCCTGCTTCCATCCACTAAATTGCATGCTTACCAAGAATTAATTGTTTTCTTCCCAAATCTATTTATACCAGTTGCTCTTATTATTATAGGTATGCAATTTAATTAGCTATATAAACTGATGAGAAACTCAGGAGAAAAGAAAGACATGCTTCTTTGAAAATTAAGCTGAATGTTTAAAATGACTTGGTAAAGTCACATTACACGTGGATGCACGTGTGTTCAGTTGCTAAGTCATGTCCAACTCTTTGCAACCCCATGGACTGCAACACGCCAGGCTTCCCTGTCCTTCACTGTCTCCCGGAGTTTGCTCAAACTCCATTAAGTAGATGATGCCATCCAACCATCTCGCTCTCAATCTTCCCCAGCATCACAGTCTTTTCCAATGAAACAGCTCTTTACATCAGGTGGCCAAAGTACTAGAGCTTCAGCATCAATCCTTTCAATGAATATTCAAGGTTGAATCCCTTTAGGATTGACTGGTTTGATCTCCTTGCTGTCCAAGGGACTCTCAAGAGTCTTCTCCAGCACCACAGTTCAAAAGCATCAATTCTTCAACACTCAGCCTTCTTTACAGTTCAACTCTCACATCTGTACATGACTAATGGAAAAACCATAGCTTTGACTACCCGGTTCCTTATCAGTAAAGTGACGTCTCTGCTTTTTAATACACTGTCTAGGTTTGTCATAGCTTTTCTTTCAAGGAGCAAGCATCTTTTAATTTCATGGCTGCAGTCACCATCTGCAGAGATTTTGGAGCCTAAGAAAATAAAGTCTGTCACTTTTTCCATTGTTTCTCATTTCTTAGTCATGAAGTGATAGGACCAGATGCCATGATCTTTGTTTTTTGAATGTTGAGTTTTAAGCCAGCTTTTTCATTCCCCTCTTTCACATTCATCAAGAGGCTCTTTAGTTCCTTTTCACTTTCTGTCATTAAAGTGGTGTCATCTGCATATCTGAAGTTGTTGACATTTCTCCTGGCAATCTTGATTCCAGCTTGTGATTCATCCAGCCTGGCAATTAGCACTATGTACTCCACATAGAAGTTAAATAGAAGATACACAGCCTTGATGTACTCCTTTCCCAATTTTGAACCAGTCCATTGTTCCATGTCTGGTTGTTGCTTCTTGATCTGCATCCTGGTTTCTCAAGAGGCAGGTAAGGTGGTCTGGTATTCCCATCTCTTTAAGAATTTTCCAGTTTGTTGTGATCCACACAGTCATAGGCTTTAGCGTAGTCAATGAAGCAGAAGCAGATGTTTTTCTGGAACTCTCTTGCCTTTTCTATGATCCAACAGATCTTGGCAATTTGATCTCTGGTTCCTCTGCCCTTTCTAAATCCAGCTTGTACATCCGGAAGTTCTCAGTTCACGTACTGTCAAAGCCTAGCTTGAAGGATTTTGAGCATTACCTTGTGTTTTTTTAATGCAACAAGCGTAAAATATGGGGACAAGAGGGAGAGAGAATCAAAAACTCAAGAGTCTATGTTCAAAATGCTTCATAAAATGCCTTTAAATTGCTACTCTGCTTTAAAAAAGCAAAATAAAACTGGAAATCATAAATGATGAACTATGGGTATGTTTAACACAAATAAGATGGCAGAACTCTAATCAAGATATCAATATACACAGAAAGGCCTATAGCAAAAGATTAGCAAACATGTTTCTTAGACAAACTGCAAAGAAAAAGAGGGGAAATCTATAAAGTAAAACAAATAATTCTTTTTAAAAATATAAAACTTAAGGGACATCAATCAATTATAAAGTATGGACTTTATTTAGACCCTGATTCAAACAAACGAGTGGTTAAAAAAGAAAAAAAACTAAATGTGTGTGTATATATATATTGTATATATATGACAATCAGAGAAATTTAACACTAATTTGATACTTAATGACATCAGGGAATTATTAATTGTTTTAGGTAGGATAATAGTACTGGGGTTATATTTTTTTGGAAAAAAAAAACCTCCTCTACTTAGAGATACACGCCAAAACATTTACAGATGAAATAAGATTTTGGGAATTGCTTCAAAATAAACTAGGGAGAAAAGAGAGGCTGGAAATGATATGTGCGAAAGACTGACTGTGAGGTGATTAACTGCTTTTAGTGGGTGGTAGGTTAATGAGGGGTTCATCATATGATTCTTTTTACTTTTGCTTACGTTTAAAATTTTGCATAATGAACACTTTTTAAAAAAGACTAGTGGATTAATGCATATTTACATTTTAAATAAAATATTAAAAGTATATATATCATTATTTCTGACTTCCTTGCTTCATTCATTTCTTTCCCCTAATTAAGATAATCATAACCCAAACTTATTGTATTAAAGGCCTTCTACTGGAGATAAAAGGGCACATTGTCAGATGCTCAAAATACAGCAGTGGGTACACCCAAACACTGTAAGAACAATAGTCCATATGGCCCAATTACCACTGAAAACCTCTTAAATAACATATAAAGTACAGTAAGTACAACAAATCCAGACATCATGAGACTGGTGCATCACCACATTTATTCACATAATTATTTCCTTAATCATTTCCTTTATCATCTTTTTACCATTAAAAAAAAGAGAGGAGTAATTTACAATTTTCATCAATCTCAGAAATTCTCCCTCAGGTCTACCAAAAAAGTTATTTAAAAATCAAAGATTCAGGTAATCAGAATCTCTTTCTCATCAACCTTTCTTTTTGCCTTCAACAGCTCCTCCAATTTAAGTTTATACCTCTTTGTGAAAGATCAGGAGAGAATGATGATTCATAAAAAACAACTTAAAAGATCAGAGTCACAGTTTTTTCCTTCCTCGTCCAGGTTTGGTTCAGAACAACAACAAGGCAGTAGCTCCAGCCCTCTTTTAATGGGTTCCACATCTATCGCCCAAGGTTTACAGGTGCAGCAGGGAGTAACAGTCCTGCCTTCCAAGAAAACAAACGCAGAAGAGGAGACAATAAAGAAAAAAAAACTTCTGGTGGGCTAACCCTGGCACAGCCTTTCTGGAAAGCAATGTGCCAATATATGTATCAGTGTATTCTCTCGCCAGTAATTTCACATCCAACCATCTATCCTGAGCAAAAAATCAGAAATGCATCAAAGATTCATACACAAAAATGGTCACCACAGCAAATTTCTGAAGTGAAAAACTGGGAAGAATCTTAAAATATGAAAAAGGTCAAAAAATAACAGCAATCATATAATGGCAAAGGTCCGTATACAAAGGTCTCTCTAGTCAAAGCTGTGGTTTTTCCAGTAGTCATGTACGGATGTGGGAACTGGACCACAAAGAAGGCTGAGCACTGAAGAACTGATGCTTTCAAACTGTGGTACTAGAGAAGACTCACTGGAAGGACTGATGCTGAAGCTGAAGCTCCAATACTTTGGCCACTTGATGCAAAGAGCCGACTCACTGGAAAAGACCCTGATGCTGGGAAAGATTGAGGGCAGGAGGAGAAGGGAGCAACAGAGGTTGAGATGGTTGAATGACATCATCAACTCAATGGACATGAGTTTGAGCAAATTCCAGGAGATGGTGAAGGACAGGGAAGCCTCGTGTGCCGCAGTCCATGAGGTCGAAAAGAGTTGGACACAACCGAGGGACTGAACAACAACAACGATACAATGGCAAAGTGCACATCCATTAAAATTGATGTTTACAAATAGTTTCGAATGAGAAAATACCTATAATGATAAGGGGGAGGAATAAAATAGAGTATCAGTATGATCCTAATTATATTCTGCAAAAAATTAATAACTATTGCCTGTGGGTGACAGGATGATGGGTGATTTTTTTCCTTCTGCTTCTTATAAGTTTCCCCAATTATAAATGGAAAAAAAATAGAGCAAGGTGGTAGAAGAGAGCCCATAATAATAAGTAATTGGGTTGAAATAAGACAATTTACACTCCAGACCTCTTGTAGTCCACCTCTATCAGGTCTGAGCTGCAAGCATTCAACTGCTCCTTTACCTGAACACTTTGCCCACTCCAAGAAGAATAACATCCTCTTGTCTTCTAGTATCAGTAGTTGCTACTTTTTGCCTACAGATAACACAAAAAATACTACAAATATCATATATTAATGCATATATATGGAATCTAGGAAGACCGTATGGATGAACCTATTTGCAGGGCAGCAATGGAGACGCAGACATAGAGAAAAGTCTTATGGACACGGGCAGCGGGGAGGAAGGAGAGGGTGGGACAAAAGGAGAGAGTAACATGGAAGCATATACACTACCATATGGAAAACAGGTAACGAATGGAAATTTGCTGTATGACTCAGGGAACTCAAACCAGGGCTCTGTGACAACCTACAGGGATGGGAAAGGATGGGAGGTGGGAGGGAGGTTCAAAAGGGAGGGGACATATATATACCAATGGCTGACTCATGTTGATGTATTTTGAAAGTCGCTCAGTCGTGTCCAACTCTTTGCGACCCCATGGACTTATACAGTCCATGGAATTCTCTAGGCCAGAATACTGGAGTGGGTAGCCTTTCCCTTCTCCAGGAGATCTTCCCAATCCACATTACAAGCGGATTCTTTACCAGCTGAGCCACAAGGGGAGCCCAAGAATACTGGAGTAGGTAGCTGATCCCTTCTCCAGTGGATCTTCCCAACCCAGGAAATGAACCGGGGTTTCCTGCATTGCAGGTGGATTCTTTACCAACTGAGCTATCAGGGAAGCCCGAAGGTGATGTATGGCAGAGGCCAACACAATACAGTGAAGCAATTATCCTTCAATTCAAAATAAATAAATTTTTTTTAAATACTACTTGAATTAATTCATTAAAGGTAAGGCCCAATAAAAGTAACTCCCTGAAATTAAGGACCAGTGACAGAAAAATACCAGTTGCTTTAATCAGATCACTTAGTATACAGAACAAGTGGGAACCCCAGCAAACAGTATGAAGTTACTTCAGGAAACGCCAGCAGGAGAAGACAGACAGGAGGGTCTGCAAAGAAAAGCTCCAAGGCAGAAGAGGAAAAACAAGGTGCTGGCCGACTACGCTGACTGCCCCTGTGGGACCCTCGCAAGGCGGTGACCCACGGGGAGCCTGGGTATGAAAGAACTTTCCCCTTCAAATAAGGGACTTGAATTTAAATTGCAGGATTTAGTGAAATTAGACTGAACTTATTAATAATGAAAGTTTGAAATATGCCAAAAATAACTTGCCCAGAAAGGCGGTAAAATCTCTTTACCTAGAGATTTGTGAGAAAAAAGTAGAAAATTACTTTCCTTTAACATCTTAACTGGAGATAGAAAATTATTTCAGTAATAAAACTCTAAGATGCATTAAGAGTATTAAAAAAATTAAGTCAGCTCTCTCTTGTTTTTAATCCTTACATTTATTCCCTAAATGAATATTTACCAGCATCATAGTAGGCACTGGGCACACAGCAGCAAACACCACCTTAAAACGCCTGCCTCGTGGAAGTGACGTTCAGTTACCACAGTGTGTGCCTCCTGACAAGCCCTAAAAGATATTTTCTTCTTTTAATTTTTAAGTAAAATTATTTTTAGAAATTTCAAGCATGTGACAACACTGCCAGAAAACAAACAGCACCTAGCATTTGGACTGATCGAGAAAAGCCCTTAATAAATACTAGAGACATAAAACTAACAAAACTGTGTGGATGAGGCACTGAGGCGGCAGGAAGACAACTTCACTACATACAAGTCTGCACTTTTTTAATTTTGTGCCATCTATCATTCATTCCTAGTTTTTGATAAACAATTTTTTAAAAGTTTATTGGCTGGGTGGATGGAATGAATTAAATGAAAATCTCCTTCTCCAAAAATTCAGTCTCAAGAAATGTGCTAAGGAAGCCTAAAATTTTGCATTCAAGTTTTCTGGAGGGAGCAAAGAGAAGTAAAGCATACTACTGGTAAGTACAGACTGAAACTAGCTGAAACGAGGCAGAAATTTGAGGATTTCTCAGAAATTCCAAACCAAAACCTAAATATAGTTTAAGATAACTGGCCAAAAGTATCCAACTGAGTGAGCCCAGCCTACACAGTGGAGCTTACACAGGCAATGGGTTTGAGTCTCCTTCCTTTTCAGTTTCTGGGAAACGAGGCTGAGTATTTGCAACCTGATTCCTAAGTCTCTGAGACAGTAAATTCTGAGATGAAATACTCACCAGTGTGGCTAAAGACTCCTGGTCTACTGTGGATCACACACCTCCTAAACAGAAATATGACATAACTATGCCACAGTTCATCCAACAGTTTTGTCCTCAGCTGATGGAATTTTTAACTCTAAACAGATCCAAAAGAAACTCTTTCAAGCTAATACATCCAAAACTATTGAGGGCTTTTCAAAGACACTGCCAAAGCCATTTACTTAACAGTATTTATTACATTGGAACAAAAGTCCATGAGAATGTGTCTAATTTTCACCCTCTGGATGCTATCAGTCATCCATAGCCAGCATGACTATACTATTATGCCAGAAGGGACCAGTCTATTCACCGTTAGAAAGTAGAAGGCAGGGACTCACCTGATGGGTGAGATCATTCACCTGCGGAGCAGGCCAGAGCTTTCAGCTCAGAAACTAGAACCACGTAAGGGCAGCTCTACATAAATGGTCCTCTTGGCCCTCACCTGTATCATCAATGTATGTATCTTGGTGACCAGTTCTCTTCATGAGTTATAAGATGGCACCATCCCCTGGAAACTGGTAGTGATTTGGTAAATAGAGAGTCCATCTGAGAAAGGTACCTTCAAAGACAGACCAGACCAACCCAACACAGCAAAAGTA
Organism: Bos grunniens; assembly: GCF_055505025.1. Taxonomy (NCBI): domain Eukaryota; kingdom Metazoa; phylum Chordata; class Mammalia; order Artiodactyla; family Bovidae; genus Bos; species Bos grunniens. Next base: position 28,291,204 of record NC_141179.1, read on the forward strand.
TAATTACTCATATTCCCTGGGTGTGAGCTAGATATAGTGGCAAAAGAAAACTATATAAGGCAGACTGTGTTTATGGTCATTGCTTTTTCTGTGCTTATTTCTCTCTTTTTACTTCTTCAGCATTTTTTAGGTCTTTACTGAATTTGTTACAATACTGTTTCTATGTTTATTGGTTGTGAGGTATGTAGGATCCTAGCTCCCTGACCAGAGACTGAACCCACATCTCCTGTGTCTCCTGCATGGCAGGTGGATTCTTTACTGGCTGAGCAAAGTCTGAGATTTTAAGTTCATCTTTCCAGACTCTGAAAAAAAGAGGAGAAGGAAATGGCAACCCACTCCAGTGTTCTTGCCTGGAGAATCCCAGGGACGAGGGAGCCTGGTGGACTGCCGTCTATGGGGTCGCACAGAGTCGGACACGACTGAAGCGACTTAGCAGCAGCAAGATCTTTTTTTAGTGCTCCCCAAATAGACAACTATTTGTTGGCTGATCACGTTTACTTTGTATGTAAAATGTATGCCATTCTCTTATAGTGTGAAAGAACAGAAGTTGTTAAAATTTAACACCTCCCCTATCTGAAGAAATGAATCAGAAGAAGCTTTTTTACCCTAAGCCATAAATACCCAAAATGACTTTTTAAAGACATAAGTCAGATAACATCAGTGCTCTGCCTTGATATCCCCTGAGGTCAATCCCTTATTTCATACCCAATTCCATAAAATGGCCTGTAAGACCCGTATGATCTGGCCCCTATCTAACCCCCTGATCTCAATTCCTTACCATCCCTTCTCTCACTGGTTAAGCTCTTAGGCATCCTGACCTTGGGTCTAATCTTTAGACAAACCAAGTTCATTTCTACCCAAAGGCCTCTGCGTGCCATTCCTTCTTCCTAATCTTCCCAAACTGGCTCTTTCTCATTATTCAGGTGATCAGCTCAAATATCACCACCCTGGAAAGGCCTTCCCTGACACTGGATGTGAAGCAGCACCCTGCCCCAGACACTCTCTAGCCCATTTATTTTTTTCATAGTATTTGTCACTATATAAAGTTATTTGTTTACATGCTTCTCATCTGTCTCCTCCCATAAGAAAATAAGTTCCAAGAAGGCAATAGCTTTTTTTCTCTCTCATTCATGGGGTATTCAAGAGCCAGAGCAGAAGCCTGGCACAAAATTTGCATTCAGTAAATACTTGCTGAATGAATGAATGGATAACAGAAAAGTTCCATTACTATGCAGAGAGGTTTTAGGTGTTTTTTAGACTTACAGAGACACTGGTAGAAAGAACGCATATCTTTTTCTTTTCAGAGCATCCATTTTGTTCTCTTTTATGCCACGAACTAGAAAACATTAGCCAGACTGATGCCTGGAAAATGAAAACAGCACTTCTGGCACAGAAATAACTAGTCTGGGCACCTCTGGCTTGAGCCAGATCTCTGACTTTCTAGGGAGCTGGCACCAAAGTCAAAATGTTAAACAGCTTTGATGCTGAAAAGTGGAATGCTGGTATTTTGACTCTGGAGAAACTAGTCCAAATCATTCTTAGCTCTTCACAAAGTTTCAACACATCTCTATCAAAATGAAGTTAGTCATCTTTCAACAGTCATTTCTAGATTATCCAGAGATGGAACTATTCTCCTCCAACGTAACTAATATTCATCTTTAATTTCAATTTCTTTTTGACATAATTCTCTTTTCTATTTACTAATGAATCTTGTTTTCAGCCTGCTGACGAGCACAAGCATCATCCTTAGAGTAAAAACAATACTATTAGCCCGCTTTGAGCTGCTCTTCTCATGGAAATGAGCGCGCTAAACCACATGGCACACAAATGCATCCTGGCTGATCAGTATTTGGAATGGGGTCATGGGGCAAAATGTTTCCTCTGCGTAATATCTAAAGTTAAGAATCCTGACCTTGGCCTTCTAAGTAGCACACCCTGCACCCAAGTGCAAATGTGTCCTTAGGCTTGTAGGAATATTTCTTCATACTCTCCATGAAATTTAAGGAGTTCTCTGGAAAAAACACTGCAAACTCTGCTCTATCACCAATGTGACAAAGTGTAGCTATACAAACACCCTGAGTATTCAAGGCAAACCAAATAAAAGCCAGTATTAGTCACAGTTTTCATTAGACAAGTCTCCTAAGTGTCTGAAAAATTTAATGGGAAATTATGTTTTTAAATGTCAATTTCATGAAATTAGCCCAAAGTCCACAGGAATTAAATCTACTCTCTCAAAGAGGCACCTGAAATAATAGCAAACTATTTTTTTACCCTGAAATCACATCATCAGGATAACATCTACCTACAAAACTGTTCCAAAGGGGGTGAAAAGCAAACAAGGGGAACCATGTCTTACTCATCTTTGTTCCAACAGTATCTGAGGATGAAGATGAAGAAGATGGTGATAACATTTACCATATGCCTACTAGGTGCCAGGCACATTTGTTCTCAAAGTTTCAAATATATTATTTTATCTTCAGAACACCCTAATTTGTGAGCAAAGTATTGATACTATTGTCATCTCACTTTATACATGAAGAAATCCAAGCACAGACAGGTTAAATTACCTGTAAGTAGCAGAAGACCCAAACCCAGTCAGTCCCATCCAAAGCTCAAGCTCTTCCCACGAACCAATAAACACGCAAGTGATGTACATTTATTGAAATACATTTTTAAAGTATTTGACCAATGGCTTTTATAGTCATGGATACTTTCTTTTTAATGCATACAAAATATACCTACTCTCTGTTCCCATTCATTCACCCAGTGAAGGTATAATTAGGCACAGGCAACCCACTATAAACAACTGACAATAGAAAATCTTTTTTTTTTCAATCTTCTAAATACTTCATAGTGTCCTACCAAAAGAAGAGGACCAGAGAATCTCAAACCAAGGCTCCTCCACAAAAGGGAACTCAAAGAAGGTGGGACAAAGACAGCCAGGGTGAGCTGCTGACCAAAGTATGTCACAGACGCACATTCTCTCCTGGTAACTGCTCTGCAGTGGCGCTGTAAGCACTGCAGTGCTGCCAATATTAAGTCTGAGCTCATGAATGCCGTGCTGCAAAAGTCACCAACAACAGAACAGGAAAATACTTCCCGTTCTCTACTTGTTTTATTCATCCCAGGGTCCTGATCTAGGAGGTTGGAGAGTTAACAGAATTTGGGAAAGGGCCATCTTTACCACTTACTGTTGGACAGAGCATGGTAGCTTGGTCAATAAATAAAGTTTACTTTAGCCTCTTAGTCTGTGTGTGTGAGAAAAGATGACCATAAATATCTCTCTAATGTTCAGAAAACACCTACTACCTAACCTCTTTCAAACACCACAAATATCATCTGAATTACCTGAGTCTGATGGTTATATATGGTTATAGGAAAAACCCAGACCATTCAGTGGCTGACAGGGAGCAGAAAGAAAAAAAAAAATCACATACCTCTAAAAGACAAACAAATGAACAAAAAGATACATCCTGAAAACAGAAGAGGAAAAAAAATAGGTGAAAATAGGTGATTCTCTTTGGTTCCAAGTTACCTGACTACAGAAGTAAGATAAACGCTGCAGTGCACAGGAGAAAAATCTCTCTACCTGAGTAACTGAACAGCAGCTTCTGCAACTGCCAATACCCAGGCACCTTCCTCGCCATTATATAACCAAACCCTGGCCTTAATAGGCCATCATACCGTACGTCAACAGTTGTTAGACACATCTGAGCTGCAAGCATCTGAGAAACCTTTCCAAAGTGGATTCAGATAAGCAAGAAGCAAGCCAAAATATGTTCATCATTTACCCAGAGCACATGACAACTCCTTGTGAATTAAGCTTCACGCGTGTCGGCAGAGTAATTTAAGAAGCGAGAGAGAGGGTGCCTGTAACTAGGAAATTGCACACTGCTACAGAAACACAAATGAGTGCTGGTGTGGTCCCGTCACACATGCAACTCATTGTCCAAGCCATTTCAGCCTCATTCAAGATTTTGAATATTTCCATACATAGGAATTGCATAACTGCCGACCACAAATGATCAAAGATAAAACCCAACATAAACAGTGACGCCAGTTTATAAACAAGCTGATGTTTAAAATGCTGCAGTCCTAAAGGATACCAACAACTTAGAGAAAAACTTAGACACACACACACTGGAAAATTAGAAAGCGGGCAGACCAGCCATAATTAGCCACTGGCTTTGCTGACTACTGAAGATAGAAATGTCTCCATTATGTATAAAGCCAAGAATCAACTGTTTGCAATTACATTTACAAAAACATTGAACCCTCTGTCCCAGATTTTTTTAATCATTATTTTGGTGTATCCAAGGGCTGGGCGATACAGAATTCTTTAAATCATAGATACCATAAACCAGGCAGCCAATTAAGTTCATAGAGTCCATCCCCCAGAGGTCAGAGCAAAATAATCAAAGAAGCCCAAGTGATTACTTAGGTGGGAGGGGGAGGGTGTGGAAAAGGAAATACCAAAACAAGGAACAAGGCTGGAACAATTAGAGTTGTTTGTAAATATAGATTTGTCTTGGCTAACTGTAAATGCAATAGGAAACATTCAGAGGGGCAGGGATGCACCAGAGTCTTGGTTAAGTCTACTCCGTGTCAGGGTCTGAGGGTAGCATCAGGAAACCTTGGACTCTGGTATCTCATTCAGCTCAGACCTGCAGACTTGAGGCCCTCTGATAAAAACTGAAAAAAAAAAAAAAAAGGCTGAAGGGGGCCCCCCCCAAAAGGAAGTGAAACTGACCAATCAATTTTCCACAGCCACCCACCCACCCCACAACCCTGGTAAAAAGGGCCCTTTAGAGTCTGACAGAAAGGAGGGAAAAAGGAACTTCAGGTCATAAGTAAGAGGGAGAGAAGGCAGAGATAAGTCACTGCCTTCTGAAAACAACAGACTGCCATACAAGCGAAAACAAGGACCAAAGACTGGGCTGAGGAGGTGAGGGGAATTGATGTGGCTTTGGTAGGAAGCAGCAGCAGCTGTAAGGGTTCTTCATCGAGCTGAGGGAAACACAAATTGCAGTTTTAAATATAATGAATGACTTCACCAAAAGTGTTCATTCAAGTGAGAGATGGAGCAAAGAAAGAAATCTGAAGTATAAATGGGTTCTGGGAGTCCTATCAAAACCAAGCAGTTCCTCCTGGTGTCTTCACTGCCAAGACTCCCAGTGAAGAAGGCCACAGGAAAGAACTAACCATATTTCCTCCAAAAACGAATTTTGTAGGTAAAATTTTAAACGTGTACGATATGGCTTCCTAATTGACCTTGCCAATTTCACCACCACTGCTCCACAAATCCCTTGGGAACCAAAGGGCCCAATGAGTGTCCGGATTCTTCACACACCTCCCCAGTCTCCAGACGCCCCCCCGCCCCACCACCACTGACAGCCCACCCTAGGTTCTGTAAACTGTATGGTTCTGGACCCTCCGACAACTAAATATAACCAGCAATCCAGCTCTCCCGAATTGTTTAACCCCTGATTACCTAGGGCCACTACAAAGCAGGGGTACCCCTGGGTCTCTGTTCCCTGACCCCTTTCCTGTGGAAAAGCAAAGTAATTTTTTTCCTCCTTATTTCCCCATTTTTTTCATCGCCGGCTCCAATAATCTTCTCTGTCCTGTCTCTCATTCTCACCATCTAGCAGTCTTGGGCGACCAAATGCTGCCTGGTGCCGCTGTCATAAGGTACCAGGTCCCTCATACCTTCCAGTACCTTGTACCCCCACTCAAGACCCCAGCCATCCTTCTTCCCCTCAAAAGCCCACCCGTGTCAGTTTCACCCTTGTTTTCCCCCATCCTCCTGGTCCATATTTCCTATTCCCCTGCCCTCATTCCCGCAGGATTTCCTAATTTCTGGTTTCAGAGGCTTCTTAGCTTACTGTCTCCTGGCTCCGGGAGAGTTCCAAACGTCTTTCTCATCACCCCTGCTACGACCCTCCGCACAGCCCGGGGAGCCCCCTGCCCATCCCCGGCTCTCTAGTTCCCCAGGTCCCGGCGCTCAGTGGCCGCTTTGCGCCCCCTCTGCTGTGCAGTTACCCTCTCCCGGGCCCCACGGTGCCCCCCCGCCTCCTGCTCTCTCTCTCCTCACTCTTGCCCGATAACCCCCTACCCGCTTCCCTGTTCCCAACGCACTCCCGAGCCCCGCTCGCGGCGCCGACCCCTCCACCTCGGTGTCGCGGGGCTCCCCTTCCCCCGCCACACTCGGACGGTCCCGGGCCGCGCAGCCCCGCCGCCGCCAGGTCCCGCCGCGCCACTACCTTGGCCTTAGTGACGAGGTGCGTGGCCCGCTTGACCACCGCGAAGTTGCCCTTGCCGATGGTGCGGTCGATCTCGTAGTAGCCGATGCGGGCAGGCACCGGCCCGCGGGAGGCCGGGGCTGGGGGACGCGGCGGGCCAGCCGCCGGGGGGACAGCAGCGGGGGCGGCCGGGGGTCCCGGGGCGGGCGGAGGCAGCAGGCGGCCGGCCGGCCCGGCTCCCCCCGCTCCGGCCCCGGCAGCCCCGCCAGCTCCGCTCGCCGCCGCCGCCGCCATCTTGTTGTGCAGTGAAACCTCCGGGGCCGCGGGGAGCCGGCGGTGGGGGGGGGGGGGGGGAGGGAGAGGGGGCGGGGGGGGCGGGAAAAGAGGTGGGGGGGCGGCGGACGTCACTCCAGGAGGCGGAGCGCCCGCGCCGCCGGGGCCGGGAGCCATGGCAACCTGTCGTCACGTGCCGACGCGCGTCACTGCCCGGAGCCTTGGCAACCATGACCTCACCGGCTAGCTCGACCTTCCCGCGTGGGCCCGGTTCCTCCGGCGCCGGCTCCCGGGTGCCCCCCTCCGGGGAGGAGACAGTGGGTACCGCAAGTGTGCCAGCCAGTTCCAAGCCATCGCAACATTGCCCAAGTCGGGGGCTGCTTGTGCCTGACCCAAAACCTGCCCTCGATCCTCCCAGGAACTGCTAATGTCACCTCCTACTGTGACCTCTGTCCCAGTTCGGCAATCACCCAGCCTCCTTTAAAGCAAAGTATTTCCTCATCATCAAAAATATTAGCACTGTCCCACTTTAGCCCTTGAGGCCCCAAAGGCAGGAACAACTACATTACTGAAGCAACTGTAACCAAGTCGGTAGCGAGGCAGGGGAATTCTTCAGTAAAATTCCTTCCTCTTACCACCTGGTACAACCAATCTAATTGTCACCGAATGTAGAAGAATAGGGAAAGTAAGACTTGCGTGTTCAAGGGCGGAGAAACCAGCCCAAACACGCATTTCAGTCATTGGGTGGGTGAGGGCCAGAGCAGGGACGTCATTTTCCTTCCTCCCACCCCTTCTCTGAACAATTCTATAGCTAGGTGATTGTCAAAGTGCCTGCATCCTATTTCTGTCACTTGTAAAACCCTGGTGAAGCAATGTGCGCATTGTCCAGTGAGTCACCTCATGGTTCAGGACGATCGGTCTGTTGGGCAAAATAAATAAGTAAATAATAAAATAAAAATTCCACCCCTACCAGCGACTCTCCAAGGACATTAAAGGTGATCAAATCAAATTCCAACAATAAATCTCATATCCCTTTTCTCTTCTCTGTTATCTGCTCTTCTGCACCCTCCAGCTCCCAGGTTTCCCCCCTCCTTTCTCTCCTCCCTCTATTAAGCAGATTGGCTTTAACAGCTTCAGGTAAGGCTGGGGAGAGGTAGGCTACTTGGCTATCAATAACAGGATGTTCTGGGCAGGCAAGGGCTCCCCAGTGGCTCAGGGGTAAAGAATCTGCCTGCAATGCAGGAGATGGGAGATGCGGTTTGATCCCTGGGTAGGGAAGATCCCCTGGAGAAGGAAATGGCAACCTATTTCAGTATTCTTGCCTGGGAAATCCTGTGGACAGAGGAGCTTGGTGGGCTATATCCAAAGGATCACAAAAAGTCGGACACAGCCGAGCTTGCAGACATACTGGGGTGGCAAGTGGGGAGGAGGGAAGGCCATGAAGAGGCCAATGTTGAAACGTATTGCACTTTCCAATCCTGATTCCTCTATATCTATGTCTCTCTCAATGGCAGAACTGTGTTGTCAGGTCACTACATGTACAATACTAAAGACTGACACCCAGTGCACTGTGCATGTGTGAGAAGCAGAGCACCTATTTACTCTCTCTGACCAAAAGGTATTTATTAGCTCTCTGATTCCTCAACTGACTGTGAGTAATCGCTTGGACTAGGACAGGACAGGGAGGTCATTCCACAATTGCCTTGAATCAATCCCCTGGTGGCTGTTCCAAATTGCCAACACAATTAACATTAATTGGCTTCTTTACTAGCAAATGAGGATAAGGATGAAGTGGTCCTCAGCTTCTGGCACTGGTTAAGCCCTTTCACTGGTTGAGCTCATTCAGTCCCAGATAAATGATGGTGTGCAGCCAGCCTCTTTTACCACTTTGACCCTAGTCACCTGCCTCTAACAGGAACTGTGCATTAACTTTGGTGCCGGGCCCAAGGGTCCTAGTTTTACCATCTTCCCTAAGGAAAGGAAGAGGAGGAGGGTCTCAACAGGAAACTTATGAGAAATAAAGCAAGGGGAAAAAAAATCTTTTGCTCTGAGGGCTGCAGGAGCAGCACTGAAACCATTAGCTTAACAGCTTTTCCTTTACTTGTAGAGATGGTTTGAACATCAAGCACAGCAACTTTTGCTGCTCCCTGGAGGGTGTCAAAAACAAAGAAGCCTCTGGGGAGAAACTAGAAAATGGAGCATTGGTCTAACTCCCCAGGAAAAGAGGCAGATAACTCTTGTCTCTAATAACGGCCAGACTGTGTGTTAAGTGATTTACCCCCTTTGCCTGTATGGACAGAGGCCAGTAACTGTGCCCTATTGACACTTGGACAAAGACTTGCTGGAGATTTCGCTGAAGAGTCTTTGGTGAGAAGAATATAGAAAATTAGGGAGGGGATTGATCAACGAAGATCATCAGGGAAAAAGGAACTGTTTAAATGTACGCATTTAATAATTATTTATTGAATACCAAGACTGAGTTAAGTCTGAGGAGGAACTCAGAGTCAGTGTGTGGTTCAGTTGCTCAGCAGAGTCCAACTCTTTACGACCCCACAAACTATAGCCCACCAGGCTCCTCTGTCCGTGGAATTTTCCACGAAAGAATACTGGAACGAGTTGCCATTCCCTCCTCCAGGGGTTCTTCCCAACCCAAAAATCAAACCCACATCTTTTATGTCTCTTGCATTGGCAGGCAGATTCTTTACCAACTAGCGCCATTTGGAAAGTCCACTCACAGTCAACAACAACAATTTGCCAGGCACTATGCTGAGCAGTTTTACTTAAATGAACTTAATCCTCAACAACCCTGTGAGACAGGATATATTATTATCCCCATTTTGCAGATAAGGAAAATGAGGCACAGAAGGATTAAGGGAGTTGACCACAGTCATAGAGATAGAAAGTGTGTCCCAGAATTAGGATTCAACCCCAGGCAACTTACCTCTGAAACAGAGATCCTCCCCCACAGGATTATGACCAGTAGCTAAAGGAAAGCAGCTAGTAAGAAAACGCAGTAAGCTTGTAGGAAAAGCAGTTTCCTCCCCAAACTCAGTTTAGACCCATGGGAGAAGAAGACTTGAGAGTTCTGGAGAAAAGGACAGAGCAGGCACCAGATCATATCAATGAAGAATGACAGGGACTTCCCTGGTGGTCCGGTGGCTAAGACTCCATGCTCCCAATGCATAGGGCCTGGGTTCGATCCCACGTGCCATAGCTAAGACCTGGCACTGCCAAATAAATAAATAAAAATATTTTTTAAAAATAGATTAAAAAAAATAGCAGATTGCAAAACTGATTGACATGCTGCTTCACTTGCAAGTAGATCCGTGAAGAGATTCACTGCTTACTGTACCAGTGTTTTGCTATCCTAGAAAATAGATGGGAAAGTGTGTTCCTGCCCTGCTGCAGATTCAGAGGGGTGGCTTGGGGGCTGAAATTCTTGGAGCCCTGCAGTCCAGGGTGAAGGCAGAGACTCCGCCACCCGGCTCCCAATCCACCTCCATAACCAACGCACTCTTTTCTGCAAAAGCAAAAGTAGACGCAAAGATGAAAGTGAGACATTTCCTTCATGATGTCATTGTGTTTTGTTTCTAAAACTTGAAAAGGGCAAGCCAAGGCATTCTTGATGGATAGGATAGGCCCTTAGGAACTTCTGGAAGCGATGCAAAACCTCTGAGGACTTAAGTTCTGAGCGGGGAGTGATATAAGCCTCGGGAAGGAATATGTTAACTCTTTTGGGTTCGACCCCTGGGTCGGGAAATCACCTGCAGGAGGGAAAGGCTACCCACTCCAGTATTCTGGCCTGGAGAATTCCATGGACTGTATAGTCCATTAGGTCTCGAAGAGTCGAACACGACTGAGTGACTTTCACTTTCACTTTTATGATTTTAAAGGCCCTCCAAGCCTGTCTGCAGAGCAATTTACCAGCAACCCAGAAGGAAACTGCAGCCTCACCACATAGTTCCAAAGTCTCAGAGGCATCAGGACCTTGAAGAAAATCTAAGCCCTAACTTTTCATTGTCTCAGCTCATTACCTCTCAGAAAGAAGTGAAGCAGTATTCAGAAATTCTGTAGGCCAAAAGACAACATTGTGCAATGTTTGCATGCCACATATTGCCAAACAAGGCAATCATTAGCCAGTTTTTAAAAATATTTATTTGGCCGTGCCGGGTCTTTGTTGCAGCGTGTGGACTCTTTAGTTGTGGCATGTAGGATCTATTCCCTGACCAAAGATGGAACCCGGTTCCCTGCACTGGGAGCACAGAGTCTAAGCCCCTGGATCCCCAGGGAAGTCCCTCTTCACCAATTTGTAATCTATAATTCTGCCATCACGTAGAAAGCCAGGCACTGTTGTATACACGTTGTTGAGATGTTCAGTGTGCCCTGGTGCGCTGAACGTGTGTCTTCTCTCTATCACGGGAGTGCGCTGAGTTACCACCTCAGCTACGTGACTCTTACCTTGCCTTTCCTGTCCCAGACCAACCCAGTCATGTCCAAGTGCTTCCTCTGGGTGCCCAGAAACAGGTCTGAGCAAAATAAGTACATACTCTCCTGCTGTAAAATGTCCTGGGCAGGGGGCTTGAGAACAGCTAATATGTTTTCGATCTAGGATTTTCTGTTCAACTTGCTCACATTTTTCTTCTTAATGGAACCATTTGAGCTAAATGAAACAAAAAATTACCCTTACTACTTCGCATATGTTCTAGGATACAATTTAAGCATTTTTAGATTATTATTAGTTATCCCATAGATCATCCAAAAGATCTCTAAAGATGACTTTTTTTAAAGATTTTCTGCATTCTCAGATGTGACTATATTATCATTTGGGATTGATGTTTTCCTCAGGTAAATACACCTGTTGTTTTATAAGGAAAATCAGTGGAAAAACATATTTAGTAGAGAAAAAGAGTTCATTCAGAACAACTTTCTTTACAAAAGGATATGCTCCTTAATGCAAGTTACACTTAGTTACCCTATAATCAACTCCCAAATATTTATGCTAATTTAGAAAGAAGTGTTTAATGATTTGTTTCTCTCAAGTGAAAAGTGTGATATTCAACAAACATTAAGATTTTGGCGTTATGTGGATCCTTTTTTCCTCCTTGAATATAGAAGTGTATCTCAAATCTAGGAATTCACCATATTTCATAGAAAATAAACGTGTGCTTCCAACGTCTATCTCAGACAGAAGTTCTTTATTTCCCTACTTCTAAACTGCATCTTTCCTCTTTTTCCTTATTCTTTTAAAAAAATATTTATTTATTTATTTGGCTGTGCCAGGTCTTGGTTACAGAACATGGGATCTTAAGTTGCAGCATGCAGGCTCTTTCTTAGTTGCAGTATGTGGGATCTAGTTCCCTGACCAGGGATGGAACCCAGGCTCCCTGCATGGAGAGTATGGAGTCTTAACTACTGGGCCACCAGGAAGTCCCTTTCCCTTCATCTTCACATCTCTCCTAAGAGGCCATCCTCTCTGCTGCACCTGCCTTGGGAATTGCCTCCGAGTTTTTAGTGCTTACCTTCAAACAGACTTGCAGTGTTTTGGAAAACAGTGCAAGAGACACAGCCTTTATTGCAGTTTCCCTACATTATAATTGGGGTTTGCTTAAGTTTTCTACCAGCCTTTCCAGCTACTGGCTAAGAAAAATGTGTACTATTGGGATTGAAATCTTCATCCGTCTTCATCTCTAAACCAGAAAGAAACCCTTTCCCTTGTCTGCAGAGACACCTGCTGGCCAAAGTTCTAAACTACATGATGCTTAGCAGGACTCCTTCATGCCACTACAGCCTTCTAGTCCTTTCTGTTTCAACTGCAGGCAGTTGAAAACCACAAACCCACAGCAGGAGCCAGGAAGTTGGAATCCAAATGGAAGCTGGCTCCAAGAAGCTGGATGTCTTTATGGCCAAATAGAAAGTACAGTGGGCTAAAGTTACAGTGGTACTTTGGGCTGGGATAACAGTCCACAACCGCGGTTTTATGCCACCCAATGATGTCTCCAATTATCCTTAGAGTCCTCATGGCATCTTAAAAGACTTACTTCTTAAGGGTGGAATTATTTCTGTTGGTTCTTATTTTCAAAATAATTTCATACTCCTTTGACTTTTTTAAAGGGCAGCCTTGAATAATGAGTGGAAAGAGCAAGGGTTAGACCATGCTTAGACAGTTAGACCTAAGTTTTCCGAAGGGCTTTTCCATTTACAGACTCATCTCTGAGCATCAGTTTCCTTTCGTGGAAAATCACTCCTAATTCATGGGGTTTTTAGGAGAATCAACTATCATAAATACATAGAGGGAAACTTCCCTGGTGGTCCAGTGGCTAAGACTCTAAGCTCCCAATGCAGGGGGCACAGGGTTTGATTCCTGGTCGGGGAACTAGATCCCACATGCCACAGCTAAATGATACCACATGCTGCAACTTAAGACCCGGTGCAGCCAAATAAATAATTTTTAAAAATAAATACATACATACATAGAGGGACCTGGATTAAAGTCTGTACATAATATGCATTCAAGTATTAATTTTCTCCCTTGCAGCACTAAAAGCGTATAAATAATAACATGCTGCTTTCCAAATCACTTTCACAAGATTAGGAGGATTGAGAATAGAATTAGGGTTTCAAAAAATGGATTAACTTCAGAGTTAAAAAGATAAAATTATAGTTTTAAATGTTTCAGTTGGTTGACTAAGCATGTACAGTTCAGTCTCTGGAAGTTGGACTTATCTGTGTTTATGGTTCAAACCTACGTGTCCAATGACAACCGTCTCACCACTTCATAGAGTAGTTATTATCCCACTTTACAGATGGTCAGTTTACTTGACCAGTCTGATGACCGGCTCACACAGCTAGGACGTGGTGAATCTGAAAGCAAATCCAGGCCTTTTGATCTCCAAATCAAGTTTCCCAAACTTTAGAGTATCCCAATGTCTATGGTCTGTTTGTTTGTTTGTTTAAGATACTAATCCTTCTAAAATTTAAAGTATATATGTAAGAAAAATACTAAAATATTTATACCATTGCTACGCAACAGTCTGCTTGAGAAATTGTGTGCATTCCCAAGCTTTCTGCAGAATGCCAGCACTCTTTGAGAACACTGTAGGAGCTCACCGAGAAAGAAAACTTATTCCAAGTAGCATTTTTTTCTTCTAAAATTCATTTCAAACCATATAGGGGGGACTTCCCTGGTGGTTCACTGGTTAAGAATTTGCCTGTCAACACAGGAGACACAGGTTGGATCCCTGATCTGGGAAGATCCCACATGCCTCGGCGCAACTAAGCCTGTGTGCCACAACCACCGAACCTGTGCTCTGGAGCCCAGGAATTGCGACTGAACCCGCGTGCAGCAACTGCTGAATCCCATGTGTCCTAGAGCCCGGCTCCACCACAAAATAAGCCACTGCAATGAGAAGCCAGCACACGGTAATGAAGAGTAGCCCCTGCTCACTGCATCTAGAGAAAGCCCTCGAGGCAACAAAGACCCAGCACAGCCATAAAAAAACAAAGACAAAGAACCTTGCAATAGTGACAATTGGTGCTCTATGAATAATTGCTACAAATATTATTATTAATCTATTGTAGCGTTTTTTAATAATCTAACCTACTTTACTTGAATGGGTGTATAATTAGATAGCAATCCCCAGATAGGCAGGAACATATTTGTTTAGTTCACCATTATCCAAGTTTTAATGCTGTGCCTGGGATATCATAAATGCTCAGTAGATATTTCTTAAATAAATTAATGCCTCCCCACTAATTGTGGTTTCCTTGAGGCCAAGGACTTCTGTATGTTCAGAGCATTTCTTCAGCACTTTATTTCAACATGTTCAGAACCTAATACAGTGCTGGTACCTTGTAGCACTCAGCATATACTGGCAAAAGTAAAGCAAGAGAAAGACAGGAAAGTTTTATCCAAAAGTGTGTATTCTCTATTCTGAGCATTCAGGCAAACATAACTGGTTCTCTAGGGCTGCCATCCAAAATCTAAGTTTGTTCTGAGCAGTTTATCTTGCAGAAATGTGATGATCCCAAGGCGCTTCTTAAGAAGCCAAAAGAAAAGTGAAGGGTTTGCTGAGCCATCAAGCACCCTCCAGAAACTTGAGCACATAGGACTCTGTGCCTGCCAGGAAACAGAAGGCTGGGAGAAGGGCATGGGAAGGGGTAGCTGGCCAAGATCTCGTTTGGACCTCGATACAAGAGAAAGGAAAGATGAAAGAGTCCAAACTATCATTAAATCATGACCCCAAGACTGCATAAGAGTTAAAAATAGTTTCTCCAAAGAGGTAGTTTAATCTCATTCTGTCGCCAGGACAAGTGGGAAGCCATTGATTCTATTTTTTCACTACTATTATAATAAATAATGAGACGCAAATAACAAGACGTCTAACAAGTTGCTTTGTAACCAAGTTTCCAGGGAAAATAAAGCCTTTTAAAAACGCTCCCGAAAAAAAATAAATAAATAAAAACGCTCCCGTCCCCTCTTTCTACTTCTTTTAACCTTGTGTACCAGAGGTTTCAGAAAGGGTAATTAAGCAAGAAAAAAAGAAATAAAAGACATCCAAATTAGAAAGGAAGAAGTAAAACTATCTCAGTTTGCAGATAACATGGTCTTGTATATAGAAAATCCTAAGGAATCCACTAGAAAACCATCTGATCTAATGAGTTGAGCAAGGTTGCAAGCTCCAAGACAAATATACAAAAATCAATTAGATTTCCATACGCCAGCAATGAAAATTCTGAAAATGAAATTAAGATAACAGGCCCATTTATAATAGCATCCAGAGGAATAAAATACTTATACATTTAAGGAAAGAAATGCAAGACAAAAAGTCACATATTGTATGATTCCATATACGTATTCCATATAAGTGTTCAGAAGAGGCAAATCAATAGGGACAGAAAGAAGAGGAGTGGTTGACTAGGGCTGGCCACGTCGGGCCAGAGAGAGGAATGGGCTATGGTTGCCACTACATGCTGCATTCCCCTTTAGGGTGATGAAAATAGTCGAAATGTAGGTTGTGATGATGAGTGCACAAGTCTGAGAATATTCTAAAAACCCACACATTGTACGCTTTCAATAGGTTAATTTTATGGTATGTCAACTATATCTCAATAAAGGTGTTAATTTTTTTTATTAAAGGAAAACTCAACTGGAAGAGATTCTCTACCAATGGTTACTCGCTAAAAGGAGTTCAATAAAGAGGGGTGGGGGTGGAATCAAGCTCTTCATGCAATCACCAAGGTCTCTGTAAGAAGAGCTGCTTCCAGGGAAGCCAGTGGGAAGGGTTAGTTAGTCTGAACTACTCTCTAGAATACTCTAGCTGTAGAATCCGGATTCAGAGTCAGTTTTATTTCTATAAAGAACACACACTGCTGGGGAAAGGATTGTATGAGAAATAGCTCAGGGAGGGAGACTTTCACAAGAGAAAGAAAAAAAATGTCTATTTCCATTCATCTCTTCTATTAAACAAGAGCTCTCAAAGAAGACTTCCTTAGAGGTCCAGTGGCTAAGAATCAGCCTGACAATGCAGGGAACACAGGTTTGATCCCTGGTCCAGGAGGACTCCCCATGCCACAGAGCAACTAAGCCTGTGCACCGCAACTCCTGAGCCTGTACTCTCGAGCACATGCTCTGCAACAAGCCACCGCAATGAGAAGCCTGAGCACCGCAACTGGAGAGGAGCCCTCACTCACCACTCTAGAGAAAGCCCACACGCAGCAACGAACACCCAGCACAGCCACAAATAAATAAATAAAAACCAAAAAAATAACCTACCGTAAAAAATAAAGAGTCCTCAAAGATTAAAAAAAAAAAAACCCACTTCATAGGCAATGATTGAAATGGGCCACACAGCTGAGCCCGCTGATTCTTGAGAAAACTGGCAAAGTTGCCCTAAAGTCCCTGAAGAATTCCTCATGGTTATAAAAAGCGCAGCTGATTCAGTGGCAGTAACAATGTCTGCCTGTTTCTGTCTATCCTTTGTAGATAGACCCCAAGGGTTGTTGATTGCAGTCTCATTTGGAGGTAGTCTCGTGGGCTGAATTATGCTCAGCTATCATGCGTTTACATAATACCCTATATGTTGGAGGAGATCATCAAAAAGATGTGACTGCTGGTTGACCCTCCAAGTGGGCAACTGGAGGCTTCTTGCTCCCTCCCCTGTCCTTGGAATGCACACTCTGCCTACTGTTCCTACTGTAGGAGCTGCTCCAAGGACGCAGCCTTAAGAGAGAGGGGTGTTGTTGAGACTGGACTGAACATGTAACTGAACCCGGTTAAGGCTTCTATGCAAACTTTTAAGGTTCTGGTGTGGAAGTATGGAAATCTAGTCATTTTTTTTTTCAGAAATTACTTGGTTCTTTGTTATTTTTATTTATTTATTTTTATTATTTGGTAGTGCTGGGTCTTTGTTGTGGCACACCGGCTTCTCTCTAGTTGCCATAGGACATGTGGGATGTTAGTTCCCAGGCCAGGGATCAGACTGGTGTTCCCTGCATTGAAAGGCAGATTCTTAACCACTGGACCACCAGGGAAGTCCCAGATCTATTTATCTTGCCTCCACCCAAGACAAACATGATAAGTTTCCTTGCTTATTAAACCTGCCACCTACTTGGAGAGGTTTGCTTCTTTCTTCAGTCTCCCTTGCCCTCTGTGTAAGGGGGCCGATTATTAAACCAACCTTGTCGACTTTGGGGGAGTTGAATATGCATACAGCTAACGCTGGGGTTTCATAGAGGCAAAGATGCAGCCACAGGACCAGCTGTTCCAAGTATTTGATGGACCTAAGGAGATCATGAATTACAACTCCTCCAGGATGGGGTTTGAGGTATGAATTGGGCAAAGAACTAGAGTAATATTCACTTACCTCGCCAAAATAATGTAAAGAGGTTAGCAGATTTTTCATAGAAGACAGTACAGCAAGGCTGTGCAAAGTTGATCAAAAGTAGTGGGATGAAGAAAAGATTTAAAAATACAGAGCAGACCCCTTAACTTCAAGTTATAGAAACCAACAAGCCATAAACACCTCCAACATTGTGTACATAACTAGCTTCAGTGAAATGAACTCCTTGCCTTTGAGAAGCTGGTCTAAATTTGTTTCCTGTACTTTGCAAAGACAATACTATGCTGTAGTTGGTTCTGTAGCAAAAATTCCCTTTCCCAGGGAAATAACCAGGGCATACTTTAGCATCTGATAATAAGAAATTTATGATAAGCACTTAGGAAGAAGAACAGATGGAATTTTATGGCTGATAAAAATGAATGCTAGGTAGTAGACTGAAAGCAACAGAGAAAGAAGCTAGGATGCCAGTTCAAATTGATGAAAGGAGAACATTTTATACCAGAAAGGATCTGGATCTTGTTTTTCAATCCCCTTACACTGCAGATGAGAAAACGGAGCCTTAAAGGGATGAAGCTATGAAAGGACTTGTCTAAGCTCACACAGTGATTAGCAGGCTTGGAATCTGAAACTACATCTTCTGACTCTCTCCTTATGAAGCCAGTATTTTTGCCTTACGATGTTTCCTCCCACGAGCAGGTCAAGAAAAGCCTAGAAACCAAAGGACCCAAGCAGCAACAAGGAAAACCCTCTCCTTACAATGATTATGGCAGGCCAGGTAGCTGAGAATCCAAGGCAAAGCTAAAGTGGGCTATGAGGTCTGCATTGGTTAGCTCAGGTTGCCAGAACAAAATAGATTGGGTGACTGACACAACATCAATTTATTCCTCATAATTCTGGAAGCTGAGGAGTCCAAGGTTAAGATTCCAGCAGATTCTGTTCCAGGAGGAAGGGTTTCTTCCTGGCTTGGAAACAGCAACCAGCTTGCTGTGTCCTCATTTCTCAGAAAAAGAGAGAGTATGCTCTGGCCCCTCTTCCTGCTCTTACAAGGACACTACTCCCATTCTCAGGTACACATCTGAACCTAATTACCTCTCAAAGGCATCACACTGGGGGTTGGGGCTTCAACATATAAATATAGAGGCGGGGGACACAAACATTCAGCCCTTACCAAGGTCTCAGAGGTCCAAGTGAGAAATGACCCCAAACGCGAGACAGCAAGTTGGAAAAGGAAGGGAAAAAGATGAAGTGAAAACAGGTTGTCTTTGGTCCTCTTTCACACTTTCTGCTGAGATGGAGAGGATACAGAGAGGTCACATAAAGGGAAAGTTGAACCTAGATCAAGAGTATGAGCACTGTGTGTGTGTCAGTCGCTCAGTCGTGTCTGACTCTTTGCG
The DNA here is from genome assembly GCF_055505025.1 of Bos grunniens. Taxonomy (NCBI): domain Eukaryota; kingdom Metazoa; phylum Chordata; class Mammalia; order Artiodactyla; family Bovidae; genus Bos; species Bos grunniens. The sequence goes on from NC_141179.1 coordinate 28,309,951, forward strand.
GCCCCATGGACTGGAGCCTGCCAGGCTCCTCTGTCCATGGAATTCTTCAGGCAAGAATACTGGAGTGGGTAGACATCCCCCACTCCAGGGGATCTTCCCAACCCAGGGATCAAACCCAGGTCTCAGGCATTGCAGGCAGATTTGTTACAGTTTGAGCCCCCAGGGAAGCCCTGTGAGTGCTGTGGGTGTTCCCAATGCACCAGCAGTAATGGAGAGAGACTGGAGTCAGTAAACAGAGGTCAAGGCTCAGCTTCACGGCTGAGTATCTTGGTGACCTTGGACAGCATGGAGCATCTCGGCTGCAAAATGAGGCTACTAATACCCTAGCCACAGGGTGGTTGTAAAAACTAAATGAGATAATGTTTTAAAACTGCTTTGTAAATTATGAAGAGTTGTGTGGGTTTGTTTTGCTTAAGGTTCAGATAGTTGTGAGACTGTGCTAATGTTACAGATGGAAAAGAATTGGAAAACATGGTCTCTGGTCTCCAGTATCTTGTGATCTTATAAATATAGATAAGGCGTGTGTGTGTGTATGTGCATGCACGCTCAGTCACATCTGAACCTTTGCGACCCTATGGACTGTAGCCCGCCAGGCTCCTCTGTCCATGGGATTCTCCAGGTAAGAATACTGGAGTGGCTTGCCGTGCCCTCCTCCAGGGGATCCTTCCAACCCAAGGATTGAACCTGTGTCTCCTGTGTCTTCCACGTTGCCAGGTAGATTCTTTACCGCTGAGCCACCTGGGAAGCCTATAAATAAGGCTCACAAACTTGAAAGGCTGCACAGGATTAATTGGGTTCTCGTCTCTTCTGCTGCAGGTGTCTCAGATACAGCTGGATGTGTCTGGTTAGCATGTAAGGTGGCTTTGAGGAAGTCTTTCTGTGAGAAGCCTGTGGTGCCTCATTTGAGAGACCTCCTCCTAGGGGACTATGGAGTCAGGTGTGATAGGCTCACCAAGAATTAGTGCCTTGGTCACCTAGGTGGAGTCTGATTGTTGTTACTCAGATGCAACATTGCCCTAAACACTTAAATGAAAACCCAGGCCTCAGAGAAATGACAAGTCTGTAGACATTTAAAAAGCTGTTTCCTTATCTCTATAACACACTGGGGTTCACACAGTTTGAGGACCCCTCTCTGAGTACATAACACAGAGAGTGGTAGAAATTACTCCCTACTCCGCTACGGACCAGATGCTGCTTTGATACTTAGTAGGTGCCCAGGGGAGCAATGGGAAAGACCCAGAGAACCCAGAAGAAACAGCAGGGTCGTGGCAGTGCCAGCCTGCAGAGGTGTCAGTTTCCAGCAAGGGCTGCTGCAACAGTGTGTGTATTGTTCCCTTCAGAGCAGTGACAGTCCCCAGCAGAAACTGCCATGCCAGGCGGCATGGTAGGAGGCGGTGTTCATAGACCAGCTCAGAGCAGCTGCAGCTCTTGATCGAGCATTGTGGATATTTTGGGGATGGAGGATGTTAGCCTATGGAGTGTCCAGGAACATTGGAATGAAGTGGGATTTGTAGAGTGCTGGGGTCCCTGTATTATCAAGTGAGCCATAAAAGGCCAGCAGAAAGTTCACCTAATACAGAATCATTTCAGATAATGACAAGTTCAGTAGACTGGATTCACTGGCATCACAGAGGAGGTGGCCACTGGCCCTTGAAGTTGTTCACCAGGCCTGTTTAAATACTGAAAGATGCCTCTTAGCCCACAAGTCAGAGAGTAAACATTCAAGGAGTAATTCTCCGACACCCAAAGTGCCAATTGAGTTTAAAAAGAGCCCTTTTTAACACCTCTGTGCCAGACTAAGGGCTGGGTAGGGAGACTTCCTCCCAGGTAATTCTTGCCATTTGCCTATACCCAGAGCAGCTGTTGCCTCTGCTTTTTCCAAAGAAAGCCTTCTCTGCGTTCTATCTTGCCCCAGGGACCTAAAGGAGACAGAGGTCCCTTAGCTCTTCCTCTGGTGAATAGGTTGGTTGAGTCCCTTATGGCTCCCGGGAAATTCAGAAACAAGTGGTAGCCCATGATGCGGTAGATCTAGATTATCCGTGGCCCTGGCCCGCTGAAGAGTCCCTGCAAAGATGGCTGCCAGGGTTGCTTAGGGAACCTGCAGCAGTAAATCTCAAGCGGTCTGTTGGTTGCCATAGGCAACACTCTATCTTCTCTGAAAACAAGAGACAGGTGTTCTCTTTGCATCTTTAATACAGTAGGGATGAAGCTATGGGGGTAGGGAGAAAAATTGATTGTCCTTAATCCTGAATTCACCTTAATGAATTGGAAACTGAATCTCCTTTAGGATTTCCTATGGTGGAAAGGATTTTTCAGTCTCCTGTTTTGGAAGAGACACAATAACCAGCAATCTAGCTAAGTGACAAGTAAATCAAAGGAAACTTAATGATGATAAAAACTTCAAGGTTTATAAGCTTGTGGCCTGGATGTAACCAAAGAAAAGGGTGTAAATCAGTACAAAGGTTCTTCATCTTTAGTGCCTGTAATGATAGGTGTAATAATCGCTCAGGAAATTTGCCTCAGGGATTCTAATTCAATAAGTCTGAGTTGAGGCAAAGACAGCAGCAGCCTTATCTACCCTTCTTTCCACCACTGTTAAGAGTGTTCAGGCAATTTATTCAACTGAAACTTTGGAGCCTTCACCAAACTTGTTGACATGATTGAGGAAAAGCTAAGAAATTCACAGGGCCATAGGAGCCTGAAGACTTGATTTCCTCCTTGACTGCTGGTCCTTACCCCTGATAAACGCTTTCCCTGTCCCAGATATCATTTCCATCCACCACTGCTGAGGCTATGGGAAGTTTTGTATACACCTAGAACAAAAGGTATGAAACAGCTGTTAGCGGGATTTACCAGGGCATTCTTCCTATTGCTACAAAATAACTACACTCTAGACTACAGATCCTAGAAATGGTGACAAGGAGAAAATTAGAGTAGCAAGTAAATTCAGAAAACTCAGGTAGCAGGCCTCCTCTAAGTACGTAAGGGTGAACTTCAGGCTTCTGATGACTGTGTATATACTGCCCTCATGGCCTTCAAATCACAAAGCCCTTGATTAAATTCTTATAAGATTAATTCTGACCACATCCTCTACTTAGTTCTGGTTACTGGTTATCTTAGCTCAGACTGCCATAACAAAACACCATAGAGTGGATGACTTATACAACAGAATTTTTTTAAAATTTAGTTGTAGTTGATTTACGATGGTTCAGATACACAGCAAAGTGATTCATATATATATGTTTTTATTCTTAAGATTTTTTTCCATTATAGCTTATATAATATATTGAGTATAGTTCCCTGTGCTATACAGAAGGTCCTTGTTTTTTATCTCTTTTATATATAGCAATGTGTAAATGTTAATCCCCAATTCCCAATTTACCCCTCCCCCTTCCTTTCCCCTTTGGTAACCCTAAATTTGTTTTCTGTGTCTGTGGGTCTATTTCTGTTTTGTAAATAACTTCATTGGTAACATTTTTCTAGCTTCTACATAAAAGTGATATCAATAGTCACTAAGTGCGACTCTTACGACCCCAAGACCTGTCAGGCTGCTCTGTCCATGGGATTTCCCAGGCAAGAATACTGGAGTGAGGGAGTGGGTTACCATTTCCTTCTCCAGGGGATCTTCCTGACCCCGGGATTGAACCCATGTTTCCTGCATTGGCAGGGGGATTCTTTACAGACTGAGCCGCATACATACAACAAAAATTTATTTCTTACAGTTCTTGAGACTGGAAGTCCAAGATCAAGTTACTAGCATGGTAAAGTTCTGGTGGGAGCTCTCTTCCTGGTTTGGAGAAGGCAGCCTTCTGGCTGTGTCCTCAGATGGCAGAAAGCCAGCGAGCTCTAGTCTCTTCCTCTTCTTATAAGGACACTAATCCAATCACAAGAGTTCTAGGCACAAGACTTCATCTGAACCTAATTACTTCCTGAAAGCCTAGTCTCCAAATATTACACTGGGAGTCAGGGCTTCAACGTGTGGGAAACACATCAGTTAATTGCTTTATTTATTTAAATTCTGAGTCCCATTCTGCCCAGGACACTTTCCCCAGGCTCTACCTTTTAAAACATTATTGTGGAAATTTTCAAACACAGAAATGTAAAGAGATAATGCAATGACACCCTGTTTGCCTATAATCCAACTCAATTATCACCTCTCTGCCATTTTTTTCATGGGTCCCAACTCCCAGTACAAAACAAGGGATTTCTTTGAAGGCAGAAGCTGTTTGCATGGCATTTCTAGCATCAGGTAAAATGCCTGGCTCATGGGCACTTAAGAAGTTGTTGCTGAATCAGTCCACTATGGAAATGACACTGTACTACTGTGCTAGATGTTACAGGATGTACCAAGATAAATTAGATCCCTGTTCCTGCCCTCAGGAGTTTATATTCTAGAGAGGAGCTAATGGAGTCTACCTCATGATGGGTCAGAAACACCTGCCAGAAAGAGGGTGCTGATTGCTCTGACACCGAAAGTACCTAGGTGTCTATTCACTGGGGCACAATCAGACTTTAATCAAGGAGTTACTTTCCTACCAAAGGAAAAGACTCTTGTTTTCCTCTTCTCTACCAGAGAGGTGGCAGGAACACCAAGGGCTCAGATAAGCAGTCAGAACAGAAACCTGCAAGGTCAGATGAAAAGAGAACTCATTCCTGGGAAACAGGCGTTTCACAAGAAGTGATAATATGAGCAAACCTCTTCTGAAAGAAGGTGGCCAGAGGCTGGGTCCTTAAAAGGACACGTAAGCAATGGCAGATAAGGAGCTGGAGAACTGTCCACTAACAATAAGGGCCCTGATGCCAGAGGTCACATCCTAGCCTAGATCGGATAGAACAGGAATAGCAGGTTAAAATAGAAAGTGAAGTCAGAGAATCTGAAAGAGATGGGAGACAGGCAGAAGAGACGAGAAGTTTTCAGGCCATATAAGCTTAAAGGGGCTTCCCTGATGGTTCAAATGATAAAGAGTTTGCCTGCAATGCAGAAGACCTGAGTTCGATCCCTGGATTGGGAATATCCCCTGGAGAAAGAAACGGCAACCCACTCCAGCATCCTTGCCTGGAGAATTCCAAGGACAGAGAAGCCATGCAGGCTATAGTGCATGGATGTGAGAGTTGGACCATAAAGAAAAACTGAGCACCGAAGAATTGATGCTTTTGAACTATGGTATTGGAGAAGACTCTTAAGAATCCTTGGACAGAAAGAAGATAAAATTAGTCAATCCTAAAGAAAATCAGTCCTGAATATTCATTGGAAGGACTGATGCTGTAGCTCCAATACTCTGGCCATCTGATGTGAAGAACTGACTCGTTAGAAAAGACCTTGATTCTGAAAAAGACTGAAGGCAGGAGGAGAAGGGGACGACAGAGGATGAGATGGTTGGATGGCATCACCGACTCGATGGACATGTGTTTGAGCAAGCTCTGAGAATTGGTGATGGACAGGGAAGCCTGGCATGTTGCAGTCCACGGGGTCACAAAGAGTCGGACATAACTGATCCTCTGAACTGAACTGATTGACTTTGTGGAAATCCCTTCAAATCAAGGTATAGATCTAATACATCCTTTCCTATGGTCGGGTAACATTTCATGTATGAATGGTCCACAGTTTATTCAAACATTCCCTGTGGACAGTTATTCGGCTCGCATCTGGTTTTTGCCATTATAAACAATGCTGCCGAGCACACCCTTCTGCTTATTTCCTCCCACACTGGTGCTTTTATTTCTGTTATGAAAGGAGGATTCAGTTGGTGGCTAGGAGTACAAGCCCTGAATTCAGACAGCCTAGATTTGAAACCCAGCTCTGCGCTTGCGAAGTGTGTCTCCTTGAGTGAGTCACATGACCTCTCTGTGCCAGCAGTTTCTCATCATTCCCCACCAAAAAGAAGGATAATAATAGTACCTACCTCACAGGGTTGTTGTGAGGATTAACTGAGATAATGCGTTATTGTGCACGAAACAGAACCTGGCACTAATAAGTACTCAGTAATTGTCACCTTTACCTGTTATGAGATAGATCCCTGGCAGTGATATTGCTTGCTCAAAGGGTGCATACATTAAATTTTTTTAATGTTTTTTAATTCAATCTTCCTATTTTAAAATATATTTTATTGATGTATAGCTATTTACAATGATGTGTTAATTTCTACTGTACAGCAAAGTGACTCAGTTATACATTTGTTGTTGTTGTTTAGTCCTTAAGTCGTGTCCAACTCTTTGAGACCCCATGGACTGTAGCCCACCAGGCTCCTCTGTCCATGGGATTTCCCAGGCAAGAATACTGGAGTGGGTTGCCGTTTCCTTCTCCAGGAGATCTTCTTAACTCAGGGATAGAACTCGTAACTCCTGCGTTAGCAGGCAGATTCTTTACCGCTGAGCCACCAGGGAAGCCTCAGTTATATATATATATATATATATAATATATATATACACACACACATAATTTTTCACATCCTTCAAGATATTGAATCTAGTTCCCTGTGCTATTCAGGAGGACTTTGTTGTTTATCCAGCATTTTACATTTTAATAGCTGCTTCCAGATTGCTTTCAAAAAGTCACCAGGGTCCATGTTTCAACCACTATGAGAGTCCTTCCCTTTCTCCTCACTGTCAGCAGTAGGTATTATTACTCTTTTTAGTTCTCACCAATTTGATAGGTATAAATGACAGCATTGTACTTGAATTTGCATTTCTCTGACTGCTGAGAAAATGAGCATCAGTTTATATGCTTTCTTGTCATTTGTATTTGATCTTCTGTGAATTGTCCATTCATATCTTTTGTCCACTTTTCTATGTGCTGTCTTTTTGTTACCAAATTGTAGACGTTCTTTACATTTATGCTTCATGGTCCTTATATGTTCTTTCTACTGCAAAAACTTTTATTAAAATATTAACAGTGTCTCTTTGTTTAGGTAATCTTTTCCACAGTTTTCGAAGGGTTTTTGGTATTATTAAATCTATCCTTTTTTAGCTCCTATGCCTTCTGTCTTGATTTACTGGTTATGTAATATTTAGCAGGTAGGTGTGTATGTGCGTGTGTGTGTGTGTGTGTGTCTAGGTGCCTAAATTTTCTCCTATAACTTTTATTATTGTTTACTTTTAAGTGGAATTTACTTGCACGTGATGTGAAGTAATATCTTTATTTTCCCACTAGACCATTTATTAAACAGGCCACTTTTCTCCAATAAATTCAACTAGCATTTTAATGTGTAACATTATCATATATTTTGGATTTATTTCTGAGTACTCTCTACTGTTCTTATATATTTTATTACCAAGGTTTTATAACAAAATTTCTGTTGTAGCTAGTTTATCATTGTTGCTCTTTTTCATGATTTTCTTGGCTATTTTATTATTATTTTTTTGGCCACATCACGCAGCATGAAGGCTCTTAGTTCCAGCCAGGGACTGAACCCATGCCCCCTGCATTGGAAGCACAGAGTCTTAATTACTGGACTGCCAGAGAAGTCTGTCAGCTATTTTTAAATATTTTTTTCTCCCACATAAATTTTAAGATAATCAAATTAAAATTTAAAACTCTGTTATAAAATGTCATGAAATTTGCAACTATCTCCAACAAAGTATGCAAATTCATACATATAGTACCTTCCAAAGGTATAGACACAAACACACGCTTTTTCACTGCACCATTTGCAGTACAATCTAATATATTCTAATACACAAGCAATTTTATTTTCATATGGGAAGCAGAAGAGGATATATTTATTTTAATATGTAAATAAGACAAAATATTAACAATTGTTGAATCTAGAGTGCATTTTTTTTTGTTTGAACTATTCTTGCAACTTTTCTGTAAGTTTGAATTCTTCTAAATAAACAACTTAGGAGGAATAAAATAATAAATCATCTGGGGATGTAGATGGGGAGATAATACAAATAAAATACAACCAAAAGTTGATAATTACTTAAGCTGGATGATAGGGACATAAGGGCTCACTGTATTATTCTCTCAATTTTGTGTATTTTTATAAGAAGTTAATTTTTTAATTGAAGTGGGATTTTCATTGGAACTCCATTTAATTTATGTAGTGAGTTGGTGACATCTTAGTTGTGTTAAGTCTTCCCATCCAAGAGCATAGTAGATCTCTTCTTTTATTTGAGTCTGTTTTTTTTGTCCTTTGGTAAGCTTTATCTTGGGCTTCATATTGGTCATTCGCTGCTCCAATTAGTATTTGCTAATATTCTTACCACAGGACAGGCACCATTCTCGAGGCCTGGCATCCATCAGTGAGCAAAAGGAAAGATCTCTGTCTTTTTGAAGCTTAATACTAATGAGGGGAATCCAACAATAAGCTATAAAAGTAGTAAAGAAATTAACAATATAATATGGTAAAAGATGTCAAATGTGATGGGTAAAAATAATTACAGCAGGATAAAGGATTCAGTAGTACCAGGAGTTGGTGGTCAGCAAAAGCTTTATTGATGGTGGTGACATTAAATAAAGACTTGAAGGATGACGAGGAAGAATGGATAAATGTATATGTAAGGCTGAGTCGCTCTGCTGTCCACCCCAAACTATCACAACATTGTTAAGTAGCTATACTCCAATACAAAATAAAAAGTTGTTTTTTTTTTTCTTAATAAAAGATTTGAAGAAGGTGAGGGAGTGAGCCAAACAGAAACTGGAAGAAAAATATTTGAGGAAGAGGAAAATGTTTGTATGCTGAGAAGACCTATTAATAAAGAGTGGAAAATGATGACTTTTAGGACAGAGAAGGGACAATTGCTGGAGTGATGTCCTCCAGTAGATGACAGGGAGGGTATCTGGGATGCAGGTGGAGGGATTGGTTTATGGCAGGAAAACTGATAGTTTACCTGTGATCATAGGTAGAAAGATATGTTATGATGTTGGGAGTCTATGAAAGTCTTCTGTTTGCTTAAATTTTCTCAGTAAAATAGGAGGTAAGATCATGATGTGGATGGGAGTTAACATGTTTTGAGAAGAGAGAAGCTGTGACATTCTCATCAAGAAGAGTGGATAAGTGAATGAGATAGGGGCATATACCATCGTTCCTTGCAACATTAGCACCCACTTGAAGTTCATGGGACTAGTAAGCTTTGCTGTATCTTTTCTCCAGTCACTTTTAGCTGCTCAGAGCAAGTGAAAAGCTTTTATGTATTCAGAGTTGTGGTTTTGCCAAATAAATATGACAAATTAAGAAAGAGGCAAGACGAACATGGAACAGCATATGAAGGTTGCGACAGTCGTTTAGAATGCAGTCCGGTGTCACCATGGGATCTGTGCCAAGAAAAAAAAGAGCTACTACCCAGACATCACTGGAAGGTTTTTTCAAGAGGGTAGATAGAACGGAATCAGCAAGGAACCAGAACCTGAGCCATCAATGTCAGATATGAATGAAATTGCAGCTTGCCCTCCATCTCCTATTGCTGATGATCCTTCAGCTCTACCATCTCCCAACTCCTCTCCATCCTCCAGTCGGTAACTCTTCTTGCCTGTTCACTCGATGCCAGCCCCTGTATGCCAGCTGTTGTACAGTAGTACAATAGTGCTGTATTAGAAGATTAAAAATATGTTCTTCAAAAAAAGAGAAAGGAGTAAGAGAGTTTTAAGTATACACAGGGATTTGAATACAGCAGCTGATCATGGAATTTAAGCTGAGTAAGCAAAGGAGAAAGGCCACTGAGGGAATAAGATATAGTGAAAAGGTAATAGGAGGACAGGAGTTCTGGGGGATTGAAAATTTATGTGTCAGGGAACTGAAATGAGTATGGGGAAAGAAAAGAGTGACAGTTGGTTAGAATTGCATGGCACTGATGAAAGGCTTTAGTTATTGGTAAAATGAGGTGGAAATAAGGTGGAAGACAATATTAATGGAGGAAAGGGTGCCAAGGAATTGAGAGGCAGGATGTTAGACGGATCATTTACAGGTGTACTGAGATTACCAGGAATTGAGGTGAGGAGTTCTAGAGAGTAGGGAGTAGTAGCAGTGTTGGCTACTCAGTCTTGTCCCCGCGGACCGTATCCTGCCAGGCTCCTCTGTCCATGGGATTCTCCAGGCAAGAATACTGGAGTGGATAGCCATTCTCTTCTCCAGGGGATCTTCCTGACCCAAGGATTGAACCCAGGTCTCCTGCACTGCAGGCAGATTCTTTACCATCTGAGCCACCAGGGAACCTCTCTAAGAGAGTAAGCCAGGAGCTCAAAGAGAAAATAGATGATATGGGTGTATTGGGATGAGGAGAATATCTGAAGGTATCTGAAGCTACCAGGGAGAGTGGGTGATGGTGGAATACAAGATTCTGAGCTTGGGTTTATCCTGGAGGAAAGACTGAGAATAATCTGAAAATAGCAGGACACCTAACCCATGTCCAGATCTAAGAATATAAGTCACAGGTGTATATGCAGCCACCACTCTAAATGCAAAAAGATGAAGGCAATGTTTAAGAGATATTTGTGAATATAGGTGATTTTGCTGATAATGGATCACAAAATTTAAGGTAAATAGTGAAAGCATTTTAGAAGTTTGGAAGGGTGAGAGGGGACAGAGTAGGGGATATGCCACTCTTTATGTGGTGTCATGGAAGAACCCCATCTCAGAGAGGAAAATAAGAAGTAACAAAACTCCAAAGGTGATAACTAGGCAAGCAAGCAGGTTAGTTTGCTACAACTCCTTGGTAGCTAAAGGTCAAAAATGAAAGTTAATAGATCAGGGCAAAACAGTTTACTACAGCATGGCAAACAGCAGGAGTATCAGCCTCATTGTGCTGACTGCCCTTGCCCTTGGGCCCCACAGGATGATACAATAGGCCCAGACAGATGCTACACACTCTACACAGGTTGTACCTCAGCTGAGAACTGCAGGGCCATGTCTCAGTATCTTTTGTAGTAAGCAGCAGACAAGCCAGTCCCCCTCCCCTAGGAGGGCACCGTGAGCAAACAGACAGCAGTTATACCATGGCCACCTTGAGCTACTTCATTGCTCATTGGCTATGGAAACTGCTCAATATCAGGGGATAAGTCTCACAGTTTGGTACTCTCTGTAGGGCTTCCCAGGTGACTCAGTGGTAAAGAATCTGCCAGGCAATGCAGGAGATGCCGGAGACACAGGTTTGATACCTGGACTGGGAAGATACCCTGGAGGAGGAAACGGCAGCTCACACCAGTATTCCTGCCTGGAAACTCCCAAGGACAGAGGAACCTGGTAGGCTACAGTCCACGGGTTCCCAAAGAGTCAGCCATGACTGAGTGCACGCACATGCGTGTGTACACACACACACACACACACACACACACACACACTCATATTTCCAGAGCAGACATAATAGACATAATGGGATTAGTTCCAAGGGATTCAAGGCAGAAGTTCAAGTCTGTTCACTGTTGTCAGGAAATAGGGAGTAGTTGGTGTCTAGCTATCATTTTTTGCTCCTGTTAACAGAGGCAAGGAAGTCTAGAAATTCGAGATCTCGGTCCCAGTTTGTGGACCCTGCTTGTTGTCTGATGATGTAGGTAGAAAGCCTGATGGAGGGGAAAGGTGATGATCAGGTTCTCAGGAGTTCAGGTTCACTCCTGGCTCTGTTGGTGGAGGGGCACATTTACACCAGATGCGGAGTCCGCTTTGATACCTGCTGCAGGAGCTGGGATTTCTCAGGAAACCAGGGGTTGGTCTGAGGTTAGAGATCCCCTCTTTGATCCTGTGATATGGAAACAAGACGTGAGAGTTGTGTGGTGTTAGTTCAGTGCAAAAATGAGTTACACAGGCCCCTCGCCACTTTATTTATTTATTTTTTGCTTATAGAGTCTTCGTTCCCCAACTAGGGATTGAATCTGGGCCATGGCAGTGAAACCCAGTGAAAGCACAGAGTCCTAACCACTGGACTTCCAGGGAATTCCATCCCCTCCACTCTCTTGATGATGGGGTAAAAGAACACGAGGAGACATGGTCTTGACCCCGATGTACACGTTCACTTGGGGAAAGGCAAACTTGTTTCTTCAGTCTGTCTTTTTAACAAATTACATATATAATTATATACATACATATATAACAAAATGCATCATTTTAGCCATTTTTAATTGCACAGTTCAGTTGCGTTAAGTACACTCATATTGTTGTGCAACTGTCACCACCATCCCTCCCCAGAACTTTTTCACCTTCTCCAACTGAAATTTTGTACTCATTAAACACTAACACCCCATTCCCCCTTCCTAGCTCCTGGTAACATCATTCTAATTCCTGTCTCTATAAATGCAACTACCCAATGTAACTCATGTAAGTCGAATCATACAGTGTTTTCCTTTCATGATTCGCTAATTTCACTGAGTATAATGTACCCCAGGTTCATCCATGCTATAGCCTGTGACAGAATTTCCTTACTTATTTTTGGCCTTGTCACCTGGCTTGTGGGATTTTAGTTCCCCGACCAGGGATTGAACCCAAGCCCTCAGCAGTGAGAGCATGGAGTCCTAACCACGGGATCTCAAGGGAATTCCAGAGAATTTCCTTACCTTTGAAGGCTGAATACTATTGCATTGTACAGAGACTGCATTCTGTTTGTCCATTTATCCATCAAGGAAGGTTTGGATAGTTTCCGATCCTTTTGATTAAAATACTGGGGAAAATAGAAGGCCCATTTTCCACCCTGATGGGGATAGGATGTCCTTACAATCTGCTTATAATCACAATTCATAATCTTTGGTATGTATGTACTACTAATATTGGTCTATGTATGGTTTTATTTATTTATATGTATTAATGTAATGAACTCAGTGCCTAACTTGAAAAATGGAACTTTGTCAATAATTTGCATCTATCTCTTTGCTTCTTCGTTATCTTCTTCCCTTGCCCACCCTCAGAGGATTCTTTTCTTATATTTCATCACACTTTATGCCTGAAATACATATTGTTTCTGACACAACCCATTTGTAAAATCTGGTAGAACTTTATAGCACCAAGAGTGAATCTTCATTTATGCAAATTTAAAAAAATCAACCAGGAGGATAAAAGATTCTAAGACGGAATATAAACTATTACAAAAGAATCTAACTATGTTATACATGACATAATTTCACTGAAGCAGGTGGGAAAAAAGAGGTGCTGCCTTAAGTAACTTCGGCAACTCTGGAAACTGTAAGACTGAAAAGAAACTATGCTTAAGCTTTGTCATCTAGTTGGTAAAGTAGTTTTCCTTGGAGGTGAGGGTTAACAATTCTAAAACCACTCTACAAGAAGACTGGGAATGAAAAAATAAGTAAATGAATGGCAGATGGTGTGAGCCTGGTTTCTCACTATTGGAGTGAGCAGGGACGGTTAGGAAAGGAGGGAGAGCTAGAACAAACCATGTGATACTGGGTTATAGTCAGCGCTATCAGTAAGAACTCAAGCTTAGTTCAATTCAGATATGAGAGATGATGACAGTGTGGTGTATACACAAACAGGTACGGGTATGGCTGTTTCCTAGCTCTGTCCTTTGAGAAGCCTGCGAGCAATATTACCCAGTAGCAATGAGGACACATTAGATCTTGCTGTCCATTATCTCCATATCATTGTCCAGTAAAATATTTTAAGTGGTCTTTACCTTATAGATTCTCTCTTTCTCTTTTTTTTTTTTTTTTTTTGCCATGATACTTTTTTTCTTTCTTTTTTTTTTGGTTTTATTTGGTTGTCTACACTGAGTGGCTTATGAGATCTTAGTTCCACGGGCCCTCTGCCATGAAAGATGGGCCCTGGACTGCCAAGGAATTCCTTACCATGATACTCTTTCTGAGATATCATAAAACTCACATTTTTTTCCATGAAAATATCATGGGAAAAAAATTGCGTTTTGTTTTCTTGTTTTTTCCTCCATTTTCAATATTAGGAGCTTTTCTCAGATACCTGGTAACTTTGGCTTCTGCTTTGCTCTTGGTTAAGAGTGAGGGAGTAAATATCTGTTGAAATCTCTGAGTACATCCATGGGGCTTGTTGACTTTGAGCTTCACCATAGGGGTGAGCTGCATAGGTCATTTGTTGGAAACAAGATTCCCTAGAGAGGCGGCTTCCTTGGTAATCCCCTGGTTAAGAATCCATCTGCCAGTGCAGGGAACATGGATTCGATCCCTGGTCCAGGAAGGTTCCACATGCCACAGGGTGACTAAGCCTGTGGGCCGCAACTACTGAACCATGTGCCCCAGAGGCCATGCCCGGCAACAAGGGAAGCCACCACAGTGAGAAGCCTGCTCACCCTACTAGGAAGTAGCCCCACTCACCACAGCTAGAGAAAGACCCAGCAGCCAAGACCCAGTTCCACCAGAAGTAAATACATAAATCTTAAAAAAAAAAAAAAGATTCCCCAGAGAAATTTCTTTCAACCACCTGCTTTGGTAAAGGTGTGTGTTCTGGGAGTCAAGTGGAAAATGGGTTCAGGGCTCTGCATCCAGCATTCAGCACACACACAGAGTCACTTCATCCTCCTGTGCTAAAGTACCTCCCATCCTCCAGGCCAGAACCTCTCTGTTCTACCTTCTCTAGAGAATGTAACTCGAATCTTCTCCTGGGAAGAAGGATGGGATCAACCAGTGGAATGGAATGGAATGGGGTGGGAAATCTGACTTCCTCACTTAGCTTTTACACAAAACTCCTCGTCTGAGTCCAACCCCGTTCCCTTCCCACCCTTACACCCAGTTCCAGAGGGATTGGGTTGGCCAATACTGGAAAACCCAAATTTTTTGGCCAACTGAATACCTAGTGCCGCCAACTCTTGTGGCTTCGGAAGATTTTGTGATGTAGTTCAGGTTTGTTTTCAAATTTCACCACTGCCAGTTAGGGATTGAGCTTTCTCAGTTGTGTCAAACTAATAACTCTTTGGTTATTATCTTTCAATTCTAGTGGTTTTATTTTCTTTTAAAAACACCATTACCATAGTTATAGTGGTGCTTTGAGAGGGAGTGGAATTACATAAATGTGCTAAGCTTGCCAAATTAATGCCAAACTTTCATACCTCCAGTCTTTTATCCGTCAAAAGTGAAAAATTCAAATTGTTAGTCATTCAGTCATGTCTGACTGACACTTTTTGACCCCATGGACTGTAGCCCACCAGGCTCCTCTGTCCATGGAATTCTTCAGGCAAGAATGCTGGAGTGGGTAGCCACTCCATTCTCCAGGAGATACTTCCTGACTCAGGAATTAAACCTGGGTCTCCCACTTTACAGGCAGATTCTTTATCATTTCTACCACCAGGGAAGCCCCATCAAATCCTACCTACAAATCCTTACCTCATCTCTTGCCAGAAACAAGTGGGATCAAGGTGAGGACATCTACATAGACTCCCTGTGGAGGGTGACCAGTCATTCAGGTCAGTGTCAACAAAGGCATGGCAAACCCTGTCTTTCTCTGGGTCAACTTACAGATCCAAGAGGCTCTATCTTGTGATAGAGGGGTGATACATGATAGTAGGCACCATCTCACCATGACAATATTAGTAATCAAACCATTGGGACTTGCCCGATGGTCCAATGGCTAAGACTTCATGCTCCCAATGCAGGAGGCCCAGGTTCAATCCATGGTCAGGGAACTAGACCCCGCATGCTGCTACTGAGAGCTTGCATGCCACAACAGAAAGATTCTGTGTATTGAAACAAAAGATGAAGATCCTGCCTTCCACAACTAAGACCCAGTACAGCCACATCAATAAATATTTTAAAAAATCAACCCACTAGTTTGAAATGTAACCTAATAGGGAGGAACAGGGATGGAGACCTGTCCCCAGAAAGAGTAGTCTGGAAAGAATTATGTAGGTTGTCACACAACCCAATGATAAAGTTTAGGGTAGGTCTATAGTTTCAGTGAGGAGAACTAGAGGACTAATCCAGAAATCACATATGGCAAGAATGGTAGACTTCAGCTCAAGGGACTCACCCTTGCAGCAAGACTGATACCAAAGAGACTGACTATAGCCTCTGGGTTTGTCTAGGTCCTTGCTACTCAGAATATGGAGTCAAGGACCAACAACTGGGATATTATCTAGTAGCCTGTTAGAAATGCTACTCTAAGCCTATTGTATCAGAGCTTATATTTTAACAAGACACCCAGCTGACGTGAGTCTGCCCATAGTTTGCAAGTCTTTCCTACCTACCATTGGGGCAAGCTTGAGGGCAACAGGTGCTACCATTAGGAATACTCTTACAGACTTGCAGAAAATACATCAAATTGAACTGACACTATTTCATTCATAGTGAGTAAATGGATTTTCCGGTGCTTGATCTGCTCAAATAAAATCCAAGATTACTATTATGATGGGATTACAAGGTCAGTATAATGTGTAATACGGTCATAGTTGCTCAATTAATACAACAGAGCCCATCATACTCTTAGTATTAAGTTAATTTTGTGAAGCCACTAAAAACAAAGCAGAGAAACATGTGTCTTGTGTTTCAATAATTGCTAAAAGTTTAGAAAAACAAGTCAACAAAAATATGAGGACCTTTGGGATTCTAGAAGATTAAATGTAGGATTTGTGTAGCTTCATATTCTTGGTATAACAGAAACAGCATGAAAGGGAAAGTGTCAGTCGCTCAGTCGGGTCCGACTCTCTGCAACCCCATGGACTGTAGCCCACCAGGCTCCTCTGTCCATGGGATTCTCCAGGCAAGAGTGCTGAAGTGGGGTTCCATTTCCCCCTCCAATGGATCTTCCCGACCCAGGGATCAAACCTGGGTATTTCAAGTCAACAGACCTGGTTTGAATCCCAGGTCTATCGCTTACTGACTAATAGTGTCCAAGTTATTCAACCTCTGGGAACTGACTTTTCTCATCTGAACATGAGGAATAATAATACCAAATCATAGGGATAAGTGAGTATTAAATAAGACGGTGAAGGGACTTTATAAGGTTGTGGAGAAATTAGCTGACAACACGGCCTCAGCCAGGCCCTCTTGCCCCTCTCTGTCATGCCCCCTCACCCCGTGTGCAAACAATGACATTGCTGACCGTGCAAGGTTGTGTAACAGCTGTAGCACTGAGCATGCATGTCACGTTGTACCCGCTTGGCCACAAGCTACTTTTGTTCTGTCTTAGTTTATTACACGTCCTACCTGAGGACCCCTGGTTGCTGTTGCCCAGAGAGAATAAACATGTCTGCAGTCCCCATGGCTCCTCGAGTGTTTTTCCCAACTTCTTTGGTCATCCCTTGTCTACCCTAGGTTCAGTGCACAGTGCAAGAAGCAAGACAGAAGTACTGTGCGAATGTGTTTTTTGTTATTATTAAGCCCCTAGTTCAATTATAATTCTGTAAGTAGAGTGATGATCAAATTGTATGACTGAGAAGTCTGGAAATCACCTACATGTGATTTTAGGAACACAGGAAAAGGTCTTTGCTCGAATGAGAACTGTAGAATCCAAAATTCCACCATAATTGCTATTACTTCTCGAGGGTAAGTCTATTAGCCCCATGAATCCCTCATTAAAAGAATTAAAAAGCAAATTCTATAGTGAAAATACAATCAGCCCTTACTTATGTTATTGCTTTAATTCTTCAAAATTTTTTCATATTTATTATCTCGTTTTATCCTTTCAACTGTGTGATATGGTAGAGTTGATATGTTTACTATTTTTGCCATTTTGCAAATAACTAACTGAGGCTCAGACAGCTGAAGTGACTTAATCAAGTTCACACAGTCACCTCCATCCCTCTTCAAAAGTGAAGTCAAAGATTAAAGCAATTCTTGATTCTCTCTTTCCCTGCATCTTATATTCAAGTCAGGAGAAGATTCTATCAGTTCTACCTTCAAAATATTCCTAAATCCATTTTCTCTTCTCCATGAATACTTCTGTTTACTTAATCCACCATATTTCTACATCACTAGACTGAACGAACTGAACTGAATCATCTCTATACCATCATCTCTCACCTGACTACTGTAATACCCTTCTGACCCCTCCCTGCTTCTACCTTTACCTCCCACAGTGCATCCTCATAAAGAGATTAGAATGACTTCTTAAAAACAGAAAGTGGATTTTTAACAAATGGTGCTGGATGTGCATGTATGCATGTGTAGTCGCTTCAGTTCAATACCAGCTCTGTGCAACCCTGTGGACTGCAGTCCGCCAGGATCCTCTGTCCATGGGATTCCTCAGGCAAGAATGCTGGAGTGGCTTATGGTGCTGGATATCCACATGCAGAAGAATGAACCTGGACTCTTACCATTCACCTTATACAAAAATTAACTCAAAATGGACAAAAGATCTGAATGTAGAGGCTAAAACTATAAATCTCTTGAAATAAAACGTAAAAGAAAAGCTTTATAACTTTGGATTTGGCAAAGATTTCTTGGATACACCAAAACTACAGGCAACAAAAGAAAAAATAAGTGAATTGGACTTCATCAAAATTGAAAACACTTTGTGCATCAAAGGACACTATCAACAGAGTGAAAAGGCAACCTATGGAGTGGGAGAAAATACTTGCAAATATCTCATACAGGATTAATACCCAAAATACAAAGAACTCCTGTAACTCAACAGCAAAACAAACAAATCAATTAAAAATGAGTAGAGGACTTGAATGCACTTTTCTCCAAAGAAGACATGCAGGTAGTCAATAAGCACATGAAAAGATGCTCAAATCACTAATCATTAAGGAAATGCAAGTCAAAACCATAATGAGATAATACTTCACATTCATTAGGATGATGAAAAAAGAGAGAGAAAAGGAAAAGAAAAGAAAGATGGAAGGAAGGAAGTGAAAGAGTAGGGAAGGAGGGAGGGGGGTGGAAAGGAAGAGATAGAAAGAAAAAGGAAGGAAGGAAGAAAGAAACAAGAACAGAAAATAGCAAGTGTTAACAAAGACGTGGTGAAATTGAAGCTTGTGTGTGTGCATAGCTGATGGGAAAGGGAAATGGTGCAGCCACTGTGCAAGATACATGGCAGTCCCTCAAAAAATTAAAGAACGACCGTACAATCCGGCAATTCTACCTGTCAGTATATATTCAAAAGAACTGAAAGCAAGGACTAGGATATTTGCAAATTCATGGCAGCATTATTCACAATAGCCAAAGATGGAAACAGTTAAAATATCCATTGATTTCTTGAATGGATAAACAAAACATGAGTTTTATGCATATAAATGCAATAGAATATTATTCAGATTTAAAAATGAAGGATTCTACCACATGCTACACTTAGATGTCTCAAGACACTCAAATGTCTTTAAGTGTTGAGCCTTAAAGACGTTATATTAGGCTGAGTGAAATAAGCCAGACACAAAAGGACAAATACTGTATGATTCCACTCATGTGACGTACCTAGAACAGTCAATTTCATAGAGACAGAAAATGAAATGTGGGGACCAGGAGGTGGGGGAAGAGGAGAATGCAGAGCTATTTTTTAACAGATATTAAATTTCAGTTTCAGTTCAGTTTAGTCTCTCAGTTGTGTCTGACTCTTTGCGACCCCAGGGACCGAAACAGGCCAGGCCTCCCTGTCTATCACCAACTCCCAGAGCTTGCTCAAACTCATGCCCATCGAGTCGGTGATGCCATTCAACCATCTCATCCTCTGTTCTCCTCCTGCCTTCAATCTTTCCCAGCATCAGGATGTTTTCCAGTGAGTCAGTTCTTCACATCAGGTGATCAAAGTATTGTAGCTTCAGCTTCAGCATCAGTCCCTCCAGTGAATATTCAGGACTGATTTTCTTTAGGATTAACTGGTTTGATATCCTTGCTGTCCAAGTGATTCTCAAGAGTCTTCTCCAACACCACAGTTCAAAAGCATCAGTTCTTTGGCACTGAACTTTCTTTATGGTCCAACTCTCACATCCATACATAGCTACTGGAAAACCCATAGCTTTAACTAGATGGACCTTTGTCAGCAAAGCAACATCTCTGCTTTTTAATATGCTGCCTGGGTTTGTCATAGCTTTTCTTCCAAGGAGCAAGCATATTTTAATTTCATGGCTTCAGTCACCTTCTGCAGTGATTTTGGAGCCCAAGAAAATAAAATCTCTCACTGTTTCCATTGTTTCCCCATCTATTTGCCATAAAGTGATGGGACTGTATGCCATGATCTTAGTTTTTGAATGTGAGTTTTAAACCACCTTTTTCATCTCCTCTTTCACTCTCATCAAGAGGCTTCAGTTCCTCTTTGCTTTTTTGCCAAAAGGATGGTGTCATCTGCATATCTGAGGTTATTTCTCTTGGCAATCTTGATTCCAGCTTGTGCTGCATCCAGCCCAGGATGATGTACTCTGCATATTAAGTTAAATAAGCAGGGTGACAATATATAGCCTAGACATACTCCTTTCCCAATTTGGAACCAGTCTGTTGTTTCATGTCTGGTTATAACTGTTGCTTCTTGACCTGCGTACAGATTTCTTAGGAGGCAGGTCAGGTGGTCTGGTATTCCCATCTCTTTCAGAATTTTCCACAGTTTCTTGCGATCCACACAGTCAAAGGCTTTGGCATAGTCAATAAAGCAAAAGTAGATATTTTTCTGGAACTCTCTTGCTTCTTCTGTGATCTAACGGATGTTGGCAATTTGATCTCTGGTTCCTCTGTCTTTTCTAAATCCAGCTTGAACACCTGGAAGCTCTCACTTCACATACTGTTGAAGCCTGGCTTGGAGAATTTTGAGCATTACTTTGCTAGCCTGTGAGATGAGTGCGATTGTGCGGTAGTTTGAGCATTCTTTGGCATTGCCTTTCTTTGGGATTGGAATGAAAACTGACCTTTTCCAGTCCTGTGGCCACTGCTGAGTTTTCCAAATTTGCTGGCATATTGAGTGCAGCACTTTCACAGCATCATCTTTTAGGATTTGAAATAGCTCAACTGGAATTCCATCACCTCCACTAGCTTTGTTCATAGTCATGCTTCCTAAGGCCCACTTGACTTCACAATCCAGGATATCTGGGTCTAGGTGAGTGATCACAACATCATGGGTATCTGGGTCATGAAGATCTTTTTTGTATAGTTCTTCTGTGTATTCTTGCCATCTCTTCTTAATATCTTCTGCTTTTGTTAGGTCCATACCATTTCTGTCCTTTATTGAGCCCGTCTTTGCATGAAATGTTCCCTTGGTATCTCTAATTTTCTTGAAGAGATCTCTAGTCTTTTCCATTCTGTTGTTTTCCTCTATTTCTTTGCACTGATCACTGAGGCAGGCTTTCTTATCTCTCCTTGCTATTCTTTGGACCTCTGCATTCAGATGGGTATATCTTTCCTTTTCTCCTTTGCCTTTCACTTCTCTTCTTTTCTCAGCTATTTGTAAGGCTTCCTCAGACAACCATTTTGCCAACCAAACAGGAGATGGCAAGAGTGAACATCAACATTTTAGGAATCAGTGAACTAAAATGGACTGGAATGGGCAAATTTCATTCAGATGACCATTATATCTACTACTGCGGGCAAGAATCCCTTAGAACAAGTGGAGTAGCCCTAATAGTCAACAAAAGAGTCCAAAATGCAGTAGTTGGGTGCAATCTAAAAAATGACATAATGATCTCTGTTTGTTTCCAAGGCAAACCATTCAATATCACAGTAATCCAAATCAATGCCCCAACCACTAATGCTGAAGAAGCTGAACGATTTTATGATGACCTATAAGACCACCCTTATGGCAGAAAGTGAAGAGGAACTAAAAGGCCTCTCAATGAAAGTGAAAGAGGAGAGTGAAAAAGTTGGCTTAAAGCTCAACATTCAGAAAACGAAGATCATGGCATCTCGTCCCATCACTTGATGGGAAATAGATGGGGAAACAGTGGAAACAGTGTCAGACTTTATTTTTTTGGGCTCCAAAATCACTGCAGATGGTGACTGCAGCACGAAATTAAAAGACGCTTACTCCTTGGAAGGAAAGTTATAACCAACCTTAGATAGCATATTCAAAAGCAGAGACATTACTTTGCCAACAAAGGTCCGTCTAGTCAAGGCTATGGTTTTTCCAGTAGTCATGTATGGATGTGAGAGTTGGACTGTGAAGAAAGCTGAGCACCGAAGAATTGATGCTTTTGAACTGTGGTGTTGGAGAAGACTCTTGAGAATCCCTTGGACTGCAAGGAGATCCAACCAGTTCATTCTAAAGGAGATCAGTCCTGGGTGTTCTTTGGAAGGAATGATGCTAAAGCTGAAACTCCAGTACTTTGGCCACCTCATGTGAAGAGCTGACTCATTGGAAAAGACCCTGATGCTGGGAGGGATTGGGGGCAGGAGGAGAAGGGGACGACAGAGGATGAGATGGCTGGATGGCATCACTGACTCGATGGACGTGAGTTTGAGTAAACTCTGGGAGTTGGTGATGGACAGGGAGGCCTGGCGTGCTGCAATTCATGGGGTCACAAAGAGTCAGAAACGACTGAGTGACTGAACTGAATAAGACCTTCTAACACCAAAAAAAGATGTCCTTTTCATCACAAGGGACTGGAATGCAAAAGTAGGAAGTCAAGAGATACCTGGAATAGCAGGCAAGTTTGGCCTTGGAGTACAAAATGAAGCAGGGCAAAGGCTAACAGAGTTTTACCAAGAGAATGCACTGGTCATAGCAAACACCCCCTTCCAACAGTACAAGAGACGACTCTACACATGGACATCACCAGATGGTTAACACTGAAATCAGATTGACTATATTCTTTGTAGTAGAAGATATAGAAGCTCTATACAGTCAGCAGAAACAAGACCAGGAGCTGACTGTGGCTCAGATCATGAACTCTTTATTGCCAAATTCAGACTTAAATTGAAGAAAGTAGGGAAAACCACTAGACCATTCAGGTATGACCTAAATCAAATCCCTTACGATTATACAGTGGAAATGACAAATAGATTCAAGAGATTATATCTGATAGACAAAGTGCCTGAAGAACTATGGATGGAGGTTCGTGACATTGTACAGGAAGCAGGGATCAAGACCATCCCCAAGAAAAAGAAATGCAAAAAAGCAAAATGGTTGACTGATATTTCAGTTTAAGATGAAAAAGTTCTGGAGATGGATAGTGTTGATAGGTTCACAACAATGTGAATGGAGTTAATGCCACTGCACTGTACCCATGAAAATGATTAAAACAGTATATGTTAAGCTTTTTCACAAAAACAAACGAAAAAGCCCCTCCCAAACAGAAACTGGGTCTTCTCAATCCACTCCTTAAGATCTTTTAATGAAATTTTCTTGACATGTGCACACTGCTTTATTTATTCATTTTTGGTTACACTGGGTCTTCATTTCCGCACATGGGCTTTCTCTAGTTGTAGAGATCGGGGTGGGGGTGGGCAGCTCCCTAGCTGTGGTGCACGGGCTTCTCAGTGTGGTGGCTTCTCTTGTTGCAGGACACAGGCTCTTGTTGGGCGGCTTCAGTAGTTGTGGTGTGCAGGCTTGGGCTCCGCAGCATGTGGAATCTTCGCAGACCAGGGACTGAACCCGGGTCCCCTGCACTGGCAGGCGGATTCTTATCCACTCCGCTACCAGCGAAGTCCATGATCTTTTAATGATCTCTGCTTACACTTACCGTGGACTCCAAGGCCCTGCATTATCTGGCTCATGTGTACTTCGCCAGCCTCATTTTGGGAAGGAAGAAGGGGAGGGAGGGAAAAAGGGAGAAGTCAGAACGGAGGTCTGACTTTCAATGATATGGTCTGCGTCCTGTAACCACCTGCCTCCTATATTTGTAAGTTAAACTTTATCAGCTAATTAACCTCTGAGGTCAAATATTTCAGCAAATTGTTTTCCAGTGTGACATCTTGCTGAGAATCCAGTTCTTAACTACATAACACGATAACTTCTTCAAGAAGAAAGAGACCCTGGGCAGGTAGCACCGGAAAGAAAAGCAGAATGGGAAACTGCAGTCACTTCTGACTTGTTCTAACTGAGGAAAATGGGGAAGCTTTACAGAGGAAGAGCTGTTAGAACTCTGCAAAGCTTTAAGAAGTCATCGAATTTCCACAGGTCGAGGACTGTAAAAAGGACACGGAAGGCAGAGGACAGCCAGGGCAAAGACAAGGAAAACTGCCTGGGGAAAGTTAGGTAGATGGAGGTGTGGAGGTAATGAAGTGTGCCCTGGAGGGGTGGGAGATGAAGCTGGGGAGGCAGCTCAGGACCTGAAAGGGAGGAGGGAATTAGAGCCACAATAAGGAAACTGGACTTTAAGAGAAAAAGAGGGCGAGTCACTGCAGTGCAGAAACAGAATCAAGGAGCAGCGGGAGTTTTTGGTGGAGAGAAAGGGAAAGGACTACATCGTGGGCAAGTACCTGGCACCTGAGCGTGTGGGACTGAGGATGGGGAAAAGGGAAAGATGGCAAAGAAGGAGGAAGGTCTCTTCCTGGCCTGTGCTCAGACAAGGAAATTAAGAGACAGGGACCAAGGAGGAATTGATAACAGCACTGACCTATGTACACCACCCTGTGTGAAATAGACAGCTGGGAGAAGCTGCTGTAGAGTGCAGGGAGCTCAGCTCGGTGTTCTGTGATGGCCTATAGGGGTGGGATGGGGGTGGTGGAAGGGAGGCTCCAAAGGGAGGGGATGTATATATGCATATAGCTGATTCACTCAGAGAAGGCAATGGCACCCCACTCCAGTACTCTTGCCTGGAAAATCCCATGGACAGAGGAGCCTGGTAGGCTGCAGTCCATGGGGTCGCTAAGAGTCAGACACGACTGAGCGACTTCATTTTCACTTTTCACTTTCATGCATTGGAGAAGGAAATGGAAACCCACTCCAGTCTTCTTGCCTGGAGAATTCCAGGGACGGGGAATCCTGGTGGGCTGCCGTCCATGGGGTCGCACAGAGTCGGACACGACTGAAGCGACTTAGCAGCAGCAGCTGATTCACTTTGTTATACAGCAGAAACTAACACAACATTGTAAAGCTATTATATTCCCATAAAAAAGAAAAAAAAAAGAGTAAGGGACCAGAGACAGATGTTAAACAATGGTGATAATGTTGGATGAACTCTAAAGAGCATAATCTGAACAGGGAATTATATTTAATATCTTGTGATAAACCATAATAGAAAAGCATAAGAAAAAGAATGTATGTATGTATAACTGAATCACTGCTGTACAGCAGAACTATAACACAACATTGTTAATCAACTATACTTCAATAAAACAAAACATTTTTAAAAAGAGTGTAGTTTGAACTTGGAATCAAGAGACCTTAATGAAAAAAGTTAGGGTGGGAGGGATCCCAGAGACCTTCAATAAGGACAGAGGTAAGAGGGCAGGCTTCCCTGGTAGCTCAGACAGTAAAGAATCTGCCTCCAATGCAGGAGACCAGGGTTCGATCCCTGCGTCGGGAAGAGCCCATGGAGAAGGGAATGGCAACCCATTGCAGTATTCTTGCCAGCCTTGCCAGGCAGACTATGGGATCGCAAAAAGGCAGACATGACTGAGCCACACACACACACACACACACACACACACGACAGCAGATTGAAGTTCCCAAAGGGCAGAAATTTCTGTATCCCAAACTGATAGAAAGTGACCACGTGGGAATACTAGGTTAGTATGGTAAAAGAATGAATGGATGCAAATAAATGGATCATTGGCTTTGTTTCAACCTAGAAGTTCTCCAGCAGTGAGATAATACAAAGCTCCAACCTTGGTCCTGTGCTGTTTTGTTCTCTTGGCTGAAGAAATACAAAGTATGCTTACCAAAGAGCTGTCAATAATTAGGGCTAGGGAGAAAAACGCTGGCCTTAGAAGAAGTAAGTTCCCTGTTAAGTGATTACTTAAATCAGAATTTAAGGGACTTCCCTGGCTGTCAAGTGGTTAACACTTTGACTTCCAATGCAGGAGGTATGGGTTTGATCCCTGGTGGGAGAGCTAAGATCCCACATGCCTCCCAGTCAAAAAACCAAAATATAAAACAGAAGAAATACTGTAATAAATTCAGTAAGACTTTTAAAATGATCCACATCAAAAAAAATTCTAAAAAAAAAATTTGAGTAAATATCTATAAGTTGTGCTATTTAATACAAAAAGATTTCTACAGACTTCTCACCTGAGACGCCTTCTAACTTCAAGTTCCCCAATAATGGTTATGTTACTCCTTATACTTAAGCACCTAAAAAGGTTCTCTATTGCCTTTCTAAGTACACTTTCCTCTTTGCAAGGCCCTGCTTACTTTGATCTTACTCTCTCTTTTTTTCCCCAGCACTTTTGAAAAGCTTTTCTCATTGCACACAGAGGCCATGACTGCTCTACTTCAGTGGTTTGAAGTTTAAATAACCTAAGAGCTGGATTTATAAGGAAATGGCTCTGAATTCCAGATCCACCACTTGCTGTGGGGTCTGTGGTAAGTTACTTGACTTGTTTCAGCTTTAATTTTATTGTAAAGTGAGGATGATGATGTGTTTTTTGAGGACTGTGCATATGTGCGTGGGTGCTCAGCCACTTCAGTTGTGTCCAACTCTCTGCAACCCCATGTACTGTAGCCCTCCAGGCTCCTCTGTCCATGGGATTCTCCAGGCAAGAATACTGGAGTAGCTTGCCATGCCCTCCTCCAGGGGATCTTCCTGACCCAGGGACTGAACCCACATCTCTAACATCTTCTGCATTGGCAGATGGGTTCTTTTACCACTGAGCCACCTGGGAAGCCCTTTTTGAGGATTAAAAATATCATATAAAAGTTCCCAGGGCTGCACCTGATACTTAGGCCCATTACCTTTCTTCCACATGAATCTTATCCCCTTCTGTCAGGACCATACTAATTGCTTTTGAACTGTTTCATGCATTTTCATTTTCTCATTACCACTAGATTGTTGTAGAATCCTGGAGTCTACCAGCAGGGGCCAAAAAGCTAGACTTCCTGTACCTATGGCGTTTGTCTATAAAATGAGAGAGCTGGACCAAATAACCCTTTATCATCAATGCTGTCATTTCAATTTGCCTTTTGTATCCCTGAGGTGGCTAGCACAGTCTGACACATAAATGTTTGTCAATTGAATGACTAAAATCTCTTTGCTGTTACTTCTCTCTTTTCTGTATATAGTAGCCATAAACAATATAGTAGCATTAAGGTCAGTATAGCAGGATCAACCAGGGTAATGTATATGAAAGTAAGTTCAAAATGTGAAGTTGTAATTATTATATGTGCATGCATGCATGCTCAATGGCATCACTTCAGTCTATCCGACTCTTTGAGACCCAGTGGACTGTAGCCTGCCAGGCTACGTCTGTCCATTGGATTCTCCAGGCAAGAATCCTGGAGTGGGTTGCCATGCCCTTCTCCAGGGGATCTTCCCAACCCAGGAATCAAACTTGTGTCTCTTAAGTCTCCTGCATTGGCAGGCAGGTTCTTTACCACTAGTGCCACCTGGGAAGCCCAATTATTTTATATGTGTGTACATAAACTGTATATTTATGACATTATAATATATGTATTTACAAGCAGTATGCATACCGAGTGCTAAGTTGCTTCAGTTGTGGCCAACTCTGCGACGCTATGGACTATAGCCTGCCAGGCTCCTCTGTTCATGGGATTCTCCATGCAAGAATACTGAAGTGGGTTCCCATGCCCTCATCCAGGGCATCTTCCTGACCCAGGGATTGATACAATCAGCATATATAGTATATATAAAGTACCATCCATATATATTATATATAAACTACCACATATATATGTATATATATATACAGTATATATAAACTACCATCCATCTCTATGTTGTGGTAGTTGTAATATAGAAAGAATGGTGGTAATAGAATAGAATTTGAGGCAATTCTAATTTATTCACCAGTTTAATAATGAGGCTGGACTTGTGCTTGTCCAGGGTGATTCTCTGACAGCAGAAAGGTCCCTTGTCATTGGGAAATTATTATTTATTAATTTTACAGTGCATTGTACAGAGTCCATGCTAGTCAATGTGTTAGTCAATGTGAAGAATATAAAGCTGATTTGGGCATGATCCCAATCTGGTGAGGGAGACAGCTAATATGAAGTTATCACCATAGTATTTAACCCTGAGAGATATTAAGCAGGGGAGGTTTTGCTCCTGCTGCCTCTTCTGCTTCAAGCCTTTAATCTGGCTATCCCCTTACCTCTCTCCTCTACCCTTTCTGCTTTATACCTGGAAACTCTTATTTATTCTTTAAGACAGTTGAGGTACAGAATGCTTCTACCCCAACGCACACCTTACAATCACGTTACTAAAGGCCTGTATATAGCACTTCCTTTTACCTTGTACATCATGTGCAGCAATTAAAAAAAGTGTAAGGCATATTGAAAAGCAAAACAATCCACAATTTGAAGAGACAGTGCAAGCACCAGAAACAGATATCTAACCAGAGTTGTTAGAATGATCATACCAGGAATTCAGAACAACTGTGATTAATATGCTAAGGGCTCGAAGGGATAAAGTAGACATCATGCAAGAATGGATGGGTGATGTAAGAAAAGAGATGAAAATTCTAAGAAAGAATCAAAAATAAATGCTAGAGATCAAAAGCACTGTAACAGGAATGAAGAATGTCTTTTGTGGTGCTTTAGTAGACTGGTCATGACTCTCTGAGTTTGGGGATATGTCAATAGGAACTTCCAAAACCAAAGAGCAAAGGGAATAAAGACTGAAAAGAATAGAATAGAATATCCAAGGATTGTGAGACAACTACAAGAGATGTAAGATGTGCAAAATAGAAATACAAAAAGAGAAGACAAAGAGAAAGGAACAAGAGAAATTTTGAAACAATAATGACCGGGAATTTCTCCAAATTAAGGTCAGACACAAAATCATAGATCCAATAAGATGAGAGAACAACAAGAAGAATAAATGTAAAAAACCCCTAGGTATACCACTTTAAAACTATAGAAAACCAAAAACAAAGAAAAATACAAAAGAATAAAACTTCTGGAAAATAACAGATGAAAATACCTTGGGTATGCCAAAGACACAGCACCAAAGTCACAGTCCATGAAGGAAATAATTGATAAACTGGACTCCATTAAAAATAAAAAAACTTTTGTACCCAAAAGATAATATCAAGAGAATAAAAAGACGAGGCAGTAAATATTTGCAAAAGACCCACCTGATAAAGGACTGTTATCCTAAATATACAAAGAACTCTTAACTCAATAAGAAAACAGCCTCATTTTTAAAATGGGCCAAAGAGTTTCATAGACTCCTTACCAAAGAAAATACACAGATGGCAAATATGCATATGAAAAATGCTCCACATCATACGTCACTGCTGCTGCTGCTGCTAAGTCGCTTCAGTCGTGTCCGACTCTGTGCGACCCCATAGACGGCAGCCCACCAGGCTCTGCCGACCCTGGGATTCTCCAGGCAAGAACACTGGAGTGGGCTGCCATTTCCTTCTCCAATGTATGAAAGTGAAAAGTGAAAGTGAAGTTGCTCAGTCTTGTCCGACTCTTAGCAACCCCATGGACTGCAGCCCACCAGGCTCCTCTGTCCATGGAATTTTCCAGGCAAGTGTATCACTAGGGTATTGCAAATAAAACAAAAATGAGATATCATTACACATCTATTAGAATAGTCAAAATCCAGCAAGTGCTGATAAGGATGTGCCATAGGCTGGTGGGAATGCTAAATGGTTTAGCCACTTTGGAATATAGTTTGGTGTTTTCTTGCAAAAGTAAGCATACTTTTACTGTTATCATATAATCCAGCAATCAAGCTTCTTGATATTTACCCAAATGAGTTGAAAACTTTGGTCCACATGAAAACCTGCACTTATATTTAAGACAACTTCATTCATAACTGCCAGAACTTGGAAGCACCAAGATATTCTTTAACAGGTGAATGGTATATCCATTGAGTAGAATATTGCTTAGCACTGAAAAGCAATAATCTACCAAGCTACAAAAACACACGGACGAATCTTGAATGCATGTTACTAAGTAAAAGAAGCTAATCTGAAAAGACTATATACTGTATGATTCCAACCACATGACATTTGGAGAAGGCAAAATTATGACAGCATTAAGAAAAATCAGTGATTGCCAGGGTTTGGAGAGAGAAGGGGAGGGAGGAATAGGTGGAACACAGTGAATTTTTAGGGCAGTGAAAATATTGTGTAATATAATAATGATGGATACAAATCATTATACATTTTTCCAAACCCACAGAATGTACAATGCTAAGAGTAAACCCTAATAAAAGTAATTATGGGTAATTATGATGTGTCAATGTAGGTTCATCAATTATAACAAAGATGCCATTCTGTTACAATAGGGATGAGGCTGTCCATGTGGGTGGGCAAGAGGGGTATGGGAAATCTCTGTACCTTCTTCTCATGTTGCTGGGCACATACAACTGCTCTTTAAAAGTTGTTTTTTTTTTTCAAAGATTCAGATGAGGCATCATTTTCTCCTAGAGACCCTATCTAATCAGCCCACCTCCTCCTTTCATTTCTTAGGCCATGAAATGCTCTCCTCTATTGTTGTATATTTTATCAGAATAAATATGGTCCTGTGTCCATATCTATCACTAGATAGCGAGTTCCTTGAGGAGAGAAATGTTACCTTACTCATCTTTTCTCCCCATCAATTAGCAGAACACCTGGCTCATAGTAAGAATTAAATAAATTAAATAAACTGAAATGAAATAAACAAACAGAAATGAAAAGAAACTCAATGGGACTAAGATCACTTTGTCAATTACTTATTTAGACATTGCCTTTAGGAATACTCAGCTTTTTAAGGTATACAAGAAGATGCAAGAAATTGTCTGCCGAAACTAATGTGGACAATGTCAAGTTACCTCCTGAGTTCCAACTTCCCACTGCATAGCAGCCTGTTAGGATTCTGGTTGCTGATTCCTATTCTTGACTGGGTCCAGCATCTGCTCTCCTCTGGTTTCATGGTTTTCTTTGTTGAGACCTGAAAATTATCCTTGACTATTCATCTATATTTATTTTCTATAAGGCTATTTTCTTGGGACCCAAAATCACTATGTACAGTGACTGCAGCCATGAAATTAAAAGACACTTGCTCCTTGGAAGAAAAGCTATGACAAACTAGACAGAGACATTACTTTGCTGACAAAGGTCCATATAGTCAAAGCTGTGGTTTTTCCAGTTGTCATGTATGGATGTGAGAGTTGGACCAGAAAGAAGGCTGAGCATTGAAGAATTGATGCTTTCAAACTGTGGCGCTGGAGGAGACTCTTCAGAGTCTCTCGGACAGTAAGGAGATCAAACCAGTCAATCCTAAATGAAATCAACCCCGAATATTCATTGGAAGCACTCATGCTCTGGGAGACAGTAAAGGACAGGAAGCCTGACATGCTGCAGTTCACTGGGTTGCAAAGAGTTGGACACAACTAAGCAGCTGAACAACAACAGTCTTCAAAGTTGGTGAGCAATGAAAGCAAAGCCCGTAGCCAGTGAGTTAGCTATCTAGATGGGTGTGTATTTAGGCCTAGCACTGAGGCTCTTAACTCCTCAAGCACATTGTTACACTTATTATAGACATCAAGTTGATTGTTTAAATTTTTTGGGTACATTTAGTCAGAAATTAAACACTTTACTGTGGGGTTCCCCAAAATGGGGTGTTTGCTACAAACTCAAGAAAAATGTTCTTATGAATGTGAAGAATATATATATGTATACTTAAGGATACGTTTATTAAATATATAGACCTTTCCAATGAAAGTTCCAAAGTATTGCTTAAAGATGATCGAAAATGATGGCAGTGGGACTTCCCTAGTAGTCCAGGAGTTAAGACTGCACTTCCACAGCTCATGCAGCTCAATAGCAAAGAAACAAACAACATGATCACGAAGTGGGCAGAAGACTTAAACGGGTCTTCTTTCGCCAAAGAAGACATACAGATGGCCAAGAAACACAGGGAAAGATCTTCAACATTACTCATCATTAGAGAAATGCAAATCGAAACTACAGTGAGGTATCACCTCACATGGTCAGGGTGGCCATCATCAAAAAATCCACAAACAATAAATGCTGGCGAAAAGGGAACCCTCTTGCACTGTTGGTGGGAATGTAAATTGACATAGTCACTACGAAGAACAGTATGGAGATTTCTTAAAAAACTAGGAATAAAACTACCATATGACTCAGCAATCCCACTACTGGGCATATACCCTGAGAAAACCAGAATTCAAAAAGACACACGTACGCTAATGTTCATTGCAGCACTATTTACAATAGTCAGGACTGGAAGCAACCTAGATGCCCACCAACAGATGAATGGATAAAAATGTGGTAAATATATACAATGGAATATTAGCCCTAAAAAGGAATGCATTTGAGTCAGTTAAACTGAGGTCGATGAACCTAAAGTCTATTGTACAGAGTGAAGTAAGTCAGAAAAACAAGTCTCGCATATTAACAACCTAATATATGGAATCTAGAAAAATGGTACTGATGAATCTATTTGCAGGGCAGGAATAGAAACATAAAGAACAGACACAACTGGGGAAGGAGAGGGTGAGACGCATTGAGAGAGTAGCATTGAAACATATACATTACCACACGTGAAACAGCTAGCTAGTGGGAAGTTATTGCATGACACAGGGAGCTCAGGCCCCACAGGGAGCTACGCTGCTCTGTGGACAGCCTAGAGGAGTGGTTGGGAAGGGTAAGAGGGAGGTTCAAGAGGAAGGGGATATATGTATACTTATGACTGATTCACATTGTTGTACAGCAGAAACTAGCAAAACATTATAAAGCAATTATCCTCCGATTAAAAAAAAGAAAAAAAAGACTCTGTGCTTCCACTTCAGGGGCACAGGCTCAGTCCCTGGTTGGGGAACTAAGATCACGCATACCACATGGCAAGGCCAAAAAAGATAAAATAATGGGACAATAAACAGTATTCATGAATCAGAAGACTCAATGTTGTTGCCATTTCTCCCTAAACATGTATGCAATGCATCTTAATCAAAATTATAAAAAGCTTTTTGAGGAAATCAAGAGCTTCATCCTAAAATTTATATGGAGGGAATTCTCTGGTGGTCCAGTGGTTAGGACTTGTGTGTTTTCACTACCAGGGCCTGGATTCAGGCCTGATCTGGGAACTAATATCCTGCAAGCCATGAGGCAGAGCCAATAAATAAATAAATACAATTTATATGGAAATGCAAATTATCTAGGTTTTCAAAACAATTTTGAAAAAGAAGATAGCTAGAAGACTTACACTGACTGATTTTAAGAGTTACTATATAGTTAGAGTAATTAAGATAGTCTGGTATTGCTGTAAAGATAGACATAAAGATAAATGGAAAAGTATATAAGTCTGAAATTGAATCAACTGTATTTAAATCTCATGGGTGGAGGAGCCTGGTAGGCTGCAGTCCATGGGGTCGCGAAGAGTCGGACATGACTGAGCGACTTCCCTTTCAGTTTTCACTTTCATGCATTGGAGAAGGAAATGGCAACCCACTCGAGTGTTCTTGCCTGGAGAATCCCAGGGACAGGGGAGCCTGCTGGGCTGCCGTCTATGGGGTCGCACAGGGTCAGACACGACTGAAGTGACTTAGCAGCAGCAGCAGCAGTATTTAAATAAAGTGGCCACGGTAATTCAATGGAAAAAAGAAAAACCTCTTGAACAAATAGTGCTGGGAAAATTGGATATCCATATGCAAAAAACTTGACTTTACTTCATACAACACACAAAAATTACCTTAAATAGGATTACTAATTGAAATGTAAAACTTAAAGCTATAAAACTTTAAAAACATAGGAGAAACTCTATTGTAATTAATAGTAGATAAAGATTTCTTAAAAAGAACTCAAAAATCACACACCATAAATGAAAGAATGATAAACTGTACCTTACCAAAGTTAGCCTGTCTAAGGAAATGGCAACCCACTCCAGTATTCTTGCCTGGAGAATCCCACGGACAAAGAAGCCTGGTGGGCTACAGTCCATGGGGTCACAGAGTCGGACACGACTGAGCGACTAACACAACTAACACACATACAAAAGTTAAAAAATGCCTGTTCTTTGAAAGATACTGTTAAGAAAATGAAAACACAAGCCACAGATTGGGGGAAAAATGTTCCAAGTATATATATTGACAAAGGACTTTTATTATAAATATAAAAGAACTTTTACAACTCAGTAATAAGAAGACAGTCTAATATTTCTCTAAAAAGAATTGAACAGGCACTTTGAAAAAGAAGATATATAAATGGCCTAAAAGAATATGAAAAGATGCTTAATATCATCAGTTCAGTTCAGTTCAGTCGCTCAGTCGCGTCTGACTCTTTGCAACCCCATGAATCTCAGCATGCCAGGCCTCCCTGTCCATCACCAACTCCCGGAGTTCACTCAGACTCACGTCCATCGAGTCAGTGATGCCATCCAGCCATCTCATCCTCTGTCATCCCCTTCTCCTCCTGCCCCCAATCCCTCCCAACATCAGAGTCTTTTCCAGTGAGTCAACTCTTCATGAGGTGGCCAAAGTACTGGAGTTTCAGCTTTAGCATCATTCCCTCCAAAGAAATTCCAGGGCTGATCTCCTTCAGAATGGACTGGTTGGATCTCTTTGCAGTCCAAGGGACTCTCAAGAGTCTTCAACACCACAGTTCAAAAGCATCAATTCTTCAGCACTCAGCCTTCTCCACAGTCCAACTCTCACATCCATACATGACCACTGGAAAAACCATAGCCTTGACTAGACGGACTTTTGTTGGCAAAGTAATGTCTCTGCTTTTGAATATGCTATCTAGGTTGGACATAACTTTCCTTCCAAGGAGTAAGCGTCTTTTAATTTCATGGTTGCAGTCACCATCTGCAGTGATTTTGGAGCCCCAAAAAATAAAGTCTGACACTGTTTCCACTGTTTCCCCATCTATTTCCCATGAAGTGATGGGAACGGATGCCATGATCTTCGTTTTCTGAATGTTGAGCTTTAAGCCAACTTTTTCACTCTCCACTTTCACTTTCATCAAGAGGCCTTTTAGATCCTCTTCACTTTCTGCCATAAGAGTGGTGTCATCTGCATATCTGAGGTTATTGATATTTCTCCCGGCAAGCTTGATTCCAGCTTGTGCTTCTTCCAGTCCAGCATTTCTCATGATGTACTCTGCATAGAAGTTAAATAAACAGGGTGACAATACACAGCCTTGACGTACTCCTTTTCCTATTTGGAACCAGTCTGTTGTTCCATGTCCAGTTCTAACTGTTGCTTCCTGACCTGCATACCGATTTCTCAAGAGGCAGGTCAGGTGGTCTGGTATTCCCATCTCTTTCAGAATTTTCCACAGTTTATTGTGATCCACACAGTCAAAGGCTTTGGCATAGTCAATAAAGCAGAAATAGATGTTTTTCTGGAACTCTCTTGCTTTTTCCATGATCCAGCAGATGTTGGCAATTTGATCTCTGGTTCCTCTGCCTTTTCTAAAACCAGCTTGAACATCAGGAAGTTCACGGTTCACGTATTGCTGAAGCCTGGCTTGGAGAATTTTGAGCATTACTTTATTAGCATGTGAGATGAGTGCAATTGTGCGGTACTTTGAGCATTCTTTGGCATTGCCTTTCTTTGGGATTGGAATGAAAACTGACCTTCATCAGGGAAATGAAAATTGAAACCACCATGAGATATCATTACAGAACAACTAGAATGGCTAGGTGGCTCAGCTGGTAAAGAATCTGCCTGCAATGCGGGAGACCTGGGTTTGATCCCTTGATTGGAAAGATCTCCTGGAGAAAGGAAAGGCTACTCACTCCAGTATTCTGGACTGGAGAATTCCATGGACTACAGTCCATGGGATCACAAAGAGTCAGACATGACTGAGCAACTTTCACCAATTCTTTAACTGATAATAGTATGCATTGTCAAGGATTTGGAGCAACTGGAACCCTCACACTGCTGATGGGGTGTAAAATGATCAACGCCTTTGGAAAACAGATGGGCTGTTTATTATAATGCTAAACATACACCTAGATCCAAGAGACCCAAGAAAGGAAAACACATGTCCATGCAAAGATTTATGACATGAACTTTTATCTTCATTTTATTTATAACAAGCAAAACCAGAAACAACCCAAATGTTCATTAACTATTGACTGGATAAACAAACTGTAAAATATACATCAACAGAATATTACCAGAAAATAAAAAGGAGTGAATTTCTGATACAGGACGTGAATGAATCTTAATGTATCATGTCAAACAGAAGAAGCCAGAAACAAAGGTTGATACTATTTATTGAAATTGAAGAAAGAACAAAACTAAAGTGACAGAAAGCAGATCAATGTTTGGTTATGTCAAAATGACTCAGGAGCCAACTGAAATAAGATCACTTGGGAACAATCTGGTTATCAATCAGTGTAATGATTGTAATGAATGAAACATCAAATGTGTTTCAGTTTGTGCATTTATAATGATTTTAAACGATATACACACACAATGTTAAAAAATAGATAAAAATATGACTAACAACTTTCAGTTGGGAAGACAAAAATGCTGTTATAATATGTTATTTCTAACAATATCTTGACTTAATCACAAAGATCTTAAAACTGAGAAATAAAATATATATTGACATTATGGCTACCGATGGAAAGAAATTGAGACGAATGTGTTAATGAAAACCTGTCAATTTGTGAGAATTGGAGTAAAATTTGTTTTCTGTTAAAATATTTCTTAATGTTGTTTTAACAATAAATATAACTTTGAAACTTTTCTGTAAACCATCTGACCTTGCTTTCTACCCACAGAAATTTCCTGGATTCACACTGCGTGTCCATTCTCAGACCACATAGCTTTCCTTCTTTCCTTTCATATCTGAAATGCCAGGGTCCCCAAAAGTCTCCCAGTTTAATGACTGTAAGTGGTGAAATGTCAAGTAGTCTCCTAAATTCAGGCCACTTGGGTGGTATTTTGACACATCTCATTCTCAAAGTCCTAGGCAGTCCCCTGATGGCTCAGTGGTAAAGAATCCACCTGCCGATGCAGGAGATGCAAGTCCAATGCCTGGGTAGGGAAGATCCCCTGGAGAAGGAAATGCAGGATTCTTGCCTAGGAAATCCCATGGGCAGAGGACGTGACAGGCTACAGTCCATGGGGGTCTCAAAAGAGCCACGCGTGAGTTAGCAACTAAACAGCACCAGTCAGTCCACAGACCTTTTGTCAGGGTTTCTACATTCTCTTCCTTTGGGTTGGCATTCAGTTGTGGGAAACCAGACTAAAGAATCCAGGTAGAATCATTAAACCTATCATCATTAATGGAAAAACAACTTGAAGGGCAAGCTCTCCTGGTAGCTTTCAATTTGTTTCATAGTCGAAAACAGCTATTTTTACCTATCACCAATTGTATGGTGATACGGAAAACTATGGAAAACACAGATCCTGAATGGGGCCCAGGGGAAGGGGAGGCTGTGTGTGGGAAGTGAGAAGTGAGATAGGGTTGCATACCCCAGAGTTACGTTCCTTCAGGGAACTGAGGGGACAGTGGAGGCTTAGAGCCAAAAAGAATTTTGCAATGACCTAGTCCATCCTTAGGAGAAGGCAACGGCACCCCACTCCAGTACTCTTGCCTGGAAAATCCCATGGACGGAGGAGCCTGGTAGGCTGCAGTCCATGCAGTCTCTAGGAGTCGGACACGACTGAGGGACTTCCCTTTCACTTTCCACTTTCATGCATTGGAGAAGGAAATGGCATCCCACTCCAGTGTTCTTGCCTGGACAATCCCAGGGACGGCAGAGCCTGGTGGGCTGCCGTCTATGGGGTTTCACAGAGTCGGACACGACTGACATGACTTAGCAGTAGCAGTAGTCCATCCTTCTCATCTTACAGACTAAGAAACAAAGGTTCAAGAGAGTAAAGTGAGCAGTAACCTTCAGACAAGAATCCAGGGTATTCTGAAGCTTAATTTATGGTCCTTGTCATGCTACCACCTGCATTTTTTAAATGCATTATTTAGAAAGCCAAAACAGACCTATTAGGAGACAACCTCTTCATGAATTTCAGGGTTTGGTGACATTGAGATTTTTGCCTTATTAAACACTAAAAAGAAGGTCAGTTTTCATTCCAATCCCAAAGAAAGGCAATGCCAAAGAATGCTCAAACTATCACACAATTGCACTCATCTCACACGCTAGTAAAGTAATGCTCAAAATTCTCCAAGCCAGGCTTCAGCAATACGTGAACCGTGAACTTCCTGATGTTCAAGCTGGTTTTAGAAAAGGCAGAGGAACCAGAGATCAAATTGCCAACATCTGCTAGATCATGGAAAAAGCAAGAGAGTTCCAGAAAAACATCTATTTCTGCTTTATTGACTATGCCAAAGCCTTTGACTGTGTGGATCACAATAAACTGTG
Source organism: Bos grunniens (assembly GCF_055505025.1). Classification (NCBI taxonomy): domain Eukaryota; kingdom Metazoa; phylum Chordata; class Mammalia; order Artiodactyla; family Bovidae; genus Bos; species Bos grunniens. The sequence goes on from NC_141179.1 coordinate 28,348,131, forward strand.
GAAAATTCTGAAAGAGATGGGAATACCAGACCACCTGACCTGCCTCTTGAGAAATCGGCATGCAGGTCAGGAAGCAACAGTTAGAACTGGACATGGAACAACAGACTGGTTCCAAATAGGAAAAGGAGTACGTCAAGGCTGTGTATTGTCACCCTGCTTATTTAACTTCTATGCAGAGTACATCATGAGAAACGCTGGACTGGAAGAAGCACAAGCTGGAATCAAGCTTGCCGGGAGAAATATCAATAACCTCAGATATGCAGATGACACCACCCTTATGGCAGAAAGTGAAGAGGATCTAAAAGGCCTCTTGATGAAAGTGAAAGTGGAGAGTGAAAAAGTTGGCTTAAAGCTCAACATTCAGAAAACGAAGATCATGGCATCCGTTCCCATCACTTCATGGGAAATAGATGGGGAAACAGTGGAAACAGTGTCAGACTTTATTTTTCTGGGCTCCAAAATCACTGCAGATGGTGACTGCAACCATGAAATTAAAAGACGCTTACTCCTTGGAAGGAAAGTTATGTCCAACCTAGATAGCATGTTCAAAAGCAGAGACATTACTTTGCCAACAAAGATCTGTCTAGTCAAGGCTATGGTTTTTCCAGTGGTCATGTATGGATGTGAGAGTTGGACTGTGAAGAAGGCTGAGTGCTGAAGAATTGATGCTTTTGAACTGTGGTGTTGGAGAAGACTCTTGGGAGTCCCTTGGACTGCAAGGAGATCCAACCAGTCCATTCTGAAGGAGATCAGTCCTGGGATTTCTTTGGAGGGAATGATGCTAAAGCTGAAACTCCAGTACTTTGGCCACCTCATGCGAAGAGTTGACTCATTGGAAAAGACTCTGATGTTGGGAGGGATTGGGGGCAGGAGGAGAAGGGGATGACAGAGGATGAGATGGCTGGATGGCATCACTGACTCGATGGACGTGAGTCTGAGTGAACTCCGGGAGTTGGTGATGGACAGGGAGGCCTGGCGTGCTGCCATTCATGGGGTCGCACAGAGTCGGATGCGACTGAGCGACTGAACTGAACTGAACTGAAACACTAAAAACTGCCTGAGCCATGTGTGTATGCTAAGTGGCTTCAGTTGTGTTCAACTCTTTGCAACTCCATTAACTGTAGCTGGCCAGGCTCCCCTGTTCATGGGACTCTCCAGGCCAAGTGTATTCGACTGGGTTGCCATGCCCTCTTCCAACAGATCTTCCTGACCCAGTAATCCAACCTGCATCTCTTATGTCTTCTGCATTGCCACGCAGGTTCTTTACTACTAGTGACAGATGGGAAGCCTGTCTGAGCCATAGAGGTCTTCAAATATTTGCAGAGGCTAGTTTAACTAGTGTTCCCTGGGGGCACACTTCCCTTGTTTGTATTTCTTAATTAAAAAGTTGAAAACAAGAAAATACACAGATAGGTCATAGCTATCACATAGGCACAAATTCAACCCTTGATCATTTATTCCTGGTTGAGCAACATTTAATAAGTATCTGCTATTCATTGGGCATCATGCCAGGTACTGGGAATCCACAGTCTCTGCTCCCTCGGAGCTTAGAATATAGCAGGGGAGACAGTATATTAAAGTAGTAATTACATTATAATGTGTTGAGTGTTAAAACTGAGGAAATTCAGGATTCCATGGATTTATCCCTGGAGAATAATTCAAGCTCTGTCTTCGGTTATCAATACATTTCCAGATTGCTTTTTATACCATTGTCAGATTGGTATACCCCTCTCCCTTGGTTCTTGTCTTCGCATAGCAAAGATTTGCAATGACCAGCCACCTATAGCTCAAACAGATCAGATTTTATTAAGCAGGCAGTATTCTTAAGAAACTAGCTACAGCTGTTACAGCTCAAGTGGGAAACGAGCAGTAAGCTCCCAAGACCCAAGAGAGGGCAGACCCTGAAGAAGCCCCATTCCTCTTGGCTTCCCTTTTTATGCTTTCTGTCTCCTCTTCCTGGAGCCTGACTGGTCACGCCCAGGACAGGAGGTTCTGGCTCTGGTCCTCCACTTCCCCTTTTGTGGACTTAACCCCAACCCCCCACCACAGCCGACCCAGTGGTCTGCCATCTTGGGCTCCTTTTTCTATCCTACCTGACACCATCATTTGAGTTCCCCAAACACAAATTCTTTTCAATAAAACATTTAAATCAACAATTTACCTACTGGTGTGCTATATATTGTGTGAACATTTGCAAGAGAATTCTAAGGTAAGTTAGTATTTTATAGGAGGACAAATTATTTTGGATTCTATATGCCTGATAAATCACTTGACAGCACAGGTCATCTGAAAAATAATTTGATACACCTTGAAACTTTAGGCTTCCAGATTTTCACAGCAATCCTTAACGGGTTTTGTCTGCAAAAACAAGCCCCCTGATCATTTTCAGAGCTCTGGAAGGCTCTAGCAATTCAGACAAGGGTCTGAATTGACCCCATTCATTTTTAAAGGGTCAGCTCTGGATGTTGCTCAACCAAACGTTTTGCTAACTATAGCCTGCGTTCATCTTTTGCCCCACCTCTTTGCTGTTACAGATCCTGCATTTATATAGCATTTAGCACAGGTCTTTTCATATTGACTGTACGTGTGTGCGCGTGACGCGCGCGCACACACACAAACACACACGTCTTCCCCGAAACTGGATGGATCTCTAAAAGAAAAAGACTCCGGCTCTCCATACCCCTGCTATGGTATTAGTTTAAGAGGCGGTCATCCAAAATCCGTACATTCATCACAGAAACAGAAATTCCACCCATGAATGTGAGGCACTGCCTCATTAACCTCGGGGCCCTATTTCCCTCCCTCTGGCAGCAATCTGGTTTATTCCACGGGGTGGAGAAGGAAGCCAGGTTGGCGGGGTGGGAAGGGAATGGCGTCAGCGTGAGGTCACCACACATTGTCCTGAATGCCATCTCCACGCTGCGGTGATATGAACGCAGGATTGAGGGATGCAGCGGAAGGAAAGATAGAGGCCCAAGTCGCGCAGACTACATGCAAAACAAGGGCAGGGCAGAGAATAAAGCAGAGAACTCGGAAGGGCCCCGCAGGACACCTGGGGGGTAGTACCAAGCGCCCGCAGAAAGGGAGAGCAAGCAGAAGCAAGCAAAGGCCGGGCAGGATAGGGCGGGACTTCCGGAAGCCATTTGCCTGAGTGGCAGGGGAACCGGAAGTGGGGGCGCTGCAGCGGGTGCTGGGGCCGGAGGAGGGACGCGCCGGAGCGGGGCCGCCGGGACTGAGCGAGCGACAGACGCGCCACCCGCCGACGCCGCAGCCGCTGGGGGCCCGCACGGACCCTGTGCCTGAGTGAGTGCATCTCGAGGCGCGGGAAACGGGCGGCTGAGAGGCGGGGGTCGGAAAGGGCTGCGGTTTGTTATTGTGCGAGGCCCCGACCTCGCGTCCCCTCCCCCACCCGGCCCCTCCCCCCGCGCCTCCCCCTCCGCCCGCGACCCTCGGGGGGCCCTCGCACGCACGCGCAGTCTCGGCGGGCCCGGCGGCGGTTCGCCCGCACAGGCCACCGGGCCTCCGGACCGCTCGCCGCGCTCCTCGGAGCCCTGCCCCAGCGCCCCACCCCCAGGCCTGCGGCTTCCTCGGCCGCCCCGCCTCCCCGCCGCTTCCCGCGGCCGATCCCCGTGGCGGGGCGCGCCGCCCTGACCGGCCCCCCGGAGGAGGCCGCCCTGCGTCCTCCGCCGCTCCCCGGGCTCGCCGCCGCCTGCCCCGTTTCCAGCCACATTTCTGCCCCGGCGTCTCGGCCGCAGCCTTTCCCTCTGTCCCCGAGGTTGAATCTCTGACCCTTTTCTCCCCTTTCCTCTGTCTTGAGAGGCTCTTGGCGCTGACCCAGACCAGTTGCTCTTGCTTTTAGACGGACCACCTTTTTCCCCCAGACCTTTTTTTGAAAAATTTCAACTGTGCAGAAACTTACTCGTTGCCTCCTTTAATATATTCAAAAATAGACTGCCACGACTCAGAAGAGCTTATTTCTTAGAGGGCTGTCCAGTCCATTATCACCTCATTTTAAAGATGAGGCCCAGCGAGGCTGGTGATTTGCCCAAGGTCAACCAACTTAGGTAAACCTATTGATGGACAGGTTTTCTTAGATGCTTTTTATCTGGTCCGGGTCCATGTACCAGATCAGGATCTTCTGGCCTTCAGGTTTGTGATGTACCCGTGGCACAGTGACTCACTGTTTTGCTTTCCATGACTCCCAAGCCAGCGTTGCTTTTCATAATGTGTATACAAACATTTAGGAAACCAAACACATGAAGCTTCGGACTCTTTTTAGAGCTTACCCACGGAGAAAGGGAAGACCGCCCGGACCCACTATGAGCTCTCATTTCGTTCAGCCTTAAGTGAGGGGTATGATGGGGGAGGGGGGGTGATGTGGGGGAAGTGCTAAAGGTGTGGAGAGAACATGGGTATTGTCCCCCTAAGCATTCCAATATGCCTTGCCTAGGATATGCCTTGTGTCTTTAGATTCTTCTCCTGGGCACATTGTTCTGATATAAAGGTTGCCTCCTTGTGGGGCAGCAGGGAAGGAGTATGAAATCGTCTTGCTTTAATGTGTTGGCTTGGGCATTTGATAATAAATTATGGATGTGCTGAAACCCGGGGACCCATCCACCAGTCCACTGAGGCAGGGTACTCCGGATGAGGCCTGTCTTCTCCTTTAGAGAAAGCCTGCCAGCTCTCTCTGAAAATGAGGAGTCTTAGGTCAGAGTGGAAACATTCTAAATCTTTTTAATTCTTAGTGCGACTTTCCCTCTCCATCTGTTTCCTGACTCAAGAAGCATCCAGCTCAGCTTGAGGGTTTATAATTCTTTGTTGTTGGAACTAGACACACTACACCACTCTGGTACAAGCATTTGGAAATTCTGGTACTATATTTTTATAGTCTGAGTTAAGTAGAGAAGACGGAAAATTGGGAAATGCTGTGCAAGTCTCATCTTCCCAGAGAATTCATTTTAATGGACAGTTAAAGTTTGCCTGGAATAGAGTCTACTGATAAGTTAATTTCCTCGGACCTTTATCTCCATTCTGCTGGGCTTTTGTAACTGAACTTGCTGTTTGTGATCGCAGAAGCTAATGGCTTGCTGCATGAGGGCAGTTAATTACGAATCAGTGAGGTGAGATGGGAGTCAGATCCCTCTCTGGTGGTGTTTTTTTCCTGTTGTTACTAATTACAGCTTTCAGAATACTTCCATGCACTGCCCTGGGTTGCATAAGGTGATCCATTAGACTATAGGAAAAAATTTAGAACCTCTTTCTACATGAATTTTTTAGGAATGAAGTTTTTATTACCTTTAGTAATATTTAATACACAGGTTAACAGCAATTCACAACTGATTTATAACTATACATATATCAAGGAGCATTTCAAAAAGTTTCTAAAACATTAAAAAAATGCTGGAACCCCACTAATCTGGGCCAGTCTTTACTCATATGCTTTAGTTCTTTTTATGCTTTTCTAATAGATGTTCACCTCATCTCTGAGTTGCCTTTGGAGGAATCTGCTTTGAGAGACAGATGATGTCATTTGCAGTTCTGTGTGTTAGAAATTTGTCTCTCTGTACATGATATCCACTGGCCTTGTCTTCCCATTTGAAGACACTGTAGAATAAGCCTTAAGTCCCTTCCTAGTAATCTTCAAGTACTTTGACAGCCGTTTGTCTTGTGATCTCCTCTTCCCCAACTAGTTTTTCTACAGATTATAAACGTACCTATTACTTTCAACTATGTCTGATATGATGGTTTTTAAATTTCTCCTTGGCTCCTTTCCTTGAGACACCTTCTGGTTTGTCAAAAAAATTCTTCTTAGGTTCTTAACAAGATCTGAAAATGGTATCCCAAGAACTGAAATGTAGGTGAAGTGCCTGCATTGTGTTTTTAAGTGATAAGGGATGTATTTGGATATATTTTATTAGGGAGGCACCTCATATGCACAGTTCGTCATCCTTGTTTCTTTAACGATCCCTAGGAAAATGGTTTCAATTGTGTAATCATAGAGTGTTTGCTCTTGTTCAGTTGCTAAATTGTGTCTGACTGCATCCCCGTGAACCTGCAGCACTCCAGGATTCCCTGTCCTTTATTATCTCCCAGAGTTTGCTGAAACTCAAGTCGGTTGAAGCTGTGATACTGTCTAACCATCTCAGCCTCTGCCACCCCTTTCTCTTCTTGTCCTCAGTCTTTCCCAGCGTCAGGGTCTTTTCCAGTGAATCGGCTCTTCACAAAAGGTGACCAAAGTATTGGAGCTTCAGTTTCGGTCCCTCCAATGAATATTCAGGGTTAATTTCGTTTAGGATTGACTGGTTTGACCTCCTTGCAGTCCGAAAGACTCTTCTACAGCACCACAATTCAAAAGCATCGATTCTTCCACACTCAACCTTCTTTATGGTCCACCTGTCACATCCATCCGTGACTACTGGAAAAACCAGTAGTTGGACCTTTGTTGGCAAAGTGATGCCTCTGCTTTTTAACACACTGTCTAGGTTTGTCATAGCTTTTCTTTCAAGAAGCAAGTATCTTTTAATTTCCTGGCTGCAGTCACTGTCCACAGTGATTTTTGGCACCCAAGAAAATAAAGTCTGTCATCACTGTTTCCATTTTTTTCCCATCTCTTTGACATGAGTGATGGGACTGGATGCCATGATCTTAGTTTTTTAATGTTGATGTTCAAGCCAGCTTTTTCACTCTCCTCTTTCACTTTCATCAAGAGGCTCTTTGGTTCTTTCTTCACTTTCTACCATAAGGGTGGTATCATCTGAATATCTGAGGTTGTTGATACTTGTCCGGGCAACCTTGATTCCAGCTTGTGATTCATCCAGCCTGACATTTCACGTGATGTACTTGGCATGTAAGTTAAATAAGCAGGATGATAATATATAGCCTTGATGTACTCCTTTCCCAATTTTGAATCAGTCCTGTTGTTCCACTTCCTGTTCTCACTGTTGCTTCTTGACCTGCATATAGATGTCTCAGCAGACAGGTAAGGTAGTCTGGTATTCCCATCTCTTTAGACTTTTCCAGTTTGTTGTGATCCACACAGTTAAAGGCTTTAGCATAGTCATTGAAGCAGAAGTAGATGTTTTTCTGGAATTCTCTTGGTTTTTCTAATATCCAAACAAATGTTGGCAATTTGATCTCTAGTTCCTCTGCCGTTTCTAAATCCAGCTTGTGCATCTGGAAGTTCTCAGTTCACGAGCTGTTGAAGCCTAACTTGAAGGATTTTGATCATTACCTTGGTAGAGTGTGAAATGAGCACAATTGTATGGTAGTTTGAACCTTCTTTGGCATTTCCTTTCTTTGGGATTGGAATGAAAACTGACCTTTTCCAGTCCTGTGGCCATTGCTGAGTTTTCCAGATTTGCTGGCATATTGATTGCAGCTCTTTCACAGCATCGTCTTTTAGGATTTGAAATAGCTCAGTTGGAATTCCATCACCTCCACTAGCTTTGTTCAAAGTAATGCTTCCTAAGGCCCAATTGACTTCACATTCCAGGATATTTGGCTCTAGGTTAGTGGCCAAACCTTTGTGGTTATCTGAGTCATTAAGACCTTTTTTGTATAGTTCTGTGTATTCTTGCCACGTCTTAATATCTTCTGCTTCTGTTAGGTCCTTACTGTTTCTGTCCTTTATCGTGCCTATCTTTGCATGAAATGTTCCCCTGGTATCTCCAGTTTTCTTGAAGAGATCTCTAGTCTTTCCCATTCAAGTAGAACAAATTATTTTTCTCCATTTTAGTAGTGATCTCTCAGTTAACCCTGTGTCAGTTAAGTTTTGCGTCAGAAACACCTAACATGCTCCATCCAGGTGGGGAAATAAATGAGAAATAGTTGGGTGTTATATTAAAAGCTGGGCAATAGATTTTTTCCATTAGTGAGTGGGAAATGGAGCTGTTTTGTTGCTATATATTTCTTTACGTTGTATTTAAAGAATAAATACATATCTACTTTTTTTTAACTTATTTAATTTTGGTTGCACTTGGTCTTCATTGCTGCATGCAGGTTTCTCTAGCTGCGGGGCTACTCTTTGTTGCAGTGCGTGGGCTTCTGGATGGAGCACAGGCTCTAAACACAGGCTTCAGTGGTTGCAGCACACAGGCTCAGTAGCTGCGGCTCGTGGGCCCTGGAGTGCTCAGACTCCAGTAGTTGCGGTGCATGGGCTTAGTTGCTCCGAAGCATTTGGAATCTTTGTGAACCAGGGCTCGAACCTGTGTCCCCTGCATTAGCAGGCAGATGCTTATCCACTGTACCACTAGGGAAGTCCTCGGTATCCAATTTTGAAATCTAGAAAATGAGATTGCTCCTTGTCAGTCTCAAGAGAAGTAGGGCTTTTTGACTAGCAGGAAAGAAAGTTACTTTTAAAATTAAAACAATTATTAAGTGCCATATCAGATTTCACTTGACTAGCCAAACTTAAATCAAGAATTGAATGTAGACCCCCCCCTAAGAAATGAATATGGAAGGTTTAAAATGTTTTATTGGTTAAAAACAGAAGGAGAACCTCAAAAATAAACATTTTTATATAGCTGTTTGTTTTAACTTTGTAATCTTTTTTTAATGTATTTTAATTTTTCCATACTTTTCTTAGACAATGAAACCCCCAAACAGATATCATAGTCTTATTAGATCTATACAGGTTCATCTTGTAGTTCTTCCTTATTCTTGAAATGATATAGGTTCCCTTTAGGGAGTCAGCATGAACTGGTTTTTGATGAGTGGGCCAGATATGATGTAATTGGGGTCAGGCAAACCTCTTTTCAGTTACTTACTGCACAAATTACCTAAATTATCTGATCCTCATTTTCTTCATCTTGCAGTACTTTCGTGAGGATTGCAGGTGGTATGTAGAAAGCGTAGCATTGATACTAGTCTTTCTGTTGTTTTCAATAGTTGCATAGTTTAGTAGTCTGAAGAAATACAGATTGTGAATAATATTTCACATATTTAGTCAGATACGGGCTAAATCCTGAGCCCAGTTGTTTTTAGACCTAGGGTCATTTAGAGCTGAGTGAGTTTGGTTGCATAATTAGTGTTAAAATTGTTTTGTTGTAATTTCTTTTTTATGAATGAAAGTTTGTTTTTATGTTTAGGGCTTGTTACTTTCTGATCCTCAAAAGCTGCTACCTTGGCAATCCAAGGCATTTATTAACTCAGGGAATACTTACTGAAAAGCTGTAACTCAGTCCTCTTTCTGAGACAGTTTAGTTTTATTTGAGGATGCAAAGGAAGGAAATAGAGTATGGCCTCTTTTTCTGTAAGCCACAAAACCCAGCCTTTTCTCTTTCATCATCCTTTGCATTTGCCCAGAGCCCTCTTGAGCCTAATGTGTATGTATTATATATTCTCCAGAGCTGGTTGAAAACAATCTGGTTTCTTATTTGTCTTTCTTGAAGAGTAGCATTTCTAATTTTTCTGAATTTCACTTATTCGTTCTTCTGCACTGTGCTGTGCGGTGCTAAGTCGTTTCAGTATGGACTGTAACCTGCTAGGTTCCTGGGTCCGTGGGATTCACCAGGCAAGAACACTGAAGTGGGTTGCCACGCCTTTCTCCAGGGTCTCCTCTACTATCAGATGCCATATTTAGGCTCATCGTTAATCACATTTTATCAGTGGAGACCTGTCAAAAATAAAAGTACCTAGTAAACATTTGTCAAAAATCAGTGCCAAAGCCCACAACTAATTTTATTATAATCTGTAGTACAGGTATATACTGTACTATAGATTGTATAGTATATTATAATCTGTTTAGTAATCAGTGATTTCTAATCATTGATGTATTCTTAAGTGTATGACTTTAGTTCTCTAATACAGATATCTAGAAAATATCTAATATATATATTATTATATAGATATGTGGTCCACTGGAGAAGGGAATGGCAAACCGCTTCAGTATTCTTGCCTTGAGAACCCCATGAACAGTATGAAAAGGCAAAAAGATAGGATACTGAAAGAGGAACTCCTCAGGTCAGTAGGTGCCCAATATGCTACTGGAGATCAGTGGAGAAATAACTCCAGAAAGAATGAAGGAATGGAGCCAAAGCAAAAACAACACCCAGTTGTGGATGTGACTGGTGATAGAAGCAAGGTTTGATGCTGTAAAGAGCATTATTGCATAGGAACCTGAAATGTTAGGTCCATGAATCAAGGCAAATTGGAAGTGGTCAAACAGGAGATGGCAGGAGTGAACATCAACATTCTAGGAATCATTGAACTAAGATGGACTGGACTGAGTGAATTTAACTCAGATGACCATTATATCTACTACTGTGAGCAGGAATCCTTAGAAGAAATGGAGTAGCCATCATGGTCAACAAAAGGTTCTGAAATGCAGTACTTGGATGCAGTCTCAAAAACAACAGAATGATCTGTTTGTTTCCAAGGCAAACCATTCAATATCATGGTAATCCAAGTCTATGCCCCGACCAGTAACGCTGAAGAAGCTGAATTTGAATGGTTTTATGAAGACCTACAAGACCATCTAGAACTAACACCCAAAAAAGATATCCTTTTCATTATAGGGACTGGAATGCAAAAGTAGGAAGTCAGCGAACACCTGGAGTAACAGGCAAATTTGGCCTTGGAATACAGAATGAAGCAGGGCAAAGGCTAATAGAGTTCTGCCAAGAGAACTCACTGGTCATAACAAACACCCTCTTCCAACAACACAAGAGAAGACTCTACACGTGGACATCACCAGATGGTCAACACCGAAATCAGATTGATCATATTCTTTGCAGCCAAAGATGGAGAAGCTCTATACAGTCAGCAAAAACAAGACCAGGAGCTGACTGTGGCTCAGATCATGAATTCCTTATTGCCAAATTCAGACTTAAATTGAAGAAAGTAGGGAAAACCACTAGGCCATTCAGGTATGACCTAAATCAAATCCTTTATGACTATACAGTGGAAGTGAGAAATAGATTTAAGGGACTAGATCTGATAGATTGAGTGCCTGATGAACTATGGACGGAGGTTCGTGACATTGTACAGGAGATAGGAAACAGGACCATCCCCAAGAAAAAGAAATGCAAAACAGCAAAATGGCTGTCCGAGGAGGTCTTACAAATAACTGAGAAAAGAAGAGAAGTGAAAAGCAAAGGAGAAAAGGAAAGATACACCCATCTGAATGCAGAGTTCCAAAGAATAGCAAGGAGAGATAAGAAGGCCTTCCTCAGCGATCAATGCAAAGAAATAGAGGCAAACAACAGAATGGGAAAGACTAGAGATCTCTTCAAGAAAATTAGAGATACCAAGGGAACATTTCATGCAAAGATGGTCTCAATAAAGGACAGAAATGGTAAGGACCTAACAGAAGCAGAAGATATTAAGAAGAGGTGGCAAGAATACACAGAAGAACTATACAAAAAAGATCTTTACGACCTAGATAATCACGATGGTGTGATCACTCACCTAGAGCCAGACATCCTGGAATGTGAAGTCAAGTGGGCCTTAGGAAGCATCACTATGAACAAAACTAGTTGAGGTGATGGAATTCCAGTTGAGCTATTTCAGATTCTAAAAGATGATGCTGTGAAAGTGCTGCACTCAATATGCCAGCAAATTTGGAAAACTCAGCAGTGGCCACAGGACTGGAAAAGGTCAATTTTCATTCCAAAAGAAAAGCAGTGCCAAAGAATGCTCAAACTACCACACAGTTGCACTCATCTCACACGCTAGTAAAGTAATGCTCAAAGTTCTCCAAGCCAGCCTTCAGTAATACGTGAACCATGAACTTCCAGATGTTCAACCTGGTTTTAGAAAAGGCAGAGGAACCAGAGATCAAATTGCCAACATCTGCTGGATCATCGAAAAAGCAAGAAAGTTCCAGAAAAACATCTATTTCTGCTTTCTTGACTATGGCAAAGCCTTTGTGTGGATCACAATAAACTGTGGAATTTAAAGAGATGAGAATACCAGACCACCTGACCTGCCTCTTGAGAAACCTGTATGCAGGTCAGGAAGCAACAGTTAGAACTGGACATGGAACAACAGACTGGTTCTAAATAGGAAAAGGAGTACATCAAGGCTGTATATTGTCACCCTGCTTATTTAACTTCTATGCAGAGTACATCATGAGAAACGCTGGATTGGAAGAAGCACAAGCTGGAATCAAGCTTGCCGGGAGAAATATCAATAACCTCAGATATGCAGATGACACCACCCTATGGCAGAAAGTGAAAAAGAACTAAATGGCCTCTTGATGAAAGTGAAAGAGGAGAGTGAAAAAGTTGGCTTAAAGCTCAACATTCAGAAAATGAAGATCATGGCATCCGTTCCCATCACTTAATGGCAAATAGATGGGGAAACAGTGGCTGTCTTTATTTTTCTGGGCTCCAAAATCACTGCAGATGGTGATTACACCCATAAAATTAAAAGACGCTTACTCCTTGGAAGGAAAGTTATGACCAACCTAGATAGCATATTCAAAAGCAGAGAGGCATTGCTTTGTCAACAAAGGTCCGTCTAGTCAAGGCTATGGTTTTTCCAGTGGTCATGTATGGATGTGAGAGTTGGTCTATAAAGAAAGCTGAGTGCCGAAGAATTGATGCTTTTGAACTGTGGTGTTGGAGAAGACTCTTGAGAGTCCCTTGGACTGCAAGGAGATCCAGCCAGTCCATCTTAAAGGAGATCAGTCCTGGGTGTTCATTGGAAGGACTGATGTTGAAGCTGAAACTCTAATACTTTGGCCACCTGTTTGTGAAGAGCTGACTCATTTAAAAAGACCCTGATGCTGGGAAAGATTGAAGGCAGGAGGAGAAGGGGACGACAGAAGATGAGATGGTTGGATGGCATCACCAATTCAATAGACATGGGTTTGGGTGAACTCCGGGAGTCGGTGATGGACAGGGAGGCCTGGCGTGCCGCAATTCATGGGGTCTCAAAGAGTCGCACACGACTGAGCGACTGAACTGAACTGATACAGATATGTAATTATATATCTGTAATAATATAGATATCTAATATATTTATGTAAGATATCTTTGAACCGTACGAGTTTAGCTCCTTGTCATTTGGTTGTTACATTAACATGTATTCATGAAAAGTGAGTGTAAGTGTAAGGTATATACCTGGAGCAGACTTTTAAAATGTAATGCACTGTTCCTGAATGGTATTCAAACCTGTCTGGAAGTCTAATAGTGCTGGAATATTTATGGAACTTGTGCAGTCATGTCCTGGAACCCATCTGCTGAAAATAAACTCCAGTTGCATCGTTCCTAGGCAAAACCACAATGAAATTTATTTAATTCTTATTCTTATTTAAAGCCTGACATGTAATATTTAAGTAAGCGGTAACAGACATTCCTGTCAGTGAACAAAACATGACATAGACCTTTTTTCCCTCAGGTGTAGAATGAGCCAAGGAGACTCAAACCCAGCAGCCATTCCACATGCAGCAGAAGATATTCAAGGAGACGACAGATGGATGTCTCAGGTAAAGGAGGTGCACGTGTTATCATTCACATAGATGAATCTCTTCAGTTTTTAGAGTCTTGACCAAAGCTACGAAAGGGTGTTTTTAATGGCCAACAAGAACTAATTACTGTAAATAAAAATTTTATGTTAGAGATGTCATTCTAATCACCATCTGATGTTGGAACTGAGAAATATTTTAAAGCGTGTTCATTGCCCTTTGTTAATTTTAGTAGATAGCGAGGTTTCTATTTTTTTTAAGCTTTTTTAAATTTCAAAGTAAGTTCATAAGTATGCAACAAGTATTACAAACAGTTCAGAAAGAACTTCCTATATCCTTCATCTAGATTTGCCACTTGTTAACATTTTGCTGTATCTGCATAATTATTCTGTCTGTATCAGTTTATACTATTTACCAACTTAACTGTTTTTTCCAAATCATTTGAAACTATGTTGCAGTCTTCATGATGCTCCTTTACCCTTAAATATTTGAGTGTTTTCTAAGAAAAAGAATATTCTCTCACATAACTGCAGTATAGTTATTAAAATCAGGAAATTTTACACTGACAGTATACTGTTACCTCTGGAGAAGGAAATAGCAACCCACTCCAGTATTCTTGCCTGGAGAATCCCATGGACAGATGAGCCTGGCGGGCTATAGTCCATGGGGTTGTAAGAGTCGAACCCGACTCAGCAGCCAGCCCACCATACTGTTACCTAACGCAAAGACCACATTCAGGTTTCTTCAGTTGTCTGTTGTTGCTATCAGTTTTCTTCCCAGTCTTGGATCACACATTGTGTTTGCTTGTCATATATCTCTTTATTCTCCTTTAATCAGAAACGTTTCTTAGCCTTTGTTTTTTATGACTTGACCATTTGTATAGGCTGTTTATTTTGTGGTGTGTCCCTCAGTTTGAGTTTGTCGTCTTTTCTCGTAATCAGGGTTCGGATTATACATTTTTGGCAGGAATATCAGGGAAGTAATGTCTTCCGTGCATCACACAGAAGGCATTTTGACGTTGGTTTGTCTCATTGGTGATACTAACTTCGATCACTTAGTTAAGATAGTGTTGCCCTAACCCAGTCCTAATTTGTTGTAATACAGATTTGCAGGTTCTTCCTTTATTCACGTGGGTTATAATCCACTGTAATTTTGAAAGTCAGGTTGTCCCAGGTTTAGCAAGTGGGAATCCCTTCAGTCTCTGGTGCCGTTGCCTTCTTAATATGTCCTATTATTTTGTTTTGGGGTTTTTTTTTTTTCCCCCTTTTTTTTGCCCACTGGGTTTTTTTAGCACCCTTTTTTTAAATCAGTATTTTTAGCTTGCTTCTAATAAAGTGTTACCACTTAAATATATTTACCCTTTATCTATTTTGAACCGTACTACCTCTTGAACTAACAAGTTCTATATGATTTGAAGTCTCCAAAGTTTACTGTTTAAGTATTTCATGATTATTTTTGTACTCTTCATAGTTGTATTCTCTTTCTATTTTTGTCTTCTTGGGCTTAAAAATCAGCCTTTAGCTATTATATTTTGAGTGGTAGTTTTTTATTTTGAGTGTTCCCCTATGGATCAGTTACTTGGTTATTCTTTCTTAATCTTTCTCATTTGTTTATATCTTTCAGAAAGTATTATGGGGACTTCCCTGGTGGTCCAGTAGTTAAGACTTTGCGCTCCCAAAGCACGGGGCTTAGGTTTGATCCCTGGTCAGGGAACTAGATCCCACATGCTGCAACTAAGACCCATTTTAGCCAAATAAATACATACATATTATGAAATATTTTGAGCATCTGTGTGTTTGCTTCTCACTCTAAAAAAATACAGCATTGCTGAAACAATTGTGTTCCCCATATATGCCTCATTGATCACATTTCTTTCTCTTTTTACCTCCCCAGTATCCTAAATTTTTTTCACATATTTAAATACTACATATATAATCTCTAAACAGTGTATTTAGTATTTTTGCGTGTTTTTAAACTATGTAAATAGTATCTTCCTACTTATTTTTCAGCATCTTTCTGAATGTGTTTTTTCTGCAGTATATCATACAGGTTAGAAGTATAGCTATAGTTGATTCTTTTTTTTTTCCTCTTTAGTATTTTGTTGCTTTATGTGAAAATACCGCAGTGGGTTATTCATTTTCTCATTGATGGGCACTTAGGTCATTTATAAGTTTACTGAAAAGTAGTAATAAAGCTAGATTTATTTGTGTGTGTGTGTGTAGCTGGCATAAATTTAGCAGACGTTAAATAATTAGCACTGACTGGGAAAAAAGATAGTCAAATGAAAGAAGAACATGACTTTAATTTTTTTAAAAAAGCTTGTATAATATGGAAGGACTAATTTGTATTAAAATATATTGTGCACCTAGATCTTGGCTTTTAGATACAGTTCTCCAGCGAAAGGAACCAGGGCTCTTTGGAGAAATTGTTGATTTTATAGCCAAAGCAAAGAAAATAAAAAGATGGGCCTGGAACATCTTACAGTGAAAGAAAACAAGGAACTGCTCAAGAAAGAAAAGGGAAGGGGGAAGAAAAAAAAAAAGGTGGCCAGTAGAAATAGCACTGAAGTCATGGGTCCCCGTGCAGCACATGGAACACACACCGTATTGGTGGAAGACACACCGTATTGGTGGAAGACACACCGTATTGGTTTCTCTCATTGATGACATTAGCTTTGACCACCTGGAGCAGACCTTAAAGAGCGCCCAAAGTGCAGTGCTGAACAGTTTGAGCAAAATGATAATTGATAATATTGGTTTATAACTAAGAATAAGTATTCATTAATCCATTCCCTGTAAATAAATGAATGGATGAATAAATAGGAGAGGAGGGCAAAATCTTCTTTACAGAATGAATAAATATAGAAGGAAGGAGGAAAAAGAAAACCATGGATAGGACATTGCAGTACTGTAGGCAAGATCCATTGAGGAATACTAACATTAGTGAACACAGCTTTAAGGAGAAACAATATATTTGCTTAGTATCTCCTTGTAAATTACTTTGGTAGCTTTAACATATGACTGCACATTTTTTGATACCCTTCCCTCTAGGAACTGGTGCTGAATTTAGTGTTTTGCTTCTAACAGAGTGTGGAACAGAAAATAGTGACTTGGTAGTGGAGAAAACTGGCAAACACCACCTTACCTAAGTGATCAGTGTTAACATCACCAGTAGTAGGTCATGTTGGTATCATGTACCCACTGATATGATAAAGAGGGGCACATTACCTCTGTCATCGTATTCCCCCAAAATCCATAACCTCAGTCTGTTCATGGGAAGACATCAGACCCAAGTTGAAGGACCATCTGCAGAACACCGGAGCACAGCTGAATGTGTTGAGGTTATGAAAGGAAAAATCAAGAGACTGTCCCATGTTGGAACAGACTAAAAGAGATATGAGATTAAATACAGCGTAATATCCCACATTGACTCTGGAAATGGGCATTAGTGGAAAAATTAGTGAGATGTGAGTGCAGTTTATTTTGGTTGCTAGTATTCCCTAATGTAAATGTCTTATGTTTGACGGATGTACCATGCATATGTACAAATACTGTACAATGGTTGCAAATCTTCTGTAGATCTAAAATTATTTCAAAACAAAACATTAAAAAAACAATCATGATTAAAACAAGTATTAAAGTGATACTCATGGAGTGTTGCCAAACTATCCATCCCTAATCTAGACTTAAGTACCACATATCAAGAAGTAGCTGGAACCAACGAACATGTCCTCCAGCACCACAGGAATGCAGTCAACAGAGTCCAGACTGTGGAGATTAGACTATGACCTAAGATTCTGTAGGTCAGACAGTCATAGTCCTTAAAAAATAAGTTTGGAAGGTGGTGACTGAGGAAGATGGAACCTGTACATTAAAAGGGATTTTTTTTTAAATTTAAATTTATTTATTTTAATTGGAGGCTAATTACAATATTGTATTGGTTTTGCCATACATCGGCATGAATCCGCCATGGGTGTACATGTGTTCTCCATCCTGAACCCACTTCCCTCCCTGTACCATCCCTCTGGGTCATCCCAGTGCACCAGCCCCAAGCATCCTGTATCCTGCATTGAACCCGGACTGGCGATTCATTTCTTATATGATATTATACATGTTTCAATGCCATTCTCCCAAATCATCCCACCTTTTCCCTCTCCCACAGAGTCCAAAAGACTGTTCTATACATCTGTGTCTCTTTTGCTGTTTCACATACAGGGTTATCGTTACCATCTTTCTAAATTCCATGTATATGTGTTAGTATACTGTATTGGTGTTTTTCTTTCTTACTTCACTCTGTATAATAGGCTCCAGTTTCATCTGCTCATTAGAACTGATTCAAATGTATTCTTTCTAATGGCTGAGTAATACTCCATTGTGTGTATGTACCACAGCTTTCTTATCCATTCATCTGCTGATGGACGTCTAGGTTGCTTCCATGTCCTGGCTATTATAAACAGTGCTGCGATGAACATTGGGGTACACGTGTCTCTTTCAATTCTGGTTTCCTCGGTGTGTATGCCCAGCAGTGGGATTGCTGGGTCATAAGGCAGTTCTATCCAGTTTTTTAAGGAATCTCCACACTGTTCTCCATAGTGGCTGTACTCGTTTGCATTCCCACCAACGGTGTAAGCGGGTTCCCTTTTCTCCACACCCTCTCCAGCATTTATTGCTTGTAGACTTTGGGATCGCAGCCATTCTGACTGGCGTGAAATGGTACCTCATAGTGGTATTGATTTGCATTTCTCTGATAATGAGTGATGTTGAGCATCTTTGCATGTGTTTGTTAGCCATCTGTATGTCTTCTTTGGAGAAATGTCTGTTTAGTTCTTTGGCCCATTTTTTGATTGGGTTGTTTATTTTTCTGGAATTGAGCTGCAGGAGTTGCTTGTATATTTTTGAGATTAGTTGTTTGTCAGTTGCTTCATTTGCTATTATTTTCTCCCATTCTAAAGGGATTTTAAGAGACAAATTGTCTGGATCCTGATTTTAAAAAACATAAAATTTCGTAACATTGAGTTTGAACACTAGTTGTTTGTTGATATTAAAGAGTTGCTATTAATTTTAGAAGAGTAGAACTGGTATTTTGGTAGTGAATTTTTTAAATCTTTTAAGAGTTACATATTGAAATTTTTATACATGAAGTGCTCCATCCTTGGTTTGCTTCAAAGTAACTTGAGAATGAGATGGGGCAGTAGTTGCTGAAATGTTGAATTAATAATGCCCATAGTTAGATGATTGCTGTAACTGGTGATGGATATATGCAGATCCATTGTATTGTCTTGCTTTCCTGTATGCTTGACATTTTCCATAGTAAAAATTTTTTTTCAGGGTGATACTAAAAGACTTGACTGTAGACAAATTTAATAGCAAATCATATCAAAACAGTAACCAGCTAAAAAAGGTTTAGCAGCAGACAGAAGTATTTGCAATAAATATTACAGATGACACACTGATGTTTTTGTTGTATCATCAGTAAAAATATCCTCAGATATACTAGATAAATATCTCAATGAGCATGACAAGAACTGTTTAACTTTTTGTTTCCAAAAGGTACAGATTAAAACAATGAGGAGAAGAAGAAGGAGGGAGAGGGAAATATTAATGACCAGTACAGGTGTGACTATCGGAGAAGGCGATAGCACCCCACTCCAGTACTCTTGCCTGGAAAAGCCCATGGACGGAGGAGCCTGGTGGGCTGCGGTCCATGAGGCCACTAAGAGTCGGACACGACTGAGCGACTTCACTTTCACTTTTCATTTTCCTGCATTGGAGAAGGAAATGGCAACCCACTCCAGTGTTCTTGCCTGGAGAATCCCAGGGACGGGGGAGCCTGTTGGACTGCCGTCTGTGGGGTCGCACAGAGTCGGACACGACTGAAGCGACTTAGCAGCACAGGTGTGACTATGGTAAAATGAGTTCTTATACACACACGCTGGAGTCAGTATAGATACAGCCAATAGCCATTTTGTTAAGAATTTGGAAATATCTCTAAGACCCATAAAAGTGTTAATCTTTGACCTAAAAACCTACCAACATGTAAAAAAAAAAAGTAAATTTCTTCATCTCAGTCAATAGGAGGTTCCTGGCAAATTTTCACTAGGAAAAGAGCTAAACAAATGTACGTCTCACTGGATGCATCAGTAGGATATTAAGTAGTGTTAGAAAGTATGGTTATAGGGGATTCCCTGGCAGTTTAGTGGTTAGGACTCCATGCTCTCACTGCAAAGGCCCTGGATTCAATCCCTGATCAGTAACTAAAGTCCCACAAACTGTGTGGCCTGGCCAAATAAGTAAATGAACATTCTTTTTAATTTATGTGATAAAATTTTTTTTTTTAATTTTTTTTTATTTTTAAAAGAAAATCCATCCTGAACCCTCCTCCCTCCTCCCTCCCCATACCATCAAAATTTTTTTAAAATTATGATTATGGAAATCATGTAGCCACATAGAAAAATGTTTTTAATATAATATTATATGCAATTATAATGGCCCTATTTATTGAGTGCCTATTGGGTGCTAGCAAAAAGCTGGGTCTCTTTTATGGAACTCTCATTTTTACAACTCAAACAGAATTGTCAGAAGATGTGGAAGCCTTGGGTTATGTACCTGCTTAAGGTCGCTGATCCGAAAGTAGTTAAGCTGAAATTGGCACATAGGTTTTTCTGCCCCCAAAGCTGTGTTGCCAGAAGGAGATGTGCATATATTTCAACTATTTTAAGGCGGGGGAGGAATGGGGAATGTGTGAAAAAATGATGAGAAAAGGTACCCCAAAACATTAATAGGTACTGGTTAAGATGGTAGGGCTATAAGTATTTTGCTTTGATCTTTTCTGTTTTTCGAAGCTCATTGCAACTATTTAAAAAGGAAATGTAAAGGACTGAAACCATTAGAACAGCAGAGCTTAAATTCCATGATGTTCTTTAAAAGTGAGCTGTTTTTGTTGGTATTGAGAAGTAGTTGATACCTGAGTACCCACAGAGAGATGACATGATGTGAAAGAGCACTACTCAGTGAAATTAAAGTTTTATTCTTGCTCATCTTATCCCTTAAGTTTAAAAACACTGTTGAAATAATAGTAATTTTTAAAAAATGATTGAACCCTGGTTGGGGATCTAAGATCCCACCGCACTGCGCAGCCAAAAAAAAAAAAACACTCTAAAGTGCTTGCTTTGGCAACATATATGCAAAAAAAAAATTGTTTACACAAGAAAAAAGAAAAAGCTATCCCAAATCCTGTCAAATTAAGAAGAGATGTCTTAATTGTCAAATTATTTCCAGAAATGTTTTTGTATTTTCACCAGTCTCAGTGGAATATCTCAGTTTCAGCACAGTGTCATCTCCACTTGTATTACCAGCAGAAACACTTAAGTAGCATCTCCACCTTAGGGGAAGCATAATTGAATGTAGCGTTTAAGAAGAAACTGCATTTGGACCTTTCTATAGAACTGGGTTAGAGACCTGCTAAAGCATTGTGTTAATTTGTTTTGGGGATGAATATAAAAACTTAAACTGTGTCTTCTGGTTTAACATCAATGAATAAAATCTTTTTACCTTAAGAGCAGAGAGAAGCATGCCTGGGCTAGGTCACCCCAGCCTAGAAACTTGGATTAGACTGAAAAAGCCTGATTCTTAGTTTGCCAACATCTCACATTGAGAGGTTAGCAGACATTTTCAAAGACCATACTAAAATCATTCAAATAAAATGCATGCCTTTTGATTGGATCCTAGTTTTAAAAATAGATAATATAAAATACTTTATTCAATTCTTAGAACCATTGTAAAGATTGAATATTAGTTGTGGGATTATTGTTCATTTTCTTAGATGTATTGATAATAGTTCTATGGCTTTACAGTAGACTGCCCTTATGCTTAGGAGATGCTTGTGAAATTTTTTGTTTTTGATGTGTCTAGCTGCGCCAGGTCTTGGTTGCGGCGTGTGGGTTCTTCAGCCTTCATTGTGGCATGTGAGCTCTTAGTTGCAGCCTGTGGAATCTAGTTCCATGAACAGAAATCGAACCTGGACCCCCTGCATTGGGAGCACAGATTCTTAGCCACTGGACCACCAGGGAAGTCCTTGCATTTGGAATATTTAAAGGTGAAGAATCAGAGTGTGGCAGCTTACCCTCAGATGATTCACCAAACACACAGATAAAGCAAATATGGGAAAATGTTGAATGTAGGTGGAGTGTGTACAGGTAGTCATTGTATTACTTCAGCTTTTCATATGTCTAAGTGTTCTTCATAAGAGTTGGAGGAAAAGATAAGCTTTATTTAAATATATATATGTGTGTGTGTGTGTGTGTGAGAATGCATTTTTCTGTTCCGGTTTCTGCAGCGTTCCAGTTTTCTCGAGCACATGAGAATGATCAGTTTGGTAGGACCCAACAGTTAATTGCAGTTGAGAGGAATCAGCTTTAGGGACAGACCAAAGAGAATGTTTAATAACAGAGTAACTGGTTGGACAACTGTTCTAAGCCAAGAAGTCTCACAGGGAAAGAAATGCCAGCTTCTGATTGTTCTTTCTTCCTCACACCAGCACAACAGATTTGTCCTGGACTGCAAAGACAAAGAGCCGGATGTCCTGTTCGTGGGGGACTCCATGGTACAGTTGATGCAGCAGTATGAGGTAAAGTGAAGGGGCTCGGGTGGTCCTGGGCTGCTAATGTCAACACATCCGTCAATAACAGACTTTCATCCATTCTGCTCTAATTCGGAGTTAGAAGGGAAATCAGACCTACTTGATGGGATTCTTGGTGCCATCAAGCACGAGACAGAAAATGTAGCATTTTTATTAGTACACTCCCCTTTTTCCATTGGCTTCCAAGAAGCCTTACATTATATTTGTCCTAGTCATGACTTTCAGTTCTTACTTGCATTTTACTATTTCTTTGCTTGTATTTGCCCATTTTTGTCCTAGCTGTGATTCTCAATTCTTACTATTTGTGTTTTACCATTTTAAAATGTTATGTATTTTTGGGGTGAACTTTTGAATCTCTTTAGGCATTCTCCCAAGGGAAATTTAAAAGAAAAGATAGGTTTCTTTTTGTGTTTAGCACTCTTGCTGCTGCTGCTAAGTTGCTTCAGTCGTGTCCGACTCTGTGCGACCCCATAGATGGCAGCCCACCAGGCTCCCCGTCCCTGGGATTCTCCAGGCAAGAACACTGGAGTGGGTTGCCATTTCCTTCTCCAATTAAGCACTCTTAAGTTTTTTCATCTCATGTTTCTACTTCCCCTCATTTCTTTTAAGTGATTTAATAAAGGGAAAGATGAATATATTGAGTTGACTGCTTAATTATAAATGTTGGTACCTATTAAGTGCACAACCTCTGCGTTGTGACTCAAGTCCTGAGCTGAGGCCTAATGCTGCACTGAGAGCTGAGTTCCAAAGCGCTTTCGGCAGTTGGGAGCATACCACTTGGGGTGTTAATATTTGAATACAGAAAAAGGAAGCTGTTATTTCAAATGCCTCACAATACATTGCAGTTGAGGGATTTTATTTCCCAATAATTTTAGCTTAAATAAATGAATTTTTCTCTTTTTAGATATGGCGAGAGCTTTTTTCTCCACTTCATGCACTGAATTTTGGAATTGGGGGAGATACAACAAGACATGTTTTATGGAGACTAAAGAATGGAGAACTGGAGAATATTAAACCTAAGGTGAAATGAAGCTTTTTTAAAAAAAAAAAACCTTAATCTTAAGTCTTTTGCAGAGAGTTAAATTGTCAGAAACTGGTAGTTTTTAAGAAAAATTTCTTCTGGGACTTCCCTGGTGGTCCAGTGGCTAAGATTTCATGCTCCCAATGCAGGGGGCATGAGTTTGATAGTCAAGGAACTAGATCCCACATGCCACAACTAAGACCTGGCTCGGCCAAATAAGTAAAAAAAAGTGTTTAAAAATTTTTTTTCAGTTGCTTCTTTAAACCATTATTTCATTGTTGTTCTTGGCTTCATGCCTTTTTAAGATAGATGATTTTATCATTGTTTAAGAACATTCCAAATACATGCTTAATTACGGATCAGTGTATTGCTTGTGTGGCTCATACTTGAAATTGTTACAATTATCTTCCTCTGCTGTTGGAAGAGATTTGATGCTAATGAGGTTTGCTATTCTATGGTCCCGAGGCAGTAAGGGGAGGAAAGTCCTCAGAGGTGGGCCATTGGAGCAGGGCTATGATTCACTTGAGGAAGTAATTTTGGATTCACTTAACACACAAACAGATTGGTATTTACGGCCTGCAAGTTCTTCTAAAGGAAATTTGAAGCAGATGTGAACAAATGTTCAGCACAAACATGTACCCAGTGCCTTATCAAATTATCAGTGTCCTGAGTTGGCATGCTGCATATAAGTTTTTCCAACCCCAGACAACGAAAAGAGAACAAAACTGAGGCACTGATAACAGTTGCCGTAGTAGAAAGTGTTTTATTTTTGCCTAATAGAAAAACTCATGCATATTCTTTTTGTGCTAGGTGGAAATTACTTCGTTGGGTTACATGGTAAGATGTATGTCTGTAGATGATAGTCACCATGTAAAAATTTTTGTTAAAGCAGAAAAACTTCAGAAAACTATAACCAGCCTCCATGCCACTGACTTTACCTTAAGTAGAACTGTGTATTTATACCCACTACCCTCCCTTGGGTATTTTTATTTTTATTTTTTCTAGGAGGTTACATCTACTAGAGTCCAATTAAATGGGGTTTTTTTTGTTTTTTTTTTTGGTATAGTTTCTGGATTTTAAGAGATTAACTACCAATTCCACAATGATAAAGAAGTTTTCCTGTCTCTTCCTAGCACAACTTTACCACTTAAGTATTGCTTTGTTTGGAATTTATCCTGATATTAATATATATGAGCCCTATATTACTGTTTTAAGATGGCCTGCCCTGTTGAAGTTAACCATTTGAGAAGTTCATCTTTCCTTTTTTGATTTTTGAAATAAGATTTTCAACTAACTAGTGGACATTCCTTTATCCTGAGTGTCTTTTCTTCCTTCCCTCAATTACAGGTCATCGTTGTCTGGGTAGGAACAAACAACCATGAAAATACAGCAGAGGAAGTAGCAGGTGGAATCGAGGCCATCGTACAGCTTATCAACACAAGGCAGCCACAGGCCAAAATCATTGTATTGGTATGTGGTCTTTGGGTGGGTGGAGACCTCAGTATCTTAAAGTAAAGGTGAGGTGTCTTTTTAGAAATGGGATCACTCATGAATATAGAGAATCTTTAGGTTGGAAGCAGCTTATGATGCTCCTGAGAAGCTCTTGTCTGGTATGTGCCATTGTCTTATGGGTCTCATCATTTCCTAGAATCAGCTGTGGGGATTATCTTTTTTCTGCTCATCCTTATTTAGAATTATAAGTTCTCTTTATTGCCTAAGGTAGACTTCATTTTTTTCTTCCCTTAACTTTAAGTTTTCTGATCTTCTGATAATTTTTTAAATGCATATGACATTTTTTCTAGTCCTGAGTTCTCTTTTTTTATTAGTTTGTTTATTTGATTGCACGGAATCTTGATTAAGGCATTTAGAATCTTCCATTTTTGTTGTAGCATGAGGGATCTTTTTTTTTGGTAAGTTGCAAGCATGTGGGATCTAATTTCCTCACCAGGGATCAAACCCAGGACCCCTGCGTCAGGAGCGTGGCGTCTTAGCCACTGGACCACTAGGGAAGTCCCCTGAATTCTCTTTTCATTAGACCTGGGTTTAGACTAGCCTAGATCTGTTGTTTTATTCCATTGTCAATATAGTAAAGGTGGTGTATTTATCAGGATCTCTGAATTCTTTATCAGAGATTCCATCAGGAAGAAAATAGGTACTTCATAACCTTACCCCATGAGGAAATGTTACCCTCCGTACAATTAAAAGCATTGTCTTTATTATCTCAGGGGTAAACAGCTGTTTATTTCAGTGTTAAAGTTTACCTGTAGGCATTCTTAGCCAGCTAAAAACATGTTTTTGAGAAATCTCGTATATATTCGGTGTTTTAATGAGATAAGTGTTATTAAGGTAGTCATTTGTTCAAAAAAAGTGTGAGAATCACTATGTACGAGGCACTCTCCTAGGTCCCGAGCATGTAGAGATGAGTAAGACGTAGTCCCTCTCAGGGAGCTGGTAGATGGACATTGCAGGATAAATACGTAAAAGTTGACATCTGAGTTTAGTTTTAAAAAATTCATTGGTCTCCAGACAAATGGAGAAATGAAAGAAGAGAAAGTATTACAGAGAAGAAAGAGAGGAGGAAGAGGGAGGAAGAAAGGAAGGAAATGATCAAAGACTTCTTCATATATGTGTGTGTTGGGTGAGTGAAGGAGGGTACTAGAAGAATTGAAGGTTATCATGGAATAAAGTTCAGGTCTGGGGTAGTTCGGAGAAAGAGGCCACAGTTCCCATGTTAGGAGTTTGGATATTATAGCAGAGTTCTGGGGAGCCAGGTCTTGTTTTTTTTATTACATGGTATTTAATTAACTTACTTGTTTAGATCCTGCCTTATTCCAGAAAGGATTACATTATGGTTAAGAGTCCCATCTCTGAAGTACAGTGGCTGGTACATTGTACTTGCTTAGGACATACTTGTTGCCTGAGTGTTGCTAAATAAATCCTCCGTAAATATTCTTTGTTTCAGCCAGGCTTTTGAGTTTGATATACAGTGGTGTTATCTATAATACTAAAACATTGGAAGTAACCTAAATAATCAACCCCATGGGAGAATGATTACACGTCATTGAATGTAATAGCACTAATCATGTGACAATTACAAAGTCTGTGTGCAAACAAAATTTACAGTATTATTTAATCGAAAAGTCTGAATCCTAAACAATGTATATTATATTTGGAATTGCTTGAAAATGAATATGCAAATTAGAAAAGGAAATGAATTTTAAATCGTTGTTACATGGTAAAGAAATTAGGATTGTAATTTTTTGTCTCCTGTAACATTAGCAATTACCACTTACTACAGAGAAAACTCACAGATCACATGGCGTACCCTTGATACATATTTATTAAGGAAAATGTTCGGCAAAACATACATTACTTTTCTCATCCTTGCTTGACAGTCCCAGTAGGCGTGGCGCTTTGCTTTTGCAGCTTAACATTTTTATGGCTTTAACTGCTGTGACATTTTCTGAAAGTCAGAACAGCATATTTGTTTGTTGGTCGCTGACCATCTTTCCTAGTCGTTCATTATATCTCAGCCAAGCTTTGATGTGCCAACAGTGAGGGCTGCTTTTCTTTGTTAACTGTTAGATGCAAAACCTTGCACTTTTTAACTGTCATATAAACTAGGATTTAGGGTTGACCTCATTTGCACTTAACAGGGATAGAAGGAAATGTTGGTGTACCATATTCATAGTTCTGTAGCTCTTTTTGGAACTGTACAGTCACACAGCAAATTGAAAATAAAAGCCCAATGTTTTGCTGAAATAATATAAAGTAGACATGAATAAGTACTTCCTTTGGGCATAAAACTTTTCTTGTTCTTTTGGTAGAATGCCTACAGAAAACCCATTTTTATGAAATAAGACCTCTTACCAAACCCAGTAGGAGAAACAGGTGGCAGCATTTTTGCCTGAATAACAACAACTTGCTGTCGTGACATTCTGAGCTGTAGTGGTGTTGGTTGGGGGTTTCTGACAATCTTATGATAGGGTCAGTTATCTGTAAAGCCATTTCTAGTTTGAGATGATAAAACCTTCTCTTGGCATATAAGAGCCAGCTTTTATTTACTATAGGAGAATGACAGACACCTGATTTAGCTGAAAAATATATTAGATCATTAACAAGTAAGTTAAAAACATATTTAGGATACATCTCTGTTTTGTTTATTGTTTTGAACTTTTTGTTGGTCTTGGAGTATAGCCGATTAACAATGGTATGATAGTTTCAGTGAACACCAAAGAAACTCAGCCACACATATCCTTGTATCCACTCTCCCCCAAACTCTCCTTCCATCCAGGCTGCCACATAACATTGAGCAGAGTTCCCTCATGTATATATTTTGGTGGGAGAATACTATACATTTGAAATTTGGTACGTGTTTTATACTTAGAGCACACCTCAAATTATCTTGGATTTGGCCATTTGGAAGTCCCTTTTACCTGGCTGCTGAATGCTTGTGACTGTGCCCCATCATTTTGGGGGGGGATACTTCTTTACTTTCTGTCATTCAGGATATTCCAAACTCATCTTGTACCTGCCACATCTCTCTTCGTACTACCAGGTAGTACGTGGCTCTGATTCATCAAGACAGCACTTGTTCCAGCTCCGTTTCTCATGTGTGGTAGTGAGGTGTCAGGTGGCATTGAGGAATAGATGTGTGTTTGAGCCAGATATTCTAGCTATATGGTGGACTGTTTGGAGAATAAATTGAAGGGAAGATACTACTGAAGGGAAGATGGTCAGTCAGGAGATTTTTACATTAATTGAGATGAGTAGTGATAGATAACAATGTTGTTTATAATCAGAAAGAAAAGAATGGATGAGAAAAATATTTAGGATGTAAAAGCTGAGTGATTTAACAATAAATAGACAAGGTTTATGGGATGAGAGACTTGGGGATGTTGAAAGGACAGTTGCCATAGAGAATGTGGAAGGAATATAGTCCCGGGGAGATGATAAATGGTTTTTGGACATGTTGAGTTAGAAGTGCCTGAGAGACATTCAGGTTTGGTTCTATACCTGGACGTTCAGTAGGAGTTCTGAAGCCATGGAAGTGATCTGGGCTAAAGTGTGTAGAATGGGAAGAGTACTGGCCCAAGGACAAGACCCTGAGGAATACCAGCAATTAAGGAACAGGAGGAGGAAGAGGAACCTGAGAAGAAACCAAGCAGGAATAGTCAGAGAACTTTTCATTAAAATGGGCCTAGTCCAGTGTTTCAGAAATCAAAGGTATAAAAAATGCTAAATGGAGAGTCCCAGGGATATTTGAAATCACAAGTAAGTAGAGGAAAACAGTGTGTCTTCTCATATTCTTCTCTGCTCTTCCCCAGGGTTTGTTACCTCGAGGTGAGAAGCCCAACCCCTTGAGGCAAAAGAATGCCAAGGTGAACCAGCTCCTCAAGGTCTCCCTGCCGAAGCTCGCCAACGTTCAGCTCCTGGACACAGACGGGGGCTTCGTGCACTCGGACGGTGCCATCTCCTGCCACGACATGTTTGATTTTCTGCATCTCACAGGAGGTGGCTATGCAAAGATCTGCAAACCCCTCCATGAACTGATCATGCAGTTGTTGGAGGAAACACCTGAGGAAAAACAAACCACCATTGCCTGACTGGCTCCCATCAGTGTTACTAGCATCCCAGCCTCCTCAGATCAGTTCTCTCACTGGCACTACAGAATCCTTCTCTTTCTTAAGGCACTTTGCATTGTCGAATGTTCCTATCTAGTGTTTGAAGGGGAGGAGGGATTTAAACTGGTCCTGTACATAGAAGGTTTGTTTTACACAGGAAAAAAATTAGCCAAGGAAGATGGTTGTTTAAATTCATTTGAAACCAGAAGGGGACTTTTTAGTTATATGTGTGACACAGTCATTGAATTATCACTGTTTTTCCTAGGACAACATCAAGCCTAAGTACTGAACAAAATGAAGATGCTTGGCCTTTCTTTGTATGGATTATGTCATATATAATAATGATTAGAATCACACCTACTTGGCTTTAAAACAGATGTTTTTCCAGTTGTTAAAGTTCATTATTTAGTCTTTTTTGTTTTGCTTTACTCATACATATTCTCAATGTTGTAGCAACATATAGCATCAGATTGAACGTGCTTGTCATTCATATATGGGAGATGCTATAGTCACTAGTGAATTTGTTCCACTCTTAATCCTTCCCATGCTTAGCAGTGAAAAATAGGTTTGGCCCCATGTGGGGGACTCTGTTGAGGGTATTATTTTTATGCTGCTGAATATCATGTCTGTAATAGACCCATGCATGCAGCCTTTCCTCTATTCCCCCTCATCCCCTCTCTTTTTTGGGGGTCCTTGTTGACATTACAAGCTTTTAACACATTTTTAACCTAGGAGCTCTGTTGCTGGAAGTGTGAGTCCCCAGCCAGTTACTCTTATGATGATATTACTGGTGTGTAACTCATTCCTGTGTGGTGTTCTGTGCTATAGTCTGTGTAGTGCTGTCCATATTCAGAGTTCTGATTGGTTATGTTTTGTTTCTCCCTTAAAACCTGTTAACAGTTTTTCGTCTTTTAGGGGGAAAAAATTGGAACTCTGTTTCCAACTCCATAAGACCTGGCTTTTTTTCTTGGCTTAGTTTTTAAGTTATCAGTCCAGAAAAATTTGGCCTCTTCTCATGGGGAAACAGTGAAACTGCTCTTCAGAATAAACACTCTACTTGACCCCCCCTATTTTAGTAAAAAAAAAAAAAAAAATAGGTTTGTGTAACCTTAAGGACTTCTCCTTAATATATCTTCATCTGTGAATTTCTTTCAAGAGAGCTCTTTGTAATCTTAATGGTTTGATGAGCTACAAGAACTGCCGTTTAAAAAATAATAGGAGCAGGTGGTTTATTATTTAATATACCAATGGAATATATACAAACTGGATCTACAAACGAATACTTTAAACTGGACCAGGTGGATATTGAAGTAACCCATCCAGATGGGCTCTGCAGAGATTCAGCTTAACGTTCAAGTTCAGTAACTAAGGCGTATGTTTCATACCTGGCTTGCAAGGTTCATGGCATTGCTGTTGTGTGTTGGAGGGGGATTTGTGGTTTGTGCTAAGAGCCACATCTGATTGAAAGGGATAGAACTTGGGCAGATTTTTTTTTTTCTCGTCAAGGCTTTTTCTAGGTATTTTGTGGGGTTTTTTTGTTTGTTTTTGTTTTGGTCTTTAAAAAAAAACAACTTTTGAATGTATCATGTCTTCATTAACAACTGAAAATATATGTGATGTTTACTAAACTTGTTTAGTATATTAAATTTTCCTTTTTATTTTTAGTAGCCCAGGCTCTTGAGTTTTTCAGGACAGACTTTTTTTCTTAGCTGAGGTATAATTATAGGGAGGAGAATTAATTAAGCCACAGTTTTATGTGTGAAAAGACTGTTTCCTCTCCAGGTCTTTTTCTGTTGTCAGAGGTGGGGGGTACGGTCCAAACCCCATTAGGTCACTCCGGCAGCATGTGCTTTTAGCTTCTCTCTTGACTAGGAGTCACATATCCCTTTGTCAGCTGGCCTTCAGCTCCTTTGCTTCTGTGTATAAACCTTGGATGTTACTGCATTTTATATTTACCAGAGCTATTCGAGCAATAGTATTTGAACCACTAGCCTTTGAAATAAAAGTCAGCCCCGTTATTAACAGTGCAGATACGGAGTCCACTTGGATTTCTTGCAGCTTTCTTTGCACTGCTTTAGGCAAAAAGTGTTCATCTGGTTTTTTTCATTTGACACCCCAGTTTGCTGCAGTGACAGAACTTAATGCCTAATCTGTAGAGTTCATATATATATATATAAAATATATATACCCACACAAACACATATATATATGAAGTTTAATGAACTGTCCAAGTGAAACATCCTAACTGTCCTTGTGATTAAGGAGCCAGTTTTGCAGGCAGCCAGCGCGGTGTTTTTCTGTTGGTCTCCCAGCACACGCCCATTCCTTTGCCCGCCCATTCCTGCTACACTCGATGGCAGCTGGTGACACCACTGTGAAGGTTTCTGCGGTCCTGTCTTGAGTGTGGCAGGCTGGAGGTGTACTGCCAGAGGTGAGCTGGGGCGTGTTCTGTTCCCCACACATTTCTAAACTGCTACAGGCAGTGTACTGGCTACCACCTCAAGTCCAGACACAAGTCTAAAGCTGAATTTTGTGTCAGTAACCTTAACCCACCGAAACAAATCTTGAGTAGCTCGTATCCTGCTCTTAGGAATTCTGTTGTCATTTAAAAGTAATGTTCAACTTTCTTTTTCTTTTTCATTTGTTTAACCTAGTCACTGTTTACAGCTGTATGCTAAAGCCTGAGATATTGTCTGTGCTGTGGTGTATGAGCATTGCCAATTTTATATTTATTGCAGCAAAAAAGAAACTAAAGATATATGAAAATGAGGAGCATGGCTTTGCTCCTAAATCTGTGTGGGTGCATGTGGGAGAAGTGAATTGGGGTCTCTTCAAAGGAGGCTTTTGGGGGTGGGGTCACCCAGGCTTCTCCTTGGTGTTCCTGCTTGGGGATCACTGCTGCTAGCTGACTGGACCTCCCCAACGGAAGTTTTGTGATTCTGCTTTGGCAAAGTTTCATTGACCAGTAGAACTCATTCTGTTTTAGTGCATATTTCAATATAAATGTAAACATTTCACTCGAACTCACTGTCTTTCTGTCTCCTTTATCATAGCTTGAATTCCAGTGGCAAAAGAAGGGATGGTTTTTTTTTTCCTAATCACAATTAATTAGATACTTTAGTCATCTTGTTTCTTTTCTGTGGAACTGAATGTTCCAGGCTGACCCTCGTCACGGATCTCCTTGGGGGTGTAGAATGGTCAGCGGGGTGGGATGAGCAGATAGAAGGAATCTTAAGTAGATAAATGGAAACAACTGTCAAATAAAATGTTTCAGATTTGTTAGTACTATCTGGTAGTTAAAAACAATTAACTCTAAAAATTATTAAATTGACCTTTTGATGCTTTTTCCTAATTTCAGTCTTTAGAATTTTATTCACGTTAACTGCCCCAGCTTCCACGGTTTCTCCATTCCTCACGCTAATAATCACCAGTTTTTCTTGTTTACACTTTGGCATATTTCTTTATTGTTGCCCCCAGCTTAAACTTAAGTGTTTCAAATTAATTGGACTATTCTGAGTTTCTGTGCCATCTAGGGAGAAAAGATTCAAGATAGTATTTCCCATATATTAACCACCTAAGCACTTTAGGTGGGTGCATTCCCACTTTACTGTTTGGCCTGGGGAGTTTTCTGTCCTGTCAGAGATGAGTCATCTAAGTGGTTTGGCTGGGCCTTGAACCCCACTTTGCCTGACTTCAAAGTCCTTGCCCTTGGATTACTCATTCAACCTGGGGTATCTTTTTAGCTCTAGATCCTGATTCACAGTTCATGACAGACAGATTCCTAGTTTCCTTTCAGCTGAGAGTCCTGGGGGGCAGTCTTCTCACCTGCAGCAAGGCAACAGCTTCATCCAGTCTTTCTGCAACCAATTATACTCCTTTTTGATTCCATTCTCCATTGGCCACAAAATTATTAAAATTTATTTTAAGTGCATTCCCTGGCTATCTTGTTTCCCACCTTAAAAACCAGCAGTAGATCTAAATTGTGTTTATGGAGCCAAGCATTTATAGTGGTCCACGTGAAGGTGGTCCACCTGGCTACTGTATGAACATGTCAGTAAGTTCAGATTGGCAGGAAGATATTACTTGAAGTAGTTAAGTGAAATAAGATTTAAAATCGAAAGAAAGGTGTCCCTGGTGGTCCAGTGGTTAAGAATCTGCCTTGTAATACAGGGGACACTGGTTCGATCCCTGGTCCAGGAAGATCCCACATGCCTCAAAGCTGCTAAACCTGTGCCCCTCCACTACCGAGCCCACGTTGCAGAGCACGAGAGCCAGCTGAGCCCATGTGCCTGCTGAAGCCCACTAACCTTAGAGCCTGTGCTCCGCAACAAGAGAAACAACCACGACATGATGCCCTCACGCTGCACTTGCCCAAACTAGAGAAAACTCAGGCGTGGCAACGAAGACCCAGCGCAGCCAATAAATAACTATTTTTGAAAAAATCTAAAGGAGGCCTTCCCTTGTGGTCCAGCGGTTAAGAATCTGCCTGCCAATGCAGGGTCGGGAAGCTCTCTCATGCCTTGAGGCAGCTATGGCCGTGTGCCACAACTACTGAGCCCGTGCTGCAGTCCCTGAGAGCCGCAGCTACAAAAGCTCAGGTGCCCTGGAGCCCATGTTCCACGACAAGCCACCACAATGAGAAGCACAACTGGAGAGTAGCCCTCTCACAGCAACTTAGACCTGGCACAGCCAATAAACAAGTTCATAAAAAATTCTAAAGGATATAAAGGGGAAGTACAGCCAATAATAAATGGCAGAATGATGAGTTTCCTGGTGGTCCAGTGGTTAAGACACCGTGTTTCCATTGGAGAGGGCACAGGTTCATCCCTGGTTGGGGAGGTAAGATCTCACATGCTGCCCAGCGTGGCCCCCACAAAAAATTGTGTAATACAGTAGGAGTTGCCAGCTTCCACATGCTGAGGGATACGGGTGGGGACCACAATTGCAGGTGAAAATGCAGAATGAGAGTTCATGTGAGACCAGGAAGCACAGCCGCGTCCCTTAAGTCCACTGTTGAGCTGGTGTGCGGGTGTATGCTATGGACCACCTCACCTGACTGGGTGAATGGCCTCGGTCTAACAGGGTGGCTGCTGAGTGACGGCGTGGACACAGTTCTTTATCACCCTCGCCTCCCCAGGTACTACCTCTTCAGAGCTGTGTGACCAGAACAGGGGTCACTCAGCCCTAAAGGGCCTATCCAATGATTAACACCACCAAGCATGCCAGCGATGATTACAGCGAACTGATAAGCCAATATGATGTTTCTCAGCAACTAAAAGCTTCTATGTTTTTTGTAACATTCACTTTGTCACTTCTAACCACGGTGAGGCTACGATATTGAAATGATTTACTATAAAGGGATGAATACGGAGATACTAAGCTGAGGTGTTTTTTTCTCCTTGGTCTCGTCAAACCACGCTCCTCTCCACCCACCCCCAGAGGCACTACCTTGTGAGTAGCTTACAGGTTCCTCTTAAATCACAGCAATGAGAGCCGCTGGAGGCCTGGGGCTTTGTTGATTGTGTCACAGCTACCCCACTGAACCTCTTCAGTGGTCCAGAAGTGGGAGAGAGGGTGGTGTGGGGGAAGGGCAAGCTCCCTCACCAGCATCGGCTTGGGAAAGGAGCCAGCAAGGGAATCCATCCTTGTTTTCCTCCAGCCACGGGGTAGCTGCCTCAAGGCATGTGGGATCTTCCGGAATCCGTGTCCCCTGCATCGGCAGGCAGATTTCTTAACCACTGAACCGTGTGTTTGTTCGTTTTTGGCCACACTGGGTCCTCATTGCTCTCTGTGGTTGTGGTGAGCGGGGTCTACTCTTTGTTGCTGTACACGGTCTTCTCATCGCGATAGCATCTGTCACTGCAGAGCATGGGCTCTAGGCGCGGAGGCTCTCACAGTTGCAGCTCGGGGATTAGTAGTTGTGGCTCTCGGGCACTAGAGCACAGGCTCAATTGTGGTATGTGGGGTTAGTTGCTTCACAGCTGTGGGATCTTTCCAGAACAGGGATTGAATCTGCATTCCCTGCATTGACAGGTGGATTCTTACCCCCTTTGCCACCAGGGAAGTCCAGCTACAAAGACCTTAAATGTTTGCTAAACACATAGTCTTTCTTTGACCTCATTTTATGCTTTACCTCTTGCTTATTTGCTGGCTTATTTTAGCGTAACTAATCACATCAAAAATATGTATGTATCAAAAAAACATTTGATGCACTGATAAAGCTTTGACAGCACCCCTGTCAAAAGCAAATGACACGTCAGTGTACTGTGGCATATTCTTTGATAAGCACTGATAGTCCCAGTTGTTAAATGTAACATCCAATGTGCTTCTTGACCTGGTCCTCTTCAGTTCATGTCCTACCACCACGTTGAACTTTGATGTCAGTAACATTGAACTTTGAGTCCATGCCTTTGCCCAAAGTTGAGACCCTCTGTCTGGAATATGCTCCTGCCCCTTTTGCTAAGCTAGCTCCTTGTGGTGGTTTAGTTGCTCAATCATGTCTGGCTCTTTACAACCCCATGGACTGTAGCCCACCAGGAAGGCTCCTTTGCCCATGGGATTTTCCAGGCAAGCATACTAGAGGGGGTTGCCATTCCTCCTCCAGGGGATCTTCCTGACCCAGGAGTCAAACCCGCATCTCCTGCATTGGCAGGCAGATGCTTTACTGCTGAGCCACTAGTAAAGCCCCCGGCTACCTCCTACTCATCTTTTGAAAATCCCTGAGATTCCTGTAATGTATCTGATTTCTATTTCCAGCTCCCATCTGTATTACGTGTCTCATCTCTGAATCCTCATAATATGTTTTATAAATCTTTTATCATTGCATTTACCACTTTTCTACACTGCTAGATATGAATTCCTTATGAACAGAAAATGTATTTTAAGTATCTTTGTGTTCACAGCACCTAGCTTGGTGACTAGTACAAATTAGGCACTGAATGAATGAATAGGAGATTGAGTGATTTCTTCATGATCATCACACCAATAACAGCCAGAATTAAAACTGGAATACAAATCTTTTGACTTCATTTCCTGTTCTTTCAATAGTATTTTGCTGCTGCCTGTAAGATACAATAGACATTATTCTAGCTAGTGATAAATTCACTTAAGAACAACAGAAACAAAGAGGCAGTATGTACCTATTACAATAAATCTTGAGACATTTTCTGGAGTTATTTGATTATAGCTAGATGGAATTGTGAAAAGATATATGGACTCCAATATTCATAGCAGCATCATTTACAGTTGCCAAGATATGGAAGCAACAAATGAATAGATAAAGAAGATGTGGCATTATATATATAATGAAATACCACTCGGCCATAAAAAAGGAATGAAATTTTGCCATTTGCAGCAATATGGATGGACTTGGAGAGTATTATTCTAAGTGAATTAAGTCAGAGAAAGACAAATACTGTATATCACTTATATGTGAAATCTAAAAAATAGAAGTAGTGAATATAACAAAAAGTAAAAGCAGACTTAGAGATACAGAGAACAAATTCATGGTTATTAGTGGGGAGAAGAAAGGGGGGCAATGTAGGGGTAGGGAATTTAGAGGTACAAACTATTATGTGTAAAATAAGTTACAAGGATATATTGTACAACATGGGAAATATAGCTAATACTTTATAATAACTATAAATGGAGAATAACTGTTAAAAATTGTGAATCACTATATTGGACACCTGTAACACATCGTATTTTCATTGTTGTTCAGTCTCTAAGTCGTGTCTGACTCTTTGCGACCTCATGGACTGCAGCACGCCAGGTTCCTCTGTCCTCCACCATCTCCTGGAGTTTGGTCAAACTCATGTCCTTTGTCATGATGCTATCTAACCATCTCATCCACTTCCACCCCCTTTCCCTTTTGCCTTCAATCTTTCCCAGTGTCAAGGTCTTTTCCAATGAGTCACCTCTTTGCATCAGCTTGCCAAAGTATTGGAGCTTCAGTATCATATAATATTGTATATTAGTATAATATAAGCACACTTCAATGAAAAAATTAAAAAAAACTAAATGGAATGAATACATTTTTTTTTTCTTCTGACTATGCCACACAACACGTGGAATCTTAGTTCCCCTACCAGGGATGGAACTCGTGCTCCCTGCAGCAGAAGCACGGACTCTTAGCCACTGGACCGCCAGGGGTGTCTCAATAAAGATTGTTTTTATAAGAAAAATGAAACTAGAAGAAAAAGCTGGATTGGTTCAGAGGAACAAAGGTATCATGAATAAGAAAATAACTTTTGTGAAGGCTCCAGGGACCAATGAAATAACAGAAGCAGCTATGGGGTCCCAGCTAGAATGTAAAGAGAGGGAATCTGTTCTATGAGGAACAATTTGGGAACTGCATGCAATCTTTAGATACAGTCAGAAGTGAAATGTTCTTTAGTTGCGTTTTCTGATTTCTTAGCCAGAGACCCAAGCTTTCTTGAAATAGGATGACGGCTGGCTCAATTTTATCAGTGATCTTTGGAGACACGGATTTGAGTTGATCAATTATTCATCTGCTTGTTTTCAGCAACCTGATGACCAGACTCATTTCCTGGAAAGCCCTGAGGTTTCGTTCCATTACATGGTCATGGGGAACCAGATGCAGGGCCTGAACTCATTTCCCCATCAGAATGGTGAAAGCCCAGGTTTAGGAAATGCAAAGAGGCTGATGTGTCTCTGGCAGAAAGTCCTGCTCACACAATCAAAGCTGCTCTCCCTTGACTCTCCTCCTACTCTTTAGACAATAGTTTAGGATGATGAATGCAGTCAAGCCCAGCTCCACTGTGCGGCATTTAGGAGCACATGATTGACATGAGAGGTAGATCCTGAAGGCTCAGAAACTGTAATTTGTCTAAGATGGACAATGCAGGGAATTAAACATAGAACTTTATATCATCAAAGTCCTTGCTTTTCCTACAACACCATGAAGCTGTGGGACGGGTCTGAGACCTTATCTCCAGGACAGAGTTAATACTGTATTTTTAACTGATTCCTAATCTAATGTGCACAGTCTTTTTATAGTCCTTGAAGGAGAGATAAACAGACAGGAAGGCAGCCCTGGGAAAGAACAGAAATTGCATGATAGTGAAAGTTGTTCAGTCGTGTCTGACTCTTTGTGACCCCCATGGACTGTAGCCAGCCAGGCTCTTCTGTCTGTGGGATTCTCCAGGCAAGGATACTGGAGTGGGTACACTTTTCCCTTCTCTGGGGGATCTTCCCAACCCGGGGATCAAACCCAGGTCTCCTGCATTGCAGGCAGATTCTTTACTGTCTGAGCCACCAGGGAAACCTGATAGAAAGAAGAGCTATATACCCTTGTTTCCAGGACTGCCTGTGTCCAGGATGATTCCAACAGAGTTCTGAGTAGATAAACTGAGCCCTTTCTACAGTCACAATGGAAATAGGGAAATTCAAGTTCGTTTCCTTCAGGAGGATTGGTTTTGCAACTTTTTCTTCTGGGTTAAAGTTATACCATTACTTTATTCTAAAGTCTGATGTGAGTCTGCCACCTACCCACAGGGACGGCTACCACCTACCCCTAGATTCCTCAATTATTTGATTGAATTCAGCTTATCTGTTTATTGGGCTTCCTACAGCATCCTGCTCTTGGTGAATCTTAAGGTCATTTTAACAATACCCTTGAGCCAGCCGAAGTTTCCCCCCTGTCCTCTTGCTCCAAACTTTGAAAATCCTGTGACAGACAATGGAGCTGGACTCATGGAAAGCTGGGGACCTGGTCAGCTGTCTGGTGAATGGTCCCATTTCCCAGGTCCTTTGTACATTTAGGCTGAAAAGGATGGCCCATAGGGAAATTAAAGTCTTCCAGCCTTGTGACCCCACCCTGCCCCCCCTTCATCACCAGGGCTGGGGTTGGGCTTTTTATAAAACATGGCAGAGAATACAGTGGCTGGACCTATACAGAAGGTCAGGGGGTCTGCCCTCAGGACTTGATGTCTCTTTGCACTCAGAAGTCTGGCTTTGAGACCCAGTGACTGAACTGAACTGAACTGAACTGCCCTTCTTTTATGCTGACTGCTGCAGCCAACAAAAAAAAGTCTTCTCTCCACTTGGGGCTGCCAGACGTCAGAAAGGACCTATTCATAACAAGCTTGTGCTGACTCTCCCCTACCCCCACCTCCAAACCTCCTACCAGCCGTGGGTGGGGCAGAAGGGCGGAGGAAAATTCTGCAGACCTGAAAACAGCAAGAAAATACAGGGCTGCGCCCTGCCTCCACCCCCAACCCTGTCTCAAGGCTCAAGCCCTGGAGACCTTGAAAAAGGGAAGACTCCCTTCTGGGTTTATTTGAATAGATTTCTCCCAAGATGTTGCCCAGAGAAAGGGAACAAACAGGAATATTGATTGGCCAAGGCTGTTTGGCCCCCAGGGCAGTAGTTCTCAGAATTTATTGTGCAGAGCAAACTTGTGGAGTGCTTCTTAAAATGCACATTCCTGAGTTGCACCTCTTGGCGGTGGTGTTCAGTCAGTCATGTCAGACTCTTTGTGACCCCATGGACTGCAGCACTCCATGTTTCCCTGTCCTTCACCATCTCCTGGAGTTTGCTCAAACTCATGTCCACTGAGTCAGTGATGCCATCCAACCATCACATCCTCTGTTGACCCCTTCTCCTCCTGTCCTCCTCCACCTCTAGAAGCTGGGATTCAAGAACTGTATGTAGGGATTTCCCTGGTGGTCCAGTGGCTAAGACTGCGCTCATAATGCAGGAGGCCTGGGTTTGAGCCCTGGTCGGGGAACTAGATCCCACGTACTGCAACTAAAAGATTCTGTATGCTGCAGTGAAGACTGAAGATCCCACGTGCCGCAACTAAGACTTGGCACAGCCAAATAAATAAATATTAAAAAAAAAAAAACCGTATGTAGGGTCTCCATGTGCATTTTAGAAGGCCGAAGGGCACATGTTGCCCCCAAACCTGAGGCAGAGTTGAGACATTTCTCCCCATCCCAAGCACAGTTCAGTTGCTCAATCCTGTCCGACTGTTTGCAGCCCCATGAATTGCAGCATGCCCGGCTTCCCTGTCCATCACCAACTCCCAGAGATTGCTCAACTCATGTCCATTGAGTTGGTGATGCCATCCAGCCATCTCATCCTCTGTCATCCCCTTCTCCTCCAGCCTTCAATCTTTCCCAGCATCAGGGTCTTTTCCAATGAGTCAGTTCTTCACTTCAGGTGGCCAAAGTATTGGAGTCTCAGCTTCAGCATCAGTCCTTCCAATGAATATTCAGGACTGATTTCCTTTAGGATGGACTAGTTTGATCTCTTTGCAGTCCAAGGGACTCTCAAGAGTCTTTCTTCTCCAACACCACAGTTCAAAAGCATCAATTAGTGGGCTCTCAGCTTTCTTTATCACCCAACTCTCACATCCATACATGACCTCTGGAAAAACCACAGCTTTGACTAGACGGACCTTTGTCGGCAAAGTAATGTCTCTGTTTTTTAACATGCTGTCTAGGTTGGTCATAGCTTTTCTTCCAAGGAACAAGCGTCTTTTAATTTCATGGCTGCAGTCACCATCCATAGTGTTTTTGGAGCCCAAGAAAATAAAGTCTGTCAGTGTTTCCCCAGGCACAGCCTGGGCTTATTCAATATAGCTACAGCACCAACCGGCCTGTGGCAAAGATGCTCTGGTCCTCAACTTGTGATCCTCACGGCACCCAGGAAATTTCCTGGCACAGGTAGACCAGTTAAGTCACATCAGGCTCAGTGGAGAGCTCAGGCTCAGGGTGACAGTATTTCTTAGAGTCCCAGATTTACTTGGGGGCCAGGGGGGTTGCAATGAGAGAAAAGGTGAAGCCTGGTTGGAATATGGAAATCTACACTGACTCTCCACACTGGGCTGTGAACAGCAAGTAGCCGGGAGCTACTCTTTAGTTGCAGTGCCCAGGCTTTGCACTGTGGTGGCTTCTCGTTGCAGAGCATGGGAGCACATGGGCTGCGGTAGTTGAAGCTCCCAGACTCTAGAGTGTGCGGCTCAGTAATTATGGTGCACAGGCTAATTGCCCTGCGGCATGTGTAATCTTCCCGGACCAGGGATTGAACCTATAACCCCTACATTGGTAGGCAGATTCTTAACCACCGGACCACCAGGGAAGTCCACCTTTCTATTGACTTAAAAAATAGTCACAACCTAAAAGTTGAGAGTTATGTTTTATTCGGAGGAAATTTTTAGGACTTAAACCAAGGAGGCAGTAACTCAAGTAATCCTGAGAGAACTGCTTCAAGGAGGCGAGCGGAGGAGCCAGGTTATATAGAAGCTTTGCAACAAAGGGTAGGTAGTCTGAACATCAAAAGATTATTTTTACTTATTTATTTTAATTGGATAGATTATTGTTAATTAAAGAAAACCAGACAGCCCAAGTTAAGGAATTCAGTGCTTTTCTGTGTATGGGAAGATGCAAGAGTCTGGGCTCACTGCTTTCATATGCATCTCAGCTATCCTGGGCCAGTATTCTGCGTTTTTCACATCCTAAATTCCTCAGGATGCTTTTGAACTCTGGTGTTGGAGAAGACTCTTGAGAGTCCCTTGGACTGCAAGGAGATCCAACCAGTCCATCCTAAAGGAAATCAGTCCTGAATATTCATTGGAAGGATTGATGCTGAAGCTGAAACTCCAACACTTTGGCCACCTGAAGCGAAAAATTGACTCACTGGAAAAGACCCTGATGCTGGGAAAGATTGAAGGCTGGAGGAGAAGGGGATGACAGAGGATGAGATGGTTGGATGGCATCACTAACTCGATGAACATGAATTTGAGCAAGCTCTGGGACTTGGTGATAGGGAAGCCTGGCATGCTACAGTCCATGGGGTTGCAAAGAGTCAGACACGACTGAGCAACTGCTGCTGCTGCTGCTAAGTCGCTTCAGTTGTGTCCGACTCTGTGCGACCCCATAGACGGCAGCCCACCAAGGCTCCCCTGTCCCTGGGATTCTCCAGGCAAGAACACTGGAGTGGGTTGCCATTTCCTTCTCCAATGCGTGAAAGTGGAAAGTGAAAGTGGAAAGTGAAAGCGAAGTCGCTCAGTTGTGTCCGACTCTTAGCGACCCCACGATCCCACGGACTGCAGCCCACCAGGCTCCTCCGTCCATGGGATTTTCCAGGCAAGAGTACTGGAGTGGGGTGCCATTGCCTTCTCCAACTGAGCAACTAAATTGACTGAAATTCCTCAGTGCTCACTGTAGAGTGGCTACAGCCTAAGGGCTGCCAAATCGTGCAGGTATTCTTCTTGAATGCCCTTAGGGCTCAGGAATTAGCTTTTGGAGGTCCTGAATCGATGATGACAATGGCATCCTTGTTTACTGACAGGACAGGAAATATTCCATTTCTCATTTCTTTCTTTCCCTCTTTCTTTTTGGTATTTGTCTATATTCTGGAATTAGAGGGAAATGATATGTTATTTAAA
Source organism: Bos grunniens (assembly GCF_055505025.1). Classification (NCBI taxonomy): domain Eukaryota; kingdom Metazoa; phylum Chordata; class Mammalia; order Artiodactyla; family Bovidae; genus Bos; species Bos grunniens. The sequence continues at coordinate 28,390,235 of NC_141179.1, forward strand.
AGGCCACCTGTAGTTCAGAGATGTGTGTGTGAATTGTTCAGTCATGTCTGACTCTTTGTGACCCATAAACTATAGCCTGCCAAGCTCCTCTGTCTGGAATTCTCTGGCAGGAATACTGGAGTGGGTTGCCATTCCCTTCTCCAGGGGATTTTCCCAATCTAGAGATCAAACCCAGATCTCCCACACTGCGGGCAAATTCTTTACCATGTGAGCTACCTGGGAAGCCTGTAATTCAAAGATACTCATTACTAAATTTCATGCATTTGTCAATGTTTTTCTATGTATTTGGAAAACTTACTGTTTATATAGTGTCATATCTTGAATTCTTTGCTTGCATATTCCTAAAAGTCTTAGGCGTCACTTTCCATGGCTTCATGATAATAGAACACTTAACCACTCCTTCATTGTGGACATTTAAGCTGTTTCCTTTATGCTTTATGTAAATATCACAGTGATAAGCATATTTGCCCACACAATTTTTTTTAATCTGTATTTCTTATTTCTTTAGAATAGTGCCCCAGAAGTGGAATTACTGGGTCAAAGAGTGTAAAGCTCTTTAAGCTTCCTAAGACATGGTGCAAAAATAATTTGTAGAAAAGGTTTCACCAATTTACAAAGTCACTGTCTTTCAATGAGCCTTGTAGCTGCCTCATCATAGAGAAAGGCAAGCTTTGAAGGCATCCTTGAAGCTATGTGGCCGCTTCAGGGAGGCGAGAGGGTTCCTCTGGCGGTTCTGTCTGGCCTCCCCCTCCGAGGGCAGTTTCCTAGTTCTTAGAAATTTTTCTTTTCTTAGGATCATTGGGAGGAAAAAAAAAAAAAGGCCCAGGAGTGTTCGAGGTAATGGCAGCGTTGAAGGGGTGAGGGTAATCGTTATGTTTGAGAAAGAGAATTTGTCAACGAGAATCCAATTCTTGGACATCCTTCACGGAGCTATCCATCTAATCTAAAGTGACCTTTCAGAGACGGGAAAGATAATGAAAGGGGAGGCGGCAATAGGAGAGGAGTAGGAGAGGGCCTCCAGCTGGAAACCGGCGGCCCCTTTAAGACCCAATTCGAGCCCTGGCCCTTTAAATCCGTGTCAGTTTCCCCTGACGTCAGCGGGCGGGCCGGCAGTCCTGCTGTTTACCGCCCCGCGGCGTCGCTCACTCCCCGGAGTTCTGAGCGCCGAAGCCGCCGCGTCTGCCCGCCCTTAAAGGGCCGGCGCCCGAAAGAACTGGCGGCGCCGCGCGGCGTCGGATCGCTACCTCCTATCACGCCCCTCGCCCTCAGACTCTCCGCCCCTTCGCGGCCGGCCCGGCCACCGGCTTCCCCTCCCTCCCTCGCTCCCCCTTTTCCCCGTCGGCGTCTCCAGGCTCCCAGCAACCAGCTGCCTCCCGGCTGTCACATCCCCGGCGGGCGCCCACCGAGTCTCCCGGCCGTGTTCGGCCCCTGGCGAGCTGGGGCCCCTTCCTGAGGCCCGTCACCCTTCCCCCGGCCCTCCAGCCCCCAGCCGCCCCGTCCCCTCCCTGGTCCCTGAGAGCGCGTCTGCGGCTCCAGGGAGGGGACGCTTCCTAATCTCAGGCCGGGGTTAAAGTTCTGGTCCTGGTGAGATGCTGGAAGCTGCGGCCCAAGCCCCAACCCGCCCTGGAGGTGTCCTGTCGCTTGCCACCGCCGCCGCCGCTGCCACTACCACCCTGCCGGGGCCATGTTCGCCCTGGGCTTGCCCTTCTTGGCTCTCTTGGTGGCCTCGGTCGAGAGCCATCTGGGAGTTCTGGGGCCTAAGAACGTCTCGCAGAAAGACGCGGAGTTTGAGCGCACCTACGTGGATGAGGTCAACAGCGAGCTGGTCAACATCTACACCTTCAACCACACCGTGACCCGCAACCGGGTGAGGGAAGGGGCTGGGCTCCGGGCTGGTGGCGAGTGGGGCGAGCCAGACGACCAGGGCTCTGTCAGTTCCCAAGAACAGCGGCCCCTCTGGGTTTTCCAGAACCACACTGGACCCTCTTGCCAGCAGTTTCCTCCTGTGCTGGGGATGTTTGTTCTGAAGCTACACCTGGACGGGTTTCTGAAGTTGCCTCATTCCCCCCTTCTCTTTTTGATCACTTCCTTTCCATCAGCTGTAGTCTGAGCAGGACTGGCCTTGCTCCCTACCCAACCCCCAGAATCTTGACAGTGCTGTGGGTCTGGGAGCAAGGAAGCAGGTTTGCTACTGGGCTTGGCCCAGAAAACCCCAAGAGGATGAGACTGGCCCAAGCTGAAAGACTCTGCCCAGGGGTTGGGGCTTCCTTATGGCTGAGACTCCCTGGGGAAATGAATGCAGGACTTTCCAGGCTGCTGTAACTGCTGGGACCTTCCCAGCCCTCATCCTCCCTTGGAAAGCCAGATGGCCTTGTAAGTTGAAGGTGGTGGGGATACAGCCAACCCCAGGGTGGGTGGGAGGGGAGAGGGAGTTTGCCTACCGTGGAGAAGCTTCCCCACTCTGATTTCTCTTTCATTTCCTCCCCACCTGTGAGCTGAGCACCCGGCACAGCTGGGTCTGGGAAGTTCAGACCCAAGGTGGGGCTGAAATTGGGAGAACTCTTGCCCCAGCCTGGCTGATGGTCTCCGACTCAGCTCTTACCAGGACTGGATTTACTAAGAAATAGTGGAGTTCAGAATGGGAATCTGATTTTTTTTTTTCCAAAATAGGGAGGTATTAGGTTTTGATGACAGGCCAGGATCTGCCTTCAGTGCTTGGTTCTCTGAAGTTTGATCGCATCCAGCTTAGAGTCCTGTCTATGTTTGCCCCCATATGTGAGGTTACCCATAAGTGGGGTTACCCTGAGGGCTGTGGCCTCTACCCCTCCGGGGAGTGCTGCCCTGAGTTTGGGTTTCAGCAGCCCAATAACAAGCATTCCCAAGATTCATTTAATTTTATTCTTTTTCTTTAAGCTCTGAGTGTCCTATATCCTTTCCTTCATAGTGCCAAGAGTGGCAATCTCTCCATTTTATAGAGGGGGTAAGGTGAGGCTCAGAGATATGAAGTGACTTTCCCACAGCCCCAGCCCTTGGTCGGAGCTGAGGATAGAAGTTGGCCTTCTTGGCTTTCGACAAGTCCTGTTTCCCCACCTCCCTGTTTGTGGCCTGTGGCCACCAGATGAGTTGTGGAATAGCAGTTTTCCTGACTCACAAGGAAGGAGGCTGCAGAGCACCCCAGGTCTCCATTGTGATTCCTGTCCTCTCTTCTAAGTCCCTCCTGGACGCTGGGGGCCGCTCTGGCAGAAGCAGTGTGTGTGTGTGTGTGTGAGTCGCTCAGTCGTGTCCAACTCCTTGCGACCCTGTGGACTGTAGCCCGCCAGGCTCCTCTGTCCATGGGATTCTCCAGGCAAGAGTACTGGAGTGGGCTGCCGTTAGGTGTTTCCCCCAGCCCAACCCGGATGGGAAAGCTCAGAGTGGTCTGCGGAGCGAGGGCAGAGCTCACGGTCTCTGGAGCCATGTGCTCCCCGTGACAGAGTTAGAGCCAGCACGGGCTTGACCGAGGTCCATCTCCATGTGCCCTGTAGACGGAAGGCGTGAGAGTGTCCGTGAACGTCCTGAACAAGCAGAAGGGTGCTCCTTTGCTGTTTGTAGTCCGCCAGAAGGAGGCAGTGGTGTCCTTCCAAGTGCCCCTGATCCTCCGAGGGCTGTGAGTAGGACCTGGGCGCCAGGTCGGGGTGGGGGTGGGTCTTCTCAGGCCAGGCCTTGATCGGAACCTCACCCGCACCCTTGTCCAGGGCCTCTAACCACCCCGGCACTCCTCTGTTTCTCCTCGCAGTCCCCTAAGACAGGAGGCTGGTCAACAGCAAGAGGGCCAAGCCAGCTTGTCAGCCTCGCGGGGGTGGGGTAGGGAGGTGGTGGGACCGGGGTGGAGGAATGGAGGGCCCGTCACGTCCTGACTCTGCCTCGGGCCACAGGTTCCAGCGCAAGTACCTCTACCAAAAGGTGGAGCGAACGCTGTGTCAGCCCCCCACCAAGAATGAGTCCGAGGTCCAGTTCTTCTACGTGGATGTGTCCACCCTGTCACCAGTTAACACCACGTACCAGCTCCGTGTCAGCCGAATGGACGACTTCGTGCTCAGGTCTGCAGGGGAGAGGGAGGGGGCGTGCGGGACTGCCCACCTTCCCAAGCTCTGGGAGTGATGGTGTTGGGGCGGGGGATGGCTCTTCTCTGCCCCACAGGACCGGGGAGCCATTCAGCTTCAACACCACGGCAGCGCAGCCCCAGGTAAGGCCTCCCTGTCTACTGCCTCTCAGGGGGAGAAATGGGGAAGCTTGAACTTGGGGGGTGGGGGCGGCCAGCAGTCTTTGCCAGGAGTTTCAGGTTGGCTGTACTCTCCATGGAGAATTCTATAGAGATGGGAGCCCTGGTCCCAAGGTGGTGGGGAACAGATGGCCTGGGAGGCGCAGAGACATGGGCTTGGACGGCCGTCTCTCCTGTTGCCTCCTGGGTGCTGTCCTGCATGCCCAGCTGAGGTTGAGGGGAGCGGTGTGTGGGAAATGGCGCTGCTGCTTGTGGTCAGGGCCTCTCCCTGCAGAGTCTGCACTGCCCGACCCTGGGAGGATTCACACCCTTCCCTTTAGAGGGGCAGAGAAAGCATCCTCACGGGATGGGGCTCTCCCCGCCCTCCCTGTACCCTCAGTACTTCAAGTATGAGTTCCCGGAAGGAGTGGACTCAGTCATCGTCAAGGTGGCCTCCAACACGGCCTTCCCCTGCTCAGTGATCTCCATCCAGGATGTGCTGGTGAGTCAGCGGCTCTTTCGCGGCGCGCCAGGCTGCTGAAGAGAGGGGGCGGGGCCCAGGACCCTGTCCATCTGTCTCTGCCCTCCTCCCCCTGCAGTGTCCCGTGTATGACCTAGACAACAACGTAGCCTTCATCGGCATGTATCAGACGATGACCAAGAAGGCGGCCATCACCGTGCAGGTAGGAAGCGCACGTGGCCCCATGGGGGACGCCGCCAGGTGGTCCGCCTCCTCAACCTCGCTGCTTTGCCCCTGCCCCGTCCCTAACCTGCCACAGGGCTGTCTTGGTGTGTCAGTCCCCAAGACGTTGGGTCCCCTGGTATTTACAAGTATTGAATCTCAATCCCAGTGGCCTCTGGGGATAGGAGACAGCAGAGTACCCTTTATGGCTATCACATCTGCCCCATTCCCTGCAACTGGCTGGTGATGAGGGCTGCTCTTGGCAAAGGCTAAAAGCTGTGCTGGGGCCAGGGAGGGGGAGGCATATGTTCACCTCATGACATCTCGTTGTGCAGCTGATGGAGGTACCATGATCCCTCCACTTTTTCTTCTGACTGATGCTCAAACTGTAGTAGGGCCCCCATGGCTTCCACAATGGGGGGCATACCCACATTTGCTCACCTGGCAATAATTTAGGTGCAGGGTTTGGGCTCTGAAGTCAGATGATCCTGGCTGTACCACTTACTGGCAGTGCGACTGCAAGCTAACATCCTACAGGGATGATAGTACCTACTCGTGAGGATCTTTGTGAGGGTTAATTAAGATAATATATATGCCAAGCGTTTAGCATAGGGTCTGTTCAGAAGAGGGTGGGGATGGTGATGACAAATGGTGACGATGATGTGATGACAACAGTCTCATCACACCACCATCGTCCTCACCACCGTCACCCTTATCACCGTCATCGTCCTGCAGCGCAAAGACTTCCCCAGCAACAGCTTTTACGTGGTGGTGGTGGTGAAGACTGAAGACCAGGCCTGTGGGGGCTCCCTGCCTTTCTACCCCTTTATAGAAGGTACATTTTGTGCCCTGGGCCTGGCTGGGGGTGGAGAGGGCTTGGGCTCTTCCTGGGAGGTAGAAGAGCCTGCATGGCTGGTGGATCTGTTGGGATATAGGTTTTTGGCCCTAGACTCGTCCAGGCCTGATCCCACCAACTCTACCCAAGCTCCAGGCAGACGCTCGTTTGCCATTTTGCCATTTTACTTCCAGATGAACCGGTCGATCAAGGGCACCGCCAGAAAACCCTGTCCGTGCTGGTCTCGAGAGCAGTCACGTGTGAGTGGGTGGCTGAGTGGGGATGGCCTGGCTTCTGGCTCCTCTTTCAGGCCTGGGGTAGGGAGTGTTTTCGGAATGGGACGGGTGAGGAGGACCTACCCGAGCAGGCTGACAGGGTAGGAAGGAGTGTTCTTGGCAGACTTCATGATGAGAGCACGGTGAGTGCCAGTGTAACGCACTTCAGAACATCCATGAGTGAAGAGATTGCGGGACTGAGTTCTATATCTGTGTCTGCCTTTATAGGCAGGGTAATCTCATTGAGCCTCAGTTTCCCCATCTCTATAACAGGAGTACTAGAATCTGTTAGTCTCTGTTAGTCTCACTAAGTCGGTTCAGCAAAACTGGTCGGTCCTACAAAATTGGTAGGAAACTTCCCGGCCCTTTAGTCAGGCTCAAAAAATATTTACTGAGTGATTGAATAGAGAGAGCCCTTTGTAAAGTGGAATGTATAAGGTAAACGTAAGAGATTGTGACGGGAGGGGAAAGCAGCTGCCTCGCCACGCAGAGTCCTCAGCACGTTGTCTGAAGCCCCTTCTGTGGGCTCAGTACCTGTGCTCCACCTGTGGTCCTTGGGGCGCCCCTGCCTAGAGTCTGCTGCCCTGAAGGGTGCCAAGGGCTTTGAGGAGCCCAGGACGGTCTCTGTGGGAGGTCAGGGTGGAGAAGGCCTCCTAGGGGACACAGCGCCTCAGCTGTGCTTTGAAGATTAAGTCAAGGAGAAAGAACTAGAAGAGAAAGTTCTAGTAGAGGGAGGTGCTTGAGCAGACAGGAACCATGTCGAGTCTGGTGTATTGTCTGCACCGGCTGGGCTATTCCACCAAGCGGAGATGTGGGAGAGATGAGGCTGGGCCCATGTGACAGGCAGGCTTGGAAAGCGTTGGTCTGTTTCCCTGCCCGCTCCCCTCCCTACAGCGGAGGCCTACGTTGGCGGTATGCTCTTCTGCCTGGGCATATTTCTCTCCTTCTACCTGCTTACCGTGCTTCTGGCCTGTTGGGAAAACTGGAGGTAAAGTGGAAACGCTGGACCCTCCCCTGCTCCGGGGTGGGTCAGGCAGGGGATGGGGGAAAGTGGCCTGGCCAGATCTGAGCGCCCTCCATGGGGCAGAGAAAGGTGGGTCCCTGTGAGGGTCTCAGGTCCCTGGGCCTCTCCTCTGGAGACCAACCCCTCCCCCTCAACCTTCTTCCCCAGCAGGGAGACCCCACATTGCTTCTGGCCTGGGAGAACCCCTGGGGTCATGGAGGGAGGCCAGGGCTGTGGGATGGAGAGGGTGGAAGGCGGGCCAGCCCAGCAGAGGACTGCGCCTCCTCCTCCCCTTCTGGTTTGCCTCTGGATTCTGTCCCTGCAGGCAAAGGAAGAAGAGCCTTCTGGTGGCCGTGGACCGAGCCTGCCCAGAAAGCGGTACCTGCAGAGGGTCTGGGTGGGGAGGGCTCTCTGCTTTGTGGTATGGAGGGGATATCGGTGGATGGTGCCCTTGGGGGCTGGAGGAGGCAGGGGCTTTGGGATGTTCAGATAGGGAGTAACAGCACAGGTGGAAATGGGGCTGGGACGGAGTGCCTCTTGGTCTCTAACACGCCCGTGTTAAAGGCCATCACTTGATTCACTCCGTGCCTGGGTCTGCGTACCCGGTCTGCCACTTCAGATAACTCAGCTCACCTTGTCTGGGATTATTAACCTTTCGTTCTCTTTCCCTTTCTTCTATCCTGCTCTCTCTATCTTCCCTCCTGCTTGGGACCTTCTCTCTCAGCTTCTCTTCTTGGTAAGCTCCAGGCGCTGTGGGCAGAGGAGCTGGCATCCAGAGTGGGCGGGAAAGGGAAGTTTTTCAGGGAGGTCTGTGTGGGACCCAGGCTGGCGATGCGGGCCTGTCCTTGCTGCTGGTAACTTAGATGGTCAGTTCCTTGATGTTGCAGTCTCTAGGGAGGACAGAGGGCGTGAATGTTTCTACTGGGGCGGTCGTGGTGGTGGCGGGAGGGCACTGTGTTTGCTGGAACTATAGCCGCTTGTTCTTTGCTGCCACCGTGGTCCTCAGCATCTCTCTTCTCTGGAGTCTTCCTGCCCTCTTCTCCCTGGCTTTCAACCTCTCTCTGCTGCCAAGGCTAAAGGTCCCTGACTTCTCCCTGCAGGTCACCCTCGGGTCCTGGCCGACTCCTTTCCTGGCAGCTCCCCCTATGACGGCTACAACTACGGCTCCTTTGGTAGGTGTCAGTGCCCAAGCTTGCTGGTCACCACCTCCAGTGGCCTCCTCAGCAGCCCCCGGGGTTGGGTCCAGGGCCACCTGCCCTGAGGTCTCTGCTACCGGCCTCACCACTTATGATTCCCCTGCAGAGAACGGTTCTGGCTCCACCGGCTCCACCGACGGTCTGGTTGACAGTGCGGGCCCCGGGGACCTATCTTACAATTACCCGGGTGAGTGGGCCAAGTGCGGGAGGGCTGTGTGATGTCGGGCTGGTGCTAGCTGCTGTTGCGTCTTCTGCCAGCTGCTGGAACCAGGGAAGGGCTTGCTGTCTCCCTGCCTCCTCCTCCCTCATCCCTTCTTTCTTGGCCCCCGCTTCCCCGCTAACTCTCCCTTTCCTTTGAAGGGCACGACCAGTTCAAGCGACGCCTCCCCTTTGGCCAGATGCGGCAGCTGTGCATTGCCATGGGTAGATGTGGGGAGGGTGGGCGCTGCTCTGCCAATCAGCTCCTGCCAGGGCAGTTGACTGGAGCCAGGAGGCTCGAGGACCAGAAAGATGCTTTGTGCATGGCTTGCCCGTCTAATGCCGATAATTGCTAGCTCGTGTGTCTTTTGAAATAGGCAGGCACTGGCCCCTGATGCTGGTGGGCTTGCACACCTGCCATCCCCAGGCCAGATGTTGGTCAGCTGTTGTGTTTCCCAGCGCCTCTCTTGCTGGCCTGCTGGGGCTCGTGGGCAAGGGTGTTACGTCTCAGCCTCTGGGGGTTTTGGTCAGCAAGGTTGTGGGAGGAAGCTTCTGATGACGTGAGAAAAGAACAGGATGAAGTGGCTGGTGCTCTTCTTGGAGGCAGCCTGCCACCCTTGCCTGCACCCCAGGGCTCACTGGGTCTTTTCCCAGCGGGGGCCACGGCAGTGTCTTCTCAGAACCCACACGACTGGGCCTCTTCTAATCAGCATGACTTCTGCTGATTCAGTCCTGCTGCTCATGTCTGGGGCCTGAGGTCTGCTCAGTGTCCTGGCGTGGAAGCCCTAGCCCAGTGAGGGGCAGGGCTCGAGCGTCCCTGCTAGGCGGACTGTTTGCCGAGCCCGTCCTGGCTCCCCTCCAGGACTTGGGAGCCCCTGATGCCTTCTCCCCAGGCCTGAGCCCACCTCCACCCCCACTCTGAGCCCACAATTTGCCTGGTCCCACCACCTAGAAATTGTGACAGTTGCTGCAGATCTTGGGTTCAGTGCCTACCTGGTAACCCTTTCCCGCTTTCTCCCCCAGACCCCCCGGGCACTCGACCGCGACTGGACTCCATGAGCTCTGTGGAGGAAGATGACTATGACACTCTGGCCGATGTCGATTCAGACAAGAACGTCATTCGCACCAAGGTGTGAGCCCAGGAGGGCTGGCCCTGCTTAACAAGGAAGCGAGATTCTGTGTTCAGCCCCGCATAGGCCCCTGCCCCCACCGCCCCCTGCCCGTGGCATGTTAGGAAAGCAAAGGGAGAGAGATCTGTTAGGACAGCATAGCTTCTGGAGAAACTGACTCGGCTCCCAGGCCTCTGGACCATCTGAAACCCTGGCCAGTGGGAAGGAGGTCCCCCTTGTCCTCCTCTACTGGGGCAAGAGGGCCTTCCAGGGCGGTGGGGCAGGGGGCTCACTCCAGCTTCTCCCCACGTAGCAATACCTCTATGTGGCTGACCTGGCACGCAAGGACAAACGTGTCCTGCGGAAGAAGTACCAGATCTACTTCTGGTGAGCGGGTGGGGCGGGTCAGGGTGGTGGGGTCTCGGGCTCTCTTTCTGGGTGCTGCCAGCTCACCAGCGCTCTCCCACTTCCCAGGAACATCGCCACCATTGCCGTCTTCTATGCACTTCCCGTGGTACAGCTGGTGATCACCTACCAGACGGTGAGCGGGCGGGGCCCATGCTAAGTGCCTCTGAGCAGCTGCCACAGACTCTGGGGCGTTGCCCAGGCAGAGCCTCCCAGCCTGAGGCTCTGGAGCAAGCCCAGGTCCTAGGGTTCCAGTCCCAGCTCTGCCTTACCACCTGGGTGGCCTTGAGCAAGTCCTTCAACCTCCTTGAGCCTCAGTCAGTTCATCTGCCAAATGGGGGGCAGCATGCTAGCCCTGATGGCACCTCCCCGTTTGTGGGGATTTTATGAAACGGAAGTGGTGAGAAAGTAAGTCTCAGTTTCCCTTCCCTCTTCTCTGTGCCGTGGGGCAAGAGCCTGTCATGGTCATGCCTCAAGAGTTTTCAGCCACACCTAGCGAGGAGGGCAGTGACTGTGCTAGAAGTGGGGCTCGCTGGTGTTGTGGGCACACGCCTGCTGGCCGAGGTGGCACCCCCCCATCCGTTGGAGAACCAGACGGGTGGTGCACAGGCTGTGGCCTGAGTCAGGAGAGTTAGGAGCTCCCTCTCACCCCACCCTGTTCTCGCTCCCACTGCAGGTGGTGAATGTCACAGGGAACCAGGACATCTGCTACTACAACTTCCTCTGTGCCCACCCGCTGGGCAACCTCAGGTGGGAATCATCTTGCGATGCCCCCTTTTCCCATGTCTTGGTGAACCAGTGCAAGGGGCAGGGGCTCTGTGAATGCCCACCTCGAGGGTGGGGAACGGGCCTGGGGCCTGAGGTTGAGACAATGCGTCCCGTGTTGCCCCTTCCAGCGCCTTCAACAACATCCTCAGCAACCTGGGGTACATCCTGCTGGGGCTGCTCTTCCTGCTCATCATCTTGCAACGGGAGATCAACCACAACCGGGCCCTGCTGCGCAATGACCTCTGCGCCCTGGTGAGCAGCACGCCTGCCCCGCCCACCCTGGCCTCACTCCAGACCCTTGCTAGCAGGCATGGCCCTGCCCAGCCCAGCCCAGCCCTGCCCATCAAAGCCCAGCCCTTCCTGAATCACTCTCTCCCTGGCCCACTCCTCTCCCGTGATCTCCCTCTTCAGGGCCCCTTCCTTCCTCCTTTCCCACCTCACTGCCTCACCTTCTCTCTCACCCTTCCCTTCTCCCTCCCCAACAGGAATGTGGGATCCCCAAACACTTTGGCCTGTTCTATGCCATGGGCACGGCCCTGATGATGGAGGGGCTGCTTAGCGCTTGCTATCACGTCTGCCCCAACTACACCAATTTCCAGTTTGGTGAGTGGGGCCTCCCGCTTCGCTGGCTGAACCTAGAACAGGGACCTGCCTGACTTTGCCCTCCCCACTCACTGGCAAGGATTGAGATCCCCAAGATGCAGCTGTGTAGGAGACTCCAGGGCTGGAGGATTTGCGTGAACCTACACCTTGTTGTTGCTTACTTTCTAAATCTTGTCCGGCTCTGCAACCCCATGGACTGCAGCACGCCAGGCTTCCCTGTCCATCACTATGTCCTGGAGTTTGCTCAAAACTCATGTCCATTGAGTTGGTGATGCCATCCAACCATCTCATCCCCTGTCACCCTCTTCTCCTCCTGCCTTCAATCTTTCCCAGCGTCAGGATCTTTTCCAATGAGTTTGCTCTTCGCATCTGGTGGCCAAAAGTATTAACACTTTGGCTTCAGCATCAGTCTTTCCGGAGAATATTCAGGGTTGATTTCCTTTTGGATTTACTGGTTTGATCTCCTTGCAGCTTAGCTTGTAGAAAATAGGTGTCTTAGTGCCATTTCATGCATCTGTCAAGTCTTTTCTATGGAGAAAAAGATAACTAAGACACACTTCCTAATCTCTGGGTGCTTGGACTGAGTTGTCCTTGTCATCAGGGGAAGTCAGACTGTGGGTGACAGCCCCAGGGGCAGTAGTGTGGCGTGGGAGGGACAATTAAGGAGCCAGGGTTCAAGTGCCAGGCTGCCACCAGCTCTCGCTCCGTGGCTATAATGAGGTGTGGGGGCTGGGGTTCCATGCTGGGGCTCAGTGGAGGTTTCTGCAGCTCACGGCCACATCCGTCCCTCTGCCTAGACACGTCGTTCATGTACATGATCGCGGGGCTCTGCATGCTGAAGCTCTACCAGAAGCGGCACCCAGACATCAACGCCAGTGCCTACAGCGCCTATGCCTGCTTGGCCATCGTCATCTTCTTTTCCGTGCTGGGCGTGGTGAGGCCCCGGCCCACTCTGCACACACCCCCGCCCACCACCCCTGCCGGAGAGACCCCCGCTCCCTCCCTAGGGTGCCCTCCCAGCCTGGCATGGCTGCCAGCCCAGCTCCTCCAGAAGAAGGGCAGGCTGGGGCGGAGGGAGGGGGCTTTCCCCTGCGCCTCCTCACCCTTGCCCTCGGGTGCCCCCACAGGTCTTCGGAAAGGGGAACACAGCGTTCTGGATCATCTTCTCAGTCATCCACATCACTGCCACCCTGCTGCTCAGCACACAGCTCTATTACATGGGTCGCTGGAAGCTGGGTGAGAGCTTGCCCAGGGCCTGCTGGGGTTGGGGGCCTCGGGGACCTGGCCTCACAGGAGACTTTGGGGCTCTGCCCTCTCACGGAGACCCCGGAAGAATCACCGGGCATGGAATTCATGAGGCCTTGGCACAGCTGTGCCCCTGAAGGCCCTGGGCCCTGTCGGCTGGCACAGCACAGGGGCCGGGACAAAAGGGTGCCGGGCCTTTGAGCAGCTTCCCTTCTCGCAGACTCAGGGATCTGCCGTCGCATCCTCCACGTGCTCTACACGGACTGTATCCGGCAGTGCAGCGGGCCTCTCTACGTGGTACCTGCCCAGCTCCCGAGCCCCTCCTCCTCTGTCTGCACTCCTTCCTCCAGGGGGGGTAGGGGGTGCGGAGCAAAGCTGATTGCCAGGGGTGGGGCCCGGTGGGGGCTGCTGACTCGGGCCTCCCTCCCCTTCTCGCCAGTCTCTCAGCCCCGTTTCTCTGCTTCCCTCCAGGACCGCATGGTGCTGCTGGTCATGGGCAACATCATCAACTGGTCGCTGTGAGTCCAGCCATCACCTGCGTCCCCGGGTGGGGTGGGCAGCTGCGGACTTGGCCAGCCGCTGGCTCCTCTGGGGGCTGTGGACAAATATGGGCACGAGAAACGGGGGCCCAGGAGACAGGTGTTGGCCCCTGGGGTTCTAGAATCTTCTGTGGGCCTCTGAACCCCAACCCACATCCTCATAAGACACAGGGTAGGGGCGGGGTGAGGGAAGCCCCTTCCTTGCTCTCCATCCCCTGCTTCACCAGCTGGCCCTCCCTCCTGCCAGGGCGGCCTACGGGCTCATCATGCGTCCCAACGATTTCGCCTCCTACTTGTTGGCCATTGGCATCTGCAACCTGCTTCTTTACTTTGCCTTCTACATTATTATGAAGGTGAGCGGGGAGGGCTGAGCCTGCCTGGGGCAGCACCGGGAGGGAGGGGGAGTCTTTCTGTCCTTCTCCATCTGTCCCTCTCCATCCACTGAGTTTTGAGGAGGGGAGAGGCTAGTCCCTTCCACTACTCGCCGGAAGCCCGCCACATCCTCAGACTTGTTTCCTGAGCCCCTTCTGTAGTCTCAGTACAGCCCACGAAACTGGTAGCACTTCAGGACACAGCTGGCAAGAGTCCAGTTCTGCACAGAAAAGGTTGAGGATGTGGGGCTCGCTGAGACTGTGGTGGGTTTGGGTCTCGGAGGGCCAGGGGTTTCTACAGGGCCCTTGTGCTATCCAGTGTGAGAGGAGGACCCAGCTGTATCCCCTGGCAGACAGGGGCACATGGAGGCCCAGCCAGGGTGGACCTCAGGGGTGAGGACACCCGGCTGCCAGCGTGGGGACAGGTGAGGCTCTGGGGTGATGGGATGGATCCGAGAAGGCTTCCTAAAAGGTCCATCCTGAATGCCTGGGAAGCATCCTGAATGCCTGGGAAGCGGCTTGAAGGGCAGGCAGGAAGTGGGGCGGGGCCTCAGGCCCGTCTCCCACCCCCACCCCCTCACCCCCATGCTACCCCGGTGAGGCAGGGCCTCAGGCTGATCTCCCCATGTTCCCCCAGCTCCGGAGCGGGGAGAGGATCAAGCTCATTCCCCTGCTCTGCATCGTCTGCACCTCGGTGGTCTGGGGCTTCGCCCTCTTCTTCTTCTTCCAGGGCCTCAGCACCTGGCAGGTGAGTAGTCCTCCTGCTACAGGCTCATCGTGAGCCCACAAACAGGTCTCTTTTCAAACCTGTTTGTGAGCATTGCCAGTGCTCTTTAACAGCCACTTTTACATTTAATCCTCCTGACACTGACCATGTCAATGGTGGAGGTATCCCCATTTTACTAATGCGGTAGCCGGGCCTCAGACAGACAAGTGACCTGCTCAGGGTCATACAGCCAGTGGTGGCACCGCTGGGGTTTGAAGCCAGAGATGTCAGGTTCTTCCCTCTGCTCATAGGGCACCTGCTGTGATCAGAACTAAGTCTGGCATGATCTCTGCCTTTGAAGCAATTTTATTTTTTTTTGGCTACACAGCACAGCTTGTGGGATTTTAGTTCCCTGACCAGGATTGAACCCAGGTCCTAGGCAATGAGCGTGCAGAGTCCTAACTAGACCACCAGGGAAGTCCCCTTTGAAACACTTAAAATCTAGTCCCCAGGGACAGAAAGACTGTGAGTTCCTGGCTTGTCTCTGCAATATGATCCACAAGATGAAGGGTAACAGGGAGGACAAGTGAGGGGATGTGCAGGAGGCAGAGGGCAGAAAGACTTCTGTGAGTTAGGAGGTCCAGGAAAGCTTGTTAGAGGAGGTGGACCTTGCTCTTGGCCTTAAAGACTCTGTGGCCCAGAGGCACCATGACTTGAGTAATGAGACAGAGGCAGCTTTGGGGTCAATGATGCATTCGCTTGGGAGCGAGTGGAGATGGTGAGCTCCTTGAGGACAGACCAGGTCTTTCTTGATCATCTCTGCAGCCTCAGTGTGTGGCACAGACACAGTCCAGCCAGTGTTGGCTGGAGATGGGGGAGAGAGCATGGAGGACCATGAGGTGCAGGTGATGGCTACTGTTGTCCTTGGGCAGGTTTGTCTGATCTGACTTGAGTGTTTCAGACAGAAAGTGAGCTGGAAGAAGCCCTGGAGGACTGATTGGTGCAGGGGGCGAGGTCTAAGGCAGGGAACCAGTTAGGAGCCTTTGGTGACCTGCTAGCTCTGCAAGGGCATCAGGACCAGTGCCCTTAGGGAGAAGTTTGCAACTAAAGGCCAATTTTTAGATGTGGGAGATAAGGCAAGGGGTGAGCCTGAAAGAGGGTGCTCTCTGGCCTGAGGCTGGAGCTAGCATCAGAGGTGCCCTCCAGCAGATGGAAGTGGGTCTGGCTTGGCCTCGCCCGGGCAGTGTCACCAAACAGCTCTCCCTATTCCTCTCCAGAAAACCCCCGCAGAGTCGCGGGAGCACAACCGGGACTGCATCCTCCTCGACTTCTTTGATGATCACGACATCTGGCACTTCCTCTCCTCCATCGCCATGTTTGGGTCGTTCCTGGTAGGTGGGGGGACTGGAGAGGGGGCAGAGCAGGCCTCCCATCCCCTGTTTGACTCCGCATCCGCCCTCCAGGTGTTGCTGACGCTGGACGATGACCTGGACACCGTGCAGCGGGACAAGATCTACGTCTTCTAGGGGGGCTGGGCCCCCTTGCTTCTCTCATGGAGCCCCGAGCTCCTCTGCCTCACCACCCGGAGGTTCCATAGTGCCAGGGGCCTGAGTCCCAGCCTGCCACCCAGTGCCAGGGGCTGTGGGACAGCGAGGTCCAGCCCAGGCTTGGGCCTGGGACAGTCACAGGGTGACCTTGAGCCTTGCTCCTGCCCTCTGCCAGGGATGAGGCCTGTGCTCCTTCAACCCCGAATGTTGGCCAAACTGCTGCTTTCTTCTCAGTATTGGGGCCTTCCACGGGTCCCAGTCCATCAGCTGTCCGATTGTCGTTCTGCAGGAGGAAGGAGGGAAGCGTTGCCTGCCCATTTCATGGCTCGCGTTCTGGCCATCCTTCCCCTTCCCCCTTGGCCTGGACCCAAAGCCCACCCTTCCTGCCCGAGCTTCCACTCCAGGGCCCGCAGTCTGGGGCCTGATTCTCTGTCCTGCACCAGAGTTCACTCCACTTCTCCTGGGTCTGCGCCTGCCTGCCATCACTGCCCTCTCCGGTCAGCCAGGATGGATGCGGCTGTCAGATCTGGGGGGCTGGCCGGCTGGTGCTGGGCTTTTGGTGCTAAGGCCTGCAAGGGATCCTGGGCAGCGCTGCCGCCTCTCTCTGACCTGCGCTCAGGGCTGGTTCTTTAGCAACAAGGGACAAAGCCTGCAGCGTGGGAACCGCCTGTGATTGAAGAGCTGAATTCGGAGGTCTTTCATGTGCCGTCAGCCCCCAGACTGATGATGGCACCCAGTGACTGATGTTGGCAACCAGGATTGGAAGGAAAAAGCAACTCAGTCCTTTCCTTTCTTCCTCTTTCCAGGCCCTTAGTCCTGCCAAGCCCCACTTGTGGGCCTTCCAGTGCCATTTGACACTGCCCAAGAATGTCCAGAGGCGAAGGAGGGGCGCTACAGAGAGCACAGCTCCTCCACGGCCGCAGGAGCCCCAGTGCCTGTCTTAGGGGCTCAGGGAAGGGACATGCCCTTCCCCTCTGTGTCCCTGGTCCAGCCTCACTCTGGGACACAGGGCTGGCTTCTAAGTTTCCGTCCAGTCTTCAGCCAAGTTCTGTGTTACACACACATGCACACGTATGAAACCTTGCGTTTACACTGAGTTGCCCCAACTCTGGTTCCCCTGGCCGCTCTTTCGCCCTACTTGGTCTGTTCCAGATGCCAAGGTTGGGGAGATCAGGTCGGGCCTCGGCCTTGGGGATGGGAATGTGTTTTATTCTTCTCAACTTGTTTTTATAGCTCTCCCTCCGGCTGGGGAGGGGCGGAGGGCCTGGATCTTTTTTCAGAGCTCCGTTTAATGTCTGTTTCCATGCTATGGTTGCATTTCTGTTTTCTATGAATGAGTTTGCATTCAATTAAAGAAACAACCAGATGCAGTCCTTGGGCCTGTCTCCTGCCCCCTCTTTCTGGATGGAAGTGTTGAGAACAAGGGCTGGGGCCGGGCTCCTCCATTTCCCAGGTCTTTGGTCTGCCATTCTCTTCCAAGCTCCAGACCTGTGGGGAATAGTAGTCCCTTGACAGCCTCATGTTTTTTCTCTCCTGTGAGCAATGGCATCAGTTTAGTCAACCTTTACCAGAGGCCTGCTCTGTGCTGGGCGCCGTGAGTGGAGAGGATCGTGTAGGGAAAAAGCCATAGCTATGCCATTTCACCTGGCAGATGGGGGCAGCCTCTGCCCATCTGGTTCCCAGCCACCAGTCAGGCCAGCTTCACTTCTTAGCTGAGTCCCTCTCGGCTCAGCAGGCTGCAGGCATAGGGCAGTGCTCCCTCACCTGACTTGAATGGACAGGTGGTGCTTAGGGAACCCGAGATGGAGTGGATGGTGGGGGAATGCCCACCGCGCAAGCTCCAAAAGGGGGGACCTTCGAGATGACCCTGGAAGGCGATTTAAATTTCGGCAGCCTAGGGAGGACAAGATGAGGGGCGGGGCGGGGCGGGGCGGGGGCCGGGGGTAGGGTGGGGCGGGCTTTCGAGGAGGAACCTGGTGAATTAAGGACACAACTCAAAGTCTAGAGGGCTCCTCTTTAGCGGCTCCCTAGCTCCTCTCCCTGCTCTTCCCCGCAGGTGCCACTGGGGGGCACTGTACTTCTGCACTGCTAGACTCTGGCGTCCCGAGCTGGTTGTGCAGGAAAGGCCTTTCCTAGTGGTGCCGGGTGGTGGATGTGCAGTGTGTGGTGGAGTATTAGCTCTTCCCTGCCAGGCTGCCCAAGGATGGAGCGGTGCCACAGTAGGCAGCCCAGAGCCCCCACCGGGTGCCCCTTTCCTTTCTTCACTCCCTATCCTTCGCTGAAGCGAGATTTGAGCGGGTCTCCTTTCCTGGGTGATGGGGTTGTCTGTTTTCCAGAGGAGGTAGAGACTGTTTGAAAAGGGGCAGGGTGGGAGGGCTTCCCTGGTGGTCCAGTGATTAAGACTCTGCCTTTCCACTGCAGGGGGTGCAGGTTCGATCCTTGGTTGGGGAATTAACATGCCAGATCCAATTAAGATGCCACATCCAATTAAGATGCCACATGCCGAGCAGCACTGGCCATAAATAAATACATAAACAAATACATCAAAAAAAAAAAAAAAGGAGGGAAGGATGATAGAAGTCTTTGAGCCTCCAACCCCAGTGTTGATGCTTCAGGCCATGCAGACCCTCTGGATCGGACTGAGCTGTTGCTGAACCCCCCAGTCCCACCTCCAGCTAAAGCGTGTGATTTAAAACCCACCCCAACTGCGAACTCTCAACCTGAGCAGGTGCAGCTGGAAGGGTGGGTCTGCCGGCCTCTCTGGCTCCCACATGGCTGGGGGGCCTGCAGGGATGCCCAGGTTCTGCCTCTCAAGACTCACCACGTGGCCTTGGGTAAGACGCCCTCCGAGCCTTTGTCTCCTCATTTGTGAAATGGGAGAGTAATTATGCTGTCATGATGCAGCTATGAGTATCAAATGAGCGCGTTTGCAAAATGCCTGGCACGTAGCCTGGTCCTCGGGAAAGGTGAGCTCCTGTCTCCGGCTAGGGCTAAAAGCCCCAGAAGGAGAGAGTGGCTGGTTAGTCCCCCACAAGCCTCAGGGAGGGGTCCCCCAACCTATTTCACTGGACAGCCCCTCTTGAATTTCCCCCTCCCCGCAAACCCGGAGGCAGGGAACAGTGTCAGAGGAGCAACCCTAAGTCCAGACGGCAGGGAAAGCCTTCGTGGTCCTGTCCATAAAAGGCTTTTCCCGGCGGTTCCCCGCCGGCAGAGCGGCCCCGCCCCCGCCGGCTCCATCCCCAAAGCACGCAGAGAATGTCTCGGGCAGCCCCCGGTAGACTGCTCCAACTTGGTGTCTTTCCCCAAATATGGAGCCTGTGTGGAGTCACTGGGGGAGCCGGGGGTGGGGAAGGAGCCGGTTTCCTCTGGACAGGAGGGGGCCGGGGCGAGTCAGCGGGGGGGAGGCTGACATCACCGCCGTGGCAGCCCTTTAAACCCCTCACCCAGCCAGCGCCCCATCCTGTCTGTCCAAGTCCAGACAGAGCTCACGCCTTCCTGAGAGCCCCGAGGAACCCCTGTAAGTGCATTTGTCCCGGGTCTGGAGGGGAGTTGGGCTGGGGCTCAGCAGTTGGAGGTCGCAGTGGGTGTATCGCAGGCAGAACTCTCGGGCTCCCAGGCAGGGGGAAGCCCACCCTCTTCAGTGTGCACTCCCCACCTCCACCTGCAGAGGTGGTCCTAGCTTGCTGGGTGGGAAGGGGTTACTAGAGTCCCGTACCTCTTAGACTGGGCAGCCTTGAACCCAATTGAGATGCCCAGGGAGACTTTGCTGGTGCAGAAGGATTGATGGCGGAAACCTGGGAAACTGGGGTCAGGGAGGCACCCCATTTTCAGCCATAGTCACCCTACGTGTGGTGTGATGGGCTCAAAGGTGGAGTCGATTTAGACCCAAGGCTTATTGTCTGCTATCCAGCCAGGCCAGGAGGATGTCGGAGGAGGTGAAGGGGGTGTGCGGTACACCAGGGCTGGAGCGCAGTGACCCTCTGCTGGGTCCCCAGGTCCTGAGCAGCCTAGGAGAGGCCCTGGGTAGCCACTGAGGAAGTGGGACACAAAGCTCCTGTCTTCTGGAACTGGCTAGGGTGGAAGGATGCGGGGACAGTAAGAGAACCGACTCTCCAGGCACGCAGCTCCCTCCATACCCTGAGGCGGAGGTCACCCACCAGCAGAGGATGGGGGTGGCCTGCCAAGAGCCTTGGCGTGACGGCCTGGGCGGTGCAGACAGGGCCAGGCAGGGCCTGCTCCTGAGGTCTGGCGTTTCCTTTAGTGGTTGTTTTTCAAAGGGTAGGTGGGTAGGACAGGTCTCCCCTGACCCCAGAATTTAGTCAAGCCACCGCTCCTGTGCTTGTCCTGTGTCCTGTTTTGTTTGTTCTGAAGACAGGGGGGCACAGCAGTCCAGCAGAGAACCCTGGTTTTCCGGGTTCCTGCTGGGAGGAGCTGCCCCCGCCTCTTGGCAGCTGGGCTTGTTTTTTTTCTCCGGGGAGGGGAGGCTGATGGAGCCACAGGGCGGGGGTGGGGGGTCAAGGCAGAGCCTCAGGCTCCCTGTCCATCCTGTCCTAGGAGCCTTTGCCTGGAAAGACCCTGGGTGGGCCGCTGTCTCCTCTCACCCCTCCCCAGCAGCTCCAAGGTGGGCCTGGAGAGGCCTTTGTCAGAGGGCCTGGCAGGATTCTTCTTGGAACCCTCCGCTTTCAGGCTCTCCACCAGGAGGGAGGAGGGTGGGGGTAGGGTGTCTTTCATCTCCCTCCCTGGTTCTGATCAATCCAAATGTCGTCTCTCGGGGCTGCAAGTTTGTGTCCTTGTCACTGTGAGCCCTGCCACCTTGACTGTCCCGAATCTCCTGAGGCTGGAAGCTGGGGGTGGGAGACTCACTCTGCTTGGCCCCTGTTCCTCATGGGCCCAGTGCGAGGTCTGGGGGTGGGGAGGGGCAGAAAGAGGGGAAGAGGGGAGGGAAAGGCAGGACATAGGAGATGGGGGCTGGGGCCCTGACCATGGGGTGCCTCCTGCCTGCCTGGGATGGTGTGGTGAAAGCTAAGAAGAGGCGGGTGGGTGGGAGGCCTGGATGAAGGATATGGGCTGAAACCCCCTGGTCCCAGCTGCTGGTGTGTCTTGACCCCAGTGCTTCACCCAGGAGTCCTCGGGAAGCAGGGATGAGACACAGCAGGGTGGGGAAGGGAGGGACTTGGCCTTTGGGTTCTTTGACATCACTGGCTGGGATGCTCTGAGAACCACATCCTCGGAGGTGGTCCAGCCCTCACTTTACAAATAAGGAAGCAGACTCAGGGAGAAGTGAGGGGCCGAGTGGCTGGAATTTAGAGGAGCCTTTCTCTTGTTTTCTTCTCCCAAACTTTGCAATCCCCTCAGGGAATATGATTATGAAGAGGGGTGGAGCCTGGAGCAGGAGAAACTGCTTTTTACCGATTGGTCAGGGGCTGGCTTTCTTGGGTCACTACCAGGAGACCGGCTCTGGGGGCAAAAGACCAGCGTTTTAAGGATCTTCACTGAGGGACAGGCCATGTGTTGGGTCATCACAGACAGGGCCTTCTGGAATGTTCCCAGTTCTCTGGGGTAGATATATTATCCTCCCTGCACAGACGGGGCATGAGAGCTCAGGAAAGCCGTCAGCCATGGGGAAGGAAGGGCCGGGCAAGTGGGTTTTGGCAGCTTAGCTGGGACCCTGTGAAGTAATAATGTCCACTGCCTTCCATGGGAGTGGGGAGGAAGAAGGGCTCAGCTCTGACAGGAGAGGGAGTTGGGGGAACACGGTAGTGACTGCCTCCATCCTCAGACCATGCTCTCCCTCCCAACCTCTGACCTCTCTGAGGCCAGGGAATGGTTTGGCCTCATTTGATTCCTCTTTCAAAGGACTCTTCTGATGAGCTCTGGCGCCACGTGATATCTGAGGCCAGCTCAGGTTCCTCCCCACCGGTCACACCCAAGCCTCCTCAGCCGCCTCCCTGCTTGGCCCTGCTCCCGCTGCTCCCCTGCCACTTGTGGGCGCTCCTGAGTGGGGCCAGCCCTGGGCCCTAGGGCCACAAGTTGGGGAGGTCTTCCCTGCTTTGCTTGGCAAATGCTGGGCTCACGTCCCTGGAGAACTCCGGCTTTGTGGTTACTCAAGCTCCCACAGTGGTGAGAGCCTGAGTTCACCAGGCGGGGTGGTGGGTGCACCAGCTGGCAGCCCTCGCACATCTGGCTCCTCTGGGGAAATACAACTTCTTGGCCAAAAGCTCCTGGGCTTTGCTGGCTTCCTAGCCCTTACCAGGGGTGGGAAAGCTTCAGCCTCTGTAGCTGTCGGCTGGAGGCTGAGCTGAGCTAGCAAAGAGCTGGAGTTTTGGGGTTCCTGCTTCTGGGAGAACTGAGAGTTGGAGGGAACCCCATAACTTGAGGCAGAGGCACCAAACCACCTCACACCTCACTGGACAAAGACATCTGCTGGCTTCATTTTGAGGGTCAATGTGGTCTCTTCCAAAAGACCTCTCCAGTGCCTGTCACCAATCTTAGCAAAGAAAGGGTGCTCTAGACCAGGGACTGTTAAACCCATAAATGCAGCCTGTCATCTGTTTGTGTAAATAAAGTTTTATTTGAACCCACCCATGCTCACTTGTTTACATATTGCCCAAAGCTGCTTCGAGGCTACAATGGCAGGGACTTTATGGCCTGCAAAGCCTAAAATATGACTGTCAGTAAAATGACTATCTGGTTATTTACCCAAACAGTTTACTAACTTCTGCTCTAGACTGCCAAAAATCTAGTCTCCAAGTTCAGAGAGGCTTCCTGGACTGAGGGGACGAGCTAGCCCAGGTAAGTGCCGTGGAGCTAGAGTGGTCTCCCCACTCCCCTGATCCTCAGAGCTGGAAGACAAGACCTGCCAGGCACCCGTGACAGCAGAGCTGTTCTCTGACTCCCTGACCCCCTCCCTCTTCTGGCCTGTGCTGCTTTAGCTCCCCGCCAACATGGCCAACAAGGGTCCTTCCTATGGCATGAGCCGGGAAGTGCAGTCGAAAATCGAGAAGAAGTATGACGAGGAGCTGGAGGAGCGGCTGGTGGAGTGGATCGTAATGCAGTGCGGCCCCGATGTGGGGCGCCCCGACCGCGGGCGCCTGGGCTTCCAGGTCTGGCTGAAGAATGGCGTGGTGAGTGACACCTAGGGCAGGGGCCGGGGTCGTGCCATCGTGCCACCGTCATGGGGCAGGGCCCCCCACCCCCACCTCAAGCTGAGTCCTCAGCTGCCTTCTTTGCCTGGCAGATTCTGAGCAAGCTGGTCAATAGCCTGTATCCTGATGGCTCCAAGCCAGTGAAGGTGCCCGAGAACCCGCCCTCCATGGTCTTCAAGCAGATGGAGCAGGTGGCTCAGTTCCTGAAGGCAGCTGAGGATTATGGCGTCACCAAGACTGACATGTTCCAGACCGTTGACCTCTTTGAAGGTAGAGAGAGGAGATGGGTGGATGAAGCAGGTGTACAGGAGGCAGAGGCAGGGATGAGGGATGATCCAATCTGCCACTATGACGGGTCTGCACAGCAGGAGTGGCATACACCAGGAGAATCCCATTCCCATGGTGGGATCTCTGCATCCCCTTCGATTTCAGGACCACCTTTGCCCCTGGGTTGGCCATCTTTCTGAGGGGCACAGGCTGGCTCTGCCTTGGATTCTGTTTACACAGTCCTAAAGGCTGTCTCCCCTCCCCTCTTCCTACTCACAGGCAAAGACCTGGCTGCGGTGCAGAGGACCTTGATGGCCCTGGGCAGCTTGGCAGTGACCAAGAATGATGGACACTACCGTGGAGATCCCAACTGGTTTATGAAGTACGTGGCCACCAGGGGTTCCCTGCATGCTAAGCTCAGGTTTCTACAGGAGGGGGGCTAGCCGGTTAGTGCAGTGGTTACAGGAAGCAGAAAGCCAGAAAAGGTACACAGTGAGGGTCTAGGGTGGGGGAAGTGGGTCCATAGTACATCTTGACTCCTCCCTTTCTACCCTCCTGTCTGAGCCAGTCTTCCCAGCCCTTGCTGCGGGGCAGCTGCAATAAGGAAATGAGAGCCGTGAAAGGCGGGAGGGGATGGCATCGGGCTAGGAGTAACAGAGGAAACCAAAGGCAGATGGCAAACACACAGTCCCGGCAAGTCTTTATCTTGGTTCCTCCTTTCCTAGGAAAGCCCAGGAGCATAAGAGGGAATTCACAGAGAGCCAGCTGCAGGAGGGCAAGCATGTCATCGGCCTACAGATGGGCAGCAACAGAGGGGCCTCGCAGGCTGGCATGACGGGCTATGGGCGGCCCCGGCAGATCATCAGTTAAGAGGGTGAGGGCCGGCGCCCAGCCCCACCTTTGCCCAGCTCGCTGGCCACAGCATCCTGCCTCGCCCGCCTCACACACAGCCGTGTAGTTCCTTCAGCCCCGGCCAAGCTTCGAGGCTCCGTCACTGAGCAAAGGTGACTGCACTTGGGCAGCTTGCCCCCACCCCTCAGCCTCAGCCCAACTCCTGACCCCAAAGCACTGCTCCCCCGGCCCGCCTCCCAGCTCCCCCACCAGCTCTGCCTTCCCCCCATCCTGGGCTGAGCAGGGGAGACGTGGGCTGGTGGTAGCCTGGGCGTGGGCAAGTCCACTGTCCTCCTTGGAAGCAGATGCTCATAGAAGGAGACCCAGCCCAACCTCCCTTGATTTTTTTTTTTTTTGCTGGAATATTTGGGGGGTTGAAATTCAAAAAGAAAAAAAAATATACATAAATTTTTTTCTCAGGCCTGGCTGCCAGAGTCTGATTTGCCCTGGTCGCTTTGGTTCTGGTTCCAGAAGTAAGAGCGAGGGACAGTCAGGCAGCTCGGGTTCTCATGTGTTCCACGATTTCAGGGGGTGGAAGAGGGGCATGGACGACAGTTCTGAAGGGAAAGAGGGGCAGCTTGGTGACTTGTGTTAGCTTTGGCTAGGTGGTCGAAAGGAGTGGGCATAGGGCGACACTGTGTGGAAGGAAGGTTTTTATTTTGGAAAAGCTGTGCAGAAAAAATTCAACAAAATGTTGCTGTGGAAAGAGAAAACCAAATCGTAAGCATTTAAAAAAACAAAGTTCCAAAAAACCAACTCGCTCAGAGGGGAGGAGGCCAAGAATGGGAGGAAGTCGCAGCCTGCCAGGCAGCCGGCCGGCCTCCGGTGGGCACGGCCATTTCCCTGAGTACTTTGCAGAGGAAGATGGGGTGGCAGACCTGCTGAAGATGCCCCAGTAGAGCGGCCTGGGCCTGGGGGCCGTGCCCATCCACAGCCCCGCCAGGTGCATTGTACTGGTCCTTCAGGACAAAGGGGTCAGGGGCGTGCTCAAGGTGGGCTTCTGCTGATCAGGGCTGATGCAGGCAGCTGCTTTCAGGGCACATGTGCTGAGTTAGGGGCTGACTGCCAAACCAACATGGCCAAGTCCAAGGCTGAGGCTGGACGGTGAGGGGCAGAGAGGAAAGGGCTGCCGTTTCTGTCCCCGGGGTCGTTAAACAGACAGGCATATCCGGGGGCTCTTTCCAGCTTCCACCCCTAAGCCCTCTTCCCAAGGGACCCCAGTGACATTTCTGCTGAGATGCTCTTCTGGCCATGTGTGCTGAGGGCCTGGGTGACCCACACTGCTGGCCTGCCCTGGAGAAGCAAGGAGAAGCACACTGCTGGCCTGCCCTGGAGAAGCAAGCCCTAGTCCGTCGTCTGAGACCTTCTCACCAAAAGCTCCTACTCTGTTGGAGGAAGGCTCCACGACTGTTGCCAGCCTGTTCTCTGGCACTGCTGCTCTGCTGACTGGACCTTCTGCAGGCCCACGCCCTCCCTGAGCATGGTCTTTAGCCAGAGGGCGTCTTCAGGCCTCTGGTCCCAGCTGGAAGCACCCGGACTGCTTTCTGCCCAGAGCTCCCAGAACTAGGAAGCAGCTTTCCACACTCCTACAGTCTTAGGAAGTGAGAGCCCATCCCACGGTGGCTGTCAGGCCCCAGGTCAGCACATCTGCGCCTCCTTCCCCTGCAGCAGGTCTGGGGGCAGGAGCTGAGGGACGTCCAAGGCACCCCTGCTCTGGGACAGGCTCCAGTCCCCCTGATCCAGCAGGTCTGGGGCGTGGAGCCTTGAGGTGGTAGGAGAGCCCTCGCTCTCCAGCCCCACTCCACCTGGATCCTGGCTGCTGCAAAGGGGCATTGATTCTAGTTCTGTCCCTTCCTCCTTGGCTTTCTGGCTTCGCTGGGGCCAGTGGCACGGTCCACTCCGACAAATTGGGCGAAAGGCCACATTCCTCTGGCTCAAGTATACTTCCAGCGTGTAGTAAATGGTCCAGAAGACGGTGAAGCAGCCAATCAGCACCAGGGTCTGGGGGAAAGGCAAGCACCTATGTAGGGCTGCTCTCCCGGAAGCCTGCAGCCTTTCTCAGCCCAGAACAGTGGGCTCAGAGAGTCTCTCTCCTTCTGGGGGTTGCCTCTCCCACCCCCAAGCCACACCCTCTGTCCCCCGCTACAAGAGAGTTAGCCAGGAAAATGGGGACCCAGGTCTGCCCAATGCATCGCTCCCAAGATGCCTTGAGTCACCCACCGAGGACAACACCCCAGGGCACCCCTGCCTGCCCGCACCTTGAGAGTGTTGGGGGTGATGGTATAACCGTCTTCCTCGGGGATGTTCAGCCCGGGTGGGCAGGGCAGCATGAAGCCGTCGTGCAGGTATTTCCCACTCATGGCACTTTCTAGCAGCCTGTGGAGCAGAGAGGAGACAACGATGCCCCACTCAGCCTGGTTCCTCTACTCGCCTGCCTTGCCCATCCTCCCGCCTGCCAGCTGGACAGGGCGAGGTCCCACAGCAAACGGGACACAGGAAGCGGAGCTCCCTAGGTGGCCTCCCCATCCTCCACCCCCAAGTCCCCAGCCCTCTGACGCCCACGGCTACACCTACCTCTGTCTGTCTCTGATGTCTACTGGACTCCACACAGAGCCATACAGGGTGAGCTGCCATTGCCGGAGGACGCCGGCCTGGGATGTCTCGTCTCCTAGGGCAGCAAGCAGGGTGGTCCGTGAGCCTGGCCTCACGGCTGGCCAGATGGCAGAAGGCCCGCCCGCCCTGCCACCCAGAGGGACTCAGACCGCATGGGTGGGCAGCCACAGTCGTCTAACTCTGTCCCACTGACCCCGGGGTTCTGCAGACCTGCCTCTTGGGTGCTCTTGGGAATGGAAAGGGGAGGGTGAAAGGGAGCACTCCAAAGCTAAGAAATTTTTCCTCTTTCATGTTTTAGGGTTTTAGCTGGGATTTTTCTTGGGAAAAAAAAAGTCCTGCTAAATTAAAGGTCTGAAGACCACCTGTCTGGTGAGGTACACCTGAGAGTGAAAGACTCTTTGCGACCCCATGGACTGTACAGTCCAGGGAGTTCTCCAGGCCAGAATACTGGAGTGGGTAGCTGTTCCCTTCTCCAGGGGATGTTCCCAAACCAGGAAATCGAACTGAGGTCTCCTGCATTGCAGGAGGATTCTTTACCAACTGAGCTATGAGGAAAGCCTGATGTATACCTAATTTGGGGGAAATTGGGAGGGTTGGGTTCAGTTTCCAATTTTCTCCTTAAAATACTGTATGATTTCACATATGTTACTTCAAATCTTGGGTGGGCCTCAGTTTAAAAAAAAATGGTGAAAATTAGTCCTGCCCTTACCTGCCTACCAGGGCTGGCCGCAGGATGGTTATATGTGAAAGAACTTGAAATGTGGTTTCAACAAGGAATTTGTGTTGCTATCCTGAGGAAAAATGGATCAGTCACTTTGCCAAGGAAGATGAGAGGTAGTATTAATGAACAATTAACGAACAGGTCTCAATGCCCATTCTGTGGACGGGGCATACTTCTTGGCAGCTACCCTTATGGTCCGATGGCACCTAGGTGTTCCACCTGGGACACTCTCTGTGGGGACTCTGAGATCCAGAGGAACGGACGACACTCGTGAAAGGCGGGGCCCTGGCCGGGAGGCAGGCAAGCTTACCTACGTCCCTGATGACGAGTCTGTAGGTCCCTTTCGCCCTCTCCCCCCAGCACCGCACCGTGGAGAAGGTCCAGTCATTGAAGCCGTTGGGATCCCTGGGGCAAGGACACAGGAGACAGAGGAAGGTGTGGAGTGGGGAATTGACCCCTTTGCCCAGGAGCACTTTCTTACTGTAGTAGCAGCTATGGTCTGAGCTACAGCCAATCAGGAGGGTGCCACAAGGGGCCCTCAAGTGCTGGCCCTTGCCCCGGGATGATCTCAGGAGCTGAGGGGCAGGCACGTGTCAACGTGGTGAACTGGAAAAAGCAAACGTGGAGAGCACACCGACCGGCTTGGGAGTCCCGTAGATCTAGGCTCACTGTTACTCTCTCAGGCGCTTACTAGGCCTCTGACTTGTTTCCTCACTTGTAAGAGGAGGTTACAAAGTCTACTCTCCATCGTCTTTCTCTTGGTCGTGCAGAGTGGTAGGTGGGATCTAGTTCTCTGACCAGGAATTGAACCCGGGCCCCCTGCACTGGGAGCACAGAGTCTTAGCCACTGGACTGCCAGGGAAGTCCCTCTGCATCGTTCTTACAAGGACTGAAGAAAACATTCGTAAAGTGCGGTGCCGAGCACGCTGTAAGCACTTGAACAAAGCAGGTCACAAAGCCAACGCCAGGGGAGTTTAGGACAGGGCAAGTGTCTCCTCCCAGATCTTTTCCTGGACAAGGCCCTCACTGCAAAGAGAGCTCAGAAGGTAGGGGCACAAGTACGTACGAGTCCAAGCTGCGGGGGGCGCCGATAAGGGACATCATGCCACTGGGGCAAAAGAGCTTCACTTCCAAGCTGCCACGTCGTGGGTGGGTGATGGAGACGGTCACGGCCACGTGCTCCAGGGTCTTCAGCCCCGACATGTCCAGGTCCATCCTGCTGACTGTGGGAAGTCAGGCTGGGCAGCTGGGAAACCAGCCCCACAGATACTTACGCCCTCACTTCACCCCACCAAACACAAAGGCGTATACAAGTACCTTCGGCAACCCTGACTGAACCTTGTGTACACTAGGAAAGGGAGTGCCCTTGCTGATTTCAAGTTTATAATTTAGAGTCCAGTCGGGAAGGCAACACATAACCAAGACACAAGACAAGAAACAAACGGAGCCATTTCCAACGTTCATTCATTCAAAAAATAATTTCCTCAGTGCCTCCTACATTTCAGGCACCGTACTAGACACTGGGAATGTAAAGATAAGTTGGATATGGCCTCTGCCTTCTACCTGCAAGTGGAAAATGACGTCATATGAGGTCCACATAACTGATGCCAGAACAGAGATGAGGCAGACAGGTTTAGGCCTCAGTTGTGAGACACACTCTGAGGAAGGGACTAAGACTGGTAGAGAGTGCTGGCAGAGGTACTCTAGAAGGGAAAACGGCACACATACAGGCAGAGGTAGAAATGACCAAGTTTCATATTGAAGGAAACACATGTTTTGGGGGGGAAAAAACACTACTGAAGTGATGGGCTTCCCTGGCGGTCCACCGGTTAAGAATCCATCTGCCAATGCAGGGGACACAGGTTTGATGCCTGGTCCAGGAAGAGTCCACATTCTGTGGCGCAACCAAGCCCGTGCGCCACAACTACTGAGCCCAAGCACTAAAACTACTGAAGCCCGTGCACCTAGAGCCTGTGCTCCGCGACGAGAGAAGCCACCGCGACGAGAAGCCCGTGCACCGCAACGAAGAGCAGCCCTGCTTGGCACAACCAGAGAAACGCTGGCACACAGGAATGAAGACCCCACAGAGCCAAAAATACACAAATAAAAGATGAGTTATGCATTCAAAAAAACGAACAACAAAAAATCCACCATACTAGTGATGTGAACAAACTTCAGCGACATTGTACTGAAGGGAAAAAAGCCAATATCGAAAGGACACACAGCGCAGGATTTCACTTACATAATACTCATGAGTAACACTACCTGTAGATGGACAACAGGTGAGTGGCTGCCAGGCGCTAGGGGTGGGGCAGAGGGTCGGGTGTGGCCGTAAGCGGTGACAGGAGTCCTGGGATGGGACGGCTCTCGATATTGATTGTGGTGGTGGTTACACAAGACTGCACGTGGTAAAGCTGCACAGACACACTCACACACATACACACTCACAGAGAATCTATGTCTAACTGGTAAAATCTGAATAAGTTCTATGAATTGGACCAGTATCATTTTCTTGGCTTTCCTATTGTTCTAGTCTAAGACATTTAACACCAGGAGAAGAGCGCATAGGACTTCCCTGAACAGTTCTTTGCACCCTCCTGTCAATCTACAATTATTTCAAAATAAAAAGTTAAAAAAACAAACTAGTGAAGTATTAGACTCAGTTGAGGAATATTAAGAAATTAGGCCGCGATGAGAAATGACTCTTTCCAAGACAGCTTTTCTTCCATTAATTCAGGCCAACAGGCAAAGCACAGAGCAACACCCAATTCTACAGATGAAGAAGCTCAGAGGAGGTGAGAGACGACGGGCGCGGAACCTCGGATGGGAAAGGCTTTAACATTTTTATTTTAAACAAGCAACTGCGAACTATTAGAGATTACTGTGCAAGGATGGAGTTTTTTTTAAAAAGTGTTAAAGGGAGGTTACTCCTAACAGCTGTGGGTAGGCTGAATTGGAGTAGAAAGAAGAAACAGGTGACAGGAAGACCAGCTAAAACAGCTGATTGTAGTCTAGGGGTGAGGCAGTGTGGGCATGGATAGCTGGTCAAAGAAGAAAGAGGGGGGAGTTCCCTGATGGTCCAGTGGTTAGGAATCCGAGTTTTCACTGCTGAGGGCCCGGGTTCAATCCCTGGTCAGGGAACTAAGATCCCGAAAGCCGTGCAGCACAGCCAAGGTAAAAAAGAAGAGAGGGAAGAAAGGGCTCAGGGCTTCCTGTGGCCCCACTGTCTGTCCTTCCTGTTCATCCTGGCCTCCCACTCAGTCCCCCTCTCACTGGGCTCACGTCAGGGAGGAGGGCCACCACCCATTATCAGACAACACCAGTGTTCACGGGTCTACCTGTCCAACGCCATCTCTTCACATCCCTCTCCTTCCTCGACTCCACAGACCTTTCTCCACCCCACGTCAGCACAGACTTCCACGGCCAGACCCCGGGCCTCGTCCTTATCTGGCACTGCTTCACTTCTGAATGGGTCAGTAACTTCCCTTGTGGGATTTATTACGTAAACAACACAAATTAGAACAGTAGTTGAGCAAAAATGAGAACAAAAAAGCTCCTGCAAATTCTTGATGCTGCGTTGGTAAATACACACTGAGCCTTCTCACTGCGTTTGTCTGTGTGCACGTGTGTCTTTTCTCTCACTCTTGCAACTCATGGAAGCCAATGTTCCGCCTTCCCAGAAAGCAACCAGCTGTCCCTTCGCTTTCTCCGCTACCTTCTTTTTTTGGCTGCACCACGCGGCATGTGGGATCTTAGTTCCCCAACCAGCAATCAAATCCGCACCCCTTGCAGTGGAAGTGTGGAGTCTTAACCATTGGACCATCAACCGGGAAAGTCCCTCCACCACCTTCTTGATTCCTTTATTTTCTTGCTCCTCAAGATATCCGTCAAGCTCCTCTTCCCTAACCGCCTAAGATCCCACAGCTCCTCTCTCCAACATGATCTTATTTACATTCCCTTGTTTTCTTTTCCTTTCACAGTAACTATCTGGCAAAAGGCCAAAGCCGGATCAGACCAATTATACAGTCTCTTGGCTGGATTTTCTTGCTTACGCCTTTCCCACTACAAAGGAAAAACAAACCCTTTCTCAACTCATCACTTGTGCCTACTAGTGCTAAGAGCCTGGGCTCTGGAGCCACCCAGCCTGGGTTCAAATTCCAGGTCAGCCATTTACTAGCTGTGAGAATTAGTTTCCTTATCTGTAACACGTACCCCTTATATGGTTCATGGTTAATCATTTTAAGATATACCCTCTGTCTCCTGTTTTCTGCTGTACCTGGGGGCTCCGGGCTCTGGAGAATAAACCTCCCAACTCCTGCCTAGATAAGGAAGGGGCCACCACCTGGCTGCTAAGCATGGGAGAAGGCACCTGGGCGTCCACCTTTTAACTGATGCCTAGTTCTATTCTCTTACCTCATCTTTGTCCTCTGAAGTGCATGGGGCCTCCGAGTCCTGAGCCCTTTTTTTGGCCCCATCGCATGGCTTGTGGAATCTTAGTTCCCACACCAGTGAATGAACCTGGGCCCTGGCAATGAAAGCTCAGAGTTCTAACCACTGGGCTGCAGGGAATTCCCAGCCCCGAGTCTCTGGAAATTCTGTGGCATAAACGAGCTTGTTGCCTAGGATCACTCTTGCAGGCATTTGGTTTGCAATTTTCTTAGCCCTGCTCACTTCTCCATTCATGCTCTATCTTCCAAAACCGTACTGCAATCTCTACTTTGCTGTGATCTCTTCTCTCATTCTCCTTGTCCTTGTGCTCATTCCACTTCTATTCCTTTACTCTTACTTTGGTGAGGTTGTACATATGTACATTTATATATGTGAAATTTACATATATATAAATTTTTACTATGCATGTAGGTGTGCTTAGTCACTCAGTTGTGTCCAACTCTTTGCGACTCCATGGACTGTAGCCCACCAGGCTCCTCTGTCCATGGAATTTTCTAGGTGAGAGTACTGGAGTGGGTTGCCGTTCCCTTCTCTAGTGTACCTTATTGACCCAGGGATCGAACCTGGGTCTCCTGAATTGCAGGCAGATTCTTTACCGTCTGAGCCACCAAGTGACACATTACAAAGCATAATAGAACAGAATAGAATCCTAAAAGAGACCTGAGCGTGCTCGTCTGTGTTAGCATGTGTACAGAGTGGCATGCTATATGCATTCACTTATTGGTGTGTACAGGGACTTGGGTAGCCATGCATGTGAGAACATGAGAATTATGTTATTAGAATTGAGCCAGTATATTAAATGAGTTAACCCTTAGGCCAGTGCTTGGCACATAAAAGGCATTTATCTTTTTTTTGGCTGCGCTGCATGGCATGCAGGATCTTAGTTCCCTGACCAGGGATGAAGCCCGTACCCCCTGCATAAGTGCGGAGTCTTAACCACTGGACCACCAGGGAAGTCCCAGAAGCACTCATCTTAGTTGATGGTGATCATCATATTATTATTTTAC
Organism: Bos grunniens; assembly: GCF_055505025.1. NCBI lineage: Eukaryota > Metazoa > Chordata > Mammalia > Artiodactyla > Bovidae > Bos > Bos grunniens. The sequence continues at coordinate 28,423,050 of NC_141179.1, forward strand.
CTTTAGCAACATGGGATCTCATTCAACCACCGCTGAGAAGATCCCAGGGCTTTATTTGCCCATAATCTTACGGAAACTAGAAAAATCTCTATCCTTGTCACTATCCTTGTTTAGGGATCAGAATAAGAGATGTCAATCTAGGAATCATTTGTGGAGAGGTGGCAGCTAAAGCCATAAGTACAACTGGGCCATCGAGGACGAAGACGTACAGGGAGGGTCAAGAACATGGCATGAGTCTCAGAAGGAACTCATGGTTTGGAAGTAGTGAGGTGAGTGAATAGAAAACCAAGTTCCTCAGGCCAGCAGAGGACCATGGAGCAAAGCAGGCCACTGGAGCCACAGGACGAGCTGGGAAGAGGAGGTGGAGGAGAGGGAAGGCTGACACACAGGCCTCGTTAATCCGGTCTGATAACAGGGCTAAGCATCATCGACCGAGATGAGCTGTGAGCTGGCCCCGGGTCTGAGCCTGAGAGGGGCACCTCAGAGCGATGAAGTAAGTCTTCAGCAGTGGAGAGAGGGTGATATAGGTGAGCAGTTGCTTTGGTTAGTTCATTTGAAAAGGTTACTAGCTGGAGGCAGGCAGGGGCTTAAAGGTGTTTCCTAACAGATGTGCTGAGGGTGTTGGAAGGCAGAAGGAGCAATCAATGGGGAGGGAAAGATTTGGAGCCAGGAAGGAACAGGACTGAAACATGGCTGGCGGGGGATGGTAGTAGCCAGCTGGGGCTGCAAACAAGGATAAAAGGGTATTTGCAAGAGGTGTTCAGGAATCTTCTGTAAATACACACAGGCTCCCTTGTGTTTGAGATCCGCCTCCCAAGCCCCACCCTCTCTCCTGCCCTCCAAAGACATTTCAGACCCAGAGTCAGAGCTAAAGGAACCAAGGGGCCCTCCTGCCAATGGGGAGAAATGACAACCTGTCTTGCTCTAGAGCTGCCCTGCCTGAAGGTGGCACCGGCCACATGTGGCTATTTAAAATCAATTACTGGGACTTCCCTGGTGGCCGAATGGTTAAGAATTTGCCTTGCAATGTAGGGGCCATGGGTTCAATCTCTGGTCGAGGAACTAAGATCCCTCGTGCCATGGAGCAGCTTAGCAGCACAAATAGAGAACATTTCCACCATCATAGAAAGTTCTCTTGGTCACCACTGCTCTAGAGTCTTGGAATTTCACCTCCTTTCCATAACAGGAATATTTACTTCCTTCTATCTTACAAAAAAGTTCACCTGCCAGCCCTTGGACACTGACTTGCCCAGGTCTTGGTGGGAAAGACTATCACTTGGCCATAGGGGAAGAGGTTTGCTGACCGTCCGGGACTGAGTTGCTCAGCTCTACGTGAACTGGACTGACTTCCTGCAGCCTCCAAGAATGCCCATGAGTCTGGACCTTCAGTTCTGTCTGGAGTCACAACAACAGAGAGGAAGACATCTTTGCTGACCCTGGAGATCAGCAGACTGCTGGCTGCCCTCCAAACCCATGAAGGGCTCCATTAGCAAAACTCGCTGAGTCTACCTCCCTTTTCTCTGTCTTTCTCTCCCCTACTCCAACTCCTGCTCTCCTCCTCCCAGGACAATCTGTCCTTCTTTCTCCTGCTTTTTTGTGACAAACAAGTAGTTTCCAGATGCCTCTGTATCGAGGGAAGTTTGTCAGACATGCCGGGGGAACGTCCCTGGTTAGTGGGAGGCAGAGGATGATGAAGTTGAAAAGGACCCTAACCCGCTTCTAAGCTGACTACCTCACTTGATGGATGTGACTGTGGGTTACTGTTAATTAAATGAGAGACAGCAGCTCTGGATAGGAGGTAATAAAAGTTAAAAGATGTACTGTCTCCAAGACATGTGAGTGCAAAGCCCTGAGGTTCCTACTTGAACTGCATTCCTGGGAATGTTCCTACACTCTTCTGCCTTGGCTGATGCTTTATGCCCTTTCCAAGATAGCATTCCTTTTACGGAAAATGCAATGAACCAGGCCCATGGATTTCCTTCCACGTAGAGGGGAAACTGGGCAAGTGCTGGACATGGTTAGGGAGAGAGACAACGGAACTCTTCCCACCCAGGGGAGCAGCCCCAACCCTCCCTTCTACGCTCCCATCTTTGGCCATCCCTCCTTGTGGCCACTGTGCTGGCCTCATCACTTCCTAGGAGGGTGGCAACAGCGAGAACAAAGCTCCACCTGGGTACAAAGCATGACATGCTTCCGACTTTACAAAACACAGTGGAGAACTCTGCTTGTCAAAATTCCTTGAGGAAAAAAAAAATCCCCAAAGAACTGGAGGGATGGAAAACTCTCCAGTGGCAACTCTGGGGAGTCCGCAGAGAGAGGATCCTCTAGCACGGCTGAGTACCCCAGCCCAGCCGCCCTCTTTTCTGGGAAGGGTTTCAACCTCTGGGCTCAACACGAGACCATGTCTCGGACTGCCCACAGACAGCCCTCACCCCTTCAGACAGTCCCATGGCCCCGGGTGGGATGGAGGTGGAGGCGGAGGGAGGACCACTCCAATCTAGAGAGCCCTCTGGGGACTCCTCTGTTCTCCCCCAACAGGTTCCAGCTGATTCTGTAATTAGACAAGCCTGAGAATCAAAGGGAGACATTCCCAGCTCCTTCACTTCATCCAAAGCCCACTGGGCTGCAGAGGATCATCTGGCAAGTTCCTAGCATGGAAGTCAAAGGAACATCTTTCGACTTGTGCCTGTCTCCCCAGGTTCTGGCCCAGCCCTCCCACCAGCCTTCCTAATAGCTTGCTCAGCAGCTCCCTCCCACCACCTGTAACTCAGGAGAAAGGTCTCTCAAGCAGCCAGGGGGCCAGCCAACTCAGAAGCAGCAACATGTCCTAAAATGGTCAAAGAGAACGCCGCAGATCTGGCTGGAGCTCAGCTCCTAAAGGAAGGGGCAGGACCAGCAGGAGGACGAGTCTAACTTCTCCATCACCCCGCCCTGAGCCTCTGGCCTAGGATTAACCCCCTTTCTGCTGACCGCTTACCATTCCACAGCACCTCCAGGGGGCGGGCGGACAGTGGGATCGCCTTGTTCTCTTTCAACACAGGGCTGACGTAGGAAGCTAAGTAAGGGACAGATGTCCAGATCTGTAAAAGGAAGAGGGGGCAGCGAATGAACAAACGGACAGACCTCGCACAGCCAATCTCGCCTACCTGACCCCTAGGGCTGCACTTTTTATTTCTCCCTTAATCATCACTGTCTTTCGCTCTGCAGACAACCTGGACTGTTCCCTACAGCATCACAACACGGAGCCAGGGGACACAGGCAGATGGGGAGCTGACACCCTGAGGGCTCCACGCAACACTGAGGTCTCATTTACTCTCCTGTCAGTTTAAGAAACTTTATAGAGTGTTGAGCCTGCTTCTTCGTGGGTAAAATGGGTCTCGGGTGAATGAACATCTATTAAGCACCTACAACATGACGGGCAGTGTTTCAGGCATTCGGCCCGCCCCCCTCGCCCCCTCCACGCAGGACAGCCATTCACCTTGGCGGCGTTCACAAGTCTCCAAGCGTTGAGCAGGCCGAATCCGTGCTGGTGGCTGTGGCTGAAGCCGGCCTCATTGGTGATCCAGTCCGCGTGGCGGTCCTCGTACTGACAGCACAGGGGTCCTGGTGAGCCTTGCGGAGTTTAGGTTTCCTGACTCACCCTGATGGCTCTTCCAGCCCAGACTCTCCCACAAAGGCTGCTAGGAAGGGACTCCCCGAGGAAAGCTGGGACAAAAGGGCAAAGCCCCGTGATGTCATCAGCCCAACGGCCTGTTTACAGAGGGACCTGGGAGCCCGGCCAGAATGCTCCTTTGCAGGTGAGATGGCCGCAGGACAGGGACAAGTGAATTCAGGTCTGTGGTCTTGGTGGGGTCTCCACACTGCTTCAGTAGGAATGCAACTCTGGGAGACACTGGCACCTAATGCCTGGGACATCTAGAATCTGAACCTCCTGATACCTCCAAGCCCTCGGGACCAAAACTCTGAGGTGGGCCAGGCCAGGCCGTGCATCTGCCTGTGAAGCGCTCACCCGGGTGGCCGTGAAGACGATGATGTGCTGGACGTCACGCCACGTGAGGCAGGGCCGCACCTGCAGCATCAGGGCTATCATGCCAGCCGCTAGGGGCGCGGCGGCCGAGGTCCCTGTGTGGCCCTCGGTGCAGCCGGTGCCCTTCTGAAGGTCCCAGTCGGTGGTCACCTGGGAAGCAGAATGGGGGGGACGGGGGCTGGTTAGGGCTTGCGTTTCCAGGGCAGTGGGGGAGGGGGCAGGGCAGGGCCTCAGAGCCAGCGAGCCTCCCGGGGACCTCTGCGTCTGGCCGGTCAGGAGGAAGGAGATTCTTCATCCTCCTGGGCCTTACAGGAGAACCTCTGGAGAGCTGAGAAAAACCAGTTACTCTGAGGGTCTTGGCTGCAGTGGCGTGGAAAGGAGGTGGAGAGGGGAAAGGCCTCATGTGTCCTGATTCCTGCTCAGCTGATGATCCCTTCCCCAATCCCCCCGCCCCTGCAGCCGTGGAGACAGAGGAGCGGCCGGGGAGCTCCAGGGCCCCCAGCTGGAGCTGGAACAACAGTGACGGCAGCGGGCGAGGAGCTCTGGCTTGGCAGCTCAGAGACGGGGCTGGCCTGATGTCAGGGTGAACACAGGGAGTGTGTCCCAGGGAGAGGACAGCGTCCCCCCTCGCCCACTGGTGGGCTCAGCATGGGCGGAGCATCTGCTCCAGGGAGGATGAGAATGTGGAAAGAACTGGATGCCAGACAGGTGCCGTGTCCCTCCCCCTCTCACCTCCCACCTCAGGACTGCAGGTAGAGAAGGGGGACCTGAGGCACTTGGCTCTGAGGAGGGAGGTGGCCCACCCTGGCCTGTGGCGATCGATGGGCCAGGCCACCTCCCTCCTCAGGGCCAAGAGCCTCGGGTCCCCCTTCTCTACCTGCAGTCCTGAGGTGGGAGGTGAGAGGGGGAGGGACACGGCACCTGTCTGGCATCCAGTTCTTTCCACATTCTCATCCTCCCTGGAGCCACACAGGGTGGAGCCGGGGAGGGCCCTGCCTGAATCCACTGCAGCCCATGGCCCTCTGGATCTAGCAGGTGGTGCCCATGCTAACACTAGAACATCTTTTCCTTCCAGGCTTCTCTCCTGGGTCAGATACCAAGGTGCTACCTTCTGCCAAGAGCTGCCCTTTCTCCACCGTCCTTGCTGTTTGCCTTCCAGCTGTTATAGCAGCTGCCAAGACATGTCATTTCCACTCAGATGCCGTGCTCTCACAGAAGAGAAGGGAAAAACTCTTCAACTGGAAGTCTCAATGAGGGTGGGAAGCCTGGTCTGTGCCAGGGAGCAGATTAATTTTTTCCTGTTAAGGAAACAGCCTCACAGTGACAGTCTAGTGTGGAGCCGGGAGGCTGGTAAACTTGCCTCTGGTGGCAGGAGCCCTGGGCAGCAGACGGTGGGGTGGCGTGTCCCTCCGTGCCCGCCCTGGGGGAGGCAGCCCCACCAAGCTGGTCATTGAACAGAAACTGGCAACTGGTTTTCAAGACGGACAACCCAAAGATGGGAGGTTGGCTGAACAAACTCTCTTTGCATTTCTGGACAAATTATAGTTCAGATAGAAAGTGGTGGGGGTGAAGCAGAGTTGAATCCGGAGGAGAAAAGACAGGTGCCCCAGAACAAGGGGATCTCGTATGCCCGGTAACTTCTTGGGCCCCGACTGTGGCTGGGATGAGCAAGAGTCCTGCCAGGATGTTCCTGCTGTTCCTCCCCCTCTAGCCTGGCCTGGGCTGGGGGTGGGTGGTGCCCCTCTGCACCCAGACTCCTGTCTGTTAAGCAAAGCCTCCTGCCCGCTTACTTTAGCTCATTCCCTTTTTTCTTCTCCCAGGGTGGGGGAAGGGGCTGGGGTCACCTGGCCCAGAGCCTTGGAACATTGTATTGACCAGAAGTCATTGAGCAGCAAAAACAGAATTTCAGTTTGGGAAAGAGAATTTGACCCAGAGGCAGCAGCCCAATTCCCAACAGCCCCAGAGAGTCCTCCCAACTGCGAGCCACTGGAGGAATGTGACACCGGCTGGCTGCGGCCCAGCCCTGCCCCAGAGCCCCCCGTCCCCAGGTCACTCTGTTACGGGCATCGGGACGGGCAGGGAGCTCTCAGATGACGGGCTGGAGCTGAGCCAGCTGGGGATAGGCACTGCACTCTGAATTCCTTCACAGGTTCCCACAGCTTGAGAAACTCCACTTGCTTGCTCCAACCTCTTGTTTGCTGTGACTCCAAGCCCAGCTCTAAGGAAAGAGCTGTCTCTGGGGTTGACGGGGACATTCCAGACTCCTTTTCCCACCCATGCGGTGCAGACAACCACTAGCTTTACTCCTGAGGATGAACAGGATCAGAACTCGCAGTATTTACGTAAGGACTGCATAGCAACACAATGATGATGCATAGCAATGCAATGATGATTTTTTTTTTAAGCCCATAGAAATTAGGCAAAGCCCGTATTCTACCAAAGGAAGACATTTCAAAAGTTCTTTCATCCATGTGTGCTCAGAGTGATTCCTATAAAACATGCATTATTTGTTAAGTTAAAAATTTAAAGATGAAGGAGCTTCCCTCATGGCTCAGTGGTAAAGAATCTGACTGCCAGTGCAGGAGACACAGGTTCAATCCTTGGGCTCAGAAGATTCCACACGCCTCGGGGCAACTAAGCCCTTGCAGCACAACTACTAATCCCGCACAGTGCTCTGGAGCCTGGCAGCTGCGTACTGGGCCCATGTGCCCCAGAGCTTGTACTCTGCAGCAGGAGAAGCCACCCTGGTGAGAAGTCCAGACACTGTAACGACAGAGACCCCCACTTGCCAAAACTAGAGAAAAGCCCGTGCAGCAAGGAGGACCAGCACAGCCATACATAAATAAGGTTTTTAAAAATTTAAAGATTAAAAACCCTTTACACAGATACATTTAGAGTCTTCAACTCCATTCTACCAACAGGGGCAGACTCTTAGGGAAACAGATCTGCTAGGGAAGAGGATCCCGAGAGCCGGGCTGGGGAGCAGAGGGCCGGTGGGTGGGGCAGAGCACTCACGATGCTCCGGAGCATCTTGTCCCCGCCGCTGAAGGTGACCGCCAGCATGGAGGCACACTCCTCGGCGTAGAAAGGCATTCGTCCCTCCTCGTCCACAGCACCTGGGGGAGGAGCAGGGAAATGGGAGTGGAGGTGAGGGTCTGAGGACATCAGACTCACCTCTGAGTTATCGTTGAGGGGTTGGTCCTGGGCTTAAAACATGATCTCAGTGGTCCAAGTCCTTCAAGTACCCACACGCCTCCCCGAGACAAGCGGTCTCAAATGGCAGAGGGTAGTCTGTGCCGAGACCATTCTTTCAGCAGACTGCAGGGGGTGGCCACTCGACACGGACTCATCCATTCACACACGCGTTTCTGTTACTTATCGGTCATCTACCGCGAGTCACACACTGTGTGAGAGATAGGGATTGTGGGGAAAGGCCACAGACCTGATCTCAAGGAGCCCATGGTCAGGGGAGGTCAGGGAAGTAGGTACAGGTGGGATGGTAAATGCCTACAGCAGGCAGCATAGGTAAAAGGCAGTTAATTTAGGCTGGTGTGGCAGGGAGGTCAGGGAACGTTTCAAGCAGGAGGGAAGTGACCCGTGAGAAGAGAGGCTGGACCAGAGGCCTAACCAGCTGTGGTGGTGGAGGTGGGGGCGGGGGGCACGGAGGGGGTTATCTTAGATGATGGGTAGGAAGTGCTCCCGGGAATAACTTATAAGGAAGTCCTGACCTCCCCTGAGAGCAGGGCTGGTTCTTCCTCACTATCAGAGTCTGAAGAGAGACTGTGCACACACACTCAGACAGACACATGGAAGCTAGGGACACACCCAGACACATGGTCCCCTCACCCCTGAGGGACACCCAGATACACGGTTCCCTCACCGCTGAGTAACACACACCCACATACACGGTCCCCTCACACCAGAGTGACACACACACAGACACACGGTCCCCTCAACTGAGTGACACACACACAGACACACGGTCCCCTCACCCCTGAGTGACACACACACACACGGTGCCCTCACCCGAGTGACACACACACAGACACACGGTCCCCTCACCCCTGAGTGATATACACCCAGACACACGGCCCCCTCACCCCTGAGTGACACCCAGATACACAGTTTCCTCACCCCTGAGTGACACACACCCACATACACTGTCCCCTCACACCTGAGTGACACATACCCCCACACCCAGATACATGGCCCCTCACTACTGAGTGATACACACCCAGACACACAGCCCCGTCACCCGAGTGACACACACACAGACACATGGTCCCCTCACCCCTGAGTGATATACACCCACACGGCCCCCTCACCCCTGAGTGACACTCAGATACACGGTTTCCTCACCCCTGAGTGACACACACACACACGGTGCCCTCACCCGAGTGACACACACACAGACACACGGTCCCTTCACCCATGAGTGACACACACCCAGACACACGGTCCCCTCACCCCTGAGTGACACGCACCCAGACACATGGTCCCTTCACCCCTGAGTGACACGCACCCAGATACATGGTCCCTTCACCCCTGAGTGACACATACACACACAGTCCCTTCAGCTCAAGTGACACAGATGCGCACCCAGACACATGGTCCCTTCACCCCTGAGTGACACATACATACACACACAGTCCCTTCAGCTCGAGTGACATAGACGCACATCCAGATACATGGTCCCCTCACCCCTGAGTGACACACACCCAGATACACAGTCCCTTCAACTCTGAGTGACACGCACCCAGATACACGGCCCCTCACCCCTGAGTGACACACACCCATACATGGTCCCCTCATCCCTGAGTGACAAATACCCAGACACACAGTCCCCTCACCCCTGAGTGACACACACCCAGATACACAGTCCCTTCAACTCTGTGTGACACGCACCCAGATACACGGCCCCTCACCCCTGAGTGACACACACCCATACATGGTCCCCTCACCCCTGACACACACACCCAGATACACGGCCCCTCACCACTGAGTGACACACACCCATACGTGGTCCCCTCACCCCTAACACACACACCCAGATACACGGCCCCTCACCCCTGAGTGACACACACCCATACGTGGTCCCCTCACCCCTGACACACACACCCAGATACACAGCCCCTCACCCCTGAGTGACACACACCCAGACACACAGCCCCTCACCCCTGAGTGACACACACCCATATGTGGTCCCCTCACCCGACACACACACCCAGACACACGGCCCCTCACCCCTGAGTGACACACACCCAGACACACGGGCCCTTCACCCCTGAGTGACACACACCCATACATGGTCCCCTCACCCCTGAGTGACAAATACCCAGACACACGGTCCCCTCACCCCTGAGTGACACACACCCATACATGGTCCCCTCACCCCTGACACACACACCCAGATACACGGCCCCTCACCACTGAGTGACACACACCCAGACACATGGTCCCTTCACCCCTGAGTGACACACACCCATACATGGTCCCCTCACCCCTGAGTGACAAATACCCAGACACACGGTCCCCTCACCCGAGTGACACACACCCAGATACACGGCCCCTCACCCGAGTGACACACACCCAGACACACGGTCACCTCACCACTGACACACGCACCCAGATACACGGCTCCTCACCCCTGAGTGACACACACCCAGACACAGTCCCTTCACCCCTGAGTGACACACACACAGATACATGGCCTCTCACCCCTGAGTGACACACACCCAGACACATGGTCCCTTCACTCCTGAGTGACACACACCCAGACACATGGTCCCTTCACTGGAGTGACACACACACACACACGGTCCCTTCAGCTCGAGTGACACACACACACACATCCAGATACATGGTCCCCTCACTCCTAGGTGCCACACACAGAGATACACGGTCCCTTCACCCCTGAGTGACACACACCCAGATACATGGTCCCCTCACCCCTGAGTGACACACACACACAAATACATGGTCCCCTCACACCTGAGTGACACACACCCACATACACGGCCCCTTAGCACTGAGTGACACACACCCAGACACACGGTCCCCTCACCACTGACGCACACACCCAGATACACGGCCCCTCACCTCTGAGTGACACACACCCAGATACATGGCCCCTCACCTCTGAGTGACACACACCCAGACACATGGTCCACTCACCCCTGAATGATATACACCCAGACACATGGTCCCTTCACCCCTGAGTGACACACACCCAGACACACGGTCCCTTCAGCCCTGAGTGACACACACCCACACAGTCCCTTCAGCCCTGAGTGACACACACACACACAGTCCCTTCAGCTCAAGTGACACACACACATATAGATACATGGTCCCCTCACCTCTGAGTGACACACACCCACATACATGGTCCCTTCACCCCTGAGTGACACACACCCAGACACACAGTCCCTTCACCCATGACACACACCCAGACACACGGTCCCTTCACGCTTGACTGACACACACCAAGATACACGGTCCCCTCACCCCTGAGTGACACACACCCACACACATGGCCCCTCACCCCTGAGTGACACCCACCCACATACACGGTCCCCTCACACCTGAGTGACACACATCCACACACACGGTCCCCTCACCTCTGAGTGACACACACCCAGACACACGGTCCCTTCACCTCTGAGTGACACACACCCAGACACATGGTCCCTTCACCCGTGACACACCCAGATACATGGTCCCCTCACCCCTGAGTGACACCCAGATACACGGCCCCTCACCCCTGAGTGACACACACCCAGACACATGGTCCACTCACCCCTGAGTGACACACACCCAGACACACGGTCCCTTCACCCAAGTGACACACACCCAGACACACGGTCCTTTCACCTGAGTGACACACACCCAGACACACTGTCCCCTCACCCCTGACACACCCAGACACATGGTCCCTTCACCCCTGAGTGACACACACCCAGATACATGGTCCCCTCACCCCTGAGTGACACCCAGATACACGGCCCCTCACCCCTTAGTGACACGCACCCAGATACATGGCCCCTCACCCCTTAGTGACACACACCCAGACATATGGTCCCCTCACCCCTGAGTGACACAAACCCAGACACACAGCCCCTCACCCCTGAGTGACACAAACCCAGATACACGGCCCCTCACCCCTGAGTGACACACACCCAGATACACGGCCCCTCACCCCTGAGTGACACACACCCAGACACACAGCCCCTCACCCCTTAGTGACACACACCCAGACACACGGTCCCCTCACCCCTGAGTGACAGACACCCAGACACACGGCCCCTCACCCTTGAGTGACACACACCCAGACACACAGCCCCTTCACCCCTGAGTGACACACACCCAGACGCACAGCCCCTCACCCCTGAGTGACACACACCCAGATATACGGCCCCTCACCCGAGTGACACACACACACACACACAGTCCCTTCAGCTCAAGTGACACACACACACACCCAGACACATGGTCCCCTCACCCTTGAGTGACACACACCCAGACACATGGTCCCTTCACCCTGAGTAACACACACCCAGATACACGGTCCCTTCACCCCTGACACACACCCAGACACATGGTCCCTTCACCCCTGAGTGACACGCACCCAGACACAGTCTCTTCACCCTGAGTAACACACACCCAGACACATGGTCCCTTCACCCTGAGTAACACACACCCAGACACACGGTCCCTTCACCCCTGAGTGATACACACCCAGACACATGGTCCCTTCATGCTTGAGTGACAAATACCCAGATACATGGTCCCCTCACCCCTGAGTGACACATACCCCGACACATGGTCCCTTTACCCCTGAGTAACACACACCCAGACACACGGTCCCTTCACTCCTGAGTGACACACACCCAGACACACGGTCCCTTCACCCCTGAGTGACACACACCCAGACACACAGTCCCTTCACCCTGAGTAACACACACCCAGACACACGGTCCCTTCACCCCTGAGTAACACACACCCAGATACATGGTCCCTTCACCCCTGAGTGACACACATACACACAGTCCCTTCAGCTTGAGTGACACACACACATATCCAGATACATGGTCCCCTCACCCCTGAGTGACACGTACCCAGACACACGGCCCCTCACCCCTGAGTGACACACACCCAGACACATGGTCCACTCACCCCTGAGTGACACACACCCAGACACACGGTCCCTTCACCCAAGTGACACACACCCAGACACACGGTCCTTTCACCTGAGTGACACACACCCAGACACACTGTCCCCTCACCCCTGACACACCCAGACACATGGTCCCTTCACCCCTGAGTGACACACACCCAGATACATGGTCCCCTCACCCCTGAGTGACACCCAGATACACGGCCCCTCACCCCTTAGTGACACGCACCCAGATACATGGCCCCTCACCCCTTAGTGACACACACCCAGACATATGGTCCCCTCACCCCTGAGTGACACAAACCCAGACACACAGCCCCTCACCCCTGAGTGACACAAACCCAGATACACGGCCCCTCACCCCTGAGTGACACACACCCAGATACACGGCCCCTCACCCCTGAGTGACACACACCCAGACACACAGCCCCTCACCCCTTAGTGACACACACCCAGACACACGGTCCCCTCACCCCTGAGTGACAGACACCCAGACACACGGCCCCTCACCCTTGAGTGACACACACCCAGACACACAGCCCCTTCACCCCTGAGTGACACACACCCAGACGCACAGCCCCTCACCCCTGAGTGACACACACCCAGATATACGGCCCCTCACCCGAGTGACACACACACACACACACAGTCCCTTCAGCTCAAGTGACACACACACACACCCAGACACATGGTCCCCTCACCCTTGAGTGACACACACCCAGACACATGGTCCCTTCACCCTGAGTAACACACACCCAGATACACGGTCCCTTCACCCCTGACACACACCCAGACACATGGTCCCTTCACCCCTGAGTGACACGCACCCAGACACAGTCTCTTCACCCTGAGTAACACACACCCAGACACATGGTCCCTTCACCCTGAGTAACACACACCCAGACACACGGTCCCTTCACCCCTGAGTGATACACACCCAGACACATGGTCCCTTCATGCTTGAGTGACAAATACCCAGATACATGGTCCCCTCACCCCTGAGTGACACATACCCCGACACATGGTCCCTTTACCCCTGAGTAACACACACCCAGACACACGGTCCCTTCACTCCTGAGTGACACACACCCAGACACACGGTCCCTTCACCCCTGAGTGACACACACCCAGACACACAGTCCCTTCACCCTGAGTAACACACACCCAGACACACGGTCCCTTCACCCCTGAGTAACACACACCCAGATACATGGTCCCTTCACCCCTGAGTGACACACATACACACAGTCCCTTCAGCTTGAGTGACACACACACATATCCAGATACATGGTCCCCTCACCCCTGAGTGACACGTACCCAGACACACGGTCCCTTCACCCCTGAGTAACACACACCCAGATACATGGTCCCTTCACCCCTGAGTGACACACACATATACAGTCCCATCAGCTTGAGTGACACACACACACACACATCCAGATACATGGTCCCCTCACCCCTGAGTGACACACACATACACACACTGACATACTTGGTCTCCTCACACACACATCCAAACACATGGTTCCTTTACTCTTGAGTGACACACACATATACACACTGAGATACATGGTCCCCTCACCCCTGACACATACACACATACACACACATATCCAGATATATGGTCCCTTCACCCGAGTGACACACACTGAGATACACGGTCTCTTCACCTTTGACACATACACACACCCCCCAGGTATACAGTCCCTTTATCCCTGAGTGACACACACACAAACAACCAGATATAGTCCCTTCACCCCTGAGTGACATACCACACACTGAGATACATGGTCCCCTCACCCCTGACACACACCCAGATATACAGTCCCTTCACCCCTGACACACACATACACACACACACTGAGATACATGGTCCCCTCACCTCTGACACACACACACACACTCAGATATACAGTCCCTTTACCCCTGAGTCACACACACACACACACACACACACACACACATACCCGGATACACAGTCTCTTCACCCCTGAGTGACACACCACACACACACACTGAGATACATGGTCCGGTCACCTCTAAGTGACACACACACCCCCAGATACAAGTCTCCTCACTGCTGAGTCTCTCTTTCTCTCCCTCTCTCTCTCTCACACACACACACACAACGTGAGCACCCGTGCGCTGTGGGACCACTGGGCCCCCTACCTATGGTGACAGTGTAGATGGAGTTGGCATAGCCATCGTAGTTGCAGTTGTCGTTGTGCTGGCCCCCATTGCCACTGGCCACCACAAAGATGCTCCCAAAGCCCTGGCGGCCAGCGATCACCCCGTGCTGCAAGGCAGCCTGAGGAGCAAAACACCCAGGTCAGCTGAGGAACTCACAGGAAGACCCCACCTACCACGCCACTCGCCCTCCTGTCCCCTTCTAGAAGGAAAACAAAAAACCGCAAGGGCATTGGACAAGGGAGAAAGAGACTTAAAGATGGACTTAAGAGGGTAAGGGGGCTATTAGTGGAACAACTGCTTGATGGATGTGCTCTGCTTATCAGAGAAGGTGGGCCAGAAATGCGGAGCTGAGCACAAAATCAGAGCAAAGCACCGCTCCATTCTAAGAATGTCCCCCTCACCCCTTCACCCCAGGGCAGGAGTGCTGTTCCCAAAGGAGCGGTCGGGGCTACAAGGCAGGTCTGGGGGAGGGCGGGAGCACTTCTGGGAATGGGATGACGAGGGTGAACTTGGTCCCCAAGGTCTCCACGGTTCCCAGCTACCTTGCCCAGCTGGTGGGGTCCATCCACTGTCTTCCCGTCATCGTCTGGTCCCCAGCTGTGGAGAGACACCCAGTGGGAAGAGCCAGGGCCAGGCCGTGGCTGCCCACCCAGCCCAGCCTCGGCGGGCCATCCCTCTGCCCCACGCTTCCCCTCCTCCCAAGGGCTCCAGCCCAGGACTCGTGTGATGAAAGGACGTAAGAGTCCAGCCCTCACTCCAAAGTGGAAAACAGAAGGACGTGCTAATGTTCTTGTCCTTGGAAACTTTCCGAGTTCAGGACTACTCTAACCTGCTCCTAAAAACCCCTTCTCAGGTCCCCAGGGAGTACAGAGTGGTGGAAAGGGCTGAGAGGCCACCCCTTCCCCACCAAAGAAGCTAATTCTAGGCCTGATGGCAGAGCACCTGCGAAGGAAGTAGACAACCTGTGTAAGGTGTCTAGGAGTTCTCGGTCCTTTCTCTACATGTGGAGGACGTTGTCTATCTACAGGAGATACTGGCTGGGGAAGAACAGGCTGCCATCGATGCCGCGCCAGCAACCCAACCTCAGCTCCTGCTTATCAGCCACCCCCTTCCTGCCAGATCCACAACCTGGAGCTGCCCCTGGGTGGGGGCAGAGGGGCTTTGCACTGGGTATTCAGCCCAGTTGTGGTAGGACAGGAATCCTAAATTTCTTCCAGAGCATTACGAGTTTATTAAATAAACTCAAGGCGGGATGGAACACTTCTTGTGTGGCAACCTGATCACTGGGGTGACTTGGGGCTTAAGACGGAGAATCCAGAAGCTGGGGGTCTGGAGAAATGAGGGCAGTGGACTTACAGGTTGTACCCCACGGGAGAGCCCCCCACACACCGCTGTTCTCTGGTGGGGGCTTCGCCCGGTGCCCCCGCCTCTGGACCCTTCACCTCGCTCCTGGCTGCGCCTCACCTGCAGCTGTAGATGTCGTTGATCTGGTAGTGTTTATTGAACGCCACAGCCTCCATGCTGTCTGTCAGGGGTCCATCCAGTACCCGGATACCTAGGCAGTGTAGGCCATACCAGCTCCTCAGTAATGCTGGTCTCCTAGATGGGGAGCCGGGTGGTTGTGGGGGCCCCCTGTGGAGACTTAACTTTTCTAAGCGCTCTCGGATCTTTTGAATCTTTATATCACGTGCATGTACCTGGCCAGAAATATTTTCTAATGTAATGCTAAATCTTAGACTTTACGGATCCTGGGGTCTGGTGGGCAGAGGCATAGGCTAGAAGGTAGGGAATCCAAAGTTCCCTTTTTTCAGGCATCCTCTATCTCATAAAACACTGCAGCGATGCCTGACACAGATGGTATTCAACAGATGGTTCTCAGCCCATTGCTCCTCCCACGGATGTCTAGTCTCACCTTCTAAGACGGGGCAGGTCACATCCTGGTGGAGCTCTCAGAAGGGACCTGGGCTCCCTCCCTCTGTAGTCTCATTTACAGAGAGGGCTGCTGTCCCCTGCTGGACTATAGGAGGAATGCAGCCACTCTGTTCCAGCCTCGTAAATGCAGGCTCCAAGCGTTTATGAGAAATCACCAGGAAGGCGTCTGCATCCATTCCCTTCACCCTCTGCCTTGATGGACAAAGACCGAGAGGCCAAGGGGCCATAGAACCACCCCAGTATGGGCCAGGGCCACTCAGCTCTCTTGAAGGGATTGGAAGCAGACAGTGACCATCAGCAGGGGCGGGAGCTAGAGAGCTGGGAGAAGGGAGAGGGGCCTCCACAGACACACGGGATCAAGAAAGAAGGGGAGATGAGGAGGCCATTGGTAAACCATGAAAATACAATATCATGGATAAGTAAAAGGGGCTATCATTACAATGAGCTGAGCACTGATGGGGCATAACCATGATCAGGAAAAGGGAAGTGGGGTCTGAGCAGGTGGCCTTGTACCTCCATCTCTCATCCAGCTCATTTCCACGTTCTTAGCTGTTTTATATAGTCGTGCGTGCTCAGTCGTGTCCGACTCTTTGTGACCCCACGGACCATGCCAGGGTCCTCTGTCCATGGAATTTTCTAGGCAAAAATACTGGAGTGGGTTGCCATTTTCTACTCCAGGGGATCTTCCTGATCCAGGGATTAAACCCACATCTCTTGTGTCTCTTACATTGATTGACAAGTGAATTCTTTACCACTGAGCCACCTGGGAAGCCCTTTTTGAAGTGGGGTTTGCTGCTAAAAACATGTTAGAAACACCAAAGCACTGAGAAAAAATCAATGAGCCGATCTGTCCTGCAGACACCTATTTATAAGTGTACCCTTTGCTTTCTGCTGTGTGTTGAAGGGGAAATAAAGTCGTGTTGGAATTCAAGGAGGAGGGACAGAGGATGAAGACAGCAGTCACAGCAGGGCCGGGGGGTGTACTGAGGCTGGACTGGAGGTACCTGCTATGCGGCTCCCGAACGCTACTCCCACCGCACAGAAGCTGTTGTTGGGCACGGCAGCAATCTCGCCCGCGCACCGCGTGCCGTGGTGGTTGCCATTCTCCAAGTCCGGGTGGGGCATGGGGTCAGGGTCATTAGAGTTGAGGTCATAGCTGCCCTCAGGGCTCTGAAACATGGCAGGGGAGGAGGGGGGGAGATGCCGTCACTCACTGGTTCCAACCGGTCAGCTCTTGGAGCTCAGGGAGAGAGAACTGGGGGTTTGGGGCTCTGAGCCAACACTGCGGGCCCATCTCTGCCAGGCACACAGGCGGCAGAAGGACAGGACACCTAGGGCAAAGCTGAGAAGTGCTGCGTGCTGTGCTGTGCTGTGCCAAGTTGCTTCAGTCGTGCCCGACTCTTTGCGACCCCATGGACTGTGGCCAGCCAGGTTCCTCTGTCCATGGGATTCTCCAGGCAAGAATACTGGAGGAGTTTGCCATTTCCTTCTCCAGGGGATCTTCCTGACCTGGGGACTGAACTTGAGTCTGTTGGGCCTCCTGCATTGGCAGGCAGGCTCTTTGGCGCCAGAAGTGCTATAGCTCTAGGCAAACTTCTCTCTTGGCCAATATTATAGAAATATGCCCAGGAGCTGCTTCCATGGTAAGCCTGGGATAAAAGAGGCTTCCGGCTACTTAAAGGGCAGGCTTTATAGAGGGGGAGGCACTGGGACTTGAGTGGAGAGGGAATTTGCCTAGGGCTACTCCTTACTTCCCAGGGCAGGGAGTGGCAGCAGGATCCAGGAAGTATCTCTCTGCTGAGCTGGAGCCTGTGATCTAGCTGCCAGGCACAAGGCTGCCTGGGGGAGAGGAGCAGATGAAGAGCAGCATCCTACCTCCGAGGCCCTTCCCTCTGGCCCAGTGAGAGGTCACTGGGAAAGGGAACAGGCCTGAGGCAACATCAAGAATCAGGTAAGGCCAGGGGGCGGGACTGACTCCAGGGCCACTCACGTAGTTGGGGGCGATGTCCTGGATGGTGTGCTCCACGCCGTCGTCCACGACCACCACGGTCACCCCGCGCCCGGTGACATTGCGCTCCCAGACACCCGTCACATTGATGTCCCTGCCGGGGCTCCGCCGGTTATTCTGGGGGAGAGACGGGGTCAGGAACTGCTCTCTGAGCCTTGGGAGTCCAGTGATGCACAGCACAGCCCATAGGGAGACAAGTATAGCGAGCAGCCCCTTCGTACTCTTGGCCTCTGTCAGGGGGCCAGAGAGAGGGATGGACAAACAGGGGTAGGTGGGGACGGAGCCAAGGAGGGAACCTGTGAGAGCTCTGCCACAGCCCAGGTGTCCAGGAAAGCTTGGCATCACTCATGGGCAACAAGGGTGAAAGTGACTAGGGTTAAGGGCTGGGTATTAATATGCCGTATGATATACACTGGGGCTTCCCAGGTGGCACTAGTGGTAAAGAACCCACCTGCCAATGCAGGAGACATAAGAGGCACAGGTTCAGTCCCTAGGTTGGGAAGATCCCCTGGAGGAGGGCATGGCAACCCACTCCAGTATTCTTGCCTGCAGAATCCCATGGACAGAGGAGCCTGGTGGCTACAGTCCATGGGGTCACAGAGTAGGACGTGAGTGAAGCGACTTAGTATCCACTGCACGCATGATATACATTATATTAACACTGTATAATATAACATTACTAGCTAACCCCTGCACAGGCATGATATACATTATATTAACATTGTATAACATAACATTACTAGCTAACCCCACACAGGCATGATATACATTACATTCACATTGTATAATATAATGTTACTAGCTAACTCTTGTAAAGTGTTTCCCATGTGTCCAGCACACATACATTAGTTCACTTAACTGTAACCATTGCCCTCTCCATTAACAGAGAGGTTAAACAGTGCGCCCAAAGGCACAGGCTAGTCAGTGGCAGGCAGCCCAGGCGGCCTGGCCCCAGCACCCGCGCCGGGCACTGCAGTCCTCTGGCTCTCTGAGAGTGAGCACAGAGCACGTGGAGCCCGAGGATGAAGCCTATCATCGAAGCCCACAGAAACGTCTCCTCAAGCAAAGGATGGGAGGCCCCTGAAGAGTTAACACAGACAAATGCCCACAAGCACCGGGTACCCCTGCCCTAGCTGTCTGAAGCTGGAATCGGCAGGGCTGGACTCACCAGGTGCCACTGCTGCGGGTACTTGGGGTCATTGAAGTGGACGCCACGCTTGGTCCGCTTGAGCAGCCTCTGTTCTGAGTGCCAGCGCACAGCTTCGTGCCTGGCCAGCACGGCCTCCACCTGCTGCCGGATGGCCTTGACCTGCCGGGCCTGGTGATGCCCTGCTGGCTGGACCAAGAGGTAGTGCCCCTGGAGCTCCCCGATGCGCCCTGCGTTCATCAGCCCCGTCGCCTGGGCCAGAGCATCTGCCCGCCGTTCCAGCGACTCCTCTGCTCCCTCGCCTTCCGGACCATCCAGACGCACTGCCCAGCTTAGCCCCCTGGGGCCCTGGGCCCTGGGCCCACCTGCCCCCACCAGGCCCATAACCCAGGGAAGCAGTAGGAAGAGCCCAGCTAACTCCAGCCAGAGGCCCGTGGGCAGGCCCAGGGGGGCATCTGAGTGTGGCACTTTCTGCCTCCCTTTCGGCATCAGAGCAGTAGGCTGCAGACAAAGAGAAGGACATCAGAGGTAAGACAGCTGATAACAGCAGGACTCTCAGGGGGCGACCAAGCACCAAGGTACCATACCCGGAGACTCCTAACCCATGCCTTTTAAATCATTAAACGTGTGATCTTCTCTTTTCATTCACATTGATCTCTGACCAACAGGGATAAGCCCCTGGAGGGAGTGGGGGGCCAGAAGTAAGCCTAGTGGGTCCCTCAATGGCATGATTGTCATGAAACAATCAAGCAGGAGGTCCAGGTGCTAACAGGTACCACACTGCTCTTCCCCACTGTTGCCATCTTGAGCTCAGAAGTCATATCGCTCCTGCCAATTCCTGGCAGCTCCATGATTGTTCTTTAGAAGAGACCCTCCTCCCTTCTTCAGAGGGGACAGAAATCTTTCCCCAGCTGACTTCTCAGACCCATCCGTGGTCTTGAGGGCTAACTTCCCACAGTGGGGCCCCATTCCCACCTGGACTCAGAGTGAGGCTGAGCTCCTGGTCTGGTTAACCACCTCACGCTCATTTTGTGCAAATGGAGAAAAGGCATTTTCTTCCGCTGTGAGTAGCGGTGACTCCCAGCACAGACTGCAGACCTGTACACCCCAAGAAAACAAGAAATGCTGTCCTCCCAAACCCAGTGGAGCAAGCAGAGGCTAGCCAGGAACCCTGGGATCTGTGACCAAAGAAACTGCTAATGATCACTTGCAGGAATCTCAAATAGGTCACAGACTGGAACCAAAGTGGTATAGTAAGGCCAGATGGGTACAAAACCCAGAAACCCTACTTCTCATCCTAAACATCAGGCCATCCTCTTCTTTTTTTTCCCTAGATGCTGAGAGGAGGGCTTGAACTCTTACTCAAAACTTCTCTTGAAAAAGTAGATAGGGAACTTGCCTCCTGGTCCACTGGCTAAGACTCTGCTCCCAATGCAGAGGGCCTGGGTTCGATCCCTGGTCAGGGAACTGATTCCACAAGCAGCAACTAAAGATCCGGCATGCCACAGCTAAGACCCGGTGCAGCCAAAATAAATAATAGATAACTAAATATTTTTTTAAAAAAAGAACAAAAAAGTAGGTAGGACTGCTTCTTTAGAAGTCTGGGTGGTAGCTCATTTCCTGGTTTCTGTACCTGTGAAGGACGCCAGGGGAAATAAGAGTAGGAGGAGGCGGGGGGAAAATGGGGAAAAGCTCAGAATGCAAACAAAACTGAACAGGAATAAGAGGCAAGTGGGTGGGGTGGGGATTGGAAAGCACCACTGTAGGGCTTCCCTTAGTCACTAGCTCAGCAAGTTGTCTGTGAAGTGTTCTAAACCTGGAACTGCCACCCATGGCTTGACAGAAGGGCCAAATTAGTGGGCAAATGTGGGGACAGGGACAGGTGACTGGGCCGTGGGACAAGTGTGTCCCTACTGGTGGCTGAGCTCCTTCAGAAGCATCTGCTTTCTAGTGGGCTGGGGAGCAGGGGGTCACCTTGAGGCAGGGCTTAGTACCCGCACACATACCCAAGTGGATCAGTCTGAAAATATGGGTATTGTACACAAGTCTCTTTGGAAAGGGAGAAGGGAACCTCCGCCACCTAACATTTCCTTCCCCAGATCCACATATCTCCTTCTCTCTTAGGTTCCCAGGAAAATACCTCCCTGCCCGATGGCACCCTACACTGTCCCAAGACACTCAGGTGTCCTTCCCAATCTGCAGGCCTTACTGAAGCAAAAGAAAATTCTTGTAAGATAAGTTGATAGCGACCCAACTGAGCAAGGCTCCTTCCGTCTCAGAGGAGCCCACAGATTTCAGGAAGACAGGAGAAACCTGACCACCACATCCTCCAGTCCTTCTGGCAGGGCAGGACTTGACCCCGCAGCTCACCTCCACCCTCGGCTTTTGGGAAAGAAACCTTAGCTATCATCTGAAAGCAGATCTCAACTTCGCCCCAACTAACTAGGCGTGTCTCTACAGCTCTTAGGTGCCAAGGAGGGCAGCCCGAGTCCAAGATTCCTGTTCCCAAGAGGCTGTCTTCCTCCTCCTCCTCTTGGGAAGCTCGCAACCTCTACAACCTGTTCCTAGAAATCAGGCTGCCTGCCAGAGGTCAGTTTCATCGACCGCTGGCCTCCAATGCCCGGTGCAAAGGGCCCCCTTCTCCTCAGAGGACCCGCACGATCTTGGAATCCTGGACTCCGTGGCCCCTTCTCCCTGGGCTCGCGCACGCGGGGAATGAAGGCACCCTCTGGGCAGCTCGCTCATTCTCAGACAGCGGCAGCAGCCGCCCCCACCCCCAGTTCTAGAGCACCCGGACTTCCAATGCCCCGCCCCCACCAAGTTCCCAACTCACCGGCCCGGCCGCCGCCGCCGCCCGCCTGCGGAAACTCGCGGCTCCGCGGGAGCCCGAGAAGCCGGTGACAGCAGCATCACTTCCGCCCGGCGGCGCAGCCAATCAGCGGCGGGCCCCCGGCCGGGCCGAGAGAGCGGCCAGGAGCCGCCGGCGACGTTGTGGGGGCGCCGGGGGCGGGGCGGCTTCTCCGGGCGTCCTCCGCTGAGGAAGCAGCGTGTGCGGCGGCTGGCCCACCGCCCCGCGTCCTCGGGGCACCTGCAGAAGCTACCCTCTCCATAAGGCCGGTCCTCTCCCTCATGGCGTCCTCTGGACAAGGCATCTCGGTTGAGACCTTTAAAACAACACTTGTTCCTCTTCTCTCTCTGACCGCCATGACCCTGACTCTTGCCTGATAACCTTCCTAGAGAGGGGTTCTCCCTCCGCCAGGTCTCAAGTCCTTCTCGCGGTCGCCATCTCTCAAGTCCCTGCGCCCGGGCGGAATCCACTAGCATCTTAGCGCGAGGGACGGTTTCCGCCAAGTCCGTGTCCCCCCGGTCCCCAACCCTCGGCCCCGACCGCGCCGACTCCGGCCGCCAGGGGGCGCCATCTGCGGCGGCGCGGGTGCCACCGCGGCCTCTCCTCTCCGGGGCCGAGCCTCGCCCCCCGCCGCTCGTGCCGCCGGAAGTGGGAGGTGTCGCGCGCGCGGGCCGGCGCTCGACCCCTCCCCCCCAGGTTCGACCGCCCCCTCCCCCCCGCTCCGCCCGCTCAGGTGCGTCCCGTCCCTCCCCCGTTCGCTCCCGGGGGCGCGACGCGGGAGGTGTGTGCGGGGCGGGCGCGCGGGCGAGGGGCTGCGGCGCGAGGGGCGGGGGTCGAGGCTGCGGGGGGGGTGGGGTGTGTGTGGAGGGAGTTGCGGGGACGGGCATGGGGGTCCCGGCCTAGAAGTGGGACGCGGGGTTGGCAGCCTGACCGGGGGGCCGAGGGCAAGGTGCGAAGGGGGCTCTGGCCGGAGGGATCGGCCGGTAGGGCCAGCCCTGCTGTGGAGGGCGGCCAGGACCACTCGGCGTCGCTTCCCCCCATTGTCCCTTTCGCGACCGTCCCCGGATCTCCCCCGCTGACCCGTCGCTCTCGGCTTCGCCGTCTGATCGCCGCCGGGTTGCGGTGCGAGGCTCCCCTTGGCCTCTTCGACCTAACGCCCCCCGCCCCGGCCGCAGCCTTCTACCAGATGTCCCCGTCCCCCTCCCCTCTGCGGCTCTCAGCCACCGAGTTGCACGTAGGACCCGTGACCTGTGGTTTTGCTGACCGGGCGCCGGGAACCCCCGGCCCGGGCTCCGATGGGGCAGGACATTTTGCACCTGTGAGAACAGTAATGGCGATCTGGGGCCCGTTTTTCTCCTGGAACCCTCGTATGATGGGGAAAACTGAGGCACAGGGGGACGATAGCCTGGGACTTAAGTGTTGACACAGGCCAGCCTCCATGCCTGCCCTATGCTTTCTTCGCGGGTCAGGGATGTACCTGGGATGCTATTAAAATAAAAACGAGATTTAAGCTAACCTTATGTTACACTCCCTCCTCCCATATTCTTTTTTATCTTTTCACCATAGAAGGCCATGAATTTGTCCTGCAACATAAAGGATGACCTTTTGATCTAAAAAAGGCCCCTGTCCCACTTCCCTTACTTGGATTACTGTTTTTCAGCTTCTCATTTTCATGCTGGAGTAACTGAGATTCTCATACTCTTTTGCACCTCCAGTAACTGAAGAGTGTACTTTCCGCAGTCAGTGGTTGTCAAACTTTTCCCATCTGTGGGGAACACAGAGTAAAAGATACTTGGATTGCCCAATTAAATACTATTTTTTCTCTCCCACAAGAATACTTCCAGAAAACGTATATTAATGGAGAATGCTTTTAATGTGACAGGCATAAAATGATTTTAAAACATAAGATACCATTGATATTAGGCCCCAAATCACATCTATTGTAAATGATATTAAGCAAGGTAGGTATGTGGATCATTTGGAGGATTCTCACAGTCTGTGAGACTGCATTTCTCCTAAACTGAAAAAGCTTTGCACAGGCATATATAGTGTTGTTTACACACACACATATATGTGTGTGTAATATATGTAATGATATATATAATGATGTTTGAGGATTGATGTCCCTTGGGGCCTATTGCATGCCATGGCTCTTTTTATATCCTGTTGAGGAATACTCTGAAGTATTTTCTCCTGGAGCCCAGCTTTTTCTTTGTGTTTCTTTCCTGATATGATTCTGTATGGACATTCTGTCTGTATGGACATTCTGATGGGGAAAGATACATTTGTTTTGAAGTCTTGGAACTTGTAGCTGTAATTTGTTTCTGAATGTGCAGAGCACGATGGCAGCATCTGAGGTAGCTGGCGTGGTGGCCACTGCTCCCAATCCTCCGGAATCCTCTTCTAGTGTCTGTGCTTCCAAACCAGATGAAGGTCCCCCAGATGGTCTAAGGTAACGTGTGGACTCCTGACTGGGTAGATTTCGTTTGGGTGAGGGGCTTTGGAGATGGGCTTCTTACAGAAGTGTAGTTGGTCTTTCCCCTTTTTGGCTCTAGAGGCCTCGATGAAGCTTTTTTAAAAGTAGGGACTGTCTGATCTATATTTGTATATTTGGTACCCCTCATAGTATCCGACACTCAGCAGGCATGCTAATTGTTTGTTGAGTAAATAGATTAGAATACAGCTGGTCAAACTTATTTGAAAATGCAAATATTTCCCAACTTCTCCTACATGGACTGTTTATTTAACTATATGTTTATATATTGTACCTGTATATTGTGTGTGTGTATATATATATATACACACACACACACTTAGTACATATGTATGCTTTGTATATGTATATGCACATGGATCTACATTTGTATTATAGATAAATAGATAGCTTTGTTAGTATGACTTACTACTTCATGTGTGTAGTTTGCCTTCCAACTAAACTCTTTGAAGACTGGAATTATGGTTAACCAGCCTTGGCATTTTATAGTGATTAAACCATTGTTATGTATAATGTTGTACTAGGTTGGCTACCTCAACACTTTTGTACAGTACATAGGACCTAATGCTATAGAGAACAGTGTCCTAGCAGCTCTGTATGTGTTAATACATTTAATTCTCCTAACAATCCCAGGAGGTAGGTGTTAATACTATTATTCCCATTAACAGGTGAGAAAACTAAGACAGAGAGACGTTAGTAACTTGCCCAAGGTTACCATGCTGTGAGTCAGGATTTAAACTCAGGCTTGTCTGACTCCAGTGTACTTAATAAATAGCTATTTAAATGAAGAAGAGAGGTTTGTTAGTGGATAATGGGGACAGGAGTTAAGTAAAACCTCACCATAAACTCGCATCTTCATTTTATAAATAGTGCACTTCCCTGGTGGTCCAGTGGTTAATAAGACTCTGCCCTTCCAATGCAGGGGGCATGGTTTCAATCCCTCGTCCCACATGCTGCACGGTGCAGCTTAAAAAAAAAAAAAAAAACAGGCACATACTACTAGTAATAATAATAGCAGCTAAGGTTTATTGAGTGTTTACTGTATGCCAGAACTAAACACTGCAGATGCTTTATCTCATGTAATCCTCACAATAATCCCTATTAGGTAGGTAATATTATTTCTGTTTTGCAAATGGAGTTAAATAACTTGCCCAGAGTTAAACCACTAGTAAATAGCAGTCAGGATTCACGCCTAGTTACTGTGTCTGTCCAAATTTATAATTTGTGTCCCCGTAGCCTGCTTGATCCCAGCGAGGAGTCAGCAAAGAGCGTTTATAAAGATTTTCATTTTACAAGATGTTCTCTGTTGTTTTATTTTGAACAGTAGGTACTATTTTGTTGTTGTGTTTGTTTGTTTTTGAATTTTCTAGAACAGTAGGTACTTGAGGAAAGAAAGGCATAATGACCTAAAGCCTCAGTCAGTGCTGGTTTGGAGTCCTTAAGGGTATCGGCGGACAGAATCAGTTTTAATTTTTCTAATGGCAAAAGAATTTAATGCATATATAGTCATTATTATTGGGTGAAAGAGTTGTGAATGTTGGATGTCCTTATAAATAGATTTTGAAGATCTCTCTTAAAAACAGTATGTTAATGGTTGTGGCAATCATAAAAACAGTTTTTCCAGTGTTATACATGTGTCATCTGGGATAAAATTTCTACTGGCAGCTTCAATTTTGGATTCAAAATTGTCTGTACTTCAGGCAACATGAAGTAGTGATGCTGTGCTCTAGAAAGCGGTTGAAGAACCTAAAAAGTGGTTCTGGTCAAAGATCTGTCTAGGGAATTTGAGTGTGAATTATTTTTGTGAAACGAGAGCAGAATAAAAACAGTTTCCAAATTAATATTTTATTTATTAAAAATATTATGTGTAACAAAAGTAGTACATGTACTTAAATGAAATAGTCTAACAGTAGGCTATTTCATCTGCATTCCCCCAAATTATTAAATTTGACACCCCCCAATTTCTGGGTCCCCAGAGTCATTCATGTGTGATTATTTATTGTGGACTGTCTCCAGAACCCAGATTCTTCACCACTGTGCTATACTCTGTGTGTGTGTGATCAAAATTACTGAATGGAAGCTAAGTTCCTTTTCATCCTGATAATTTGGAGGGGCTTGTATAGGCCAGTCTTGTTCTTCTAGTGGTTGTATTAAAAGTCTTATATGTTTCAGCCTCTTTAAGACTGGATGAAGAGTGAAACTTTATCTTCTGTTTTCATAGCCCCAAAGACCCTGCACAGAAGCATAAGAACTCGCCTCTGTCGAGTGTAAGTAACCAAACGATAACCAAGGAGAATAACAGAAATGCCCATTTGGAACACCCAGAGCAGAATCCTGGCTCATCAGCAGGTGACACTTCAGCAGCGCACCGGGCGGTTTTAGGAGAAAACTTGATAGCCACGGCCCTTGGTCTGTCTGGCGGTGGGTCCCAGTCTGATCTGAAGGATGTGGCCAGCACGGCAGGAGAGGAGGGGGACACGTGCCTCCAGGAGAGCCTCCACCCCGCCACTCGGTCTCTTAAGGCAGGGTGCCATACAAAGCAGCTTGCCTCCGGGAATTGTCCTGAAGAGAAGGCCCCACAAGCCTCCATCCTAAAGGAAGGGAGCAGGGACCCAGGCTTGGAGTTCCCACCTGTGGTGCCTCCAGCAAATGGGGTTGAAGGAGTCAGAGTGGATCAGGATGATGATCAGGATAGCTCTTCCCTGAAGCTTTCTCAGAACATTGCTGTCCAGGTCAAGTATCAAGTTTCTACTACTAACATGGAATTCGGGCTTTTAATTTAATTTTTTTTTTTTTTTGGAGGGCAGGAGATAATTCTTCCTAGTTGGTGGAGAACTGCTCTGTCTCTCTCTCTCTTTTTTTTTACTGGCAACTCTCATACTACTCTCATATGGTGCTCTGTGATAACTTCATTCTGTTGTTACTGATGTTCCATAAGTAACAGCCAGTATCTATCATGGCGACTAGGAACTTCATGACCTACATACAATCGCTTGCACTGAGTAACTGATGAGCGTAGGTCATTAGCATTCTTATTTCTCATCTTCGCACTTGCAGGAGGAATCCTTGTTTATTCTCTGACCTACATCTTAAGAAGTACAGTGTCTCCTGCCTTCTAGTGACTGATATGCTTTATCATAGAAAGAAGAATGGGCACAATAAGTTGTAGGAGGCCAAAATTCTTGTTTCAGCCTTGGGGTTGTCTTCGCATCAGTTGTTGGGTCTCGTTCAGGTTATTTTGTGGGATAAGTGCTTAATGTAGCATGGATGTCAGAGGGCATTTGCCAGAGCTACAGTTCTCTTGCTGTGAAGCTGATAAGGAGAAAGAACAAAAAGTTAATTTCTCTGTTACTTGTGACAGATTTCTCAGTGAAAGGGCTATATAATTCTGCCTTTTAAAATGTCTCTGAACAGTTCTGAATGTAATTGTTTCTTTCTTTATAGACTGACTTTAAGACAACTGATTCAGAGGTAAACACAGATCAAGATATTGAAAAGAATCTGGTGAGTAGTTAAACTGTCATTGTTGGTATATGAAACTGTTAATGCGGAAGATCTAGAGTCACATCATCTCAACTGGAAAAGGCGCAGGAATCTCCTTTATAAAATCCCTGACAGATGATCAGCTAACTTCTGCTTGATTACTTCCAGAGATGGGACGCTTACTACTCACAAAGCAACATACGCATTTAGAAAATAGCTCTTACTGTTAGATCTTATTATGGGATGAGAACAGAACCACTAAAGCTTCTTGTTATAGTTCTCTCCTGAGCTACATAGAGTAAATCTAAAATGTTTTACTTGTTAGCCCCCAATATAGTCAAAGTGTTTTTTTTTGTTTTTTTTTTTTAATGCCTTTTCCTCCTACCTTTCAGGTCTGAACCTTTCCAGGTGAAATGTCCCCAGATGTTTTTAATAGTCTTCTTTTCTTCATATATTTTTCAGCTTTTCATCATCCTGACTTCTTTTCCACCTCGACAGGTTCCATCTTCTCAATGTTTCTTTTAAAATGTGATCCTGAGAGCTAATGCACAGACAGTATAATTACTCCACAACACAATGGGACCCTTGTTCTCTCTCTCATTCGAGACACCATTTCTTAAGCTGACAGCAGTTTGTTTTGGCCATCTCATCACACCGTTGAGCTTGCACTCAAACTTCATCATGTCTTTTTCTCATGTATTGTTTAGTTGTGTCTTCTTATTTTATTCCTAGGTAATTGGTTTTTAAAACTTAGAGAGCTTCACATTTATTTTTGTTAAAGTGGTCCCCTTGATCTGTCCCTGGCATTTTGTGGCAAAAACTTCTACCTTGTATGTGTGGGAATATCTGAGCGTATATTTTTAAAAGGAAGGATAATGTGCAGAAAGGCACCCTTGGTTCAGGAAGAGGTCTTTAGGATAAGATATGTTAGTTGAGTGGAAATAAGGAGGAAAACCAGTTAATATTTTGTTGTTTGTTTGTCTTTGAATTTTCTAGAACAGTAGGTACTATTGAGAAAAGAGTATATAAGAGGAAATAAAGAAGATATTTGGCACAAGTTAAAGAAATTGAGGGGCAGATGGAAAGAAGTCAGTTATTGGAGTGTGTTAACCACATGAGGCCAATAAAAACTTTTAAATAGAGAGAGCAACTCAGGAGTTATTTATAACAGGCAAGTAAAAAGATACCAGAGATGAGAGACCTGATGGCCGTGTGCAAGCTGAGAATGAGGCTAGAAGAGAACCTCCAAGGGGAGGAGGAGAAGTTGTCTTTTCTTGAGCGCTTACTCTAGGCACTTTACATGTAGTATTTATTTGGCTCCCACAGTTGTAAGGTGGAGTTGGGATATCCCGACTGTATAGCAATTGAAGAGGCCAACTTAAGAAGTTGCAGATAAGCTTTACATCAGTCTGAAAAGGGTAGAGACTGGCAAGCCATTGGACTGAAAGAGGCCCAGGGTTGTGGTCTCTTTGGCTGTGTTTTTATAGGTGGTGATGTGGGCCAGATGCTTTATAAAAGGCAGTGAAACTAGTCAGGTATTAAGCTGGATGGCGATGCAGGAACTTTGCTCTTGTTTTATTTGCTACCCTTTTCATGCACTTGCAGTAATTGCCCACTGCCTGCATTTCAAATTGGGCCTGTGGGCTCTCAGAACCAATTAGCCACCAGTGAAACAAAGCAGCAGTGTGTAACCCTTTGGCTTGGAGAAGAACTGGATCAAGTAGTTTCCTCTACACCTCTAAGTCATCAATTTGCACGTACTAATAGTGTGTCCTTGAAACTTCTTTCTGTGAAGACTTGAGTTCTTTTTTTCCCCATCCTGTGTTATATATAAAGATGCATTATGGACAAAAAAGTTTCCATAAGAAAGTAAAGAGAGAAGAAAAGAAAAGAGTGCTCGTATTTACTAGTTTCATCAGTTAGTTCTTAACATTTTTTTTTCAACCTTTTCTTGGGTTAAGATCTTTCAGAATCTTTTGAAAACTCTGAATTCTCCTCTCAAAAAATTTTGTACACACCTATCCATAGGCCTCAGGTTCGGAAAACCTTTAAAGTTATGATGCTAAGGAGTCATCTGTTTAGGGAGCCTTAGTCACATTTCAGCACCTGGACTAAGGGCTAGCTTATCCCAAAGCTAAAATCCCATCTTGAAAGCTTCTGATTTGTTTTGTTTTTTGTCATAGGGTGATAAGTTTCCCCTCATTCACTTCTTTTTCTTTTTTTCCCCATTCACTTCTAAAACCTTTCTTTTCTTTGAAAATAGTTATCATCTAGTGAATGAATTCAGTTTAATGCTCTAAGTTTTACATGGGCTGCTGCTGCTGCTAAGTTGCTTCAGTCGTGTTTGACTCTTAGCGACCCCATGGACTGCAGCCTACCAGGCTCCTCCGCCCATGGGATTTTTCAGGCAAGAATACATGGGCTACCTTGTACCAAATGTGTTTAAATTGACCCTCTAAGTTTTAGTGTTCCTGTGAAAGCTAACCATTACTTTTCTTGATTTACTAATGTCAGGGAGGCAGAGCTGAACTGTGGCCCTTAAAAGCTTTACTTCTGCTCCTACTTTATGTGAGAACTTGCCAATTTGCCCGATCTGAATTGCAGGTCACCCAGAGCACTGGTGGGTTTGTCAGTTTTTAGTGGTGATGACCAGTAAGGAATCCAGTTTCTGGATGCATTTTGAGTAAATGATCTGTTCTTTGTTTTTGCTCATTCTTCTTCTTAATAGATGATAAAATACCTTATTCCTCTTATACTCTAGAGCAGAGAAATAGTTTATATAAGAATCAGTTAGTAGAGCTCTTAGGCTTTCTAGGTGAGCTGGGCTCTTTTGTAACTGCTCCCCTCTGCTGTTGTAGTGTGAAAGCAGCCAGTAAACCGTCGGGTATGGCTACATTCCTGGAAAACATTTACTTAAAAAATCCGACGATGGCTGGATTTGGCTCATAGGCCACGGTTGCCACCCACATCTTAGTGCAGTGTTGTACAGCAGAGTTTCCTTTCACGATGGAAGTGTTCTCTATGTGTGCTATCTAGTATAGTAGCCACTACTCAAGCGCTAGGAGTGTGGCAAGGTGACTGAAGAACCAGATGTTTACATTTTCTTATTCTAATTACTTTAAATTTACTTACCAGACAGCATGGCTAGTAGCTCCAATATTGGACCCTGCAGCCTAAGAGCTGTGCTTCATGCCTTGAACAAGCCTACGGTGAATGTTTCTTGCAGTTAAATTGAGGAATTCAACTGCTTTTCTGTTGTTACCCATAGGATAAAATGATGACAGAGAGAACCCTGTTGAAGGAGCGTTACCAGGAGGTCTTGGACAAGCAGAGGCAAGTGGAGAATCAGCTCCAAGTGCAATTAAAGCAACTTCAGCAAAGGAGAGAAGAAGAAATGAAGAATCACCAGGTATCCTGCTTATATTAAAATTGGCAACAAGTAAAGCTATAGTCCCTAATTTGACTTTGTTTTCAAATTAATAGAAATAAAAAAGCAGTGTGTGTGTGTGTGTGTGTGTGTGTGTGTTTCAGTCTTGTCTGACTCTGCTACCCCATGTACTGTCCCCGCCAGGCTTCTCTGTCCATGGAATTCTCTGGGGAAGAATACTTGGGTAGGTTGCCATTCCTTTCCTTCTCCAGGGGATCTTTCCAACCCAGGGAACAAATCCAGGTCTCTTACACTGCAGGAAGATTCTTTACCATCTGAGCCACTAGGGAAGCCCTAGTGAGGCTAGTTTAAAATGACCTAAAACATACTCCCGTGTCCTTTGACTAAAGGATAACAATGTATTTGAATTAAAAATTAAAACAGTCCCTAGGAACAAAAGATGGAGTAAACAGATTTTATTGCACAGGTGAGCTGTAGACAGCATCACAAATCACCTCCCCGAAAGGCAATCTGCAAGTAACTTTTTAATGGTTATCATAGAATTTTAAGTATAAACAAGAACTTTGAGGGCATCTTATCCAAATTCTCACTCCTATTTTAGTTCAGAATATATTTATTTAATATATTTTGTTGATGTAATTGATTGCCTACCTGGAAAGTCACTGGATTAGATTCCTGTCTCATACTGTATTTAAAAATAAAATCCTAAGTGGATTAAAAATATACATAGAAAACTGAAAAAAAAAATTTTAAGTTAGAAGAAAATTTAGGAGAATATGTATGTACCTTGAGTTGCAAGAGGTCCTCTTAATCCAGGCAGAAAACCCAGAAGATTTTTAAAAATTAATTTAATTATATATAATTAAAATTTTTGATATGGCAAAGATACAGAAAACAGTCAAAAGATCAATATTAGACTGAGAGAAAATATTTCTAGCAGATCTGACGAAGGGTTTAAGATCCAAGACACTTTGATTCCTACAAATTCATAGTAAAAGCCAAATAGTCTAAAGGAACACCAGGAAAGGTTATTGTATTACTTTTCTATTGTAATAGTTTCCTATTGCTACTGTAGCAGATTGTCATGAATTTAGAGCTTAAAACAACACATTTATTGTATCAGTTCTATAGGTCAGAAGCCCAACATGGGTGTCACTGGGCTAAAGTCAAGGTATTGGGATGGCGGCCTTCCTTTCTTGGGACTCCAGGGGAGAAGACATTTCCTTGCCTTCCTGGCTTCTAGAGGCTGCTTGCATTCCTTGACCTGTGACCCCTTCTCCCTCTTCACAGTCAGCAATGTTGCATTTCTGTAACCATTCTTCCCTAATCACATCTTCCTCTGCTCAGGACAGGGAAAGTTTCTCTACTTCTAAAGACCTATTTGTGATTAGATTGGACCCACCCAGGTAATCCAGGATTCTCTCTCTATCTTTTTGTTAAGGAAGGTAACAAAGGTTCCAAGGGGTAGAACATGGACATTTTTATGAGCCAGGGGCTATTATTTTGCCTACAATTATAAACAGTAATTCACAGAAGAGGAAAAGCAAATGGGGAATAAATATATGAAAATAAACTCAGCCTTACTGTTGTTGATTCATTCATACAACAAATATTTTCGAGTTCCCAATCTAGTCCCTGAAGATTTAGTGGTAAACAAAACATAGTCTTTGCCTTCATTGGATGTTTATTCCAGTTGGAGGAGACAGACGGTGAAAACAGGAAAAGAATAGGAGGCGGTAAAATGTTCATTAAAATTATTAGATACCCTTCCTCCCTCTTTCTCATGAGAGGGCAAAACAAAATAAGCTGTCAAGGGTAAGAAAAAATGAACTCTTTTTAGACATTGGTAAGAGTGTGAATTGTTATCAATTTTTTTTTTTTTAGAAAAGATACTGGGAATTGTCAATTAAATTTTAAAATGTGTATATACCTTGACCTAGACTCTTCATTATTAGAAGTCTACTCAACAGAAATAAAAGGTTTTTATGTGAAAGTATAGACATAGAATGTTTATTGTAGTACTGTTTGTAGTACAAGAAAACTGGAATAAACCTGATGGACGCTTTTAATAGAGTGGCTAAATTGGCTAAATACATGTGTCATGTTGTGTTATGCAGCTGTTTTTTAGTTTTGTCTATATTTGCTGTAAGTATGTTCATGTCAGGTAAACAAAGCAAGATGCAGAATAATGTATATAAAAGTACCTCATTATAAAAAAACAGAAAAGCAAAGAAATATGTATATAAGTACATGTGTTGGTGTGAGGATGGATAAAGTTGTGAAAGCATAGTACAAAACACTTTAACACATTGATTACTTTATGGGTGGAATTGGTGTGAATTAGAGATGACTTTGGCCACCTGATACAAACAGCTGATTCACTAGAAAAGACCTTGATTCTGGGAAAGATTGAAGGCAGGAGGAGAAAGGGATGACAGACGACAAGATGGTTGAATGGCATCACTGATTCAATGGACATGAGTTTGAGCAAGCTCTGGGAGATGATGAAGGACAGAGAAGCCTGGCATGCTGCAGTCCATGGGGTCTCAGAGTCAGACACAACTGAGCGACTGAATAAGAGATGACTTAAATTTATCACTTTTTAATTGTTTGACTTATTATACATGTAGTCAGATAATTTAAAAAGATCAGATAATCCCTACACATAATAAAGTAGAACCATAACAAAACAAAGCAAGACCATATTTGTTGGAAGAAACAAACTCCCACCCTGTGCAAGAATGCCTTTCTCAGCAGTCTTGACAGGTGTTCATTCAGCCTTTATTTGAGCACCAGTAATGGGGAGATTATTGCTTCACAAGGCAGTAAATTCCATTTTTGAACAGTTGTGATTGTTAGAAATTCTTTCTCCTGTTGAATTGATATCTGCATTATTACTTACTCCCTTATATCTAAGTACTGGCTTTTGGGACTACTCATGAACTAGATTCCTTTAGTTCATTTTAAATTCTCTGAAGTCAGTGTTAATTTGTGATAGTTGAAAGTAACCTTCAGACCAAAAGAACTAATTCATTTCCTTCTTTGTGTGTGACTATAATTGTGTGGGACTCAGGAGATATTAAAGGCTATCCAAGATGTAACAATAAAGCGAGAAGAAACGAAGAAGAAAATAGAGAAAGAAAAGAAGGAGTTTCTGCAGAAGGAGCAGGATCTAAAAGCTGAAATTGAGAAGCTTTGTGAGAAGGGCAGAAGGTAAATGATGCTGTTAAGAAATAAAAACGCTCTGTGAATGTGTGTTTGTATATAAGAGGCTAGTTCTGTTTGTGTTTCTAGTTCCTTTTCTTTCAGTCTTAATTTTTATTTGAAAAACAAGTGCCCAAATTAATATCCTATAGTAATTTTAGCTTTTTCATCAACCTATGTTAAACTTAACAAAAAGTGTCTCAGGAATTCATTCATACATTGATATGATAGTAGTGAATTGCTTGGTCCCAGGTATGATCAAGATTTTGATATAAATCTAGCACCTGTTTCACTTCCTTAACTGATACTTTACAGTTTAGAAGATGAGACTACTTTGATTTGTATTTATGTTCAATACCAAAAGCAGATTTCAAAAGTAGCTTGTAAGCTGTTTGGAAAGCTATTTAATGAATCTGTGTCCTTTTCAGGGTACTGCAGTATGACTAAGGTGGCATAAAGTTTGGTCATAGTTTCAAATTTCCAAGTTTCTTCTTGTGACCTGTTTGGAAATCAAAATAGCTGTGAATACTGTGATTTTACTTAAATTCTACTAAAATGCGTTTTTTATTTATCAAGAAATCTTGGCTTGCTAATGTGTCAGATAGCTAAGTGGAAAGTAGCAGGTTCATTTGCCAAATCTTTTTTCAAGTATGTGAGATGGTAACTATGAAAGAACATTTTGGAATACCTGGGGAAATTTGAGTTTGGACTACATATTAGGTAATACTGTATCGGTGGTAAATATTTTGGGTGATTATGGTATGTGATTACATAGAAGGATCTTATTCTTCAGAGATACTTGCTGAAGTTTTAGGGGTTAAGTGTCATGATGTCTATAACTTTCAGATAGTTCAGAGAGGGGTAAAGTAAATGTGGCAAAAAGTGTAACAGCTGGTGGATCCAGATGAAGGGCATATATTTATTTATTTTTAGGACATATGTTTATTGTATTCTTCTATTAACTTTTATGTTTGTTTGAAATTTTCAGAGAAAAAGTTGCAGGGTAGATACAGGGAGGAATTAGTCAGGCAGTGAGTAAGGAAAAGGACATTGCAGGCAGGGGACCTACAGAGGAGAGAGAATAACAACTGAGGTTAAGTGGAGAGGAGTGAGGCTAGTGGAGAAGTCAGAAATCAGATCACAAAGGCTTACATACTTTGTTAAGGGGTTTGAGATTTTCCCCTGATAGTGAGAGACACTGAAGAATTTGAATTACTGGATAGGAAATTAGGATAATTTCTGATTGATATTATATAAAAATGAATTTACTTAATAGAAATCTGCTAAGTGCTTTGTACTATTTGAAGGTAGTCACTGCTTTATTAATATAACTATAATTTTTTAAGAAAGACAGCATGAATTGACAAAAAAGTAAAGGACCAAATATTCAGTTTAGTCATAAATTTGATTTTTCTCCTTGACACCTGGCTGCCTTACAGTGATGTCTTGCTTTTGAGGGGACACTTTCTAGTTCCCAGCTTCAAGATTATTGCTGGTATATTAGAAAGGGGAGGCTGCCAAGCTAGGTCTTTTCTAGGGCTAAACTTCTTTTCGAGCTTCCTGCCTTGAATAGTGACTCATCAAGAATAACAGCAAATAGGGCTGCTCTTGAATAAATATGGTGAGCTTACACTTTAAAAGACAACGTCAGTTGATTCAGAGGTAGCTTGGGACAAGTAGCAGAAAAATTGCAGTATCAAGCAAGATCCTTCTTTTTTTTTTAAATGCTTTGAGCTTGCGTGACGAGCTTGTGATAGGTAAATAGCAGATCAGGGGAGTTAATGTTGGAAGCCTTACTTTTGATGTGATATAAGAGTTTAT
Source organism: Bos grunniens (assembly GCF_055505025.1). Classification (NCBI taxonomy): domain Eukaryota; kingdom Metazoa; phylum Chordata; class Mammalia; order Artiodactyla; family Bovidae; genus Bos; species Bos grunniens. The sequence continues at coordinate 28,459,768 of NC_141179.1, forward strand.
GCTATATTGAATTGACAGTGTGAATGAGGATTCCTTTTGGAAATTTCTCACCAAATGCTAGTTTGTTTAACTGATAGGCTTTGAAGTCCTAATAGCCTGTCTGGCCATCAGTAAGTTCAGTGAATGTTTCTTAGGTGCAAAGCAGTGAGCCAGACTGTTGCAACATCCTATATTTTGACCACAGCCTTCAGTCCTTCCAGCTTTCTGTCTTATTCCCCATAAATGTACACTTTGACCACATCAGATCCTCTTTCTTGTTTGTTGACCTCATTACATTTTCCACCAGTCCTCCAGCTCCCCGGAAGCGTTTCTTTACCTAGCCCGCTGAGACTCAAAGTCCATTACTGGAATTACTTTTATACCATTGCCATCAATTCTGCTGAGACTTGTTCCTTTCCCTTCATTTTTTTCATAGTACTCCAGTCCTGGCCCAAGTTAGCCACCTAACGTCTGTATTCTTATAGTTGGGCTGCTGAGTCTGCTGGAGGAAATCCTACCACTGTGGATCTTGAGGCCAGAATGAGTTTGACTTTCAAAAACACTCAGATAGATCCTCAGGGCTCCCTCTTCCTCTGAGGGCTGTCCCTAACTATTACTTCTCTTTCTAAACTTTCTGTCTCCACCGTTTCTCTCATTAGTTTTAGCATGTGAGCTTGCCTTTTATTTCACTGAAAAAATAGGGGCCACCGAGTAAAACTTCCTTCCGTTTCCTGTCAGTAGACGCATCCGTGCTTTCTTCCTGTTCTTGTATCTGAGTCTAAACTTTCTACCTGTGTGTGAATCCTGTTGCCTCTTGTTTCTCCCAATTTTCCCTAACTGGCACCATACCCTCTTCCAAGGCCTCAGCGGAAGAAACAAGTCATTCCACATTCCTGTCTCTTAGCCCCTCTCTACCACATGTGCTTCACCATGTCCTGTAGGTTCTGAACATTAGGGATCCCTCTCCATTCACTCTGCACTCTTACTTCAGGTTTCTATCCCTTCTTCTAGGTCTGAAGCAGGCTACTGAACTTTCTTTGCCTCCATTCTCGTCTGTCTAGTACACAGCTTCCATAGAAATCTTTCTAAGATGTGGATCTGAAAATGTCATTTCCCAGCTTAAAATCCTTCATAGTTCCTAGGGTAAAGTTTAAACTCTGTATTTAGTATAAGAAGCCCTTAATTATCTAGTTCCTGTTTATGTCCCTAGCTTATCTTTTGGTGGTTTTGGCTTAGTTGCTCTGTCTTGTCTCTTTTGTGACCCCATGGACTGTAGCCTGCCAGGTTCCTCTGTCCGTGGGATTTTCCAGGCAAGAGTACTGGAGTGGGTTGCCATTTCCCACCTTCTGCGGGGGATCTTTCTGACCCAGGGATTGAACCTGTGTCTCCTGCATTGGAAGGAGGATTCTTTACTGCTGAGCCACCAGGGAAACCTGCTATACTTTTTAGCACCCCCCACACCACCATTGGAGAAGGAAAAGGGAACCCACTCCAGTATTATTGCCTGGAGAATCCCAGGGACGGGGAAGCCTGGTGGGCTGCCGTCTATGGGGTCGCACAGAGTCGGACACGACTGAAGCGACGCAGCAGCAGCAGCAGCAGCAGCTATGAATATTCATGTACAAGTGTTTGTGTGATCATATGATTTTATTTTTCTTCGGTATATTCCTTGGGATAGAATTATTGGGTTGTTGGGTAGTAGGTATATGTTTAGTTTTATAAGAAAAGGCCAGACATATTTCAAAGTTTATATGATATTTTATGCTCTATTACAATGTTTGAGAATTCTGGTTGCTTCATATCCTTGCCATTCAAATGACTGTGCAATAAGTATTTCATTGTGGCTTAATTTGCATTTCCCATTAGTCATTAGGGTTCCCTGGTGGCTCAGTGGTAAAGAATCTGCCTGCAGTGCAGGAGACCTGGGTTCGATCCCTGGGTTGGGAAGATCTCCTGGAGGAGGGCATGGCAACCCACTCCAGTACTCTTGCCTGGAGAATCCAATGGACAGAGGAGCCTGGCGGGCTATAGTCCATGGGGTCACACAGAGTCGGATGCGACTGAAGCGAGTAAACAGCAACAACAGCAGTGACTAATGATGTTGACCACTTTTTCCGTGTGCTTATTGGCCATTCATTTATCTGTTGTTGTGACGTGTTCTGTCAGATATTTCTCCATCACCACCTTTCTGCAGGGCAGAGGTTGAGGTTTTGGCCTTTTGTAACTGTGTAGTATAAGCTTGTTACATATTCCAAATATAAGTCTTTTGTTGGTTACACGTTCTGTGAAAATTTTATTCTACTCTGACTTATCTGTTCATTTTAAAATTGCATCTTTTGGTGAACAGAAAATTTAATTTCAGTGATATCTATTTTATTACGTTTTCATTTATAGTTATTGTATTTTCTGTCCTAAAAAACCTTTGCCTACTCTGAAGTAGCAAAGATGTTCTCCTCTGTTTTCTCGTGGGAGTTTTATCATTTTAGCTTTAATATTTATGTCTGTGATCCATCTCAAATTAATTTTTGTGCATGGTGATGAGTAGGGGTTGATGTTAATTTTATCCAGTTGTTTTGGTACCATTTGTTGAGAAATGTTCCTTTCCTCATTGCGTTGCTTGACACCTTTGCCAAAAACCAAATGGCACCTTGAGTCATTTATATAAATAGTGGGTTTATTCTGGGTACAGTACCAATCCATTGCATTGATATATTTGCCTATCTTTATGCTAAACCATAGCATTGTGATTATTATCAGTTCAGTCTGTTCAGTCGCTCAGTCGTGTCCGACTCTTTGCGACCCCATGAATCGCAGCACGTCAGGCCTCCCTGTCCATCATCAACTCCCGGAGTTCACTCAGACTCACATCCATCGAGTCAGTGATGCCATCCAGCCATCTCATCCTCTGTCATCCCCTTCTCCTCCTGCCCCCAATCCCTCCCAGCATCAGAGTCTTTTCCAATGAGTCAACTCTTCCCATGAGGTGGCCAAAGTACTGGAATTTCAGCTTCAGCATCATTCCCTCCAAAGAAATCCCAGGGCTGATCTCCTTCAGAATGGACTGGTTGGATCTCCTTGCAGTCCAAGGGACTCTCAAGAGTCTGTTACAGACTTATAGTAAGTCATGAAGTCAGAGTATGCAAAATCTTCTGCTTTTTGTTCAAGATTACTTTGGATATTTTAGGTTGTTTGCTTTTATGTATATATGTGTGTGTGTGTGTCTGTGTGGGTGTGTATATTTGTATGTATATGAAGCAGCTTATCGGTTTCTATAAAAACACCTGATTTTCTGAGAGTTCTTAATATGAATGGATGCATAATTTTGTCAAATGGTTTTTCTGTATCTATTAAAATTATCAAATATTTTTTCTCCCATATTCTGTTAATATAGTGAATTACATTGATTTGTTTTCAAATGTTAAACCATTTCTCCATTCTTGGGATGCATCCAAGTTGAACAAGATATATTATTGTTTTTATGTAGTGCTGAATTTGACTCACTGATATTTGAAAAGGATTTTTATGTCTGTGTTAATTGAAACTTTCATAGTGTTAATTGTTGAAACTTAGAATTATCCTTTAAGTTGAAAAAATGAAATTTTAGATATAATTTATATAGAATAAAGGTTTTCTATATTTTTTATTTTAAAATATTTAGTTATATCATTTGCTGAGGGGGCAGTGTTAAAATCTATGTGATTATAAATTTTTCTCTTTTTCCTTTTAATCCTGTCAATTTTTGTTCTTATATTTTGAAACTGTGTTGTTAGATACATATACAATTATTATTTGTTCTTGATAAATTGTCTTCATCATGACATTGACATTTTATCATTATAAAATGTCTTTATCTTGGTCATAATCTTAATGTTTATTTTATGTAATATTGATATAGGTATTGCAGTTAGATATGCTTACTCTTTACATAGTATATATTTTTCCATATTTTACCTTCAACCTATCAACATATAATTTTTTTTTTTTTTAATCTATTCTGACAAGGTTCCTTGTAGAGGCTCTTAGTATATTTGTATTTAATACAGCTAGTGATATGATTAGATTTAGGTCCACTCTTTACTGTGTAAATTAAATATTAACTCATTGACTATTCTGTAGAATTCTATTTTAATTTGGCCTTTTTCACCCTGAATACACATCTATTTAATTCACTGGCAAAATGCATCATAAAAACAAATTATGTGCCTGGTGATTATACCATATTAGAAAGATTTATAATTTTATTGGATAAAGTATTTGGGAAATTTTCATAGTCTTAATTGCTGAAGCTTAGAATTATTCTTTAAATTAAACAAAATTTTTTTGCATATAATTTACTTATAATAAAATACCCTTATTTTAAATTACATTTTGATGAGTTTGGCAGATTAATCACACATGTTAATGCTAACACAGTTAAGGTATAGCACGTACCATTACCCTAAAATATTCCCTGTATTTCTTCTTAATCACTGCTTCCTCCCCTCCATTCCCAGGTGAACACTTTCCTTCTGTATTACTATATTATACTTATCTTTTCTAGACATGTGTCTCACCCTATTAAGAAAAAAATTATTTATTTGACTGCACTGGGTCCCAGTTGTGGTACTCAGGATCTTTAGTTGTGGAATTCAAATTCTTATTTGCAGCACATGGGATCCAGTTCTCTGCCCAGTGTTCGAACCCTGGCCCCCTGCATTAGGAGCACAGAGTCTCAGCCACTGGATCACCAGAGAAATCTCGTCACTTACCACATTTTTGAGATTCATCTATGATGTTGTGATGAATGTGAACTATATTAATAGTTCATTACTTTTTTAAAAAAAGACTTTATTTTTTTTTTTTATTGTAGTTTGAAGTTTACAACAAAATTGAGAGGAAAGTAAAGAGATTTCCTATATGCCCCCTGCCCTCACACATGCACAGCCTTCCCTTTATCAACGTCACTCACTAGAGTGGCACATTTTTTACCAAAGGTGAACCTACAGTGACACATCATAATCGCCCAAAGTCCGTAGTTTACCTTAGGGTTCACTCTTGGTATTACACAGCCTATGATTTGGATAAATGTATGATGACATATATCCGACATTATGCAGAGTATTTTTCACTGCCCATGATTTGGATAAATGTATGATGTCATATATCCGACATTATACAGAGTATTTTTCACTGCCCATCCTCTGTGCTCTACTGGTTCATCCCACACTCCCCTACTGATTTTTTTATTGTCTCTGTAGTTTTGCCTTTTCCAGAATGCTTTATAGTTGAATCATATAATATGTAGCCTTTCAGACTGGCTTCTTTCACTTAGTAATATGCATTTGAAAGTATGCCTTTTCATGGTTTGATAGCTCATTTCTCTTTAGCATGAAAGAGTACTCCATTGTTTGAATGTACAATAGTTCTTTCTTTATTCATCCACTGCAGGATAACTTGCTTGCTTCCAAGTTTTGGCAGTTATGAATAAAGGTGCTGTAGATATCCATGCACAAGTTTTTGTATGGACGTAAGTTTTCAGCTCTTTTAGGTAGATATCAAGAAGTATAGTGGCTGGATTGTATGGTAAAAATAAGATTAGTTTATAAGAAACTGCCAAATTGTCTTCCAAAGTGGCTGCTGTGCCACTTTGCTTTCCCAGCAGAAACAAATGAGCGCTCCTGTTGCTCCACATCCTTGCCAGCATTTGTTGTTGTCAGTGTTCTAGATTTTGGCCATTCTGCTTGGTATATAGTGGTATCTCATTGGTGTTTTAATTTCATTTTCCTGATGACAAGTGATATGGAGCATCTTTTCACATCTTCATTTGCTATCAGTATGTCTTCTTTGGTGAGCTGTCTGTCAGTCTTTGGCCCATTTTTTTAAATCTTTTTTTTTTTAACTGAGAGATTATATTTTTGATTTAATTGTATTCTTATATTTTTGGCTGTGCTGCATGGCCTGTAGGATCTAAGTTCCCCAACCAGGGATTAAACCTAGGCCAGGACAGTGAAAGCCCGGAGTCCCTACTCTAGACCAGCAGGGAACTCCCCTATTGTTTGTTTTATTGTTGAATTTTAAGAGCTCTTTGTGTTTTTAAGATAACGTTCCTTTGTCAGATGTGTCTTTTACAAATATTTTCTCACAGTCTGTGGCTTGTCTTCTCTTATTCTTGATACCGTCTTTTGCAGAACAGAAGTTTTAAATTTTAATGAAGGCTTATTTATCAGGTATTTCATGGGTTGTGTCTTTGGTGTTATATCAAATTCATTTAGTTTTCTCTGACGTTATCTTCTAGGAGTTTTACAATTTTGTGTTTTACATTTAGGTCCATGATCCAGCTTTTGTTAATCTTTGTGAAAGGTGTAAGGTCTGTGTTTAGATCCATTTTTTTGCATGTTGATGTCCTCTTCTAACGGGCTTCCCAGGTAAAGAACCAGTGGCTCCAGTGATAAAGAACCTGCCTACCAATGCAGGAGACATAAGAGATGCAGGTTCGATCCCTGGGTCAGGAAGATCCCCTGGAGGAGGATATGGCAATCCACTCCAGTGTTCTGGCTTGGGGAATCCCATGGACAGAGGAGCCTGGCAGGCTACAGTCCATAGGGTCACAAAGAATTGGACAGAACTGAAGCCACCTAACATATCCACATCTAACACTATTTGTTGAAGAGACTCTTTGCTGCATTTTATTGTCGTCACTCCTTTATTAAAGATCATTTGACTGTATTTATGGAGTTCAATTTCTAGGCCCTCTGGTCTGTTCCATTTATCTCTTATGAACACCACACTGTCTTGATTCTATAGCTTTATAGTAAGTCTGGAAGTCAAGTAGCATCAGTCTCCCAGTGTTGTCCTTTTCCTTCAGTGTTGTGGTCTTTTGCCTCTTCTTATAAACTTTAGAATCAATTTGTTGATATCTGTACAATAACTTGCTGGGAATTGATTGGGATTGCACTGACTATAGATCAACTTGGGAAGAACTGACTTTTTTCTTTTTGGCTGTGCTGGGTCTTTGTTACTATGAGTGATCTTTCTATAGTTGTGCCCAGTGAGGGCTACTCTCATCGTTGCAGAAGGTGTCTAGTTGCAGTGGTGGACTTCTCATTGCGATGGGTTTCTCTGGTTGCAGAGCACAGGCTCTAGGTGTGTGGGCTTCAGTAGTTGTGATGCTCAGGCTTGGTTGCCCCACGGTATGTGGCATCCTCCCAACCAAGGATCAAACTGTCCCCTGCATTGCCAAGTGGACTTTTAACCACTGGACCACCAGGGAAGTCCCCCAAACTGACATCTTGACAATGTTGAGTCTTCCTGGCCATGAACATGGAATATCTCTCCATTTATTTAGTACTTTGATTTTGTTATCAGAATTTTTGTCATTTTCCTCATACAGATCTTGTACATATTTTGTTAGATTTATGCCTAAATGTATGTAATATAAATGATATTGTGTTTTTAATTTCAAATGTTCACTGTTAACATTTAGAAAAGCAGCTGACTTTTGTATATTAGCTTCATGTCCTGCAACTTTGCTTTAACCACCTATTAGTTCAAGGGTTTTTTTTGTCTATTCTTTTTAATTTTCTACATAGACGATCACGTCATGTGCAAACAAAGACAGTTTTATGTCTTACTTTCCAATTTGTATACCTTTGGTTTCTTTACCTTACTTTATTATATTAGCAAGAACTTCTAATATAATATTGAAAAGAGATGGTGAGGGGGACATCTTTAGCTTGTACGTGATCTGGGAAAAGCTTCCCGTTTCTCACTCTTGAGTATGATGTTAACTGTAGATTGTTTGTAGATAATCTTTGCCAAGTTGAGAGTTCTCCCTATTCCTAGTTTACTGAGTTTTTATCATTAGTGGGTGCTGGATTTTGTCAAATGCTTTTTCTGCATATATTGACATGATCATTTTATTCTTCTTTTTTTAGTCTTTTGATATGATGGATAATTTTAGTTGATTTTTTAATGTTGAACTAGGCTTGCATACCTGGGATAAATCCCACTTGGTCAAAAATCCTTTTTTTTTACTTTTTTTGTATTTGATTTACTAGTGTTTTGTTGAGGATTTTTGTGTTTCTGTTCAGGAGAGATGTTGGTCTGTAGTTTTTTTTCTTCTATTATTTTTGTCTGGTATTACATTAGGGTAAGATTGCAGAGAATTGGTTTAATTTTTTCCTTAAATATGTATTAGAATTCACCAGTGAACCCATCTAGGCCTGGTATTTTCTGTTTTAGAAGGTTATTAATTATTAAATCAATTTTTAAAATAGATATAGGTGTTCATTTCTTTTTTTTTTTTTTGTAAATTAATTTATTTAATTGGAGGCTAATTACAATATTGTAGTGGTTTTTGCCATACATTGACATGAATCAGCCACGGGTGTACATGTGTTCCCCATCCTGAGCCCCCCTCCCACCTCCCTCCCCATCCCATCCCTTAGGGTCATCCCAGTGACCAGCCCTGAGCACCTTGTCTCATGCATCAAACCTGGACTGGCAATCTATTTCACATATGGTAATATACATGTTTCAATGCTATTCTCTCAAATCATCCTACCCTTGCCTTCTCTCTTTTTTTTTTTTTAAATTTTATTTTATTTGTAAACTTTACATAATTGTATTAGTTTTGCCAAATATCAAAATGAATCCGCCACATACTGAATATAGTTCATTGTGTGAATATCTAGCAATTTGTTTATTCAGTTGAAAATGTTGTTTTAATATTAACTGTCTCCTATAATTTAAAAAAATTTTTTTAATTGGAGGATAATTGCTTTACAAGGTTGTGTTGGTTTCTGCCATAGAACAATGTGAATTAGCCATAAGTATACATATGTCCCCTTCCCCTGAGCCTCTGTCCCACCGCCTTCCGCCATCCCACCCTTCCAGGTTGTCACAGAGCACCAGGTTAAGCTCCCTATGTTACCCAGCAACTTTCCACTAGCTATCAGTTTTACATGTGATGATGTGTATGTTTAAATGCTACTCTCTCAATTCACCCCACCCTCTTCTATTATTTCTGATGAGAACTCAGTAATGGTTGTTTTGTTTCTTCTGTGTATTGTGTCACTTTTTTTCTATGGTTTTTTTCAATATTTTATCTTTGGTTTTCAGCAGCTTGACTTTGATTTTCCCAGGTATGGCTTTCTTCCTTTTATTCCTGTTTCAAGTTTTCTCGGCTGCTTATTCTATAAAGTTATGTATTCACCATATTTGTGAAATTTTGACATAATTTTCAAATACTTTTCCTGCCTCATTCCCACCTTTGCTTCTGAGACTCCACTTTAACATGTTAGAACTTTTGATATTGTCCTGTAGCTTATGGAGGCTCTTTTATTTCTTTCTAGTTCTTTTTTACTGTTCATCATATTGGATAATTTCCATTTATGTATCTTCAAATTTACTTTTTTTTTTTTTGGCCATGCCACACAGCATGTGGGATCTTAGTCCCTTGACCAGGAATCAGACCTATGCCCCCTGCAATGGAATTGCTGAGTCTTAACCACTGGAGGGCCTGAGAAATCCTACTTTTTATTATATCATTTCCAGTTTCCAGTATGCTGTTAAGCCCATGCATTAAATTTTATATTTCCAATATTGTATTTTTCAGTTCTTTCATTTCCATTCAGTTCTTTTTTTTTTTTTTAAGTTTCTCTTTCTCCGCAAAACTGTTCTTATGTATTCACTCCTTGTGAACATATTTTTCTTTATGTTCTTCTGCATAGTTAAAATAAGTGCTTTAAAACGTTGCCAGCTAATTCTAGCATCTTGGTCTCCTTGGAGTCCTTTCCATTGATTGCTCATTTTTCTTGACCAGGAGTCAGAGTCAAAGCATTATTCTAAATGAGAAACCAGACACAAAAGGTATGCACTGTATGATTCTGTTTACATGAAGTTCTAGAACAGAAAAAACTATAGTGAGAGAAAGCAGATCACTGCTTGTCAATAGCTCAGGGTGGAGGGAAGGGATTGGCAATCATATAGTAAATATTGAGGTTTTGCAGACCACACAGTCTCTGTCACAACTACTCAACTCTGCTGTTGAAGCATGAAAGCAACCATAGACAATATGTAAACAAAATGAGTATGGCTGTGTTCCAATAAAACTTTATTTGTAAAACCAGGTAGCAGCCAGAGTTTGATCTACAGACCATAATGTGCAGACCCTACTTTTGAGTATGGATCATGTTTCCCTTTTCTTTATATATTGGTAATTGAGGGTTGGATCCTGAATATGTGAATAATATGTTGCAGAAACTCTCGATTCTATTGTATTCTTCCATGAAATCTTGTGGTTGGTTTATTTTTTTTTTAATTTATCTCATCAGGCTATTTTCTAGGCTTAAACATAATACATACCTGCTTGGTAGGCAGCAGCTGTGGTTTCTGTTCAGTTCGTGTATCTGTAGATGGGCTCCTTGGAGTCCCCTCTGTGCATGGCTGGTTCAGGGGTCATCCAGAGATCAAATCGATTTATATGCAGAATTGGGGCCTCCCTGGCCATGGCTTTTATCTTTTGGGGATTTCTCCTTCACTTTCCAGCTGTTATGGTAGCTCCCAGTTTTATCCTTTTTGTTCTTGAACTAGTAAGGCTTCAAAATTTCTATCTCAGTTTTAGTTGTCATCACAGAGCTATCTGTGGTTTGTCCTTAGATGAATGGTGATTAGCCATAAAAACCAGAAAACAATAATGATGTTCACTTCTTCCAGTTGTCAGGTCTTCTGGTTTTTGTTTGTTCTTTAGTATCTTTAGATAGGTGCTTTTTTACATTTTGTATAGAACTTATAGTTTTTTATCTGCAGAAATCGTTGGCCTAATATTAGGAGCAACTCTGACAGGCTGAATGAATCCCAAGCTGGAATCAAGATTGCCGGGAGAAGTATCAACAATCTCAGATATGCAGATAATACCACTCTAATGGCAGAAAGTAAAGAGGAATGAAAGAACCTCTTGATAAGGGTGAAAGAGGAGAGTGAAAAAGCTGGCTTAAAACTCAGCATTCAAAAAGCTAAGATCATGGCATCTGGTCCCATCACTTCATGGCAAATAGATGGGAAAAAAGTAAAAACTGTGACAGATTTTATTTTCTTGGGCTCCAAAATCTCTGCGGATGGTAACTGCAGCCAGGAAATTAAAAGACACTTGCTACTTGGAAGAAAAGCTATGACAAACCTAGATAGCATATTATGAAGCAGACACATCACTGCCGAAAAAGGTCTGTCTAGTCAAAGCTGTGGTTTTTCCAGTAGTCGTGTACAGATGTGGGAACTGTACCATAAAGAAGGCTGAGGGCTGAAGAATTGATGCTTTTGAACCGTGGTGTGGAAAAGACTCTTGAAAGTGCCTTGGACAGCAAGGAGATCACACCAGTCAATCCTAAAGGAAATCAGCCCTGAATACTGGGTTGGAAGGACTGATGCTGAAGCTGAAGTTCCAATACTTGGGCCACCTGATGTGAAGAAAGATCACTTGGGCCACCCTGATGTTGGGAAAGATTGAGGGCAAGAAGAAAAGGGACAACAGAGGATAAGATGGTTGGGTGGCATCACCAACTCAATGGACATGAGTTTGAGCAAACTCCAGGAGATAGTAAAGGACAGGGAAGCCTGGCGTGCTGCAGTCCATGAGGTCACAAAGAATTGGACACAACTTAGCAACTGAACAACAAAACAACAACTACCCTTACTGGAAGTGGAAGCTCTACAGATTTAATTTTTAGAGGGACAGTTGTGGCTTCATTAAGTTAGATGTGCTAAAGTGAAGATAAATTTATGTCAGGAAGACAGAGTTTTGAAAAGATTAAATGAGGGCCTGATCTCAGTGGAAGAAAAAGAGAAAGGAAGGGTATTCTGAGGTAGGATTGGTGAGATTTGTTGATTGTTAGAGGGAGAAGAAGAGTAGTGACAGTGAGGTGGCTGAGATGGCAGAGATGAATAAAGGAAGTGGAGCAGATTTAGGACAGTGGCCTTGAGGGTGGAGGCTGTTAATTTTTGTTTTAAATACAGTTTTAAGGAGGTATAGTTTATATAAAAGTAACCCTTTTTTTCCTACAAAGTGTAAAGGGTTTTCTTTATGTGTAACATAGGCAAAATTATGTAAGTCAGTAAGTTTTTAAGAAATTTCACATATTCTGATTCCATCCACTGCCAGTCACCTTAGTTCCTCCAGTGTTTGGATCATAATCTTCAAGGTTGTCCTTTCAGAAAGAATTCTGCTTAATCCACAGTTATCATGTCAAGCAGTCTTACCACAGTTTTTTTAACTGGATTTCTTTGATCTCCAATGAAATATGAACATACTTCAAAAATACCCCACTGGGGACTTCCCTGATGGTCCAGTGGTTAAGACTTCACTTTCCATTGCAGCAGGTACGAGTTCGATCCCTGGTTGGTGAGCTAAGATCCCAAATACCTCTCAGCCAAAACAAGCAAAAAATATAAACAGAAGCAGTATTGTAACAAATTCAATAAAGACTTTAAAAATGATCCTCATAGAAAAAAATCTTAAAAACAATTCCCCAACAGTAATCTTTGGAATTCAGTTTTCTCAAGCAATTACATTAGGACCATGTTTAGGGTCAGAGGAGATGGATCTGCCTGGTTCTGAATTTTAGAGACCCAAGAGAAAGAGAAGTATTAGTTCCTATTGAAGATTATGTCAGATTTACAGTATGAGAAACTTCAGGGATACTGTGTCAGTAAAAATACCGGCCTAACATGCACAAAGCCAAGAAAAACAATGATGCCGGGTACTAAATTTATATTAGCACTGTGTTTTAAACACCCAGCAAGAATAAACTGCTGAATACAGATACCATGCAGTGCAGTAAAATTCACCAGTTTTAAATGATGTGTTTTGAAGAATGTATACTGTCATATAACTACCACCACAGTCATGGTATAACATTTTCATCACTCCAGAAAGTTCTTTCATATCTCTTGGAAATCAGTTGCCCCCACTACCCTGAGGCACTGGCAGTCACTGGTCTGCTTTCTCTCAGTGTAGTTTGCCTTTTCTAGAACTTCATGTAAATAGACTCAGAATATATAGCCTTTTCTGTCCCTTATTGGGGATAAAATCTTTTGTAATTTATACATGTTGTTGCATGTATCAGTAGTTTAATTCCTTTTTATTAATGAATAGTATTTACTGATATACTGAGGTTATATACTAAGTTTATTTATTTATTTGGACATTCAGGTTATATCCATTTTTTGTCTATTATAAATAAAACTGGCGGCCCAGTGATTAAGACTCCATGCTTCCACTGCAGGAGGCACAAGTTTGATCTCTGGTTGGGGAGCTAAGAGCCTGCATGCCATATAGTGTGGCCAAAAAAAAGCTGCTCTGAATACTCAAGTGCAAGTCTTTATGTGAGCATGTTTTCTCTTGAGTAAATAGGAGTGGGATTGCTGGACCATGTGTTGGCTTGACTTTATAAGAAACTGGTAAATGGTTTTCCAATGTTGCTTTGCTGTTTTGCATGCCCACCAGCAATGCATAGTGTTTTGGTTACTCCATATCCTCACCAGTACTTGGTGTTATCAGTCTTTTTAGTTTTAGCCATTCTGGTAAGTGTTTAATAGTATCTTGTTGTGGTTTTATTTTGCCTTTTCCTAATGACTGTTGATGTGAACATCTTTTCATGTCTTCATCTGCCATTTGTTGTTCTTTTTTGGAGAAGTGTTTGAACATTTTACCCATTTAAAAACATGTTTTCTAAAAAAAAACCCAAAAGACATGTTTTCTTATTGAGAATTCTTAGTACAAGTCCTTTTATCTGTGTTTTACAAATATTTTCTCCCAGTATATAACTTGCCTTTCTTTGCATTTTGTAACAGTATCTTTTGAAATGCAAACATTTAATTTAAAAAATAATTACTTTTATATAATTTTCCTTTGTTTACACTTACTACAAAATATTTGTCTGTATTCCTTGTGTTGTTTATACATCCTCCCAGCTTACCTTACACTCGGTAGTTGTGCCTCTACTTCCCCACCCTTGTATTGCCACCCACCACTGGTAACCGCTGGTTTGTTCCTATATCTGTGAGTCTTCTAACTTTGTTATATTCATTAGTTTGTTGTATTTTTTAGAATCCACATATTGTACAGTATTTGCCTCTGCCTGACTTATTTTACTTAGCATAGTGCCCTCCAGGTCCAGACATGTTGCTTCAAATGGCAACATTTCTTTCTTCTTTATGGCTGAATGTATTCATTGTATATATATACCACATCTTCTCTATCTATTCATCTGTCAGTGGACACTTGGGTTGCTCCCATGTCTTGGCAGTTTAAATAATGCTGCCTTGAACATTGAGGTGCACGTATCTTTTTGAATTTGTGGGGTTTTCTGGTTTTGTTTCTTTTTTTATTTTTTCTGGTTATATTCACAGACGTGGAATTGTTGGACCATATGATAGTTGTGTTTTTAGTTTTTTGAGAAATTTCTATACTGTTTTCCACAGTGGCTGCACTAATTTACATTCCCACCGACGGTGTATGAGAGTCCCCTTCTCTCCACACCCCATTATTTGTGTTCTTTTCGATGATAGCCATTCTCACAGGTGTAAAGTAATATCTCACTGTAGTTTTGATTTGTATTTCTCTTATGATTAACAGTGTTGAACATCTTTCCCTGGGCCTGTTGGCCATATGCATTTTCTTTTAGGAAAATTGTCTTTTCTTTTGACCATCTTTTAATGTTTGTTTTGATGTTGAGTTGTATGAGCTGTTTATGTGTGTTGGATATATTAATCCTTTATCAATTATATCATTTGCAGATATTTTCTTCATTCAGTAGATTATCTTTTCATTTTGTTGGTGCTTTCCTTTGCTGTGCAGAAGCTTTTAAATTTAATTAGGTCCCATTTGTTTATTTCTACTTTTATTTCCTTAGTAGATGGATCCAGAGAAATATTGCTACAATTTATGTCATACAGTATTCTGCCTGTGTTTTCCTGCAGGAGTTTTATAGTATCCAGTCTTACATTTAGGTCTCTAATGCATTTTGAGTTGATTTTGTGTGTATGGTGTTAGAGAAAGTTCTTATTTCATTCTTTTACGTGTAGCTCTCCAGTTTTCCCAGCACCCCTTATTGAAGAGACTGTCTTCTTCACTGTATGTTCTTGCCTTCTTGTTTGGTTAATTGGCCACAGGTGCCTGAGTTTATTTCTGGGCTCTCTATCCTATTCCATTGATCTGTGTGTCTGTTTTTGTGCCAGTGCCTTAATATTTTAATTACTGTAGCTTTGCAATATAATCTGAGGTCAGGTAGTGTGATTCCTCCAGCTCTAACCTTCTTTCTCAAGATTGTTTTGGCTATTTGATGTCTTTTGAGTTTCGATACAAATTTAAAAATTTTTGTCTTAGTTCTGTGAAAAATGCCTTTAGGTATTTTGATAGAGATTACATTGAATCTATAGATTGCCTTGGATATCATGGTCATTTTTAACAATACTGATTCTTCCAGTCCGAGAACACGGTATATCTTTCCATCTGTGTTGTCTTCAGTTTCTTTCATCAGTGTCTTATCGTTTTCAGAGTACAGGTCTTTACCCTCCGCAGGTAGGCCTATTCCTAGGTATTTTAGCTTTTTGATTTAATGGTAATAAATGGGATTGTTTCCTTAATTTCTCTTTCTGATAGTTCCTTGTTAGTGTATAGAAACACAACAGATTTCTATATATTAATTTTATATCCTGCAACTTTACCAAGTTCATTGATGAGCTCTAGAAGTTTTTTGGTGATGTCCTTAGGATTTTCTCTGTATGAGTGAGTGAGTGAAGTCGCTCAGTTGTGTCTGACTCTTTGTGACCCCATGGACTGTAGCCTACCAGGCTCCTCTGTCCATGGGATTTTCCAGGCAAGGGTACTGGAGTGGGGTGCCATTTCCTTCTCCAGGGGTCTTCACAACCCAGGGAGCGAACCCAGGTCTCCTGCATTGCAGGCAGATGCTTTACAATCTGAGCCACCAGGGAAGCCTTTTCTGTGTATAGTGTCATGTTATCAGCCGACAGGGACAGTTTTACCTCTTTCCTTTCCAATTTGGATTCCTTTTATTTCCAAAAGTTTAAATTTTGATGAAGTCCAGGTTACCTTTTTTTTTTCTTTTGTGGTTCCTGTGTTTTGTGTTCCAAGAAATCTATGCCTAATCCAAAAAGCAAATATCAATTTAGTTAGAAGAATGACATTGTTTATATTTTTGTAAGCCTGTTTAATCCTATCTACTTCTCTATTGCAATATGTTGTTTTGGTTAAAGTATAGGAAGAAAGTCTGGTGATACACAGGTGTGCAGTTGGAAAAGCAAGGGCTGTTGTAATAGTCTTTTTAATGTTTGTTTGTATTTGTTTATTTGTTTGCACTAGAGAGCACATGGGGTCTTCACTGCAGCGTGTGGCATTTTTCTTTTTAGCTGATGCATGCAGGGTCTTTTTTTTTTTCAGTTGTGGTATGTGGGATCTAGTTCCCCGACCAGAATCAAAGCTGGACCAGAGTGCAGAGACCTAACCAGTGGACCATCAGGAAAGTCCCAATAGCCTTTTTAGATAATTGTGGCTATTCTCCTTTGATAGTGCTCCACAGCTCGACAGCTGATAGTTTCTTACAGTTGCGTTGCATTGTGGAATCTGAAAGCACATCAGTGATTTTGTACTGTTACATTAAAATTCACTGTCTTTACTTGCACTTTGAATGGATCTTTAACTATTTTGATTTGGGGAGGAAAACCTTATCCTTCTACCCTAGTAGTTTCAGTTTCTAAGGACTGTGAATTAAACTGACAAAAGACAGAGTAACAGGAGGAAAAAACCCAGTTTATACATGCAGCATGCATACAGTGGGAGAACTCAGGGATCACTAGCTCAAAGGAATGATTAGATTCTGGGGCTTATGGGAAAACAAAAGACTTCTTAAAAGTGGGGAGAAAGGACAGGTTTTGGATTTGGGGAAAGATAAATGAGTTTTCAGGAGAACAAGCGGTAGTTCTAAATTTGTGATAATATATATATAGGTATGAATGGTTTTTCCATCTCCTTCAGGGCCATGAAATTCCCTCCAGAGAAGGGATTTGGGTAGATTTTATTTGCATTCTTTCTTCTGGGAGTAGATCTGCCTTGAAGAGGAATTTATGACAGCGTTATTTCCCAGAAGTTGCTGCTGTTAGCTAGAGAAAGCTCTGAGGAAGCTTTTTTCTGCATCTGTTGAACCTGAAATGTCTTCAGCTGAAAATAATCTTTATACCAACTCTGGGGTTCCAGGTAGGTCCTACAGTTGAATTGGTGAAAACTACATTGATAGTTTGGAAAATACTGGTTCAAAGTTATGCAGCTCTTCCAAGTATTAATACATTTTAATACACAATATTTAAAGAATCACATTTGTTTATGTCACTTTTCATCTCATCAGAGTAAGTAATGGAAGCCTTCAAGCTCCCAGTGGCCCATGTAGACTTTCCAAAAATTTTAAATTTTTTCTGAAAGCTCAAATGTTATTGTTGGCAACAAACACTGTCAGTTGTTTCCTTTGAAATAACAAGTGTTTTTCATTTTCAAGAGCATGTCAGCTGTTCTTTGAAGTAAAAATGATTTTACATGAAAAAAGAGGCTGGTTCGACTCAAACAGGCTCACATGTGCTTTTCCTCAAGACAACTGTAGTATTTCGGCATGTAGCATTTCATAAACAGAATATTAAAAATATATGTGTTTAAGGTTGAGATTTAATAAAATTATTACTTTTGATGGCTTTGTCAAGGCATCCTGAAGTAAAACTGCCCGTCTCCCAACTGCCTGTGTGGCAGCAAAGAATACAATGACTAGTAGTGTAATTTGATGCCACTGACTTCATTTGTATATGGTGCCAATGTTTGTATCCACTGTAATTTTCATACTAGTAAGTGCAAAGTAAGTGTCTGCACAGTTGTTCTAAGATAAACCATGAGATTCAAAACAGTTATATTCATCTTGGATTATGTCAGCATCACTTGTGTTTGTTACTAAGAATTCATACACGACATCACTGTCAGTGATTAACTGGTGCCAGTGCTAGATGAATATAAAGAAAATGGCAGGTCTAATCTTGTCTATGGATTCATCTATTTGTAAAGTAAAATTCTAGTTCTGCAGATGAGATAGTAATCAAGTCCTCAGATTTACAGCAGAATCTTTAATTTGGTGAATTAAAAGTATATCATTAAAAGAGGGGCACTACCATGATTTATTTTACTGACTTCATTCAGCAGGCATGTAGCAATGTCAGCTGTACCAAGTTGTGCTTCTCCAGGTAAGGAGGTTCAGTCACTTACCCTAAGATAGTTCAATGACTTTCTCATTTCTAGATTGAAAGGGGTTAACAATCTTTAAGAATTGTAAAGATTCATTACATCTGCATTTAAAATATTCAACTACTTTAAATTCCGAATGATTGATCTCAAAATGTCACTGTAACTTAACTGGCATAATATAATTAGAAAATGTTCTGTTGCTTAAGATACAGTTAGCTAAATTGTTAACATCTATAAAGTCAAGAGAAAGAAAAATGGCTCTTATCATACTGTGGTTTCTTATATATAATTTTGCCCAGTTTTTTTTGGAGTAGATTCTTCCTTTCCATGAGTCAGAGACTCTAGGCCAGTTACATTTATTTTGGCAATCTTTAAATGTATGTATTGCAGATGTGGGTTGAGAAAGTAAGGTTTCTAATCTCCCTGTTTTGAGTCCATGATTTTTTTTTTTTCTATTTTAATTTTTTGGCTGTACCAGGCAGCTTGCAGAATTTTAGTTCCCCAACCAGGGATTGAAGCTATGCCCTCAGCAGTCAAAGTGCAGAATTCTAATCACTGGATTGCCAGGGAATTCTGGAGTCAATGATTTATTCTTAAAAATAAATGAAAAATTACAAATAAATTTTCTTTTATTTTAGAAAAAATAAATTCTAAAATAATACACATTAGATATAATTTAAATATTTCTGCCACCCTTATGACAGAAGAGCTTCCCTGACAGCTCAGTTGGTAAATAATCCGCCTGCAATGGAGGAGACCCTGATTCAATTCCTGGGTCAAGATATCCACTGGAGAAGGGATAGGCTACCCACTCCAGAATTCTTGGGCTTCCCTTGGGCTCAGCTGGTAAAGAATACGCCTGCAATGTGGGAGACCTGGGTTCGATCCCTGGGTTGGGAAGATCCCCCGGAAAAGGTAAAGGCCACCCACTCCAGTATTCTGGCCTGGAGAATTCCATGGACTATACAGTCCATGGAGTCGGACACGACTGAGCCACTTTCACTCACTTATGGCAGAAAGCAAAGAGGAACTAAAGAGCCTCTTGATGAAAGTTAAGAGGAGAGTGAAAAAGCTGGCTTAAAACTCAACAATCAAAAAGCTAAGATCATGGCATCCGGTCCCATTATTTCATGGTAAATATATGGAGAAACGATGGAAACAGTGACAGACTTTATTTTGGGGGGCTCCAAAATCACTGCAGATGGTGACTGCAGCCATGAAATTAAAAGATGCTTGCTTCTTGGAAAAAACCTATGACAAACCTAGACAGCAGATTAAAAAGCAGAGACATTACTTTACCAATAAAGGTCTGTATAGTCAAAGCTATGGTTTTTCCAGTAGTCACGTATGGATGTGAGAGTTGGACCATAAAGAAAGCTGAGCACCGAAGAATTGATGCTTTTGAACTATGGTGTTGGAGAAGACTCTTGAGAGTCCCTTGGACTGCAAGGAGATCCAACCAGTCCATCCTAAAGGAAATCAGTCCTAAATATTCATTGGGAGGACTGATGCTGAAGCTCCAATATTTTGGCCATCTGATGTGAAGAACTGGGTCATTCGAAAAGACCCTGATGCTGGGAAAGATTGAAGGCAAGAGGTGAAGGGCATGACAGAGGATGAGATGGTTGGATGGCATCACCGACTCGTTGGATATGAGTTTGAGCAGGCTCCTGGAGCTGGTGATGGAGAGGGAAGCCTGACATGCTGCAGTCCTTGGGTTGCAAAGAGTCGGACACAACGAAGCAACTGAACTGAACTGAAAAATTAAGAAGAGTTTTCCCCAAATTTAAAAAGTATTATTGCAAAGCAAAATAACAAAAAGTACTTGTTTCTGCCTGATGTGTGGAGAACTTTAAAATTTTACAGTAATGATTTATTGGATAATAATGAGATTACAGCAAGTATAACTGAAGATAATTATAAGAGCCCAAACAGAAGTACTAAGGAGGAAAGAAACTTGAATTATATCCTAAGCCTACTACCTTAGAAAATGCTAGAAAACATTAGACTACAGAAACATATACTCCACTAGCCGCTAGAGTGATGATATCATTACATGCTGTGTAGCATCAGGAAAACTCCACTGTAGACTCATGAAAGCATGAAAGTGAAAAAAGCAAATAAATTTAGTGTTATCATGAAATTAATTTTGCTCCATAGATCAGGCCCTCAAAGGGTTTTGGGGACTGTGAACTGTGGTTTTCAAACTGCTGTTCCAGGTTATTTCTTCCTTACTTAGGGCTCATACTGCCATCTCTATGCCAGGGACACTCTCATCTGTATCCCAGCCTGGACTACTTATATACTCCTTGCCCACCTGGACTCTTTCCTCAGCTTGGTGCTCTCGTTCTCTTTGGCCTTTGCACATGCTATTTGATCTGTCCAGAATTTCCTGTTCCTTTTGTTCACTTGGATAATTACTGAATTGTGAGCTGCTTGAGGGCAGGAACTAGGCATCCTTTTATCCCCAGCTTTTAGCAGAAATTCATGGGGTCTCAGAGTCAGACATAACTGAGTGACTCACACTTTCTTTTCGCTTTCCTAGCACTTTGTTGGAGAAGGAGATGGCACCCCACTCTAGTACTCTTGCCTGGAAAAATCCCATGGATGGAGGAGCCTGGTGGGCTGCAGTCCATGGGGTCGCTAAGAGTCAGACACCACTGAGCGACTTCACTTTCACTTTTCACTTTCATGTATTGGAGAAGGAAATGGCAACCCACTCCAGTGTTCTTGCCTGGAGAATCCCAGAGACGGGGGAGCCTGGTGGGCTGCCGTCTATGGGGTCGCACAGAGTCGGACATGACTGAGTGATTTAGCAGCAGCAGCAGCAGCAGCACTTTGTAGGCTGCTTAGCAGATGTTGAGTTAAATTAAATCACGTAAGGATTCTAGTCTCATAAACAAGTTTGCTTTACATCTCAGGGTAAAGTTTTTTTTCTGTTTTTGTCTGACTCATACATTCTATATTGGTTTGTATTAGTGGATTGGCCAGCAAGTTTGTTTAGGTTTTTCTGTACGATTGTATGGAAAAACTTGAATGAACTTCTTGGCCAACTCAATAGCTTCAGTTCAGAGAAAAGGACTTCATAACCTACCTCAAATTCAGGACAACCAACTCCTGTCTGTATTAACCTCATCCACCAGTATTTGTTTTGTTTGCTTTTGCCTTGTTTGGAGTATAATATATTCTGAAAGGAGGGTATTTGGGCTGAGGACCCAAGATCTTAATTTTTAGTTCTGTCTCTATGTTACTTTACAAGACACTTAGCATGTGCTTCTCTTCACTTGTGGTGGGAACTATGTATTCATATATTTTAGTTTCTCTGAAGGAAGATGCTCTAACATCCAAATGATAACTAACATTTATTAAGTTCTTACTATATGTAAGATTGCCGGGAGAAATATCAATAACCTCAGATATGCAGATGACACCACCCTTATGGCAGAAAGCAAAGAGGAACTCAAAAGCCTCTTGATGAAAGTGAAAGTGGAGAGTGAAAAAGTTGGCTTAAAGGTCAACATTCAGAAAATGAAGATCATGGCATCCGGTCCCATCACTTCATGGGAAATAGATGGGGAAACAGTGGAAACAGTGTCAGACTTTATTTTTCTGGGCTCCAAAATCACTGCAGATGGTGACTGCAGCCATGAAATTAAAAGACGCTTACTCCTTGGAAGGAAAGTTATGACCAACCTAGATAGCGTGTTCAAAAGCAGAGACATTACTTTGCCAACAAAGGTTCATCTAGTCAAGGCTATGGTTTTTCCTGTGATCATGTATGGATGTGAGAGTTGGACTGTGAAGAAGGCTGAGCACCGAAGAATTGATGCTTTTGAACTGTGGTGTTGGAGAAGACTCTTGAGAGTCCCTTGGACTGCAAGGAGATCCAACCAGTCCATTCTGAAGGAGATCAGCCCTGGGATTTCTTTGGAAGGAATGATGCTAAAGCTGAAACTCCAGTACTTTGGCCACCTCATGCAAAGAGTTGACTCATTGGAAAAGACTCTGATGCTGGGAGGGATTGGGGGCAGGAGGAGAAGGGGATGACAGAGGATGAGATGGCTGGATGGCATCACTGACTCAATGGACGTGAGTCTGAGTGAACTCTGGGAATTGATGATGGACAGGGAGGCCTGGCGTGCTGCGATTCATGGGGTCGCAAAGAGTCAGACACGACTGAGCGACTGATTTGATCTGATCTGATATGTCAGAAACTGTTCTGTTTTACATGTATTAACTCATTTAATCTGCATAATAGCCCTATGTGGAAGGTAGATGATTTTATTATCTCCATTTTACTCAAGGAAAATAAGACACAGAAATATTAAGTAGCTTGCCAGAGGTTGTATAGATAGTAATAAGGTCTGGGTTTGAGCTGTGAGCTATGCTCTTAACTGCTATAAGAAACTCCCTCTCAAATCTAAATACTTTACTTTTATCATCAACCTATGTTAGTACACATGTACAGATGCTCGTTATAATATTTATAATTGTGAAATTAAAAAATGAGAGAATACCTAAATAAATGAGATATATGTATAATAGATATTTTAAAATCACATTTTTGAAGAATATTTTAATGATATGGAAAAATAGAATGAAAATAACATAGAATCACAGGTTTTGTTTGAAAAAGTATATAATGGAATTATATGTTACATATCTATATATATGAGCTTCCCTGGTGGCTTAGCAGTAAAGAATCCACCTGCCAATGCAGGTAGATTCTGTCCCTGAATCGGGAAGATCCTCTGGAGAAGTAAATGGCAACCCACTCAGGTATTCATGCCTGGGAAATCCCAGGGGCAGAGGAGGAGTCTGACAGGCTACAGTCCATGGGGTTGCAAGAGTCAGACATGACTTAGTGACTAAACAAGAACAACATATATATATATATATATATACACACACACACACACACACAAATATTTATTTTAAAAGACTAGAAAGACATATAATAGTGATTTTTTGTGAATAGAGCAGTTGCAGTTGTAGAGCAATCTGTTGAATGTTTCCATGTGCTAAGCACCCTGTTAAATTCTTTATGTGTGTTTCCTCAGTGAACTCTCCCATCAGTCCTATGACGTAGATTCTACTCATTTTTCAGATGAAGAAACTGAGCCTTAGAAAGATTAACTTATCAAGGGTCATTCAAGCAGTAAGTAGAAGAGTTGGGACATCTGTATTAGACACTCTCTCTCTCTTTTTTTAACTTTTTATTTTGTATCGGGATATAGCCAATTAACAAACAATGTTATGATAGTTTCAAGTGAATAGCAAAGGGACTCAGCCATACATCTACATATATCCATTCTTCCCCAAACTCCCCTCCCATCCAGGCTACCACATAACATTGAGCAGAGTTCCCTGTGCTATACAGTGGGTTCTTGTTGGTTATCCGTTTTAAGTGTAGCAGTGTGTACAGTTCATCCCAAACTCCCTAACTATCCCTTCCCCCCAGACAACTATAAGCTCATTCATGAAGTCTGTGAGACTCTGCTTTTTAATTGAAGTATAGTTGATTTATAATGTGTTTTACATATATGTGTATGTATATTCTTTTCAGATTCTTTTCCATTATAGATGACTATAAGATATTGAATATAGTTCCCTTTGCTATATAGTAGGACCTTGTTGTTTATCTGTTTTGTATAAAGTAGTGTGTACCTGTTAATCTTAGGCTCCTAATTTATCAGCCCCTCCCCCTTCCCCTTTGATAACCATAAGTTTGTTTTCTGTCTCTGTGAGTCTGTTTCTGTTTTGTAAATAAGTTCATTTTTATCATTTTTTTAGATTCCACATATAAGTGGTATCATTTCTCTGACTTACTTCACTTATTTTGATAACCTCTAGGTCCATCCATGTTGCTGCAGATAACATTATTTCATTCTCTTTTATGACTGACTAATATCCTTTGTATATATAAACCATATCTTCTTTATCCATCCATCAGTGGAGGACACTTAGGTTGCATCGATGTCTTGGCTATTGTAAATAGTGCTGCTCTGAACTTTGGGGTACATGTTATCTTTTTGAACCAGTAGGCTCTGTTTTGTATTTTCCTAACTTTTTATAATCTATTATTTACATGACCAAAACCAAAATTAAAATTTTAAATTATGCAAAATGCAAACATCTTGGGACCTGCAGCAAGTCAGACTTGTATGATCTGGTAGGATTTATTCATTTGAACCATTGATTCCTTAAACTGGTTATGCAAAATAACAGCAGCATGGGACTTGAGAGAAATTAAACCAAGCATTTAAAGAGTTAAAACATACTCATTGGTTTCTGTTCTACCAAGGAATTTTTTGACCATCTATTTTGGCCAACTGATTTTTTTTTTTTCCTAGCATGGGTTACAGTTAGTACCTCTTAATGAAATGAAATCAGATACGTATCTTACAGGCTAGTGAACGCATGATAAGGCTGACCTTTTCTATGACTGTTAAAGAATTCCTTAACCATTTTTGTTGTGGTTGCTAGTATTTTTGTCTTACTGGATCCCCATGAGATAATGTTGCCACATGCCCAAAGGAAAAGATTTTTGTGTGTGAATTTGTGGGATGCCCCCCACTGACATAGTAAGAGACTTTTTCTAATGTAAGTGTTAACCGTAGTTGACAAATGACTTAGTGAAAGTTAGAGGTATTGGATGAACACTTATAATCTTTCAGAATAACGTCATTCACAGAAGGCAGCGGACATGTTTTCCTACAATTATCCCATTGTCAAAGAGTATCTAGTAGGCTAAATGGATCCTTGATTGACCCCACAACGTATTCCACATATTCTTATGGTAAGAGGATTCTAACTCTTCATATATTTTTTCACTTGAGGAATATTAGCTATATGAGGAGAATACATCTAACTATAAACCTTTGTCTAACTATTAGAGAATTCTTCCTCTGGCAGGAAGTTTATTTGGGGAGGACAACACATATAGGTTAAGGAAGAATATGCCCTCCTAGTTGTATCTATTATACAAGTTGACTTTATCAGTCTTAAGTGTTAACTATAGATAAATACAAATAATGTTTAAAGTGGTCTGAAATTGTATGAACACTTTACATTTGAAAGTAGAAATGTTCACATCTCCATTTGTTTCTTATCTTACAGAGAAGTGTGGGAAATGGAACTGGATAGACTCAAGAATCAAGATGGTGAAATAAATCGGAACATTATGGAAGAGACAGAACGGGCCTGGAAGGCAGAGGTGAGAAGAGCCACTGTGTTGAAGGTCTGGATTTGGGGCTTCCAGGTGGTACATACTTTTAGTATGGGGTCATATACCAAGCCATATAAATATGCTACCATAGAGCCATTAAACATTGTTTTAACTATCTAGGGGTAGCTTTGTGTGTGTAAAATTAATAAAGCGTGTGTGTGTGTGTGTGTGTGTGATTTCCTTAGATCTTATCATTAGAGAGTCGGAAAGAGTTGCTGGTATTGAAACTAGAAGAAGCAGAAAAAGAGGCAGAGCTACACCTTACTTACCTCAAGTAAGTACCTTCTGTTTCTAGGGTTTTAATGGCCCTGCAGTTTTGTGTTTTGGGGGGCATTTCTTTTTAGGGCTTTGAAACCCTCGGCCGGCTAGTCTGGCACGTGTTCTGTCTTCACGGCAAATCATCTTTGTGTGACAGTATTTTGTTCAGTGATTTCTCTTTCCATTTTCTAAACTTCCACACTCTCTGGCTCTTCTCTTTCTACAGTTTTATAGTTTTGTCCTTTTTCTTTTATTATTTTGAATTGGATAAACAGTATCTCTTACTCTTTCAAGCGTAACAAATGTCTTTGGAGATATGTTTCTTATACAGTCATTTATCCTCTTTCTGCCATGAAGTCTGGAGACCCCTGTGGCATTTTCAGCCAGATGAGAGCCCTCTCTCTGTGGTGGGTCCTCTTTCTCCAGTACTTGGCTTCCATGATGCTGGAGTTAAAGTGAAGCAGTCAACTTAGGACCATGGCCTTCTCCTGTATCTGCTCCAACCTCTTCTCTGCAGGCCGTTCTTCTGCTATTCTCTCTAGCTATTCTTCTGCTATCTGAGAGAATTAGGAGTGGGACTCTCTCTAATTCTGTAAATCACTGTTGGTTTCTTGAAAGGTCAACTCCCCCAACACTAGAGACAGTTCGTTCCAAACAGGAGTGGGAGACAAGACTGAATGGAGTTCGGATAATGAAAAAGAATGTTCGGGTAAGTGTAGTGATGGGTGATTGTTGAGCTGGAGTTCATCTGTGCTTGCACACTCCTGGCCACAGGGCAGGACCACTTGCATTGCCCTAGGGCCTGTTCTACCACTCCTCTTGTCTTCCTGATACAGGATGCTGGTCTCTTTATAGAGAGCCTCACTCTGCTCAGCAGTAAAGGATAACGCTTGCTCTTCTCTGTTTCCTAGGACCAATTTAATAATCATATTCAGCTCGTGAGGAATGGAGCCAAGCTGAGCAGCCTTCCTCAGATCCCTACCCCAACCCTGCCTCCACCCCCATCAGAGGTAAGCACGCTGGCTCTGGCGAGTCTACTTTTTCATGTTGGTGGCAGAGCCTAGAATCTTTCCTTTGTTTTTATAAAGGTATTGGATGTCCTTATTTGGTACAAGAAAGAGTTGCTTACTGATTTCAGTTGCCTAAACTTCTGTTTTCTTTCTCTCCCTCTCATCTTCCACCTCTTCCCTTCTGCAGACAGACTTCATGCTTCAGGTGTTTCAGCCCAGTCCCTCTCTGGCTCCTCGGATGCCCTTCTCCATTGGGCAGGTCACGATGCCCATGGTTATGCCCAGTGCAGATCCCCGGTCCTTGTCTTTCCCAATCCTGAACCCTGCCCTTTCCCAGCCCAACCAGCCTTCCCCACCCCTTCCTGGCTCCCATGGGAGAAATAGCCCCAGCTTGGGTTCCCTTGTCGGCCCCCATGGTCCGCACGTGCCCCCTGCTGCCTCCATCCCGCCTCCCCCAGGCTTGGGTGGTGTTAAGGCTTCTACTGAAACTCCCCGGCCCCAACCAGTAGACAAACTGGAGAAGATTCTGGAGAAGTTGCTGACTCGGTTCCCACAATGCAATAAGTAAGTGTTTTTAAGGATTAATTTAAAAAGTGTTTTCCAGAGAAATATTTATGGGTTAAAATAGGAGAGGTTTCATAGATATTCCCCATGAAGGTAGCACAAAATTTCTCCCCCTCAATATCTCTCTTTCTTAGGGCTCAGATGACCAACATTCTTCAGCAAATCAAGACAGCACGTACGACCATGGCAGGTCTGACCATGGAGGAGCTGATCCAGCTGGTAGCCGCGCGACTGGCAGAGCATGAGCGGGTGGCGGCAAGTACTCAGGTAAGAAAAGCTATTTGGTGGGATCTCCGACCTGTGAAGGAAATGGCAACCCACTCCGGTGTTCTTGCCTGGAGAATCCCAGGGGCGGGGGAGCCCGGTGAGCTGCCGTCTATGGGGTCGCACAGAGTCGGACACAACTGAAGCGACTTAGCAGCAGCAGCAGACCTGTTGAGATGTTGAAGCAAGAGGCAGATTTCAGAAAAATTTGGGGTGAGAAGCAGCATTGCAGCCAGGGGTGTCTGGCCTGCTTTCTTCCTTCACCGGGCTGAGAAATGAATGATTTCCTTTTGGTAACGCCCTGTTACGCAGACATTCCTGCCTCACTCTGACAACGTTTCTGCCCACAGCCACTTGGTCGGATCCGGGCCCTGTACCCTGCTCCACTCGCCCAAATCAGTACCCCAATGTTCTTGCCTTCTGCCCAAGTTTCATATCCTGGGAGGTCTTCACATGTAAGACTCTTTTCTTTGAAAACTGGGATGTTGGAGAAGCTGGGGGTGGCGAGGAGGGAGTGGATTTATAGGTGGCGTGCAGGAAGAAACCATTATCTCCTCAGCTGGGTTGTTGGTAGCCCAGGGTGGGAAAATGCAAGTACTCTGTATTTGAACTTTTCTTTCTGTGGTGTAAAATCTCTTTGCTACGTGGAAATTGTAGATAGAATCATGGGCATAAAAGGCCAGGAGACCCAGAGGTTCCTCCCTCTTTTGACGGTCCCTCCTCTGCTGTGCAGGCTCCAGCCACCTGTAAACTGTGTCTAATGTGCCAGAAACTCGTCCAGCCCAGCGAGCTGCATCCGATGGCATGTACCCACGTGCTACACAAGGAGGTGGGTGCTGCAGCCCTTCCTCTTTCCGCTCTTCCTTTTGACAACTGTGATCATCTTAATTTTCTTGAATTTTTTACAGTGTTGATGCCATCATTAATATCTAAACATAAGGTTTTC
The DNA here is from genome assembly GCF_055505025.1 of Bos grunniens. Classification (NCBI taxonomy): domain Eukaryota; kingdom Metazoa; phylum Chordata; class Mammalia; order Artiodactyla; family Bovidae; genus Bos; species Bos grunniens. The sequence continues at coordinate 28,488,288 of NC_141179.1, forward strand.
AGTAAATCGTGGCTTAAAACATGAGCAGAATTCAGAATACTGGCAGCTAGGCTCTCCCAGCTTCCTTACCCCATTCCCTGTAGGGGATTGGACTGGATAAACAGTTCTTACTAGAACACTGAGAGTCACTGTCTTGGAAAATTGACAAAAAGATGTATGTATCTAGTCATTGTTTCAGATGTACCATTCCCAAGAGATTTTGCTTAGGTGACAGGAATGGGATAGGGAACTTGAATATGAAATATGTAACTCCATTAATAAAATAGTTTGACGACTCACCTGTTACAGATTATCTTCGCCAACTGACAAGTTATTCCTATCTCTTATGTTACCAGATTGAGTTAAGTCTCTTAGCACCCGGGATGATTTCCTTTTTACTATTTTGTTTTGTTCATTTTGTGTTTCTAAGAGGTAGAAACTAAATTTACATCTATATTCTTAGGAAGGGAAAACCCTGAATAAGATTTGAGGGCAATGCATATCCTGAATGGATTGTAAGAAGCAGCAAGCCTAGTCAGTCAACAGAAAGCAGCTTCACACTGTGATGAGCTGGTTTTTAGTGTTCCCTGTAAAAAAATCAGGTTCACCTGCTCTGAAGACTCTTCTGGAGGTAAAAGCCAGTGAACCAGCCCTCAGGTCCTCCAGTGAGCTTTTCTGACTTAGTTAACGTTCCATGCACCTGTTGAAAACCTTAACCACACTCTCCACCCCTCTCCATCTTTTCAGAGCAACCTGAGGTATGTCTCTCTTTCTTTCCAGTGTATCAAATTCTGGGCCCAGACCAACACAAATGATACCTGTCCCTTTTGTCCAACTCTTAAATGACGGACCTGACTGGGAGGATGAAGAGGAGAAACTGATGTGAACAGGATGCGCGGGTTCCAGATTTCTAAAACTCTATATTTATACAGTGACATATACTCATGCCATGTACATTTTTATTATATAGGTAATGTGTGTATAGAAAGTCTGTATTCAAATGTTCGTAAATGAAAGTATGTATATTATGCAGAAATGGTCTGTCCCCCTCACCTTGCAGGTCCTCTGGGGGAAGCAGATTGTAGGTAAGGTGATGTTTCATTTGGCCTTGAAATTACGATATTCCTGCCTAGGGCTGTTTTCAGATACATGTAAAAACCAGCTAGGAAGCTGCTCTTGCTCTACGGTCACCCTGCTTTGGTTTGGCTCAGCCTCTAGTCCATTTTCTTAAGGCTCATGTATGCAGATTTGAACCCTGGTGCTCACCTGCTGTTCAGCCAGATGCCTTGCTCACTGAAAGCCTCCGGAAGCCTCAGTGCTGTTCAGCCCCTCTCCTCCAAATGGAGAAAATGAGACTGATTGAGGAAAACAAGATGTAACCCTGACAGTTTGACTTTTCATTTTGAATGTTTTACTGCGTTAACACTTGTTATTTGTACATGACATTAGGTTTACAGAATAGTCTGTTTTACATCAGCAAAATTCACAGTCCAAGAATAACAGTGTAACCAGGTCCCATTGCCCCCATGCCTCCCACAGACTTCTGTCCTCCCTGCTTCCTGGGTAGTCATCTCTTTAGAAACTAGCACAGCCCACAGGTCTGTTCTGGGCCATGCCCTCCGTTTCCACCACTGCCTTGGCTTCTGATCAAGCTCTCATAGACCAAGCTTGTGAAGTCCTCACCTTTTCCCCATTCACTTCCAGTTTCCTGGTCTAGCTATTCCCTCTTCCCCCTGAAGGTTAAGGCGGTTGGTTCACAACCAAGTTGTTTGGTGACCTTGAGTGAGTTCCAGGCAGGCACTGGGGTGAGGAGATGTCTGTGCAAAATTACTTTCAGAATGATCATGGGATATAGGTTTGAATTTTTGAAGCCAGAAAGCTATGGGGACATGTTTCCTATCAGGGAGAAAATGGAGACCAAAGTAATATGAAGAAGGGAAGTTATATTTCAAGTTTATAAGTCATTTGTTCTGTGGATAACTAGTTGGAACTGAGTCATTTTTCCACCTCTTCTTACTGAGCACTTCCAGTTCCTAGGTTTATACTTGGGAAAGCTGAGTTTCTATTAGAGCTTTGAATTTTTTCCTATCCTTTTATCTTTACTCTTGCAATGGCTTCAGGCAGATTTTTTACCAGCTGAGCCACCAGGGAAGCCCAAGAATACTGGAGTGGGTAGCCTATCCCTTCTCCAGGGGATCTTCCCGACCCAAGAGTTGAACCAGGGTCTCCTGCATTGCAGGCAGATTCTTTACCAGCTGAGCTACCAGGAAAGCCCAAGTAAAAATTAAGCATTAATAAAAAATTAGCTCCAGGGAAAGGATATTATTATATTACCAACAGCTGAATTTTTCCCATTCTTGGACCTGGAAATGCTTACTGGCACTGGCAGTACTTATGAGGGTAGCAAAGACTTTTCCTGTCAGAGCAAATAATTCTCTCCTCTGTGTTCATGTGACTCTTCCTGCTTTGTGTTTCACCCGGGACTGTCAGGTCATGAACATACTCTTTCTCCTCTCTTGTCTCACTTGCCCAGGTTTACTGACTGGCATCAGTATAAGGAGCTGGATTTCCCGGGATCTCCTTGGCATCTTGTAGGGTGACTGAAATGGCCTGAACACTCCCCACTGTAGAGGTCAGATGACCCACTTTTTTTGGTTAATGACATGTTAATGTCTCCCGTTTGGCAGCTATCATGAACAGGGAAGGCGGCAATGTGGAAGACCAGTTCTTTGTTTTTTTCACTTGGGGGAGGGATTCATTTTTTATCTTGGAATCTTAAGATTTTATCTCCCCTCAACTTTGCAGCAGCCTTCCGGCCACTTGCTGTATTTTTCAATATCCCATGAAAATTTAGAAATTAGAAATGGGTATAAAGAATATTCTGTTTCTTTTCCACAAATCCTTGACACCAAAGGAGTAAAGAGAAAAAAGGAGGGGATAGGGGGCTTAACTGCTTCCTAGTGAAAGCCCCTGGAAAGCCGGCTGCCACAGGGGGACAGTGTGGTGGAGGGTGTGTGTGGGGGCGGGGTCTCATCGCTCTCCGCTTTCTTGTTCAGGATCCATCCAAAAGCAACACTTACGTTTTGGCCTCCATTGTTCTCCCTTTTCCCTCTGTCCCTTGGCCTGCACTGGTACAAGCCATGTAGACCCACAGGGAAGGCCTCTGATGCAGTGAGTGGGGATGGCACAGTCATTTTTCTGGTGTAGATTTAAAAATAGAAATATATAATACATATTTTTACAAGCAAGAAGCTGTGGTCAAGATTTTTTTTACACTTCAGAGTTCATGGTTTCAGGATAAGAAAGGAAGAAACCATGAAAAGAAAAATAAGTACAAGTTTTCTCTTTTAAAGAAAAAAATCGGACAACGAGTCTTACTAATGAAGGGGTTGAGTTTTATGCCCTGGAAAGAGCTGGGGAAAGCCAGTTTTCCCCAACATGGTTCAAGAATTATAAAGCAGAACGTGGCATTTTCATTTCATAGAAGCAATTCTGGAAGTTTATTTACACAGTAAGTTCGGAACCGGAAGTGGACAGTCTCCAATCTTCCTGTCAGTCTCTGTGGTCATGGGGTGTTCCCAGCCAGCCAGAGCAGCATCAAGTGCAGTGGGAATGACGAGGACTCGGATAAAAAACTGTGACTCAGTATTCTTGTTTTATTGGTTTATGGCTTGTGGGCAGCTGACTGAGGCCAGGATCTCCCGAGGCCCTCCTTGTGTTTCCCTCTGCCTCTTCTGCAGGTATGTCCACTCTCTGCAGGTTCCATACCTGGAAGCAGTGTGTTGACCAGATAGGAATAGGATCCAGTGGAACAGTCAGAGAATTCAGCTCTTCCCACTAACACTGGTCTAGTCAACTGGCTTAGAACTGATAGGGAGGAAATGAACTTGGTCCCCACTGCCTGGCCCAAGAACCAGCCTGGGTGCCCAAGTCATATGAGGAATGGGAAGTAAAGAGGAGGATGGGGCCAAGGATGGCCTCCATCAAGGGACTCTTGTGGTGAAGGGAATCAGAAAGCCTGGCATCTGCCATCCTTTCTCCACGCAGCCTAGTTCCTGAAGGTGATGCTGCTGGAGCCAGAAAGCCCTGCGTTCCTGACACTCTTGGCATAATACTGGTGCCACTGTGGGATGCCTTAGCCAAGTAAACGAGGGCGACCTTGAGAGGGTGAGAAGGCAACGAAGCTGCTATGATTATGTCAAGATGTTACTACCACTTACAGCTGAACAGAAAGAAATCCAGGCAGGGGTACAGAGCATCAACTCTGTACCTGTTGAATGAATCTCCAGGATTCTGCTTTCAAGGATTAGAGAGGAGAGGACTCCTATCTGCTCTTAGCACCTCAGCTGCGAAGCTCCGGAGGAATGGGGCTTGGGCGGGGTTGGGGTGAACAGGCAGCCAGGAAGACAAAGTGCAGCCCTGTTGTATTTGCTCTCTTCTGGCTGATTTCCCGTAGGGCATCTGGGGCTCCTGGGGGTTGAGGATGTTTCAGTGCTGCCTATCACATGTAGACTAGAGGGTTCAGGTAGGGACAAGGAATTAATAAGGTAGAAACTCATTTGTCAGATGGAACCTTTTAGTGGGCACTTTTCCTTTAAGAGAGCTAAAAAGAGCTTTTTGGCTAGAGAAGCCCTTTTTCCCATCGCACTTTTGGTCAGGCTGCAACCACAGAAAAGAAGACACTGGGAAGCAACATCCATCTTAGAAGATGGGTTCTGTCTTGGAGATGCTGTCTAAAACTGGGCCTAGCGAGCAGGCACTTTCTAACCTTGCCTAGCATTGATCCTAGCTGTTCCCTGTCTTTGCACTCCCTCTCTGTCTCCTCATCCAGCCACCCCCGTTTGTACAAATTATTTGTACAAATTGTTTTTTAATAATTTTTTAATTCAAGAGGCAGTCTTTGCACCAAAGTTAGGTTTGTCTATACAGTCCCTATCTCTAAAGCAAATAGCAAACTGTGCGTCCATCCGTGCCCGCTGACTGGCCAGCAGGGAAACGGGATTCGCCCTCGCTCTGCCAGGGTACTGCAGACACCTGTGGGGGGTCACCTTACTTCCAGAAGTAAGAAAAGGAGAATACTTTGGGTTGGAGACTCTATAAAGGGATGGTGGTCAAAGGTTCAGGGCTGAAGTTTCCAGCAGCAGGATTTCCCAACTCAAGTTTGAGGTGACCAAGAGTATTCCCGCTGTCAGAGTACTTTTTCTTCCCTGTCCTGGTTCCTACAGGTGCAGTCCCTGCAACCCACCTTGCCAGCTTTTCCTTCTTCTCTGTCAAGACAGAGGCATTTGTGGGTGGGCAAGGCTCTTGAGGTGCCCCGGCCACAGGTGCCGTCCGTGTCTCCTCCTGGTGACCAGAGTGAACCACCAGCTGTGGTTCGGGGGGATCTCTCTCTCCTGCCCACACGCCTCCTCACTTCAGCAGGGAGATGTCATCAGCAAAGTCGTCGTGCTGGTGCCGCAGGCAGCGGAGGCAGCGCCACTGGCACACCATCAGGCAGAGGGGCAGCATGAAGAGTGCGCAGATGGCGGCCATGACGTAGGCTATGGTCATGAGGGTCGACTCATCCGTCTGGGGGATGTTGTAGCCACAGTCTTCCATGTCGGGGGTGACGAAAGGGCCTTCCACCGCTGCTGTCCTGAACTCATCGTGCACTGGGGAAAGGGCATATGTGAGTCACAAAGCAGCTAGGATTTACACAGCAAAACGAACTTCCTGGGACAGGCCTTGAAACCAGCCCTTGAGGAGGCTGTAAATCTCCCTTCTGGGTGATTCTTAGAAGCAGGACAGACAGCCAGTGCTAGTGGAGGCACGGCTCTCCCCCACAGGTTACTGGGGGCAGCAACCTTTTCCTGTCTCCCTGTCCAGTAGGAATGATACCTAAAATCCAGTCATTCTAAGTTGACCAAAAAGCCAACCCCACGTATACCTAGTAAACTCACCTGCTCCTGCTGAAATTCAGTGGCAAGCCCCTGTTAGTCGCGTTCAACTCTGGCTTACGGCAGCTGACAGGGTCACCGCTGGCCCAGCCTGCTCCCTGTGGATCTAGAGCTTTCCAGGGTGCCGAAGCAAATGTTACTGCTCCGAGTCTCCAACAGAGGTTGCCAGTCCAGGCAGGGGTCACCATGCCAAGCGACCACAAGAAGCACAAGCACTGACGCTAGCTTTTGCACAATGGTGGCCTCTGGCTTGAGGTACCTCCCTCCCAGGCCGACGGGGGCCTGTGCCCTCACCGCTGGACAGGGTGAGTAGACTGACCCCACACCCTCATCCCTGGTGCTCTCACCGTGGCAAGCACTGACAGCAAAGCCAATTCGTTTCCGGGCCCGATCAAAGACCACGTAGAAGCCCTCCATGATGACCGCTCCCATGACAGTGCCGGTGGATGACTGTGAAATGGCGAACTTGTAACAGTCGTCTTGGGAGGTGGCCACATCTTCCACTGGCCGCAGGTATTGCTAAGGATAAGCAGTCACAGGGTGAGAGTTCGTGTTTTCCTCTCTTCCACACCATCTCTGCCTTCTTGGTGTCGATGCCCTTTGGCTGCGTTTTCCTTTGCCAGCCCTGAGCTCCACGGGTTTGGTTTCCCCCAAAGCCCTTTACCACTGGGCCCTCATCTATTTTCTCTTCCAAGTTCCAGGAAGCCAGGCCTGCTGACTATCTCTTAGTATGTACATTGTTCTCGTCCTGGCATCCCACTGATTAAGGCTAGGGACATACCTGTGGAAGGATGGTGATGCGGAAGGACTGGTTGGTGACCTCACCCATTAGGTAGAGTGAGATGACTGGGAAAATGTTCCATGGGGTGGTGCCTGCTTGCCAGCACACCAGCTGCTCCCCTAGCCAGAAACCGTCTGGGAACTTCTCCGTCTGTGTTGGCAAGAAAGGGATAACAATGAGACCACCTCACCCCTCCCATTTTCAGATCACACTCACTGGGCCCTAGACATGAAGTATCTAAACCAAGGGAAGCTAAGCCAAAACCCAAGGATTAGAGGAAGAGAGCAAGAGTGAAGGCTGAAACTGACCAGGGAGACTGTGTGCAAACAGACAGGCCCATGGAAGAGAACCACTTTCAAGCGATCTAAGTAGAGGAGTCTGAGGGTAGGCGTCTTGGCTCTTGTGGAGGACTGTGCCCCTCATGACTTCCCGTGACACTGTTATCTTTGTACCCCAGTCCTTACTCCCACTGACCGAGGAGGCTGCCTTGATGGATTTGACAGCAGCTTCGAACACTTTCTTGGGTAATCGAAGGTTGGTGGTGCCACTGTCAACGATGCTCTTGTCATAGTTGTACTGAGAGGGAGAAGACAGGTTAGCATATCAAAAGCCTTTTTGATGCCAGGCGTTGGCCAGAATTGGAGGGGTGAGTCTGACTGCTTAGGGTCCTTCCTGGGTTGGCATCCTGGCTTTGCTACTTCTTTGGTGGATCTCTTTGGGCAAGTTACTGAACATCTGTGCCTCAGTTTCCTCATCTGTAACATGAGGATAATAATAGTACCTACCTCAAAGAGTTATTATAAGCATTAAATAAATTAATATATTTGAAGTGCTGAGAATTGTGCCCGGCACATAGGAAGCAGTCAGTAAACGTTAACTCGTATTTTCTTAGGTGGGTAGACATTCTCCAAATCTTGAAAATAAAAACGTCTTGTATAATACTTTTAACTTTTCATAATACATTTGCATCTGTTCTAACTGAATGTACATTAAGAATCTAGGTAAGGAATGCCCAAATAGTTCAACTGCTGGCTCCTGCTGTGTGTCAAGCACTGGGCTAAACACTTGATTCATTTTCTCTCTTTTCACCAGTCTTTGGAAAAGCTGTTTTTACTTCCATTTTGCAGATAAGGAAACTGAAACACAGCATAGTAACTTGCCTGAGGGCATGTAGCTAGAACAGAGCTAGAAACCAAGGCTCTGACTCTGAAGCCAGAGCCTTCTACAGCATCGGGTCACTCTGCCTCTCGGACGACTCGCCCAGGGTCACAAAGCAAGACGTGGTTTTTCCTTACGAGACGTTAACTCATGTGGGCCCCGGTCCCACGTTAAACCTCTGGTCCTGCTGTGACCTTTAGGTTCCTGGCAGTCCCGCGCTCAGCCCCCAACCCTCCTGCAGGTCCTGCCCCTATGCCTTATCCTCCCAGCCTCATAACTCAGGGTCTGGCCTCATGCTCTGTTGCTCCCCCTTACCTCTCCCTGCTTCCCCCTGGGTTTTGTTACCTCCTTGCAGTCCATTTTCAGATCCTGTCCATTGATCTCCACCCGTACAATGATCACCTCATAATACCACTCCCGCCTGATGGGAGTATACCAGAGGCTGCCCATGTACAGCGAGTGGTCGATACCCCCAATGATCTAGGGGAAAAAAAAGGCAGTACCCATGAGCCAACACAGAAGGACAGCAAGTCACCCAGAGTGCCAGCAGTAGGAGCAGCCATTTAGGGGCTGAGGGGGCGGCAGGGCAGAGCCCTCTACACATCCGCGTTCTCATTTTCCTGCATCTAATCAGACCCCGTCCTAAAGCGATCGATGCTCTCTTCAGTGTGTCAAGGATGTGTTCAGGGGAGGAGGCTTTCCAGGATTTTTAATTACTTGTTTCAGAATCACACAACCCTTGATATAAAGTTATTTAAACCTAAACCGGCACAATAAATGTGGAGTGAATGATAACTTGCTTATATTACAAGTTTTATTTTCTCTGCTTGTTGGAGATAGAGAACCATTCACCAGTTGTCCTAATTAATTAATAAATGGACTTTTAAACTCCTTACATCTCTGCCTTCTGATCGTCAGACTGAATCATCTTGATTTGAGAGGCCTTATTTTTACTTCCTTTGAAATTTTCCTAATCCTCTCTCCTTTCCAAGTTTACCATAGGAGCCTCAAATCCTTTCTGGAATGATGCAGGAAGACAAGGGTGGAAGAAGAAAAGTGGAGGTGGGGACTATACAGAGGTTTCTCTTGATTCTCACTAGTGGAGCCCAAGGCTGTGGTGGCGCCTCAGAGGGTGGGAAGCAGGGGGGCTCCCCTCTCCTAGGACCTACTCACCATGCTCCCTCCAACTGAGGCCAGCGCTTCCGACTGGTTGAGGGGGAAGCCAGCGCCGCAGAGCTGCAGTGAGAAGAGATTGGGCACGTGGGTCTGCTTCACTAGGGAGTCAAAGAATGGCTCCAGGGAGTCATCGGGCTGTGGCAGAGAGAGACAAGGAGTGAGTCCTGGCTCAGAGGGCCCCGGTGGAAAGAGAAATGGGGCAGGGGGCAAAAGCAAAACTTGGGAGGGTGTTCCTGGGGAAAGACCATCTTAAGGTACTGAGACTTGGTGGTGAGAGGGACAGCAAGGCACACTGGCAGTGCAAACAGAAAAGATCTACAGGATTGTTGATTCCCATCTGCTTAACCTGTCTCAGAGTTATGGGGGCCTCTCTCTTATTCTTAAAGATCTGAGAGTCAGTAGGAAAAATAGCCTGTTCCTCTACCTGTCAGCATAGTTCAGCCCTCTGTAGGGATGAAGTTCAGACTGCCACCCTGTCCCCTGTCAAGCAGCTCTTTAAACGGATTTGTTTCCCTCCCTCCCTCAGTTCCCTCCCGCCCCTCCTCTCCTCCAACTCTGTCCCTGTGCAGCATGCAGACAGAGTGCCTTGTTCCTCTCACCCGGGCGATCTCCGCATAGGCTAGCCCCAGGATGCCCTCCCAGTTGGAGCCGTTGATGAAGAACTTGTCTGATTCCGTGATGGCAGCAATGTTGGCGCGCACGGTGACGTTGGGGCCGTGGGGGATGCTCACCAGGTCGGTACCCAGCTCCCCCTCCCACTTGCCCTGGGTGTAGGGCACATACACGCCCTTCCGGAGGTCCCGGTACGTGCTGGACCTGTGCAAAGGAGGCAGAGATCTGTGGGTGCATAACCACAACCAGTACAGGGATCTGGCATCCTACCTACTCCCTGGTGCCTAATCTCATCCCAGGTATCTCCACGCTGCTGTCGGGCTGCTCCACGGAGCATCCGTAGATGATTTACTCAGGACAGAATGTCAAGTGGACCTTGCTTGGGGCTCGTTCTCCTGTGTCCACAGCTTATATTCCTAGATCTGGAGCTCAGGCCCTGCAAGAACAAGCCTAGGCTTTGTGTATTGTGCCTGCTTCTGCAGAAGGCACAGCTAGCGAGCATCTCCCACCTCTCAACCCCTGACCTTATCTCGCTCCTAAAGAAAAGGAGCCATTGACTCTTGCTGCCTTGGGACCTGGTGGTACCATCTGAGTGGTAGAGAAAGTACCAGGCGGGGTGAGTGTGGAATCTCTTCAGCAAGTTCGTCCAAGGACAGGGTTTGCACAGGCACCTCAGCAGGGTGGGTAGGCAAGGCACAGCCCTTGGAGGAAATTTGCTCATCACCCTGTGTCCTGCCGCCTGTGTGGGATCACACTGACCAGGGTGGGGGTGTGAGTAATGGGGCAGCGAGGGGACTGACCACGCTCCCTTCCCTGACTGCTTTCTTGACTTTGGAAAGTTAAAGCGAAGGGGCCTGAGAACATGGCTTTGGCATCTGCCTACAAGTCAAGGGATGGGATGTCAGCCTCCGCTCACATGTTTTCACACAGATACACCACTTCCTGCTCTTCTATTAAAGGGGCTCCCAGATCACCCCTCACTGCCCCTCATACCTTAAAAGCCCACTTCTACTGTCCCTCCCACCCGTTAGTCATGTCCAGCTGCAACGCCGGGGATGCACAGGGAAGCATTTAGCTTTCAGTCCCTGATAACCAGGTCAGGCAGTAGGATTGTGGAAGGCTTGTCCTTCGCTTCCTTGCACTGTGTCAGGTGAGGACACAGCAAAGGGAGCTATCACTGCAGCGTGCTCAGCAAGAGCCACTGAGGTCTGTGGGATGGAGCCCCCACGCCCCTCAGTTAAGGCAGAGAGACAGGGCACCCCGAGATTGTACTGTGAGTTTTGGGGCTGCTCTCCTCCCTCCCTCCCTCCCCCGGGAAGTTGCCCTGTCTTGGAACTGGAGCGTGTCCTGGCCGCCCCTTAACTTACCATTCCACCCAGCCTTTCTACTCCCCCTCTCCTGTCACTGGGTCACTGTCTGGGGAGCTGGTCCTTCTCCCTGCAGCTCCTCCCTGCCCAGACCCTCCTTGGCCCTGGGTCTTTGGAAAAGGGCCCTCCCCCTTGCTCTCCCTGGTACTCACAGCTGCCTCTGGTAGTAGCGGTGTAGGAAAGGGTGGGGGGCGGCCCCTACTGCGAAGTTACTGCTGCCTGTGTCCACCAGGATGTTGAGCTGCCAGAGAAAAGGGAGAGAAAGATGTTAGGACAGGAGGCCTGGACTCACTCCCTGCGTTGCTCTGTCCTGTACCCCCGGCCCGCCCCGGCCACGTGGTCTCCCTTTGGAGTGTCCAGGGTGAAGCTCCCAGATGCAGGACTGGACAGACTGGCCCCTGTTAGTACCAGGACCACAGACACAGGGTGGCGTCCTGTGACAGCCTCCTCATGGCCTCAGAAGCCTTGTGTCTGTTTCTGTCTTCTCTGCAGAACTGGGACGTTTTCTGTGTCATCAGAGCCACGTCACTGGCGCGTGCGTGTTCTCATTCCTGTTTCTGCCATCAGATGCCCTTCCTCACCCTGGGTTCTGGCCCAGCCTGTCTGCAGAGCTCGCCCTTTCCCCTCATCTCTGGTTCTAGGGGCCACGTCACCAGCAGGCAGCCTGGCTCATCCCCCTCCCAGCTCAGAGACCAGCTATTCTCGGAGCTGGCACTGGCCAGGGGCGCTGTGGGTACCAGGGTGGCACAGGGAGACCACATGTTTCTGACCCTGTCTGCCAGAATGGAGCTCCTCACGAAGGGCTCCCCTCTGTCTCAGAGGTGACCGAGACGTAGGAGGCCCACTGTCAGAGGTACTGGGGAGCCAGGAGCCCCGTGTGCGGTCCTGGTGAAAAGCCACGTCCCAGGCCCCGGTGTTGGCTCAGCGAAGACAGACAGCTGTCGTCCCGCCGTTCCTCGCTGTGCAGCTCCGTCTTCGTCTCTTCCGCCTCGTCCTTCTTCCTCCCGAGATGGCCTGACCCCTCCTCAGGCGGTCAGCCATTTTTTGATGCCTCCTCCATCCTCACAGGCAAAAAGGAAAGGCCCTGGTCCCCAGGAGCACAGTGATCTGTCAAGAGAGTCCTTTCTTGGCGGCTTACTGTGTCCTTCGCCTCAGCTCCTCCCCCGACCTTGGGGCCCTCCATTTCTGTATCGCTTCTGCTCAGTGCCGTGAAGTCAGCTGACCTCGGCTGTGGTGCAGGCTCTGACCTTGTCACCCTGGGCAGGTCACTGCGTTTCCCCCCACCATCTGGTTCTTTGGCTCCTTCCTGCTCTCAATGGTCCTCTGGGGCTCTGCTGACTACACCCCCCCCAGTGCCCACTTGCCCAGCCCTCGGACCCCACCTCCTCCCCCTTCCCAGCCCCCACTCCTGGCCTAGCTCCCCTGTCTTCTCATCCCCCCAGCCCAGCCCCTACCTCTCCCCTCTGTCCCTCTCCCTGGTCTCTTAGCAGCCACCAGCCCCAGATGCTGCGCTTTCAGAGAGAATCAATAAAGCAGGAGGCACAGCAGTTCAGATTTCAATCAACCAGGTTAATGATTAAAAAGGCTGCTTCACCCACCCACTCCTCAGGACGCCCTCCCCCACCTGCCAGGATTCTGGTCCCCACCCTGGGGGCTGGCCTCAGGTTTACAGGGATCCCTGTTACCAGTGGACCCCAAAGAAAGAGGGTCTCCTCCACAAGCTGGTGCCCCTGATTGGGTGGGGGGTTGGCGTGGAGCACGGGCGCCTGGCCGGCCCTAGGGGAAACCAACCACCCTTGACCCTGGAATGGCAGCCTTATCTGGGGGCTTCAGGCCTCCCCATTCCAACTCTCTCTCCTGCAGAGGGAAGAGCCCTCTCTGCAGGTCCTTCCCTTCCCAGCCCGGAGGCCGCCGTCTCTCCTGGTGCCCTTCCAGTCCCAGCCTTTCTCCTCACCTGAGGAAGGTCTCCCCACTCTGCCCAGGGAGGCAAGACTCCCTCCACTCCCCCCTCCCTCTAACAACCCCCGCCCCCCACCCCCACACCAGGAATTCAGGCTCCCACTGCTCCCCTTTCCTCCCCCTCTGCACCCTCCACAAAAAAGGGGAAACCAAAATAAAGCAGTTGCCATTTCCTCCCGAGCAAATGTCCTTCTGTCAGTTTGCCCTTTGCACTGTGACCCTGCTTCTGAGAGAAGTGATTTTGGTCCCGTCCTTCCCACATCTCTATCATGAGTCCCCTGGGCAGCCTGCAAGGGGAGGGTTTACATGCAGCCAGATCTTAGCTGACGCCCTCCCCTCTTATTTCACCAAATAGGGGCCTCCAGATGGACCCCCCCACCCCCCACGACTATCGTTCCCACCTGTCCTTGCTGTGCTGTGTCCTGCCTCTCAGCGGACCCTCCTCCTAGCTCGGGAGGATTCAACTCTCATGCCACCCTACCCCCACCCCTAAATCTGCGATTCTTCCTATTGGCATTTATAAATGCTTGTCCCTTCATTAAAAAAAAAATCTTTACTCTCACACCCGCCTCCAGTCACCCTCTCTCTCCTTTCCCTTCACAGCCAAAGTTATCGGACAAGCTGTCTTCATTTCTCCACCTCCTACTCATTCCGCAACCCATCCTCAAACTGAGTCTCGCCTCTATCCCTTCCTCCGCTCTAGCACAGCCCTTACTACGGTTACCAAGGATTTCACATCACCAAATACAAAAGACTGTTTTCAAATTAATCGTCATCTCACTTGACTTCTCCAGAACATTCAGTGCTGCTGACCCCTCCCTCCTTAATAGTTATTTTTTATTTGACTGTGCCAGTCTTGGTTGAGGCATGTGGGATCTAGTTCCCCAACTGGGGATCGAAGCTGGGCCCCCTGCATTGGGAGCTTGGAGTCTTGGCCACTTGACCCCCAGGGAAGGCCCCCTCCCTCCTTGAAACACTCGTCCCTGTCCCCCTGTGGCATACTTTCCTCCCACCTCTCTGATGGATCTTCTGTCTACTCTGCGGGTTCATGTCAAGGCCTGGGCTTTGGTCCGCTTCCTCTCCCACTCTGCTGTGTCCCCAGGCCATCTCACCCATGGCAGCAGCTGTAATTACCACGTATATCCCTGTGACTCTTGAACTTAAAGCTCTAGGTTCTCACTCTTTGTTGAACTGCCTCAAAGACACCTGAAATTCAGGATGGCCAGGGCTGACCTTACTTGGTCCTGCCCATCTGTCTTTTCTCCAAAGTTGCCTCTGTTAGTCACCATCCATCTGTTCCGTAAGTCAGCAACTTCAGAGACATCCTAACACCTTCCTCTTCACATCTCTATCCAAGGCATCAACGAGTCCTGTCCAGTTAAGCTTAAAGGCCTCTGAAAGTATTCACTTCTTGCCAACTCTTTTGCCACCCCTGGCAGAGCTCTCATCGTCTCATCCTAGAATATCACAATAGCTTCTCAACTGGTCTTGGTACATCCACCTTGATCTCGCCAACTTGTTTCTGTACTGTGGCTAGAATGTTCTTTCCAGAGTGTAGATGTGACCAAGTTACCCTCCCATGTCAATGGTTTTCCTTTTGCTATTATAATAAAGATTTAAAGCTTTAATGTTTCCTATAGAGCCCTTCATGGTCCAACCCTGCCTCCTTGTAGCCAGCCTAGCTTGTCCCATACTTCCCCAAGCCCTCTGCCCACTAGCCACACTGGCCTCATTTCAGGTCCTCCAATCAGCCATGGTCCCTCCTCAAAGACTGTTGCGTGGGTCATTCACTCTACATGGACCATCCTCCTTTCCACTTGCAGTTCTGTCTAGTCATCATCCTTCAGTCTGAGCTCAGAAGGGACTTCCTCAGGGAGAAAGACCAGGTCATATTCTCTTGTTAACATGCTTCCATAGGACTTGCCACTGAGTCTCACCTTTCCTTGTGTCTAATTTTTTTTTAAATCTCCATTGTGTCCCCAGTGCGTATCACAGTGCCTGGCGATAAGTATATCTTATTTATTTATTGGCTGTGCTGGGTCTTAGTTGTGGCATGCGGGATCTAGTTCCCTGACCAGGGATCAAACCCAGGCCCCCTGCATTGGGAGCACAGAGTCAGCCACTGAACCACCAGGGAAATTCTCATAAGTATTCCTTGAATTAATGAATGGTTGGAGGAAAAAAGGGAAAGAGCTAATGTACCCTATTTTCAGGGTGAGGGAGGGATCTCTCAGTGGCCCCCAAACTGTGGGTGTTTTTAGATTATAGGTGTGGCTCTAGCTCAGACCTGCCTTCCTCTCACCAGGGCCCCTGGTTTGACTGGCAGCCTGGAGTGGGCTGCCGTCTATGGGGTCGCACAGCGTCGGACGTGACTGAAGCGACTTAGCAGCAGCAGCAGCTGGAGTCCTTGAATCATCTTAGGTCTTCCCCATCCCTTGGGGCCAGGTCAACTCAGAAGCCTCTGTAGCTCTGGCCTTGAGATGCCCAGAGGGCCGCAGCTTGGGGTCAGGACTAGGTCAGTGCCAATCACTTAACAAACAAGCATGCCCCTGGGGGCCTTTGAGGGCTGGTAGCTTCACAGGGAAGTGCTAACAAGCCCTACAGGGACCAACACACCTGCCCATTCTGCTCTACTAGCAAGGCTCCCCTAGAGTGGTTTGCAGCAGCAGATCTTGGATGATGAGACAGGCATGGAGCTGGTGAGTTCAGGGTAAACTCCTTGTCCCCCAAATCCCACCTGTCTTGGCCCCTGCTCTCACTAGCAGATGGGAGTTGTTTCCATTCTTCTGGATGAAAAGAACCTTCAGGAGTCATCTGTCTACTTGCCTGGAGAGATGGGAGCTTGTTCTCATTCTGAGAGTTCTCCAGTTATTAAGAGTTACTGCTTTGGCCAAACAAACACAACTTTTCTTGGCAGCCTATGCTAGGGTCTTACCACTTTTGCATACCTCTGGGAGGGGGCTGTAACTCTGATTCTTTCTGCTAAAGGAAAGTCTGTTTCCTTCTGTGTCGGCCTCAAAAGTCTGTTTCCTTCTGTGTCGGCCTCAGAGTTTATGGGGAGGAGCCCTTATAGTCTTGTATCACAAGCCTCTTGGTTGAGATGTAGGAGCCTTTCTTCCATTTCACGGAGGAGAAAACTGAGATCAAGGGAAAGGATTTAATCCCTGTTACACACAAGCCTTCCCAGGTGACACTATGGTAAAGAGCCCACCTGCCAATGCAGGAGACATAAGGGACATGGGTTTGATCCCTGCAACAGGAAGTTCCCCTATAGGGGGGCACGGCAATCCACTCCAGTATTCTTCTGTGGAGAATCTTGTCTGGAGTCTGGCGGGCTACAGTCCCTAGGGTTGCACAGTCAGACATGACTGAAGCGACTGAGCACACACACAAGCCACAAAGCTTGGGTCGTTTGGTTCTGCCCATCCATGAGAGTCTGCTCTTTCATCTCCTGACATTCCTGTCTCTCATTTGGAAAGGAAAGGCAGATTGTTTCACTAGTGAATCATTACTGCTGTGTCCATGCCCTTGTGTGATCCCCCGTAACTTTGACTCGGACTTGGCCACATTACTTGATTTGACCAATGGGACACCAACAAAGGAGGAAAGCAGAGGTGTGTGTGTGTGTGCACTGGGCGGGGAGGGCACTGGCCTCCTGGGGTGTGGCCCTGGGATTGTACGTGAGGAGGCTCTGTCTTGCCTCCTTGAGGTTGAAAGACTTCATGGAGAAGGAAGTGCGGCCGGCCCAGCTTCATCTGGCCCCCAGCTGACCCACCAGCCACGTGAGGAGCCCAGGTAAGCCTGCTGGAGAGCCACAACCAACCTACAGAATCCTGAGCGACGATGACTTGTTTTACTTTGTTACTCTGCATCAGATAGCTGATTAAAAAAACTTCCTGAATTAAATCCTGAGACCCTTGACGTTGGGGATGCCTAACCACTCATAAGTCAACTCCAAATGCCATCTCTTCCCTCTCTCCCCCTCTCTCATCATGCTTCTCAAGTTTCACAGGAGCACAACCATCTGTCACCTGCTCATAGTCCCTTCCCTTTGCCTGAAATGTTCTCTCCCTGTTTTGTCAAACTTCTGCTCAACTTCCAAGTCACCATTTACACGTTCTTTTCCCCAAAGGTCTCGCCCTGACGCCCCAGCCCAGCCTGGACTCTCACAAGTCCTCAAGAACACATGCTGCTTCGTCTACCCCCTCATCCAACTTGAAGCCATTTATCCGATGTCTGTCTGTCCTACACATGGCGAGCTCCGCAAGGGCAGGGGGCATGTTTCTGAGCTTATTATCTAGTTCTTACCTAGCTCTTAGTAGATGCTCTGTAACGATTTTTCTTAACCATAATTGCCTCATTTGGTGCAGGTTTCTGGGACTATAGATTCTCGCTATTGGTTCTCAGCCCTAGGGTCCTTTCAGGGGTGATTTCCAGTCAGACACTGTGTATGGTGATGATAACAGTGGATGCCCACCATACCCATGAAATTGACGGAGTAGCTGCACAGGTTCTTAGAGCAATTGGAGTGACTTCAGGACTTGCTGGTCCCAGAGGCTTCTGAGTCAGCTTCGTCTGCTTTCCTAAGTGGATATCCCCAGACCTGAGTTTGCCCAAGGCTAAGAGAGAGGGGCAAGGAAGGACACAAGGAGCAAGTCAGCAGCTGGGCATGGCAGAGGGCCAGCGCAGCACGCAGCTCCTGCCTCGAACTGAGTCTGGCAATTTTGTCCCATCCAGGCGCCTCCCACTTTGACCAAGTCAGCTGACCTGATAGAAATGGACTCCTGTCCCAGACATCCTCTGCTTCCACTTCGCTCTCCAGGCTGAAGCTGGCAATTGATACCTGGGAGCAAGCAGACTCCTTGGTCTTGGGCTTTTTTTTTTTTTTTTTTTTAAAGAATCCCAAGGAGGCTGGGTCATCCCAAACCCTAAGGGTGCCCTTCCCACTTTAGACAGGCTGCTCCGTTTCCCCTAGGCTCAAACCCAGCTCAACTAATATTTATCAGTGCTTCCTATTCAAATGCAATGATAAATGTAAATGGTCAAAAAACATGTATGCCTACTATTCTGAAACAACAGATCTAAGACAATGGTTTTCAAATTTTTTTTTTAAGCAACAGAAGCTTTTTCCAATCTCATGCATTATTCCAGTGTATCGAAGAGAAAAAAGCAGAAATGCTGTGGTTGGAAGAGAGATTTTACTTCCTGTAACTCCATCCCGTCCTTGCCTCGAAGTGTCTCTTTAGCACCTTCAGTCTCCACGAAACCCACTTAGGAAATCCTGCTCTGAGGGCATCACAGCCACTGCTGCCTGCTTACTGTTAGATGGTGTGTTCTTCCTGTTGTCTAACCTCATCCCATCCACAGCTTACAGGGGCTGTAATCATCTCTATCAGGTGAAAATGAAGCTCATCTCTGGCATTTACCCACTTTCCCCCGTGGTGCCCAGTTATGTCCCCTACATAGGTCTGTTTGCTCGAACCATAAGGAGACGCCAGGGTTCAGGCCTTGGGCTATCTGGTGAAAATTCCACAGGTGCTGGAGTCAAACAGTTGGTAGTGTTCCCCAACCCCAAGAGGCCGACCCAGAAGTCCAGCCTGTACGTGGTGGGGTTACAGTGGCCAGCAGCCAGGGTAGCCTCCTGCCAGGAGAAGCCCAGGGAACTCTAGGACCAGGAAAGTGGTCTGTTTCCAGAACTCCCCACTGCCCAGGCCCCCAAGCCAGGTGGCCCCCAGCAGACAGAGAAGTTAGTTGTCAGGGAGGAAGCTTTCCTGAGGGATGTTTCTCTTCCTGGATTTTTAACCAGTTTTCTGCTTAGCTCTTTACCAGAGATACCCAAGAAGGGCTCCTGACTGCCTACCTTAGTGAGAGGACACAGTCATTCCTCAATGCCTCCCACTCCCAGCTCTGAACTCTTTCCTTCCAGACCTGGGGAGGTGAAGGAGGAGACAGGCGTGAAAGGACAGCCTGAGAGTCCTAGCAGAGGCTTATGTACAGTTAAAGCCCAAACCCCAATCTGGAGGTCGCCTCCCAGTGCTGAGGCCAGCACTGTCTGGGGTTGTTGGGTTTTGGGGTTGTCTAACTTAAAGGGTGGTTCTTTGAGTTCAAAAGTTTTCAACCTTTTAATTAATTGTAATTAATTTAATTTTCAACCTTTTAACTCAATCTGCCAGTCAATCAACCAAACCTGGAATTCCACTGTTTAAAAACAAAACTGACCTATGCTGAGAGGCCTGGGAGACTTGGAGGCAGGTGGGACGGGGGCGTGCCTGGTGAGTGGAAAAGTGGAAGGTACAGGGTCTGCCTGCTTAGCTGTCTCCTAACCTCTCCCTCACCCTTGAGGTCCTGTTACAGAATCCCACAAATCACAGTGTGAAAATCATTCTAGGGAGGGGTCAGGAAAACCACTTCGTGTCTTCATGGTTTTTTTGTTTTTTTAGAAAATATTTATTTGTCTGCACCGGGTCTTAGTTGCAGCATGTGGGACCTAGTTCCTTCACCAGGGATCGAACCCTGGCCGCCTGCATTGGGAGCATGGAGTCTTAGCCACTGGACCACCAGGGAAGTCCCTTCATGGGTTTTGAGACCCTGAATCTTCATAGTTTTCTTTCTTTCTTTTTAAAAATATTCATTTACTTGGCTATGCTGGTCTTTGCAATACTCAGGATCTTCAGTCTTCACTGCAGCATGTGGGATCTAGTTCCCTGACCGGTGATGGAACATGGGCCCCCTGCAGTGGGAGCACGGAGTCTTAGTCACTGGATCATTAGGGAAGTCCCACTTGTAGTTTTCTACTTTTCTGATTACTTTTCTTTGCTCTCTTGATCTCTGTACCCAATAATCTTCCCATAATCATTTCTCTCTTCTCTCTCCATTCTCTCAAAGAATAAGTCTGTTTGCTAATTTGACTTCCATAGCTACCTCTCTGCAGGTGATCCTCAAATCTTCCTGTCCAGTCCCAACTTCTCTCCTGGTTTCTAGATCCCCATTCTCAGCTGAGGGCTTCCCCAATGGCTCAGATAGTAAAGAATCTGCCTGCAATGCAGGAGACTGGGTTCAATCCCTGGGTCGGGAAGATCCCCTGGAGAAGGGAATGGCAACCCACTTCAGTGTTCTTGCCTGGAGAATCCCATGGACAGAGGAGACTGGTGGGCTACAGTCCATGGGGTCACAAAGAGTCATGACTGAGTGACAAACACTTTCACTTTCATTCTCAGCTGGTTGCATCCACAAGAATTGTCCACTGGCATCTCAAAGTCAACCAACATGTCCCAGACTATAGAGTGCTGGAACGAGCCAAGTATGTGGATTTGGAATCCAAAGATCAGGATTTGAATCTCTGTTCTTCCATAACTGAATAACTTGGAGCAAACCACTTATCTCTCTGAGCCTCAGTTTCCTCCTCCCCAAAAGGGACATGCTAATACCTTGCCTGTGTAATGAAAGCAGAATAACAAACATGGAATTTTGGTAAACTGTACTGTGCTGTAAACGTGCTCAACTGCTCAGTCATGTCTGACTCTTTTACAACTTCATGGGCTATAGTCTGCCAGGCTCCTCTGCTCACGGGATTTTCCAGCATACTGGGGTGGGTTGCCACTTTCTCCTCAAGGGGATCTTCCTGACCCAGGGATCCAACTGTGTCTCTTGCATTTCCTGCATTACAAACAGATTGTTTACCTCTAAACCGTCTGGGAAGCACGTTGTGCTTTGAAAGCTTGTTCCTTTTGTTGTGTATCCTGACACAAACACAGTCAGAGAAGTTCAAAGGAAGTGGACTTCTCTTCCCTCTCCCCTACCAGGGGCAGGGAACATCCGGTTGACCGGACAGGTGATGCCATCTCTCTGAAGACTTCTTCTTCACATCTTTCAGACCCGTGCGTCCTAATTGAGATTCTCTTCTTGGATTCTAGACCATCCAAGTTATCCTGCAGCCTGGAAATGTGTTCCTGGAACCAAAATTCACTAGACCATCTCTCTGCTGCCTCCAGAATGAAGCCCAACCTCGAGTCAGCCTCACAGCATCCTTATCACAACTTCCAGCTTCTTAGCATAGCTCATGTCTCTCTTTTTGAAGTTTTTCTCCCCAACCACTCTCCAAATAGCAAAGCTTTCTCATTTTTCTAGGCCATATTCAAATGCTACCTTTTCTAGCAAGCCTTTCCTAACACTGTCAGAAGTAGCCGCTGCTTTCTGTATACTTCTAAGACTCACTGTTCTTCTGGTTTTTGGTGTGTTTTTTTTTGGCCATACCTTGCAGCATGCAGAATTCCCAACCAGGGAGCAAACCCACACCCCCTGCAGTGGAAGTGTGGAGTTTTAACCACTGGACCACCAGAGAACTAACTTCTCATTGTACCAAATGTACTTGGTCTTACATGATATTTAGGCACTCGTATCTGTGTCTTACACCAAATCATGAGCGCTCCAAAGACTAAGACTGACATATCCTTCTCTTTTGTAAATGGTAGGTGTTCAAAAAATATTTGTTAAACTGAAAATTGACCACCACCAGATTTCAATCCTAACAGTTAAATTATGAGCCCCATTGTTTGGATGGTGATATGCATACCTTTCCAATGAGATGACATTCTTTCATTGAAGCGAAGAGAATGAAAATGCTTTCTTGAAGAGCTCCAGTCCTGCACTTAAAATGGCTCATCAACAGTTCTACTTAGAAGTCTTACACTTTATTTATTCATTTTCTGGACACTTTTTAGGTGCCTTTTCTGAGTATGATGCTATCATAGATATTAGCTAAGGAGAAATGAAATCCTGCAGAAAAATAATCAATTAAAAAGGACATTGTCCTCAAGAGCTTGGTGTTTTATGAAATTTTTATGTCACAAAAAACAGTGACATATGCTGATGAATACAGTAAGGGAGATGAGAAAATGGAAGCAGGATCTCTAATAAACTCTCTAATAAACTCTTTTCTCCTTCAAGATACACAAATAGGTAGGTAGTAAGGCTGAGTAGGGCTTTCCCAGGTGGCACCAATGGTAAAGAACCCATCTGCAAGAGTTCATAAGAGACGCGGGTTTGATCCCTGGGTCGGGAAGACCCCCTGGAGGAGGGCATGACAACCCACTCCAGTATTCTTGCCTGGAGAATCCCATGGACAGAGGAGCCTGGTGGGCTACAGTCCATAGGGCTGCAAAGAATTGGACACGACGGAAGTGACTTGGCACAGCACACATGCAAGGCTGAGAGGGAAGTCAAGGGTGAGACAGGGTCCAGTTTACTGACCAGCCAACTGGCCAGTTATTTTTCAGTCCCCATTTCTTCTGCTAGAATCTTAAAATGGTTAAGACTTTTTATATAATGCAGGAATTACTGGAAAGAACAAAATAATCTATATAGAGTTTATTTTAAAACTTTTATAAGCTGTAACCATAAATACAAAGATATATTCGTATATCCGCACTCCTAAACCATCCCCTGCTGCCAACTTTCTCACAAATGGTCTTGTCATTTTCTAATTCATCCCAGATGGGAATCTTAAAATCGTCTTTGACACCTTCTTCCTCACCCTCACACCAGTGTTACCAAGTCTGGTCTAACTGCCTCACACCGTCCCTCGCAGCCCGGTCTCCCTCCCATTTCCCCCGCTTACAGACTCACGCTGTCCTTGTCACAGCCCTCTACACTTGGGCCTTTGTGATAGAGCCTCCTGCTACCTGCATCCCTCAGTCCCATTCTTTCTACAATTCAGATGTCTCTTTCTAAAAGATTGCTTCTTTTGTCATTCTGCTGCACAAATTCAATTTTCCCCTCACTTTGGCAGACCAAAGTCCGGCCTGGGTTTCTCACTGTCTCCTGAACAAACACACGTAAACCCAAACACACACACCTCGTTCTCTCATTCACTGTGTCCTCACTTGGTCTCAGGGAGATGGTGGGAAGGGGTGGATACACAAATGAAGCACGCAGTTTGGGGGGACCTTTCTTCACTGAGATGGCCTCGCCCCTCCTATCCATCCTTCAAGACCTTGCTCACAAATGCTCACAGCACATCTCTGTGAGACTTTGCCTGATTCTTACCTCCTCCAGGACATCTATAGGGACTTCCCTGGTGGTTCAGTGGTCAGGACTCCATACTTCCACTGCAGTGGTCATGGGTTCAATCCCTGGTTGGGGAACTAACATCCCGCATGCCATATGATTCGGCCAAAGTAAATAAATAAAGTGAAGAAAAGAACCCCTCCCTCAGAAGAGTATAGATGGAAAAAAATTAAAAAAAAAAAAGCAAAAAACACCTACAGAATCCACTCACTGTATTACAGGTCAGTAATTTTCAAACCTGAGATTCAGCCTGAGATTCTGACCTAGGTATGGGTGCGTGGTGCGAAGTCGCTTCAGTCGTGTCTGATCCTTTTGTGACCCTATGGACCATAGCCCACCAGGCTTTGCCATCCATGGGATTCTCCAGGCAAGAATACTGGAGTGGGTTGCCATTTCCTCCTCCAGGGACTTAAATTTTCACTTCCACACTCAAGCTCTTTGAGGCAGAAAATACATTTCCTGTCTCTTTGTGGCTCAGTCTCCCAAATCCAGCAATTAGTTGCCTGGCACACAGAAAGTGCACCCCAAGTTTCACAGTTACTTGTTCAGGGCACTGTGCCTTTCACGTTCTCATTTGGTGCTTCCAAAGCCCAGGGTCAGGAAAAAGGGCATCCTTCTCCCAGACTGCTGGGGGGAGAACTGAAGTCACCGAAGAGCACAGACTGGCTGGCGTTGGCCTGGGAGCTGTAAGACAACCCCCAGAATTGCCCCATCTGCCACGGGCTCCTCGGGCTGGTGCTGAACTTTAAGCCTGCTTTCCCCTTCTCCTGGGAAGGAGGGGGAGGGAGCTGACATTTATTAGGAAATTGCTCTCTGTCAATTCCTGGGCTGAGCGGGTGTACACTTTATCTCAAGGGTCCAAGGAAGTATGGTTAATAGCCCCCCATTTACATGTTCTACATGTAAAATGTGGAGGCTCAGAACACTTAAGTTTCTATGCTTCCTTGCAGAACGCAGAAGAGGCAGAGGTGGCCAGGCAAGTTAGAAGAAAGTGATTTCACATTTACTGGCGGTCAAGTATGTGTCTAGGTGCATTGTTTTAGATGCTTTCACCTACAAAGTCTGTTAATCCTCACTATCACCTTGCAAAGGAGATCTCATATCACCCATTTTAAAGACACAGCAAGAGCCTCAGAGAGGTTATATAATTTTCCCAAGGCCACACAGCTGGGAAAAGGAAAGGCTGTGGGTTGTGGAGCTGGCATTCCGGGTCTGTCTGACCCCAAAGCTCTTGTTGGTCCCACAGTCTGTCCTGTGTCCATGTCACAGGATCTATGCACAATTTGCACAATGCATCAGTAGCAGAAACGGGAGTAGGAACCTGGTCCCACAGCTTCCTGCTCCCTCACAACACCTGGCCTCCTGTTGGCTCAGGCTGCGAGAGGCCTGGATTCAGGCTCTGTCCTTCTACTGCCTCAAGTCCGATTATAGTCCCCTGTGCGCTATAAGGGGGGGAGCCCAGAGCCTGGATCCGCTGGGGGGTGGGGGTGAGAGATAGGCCTGGGTGGCATGGACCTTGAAAGGCTTGCTTCCATCAGGTAATTGGAAAGGGGGAGTGTGCTTCTCCCCCAAATTTGGTGTAAGTGCTGTTGAGAAGTCCAGGAAGTGTAGCGGTTCCCTCTGCCCATAGACACACTCCCACCTTGGCCGACCCTCCCAAGGACAAGCCTCCCAGACACAGATCCGGGGGAGGGGGGTGGCTCAGAGATGTGCAGGCTCAGATTCAAGGTGACACGCACCAGCACACACTCAGCCATCCTGCTACCCATGCCCAGACTCCCCCACCGAGGAGGCAATGCTCACAGAGGTCAGCCACAGCAACCCAGCAGAGGGCTGCTCGTGGCCAACTCCAACCCGGACAGGGGCGCAAAGGTTGCACCTTCCATGGCCACCTAGGAGGTACCTTGGAGGACTGTCAGGAAGCATGGGGCGTGGGGACCTGGCAGGCAGTGTTTTCTCCATCGCTGCCACCCCCAAGCACCTATCAGCTCATGGAAAGAGTCTCATGCGTAGAAGGGGGCTCTGGCTCCTTCGTTCTATGCAATTTACAATCTGTCCTTTCCCCAGGCTCAGTTCAGTTCCTTCTGGCTAGTGCTCAGGGAGGCATTAGGTGGGGGAGGGGCTGGAGTGCAGGCTGCAAAGGGGTGGGGAGGAAGGAGGGACAGGGGAAGGCAACACTCAGCTCACAGCTTCTGGCTAGAGTGGAGGTCACAAGAAACCTCGCTTCACTGCCCTGCGGCCGCCCAGACAGAGAGAGAAAAGGGCTGATCCAACTCAGGCCAGGATCCCTTGGTCAGAACCCTAGATGCTGAGATTGGGCGACCAAGATCCAGAGCAAAGGGGTGGGGAGACTCAGGCATGGTGTGGGCTGACACCTGTTCACAGCCCCTGTGGTTTGGACTCTTCCCCAGATCAGGCCTCCCCAATCCACGTGTTTTTCTTGCCCCCAAATGCTTCCTGAGGGGTGTGTGTATAAGACTAGGAGTGAGGGGAGGACAGTCAAGGGGAAGGGAAGTGGGAAGCGGGGCTTTGGGGCTGAATGCTGCCACTATGATCCCAGAGGACATGTTTGGGAGAGGATCCCTCCAGCCCGCACCATGCAGCCCCCATTTTAGCAGAAGCCCCCCGCATGCTGCACCCCCAGCCTCTCTTCCTCGGCTCATGAGGAGGGAGGGCAGGGCTGGCCCAGCGACCTTACCGTCTGTGGGGGGCTGCCCACGGTCATCTCCACGTAGTAGCCCTGGCCGGACTTGCCCCTCAGGTTGTCCACCATCTCCACAAAGCTGCCCCTCCGGCCGGGCTCCTCAGACTCCTCGTCGGTCTCCCGGGGCAGCCGCAGCCCCAGGGGGGCACCCCCCAGCCCGCTTCGCAAGGGCAGCCGGATGCCGGGCTGGGAGCCGTGGGCAGGCAGCACCCCAGAGCCCATCCACAGAAGGAGCCAGGGCAGCGCTTGGGCCATGGTGGGCCCTGGCCTCGGGGCACTCTGGGCTCACTTTGGCCCACGTCCGTCCCTGGGGCCTGCCCCCAACTCTGGGTGCTAGAGGTGGCTTCTCAGGAGAGTGAGCAGGAAGGCATCAGGGCTCCAGAGCCTGCAGGCCCTTCGGCCGGCCCCTGGGCCAGGAGGTGGGGATCGGGCAGGAGAGATCCTCAGAGACAGGAGGGGAGGAGACGGCTCCGGAGCCCGGCTACATCTGGCTGGTGGTCCAGCCTCAGCGGCGGTCCGGGAGAGGCCGTCTCAGGCCCCCCGGGGGGCTGGGCGGGGCAGGCATGGCAGGTCTGAGGCTGCTTTCCTGGTCTTCCTGGTGGGGCGGCGGCAGGGAAAGGTCAGGGGCTCCAGGCTCCTGCAGCTGCGTTTGTGGCTCAGGCCACCATAATCCCAGCTCCCAGCTCCCAGGCAGCCCGGGGAGGCGGAAAGACTTGTGGTGGTGGCTGTCAAAGCCAAAGGGTTTTCGCTTTTCCCTGGGATTGCTGGGAAGTGTAGTCCTCCCACGGCAGGCAGCCTGGCTTCCGGGGTTGGTGAGGGGTCTGGGATGCCCTCTGCCGAGCCGGAGTCCACCGTGCAGAACCCTGGGAGCGCGGGAAGGGCCGTGGAGATGGAGTGGTGGCTGACCTCTCTCATTTCGTTAGTCCTTCACTGGGCATTTCTGGAACACCCACTGTATGCCAGGCACTCTGCCAGGCCCTGGGGCCACAGAGAGAAATAAAAAAATGCACATGCAGCACTCAGAATGATGGGACTTTAAGAAGTAGGGGTTT
Organism: Bos grunniens; assembly: GCF_055505025.1. Lineage (NCBI taxonomy): Eukaryota > Metazoa > Chordata > Mammalia > Artiodactyla > Bovidae > Bos > Bos grunniens. The sequence goes on from NC_141179.1 coordinate 28,515,077, forward strand.
GGGGGTGGGGAGAGTCCCTGGGAAGACTCAGTGGGAGGAAGTGATAATTAATTTGAACCTTAAAGAATGGGTGCATTTTCTAAGAGCAGAGATTTGGATAGCAAGACTAAGGGGTTTAGAAGGGTATTCTTAGCAGCCAAAGGAAAGAGCAAGGTCAAAGGGGAAAATGCAGAGAGTGGTCTGCTTTCACTGGAGCCTGAACCTGCAGGCAGGTGAGAGCCACCTGGGGCTTCTCTCAGCTGAATCTTTTTGTGTCTTTGGTGCTCTACCCGCCCTCACTTCCACCCTCATTGAGGTGAACCTTCAAGCCCCTACTGATTTCTGTGATGTCAGTGAGCTGAAGGTTATGGCCATGCATAGCTCTAAAGTGTTATCATTCCAAGAAGTATCTTTATGTTAATTGGTAAGAGCTTAAAACAAAAAGCTTTAGAGCTAAAATAGCTAAAAGGAGAAAAGTCATATGATTATGTTAACATATTATTTATCAAATGTGAAATATATTGTCAAATTTCAGAAGTCTTGATTAAAGCCAAAGAGAAGCTTTTTAAACAAGATAATAAAAGAGCATGGAAAACATAATAGTAACAGGCTAAAGTGATTCCCCCTGGTGGCTCAGAGTCTGCCTGCAGTGCGACCGAGACCTGAGAAGATCCCCTGGAGAAGGAATTGGCAATCCACTCCAGTATTCTTGCTTGGAAAATCCCATGGATGGAGGAGCCTGCCAGGCTACAGTCCATGGGGTGGCAAAGAGTTGGACACGACTGAACGACACTAGACCATTCAGGTATGACGTAAATCAAATCCCTTATGACTACACAGTGGAAGTGAGAAATAGATTTAAGGGACTAGATCTGATAGACAGATTGCCTGATGAACTATGGATGGAGGTTCATGACATTGTACAGGACACAGTGATCAAGACCATCCCCATGGAAAAGAAATGCAAAAAAGCAAAATGGCTGTCTTAGGAGGCCTTACAAATAGCTGTGAAAAGAAGAGAAGCGAAAAGCAAAGGAGAAAAGGAAAGGTATAAGCATCTGAATGCAGAGTTCCAAAGAATAGCAAGAGGAGATAAGAAAGCCTTCCTCAGCAATCAATGCAAAGAAATAGAGGAAAACAACAGAATGGGAAAGACCAGAGACCTCTTCAAGAAAATTAGAGATACCAAGGGAACATTTCATGCAAAGATGGGCTCAATAAAGGACAGAAATGGTATGGACCTAACAGAAGCAGAAGATATTAAGAAGAGGTGGCAAGAATACACAGAAGAACTATACAAAAACGATCTTCATGACCCAGATAATCACGATGGTGTGATCACTCACCTAGAGCCAGACATCCTGGAATGTGAAGTCAAGTGGGCCTTAGAAAGCATCACTACGAACAAAGCTAGTGGAGGTGATGGAATTCCAGTTGAGCTATTCCAAATCCTAAAAGATGATGCTGTGAAAGTGCTGCACTCAATATGCCAGCAAATTTGGAAAACTCAGCAGTGGCCACAGGACTGGAAAAGGTCAGTTTTCATTCCAATCTTAAAGAAAGGCAATGCCAAAGAATGCTCAAACTACCGCACAATTGCACTCATCTCACATGCTAGTAATGCTCAAAATTCTCCAAGCCAGGCTTCAGCAGTACATGAACTGTGAACTTTCAGATGCTCAAGCTGGTTTTAGAAAAGGCAGAGGAACAAGAGATCAAATTGCCAACATCCGCTGAATCATCGAAAAAGCAAGAGAGTTCCAGAAAAACATCTATTTCTGCTTTATTGACTATGCCAAAGCCTTTGACTGTGTGGATCACAACAAACTGTGGAAAATTCTGAAAGAGATGGCAATAGCAGACCACCTGACCTGCCTCTTGAGAAACCTATATGCAGGTCAGGAAGCAAGAGTTAGAACTGGACATGGAACAACAGACTGATTCCAAATAGGAAAAGGAGTACATCAAGGCTGTATATTGTCACCCTGCTTATTTAACTTCTATGCAGAGTACATTATGAGAAATGCTGGGCTGGAAGAAGCACAAGCTGGAATCAAGATTGCTGGGAAAAATATCAATAACCTCAGATATGCAGAAGACACCACCCTTATGACAGAAAGTGAAGAGGAATTAAAGAGCCTCTTGATGAGGGTGAAAGAGAAGAGTGAAAAATTTGGCTTAAAGCTCAACATTCAGAAAACGAAGATCATGGCATCTGGTCCCATCACTTCACGGGAAATAGATGGGGAAACAGTAGAAACAGCATCCGACTTTATTTTTGGGGGCTCCAAAATCACTGCAGATGGTGACTGCAGCCATGAAATTAAAAGACACTCCTTGGCAGGAAAGTTATGACCAACCTAGATAGCATATTCAAAAGCAGAGACATCACTTTGCCAACAAAGGTCCATCTAGTCAAGGCTATGGTTTTTCCTGTGGTCATGTATGGATGGGAGAGTTGGACTGTGAAGAAGGCTGAGCGCTGAAGAATTGATGCTTTTGAACTGTGGTGTTGGAGAAGACTCTTGAGAGTCCCTTAGACTGCAAGGAGATCCAACCAGTCCGTTCTGAAGGAGATCAGCCCTAGGATTTCTTTGGAAGGAATGATGCTAAAGCTGAAACTCCAGTACTTTGGCCACCTCATGCGAAGAGTTGACTCATTGGAAAAGACTCTGATGCTGGGAGGGATTGGGGGCAGGAGGAGAAGGGGACGACAGAGGATGAGATGGCTGGATGGCATCACCGAGTCAGTGCACATGAGTTTGGGTGAACTCCGGGAGTTGGTGATGGACAGGGAGGTCTGGTGTGCTGGGATTCATGGGGTCTCAAAGAGTCGGACACGACTGAATGACTGAATTGAACTGAGAGACTTCACTTTAGGAAAGAGATCATTATCACTACTCTTAAGTCAGATTAGATCAGTCTAGCTAATTTGGTAAGATTAAAAAATGGAACAAATGTTAGAAAGCAAAGGATAATTATTTACAAATCACATAATATGGATAGAGAAAGGTGATTAGACACAGGTTAAACAATTAAAAATCAATATAAAAAATATATATTTGGGGATCCTTGTATATAATAAAGATGACACTCATATTAAGGGGAAATGGATGCATTTACTAATAACTGTTGTTGGGACAATTGGCTGCCTTTTGGGAGGAAAGAAAACTAAATCCTATCTCATCTAAAAATAAACTGCAGATCAAAATGCTAAACATTAAAAAAATATAATTACAGGGACTTCCCTGGTAATCCGGTGGTTAAGACTCTGCATTTCCACTACAGGGGCAATGAGTTTGATCCCTGGTCACGCAATGTATTTGTCACACAATAGACAAAGGGTGAAAGTGAAAGTCATTCAGTTGTGAGTTGTGTCCGTCTCTTTGTGACACCATGGACTGTAGCCCCCCAGGCTCCTCTGTCCATGGAATTCTCCAGGCAAGAATACTGGAGTGGGTTGCCATTTCCTTCAGGGGATCTTCCCTGACCCAAGGATCGAACCCAGGTCTCTCGTGTTGCAGGAAGACTCTTTACTGACTGAGCCACCAGGAAAATCACCCTGGTAAGCAATCACAGGAGCATGGGTTTGATCCCTGGTCACACAGTGTATTTGTCACACAATAAAGAGACAAAGGGTAAATGTCTATAATATACAAAGAGCTTCTGCAAGTCTATAAAACCCCCAACAACCTGGGAAAAATGAAAAAAGAATGTGAATAGATATTTGATAGGAGAAATTCAGATGGCCACTAAACATATGAAAAAAAGTTCAACTTCATTAACAGTAAAAGCACACAAAATAATATTTGGATACCACCATCATTAATTTTTTTTTGCCTCTCACATTGGTAATATTTGATGTTGGTGAAGGTATTGGTTGAACTGTAAATTATTCCATTTTTAGAGAGAAATTTAGCAATGTTTGTAAAAACATAAAAAGTGTGAACTCTGAGCAGTGTCACTTCTAGGATCCTATCCAACAAAAATCCAACAGTATTTCAGCATTATGTACAACATCAAAACTTTGGAAGCAAAAAAATGATTATCAATAGGGACACGAGACAGTCAATGGAATCTTATATAACCATTATAAGGAGTGGAGTAACTTCTATGAGTTCACTCTGGAATATGTTTATGACATGTTCAGTTGTTTGACATTGTAAAATAATATGTATCTTTGATCTCATTTCTGTAAAAATTAGAATGTTTGCACATGTGCATATACATGTTTGCACATAAATTTACATCTGCACAGACATTAAAATGTCTTCAGCAAAGGTGGGGACTGAAATGTCAACAGTGGTTTCCTCTGTCTGAAGTGTGGGATTCTTTCCTTCCTTCTTTTGCTCATTCGTTCATTCAGCAAATCTGTTTAATGCCTACCACATGCTAAGCACTGTTTTGGCGCTGTGGACACAATAAATAAAATGGACGGAATCCCTCTCCTCATGTAGCTTATGGATTCTAAGGTAGGAAGACAGATAAGAAATAAAAATTATAGCATTTCAGATGGTGATATGTGCTTTGAAGATAAAACAGAGAAGGAAGATGGAAAGGCAATTTGAAATTTTATTTTTTTTAAGGTTATTACTTTATTTATTGGCCCCACAGCGTGCAGGATCTTACTTCCTTGAGCAGGGATTGAACTCACACCCGCAACAGTGGAAGCTTGGAGTCTTAACTACTGGATCACCAGGGAAGTCTCCAGTTTGTCATGTTATTTATTTCTTTAAAAAATATTTATTTATTTGGTGGCACCATCTTAGTTGCAGCAGGAAGGATCTTTGGTAGGGGCATATGGGATCTAGTTCCCTGACCAGGGATTGAACCCAAGCCCCCTGCACTGGGAGGATGGAATCTTAGCCACTAGGCCACCAGGGAAGTCCCCCCCCCAATAAGGTGGATCAAAAGTGTAGAGGAAACTTTTCACATCTCTACATACTTTTTGAAAAGAGAAAGGTAGGATTGAATGTTTTTCTTATTATAAAGATGGTTTTCTGTGTATTACAGTAAACAGGATGAAAAGAAAAGACAAAGTTCTAACAGTGGAGTTTCTGACTTGGGAGTGTGGCATAACACTTGAGAATAATTTGTTTTTTTTTCCTCCCCCATCTATTTAAAAAAATCACTCCTAAATGTTTATTCCTGACTGCAAAGGATAATTTACAATGTGTGAAATTCTGTTTCGCTTCCTCACCCATTGGATATATTATAGTAAGTCCCCTACATGTGAACCTCCAAGTTGTGAACTTACAAAGATGAGAATGTGAAGACCTGATGGAATTGGAGGCCAGGAGAAAGGACAGGAGGAGAGACAAGAGGAAGAAGAAGAACCAAAGAGATTCATGACACAGGGAATGGTAAGAGAATTTTGTTTATTTGAGGAGGCACTTGTTTTTTGAGGCATCAGATCTAAACGTAGAATGGTACACAGAGTTTATTGCAGTCATTCAGAATGCAATCTGGTGCCACCATGTTATCTGTGACGAGAAAAAAAAGAGCTACTACCCAGATGCCTGCTGCTCAGAAGAAAAGCTACAACAAACCTAGACAGTGTATTAAAAAGCAGAGACATTACTTTGCCGACAAAGGACTGTATGGTCACAGCTATGGTTTTTCCAGTAGTCATGTACAGATGTGAGAGTTGGACCATAAAGAAGGCTGAGCACCAAAGAACTGATGCTTTCGAACTGTGGTGTTGGAAAAGACTCTCAAGAGTCCCTTGGACAGCAGGGAGATCAAACCAGTCAATCCTAAAGGAAATCAACCCTGAATATTCACTGGAAGGACTGATGCTGAAGCCGAAGCTCCAGTACTCTGGCCACCTGATGTGAAGAGCCAACTCATTAGAAAAGGCCCTGATGCTGGGAAAGATTGAAGGCGGGAGGAGAGGGGGACGACAGAGGATGAGATGGTTGGATGGCATCACCAACTCAATGGACATGAGTTTGAGTGAACAGTGGGAGATGGTGAAGGACAGGGAAGCCTGGTGTGCTGCAGTCCGTGGGGTCGCAAAAAGTGGGACACGACTGAATGACTGAAAAACCACTACCTAGACATTACTGGATTGTTTTTCAAGAGAGTAGATAGAATTGAATTCAACAAGGAACCAGAACTGGTGCCATCAATGTCAGGTGGGAATCAAATTGCAGCTTGCCCTCTGTCTCCTACTGCTGACGATCCTTTAGCTCTACCATCTCCCACCTCTTCTCTCTCCTCCAGTCAGTAACTCTTCTTGCTAGTTCACTCAATGCCAGCTCCTCTATGCCAGCTGTTGTATTTTACTACTGTACTTTTTCAAGGTGCTATGACACTAAAAATGTTTTATTTTTTGTTTGTCTTTTTATGTGCATATTATTTGTGTGAAAAGTATTATGAACCCATTACAATACTGTATTACAGTACTATATAGCTGATTGTGTTAGTTAGGTACCTAGGCTAATTTTGTTGGACTTCAGAACAAATTGGACTTACGAATGGGCTCTCAGAACTCATTCATATGTAGGGGACTTACTGTACTGGCATAGCAATTGATGTGTCATTTTTGTTATTTTCCCCCAAAGACTTGTTTTGTTAATTGTGTTTGCCTAAGGGCATTTAGAAATTAGCTTGCATTTCTGAGTACAAATCTACAGGGAAACCTGATAGAATGCAAATTGCTTATCTGTGTGGGGTAACCTCATTAATTCTATAGTAACCCTTATTTTATTAGCCTTCCCCATGAGAGAGCAAGTGACACAAGCTAAGGAATAAAAGTTAAGAATTTTGATGGCAATTAATGTCAGCTAGATTAATTGTGAGTTCTTGGATGGAGGGACCAAATCTATGAATGATTTATTGAACCCCAGTTTTGTGCAAGGACCGTGGTGGATGAACTGGTGAGTTCTCAGAGTCTCTTCCCAGTCCGTCCCTTGGCCTCTCTATGAGACTTATTTTTTGGACTGTGCTGGGTCTTCACTGCAGTGCTCAGGCCTTCTCTAATTTCAGTGAGCAGAGGCTATTCTCTAGTTGTGTATAGGGGCTTCTCATTGTGGCAACTTCTCTTGTTGCAGAGCGCTGGGCTCTAGAGTGGGCTTCAGTGGTTGTGAGACTTTTAAGGAGTGTGGAAAAGAAGAGGGAGTCATGCTCTGTCATCTACAGTCAGAAAAATAAGGAGCATAGGCAGCACTGCCACAGGAAAGACTTGAAGTTAAACATGAGGAATACATTCTGGATATCTGCTTTGGTATCCACAGGAACACTGGTCTGAGTTCCTCCTTCTGGGATCAGGCCCTGAGTGGTGCTGGGACTAGATTCTGGGCTTAACAGGAGCCAGATGCATCTCCCCTAGGAAGGCTGTGAGGATTTGCTCCAGGTGATCCATCTTTCTCATCAAACAAGTAACTTCACTTTTTTCGCTCCCTGGTTTTCGCATTTGTCTTGCAGATCATTGAACCCAGGGTAGCCAAGGCAAAGCTGAAAGAAGATATAAGGAGCCATAGGAACCGCAGACATTCTTTATTCACAGTGGCAAGGCAGACATGCTTTGCTCTCTAATGGCTGATTCAGCAGCAAGAACTCAACTCACCCGCAAGAGCTTTTCAGGTGGTGCTTATATAGGACAGCCAAGCAAGCACACCACAATGTGCTTGGTGGGCGCTCGCATTGCCACACATGACTTCAGCTGTAGGACATGAGTGGAGTAGGATGAGAGAAGCTGATCACCGCTACCCGGCCAATTGTTCTTTCCCTACACCACTGATGTAGTGGCCAGAGCTGGGATTGTCTTAAACTTCCTCAGGAGGTTAAGGACATGTAAGAGAAAGGAAGATTTGCCCTTGTGAAAACAAAACTAAAGCCTTTGAAATTATATTAGTGGTAACCCTTCTGCTAGGCAGCGTGTGTGGACGGGCTACACATTGTTACTTCTTCTTAAACAGGCTATTTTAAATAGTTAAGACATATTATTATCCTCTTCTTGCAGACATGCAAACTGAGCCCTGAGCTCCAGTAAAACGATTGGTAGTGGTCTCTTAATTCATAAGTAGCACGAGAGAGTCTTTTGTTTATTAAAGCCTGTAGGTTGATTATTGAGGATCAGAGTACTTTTCACCTGATGTTAATTATACTACTAAAAATTATGACAAAAAAATTACCTTAGTTAATACATGTTACTGTCGATACTGTGAATGATCCTTTCCTGCTCAGGAAGAAATTCCCCTCATGTCTAAACTCAGAATCCTCTTTTAAACTCACGCGGAACCCCGTCTAGTATATTGGACTACATCTCCCATCGTACAACGGGAAACGTTCAGAACGCGGCCGTGATTCGACGGGACCTTTAACCAATCTGATGCCAGGCTCTCATTCAGCGACCTATTGACTCCAGGTAGAGGCGGTACCCTCAGTTGCTAGGCTGGTACCCTTTCCGGAAGTGGTTGTTGGCCGCTGCAGGGCAACACCCCGGCGTCCCTGGAAGCGGGAGCCGGGGTGGTGCTGGGGAAGCCGCGTAGAGCCGGGAGCTAGCGCCCTGGGCCTCCCGGGGTGGGGGACAGGTGAGGACGCCCTCGAGGGACAGGTTGGGTGGCGGGGAACGGAGGGAAGCGGGAGAATCGAGGCACATTCATGTTCCACCCAGCGGGATGTGCACGAGTGTGGGCGGGAACTGAAGGAAAAGTGAGGATGGAGCGGGCCTGATCAGTGCGGCTGTATCCAAAATCTGAGTGGCGGAAGGGCCTGGGCTGGAGTCCTGGCGGGGCAGTGAAAGCGGGCCCTGGGTCACGAGTGTCAGCTGGCGGGGGCTCTAGCTTGTTTGTCCTGGTCACAGTTAAGTGTGTAAGGCCGGCCTTCTAAACCCTGCTTGAATACTTCTCTCTTGGGGAAGCTTCCCCCATGTCCGAATCGGGGCAGGCCCAACCTTCTGCAGTCTTTTGGTCAGCTGGGGAAGATAGTAAGTTTTTTGCTTTTTTCTTTCCTTGCATTAATTTAAAAATCCACCTTCTCCCTCTGGAACTGCCCTCCTCACTTGCCTTCTACGACTCCTTTCTCTCTGGTTTCCAAGCCCCAGCCCTCCCCCGCCCCCATCAGCTTTCGCGAGCCCCTCCTTTCTACCCACTACACTCCGTCTTAGGGCTATTTCACCCAGAGTTTCAGTTACCGTCTATTTAACGGTTACTCCCCAATTGGCTCCCATCAGACCTCTTTTCTTGAGGTCCACTTGCTTACTGATCATCCCTAGCTGAATGCTGACCCAGCCTTCCTGGTCCCTCAGATCTGTTCCTCCTTTGTAGCTCCTGTCACAGTGAAGGACTTCACCCCTTCACTCACTCAGCCACATCTGCACTTGTAATTCATTCATCTAGAATATGCTGCAAACATTTGTTGGACATTTCCTATATCTAGGCAGTATGCTAGGTGGGGCTATTGGGCAAGGCATAGCAGTGAACAGATGATCACAATGTACTGGCCTAAGTGCTGATTGTCCTCTTGTTTCTCCCTCACTTACTGCAGACATCAGATACTATTATTCTGCCTCCTACAACACCTAGAATCTGGCCCTTTTCATTCTCACAGCTACTGACTTCGTTTATCATTTCTTGCCTGTGTTTTCAGGATAACTTTCTAAGTGTTCTCTCTGCTTCTGTTCTTGCCCTTCTCCAGTTAGTTTTACACAGCTGTCAGAATCATCTCTCTAAACTACAGATCTGATCAGGCCTGTTTCCTTTGTGAAATTCTGTGATGGCTCCTTGTTATGTCAAGATGCAGCCACAATCCTCCCAAGCCATTTATCTTGTGTCCCTTGCCTTCCATTGTACGTCTTTCTCCTGCCATTGTCCCTTGTGCGCTGGTCACCCTGCTTGAACTATTATAAAGAAAGTTCACCACCGGAAAAGAAAACATTTCCTGGAGAAGGCCCTGAGGAAAGCCTGGAAGACAGTAGAGTTGATTATGCAGTGATGATAAGCACAGAGGCTTCCCTAGTGCCTCAGTGGTAAAGAATCTGTCTGCTGATGTAGGAGACGTGGGTTTGATCCCTGGGTCTGGAAGATTCCCTGGACAAGAAAATGGCAACCCACTCCAGTTTTCTTGCCTGGGAAATACCATGGAGAGGGGAACCCGACGGGCTACAGTCTATGCGGTCACAAAACAGTCCGACACGACTTAGTGACTAAACAAAAACAACAAATGAGCACAGATTGGGGAACATCTTTGGCTTTGAATCCCAGCCCTGCCACTTACCAACTGGGCAAGTTGCCTCAGTTCCTTCATCTGTAAAATGGGGGTAATAACTATGTCTAAAAGGGTGTTTTTTAAGAGCTCAAGGCTTTGGAGTCAGATAGACATGGATGCATGCATGTTCTGCTGTGCCACTTACTAGGTGTGAAACCTTGAGCAGGTTAGAGTTTTTTTAAATTTGCTTATCCTCAGATTACTTTTTTGTAAAATAAAAGATTATAAAAATCTCTATTTAGCAGAGAGGATGTGGTGAGATGATGTATATACAGCACTAGTACAGTTCTTGGAACATAGAAAGTATTCAGTGAATATAAGCTTTTGTTGTCTTACTGCCATATACTCTCTCCTGCCTCTTTGCCTTTGTACAAGCTGTGTCTTTTGTCTCCAGATAACCTTACTCCCTCATCCTGATGAGCTCCTGCTTAACTTTCAAAAGCCATCTCGATGGTCCTCTGCAGTGTTTTTCCTGATCTCCCAAAGTAGGATAGGTTGCCCTTGCCTTTGTGTCCTGTTGCCTTTTCTGTTACTTCCCTTAATGCACTTAACACACTGCATAATCGTGTGTTTACATATTTGGCTTCGCAGCTAGCTTGAGCTGAAGTGTTACCAGCTTTGTAGCCCTGACAGCACAGTGCCTGACCAATCAATCGATAAGTGGTTATTGGATGTCTGAATGGCCTTAATTTATATTCCCCAGTGCTAGATCTATCCTCTGGAGCAATGTAGACTATGCCCTTTAAATAAGTGAATGGTGAGATGGTTGGATGGCATCACCGACTCAATGGACGTAAGTTTGAGGAAACTCCAGGAGGTGGGGAAGGACAGGGCAGCCTGGCGTGCTGCAGTTCATAGGGTTGCAAAGAGTCGGACACGACTTACTGAACAACAATAATAACTAACGTTTATTGAGATTTTACTATGTTTTGAGTATTTTACATTAATCCTCATAACCCTTCTGGATAGGCATTATTATTATCCCCGTTTTACAGGTGAGGAAACTGAGGCAACTTGCCCAGGTGGTAAGTGATAGAGCTGGGATTCAAAGCCAAGAATATTCCCAAGCCTGTGCTCATACCACTGCCTAATCAACTCTAATGGCTTCAGCGTTCTCCCCAATGCCTTCTCCAATAACTCTTCTCTTTTCTGATAGTGAACTTTCCTTATAATTGTTCAAGCAGAGTGGAAGAAATGATACTCAGGGAACCCGAAGTATGCATATGTGTTTGTATGCTTGGTGAGTATGCAGGTATGGAGAACTTTTTGGCTTTGCCTGTTAAATTAGACCACATGCATGGGAAGGTAACCATGATGTGGGGAGACTGGGAACCAATGGCATGTGCTGAAGGGAAGGGAGCTGGGAAAACTTGACTTGGAGTAGAGACGCCTTGGGTTCTCTCTGTGGGTCCAGAGGGTGGAACAGGACAAATCGGAGGAAGTTTCTTAGAAACAGATTTTGGCTTAACGTGAGAAAGACCGTTTACTAGTTAAGAATGATCCAACTGTGGAATTGGCAGTAATATCAGTAATACTGCTAAATTTATTTAACATATTTTGTGTATCAGGGACTGTGCTTGGTACAAGTATTGTTTCATCTTCAGCCTTTTGAAGTAGATTATCATGGCTGTTTGAGTTACACACATGAGGTTGTTGAGGCTTAGAGAAGGGGAAGTACCTGGCCTAAGGTCAAACAGCTGGTAAGCAAGGGAGATGGGATTTAATTTGCCTATTTCTGGCCCCCAAACTGGTGCTTCGACCATTAATGCTGGCTGACGCAAAGCACAGAGGAAAAATTTGGCATGGGAAGGGCAGTTGGACCAAAGCTTGTGTGGTTTTCTTCTGGCTTTTGAGCTTCCTCCATTGTCTGTCAGTGGTTTAGAGCAGTGATCGGGCTTCTACCTTTACATAGCTTATTTTAGGCTTGGTTGCAAAATGCAGGAGGAGGCAGAGGCATGGCCTCAGAAGTCTTTGGTTTAACAGGAGAGGTAGAACTCATTCCCATGAAAAAGGTCATGTGGAAAATAATATGCCTGTGAACACAAGAAAACCTGTGTGCTCTGTGCTGAAGTGGTTGTAAGTTGACGGGAGAGGCTGAGGTTAGTCAGGGAGGGCTTCCTGGAGGAGGTATATGAGCCATTCCTTTTTTTTTTTTTTTGCTAGATTCTGGGATTGGCAGGAGATGGATGAGGACAGTTGGGTGAGCCTCCCCCAAAGCTCTGTGGCTCACGGTGAGTGCCAGGCTTGGTGGCACGCCCTTGTCATCAGGTTTCATCTGCTCTGTTGTTAAGTGCTGCATGGAGCGCGGTGTTGATGGTCCTGAAGCCTCGTCGAGGGCGCCAAGGTTGACAGCACTGTCCCTCAGGGTCTCGGGCCTGGTGGGAAATGTTAGGACACGTGTCGTGTGTTTGCCGAAGCTGACCTCAGGGCTGCTTTCTTAGACCTCTCATCTTACCCCCTCTCGCCCAGGTTACGATCAGCTCTCATCTAGATTGGCTCATGGTTTCCTCCCTAATCTCTCTACAGCTACTCTGATTTTCTTCTTTCCAACCTGGCCTCCATTCCTGTCTGTTTCCATTGGCTCCTGGAGTAACCTCTTTCAAAATGTGTATCTGGAAAAACCTTTCCTCACTTCCAGCTCTCTGGACCTTCCAGGCCAAGTTCCTGGGGTGGTCTGGCTGCCACCCACCTGCCCAGCATCGTCTCTAACCACCCTTCTCCTCGCTTAGTGTTCTTTCCTGTGGGAGGGCCTTTGCACCTGCTGCTGCTTTTGTTAGAACACCTTTTCCTCCTCTCTCTGTCTGGTGACTACCTATTCATTCTTCACTTCTCAGCAGGGGCTTCATCTAAATCAGGCACATTTCCTTCAGAGCTCTTCCCCAGTTAAAATTACACACTTTCCTATGACTGGTTTGTCTCCTTGTCTCACTAGACCAGTTCCAGGGGAGTAGCAGCTGAATCTGTTTTTAATTGCCTCTCCAGTGCCCAGCAATAAGTAAATATTGGATTGGCCAAAAAGTTCATTTGGGTTTTTCTGTAGGATATTAAGGGAAAATCCAAACACACATTTTGGGCCAACCCAGTATTTCTTGAATGAATAAATGATCTCCAGCTGCTGTTGAATGAATATGGTTTCTCTTCCACTACCTTCCTCAATCCCGCAATTCCTGTTCTTTTTGCCCTGTCCTTGCCTACCTCTTTCCTGAAGCCAGGAAACAGAACACCCACATTTTAATTTTTTTTTTCCGGCAGAAGATTTGTTTGACATTTGAGTGATTCAGGAATGTAGATTTTCCACATTCTTCCCGAACTTTATAAATAGTTAAACACAGACAGTTTTGTAAGTAGCTAATGAGGCATTTTGCCAGGAAGACAAGAGACTTTACCTGCCCCCTCTTTCTGGAGATGGCACGTGTCTAGGGATAGGGAAGTCTGTTAAAGGTAGACTTCTCAGATTCCCTGAGTTAGTTGCTGCAGCGCCTTGTATAGATCACTGCCTGTTGAATTGAATAAGGCACGGCCTGACGTTCAGGCCACTGTGATCCTCCACCCCCAGAGATCCTTTCCCCTTTTCTTTCCCTCTCCTCCCTGACTCAGAGGATTAAAGATTCTGAGATCTCTTTAAGCCCCCAGCCTGTGGACCACGTTCTACTGCCCTGGTTCTTGGTACTTTCCTGCTTTGCTTTTTCCACGTCGGGGCCCTACTTATGGCAGACTGTGCACGCGGGGGCATTACAAGCATTACATCCACAGGTGTTACGTGTTCTTAGGGGAGAGAGAGAGCGTCTCACTTGGGCTTAAGTACTGCGGGGAAGAATGCTGCTTTCTTTAGCCTTTCTTCCTGAGGCACTAAGTTACTGCTTAGAGGTGTCGTGGTGGGAATGAGGGGTGGCAGAAGGCTGGCTCCGTTGGGTCCAGTGATGGACAAAGGGAAATATCTTTTTTAAAAGGCATTTTAATTTATTTTTGGCTGTGCTGAGTCTTCGTTGCTGCACCTGGGCTTTCTCTAGTTGTGATGAACAGGGGCTACTCTGCAGTTACAGTGCATGGGGCTTCTCTTTGCGGTGGCTTCTGTTGCGAGGCATGGGCTCTAGGGCACGTGGTCTTCAGTGGTTGTGGCACTTGGGCTTAGCTGCCCCGCGGCATGTGGGATCTTGCCAGACCAGGGGGTCGAACCTGTGTCCCCGGCATTGGGAGGTGGATTCTTCTCCACTGTACCACCAGGGAAGTCTGGGAACCATCTTTTGTGAGTCCTAAGGCAAGACACCTTCCTTGTCCATCTCTCACCTGCCAGGGTGCAGCAAGGGCCATGGAATGGTCCTTCAGAGATCCTTTGCGTTTATCAGGGGCCCCCCTCCAGGGATCTTGGAGCAGATTCAGAATCACCGACCTGGCTGTTTCCTGAGCATTCTTTACGAGCTGTATCCCAGCCTCCTTTCTGTTGACCAGGTCTTTCTGCTCACTCCCCTGCTGTGAGGGCCGTGTCATGCTCTGCCCCAGGTGAACAGTGCCCGTTTCTGAAGAGGCGGCTGCAGGAGATGTCAGGAAGTTCCTCCAGGCTCCTCCCTTTGGTCACAGTGGAGCAGCTGATGCTGCCTCAGTGGGGGAGGCCCTCTGAAGGGCTGTCTGCACGCGCTACAGGCTGACTTGTCCAGGTGTCGTCAGGCTTCAGTGTGTGAGCTCCCACAGGGGACTGGTGCTGTGACCTGGGGTCCTGAGGTGGATGAAGGAGCAGGGATGCGAAGGAAGGAACAGGTGTGGAACCGCACCAGCCTGTCAGTTGAAGAATGTGATCACTGTCCCTGAGCTAGAAACCTTGCATTCAGGTTGGGTTCCTTTCCACTCTTCTGCCCCCGCCCTGCCCCTATCCTGGTCCTGTTGACAGCTTAGGTATTGGATTCATGATCTCCGAAGAAGATTTAACCTGGGGACCAGGGACCAGGAACTTTTGTGTAGCAGAGTTTTACTGAAGTGAAAAGGGACTTCGAAAGCTTCTGACATAGACATCAGAAGGGGGATGGAGAATGCCCCCACCTTGCTAGTCTATGCAAGGGGGTTATATACTTTTTTAAATTAGTTAACTACAATAAATCAAAAGAATGTCTCAAGGTTGTAAAGATCTTACTAGACCCACTCCCATAATTTACATTTTAAAATAACAGGATGAGCCAGAAGGTTTTCAGGAAGGAGAAACTGTCCTCAAGCAGGATACATGGATATATAATTCTTAGTTACAGAGTTTAAACTGAGTTGTTTGTTGTGTAATCATCAGTTCCAGGCTTAAAGAAAAAAAAGTGTTTCAGGTGCCTAAGACTAAGGAATGTAGAGAAAAAAAGGTGTTTGTCCTTTCTTCCTCCTTGAGAATTCCAGACCCCTATCTCCTCTTCTAGAGCCCCAGACCCTCCTCTCCTCCTCAGGAACCCCGGGCTTCCTATCAACCTGCCTAGGAATTGACTCTCTTACGTTAAACCTAACATCACATCGTCCCTTGTGTCTGTCCCTTTTTCTCCATTCCCACTGCTTCTGCCCCAGTTAAGCCCTCATCATCTTTCCCAGGGACCGTAGCCTCTTTAGTGATTTTCCTGACACTAGTCTCTCATCCGGAGAAGGCAATGGCACCCCACTCCAGTACTCTTGCCTGGAGAATCCCATGGACCGAGGAGCCTGGTAGGCTGCAGTCCATGGGGTCGCTAAGAGTCAGACACGGCTGAGCGACTTCACTTTCACTTTTCACTTTCATGTATTGGAGAAGGAAATGGCAACCCACTCCAGTGTTCTTGCCTGGAGAATCCCAGGTACGGGGTTGCACAGAGTCGGACATGACTGAGCAATTTAGCAGCAGCAGCAGCAGTCTCTCATCTCTCCAATCCGGCCAGGGCACTCCTGCCAAAGTTCTCATCTTGAAAAAAAAAAACCACTCTGTGTCACTTTCTCCCACAAGCCCTCAGTGACTCCCCTCTGTTACAGGACAGAGTCGAGGCCCTTCAGCATCATCCACCAAGCTCTCCACGACCATGACCAGGCCTGGCTTCCCCTCCGTCCCTGCCATGCACGCTGGCATTGGCGCTGCATAATGCCTTGCCTCAAAGGCTGTTCCCTCTGCCTGGGTTCTTCTCTCTGCCCTCAGAACTCTTGTCAGCCTTCTGTACCCAGTTCCTTAACAAAGTCTTCCTTCATCCCTGCACTGGGAGTGTGTGACTTCTTTCTTAATACTCCCCAGAGCAGGATTTTTTTTTTCTCTTCTGCCTGCTACTTCTGGTGAAGCTGTGTGCCTGCCTCCACTAGACTGTAAGCCCCCTGATGGCTTCGCTGAGTGTCAGTAGGAATGTGCAAACAGGGCCATGTGTTGAGACAGCCTGAGCGCACTGGGGGACACTGGTGTATGGAGGTGTGTGTGCTGCTAGCTATTTTGGTGTTTAGGGTTTTCTAGCAGGGGTCATAGACTGTTAGTTGTTACTCGTCTTTGTGGGCAAATGTATGAAGTCAAACCCTTGAGAGAGTTGGATTTCCAGAACTTTTGTGGTCCATGGAGTCTTCAGCAAGGCTTTTGGGGAGGTGTGTCTCCAGGAACTTTCCCGGGTACAGAGCCTATAAGGCTTTTAAGTTCTGAGCTGTTGGTTCCCCGCTCCACTCTCCCCAGTCTCTGGAAAAAACCTCCTATCTGGCCCAGCTGGCCTGCAGGGGCTGGGCTGCCCAGGTGCCCCAAGACCAGCTTCAACTTCTCCCTGTCTAAGCTGGGACACTGATTTTTCTCTTTGGGTTGGGGAATCTAGGCGTTGGAGCCCAGACTGATCATGGCCGGCCGACCCATCCGCATAGGAGACCAGCTGGTTCTGGAGGAAGACTATGATGAGAACTACATCCCCAGTGAGCATGGTAAGAGGCCCCGGAGGTGTTGTGATAGTTCTGTGAGGGCAGTTGCTTCTGATTTAATTTTCGTCCTTCTAGTGCAGAGGAGGGAATGTGCACAGGGCTGCTCAGTATATTTGAGTTAGATCCGGGGTTGGCAAACTATAGCCCATGGGCCTCACCTGGCCTGTAGCTTGCTTTTGTAAATAAAGTTTTATTAGAAAACGGCCACACTTACTTATGTGTTGTATATGGCTGCTTTCACACTGTAGGGGCAGTATTGAGTTGTTGTGACAAGAGACTGTACAGCCCACAGAGCCTAAAATATTTACTGTTTGGTCTTTTGCGGAAAAAATTTGGTGACCTCGGGTCAGATCAGTGATTAATTTTAAATGAAAATATGGTTAAGAAGACATATAATACAGTATGTCCTGAGGCTAGGGGAAACTCAGTTTCTTTAAGTGTGTTAGTTGCTCAGTCTGTCTAACTCTTTGCAACCCATGGACTGTAGCCCTCCAGGCTCCTCTGTCCTGAAATTTTCCAGGCAAGAATATTGGAGTGGGTTGCCATGCCCTCCTCCAGGGGATCTTCCCAACCCAGGGATTGAACCCGGGTCTCTTGCACTGCAGGCGGACTCTTTACAGTCTGAGCCATCAGGAAGTGGTTGTGTTTTTTAAAACAACAATAGCATTATTAGTAACAATAACAACAAAATTTATTGAGTGCTACCATGTGCCAGTCTCTCTACAAAAGAACTTTACGTGTTATTTCCTTTTCAACCCTCATAGCAACTCCATGATTGAGGCACTATTATTATCCCATTTTACAGATGAGGAAACCAAGGCACCAAAAGGTTAAGTTACTTCCCAGTAGTCACACAGTACTATAGGGCAGTGAGGTTCCACACCCAGGTCTTCTAGTTCCAGGGCCCTCACTGTGAAACACTAGACTATTTTGATGGGTGAAGATTTCTTTGCATTTCTCCTGAGTTGCAGACCTGGACACACAGATTTTGCTTATAGTGCAGATGGTTTGTGAGCCAGTTTGGGGGAAGAACTGTTGGATCTGTGGATCCCACATTAGGATAGGATAGGATTTGTTATAGCATAGGATTATTGTTTGCTTGCCATGTAGAAATTTCAATTAAAAAAATATTTTTTTTTTGGCCACTCTGTGTGGCACATGGCATCTTAGTTCCCAACCAAGGACTGAACCTGCACCCCCTGCAATGGAAGCATGAGGTCTTAACCACAGGATCGCCAGGGGAATCCTGCCATGTAGAGATTTTTAATCTTTGTGTTACATTTATAAGTCAGTTCTCATATGGCACCTGAATTTTGATCATAGTTAGAAAAGCTCCCCTGCTCTCAGGTTTTCCTTGGGTTCGTCTCTGCACTGTTCACTGAATAGCTCATCCTTTGCCCGCTGGTTGAGTGCCGCGTGTGTGTATGAGGGTCTACTTTCTCTCCTGTTCTTTGAGGCTGTCTGTTCTTACAGAGCTGTGCTCTGAATTACTGAGGCTCGGTTATAAGCCTTCCAGTGTCTAGTAAGGCCGAAGTGCCCTTCTTCTTTTTTTTTTAAAGTTTTTTTGGTTATCTTGTCTGCTTTATCTCCCCATGGACTTTATAATCACCCTGTCTTTCTGGGGAGGGCTGTGTATTGGGGAACTGTTAGTAGAAAAAAATTAGAGAAAATTGTGTTAAATTTATTAATGAGACTGCAGAGGATTGCCATCTCTGTGCAGTTAAGTTATGCATCCAGGTCAACCTGGCGGTTCCTGTCAAAGAACATCTATTCCTTTCCGTTTGCATCTTTTTTTGTTTTCTTCACGGGTAACTGGAAGTTTTCTTCATTTTGATTTTGCACACTTCTTGCTCAGTTTGTTTGTTTGTTTGTTTTTTTGGCTGTGCTATGTGGCATGTGGGATCTTAGTTCCTCAACCAGGGATTGAACCCACATCTCCTGCTTTGAAAGTATGGAGTCTTAACCACTGATCATCAGGGAAGTCCCCTCAGTTCATTTCTTAAATATTTTATTCTTTTTGGTTTGCTATTGTGAAAGGGGTCTAACTTTTTTTCAGGATTTTTATTAAAAAACCTCTCTTTCTGCTCAGTCACGTGCAGACATCCTGAGTTGGAGCCCCCGTTTTCTGTTCCTGGGCTTGCAGCCGCTTCCTAGTCTGCCTCCCTGCTTCTCCTCCTCCGCCTCCAGTCTGTGCTCCACTTAGCGCCAGAGTGAACTCGCAGTGTGAAGCGGATCCTATCAGGGCTCTGCTTTTCATAATCTTCCATGTAATCTTGCATTGTACTCAGTGCCCTTAGTGGGATGTGCAGGACTCTATATGACCCGGCCCTGCCTCCTGGCCAGGCTGACTCAGTGCCTGCCTTTCCCTCCGTTTACTGGTCACATGGCCTTTCTGACCATCCCCAGACAGGTCAGGCTGCTACGTGTTGCAGGCCCTTTGCATCTGCTCTTCTGCCCAAGAGCTCTTTTCTCGGTGTTTTGCACGCCTGGCTTCTTTGTTTCCCACAGAATTGGTTAAGCGTCACCATTCTGAGAGATTTTTGGACCACTCATTCTAAAGGAGTGCCCCTCTACCTCGACACTCTGTCTCATACCTCACTCACTGCCTTCATTATGTTTATCAGAAGCTTTAATTCCTTGTCTAGTTTTCTGTTTATGTCATTACTGGCTGTTTCTTCTACCAGCATGTCAGCTTCATTTCTCTTGTAGTCTTGGCACATGGTGACTGGCACATAGAAGGCACTCAGAAGATATTTGTGAAATTAACGAACACACAGTCCTTGGCTAGCTACATTTCAGCTGGTCCTTTTTGCCTTTCCTAGTCCCTGGGTATGTCAGCGTCCAAAATCCTCCACTGAAATGACCCACAAAGTGAAAGTCACTCAGCTGTGTCTGACTTTTTGCAACCCCATGGACTACAGAGTCCATGGAATTCTCCAAGCCAGAATACTGGAGTGGATAGCCTTTCCCTTCTCTGGGGAATCTTCCCAAACCAGGAATTGAACCCAGGTCTCCTGCATTGCAGGCAGATTCTTTACCATTTGAGCCACAAGGGAAGCCCAGGAATACTGGAGTGGGTAGCCTATCCCTTCTCCAGTGGATCTTCCTGACCCAGGAATCAAACGGGTCTCCTGCATTGCAGGCAGATTCTTTACCAGCTGAGCTACCAGGGAAGCCCAAAAAGGACAGGATAAAGGGTAGAGGTGAACAGCCAGATGAAGAGGTACATAGGGCAAGACCTGGGAGGGTTCCAATTACTGGAGCTCCTGTCCTGGTGGAGCTGGGATGTGACACTCTACTGGCACGTGGAAGTGTTGGGAGCTCTCTGAACCCAAGTTTAGGGATTTTTATGGAGGCTTCATCATGTAGGTATGATCGCCTACTAACTCATTTTATAGCCCCTCCCTAGAGAATGGAGGCAATGAGACTGAAAGTTCCAAGCTTCTAATCATGACTGGTCTTCCTGGTGACCAGGTTGCACCCAGGAGCCCACCCAGAGTTGCCTCATTGGGACGGAAGACCCTCCCATCACTCAGGAAATTGCACAAGATGTAGGAGCTCAGAGTCAGGAACTGGGGCCAGAGACCAATATCTCTCTCTCATTATCTCCCAAGACTGATTGTGATTTTTCCTTCTTTGTACCCACCCCCTCCTACTCCCACCTCTCTTACCTTGACACCTCCCTGCCCCTCCTTGCAGAAATTCTTGAATTTGCCAGAGAGATTGGCATTGATCCGATAAAGGAACCACAGCTGATGTGGCTGGCGCGGGAGGGCATTGTGGCCCCACTGCCTGTGGAGTGGAAACCATGGTGAGTTCAGCGTGGGTGTGGCCCTCTGGCTTGACCTGTGTGGCAGAGGGAGGAGATCAGCTTTAACTGGCTACCTTTTTTTTTTTTAATGTTCATTTTTATTCATTTATTTGGCTGTATCAGGTCTTAGTTGTGAGTCTTTAACCTTAGTTGTGGCATGTGGGATCCGGTTCCTTGACCAGGGATTGAACCTGGGCTCCTCGCATTGGGAGCATGGAGTCTTAGCCACTGGACTACCAGGGAAATCCTTTGGCCACCTTTTGAAGCCTGTCCTGCATAGAATTGGAAACAGCAGTGGGCCATCCCTCTGCTGGGCTGCCTGATGCTTTGGGCTGGAGCCCAGATCACCTTTCTTTTTTTTCCCAAAGAATGTTCAAACTACTGCATAATTACACTCATTTCATATGCTAGCAAAGTAATGCTCAAAATTCTCCAAGCTAGGCTTCAACAGTACATGAACCAAGAACTTCCACATGTTCAAACTGGATTTAGAAAAGGCAGAGGAACCAGAGATCAAATTGCCAACATCTGTTGGATCATAGAAAAGGTAAGGGAATTCAGAAAAAAAAACTGCTTCCTTGACTACACTAAAACCTTTGACTGTGTGGATCACAAAAAACTGTGGAAAATTCTTAGAGATGGGAATACCAGACCGCCTCACCTGCCTCCTGAGAAACCTGTGTGCAGTTCAAGAAGCAACAATTAGAACTGGACATGGGACTATGGACTGGTCCCAAATTGGAAAAGGAGTGCGTCAAGGCTGTATATTGTCACCCTGCTTGTTCAACTTCCATGCAGAGTACATCATGCGAAACGCCGGGCTGGATGAAGCACAAGCTGTAATCAAGGTTGCCAGGAGAAATATCAATAACCTCAGATATGCAGATGACACCACTCTTATGGCAGAAAGCAAAGAGGAACTAAAGAGCCTCTTGATGAAAGTGAAAGAGGAGAGTGAAAAAGCTGGTTTGAAATTCAGCATTCAAAAAAAGAAGATCATGGCATCCAGTCCCATCAGTTCAGTCCAGTCGCTCAGTCGTGTCCGACTCTTTGCGACCCCATGGACTGCAGCACGCCAGTCCTCCCTGCGCATCACCAACTCCCAGCGCTTACTCAAATTCATGTCCATCGCGTTGGTAATGCCATCCAACCATCTCATCCTCTGTCGACCCCTTCTCCTCCCGCCTTCAATCTTTCCCAGCATCAGGGTCTTTTCCAATGAGTCACTTCTTCGCATCAGCTGACCAAAGTATTGGAGCTTCAGCATCAGTCCTTCCAGTGAATATTCAGGACTGATTTCCTTTAGGATTGACTGGTTTGATCTCCTTGCAGTCCAAGGGACTCTCAACACCACAGTTCAGGAGCATGAATTCTTCGACACTCAGCTTTCTTTATAGTCCAACTCTCACATCCATACATGACCACTGGAAAAACCATAGCTTTGACTAGATGGACTTCTGTTGGCAGTGTAATGTCTCTGCTTTTTAATATGCTGTGTAGGTTGGTCATAGCTTTTCTTCCAAGGAGCAAGCGTCTTTTAATTTCATGGCTGCAATCACCATCTGCAGTGATTTTGGAGCCCCAGAAAACAGTCTCTCACAGTTTCCATTGTTTCCCTATCTGTTTGCCATGAAGTGATGGGACCAGATGCCATGATCTTATTTTTCTGAATGTTGAGTTTTAAGCCAACTTTTTCACTCTCCTCTTTCTCTCTCATCAAGAGGCTCTTTAGTTCTTCGCTTTCTGCCATAAGTGTGATGTCATCTGCATATCTGAGGTTATTGATATTTCTCCCAGCAATCTTGATTCCAGCTTGTGCTTCATCCAGCTTAGCATTTCAAATGATGTACTCTGCATACAAGTTAAATAAGCAGGGTGACAATATACAGCCTTGACGTACTCCTTTCCCAATTTGGAACCAGTCTGTTGTTCCATGTACAATTCTAACTGTTGCTTTTTGACCTGCATACAGATTTCTCAAGAGGCAGGTCAGGTGGTCTGGCATTCCCATCTCTTTAAGAATTTTCCACAGTTTATTGTGATCCACACAGTCAAAGGCTTTGGCATGGTCAATAAAGCAAAAGTAGATTTTTTTGGAACTCACTCATTTTTTCGATGATCCAGCAGATGTCGGTCCCATCATTTCATGGTAAATAGATGAGGAAACAATGGGAACAGTGAGAGACTTTATTTTCTTGGGTTCCAAAATCACTGCAGATGGTGACTGCAGCCATGAAATTAAAAGATGCTTGCTCCTTGGAAGAAAAGCTATGCCAAATCTCAACAGTGTGTTAAAAAGAAGAGACATTACTTTGCTGACAAAGGTCTGTATAGTCAAAGCTATGGTTTTTCCAGTAGTCATGTACAGATGTGAGAGTTGGACCATAAAGAAGGCTGAGCACTGAAGAATTGATGCTTTCGAACTGTGACATTGGAGAAGAACTGTGATGTTGGAGAGTCCTGTGGACTGCAAGGAGATCAAACCAGTCAATCCTAAAGGAAATCAACCCTGAATATTCACTGGAAGGACTGATGCTGAAGCTCCTGTACTCTGGCCACCTGATGTGAGGAACTGACTCATTAGAAAAGACCCTGATGCTGGGAAAGATTGAAGGCAGGAGGAGAAGGGGCAATATGGCTGGATGGCTGGATGGCATCACCGACTCAATGGACATGAGTTTCAGCAAACTCCGAGAGATGGTGAACAGGGAAGCCTGGTGTGCTGCAGTCCATGGAGTTGCAGAGTTGGACACGACCGAGCGACTGAACAACAGCAGCCAGGTTACCTTTCTGGTCCCGGAGGGTCTCAGCACAGACTTCCAGGGTCCCAGGATCTCAGCTGCTGCCCTGCATCAAGCTTTCGAGCGCCATCATCTGTTTCAGCACACGGAGGAGGTGTCACTGTTATTCTTTGCTGACTGAGATGGAGAGTGACAATACTGGGACCTCGTCAGCGTGTCCAGAGTGGATGCTGGCGTTGGAGAGGTTTGCGTGCGGTGACACAGACTGGCAGCGGTTTCTGTCTCCCTGGACTGCCCAGCCCTGAACTTGTGTGACCTGTTCATGAGCGGGTCCATGTTTGCAGTTTCAGTTTGAGCTCTGAATTGTGAGGAACAGGCATTCACTTAGGTCATCTCGGGTGAACAGAGGTTGACGGTGAGGATCAGACTGGCTGAGGTGGCGCAGCCGCTGCCATCCACCTCTGTCTCCCCCCCGCCTCCCCACAAACCAGGATTTTCACTCTTGGAGACCCAGCTCTGTCTTCCTCGTGTACACAGAGCTCTCTCCACGCTGCCTCCCTACAGTAAGTCACCTGAGTTTTGTACCAAAGAGTGGGATTTCCTTTGTCCCACACTAGCCCTCAGATGTCCCGGAGGGGTGGTGTCTTCTGCTGGGATTGTGCAGTCGTGTGTACAGGGTGTGATGATTCTCTTCTTTCCTGAACCACTGAATGCATTGGCTATGTTTCAAAATGACTGCAATTGTAGCCTCACTCATTGCCGCTTCAGAGGCCTAATCCTTCCAGCTTCTTGCGTGGCAGGTTCCCTGTTCTCTGGACCTTTTTAGCTGCTTTTCCTTGGACCTCCTCCAGTTCATGACATCTTTCTTGTAGGAAAGCCGTCAGCGCTGTGCATGGTATTCCAGGCGCTGGGGCTTCATGGTTGTGTTTGTAGGGTAGTGGTTTCTGTTGGTCTCCAGTATCCATCGTGTTAGCCACATTTGCCTCATCATTAATCTCTTTATTCTTTTTCTTTCTTTTTTTTTTTTTTAATGTATTTATTTGGCTGTGCTGGGTCTTAGTTGTGGCACGTAGAATCTTTAGTCTTCGTTGGGGCACGTGGGATCTTTCTTGCTACATGCGAACTCTTAGCTGTGGCATGTGGGGTCTAGTTCCCTGACCAGGAATTGAACCCAGGCCCCCTGCACTGGGAGCATGGAGTCTTAGCCAGTGGACCACCAGGGAAGTCCCAGATCTGAAATATTCTCACCACAAAAGAAAAATGGTGACTATGGAGGTAGTAGAGGTGTTAACTAACCCTGCTGTGGTGGTCATTTCATAGTAAAGAAGTTTATCAAATCATCATGCTGTATACTGAAAAAATTATCTCATTTCTATAAACTTATTTCTACTTCTACTTAAAAAAAAAAAAGAAACTTATGTATATGTGTCTGCTTTTACCCTTACACTCCCCAATCCTATGAGTAATTGCTGTCACTTGGGGAGTTCCTTCCGGGTCTGGATTCTCTGTTGTTTTCCATTGGTCTGTTTGTCTACCTTTACACAGATACCATGCTGTCTGGGTTACTGTAGCTTTATTATACATCTTAATGTCATTTAGCAGAGAAGGCAATGGCACCCCACTCCAGTACTCTTGCCTGGAGAATCCCATGAACAGAGGAGCCTGGTAGGCTGCAGTCCATGGGGTCGCTAGGAGTCGGACACAACTGAATGACTTCACTTTCACTTTTCACTTTCATGCATTGGAGAAGGAAATGGCAACCCGCTCCAGTGTTCTTGCCTGGAGAATCCCAGGGACGGGGGAGCCTGGTGGGCTGCCGTCTATGGGGTCGCACAGAGTCGGACACGACTGAAGCGACTTAGCAGCAGCAGCAGCAATGTCATTTAGAGTAAATTCTGCAACTTTGTTCTCCATTTTCAAAGTTGTAGTCTAGGTCCCTTGCATTTCTGTATGAATTTTAGAATCAGCTTGTCAATTTCTATAAAAAATCCTGTTTAGGGTTTTGACTGAAATTGCACTGAGTCTATAAATCAGTTTGAGAGGACTGACATCTTAAACAATATTGAGTTTTCCAACCCATGAACACAGTCTGTTTCCATTTATTTAGGCTTTCTTTAATATTGCTAAGAAATCTTTTCTAGTTTCTAGTTTATACATCTTGCCCATATTTTGTCAGATTTATCTCCTTTTTTGATGCTTCTGTAAATGGTATCTTGTATTTATTTTTGTTATCGAAGTATAGTTGATTTATGATGTATTAATTCTGTACAGCAAAGTGATTCACTTATAAATATACATCCATTCTTTTTAATATTCTTTTCCATTATGTTTATAAATGTTATCTTTTAAAATGTCAATTTCCAAGTGTTGGTTGCATTCATATAAAATAGAATTGATTTTTGTATACTGATCTTCTAGCCTGCAACCTTGCTAAACTTATGTTAGTTCTAGTAGCTTTTTTTGTAGATTCTATAGAATTTTCTACATAGATAGTATGTCTTCTGGGAAGACGTTTTTTCATGTTCTTTTCTAACCTGGATATCTTATATTTCTATTTCTTGCCTTATTATACTGCCTGGAACCTTTAATACAGTTGAATAGAAATGGTGACGATGAATATTTTAGGCTTATTTCTGATCTTAAGGGGAAGAATTTCCCATAAGTCTTTCACCACTGAGTGTGATGTTAGCCAGTGTTAACTGTAGGGTTTTCTAAATGTCCTGTGTCAGGATAAGAAGTTCCCTTGCATTCCTAGCTTGTTGAGAGTTTAAATCCAAAATGGATATTGAATTTTGTCAAATGTTTTTTTCTGCATCTATATATGCATCTGCATATACAGAAGAATCATGATTTTTCTATATTGGTCTGTTAATACGGTCAATTATATTGATTGACTTTCAGTTGTTAAACTGACCTTACTTTCTTGGGGTAAACTGCTTGATAATGGTTACATATTATTGCATTTCATTTATTAAAATTTTGTTAAGTATCTTTTCTCCAAAATAATAGCTTGAAGGAGATGAGATGGAGATGGGTATTTTTTGAATTATTGATTTCCAATTTTATTTGTTCATTATATCTATTCTCTGTTACATGCTGTTACAGAATTCTTTTCTGGTTCAGTAATTGATCCTGCTTACCTAAATGTTTTATGTGTGCTTGAAAAGAATGTGGTCTCTCGTTTTTTAGAATGAAGTATAGTGATTTACATTTTTGTGTTAATTTCTGGTATACAGCAAAATGATTCAGTTATGTGTATATGTGTGTGTGTGTATTTATATATATATAAGAAATATTTTTTTATGTCCTTTTCCATTATGGTTTACTACAGAATATTGAATACAGTTCCTTGAGCTAAACAGTAGGACCTTGTTGTATCTGTTAATACCAAACTAATTTGTCTGTGAGTCTGTTTTTTTCTTAAATGTCCTTTTTATCAAGCATGCTAAATGTGTTGATCTTCCCGTGTCTTGAGTAATTGTTGTCTGGTCTCGCTGTTCCCCACCCAGGGGTTGATCCAGGGCCCTGACTGTGAAAGTGCCGAGTTCCACCCACTGGACCACAAGGGAATTTCCTGGTCTCACTCCTGAATAATGGTTTAGTTGCATGCAGATCTGTCAAACAGCCCTTTGACAATATTGTATGTTGTGTACCATTATCTTCTGTCTGCTGGGTTTGCTAATAAGACATGTTTTTTGGCTTTATTAGTTGTTCCTCTGTAGGTAATCAATTTTTCCCCCCTCTGGTTGTTTTCATTATTTTGTTTTTAATCTTTGGTGTCCTGTAATTTCACTACAGTATATCTAGGTGTGGATTCACTTTTATTTACTGTGTACAGGAATTGGAATGCTTTCTTGCTCTGAGGACTCATGTCTCTTTAATTTTGAAAACTTCTCAACCATTATCACTTTCTTTTCTAGAACTCTTACTATAAATATATTAGACCTAGTTATTTTTATCCACTATGTCTCTTAACTTCTATTTCATATTTTAAAAATGACTTTATATATTTTTTTAGCATATATATTTCCCAATTCACTATTTGTTTCTTCTATAGCAAATCTGCTGCTTAACCAACGTGTTATTTTTTGTTTGTTTGTTTTGAACTTAATGACTACGAATTCCTACAAGTTCTCTTATTTTCTTTTTTTTTTTTTTAATTTTATTTTTCATTTTGGCTGCAGTGGGTCTTTGCTGTGGCATGTCCGCTTCTCTAGTTGTGGTGTGTGAGTTTAGTTGGGGCGTGTGGGATCTTAGTTCCCTGGCCAGGGATTGAGCCCAGGCCCCCGGCATTAGGAGTGTGGAGTCGTAACCACTGGACCACCAGGGAAGTCCTCTTACGCTCTTTACGATATGTGTAGGTTTATTTATTTATTTTTAGAGAGGTCTGTTCTTTCATTATGGATTCTCTTCCTTTTCTCCCTCCAGTAAGTTTAAATACTGTTGTTTTTCAGTCTTCTTTTTGTTGTCTACTCCCAGTCCTTCTTTTCATTGTGTTACTGATTCTCCCTCAAGGTGAAGTGTTTCCTCACATGGTGTGTAATTATTTATTGTGCATTTTGTGAATTCACTTTCTGCAGAAGTTTATTTTCTGTGAGTGTCTCATTCCTGGGTTGTTGAGTAGCCTTATAGGGGTTTCT
This sequence comes from Bos grunniens, assembly GCF_055505025.1. Taxonomy (NCBI): domain Eukaryota; kingdom Metazoa; phylum Chordata; class Mammalia; order Artiodactyla; family Bovidae; genus Bos; species Bos grunniens. The sequence goes on from NC_141179.1 coordinate 28,543,333, forward strand.
GCCAAGGATTCTTTAGTGCTTTAGGACTAAATTTTTACATTAATTTCCTGGACCTGGCATTTTCTTACCACATTTTGGACTCTATCTACATATGTCTTGGGGTTTCAGTTTTTCATTAAATTTTATTTTGCCCCCTAGAACCTGGAGTGGGCAATGTGCTTCCTCGTGGCCCACTAGGGCTTTCTATTCATGGTGAGAACAGCCTGAAGAGCCCCAGAAATATCTAGGGTCTAAGTTTTAGTTTCCAAACTTACGACGCCCTAAGGCCACATTTTGTTCCAGATTGGCATTTAAACTCAAGTTCCCTGGGCCTATATCCAGGTCAGATCCTGTCAGTTCATGCACTTATTACTCAGATTTCATGCTTGCTTTCTGTTTCTGGCCTCTGAGAATTTCTCTTTCTGTTGGCTATGTGAATAACGCTGCTGTGAACATCGGTGTACAAATAACCTGTTTGAATTTCTGCTTTCAATTTTTTTGAGCGTACACCCAGGGGTAGAATTGCTGGTTTATATGGTAATTCAGATTTCTAATATCATGCTATATCTTTAAACTTTATCTTTATTTCTGACTGCACTGGGTCTTCGTTGCTGGGCGCAGGCATTTGGTTGCAGAGAGCAGGGGCCACTCGAGCTGTGGCGCGCAGGCTTCGCGTTGCGGTGGCGTCTCTTGCTGCGGAGCATGGGCGTTAGGGTGCGGGGCTTCAGTAGGTGTGGCACACGGGCTTAGTTGTTCTGTGGCGTGTGCGATCTTCCTGGACCAGGGATTGAACCCGTGTCCCCTGCATTGGCAGGCCGATTCTTAACCACTGGACCACAATTCTAACTTTTTGAGGACCTGTCGCACTGTTGCTCACTTTGGCTATACTGTTGTACGTTCCCACCAGGAGTGTACAAGAGTTCCAGTTTCTCTGCATCCTCGCCAGCGCTTGTCATTTTCTGCTCTTTTGATAATAGTTGTGTTAATGGGTGTGAAGTGGCACTTCATGGTGGTTTTAATTTTCATTTCCTTAATGTTGAGTGATGTTGAACATCTTCTCGTGTGCTTCTTGGCCAAGACAAGGTCCAGTTTCATAAGGAGCCTGATTAGAATTGTATTGGATTTATATATTAATTTGAGGATTACTGTCATGTTTACAGATTTGAATCCTATTCAGGAACACGGGGTGTCTTACCAGTTGTTCCCCCCTGCCCCGAATTTTCAGTGGAACTTTATGAAGGTCTTGCACACACTGTTTATTCCTGGGTATTTTATCTTTCACATTGATTGCTATTGTGATGGGTTTTTTCCTATTAGCTGTCCTAATGGATTACTGATAATGGTGGATGGGATGAATGACTTATTTTAGACTTATTTTCGCCATACTGAAACAGATTCTTGAGGCCCACCTACATTATTTTCTTTTATTGTTGATTGACTGCACTAACTTGGATTGTTGCCTCTTATGTATTTCTGAAAATCAGAACTTTCACAACATATCTTTTTTCTTTAGATCATTTATGAAAATATAAAGCAACATCTATCCTAGAATTTATCTCCAAGACATCATAGTGTTTGTATTTATCCATCTGAAATCAGGTTTCCCTTCTTTAGTCTAGCATGAATTCTCAGGAAACCTAATGATTAAATATCTCCATGTGAGAAGTCCTTAATATCCTAATTGGTTGTTTCTAACCTAACTCCTTATTCTTAGCCAAATCTAGCCAATTTTGTGTTAATTCTTCTCTTCTTTTTCCTCTCTCCCTCGTTCCCTCTCCCCACAATTCTTCCCTCTTCTCTGCTTCCTTGTTGTTTTTCTTTTTTGCTGGGTAGCTTTGGACCTGAGCAGGGACTAACTTGTGACCTCTGCTCATCCCCCAGCCAGGACATCACAGGTGATATTTACTATTTCAACTTTGCCAACGGGCAGTCCACATGGGACCACCCCTGTGATGAACACTATCGGAACCTGGTGATCCAAGAGCGGGGCAAGCTGTCAACTCCTGGGGCCACTAAGAAGAAAGAAAAGAAAAAGAAAAAGGAAAAGGAAAAGAAAGACAAGAAGGATAAAGAGACCTCCAAGAGTCCCCTGGTGAGTTAGTGGGTGCCAGCTCCCAGAGAGACCAGGCCTGAAACCTGAGGGGGTATTGGGAACCTCTGGCTGTTTACAGCTGGGAGATTAAGACCAACAACAGTAGTAATTTTGTGATAGTACATCATCTGAATTGTATCTGTTTTCTGGCAGATTTTCCTTTTAGCTTCTAGAACTAGTGCTTACTATTGCTAAGCAGTTTCTGCCCCCCTCCCTATTGGGAGGCATATATAACATAATAGTGTCAGTGAGCGAGGGCCCGACTGGGGACAGGGTTTTGCAGTTGTCCGAGAATTGATGCTGTCTGCCTCTATGGAGAGTCGGGTCACAGAGAGCAGTTGGCGGAGGCCAGAGAGCCTGGAGGAGCAAGTGCGTCCCCTCTCCTTTCCAAGCCAGGCCTGCCCCGGGTGGATTCATCGTGCGTCTTAGTGGTGCAAATTCCTGGATGTCTGATGGGCCATAATTCGGTTGTCAGAACACCAGTGGCTTCAGGATCCAAAGAGAAACGTCTGAGGCTTTACCTGCCCCCGTGGATGGTCTTTGCAGCCGGCGTCCTTGGTTCGCGGTAGACACCGACGTTTGATTGCATGCCCTTACCTTATTCCCCAAGCAGCTTTTTCACTCAAGACTTGAAAGTGCTCTTTCCCATTACTGTCCTGTGTCCCTCCTCCAGGTGTGAGGCAGGTGGGCCACGCTGAGGAGAGGGAGGGGCTTGGGAACCCAGTTCAGCCAGGCGGGAAGCACTGGGAATACCTTCTCAGTGGTCGGGTTGATTTGCTCTCTTATTTATGGTCTTTATTTCCCACCGGCGCCTGTGCTTACTTCTCAGCAAAAATTCCCCCATTTGCCTTCCTTCCCAAGGTGTCAGTTCTGGTGCTGGATGGTTGCTGATAAATTTATCCTTTTTATCATTTCCAAGCTCTACCGATAGGCCTCCTCCATACCCCCACCCCTACCCCACATTACTAGTCGTGGTTCTAAGAAATAAGATAGCAAACCCATTTCTTCTGGTGGAGAAAAGAGGACACGTCATTTCCAAAGAGGTTGAATTTTCTAATGGCAAGTATTTGCAAGGTCAAAGATGGAAAATGGGCTTTTCACTAATCCCAGACTATTTTAGTTTCTTATTTTTGATCACGAGGTGTGTGGGATCTTAGTTCCCTGACCAGGGATGGAACCCACTCCCCTTGCACTGAAAGTGTGCAAGTGGTCTTAACCACTGGACCATTGGGGAATTCCTGCCGGGGCCTATTTTAAATGACAGTCGGCATCTGGGTAGTCTCTGACATGACTGCAGGTGAGAGAGGAAATGAAGTGAGGGTTCTGTGTTGGAGAGTTGGGTAATAGACCTAGGTTCTGGGTATTTGACTGAGTTCCTGGAGCTCCCTGTTACAAAGGATTCCTCCTGTGGTTCAGGAGCTTAGGGCAAGTGGACAGGCCTGGGCTGCCAGTCTGGATCTTAGGGCTCAGGACAGGTGCCTGAAACTTGAGTTTGTTTGGAGGCAGACCTGACCAGGTGGGTGATCTGGGCTCAGGTGTTTTGGGCTTCCTGGAGGAGAGCCGGGTGGAGTTTAGTGTGCATATTTGAAGAATGTGGTTGATCTTTTAGGAATTTTTCCTTTTTTCTTTCTTTACGGCTGCACTAGGTCTTCTTTGCTGCACGTGGGCATTTTTGGAGGCCACCTTCGTCACAGTGTATAAGCTTCTCTTTGCCGTGGCTTCTCTAGTTGTGGCGTGCAGGCTCTGTAGTTGGCGATGCATCGGCTTAGTTGCTCTGTGCCATGTGGGATCTTCCTGGACCAGGGATTGAACCCATGTCCCTGCACTGGCAGGCAGCTTCTTAACCACTGGACCATTAGGGAAGTCCTTGGGGTTTTTTTTTCCTACCCCAAGATTCCCTGACTGTGTGGACCTCTCTTGAGCTGCACCAGCTCATCTGGTAGAAGACCTAGTCTGAGTGTTCAAGGCTCAGCTCACTGCTCATGTTTCCCCTCTTCCTTCCCTTCTTAGATTATTTCTGATAGTCCTTGATAAGAATGGTGGATTTTTATGAAGTTAACCAGTCACAGAATTGAGAGCTTGATGGTACCTCCAGGATAACCTAGTTGGAGATTTTCAGACTTTTTGTTAGTAGTGACGCCATCTTCACATCAGTTCCTCTGTGGAGGGCCAGTGTCTAAAGAAGCGGAGCTGCTCTGGTTGAACCTGGGAGTGGGGGTCTAGGTGATGCTCCTTCCCCACCACATACCCACTATGGTGGCCCCAGGGTGCCATGGGAGCAAGGTTCCTGAGCCATGGATCTAGTCAAGTCTCTTTGTAGATAAGGAAACTAGAGCCTAGAAAACAACAAAGCCCAAGGGAGTTTTTAGCTTTTCTTCCCTCTTTGGTTTGTGTTTTTACTTTGAATGGAGGGTGGGTTTCTGCTAAGGGTTTGCCAGCATCTATGGTAGCCAGTAGAAGTCAGCAGTGCTTTGTCTTCATTTTCTCTGCCTCTTTATATACCCGTCTAGGAAACACAGCCTGAGCAGGGCCTTCTGCCTTCTTCCTCCTTTCTCCGTGGCCCATCCCCTCTCCCAGCACCTGGGCTGGCTGATCTGGACCTAGACCGAGAGACGCAAGCTAGAACTGAGGGCTCCTTTAAGAAAGGGAAGAGCCCGTGCGTGCTGGGTGACACCCCCAGGCCTCTCACGGGCTCCCTGCCCAGCAAGCTGCAGCCACTCTTCAAAGGCCAAGCTTCCCGAACCCACCAGATCTTTGCCGATGTGGAGAAAATCTTAGGCAGGGCCCCAGCCCACTGCAGGACAGAATTAGGTGACCAGCAGGGTCTGGAGAAACCCCAGCCGCTGACAGAGAAAATCTACCTGGGGTTTCCAGACCCCGAAATAGAAGAGCTGGAGATGAGGAGCAGACAGCTGAAACCTGGCTCTCTGGGCCCTGACAACACCTGGCCCTTCCAGAACAGGCAGGATGCGTTAGAGAGCAAGACGCAGGCCTCTGTCCACGCAAAGCTTTCTGAGACCCTCAAGGGCCCGCAGCTGAGAAGGGAGGAGCACAGGCATGACGTGGCCAAACGGAGCTCCACTGGCCCTGGGGGGGACAAGGGCCAGAGCCCCGTTCCCTCACCATCCCCCGAGGACGCCCCCTCGCCGTCCCCTTGTTCTGACCCCATGCTGCTCACGGGGAAGGGCAAGTTCTTGTTAGACAGCAGCCCAGCTGAAGACCAGAGCTGGCAGGGCGTTTCTGGAGAAGTGGGGAGCGTGGGCAGAGACAGGAGGAGAAGAGAGGCCCCAGGACTGTGGATGGGGCAGGTCTCCAAGCTTGTCCATAAGGACGCCTCCAGGGGCGGCAAGGAAACCGAGCCTGATGACCCTGAGGCTCTGGGGGCCTCAGCTGGAGGTCCACCCCAGGGGCTGTTGCTAATACCCCCTGATACCCTAGCCTCAGAACTGGTCCAAAGCACCCCTGCAGGGATTGCTCCTGGGGGGCCTCCTGCCATTGAGGAGAGCCCATCCCCAGGCTCTCCAGAGCCCCCCCAAGAGGAAAGGAGGCCAAGTGGGTGTGAGCCTGACTTGGAGAGCAGCGGCAGCAGCAGCAGCAGCAGCCTGGCCTCTCGCCTTGGCTCGGAGGTCCTGGGGCAGGTGACCAACTTTCCGTGGGACCTACAGAGCCCGCGGGGATCTGAGTGGGCCGTGGGTGAGTCAGGCCCTGGGCCCACAGAGCGGCACCCCAGCGCCTTCCTGGCGCCCCAGCTGCTCCCCATGCAGAGCTCCACTGAGGAGCAGTCAGAGAGCGAAGACTACTCTGAGGACCAGAGGTTCTACCAGCACATCCTGCAGATGGTCAAGATCTCCCGGCGGCTAGAGGGTCTGGGGTTGCCCGAGAGTACGCAGGAGATGCCGGGCCAAGACCTGGCCAGCGTGATCTGCTGCCTGGCTGCCGAGTCTTCCAGGCTGTCTAGCGAGGGTGAGCACGAGGCCATCAGAGCCATGGACTCTGGGCTTCTGCCTTGGGGGCCGGAGCCGCAGGAGCATCCTCCAGAAGTGGACGTTGCCCCGGCCGCGCAGGAGGCCTGTAGTCTCCTGCCAGGCAGCAGCCCCCTCAGGCAGGGGCTGGTCGAGCTGAGTTCCAGCAGAGGGCTTGCGGCAGAGCCAGGCAAGATGCAGCTTCTCGACCAGGTAGGCTTCTCAGAGAGCATCACGGCCATCAGGCCCAGTGAACTTGGCAGGGAGGGAGCAGGTTGTGCTGACAATCTTAACCCAGCCATCAGGTCAGCTTTCCTTTTGTCTGTCCTTCCTCGGTGACCAGGGAGCCCTTAGCCACCCGGGATGGCCATCTTGTGGGATGACATGCATTTCCTGTTTCTTCTACCCCATCACCTACAAGATGGGGGCGGAGGGTGTCTGGGCTTCCCTTCCCTTGATCTGACCGTACTTAACGGGTGCTTTACATGCTCTGAAGATGATCTGTTTTGAGGGTGAGTAAGGTGGCACAGATCATGGTGTTCATGCAAGATGTAGGAACTGTTCCAGGATTTGGGAGCCTTCCCCATCAGCTGATAGTATAGAGAGGTCCTCCCAAGTAGACACCCTGCCCCCAGCCTCTGAACTTAGTCCCTTCTCGGAATCACACAGAATTAGTGAGTTACAGTGCCTAGGGTCACAGAGACTCAGACCCGACTGAAGTGACTTAGCACAGAGAGTTAATACTGTCCTGAGGCTATGATGTGCTCAGTTGCTCAGTTGTGTCTGACTCTTGGTGATCCCATAGGCTGTAGCCCACCAGACTCCTCTGTCCATGGAATTTTCCTGGCAAGAATGTTGGAGTGGGTTGCCATTCCCTTCTCCTGACCCAGGAATTGAACTTGAGCTTCTCACGTCTCCTGCACTGACATGCAGGTTCTTAACTAGCGCCACCTGAGAGGAGAGACCGAAACCTGGACTCTCTTCTGCTCAGTGGCTGCTGCTGCTCCTTCCTTCCCAGGGCTTCCAGAACCTTGTGAATAGCCTGTGTCAAATTTGCACAGACCGCTTCTCCCCCTAGTGGGATCTACCAAAGAGTGGGCTTGCCCTGTCATTCGGGGCCCTTTGTCCCTTTAAAGAGTCACCACCGTCTTCATTCAGAAGTCAAATAAGACACAGACCATGGGGTTTATCTGCATTTCCCTGGCTTCTTTTGCTGTTGCCCAGCTGTGGCTTTACTCAGTTCCTACCTCAGTTCCTAACTGCTGACATGCCTGGGTTCTCCGTTAGCTCTAATAACCCCTGTAGCACTATAAACATCAGATAAGCTGCAGATTATCTTGCAAAGTTTTAATTAGCTCAATGGCGGCAAGTTTATCCGCTCTGAAGGACAACGCCATGCACAACTCTTAGCCAAAGTTAATGGCCATCTATAGAAGCTGATCAGCTAGGAGCCAGGGATGTATAATTTCCCTACTAACTGCTGATGTGGTAAAGGCCTGGGAGAACAAAGCCCTCAGCGGGCACGTCTCCCTCCCTCAGGCCCCCAGCACGTCAGCAAATTAGCCATGTCAGGAGTCTGTAATTTTCCCTTAATACAGTGTGGGAAGAATTTTGCTCACTGATCTGCTGGGTGGGCTGGGCGGCTGGGAGGAGCCAGTCAGGTTTGCTCATGGTGCACCGCAGAGCAGCTCTCCTGGGCTCCTTTTCTGTCACAGCCAGGAGCAGTGTGAGATACTGGCTTAGACACTGCCCTGCTTCTCATATCTACTCCTGTGGTTGCTGGCCCCGCGATTTGGGGCAGGCAGAGGTCTTGACCTCACCATTCTCCATTTGCTCTTGTGGGGACTGGGACTTCAGATGGTTTTGAGAGTGGAATGAGACAGGTGCTTTTACCCAGGAGCCCAGGGCTCAGGCAGTGTTGGCCAGTTTTATTATCTTCAGCTCCTTTTCTGCCTCGAGAAGATACCCTGCAACAGGCTAGATGACTGGGAATCTCTTTGGGTTGGCCAAAAAGTTGGGCTTTTTCCATAAAATGATACAGAAAACCCCAAATGAACTTTTAGCCAACCCAATACAAAGATTTCGGGGGTGGAGGGTGGCAGTGGGTGGTCTCATGTCACCTTTCAACTGAGAGTCTAATGCCTTTCCCGGGCAGAAACAGGTTGTGTTTGGAACCCACCCAGTGGTCTGGCCTCAGGCCTGGCCGCAGGTAAGAAGATAGGCCACCTGAACCTCTCATCTTGACCCCCTTAGGTTCCCCTTTCTCTCTTCAGTCACTGTGGGATTAGAGTGGAATGGAATTTTTGTTTTATACACATTTTAAGTTTAAGAAATGGATTTTGAGGAGCTCATTGTAAACCATCACCAAAATGCTCTCCTGCCTCTAAGTTTCTAAGTCCAGACCATTGTAACACTAATCTGTTATGATAGCAGTTCCATAGCACTGGGGTAGCCCAGGCTACACACACACATGCTGGGGTAGCCCGGACCACACACACACGTGCTGGGGTAGCCCGGGCCACGCACACACGCGCTGGAGTAGCCCGGGCCACGCACACACGTGGCTGGGGTAGCCCGGGCCATGCACACACGTGCTGGGGTAGCCCGGGCCACGTACACACGTGCTGGGGTAGCCTGGATCACGCACACACACTCTGGGGTAGCCCTGGCCACGCACACAACGCGCTGGGGTAGCCTGGATCACGCACACATGCGCTGGGGTAGTTCTGGCCACACACACACGCGCTGGGGTAGCCTGGATCACGCACACACGCGCTGGGGTAGCCTGGATCACACACACACGCACTGGGGTAGCCTGGATCACGCACACACGCGCTGGGGTAGCCCGGGCCACGCACACACGTGCTGGGGTAGCCTGGATCATGCACACACGCGCTGGGGTAGCCCGGGCCACGCACACATGCCCTGGGGTAGCCCGGGCCATGCACACATGCACTGGGGTAGTCTGGGCCATGCACACGTGCTTCTTACATTCAGTATCTCATTTGAAGTTCTCAGCAGACCTTAAGTAGCATGCACATATCATCTGTGACTTGCAGATGAGTAAACCGAGAATCCAAGATCCTATGAGTGGCCCAAGTCTCACAAATTCTGCCATCTCTCTGGTGTCTCTCCCCAGTCCTCATGGGCATGAAGCCCACCATCCTGAGAATAGATAGAGGAGCGGCCGCAGTAGTCCTCTGGCTGAGCTCTCTCCAGCCTCTTTGCTCCTCAGGAGAGCAGAGAGAGAATTCTTCTGTTTCTCATGTGTTTTTTTTTTTTTTTCTAACTTATTTTTGGCCATGCAGTGTGGCATGTGGGACCTTAGTTTCCTGAGCAGGACTTGAACCCATGCCCCCTGCAGTGGAAGCATGGGGCCCTAACCACTTGACCACCAGGGAATTACCCTCATGGGTGTGTTTCAAAGTGAATATTCATTTTAATCAAAGTAATACATGCCCATATTAAACAATGCCAAGACAAGCCAAAAGGTGCAAAACAAAATATAGCAGTTCTACGGTGTGGGTACCCCTCCCACCTCTACCCTGGCAATGCCTTTATTCTGGTGTCTGCTTCCATATTTGTAAATAATATGCTTAGGCTGCTTTTTCTTGATTCATCAGTTTTCAGCTTTATGTATGAGTCTTCTCATGCTGGGAGATGAGGCTTTTGTCTCTGCTCCCCACCCCCTCCCCAGCTTCCTCTGTGGCTTCAGAAGGGAAGAGCAGGGCCCTCTGCAGCTTTTCCAGACGTGGAAGATAGCTTTTCCAGACGCTTGCTGGGAGATAGCCACAGAGTTACGAGAATCGGGAAACCAGCCCGTGATTCTCACGTGGTTGGCACAATGCTGACTTCTGGATGTTGTGTTTCTTTAGCAGCCTCTGAACGGAGGTGGTTTAAACTTGAGCGGGCAGGATTTAGATGTTTTATTTTTACATCCATCTCCACACTCTTAGAGCCCTGTGATTACTTGGGTTTCTAACAGGATGTTTTCTGTTGCCCAGGCCCTGGGCTCCTCGTTAGCCCCCGTCCATGTTCCTCTCGGGGGCCTGGCTCCATTAAGGGGCCTGGTGGATGCCCCGCCTTCTGCTCTTCGTGGACCTCAGAGTGTGAGCCTGGGGAGCTCGGTGGAGTCTGGTCAGCTCGGCGAACTCTTGCTGGTAAATGCTTTTTTTTCTGTGTACAGTGTAGTTAGTTACCGTGGGGCCTCCGTGTTCCTTGCTAGGAGCCGTGGCCCATCGAGAAATAGAGGGCACAGGCTGAGTCCTCAACACTCATATGGTGTGGAAGAAGGTGAGTCACACCTGGGTGATGCTGAACGTGGGTGGGCCGTGGAGGACGGTCAGAGAGACTCAGGGCTCATTTCCCGGTCCCTGCGGCCAGGGCAGTAGGAGTTGGACAGGGAGGGACCAGTGTGAGCTGGAGCTGCTGGGTCAGCTTCTCAGACGTGGTGGCCTCGCTCTAGGTGCCATCTTTACAGATGTGAAAGCATGCTGAGGGTCTTCCCACTGAGTGCCCTGACCTTCCTTCTTTTTGGAGCCATCACAGGGTCTCAAGCCTTCTGCTGCTGCAAAAGGTCTCCTGGGCTCCATCCATGAGGACAAGAACGCTCTCAGCCTCTTGGCTTTAGGGGAGGAGACCAACGAGGAGGATGAGGCAGAGAGTGACAACCAGGTAAGAATGAATCCTTTTCTTGGCCTGAAAATCCTCTGGGCCGTTAAAAAAAACAACAACGAAAATTTTTTTAAAAAATTGTGGTCAAATATATACACCTTGAAAGTTACATTTAAACCACTTTTAAGTGTACAATTCAGTGGCCTTAACTACCCTCGCAGTGTTATACAGTCTTCATCATCACCTGTCTCCAAAGCTTGTTCATAATCCCAGAAATACTGTGTACCCATTAAACAATAACTCTGCATCCTCCCCTCTCCGCAGTCCCTGATCTACTCTGTCTCTGTGAATTTGCCTGTTCTAGATATTTCATAGACTTGGAATCATGCTGTCTTTGTCCTCTTGTGTGTCTGGCTTCTTTCATATAGCATAGTGTTTTGTAGCATGTGTGATTGGATGGTATTTCATTGTATGAAATTACCACATTCCATTCAGCCGTTCATCTGTTGGTGGGTACTTGAGCTGCTTTAACCTTCTGGTTTAACCTCTGTGCTACTTTGAAAATCAGTGAAAGCGGTTTTCCAGCCCACAGCTTCCTTGTTTGCCCAGTCTGTATCCCTGCTGGGTCTGACCCAGGAGTGGAGCTCTCGGACCTGTGAGGAGCTTCTGGTCCTGCACCCGGGGCTGACCAGTTTCCTTGCCATCGTTTTCATTTTCAGAGCGTCCGCAGCTCAAGTGAGCTTCTTAGGAACCTGCACCTGGACATCGGGGCGCTGGGGGGTGACTTTGAGTATGAGGTAAGAGCCCGAAGCGCCTGCAGACAGACGTCTCAGCCCGGCAGGTTCCCCCTTCCTTCCTAAGCGTGTCTTCTCAGGGAGACATATTTGGAAAGAGAACTCTTTAGTCCCGGTCCTGTCCAGATGGGATTTCTGGGGTTGAGGGAAGTACAAGCAGGGAAAGGAATTCATCCATTCACTCATTTATCAAATAACTGCCATTTATCAGCTCTTTCTGTGTGTGGCACTTCACTGTCAGCCATACAAGCCTCAGTTAGCTGCGATTCCTGCCCTCGAAGAGTTTATATTCTTATAAAAGAGAGACCCGTGTAACCAGAACACAAGAGTAGCATGCAGGGAGGGAGGCCGTCCGGGCAGTAAGCCGCAGTGCTGTGGGGAGCAGAATTCGGGGGTGTCCCGTCTGTTTGGGAAGGCTTTAGTGAGAATCTGACACCTGAGGTGAGCCGGGAAGAACGGTAGCATGGCCAGAGGAGCAGAGGCGAGCCGCGAGGGAGAGAGCCCGCTGCGGGGCTGAATGGGCAGAGGCAGGAGGGGAGGACGAGGGCCATCCTTTCACCCGGAGCTCGGGCGTGTGTGGCAGAGGATCGGGAGGCGGGGCTGTGGAGGTGGGTTGGGCTGGGTCTTGGAAGGCCTGAGCGCCGGCTGAGAAGTTGGGACTGAATTACATAGGTGTTGGGAGCCATCGGAGGGTATAAATGGAAGTGTAATGCCATCTGGGTTCGTTCTTTTTTTTTTTTTTTTTTAATTAAAAATTTTTTTATTTGGCTGTGTTGGAGCTTAGTTGTAGCACTCAGGATCTTCAGTCTTCACTGTGGTATGCGGGCTCTTTAGTTTCAGCACATGGGATGTAGTTCCAACCAGGATCAAACCCGGGCTCCCTGAATTGGGAGTGCGGAGTCTTAGCCACTGGACTGCCAGGGAAGTCTCCCCATCCGGATTCTTAATGTCTTTTGAGTGCTGGCTGTGGGGCAGCCGTGTGCTGGACCCTGTGGGCGACCCGAACACTGGTAAGGTGTGGTCCAGGGTGGGCTCCAGGACTGTGCGGTCAGAGAGGAAGGCTGCTGGGTACTCCGGTGAGCCCTCAGTATATGATGAATAAATGAATATTTAGGAAGTGTTAAAGCAAGGGAGAGTGTGTAAAGAGCTCTAGCACAGCTACACTGTTCAGAATTTATTTGGTTGCATCAGGTCTTGGTTGTGGCACAGGGAATCTTTTGGTTGAGGCATGTGGAATCTAGTTCCCTGACCAGAGTTTGAATGCGGACCCCTGCACTGGGAGAGCAGAGTCTTAGCCACCAGACCACCAGGGAAGTCCTTAGAGGGGAGAGAAATTACCTGCTGAGAGATCAGGGAGAACTTGGAAGAGACAACATTTGACCTGGATCTTGAAGAGAAATAGTTAAGTTTTAGACGTGGGAGTGGAAGGGATGTTTTAGGCAAGTGAACAGCTTGGACAAAGACACAAGGCCTGGGAACCACAGAATGTGGAGGGAAGAGCTTCCAGACTGTGCCCCCAGCAGCTGTGTTGCTTCTCATCTCTTTCCCCGGTCTGTCCTCCACTCCCACCAGAATGTTCTTTAAAACGAACAGACAAAACCTAAAACTCATCATGTCATTGTAATAGCTAAAGTCTCCAACGCATTTTTTCTACTGAAAAAGGCACATTGCCTACTGTTTGTTCTTGGCCTAGTGTCTAATTTAGTAATTTTTTGACAATTAAGCTTTCTCTAAAGGAATGTCTAGTCAAGGCTATGGTTTTTCCAGTGGTCATGTATGGATGTGAGAGTTGGACTGTGAAGAAAGCTGAGCACCGAAGAATTGATGCTTTTGAACTGTGGTGTTGGAGAAGATTCTTGAGAGTCCCTTAGACTGCAAGGAGATCCAGCCAGTCCATCCTAAAGGAGATCAGTCCTGGGTGTTCATTGGAAGGACTGATGCTAAAGCTGAAACTCCAATACTTCGGCCATCTCATGCGAAGAGTTGACTCATTGGAAAAGACCCTGATGCTGGGAGGGATTGGGGGCAGGAGGAGAAGGGGACGATAGAGGATGAGATGGCTGGATGGCATCACCGACTTGATGGACGTGAGTTTGAGTGAACTCCGGGAGTTGATGATGGACAGGGAGGCCTGGCGTGCTGCAATTCATGGGGTGGCAAAGAGTTGGACACGACTGGGCAACTGAACTGAACTGAAGGGTGCCCAAAGTATTCAAACAACCAATACATCATGAAGTCAGCAACTCAGATTTCCCCAAACATTGAAATATTGATTGCTAGGTCAGTTAAACTTTCCATAAAGTAGAAAATTCTCTTAAAGACTTTAAACACTTTCAAATGAAGAGATCACTCACATTTATTAGAATGGTCATAAAACTGACCAATGAAACAATAGGGTGTGTATCATGGATTTCACCGTTTCCTTATTATCTTTTAGTATTATATCCTTATCATCCCTTTTCACATCCTTATCGTTTCTGACTTTTGCTTTGTGATCTTCAGCTCTCCTCGAGAGCCTGGAGAAGGTCCCAGGCTGGCTGAGGTTGAGGATGCTCGCTGACCCCTGAGGTGTTGTTTAGTAGCTCAGTTGTGTTTGACTTTTTGCCCCCATGGACTGCAGCATGCCACGCTTCGCTGTCCTTCACCATCTTCCAGAGGTTGCTCAAACTCATGTCCTGAGATGTAGGTGGGCTTTTTCAGCTGACTTCACTCTAGCCATTAGGTGGGTCCCATTTTATACTTAGGCTGTCTGGTTTTATTTTTTAAGGTTACTTTTTGGCTGTGCTGGGTCTTCTATGCAGTGTGCAGGGGTGTGGCATGCAGGCTTATAGTTGCCCCACAACATGTGGGATCTTAGTTCCCCAACCAGGGTTCGAACCCATGTCCCTTGCAATGGAAGGCGGATTCTTAACCACTGGACCACCTGGGGAGTCCCCGAGCTGTCTCTGTTGCCTCAGAAACTGTCTCCGTTTTTGGCTCTGCTCAATCATGTATGCTTTGATTATGACTTTGACACTTTCTGCCATGTGTGACACTTTTTTCTGAGTGTCATCAACCTAATTTGGGTGTACTTTGAAACTCTTCCTTTCAAGTGTGGCATGGTCTGTTGGCATTAAATCCATAGCCTTCTGTCTCTTTGATGCTTTTGAAATGATAACTTTTTTTTGTTCTCATCTGCCATTAAGATGTTAAGATGCTGTTGGAGTCAGTAGCTCAGGTTCTGAGCCTGGAAGGATGACCATGAGTAGGAATATGGTGTCAGGAGGATTCACTGGCTTTTGGAGAAAGGGCAGTCTCCCCGAGACCGAGCAAATTGAGAGTAAAGATTCTGGCCTGTTCATGTCTGTGTGTCCATCACCGGGCTTGCTGTGGAAATTAGGAAGTGCATTGGGTGTATTTTGCTGAGCAGTTGAGAGGATGATGGGCTTCCCTGGTGGCTGAGCTGGTGAAGAATCCACTGCAATGCAGGAGACCCCAGTTCGATTCTGGGGTTGGGAAGATCCACTGGAGAAGGGATAGGCTACCCACTCTGGCATTCTTGGGCTTTCCTGGTGGCTCAGATGGTAAAGAATCCACCTGCAACGCAGGAGACTTGGGTTTGATCCCTGGGTTAGGAAGATCCCTTGGAGAAGGAAACGGCTACCCACTCCAGTATTCTGGCCTGGAGAATTCCGAGGACAGAAGAGCCTTGTGGCTAAGTCCATGGGGTCACGAAGAGTCGGACACAACTGAGTGACTTTCACTTTCTCTTGAGAGGATGAATAGGTGAGTGAGTGACTGAGCCACGCTGGGACCGGAGGATGTGCTGGTAGGTCTCGTTGTGCTTCTTTCTTCCCTGGGTTTTCCCAGGTCCTGGCTAGAGTGGATACTTGGTCCCTGCTTCAGCTGGTGAACTGAAAATCCCCATATGGACCAATCATAATGTACTATGACTTGGAAGAGTTAATTTTTACTTTATAATATAAATGTCAACAAAAAAAGGGATTTTCTTCTTTGACATGTCCTGGATTTTCAGACGCTTCCCTTCTGATCTTTATGTGCTTCTTTGAAGGAGTGGGAGTTTTTAAGTGCATTTTTTTATAACCTCTTTAATATAAATAGGCAACTCAGTGTGATGGGGGGAAAATGTCTGGAGTGGGAGGTGTTACATACACTCCCCACCACTGTCTCTAGCATCCCAGCAGATTTCCTTCTTTTTGCCACATGGAGTGTTGGAGTCTTGTGTTCTAGCCTCAGGCAGGAACTGGGGCTTTTGGTGGTGGGAAAAGTTCGTGTTGGGGATGAACGGGAGTTTCAGGATAGACAAAGCTGTCTCTGATTGCCATACCCTATAAAATGGCTTTTGTCCCAGTTTATTGGTAGGGCTCAGACGGTAAAGAATCTGCCTGCAGTGCAGGAGACCCAGGTTTGATCCCTGGGTCAGGAAGATCCCCTTGAGAACGAAATGGCAACCCACTCCAATATTCTTACCTGGAGAATCCCACGGACAGAGGAGCTGGGCAGGCTATGCTCCATGGGGTTGTAGAGAGTCGGACACGACTTGGTGACCGAACAGCAGTAGTGTAGACTGTGGGTCCTCTGAGCTGCCTACCTCTTCCGGCTCTTGGGCATCTCAGGCTGCCCGAGATGGAGAGCTTATCCGATGGTTTGTTCTACCCTGTCTCGTGGTGAACAGTCACTGTGCTCATGATTCCATGAGAGGGCAGCAGGATGGCGAGAATGCCTCTCTCTCCCCTTCCCCCTCCTCTCCTGCCTTCAGCTTAAACCCATTTCTAGTCTATTACAGAATCAAAAGCGCTCAGTTCCTGGAACAGACACTAAGAATGGAAGGGAGTGAAAGAGGGGAGGCTGAAGGGTAGGCGAGCAGGCAGCAGGTGGCCTTGTGGAGCTGGTGAAAAGCCCATCAGCAGATCAAAGGGGAGGGAGGGAGCTGCGCTTAGAAATAACAGGATGATGTCAGTGTGATTGGAAAGCGCTAACCACACCACCGGGGAGCGGTGCAAAGAGCTGAGATGGACTGGGTGGGAATGAGACGTGGGAAAGAAACCAGACTGACGTTTGGCTTGGTGGGGGTCTCCGCAGCATGGGATCAGTGCAAGGACGTCGTGTTCAGCTCCCCTGTTCCCCACCCTGAGCCCCCCTATAGATCGTAGGGCCCCTGCCTTTGTGTTCTGGGCTACAGGAGGGGGACTGTGGTGTCGGAGACCTCAGAGCTTTTGGGGGGGTACATTCAATATTCATGAACCGATTCTTACAGGCACTCTCCTGCACCCTCCCCCACCCCCCTTCATGCAGATGGCAAGATCTTTTGGAGTAAACAGCAGGAATGTGCCTTGAGACACTCAAGGACCAGGGGCTGTGACAGGAGGAGACAGAAGGAGCGTGAGCATGGTTGAACTGGGAGTAGGGCCGCGCTGGGGGTGTGTCCCCGTTCTCATTCATAGGACGCTGGTGCAGGGGGCCATGTGCAGGGGCCTGGGCGGGGCCTCAGGCCGTGGGCCCCGAGATGGCATGAGGAGCAGGGGTGGAGAGGAGCATGGAGGCGGCTGGGTTTTCCAGACACTCAGCTCCCATCATCCATTTGTGGATGATCCACAACAGATGCCTGTGCCTCTACCATCTTCCCCACAAGATGTCCCTGTGCCCGCACTGTCACTGCAGTTGACGTGGGCACGGGGAATGCAAGTTCATTTATTTTAATGTTCGCCACGTTTTAATATTTTACTATTTAGATAGACAGAATAGGTTCAGCTCTGTCACGAAATGCTCTTCTTTTGATGGCTTGAGAGTGGCATCGCCTGGGCCTGACATTCTTGCCGTCTGGCAGTATTCTCTCATGTGTAAGAATGGGAATCTCCACGTGGATCTGGTGTCCTCTGATTCTTGATAGCGTACTTGTTTTTCCATCATCCTGAATATCCATAGTTGACTTTTGTTTAGCTATTTTCCATCTCATAACCACCATGACAAATATAATCTGACCTCTGTATAGCTTTGTAAACTAGATATCACTTTACAGAGTAGGACTTCTTCTCTCTGTGTTGACGCACTTAATCATTTTTAAAAATTGCGTCCCAAACACTGACTGAGCAGCTTGTATGTACCAGAGGGCACTGCGGATATTAGGGAGCTGATGTGGTGGGGGCGACAGGCAAGGAAGCCAGCTGTTATAGTACAGTAGCAGTTGTGCAAAAGGTGGGGCAGGCTAATCTCAGGAAGGCTTCCTGGAAGAGGTGATGCTGTCAGGACCGGTGGGAGCTTCTCAGGGTAGATTCTGTGTGTATATTAAGGGTATGCACGACAGAGCAGGGAAATAGCGTGATGTTTGTTTGCAGGCAGGATGTGTGTGGCTGGAGATGACCTCAGAGGAGCAGGCAGGGCTGGGTGAGAAAGGCCGTGAGCCGTGCAAGGAGACGTGAACTTGTGGTCCGATACGCTCTCTGTCCTCCAATCAGATGTCTGTGCCCGTCTTTCATCAGGAGATGAGCATGGCCAGGGCGGATTGGTCCTGCTCGCTGGGTCAGACACCTTTCACTCCCCGCAAGACACCCCCACATTCTTCTTCTCCGTAAGATTTTTCATTAATTTTTGTTGGATTATAGTTGCTTTACGATGTTGTGTTCGTTTCCGCCGTATGGCAAAGTGAACCGGCTCTGTGTTTACATGGACTCCCTCCCTTTGGCTTTGCCTCCCATTTAGGTCAGCGTGGAGCACTGAACTGTGCTGTGCAGCTCGCCACTGTTCCCTGCGCTGTACAGTGGGTTCTCGTTAGTTACCTGCTTTTTACATAGTATCAATAGAGTATATATGTCAGTCCGAGTCCCCACTCCCCGCTTGGTATCCATACGTTTGTTCTCTGTCTCTCTCTCTGCTTTGCAAAGATTACCTGTACCCTTTTTCTAGATTATACATATATGCGTTAATATACACTATTTGTTTTTCTTTCTGACTTAACTTCACTCTGTATAACAGTCTCTGGGTCCATCCACATCTCTGCAAATGGTGCAGTTTCATTCCTTTTTATGGCTGAGTAATAAAGAGTCCATTGTATACATGTGCCACATCCTCCGTGAGCCCCCAACCAGTCAGTGCGTACTGGCCACTGCTGAGAGCTGGCCACTGTGGGGACACTGAGGTGAGGAGGCCTGGCCTTGCCCTGGAGATGCCTCTCAAAGAGGAGGGAGGAGCTGACTGTGCGGATTTCCCCCACGCTGCAGTTGGGGTGTCGGGAGGGCGGGCAGCACTGGAGGGTACCGTGCTTTGGTGCTGCCAGGGCACGAGGGAAGCTCACCCCTTCTCTGTTCAGCCTCCGCTTCCTTCCCCGGGGCACAGGCTAGGGGCTCATGACAGCATCAGCACCGTGTTCTGTGCCCTTTGCTTCCGGCAGTTAAGGCTCATAGCCAGGGCCACCGGGGACGTTTCACTTTTCTCCAGACCCAGCTGAATTCCTTGAGGGCAAGGTCGGTGTTCATACTTGGGTCCCCATGGCAGGGTTGAGAAGGTGCTCAGTCAGTGAACGTGTGGGTCTCATCATAAAACATGAGTTATCCGGAGCTCCCTGGTGGTCTAGTGGCTATGACTCCACATGCTGCCAATGCAGGGGGCCTGCGTTTGATCCCTGGTCATGGAACTAAGATCCCACTTGCCACAACTAAGAGTTCACATGCTGCAACTAAAAAAGATTGAAAAAGATCTTGCATGCCGCAATAAAGATCCAAGATCCTGCCTGCCACAATAAGACTGGTACAGCCAAATAAGCGTACGAAAAAATGAGTTAGCGTTTACGGAGTGCTTGCAGTGTCCAGGTACAGTTCTCTGCTCTTTACTCACTTAATGAGCATTAACTCATTTAATCTTTCCAACAGTCCCATGAGATAGGCCTTATGATACCCCCTCATTTTAGGGGAAGAAATTGAGGCACAGAAAATTTAGTTTGCACGAGGTCCCTGGAAGCATGGAGCCAGGATTTGAAACCTGGGTGTTCTGTCTCCGAAGCTGGGCTCTGAAGGCACTCTGCTGCTTCTTTCTCTTAATCATCCTTGGAAAGTTTGGGTGGGCCTGTTGGTCAGCTGCCAGACCCACAGTGGGTGGTCACAGCTTTGGGTTCAGTGGATCCTTTAACAGACGGCATGGGTGGATGCTGGATTTGGGGCTTCTCCTTGGCCCTCTGGACTCTGGTCATCGGGCTTCTTGTTGGAGTGTCCAGAGTCAGGGGTCAGGAGGTTTCAAAAGTCCCTGCCCATAAGCTGTTCACACTGACGGCCCAAGTGTCAGGCCAAATGTTTTCTGGGAGGAGGTCTTCTCTGCCTGAGCTCAGGAGAGATCACTGGCTGTATTTCCAAGGGTGGGGGTTCCTTTTCTTTTTGTGGCAGCTCTAAACGTTTGCCTAGGTCTCTTCTCTAGGTCTTTCCCATGGGCTTTGTGAGTGAGAAGCAGAGTGGGGAGCTGTAGAGGGGTGCTGCTCCCGTCTGCTTTGAAGAGACCCTGCAGAGGGGACCTTGGTGGATTAACGGCCTGAAGCTCCTGAACCTTTGATCTGCCCCAGCTTGTGCCAAGGCTCGGCTTGTTGAAGGAGTCGGTGGTGGTGCAGCAGGCCCCAGAGCAGGGCCATTTCTGCCTGATGACTGCGGGACTCTCCACAGGGCTAGAGGCCCTCTCAGACCTGGGCTGTGGCCCGAGGCTCTCCTCCTCGGGCGCTGTCCTTCCCTGTCTCCCGCCACAGGTCTCAGACCTGTGTTCCCAGGCCTCTCCCCACCTTCCGTGTCCTCTATGGGCCTTTCCCCCCCGTCAGTCTCCTACACACCTCACCCCATCTGGCACCTCGTGCCCAGAGGACTCACTTGACAGTCCTCCGACAGAGGAGCCTGGCTCCTGGGCTGCTTGTGTAGCCTCCTGGTGGCGGGTGGGGGGCGGTGCTTTAGGGAGAGCCTCCTCATTGCTATGGAGAAGGGGCACCCTTTCCATATTTCTTCCCTGCTGCCTTTTAAAAATGAAAAACAGAAGCTCTGGAC
Source organism: Bos grunniens (assembly GCF_055505025.1). Classification (NCBI taxonomy): domain Eukaryota; kingdom Metazoa; phylum Chordata; class Mammalia; order Artiodactyla; family Bovidae; genus Bos; species Bos grunniens. The sequence continues at coordinate 28,563,785 of NC_141179.1, forward strand.
CTTTCTCTCATGAGGTTCTCTGTCATCATTATCAGAAACAAATATTGACTTCTGAGCCTGCAATCTTACGGTTTGGCCAGTGGGACTGGAACAAGACAGATTTATTACTTGAGGATGTGATGGGTGGTCATAGAGTCGGGCACTGTCCAGGGCCCTGGATTCCAAGCCCTTCAGTGGAGGGGCGTCAGGTTGGGTGTATCCAGGTCAACATGGAAGTTCAGAGTCAGTGGATCTGGGCTGGAGCCAGGAGTCTGTTTTTAAAAGCTTTTGAGGTATGGGATAACCATTGGTTTCAGAACTGCAGGCATCAAGGAACAATGGCAGTTCTGTCTTATCAAGTCTCCAAACTCTTTGCATTAATTCCTGATGTCTTCCCTTCTGACGCGGTTGGCTGCTCCCTAGGAGTCTCCAAGAGCAAGCCAGCCAGAGGAGAAGGACGTTTCTCTTGATTCCGATGCTGCTGGCCCCCTTACTTCTGGCAAGCCCTTCAGCCAAGGTGCAGACAGCAGCCTGAGCAGTGCTGATGACAAAGAGCGACAGCGAAGAGAGGCAAGTTGGCTCCCAGAAAAAGGAAAGACTGAGAAGAATGATCCTGGGACGTCCAGAAGTGGGGTGGACCCCGGAGGTGATCAGCCTGCCAACACCACTGAAAAAGAGGCACCAGAGGACCCGGTGGACGCAGGAGAGCAGGGTTCCAGGAAGGAAGAGGCAGCAGAGGAGCCAAAGGAGGAGGCCTCTGTCCCGAAGGAGAGCAGATCGGAGGCGAGTGAAGTAAGTCACTTGGTCCTGTGGGCAGTTGCTGGCTCCAGCCCTCTCTGCTCTCTTGAGCCCAGAGCACGTTTCTCTCTTTTCATCTTTATTACTGAGTCAGAAGCTTCATTTGTAGACCCTGCAATGGGCTGTCAACATAAGCCAGAACCCTTAATTGTGACAAATATGCCCAGACCCAGCAGGCAGTAAAATCCTGAATGAAACTCCATACCTGCTGGCACTAGAAATTCAGAGCAGACATTTGCTTTTCCACGGGCACCCTCCTGGGATATTCATGCTCTTCTGGGCTCCCACTTACTTCCTCTCGCCATTTCCCACCTCCCCCTCCTACTTTTTGACATCAGTTTTGGGTTATTCCTGGTTGCATCTTATATTCCTATAAAGAGAGGAGGCATTGAGGGAGGTGGGGGGGCCACATTTGGGAGTGTCCTGCCCCAGCACCAGTTAGTCAGGTTACAGGAAGTCTTGGCAAGATGAGGCCAGTGACCCAGATGAATAGACGTAGGAGCCAGGGGTGAGAGCATTTGGTGTCTTCATTTTCCAGCCCTTAGTCCTGCTCCTCCTCCAGGGGGCTGGTGAGGGAATTCATTAAAGAGCTTTTCACTGCTTTCTGGAAAAGATGCTCTTGTCATATTTTTCTAGGAGAGCATCAGACTTCTCCACAGCTGACTTTCTAGCCACCTCCCACTCCGCTTCACTTGGCTGTCCCTCCACGTGTAGAGTGTTGCCTCTACTGGGCTGCCCAGCCTGAGTGGGCTGGGGGCTGGGAATGGGAGGGTCCACAGGCCTCTTTCAGGTTTTCCAGAGGAGGCGGATTTCGGTTTGGGTTCAGCCCTGTGTGGGCGCCATGGAGGCTGATAACGACCCTCTGTCTTCTGCTCCAGTGACTTCTCTGTGTCTGTCTCCCCAGGAGTCGGAGATCAGTGAACACGGGGAGCAACTACAGCTCTCAGACTCTGCTGCTTCTGACCCCAAGCCCTTCCTTGGCTTGGTGAGTCTGAGTCTGAGATGGGAGTTGGGGGGGTGGGGCGGTGGGCAGCAGAGTAGTGATAAAGAGCATGGATATGCGAGTTACTGTGGTTAAATAATTTGCCGAGCATCTCACAGCTTGTAAGTGAGGAAGTTAGGACTCAAACTTGGGTCTTGTCTAACTCCATTTCCTCAGCTCGCCTTACCAAGGGTAACAGTACCTACTTTTTAGGTTTGTTGCGAGAAGAAAGTGGGGTAAAGTGTGTGTACATCATTAGCATATGAATATTAAACAAGCATAGCTATTATTACTACTGCTGCATGAACTGCCTGTGAGATCATATGAAATCATGGCCTCTGGGCTCTTAACAGGAGCATTGCATGAGTGTAGGAGATTAGAGACTGTGTGTGTATGTGTTTATGGGATCACTGAACTGTGGCAAGGAAGGATCAGTCCTCAGGCTCTGACCAAGACGTGTGCTGTGGTGTGGCCATTTCCAAAGTGAAGGCTGCTCTGGAATGCCAGCATCCGTAGTGTCTTTGTTCTAGCCCTTCCACCTTCCACTGAGCCTCCCGAATCCTGGCTTCACTTGCCGGGTTTGTATCTAAGGGGAGTAGTCTGGGGTGCTTTTTGGCAGAGTGTTTCTTTAGAAACCATGCTCCATCTGTTTGGAGGAGGCAGATCAAAGGGAAGGGATTAGTGGGAGAGGGTCAGGGATGAGCAGTAGTGATACGAAGGGGTGCAGAGGAATTAGGAGGCTTGTGCGCTCAAGCCCCTCGCTGAGCCATGGGCTTAAGGAGCCAGATGGCAGCTGCATTGAGTGGAGTAGAACTCACGCTGAAAGGAAAATGTCATCCACAAAGAAAACCCACAAGCCAGGGAGAGGAGGCAAAGTCACTGTTGGCAGAAACCATCATGAAGAGTCACTGTGCCACAGAGCTCTCTGAAGCAAGGGCCCTGGCCCTTCTCAGGGAGTCGCCCTGTGGAGGAGTGTGTCTGTCAGCATTTTTCTTCTTTACGGGAGTGGGTGGAGGAAGCCACAGCCAGCAGGACCAGACCTTGGCTGGGCGTCCTGCCATTCATCAGGGCTGATGACAGAACTGTCCCTGTTAGCATGCTGTCGGGTAGCAATCCATCACCTAGCCCAGTGGGGCTCCTGGCTTCGGAGGGGGAGGGGTCCTGGCTCTGCAGCAGCCAGAGGGCAGTGGGGAGCTGGCACTTGCGTGGGCCCTTGCTGTCCATCCCAAAGAGAAGCCAGTGGAGAAAGTGGTGCTGATCCATCCCCATTGTCCAGAGGGGCACCTGTATGGGAAGGGGAAAGAACGCGCTGGGAGGGGCCTGGCAGGCCCTGTTTCCTACCTGCCCACAGACCTGGGCACTTAGGCCTCTTGTCGGACGCCAGGAGGGAGAGACAGCTGGAAAGTGACGTGCTTTGCAGCACGTGTCAGGCAAAAAGCTTGGGCTCTGGAGTTGGCCCAGGGCACATCTGACCCCCAGCCCTGCTGCTTAACAGATGCGTGACCTTGGGCAAGTTACATGGGCTCTCAAACGGCTTCCTACTCTGCGAGATAAAAATAAGAGGACAGTCTCTTTGGGTTACTTTCTTCCCCTGTAATTCGATTATGAAAAATTTCAACTGTATGGAAAAATTAAAAGAATTTTATAGCAAATACCTACATACTCACTCCCTAGAGTCTGCAGTGAGCAGTATACCGTAGTTGCTTTACCACATACCTTTCCATCTAGTAACAGAATTATTTGGAAGAAAAGCAAAAGTGTTAGTCGCTCCGTCATGTCCTACTCTTTGTGACTCCATGGGCTGTAGCCCCGCCAGGCTCCTCTGTCCATAAGATTCTCCAGGCAAGAATGGGTTGTCATTTTCTACTCCAGGGGATCTTCCTGACCCAGGGATCGAACCCGGGTCTCCTGCATTGTAGGCAGATTCTTTACTGTCTGAGCCACCAGGGAAGCCCAATGTTATTTTAAAGATGAGGTTAGTGAGTAGGTGTTGGAATGCTTGGCACAGTGTCTGGCACGTAGTAGGCGTCTTTCTGGAAGGTGGGGGTGGAGGAGAGGCCCTGATCTCTGGTGGGCACTGACCGTGATTGGGGGAGAGCTGACCTCTCTGTCTCCGCCATCTCCAGGGCTTCGGTTTCCGCAGCCAGATCTCAGAGCGCCTGCTGGATATGGACGTGCACTCCTCCGTCCTGGATGGAGCCCGGTGGGAGGTGAGTCTCTCTGGGGCTGGGCTGGGGCCTCATTTTGGGGATGATCAAGAGCTGAGGCCTGCCCATCCCAGGGTGCATTTCTGAGAGTTCTCTCCCTTCTGGTTCATCAAGGGAAGGCCCTGACGGTGCCTGCGATGGGGCTTCTGGTGTTTGTGGTCTGTTGCTGCTGTGAATTAAGGGCATTCCCTGCACCCCCTCTCCCTGTTTTTGTCTCTTCATCTATTCATTTAGCACCTGAGGGCCGACCATTTGCGCCTGTGCAAAAAAGCACTGTGCAGCTTGTGGATTTCAGGGCACTTCCTAACCTGGCCCATTCAACCTCTGCAGTCATGTCCTCAGCCCACTTGCCATGCCCTGGCTGTGCCCACCGCTCACCATTCCCTGGGGCAACACCGTCCACCGCTTTACCACCCCCCTGCCAGCTGCCTCCCCTTGTGCCCTGAGAGCTCTTTCTTGGTCTCGGAGGCCCACCTCTGATGTCACCTCCTCCATGAAGGATGAATCGGCCCTTCCCTCTGCTTCCCTGAGTGCTCCTGCTTTTGTTTTCTGGTTCTCTGTCTCCCCTGCCAGATGTAAGCTCTGGGCAGGCATGGGTGTCGTTGAACCCAGAGTAGGAGATAAAGATGACTCAGACACAGGTCCTATGTGCAAGGAGCTTGAAGCCAACGTCATTTTTTAATTTTTTTTTAGTATTGAAGGATGGTTTAATATTATGAATCTTCTAAATATATTTCATGATATCTGTGAACCAGAGGATAAAACCTTCTGATCACTTTGAAATCAAAAGGTATTTGATAAATTTAATATTGATTTCTAAAAATAATAGCATTAAGGAAGCCATTTATTTAACATGACTAAAATGATTTTTTTTTTCTCAAAACAAGCACCAATATCATGGTGAAACACTAGCAAATATTTGCAAACAAAACTGACAAGGGATTAATCTCTAAAATATACAAACAGCTCATGTAGCTCAATAACCAAAAAATCAAACAACCCAATCAAAAAATAGGCAGAAGACCTAAACAGACATTTCTTCAAAGAAGACAGACAGATGGTCAACAAATACATGAAAAGGTACTCGGTATCATTAATTATTAGAGAAATGCAAATCAAAACTACAATGAGGTATCACTTTAGACCGGCTGGAATGTCCATCCTTAAAAAGATCTAAAACATAAATGCCAACATCATTTTTGCCTCCTCTGTGGGATTATTGAGAGGAGAGAGGTTCTGACATGCAGTCTCTGCAGGTTTGAGGGGGCATTTGATTTGGGTGAAACAAACAAGGTATTTAATGTGAATCAAGCCTGGGAGCCCTTAGTGAAGCTGGTCCTGAGTCAGGGTAGAGTTGTGAGTCTGGTTGATTGGAGCCTGACATGTTCCTCTCAGCTCTGGCTGATAAGCCTTCCTGGGCCACTGCCTAGCCACCGGGTCCCTGCTGGACACTGGATCTCTCCCCATCACTGCCTGCCCTCCGTTTGCAGCATTGGAGGTCTGTAAAGGCATAGACAAGGCCAGGTGGTGTTCGTCAGGAAGGGTTTGGAGCAGTTTTTGGTGAGGTACCTTTGGCAGCAGGTAAGTGGGAAAGTTACCGAGTTGGCCAGGCAAGGTGATTTTCCATTGCTCTGACTCTAAAATCTGGCCAATATTAGAATCCTTAAGTGAAAGAAAGTGAAAGTCACTCAGCCGTGTCCGACTCAGTCATGTCCGACTCTTTGCGACCCCATGGACTATAGAGTCCATGGAATTCTCTAGTCCAGAATACTGGAGTGGGTAGCCTTTCCCTTCTTCAGGGGATCTTCCCAACCCAGGGATCGAACCTAGGTGTCCCGCATTGCAGGCGGATTCTTTACCAGCTGAGCTACAAGGGAAGCACTTCGGGGGCTTTTAAAAAGACAGATTTCCTTGGGAGGCTTTTGAAAAGAGAGGACCACCAGGGAAGTTCCTGTGATTTACTTAAGTGAAGACTGAATCGTGAACAAAAACAAAACCCCAGAGCTGAGTTTAGGTTAGGGAAGGGGTATCTTGAGCAGTCTTAAGCCAGAGGCTTAGAACAGACATGTGTCTCCTCGTTCTGAAGAGTGCCGACGTGCCTGATGGCCTTGTCTGGTTCCTTTGACTCCCTTTCTGGGGCAGAAAGTTCTAGGGAGCAAGTAGAACTCTGCTCAAAGGGCCTCTGTGTGGGTACTTGCCCAAGGTATCCCCTTTTCTCTGGCTCAGGACTGGTTGAATTTCTAGCAGAAAGGTGAATCAAGAAGGAAACAGACATTGTCTGCAGTTCATCCTTTCTGATTCAGGGCTCAGCCCCTCAATGTTTATTACGACCACTGTACTTTGTTACCCATCTTATATTTTAGTTTGTGAAATAGATTGGCCTGTGGGAGGCGGGTGCTCTCTGCTGAGTGTGGTGTGATCTGTAGGGAAGACAAGTTGCAAGTTGAGTCCTGGAAGGGGAGGAGGCAGGGCAGGAGAAGGACGCCCGCCCCGCCATTGTCTGTGGGCTCTGCCCGGCTGATGCGATCAGGAATGGCAGCGCTGGCAGGGAGCCCTTCTGCTGCGGGCACCGGGAGGCACTCCCAGGGAGCGTTTCTATTTTTAATGTAATTTGGGGGAGCTGGCTTTTAGTTCAGACCCTGCCCTTCCTCACCCATCCAGATGGCAGAGTCGGCCACAGCTGCCGGGGCTCAGGCTGCCAGTGGAGAGGCGTGGGGGGCTGCGGGCACGGGGCTGGGGACACGGAGGTGTGCCAGCCCGGCCGGAACCCCGCCGGGGAAGATGGAGTGGGCTGTCTCCAGCCCCACCTCTCCTGTTAACCCTCGTGGTCCGGGACAGACGGGGCCCCTGTGAATGTGACGGAAGGAGTACAGGTCCTAGGATGGGGACTGGCACTGGCGAAGCTGGGTGTCTTTTGTTTTTTTTTACCCCCAGGCTGGGGGAGAAGAGGAGGAGTGTGAGGAGAGCTGTGTTTGTGGCCTGCCTTTTTTGGGCCGGAGTTGGGCCCCACTAGAAGCCCTGTACACTGTGGTTCGCTATTGCATTTTTTAAAAGATAATTTTATTTATTTATCTTTGGCTGTGCTGGGTCTTCGTTGCTGTGTGGGCTTTTCTCTCGTTGCGGCGAGAGGGGCCCCTCTCTAGCTGCAGCGTGTGGGCTTCTCATTGCGGTGACTTCTCCTGTTGCAGGTAGCACGGGCTCTAGGGCGCGGGGGCTTCAGTAGTGGTGGCTCCTGGGCCCGAGAGCACAGTCTCAATTGTTGTGGCGCGCAGGCTTAGTTACTCTGGGTGTGTGGGATCTTCCCGGTTCAGGGACGGAACCTGTGTCTCCTGCACTGGCAGACGAATTCTTTACCACTGAGCCACCCAACCTGGGGATCGAACCCATGCCTCTTGCGTCTCCTCCACTGCAGGCGAATTCTTTACCATGGAGCCACCGAGGAAATCCAAGGGAAGCCCTGTGATCCCATTTTGCAGTGGAGGAGGTGCTGGAACTAAGGGTTAAGTCCAGGCTGACAGCAGTGCTCCACCCCTGTAACCTTACCCCTGCAGAAATTTGGTGAATGTATTAAGAATAGTCCTTTTCACCAGCTTGCTAACTTTGCCCCGACACCCAAACTTTAAAATGAGGTTTGGGGCTGACTCTCTTCGTTTCTTCTTTGCACTGTCTGGCAGGTATAATTCCTGATTAGGAAGGGGACATCATTGTGTACTGATGGCACCTGGGTGTCGGGGGATCTCAGAATGGTACAAAGGAGCGCTCCATCTTCCTCCCTTCAGGTTGCCCTCGCAGTGCCCTTCTCATCTGGAGTATAGCTGTCTCTTGTTTCACCACGTCTCCATCTTTCCAGGATCCTCCCTCTTTGATGCACTTTGTCTGCCGTCCCCAGTCCTGCTCACTGAATTTCAGCATTCCCGATGATCGGTGGCTCTGGCGGTTGGGAGCCCGTGGATTTGGGGTGTTCACAGACGTGTCTGCTTTCTCTCTGCAGCTGGCAGTGAATGTTTCCACCTGCAGGAGGCAGGATTTTCTTTTTCTTGTGTGTCCTCCTTCAGCCTGTGGCTTCTGACTCTGCCTGCACTGGCTGTGTTGTCTGACTCATCCTCCCCAGGGCAGCAAGGCCGGCTCTGGGAGCAGCTGTGAGCCTGGGGGCTTAGCCAGGGCCGCAGGGGCTTCATTGTACAGCAGACAGGCCTTCTCTTCTGCATCCCAAGTGGCCCTCCCTCACCAAGAGCCACCTCTCAGCACCCCCTCCTGGCATGGGCGTCAGTACAGACCCCCACCCCAGTGTGCACTTTCCACTGCTACTTGTCTGCAGGCCCAGAGGTTGGGAAGAGAAGACAAGGATGCCAGCCAGTCCAGCCAAGAGGAGCTGCAGAGCAAGCAGTCTGGAGGCTCGGAGAGGTACCGTGTGTGGGAGGCGGCCCTTGGGGACTTTGGGATGCCGTGGACTTGGGGCCAGAATTCCTGCCTTTGGTCTGCGTGTCTCAGTGTGCTCCTGTCTGAAGGCAGGTGATGAACTGACTGGATGGCCTTGCAGAGTTTGTGTGTGTGTGCGCATCACGCAAACCAAGACAGAAGTGGGAGGTACTGCTGCAGCGTTTGGTGGGACTTTGTGCCCACAGCACCGTTGTGGGGCCAGGGCTCTGTCCTCTTCACCCGATTGGGTCAACCTCGTGTGTCCTTGGTCATGGGTCAGGGCTGGATAGTCTGCTAGAGGTCTGGGGGACCACGCTAGAGGATTGGTGCTGCAGCTCAGAGCTCTGAGCCACGCCTCGCCACACCAGAAATGGCTGCAGCTGTGTCTGTGTGTGTATATGTGTCTGTGTGTGTATGTCTGTGTGATTGAGAGACAGGGGCTTCCAGCTTCTCAGGCCTGGGCCCATGAAAGAGAAGGGTTGCCACCCTGGCAGGGGAAGGGGGTGGTCATTCTACTTTTTGAACCTTTAAAAGCTATCAGCATTTTTACTTCCCCAAAGCTACAGCTTCATGCATTTTCTATAGAGTGATCATTTGAGGCTGGCTTCTATCTTTCTCCCTCTTTCTGCTCAATTCTTCCATCACTTCGCCAACTCCCAGACCCCAGAGATGGGGATAGATACACCTGTGAGTGTGCCCAGATGTCACTCCTGGGCCACGCAAATGCAGCCCATGACCTGGGAGGGCTGAGTCCAGTCCAGGCAGAGGGCGAGCTCAGTAGGGAGCTTCTCTGTCCTGCTTTTCTGGCTGTGTTGCCCTCCATGGAGGTGGGGCCAGGACTGGGGTCCAGCCCGGAGGAGGCATGGACCTGGGTCCACGTACTCCACTCTGCAGTTCTGCTGCTGTTTGAGTGGAGGCAATGACTCTGCTCTCTGCTCAGGTTATCTCCCCCTCTTTTGCGTGAGGAGCGGCTCCAGAGTCTCCTTCACAGCCAGGCCACTGACGAAGGGCCTCCACAGGCCCCAGAGGGGCAGCCTGAGTGGAAGGAGGCAGCGGAGCCTGAGGAGGGCTCTCTGGGCAGCCCACCACCCTCTGTTTCCCTGCAGAGGTAAGGTCCGGCCGGAAGCCTCCCAGGGTTGGGGGGCAGTGGGTCTGGAGAGGTGGGGAGAGCAGGGGGTGGGTTTGCAGCCTAAGCAGCAGCAATGGAGGTCTCTGGTTAGTGCTTCATATGAACTGAGGAAATCTGCCTCTTCCTAGTCTGCAGCCTGCAGCTACAGTCGGGGTGCACAGGCTGGTTAGGGGAGCTTAGAAACTCTGGCACAAGGAAGTGTCTCTTCTGACCCAGCCACCCCCTGGCAGGGGCTAGGGCAGAGTCTGCTGTCACCCGGGCTGGGCTGTTCCGGCCGGGGTGTGGCCATGTCTCCTGGTCCCCACCTGCCAGCTCCCTTCTTCCCCATGATCATCCCACCGCTGGTCATTCAGCAAGCCCTGGGGGTGGAGGGAGCCCTGCTAGTGCTGGGCCCCAGGTCAGGGAGGTGCAGTGCCCCGGGCTTCCCCCAGGAAGAGAAAGACGCCGGCCTTAGAGCTCACCTGGCTGAAATGAATCACTGGGGAGGCAGAGCAGCAGCACCCACGGAGCCCCTGCTGTGTGGGGAGGTGGGGAGCGGAGCTGAGACCCGAGGCCTGAGATGGCACATGTTGCTGGGGCTGCCTCCTCCCTTGTCCCCATCAGAGCTCTTGGGCCCCAAGCGGGGTACACCTGGAGCCTCTCACCTTCCTCTGGCTTTAACGCAGTTCCTTCCTTGTTGTTGTCAAGGGAGGCGCTCCCAAGCCCACCTGCTGCCCACGAGAGGGGCCAAGAATGGCGTCCCCAGGCCGAGGGGCCGGGCCCTGGGCAGGAAGAGCCCAAGGAGAAGGTGGCGGTCAGCCCCACCCCGCCAGGCTCTCCAGAGGTGTAAGGGCCAGTTTCCATGTCTGTCCCTGTCCTCCGTTGTGTGGATTGCTTTAGTGTCCATCCCGTCTTGGGTGGTGGGGAGAGGGTGCTCTGGCCCTGGCTCAAGGAGTGGAGTGGGGGGAAAGTGAGTGTACCCTTGGTTCTGTGTGCAGCCTTGACCCCTAAGCAGCCCCCAGGGCTCCCCTCGTCAAAACCTAGGGTATGAGGCTGGAAGCGAGGGGGCAGAGTACCTTCTGGGTCCTTAGCAGAAACCTGGTCAACCGCGTTTTCTGCTCTGTCAAGCCCTGTTTTCCTTTAAAAAATTATTAAGGTATTTATGTACCTGGTTGTATGTACACGTGAATTGTACAAGTCAGTGAATGTTTATATACATATGCACCATGTCACAGTCTTCCCTGGTGGCTCAAGACAGTAAATAATCTGCCTACAATGCAGGAGACCTGGGTTCAACCCCTGGGTCAGGCAGATCCCCTGGGGAAGAGAACGGCTACCCACTCCCGTATCCTTGCCTGTAAATTCCATGGACAGAGGAGCCTGGTGGGCTTCAGTCCATGGGTTGCAAAGAGCCGGACATGACTAAGTGACTAACACTTTTCACACACTGTATCATAACCTCCCAGATCTTTGAGAACATTTCCACCCCTCCTGTAAGCTTCCTTGGGCTCCTTTCCTCTTAGTCCACCTGCCCCAGGTCACCACTCTTCTGGCTTGTCGCATAGATTCATTTTTCCTGTTCCCAACTTCATTTGAATGGAATTATCCACTACACAATATAGCTCTTTTGTGCCTGGGTTCACAGCGCACCTACATTGTTACACTTCTAAAACTTAGAAACCTTTTAGCTCTTCTCCCCCCTCACCTCTTTTACAGATGAGGAAACTGAGGTTCAGAGGGGCAAAGGGATTTGCCCAAGGTCACATTGCTAGTTGATTGCAGAATTAGATCTAGATTCTAGTCTCTGGAGCCCTTGACTTCTTTCTCCTGGTCTGCAGCCACTGTGTCTTTTCCCTGCGTGGTGTCAGGGTTTCAGGGTGATACAGTTTTTCCTGCTTGTGAGCTGAGCAGTACAGAAGGATTAAGAGTCTTCAGGATTGGGGCTGATTGTTGAGCAGAGACAGGTTCATGCGCTGATTACTCACAGCAAGTGTCACCAAGGGCTGGAGGGACCCAGGAACGCATGCTCTCCTGTAGCGCTATGTGGTGCTGAAGGAGTGATGTAGGGGAGGGACCCTTGGTGGCTGTGGACAGCCGGATCAGGGTGCTTATGATGAGGACAGGAGGTGACCGGGCTTCAGAAACAGGACCCTCTGGGCAGAGGTCAGGGGTCAGAGGGCGTTTTCCCAGGGCTTCTGGGAGAGAAGTTGGGCAGTGAGGCTCCTCCTGGCCACCCAGGCTGACAAGCCCTCCTCTCTGTGTGTCTCCTCCCGTCCCTGCGAGGCTGTCCCCGCTGGGCCGGCCTCTCCTTGACCCCAGTTTCAGTTCACATGGTGCTCTTAGGAGATGTCTTCTGCTCCTTTCCTGGACTCTTCTCAGGCTCTAGAACTTCCTTGCTATTGACCTTTACAGCTGCCTTAGGAATGGATTTGTTCTCTGGGTTTCGCGGGGGAGTGACTCTGTGCCTCATTTGTATCCATGGAATTTTAATTTGCAGAGGTGACTGAGTGACAACACCGAGAGGCCGATGCCACTGAAAGAAGAATTTATTCCTTATATTTCCAGAGAGAAGAGGGCATGCCATGCCAGGCGGAGCCACGTGGGGAAGGACCAGAGCTGGTCAGGAGGGGAAAGAAGCGAGAAGGAAGAGCATGACCCGGAGTTGTTATTGGGGTTTTCGTGGGATGCAATGGGTGAGGCGGGGTGAGTACTCGAGCGAGTGTGTGGGGGGGGTGCAGTTTGGATAATTTTCAACGGCTTTGGGCTCTGGGCATGGTCTCTGGTTGCCTGGGGCCCGGCCCTGGGTGATCTAGGGCATGAGAAATAGATTAGGAGATGGTAGGGTGGGTTTGCTTAGGAAAGACATATTCCCTTTGCTGTCTATAAGGATTGCCTGGTCCGGGGAGGGGCACCCTCTCCTTGACCAGCCAACTTCTTCACATATTGTAACACTGTAAAATATAGAGAATAAAAAACATGGTTAGGAGGGTCTGTCACCTGCACGGATGTTGTCAAGCTGAATCAGGAGGAGTTAGGAGCACAGGGAGGTCAGAGTGCAGGCAGGTCCAGCAAGCAGCCACTGCTGTGTGTGCTGTATGGCTGGAAGGCCTGGGTCTGGGAAATAAGCGTATCCTTCCCTCTGTCTTCCCAGCATCCTTCTTGAGGTATTTGTAGAGAGAGAAGGCAAATGTATTAAAACCACCACGCTGAAGAAAGACACTCGCAGACTTAGAGAATGAACTTATGGTTGTGGGGAAGGGATAGTTAAGAGAGTTTGGGATGGACAGGTACATGCTGCTATATTTACAATGGATAACCAACAAGGACCTACTGTATAGCACATGAAACTCTGCTCAGTGTTATGTGGCAGCCTGGATGGGAGGGGAGTTTAGGGGAGTATGGCTGAGTCTTTTTGCTATCCACCTGAAACTGTCACAGCACTGTTAATTGATTACCAATATAAAATGGGCTTCCCTTGTGGCTCAGACGGTGAAGAATCTGCCTGCAATGCAGGAGACCTGGGTTTGATCCCTGGGTCAAGAAGATCCTCTGGAGAAGGGAATGGCTACCCACTCCAGTATTCTTGCCTGGAGAATAGAAGAACCTGGTCGGCACAGTCTATGGGGTTGCAAAGAGTCGGACACAATTGAGGGGCTAACTAACACTTCAGTGTAAAATAAAAGGTAAAAAAAAAAAAAAAAAAAACCACTGGGTTGAAAATTAGTGGAGACAGAATCCCTGATAGTGATCTGAGTTTTAGTGGTGGCACAGCCATGTCAGGACTGTGGGTACCACAGCCCTCTTCCCTCTCCTCCCTCCTTGCCTGTCCCTCCTCGCTTTCCCTCATATAGGTCTCAGAGTAACTCGGCCGGCAGCCTGAAACATGTTCTGCTGAGCCTCGTCTAGGCCACTCGCTGTTGGAAACTGGGTCTCACTGATGGTGATACCTGAGGAGTGGCCTAGAAATCAGACCTGCCTCTTCCCCTGGAGGCTTTGACCTCCCAGGCGTGTCATAGATCTTTCAGGCTCACTGTTGACTGCGTTGGACCTAAGCTGGGAGTTTGGGATACTCAGTCTTGAAAACAGGGACACGGTGAAGAGGCCCGCTGAAAAGCAGCCCCGATCTGCCTGCATGCCAGGCATGCAGGCAGGCTCAGCGGTGCATGCAGCCTGGGTGCGTGCTGTCACGCCGGCTGGTGTGCATCTCTCCGCAGCATCGGTCCCTAGGGCCCCACATAGCTCTGCAGCCCACAGGGGAGGGAGACATTAAAAGGTACCATCTCAGGGAAAAAAAGATGTTTTCAGCTCAGGTTGGAAATGAGTTGGAGGGTTGATGAGGCGGAGAGCTGCGGCGGTGGCAGGGTTGGGAGGAGGCTCTTTGCCAGGCAGGATTCTCAGAGGAGGTGGTGGCTACATCTTACATCTGCATCAGTCTGGGCTGCATCAGGGGACTGAGAGAAAGCAGGAATTGGAAGGAGGGAGATGGGCTTGGGAGCGGAAGGGGGCTGAAGACAGAGGTCAGGACCGTTTCTGGTTTGAGTCACGATTTTAGGAAGGATCTTAATGGTATTTCAGACACTTTGGTAGCCTTTTGTCTGTTTCCTCAGTCTCTGGCCTCAAGGGGCTGGAAGGGAATTCCAGAGCCCTCATTTCCTTCTGCTTTGCTAGTCTGATCCCACCCGCCGCCTTCCATCTGCTGCAGAGCGGGGGCTGAGGGCGGAGGGGGTTCTGCATCCCCTGCAGGCTGGCTCCCCTTCTCGGACTCTGGCCCCACCCCTCCTTGATTCACCCCCCGCCTGCATGCTGCTGTGGTCCACTCGGCCGTGGGGCCAGGCCTGCCACAGGCTGAGCATCGCAGGAGAAGGTGGTGCTTGGGTGGCCAGACCAATTTCTAATGTAAGATTTAAGGACCTGGGCCTGCACACGCATCCTTGGCTTTAGGAAAGCCACTCTGGGAAGCAAAATACTTTATCCCACTTATGTTTCCATTGCTTAAAATGTTCTTGGGGTTTCTCTTTGGCTATTTCCTTCAAGAGCCAAAATATGCTCAACAGAACAGCCTTCATGACTTTGTAGACATCTCTTTGACCAATCCCATTGTTCTTATCTAACCACCTCCCTTTTGCATCCCAGTTAGAATTCCTTTTACCCATTTCCACATGGTGAGTTCACTCTAAGCAGATGAAGTTGTGGCACTGTTGAGGAGATACAGAGTCTGGCATTTCAGATGTGCCCCTGCTACTCTGGCTTAGGGAAGGGTCTCCTGCCTGGCTCCCTTGGCATTGTGGAAAGAGGTTGCGCATTCCTGGGCCTCCAAGGACTATTCTGGGCCCCAGGGCTAGGAGACATGCTGCTGCTTCTCCTGCCGGCTCGTAAGCATTGACCTCTGTTCAGTTTTGAGAGTCAGGGAGTAGCCTCTGGGGACTTCCCAAACTGCCGGCATGAGCCTCAAGTAATAGGGAGATCCCTGGTAGGAGACGGAACCAGGGCCATGAAACCCACTCGGGAGGAGTCCATGAGGGACAGAAGTTTGCCCTCTTCTCTTGCCGCCAGCTCCTGAGCCATGTCTCGGGGTGTTCACTCGGGCCACAACCTACCCAGTCCCCTGAGGGCCTCCTATGTGTCACCCCGCTCCTTAGACACTCAGGCCCTCCCTCACACAGCCACAGTGGGGCTTATTGTATACAGCAGGGGTCTCCAATCTCCAGGATCTAATGCCCGAGGACCTGAGCCAGAGCTGATACAGTAATAATAGAAATAAAGTGCACAGTAAATGTAAAGCATGTGAATCATCCCCAGACCATCCGCGCACCCCTGGTTTGTGGAAAAATTGTCTTGCATGAAACCAGTTCCTGGTGCCAAAAAGGCTGGGGGCCGCTGCTGTGGAACAGACGCTGCCCCTGTGTTCGAGAGGGTAGCCTTGCTGCTCGCCCTCGGGCGACCTGACGTGCACGTGCGACTCCTGACCAGGGGCCCTCCGTTAGGGCTCCATGTGGGGTGTTCAGTATCTGTATAAACCCTGGTGCCAGAAGGTGGGTGAGCAGTAAACTGAGTGAAACGCTGCTCCTGCCCTTGGCAGGCGATCTGCAGAGCCCGCAGCTCCCCGGGAGCAGCTCTCAGAGGCCGCGCTGGAGGCCACGGACGAGGCGGTGACCCGAGAACTCGAGCAAGAACAGACACGGCTCCTGGAGTCCAAACAAGAGAAGATGCAGCGGCTGCGGGAGAAGCTGTGTCGGGAGGAGGAGGCGGAGGCCCTGCAACTTCACCAGCAGAAAGAGAAGGCGCTCAGGTCCTGCCGCCGGGCCCAGCCACCCTGGCTGCCCCTCCAGGATGACTCCTCTGTGGCCCGGGTGGAGGAGGGGTGGGCTCCGTGGCCAAGACCTGTGCCTTTCCTCTCTTGGGAAGGGACTTGAGAGGCATGATAGTAATGGGGATGGCCGGTATTTTTTGAGAGATTACTCTGATCCACGTGCTTTGTGTCTGCTAATTCGTTGAGTCCTTGGGAATGGCCCTTATGAGTTTCTGTCATCAAGTCTGTTTTGTGGAATTTATAATATAGATGAGGGAGCTGAGGCACAGGAAGGTTAAGTAGCTTGTCCAAGGTGTGGAGCCTCATAAACAGCAGAGCCTGGATTAACAGTCTGGGCAGTTTGTCTCCAGAGCCTGTTTCTTTTTTTTTTTTAAACACTATTCTTTATTTTTTTACTTTGGCTGCACCATGCAGCATGTGATAGGGTGTGAGGTGCTCTTACCCAGGACCCAGAAGTTTCTGTTTGGGTTCCTACTCTTTAAGTACATGACAGGCAGGCCCTCAACAAATGCAGCACATAGGCTTAGGCTGGGCCTGTTTGTGTAGGATTGTGTGCTTCTGTGCTGGAGTTATGGTTTTTATAGGAAAAGGCAGGTGAGGGCTGGCATGATGGCTCCACAGTAAAGCATCACCAGGGGTCCTTTGATCCTTCTGTCATCTTCAGCGCTGAGTTTTACTCTCAGGCTCTCTTTACAGTCCAGTGTAGCTGCTGGATTTCCAGCCATCGTATCTGTGTTCCAGGCAGGAAGTATAGGGGCACCTTCTAGCTCATTCAGTCCCTTCAAAGGCACTTTGATGGGAACTTTACCCAATAATTTCTGTTTATATCTCACTGGCCACTCCTGCTTGCAAAGGGTGCAAAGTTGACTGAGGAATGTAATCCTTTAGCTGGTCTCTGGGCCTGAGAAAATAAAATTAGGGTTCTTTTAGTAAAGAAAAGTGGGAGAATGGATACTGAGAGGGTAATAAACCATCTCTGTCACAGTCCCAGGTTGGGGAAAGTGCTACAAAAAGACGTTAATATGTTTCACTTACTTGGCAGTTAAACTAAAGGTTAAATCTTGTCCTCTTGGACAGAAGATCCCAAAGTGCTGTAGACTTACTATTTTTATATCATACATGGCAAAGACTGTATAAAATATTTATGGTTAATTTAGAGAAACTAAGAGAAAACCAGCACCCAACTGCCCAGAGGTTTGGGGACAGTCTCCCTCATTAGCCCAACACAGGCTCTGCTGACCAGGGTTCATCCTATGTCAGCCCTCCTGGATCCCCCTGCCAGAGAGCATCCCAAAGAATAGATGGTCCCAGGCATCCTCCTCTTCCAGCTGCCTGGAACTTGGGGTAGGGGGCCTCCCAAACAGAGTGCAACTCAGCTTACCTTGAGAGGCAGTGCCTAGGAAGAAATCCTGGTGATGTCTCCCTACCAGGCTCCTCTCTCTCCCTGGCCACCCTGGGCTGTGCTGACAGCTTCCTGTCCCTTCCCGAACCCCCAACTTCAGAGGGGCCTCCCAGAGCCCTCCTAAGTTGTAGTGAAAACCAGCCTGTTGAAAGTATCTGATTCAGGGCCTGAAACACGATAGTTGCTCAATAAAAGCTGGTTCTTGGTTGTATTTTCAACTAAAATCAGTACAGCGTTTGTGGTCTTGACTAAGTGATTTCTCTGTGGGCAGTGCCTTGCCTGGCTCTCTTCAAAGTAGTTTGTCATGAGAACCCTGTTTCTATTTATACATGAGCCTTTCTGAGAGGTAGGGTCTCCTCTCTGCTGGGAAATTACCACTTGGTAGAAATTTCTGGAAGCCACAACTGACCTTGTAGCAAATATTTCTTGAATGAGAAGGCAGGCAGGCGGGCTGATGCTTAAGTTTCTTTAGTTACAAAACAAAGAGACTGAGTTTAGTTGTAAGATGAAGAGAGGAGAGCATTGTAAAATGCAGGACTTAACTGCTAAAGACCCTTCCATTCTGTGGTGATATGTGTAAAATTTAGCCTTGGGACAAAGAGGAAGGGTTTCTGGGGGAATCTAGCAGGAAGAATCTTTAAATTTTCTGTCATTACGGAAGAAAGCAGTGGTGTTGATAGCTGAAAATAGAAAATGATCCAAAGTCTTTTCTGGCTCTGGAATTCACTGCAGAAGCTTTTCTGAGAGATTGTCTTCTGAATCATGTTTTTCTCAGGCTTTGAACTCCCTGAGTGCGCAGCACTGGTCATATGACAGCCCCTGGTCACGTGGGGGCCGCGAGGGTTGTCTGCTTGGGATGAGATGGTCACCATCTCGGTCTGTGAATAAGGGGCCCCTTACAGATAACTTGCTTGTAGTTTGGGCCTGGGTGATACTGCCCAAATTCAACCAGCATTCATGGAGTCCCTACTTCCATTTCTGTTACTGTGCTTGGCACTTGGGAGATAGCAGATTTTAAGACAAGATTGCTCCTCTGGAGACGCTCCCACACTTGTAAGGAAAACACACATACAGAGGCTGAATTATGGTGTGATGTTATGCGTGGCAGAGAGTGGCATGGATGAGAAAGGTCCTCATATAAAGCGTGATGGGAGCTGAGAGCGGCATGGATAAGAAAGGTCCTCATATAAAGCGTGATGGGAGCTGAAAGGGGATTGGTGAGCTTGGAGAGAGTTGGGAAGGCTTCTCTGAGAGAAGGGAATTGGGCGTTGAACATGGAACATGGGTTCGTCAGGTAGGAAAGGGGATTCTCGATGGGAGAGCTGGCTTGAACAAAGGCCAGGAGGCAGGGAGGAGTGTGGTGGGGTTTGGAGGTGCTGGCTCATGTGATGTGGCCAGAGCTGGGTTGGGGTCAGACTGGATCCAACCTTGAGTAAATGCCCTCCCACCTGGTTGCAGAGGAGACCCTTTTGCAGAAATGCTATTTTGGGATCATGGAGCTCATGATCTGCTTCCTGTGGCAAAGGGCAGGTGGAGTTCATAGCCCCTCTCGCCCTGGGAGGTATTAAAGGCAGCAGGACCCAGAAGCTGAGGTTAGGCTTGTTCTTAAGACATAGGAAGCTTCACAAGCAGGCTCCAGGCTTTTGGAGGCTGAGAGCCAGGGGTTAGGTGTAGAAAGGGGAAGGCCTGTGGTCCCGCCAGCAAACTTGCCTTTGCTTTGCAGTTCCCTGAAGGAGCAGCTGCAGAGAGCCACCGAGGAGGAGGAGACCCAGATGAGAGAGCAGGAGCGCCAGAGGCTGTCCCGGCTCCGCGCCCAGGTGCAGTCCAGCTCAGAGGCCGATGCGGACCAAATCAGGTGAGTGTGGACTGTGGGCGGCCCGGCCTCCCCGGAGGCTCGCCCCTCTCGGCACCCCCTCCCCGCACCCCGACCAACACAAGTGCCCAGACCCACCCCTACCTCCTTTTCTGCCCAGGGCCGAGCAAGAGGCTTCCCTGCAGAGGCTGCGAGAAGAGCTGGAGTCTCTGCAGAAGGCCGAGAGGGCCAGCTTGGAAGAGAGAAGCAGGCAGACCCTGGAGCAGCTCAGGGAAGAGATGGAGGCTTCGGAGAAGAGAGAGCAGGCTGCCCTGAAGGTGGAGAAGGAGAGGGCCTTGCAGCAGCTGAGGGAGCAGCTGGAAGGGGAGAGGAGAGAAGTGAGTGCCCCCCTTCACCCCCGTGTGTCCCTGGGGAGGGCTGGCTGCTGAGGAAGAACAAGAGCCAGCCTTGGCGCCCAGGGGAGCCGGCAGCACAGGGGTCTTCGAGGAAGGGCGTGGAGATGTTGGGCCGGCCGTCTGGGCCCATGTGGAGCCCGCTCGACTCAGAGCAGATGCTGCCCTGGTCTCCACGGTGGGGTCCAGAGGCCCCCTCCAGGGCCTGTTGGGAGTTGTCAGCAGCAGAGAAGTTTGAAGGCAAAGGACCTGGGGGTTTGGGAAGACTCCATGACTGAAAGAACTGAAACCAGACCAGAGGTCTTGAGACGAAGGTGCAGTGTCCCCGTCCTTGTCCCTGAGGGCACCTGTGATGACCTCTCGTCTCTCTCCTTCCCTCCCCTGCCTCAGAGCAAGAGGCTGGCTCACTCAGGGGAGTTTGTTCTCCTTTATCCTTACTCCCTATCCCTCCCATCCAGTGGTCTGTCTCTAGGTAAGAGGCAGAAGTAGGTAGTAGGTCAGGTGGAACTGGTGTTTTGTTTTGGTTCTGGGTGGAGTGTCAGTTCCCAGACCAAGGGGACCTACGGGGGAGGTCACTGCGCTGCACGTGCTCAGGAAGAAGGTGCTGAGCCGCCAGGCCTCCTGGCCCGTATTCACAGGCAGGAGTGTGGCCTGTGTACGGTGGTTTGGCCCAGAGGCCCGAGGGTGGAAGGGCCATGACCGAGCCTCACTGAAAGTTTCCCTCCACACTGGCCTCCATGGCTTGCAGGCTTGAGGGACAGCTGTTTTGGAGGAATACAGACGCGCCTGTGGTTCCCCTTGGCTCCTTAGCTCGAGGGGCCTTGGGGATGGTCTCTCTGGCTCTTCCTCTCCCCAGAGTCAGAGCCCGGCCAGCCTGCCCTGGTCCTCACAGGCCCTGTGTTGCACCCCAGGCGGCAGCAGCGCTGGAGAGGGAGCACAGAGAGGAGCTGGAGCGGCTCTCCTCCTCACTGGAGGCCAAGCACAGGGAGGTGAGAGGTGGCAGCCCTGCCTGACAGGCAGAGCCTGGTGTGCTGGGCCTGGGGCTCTGAGCCTTCATGGCTGGCTGGTCGGCAGAACTCCACCCCAACCCCGGCCCTGCCACTAGCTTCCCTCTCCTGCAGCCCCGGGGGATGGGGGCTGGGTCCCTGGGAAGCGAGTCGCCCGTGGCCTCTGTAGGGCCCTCTGAGGGTCACGCTCCCTGGTGCGGGCGCCTCCTCAGGTGGTCTCCAGCCTCCAGAAGAAGATGCAGGAAGCTCACCAGAAAGAGGAGGCCCAGCTGCAGGAGAGCCTTGGGCGGGCGGAGCAGCGAGCCCATCACAGGGTGTACCAGGTGCTGGAGTACGAACAGGAGGTGAGTGCCGGTCTGCTCCTTTCGCCCTGGGGGCCCGGCGACTTGGACGGCCGGCCAAGCCGTCCTGGCCCGAAGGGCCTCTGCTTTGCCTTGGACGGCTCGGCTGGGGCTCAGTTTTTATGCCTTAGTTCCCTGGAGGCCAAGTCCTTCTCCACCCCGTGCCCTGTACGTGAGTGGAGCAGCTGGGTGTGGCCGCGTGTGTATGTAGGGACGCTGGGGGAGGTGGGCGCGTGTCGCACACGTGTGTGAGTCCTTCAAGTGCCTCAGCCCTGCATGTCGCATCCCTGCCTCCTGCCCGGCAGCTCAGTGGCCTCCTGAGAGAGAAGCGCCAGGAGGTGGAGCGGGAGCACGAGCGGAAGATGGACAGGATGAAGGAGGAGCACCAGCAGGTGGTGGCTGAGGCCAGGCAGCAGTACGAGGCCGAGGTGACTGGGCCGCAGCCCCTGGTGCACGTGTGTGTGTGCGCGCGCACACGCAAACTCACTCCCACCCCTTGGGGTCCTTCCCAGATGTCCGCAGGGCCTTGGAAGGAGTCAGGGGTGGTGGGAAGCGTCCTTCCCGGGCCCCCAGCAGTGGTGAAATCCAGTTTTGCCTTTGTACTAGAGCATTGCGGGAGGGCTGCTCCTCCCCACCGCCAGGCTGCACTTTGCTCTCCTGTTTATAACAGCCGAGGTGTACTGAGCCTGTACCGTGTGCCAGGTGCATCCTGAGCTCTTTGCGCATTAACCTCATTTAGTCTTCACAATACCCTTGGGTGGGGGCGTCCGTACTATCCTTCTCTCCATTTGAAAAAGAGGAAACTGAGACTTGAGCATAAGCAACTCCCTTAAGCCTCCCGGGCTGATAAGTAAAGGAGCTAGGATTCAAGCCAAGACTATCTGACTCCAGAGCCTTCGATTTTTAACCACCAACCCTGTGCCTCCAGGCCTACAGAAATTCCAGGACTCCCGGAAATAGATTGCCAAGAGCCAACCAATATGTAGATATTACATACCCATCTTCAGCCTCTGGCTTGGAGGGGAAAGTTCAGTGACTAAGTGGACCCAGTGGCACGCTCACGTTGGGGTGAACGACTGCGAGGGCTGGTGGCTGACTTTAGCCCAGAGCTGGAGGCTTCACCTCCAGAAACTTGAACCAGTATCCCAGACTCTGCACCAGGGCAGAAATAGTGGCCCCGAGGAAAATGTAGTTGACTCCTTTTCTAAACCAGTTCTGCCCTTGTTGAAAAATAGTGACATTTTAGTAATGACCCCTTCCCTTAAGGAAGGAAGGCTGTGTGTGCGAGGAGTGGTAGGAGAGGCAGGTGTCCACACCAGGGATTTCTCAGGACATCTGTCCAGTGTTGTTTCAGCAGCAGACAGGGGGTGCAGGCTTTCTGGGGTTGAGACCACGTGGTCCTGGGCACTCTCTTCAGGAGCCGGCCTTAGAGGCCTGCTGGGGTCCCTGATCTTACTGACCTGAGGCGGCAGGGCAGGGGGTAGGGGGCGGCTCTGGTCAAAGGGTTGAGAAGGGCCGCGGTGGTTTCCCACCAACGGCCCCACCCTCTGTCAGGAGAGGAAGCAGCGGGCTGAGCTCCTAGGGCACCTGACGGGAGAGCTGGAGCGCCTGCGCAGGGCCCATGAGCGAGAGCTGGAGTCGGTGAGGCAGGAGCAGGACCGGCAGCTGGAAGACCTGCGGAGGCGGCACCGGGAGCAGGTGGGCGCTGGGCTGATGGTGCTTGGGGCCTGCCCTCCCCGACCCCTCCACCCAGGGTAGAAGAGTGTTGGGGGCCACGGCGGCGGCGGCGGCGGGGTGGAGCCTGCCGGCTTCAGGGGTGGGGGGTGGGGCCTGCCGGCTTCGGGGGTGGGGAGGTCTCTCGCTGGCCATCCCCAAGCCGGGGCATCCTTGCTCTTTTGTTTTCTGGGCCAAGGAGCACCCCAGGACTAGAAGCAGAGGTCAGTGCACCTCAGGCCTTGGGGTTGGTGTCTTTGCCTCTGCTCACCATTCCCCCTGAAATAAGTAAGGGGTGATGCTCTGCTGGGGGAGCCCAGCCCAGCTTGGAGCACATGGTGTGGGGCACGTGGTCGCGAACTCCTCCTGGCCCTCAGCTCGGGCCTGGGCACTGGCTGCACTCCCATCTTTCTCTCTACCTACACTCCGTGCAGGAAAGGAAGCTCCAAGATTTAGAGGTGGAACTTGAAACCAGAACCAAGGATGTCAAGGCCCGATTGGCTCAGCTGGATGTCCAGGTGCGGGAGTAGGGGCGGAGGACAGGCTCTCAGGTACCCTTGACCCTGAAGTCCGCTCCCCCAGGAGAGGCCCGGAGTCAGCCAGATGGCCAGACCTTCTGTGCTCCGCAGAAGGAAGCGGCCAGAAAAGAGAAGCAGCAGCTCCTCGACGTGCAGAGGCAGGTCGTGCTGGAGAATGAGGTTCGTCTGCTGCTTCTCCTGTCCTCCCTTGTTAGACTTCCTTCCTCCCCCAGCCCCTTCATTCCCCTGGGGAACGTACCAAACTCTGTTGGCTAGCACCCCACAGATAGCTTCTCTGTGGGAGACCAGCTCAGGCAACCCTGGGGGGCGGGGCCACGGAGGGGTGGGGCCTGGCCCAGCCTCTCCCCCAGTGCAACCCCGTTGTCTGCTCTGACTCCCCCATCGACTCCCTCCCACGTCTTCAGGTCCTTCTGTCTTTCCTTCTGCCTCCCAGGAAGCCACAGCCACTCATCAGCACCTGGAGGAGGCAAAGAAGGAGCACACGCACCTGCTGGAATCAAACCAGCAGCTCCGAAGAATCCTAGAGGAGCTTCAGGCCCGAAAGTTGGAGCTGGAGTCCCAGGTGGAGCTGCTGCAGGCCCAGAGTCAGAGGCTGCAGAAACATGTCAGGTGGTCTGGCCCCCTGCGCTCCGCCACCCCTGTGCCTCCCGCCTGCCTTCTGACCTCTGCCACTTGGGGGCTCTGTCTCTTCGTGGCCCAGTTAGCAGGCAGAGGTGGAGCCAGGCAGAGGGGCTGCGTTTTGTAGGGACTTGCGGGGGGCGTTAAGAGGCTGTGACTAGCCCGGGCCCCCCGGGTCTACTGTCCCTGCCCCAGCCCTGCCTCAGCATCTTCGGCAGGATTGAAAGGATGGAGGTGGCTCTTCCCCTTCCCTGCTAGGAGTCCTCAAAGGTGCTGCAAGGCCTGCTTCAGCATGTGACCCTGCCTCACCAACTCCCCCCACTCCCCAATTTCCCATCACAGCGACCTGGAGGTCCAAGCTCAGAAGAAGCAGGACTTGTTGAAAGAGCTGGAGGTAAAGGACAGTAACACTTCCCCACATTTGGAGCCCGACCTCCTCCTTGAGGACCTGAGGAGATCCCCCCGGACGGTGAGCTGCTCTTGGAAGGGTCAGGGTGGCTGGAGTTGGGCGGGGCTCTAGGAGGGGTTGAGGTCCAGGAGGGATGGGTCTTCAGCAGGGGGAAGTGGGTAGGAGGGGCCCCTGGGGGGTGGGGCTCCAGGAAGGGTCCTGACTGTTCTGCCTAGGACTTTTTAGTCTCCTATTCTTATCATTCCTAGCCCTACTTCTCCATCAGTCAAATTATATATCTGTAAGTGGTGCTCGGTGGCTGGCAGAACCATTGTCTGGGCCCCTAGGAGGGACTTCAGGGTCCATTGAGCCTGTAGTTACCTGATGTTGTTATATTCAGTGGGTGTTTTCTACTACGTGTGTCTTATGAACCAGACTAAAGAGGTATCCTTCTCTCTCTTCCCAGAGCAAGGAGACTGACCTATCCTTGGACAGGTGCGTTCCAATAACCTGTCCTGTTTTGGGTTGAGGATCCAGGAATGGTTGAGTGAGGACGTGCGTCAGGGCTGGGGACTGATCTGGGCCCATGGTCTCCAGTGGGGCTTGGTTTGAGGATAGGGGCTGGGGCCCTGAGGAGTCTTCTGTGACAAGCCAGGAAGGTGCCCAGGGTGATCACTGACACAGCACGCTGGCATGGACTGACCCTTGCATGAGGGTCAGGCTGATGGGAGAGTCTGGCCGTCTCTGGAGGCCTCAGGTGCGGCTCCTGTCAGGGTCGGGGTGGGAGGACTGGAGTGCACAGCGTGCGTGCCCCACGCCGTGGGTCTCGAGCAGCGGCGTCCCCACCCTCTCCTAGCCCTGCGGTCTGTGCTCAAGCTGGACATCTGCTGGGGCAGTGCTCGTGACCCACAGCAGGAGTCCACAGTGCGTGTGTCCCCGCTCCACCCCCTGCCCTGCCCTTCTGCAGCGCTCGGCACTACCTCTCTGCTGAAGGGGTGGCTCTCCGCAATGCCAAAGAGTTCCTCGTGCAACAGTCGCGCTCTATGCGGAGGCGGCAGACAGCTCTGAAGGCCGCCCAGCAGCACTGGCGCCAGGAGCTGGCCAGTGCTCAGGAGGCGGACAAAGACCCCCCAGGCACCAAGGCCCTGGAGGACGTGTGCAAGGACCTGGAGGAGGTCAGGAGCCCCGGGGGCACTCAGCCACGTTGGGGGTGGGGGGACGGGGGCAGGAAGCTGGCCCTCCCTTTGGGCTCGCCCTCAGATCATGCCCAGGGCTCCCTGTGAGTGGTCAGGTAGGCGCAGGGTCATTGGACAAGTCTAGGGAGACCAGACAGGAGACGGAGGTTATGGATCACCACAAGGATGGAAGCTCCTTACACTCACCTGGCAGTGCAGAATGCTCTCTCTGTTAGGAAGTCATTTGGGCCTCACAGTAACCAGAGACGACGTACAGGGTTGTAGTGGTGTTCCCATTTTCTAGAAGTTCCACATTGCTTGGCCATTCCATCACACTCAAGACTTTACTCATAAGTGAAAATCTTTTGAGCACACTCAGCATAAGCCGAATTCCCTGTTTTCCTTCTCTGAGACTCTAATTTGTAATGAAAAGGAGATGTCTTCATGGTTATTATTAGTGGGATCACACGCTTCTTTGCCATGTGAGGATCTTGGCAGAAGATTATGTCTGGTCTCTTAGAGTTCTAATGATGCTCAGAGCTGGTGAGGGATTGTGGGCCCTGTGGCCCCTAAGTCTGGCAGTGGGGCAGCAGAGGGTCAGAGGTCAGTACCTCTGGAAGGGCAGCCTTCCAGGGGCATCTGCATTCCACCCCCAGGGCCTGGAATTGCTCTGCTGAATCCCTGCTCTTGAGGATGGGGGTAGTAATGGTAGTTGGAACAGTGATGATAAGAATAACCATTTGTTTAATAGTAACTGTTTTGAGAATTTATTAGATGTAGGCATAGTGGAGGGCACGTATCATATGTTCTCTCTTCTAATCTTCAAGACCCTATGAAAAGTTTATTTTTTTTTTTGGATGCATATCCAGAGTTCAGTAATTTAAGCTCACCCAGATCACCCAGCCAACAAACAGCAGAGTGGGGGGACTCCTGCATGTGCCTGTGTGGTTAGTCACCATCTTCCTCCTTCCCTTCCTCCCTGGCTGCAGGAGACCAGGCACCTGGATGAGATGAAGTCAGCCCTGTGGAAAGGCCACGACCTGCTGAAGAAGAAGGAGGAGAAGCTGCATCAGCTGGAGTCCTCTCTCCGGGAAGAGGTGCAGCCCAGCCTGGCCCCAGCTTCCCTCTTCTGTTCTGGGATTCGGTGGGGGGTCTTGGGTCCCATGTTGGGGCAGCTTAGGCCCAGGATTGGCAGTAGGCTTGGGGCTTCTGAGCTGCTGAAAGTGGCTGTGACTTCAGCTCTGACTGTCGAGCACATTTGGGGGTTTGGGTATCTGTGCTGAGACGTCCTGAGCAGACTTGGATCCTCTTGCTGAAGGTTCTCGGGAGAGGGCTGGCCCTGCCCTGGTGCCCGAGGAGAGGCGTGCCTTGAGGGCCAGGAATAGAGGCTCCTCGGTTTCGCTACCCCTGGGCCTCATAGGCTTTCCTCTGGATGCCTGAGATGTGGGTGCAGAAGGAGCTAGAAAGACACCGTGGGGGTGTTTACCGGGGTGAGGGTGGGGGCCTGCCTGACCCTGGTGGTCTTACTGCCTATATCTCCAGTGGCTGAGTTCTCTCAGCCTCACTTGCAAGGCAGCCTGTGCCTCCCCCAGAACTTGGGACCCAAAGAGCCTACCCACCAAGTCCTCAGCTGTTACGAGAGCAGGAAGCACAGGGCAGGTGCCGTCCTCAACTGCTGCATCTTCCCACCAGGCTTCAGATGAGGACATGCTGAGAGGACCCCCGACCAAGAAGGTGGTGACCTTTGACCTCAGCGACCTGGAAGATGGGAGCAGTGACAGTTCTGACTCTTGCCCCCTGCCTCTCTGTGAGTGGGCGGGGGGAGGATAGTGATGCAGCCCCTCCCCACAGCCCTGCAAGAGAGGGCCCCCCTGCCGTGCCGGTGTCCAGAGCAAGTGGTCAGCAAATGCCCTGGCAGAAGTGAGCTGGCTGGGTTTGCAGGGCCCAGAGGCTCCGGGGAGACCTTCTGAGCGCACAGGGGTCTCTCAGCAAGAGATGTGTCCCTCTTGGCCTTTCCTGGAGGGCCTCTCCCTATAGACGCTTCTGAAACACTGAAGCCGTGGGGCTTTTGTTGAGAGGAACAGGGAAAGGGGTAGGAATGTGGGCCAGTAGGGTGCAGTACCTGCCAGGCCGTTCTCCACCCTCCGCCTCTTCCCTTTGCAGTCAACCTGACCCCAAGCCCCACCTTCCCCAACAAGATCCATTACCTGAGCAGCTCCCTGCAGAGCATCAGCAGCCAGCTCAACGGGGTGCTCGGTGTTCTGGGCAGCCTCAACGCCCAGCCGCCACCGCTCTTCACCTCCACGCCTGTGCCGCTCCCCACCCAGGCCTCCAGGAGCACCCTGGCTCCCCCCCACCCGTCCCTGACCCGGGGCTCAGCCTCGTCCCCAGCTCGGCCCGTGTCTGCCCAGTGGACCTGGGACCCGGGGCTAGGCCCCAGGCTCTCTTCCTCTGCGGCTCAGACAGTGGATGACTTCCTGGTGGAGAAGTGGCGCAAGTATTTTCCAAGTAAGCCTCCCTCTGGGCTGTGGACAATTCTGGCTCAGCCTCCCCACCTCCCTCCTCTGCCTGCCCCTCACCCCCAGCTTTGGCATGGCCCCCAGACTCTCAGGGTCCCTGGGAGGACCTTGCTGCTCGCCCTGTGGCTGGAGGCCCTCTGGGTCAAGGACGGGTTACCTGATGGGGCCTTTATGATGGATTCTAGAGCTCAGCTGAACCTGAGGAGGTCACTTGTCAGAGTTGTGATTGCTGCCATCTTGAGTGTTATATATTATGGGCCAGGCATTTTATATATGGTTTTTCACTGAGTCCTTATAATAACCCTCTGAAGTTATTCCACACTTTTATCCCCATTTTACAGATGGGGAAACAGACTCAGAGGTTAAGTAATATCCTCCATGGTACCACAGACTGGATTTTGACCCCATGTCTGTGACTCTGGGGTTTGTAGCTCTTTGGCTGTATGTGGCTTCCTCTGGTCTCATGGCCCTGCTGAGGAATGTGAAAATCCATAAAAACAGTTATTTGAAGGAAGAGCTTCTACCTTCTTGTCCCTACCGAAACTGAAAAGTAATTTCAGTTTTAGAAATAAGTAGGACATTTCCTGGGTACTCTCTCTCTCACCCTCAGAAGCTTTTCCTGTTTTTGGTTTGGGTCACTGCCTTTGCAGTTTCTGGGTAGGGGGAGGTGAGAAGGGGCTGGCTTGGCTAAACTGCTGCTCATTTCTGCCTGTTTCCCTCATACTTTTCCAGCTGGCATCCCGTTCCTCAGCAGTGGCCCTGCCCCCTTGGAAAACAGGCTGGGCTATGTGTCTGCCGGGTAAGCCTCCCTGTGGGCTCAGGGTGGAGCCACTCCGTTCAGCTGCAGCTCCCAGGGCAGGTGGAACCTGGTGACGGGATCAGAAGGCCCTGTCACATCACCCAGACATTAGGTCCCCCAGGCCATGAAGCCACTGAGGTCCCAGTGGGGGCAGGCTGGCCTTACCTGAGCCAGCCCCATGAGGAAGCTGCCCAGTGGCACCCTGGGAAGAGATGGGATCTGGTCGTGGAGTGAGGCCTTCGTCTCTGCCCTGAGCTGTTTGTCTGCTGCACACGGCTCCGTTCTTCCCCCAGACCTGCTGAGCAACATCTGGAGGGAGTGGGGGCTCCCTGTGGGGGAGACAGATGGGCAATTATTGAAACTTGTTATTAATTTCCCCTTCATCTTATTCCTTGCCAAATGTACCCCTCCTTGATGTGTCCCTGCAGGCTCCCAACCATAAGTACAGCCCCTCTCACCCTTTAGCCAGCTTGGGAGCTGATGCTGGGAAGGTATTTGAGTTGATAGAGAGGAAAGTGTTTGCTGATGAGATTGGCTGGGCACAGGCAGACGTGGGAGCCTTGAAGTTGGGCGCATTCATCCAGGATGGGGGCTCCACCCTCTTCCCTTTTGGAAATGGATGCTCCTCACCCCAGAGGGGCACTCTTGCTGTGCTCCTGCCTCCTCTCCCCTCCCTGCAGTGAGCAGCTCCGCCGCCTGCAGCATCCCTCTTCCCGAGTCCCACAGGTGGGCGCCTCCAACTTGCAGGACATGATCGCGGCTAACCGAAAGTGGCTAGAACATTACAAGAATGACCCCAAGTTGTATCCTTTTAGCTGCCTCCCAAACCCTGATCCCTTCCCGCTCTAACTGCCAGGGCAGGTGGGCCCTAGGCAGGGTGGGGGCGTCCCAGGAGGGTCCCGTCTGGCCTGTGACTCCTCCCCAACCGTGCTCAGCTGACTGCAGAGTTCTCCTTCACCTTGTGGCCAGACCTCTCTTCTCCTCGGTGGCCAAGCCAGCGGCTGGTTCCAGCTTCCTGCAGCTGGACCTGGATGAGAACAACAGACTGAAAATCTATCACTACTGAGGCGCTGAGCCGGGGGGCAGCCTGGCCTCTTCTGCACCCAGACTATGTGCCCTACTTGCTGCCTGCACGTTACTCCCCTGATAAAGCATCCTCCCGGCCCCGCTCTGTGCTGCTTGCCTCACTGGGAACTTAGAGGAGCCCCGGGGCACCAGGGGAAACGGATGGTGTCACCGGGAACAGTAAGCCACCCCTAGCCTGTAGCATCTCAGGCTGCCCTGTGTGACTTCTGCGTGAACCTGGCACCACTGATGTAGGGCAGCGGGGGCAGAGTTGGCGGTGGAGGAGCTCCTGCTTCAGAGGCCAGGGGACTCCTTTGGAGTAGAGTCAGTCTGTTGGACCTGTGGGGCCCGCTTGGAGCTCCCAGGGTCACATATGTGGTCCCTCACTCCCCAGAACAAAGTCCCCCCGGCATGTTTGTACTCTGGGACCAGGGCCCACCTCTCTAATACCTCAGCCCTGTAGAGATCAAGCTTTTTTTTTTTAATGTCCCCTTTCCTGAGCACTCTGTCTCACCTTTTGACTTATCTCAGGATTGGGCCCAAAGCCCTGTGGGCGGTGGCTGGAGGCTGGCCCCAGAAGTTTTGCCAGCTGTCTTCTCTCTGCTCGTCCTGGGCTTTCCTCAGGGGCTTTCCTCAGGAGCACTTCCTTCCCCCTGTCCTGGGGCTCCTCCCCAGAGCATTCTAGCTACATTCTCAGGTCTCGGGCACCCAGCTTCCAGGAAGCCAGTGAGCCACGGGAAGAGACTGGGAGGGCTCACCATGGTTTCCTCTTCCTGGATCACCTCGGGTATATATGTGTGTTGTTTCCGTCTGTCTTTTCCACCTGTGCCGTCCCTGCCGCCCCTTCTCAGAGCCTGGAGACTTGTTCTGAAGGAGGTGAGGGGCTGGGCCCATGCCTGCCGTCTAGCACAGCACCCTGCCACCCTTCCCACATCAGCAGGCTCCTTGAGGGGACATGCAGGCAGTGCTTAACATCTGCCCCATCGTTTAAATAAAATGCACCCCCTTTGCTTGTCTTGAAAGTGGTGGGGGTTCCCCTGCCTCTCCAGTGCATAGAAACCACCTCTCCACCCCTCATTTCTTTGGATAAGGAACTGAGATCCCATTGGCTTGTTTACCCCCAGGTACTTTTTTTGGCATCAGTCTACCACATAGGATGTCCATTTTTGTTCATTCTGTGTGCTTCGGGAATAGCTCATGTGCTGCAACCAACTTTGGTGACAATCCTGTGTTTTATACATCAATTAAATCTCTGCAGGTCCATTTGCTACACAGTAGCTGTGTGAATGTGTCTCCTTTTTGAAGGCCTTTGCTTCCTTCTGCTTAAGAATAAAGGGAAGGAAATGAACATTCACAGAACACCTAGGGCTCCCCTGGTGGCTCAGTGATAAAGAATCTGCCTGCTAGTGCAGGAGACACAGGTTGGATCCCTGGTCTAGGAAGATCCCACATGTTGTGGAGCAGCTAAGCCTGTGAGCCACAGCTACCGAGCCTGTGCTCTAGAGCCCATGCCTTGCAACTAGAGAAAGCCCACCCGCAGCAACGAAGACCCAGCAAAGCCACGCATAAAATATTTTTCAAAAAGAATACCGCACTGTTGAATCTAATCACAACAAACCTGTTATGTAGTTAGTTTCAGCTCCATTTCTGTGAGTGAGAAAACCAGGGCCTGAAGTCCTGGAGTTGAACTCCTGGAGTTTAAATGCCTGAAGCTCCCTACAAGCACGGAGCCTCACACCTCGTGGCTGTGTCCTCAGAGCACTCTGCCCTTTGGAGTAGTGCTGGGGGCACTTAGCCCCCAGCTGAGTTCTCCCTCATCATGCCCCAGCTCCACCTACCAGCCGGAGACTCACCATGCCACTTCCCAGGGGCTACTCGACCCTGTTTCTTCACGCAAAGGTGAGCTCTCTGAAGTTCTAAGCTGGCAAAGTCAGGTGGGTTTTTTTCCTGCTCCAGTGGTGTGAATAGCCTGTGTGGTCTTGGATTTATAGCAACAAAATTGCCAGAAGAACCAGCTGAGAAATTTGCATTTCATGGACTTGCAAAAGAAGACCAACGTAAAGACAAACATACAAAGATACCTAGCCTTTTGAGTCTGAGCCGCTCTGAGGATGGGAGGGAGAAAGGTGCTGAGAGGAGCCTGCAGATGACTTGTTCAGCCCACTCGGATCTCACCGTGGAGGAGGTGGCCCAAAAGAGATTCCGGGAAAGGCCAGAAGTACAGTCGGTGCAGCAGAGGTGAGACCAGACCTGAGCAGTCCTGACTGGGGCTTCAGGAAAGAGGGTTTTAAAAAGGATATTTATTTTGAACAGCCTCTGCATTCACATGGCTTTGTATTTAACTGGTACAAAAGTCAGTTCATCCATGGGCCATCTTGAAGGTAACAAATATACCAGTTCTTTCTGGGGATTTTATACAAATACAAAAAAAAAAAAAGGAAACTGTTCTGACTCACTTCCCTTTTACAGGTGGGATAAAGGTCATTCCTACTGTGGGGATCGGACAGTTTCCCAGAGCTCTTCTGTGATATGTTTATTTCCTCTTTTTCTTAAGGGAGACCCATTGGGCATGATTATAGCCCCTCTACCATGGAAGCTTCCACACAGAATGGCTGTATGGAGAGTGGGGAAATAACCCTGGCCTTAGGACACCTGGGTTTACTTTTCGCTCTGACATTTACAAGCTCTGTGACCTCAACAGGTCCTTTCTGGGCCCATGTCTTCCCTGGTCAAAAGCTTGAAGCCCGAATGCACAGTCCAGGGATGAAGCAGGGTGGCTGTCTCAGATTTGGTGACTGAGAGGTCTGCCCTGGGTGGGGAGCTGCCTCATCCAGTGGCCTAACACAGGGCTTGGATGGGGAGGGGTGCTGGCAGCTCTTGCCGCCTGTTCCTCCAGCAGCTTCTTTGGGGAAGGCAGGGAAGTGATGGTTTAAAAAAATAGCACCTGCCCTCAGCAGTGTCGATGAGCTGGAACATCTTGTTCCTCCTTTCTTCCCGCATCTCCAGTCTTCCTCTCCTGCCTCCCTGATTGGCTTTGCCACCTCCAGCAGGTACATACAGAGGGCCCAGGGAAGGGCAGTGTAACGCCATTTTTCATCATGGAGGAGAGGGGCATCTGCTCTTGAGGGGTCCTGCTCAGGTTTAAATGCAGTGGAAGTGTGAATCAAAGGTTCACTTTATCCTCTCTGTGCCTTGAGTCTCATCTCTTTAAAATGGGGTTAATAGCAAAATCTAGCCAAACTGAACAAAACACTAAACAACCCAACTGAAAAATGGGCAGAAGACCTAAATAGACATTTCTACAAAGACAAACAGAGATGCTCATTATCACTAAGTATTACCAGAAATACAAATCTACATTGAGGTACCACCTCACATCAGTCAGAACGGCCATCACTAAAAAGTCTACAAATAACAAATGCTGGAGGGGATGTGGAGAAAAAGGAACCCTCCTACACTGTTGGTGGGAATGTAAACTGGTGCAGTCAGTATGGAAAATAGTACGGAGGTTCCTCAAAAAACTAAAAATAGAGTTGCTGTATGATCCAGCAATCCCCCTCCTGGGCATATATCCAGACAAAACTATAATTCAAAAAGATACACGCAAAAAAAAAAAAAAAAAGATACACGCACCCTTATGTTCATAGCAGCCCTATTCACAATAGCCAAGAGATGGAAACAACCTAATATCCATCAACAGATGAATGGATAAAGAAGATGTGGTACATGTATACAATGTAATACTACTCAGCCATAAAAACAGTGAAATAATGCCATTTGCAGCAACATGAATATGTCTAGAGATTGTCATACTAAATGAAGTCAGTAAGAGAAAAACAAATACCATCTGATATCACTTATATGTAGAATCTAAAATATGACACAGATGAACTTACCTATGAAACAGACAGACTCAGATATAGAGAACAGATCTGTGGGATTGGGAGTTTGGGGTTACAGATGCAAATGAGTATGTATACGATGGATAAATAGCAGGGTCCTACTATATAGCACAGGGAACTATGTTCAATATTCTGTTTTAAACCATAACAGAAAAGAATTTGAGAAATATATAGCTCAGTCACTTTGCTGGATAGCAGAAATTACCATAACATTGTAAATCAACTATTAAAATTTAAAAATAAAAAAGATTTAAAAATAGGAGTATCTAGCCCATAAAGTTGTTATGGGGATTAAAGAAGTTAATCCATGTAAAGTTCTCAGAACAGTGTTCAACACATAGTAAGGGGAATGATGGGTATTCCTCACTTTCCCCCATTCCCAATAGCAACTATCAACTATTCATGGATAAGGCACTGCTGAGAGAACCCTAGAACCTGGGAGCAAGGCTGAAGCACCCTCTGTACCACAAAGACCCAGGCATATTGCCTTAGAGGGGGTAAGAGGAACAGCTACACACTGACCACATTGCCTCTCCCCCAAGCTGGCACAGCCCCACACGGAGAGGTCTCCCCTGAGACTATGGTTCTTCCAGAGGGAAAGAGCCTGGGAGTGACATCCAGCACCCCCAGCATTGTGGGTCAGTTCATGGGAGTCCTTGCTCTGGTTTCACCCCACTGGGATCACAGGAGACGGCGAGGCTCAGCCATTGGGAATCATGGAGAAGGTGGAGGGGCTTCCAGCACTGGGTCTTGGCAGACCAAATTTGTACCTGCAGAGACCAATTATAGTCCCAATCTGTGGCTTTGCTCATCTGCAGAGCAAATCAACAGTGCCACATGGCCAGGGAACTTGGCAGAGTGCATGCAGGTCTGCATGACTCAAGCCCTCAGATGAGGAGTTCCACCAGCACCGGAGCCTGGCCAGCTCACTCCAAGGTGGAAGAGTTGAGTTATACAGTCCTGCCAGCTCTGGTGTGCCTCTCAGCCTCTCCCAGCCGGAAAGCCTACTCAGGAAAAATCTGGGAGTTGTCTGAAATGGGCCTCCCAGTCCCACCCAGGCGGGAGAACAGACATAGCCTTACCTCCTGCCAATTTGTTTTTTTGCCCATTAAGAGGAAGGGCTGCTTGAGAACACCTGAAAACTGCTATGTAATCCATCAATGCTTGAGCCCAGAGGCAGGTGGGCAGAGCTGATCACCCCTAGCAAGGGTAGTAGCCCTGGTCAGGCCAGGGAACTTGGGGCACACGTTGGTTTCAGTCAGGACCACAAAGAGCCTTACTGGCCTTGGAGCTGTCCTCCCAAGAACAGCTGGGCGGAGAAACTAATTCATAGCTCCACTTATTGCTAAACCCAGCCATTGGCCCACCTGGCCAGGGAATCCTCCCAGAGAGAGGCTGCATATAACCCATCCAACAGTCCTGCTTACAGTGTCACTTGGACAAAGAGCACAGCCCGAGGCTTTCCCTGTCTTCGGAGCAAGGCTGCTGGCCTTACCTGATGAGGATATCCAGTGCACAACTTTTGCCTGATTTGGGTCCCCAAATGAGGAGCCATGCAGGCCCTGGGTCCCATTCCTCTGTCCCATGAAGGCAAGGGAAGCTAAGCCATAGCCCCACCAACTGCTAAGTATAGTACCCAGCCCCACTGTGTAGGAAGCCTGACCAGAGAATTCAGACAACCGCAGAGCCTATCCTACAGCCTCCTTTGGCTAGAGAACCATGCCAGCAGTCTTATCCAACTGTTCTTAGCCAGTGGCACCTCCTCCCCCAACTTCAGAGCTTAAACAGTTGCCTCAAACAGGAATAGATCCTATTAGTAGGCCCACCTGCCCAAGGACATTGCCAGCAGGTATGTCCAGAGCTAAACTGAGCTGACAGGTGAATTGTCTCTGCCAAAGCAAACCTGCAAAGACTGGGAGACCTTACTCATGTCGGAAGATACCAACATAAATAATAAAGGATCATGAATAGATAAATATGAGACCAAAGGAAACTAATAAAGTTCTAAAAACCAACTTTAGAGAAATGGAGATCTATATTCTGTCAGACAAAGAATTCAGAATAATGTTCTTAAAGGAGTTTAGTGAGCTACAAGAATACAAGATGACTAAATGGAATTAGGGAAACAATGCATGAGCCCAACAAGTTCAGCAAAGAAATAGAAACCATCAAAAACAAAGGAATCATAGAGCTGAAAAAATATAATGGAAGAATTCAATGTAGAGTAAAAAAAAAAAAGCAGACTCAGCATTCAGAAGAATCAGTAACCTGGACGATAAGAAATTTGAAACTGTACAGTCAGAGAAGCAAAAAGAAAGGAAAAAGAAAGTGAAGAAAGCCTATGGAACTTATGGGACACAATAAAAAGAATATTCACATTATGGGAATTCTGGAATGATAAAAAGAAATGGATAGAAGGTATATTTAAAGCAATAATGGCTGAAAACTTTATCCAGATCCAAGAGAACCTCAAATAGGTTGAACCTGAATAGGGCTGCAGTGAGACACATTATAATTAAATTGTCAAAAGTCAAAGAATTTTTAAAGCAGCAAGAGAAAAGTTATGTAGAAGGGGAGACTGTTTGCAAATTTCTCAACATAAATTTTTTAGGTCAGAAAGGAATGAGATAATATATTTAAAATTAAAAAAAAAAACAAAAAAACACCTGTCAACCAAGAGTACTATATTAGATGAAACTGTCCTGCAGAAATGGAGGGATAAAGACTTTCCTGAACAAAAGCTGAGGGAATTCACCATTAGCCCTGCCCTATAAGAAAAGTTTCTTCCAACCCCGCATTTCTTATGATGTTCTCTGCATATAAGTTAAATAAGCAGGGTGACAATATACAGCCTTGACGTACTCCTTTTCCTATTTGGAACCAGTCTGTTGTTCCATGTCCAGTTCTAACTGTTGCTTCCTGACGTGCATACAGATTTCTCAAGAGGCAGGTCAGGTGGTCTGGTATTCCCATCTCTTTCAGAATTTTCCACAGTTTATTGTGATCCACATAGTCAGAGGCTTTGGCATAGTCAATAAAGCAGAAATAGATGCTTTTCTGGAACTCTCTTGCTTTTTCCATGATCCAGCGGATGTTGGCAATTTGATCTCTGGTTCCTCTGCCTTTTCTAAATCCAGCTTGAACATTTGGAAGTTCATGGTTCACGTATTGCTGAAGCCTGGCTTGGAGAATTTTGAGCATTACTTTACTAGCATATGAGATGAGTGCAATTCTTTGGCATTGGAATGAAAACTGACCTTTTCCAGTAACACAAGCTGGAATCAAGATTGCCTGGAGAAATATTAATAACCTCAGATATGCAGATGACACCACCCTTATGGCAGAAAGTGAAGAGGAACTCAAAAGCCTCTTGATGAAAGTGAAAGTGGAGAGTGAAAAAGTTGGCTTAAAACTCAACATTCAGAAAACGAAGATCATGGCATCTGGTCCCATCACTTCATGGGAAATAGATGGGGAAACAGTGGAAACAGTGTCAGACTTTATTTTTTTGGGGCTCCAAAATCAGTGCAGATGGTGACTGCAGCCATGAAATTAAAAGACGCTTACTCCTTGGCAGGAAAGTTATGACCAACCTAGATAGCATATTCAAAAGCAGAGACATCACTTTGCCAGCAAAGGTCCGTCTAGTCAAGGCTATAGTTTTTCCTGTGGTCATGTATGGATGTGAGAGTTGGACTGTGAAGAAGGCTGAGCACCGAAGAATTGATGCTTTTGAACTGTGGTGTTGGAGAAGACTCTTGAGAGTCCCTTGGACTGCAAGGAGATCCAACCAGTCCATCCTAAAGGAGATCAGTCCTGAGTGTTCATTGGAAGGACTGATGCTGAAGCTGAAACTCCAGTACTTTGGCCACCTCATGCAAAGAGTTGACTCATTGGAAAAGACTCTGATGCTGGGAGGGATTGGGGGCAAGAGGAGAAGGGGACAACAGAGGATGAGATGGCTGGATGGCATCACTGACTCAATGGACGTGAGTCTCAGTGAACTCTGGGAGTTGGTGATGGACAGGGAGGCCTGGTGTGCTGTGATTCATGGGGTTGCAAAGAGTTGGACATGACTGAGCGACTGTACTGAACTGAAAAGAAGGAATTCTTTGAGTGTAAATAAAAGGACTCTAGTTATCATAAATAGTAAATATACAGTCAGGTTCAGTAATAGTGTGTAATTCACAACTCTAGTTTAAAAGTTAGAAAACAAATGTAGTAAAAATAACCATTTTACCAATATTCTTTTAGTTATACAATATAGAAACATGTAAATTGCAACATCAATACTCTAAAATGTGAGGAGAAGTAAAAATGTCAAGCTTTGAAATTCTATTGAAGTTATCAGTTTAAAACAGAATGTTACTACTGCTATATTTAACATAGATAACCAACAAGGACCTACTATAGCACAGGGAATGCTGCTCAATACACGTGAATAATCTAAATGGGAAAAGAATTTGAAAAATGGATACGTGTATATGTATCACTGAATCACCTTGTTGTATACCTGAAATTAAAACATTGTTAGTCATCTATACTTTAATATAAAAATTTAAAGAAATAGGGAATTACGATTTTAAGATATTTTATTTAAGCCTCATGGTAACCACAGGGAAAAACCTGTAGTAGTTATACACAAGAACGTGATAAAGAAGTCAAAACATTTTGATACCAGAAGACATCAAAACACAAAAAAAGACAGCAGGATAAGAAACAATGAACAATAGATCTAGAAAATGAAATGGCAGCAGTAGTCCTTATTTATCATCAACTACTTTAAATGTAAACAGATTAAACTCTTCAATTAGAAGACATAGAATGACTGACTGGGGAAAAAAAGATCCAAAGATGTGCTGCCTTCAGGAGAATCATTTTAGCCTTAAAGCCATATAGACTAAGGGTAAAGAGATGGAAAAATGTTTCAAACAGATTGTAAGAACACCACCAAAGTAGGGTAACTATACTTACATCAGACAAAACAGACTTTAAAAGTGATAAAGAGACAAAATCATTATATAATGATCAGGGGGCCAATATATCAAGAAGATCAAGTAATTGTAAATATTTATGTGCCCAACATTGGAGCACATAAACACACACATAAAGCAAAAGTTAAGAGCTAAAAGGAGACATAAACAGCAGTACAGTAATAGTTGGGGTCTTTAATACCCCACTCTCAACAATGGATAGATCATCTAGACAGAGAATTAATAACAGTGAATTTGAATAAGACTAGACCAAGTGAACCTAACAGACATATATAGATGTTCTATTGGACAATAGAATATACAGCCTTCTCAAGTGCACATGAAAATTTTCTAGGATAGACCACGTATTAGGTCACAAAACAAGTCTCAGAAAATTCGTGAAGACTGAAATCATACCAAGTATCTTCACTGACCACAATGGTATGAAACTAGAAATCAGTAAAAGGAGGAAAACGGAAAATTCACAAATACATGGAAATTTGCCAACACTCTTCTGAACAACTATGGGTCAAAGAAGAAATTAAAAGGGAAATAAGTACCTTGAGACAAATGGAAATAGAAATGCAATGTATCAAAACTTATGCAATGCAACAAAAGAAATTCTAAGGAAGAAATTCATAACAATAAATGCCTACATTAAGATGAAAAAAAAAAAAAGCCCAAAGAAACAACTTTATGCTTACTGTAAAGGGGGCATTGCTAGCAGAGCTGTCCAAAGGTGAAATGTGCTGGCTTGGGAAGCGATACATTCTCTATCAGGAGGTAAAGCATGTGAAGGCCAGGTAATCCTGACTTATTGCAGAAGAGATTCAAGATTTGGGTGGAAGTCTGAACTAGGTAACCTGGAAGGCATTTTTGAATCCTGAGAGTCACTGATTCTTAGAGACACTAAAACCAAACATGGATCCCCTCCAGGGTAACACACATCTGAAAGCTGTTGCCCTTTCTTCCTAGGAGTATTGCTGCCACTGCCCAGAAGATATGGATTCCAGGAGGAAGGACAGAGCCCTGATTGGTTCTCTCACCCTCATCCTACAAATACAGTTACCCTCCCCTTTCTGAAGTCATCAGCTGCTGTTCCCCAACACTTCGCCTGCATAGGTGTGGGTGAAGCAGAGACGGCTTTTGTGGAGATGTCCTTAATCTGAGTTATGGAAGGAAGGTTTCTATGGGGGGTCAAGTTCCTCCTCATCTTCTGCATAGGTTAAGATGGTGCTAGCTGTTGTAAAGGTAAGCTCTGAGATCTCAGTGACTTAACACAAGTCAGTTGTCTTGCTCATAGGAAGTCCGGTTAGCACTGGTGGGGGTGGGGGTGCACAGACCTGCAGAGATATATAGGAACCCAGGCTGACTGAGGCACTGCCATCCATAGTAAGTGGCTTCTGAGCTCACCTTGACATCCAGTTGGAGAAAGTGATGGGTGGCTAAGTCAGGCCTGAAAATAGCATGCATCACTTCTACCACATTCTACTGGACAGAACTTAGTCTTAGGGCCCTGCCCAGAAGTCGGGGAACTAGGAACTGTAGTCACCAGCAGGGCAGCCACTTCCCAGCACCTATGTAGAGTGCGAGTGTGTGTGTGTGTGAGTGAGTGAGTGTGTGTGTGAGTGTGTGTGAGTGTGTGTTTGTGTGTGTGTATGTGTGTGTGTGTGTATAGTCAGGCAAGCATGAGGCTTTGGCAGACAGCCAGCTGTCTATGATATATTCTCTTCCCCCAGGCTTCCGTTTTCAAGACTCTGACAGTTTGGACACACAGCAGACAGAGAGCCTTTTGAACATTAGAACAGATCCACTGGCCCTTTGCACCCCCAGTGCTTAGCTCAGTGGTAGGGCATAAGAAGGGTTTCAGGGTATTTGCTGAGTAAATAAATGTTTGAGTATCATTTTTCTGGCTACAAATACTTAATCAGATGTCTGGCAGAAAACCATTGGGCAGTTCTTCAAAAATTAAACATAGAATTACCATTTGATCGGCAATTCTACTCTTAGTTGTATACCCAAAAGAATTGAAAGCAGGGATTTAAATAATCACGTATACACCAATGTTCATAGCAGCAGTATTCACAATTTACGAAAGGAAACAACTCAAGTGTCCATCAAGAAGTGAACGGGACAAAAAGTGTAATACATACACACAATGGAATGTTATTTGGCCTTAAAAAGGAATGACATTTTGATCCTTGCTTCAACATGGGGGAACCATGTAAACATTATGCCAAGAAAAAAAAAAACAGACAAAAAGACAAACACTCTTGATTCCACTTACATGTGTTTTCTATATTAGTCACATTAGCAGAAATGAACGTAGAATGGTGGTTACCAGAGGCTGGGTGAAGGGAAAAGGAGAAGTAGCACTTAACAGGTATGGAGTTTTTCTTTGGGAAGATGAAAAAGTTCTGGAAATGGAGAGTGGTGATGCACAACATTGTAAGTGTATTTAATGCCACTGAATTGTGCACGGTTAAAATGATCTGTTACGAGAAGAAAACTGGACAATTCACAGATACGTGGAGATTAAACAACATGCTGAGCAACGAATGGGTCAATGAAGAAGTCAAATGAGAAATTAAAAAATGCCTTGAGGCAAATGAAATATGCCCAAATTTATAGAAATGCAGCCAAAGCAGTTGTAAGAGGGAAGTTCATAGAGACAAATGCCTACCTCAGCAAATGAGAAAAACTTCAATACAACCTAATTTACACCCAAAGGAACTAGAAAATGAACAAATGAAGACCAAAGTTAGTGGCAGGAAGGAAATAAAGATCAAAGTAGAAGGAAATAAAATAGAGGAAAAAAAAAGACAACAGAAAAGATCTGGTTCCCTGAAAAGAAAATTGACTAACTAGACTCATTTAGAAAGCAAGGAAGGGTTCAAATAAATACAATCAGGAATGAATGAGGCGGCATTACAATTGATGCCACAGAATACAAAGGATCTTAAGAGACCAATATGAACACATACATGCCAGATTGGACAACCAAGACAAAATGGATACATTCCTAGAAACAAATACAAACTTTCAAGGCTGAATCATGAAGAAACAAAATTTGAATAGACGAATTACTAGAAAGGAGATTGAATCAGGAATTAAATGATACCACGCTAATGGTAGAAAGCAAAGAGAAACTAAATAGCCTCTTGATGAAGGTGATGTAGGTAAGTGAAAAAGCTGGCTTAAAACTCAACATTCAAAAAACTAAGATCATGGCATCTGGTCCCATCACTTCAAGGCATATAGGTGGGGAAAAAATGAAAACAG
Source organism: Bos grunniens (assembly GCF_055505025.1). Classification (NCBI taxonomy): domain Eukaryota; kingdom Metazoa; phylum Chordata; class Mammalia; order Artiodactyla; family Bovidae; genus Bos; species Bos grunniens. The sequence goes on from NC_141179.1 coordinate 28,605,516, forward strand.
TGGCAGATTTTATTTTCCTGGGCTCCAAAATCACTGCAGATGGTGACTACAGCCATGAAATTAAAAGACACTTGCCCCTTGGAAGAAAAGCTGTGACAAACCTAGACAGTGTATTAAAAAGCAGAGATATCACTTGAATGACAATGGTCTGTACAGTCAAAGCTAGGATTTTTCCAGTAGTTGTGTACAGATATGAGAGCTGAATGCTAAAGAAGGCTGAGCGCCGAAGAACTGATGCTTTCAAACTGTGGAGTTGGATAAGACTCTTGAGGATCCCTTGGACAGCAAGGATATCAAACCAGTCAATCCTAAAGGAAATCAACCATAAATATTTATTGGAAGGACTGATGCTGAAGCTCCAATACTTTGACCACATGATGCAAAGAGCTGACTCATTGGAAAAGCCCCTGATGCTGGGAAAGATTGAGGGCAAGAGAAAGGGGTGACAGAGGATGAAGGTGGTGAACAGAGGGTGACAGAAAATGACAGAGGTTGGATGGCATCACCAACTCAATGGACATGAGTTTGAGCAAACTCTAGGAGATACTGAAGGACAGGGAAGCCTGGCCTGATGCAGTCCATGACTGAACAATAACAACAAACTAAGGTCCAGGACCAGATGGTTCACTGGTGAATTCTACTGAACATTCTAATAATAATTAATACCAATCCTTCTCAAAATCTTCCAAAAAATAGAAAATAAAGGAACAATTCCAAACTCATTGTTAGGCCAGCTTTACCCCACTACCAAAACCAGGTGAGTACACCACAAGAAAATTACAGGCCAAAACTCCTGATGAATATAGATGCAACAATTCAACAAAGTATTAGCAAAAGAATTCAACAGTACATTAAAAGAATCCTATATCATGATCAAGTGAGATTTATTCCAGGGATTCAAGGATGGTTCGACATCTGCAAATCAGTCAACATTATACACCAGGTTAACACAATGAATTCTTGGGCTTCCCTTGTGGCTCAGCTGGTAAAGAATCTGACTGAAATGCGGGAGACCTGGGCTCGATCCCTGGGTTGGGAAGATCCCCTGGAAAAGGGAAAGGCTACCCACTCCAGTATTCTGGCCTGGAGAATTCCATGGACTGTATAGTCCATGGGGCTGCAAAGAGTCGGACATGACTGAGTGACTCACTTTAACACATTAAAGGATAAGAATCATATGATCATCAATAGATGCAGGAAAAGCATTTGACAAAATCCAACATTCATTTATGATAAAAATTCTCAATAATGTGGGTATGCAGGGAATATACCGCAACACAGTAAAGGCCATATATGACAAACCCACAATTAACATCAAATGGTGATAAGTTGAAAGCTTTTCCTCTAAGATGAGGAACAAGACAAGGATGCCCATTCTCTCCACTTTTATTCAATATAGTGTGGAAGTCCTAGGCAGAGCAATTAGGCAAGAAAAAGAAATAAAAGTCACCCAAATTGGAAAGGAAGAAGTAAAACTGTCCTTCTTTGTAGATGACATATCATAATAGAAAACCCTAAAGACTCTACCAAAATAAACCTGTGAGAACAAACAATTCAGTCAAGTTTCAGGATATAATCAATATACAAAATCTATTATGTTTACATACACTATTAACAAACTATCAGAGAAATTAGAAGACAACCTCATTTACAATTGCATCAAAAAGAATAAAATACCTAGGAATAAATTTAACCAAGGAGGTGAAAGACTTGTACTCTGGAAACTACAAGACACTGATGAAAGAAACTGAAGACATAAATGGAAAGATATTCTATTTGGAATATGGATTGGAAGAATATTGTTAAAATGTTAATACTATCCAAAGAGACTTAAAGATTTAACATAATCCCTATCAAAATCCCAGTAGCATTTTTTTCACAGAAATAGACCAACCAACCCTAAAATTTGTGTAGAATCACAGAAGATACCAGAGAGTCAAATCAATCTTGAAAAATAAGGACAAAGCTGGAGACAACACCCTCCCTGATGTCAAGCTATATTTCAAAGCTATAGTAATAAAAAGAGAATGGCATAAAAATAGACACATGGATCACTGGCCCAGGAGAGCGAGCCCAGAAATATACCCACACAGACATGCTCAATTAATTTATGACAATGGCACCAAGAACATATGATGGGGAAACGGCAGTCTCATGAATAAATGTTGGAAAAACTGGACAGCCATATGCAACAGAATGAACCTTGACCACTGTCTTACACCATACACAAAAAATTAACTCAAAATGGATTAAAGACTTGAATGGAAGACTTGAAATCATAAAACTCCTGCAAGAAAGCATAGGCAGCAAGCCCTTTGATTTAATATTTTGGTGATAATTTTTTTGAATCTGACTTCAAAGGGAAGGCAATAAAAGCAAAAATGAAAAAATGGGATTGTGTTGTTCAGCCGCTCAGTCATGTCCAACTCTTTGCAACCCCATGGACTGCAGCACGCCAGGCTTCCCTCTCTTTCACCATCTCCTGGAGCTTGCTCAAACTTATGTCCCTTGAGTCCGTAATGCCTTCCAACCATCTCATCCTCTGTCGTTGTCCCCTTCTCCTCCTTTCTTCAATTTTTTCCAACTTCAGGGCTTTTCTGATTACATCAAACTAAAAAGTGGGATTATATCAAAGTAAAATGTTGCTACGCAGCAAAGGGAACCTTAACAGAATGAAAAGGCAACCTACTAAATGGGAGAAAATATTTGCAAATCATATATCTGATAAGGGGTTAATATCCAAAATACAGAACTCATACATATTAAATGAAAAAATCTGATTTAAAATGGGTTGGATTCAATGTTATATGGCAGTCTGGACAGGATGTGAGTTTGAAGGAGAATGGATACATGTATATGCATGGCTGAGTCACTTTGATGTCCACTTGAAACTATCACAACATTGTTAATCATCTATAATATAAAATAAAGTTTTAAAAAATGGGCAGGAAAATCTGAATATTTTTCTAAAGAACACACATAGATGGCCAACAGGTACATGAAAATATGCTCAGCATCATTAATGAGACAATTAAAAATCAAACTCACAATAAGATAGCACAGCACACCTGTCAGAATGGCTATTATCAAAAAGAAATAACAAATGTTGGTAAGGACATGGAGAAAAGTATACTCTTGTACACTGTTAATGGGACTCTAAATTGGTGTAGCCACTATGGAAAACAGTACAGAGTTTCCTCAAAAAAATTAAAAATTGAACTATCACACAATCCAACAAGTCTACCTCTATGTATTTATCCAAAGAAAATGGAAAATACTAATTTGAAAATCTATCTATATCCCCATGCTCATTGTAGCATTATTTACAGTAGCCAGGATATGGAAGCAACCTAAGTGTCCACTAATGCTAAATAAAGAAGATGCAACATATACACAATGGAATACTATTCAATATCATAAAAAGCATAGAATCTTGCCATTTGTGATGATATGCATGGATCTTGAGGACATTAAGTGAAATAAGTCAGAGAAAGACAAATACTGTATGATTTCACTTATACATGGAATATTAAAGCAACAACAACAAACCCCTAAACTTCTAAGCTCATAGACACAGACAACAGAATAATGGCTGCCAGAGGTGCGGCTTGGGGAGGTGGGTGGTGGAGTGGGCTAAACGGATGAAAGGGGGTCAAAAAGGTATAAACTTCAGTTACAAAATAAGTAAGTCATGGGGATATAACATACAGCACAGTAACTATAGCTAATAATACTGTATTGAAAGCTGAAAGAGTAGATCTTGAAAGTCACAAGAAAAAAATTTGGTAACTCTGTATTGAGACAGATATTAACTAGACTTATTGTGGTGATCATTTCAGAGCATACAAATATCAAATCATATACATACAATATTATATATCAACTATACCACAATAAAAATAAATATATTCTTCATTTTAAAAAGTTAAGCATGGAATTACCATTTGATCCAGCAGTTCCACTCCTAGTTATACGCCTACAAGAATTGAGAGCAGGGAGCCAAACAAGTACTTATATACCAGTGCTTACAGCAGCAGTATTCACAAACAAAAGGAAACAACCCAACGGTCCATCAAGAAGTGAATGGTATAAAAATGTGATATATACATGCAATGATATATTATTCAGTCTTAAAAATGAATGACTTTTTTTTTCTTTTTGGCCGCTCTGCATGGCATGAAGAACTTCCCCAACTAGGGATCAAACCTGTGCTCCTCTGCAGTGGAAGCATGGAGTCTTAACCACTACACTGCCAAGGAAGTCCAAAAGGAATGAAATTGTGATACATGTTACAACATGGATGAATCTTGAAAATGTGATGATTGAGATAAGCCAGTTGAAAGGACAAATACTGTGTGATGCCGCTGACATGAGGTATCCAGAGTAGTCAAGTTATTAATATTAGAAAGTAGAATGGTGGTTGCCAGGGGCTGGGGAAGGGGAAAATGAGGAATTAGCGTGTAATAGGTACAGAGTTTTTGGGAAGACGAAAAAAGTTCTGGAAATGAGTAATGGTGATGGTTATACCACAAGGTGAATATACTTAATGCTACTGAATTGTGAACTTAAAAATGGTTTAAAATGTTAAGGAAACAATCTCATTTACCATTGCATCAAAAAGAATAAAATATCTACAAACGAATCTACCTAAGGAGGCAAAAGACCTGTAGTCTGAAAAAGTATAAGACGCTGATAAAGGAACTAGAAGAAAACAGAAACAGAAGACAACATATACCATGTTCTTGGACTGGAAGAAAAAATATTGTCAAAATATACTACCCAAAGCAATCTACATGTATTCAATGAAATTCCTACCCAATTACCAATGGCATTTTCCACAGAACTAGAATAAAACATTTTAAAATTTGTATGGAAACTCAAAAGACCCTGAATAGCCAAACCAATTCTGAGAAAGAAAAATGGAGCTGGGGGAATCAGGCTCCCTGACATCAGGCTATATTACAAAGCTACAGTAATCAAAACAGTATGATATTGGCATAAAAACAGAAATATAGATCAATGGAACAAGGTAGAAAGTCCAGAAATAAGCCCACACATCTATGGTTAATTAATCTATGACATAGGAGGCAAGAGGCAATCTTTTCTCTGGAGAAAAGGCAATCTCTTCAATAAGTGGTGCTGGGAAAACTGAAAAATTACATGTAAAAGAATGAAAATTAGAATACCCTCTAACACCATACACAAAAATAAACCCAAAATGGATTAAAGACTTAAATGTAAGATTGGATACTATAAAACTCTTAGAGGAAAACATAGGAAGAACACTTCTGACTAAATCACAGCAAAATCTTCAGATCCACCTTCTAGAGTAATGAAAATAAAAACAAAAATAAACAAACAGGACCTAATTAAACTTAGAAGCTTCTGCACAACAAAGGAAACCATAAACAAAAAGACAACCCATAGAATAGGAGAAAATACTTGCAAATGAAATGACTGACAAAGGGTTGATCTCCAAAATATATGAACAGTTCATGTAGCTCAATATAAAAAAAAACAACCCAATCAAAAATGGGCAGAAGACCTATGTAGACATTTCTCCAAAGACGACATATAGATGGTCAAAAAACACATGAAAATATGCTCAACATCACTAAATATTAGAGAAACACAAATTAAAACCACAATAAGGTTATCACGTCACACTGATCAGAATGGTCATCAGAAAGTCAAGGTACAATAAATGCTGGAGCGGGTGTGGAGAAAGGGGAGCCCACCCACACTGTTGGTGGGAATATAAATTGATAGTCACTATGGAGAACCGTATGGAGGTTCCTTAAAAAATAGAGCTACCATGCAATCCAGCAATCCCACTCTTGGGCATATATCCAGAGAAAACCAAAATCTGAAAGGATACATGCACCCCAGTGTTCATTGTAGCACTATTGACAAAAGCCAAGACACAGAAGCAACCTAAATGTCCATCGTCAGAGGAATAAAGAAGATGCGGCACATATATGCAATGGAATATTACCCAGTCATAAGTAAGAAGGAAATAATGCCATTTGCAGAAACATGGGTGGACCTAGAGATTATTATACTAAGTGACATCCAACACAAATATGATATCACCTATACGTGGAATTAAAAAAATGATACAAGTGACCTTATTTACAAAACAGGAACAGATTCACAGACTTTAAAAACAAACTTATGGTTACCAAAGAGAAAAGGTGGGTGGAGGGATAAATTAGGAGTTTGGGATTAAAATATGCACACCACTATTTTCACTTTCACACATTGGAGAAGGAAATGGCAACCCACTCCAGTGTTCTTGCCTGGAGAATCCCAGGGTTGGGGGAGCCTGGTGGGCTGCTGTCTCTGGGGTCGCACAGAGTCGGACACGACTGAAGCGACTTAGCAGCATATGTAAAACAACCAACGAGGACCTACTGTAGAACACTTCCCTCATAGATCAGTTAGTAAAGAATATGCCTGCAATGCAGGACGCCTGGGTTCGATTCCTGGGATGGGAAGATCCCCTGGAGAAGGAAATGGCAACCCACTCCAGTATTCTTGCCTGGAGAATCCCATTGACAAAGGAGCCTAGCAGGCTACAGTCCTTGGAGTCGCAAGAGTCGGACACGATTAAATGACTAAACCACTGTATAGCAAAAGGCACTCTGCTCAATATTTTATGATAACCTATATGGGAAAATGGAGAAGGCAATGGCAACCCACTGCAGTACTCTTGCCTGGCAAATCCCATGGACGGAGGAGCCTGGTGGGCTGCAGTCCATGGGGTCGCACAGAGTCGGACACAACTGAGCGACTTCACTTTCACGCATTGGAGAAGGAAATGGCAACCCACTCCAGTGTTCTTGCCTGGAGAATCCCAGGGACGGGGGAGCCTGGTGGGCTGCTGTCTCTGGGGTTGCACAGAGTCAGACACGACTGAAGTGACTTGGTAGCAGCAGCATATGGGAAAATAATCTAAAAAAGGATGAATATGTGTACATCTGAATCACTTTGCTGTTCACCTGAAACACAACTTTGTAAATCAACTATACTCTAATATTAAATAAAACTTTAAAAAATTTAAAATGGTTAAAATGGTAAATGTTAGGTTGTGTCTTTTTCCACACATACAACAAATACAAATGCCTGGGTTGCAGGTCCACAATTTGTGATTCAGTTGGAATTGGTGAGTTCTGGGTCGCTTGTTTTTTCTTTTTAACAAGCTTCTCAGGTGAATCTGATGTGCAACTAAGACCCGCAGGTCTCGCTCTGGTTTTTAGCAGAAGGGAGAGAGCAGGGGCATGCTGTCTCAGAAGCCCTTCTAGAGGGCGGCTTCCCAAATTTTAGGGCACGTGTGAATCCTCTAGGGATTTTTGCTAAACTGCATCCTGATCCAGTGGTTCAAGGGTGGGGCCTGAGATGTCACATTTCTAACAAGCTCTTAGGTGATGCTGCTGGTCCGTGGACCACAACTTGAGTATCTAGATTCTAGAGACACATGGTGGCCTTGTCTGTGGTAGACATCATGGAACTAGAAATATTTAAGACAGCTACTCCAGACAGAGTTCAGTGATGCTGAGCTGGGGATGTGTGAGCAGGAGGTGAGCTGATGAATGACCTAGCTCCTGCGTACCCATCCTAACAGGCAACCTTGTGGTTTAGCTGAAAAACCCATCAAAGGTAGAAACCATCAGCATACAAAATTGTGTGGATTTTCCCAAGTCTGTCTGAATTTCCAGGACTTGTGTTTCTTAGTAAGGGGCCCAACTCCACTGAGCATAAGTGAAGCTGGCTCGTGCCTCATTGTCTCATGCCTCTTCAAGTCCTTTTCCTCCTACATGGCTCACCTCTGGTCCCAGGCCTTCTCCAACAGACCCCCCAGAGCCAAATCTCTCCCCTCCTATTACTGTCCCCTGCCAGAGTCAGTCCATCAGAGGTGCTCCTTCACTCCGGCCCACTCAGTGTGTTGTATTGGTTCTCTTCTCTGAATGGCTCATGAATAATTCCACACTGGCCATTTTCCTGCCACTAAGTCCAGCTGGGTCCCCTGGACCTGGCAGACTGTTCACCTGGCATCATCCTCAGGGTAGAACTGAAACTCAGCCTCTGAACAGTGGAACAGAGGGCAGGGTGGCTCACTGGTTAAGGATTCAGATACTCTTGAGTTTGAACCTCATCATCTTTTCCTGCTCCTCTGACTTTGGATAACTTACTCAGCCCACCAGGGCTCCAGCTTTCTTGCCTGCCTGATGGAGATCGTGATGCCTACTTCCCTAACCTGCCGTAAATTTATATTAGCCAGTCCTCAGCAAGAATTTGGGGCTTGATCACTGTGCCTACACTTTGGGAGGTGACCTGCAGATGGCATGTGCAGCCCTGGGAGGCAGCCTGTCCTCCAGTCACGCAAGGAGCCTGGAAGGCCTTTTCTCACAAATGCTGTCATCAGTTGGTTCCCCCACTCCCTGGGTGGATCCTGCAGGCCTGAAACAGAGTCTCCCTAAGGGTCTACAAGCCACCCAGGAATACATAATCTTTGCCTTCTCCCCTCTTTCATGCCGACAGCATGAACTACCCAACATGTAGTTACCCAGGGCCGGAGTTCCAGTGTCCGCACTTGCGAGGGCTCAGGAAATATTTGAGGAATGAGCTGTTTTTTGGAAAGCGCTTCTATTCAAGGTCGTGCATCCCAGGGAAAGCTCTCTGGTGTCCCAGACCGATGGGTACTACTCCTACCCTGCACAAACCTTCGCTTCCTCCCTCCCCACCCCTGGGGTCCCCTTCCCACTTCCTCCTCTAGAGGGAGGGGCAGTGGGACCAGCAGGGCCCAGACTTACCTTCCTTCCAGATTCGGGGTCCACAAGTCGGCCTTGACTTGGGGTGCTGAGTGCAGGACCTCCCTGTGCACTTCCGAGGGGCCCTTCCTTCTCAACCAGGCGGCCCGGCCACCATAGAAGGAGACTTCCGGAGGCTTTGGCGTCTCCTGGGTCTATCCCCTCCTCTCCGCCTATCCAAACTCTTATGTCCTCTGGCCCAGCTTACATGCTTTTTGACCCTCCCATGAGAACTGGCTTCTCTGCGCGTCTGCACGTGGGCGAGATTGCTTCCACCTGAATCTAACTCTATGTAGCGCCTCTGACACTAGGTGTGGCACCTGGTGTGCTCACTGGCCTCATTCTCTCTGGTGGAACGCTGTTCCCCTCCTTGTGAGCCCTTTTCACCTCTCGGACCTCTGATGACCTCACTCCTTCTCCCTTTGGGTTCATCTTGCTGTAACAAGAGTTAGCTGAGAACTTCAAGCTTTGGCTGGTCCCCGCCAGGATAACACAATCTCTTCCTCCCAGTTTAGAGGCACCGTTTACACGACTTAACAGCCCACTAGCTGTTAGAGTAGCTTTGTTCACCTGGCTGCACTGCATTCTCCCAAAGGGCAGACAGAAGCCAGTAAACACAGCCCCCATCCCCATATCGGCTTCCCAGTGCTCTCACCGAGGTTGCCTCATTTTACCGACAAGTGAACTGTGGTTCAGAGAGGTTTAGGAAACCAAAGACACACAGCTCGTCCCTTGTAGGGCCCAGCATAGAACAGAGAATGGAACAGGTGCCCAAGGGGCAGCTTGGCTAATGGAAAGCCTTTTAAAAAGATTAACGTGCTGAGCTTAAGCTGGGCTTCTCAAAGTCTCTCCCCTCGAAGACCAACGGCCTGGTAGAGGGGCCTCTTGTCCCTGCCTCCTCACTGACCCTTGCCAGATGGGAAAAAAGCGACCACATAGAAACATAACCTTTATTGCACACGGCGCTGGGTCTTTTTTCATAGAAAAAGGTATTAACACATAAGCATCTGCAAATTGAAGCAACTCCTGGTTTTTTTTTTTTTTGGAACAGTAAAATCGCATGCAGTGTCTCTGAGTTGGGATCTTGGTCTCTGTCAAAACCACCTAGATCGGAGGGAGGGTGAGTAGGAGGGAAAAATTGCTGAGTCTTTGTGCCTCTGTCTCAAAATAAGGTGAGAGAAATATATAGATATATAGCTCATCGCTGTGCTCCTATCCCTCTATATAGGTATATATCTCTCCCGGCAGATTTTGTGGGGTGGGGGGATTTGACGTGTACTGTCAAATTCTTTGTGCCCTGGCTTCATGGAGAAGAAGAAAATAGTTTCATTTGTACAAAAGAGTTCTATGTACAGGCGTTCATGACTCAGGGGGTTGTTTTTTCCTTGTTGGTGGGTTTTTGTCAGTTTGATATAAATAATGCAGGAAACCAGCCAAGTTGGTGTGTGAGGGCTGGAGGTGCAGACAGGTCCAGGCTCGCGGCCGCCCTCCGGCTGCGCCCTTACACCAGGGTGTAGGACTTGGAGTAGGCCCCGGCCCCCTGCTTCTGAGACCTGCCCACCCCCGACGTGCTCATCTCGAGAAGTGAGTCCCTGGAGCCCCCCATTTTGGTGTGTGGGCCCCCGGCCCGCGGAGGCTCGGTGCTGGGGGCCGGAGGGGCGGTGCTGGGGGCCGCCGGGGGCTCGGCGGGGGCGGGACCGGGGGCTGCGGGGGCCGGGCCGGCGGGGGGTGCCGGCATGGCCAGAGTCCTCTGAGGTAAGGTGGCGGTGGAGGCGGCCGTGGGGGCCCCGGGGTGCGGAAGGCCCAGGGGCTTGCTGGCAGGGTCCAGGGTCAGGTGGCGAGCCTGGGGGTGGTAGGTTCGAGTCACGTTCCTGATGGAGGCCTCGCGGGGCGGGACCACGGGGCAGGGCTCACGCCCCTCTGCCTTTCGGAAGAAGGCCTCTGACTTGGCGTACAGGGGCAGGTTACAGTAGTCACCTGGAAGGGAGGAAGTGCGTGGTGTCAGCGGCAGACGCCCCTTGGAAGCAGCCTGTTCCCCCGCCCCCAGCCCTCAGCCAGTCCCTCCACCCATAGGCAGTAACCAGTCAAGGAAAGATCAGTCACTTGGCCTCTCTGAGCCTTGGTTTCCTCATCTATGAAATAGGGATAACCTCATCTCCCTACAGTAATTTTGTGAGGAGGGAATGAGACAAAGTAGGGAAAAGGCTCCTTATCAGAATTAACCAGAAAAATTGCTCCAAGAAGGCCATGCACCACCACCCACGGAATCCAGAAAGAGCTATCAGTCAGTCAATCCTGCCCATGTTGGGGCGGGGTGAGGTTTCCTGTGTTGAGTCAAATTTCCTGTGTTGCGCTTCCCTGGTGGCTCAGGCGTAAAGAATCTGCCTGCAGTGTGGAAGACCCAGGTTCAATTCCTGGGTCGGGAGGATCCCCTGGAGAAGGAAATGGGCAACCCATTCCAGTATTCTTGCCTGGAGAATTCCATGGACAGAGGAGCCTGGAGAGCTATAGTCAGTCCATGGGGATTGCAAAGAGTTGGACACGACTGAGCGACTAACACACACAGGGAAAAGGCTGCAATACAGCGGCACGGTGTTGCTCAATAGATTGATCCCTATTGTTAATTGTTCACTATAACTGATCAACTTCAGCTGTGGGTGGGCTCATTTTCCAAACATGGTCATCCAAAAGCTCTGGCTGTTAGAAAGCTTTTCTATACCCTGAGAAGGAAAGGAATGTCAATCCTTGTCAATTCGCCACATTCAACCTGATTCTGTCCTCTGAAGGCCACCAGAGCCGGCCTCCTCCCTTTCCCAAGCCTCCGTTCAGACGTCTGACTCCGCTTCGTTTCCGCATCCCTCTCCTCCATCCTGTCTTCTCCAGGCAGAATGTTCCTCCTTTCTCTCAGTGCCTCCACAGGACACGCTTCCAGGACCCCACATCCTGATCCCTCCGCCCTGTGAGCACCCTGTGCACAGGCCCCTCTCCTGTCCACTATGCCAGCCACTCTTTAGGTCATCTCATTTAGACCCCGCAGACCCCTGGATACATTAATACCTGCTTGGATTTTGCAAATGAGGAAACTGAGGTTCAGAGAGATTAAGTAACTTACCCAAATTCACAGAGCTGGATGGGGAGGGGGAGTCGTAAAGGGCTGCTGGACTCCTAGGTCTCTGTTCTTTCTGTTAACCTGTGCTCTTTTCTAGATGACCCTGAACCCCTAGTTCAGCGTGGCCCCTTAGCAAGGACACTGCCGAGCAGACCAGACTGCTTGGTTTGACAGCCTGTGCCTTGCATATGGTGGCCCTGATGTCTACTTGTGGGCACCCTTGCTTCCCTCCCCCTGGTTATCCTAGACCTGCCCTGCTGACCTCAAAGGGCATATACTCTGGCCAGGGCCCTGGAATCAGATGTTCCCTGTCAGTCTGGGTCACTGCCCACCATGATATTTGACCAAAATGGACATAGCTGCCAGGATTGCCCCTTAACTCTGTGCCAGGCATGGACAACATTTTTAATGCTCATTATAACAATGCAAAGTATATGCTCTCGTTTGCATTTCAAAAACAAGAAAATTAAGGCCAGAGAGGTTCCATGACTTGCTCGAGGTCACAGAGGTATTAAGCATTTGAGACAGGATGTGAACCCAGATCTGCTTGCTCCCAAGTCCTTGCTCTCTGCACTATACCCCACTGCCAAGGAGCCGTGCTGGGCGAGCGGGTAGGGTGCAGGCAGGGCTAGGTTCTAGCCTAGGCTCAGGGGGTTGGAAGGCAGGGACACAGCAAGGGAGGTGGTCTGAACACTCACTCTTGTTGGCCCGGTGAGGGATGGGCACAGCCACGTTCTTCCCCCGGTCAGCGTCCTGGGGCTTGGGTGGGGAGGCGGTGAAGCGGCAGATGCCGGGCTCTGAGGGTGTGCTCATGGACGTCATGCTGTCCGCATTCTCGTTGGTGCCCGTGGTCATCTGGTCAGAGGAGCTGTCGGAGATGAAGCATTCAGTGATCTCAAACTTGGCGTGCTGCAGTTGCTCCTCCAGCTTGGCGTGCTCGTAGGCCCGGGCCAGCTCCTCGTAGGTGGAAGAGGCGCTCTCAGTGGACACCATGCTGTTCCGTCCTTTGTCTTGGGAGATGGGGGGGGGCACAAAGTTAAAAGGGAATGAGTGGCACCCCCATATTCACTGCAGCATTATTTACAAGAGCCAAGATACAGAGGCACCTGTGTGTCCGTGAGTGGGTGAATAGACTAAAAAGACACACACAAACACAATCACACACAGTGAGATAGTGTTCAGTCATTAAAAAGGCAATCTTGCCATTTGGGAAGATATGCATGGACCTCAAGGGAATCATGCTCAGTGAAATAAACCAAGGACAAATACAGCATGATATCACTTATGTATGGATTCTAAAAACACCCCAAAACAACAACAAACAAAACCCCTGCACAGTTACAGAGAATAGATTAATGGTTGCCAGAGGTGGTGGTGGGGGCGGGAGTTGGGCGAAATGGGTGAAGTGGTCAAGAGGTACAGACGTCCAGTTATACAATAAGTAAGTCATGGGAACATAAGGTACAGCATGATAACTACAGTTAATAACACTGCATTGAATATCTGAAAGTTACTAAGAGAGTAGTTCTTTAAAGTTCTCAATATAAGAAAAAAAACTGTATGTGGTGAAGGATGTTAACTACACTTATTGTGGCGATCATTTTGCAGTGTATACAAATATCGGACCATTATGTTGTACACCTGAAATGAAATGTTATATATAAGTTATAGCTCAATAAAAAATAAAGTGGGCTTATGGGGAGAGGGTGAAAATGAGACCAGATTGAGCAGTTACCTTAACCATAACCCCAGTAGCCATCTGAAAGCCTGACTACGGAGTGGATGAGGCTCACATGACCCTGCTCTCTTCCTGTGAAGGTAGTGGTGGTGGCAAAAGTGGGATAATAAAGAATAGACTTTTGGACTCTGTGGGAGAAGGCGAGGGTGGGATGATTTGAGAGAACAGCACTGAGACATGTACATTACCATATGTAGAATAGATGACCATGCAAGTTCGATGCATGCAGCAGGGCACTCAAAGCCGGTGCTCTGGGACAACCCAGAGGGACGAAGGGAGATGGGGGGGTGGTTTCAGGATGGGGGACACATATGCACCCGTGGCCGATTCATATCAGTATATGGCAAAACCCACCACAACATTGTCAAGTAATTAGCCTCTAATTAAAATTAATTAATTAATTAAAAAAGTGGGATCGTTGACTAACAAAATGCAAAACAGCTTTCATTCTTTCTGAAATCTATTTGTTTATGGCTGTGCCGGGTCTTTGTTGCTGTGCAGGCAAGTGGGGGCTATTCTCTCGTGGCGAGGCATGCACCTCTCACTGTGGTGGCTTCTCTTGTGGAGCACAGGCTCTAGGGTGCTCAGGCTTCAGTAGCTGCAACACACGGGCTCAGCGGTTGTGGCTCCTGGGGTCTAGAGGACAGGCTCAGTAGTTGCGGCACACGGGCTTTGTTGCTCTGCGGCATGTGGGATCTTCCCAGATCAGGGATGGAACTCGTGTCTCCTGCATTGGCAGGTAGATTCTTTATGACTGAGCCACCAGGGAAGCCCACAGCTTTTGTTCTTGATAATAAGCATCACCCTCTGAGCAAGCCTTAACCTCTTCTCCAACAAACATCATGTGTACCATTTTCTCCATCATATTTTGGGAGAGCAAAATGACATCCTTGACAAGCAGAGCTCGGTTAGGTCAAGCATTTTTGTTACAGCCACAGGGTAAGTCAGTGACCAGCTGGAAATGAAACTGAGTGGTGCCTTGGACTCCATGCTGGTGGGTAGGAGTGGGGAAAATAGAAGATGGGGAATGGGGGAGACTGAGGAGAGTGAGCAGGAACCAGGTCCCTGGGCTTACCTGTGTCCTGGGAGAGGCTGGCACTGTAGCTGTCACTCTCGGTGACAGTAACACCATGCTGGGAGCCCACAGTGCGCCAGTCGGAGGTGAGGGTACGGGCGGGGGTGGAGGCCTGACACTTGGTCAGAGTCCACTGGCTTGAGTACCGGTTCCGGGTGCTGTGGGCTGACTTCACATTCTTTCTGGAGACTGGATCTGCAGAGAGGAAGCAAGAGCTATCACCCTCCAGCTGCGGCCACTCAGGCTTGGGCAGCTGGCGTTTACCAGAAAGGGTGGCGGGGAGCAAGGGAGGAGGCAGGAGCAGCCACAGAAGCTCCCTTGGGAAAGCTGAGCATGCTGCCTTTCCTGAACACAGAGCTATCCACGGAGGAGGAGGGCTGCAGTGTCAGGGATACGGGCAGTGGGCAGCATCCTAGTCCTCCCTGGCCACCCCATCTTTTCTACAGCCTGGGAAGAATGTAATCTCCTCTCCTGCTGCCTCATGACTGTCCATTCATTCCCTACAGGCCTGTATGTATTCTGTCCTTATGTCCAGCGTCTCAGCGGAAGATGCAGAGGCCCTTGGAGAGAAAGAACAACTAACCCTCTCAAAATTTCTAGGGAAAGTAAGTGAGGCCCAGAGAGATAAGGTGAGTGATATGCCCAAGGCCACAGCTAGTGGGTCTGTAATCAAGGTCTCTAGACTCTATTTCCAGTGCTCTTTCCATTCTTCCATGCTGCTCCTCCCTCCTTAAAAAAAAAGTCACCTCTGCATTATGCTGTGCCCAAGAAACCTCATCTGGGAGGTGGGCTGTCTTCCTGGGGATGGTGCTTACTAGTGCCAGGCCGGATGTCAGACATGTCGATCAAGGGTCCTGAGCTCTGGATGAGGGCTGGGTGGTGCAAGGAGACTCCGGTGCAGAAACTCTGAGGATTGACAGCCTGGCTGAACTCAGCATCAGTCACAGGGATGGTGGCCTTGTCATCTCCTGGAGGAGAAAACACAATCAGCAGGAATCCTTCCCTTTGGGCACCATCTTTGCTTCCCAAATTTCTCTTTGTCTTTATCTGACATTGAACCTAAGAAAGGTCAGGTAAGGTCTCCCCATTAACAGAGGAGGCAACCCAGTCCTTGAGAGAAGCTGCAGTGAGTTCTGAGGTTGTGGAGTTGTTGATGGGGCTGCTTCCAGAACCCCAGGCACTGTCTGAGGACTGGTGGTTGCCCTTCATGGGATGTGGCCTGGGGAAGCCCCCTCAGCAGGACACAGAGCTCGTGGCACCTGTCACTCACCCAGCTGCTTGATGCCCTCCTTGTCCTCGATGAGCAGCTGGACCCTGGGGATGTCAATGTGTAGCCGTGGGCCCTGGGGTGGCCCCTTCACAGGGGTGTCAAAGCTTCGGTTGTTCTTGCTGTGGGGAGAAGGGCTGGAGGTGGGTGACAAGGCAGCCACAAGGGATTGGGGGAGAGGTTTTGCAGGATAGTGGGGTCTCAGAAGCCTCTACCCTGGGTGAGGGGACGGAAATGGGAGGAGAGAGGAAGTAGCGATGTGACACCCACCTTATCAACATTTCTGCCAAACTCTTTGCATCTGCAAAACAGTAGAGAGAGGGGACTGAGTGAGAATGGGGTCTGAGCAGGATCAGAATTGGAAGAGGCATGGGGAGCAAGGAGAGAGAATTCCCTAAAATGGGGCCAGGGCTGGTCTCCTGGGAAGAAATGTAAGGACCTTGGAGACAATCCAAAACATGGTAAGGTCTCACTGCTCCCAATTCAGGATTTGACTCAGGCCTGTTTTCCTTTCCTCAGACTTTTATCTAACAGGGAGACAGTATATAAAGTATTCCATCTGCTTCCTGAACTGATTCTAATCAAACAAGACATCACAGCAGGTTGGAAATAGGCATCAGTGGTAGATCTATCCTCAGTTATCTGTTGGAGAGAGGAGAGAGTCGAGGATGAAGTACAGGTGGTCAGTGGGCACCTCCAGATGACATCAACCAAAGTTTTATTTCCTTCTCTAGGGCATCTGTCCCCAAAAGTCCATGGATGGATTTGAAGGTCACTGTTTTATCTCATGCATGCATGTGCTAAGTTGCTTCAGTTGTGTTGGACTCTTTGCAACCCTATGAACCACAGCCCGCCAGGCTCCTCAGTCCATGGGGATACTCCAGGCAAGAATATTGGAGTGGGTTGCCATGCCCTTATCCAGGGGATTTTCCTGACCCAGGGATCGAACTGGTATCTCTTATGTCTCCTACACTGGCAGGTGGGTTCTTTATCACTGAGCCACTCAGGGAGCCTGTTTTATCTCATAGGGACCCTGAATAGATTTAGGACTCTAAGGTTAGGAATCGACAAGAGAGGAGAAACAAAGAACATGGGTAATCCACTAGACTTCTGATAACTGAGAATGACTGGTTAGAGGGAATCTAGCTTTATGAATACATTCAACCATCTATCTAGCTACCCATCCATCCATTTATTATTGATCTATCCACTGTTGATCCATTCATCCAGTGATCTACCCACCAGGAGTTGGGTAGATAAATGGATGGTTCAGTGGGTGGTTGATGGTTTTTAAATGGTTGGATGGATGGATGACTGGATGTTTGATGGGCTTCCCAATGAATGCCAACCATTCATCCATTCAGCTATCAACCCATCCAAGCATCTATTCAACCATTCACCTAATTATCCATTCATCTATTCAATCATTCATCCAACCATCCATTTATACAACCATACAATCATCTATCCATTTTATCATCCATCTGTTCTTCAAATATACATCCATCCTCCATGGAGCCAACCATCTAGTGATTCAACTATCAATCCATCAGACATCCAATCATCCATCCATCCAACCACTTAACAACTATCAACCACCCACTGAACCAACCTTTTATCCACCCAACTCCTAAATACCCTAGGCAGCCTTAGTTATCCCCTCTTTTGTGCTCTTATTGTGCCTTGGCTCTGAACTCTGTAAGGGCATGGGTTGCTCTTTCTCATTCATTTTTATATCTCCAATGTCTGGCAGTATCTACAATATAGCACATACTCAATAAATATATTCCAAATATATTTATAAATATAATTTTATATTTATAATTTTATATTTATAAATAAATATAAATATAAATAAACAGACATTTATTTAGAAACTAGTTGGTCTTGGGTAAATCAAGCCCATTCATGCCAGACCAGGGTATCAGGTGTTGGGACAGGGGAGGATACTAAAAATATTTAACACCTGACAAGGCATGGAAACAGCTCAGTCAAAGCTGAGCAAGATCCTAGAGACCACTTGCATGTCTTTAGTGGCTGGGCCCTAGGAAAGTTGCAGAGGTCCTATATGAGAGAATGGAGCATCCAGGGTGGAAGGGAACATGTATTTACCAACCAACTATGGAATTGTTCAACTGTCTTAACCAGCAACATGGTTTTACCAGTGTGGACCACTAAAAGTCAACCTGGTGAGGGCAGGCACAAAGTCTTAGGGACACAGAGGAAGCAGCAGTGAACAACTAAGGAGGTTTCAGAAGGCTGGAGTGAGTGCTCCCTTCAAGGGGACATGGACACCCTCTTTCATCCAGACAGTGCTCCAGGCCAGTGGAGAGTGGCCAGCGCAGCTGAGGAAGCACAAAGAAACTCGCCTACCTCGGAGCCGCTTCAGCCGCTTCTCTTTCCTCTTCTTGCGAACGATGAAGAGCAGCGCCACCCCCAGTGTGGCCAGGATGACCGGGCAGCCGATGGTGAACAGCTTCTTCACGTCGTCCCCCTCGCCTTGTGCAGACTTGATGGGCGGGATGGTGCCTGAATGGGGGTGAGGAAGGGAGTCAGATGCCCTAGGAGTCGAGCGTTATGCAGAGTCTCATGGGCAACATAGCCCTTGGACCTCTCTTGCTGCCTTTGGTCTTACTCCAATCTCTACTTCCCAGTTCAGAGCCCCAACTCTCTCCTCTGCTCTCCCCAAGTTCTGGTCCCATCAGGACAGCCATGAATGGTTGTGTAGTTTTTATACTGCATATGATATTAAAGACTCCTAAAGGTCCATCTAGTCAAGGCTATGGTTTTTCCAGTAGTCATGTATGGATGTGAGAGTTGGACTGTAAAGAAGGCTGAGCGCTGAAGAATTGATGCTTTTGAACTGTGGTGTTGGAGAAGACTCTTGAGAGTCCCTTGGACTGCAAGGAGATCCAACCAGTCCATCCTAAAGGAGATCAGTCCTGGGTGTTCTTTGGAAGGACTGATGCTAAAGCTGAAACTCCAGTACTTTGGCCACCTCATGCGAAGAGTTGACTCATTGGAAAAGACTCTGATGCTGGGAGGGACTGGGGGCAGGAGGAGAAGGGGACGACAGAGGATGAGATAGCTGGATGGCATCACCGACTCAATGGACGTGAGTTTGAGTGAACTCTGGGAGTTGGTGATGGACAGGGAGGCCTGGCGTGCTGCAATTCATGGGGTTGCAAAGAGTCGGACATGCCTGAGCAACTGAACTGAACTGAGGCCTGTTTTAGAATCATCCTGAACCCTTTCAGAGATAGTCTCCTGCCTGTTGGAGTTCAGTGTTCATTTCCAGAGAGTAGCTGATGGGCTTAGATTCCCACATCCAGCTGGTAAGGTTGAGGGATGGTGATGATGAGGATCACAGGAGACAGAAGTCAGGGCAGTGGGATCCTGTGTTCTCTTCCCCAAATGGGGGCAAAAGCCACTCAACACCCTGCAGTCTCTCCCTGCCCTCTCCCCCATGGGTGATATCTGCTAACCCTGGTGGCTGCTAGGAGATGTGATGAGTGAGTTCTCCCGCTGACAGAGCCTTCTGCCAAGCCTTGATGTTTACTTGTTTCAAAACCTCAGCTAAGAGTCATCTTCTTCATGAAGTCTTCCTTCTTTGAGCAAATACCCTGAGATGCCACTTTTATTCTGTTTCCTTAACACACAGGTAGATTCAGTTACGCTTGTGACAGCTGGTCCCTATGAATTCAGCCTTCTATGTGCCTTAAACATGTGTGTGCATGAGTGTGAGGTATCCACATGTGGCAGATACCAGCTGGTGCTCACCAAAACACCCATGGGCTCAGCTACATTCCCCAGACTTCCTGGCAGTTAGGTTAGAGCCATGTTATTAGTTACGTACAACAGAATGCAAATAGAAACGATGAGTGTCCAGCACCCCCTGGCCAGGGCAGTTAGGAACTGCTGTGTCTTTTCTGTCTCTCTCTCGTTGGTGACCTTGGAAGCTGCATGTTCAAGATGGCCTAGCTAACATGGCGAAACAATGGTGGCTAGCCAGCCCTCACATTATGAGAGTGAGAAATCTTTATTGGATCAAGCCATGAAGCTTTTAGTGTTTGTTACTGCAGCATAGGTTACCCGATCCTGGCTAATGGACCATCTTAACAGAGTGTTCTTATAGAGCAGGACATCAACTACATCTCTGCCTCCTCTCATCTCTTTAAAGCAATGGAGAGCAAGGGTTGCACCTTCAAAGACCCTCTATTTTTTTTTTTTCAATTTTATTATTTATTTGGCTTGCTGGGTCTTAGTTGTGGTATGTGAACTCTTAGGTGCGGCATGTGGGATCTAGTTCTCTGACCAGGATAGAAGCTGGCCCCATCTCCCTGCATTGGGAGCGTGGAGTCTTAGCCACTGGACCACCAGGGAGGTCCCAAAGATCCTCTGTCTTTAGTGTTACTGACCTGCCTGCCTGCCTATCCACCTGTGTGGTCACAGGTGCA
The DNA here is from genome assembly GCF_055505025.1 of Bos grunniens. Taxonomy (NCBI): domain Eukaryota; kingdom Metazoa; phylum Chordata; class Mammalia; order Artiodactyla; family Bovidae; genus Bos; species Bos grunniens. The sequence continues at coordinate 28,625,972 of NC_141179.1, forward strand.
TCCCACTTATCTGCCTACTTGTCTGCTGCTCCTTTTGCCTGTCCTTTGCTTGCTTACTCACCCATCCGCCTTTGTCCCTGACTAGAGTCATACCTCTTTTCAATTTGCTTGTCTATCTCTTTACGTGTCTGCCTCTCGGCCAGCTTCCCCGGCAGCAGCCCCCGCCCGCCCGTGCCGACTCACTGCCATCGTAGTCCAGGGTGGCAAACTGGGCGGTCTCGTTGCCGCAGCCAGCGCTGTTGCAAGCCCTCATGCGCAGCTCGTACCACGTGGCCTCCCGCAGCTCGGTCAGAAACACCTCCCCGGAGCTGTTGGCGCGCAGGCCTTGCCAGGCCCAGGTGCCCTTGGGCCGGTACTCCAGCATGATGGCGGTGATGGGGCAGCCCCCGTTGTTCCAGCCCTGCAGGTTAAGCCGAGCATGCGTGGAGTTGATGTGGGTGAAGAGGTGCTGGTCTTTGCTGAAGGAGGGCTCTGGGGGGCCAGAGGGAGAGACAGAGGTTAGAGAGACTGGGAAGGATTTCCCTGGGGCGGCTGGGACTGCAGTGGTTCCGAGGGATCAGTGGGAGGTGTGGATGGGAGTAGGGATGCTCCAGGGGACAGAGGAGGAGGAAGAAGAGGAGAGGGAGATGGACAAGGAGAGCAAGGCCTGGCCCAGGAGGAAGACAGAGGCAGGAAAAAGGAAGAGGTGAGCCATCTGTCTGCCACCCCTTGCAGGGAAGTGGGGCCAGTTTTTCCTACTATGATTTGTCCAGATGCTGCAGCGATGGAACTAGGTGGGGTCTCCCTGGAGTCTCTGTGCTTCCCTGTGCCCTTCTACCCCATCCCAGCACCTGCCACCCTGTCCCCGGCCTTACCCCGCCCATGGGTCTTGGCCTCAATGATCTCACTGATGCGCCCGGAGCCTACGCTGTTCTTGGCCGCCAGCTTCACCTTGTACCACGTGCCGCACTTGAGGCTGTCCAGCCTGAAGGACCGCTCGCTCGAGCTGACGAACACATCCTTCCACTCCTCACTGTTGTCCACCGAGTACTGCAGCACGAAGCCTGGCCGGGAGGTTTGCCTGGCTCAGGAGGGGCAGGGCGGGGCCTGGGGTCCCCCAACAGCTGTCATGGGACTGGGCTCCGCAGGGGGCCAGCAGGGGGAACTTTTGGCCGTTAGGATGGCGTGGACGCCAATTAGATGCAAAACTGGAAGGATCTGGGGTGAGTTGTAGGACTCTCTCCCATCGGCTCTTGTGTTAGGGTTTAGAAGCCAGGGTGGGGAAGGGAGCAGAAACCGGAGCTGTGAGACTTCAAAGGGGTCCTATTGAGACCTTGCTACTCCGTGTACAGTCCCCTGGCCCCAAAGCATCACTTGGGAGCTTGTTAGACATGCAGATTCTCAGCTCCCCGAATCAGAATCTGTGTTCTTACAAGATCCCCTGGTGATTCATATGCATATTTAAGTTCAAGTATCTAGAACATTTGTTGATTTTATAGATTTGGAAACTAATACCCAGAGAAGAAAACAGACTTCCTCAGGTTCACACAGCTCACCACTGGCAATGCGGGGGTGGGTGTTCTAAAGTTCAGACGTCTAGGCTGGTATATTTTCCATGGCGCTTGGGTAACTCCCCTGTGGTCCAAACCACCCCTCTTCCCATCACTTCCAAAGCCTTATGAGGACAAGCAGTGGGAGTAAGTGAAGCGCTTCCTCTGCCCCGGCCCAGAATTCTCCGCACTCCTCATCCAGGCCCCCTCACCTCGGATGGAGCTGCCCCCATTGTCACCCGGAATCCAGGTCAGAGTGATGGATGAAGCCGAGGTTTTGGAGACAGTGAGACGGGGCTGGTCCGGGGGAACTGTGAGGGGAGAGTCAGAAGCCCACACCACAAAGGGTTAACCTCTGATGATGGGGGACAGGGGTGCCCTCTTCCTCCCCCACTCCTGCTCATTCTCCTCTCTACCCCTCCTGCCTCCTCTCCCACGTGTCCCCTCTGATCCACCGAGGGTCTGTCTCCCTGGTGGCTGGTCTTTTTTATTTGACAACCCCTCTGTCTCTGTCTTTCTTTCTCTCTCTGTCTCTCTCTGGATGGAATTCCTCCCGCTTAACCATCCCTGTCCCCACCAGAGCCCCGCCCACCTCCCAGGGTCTCATCTCTCAAGTCCCGCCCACCTCGAAGGGTCCCACCTCTCAGAGCCCCGCCCACCTCACAGGATCTCATCTCTCAAGCACCGCCCACTTCGCAGGGTCTCACCTTGCACTAGAAGGTTGACAATGATGGTGTCGAAGCCGCCAGTGTTGGTGGCCGTGCAGGTGTAGTAGCCTGAGTCCTCAGCCTTCACCGCGCGCAGCAGCAACGTGCCATTGGTGTGGATGAGCCGGTGCCCATCCATGGACACGGGGATGGCTGAGTCCTCACTGTGGGGGGTGGGGGCAGCTTATGGCAGGCATCCCCTCCCGGAGCCTCCCCCAGGTCTGCAGGCAGTTAGAGCTGGGAGCAGTAAGGCACTGGCTCCGGGACCCTAGATTCTTGGTTTTCACTCAGCGCTTCCTGGGGATATCTAGTAACCATGGCCTCTTCAACCACCCAGGGAAGGGAGATCCATGGCAGCCGACAGGGGCAGCCAGGGAGGCCAGGCTAGCACGTGAGGGTGTAGCCATGTACCCAGCAAGGGCCTCCCCAGGGCTGGAGATGACTGAGTCAGCCGGAAGGGAAGGATATCAGTTCTCTTTATGGCTCTTCTGCAACGCCCATCTCTGGGGGTCACCATCCCTAAAGGGTCCCGCACACACCTGTCCTTGGTCCACTTCACCGCAGGGGCTGGGTCTCCCACTGAATTGCAAGGCAGCCGCACATCTCTCATCCAGGGTGTTGTCACGGTGCCCCCGAAAGAAATGATCTTTGCTGGGGCTAGAGGGAAGAGAGGATGAAAAGGACCCCATGTGTTCGTTTTCATTTTCAGAGGGGAAATCGTTCATTCAGCAGACATTTATCAGATACCTGTTAGGACCAGGTATCATAGGAGGCTCTAAGGAGCCACAGAATGAGTACAGTCTAGTCCCTGTCTTCGAGTTGCTTACCATCTAAGAGGGAGACAGACACTTCAGATCATTAGAGTGAAAAATACTATGGTGGGGGTAGGTACCATAGCCCTGGGATCAGGAAGGAGGCGTGGAGGAGGTGAAGGCCTGGGGCGACTTCTGCAATTGGAAGCTTGGACTTGAATCTTGAAGTCAAAGAAGGAATTCATTAGCTCCCAGGGGATAAGAATGGGGGGAAGGGATAGTCAGGGAATTTGGGATCAACATGTACACACTGCTATATTTAAAATGGATAACCAACAAGGACCTACTGTATAGCACAGGGAACTCTGGTCAATGTTATGTAGCAGCCTGGATGGGAAGGGAGTTTGGTGGAGAATGGATACATGTATATATTTGGCTGGGTCACTTTGCTGTCCACCAGAAACTATCACAACATTGTTAATGGACTGTAAGCAGAGAAGGAAGGTGTGTCGGAAGGGGGAATAGAACTGAGAGAGGCACGGGGGCCTGAAACCCATGGTGAGCGGGAGGGCCTTCAGCCTCCGGGATGAGTGACCCAAGCCCAGGGTGACTGAAGAGAGGGCAGCAGAGTAAGGGTCAGAGCAGTGAGCGGGAGGAGAAGCTTCCAAGGCTCTGCTGGCACCTCTAGGAGGCTGGGCTTCCTCCTGACCTCACGAGGAGGCTCACAAGGAAGTAGTGACATGTTCAAAGTGGAGTTTTAGAGGAACCCCCGGCTGCCTGCCAAGGATGTTTGATGGAGCTCTAGAGACACTGTTCTAGAGCCAGTTCTGCCCTGTGGCTGGGGTTGGCTCCTGGGACCTCTTAGTGGGTGTGTGTGTGGGGATGTGTATGTGTGTGTGTGTGTGTGTGTGTTTGTGTGTGTGTGTGTGTGTGTGTGTGTCTGTCGGGGGGTGGGGGTCCTGGGTCCTTTCCTTCCTGGAAGGAGATAAGTTCAGGAGAAGGGGTTGGCAGCACCACTGGGAGGAGGGGTCAGGGGAGGGAAGAAACTTGAGGCTTTGTAGAAAGAGCCCCCAAATTGGAGCCAGAAGGGCTGGCCCACCACTCTGCTGTGTTTGAGGGCTGTGCTACCCTGCCTCAGAGTGTCCCCTGGAAAATGGGATGACAACCCTCGCGGCAGGGCAGCTGCAGGCCCTCCATTCAGTGCCCGCTGACTCCGAGCCTGAGGCGGGGAGGGCTGACGCCTCTTGTATCTCATCCAAAGGAAGCTGGTTACCCCTGGAGTGGGGTTAGGCTGAGGCAGCTGCTTCAGGGCTTGGGGCCTCAGGGTTATAGACACTTGTGGCTGTGGGAGGAGGCAGGGCCAGGAGGGAGGGCCCAGGGAGGCCCAGAGTCAAGGTAGAAGCTCGAAGTCTCAGGCTTGTGTGGCTAAATCCCGTGCCGCAGGGTTGGCATGGGGGAGCCTGGCAGCTCTGTGAGGTGGCCTCAGTCTTGGTCTTGGGTTGAGGCCTCAGAACTATCACTGCCTGTAGAGTAGGGGTACACATGCCCCCATGCCACACTTATGCCCAGGTCAGGGGTTCAGTGGGGCACCCTTGAGAGCAGTTATGTTCTTATTCACCCCGTGCACCCAACCCAGCCCACAGCCTCCTTCGAGGCATGCCCTCTGTAACGTCTGTGACCAGTGGGATCATGTCAGCCTGAGATGACCAGGCTTTGGAACGAGGGGGCTGTCTTTGCAGCCCTCTGCTCCATGGAAGCAGCATATCCCAACTCCATCCCCTCTGGAGGAGCTGAGCTGGGGGTGGGGCTAACACCCCTTTCTTTCACCCCCAGAGAAGAGTCTGGAGTGGGGGACCAAGGTGCATTCTGCTGGGTGCCCCGACTAGTGGCATGGCCTTGAGCCTGTTGTGAGCCTTTCTGGGAGTCAGGGGGCAGCAGAGGCCCAGTCTTGGTGGATGCAGGAGGGAGGCAAGCGGCCAGCCAGCTCCTTACAGCCAGGCCACAGACAAGGTGGAGGGAGACAACTCGTGTTGGGGAGAACCGTCATTCTAGAAGGGGCCTTCTGGCAGTTTCTGCCCTCAGCCCCCGCCCCAGGCTGCTCACCCTTGCCAGCAGGCTCGATGGTCACCTTCTCACTGCTGTTGCCCCGGCCGGCGGAGGTGACGGCGGCCACCCACAGCAGGTACTGCTGCCCGCGGTTTAGGTGGGCGATCCTGTAGAAGAGCTGCTCCGGACTTGTCTCATACTCGCTGGGTGCCTGCGGGGCAGAGCGAATGCGTACTAAGAGCCAAGGCCCCTGGGTCTCCACCTCCACTCTTCCTGGGGGCCCTGGGCTCAGTGGGGCAATGGCCAGGGCGATGGGCGGTGGAGACAGGATCCTGCCTAGTTGGCCCTTTCTGGTTTTGGAGCAACACTGAACAGCTTGCCCTGGACTTGGCCCTGGGCACTGATGGGCCGGCTCTGGCGGTTTGCTGGGTCAGTTTCAGTTCACCTCTTGGACTGATCTAGTCGCTGGCTGTGATGGCTTCAGGCCAAGAAATGTGTTTCGGGTGGGTGAGAGATGGCGGGAGACAGGAGAAGGGAGAATGGAGGTTGGGGGGGATCCCAGGAAAACCCTGAGAAAAGGGAGTCTCTAAGAAGCTAAATGACTGCGTTTGCCTTATTAGGGTTGTAGACAGGCTCCCCCAGCCGGTCCCCACTCAGAGTCACCTGCCAGCCCTACTGCCTAATGTCTCCTTCATTCCTACCACCTGTTCCCGCCGCCCCTCCCCCCGCCCCCCCATTCTGGGGGAGGAAGGGGAGGGAGAGAGAACTACGAGAGCTTCACGGGGCAGCACTTTATTAACGATTATTAGTGGTATAGATCACCGTATATATTTGTAGGTTATATAAATCTATAAAAATTTTTTTAACCAAATGACAGTTTTGATAAGTTGCCAACAAAACAATATCGGATCCCAGTGGTTTTACCAGTTGCTTTGATGAAAAGATTATGTTGCCTTGGAAACCAGAGGCTCAGATATTGAAATGAATTTGAGAAGGAGCTTTTGATAAGCGCTAGTTTGCAGACCTCCTGTCAGCCCCTTCCCTGGTGCAGGCGGGATGGGGCTGACTTTCATTTCATTTTATTTTTTGGTCAGCCGCGGGGAAGGGAAAGCAGGACAGCACCAGGGCCTCTTTGAAATCAGGGCGGAAGTCTAGGGAGGGGGAGCAGCCCCTGGAACAGATGGGGGGCCCCGAGGCCAGAGGGAGCTAGTAATTAGTTATTTTTGCAATCAGGGGATGTTGCACACGCATGCCCCCATGCTCACGCTCTCATGCACATGGATGTGTAGACACATTCAAGCACATGCTGAGGGACAGATCTCCAGACAGACATGGGGTCACAGAGGGACATTCTTTGCCACCCATGGGAGGGCTGAGGGGCCCAGTGACTTGTAACAGGAGAAAACATCCTTTCTGGTCCCAGACCATCTGTAAGAAGATGCTCAGGAGAGGGTACAGGCATCCCCACCACACACACAGAGCTCCCTGGCAGATCCCCCCTGCTGCCTCTCTCGTGGGGAGCTGGCCTTGGGCCCAGGAGCTCCCGGAAAGCCACCTTGAGCCCTGGTAGCTGGGAAGTCCTTTCAGGGTGCAGTGCTCGGGGACCGTGTGGGTAAATGCAGGTCATATCTGAGCACGAGGCAGGGCAATAAAGTAGCGTTGACACCTGCCTGCCTTTCTTACCGTATGGACCACAGTGTCTCTCATGGTTCCTGGGGCCTCAGTTTTCTCTCCTGCAAACTAAGAAAGCAATCCAGCTCCGCCTGCCCTGACTGGTCACAGTGAGGACTCCTGAGGCAAGGAGTGTGCCAGTCCTTTGTAAGTGGGGACATGTTCTTCTCTTTTGTAAACGGGGGCATGTGTTTCTGTGAGGGTGGAAGTGTGTGTGTGCATGTGTAGAGAAAAGTTAAGTATCCTTGCTTGTGTCTGTCAGTGTGTACCTGACTGTGCATTGTGTCCACACAGGGCAGGAAGGCTTTGGCTTCCCCTGGAAGGTATTAGCATCTTACCCAGGTCCTGGGTGCCTTCCTTTTAACCTGGACTTCCCCCTAATCTCCTGAAATCACTTTCAAAAACATACAACTACACTCCAAAATAAAATCACAGTAATCAAAGGTTAAAAAAAGGTAAAACTATGCAAGGAGAAACTATAGGTTAATTACTTACCTATTTTTCTAATCAAAAAATAAAAAATAGAAAATCACAAATAGAAAAGTCATAACTAGAAATGATTTATAAATTTGAATTATATGAAAAGAAAACCTATTTTATAATGAAAACTAGAATAAAAAAGGAAGCAATGAACTGGCAAACACCTGCAACCTATATGAGCAAAAATGGTTATTATCTTTAATATGTAAAGAGCACTTAAAAATAAATAAGAAGAAAACCATGATCTACCCAAATATAAAATGTAGAAAGGACATGAATTGACAATGATCCAAAGATGAAAAAAGCCAAAAATCACATAACACACAATAAAATAATCAACTTAGTTTAGAATCCAACTGACAGAAAATGAAAAATATATAATCTTAGATTAGCATGTGCACAAGGGAAAAATACATGCTACTCATAATGCTGGTGGAAGTGTAAGTTGGTACAAACTTTCTGAAGAGTAGTTTGCAAATGTGCATGCAGACCTCAAAAATATTTATACTTTTTGTGATCCATGGATTCCTATAAAAATTTATACTAAGAAAATAATAAAACAATGAGTATAAAGACTTTTATGAAGAATTCTCCATGAAAAATTATTTATAATGGTAAAAAACTGAAAATAGATTAAATATAGAGCAATTCAGGGACTGGTTAAATAGATTATATATATACAGGCACTCAAGATAATATTTTAAAAGAATATTTGATGTCAACTCTATTTCAATAAAAAGAATATTTAATGGTGTAGAAAAGTGCCTACATATACTACATGAAAAATGGAGATTATATAATATTTTATAAATTTTAATTTTATAAAAAACCAAAACAAAACCATAGTGTATGTGCAGGTCAAGGATTGGAAGATTATACCCCAACACATTGCCAGTGGTTATCTTTAGAGAGTGAGAAGGCAAGTAATTTTTACTTTCTTCTCTATTCTTTTATATGTTTATAGAATTTTCTACAATAAAATTGTATTATTTTGACAAACAGCAAATGTATTAAACTAGAAACATTTCTAACAGGACTCAGTGCAGCTCTGGCTAGCCTTGGCCAGCCCCAGGGTGTAATTCCTGGTATCCTGCACCTCATGCAGTTTCCCACATCTATTCTGAGAATTCTGTACACACAAGGTCACGCACTCCAGTATGTATGCACACACTCAGACTCAGACACACGTGCATCTGCCTCTCAGCCTCTCATTCCCACGGTCTTGCTTCATTCCATGTACATGAGTGTGCCCTCAATCCTGAAGCTCTTTCATAAGTGAATTTGTGATGCAGTTGCTTGGAACCTGGAGTATATTTCTACAAAACGATCGCCCACCACCCATAACCACAGGTGGTGGTCAGGTCCCCTGGCCCCTTGTTCAGCCCAGTCCCTGCTTTGCAACATGGCTGAACTGAGTTCTCATCACGCCAGCACATCTGCCCCCCACCCACAGGAGAGAGGTGGTTCCTTCACGCTCGGGACATGAAGGGGAAGGAGGGAGGGTCTCCGGGTCTGCAGTAGCAGGAGGAGGGCATGGGGACCAGGGGCTCTGCTCTGGAGCCTAGAAGTGTCCCCCACCAGTGGATTGGGGCTCTTGGAGACTGAGTTAACGAGGACACTCTGCTCCCAGACACCAATCCCTTTGAAAGACTTCATTATGAGAGGAGGTACTGCGCGTACAGACCCAAGCTGGAGGAGTTCCCACCCTCTCATCACTTTATGAAGGGAAATTTGCCCAATGTCTAAGACTTCACAATTGCTAGGCTGCTAGCAATTCATTCATCAAATGTATGTCCTGGACAAGGATGTTCCAGGCACAGTGTTCTATGGCTCGGGACCTGAAGATGAAAAGATGCCGCCCTTGTCCTCACAGGGTCCCACAGACTAGTGCGGGAGACAGGTGAGTGAGCAGGTCACTGCCGTTTAACACATGCAGTGTGTGCTAGAGGATGAAGAACGTGCCGTGGATGGTAGGATCAGTAGGGGCAGAGGTGCAGGGGTGTGAAAGGCAGAGCAGGTGTCCAGAATGGTGACCAGCCTAGTGTAAAAAGAGCCTGGAAGGTATGTGTGTACTGGGGGGAGGGGCAGGAGGAGCGGGGCAAAGGGGCAGAAAACACAGCTGAACATGTTAACTGGAAAATTGGCACACACCCCCCAGCAATGACAGAGGTCTCAGCCTAACATCTGCAGACCCCATGACCCAGCAGTTCCTTTCACAGGCCCAACAGGAATACATACACAAGAGCACCAACTGCAATAGCCCCAAACGGAAAACTATTCAAATGCCTGTCAACGGATAATTATAAATAAACTGTGATATATACATGTAATTGAAAACTATACAGAAGTGAGAGTGAATAATCTCTAACCACACACAACAATATGGATGAAATTCACAAATTCAAACTAATGTTGGGTCGAAGAAGCCAGGCAGATTTTATATATATATATATTATATATATATATACATATAATCCCAGGGACGGGGAGCCTGGTGGGAGGCCGTCTATTGGGTTGCACAGAGTCGGACATGACTGAAGCGACTTAGCAGCAGCAGCATGTATATATATATAATGCATGCATCCATGTGTGCTCAGTCACTTCAGTCATGTCCAACACTTTGAGACCCCACGGACTACCCATGGACTGTAGCCTGCCAGGCTCCTCTGTCCATGGGATTCTCCAGGCAAGAGTATTGGAGTGGGTTTCCATGTCCTGCTCCAGGGGATATTCCCGACCCAGGGATCGAAACCAAATTTCCTGCATTGCAGGCAGATTCTTTACCCACTAAGCCAACTGGGAAGCCCATATATATTGTGTATTTGTACTTGATATAGTATTAATCTGAAGTCAGGATGATGGTTATACCTGTAGGGGGAGGGTGGTGACCTTCTGGGGTGTTGCCCTATTTCCTGCTCTGGGAATCCCCCACTCAGTGCCTGGAAGTGCTATGAAAGTTCATGGGGCTGTACAGTCATCATATGTGTACTTTCCTGCATGTGAAATAGTGACGGTGAGGATGGAGAGGAGGGGGCGGAGTCACTGAAAAGACATTCCTGGGCTTCTCCTCTGGGAATAGAGCTATGGCCTCACTGGCAAGGAGCGGGGCTGCCTATGGCTCAGAGGGTAATTCAGAAAGACCACAGGAAAGCGGAGAGCGGGGGACGAGATGATGACACAATTACCGAGCAATTTCAGGGCAGCTTTCTGGGCTGTCAGAAGCTCATCTGCAGGTGCTGGGGCTGCCGTCACATCACTAGTTGCTGATGGAGGGAGAAGCTGGCCTTCTCCTGCTCCCTGATCTCCCCCATCCTGAGCACATCTCTCAACAGTACTCACACCCCCGCCCCCGGGAGCACCCCCTCTGCTCCCCTCACTAGCCTGGAAGCATCCCAAGGGCACGTGTTTCTTTGCACTTGCTCTCACAATTAGAACAGGTATACTACAGATCAGCCACCCAGCAGAACTCTGTGACTGAGTGGCTGGAGATAAGGAAAGGGGCAGAGGGGAGGATGCCTGTTATGGGATGTGGGTGCATAGCCACCTGCATGAGATGAGAACCTGCCCTCATCCTCTCCTCCCTCTTAGCAGCCCTTGATGGAGGGCAGGGGCCAGCCCCCCAACACTGTGCCCCAGTGCCAGGGGCCTCCTTACTTTATACTCCCAGGTTTGGGCAGGCAGCGCCCAGAGAGAGATGCCCTGGTCTTCCCCCAGCTGTCCCCCATCTTTTCCCCTCTTCAACTGGATCCATGCTGAGGGGGCCACTTGGGGCAGAGCTCCAGCAGCCCTCTAAGCCCAGACTGACCATGCTGAAAAGCTGATTCACTTCCAAAAGCCATGGGCTAGCGAGTGCTCAGTCCAGAGCTCTGGGATCTGCTAGGAGCTTCCTTGGTCAGCCAGACCAGAAGAGCTGAGGCCCTGTCCTCCCTCTCCCACCTGCTTGAAGGAGACCCCTACTCAAATAAGCCTCCAGGGCTTGTGATAATCTTGTAGTCCTTGGAACGGAGGACTGACCCAAGATGGACTTGGGTAAGGCTTCAACCACTCTTGGGTGACCGGTGCCCATACTTATCCATGAATCAAGTCGAAACACAGATATAACCAGCCCCAGGATTTGGCCCAGAAGCAGCTGATCTATAGGGAACTTTCCTTTTCCCCTGTCCTGCTCAACATTCAGCCCTGGGCCCACTTACCGGCTGGCCAGACCCGGGGCTGGAGCAGAAGATGGTGTACTTGCGGATCACCCCGTTGGGCTTGGTTGGGGGGAGCCATGACACGACCACACTGCTGGCGGATGAAGGAACAGCTTTGATGCCCGCAGGGGGACCTGGAACTAAGCAGGGGGAAGGTGGGGTCAGTTTAGAGAATGGAGGAACAAAGCCTTTAGGAAACAATGACAGGTTGGAGAGATTAAGGCAGATTAATCTGGGAGAGCTTCCTGAAGGAGGCATCTTTGAAGCTCTGGTTTAAAGGAGGAGGTTCTAGCATGGCAAACAGTTGAGAGGATAAAGGTGATCATTAGGGGCTTGGAACAAAATCTCTGAGATGGAGGCATTGGGAATGGCCAGCTACAGAACTCTTTGGCCAGAACCAAGAACTTAAGAGACACAGGAAAGAAACAGAACCCATAAGGAATTCATCTTGATCCCAGTGGTCCTAACCTGATCCCCTAGCCAATGCTCTACTAAGCTTGTATGTAGGCCAGATATACTGGTCACTTTGCTCTTTTTGGCCTGTGAGCTCCTTGAGGCTGAGAACTCTAGAGACTCACAGAGCAGGCCTCCTCCTGAGGGTCAAAGGTCAGTGGTCAGCCAGTGGGTGACTGTGCTTCCTGCCGTGTACTCAGGGTACTGCCCTTGGGGTGCTGGCTAGGCTCTTTCTCTTTCCAGGAGGGAAAAATCTTAGAATTGGCTGAGAAACCCATCCCGAGTGGATCTGAGCCTATGGACTGTGACCTCCCCTTGCTCCCATGTCTGGGCCTGCTTGGGACCCCAGGGCCTGGAGCCTAGCAGCATCCTGTTTCCAGCCCATACTCTCCTTCATTTTTTCCTTGTATTGCTGTAACTTGTCTTCTCTCCTGGGAGCTTTTATGCTCCTTTGAACGTTGTGATGGTATCCTATTCAACTTATGTTATCTCTCTGAGCCTCAGTTTCTCCATCTATATGGACATAACAACCACATTAAAGGTTTGTAGTGAGAATCAGTGCTAATTAAGATAAAGCACCTGACATGGTGCCTAACACAGAAGAGACTCAATAAATCGTAACAGTTAGTACTTTTGCACTCCCTTCCTGCGCTCTCAGTTTTTAGCACCTACTGCAATTTTTAAAAACTCTTAACAAGTGGTCAACAATTCTAGGTTAAATAAAATACTTAGAAACAGTATCATCCATCCAGGGGCCTGAGCCCAGAAGCTGGCAGTCATCCTTGACTCTGCCCTTCCTCACTACTACAGCCTTGCCATTTATTTCTGCTAGAGGTCTCTGCTGTTCTGGGATGCAGTGGGTGGGTGTTTACGGATGGCCACGGGGGCAACTGCAGAGTTCAAGTCTTCTCTGGCCTTGCACACTTCTTTCTTACCAGTTATTAAGAGAAATATGTGTGATTGTAGACTTATCTATTTATCCTTGTTGTTCTGTTGGTTTTTGTTTCTGTGTATTTTGAGGTTATGTTATTAGGTTCCTAAAAATTTAGCACTGTTTTATTTGCCTGGTAAATTAAGTCTTTTATCATAACAAAAGTGTCCTTCTAAGAATGATTTTTGCCTTAAAGCATACAAGGTCTGATACTAATATTCCAGTTTTCTCTTAGTTTTGTATGGTACATCTTTTACCTTTTTCCATGCTTAACTTTTCTACACCTTTATGTTTTGATGTCTCCTAAACACAGCACATATTTGAGTTTTGCTTCACTGCTAGCCGGTCTGGCAGTATTTATCTTTTAACTGGAGAATTTAGCCAATTTATCTTACTACTGATACATTTGGGTCTAACTGTCCCACCTTCCTATTTTCTATTTGTCCCACCTATTGCTTTCCTTTCTACTGTCCTCTGTGCCCTCCTTTGGATTGTGCATTAAGAGAAACTCTGTTTCCCCCTTCTATTAGTTTTGCTATTATGCAGTCTTTCATAACCTTTAGATTGTGTGAGTCTCTGACTTACCAAAGTCTAGTAACTGCCGCTTTTCTTCTCAGATAATGCGAGGACTTGGAATTTCCATTTACTATCTCTCCATTTACATGCCATTGTTATATATTTTAACTCTGTAATATCTGGACACCCCTTTCAAGGTGATTACATCATCATCATTTTATGCCGTCAATATTGATTTCAATTTACCCACATATTCGCCATTAATTGCTCTTTTTTCCTTTCTTCCCACATCACTGAGCTTCTATCTGGGATCCTTTTCCTTCTAGTTAAAGAACACCCTTTAGTATTTCTTTCAGGGCAGCTATGTTGGTGATAAGTTCTCTCAGTTTTTGTTTGTCTGAAAACGTCTTGATTTCACCTTAATCTTGAAAAATATTTTTAAAAGGTATAAAGTCACAGGTTGATAACTATTTTTGTTTTCATACATACTTTAAATATCTCATTGTGTTGTTTTCTGGCTTCCACTGTTTCTGATAAGTGAGCTGACAGTCTTATTTTTGCTCCTTTGAAGGTAACTGGTTTTTCCATCCTCTGGTTGCTTTTAAGACTTTTCTCTATTTGTTTATGTTTCAGTAGCTTTATTATGATAAGCCTAGGTGTGGACTTTAAGTTATTCCTTGTGAAGGCTGTAGAGCTTCTTGCGTTTGGGCTTGATATCTTTCACAACTTTGAAAAGTTTTCAGACATTTTATCTTCTGCTCCATTCTCTTTATCCTCTTTTTTGGATATCTTCTCACAACTTCTATGTCCTTGATACTCAGAATGTAGTCCATGGATTAGCAGCAGGGTCGCCTGGGAGCATGTTAGAAATGCAAAATCTCAGGTTGTACCCTAGACCTACTAAATCAGAATCTCAATTTTAACATGATTCCTCAAGTGATTTGTATGCACAGTAAAGTTTGGAAAGCATCGCTCTATGTCTTATTTGCTCTTTTATTTTCCATTCTTTCGTCTTTTTGTGCTTCATTTGATATTATCTTCTGACCTATCTTCTAATTCACTAAGTATCTCTTCAGCTGTGTCTAATTTGTTATTAAGCCTATCTAGTGAGTTCTTAATTTCAGATATTAGTAGTTTTTGTTTCTAGATGTTTTATTTCATAGCTTCCAATGCTCTTAAAATTTAATGAAACCCATTTGGAATTCTTGCAGAGCTGCTTCTTTTGTCTTTTTCTGCGGGCTTTTATTCACACTGTCCCCATTGTTTTTATTGTATGCCAGACACACTATTCGCAAAGTTGTTTGTGGAAATAATTTGAGGTCTCAGATGATATAATCATCCTAAAGGGAGAACTCATGTTTGCGTCCAGCAGGCACCTGCAATCTGGGACACTAACAACCTGAGGTCACCTCAATCTAATTTCTAGGACTGAGATGATCTGAGGCTGAGCTGTTTACTTTTGGTCCACTTTTAGAGTTCTGCCCTTCATGCTCTCAACTCAAAGTAGGCTGGAGTGGGGAGCAGAGGAGGGTTCACTCTGTAGCAGGCCCTGGCCTCCAATTCATGTCTTTCTGGCACTGCTCAGTATCTCAGTCACTGCCTCTAGACTCAGCAAACATCCCTCGGGGGAAGAGCTGTCCCAAATACCAAGATCACCTCCTGGGCCTCTATTCTCCCTTGGATCCTGGCCCAGTAACTCTTCACTTTCCTGCCAGCTCTCTAATTACCTTCAAGCAAGTATTTAAAAATATTTTATTCAGATTTCCTAGTGTCCAACAAGGAGGAGAGTGGATTGGAGTCACACTCTCTACCATTCCTGGAAGTGGAACCCCTTTGATATGTTTCCCTAAACCTGTCCCTCCTCCTTCCTTCATCCTCATTGCTGCTGCCCTTACACACACCTTCCTTTTCTTTGCCTAGAGGCCCACAGGTTCTAAGAGGCCTTTCCCACCCTAGTCCTTATCCCCTATTCGCTTCCTATGACCAATCCTCCATGCTTCTACAAGAGTTATCACCTAGGTCATGCCTCTTTCTCAGTTAAAAACCTTTAAAGTGGTCCTAAGTCCAACCCAACTTTGCACTCTGAGGCTATATAGATAGGTCTGGTATTCACAGGGCAGATGAGCAGCAGGCAAGAGGTTTCGAGCTAAAGAACTAAGTATAGCCAAGCCAGTCTGGAACCAAGCTCAGACTGAGAGATCTGGACTTAAGAAGTGAGCTTGAATTGATATGCTTGCATTTTATCTTGCTTTTCTCTAAATTCTCTGTCAATTTTATTTCCTTTGGCAAAATCCTGCGGGGGCCTGGTGGGGGTGGTGTGTAGGAAGTTGCAGTGTCTTCCGATTAGGATATTTGTCCAAGGTGCCGTGGCAGAGCTGGGACTAGAATGTGGATCTGTGTGCTTTCCAAGTCAGCTGAGTAATACCTGTAATGACTGCCACCTACAAATTGCAGACCCCGGTGGCAGTGGAGCAGTAGGGTGGGGCGGGCTTGCTTGCCTGCCTACCCCTCTGCCATCATTCCTCCCTATTCCTTGCTTGCGTGGGTAACCCGTGCTCCTCCACCCTTCAGAGAAATCTGTCTCCATCACCTACACCAGAGGACTTATCATGCTTAGAGTAAGTCAGCCATGATAATTCCATTCTCCTCTCAGTGACTGGCTTTGCGAGAGGCATATTGCCCTGCTGTTGTTGATGGGAAATGAGCATACGTCTGCTGAGGGGGTTTCTGGGAAAGGTTTCTTTTACTTCCAAGAGACGCACGCCCATAGGAAGAGACTGCTTCTCTCACTCTGAACTCTGTCTTGTCTGGCGTGATGCCTGGAGCTGCAGGCATCTTGAAATCATGGGAGGAACAGCTGACAGGCTGAGGATGGCAGAGCAGAAAAGATGGGAACCAGTGAGTTACCCAACCCCGGAGCTGCCCTACTCAAGACTTCTTGTTTTGTGTGATAATAAATGTGCTTATTGCTTCAATCTTTTTTTAGTTGCATTACGCACAACCAAAAGCTTCCTAACTGACACAAATGGTGTGATGGAAAGCATAGAGGTTGGGGAGGCAGGAAAGCTCTCATTTGCCACCCATCAGTTTTGTAACCTGCAGCAAGTTGTTTTAGCTCTCGAGGCCTCCGTTTTCTCATCTCTAAAATGGAAATAATACCCTCCCCAAAGGGCTATTGGAAGGCTGCTGCTGCTGCTCAGATGCGAGTCGTGTCTGACTCTTTGCGACTCCATGGACTGTAGCCTGCCAGGCTCCTCTGTCCATGGGATTCTCCTGGTAAGAATACTGGAGTGGCATGCTACTTCTTCCTCTGGGGGATCTTCCCAACCCAGGAATCAAACCTGCGTCTTGTGCACTGGGAGGCAAATTCTTTACCATTACCACTCTTTACCACCTGGGAAGCCAGGTACTGGAAGGTTAAATCATGCTTATGATGGCACATCACACACACGTCAAGTTATGACCATTGTTCTGGATGAGATCTCATCTGACAGTGGGTTCCTTTCAGCTTAGGCTTCCCCCAAGGGCACCTGGGTCCACCGGAAGCAGTCATTTCATTGCCAGCTCTGGGTAAACCAACTACCATTTGCCAGCCCTTGACATTTTAGAAAGGATTCTGTGGTTAGGCTGTTTCTTACAACATCTAGATGAGGCGAACCAGCTGACAGGTTTTATCATGAGGAAACTGAGGGGCAGAGAGGTTAGTGACTTGCCAACAAGTGGCAGGGCTGGGGCACCCATATCTGCTCCTCCCACCCCATGAAGCTGCCACCGTAGGATCCTGGCCCCTGCTGTGCCCCTGTGACTCCACAGGCAGCTCTAGGGTGGGGAGAGCTTCTTGGAGGGAGGGTTGTGCTCCTCGACTTTGGGTTCCCTCATGGGTCTCACCTTGGTCAGTCAAACATGTGGAGACGCTTATAACTCAGGCCTTTGGAACTGTCATGGTTGTTTAGTCACTAAGTCATGTCCAACTCTTCTGCGACTCCACGAACCACAGCCCACCAGGGTCCTCTGTCCATGGAATCTCCCAAGTAAGAATAGCAGAGTGGGTTGCTATTTCCTTCTCCAGGGGATCTTCCTGACCCAGGGATTGAACCCAAGTCTCTTGATTGGCAGGTGGATTCTTTTTCCACTGAGCCTCCTGGGCAGCCCCTTGCATCAAAATAGGATGCAAGAAAGTCTGGAGGTCTGGGTGGTTAATTTCTAGAGGCCAGGAAGGTGCCAGTGTGTATGTGTGTCCCTGAGGCCCTGAAAGGGGCCAGGCTCCGAGCACCATCCCCGGTAGGTCTCCACACGAGAGCAGGTGGCTCTGCCTGGAGCTGTCCCAGGAAACCTTGATGCGGGGATTAATGACAGGAAAAGTAGGGCAGGCAGGTTGGTAAATATTTAATTGCTAAGAGCTTAAGTGGGGGGAGGGGGCTGATCTGATGGAAAGGGAGGGGCTTAGGGAGAGTGGGGAGCATTAATCACAGTTAGTCCCGTCGCCAAGTCACCAAGCTGGTCTGCACTGGGAGAGGTCCACTATCACTCCCAGCCTGAGCTGCCCCTCTCTACCTCCTGTCACCCCTCCAGCTCCTTCTGCCAAATTGTCTGGATAGGACCTAGACCAGGGGTCTCTGTATCCTTTGGAAAAAACCAAGGCTGAGTTGGAAAGAGGCCAAAATGCCAACCTTGGTTACTGTTTATGAAGCACCCACTGGATGCAAGTCATGTCATATCAATTGACTCTTTAACCACATTGCACCTGGCTAAGGAGAATTAGAATCAACTAAGTGTTGGGGTTGGCGGGGTGAGGAAGGAAGTGGAAGAGGAGCCCAGAGCTGCAAAGGGTCACATATGGTACCTCCTGTCCCCAGTGAGGCCCCTTGAGGGGTACAACTCTGACCTGGGTGGGAAGTCTGACCCTTGTCTGGACCTGATCCCTCCTGGGCTGACTCAGCCCCCAGCCTCTCCCATCTGACTGCATCACTCTACCCTGGGGGTTTGGCTCCTTATCTCCCTTTTCTTCCAGTTCTGCCCTCAGGGGGAGGGGCTTTGAGATCACAGATCCAAATGCAGGCACATCCCAGTCCTGAGAGTGTCCCCCCCCACCACACACCCATCAGAGTCTAGGGCCTGGCCCATTCACTCTGGGGCCTCTGCAGCATGATCACCAAGTCACTAACCCGGGTGATGTTCCCGTTCCCGGCATCCCCAACCTTCTGTATCCAGAGAAGACCAGCCTGAACCCTGCAGGGGAGCAGATGCCACAGAGAGGATGCTCTTGGGATGGGGTGGGAGGAGAGGCTGTATCTGGCCTCTGAATCCAGTGCTACAGGGGAAGGGGTTATGGTGGCTTGTAGGTTTAGGCATGAGTCCTGGGGCGCTTCACCACCACCCGCAGTAAGCTGTATTCTCCCAAAGCAGCGCTCCCAGAATTCTCAAAGTCACCCTTGTTGATCAGTTGATAAGTCATGTCTGATGCTTTGAAACACCATGGACTACAGCACGCCAGGCTCCCCTGTCTTTCACTATCTGCCAGAGTTTGCTCAAGTTCATATCCACTGAGTCAGTGATGCTATCTAACCATCTCATCCTCTGCCACCCTCTTCTCCTTTTGCCTTCAGTCTTTCCCAGCATCATGGTCTTTTCCAATGAGTCACTCTACAGAGAATTAAGGGATAGGAGAAAGGACGGGGCTTTGCTCTCCCCCTTAACTGTGGGTGGGGTGAGCAGTGGAAGGCTGGAGCAACAAGTCCTGGGAGCTGGCCCCGAGTGCCGAGGCCGGGCTGGGTGGGAGGAGCGCACTCACCGTCCTCCTTGGTCTGGATGTAGAGCACGCTGCTGCGCACGCCATCCCCGGCCTGGGTGTAGGCCAGCACCTGCACACTGTAGTTGGTGAACTTCTCCATGCCTCGCAGCTCCACCCGCTCCCGCGTCGTGGTGATGTTCTGCATCTCGCCCCACTCTGCCGGACACGAGCATCCTCTGAGTGCGGCCCAGGCCGGCCAGGCCAGGCCATGGTCCCTCAGCCACTGCCCATCCACCAGCCTGGGCTTGGACCTTGACTCCATGGTGGTGGCAACGAGGGGAACCTTTCACCTCAAGGTCATGATTGCAGACTTGCGACACTGCTCCCAGGCCGTATCTCTCCCCAAGTGGCCCAACCAGGGTGACCCACAAATGCCAGCTGGGCCTCAGCCCCTAGTCAACCCTGTACCAAATTCAACTTAATGCTTTCTCTATAAAATAGTTCTACCTCTCTCTCCCCCTGAATCTCACTTCCCTGTCCTCCACCCACCCCTCTCTCCATGTGAGGGACCCCAGGAGTGACCTGAACCCAGAAGGAGCCTTGGCCAGGTGGGCAGTGGCAGCTGTTTCTCTTGGCTGCCCAGCACCTCTGAGAAATGGAGTATTTCCTGCCATATCAGTAAACAAGGATGTCACAATCATCATTCTAGCCCTCTAAATCCTTGAATCCCTGAGCCCTAGGGGCACTCAGGAAAGAGAAGAATACCTGGGTGATTTGGCAGATCTCAGGTTGCAGCCACTCCCTACAGTAAACACTGAGGAACTCAGGATGTAAAAAAATGCAGGATAGTGAGCTGCTTATGAAAGGAATGATTTCCGTGAGTCCAGACTCTTACATCTTCCCATACACAGAAAAGGGCTAAATTCCTTAACTTGGAATATCTGGCTTTCTTTCATTCACAAAAATACTTTTGACCTTCAGACTACTTGGCTTTGGTGGCAAAACTTCTATATAATCTCTCCCCACCTCCTTGGAGCAGTTCTCTCAGGGATACTTGAGATGCTATCTCCCAGGCTTGAAGTCCTAAAAATTCCCACCCCAAATATTAATAACTCTCAACTTTCAGGTGGTGACTGCTCTTGAAGTCGACACCTCCTTGGGCTCTCGGCTCTCATAGGCGATGGAGCCAGGTGGCATGACCTGTGACAGGCTGGGGATGACTGCCCTGCACCTGACTGCTTCTGGACCGGCACCCTGAACTCTCGAGAGGATAAGGGGTTAAGTCCCCATTACCTTCCCCCCACATCAAGGACATCTTGTCTGCAAAGAACCTGCAGAGAGAACATGGGCGAGGCTGCTGGAGTGACAGCCATGGCCGGGAGGGCCAGGCCTTCCTCGGGCTCAGCGAGGACCCATCACCCTGGATCTGCCAAGAACTTGCTATAGATGCTGAAGAAGAGCTTAGGGAGAGCGTCCCATGGGACAGCCAGGGTCTCAAGAGGAGGAAAGAGGCTTCTGAGCTGACAACCTTCCCCCTGAGGCTACTGGGATTTTTTAGAAAACAGCCCCAGACACCAGCTGAAGACAGGCTGTGCGGAAGACAAGTGCCAGCAAACCCACCCTGGCGCCTCACGAGGGACCTGGCGCAGGCATAGGCCTGGTCTCGGGCCTAGCCGCAGACTGGCCACAGTCTGCCAGGGTCCAGAGGGTGAGGACTCCAGGCCCAGCCTGAGGGGACTCTGGGTCAGTGGAGGGGGACTCAGAGGCCTGAGAAGTGGGACTTTCCTCTCCCAGGAGGTCAGAAACCAGAGTGGACCTGTCTAGGACTAAAGCCAGAGAAAGACCCAGGAGGAGGGCAGCCTGGCCATCAATTCTGTGGCCTTTGGAGACTAGTGAAGCTGATGCCTTTCTCACCTGAGGGCTGAATTGGGGAGCCACAGCGTTCGAAAAGGGGGAGCGAGTTCTGGAAAATGAGCCTTTTGTGGCTCAGCACAGATGAGATGAGGCCATCTCACCACATAAGGCCCCAGAAGACCTGCAGGGCTCCGCACTCCTGGGGGAGAAGGTGGAGGCGTGGCAGGGAGAGAGAATTCCTGTCAGCAGTGCCTCTGGGCAGACCAGTACCCGGGTGGGGGCTGGGGAGGGCAGCTGGCCCAGGGGGCTGGGGGTGAGCTGGAGTCCCAGGTCCTCCAGGAGAGAAGGAACGGGCCAGGTGACCAGTGGCAGGAGGCTCAGGATATGGCGAGGCAAACTCACGTCCACAGTGTGGGATGCTGGGCCCCTGGCTTGCGTGACTTCCTGGTCCAGGGCTCTGCTGCACCAGTGGGCAGGGGCTGCTGTGTTTGCGGGGCTGCACTAGCTCATCCTGTGGGAAGGCGCCCAAAGGGCTGGGCCACTGTCTTGGCTCTCCTCCCTCTGCTGTTCCTAACGGCAGCTCCACTGTGCACCCTTCCCCGCTCGTCTCCAGGTCCTGGGTAGCTCAGCTGCACAGAATTCAGGTCTCGCCATCCATCTGGCCAAGGGACCCTGCTTCCTCCTCTGGCCCCTCAGTCCTAGGCGGTGACAGCTTCCTGCTGGTGCTAGTCCCTGGGACCCCAACTTCCCGCCACACTCCTCTGAACGCAGAGCCTTCATTAAAGTCTCAATTGTCCCGTTTGAGTATACCACCTGTTTCCTGACTGACATGGCCACAAAGTCCTCATACCAACACATTCCATCAGAAAAGCCAGTGTGTCCATCTCACCCCTTAAGCCACTGCCCAACATACTGCTGAACAGGAGCAGCTGGTGTCTGTCCCCAGCAGAAAGGTGACCGTGCACACACCTCTCACTCTGGCCCCTGGCTCTGGCGTGGGAATAAGGGGTGCAGCGGAGAGGCTGGACTTCCGCTCGACATCCCACGGGAAGATGCTCAGCTCTAAGTGTGGGCCTCCAGCAACCCCTGGCCTCTCACCCCGCGAGCCGGCCACCACCCCTAGCAGACTCACCCCCGTCAACATAGAGGGACCAGAAGATGACCCGATAGCCTTTGAGGACGCCGTTGAGGGTGCTGCGCGGGGGCTCCGACCAGGAGATGACGGCCACGTCGGAAGTGATGGACAGGGCCCGGACGTTCTCGGGGGGCTGGCTGGGCACTGCGGAGGGGAGAGCCAAAGGGCCTGGTTAGGGAGGTACAGGACAACACGCATGTGCAGGCAGGACCCTGCTGCCCGGCCAGAGGAACCTCGGGTCACACAAGTGGGAGGCCCTCCTGACTCAATGAGTCTCGAGAGTTTGGGCTGGTGGCTGGGAAGGGAAACCAGTCTCCTTCCCTGAAAATTTGGGTGAATAGAGGTCTTTCCAGCTTGGTTCCTGGGCTCTGGCTGGCATGTTCCTGATTCTGGGTAAGTGCTCAGGGAAGAAGGTGATGCAGTCCGGGCATGAGCTCCTGGGGGTTCACCAGTGGGCACCACAGCCCAGGGAGTCCACCTCCGCTGAACGTAACAGAATGTGGAAGACCAAGCCAGCCCCGGGGGGAGTCTGTAACTGATGCTCTTATCTGATGGCTGCCAGCCATGTGTGTCCCCGCCCCTGTGCCAAACTGAAGGGAAGGAAAAGAAGGAAAGAGGCTCTCAAATAACCCTGGGGCAGGAGAGAAGAGGTCCCTCAGACACCTTTAGGACTTCTGGAATCACTGCACTTCTGTCCCTTGTCCCTGCACCCAACACACCAGCCTGGGTGGCCCACCCTGCCTTTAACCCTCTCCATCTGAGAACTTAACATAAGTCCCAGCCTCTGGGGGTGGCCCAGCTGCAGCTCGCCCGTCTGAGACGAGAGACGGGCAACACGAGGCCCCAAGGAGCCACCTGGGCCAGGGGCAACTTTGCTGGCACTTCCGCTGGTTTCCGAGGAGCTGGGGGCAAAGGGCAAGGCCACGTCTGCTTCGCTCTGAGTGGGAGAAAGGAGGCACAGGCTGGATGGAAGGTAATTAGATCCCATTGCCCCACAAGAGGCAACTCTAATTTTTATGAGCATTTAAATGATAATACATCATCCTAACGATCCTCTCTGAGAATGATTATTGTTTCATATTACTTAGGTGTAAAAATATAAGCACCATGTAATTAGGGACCCAGTGTAATAAACTAATACAGATCGCCCGTTCGAACAAAATGAAGGTAATATAATTATGGAAAAGACACTATTGCTAAGGCAGGGGCCCTTGAATACCCCAGGAGGAGTGCTAATATTGCCAGGAAACGATCAGGATCTGACAGGCTAACGAGGGCCTCAATTAAGTATGAAAAACTGCTGAGCAAATGCTGCTGGAAACTTTCTTCCCCCTCTCCTCCTTTGTTTGGAAAATGTCTCCACGGCCCATGCTGATCTCTCCCTGTTGGTAATCTCAGCCCCTCTGTATCCCTCTCAAAAGCAAGGGATGTGGGGCCCTCATGGAAGCCAAGGGTGGGCCCGGCCAGGTTGTTTTCTGGGATGGCCCTGGAGGATGGAGTTTAGTGTTTGGTCAGGAGTGCTGATATGGACTTGGGGCAGCTGTTCCCCCTGGGGGTGACTTCCCTGAGCATCCTGCATCCATGTCATTTGGTCCTGCATCCAGCCTCACTCCCAAGAAAGAGGGTAACAACAGGGTGAAGTAGAAAGAGTATGGGATTCAGGGTCAG
This sequence comes from Bos grunniens, assembly GCF_055505025.1. Classification (NCBI taxonomy): domain Eukaryota; kingdom Metazoa; phylum Chordata; class Mammalia; order Artiodactyla; family Bovidae; genus Bos; species Bos grunniens. The sequence continues at coordinate 28,649,638 of NC_141179.1, forward strand.
GTCTGGATTTTGACCTGGGCTCTTCTTCATCAGATGGGCAATCTGGACAGGTTATTAGCCTCCGTGAGTCTTGGGTCCTTTTATGGGCAATGACCTGGCTGTTAGTGCTCGGGTTCTCACAGGTGATCCCTGCACCAGCAGCATCAGCATCACCTGGGGATTTATTAGACATGCACATATTTGGCTCCCACCCCAGACCTGCTCAAGCAGAACTCTGGGGGAGGGCCCAGCAATCTGTTTACAACCCTCTGATGTGCACTCAGGTTTGAGAAGCACTGTGTCAGAGTACTGCTTGGGATGGCACCAATGGTACTTAATGGTTACAAGCTGGTCTTCCTCTATCCAGCCAGGCCTGTGGCCAGGAGCAGGCGGTGGGGGATGGGCTGGTGAGGATGTGGGGTGGTGGAGGGGGTGAGGGATTGGATGGAATGTTGCTCAGGTGCTTCTCTGGGCCTCTCTGCATTCTATGCACTTTTCCCCCCTTCTGTGTTCTCCCTTTCCCCCAGGGGCTCAGTGCACTGACATCTGCTCCCTCTCACAGCCTAGCTTGAGCCCCAGAGCAATTAAATGGGAATCTCTGGGGATGAGGCCAGGCATCAGGATTTTTAAACTCCGCAGATAATTCTAACTTGTAGCCAAAGTTAAGAACAACTGATATGAGTTAATCTACTTTCTGGTGTTTCTGACCTGATGTGTCCTCCCTCCCAAAGGTGTTTGCGTTTCCAGAGAGAATGAGGTAGGGAGAGGACATTGCTTAGCAAAAGGAATGACTAATGGTAGAATGCTGGGTGTCTGGGTGGCCATGGAGCAATGGCATTATGTTTCCAGGGCAGTCAGTTCCCTCCCTTTGCTGGGGGAAGGCTCAGACTCAGTGACAGGTTTTAATCTCATATCTTGGTCTTAGGCTGGGGTATCACTGCTAAGTCACTTCAGTCATGTCCGACTCTGTGAGACCCCATAGACGGCAGCCCACCAGGCTCCCCCGTCCCTGGGATTCTCCAGGCAAGAACACTGGAGTGGGTTGCCATTTCCTTCTCCAATGCATGAAAGTGAAAAGTGAAACTGAAGTCGCTCAGTTGTGTCCTACCCTCAGCGACCCCATGGACTGCAGCCTACCAGGCTCCTCCGTCCATGAGATTTTCCAGACAAGAATACTGGAGTGGGATGCCAAACTAAGGAAGCCCTATTTACTCTGCTCTTTGGGGGCTGTGTCCAGCCTGGCTACGTCTCTTGGGGTGGGTATCAAGGGTCACGTCTCCTTTCGTTTCCTAGCACAAGCTCAGGTAACAGTGGGGTCTTCTCTGTGCTTGGAGAGCAGGCATGCTCCTGCTGCCTCTTAACCCTCTCCTCCTGAGAAACCAGGCCCCATCATTCACTCAAAGTTGGAGTCCTCTCCAACCCTCAAAGAATTCAGTTTTAAAAACTGGGCTCCAAATCTTCTGTCCATGGACCTTGGTATTTTGTAACTCCACAGTCTCTAAAACAGATGGTGGACAGCTTCTAGCTCAGAAGTACATAGGTAACTTGGCTTCTGCCCTTTTTCCAACCTGGAGGGCCTAAATGAAGAGAAATAGGACCCAGAGTGTAGAGGAAAGAGCTTGGGGAGAGAGATGGGTGAGGGGCCAGGATGAGGGAGGAGGAAAAGGCAGAGGGAGAAGATGGATGGAGAGTCAGAGAGATGCACAGACAGGCACTCAGACAGACCAGTAGCTCAATAGAGAGACCGATGGGCAGAGCATTAGAAAGTGATGGATAGAGAGCCAGCCAACGGATGGAGATTCCCAGAGGCCTAAATGGACCAAGCATCCCTTGAGAAGCCAATGGGTGAGAGGGGATGGAGGGATCCAGGGAGGCTGTGTGTACCACAGGATGATGGGGCCCAGGAGCAGGGAAGGGCCCCCAGCCCTCCCTGGAAGCCCTGCGGCTCTGCCCGCAGCCGACATCTGTACCCATTACCCTCTACTGGTGCCCTCACCGTCCTCCAGGGTGGTGGCATTGATCTCGCTGGATGAGGGCCCCGTGCCTGCCCGATTGAAGGCCTGGACCACCACGCCATATTGGGCGAACTTCTTGAGGTTGTCCAGGGTATAGACCTCGCTGTCCCCAGTGGCCTTCATCTCCACGATGCTGTACTGCCCGTTGCTGCCCGGGCTGTTCTCTCTGTAGCCGATCTGGTAGCCACGGATGACACCGTTCTGCAGCTCCTTCTTGGGTGCCTGTGAGTGTAGGAGTGGGAGGGTGGTGGAGGGGGACAAAGACTCAGTGACATTCTGAGAGGACGCTCTTACACCCAAAGGCAGGTCATGTCACTCCCTTGCTCCCAAGCCTTCCAAGGCTCCCATTCCACCCAGAGTCAAGGCCAAAGTAAAAGCAACCCAAGTGTGCACAGACAGGTGAATGCATAAAGACGATGTGGTCCATATATGCAATGGAATATTATTCAGCCTTAAAAAGGAATGAAACTTTGATAAACTGAACAGCATCAATGAACCTAGAAAATACATTAAGTGAGATAAACCAGACACAAAAGGAGCAATACTGCATGGTGCTTCTCCGAGGTGCGTACAATTCCCAAATTTACAGAAACAGAAAGTAGGACAGAGGTTACTGGGGGCTAGGATGGCTGGGCCAGCAGAGTTTCTGTTTGGGATCATGAGAAAGTTCTAGAGATGGACAGTGGTGACGGCTGCTCAACACTGTAGTTGTACAATGCTGCTGACCTCTACCTATGAACATGGTTAAAACGATCCGTTTTGTGTACATAAAATGGTATGGTACCACAAGTTGAAAAAAAAAAAGAGTCCTTGACTTTGATGCGAGCCCAGCCCCTCTTGGAGCTGGACCGCCCTTGACATCCTGGCCAGCGGCTGGGGTGCGTGGAGAGCCCAGGCCTGAAGCCGGCTTCTGGACGGAGGGACAGAGATGGGGTGACAAGGGGGTGACAGGGGGGACCTCGGAGCTCTGCCTGGGCTGGCGGGAATGAAGGGCTGATCCCAGGTGGGCAGGCCAAGGGAGAAGACTCCACTGGCGTCAGTCTTGGGGTGGAAAATACACTCTCACCCCCAGCAAAAACCCTGATACACAACCAGCCGCACACACAGGTGTTCTGAGAGAGAAAACATCAACAGGGAAACACTGACACGGACATTCTTGAATATGATCACACACACACACGCACACACACACACGCACATACACACACTCACTCACATATACACACACACTCACATACATAGGATCTTGATACGTCCCCTTATATCTGGAACCACGAACACACGCAATCCAGCCCATCAAAACAAACATCCCAATACATACCTACCCATGGCCAGAAACATACAGACTCACAAATAGAAACTGGCTCCTTTAAAGAGGGGACATGCCCATCTATATATTGAGACAGCACACACACCAGTACATAGAAAAACAGCTTGAATCAGGGTTGTAAAGATGATGCAGTTAATTTAAAAGCCCACCTTTTACTGTACTAAAAAATAGTGTGATCAAAAACAATTAAGTTAGTAAAACAGCTCATTTTTTAAAATTCAATGAGTGTTTTAAATGAACTGCATTTTTCAGCTCACCGTTAACTCAATATAATGAAGTTTTAAATTTCACATAATTGTTTTGAACTCACTAACTAGGTGTGTGTGTATTTAATTGACTTGACTTTTCGTTGCTGCCTGAATAATGCTTCTCTCTGCACTTGGACAGTCCTGTTTGATAGTTGGTAAGAGGGGGAATTTTTGAATGTGGGTGTTGTATCTACACAATCAGGCTTCCCAAGTAGCTAAGTGGTAAAGAATCCGCTTGCCAATGCAGGAGAGGAGGGTTCAATCCCTGGGTGGGGAAGATCCCCTGGAGAAGGAAATGGCAACCCCCTCCAGTATTCTTGCCCGGGAGAGCCCATGGACAGAAGAGCCTGGCAGGCTACAGTCCATTGGTTCACAAAGTCAGACACGATTTAGTGACTAAACAACAAATAATCTACACACTCACACATTCAGGCACTTATTATAGACACAAACATATCTTCAGGGTGCCCTTGTCCTCACACTGACATACACTCTATTACATATCTGTGCCCACGGTGAAATACACTGATATATACATCATTACACAATGACACACACCTACGTACCTAGAGCCGCCTGCACACAGTATACACTTGTCTATGTGTGATACACAGAGCACCACGCCACCGTCATTCACACCAATGTATACTGGCAGAGGCCTTGGGTAGGCATTCAGGCATACCTTGCTACATACATATAGATATTCACACATTTTTACAAATCTTGACATATCTTCCCTCCCTCCCTCTCTCTCCCTTCTCCTTGTATGGCACCACCCCCTTAAACAGGCACACTCAGGATTTAAATCAATCTTAACAATATTTCTCTGAAGCATTAAGAAATCAATAGAGCTGATTGCAAATTTATGTCATAAAGCAGTGGTGATCCATCTCAAGGAAAGAGTCTTAAAATGAAGTGACTTATCTTTCAAGTGAATCTTTATTTTTCATTAATCTGTTTCTTGGTGTTAAAAAAAATTCCCTTGAGAAGTCAGCCCCCAAATTTATTGATAGGCTGGTTCATTCTGAAGTTCTAACTTTCTAATCAATTTTATTTTTCATTATGAGACTTTGGAGAAATAAATCTGATTCTAAATTTTTATCGACCTCCGGGTTGGAGCTTTGTAGCCAAATGTCTCAGAGGTTTACATACTTATTCATTCCCGTCCCCTCCTCCAGGCTTCCTTGGAGTATTCTTAGGAAATGGATGCAGAATCAGGATGCAGATACGACTTGGGATCTAGACTCCAGGCTTCACTCCCAGTTTCTGAGGGAAGCTCTGGCAACCAGATCTGAACCTGGAGGGAACCAGGGCTCCAGGTATCTATCTACTAGGAGCGCTGGTACCCAGGGAGGGCCAACTGCCCAGCCTCTGTCCCACTTTTGTCCTGGTTATTTCTCTGGAGCGGGAAGGAACCAGGCTCTGCTGCCGTGTGTGTGTGTGTGTGTGTGTGTGTGTGTGTGTGTGTGTGTGTGTGTGCGTGTGCGTGTGTGTGTGTGTGCGTGCGCTCGCGCGCGCGCACACCAAGACATATAGTCTTTTTTCCCTTGGTTTTTTAAAGAATTGTTTAATTTTTTGGCCACATCACACAGCATGTGGGATCTTAGTTCCTTGATCACGGATTGAACCTGGATCCCTTGCAGTGCAAGTGTGAAGTCTTAACCACTGGACCACCAAGGAGGTCCCAAATATGTGGTCTTTTTTAGGGAAAATATTACTAGACCCTTTTGAATCTCTCTGATTCTCAAGTCTACCTTTATGAAGGGACTAGGAGGAGGACTAAAGTACCTGGAATTTTTCTACCAGGAGTTAGAGTCAGAAAATGACCTTGGACTCAGAGCCCAGATGTAGATGAGGTAACCCCCTAAACCCTAATGTTCAAGAAGAAGAACATGAATGGGCTTTAGGAAACTCTCTGTTCCTGACCTCTGGACAGTGGGCTTCTGTGGGTGATATGGCTCCAGACTACGTGCAGTGAAGTTCTGCACCTGTCATGACTTGAATGACCACGGAAGTCACCTTGCATTTTTATACCATGGCCTCCTCTGATAGGAAGGAGAAATATCTCTTCTGTCCACTCCACAGGAACAGATAAGTTAGTGCAAGAAAACACTCAAACACTGGAAAATGCAGCTGGAAGCCATCAGAATGGGCAGCCCTTCTGTGCCCATGCCAGGGATGTGGCGATGAGGCCAGAGTTTCCCAGGAAAGCATTGCTTGGTCATGCTCAGGGTTATGCTGGTTCTCTGCCCTGCTGTGGAATTGCCTCCAAGATTTCCCATCAGTGACAGAGTCTCTGGATACCTTCTAGATCTACAAGTTTCTTCCCCTTAGAAATGGCTGTGGCACATACTGGTTTGTTTTCTCTACAGCTCCCTGTCCCCCAGAGCTAGGGAGGGCAGTTATTTTTTCATCCTGATTTTACACAGGAGGAAATCAAGAAAAGACCAAGCTCCCTGCTGAAGTCTTGACCGTGAGAACATAGGGTATGGTTTCACCCTACTTCCCAGCTCTAGTCACAGGGCCAAGACAAGGGTGAGACCCTGTCATTTCATCTCCTGTTATCCATAGAGCCCCTTTGAAATGTATACAAAATCAATTCCAGCTCTAGATATATTACAACCTGTGGAGTTTGTAGGACAAACCAGCATGGTAAAAGAATCATCTTCTCTCCTTGGCACTGACAAATTCTTCATCCCACTCCAAGCACAGGCCTCCATCAGAAAGCCATGGTGGAGAAGGGAGTGGGGATTGGTGGGGGGACCAGTTCCTCTATCCTCCTCTCTTTCCACTCCTTCAACCTCAGTATTTAGCAACAAACAGGCGTGGGCATTGCAAGACACCAGACACTAGCAAGTCTGTTGGGGCTTCATTTGAAGATTAAGGATGGGGAAGGGAGGGAGGCATTTCAGGGGAAATGCTTTTGACTTTGCTTACCTTCCAGGTCACTTGGATGCTCTGTGAGGTCACTGGCTGCAAGGTTACATCCATGGGAGGCCCATCAGGAGCTGGGGTGGGGTTGGGAGAAACAACCTTATGAGTCACGTCTTGGAAGAAAAGAGCCCTATGCCCTCAGTCCCATCCTTGAGCTGGAGGGCTGCTGCAGAGAAAGGAAAAGCTTGTCTAAAGCAGCAGAGAACTTCTGTTTGAGTCCCTCTTGAAATGATCATAGGGTTTAAATTTCCTATTCATTCTCCATAATTTGCTGAAAACATAGCAAATAACGACTATTAAGTATGACTCCACATCCAGCAGGTTGGCAAAATTTTTTTAAAGTTTGATAGTACAAAGTGCAGACCAAAATATGAAGTAGCAGGAACTTTTATACACTAACCATGGGAGAGAAAGCACTTTGGAAAACATTTTGGCATTTTTTTTTTTCTTTCAGTTAAAGGGAGAAGTTTGTCCATCTGGTGAGTCTGTAATTCTGCAACTGTTTATATTCCTTGGATGGGGAATGAAAATAGACAAATCATACAGCTGTACTGAAGCTCACAAAAAGAATCTAGACTATAACAAGGAAAACACAGAGAATATATGAAGTATTATTTCATGCATACATTCTATTAGAACAGGCAAAACTAAACTGTATGTTTATATGTACATATACTAGTGACATGTATGAAAAAGGAAACAAGGAAGCTGGGATACTTGTTACTTCAGGGGGAGGGATGGGGTTATGGTTGAGAAGGGGTATATAGAGGGCCTCTGGGAAGTGATAATGAGTGTTGGTTATACTAGTTTTTGCTTTATTATTATTATTATGTGTAAAACTGCACATGTATATGTACTTTTTCGTATTAACTTCTATTTTGCAATGACAGGTAAGAGAAAATACAATAAGGGAAATCTTGCTTAAATTTTCAGGAAAACTTCATGGCAAAAGTCACAGGAGATAATCCAGGGCACTAGTACCCCCATCCTTTGCAGATCTGTCCTTGCCAGACAGGCTGGGGCCAGTGGAGTGGGAGCAGAACCTCGGACAGCTCCTGAAAGCATTGCATCTAGAACCCATTTGGCAAAGGTCAGGGATAAGGGTCTCCAATGATCCAGAGGGAGACACACACACACACACCTTGGAATCTCCACCCCCCACTCTTCTAATTGCAAACCCACTGCCAATGGACAGGGTGGGTGAGGGCCCCAGATGTCCCTGATCTCCGAGCCCATGGGCAGGGGTGACAGGGCGAGGTGCTCACCAGCCTCCTCAGTGCTGATGGTGAGCTCCTTGCTCGGCTCGCTGCGGCCAATCTTGTTGAAGGAGTACATGCGGATGCTGTACACGGAGGCCGGGTGCAAGTCCACGATGTTGGCCTGGTTGATGGTCGGGGAGATGTTGCGTGTGGACTGCTTGAAGTCCCAGGAATCTGGAGAAAGGACACCCACTTCTAACCTCAGCCAGACAAACTCCAGGACCCCTCTCCAGCCTCAAGCAGCAGCAACATCCCAATCTCAACCTAGATGCCCAGAGAGGTCCTGTTTACAGAGACTGCAGCAAGAGAATTTCAGAGAGAACTGTTCTATTCCATGAAGTTCAAGAGATCAAGGGATGCCTGAGGATGGGAACAGCAAGTCCACTGCTTGGGGAATCAGGAAGCTTAACCCTTCTCTACCCAGGGCCGCCTGGTAAACTCAAACCTCAGGTGAGATGTTTCCTATGGCCCCTTCCAAGATCACCAATGCTTGCTATCTCTTAGGGTCTCATTGGCCAGTGCCCCTTTCCTGGTCTCTCACACCACATCAGTGATGTGTTGTAACTGTGAGACACCCCCTCCACCCAAGATTCCAGTGCAAATGGGGAAGCCAAGTCTTATCCCCCTTTCTCCTCCTCTGTGTGTGCTTCTGTATTTCTTTTTCCTGTGGATTTGTGTGGTGGTGGTCTTGAATGTTTCCTAGGCTGATGAGGGGAATAAACCAAGTGGCAGAGTCCCTAGGCAAACCCCTTCCTCTCTCATCAGCAAGAGAATGGTCTCTGAATCTCTAGAGTCAGAAGCCAACAAAGCAATGAGCATGTTCCCAATTTATCCAGGGGGACTGGCAGCCCATTCCAGGGCTAATGTTTAGTGAAATTGTAGAATGTGAAAGATACCCGATAAATACCACTCAGGGATACTGGGACAGTAAACATTCTGCGTCTCCAGAGGAACCCAGTCATTCATTCAATGCATTTTTTCCTGTGCACCTACCAGGGGATTCCAGAGAGAAATGGAAGGGCCTGCAGTTACAGCAATGTCTCAGCTAGTACCGTCCAAACCCAGAATTCATAACCAGATTACATTATTGGCACTTTGCTTTGAAAAGACAAAAAAAGGCAAAGCACAAGGAAACTAGCTGATAGTGGAGCTTAAGAATCTTCCCGGGGCACGTCCTAATGCGACTATTCAGTCTAATTTTCCATGTCTTTTAAACCCACAGTAGAGGATTCTGAAAACTGTCAGTAGAGAAGATTAAATTATATTCACTACAGTCTAATCCCTGAATCAGGGAGGGAGGATGGCATATTCTAGAATTTTTTAGGAAGACTCTTTTTTAAGCTAATGCCTGGTAAACCAGGAGGATCAGTTCACCCAAAGAGACTATCCCATCCCCCAGGTTCTGGCAAATTGAGGTCTTGATGCATTTCAAAACACCTCTTTTAGCCACACCAGCTTGGCATCTGTTGAAGGGCACTGGCCCAGTTCCCCATCTGCAGTTTCGCATTTAATTCTTTGGTTTCATGAGCCAAAGTCACAAACGGCAGACTGTAGATGCTCAGAAAAACTGTATATTCTCCTTGTCTTTTCAAAACACCCCAACTGCCCAAAAGTCACTGGGGTGAGAGGTTAAGCCAGAGTCTCAAACATGCAGGCTCCTTCCTGCAGAGGGTACCACTTTGGCTCAGGAGGAAATGGGCTAGTAATGCGGAGGCAGGTGTTCACTTCTCTCTGTGGCATCTGGGAACTGGTGCCAGCTCACACATCATATTTGATTTGCCCATGTTTATAGGAGAGGGACAGCGATCATGAGTCAGTGCATTCATTTTTGATGAGTGCAGGCAGAGGAAGGAGACCCAAATGATGTGTCTGAAAACTAAGGGGCTAAAAAAGAGAGGTGCTAATATTTACCAGGCACTTGTGATGTGCCAGGTGCAGTGCCGGACACCATTCACTCCTCATACCTTTCTATGACGTCAGCACCATATCTGCACTGTACAGGTGACGCTCATGTCATCAAGTGCGATTTCTCACTTGGCCTTCCAGGTGTGTTCAACACTTAAACCTGTCCCTTCCCAAAACACTCTTCTCTTGGGTGTCTATTAAAACAGTCTCTAGCTTTTCCTAGGGAGTCCCTGGTAGCTCAGCTGGTAAAGAATCCACCTGAAATGCAGGAGACCCTGGTTCGATTCCTGGGTTGGGAAGATCTTCTGGAGAAGAGAATGGCTACCCACTCCAGTATTCTGGCCTGGAGAACGCCATGGACTGCGAAGTCCATGGGGTCACAAAGAATCACACACGACTGAGTGACTTTCACTTTCCAGCTTTTCCTAATCTCTTGGGTTATCTCTTCACTTTGCAGGTACATCTTTCTTACGTTATGGTTCAAGTTCTTCAAGGCTCCATCCTAGGCTCTCCTCTCACTCCATACATTTTTCCCACCCCTGGATTCTATTTCCATTTATACACAGAGAAGCTCCCTGAAGGCAGGAACCATGTCTACAACTTTGCCCATCTCACCCACTTGGCACACGCTGGGCACTTAAAACCCACTCTTGGTTTTAGATCAGAGCCCACTTTGTGGTCCTGGATGTTGGACCTGTGGTTCCTCCACATTCTGCAGTCATAGTAAATACCCTTTGCTGTTCCCTTGCTTGCCTCCTCCCTAGCTGCCAATCATAGGAAGACTGGGGGATCCCAGAGAGTGGCCCCCTTTTTTCTGCTATTGCCAGTCATTTGCAGGTGGATTTGTCCTTGTGTTCCCAAATCACCTTTGATGTTGGCACAAAACAGCTCTCTCCCCACAGCCCCTGCAGGCTCATGCATCAGAGTCAAATTTGGAGGTCTCTCGCTGATTTTCCAAACTTGATCGCTGCCATCTCTCTGACCTGAATAGCTGAAATCAGTGGCCCTATTTTCTCCCCTTTCCTTTTCAGCTCTCAGAGTACTGAGCTGGCTTTGGTGAATATTGTCTCTTTTAATATTCCCTTTCATATGAGCCTGGCTTATCCAGATTAACATATTTCATTAAGGGCTCTCACTCCCTTTCTTCATCAAAGGGTTTATGATGCAAAATATTCTTCTTAAAAAATAAGGAAGCGGCTGGGGAGATGTCAGTGTCTTCTACTTAGTGGGCTGCTTGCTGGGAGGGGACCTGGGGGCTTTGGTATTTCAGGAGACATATTCACTGTAGAAGGGGGAGCGTTTGGACAAAAGCCACATCTGGAGCATTCAGCTGCCTGTGCTGGGGAAACAAGTCCATCCTGCATCTCTGATTTCCTCCTTGCATCACGGCTCTGAGCCCACCACAGTGATCTCCACTGCACCGAGAAGGGGTTTCCTGGATCACCGCGACCACTCACCACGTCCCAACACCAGACCCTCTGGCTCAGCCCACGATGGCTGATGGCTCCCACCATGAGGCTGCCTTCTGGGCCATCCTCAAAGAACCCATCCCTGCTCCTTGCTTGGAAAACAGGGGCGAAATGTGGTGTCTGCATTTTTAAATCTGCGCAGCGCTGTCTGATAGATTTGTGTGGACGGTGCTATTTATCATTCAGCATTCATGTATTATTACTCTGCTGCCTAGGGCCAGGAGAAGTCAGCGTGAGCACGATGGCTTAGAAAGGGCAGACGTGGTAATTTCCCTGGGAAAATTAGCATGATGAGCAACATGGCAGAAAACCTGGCAAAGGCACAGTTGTGACCAAGAAGGGGGGTCAGGGACAGATGTTCCAGCCATAGGAGGGTGTGGTCTGGGGCGAGAGGGAAGGGACAGGAGCCACAGCATGGGGACCCATGCGCCAGGCTCTGTGTTAGGCATGGGCACATAAATCTTCATGTTCACGTATTCCTCGCAGCCACCTTGGAGTATGTGCCACTGTCTGTACTGACAGAGATGCACAAAGACCTTAAGTAGCTTGCTAAAGATCACACAAGCCTGACACTTGGTCAACCCCAGTCTTCTGCTTTGAAACTTGTTCTTGTTCTACTATTCTGCATGCAGGCAGAAGATCTACTTAGACACACACACACACACACACACGCATGCACACACATGCCCCTCCTTTCTTTGAGTCACCCATCCGTTCCCTAGGATACCTTTTTCAGTTGTCACGTAATTTAGTTTGTGGTATATTACATGTGATTGGAGAGTGCTTTGTAATGGTCCTGAAAGTACCTGCGAGTGTGCATGTGTGTGTGTGTGTGTGTGTGTGCTCAAGTGTGTGTACATCTCTGTATATTCCCTCTGCAACTTCATTATCAGCTCCAAGGGCAATGCTCTGTCTCCTCGTTCTTTCTCTTTTCTACCACATGGCTGATGCATGACTCTGCAACAAAATTACTGGCACTCAATACATGCTGCTGACTGACAGACACACATTTCAGCCTGCAAGTCCCACAGGACTATAAACTGCCACACGAGCTATTTCAGTTAGAAGGAGGAGAGGAACTACGGCTCCATGCTAGCTGCTTTCTCTTCAGTCCTCAAAACAATCCCACAAGACAGGCATTACTATTTCCACCTCACAGATGAGGAAGCGATGCTGTGTTCACAGCCTCTGCCTGACTCCAATGGTAATGCTCCCCAGTTCCCACGGGACTCCTTTTCCTAAATGCCAGCATAGATGCCTGTCTGAGTGGCATGGCCCAGAGTAGGCCTACCTGAAGACTGGAGAAAGGACCAGCCCAGCTTCTCTGGGCTCTTGATCCTGTGTTTTTTTTTTTTTTTTTTACAGGTGCAAAGCTCCTGTGGATGGGAGAATCTGAGGTTGAGTTTCATTATCCTCCCCTCTCCATTCCATCCATCCTGGTACCCTGGTGCTGGGGTGGGTATGATGGTTCCTCCTTTTTCATGAGAGCCAGACAGGGTTGGGGGAAGACGTGGATGAGCTCTGAAAATAGAATCTTCCCTGCCCATCTCTCCTTCTGCACAGCTCTCCAGATGTGTGATGTTCTCAGCTTCGCCTGGCTGAGCAGCGCCCCAGGAAAGGTTTCCACACATTAGAAGGTGGTCAGTGGAGGAGGGTGATGGTGGGCAATGGGGCAGCATGGGGGAGGAGGGCAGGGAAGCAGTCCCAATGAGCAGTAGGGGAGGGCCCCGAGTGACAGCCTGGACATCCACTCCCCCAACAGGAATGGAGCCCTGCCAGCTACATCAACCAGGCAGGGAGATGCTGGCTGTGGACAGACCTGCCCCTTCTTGTCTGGCTCCTGGGAAGCTTGTGTCCAGCCTTGGGAAGCCCTGAGATGTGAGATGAACCCAGTGGGCTTCCTCTCCTCTCTGTGCCCTCTGCCTCCACTGCTGCCCGGCCCCTGCTCATCACCTGTCCCAGCTACAGGATGGCGGCAGCCTGCTCACTCACTTCTTGGACACCCCTCCTCCCCACTGACGCCTGACGACCCCTGCCAAGGTGCCATGTTGCTTAAATCTCTCACCAGGATCTCAGACATGGCTAGTGGCTTTCGATGACCTTCCCCAAGGAAATAAAAGCTCAGTTCAGAGGCCCCCTCCCAACCTGGAGCCCAAAGCACTTTTTAGTCTAATAAGACTAAAAACCCAGAAACTGGGTCTGTGTGCTTAGTCATTCAGGCATGTCCAACTCTCTGTGCCCCCGTGGACTGTAGCCTGCCAGGCTCTTCTGTCCATAGGATTCTCCAGGCAAGAATACTAGAGTGGGTTGCCATTTCCTCCTCCAGGGGATCCTCCTGACCCAGGGATTGAACCCACGTCTCCTGCATTGGCAGGCGGATTCCTTACCACTAGCACCACTGGGTCTGTGAACCCTCTGCTAGACATGCCACTCCCCAGAGCGCACTGCACCGTGCTGGGGTTCGGCCCTGTCCCTCTCCCTGAATCTAGGCCCCGTTAGCTCCCCATCTTCTCCCAACTCAAAGCAGCATCTGCAAGGACAGGAGATGTGCTGCTCTGATGACCCGTCTGTGCAGCGCCCCCTTCTCTCTATGGCTCTCCTTCTGCACTGACAGTGACCTCGGGAGGTCTGGCTCTGAGCTGACTTTTCTCCCCAATTAGACTGTAAGCTTCTGAGGGCAGGGTTCCTTCCTGTAGAAACCAGCCTCAAGAATGATGCACCCAGTGCCCTGGACAGGGCGGCTTCTCAAGAGGTAAACACAGCTGTGGATGCTATCCTGGGGCTAACCCTTTGGGGGAGCGGATAGTCAGTCAGCCAATGACTGTGTGCTGTGCTAAGGAAGAGAGGAAGGGTCTGGAAGGCTTCTGAGGAAACAAAACCTTGGATCTATGCTGAGTCCTGGAAGATGAGTTGGAGTTGGTGGGAGAAGGACGGTTGGGGAGGCTTCAGTTTTCCAGATTTGCTTTCTGTATTTTACCTTAAAATTACTTTGAAAGGCTTATATGGGCTTATGGTCTTGAATTCTGAAAGTATGAAAGGACCCTAGAGGAGAGGTATGTTTCTCCTTCTCTCACCTGCACTGAAGTCACCCCGGGGCCTCTCCGGGGCAGCCCCCCTGTCGCCTGTACCTTTTAGAAATAGTCACGCAGATACAAACGTGATCACCTATGGCTCTTTCTTGGCTTGACCTCTTGTTCAGGTCATCTGTCCCCTCCTTGCCATTCCTGCCACTTGATTGTGGGTCCCTGGTATCCCCAGAGACACAGGAGTCCATTGTTCACTTTGCTCTAAGCGGCTTCACAGTGGAAGGCAATCTCTTAGAAGCTATTAATAGAGTCCCAAGGGAGGGGTTTTAGAGGGCTTCTAAGAAGAAGAAACTTAGATCTAAACTTTCCAGGGACTCCTACCTCCCCAGTGACTCATTCTTGGGAAAGACCAGCTTCTCTGACTCCCAAGCAACCCCATCATCCCAAACCTGGAGTGCCTAGATGACCCAGTGAAACTGTGATGTCTCTGACCCCACATATACAGCCAGTAGCTCCTGGCTCAGTGACTTTTAAGTTGCTTTAAATCAGACCACCCTATGGATCTGCCCAGGGTCAGTCCTGGGAAGGACGGACTGACATTTCCTCCCTATCAACTGTAGAGGTCCTTCTACCTGCCCCCTGGTTTCCTAACCTGACCAATGTCCCTTCCTTTGGAAGACACAAGGGCTTGTGTGTCTGTCTGAGATGGGCAGCCCTGACAGCCAGGGGCCGTCACACTGGAGGGACACCGTCCAGGCAGGTGGTGCAAGGCGCTATGGTGGGCCGAGCCCTCACCTACCTGTTTTGTTCTTGTACTCAATGTCAAAGCCCGTGATGATGCTGTTCCCATCGAATCTCTGGGTCCAGCGCAGGTTCATGCTCCGGGCCTTCACCTCTCGGATTTCCAGCTCTGGGGGGTCAGGGGGCTCTGGGGAGTGGCAAGGGAAGGGGGCAGGGGTGAGGATGGCAGCAGAGAGCTTAGCCTCCTGCCGACCCTCTGCAGAGATCAAGGGATCTGTGCTGGGAGGATTGGAGACACAACGGTCTATCTGAGGGTCCTGAGCCCTGGAGTTTGGGCAAGGCAGCATAGGGATGGAGGAGAAACTTAGATCTAAAGGCTCAGAGGCAGAAGTGGGCGTGCTGGGTCCCTGCTCTGTTCCCCTCTCTTCCTCAGCCCCTTTTGGAGGGACCCCTCACAGCTGATGGCCTGCTTCCCACCATGCAGAGCTCCCAGGTTTTCCATCTTGACTTTCCCTCCGCACACCTCCCCCAAGGTCTGGGCCCACAAATCCAGGTCTCCCACTTCTGGGGGCAACAGTGTGCTCCACAGGGCCTTCTGCCATCACAGACCTCACTGTCTGCAGTGTCCTGGAAGGACCCTATGGCACCACTCTGGGCAGGAGGGAGAGTGGACTGAGGCTTTTCCCCAGAGCTGTTTCCTGTCACTGCCCCTGGGTGTGGAGTGTCCCCCACTCTTGAGGGGAGTTGGCAGTGAGCACCAGGGCCCAGAGGAAGGGGCTGGGGACGTGGAGCAGGTGAGGTACCTTGTACCGTGAGCTGGATCAGGCCCCGGTCCTCCCCATATGAGTTGATGGCATGGCAGCTGAAGAACACAGAGTCTCCACGGTCAGCAGGCTTGAGCTGGGAGGCAGTCCGAGGGGCAGAGGGTGCGGAGAGAGGAAGGAATGGGGAGAGTCTTTTAGAGCCCATCTGCTGAAGGGGGCCCATCTAGTTGGGGATCAGCAAGACTACCTTCTTCTCGGAGGGAACCCACCCAGGGTTTGTCAAGAGTTCCTCTTCCCAGAAAGTTCAATGGATGGAAGTGTGCAAGAGTCTGTGCAGGGAAAGGCCGAGGGGTTTTAGGAGGGAGGGAGGGGCTGGGGGTCCACGAGAGAGGGGGCGCTGAGGGGGTCCCAGGATGGAGGGAGGATCTGAGGGGTCCAGGAGGGAGGGGAGAGGGAGGGCGTGGCTGAGGATCCCATACATTTAAAGTGGAGAGTTGTCAGAAAGGAGACAGAATGAGGCTCAAGGCATAGGTTGGTGGGTGAAGGAGGAAAATAGGTAGCAAAGGAGAGGTATTTTTCGGGGTGGGGCTCCCAGACTCCTGTTTACTTCTTTTGGATTCAGATGCAATAGCTGTGGGCTCCCCACTTTCTGAGAGTCGGGTTCCCCCTGAGACGGGCATGGGTGCTTACCTTCAGCGTGGAGACAACCTCATCGCCGTTGTCCTTGGTGGCGATGGCATACCGCATGACGCGGTCGGGGTCGATGACCGTGTCCCCTTTCTCCCAGCGTATAATGATGGGTCGCTCGCCTCGTGCTGTGCAGTTGAGCTCCTTGGCGTGGCCCTTGATGGCGATGGTGGTGTTGGGGTGGGAGGTGATCATGGCTGGGACTGGAGAAGGGAGGAGGTGTAGGAGGTCCCAATGAGTGGGGAAAACCAGCCCTGGGAGAGCACTTGCCCAGCTCAGAGGCCCCGCCTCTGGCGGCCCCGCCCCTGGGTGCCCCGCCCCCCGGATAACCCGTCCCCTGGATGACCCCACCCCGTGGCTGCCCCTGCTTCGTGGCTGCCCCTCTCCCAGGAGCACCTCCGTCCAAGAGTTCCTGTTTAGTTGCTCAGTGGTATCTGACTGTTTTGCGACCCCACAAACTGCAGCCCTCCAGGCTCATCTGTCCATGAGATTTCCCAGGCAAGAATACTGGAGTGGTTTGCCATTTCCTTCTCCAGGGGACCTTCCCAGCCCAGAGATGGAACCAGAGTCTCCTGCATTGGCAGCTGGATTCTTTACCACAGAGCCACTAGAGAAGCCCCATCTGCCCTTAGGGAGAGGGTCTAATAATGGTTGGAGGTGGGTACAGAAAACCTCACTGCCTGTCCCCTTTTCCCCGCACACCCATGACCTGGGCAGCCTCTGCCTTTATCAGGGGTTCTGATAGTCCATGGGCCCCTTTTCAGAATCAGTCTATCTATTCATTCATTCACTTTAAGGCAATAAACAGAATCCTTTGAATCCTTTGAAATGCATATCATACATAAAATGACAAAGGAAACCAGATATACCAAAGTATGGTTATACAAATAACATTCAAAAGCAAACTTTTGATATAGTTCATCACATAATATATATTCTTCACTATTCTCTATGAAATAAGATCTAGTGCTGAGTTACATTAGAACAATTTCATAATAGTGATAGTATAAATGATATTTTCAGATACTGCCACAGCTGTGATGCAAAAATACCTATTAGTCACAGTCACAGGTGCTGCTACCACTGTGGTTTGTTGCTTATGGTTCAGAATGGAAGTACAAAATTTCAGTTAGAAGTTAGCAAAAAAAAAAAAAAAAAAGATGCCGTTTTACCCCAGCCCCAATTCATGAGTCCCTTGAACTGGATCCATGCACCTTCGACAGGGAGGCCTGTGGACCCCAGATGACATGCCTGAGGTCTCTGCCTTGTGTCCATGGCTCACAGAGGTCAGCTGGTTTAGCCCTTGCTTCTAGACAGCAGGGCCCTCCCAGGCAGCTGAGAAACTCCCCAGTTCTTCCCAACAAAATGCAACAGAAAACCCTGGCCAGCAGCATCATAATTAACTCCTACAAGTGCATTAATAGGTTCCCCCACTCCACCCCTCACCACTGACCTGAAAAAAACAGTCATGAAACAACCAAGGCCCTGGCTGGCCATCAGGAGAGCCTCCCACTGCCGTGAGCAGAGGCCTCTCATTCTTGACCCCCTCTGGGCCTGAGCACCACAGCCAGCAGCAGGAGGAAGGTGGGGCAGAGGGAAAGATGGTCTCAGCCCCAGGGTCCTTGTCTCCTGGGAGGAGAGGGTAAGGGGAGGCGGAGGTAGAGACCTGCTTAAGCAACATGAACATGAAGAAAATCTGAGTTTTTCAGGGAGGTATTAGGAGAAATTGATTTTGGCAAAGGAACATCTGCAAGGGCATCACCCAGCCATTCAACAAACAATGATGGTGCTCCTACTAGGCGCCAGGGCCACACTGGGTTTTGGAGCTATGAGTGAGCAGGACAAACCTGACCTCTGGGAGTTTCACTGCAGGGGTGAGAACAGACAGCACAACAGCAGTTCCAGGAAAGACTGCTAAGCACTGTGCTAGGAGAACTGCTCACCATCCGACGTGGAGTGATACAAATGGGGAGAGCAGAGGCAACGGAACCCTTGCGGGTGGAAACTGCTGGAACAAAGGCCCAGAGGCAGCGATGTGCAGGGCAGTTCCCAGAGAGGTAAGAGATCCAATACAGCTGGAGGACCGTCCTTGTCCTTGCCATTTCCTCACCCACTTCCCAGGAGACCTTGCCTCTTAGAGTACAGATCCCCAGGACTCTCTTCTTAGGAGGACCCATGAGCCATGCTAGAGTAGACACATTAGAGGGCGCTGCGGTTGACTGCAAGAATCAGACAGCATTCTCCACCCCTGCCATTAGGGGAGGACCTCTGCTCACACTGAGCATCCTCTCCTCACTGGCCTGCTTGGGTTATGGCACAAGAGGAAACTCTGTCTTCTCTCTCTTTATGCTCCCCACCCTATGGACTCCCCTCTGGGTACCGCACCCCTGATCCACTTCAGTGGCTGCCCTTTCCTTTCCCTCCTAGCATCCTCAGGAATTCTCTGCCCTCCAGTTTTTTTTGGCTGGGCATGCAGGATCTTAGTTCTCTGACCAGGGATGGAACCCAGGACCCCTGCAGTGGAAGCTCAGAGTCCTAACCACTGGACCATCAGGGAATTCCTTTCTCTCCAGTTTTAAACACCTACTCAGACAACATTCTTCCCAGCATACTCTCCAGGGTCATCTGACTTCTAAGGACAAATAAGCCTTTGGAAAAAGGTGTGAAGGCAAAGCGCTGTAATGGTGTGACCTGGGATGCCAGTCAGTGCATGAGGGGACATCTGGAACCAGTGTAGGGGGTGAAGAGTGGTTTCTGGTGTCCCCTGAAGTCACCATGCAGCCAGCCGCCTCCTCTACCTTCTCTCACATGGGGCTGGATCCTGAAGGCAGTCCTGGTCCCCTGGCCCCTACACCAACATCTTAGCACAATCCTCAGCCCTGGCTCATCAAATAATGAAGCAGATAAATTTTATAATGCACGGCATTACACCAAGATATACAATAAAACTCGGAAGACAAATAACGAGGTGCAAGTTATAATGAAGAAAAAGCCTGCAGTCAGAGACATGAGAGTATGAATTATTGACTAAGGTTTTACACTCTCAAGGATGTGCGGAGGAATATTTCTCCATCAAAGATTTGCATAATTCACTTGTATAAACCTGGGTGGAATATAGAGTAAGATTTTACATCAACAAGTCGGGCCTTGCATTGCAGAAGCCTCCATTTTTCCTGAAGCACTGAAATGCCGGGATGTGGGGGTGGGGAGGGGCCTTAGGGCTGTTTCTGCTTCTCAGACGTGAATGGTCAGAGCCTGTGACCTGGCACCCCTGGGAGGCCTGAGCCCTGAGAGGCTCAGCCCCTTAGGCAAGAGGGCCTAGCCCCTAGGCAAGGGGAGTCCCTGCTATTAAGAGGCTGCTGCTGAAGCTGAAGAAGAGGCCAGGGGGTGTTCATGACAAGGGGTGTGTGTGTGTGTGTGTGTGTGTGTGTGTGTGTGTAAAGGGGGTGGGGGCACAGTCAAGCCCCAGCATAGGCCAGAGGCCCAAGGCAGAAGGGGAAAGGATGAGTCTTTCTTTGGTAGGAGGACTTCAAGGCTCTGTACCAGGGTGAGAAGCTGGCAGTTCATCCCTGTTCTGCTCTCCAGGTAGGGCTGCACCCACCTGTCCTGGGCCTGTGTGTGAATTACAAAGGCATTCCTCTGGCTGGCTGCCCCACGGTGCCGGGAGCCACAGCTTGGCCAGTAGAGTAGGAACTGGGTTCCAGACTCCACCTGCCCCTTAGGCTATGCACCTTTGAGCAGTGCACAGCCTGTGCATCCATACACGCCAGTCCTGCCTCACAGAGTCTTCCCATGCAGGCTTGTTAAAAGAGACAGACATAGAGACAATCAGAGACAACAAGACCTCAAGAGCCTAACTGGTCCTTCAGCCCTGAGCATTAACCGCACCTGGGGTCAGGGGTGGGCTCTCTTCACCATTGTTACGGCAAACAGCAGCACACAGCAGACCCAGTGTTCTCATAGCCCCACAGCTCAGGGCAGGTTCAGGGGAGCCCATCTGTCAAGAAGAAGAGACTGCTTCTGTGGGCTCCCCCAGCTTGAAGAGCTTGGGGGCCAAGTGCATATATTTCTACCCAGCTATGAGGTCTTTAACGCAGGCAACTTGAGTTCTCCAAGCCTCAGACTCACCATCTGTGATGTGAAGACATGGGTGTTAATCCCGCAGAGCTGTTATGGGGGCAATCAGGGTCTGTATATATGAAGTGCTTGCCATGTAGCAACTCCTCAAGAAACCTGGATACTGTTCCTACCCTAAGGGTCTCATGTCCCTCTCCTGTTCTGAGAAAGGCATCAGATAAATACATGCATACCTTAAGATGTCACTTGCCAGCTATTTTACAGAATCACAAAGTCTTAGAATTGCAGAACCCAGATAGCAGTCATTATAGCAGCCACTAGCCACGTGGCTCTTGGCCATTAGAAACATGGCCGGTCCAAAGTAGGTTGTGCTGTGATGTAAAGTGTATCCTGGATTTCAAAAACACAGGAAGAAAAGAAAAAGAATGTAAAACAGCTCCTTAATAATTTTATGTTGATCACATGTTAATATTTTAGATATACTGGGTTACATAAAATATACTATCACAGTGAATCTTACCTCTTTCTTTTTACTTTTTTGAACATGGGACAACTAGAAGATTTTAAATTATATAGCCAGCTTTCATTTTGTTTCTCTTGAAAGGCATGGGTATAGATGACCCATGGGCTTCCCTGGTGGCTCAGATGGTAAAGAATGACCCTGCAATGTGGGAGATGTGGATTCGATCCCTGGCTTGGGTGATCCCCTTGAGAAGGGAATGGCAACCCACTCCAGTATTCTTGTCTAGAGAATTCCCATGCACAGAGAAGCCTGGTGGGCTACAGTCCCTGGGGTTGCAGAGTTGGACACGACTGAGTGACTAAGCACATAGATGATCTACACAGACCCTTCCTTTTACAAATGAAGAAACTGAGCTAAAGGCAAAGGAGGAAAGGAAAGATATACCCATCTGAATGCAGAGTTCCAAAGAATAGCAAGGAGAGATGAGAAAGCCTTCCTTAGTGATCAATGCAAAGAAATAGAGGAAAACAACAGAATGGGAAAGACTACAGATCTCTTCAAGAAAATTAGAGATACCAAGGGAACATGTCATGCAAAGATGGGCTCGATAAAGGACAGAAATGGTATGGACCTAACAGAAGCAGAAGATATTAAGAAGAGGTGGCAAGAATACACAGAACTGTAAAAAAAGATCTTCATGACCCAGATAACCACGATGGATGCTTTAGATAACCACCTAGAGCCAGACATCCTGGAATGTGAAGTCAAGTGGGCCTTAGGAAGCATCACAACAAAGCTAGTGGAGGTGACGGAATTCCAGTTGAGCTGTTTCAAATCCTGAAAGATGATGCTGTGAACGTGGTGCACTCAATATGCCAGCAAATTTGGAAAACTCAGCAGTGGCCACAGGACTGGAAAAGGTCAGTTTCTATTCCAATCCTAAAGAAAGGCAATGCCAAAGAATGCTCAAACTACCGCACAACTGCACTCATCTCACATGCTAGTAAAGTAATGCTCAAAATTCAAGCCAGGCTTCAGCAATACGTGAACTGTGAACTTCCAGATTTCAAGTTGGATTTAGAAAAGGCAGAGGAACCAAGATCAAATTGCCAACATCCACTGGATCATTGAAAAAGCAAGAGAGTTCTGGAAAAATATCTATTTCTGCTTTATTGACTATGCCAAAGCCTTTGACTGTGTGGATCACAATAAACTGGAAAATTCTGAAAGAGATGGGAATATCAGACCACCTGACCTGCCTCTTGAGAAACCTGTGTGCAGGTCAGGAAGCAAAAGTTAGAACTGGACATGGAACAACAGACTGGTTCCAAATAGGAAAAGGAGTACGTCAAGGCTGTATATTGTCACCCTGCTTATTTAACTTCTATGCAGAGTACATCATGAGAAACACTGGGCTGGATGAAGCACAAGCTGGAATCAAGGTTGCCAGGAGAAATATCAATAACCTCAGATATGCAGATGACATCACACTTATGGCAGAAAGTGAAGAACTAAAGAGCCTCTTGATGAAAGAGGAGAGTGAAAAAGTTGGCTTAAAACTCAACATTCAGAAAACTAAGATCATGGCATCTGGTCCCATCACTTCATGGGAAATAGATGGGGAAACAATGGAAACAGTGAGAGATTTTATTTTCTTGGGCTCCAAAATCACTGCAGATGGTGACTGCAGCCATGAAATTAAAAGACACTTGCTCTTTGGAAGAAAAGCTATGACCAACCTAGACAGCATATTAAAAAGCAGAGACATTACTTTACCAACATAGGTCTGTCTAGTCAAAGCTATGGTTTTTCCAGTAGTAACGTATGGATGTTAGAGTTGAACTATAAAGAAAGCTGAGTGCCAAAGAACTGATGCTTTTGAACTGTGGTGCTGGAGAAGACTCTTGAGAGTCCCTTGGATTGCAAGGAGATCCAACCTGTTAATCCTAAAGGAAATCCTAAAGTTTTCAATATTCATTGAAAGGACGGATGTTGAAACTCCAATACTTTGGCCACCTGATGCGAAGAACTGACTCATTGGAAAGACCCTGATGCTGGGAAAGACTGAAAGCGGCAGGAGAAGGGGCCGACAGAGGATGAGATGGTTGAATGGCATCACTGACGCGATGGACATGAGTTTGAGTAAGCTCCAGGAGTTGGTGATGGACAGGGAAGCCTGGCGTGCTGCAGTCCATTGGATCGCAAAGAGTCGGACACGACTGAGCAACTGAACTGAACATGGACCTTTCCTTTTACAAATGAGGAAACTTGAGGTTGCACAGGGAAGCAGTTTGCCCCTGGTCATACTAATAAACAGTATTAGTTATTATAGTCTACTCATTTGTATAGTAGATTCAGTTCAGTTCAGTCGCTCAGTCATGTCTGACTCTTTGCAACCCCATGAATCGCAGCACGCCAGGCCTCCATCACCAACTTCCGGAGTTCACTCAGACTCACGTCCATCAAGTCAGTGATACCATCCAGCCATCTCATCCTCTGTTGTCCCCTTCTCCTCCTGACCCCAATCCCTCCCAGCATCAGAGTCTTTTCCAATGAGTCAACTCTTCACATGAGGTGGCCAAAGTACTGGAGTTTCAGCTTTAGCATCATTCCTTCCAAAGAAATCCCAGGGCTGATCTCCTTCAGAATGGACTGGTTGGATCTCCTTGCAGTCCAAGGGACTCTCAAGAGTCTTTTCCAACACCACAGTTCAAAAGCATCAATTCTTCAGTGCTCAGCCTTCTTCACAGTCCAACTCTCACATCCATACATGACCACAGGAAAAACCATAGCCTTGACTAGATGGACCTTTGTTGGCAAAGTAATGTCTCTGCTTTTGAATATGCTATCTAGGTTGGTCATAACTTTCCTCCCAAGGAGTAAGCGTTTTTTAATTTCATGGCTGCAGTCACCATCTGCAGTGACTTTGGAGCCCCCCAAAATAAAGTCTGACACTGTTTCCACAGTTTCCCCATCTATTTCCCATGAAGTGATGGGACCGGATGCCCTGATCATCGTTTTCTGAATGTTGAGCTTTAAGCCAACTTTTTCACTCTCCACTTTCACTTTCATTAAGACGCTTTTTAGTTCCTCTTCACTTTCTGCCATAAGAGTGGTATCATCTGCATGTCTGAGGTTATTGATATTTCTCCCGGCAATCTTGATTCCAGCTTGTGCTTCTTCCAGTCCAGCATTTCTCATGATGTACTCTGCATATAAGTTAAATAAGCAGGGTGACAATATACAGCCTTGATGTACTCCTTTTCCTATTTGGAACCAGTCTGTTGTTCCATGTCCAGTTCGAACTGTTGCTTCCTGACTTGCATACAGATTTCTCAAGAGGCAGGTCAGGTGGTCTGGTATTCCCATCTCTTTCAGAATTTTCCACAGTTTATTGTGATCCACACAGTCAAAGGCTTTGGCATAGAAGTAGTAGTAGTATAGTATAGTATATTAGTATATATATTGTATATTAGTGTATATATTGGTATAGTAGATTAGTAGGATATAATCTCTACTATACAGGGCTTCCCTCATAGCTCAGTTGGTAAAGAATTTACCTGCAATACCAGAGTCCCCAGAGACTCCAGTTTGATTCCTGGGTTGGGAAGATCTGCTGGAGAAGGGATAGGCTACCCACTCCAGTATTCTTGGGCTTCCCTTGTGGCTCAGCTGGTAAAGAATCTGCCTGCAATGTGGGAGACCTGGGTTCGATCCCTGGGTTGGGAAGATCGCCTGGAGAAGGGAAAGGCTACCCACTCCAGTATTCTGGCCTGGAGAATTCCATGGACTGTGTAGTCCATGGGGTCACAAAGAGTCAGAAACGACTGAGCAACTTTCACTTTCAATCTCTACTATTAGAGATATTAGGGAAGAGATGATTCTTAACACATGAAGCTCTAATACTAATGGTGGAAGGTGAGCTGATGCCATGAAAACTAGTGCTCAGGTCTTCAGAACATAGAATGACAAGCTCCAGATCACTTGTGAAGCATCATGCCTCGTTCTGGGCTCTCTACTTGACGGAGGACATTGACAAGCTGCACTGTGATCAGGAAGATGGACAGACTTCATGCAGTTTGAAGGGAGGCTGAAAACAACAGCTCTTAACACAGGGAGAAGGCAGGCCTCTTGTTTGGCCTGAGAAACAGTTTTCCAGGGGTGTTTGCTGTTTAGGGAAAGGGCTGCAGCAGAGGCAGTGAGCGCCCCACATTAGACAACCTGGGCAGCACAAAGAAGATTCCAGCGAGGCCTGGAGAGATGCTCATGCTTTGGGCCCCTGTGGATGTCCAGGTCTCAGGAGAGATGAAAGGTGGTGGGCAATCCGGCTCGCTGGGCAAGCTCTTCTTGCTTATAGGGGTTTGCAGCCCCTCGTTCTGGGCAAGAAGCAGGGGACCTGCCTCCTCTTTCCTTCCTGTCCTCCGCAGCCTGCCTGTCAACCACAGACAGGACTCTGCTGCTGCGCTCTCCTCCCAGACCCTGTCCAGGTCTCCCAGGTCCTGGGTGCCCTCCTGAGCCACACACTGGGGGCCTCCGCCTTTGTGGCTGCTGCACTTAAAGAGGCAGCCCCCTAACAGAGGGGAGCCCAGGGCAACAGTTGCCCCGCCCCATCTGCTCTCCAGTCCCCTGGTCTCCCCCTTGCTTCTTGCTCGGGATCAGAAGGTCTCTCTGCTCCACTGAATCACACTGATAAACACAATTGAACCCTCACTGCACCGAGACCCTGCTGTGCCCCAGAGTGCTTTCTGGGTTGAAAGCAGACCCGGAGAATTCCCGAGAGAGAGGTTCACGTGTAGTCACGTGGAGGGGCACATATATGCAATGTGTGCATTGCACACAATGTCAAAACCACCCCCATCGGACCGTCACAAACACAGTCACCCTCACAGCCTACTCTCGATGGTTTTACTGCAAACTCACAGGTTGTGTGACACACATGTAACCTGATGTAGGTGTCAGTTGCATGTCAACAGTCTGATGTAATTGTCTAACACATATCTACCCACAGCCCTGCATTACAAAAGCATACCCTTCCTCTACACACACACACACACACACACACACATTTTTATGGCTGCCTTTTACTGAGAACGTCCTTGTACTACGTGCTGGCAGTATTCTAGTACTTTACATGAATTAAGTCATCTGGGGTAGGTACTGTTATTATTCCCCAGCTCCAAAGCCTGGGTCCCAATGTATTTCTTGACCAAGCGCCACGGCCTCCCTATGCCCACAGTACCCCTGATGGAGCAGGCTATCTGATGGATGCTCTGGCCTCTTGGTTCATTGCTCACTGGCCACCACCGCCAATGACCATGAGAAGTAAGACTTACCAGCCTCACTTTCCAAGCGAGAGATGGGCAGGAGAGTGGGGGGAGGGGAGGGCTGTACACACAGGGCTGAGTTCTACATGACAAGCGCTAATAGCAGCCACGGAGGCAACACAGAGCCCCAGTAGGACACAGGAGGCTTTAATGAGATACAACTTCTCTGCTTTCCTGCAGTGTAATTCAATTAACAGCCAAGGAAACCTAATTTCTTTTTACAAAGAAGGGTGCGGTGAGAGATTCTCTGGGGACTGGGCAACAGGGAAAGGCTGGGCTTGAGGGCATTGGGAGACCAAGTGGGTGAGCTGCCCCTGAATACACAACCCCTGTAGGTGGGGAGGGTGGGTTCTTCCCTGGGGTCCTGTGGGAGGTCCTGGGGGGAGCTGGGCCAGTCTGATTAGAGCTTTACAACCCTGGCGCCAACCTCCAGCACTGCGCATGGCCAGACTGGGGCAAAGCCTGGTAGAACCCAAAGGGGCTTCCTGATGACTCCCAAGGCCCTCTCCTGACACCCCATGTCACTGCAGACACCCCTCCTGTGGGCATCAAGCGTTCCTGGCATGGTGCATGTCATACTGCCGTGTCCTTATCTCTGATTGTGAGACTCTCTGGGGTACAAGCACCCTGCTCAGGACCTAGCATGTATTTGTGGGAAGGATGCAGGATCCCAGGCTCTGGGCGCCTCTCCTGTGGCCTTAGAGCCTTGCAGAACTCTCAGATTTCCTCCTCCCGGGCCTGATGGGGCTTTACTGGCAGGAGCCACAGAAAGGAGAAAGGCACTGGCCACCTCGCCCTGCCCCTGCCACAGCGGACTCAACCCCCTCCCCGCGCTCCAGGGCCCTCCTGGGGCAGCAAGGCCCGGGGAGAGGAAATCAATTTCAGAAACAAGACAGTTGTCAGAATCTGATGTAACCGCTTCCCGTCTGTGAAATTACTCGCAGGCTGGCTCCTGTCACCCCCAGGTCCTGCCCAGACCAGCTGCTATTTACATTTTAATTTGATGTGAGAGGCTGATAGATTTTTAAAACACCAGGAGACAGCTCTGCTTCCTCTCACCCCCAAGCATCCACAGACTTTCTGACCAGCCCCTCAGGCTTGGGGATGGAGACCTAGGGCCCCTGGACCCTGCTATGAGGATTATAAACTCTGCACCTACTTGGACTCTCCCTGGCCTCTCCAGCTTCCCCCTTCTCTGGGGCCCCATGCATAAGCTGGGTTGGGCTGATCTTTGCAGTTTAAGAGCGCGGGAACATCCTTATCAGGACGTTCCTGTTAAGAAGGTGGCCTGGGGGCTTTTAGCGCCAAGAGTACTAGTGAGGCAATGGAAGCTCAGAAAGGCTACGTGGTCTGTCTAAATAGTCACACAGCTGGGGAGTGCCAAGGAGACGCCCCAAGCCCCCGACAGCTCACCAGCATCCCTTCCTCTGGTTTCATCCAGACTTTTCTCCTTCTGCCCTGGTGGGCTGTTCTCCCATCCTGGGCTTTGTCCCAGAAGTGGGAAGCTGGGTGGGAGTGACATGACAGGGAGGAATTCTAAAGGGAGAGCAGGAAGCTGAGAACTGGAGGAGGGCTGGGCCAGGGGGGCAGGGGGCCAGGCCAGGGCTGGCCGGGCCTGGGGGCAGGAGTTAGGGAGGCGATGAGTTGGCCTTCTCTGTCTCTGTGCCCCTCCCTCTCTTCCGCTGGTGATTGGAGCTCAGCTGGTGTTTCTGACAGTCCCCGAATCGCCAGGGAGGGAAGATTCAGTTCCCAATACCCAGAGGAGAAGAGCAGTGCGTGTGGGAAGGAGGATGTGGAAGAAAAAGGGCGTGAATGCCACCAGCTGTTGGGAGAGGCCTGATAAAATGGAAAAGAGGTGTGGAATGCTACGCTTCAAAAGGAAGCTTGGGGGACTTCCCTGGGGGTCCAGAGGCTAAGACTCCACACTCCCAATGCAGGGGGCTCGGGTTTGATCCCTGGTGGGGGAATTAGATCCTGCATGGTGCAACTAAGACCCGGTGCAGCCAATAATAAATAAAACAAATACATATTTAATAATAAATAAAATAAATACGTATTTAAAAAAAACAAACAAAGGAAGCTTGGGGCACCAGTACAGGATAATCCTAGACGTTTATGTTATTGAGGCCTTACTATTTGCTAGACACTATTCTGCATTCCTTTAAATGCATTAACTCATTTAATCCTCACAACAACAACCCTGTTTTTACTCCCACTTTACTCAGATGGTAAAGAATCTGCTCACAATGCAGGAGACCCCGACTCCATCACTGGGTTGGGAAGATCCCCTGGAGAAGGGAATGGCAATGCCCTTCAGTATTCTTGCCTGGAGAACTCCATGGACAGAAGAGCCTGGCGGGGGTCTCAAAGAGCTGGACACGGCTGAGCGACTAACACTTTCACTTACAGATGGGCAAACTAAGGCTTAGAGAAGTAAATCGCCCAAGGTCACACAGCTAGAGAGCAGCAGAGCCAGGATTCAGGGCACCTCTGATTTTACCGCTGAAGTGACGCTGGTCGAAGAAGGGCAGGAGGTGGGGGAGCAGAAGGGGCATGCAAAGACCCCCGCGTCCCTGCAGAGAAGTGCAGCCACACTGCGGGTGAAGCAGAAGGGTCTGGGAGCCGGGACACCCAGGGGTTAGGCTGTTCTGTTTTTCCAGGTGGATGGCCTGGGAGAGGGGGTTCAGGAGCTCCTCCTCACAAGGTCTGAGAGAAGAACCACAGGGCTGGATGGTTCTCCCCTCCCCATTCAAGTGGATGCCCCTCTGGTCCTTCCTCTCCTCAGGGAGGACGACCTCAAGGCCAGGAAGGTTGGAAGGGCAGCAAAGTCACGGTATTCTTCCCCGACCCCAAGGACCCGACTTGACTGTCTCAGGAAGTCCTTCTGAGAGTCTAACCGAAATCTCTCCAGGAGTCCCATAGTTTTTTTGTTTTGTTTTGTTTGGGTTTTTTTTTTTTTTGCTAACAAGGATGCACTCTCTGGCATGTTGAAATGCTTTTCTGGATGGACTCCTTCTTCTCCAGGGGACAGCACATGCCCTGAAGGCTCAAGAGAGTTCTGCAGGCCCTCCTCCCCAGGGGAGAAGGGAGCTGCCCAGCTGGGAGGCTCGCATCTCCTTTTGTTTCTGAAAGGATTACAGGCACCCATTCACCCATTTGAGGTGAGTGGGCCCCTCCTTCCCTCCAACTCAGCCCACATCCCCCGCCTCCCCGCGAAAGCTTGTGTCTCTGCTCCTTGTTAACAAGATCCCGACAAGAACCACAGGCTGTTTGGCGGTGTGAGATAAGCTGCCACAAAGGGGCATTGTTGGCGCGTGGGGTGGTCGGCCCAGGGTGGGGTAGGGCGGGAGAAGCTCTGCGCTCAGCCCTGGCAGCCGTGCCAGGCTTCCCCAGGGAAGGGCTGGTTGGGGTGGGGGGAGGTGCCTTCTGGTGCCGGCTTTGTTTTTTCCTTCTTAAAGAGCCAGGGCCTAGCGCTGTTAATTTGATTGCACCCACTTCGGCTTCTTGTCTCCCCTGATTAGCCGAGCTCCACCTGAAGCATGAGATTAATTCAAATTGCATGGAAGCAATCAGCCTTGGCTCCAAGAGCTGGTGGGGAGGTGCCGGGGGGACCCAGCCATCCACTGCCCGTGTGCATGGGGCACAGAACTGACAAACAGCGTGTGCTGAAGGGGGTGGGGCGCGGGTCATGGAGAACCGTGGAGCCTTTGACATTTGGACCACAGCCCTGTTTCTGCTGCCTGGTGGGCCGGCCGAGGCCTTCAAACTCACCAGGCCTCGCTTTCTCCAGCCTGAAAATGGATCAGTCAGTCCCTCTCTTGGCTGCTTGCCGAGAAGCAGAAGCACAGGGTCAGGGGTCGGGAGGTGGGGTCCAGTTTTCTCACATGAAGGTGAGACCTGGTTTTCCCTCGCCTCTGGTCTTCTACACTCCCCAGAATAACAGGAAAATGATAGCAATAATGAAAATAGCTGATGTTTATTGAATGTTCATTATGTGCCATGCACCCTGGTTAATGCTCTATTTGAATTATTTCATTAAATCCACCTGCTCCAACCCAAGGGGGTGGGTAGTACTTTTATCCCCACCTTAGAGATGAGAAAACACTCAAGTCTGAAATGAGCCTGAACATCAGAATCCTTTCAGAGGCAAAAGGAGACATTGCCCATCTTTAATTACTCGGAAGGTAGTATTTCGGGGTCATCGCTGCAAATGCCCTAAACTTTCCTGCAAAAGACCCACAGCACATACACATATGCTAAGCTTTGCAGGCCACAGTTCTGTGTTTCAGTGACTCAATTCAGTGGCTGTAGCTCTGAAAGCAGCCACAGGTAATAGGGTATTGAAGGATGGGCATGGCCGTGCTCCTGCAAAAGGGGTAGCTGGCCAGATATGGCCATCGGCCGTTTGCTGACCCCTGCTCTAGGGCTAATGCACAGGGGAGGCTGGGCTCGTCAGCTCCTGACCAAGAAAGAGTTTTGGTGAGGAGGCTGGGTATTCAGACAAGGGCAGTGGTGGCATCCTGAAAAGGAGGGCACTTCTGCTCCCAGAGTTCTGGGAAACATGCAGCTGTGAACACTAAACCACTGGGCCTGGGGATTCTTGTGGTTTGAGTCGTGTTCCCCCCAGAGATATCTCAAGTCCTAGATTTTGGTACCTGTGAACATGGTCTTATTTGGAAATAGGATCTTTGTAGATATCAACCATTAGTAATGTCTGGGGACTTCCCTGGTGGTCCAGTGGCTAAGACTCCAGGCTCCCACACTGCAGGGGGCCCCAGGTTCGATCCCTGGTCAGGGAACTAGATCCCACATGCTGCAACTAAAGATCCCGTGTGCCACAACAAAGATGGAAGACCCTGAGTGCCACAGCTAAGACCCCGCGCAGCCAAATAAATACACATAAATAGATAATTTTTAAAGAGATGTCTTCCTGGAGTAGGAAGGGCCCTTAGTCCACTGTGACTGGTGTCCTTATAAGAAGGAGAGGGGAGACACACACAGAGAGAAGCTGGTGTGAAGACACCCAGGGAGATGCAGGCAGAGACTCCAATCTGAGGGAGGGATGCCAAGGATGGCTGGCAACCACCGGCAGAGGCAAGAAAAACAGGTTCCCTTAGAGCCTGCAGAGACAGCACAGCCCTGCTGGCACCTGGAATTTCGAGGCTTCTAAAACTGTGGGAGAATATAATTCTTTTAAGCTACCTGGTTTGTGGAACTCTGTTACAGTGGCTCTAGGGAGCAAACACAAGGTTCCAGTGTGTGATAGAAATTCCCCACGCCGAGTTTCCAAGAGGACAGTCACAGCCAGTCCCCGTGGAGCTGGAGGGGCTGCCTGAGGTGGGAGGTTGTGGGCTTCACTGCCCTTGCTCTGCGGGGAGCTCACCCCTATCACACCCTCAGCGCTGTGGACAGCACCTGGCCCTGGGGTGGGCACCCGCTGCCCGTGGGAGTGGCAGACCTGGGCATGAATCACACGAGCAGGAGAAAGTTTTCTCAGAATCTTGACTTTGCAGGTCTCAAGTCTCCGTCGACCTGAGAGGCCCAGATGGGAGCCTGATGGCGTTCTGAGGACAGTCCCCGGGGCTGCAAGGGTTGTAGGACACGACGGAGCACGCAACCCCGGGATCTAAGACCAGCTGACCTCAGGTGGAGCTGATGTAATAATGACGGAAATAACGTGTACAATAAATGTAATATACTTGAATCATTCTGAAACCACCCCCCGCCCCAAGCCATGGAAAAACTGTCTTCCATGAAAGCGGTTCCTGGGGCCAAAAAAGTTGGTGACTGCTGCCCTGAAACACCAAGGGCTTCTACAAGGTAGGTTCTGGAACTGTGCTCACATGCCCCACCAGGCCTCCACTGGCACAGCAAGTATCACTCACTCGTTGAGCTCTGTTTATGCCTCAGGGGCTGAGGCAAAGGGAGAAAAAGGTCATGACTTCTCTGAACAGAGGAGCAATCTGAGCCTCAGGGAGAGAGAGGGACTGACCCCGGTTTATCCAGAAGCAGTAGGGGCACATGGGGACAGGAAATCAGGACTCTTGTCTCCCTGGTCAGGATCTTCCTGTCTGCTAAGCTACAGCTACTCATTTTGGCCTCCCTGGGTCCTGCATAGGGTGGGTGGGCTCAGACTGGGACCTCCTGACCAGGGTTCAGTGGGGGCCGCAGGAGGGAGCCTGGCCTGGTGACAGGATGTCTCCAGCCTGGGTGCCTGGAGCATGGTCGAGAAAGGGAGGAGTGGGTTCTGGGCAGCCGTGTCCTTTGGTTATAGGTTCCTTGCCCTGTGGGGAGGGTGGGGGCTGAGGAGGGCAGAAGAAGCTCTAGAGCAGGAGCCCTGGCCAACAGGTCCAAGGGAGGGGCTGCTTCTGCCCAACAGAAGGAGTTTCCTTTGAGCAAGTGTGAAATTAGGACCATCTCAGGTCATTGGATACACAGTTGTCTTTCCAAGGTTTTGCATCCCAGCCTCTGCACAATGGTCAACCGCTGGTAGGTGACCTGGTCTACCCAGGCCCCGGACTTCCTTCCGCCAGGGTGAGCCCCACTCCCTCCACTCCCCCTACTCCCCATTTGGCTCCTCCTCTCCTCCCTCCTGAATTCTGTGGTTCTGCAGCTGCCTGTGAGCTCTGGAGGGCTCTTGGATCTGGCTTTAATTGGTCTGACATTTTGCTAAACAAACAAATCAAAACCCAGACCAAACAAAGAGCCCTTATAGGTTTAATCGGCCGTGGGCTTTGCCTTGGGCCCATCACTGGAGCCTTCAAAGAGTGGAGGGGAGTCTGGGGGTGAAACAGAGCCTGTCTAGTCAGGTAACCTGTGGCACAAAGGGACGACTGAGTCCCATGCAGCAGTGGCATCAGAACACAGCTGGCTCTTGCACCTCAGACTAAGTGGCATTTCTTTGTACCTGACTCTTGGTGAAGCATTCTCTCTGAAGATGCTTTACTTTTGCCCCACTGTCAGATGGAGGAGGGACTGCCTCCTCCTCCTTTTGGTCATTATCTTTCTTGTTTCATTTTACATTTTAACAGGGAGATAAAAGGTAGCCCCGTGGACGCAGTGTTTTCATCTGTTAATTACATTTGTTTTTCAACCCAGTTCTGGGAGGTGGCCTGGTGCCCTGAAAGGACCATGTGCATATCTAGAATCATAGACTGTCTGAGCCGATGGGGACCCTGGGGTCAGCTATGCACTAAATTCTAGTGCAGGCCTCACTGTACAGATGAGGAAACTGACGCCCAGAGAAGGGAAAGGATGGCTCGTGGATACAGAGCCAGTGAGTCACAGAGCTGGGACCAGCAGCCAGTCTTCCATCTCTTGGTCTGTGCTCTCTCTATCAGAATGTGAGTCCACAGAGGCAAGCACCTGTCTCAGCTGGGATTCTATCACTCAGTCACCTTGATCCAGGATCTTTCCTTCCCCAAGAAGGAACTACCGTGCGCCAACACCACAGGCTGGGTATGGGCTTTGTAAACTGTCAAATGCTGTGCTGTGACAGTGCTGAGGCTGGGCTGTCCGCTTAGGTATGCATGGCCTCAGCAGCACCCACATCCTGGGGGTCAGGAAGGACTGGGGACCAGCTGGGCCTGGATGGTTGCCAACAAGCGTGTCCAGGGACTAGGAAAGCTGTTTGCTCCCTCTAACAAACTCTTAGAAATTTCAGGCCTTGAGGAAAGAAATACCCCAAGAACCAGCTCTGGAATCCCAACTTGCACTAGACTCCTGGGCTCCTGCAACTCTTATTTGGTGCCTGATATTAAGAGTCAACACTGCATAGAAAGAAAGCATTTTGCTTCCAAAACCCACAAGCACCTCATGTGTACTCTCCCTGCCTATGGAGAAGGCAATGGCACCCCACTCCAGTACTCTTGCCTGGAAAATCCCATGGACGGAGGAGCCTGGTAGGCTGCAGTCCATGGGGTCGCTAAGAGTCAGGCACGACTAAGTGACTTCACTTTCACTGTTCACTTTCATGCATTGGAGAAGGAAATGGCAACCCACTCCAGTGTTCTTGCCTGGAGAATCCCAGGGACAGAGGAGCCTAGTGGGCTGCCGTCTATGGGGTTGCACAGAGTCAGACATGACTGAAGCGACTTAGCAGTAGCAGTATCCTCCCTTCACTCTCCACCAGAAACCCTAAGTTCCACCTGGAATGCATGGACTTGCCTGCCTCCACAGTCTCGCAATACTTTGTCCTCATCCTGGAATGGAATGACCTTTGCTTCCATTGGTTCTTGTCGGCATCCTTCTCATCATTCAAGTCCTACTTAGCAACTACTCCTGTTGTGGAACTTCTCTTAATATTCCCTTGATGGCTACCCAAATTAAAATCGATCCTGATTCTCTTTGTATCCCCTTGTTTGTAGCTTTTTAAGGCACTTATGGGCTTTCCTGGTGGCTCAGATGGTAAAGAATCTGCCTGCAATGCTGGAGACCTGGGTTCAATCCTGGTTGGGAAGACCTCCTGGTGAAGGGAATGGGTACCCACTACAGTGATCTTGCCTGGAGAATTCCATGGACAAAGGAGCCTGGTGGACTACAGTCCAAGGGGTCACAAAGAGTCAGACATGACTGAGTGACTAACACTTTCACACTTTCCTATCGCTTCATGTACCATAGCTATTTTGGATGTATGTCTGTCCTCTTCAAGATACTAAATTCCCTGAGGATAGCAACTCCATTTTATCCGTCACTAGATTTTCAGCACCTAAAACTAATGATTGCTAATGATTATCGGATGTGAGTTTTGAGCCAGGTACTGTGTTAATGATGTAAGTGCGTGTCTCACTTGAATTTCACCAATGAGTAAATGTCATTATAGCTTCAAACTTACCGAGGAGGAAACTGGGGCTTACAGAGACCATTTCTTGTCCAAGATCCCACAGCTATCAAGTGGCAGAGTTGAGGTTTGAACCCCAGTTTGTCTGGTTCTAAAGTCTGTGCTCTAATCCACAGAGTTTTATGGATTATTTAGTGAGGGCCCAGAGAGCCTCTGTTATCATTGGAAACCATCGGGGTCAATGGTGAGGACACTTTCCAACAGAGGTCAACCACAAATGTCCAGTTTGACCTGTGAATGCTTTTTATGGTGTATGTCTCTTTGTTATATTATGTTCTTACTTCTACTTGGCTAATGTGGGGATGAAGTTCAGTTTGCCCTCCGACAGGTCACATGAGTGTGAGGTCTGACAATGTGGAGCCGTATAGGGGCAACATTTTCCTGAGAGTGTTAGACGCATCAAGGAAAGCCGTGCCGTTGACTTTGCAAACGGCAGGTTTTTCCGTAGCTGGCCTGCAGGTGAGCGGGGGAGCGTTGGTGTGGGCTGTCTGAGATGGACTGAGGGATGACCAGGAAGGGCTTTGCCCTGGCAATCCCTCGTGTGACCCACGCACTCAGATCCTGTGGGTTTTTCCCCATCTACCTGTGGCCTGTGGGGAGGTGGGAGAGGTTGAGGGACATTGAAGGAGGAAGAGGGCAGGGGAGGTGGAGGTGGGGGTTGGCGGGAAGGATGTTCTTGGGGAGGGGCTGAGCGTAGGTTGCCTGGAGCAGTGTGCCCACAGAAAAGCAGCAGGACGCACAGCAGAAGCTCCCAAAGAAGGTTGGGAGCCCCTGGCCCCTTCCCCGTCCCCCTCCCACCCCCGGCAGTGTCCCATGGTCACAGGAGACTCTTCTGGCAGCCAGGTGCTGTGTGAATGATTCAGGCCACCACTGAAAAGCAGTCAGACCTCCAGCCCCCAGCAGAGGCCCCGGCCTCACTCAGCCTCCACACTGACTGCCCTTGGACCTCAAATGCCCCAGCTCCTGCTTCCCGCTCTCCTGCTGGCTTTTGGGGTGGTGTGGGGGCCTTTAGTGTGGCTGGCGGGTCACTGGGGAGAGTAGGGTGGAAACAGGAGGAGGCATTGTGATGGAGAAAGGCTGTGAAGAAAGGGCCATCCGAGGCAGCACCTGTGGGTGATGGTTTGGGGGACCCCGGGTGTGCAGACGGTGTGGGGGCACAGCTGGACGGCAGCCTGTGGGGAGGTTGGAGGAGGAGAGGGCAGAGGGCTGGATGAGCAGGGCAGAGAGACTGTGTCACAGGTGGCAGATGAGGGAGGCGCAGTGAGTGGGAAAAACCTGGAGGAGTTTGTGGGACGGTGCAGATGCAGACCTAGGGAAAGCCCTTGTGAGTGCGCCTTACTGTGGAAGGAGGCAGAGCCAAGTGACAAAGCGGCTGAAACAGGACAAGGGTGGGGGGGTGGCGGGAGGATCAAGGGCCAGATTCTGCCCACCAGTGACAAGGAGTGCGGAGCTGCCGTCATCCCTTGGGAAGAGGGGCCAGAGGTGGACACTCCTGTGAATGTGGGTGGCTGAGCGTGTGATCTGCTGCTGCACGCACGTGCTCATGAGGCTGCCCTGGATTTACAAAACATGCTCTTGTAGCTCCTGCCTGGGCTCTGAAGTGAGGACAGACGGCTCAGACAAATGCAGTCTGGGGGGCGGGGGGAGGTGACTTGCCCAGGACCCCCAGGACATCAGGAACAGCCTGATGTGAACTGGTTCTCCTCACACACCTCCCACCTCCTGATCACCACATCCCCCATCACCCATGTCTGACTCATTGACACAGAGGAACCATGGGCCCAAAGATACAGCCACGCTTGCCTAGTGTAATCCTTTAACTTAGAGGAAAAGAGCAAAAACCAAAAAAAAAAAAGGGGGCTGAGAGTTTGAGCTCTTTTTTTCCTGCTGACAGTGGGGAGATAAGGATCAAACAGCCAGGCTAGTTCCACGAGGTGCCTACTATTCCTCTCGCCTCACGCAGACAGAATTAGCAGTGTTCTCCTCTCCCTGGCTGAGGGATGTAGATTGATTGCCTGGTTTTATTAAGGACAAAGTGCTTTTTGATAGTGTGAGGGAAGCAGCTCCCCAGGGCGGGGATTCCGGCGCCTGGAGCTCCCTGAGCATCGATCGATGGCCGGGGCTTCCCCGTCTTGTGCTGAGCTGAACACGGGTTCGGCAAACGATAAAGAAACTATGACTCTTAAAGGCGGGGCCTCCAGGGAGATGCAGACCGCACTCTGGGCACTGCTCTCATCAGCCTTTCCTACACGTACCCTGGAGGGTCTCCCATTAAAACCAAAACTGGTGGCTGACTCTCCGATGGCTTACTGGGTGCCAGGTACAATACTGGTTGCGTTACACACGCCATCTGACTTGCTTTTGATATAAAACATAACAGGTAAGGTGCTCTCATGACTCTCATTTTTGTACAGCAGGAACATGAGATACAGAGCCCAGGAAAACCCAGAGAGGTCACAGTGATTATGCCCAGAGTCACAGCTGGCTTGGTCAGATGCTAAAACTCAGGGTTTAACTGCTCTTCTCTGTGGCCTGTGGTCTGTTTCAGACACTGTCCTGACATGACTCTTAGGGGCCTACTACATAGACCCCTAACAGCATGAAGGGATAGGTTTGCCCAGTAGGAATGTCTGTGGGTGACTTAACAGAACTCAA
This sequence comes from Bos grunniens, assembly GCF_055505025.1. Lineage (NCBI taxonomy): Eukaryota > Metazoa > Chordata > Mammalia > Artiodactyla > Bovidae > Bos > Bos grunniens. The sequence continues at coordinate 28,687,353 of NC_141179.1, forward strand.
GGCTATTCCAGACTTCAAGGCGATGGATTCCGACTCTAGGTCTGGGGATTTAGAAGCCAGAGGTATGGCACCGAGCTAAGGTGAGTTGTATTGCTCTTTTGCCCTTTCTGAATTGTCTTCCCTTTTCCACGATCATTTTCTGGGTTAAGCACAATGATTTTGTGAGCCTAGTGGGCTGGGAACGAACCTCTAGCACAGGTGAGGAAAGGAACCTAAAGATGTGAAGTCACTTGCCCAAAGCCAGGAAGATCAAAAGGTGGACCTGGAATCAGAACCCAGATCCCACAGGCCTTTCTCCTATACTGTGTATATGATCTCTTCTTTTCTAAGCCACTAACAGGTTATACACAAGCAGGCATACATTAAATAACAGAAAAAAAAATTGTTCGATATGACTATTCAGATGGAATTGCCAACCTACAGAGCAAAATAAATAGGCTGTCACATGATACTTTGGTATAGTAAATGCTTCCCTACTGGCTCAGTCAGTAGAGAGTCTGCCTGCAATGCAGGAGACCCGAATTTGATCCCTAGGTTGGGAAGATCCCCTGGAGAAGGACATGGCAGCCCACTTCACTATTCATGCCTGGGAAATTCCATGGACAGAGGAGCCTGGTGGGCTACAGTTCTTGGGGTCACAAAGAGTCAGACATGACTTAGTGACTTCACCTAACCTATTTATCATGATAAGAGCAGAGTGAGCTGGGGCCATTCACAGTGAGGCCATTGTCTCAGATGAGAGTGATTTTGAATCCCTCCTCAGAGTTCCTAAGCCCACCTCTGCCTAGGAATCCTTCCTGCCTCCCTCTCCGAGAAGGAGCAAGGGAAACCAGGTGGGGAGGCAGGGTGAGTGCAGAGATGGGCCTTGGCCTGCGATCAGGGAGTGCTGGGAGGGGCTCATGGGGGCGAAACTCACTCTTCACGGTGAGGAACATGGACTTGCTAATGTCGGTGCCCACGCCGTTGCTGGCCTGGCAGAGGTAGTAGCCGATGTCCTCTTCCAGGACGTGGCGGATCAGCAGCGAGCTGTTGGGCAGGATCTGGATGCGGCCGGTGAGGGGCACTGGGTGGTATTGCTGGGGGTTCCCGCTCCCTGCAAGGAGGCAGAAGAGAGGAGGGCCGGTGGCCGGGTCGGGGAGTGAGCTGGGAGGATCGCAGTGCCTCAAGGAATGGCCTGGCACCTTTCTTTTGCTGCTTTAGGGCCATTCTGAAGCATCCCCAAAGGGCTGGGAGCTCACACAGTTCCTGTTTCCTGGGAAACAGGAAAGACCCTCACAGAGGTCTGAGCCTGCCCCAGATCTGAGGAATGGAGATGGACTCGGGGCCTCAGCTCGATGCCCGCCTTGGCACTGAGCTTCCTTTGGGCTGAATTTCTTGGAGAGGAAGAAAGAGTTATCTTTGGGCCACTTGGCAATCGGCAAAGGGAAGACTGAACCTTGTGTGGTACTTGCCTGGTCTTAGGCAGTCAGGCCTGGGAAAGAGGCCAGCCATCCTCCAAGGTTGGGGGTGGGTAGGGCTTCAAATCTCTCCTCCCCTTCCCCCAGAGTCAGCCATGGACACAGTAAGGATAAGAGGTTGGTGTGGGACTTAGTCAGATATCAAATGCATCCTTGGGATGAAGTTGGGTTCCAAGAAGGGCAGAGATCCAAGAATAGGTTTGACAAGTAAGGATCAGGGGTCGATGAGGCTCTGGGACCCCAGGGCGGGCTGGGGAGACTTGGGGAGGGATAGGGAAAGTGGATTGGATTGAGTTCTAGAGCTGGAGAGAAGACAGCAGAGGTCAATCTACAGGGACAAGAGGAAATTTAGAACTAGCATGACCCCAGCTGTTCCTCATCCATAGACCCTTGTGGGTGGCTGAGGAGGACCTCCTGTTCAGGTATAGCCTGGGGTCCCTGAGAGCTCAGAACCTAGGACCAGGAGTCCTGCGTAGGGACTAGACTTCAGTTGCATTAGCATCCTCCCCTCCCCACCCGGCTGTGTCAGAGATACTGGCTGGCCAGGGACTTACCTTTGGCATGCTTCCACATGACCTTGGGTGGGGGGTAGCCATCCACCGAGCAGTTGAGCACACCAGCCTTGCCATAGATGCCATCCTGGTTGTTGGGCTGCACCACGAATCGAGGGGGCACTGCAGAAAGAGGGGGGGTGGGGGAGGAACAGATCAGCTTGGTCTCTGATAGGTTTCCTGGGGCTCTAGGCACCTTCTAGGTAATGTCAGCCCTGCCTGGACCGTTACAAAATTGGGGAGCAGGCATCTCTGAAACCCAAGATGTTGAGAGCTTTTGCCAGTCATATCAGGTTGGACATTGGGAATTCTGAGCACCAATTCTGACATCACCAGTGACCAACCGAGTCTTCCTCTCATAAGGCCTCAGTTTCCCAGAGAGTAAGAGGTTTGAGCCTCTTAATCCTTAAGGTCCCAGCTGGAGTCAACTTTCTCTGAGCCTGTGATTCAGACTGGGAATCTAGAGAGCCTGTGTCCAGCCACAGCAGAGCTGGGGCCCCGCTCCCCCGACGGGGCCGGCCTGTCCCACTCACCACGCACAATGAGCTGGCGCTCCCTGCTCACAGTGGCCGCTGCGTTGCTGGCTATGCACGTATAGTTGCCGTTGTGCTTGAGGGAGACGCTGGAGATCTGCAGGGAGCTCATGAACTCCTTGCTCTCGATGGTCACGCCCGAGCCCGAGATGATCACCTGCCCGTCTTTCCTCCACGTGATGCGGATGGGCATGTCCCCCGAGGACACCACACAGGGGATGTAGAGCAGCTGGCCGATGGAGGCAGGCGGGAACTCAAAGGGCTGGATGAGAGGGGGCACTGGAAAGGCAGGGGGTGCTGCGGTCAGGCCCCCACGTGCCCCAGCCTGGCTGGCAGCACATCCACCCCTGCCTGGCCTTCTGGCTCCTCCCTACTGTGTGGGCTGCAAACAGAGTCCCCTGGGTGCTGGTGCCTGTTCTCCTATATATATATGCAGAATCTCTTGGGTGCCCTGACATCATCCCCTGGCTTCCATCCCCTTGCCTACCCGGGCCTGGGATCTGCTCTCTCTCCAGGGCCTGGGCTGGCCTGCATTCATCATCACCTTCAGATTTGTCCTGGAACTTGAATGGTGACGACTCGTGTGCTTCTTGACTCCTGTCTGCTTGCTGACACTGCTCAGCGTTTGCCCTGACTTCCCTGCCATCCCTCGGTGTCCCTGTGATCACTGTGGTATCCCAGAACTGCATCTCCAGCTGTCTGGGGGCCTGGCATGGATAAAGATGACGTGCCCCAGATGCTCGGGCTGCTCCCCAGCCAGGCTGCTGTATCCTCGCCTCCTCCTGCGGAGGCCCTGTCACCTAGCCCAGCCCTTTCCATTATCATCACGTTAGGACAGGTGGATGGCAGCTCCCGTCACTGGTTGTTTCAGCTGCTTTATCCACATAAAGGATTTGTTGAATCCTCCCTCCAAGAATGTGATGTGAGCTGAGCTGTCTCCATTTCACAGATGAGAGAACTGAGTTCAGAGCAATCATTTGCCTTCCATCACCCAGCTTATAAGAGGGGACTGTGGGATTTAAAACCTGATCTCTCTATTCTCCAAGTCCGAAACCTCTTCTTTATACTACATTGTTGCCTTGTTGAGAAAGCCCCAAACATGCCCAGATCAGAGACTCTTTTGTCTCATACACAAGCTCTCCTTGGGTGGCAGGAAAGAGCAGAGGGGGAGCCCTGTCGTCTTTGAGTAGACTCACCTGGCTAAGCATCACCCACACAGCCTCCCCACCCCCTCCTCCTCCTACTGCCCACATCTCAGCTCCTGGGTGGGGGTGGGGGCCTGTCTGGAGCCTGAGCCGCTGTAAGAGGGATCCTCCTTTCTCAGCCCTGGCTAGAGCATCAGCCATTATCTTTATGATAACTCAATTAGGCCACAGCGACTTCCCCGGCAAGTGGGGGGAGAAGAGAAAGAAGGAGACAGACAATTAGCTTAACAAGGATGAGCACCCAGTAGATGAGATCTCCTTCTGCAGTCAAATAATTAAATTACCAAGCCATCCACAGTCCTCCAGCCTCCTCCCAGGCACCAGCCCCATCCCTCCTGGAAGCCTGCTATTCTCCCCACCCAGAGTGGACACAGCCGGTGAGGGTGGGGTGATGAACCTAGAGGGGAAAGGGATGGGTGACATCATATGCATGTCCCAGGCTCTCCCTGCACCCCGAGGATTTTCAGGGTTCAGTAGGGAGCAGGCCCTGAGTAGCGGCCAGGTGTGGCAAAACCCTTGGCAGCCCTTTGGACCTTTGGGAAAGTTCCTGGTCAAGAGTTCTAGGTCTAGAGGAAGTGACACCGAGGAGAGACATTATCCCCAAGGCCTACGGGGTGAAGCAGGGGCCTTAACTGACCTGACCTTCTCAACGTCACCTCCCACCATACCCTTCACTCTGGCCATGAGGGCTCCATCAGCTCACCAGGAACACCCACAGCTCCGAAATATCAGCCCAGGTCTAGTGAACACGGCTGGGCACTGGGTGGAAATAACTACCATGTGGGCTCCACCATGAGCCCCAATCCAGGTCCTCAGTCTAGCCAGCTTTTCTGGGACTCTGGTCATGGTTCGGATCTCTGCATCCCAAACTCTGGCTGCAGCTGCTCTCTGGGTTGGGGTCTTATCCCCATATTCTGAGTGGTTTGGGTCTTGCATATATCCAATGAGATGTCTCTGAATCCCTGACTCTTGAAATGACCCAGTGCTCATTGCTGAAGTTTTCCAGAGATTCCTTGTTGGGTTCCGCTGACCTTCCTGGGAGGTTCCATCCTCCCTTCGCTGGGAACTTAGATCAGATTGAGTCCTCTGGCCACCATGGACTTTTTGATGGAATTGTTGCACAGACCCAGATCTGCCAGCCAGTGTATCTCCTTTGGCTTAGCAGAACCAGTTCTGGTCCAGCCTTCCTTCCCACAAAGGCTCAAAGCTAGAGTCGAGGGGGCTTCATGGGAAACTCCTCTTCATCCTTTCAGACCTGGCTCCAGTACCACCTCCTCTGTGAAGCCTGCTCTCCTCCTGCACAGCCCTGCAGCACTTGGTCCACACTTGATCATGGCCCTGATCACACGCCAGTGAGGTAACTGTTCGCAGTACCACCCTCCCTGGGAGGTCTGGGAGCCCCTACAGGGCAGTATTTATTATACCTGGCAAATTGAAAGAGCCCAATAAGTGCTTGTCAGATGAGTAAATATATGTCTGGCTATCATTTCCTGCTTGGACCTTAGAGGTGAGCAGGGGTGGGAAAGCACAGGATGGGGGTTGGTCCAGAAAAGAGGGAGCTCTACCGTGTGTTTCAAGATGCTGTGTTTATGCGACATAATTTGGGAGCTAGGAGCTTCTCCCTTAGTTCTTCCCCGGGGGTCAGGCCCCTGCTGTCCTAGAACAAGAGCCGGCTCCATGGACGAGAGGAGAGTCAGACAGTCATGAGAGGAGTCTGTGGGGCAAGCAAGGCATGGGGCAGGTGGCTCTACCTAGGAGCAGAAGGCCGTGCCTCAGGGATGGATGGCCAAGCACTCCATTTCCATCGAGAGCAGAGCAAGTGGAGAGTGCGGTGAGGCAGGCAGATTTAGCTCAGGCAAGGGGAAGATCGTCTCTCTCAGTAAGAAGGGATTTAGATAACGGAACAAGTTACTAAGGCAGGTTAATTCATTCATTAACTAATTCATCGAATATTTATGAAATGCCTGCACTGTGAAGGCATTATGCTCCTTGTGGGCTGGGGAAAGTAGGAACATGCTTTGAATTGTGGATTGAACCTCTGGAAGCTTAGCATTTGCTCGGGAAGGTAAGACATCTCCCTTGGTGGTTACTGAACAAGCTCCACCCGAAAACACAGATGCTGAACTCAGAGCAGAGAGCGTGTCACCTGGTTCCATCTGCAGCTGCATGGAGGAGGTGGCATTTGGACAGAGCTAAAGGACACATGTGCTCTACAAAATATATGAGTGAGAATGCAGGAGAAGGCTGAGCGGAGAGGCAGGGGCCAATCACAGGCTGTCATTCCCTTCTGGTCTCCCAGAATAATATTGACGGCAGTATGAGCGTCCACTGAAGGAGACAGCAGTCAACATCCATCCTGGGGGTTAGACAGTCAGCCGGGATGGCCAGATCTCCTGCACTGCTGTCCTGCAGGAGGCAGATGACCAGACAACCCCGGGGGGGTCCAAAGAGTAAGGTTCCTTACTCCCCTCCCCACTGTCTCCTGCTGCAGGATGGGCAGGTATGGTATTGAGGATAAATGTCCCCTTAGAAGCTCCTTGGACAGGGTGGTAGAGGCCAGAGCTGCTCACAGAATTCCTCGGCTCCAGGATGGCATTCCCACAACCCCATAAGTCCAGGCACACAAGGACTGCCTGGAGGAGAAGAAAGCCTAGGGACCCTGGCTCCGTCACGAGCTCGCCGAACACCGAGAGGAGGCTGTGAGCGGGAGGCTCCGAGAATCAGGGCAGGAGCCCTGCAGTGTGGACAGGGGGCTACTTTGTAAACTGGGAGGAGGCGGTGGTGTCTTCCCAGCACTCAGAGGCGGACACGGGCTCCTTGAATGTGTGTGTGTGTCTATCCCCCCATCTGAGAAAGAAGTTGAGGGTTGGACCACCTCCATGGCAGTGATGCCCAGGAATTTCTTCAGGGTTACCAGCAGGCCACAGGGACCCTCCTGCCCTGACTCCCAGCATCTCCCCAGCACACAGTCTGAAGGTAGGGGGCATGAATGCCATGTAATGACGGGATTTCTCTCTGGAAGCCCTGCTCTGGCCGCAGTCATCTCTGGTGAGAGGGCAACTCTCAGCTGTGTGGGAGGCAGGGTCTGAGCAAGCTGTTGTGATGGCGAAGAAGTCAGAGGCTCGAATGGCTGAGACGACAGAGCAGTCGTGGCAGTCCCTGTGGCCCCCGGCCACCATAAAGCTGTTACGGCAGCTTGTTTGGGGGCATTGTGCAGAGGAGGTCATGCTGACCACCAGCCCAGCCCATAAACACTTTATGGTGTCTCTCATGAGCTCTCTTCAAGACTGAATCTTTTTATTTATAACACTATTTGGTAGAGAATGGGCACCGTACAAAGTTGGAGCTCCCATGCTTATGCAGCATGGAGATGGGGAAAGACTCTGTTATCCAAGAGCAATGTGAGCAGGCTACCCTCTAGCCACCACCCTGCTCTGCCCCTGAGCCTCAGTTTCCTCATCTGCAAAATGGGGCAGTTGGACCCAACAGTCATTAAAGCCTGACACATCCAGTTGTAACAAGCCTCATATTTTAGGAATATTGTCACTTCAGTTTTTTTTTTTTTTTTAAACACAGCCCCCTCTTTTCCAGAAGGCCTTCCCTGACCGCCCTATTTAAAACTGCAAACCACTCTCCACGCCCCTTGGCACTCTGCTCCCTACTCCCTGTTTGACATGAAACATCTTTTACCTATTGCATGCATTAACCATTTCCCCCACTAGAATGTAAGTTCCCCAAGGGCAGGAATTTTGCCTGTCTTGAGCACAGCGGTGTTCAAAGAACAGTGCCTGGAAGAGAGTGGGGCACAGTCAATGTCCCCAAATGGACAGAAAGATGCTGCTTCATCCTCAGCACTGCCCTTGCGTGAGCCCTGTCTGTTCAGTGAGGAGGAGGCTTGCTCCAGTGCCCCTGGCTTCCTCTGCTGAGGAACAGGGCCGTGGGCAGCAGCATCCTTGGTGTCCTTCCCGCAGTGCGTTGGGCAACCTGCCCCTGGGAATCCGTCGTGCCCACTTCCTGTGGATCCCAGCGCGTTCCTTCTAAATCTCCATCTGTGCCAATGGCACACATTTGGCCGGGGAACCAGCTCTCTTTTAAGCCCCATGATCGTAGAAACCCCTATTCTCTAGGACGAAAGGGGGGAAGGAGGAGCCCCCAAGCACACAGCAGGGACTGGTTGAGCAGCGAGGGAAGGAGTGTGGTGAGGAGTGTGCGCACTTGGGAGAGTGTGCGCCTGCATGTGTGTGTTCTCTGCTATCCAGAGGGACCTGGCACTACCTCCGGGTCCTGGCCTTACTGAGAATGGGCAGAGAGCAACTCATGCCCTTGTTTTGAAGGGCCTCCGGAGGCTCAGATGTGGGGATGGAGATGTTCCTTTGCTGGGCCAAGGCCAAGGAGCTCCTGTTACAGCCCTGCTTTCTTAGTTAATTAAACATTCAGCCTGTGTGCCCAGAGATGCTTTTATGCTACATTATTTTTCAGCTATAGGGGGCCCTAAAGACACCAAATCTAGGTTGAATCTCCATGCCTTCCTCTCAGCATCCTACTAAGACTCTCTCTGGATGCCCAGAGACAAACCTTGCCTTTCTCACAGCCTGGCTCTCCCCTGCCAGTCAGGGTCACACACACCCGAGTCCAGGCAGCCGTGGAAGCACCCTCGCCCTCTCTGCCTTGCTGGTCACAGCAGGCTCACTTGGGGGATCTCCTCTATGGTAGCGCCTGCAGCTACCGTCTGTGGCTCAGGAATGTCACTTCACAGGAGGATGTGGACAGAGGGAACCTTGAGGGTATATACCACTGCGTGTGGTATGTGTGAAGTGCGGACAGGCTGACTTGTGTCTGTCTGTTGCAGGCATATACATACAAACATACAGTATGTCCATGCGTGTGCACCCATGCACACAGGCCTCTGCACATGCGTGTGCATGCATGTGTGTCTGGTGTGTTCTGCTTGCCTCATCTCAGTGTTTGGAAAATTCATCAGAAGACAAGCAGTCCCAGAAGGAATAGAGTCAGCAGGGTTTTTACCAGCTCATGGAGTAGTGTGAGTGTTTGCTCTGCCCTGACCTGCCGTGGCACTTGGCCCTACAGAGAGATGAGGGTGTAGGACTTCCAACTGATCCTAAGCTTCCAGTGCCCCGTCTCACCCCCATGCATCCGTCCCTATACTCTAGGTCTCTGCTCTGATCCTCTGGGTGGGACACATGTCCCAGGCAGACAGGCAGGAGTGGGTCTAGAGGTCTGCCCTTGAGTCCCCTCCCTCCCCCAGAGTTGGGTCCCCTTTCCACGCCCAGAGGCGCCTCCTCCACCCTCCTCCTCCTCGAGTAGCTCTTCGAACAGCACATCAGCTAATCAAGCAGCGTGCTCATAATCAGCTCTGATGGATTCTTCTGCAAAAGCGCATTCTAATGAGGTGGGGAGAGGGAGTCTGGGAAGGATTGGGGAGGATGGATTTAAGCTTTCAGATGGGCAGGGGCACAGGGTCACAGAGCACCTGCACTGATCTGGAGAGAAAACGGAGGACTGTACCCCTTCTACGGCTGGATTTGCAGACCCTGCGGGCAGGGAAGGGGCTGCGTGTGCACACGCCCCTGTGCACTATACACACACATCACATCTCTGCTTGTGAACGCCAAGCTCATGCTGCATGCTGGGAGCCACACATGCCCAGTGCAGGGGCTCTGAGCTCTGGGATTACACACACACACACATACACGCACGCCCCTTCCCTCGCCCTGGGGCCGGAGACACTGTCGCTCAGCACAATCACAACAGGCCCAGCGAGTCGCCGAGACGGAATGCATCAGATTCAATTCATTAGGGCTGATAGCTCCCTGAATGGGGTTGAATAATTGATGAGCAGAAGCAGCTTTCAGGATGTTCTGAGTACTACCAGGCTCACTGGAGCCCTGTTATTATTTTTTTTTAAGTCAACGAATCCGGCCGAATGCTCGCTGGTGCGGCTGGGCGAAGGGAATAGAGCAAAGGTTAGATGTTTTAATATGTGATGTTTACACTGTGAACTCTGAGTCCACTGCGTGTAACAGAAATGGATACAGGCAGGTCGTCCTGTGATGCCGGGAGCCAGGCTGGGTGGGCCTGGGGGTTGGGAGGTTCCTGCTGGCATGAGGACGCTGGGCTGGGCAGAGGTTTCAGGCTGAAAGGGGCCAGAACGACCCTCTGCCTGACTTGGGTGCAGCAGAGAGGAGGCAGGAGGCGGATGCTGCTAAGGTCTCGTCTCTTGTCTCCAAGCCTGAGAGGGCCACCAGGACGGCCCCTCCCCCAGTTCTCGGGCTCAGAGCCAGGCTTCCCAGAAAGTCACCGCAGCCCAGACTCAAGTCTCAGTTTCGGCTCGAGCAGCACACGCTGTCTGGCACTGCGACAGGTGGTGGGTGCACGAGGGGCATGTGACTCGGCCCCGGTGCGCCGACAAGAGAGCCCGGGTGACAGGCAGCAGTGCAGTGAAGCCCTGACTGCGCCCTTTGCTGTACCTTCCGTTTCCCCAGCTGTCCTGACACTTCCCCCTGGGTGGCCCATCTTCACCGCACGCTTGAAGGGGTCCAAACCAGAGGCAGCATCTGTCTCCCCAAACCAGTCCTTCCCCTAGACTCCTCTCTTCCTGTCCGCAAGGCCCAGACTCCCCCGAGTCCCCCTCTTCCTGTCCACGAGGCCCAGACGCCCCCGAGACCTCCCTTCCTGTCCACGAGGCCCAGATACCCCTGAGTCCCCCGCTTCCTGTCCACGACGCCCAGACACCCGTGAGACCCCCCTTCCTGTCCATGAGGCCCAGACACCCGTGAGACCCCCCTTCCTGTACACGAGGCCCAGACACCCCCGAGACCCCCCTTCCTGTCCACGAGGCCCAGATACCTCCGAGACCCCCCTTCCTGGCCATGAGGCCCAGACACCCCCGAGACCCCCCTTCCTGTCCCCGAGGCCCAGACACCCCTGAATCCCCACCTTCCTGTCCATGAGGCCCAGATGCCTCCGAGACCCCCCTTCCTGTCCACAAGGCCCAGACACCCCTGAGTCCCCCCTTCCTGTCCACAAGGCCCAGATGCCCCTGAGACCCCCTGTTCCTGTCTACAAGGCCTCCATTCTGTCTTGCTTCAGGAATCTGGGCCCCCTGGACCCTCCCCCCATGTTAGAGCCCTTTCCAAGCCCGGAGCCCCCAGCTTTCTCCTTCCTGTGGGTTCGAGGGCCCAGGCTGACTTCCTCTCTGCGTTCATGTTTCCCATTTGGGGATATGCTGGAGCCTACCCCGGCTCTTCAGAAAGGGACAGGAGCCCTTATCCATCATGGCCACCACTGGCCCAATGACCCAGCACTCCAGCTGCCTGGCTTTCAGGGACCTCTCCTCACCCAGGAGGCAGGCCCCACCTCTCCACCCTGCCCCCTGGGAAACCAGGCCACCGAGCTCTCACCCACCATCCGATCTCCAGGCCTGTCAGTTTCAAAGAATGTGTTTGAGAGGGAGCTTCAAGCGCCACACAGCCCCTGACCCAGGGGGACCTCTGTCGCTCAGTCAGGCATTCATTTATTTGCTCGTTGATGCGCCTTCATTCCTTCAATCCACATTTACTGAATGGCTACCACGTACCAGGCACAGTGTCAGGTGTCTGAACAGAACACAGACCTCGCCCAGGTGAGCGTGGAGGGCCTGGGAGGGATGAGGGTTTTAGGTTCCAGACCTCCAGCAGCATTAGCAGCTGAAAGTGTTAGTTGCTCAGTTGTGTCTGACTCCTAGTGACCTCACGGACTTCTAGCCCCCCAGGCTCCTCTGTCCATGGGATTTCCCAGGCAAGAATATTGGAGTGGGTTGCCATTTCCTTCTCCTGGGGATCTCTGACCCAGAGATCGAACTTGTGTCTCCTGCACTGCAGGCAGATTCTTTACCATATGAGTCACCAGTGAAGGCCTTAGCAGTTGAAAGGTCCTTGTCAATTATGGAAAAGCAGCCTCGCCTGTCTGAACCCCGGAAGGGAGTCAGGGCACCCAGTGCCTACGCCTTCCACCCTCCCTCCTGCTGCTTCCATTCTGAGTCCTGCCCCTCGAGTGCCTGCTGGTCTCTGATGGGCCCTGCTGAGTTCTGGGTGGCTCCATGCTGACACAGGGGAACAATATAGCCGATCACCTCTGACCAGGTGACCTGACTCCTCTTGTGTGTCACTGACCCCTCATGCCCCTGGGGCCAGCGCTTCCTTGACCTGCAGCCCACAGCCGGAACTGGACATAGAGGTACCCATGGCCTTCTTGTGCCCCCTGCCCCCGTGCAATCTCCCTGCCCCACTTTTTCCAAACTCCAGGCCAGAGCCTTCTCTTCTTGGCTTTCCACTCAGGACTGCCTGCTGCCAGCTGAGCGGCTGCGGAGAGGAGCCTGCAGTCCTGGGTGACCAGGGAGGTGCTCCGGCTCAGGGTGGCAGCGGGGGGAGCCTACCTTTGACGGCCACGTGGACGCTCTGGCTGATGGAGAGCTGCGGCTGGATGAGGACGCTGCACAGGTACTCTCCCTCGTCCATGCCCTTCTGCACATCCGTCAGCTTGAGGGTCCCGTTCTCGAACACCACCTGCCGGTGGTTGTCGGGCAGCAGGAGGGCGTCTTTGTACCACTTGATGGAGTAGTAGGGGTAGCCGATGACCCTGCAGTTGACAAGGGTGTCCCGCCCAGCCACGGCCGTAATGTTCCTCATCGCCCGGATGCTGGGGGGGCCTGGGCAGGAGTCGGAGGGAGGAGGAGAGGACGGGTGATGGTGCGGTTAGCCAGGGACAGCCAGGCGTCGCCCTGGGGTGCTCGTCTCAGTCGTTTGGCCTCAGAAACTCTTAGGGGATGGAAATTCGGCAGGGGGAAAGGGAGACCTTTTTTTTTTTTTTTTTTTTATGAGGCAGAGGCTGGAACTGGGGGCACCCGGGGTCTCTCCAGGATTCACTGTTACTAGCTTCAAACAGTTGCAAACAGAGACGGTTCATTCATGCCCTGGGGCGAGAATCCATTCCCCTACTGGGATGGGCTAGATGAGCAAACCGATGCCTCACCAAGAAGTGATGGGGATCTGGGAGGGTGAGTCCTCATTTAGGAGGAGATTAAGATCTGGGGGTTAAAATGGAAATGTCGAGATGCTGTTACTTTCATTCGATTTGCTCACAACGGTCTTAGACCAAAAAGGATCTCACGTATATTAACTACTTAAAGGACAATAGGAAGGTCTTCCTTGGATGCTCTTCTTTCAACAATAAATGTGTTCTCTGCGCCCCTGGGAAGGGGCTACAAAGAGGGGCTCTGATTACCCTGGCGGAAATGGGGAGGGTCGTAGGCTGCGTTAGTGGGCAGATGGTTACATGGGAATTGCAAAGGAGGCTCAGAGGCTACCAAGCAGGGTTAGTGCTGGAGCAGGTATATGAAACTCTGGGCTTCCAGCTCCCCCCTCACCCAGCAGATGAGGGGCTGGGCCAAGGCATCTCCCATGACTGGGCAGCTCTGTCCCCTTCCAATTCAGAGAGGGCAGGAGGGTGGTCAAAGGGAGACCATGTTTCTCATGTGGGGGTCAGAGACCTGGCACAGATGAATTCAGCATGACCTCGCCTCTCCCCTTCCCTGTTTCCACGGCGGCCACCAGCGCCCCTGGACCAGGGCCCTCCCACTCCCCTGAGCCTCTTCTGCTCTTGGGTCAGGGCTCACTGGTAGGGTCAGATGAGGACTAGTCTGACCCCACTTGGCTACAGAGTGCTTCAGAGGAGCCTCTGTTCTTACCACAGCAAGTTGGAGACCTGAGGCATGGGGAAGGTCACTATGAGGACTCCTTCCTCCACTCATGGAGGTGCCTGCCTTGGGGCACCCTCACCCAGCCAGAACCCCCTAGTCTTCATGGCTGGGGTCTTAGAGGCTAGCCAGGAGATGGTGGATTGAGAGAAGATGGTTCCCTGGCTCCTGGCTGCTCACAGCTCCTGGAGCATCTCAGGGGTGGCTCTGTGGGGGCACATGGGGATAAAGCTTTGGTGGACATCTCTACCAAAGGGCATGCCTGGACCACTGCCCCCTGCCCTGTGCCTGTCCTTGCAAGGCCTGGATGGGACGCAGATGCCAGTGGAGTGCTCAGTGTACCTGGAGCCAGAGAGATTGATGGGGAGGGATGGGGTAGGGGGCAGGATTGTGGGAGGGGTGCAGGGAGGAGGAGAATGGGAATGCAAAGAGGGTGAACTGTACCAGACACACACACACACACAAGAATGGATGATGGGATTTGCGGGGGGCAGGGAGAGGGGGACAGGAGAGAGACCTCTACTAAAATCAAAATGACGATTAATAATAAGTACTAATCACCACAAGAATAATGGTAACCACAGAGATGGCAAAGGAACTTAAAAGCCTATTCTGATATTTAAATGTAGACAGGCACCTCTTACGTTTATTCGCGCCTGATATTCAGCACTGCCCACCGAGTTCCGTGCCGTGCACCGGTACACGCCCCCGTCACGGATCTGGGGCCCCGTGACATTCATGTGGCTGATGGTGGTGCCATCGGACATGGTGTACTGGTTGGTGCGGTGGCTCCCGTCCCGCACGATGGGCTCGTCATCCAGGGCCCAGGTGATGGTGGGGGGTGGGGCACCCTTGGCCGCGCACATCAGTGAGAACTGCTCCCCGGGGTTGACCACCTTCTCGCTGAAGGATGAGACGATGCGGGGAGTGCCATCTGCAGGGTGCAAGGAGCCCCCTTCAGGGTCACTGAGTCATGGAGAGACTGTCCCCACCAGGCCACCCCACCTCATCACGTGCTATCCATAAAACCCTGTTGGGTGCCCTATTACTATTGCATATGAATGAAGACCCTTGGATTTGAATCCAGTCTCAGTCACTTTGTTAGCTCTGTGTCTTTGGGCAAGTTACTTAACATGTCTGAGTTTTGTCAGCATCCCCCTGTGGACGATGGAGATCATGGGAGCAACAATTATATCCTCCTTGTACGGATGTGAGGAACAAATGAATTAATGCTTTAAAGACGCTTACACAGCACTTTGTAAGTGCTTCATAAATGTTAGATCCTCTCAACTTTTCCTTTTCCACCTCTTTCTTCTAACTTTATTAATAAAGACACACAGGCTCAGAGGTTAACTATGTGTGGAACCAGGACTTGAAGGGACTGGATCTGAAGAATCTAATTCCAGCTCATTTCAGTGGGAGGGGTGGCATCAAAAAGCTGAAAGTTTGAGGCTTAAGATGCAAGCTCCCCAGAGGCCGTTGTGGTGGGGGGAGATGTCTGTGACGGGGCTTAAATCTTAGTGAACCGAAGACTGGACCCCCAGGCCCCCACTTTCTCCATGGATCATGGGTATGTAATCATTAATGCTGGCCATCCTTCCATGCAGGAATGCTATAAAGGATTTGTAGTGGTTTAGTCGCTAAGTCGTGTCCGACTCTCTGCGACCCCATGGATTATAGCCTGCCAGGCTACTCTGTTCATGGGATTCTCCAGGCAAGAACCCTGGAGTGGGTTGCCATTTCCTTCTCCAGGGGATCTTCCCAACCCAGGAATCAAACCCGGGTCTCCTGCATTGTCAGGTGGATTCTTTGCCAGTAGCGTACCTGGGAAACCCTCTAATAGTGCAGTTCTAGGAATTTTGTTGGAGAAGGCGATGGCACCCCACTCCAGTAGTCTTGCCTGGAAAATCCCATGGGTGGAGGAGCCTGGTAGGCTGCAGTCCATGGGGTTGCGAAGAGTTGGACACGACTGAGCAACTTCAATTTCACTTTTCACTTTCATGCATTGGAGAAGGAAATGGCAACCCACTCCAGTGTTCTTGCCTGGAGAATCCCAGGGACGGGGGAGCCTGGTGGGCTGCCGTCTATGGGGTCGCACAAAGTCGGACACGACTGAAGCGGCTTAGCAGCAGTAATTTTGTAGAGGCAATGGAGTTATTGTTTAAGAGACCTGAGTTCAACCCCAGCTCCTTGGCAGAACTGTGTGACCTTGGGCAAGTGACCAAAGCCTCAGTTTCCTCAATTGCAAAATAGATGTTATTTTTAAAAAATACCTCCAAGCAGGGCCCGTGGGAGGATGGAATGAGGCAGTGCATCTCCTTGGTGTGTAGTGAGCGCTGGATGAATGCTTCCTGTTGGGAGGGGGGGTACCTCCTGGCCTGGCTGTGGGAATCTGGCACCCGCCCAGCTGCCCCCCAGCCCCGACTCACCTTCCAGCACAATGATGGCAAAGTCCTGGGCAGTCTGGGTCTTGCGCGTGGCGAAGCACTGGTAGGCCCCTGAGTGGCTCTTCTGGGCCGAGGTGATGAGCAGCGTCTCGTTGCTGAGCCCGCGGATGGAAATGGCCTCACTGGGCAGCACCAGCTCGGTGTTGCGGTACCAGCGGATGGTGAACTCCGGGGAGCCCAGGAGGGCACAGGAGAGGATGACCGTGCTGCCGATGCCAGTCTTCAGGTTCTTTGGTGTCAGGGTCACGTGAAGGGGGTCTGGGCCGGACCAGGCAGGGGAAAGGCGAGGGGAAATGGGGAGGAAAAAAAAGCAAAGGACTCACTGTGAGTGGAGTGTGGTTGTGGGTGGGTGGCGATCATAAAAGGCCCTGGGAGTCAGGAGACCCTGGTTTTGTCTCCAAGATGTGTTGTGTGTGTGTCAGGGTGGGGGGCATGGGTGGGAACCAGACTGAGTGAATTCCTCTCTCTAAGGCTCAGTTTACCCATCTGTGAAATGGCAGGGTCAGGCCAGAGGATGTCTTGGCACCTGTTGTTCTGATGGCTTGTGTTGTCCTGATGTGGGGTCCTGGCCTGGGCGGGGTTGGAAAGCGCCCTTTGGCTCATGAGGAGGACGGAAGCTTGGCTGGCTCATCGTTTTCACTGTCACCCACCCTAGAAACCAGGGAGGCACCCATGGCCCGCCACCTGTCTCCTGTGCTTATCCAGATAACCAATCACTACTTTCTGCTGGTCTGACTTCTTTTATATGCATCAGTCGACTCCCTACTCTTCACCTCCACTGCCTCTGTCCGGCTGCAGGCCTAGAGCTCCAGGCCTGGACCCATGAGGAACTTTTTCTCCATTCCTCCTTTTTCCTCATGACCTTCCATCGGTCCACCTCACTGCAGCCAGCCACTGCCCTGATCATAACTTGCATGGTACCCAACAACTTTCAGCTTGGCATCCAAGGCCATGGAGGCCCTTGAGACCTGGCCCCCTCCTCAGCTCTGCAGTCTCTAGAGCAGCATCCTGCCTGTGGTTCCTGCACACCCAGGGCACCCTTGGCCCCCTTTGCCTGTTTCCTACTCATCCTTCACACCAAACTCACCCCTTCCAAGAAGCCTTCCTGGATACTATTCCCCTCCCAGACTGGGTTAAGGATTCCTCTTCTGAGGCTCCCTGTGTGTAACTAACAGAACACCAAGCTCACCGTCTTCCGATCACCACTTTGTTTTTCTCTCTCCCCCTGGACTGTGAGCCACTTGAAAGAAGGGCGGTGTCTCTCATCTTTATATCACAACTGCTGTCTGATTTGTGTTTATTGATTGACTGGCTGGCTGGTTACCAGCCCCAAGCTGGCCTCTCTCCCTTGATCTCCATGGGCTTGGGGATTTCAGGAGCCAGAGACCTGCAGGAGCCTTAGACCCCCAATAATGGAGCCTGCAGGAGAGGGGCGTATGGCAGGCCTGCCTGGGTGGGCACAGTCAAAGCAGGCAGGAGTCTGCTCACACTCTGCTTAGCCTGTTCACTCCCAGATCCTCTGCCTGCTACCCAGGGAACATCAGTGTGCAATGACGCAGGTGGCATTCCACTTGCCCCAGGTACCAGCCAGGGCTCCCAGGACCTGCCAGCCAGCAGCTCTCTCCTCATTGCCTCTGCACAGGGCCTCATGGAGGATGGGTGGGAGGTTGGGTGGCAGAATGAGGGGGATATGAAAACATTGCTTTCCTCTCCATGAACCTGGCAAAGAGGGGCTATCAGAGGGGAAGGAAGACAGAGAAAAGCCATGTCACTTCCCCCTGAACCTGTTTATCCAGTCCAGCCCAGTGAGGGGGACGGTGGGGAGCTCTGCATCTCAGAGGGTCAGGAGTATCCATGCCCGCAGGGGCAGAGCATGTGCACACAGCTCTAGGCGGTTACTTACTGTGTGTCCATGTGGTCTAGGATGAGAGTGTGTACCTGTGGGTGTACACAGACACCATGTATGTCCGCATGTGTGTACAGGGAAGTGGGCATGTGAACTTTCAACACATCTGCCTGGACATGTGTGTGTAAGTACTTGCTTGCCTGTCTGTACTGAAGCTGGAGCTTGGAACACCAAATTAACTCAGAGTGAGGTGTGCTAATTTTCCAAGGATGGGGGTACGCAGCCCTCCTGACCTGTTCCCTGAGAGTGTGCGTGTATGAGTGTGAGTGTGTGTTTGTGTGTAGCAGAAGAGGTTGAAGGGGGTGAAGGTAATACTGTGTGCTTAGTTGCTCAGTTATGTCTGCCTCTTTACGACTCCATGGACTGTAGCCCACCAGACTCTTCTGTCCAAGGGGATTCTCCAGGCAAGAATACTGGAGTAGGTTGCCATGCCCTCCTCCAGGGGATCTTCCCAACCTGGGGATCAAACCCAGGTCTCCCGCATTGCAGGCCAAACAATTTTGGATGGAGCTTAGAAGAGGGTACGGACCCTGGTCCTCCTATCTGCCTACTCTGTGGTCCACGTCTTGTCTGTATACGAGAGGACCTTCCCCCGCCCCTAAGCTTCCAGCATTTTAACCTAAGCGTTTGTATCACAAACTGTTGCTCCCAGAGCATTTCTTGGGGGCTCTTTCTGCTCTTCCAGCTTTACAGTGAATTCACACGGGGAGGGTCTCCTCCCTGCACTGCAGATAAACGTGCCCCAACTGTCAAGATCCCTGTGGTTATGGGGAGGAGACTGGGCCCATATCTGGGCTGAGGGTGACAGAATGTCACCCAGAAGGTCAGCCCAGAGGAGGTGGGCTCTGTGTGGTCCTCTGGTCCAGCCGAGGGTCTGGAGACCTGCAGCTCTGTGCTCATGAGACAGGGGGTGAGCTGGGCAGAGAGCCTCTTTGGTCAATCTCAACGGCAGAGGTGGGGGATGGGGATGGGACCACCTCTGGACAGCCTCTTTCCACTGCCCAGGTTGAATCCCCCAGGATGTCATCAGGTTCAGAGTTCGTGGACTCAGCCTCTTGCTGCCCCACAAGACTGAGATCCCACAGGGTCTCCAAGTCTCAGCCCCTCTCTGCCAACACCTTCCCTGAAGCCCCAAGAGCAGGGAACCCTAGAGAGAGATGAGGTGGGGTGGGGGAAGAAAGCTCCCGGTCTCACCACTCCCCCTCCAGGGGTTTTCCTGCCTGACCTCAGCCCCTCTGCCCTTCCAGGGGCTCAGCAACAGCAGGGGTCTGTGAAGGCCTCCTGCTCTCCATGTGTGCTCCCTGGACCCTGGGACTCTGGAATGTGAGGAGGAACAGGAAGGACCAGAGTTCATGCCCAACTGGCAGGTCCTGGAAAGGCTGCCCTGGGTGTTTACCCCCAGTGTCTCCCTAGAAGTTATCCCTAAATACTCTGAATGTCACCTCTGATGGACTCATATGTCCCCTACTAGATTCGCATCAGCATCGTTCCCTTTAGTATAGACACTGCCTCCTCCCAAGAAGCTGAGAAACCCCATGAGCTTGTCACGTCACTGTCATTGTTCCCTATGACCCTCGTGACCTCTAGGAGGTAGGAGGGGCAGGGTTATTATCCTGTTCGACAGAAAAGGGCACAGAGGTGATGCTCATGGTTATCTGATTTCCCCCAGGTCAGTTATTATCTGATGACATCAGAACTAAAAGGCAGGTCTTCTGATTTCAAACCCAGTACTTTTCTCAGGGCACCAACCTGCCTTCCCCAACAAGGGGATCATCTCTGGGGCCAGCCAGAAGCATTGGGCTGCCCTCATGTCCCTCCCCACCAGAGGCAGCGCTCTCAAAGCTTACTGGGGCTGGAAGAGGTGCTCCCCTACTCACCAATGACCGTGAGGGTGCCTGTGACCTCTGCCGAGCCGAAGGTGTTGGTGACCTCACAAATGTAGGTGCCGCTGTCCTCGGTCCGCAGGTCACTGATGGTCAGCCCCGTGATGCGCTTGGTCCAGCGGCTGTCGGCTGGGAGGGGTCGGCCATCCTTGAGCCAGCGGATGGCAGGGATGGGGTAACCGGAGGCGGTGCAGGGCAGCTCCATGGTGTGGCCGGCCCACACTTCCTGGGAATGGAAGCCGTCCAGGATGGTGGGGATAGACTCAGCAGGGTCTGGAAGGCAGAGAGCATGGGTGGTCCTGGCCAGTCTTGGGAAGAGTGGGGTGGGGGTCGGGGTGGGAAGGCAGGCACCCAGAACTTGCTGCCCACTGGTGCCTGGAGTGAGTGATACCCAGTGGGATGGCTCACTGGATCCCCTGGTGCTCCAGACTCTGGCCCAAACTCTCCTGCTCAGCCAGATGGAGGCCCTGGGAAGCATGGCTGGGAGCAGGGGCTGAGGGAGGTAAGGATGTGGTGGGCAGACTAGGTTAGAATGACAGACAAACAGAGGGAGAAAGCAAAACCACAAGAGGCAGGGAGAGATGTTCATACAGACAGTCCCCATGGCATGAAAATCATGACCTCTTGGGACTATAATTCTGGTCCATTTTGGTCTGGGTCTGTCAAGGATGGGCACCTCGGTTCTGTCCTGCCTGCTCCCACCTGCAATCTGGGTGGGCTCAGAGGAGGCAGTGTTTTTCTCTCCAAGCCCAGAAGGATTCAGAAGTTAAGCCTTCTGTAAAATACACCTGCCATCCAGCAATGCTCCCCTCTTTTGCATTCCCAAACCAGACCAGGCCCTCATCGATGGGGTTCTGTGTGCGACATCCCTGCCATCTGAACAGCATTCTGGCTGCTACCTCAGTCTAGTTCTCACCCTGAAAGGCCTGTCTGGGTGTTCTGCCCACTGGGGACCTTCCCCTGATGTAAACCCCACAGGCTCCCTTTACCTACATATTACAATCCCACTTCCTATGCTGAGTTAGGCCTCTATGATCTGTGATCTCACCCCAACCAGGTCCCCTGGCCCGGCCCGCCCCCCCAACCTTCTGATGTCACCACTTCCCCACACCGGGCATGTTGTCAGCACACTGCCTGCCACCTGGGTGCCCCACCAGCCCGCTCTGCTTGGCCAACTCCTACTGATCTTTCAGAAAGCAGCTTCAGTGTCACCCTTTCTGGACATCTCCCCCAGGCCATCCTCACTGGACGCCCATAGGGTTTTCTTTTTCTTTCATTTTATTTTCAAGCAAACTTTTCTTTTTAAAAGATAAAAAAAAAAAAAAAGGCACCATACACACACATGGCAAAACTTCTGAAAGTAGACAAGATCACAGAGTGAAAAGGGAGTCCCCTCGCTCCGCCTCCAGTTCCCTATTTCCCTCCCAGAGGCAACCACCGTTGCCGCCCTCGGGCCCCCCCCCCCCAACCCCGACAGCTCTTGCCAGCAGCCGTCTGCACCAGGCCATGTATCCGGTTTCCCTGGAAGCTCCTTGAGGCAGTGCTGATCCCCTGTGGCATCCCCACGTGCCTGGCGCAGAGCAGGGCTGCCCGAGCCATAGACATCCGAGGGAGGGTGAATGGGGGCACATGGGCAGGGGGTGGGCCAGCGGTCTGCCTTTTCCACATTGCGGAACTTCATAGGCTCATGGAACAGTAGAGCCGACTTATGGACTTGGAAAGTGAAAGTGAAGTTGCTCAGTTGTGTCTGACTCTTTGTGACCCCATGGACTGTAGCCCGCCAGGCTCTGCTGTCCATGGGATTCTCCAGGCAAGAATACTGATGTGGATTGCCATTTCCTTCTCCAGGGGATTTTCCCAACCCAGGGATCGAACCTGGGTTTCCCGCATTGCAGGAGGATTCTTTACCCTCTGAGCCACTAGGGGGAGGTCCTTAGGGACTTGGAGGGCACACACAGATGGGGACCCTGAGACCAGAGAGGTGCAGTGACCTGCCCAGGATCCCACTGCAGAGCCAGGATCTAAAACCAGGTCTCCCCATGCTTGTTCAGTAAACGCGGTCTGAGACGGAACAATCTAACACTGGATCTGGCTCCAGGGTGAGTGGTGAGTGCTGACACCCTGCTGGCCCCTCCTTGATGAACCGGGAAATGTCCTCTGTTCTCGGCTCACCCTGTGACTGCCCCCCACCCGCCCCCTTGGAGAGGGGCTGTGCTTGGAAGGCTCCTCCCTGCAGAAGGCTCTCTGCTCTTTTCCCACCCTCCAAGGCTTCTCACAAGCAGCCGGGGAGTGGGAATCAGGCGACCCTGATGCCAGTGGCCGGGGTCACTGCTGAGCTGGGTGACCTTGGGTGGGTGGGTAGGGGTGTCTTATGACCTCCCAGAGTCTGAGTTTCCTGCACGCAGAGGTGACACTACCATCTCCAGATCTCCCCAGGCTGTGTGGGCAACAAAGCACAACGTATGTCAAAGAGCCAGGCTGACGCCGAACCGCCACGCAGATGTGCCGGGCGATTACTATTCCGTGCCCGCCCGCCTGCCCCGCCAGCTTCTGCGGCCTCTTCCCCTACAACCCTGTGGGAACGGTTGGGATAAACAAACCTGGTGCCAAGGAAGAATTACTCAACGTGACACTTAATTGATGCAAAATACACAAATTCTGTGGCACACCGCAGAATTTACAAGCAGAGGGGCCAACGGGGCGGTGGAGGAAGGGGCGGGGGTGGTGGGGGGCGGTGGGAGGGAATTAATCACCGAGTCTCAGGCGTGAAATTAAATTCTGAAGGAAAGAAACCTCTTTCATTACTCGGGAGCAGAAGTAAAATGCCGTGGCGTGTACGGCGACAGCCTGGGGGGATCGGGTGCTGCCAGGGCTGGTGCAGGGCTCGGGGAGACAGATGGCCCGGCCCTGAGAAATCTCTAGGGCCGAGGCGGGGCTGCTGTGAGGGGGTCAGGGTGCCCTGGAGTTGGGGGGATGCTGCTGGGACCTCCCCCAGCTGGCTGAACAATGCCGCCCTGGAACATGGCTTCTGCACCCGGCTTGGCAGCCCGTGAGCTGGGGAACCCGGGTGTAGCCTCTCAGCCTCTCTGGTCACTCTTTATGAATGGAGGTCCCCTCCTTTATGAATGCAGATGAAGGTGCCTACTCCACAGAGAAGATGCTCAGGACAGCACTGGGTAATAAAGTCTAAAAAGCACCTCAATGTGTCGAATGGTTATTAGGCCTTTTTTGAGGGGGCTCAGACTTTCCTTGCATCTGCCTCTGCTCAGGTGAAAGCTGATCCCTACCCTCGACTCAGGGAATGGATCTGAGATTTGAGGTCGGGGGGCTGTGGCCTGAGCACCCCCCTGGCACGAATTCCCCTCTGCACTGCCTTGCCTGGGTATCAGTCGCATTTCTGCCAAGACAAGTAGCGCATAGACTTCCTCGTCACGTCGCATCACATCAGGGCCCGAGTCAGTCCTGGGGCCCCTTCCCCGGGGCACCTCTGCACTCCCAGCGGCCTCCTCTGGGTCTCTGTCTCCCTGCCGCGGTCGTCTTGTCCACCCTCACCTCTCTGGTAGGTTTCTGTTTTCCTCTGTCCCCTGTCTTGCTCCCTCTGTGCCCATGTCTCTCCTCTTTTGTCATCCGGGTGCCTCCCTGTCTTTGCTTCTCTGTTTATCTGGGCTTTATCTCTGAGTCTCTGAGTGGCATATCCCATTCTCCACGCCCCCCAGCCCCAGCTGGCAGGCATTCGCCACAGCCCCCCAGAGGGAGAAGGGTTGGCATATCCTCCAGTCCCCCCCCCCCCCATTTTTTGGCTGCACCATGTGGCATGTGGGATCTTCATTCCCCTACCAGGGATGCAACCTGCACCCCCTATGCTGGAAGTGCAGAGTCTTAACCACTGGACCACCAGGGAAGGCCCTCTTCTAGTTTAAAGGGTGTCTTTTTGGAGGGACAAGAGCAGAAGTAAGATCAGTAGGATGAAGGGGCTAAATATTCATGCAAGGGCAAGCAACAGCCCAGCAGGATGGGGGACTCGATGCCATGTGAGAGGCATGCAAATGAGATGCAAAACACCATACCCACAAGTCCCTGTAATTCGGAAGGGAGCCACTGGCACGTTTGGGAACTGGGCTGCAGATGGCAAGGTCTAGCCACAAAGGTGGGGCCACACTGTGCAGTCCCATCTCCTCCCCACGCGACAGCGCAGTTTCACTTGGCATTGGCTAGTTTTAACCACAAATATTGACTTAGCACCTACTATGTGCCAGGCACAGGCCCAAGCTTTGGAGACACATGAGAGAAAAAGAGAGCCCGATCCTTGCTCTCCTGGCTTCTGGTCTTGCTCCCCAAATGCACCAGGCAAATAAGAGGGGGCCCTTGATACAGTCACCTGCTGGTCAGGGTGCTGCTGCTGCTGCTAAGTCGCTTCAGTCGCGTCCGACTCTGTGCAACTCCATAGACGGCAGCCCACCAGGCTGCCCCGTCCCTGGGATTCTCCAGGCAAAAACACTGGAGTGGGTTGCCATTTCCTTCTCCAATGCGTGAAAGTGAAAAGTGAAAGTGAAGTCGCTCAGTCGTGTCCGACTCTTAGTGACCCCATGGATTACAGCCTACCAGGCTCCTCCGCCCATGGGATTTTCCAGGCAAGAGTACTGGAGTGGGGTGCCATTGCCTTCTCTGGCTGGTCAGGGTAATCCTCCCCAAATCACAGGAGAGAGATAGACGGAATCTGAGAAGTCACCTCACAGACAGAGAGAACAAACATATGGACACCAAGAGGGGGAGGAGGGTGGGATGGACTGGGAGATTGGGATCGGCATATATACACCACTGTGTATAAAACAGATAACTAATGAGAACCGACTGTATAGCACAGGAAACTACTCAGTGCTTGGTGGTCACCTTAATGGGAAAGAAATCCAAAAAAAAGCTGAGATATGTGTATACATAGAGCTGATTCACTTTGCTGTACAGTAGAAATGAATACAACATTGGAAAGCAGCTATATAAGCTATATGTTAGTTGCTCAGTCATGTCTAACTCTCTGCAACCCCATCGACTGTAGACTGCCAGGCTCCTCTGTCCATGGAATTCTCCAGGCAAGAATACTGGAGTGGGTTGCCATTTTCTCCTGCAGGGGATCTTCCAGACCCAGGGATTGAACCCAGGTCTCCTCCATAGCAGGCATATTCTGAGCCACCAGGGAAGCCCAAAGCAACTATACTCCACACACACACAAAAAAAAATGGAATTTGAGAAGTCACCTAATCTAGCTTGTTTTTACAGAGACCCAAAGGGGTTGAGCGATTTGGTGGTACTAGTCTCCAAACCAGGTGTTCTGACAATCAGTTCATCTTCCTTCCAGAAGCTACTCTGACCCCGCTTCCATAAGAGCAGGGATCTTCAAATTGCAGGTCACACACGGTTAGGAAGTGATGGAATCCATGTGGTGAGTGGTGACCAGCATTTAGATAAACCGAGACAGGATAGAGTAGAATAGGAAATATCAGAGTGCGTCACAGTGCGTCTGGTAGGAAACACCAGCATGCATGGCACCGGTGATGATGTCTGAGGATCACTGTCAAGAGTCTGAAAAGTGCTACTCCAGGAGGCCTCCCCTGAAGAGCGCCAGGTGACCTTTCCTCTGTAACTGGGGCATCTGCATGGTGTTCAATTAGCCCCTTCCATGGGGGTCTGTGGCTGGAGGATGTGAATTCTGGCTGTGCCTCCCACTGGTTAAACAGTTGGGATAAGTGGCTTGGCTTCCCTAAGGTCTGATTTTCTTACCTATAGAAGTACGGAGCGCAGTGCACACCTCACCCGGCTATGATAGTGCCTAAGAGACAGTACAGAAATGAAATTTCTGGCACATGGAGATTCAGGAAATAGCAGCTTCCATCCTTCTGTAAGAAGCTATAATCATTCCAGAAAAAAGATCCTTTACTTAATTTAGAGATTTTTTTTTTACCTGTGTTTGTCTACTTTCAAATGTTGTGAGGTAGGCTATAATAAAAGATACGAGCACATGTGCTCAGTCGCTTCAGTCGTATCCGACTCCGCGACGCTATGGACTGTAGCCTGCCAGGCTCCTCTGTCTATGGGATTCTCCAGGCAAGAATACTGGAGTGGGTTTCCATGCCCTTCTCCAGTGGATATCCTCCACCCAGGGGTCAAACCTGTGTCTCCTGAAGCCACTACATTGCAGACTGATTCTTAACCACTAAGCCACTGGGGAAGCCCCTAATGAAAGATATATATGTATTCAAAAATAAATAAACTAATAGAATCTTAAAAAAAATAGAGACACAAGGAAATACAAAGTCTCCCTAATCCAATCAAATCCAATCATTATTGCGTTGGAGCAGTAGATTATATCTATGAGCTTCCAGGCGTCAAAGGCAAAAAAAGGAGAGGGGATGGGCTCCATATCCCCCAGTATTTGATAAATGGTACAGTGGTAAAGAATCTGCCTGCCAACGCAGGAGACGTGGGTTTGATCTCTGGGTCAGAAAGATCCCCTGGAGAAGGAAATGGCTACCCACTTCAGTGTTCTTGCCTGGAATATCCCATGGACAGAGGAGGCTGGAGGCTACAGTCCATGGGGTTACAAAGAAATGGACATGACTGAGTGACTAAACAAAATCAACCAACAGTTCTTCAGGGGCATTCAGCTTTCTCAGGTAGACGCCTGAAAAGAACTGAAGTGCAGAGTTCTTTATATGAGACATATCCCAGATCAAACCAGATGAGGTCTGCTCGGTGCTTTCTGTGCCTGTGTTCCTGAATCTGCTCCTCCTGAATGCCCTGATTACACGGCAGACTCCCTGCTCCATGGTGTCAGCACGCCCACCCGGTCTCAGGGGCAGGCCGGTGCCCGCCCTTCCTCTCCAGCCCTCTGGCCTACCTGTCACAGAGAGGCGGGCCCCGTTGCTCTGCCGGGTCTCCCCGCTATACTTGTGCTTGGTGATGCAGCGGTAGGTGGAGAGGGCGTCCTCCTTCTGCACGTCGGAGATGTACAGCCCGCCGTGGGAAGTGATAAGAAACCTGTTCTCTGGAGACATAATCAGGACACAGTTGATTACTTCTCTGGCGGGATCTGCCCCCAGAAGCAACTCGGGCCTGGAGCTGGACTTCTGCTCAGCCGGGTTGCCCTGTTCCCTGGGGGATGGGAGATGATGGGGAAAGGGGGCTGAAGCTGTGAGGAGAGCATCTCTCACAGATGAGCATTTTCCATGTGTAAACAAAGAGAAATCACGATAATTATTCCTTTAAGTGTAGATGCTTCAGCTTTTCACAGGAAGATGCTGGGCTTCGGAGTCAAGATCTGGGTTCCAATCTGACTCTTCCACTTATTAGCTGTGTGCCTGTGGGAAAGTTAATTAACCTCTCTGAGTCTTATCTGCACAACAGAGTGTAAACACTACTTCATGGAGTGGATATAATGATGACAAAAACAATAAAGTGTCTGGCACTCAGCAAGTGCTCAATTATGGAGCAACAGTCCTCCTCTTTCCTATCTCTTGGCGAGAGTTTGCAAAGCTTTAACAATCATTGCTTGTTTCTTCTTACAACTGTTTGAGGTGTCATCCCCATTTTAAAATCACACAGGCAGTAAGTGGATCAGAACTCAGGCCTTTCGCCAGCTCCTAGCTCTCCCTCTGCACTGAGCCAAACAAGCCTAAATCCTTTTCCTTCAATGTCAGTTATTTATTCACTCAAGAAACAATTACTGAGACTAAGTTATACTAAGAGAGGGGGTGTGGAGATGCAGATCTACGATGCTAATTCATCATGCAGTTCTTTTTTTAAAAAAATTATTTATTTATTTATTTTGCTTATTTGGCTGTGCCAGGTCTTAGCTGTGGCATGCAGGATCCTTAGTTGTGGCATGGGGGATCCAGTTCCCTAACCAAGGATCGAACCCAGGCCCCTTGCATTGGGAACACAGAGTCTTAGCCAGTGGACCACTGGGGAAGTCCCCATCATGCAAGGCAAAGGCGCTTGCACTGTTTTACTTTCCCTGTCCTCTCTGTAGTCTCACTGCCGTGACTTGGCTGGGAAGTGGAAAGGACAGAGTAGTCTCACCCATCTGGCTGATTATAAGACTCTACTGCGAGGTAGAGTGGATTTCCTCATCCAAGATCCTAAGGCAAACCCTGAACTTGAGCTAGTTATGGCTGTTTTTTTTTTTTTTTTTTTTTTAGGGCTGATTTTAAAATGGGGAGAATATGGACTCAAGGTTGGGGAAAGGCTTGTATTTGGCTTTGGGACTCTCTAAGCTTATGGTCTCCCACCCAAGATCCAGCCAGATTGAGATGGAGAGGCTAACCTAGGGTCCCTCAGCCTTGCTCTCTGAGGGCATAGCTGCTTCCCCAGGCAGACACAGAAGAGCCCAGGCTGCCATTTCCACCAGAGGGGGCATCAGAATCAGGACAGTGATGATGACTTATAAGAAAGCTGCTGGAGAGAGGGTAATGCTGACCTCAGACAAAGGACTTGCTAACACCAGACTGCCAGGCTTTCACAAGGAAACATTTTGGGGAGCCCCATCCACTTCAAATCCTGTTATTTGAGGTCTGCTTCCTCCCACCTGGGGGCTGAGTGAGCCCTCTCAGTCAAGAGCTCTGACACTCTCCGGTTAGTATTCTGTGGTGTCTCATCCTGCCAAGCAAAAGCCCAAGATCTCAGCACCATGGACAGGGACCTCCTGAAAGGACATTTTCCAACAATGAAACCTGTAGATCTGCAGGGTTGAAAAGCTGAATGCATTTGACTGCATCTTTGACAAAGCTTCTCTGGCTTTCATGTGAATACCTCCAGGGCTGGGGAACTCACTACCTCATTCAGTGACCCACTGCAAAGTTGACGGTGCTGACTTTGAGAAAGATCTTCCTTGGTCACAACTGGTCTCCATGGGTCCTGGTTTCTACTCATTGGAGCCCTACAGAGCAGCCTAAACTCATGTGACTGATACACTCCCTCACACACTGGAAGGCAGCAATCAGGCTGTTTGACTTTTCATGAGTCTTAAGGATTATATTTTTTAATTGTTATAGAGTAGGGTTTCAAACAGCTTCTTCAATCTAGTTGATCTCTGGCTTCTTAATAAACTTTGGTTTATCTACAAATTTCTTAATTTTTCCTCCCTCTTTCCCACTTCCCCCACCCCCCCTTTTCTTCTCCTCTCCCTTCCATATATCTTTGTACATGACTAGGCCTCCTGGAGAAGGAAATGGCAGCCCACCCCAATATGCTTGCTGGGAAATACCATGGACAGAAGAGCCTGGCGAACTACAGTCCAAGGGGTCACAAAGAGTCAGACACGATTTAGAGACTGAACAGCCGACCTGCTAGGTGCCAGACATTTTGCTGAGGGTGGGGTCTAACAAACAGCTTATCTGAGCAGGGCAGAATAGAGCAGGGCTACCAACTACCCACCTAAGCTGCATTAACTTTTCAGGGGGAATTGAGTAGGGATGAGGGGAAAGATCAATTTTACTACTGCTTCATACTCTGATTTAAAGGTCCTTGTCATGTGTCCACAAGCTATACCTAGGCTACCTTCCTTCTCTCCACTCTTGGACACTCTTGGCTAAGTGGGTCTGGGTCCGGGACTTCATGCAGATCCCCACCGAGTAGCATCTTGTTGGATTTCCTTAGAGGAACACTTGGCCAGCTGGAAGGCTGCCTGGAGTTTGTGGACCCCCGCCCTGCCCCCTCCAACACGAAGACCATGCCGTGTAGACCCCCACTCAGCACTGTGGGTAAAAAAAGAAAAGGAGGCAGGAAGGAGCCGGCTCTGCTGCCAGCAGTCAGAGGACCCGCAGGAAGCATGGAGGAAGCCAGGCTCCCCACCCAGACTCTGCACCTGCCGCTTTGTCTCCATGTTGTGACATCCCAAAGTCAAACGTGGAAGCACTCTTGTAATTTATTATGTAACTGCGGCTGGAATGCAGGACGACTGGAGGGTGTTGCTGCCAATCAGAAGTACGAGGGTTGGAGGTGGTGGGATGAGGAAAAACAGGAAACGCCCGAAAATCAGCCCTAGTGGCCCACAGGTGCTCCAGCCTGGATAGCAAGGACCCTGTTATCCTCAGATCGACACCAGCAATGGTGCACTTGGCCCTGAGGAATTTTAAGTTGGGGAGGGGTGCTGTGGTGATGGTGGTGGGGATCTGAGGTTTCTATAGCAACAAGCAGCTGCTGCATCTGATGTTTCACATCCTTCATTGTCCTCATTTTCCCCCTCCCTTCCCCCCTTCTTGTGCATATTTAATTGCAGTAACATTTCCAGATACAGTGTATCGCTCCTCCTGAAACAAAGGCAGGCTGCAGTCAGGGGGATGCATGGCGAGCAAGAGGGGAAGGAGGAATCAGGGGTATTATGTTAATCCCCACTGGGGGGACGTGTGCGACATCAGTTCTGCATGTTTGATGAGAATCAGATGATGGGCCCTGCTGGGGAAGGATGGAGAAGGGGGCCTGTGGAGTGAGAGGCATTCGGTGTGGAGGGGGAGGAGGCACAGTCCGCTGGTGGGGGGTTCAGAGGGTCCGGGACTCCAAACACAGCTAGCCTCCGAGGCTGGCTCCAGGGGGCTGCCCTGGCAGTCTGGCAGCTCATCCTCTGCAGCCCAGTGGGACCACCTGTCCTTGGATTGGGGAGAGGAGCCATTATCATCCCAATGTCTTGGTTTCTCCTCCTTGGAGTAGGCTGCGTCCAGCTGGAGGAAAGATGGAGTGGTAGGCAGGACCACCATGTCTGGCCTCCACCCTGAGGCCACTTGGACATGTTTGTCTGGGAGTATTTTTGGTTGTTACCAAAACTTAGGGGTGTGCTAATGACATTTAGTGGTCAAGTCAGAGTGACAACAACTGTTGTACTCTAAATGTCAAGAGTGTGCTCACGGAGGGTCATTTTCCCTTAGGCTCTAGGACGAGGGCATGGAACTGTGCTGCAGTGTGGACTCTGCCTTTGGCGCTGCCTGTCTGTCACATCTCAAAGTCTGCAGTATGGTCTGTGAACACACCCAAGACCGGGGAGTGCTGTGTGTGGTTAATGAATCCTTTTCTTTTTATTATTACTTGAATACTCTACTATCCTTTCTCCTGGTGATCTGGTTTATGGAGCACCCATTACATGTTAGGCCAAGGACTTTATGAACATTATCTCATTTAATCCCCACACTCCTTTGGAATGGATATTATTGTTGTTACTAACCAAAGCACAGAGAGGTTAAATAAACCACCCACAGTCACACAGCAAATAAGGTGTAGCGCCTAGACCATTAGTCTACTTTCTACATTCCTCTAAAGCTCTGTGCTACGCTGACTCTCCCAGAATAACAGCACCTCTTATAGAGACACACATTTAGCCAGCCTCTGCTTGATTGCTTCTATCGGAGGGGTCTTCACTTCCTCACAAAGGCACACTCATCCATTCGATAGTTTGGCTCCATTTATCAAGTCTCCATGGAGCATCCCTGTGTGTTCAACTGGGTTCCACGGGGAAGTCCTGAATTTGGCTTCTGCCCTCTGGGATTCCACAGTTAGAAGAATGTTCTTCTACCAGGGATGCTTGAGCCTCTAGTAATGGGGGCTGGTAAAGGGTGTGGAGGGGGCTCAATGGAAGCCATTAGTGAGAAGAGGAAGATAAAGAGGGGCCAAGACACCCAGCATTGGGGACAAGCCCAGGACTGAGACTTAGGAGACTGAATTGGCACCCCAGCTTCGCCACTAATGAGGAGGCATATCCTGGGTGGAATAGTGTCCCCCACAAAAGTGTCCATACAGAGCTTGTGAATGCAAACAGAATCAAGTTAAAATGAGATCATAATAGAATAAGGTCAATCCCAAATCCAGTATGACTGATGTCCTTATAAGAAGAGGGAAATTTGGACACAGGCAGGGACATACAGGGAGAAGGCCTGTGAAGACGGAGGTGGAGATTGCAGTGATGTAACCATGAGCAGAGAAAACCAAGGACCGGACTTCCCTGGTGGTCCAGTGGTTAAGCCTCCATGCTTCCAATGTATGGGTTTGATATCTGGTTGGGGAACTAAGATCCCATATGTTGGGTGGCATGGTCAAAAAAAAAAAAAAGCCAAGGATTGCCAGTGACCCCAGAAACCAGACAAGAGGCAAGAAAAGATTCCTCACTGCCCGCCCCCCCACCACCCCCACCTCTGTGAGCCTGCAGAGGGAGCAGGGCCCTGCCCACACCTTGATCTTGGACTTTTGGCCTCCAGAATCGTGACACAGTGAATCTCTGTGGCTTTAAGCCACCCCTTTGTGGTCATTTGTTTAGGCAGCCCTGGGAAATGGATGCAGGGTGACCCGAGGGAAGTCCAGTCCTCTCTCAGGCCCTCAGCTTCCCCACCCGTACAAAGAGGGAAAAGGTGGAGGAGATATGTGTTTTTAACTATGTTTGTATATTAGAATCATCTAAGGAGCTTTTAAAATTAAACTCAGAATCTCTAGGGGTGTGGCCTGGAAATTGGTATTTTTAAAAAGCTTTCTGGGTGATGTAATGTGAAGCCAGGGTGGAGAACCACTGGATTAACTAAACTGTAAGGCCCTTCACTCTGACAGTGGATGTCTCTATATCACACCAGACTTCTCTGAGTCCCATTTCTGCTTCAGGAAAATGCAGATAATAAATAATAGGACTTAGGTCACACAGTTGTTGGAAGTATTGGAAGAACTAGATGAAAGATGAGTTACTGCATGGGACCGTCTCCAGCACTTGGGTGGTACTCGTTAAATGTCAGCACAAGTGGCTCCATCTCAAGAGATGGAGGGCTGGCCACTGTTGGGGGCTCTCTGCCCCCTCCCATGGCCAGGTTTCTTGCAGTCTCCCCCTTCCTCCCACGAACCTGGAACTAAAGGAGGCCCTTCTTGGCCATTCAGAGGCCCTGGACACAAGTGATAACTGAGCTGACAGCAACTTTTCTGTCTTTTTCCAAGAGGTCAGAGAGCTGGGCCTTGGAGACTCCCTGGAGCTGTAGTAATCACAGAGAGGTAATGCTCAGAAACCTCAGGGCTCCTGGCGGCCCTTGAAGGCTGGGGGAGAAAAATCTGCCCTCTGCAATGGTGGGCCCCTCTCTCTCCCTGCTCTCGGGAGGCGTGAGTTGGTAGGGAGAGGGTCCTAGGCAGAGGAGCGGGGGTGGTGAGGGTTTGCTGGAAGGTGTGAACTGGACAGATCCCACCCAGCCTCTAGAGCAAAGGAGGAGATGGAGCAGGACAGCAGCTTCTTTACTGGCCTCCCTGCTTCTGCTCCCACTCCATCTGTTCCCAGCAGGCCGCCAGAGTGATGCTTTAAAGCCTCAGTCAGATTCACGCAGCTCCTTTGCTTAAAGCCCTCCAATAGTTTCCCATTTCATTCAGTGCGAAAGCAGTGTTGGTTGCAAAATAGACCCTTGATAAATATCCCCAGAATGCAATGAATAAATACATGAGTGAATAAATGAAAGAAACTTCCCCAAATTCTACCGTTGTTTAATCCTCATGTGCGACTCAGAAAAACCAGCTCCCAGCTCTAAATTTGCCTCCTCCAGGAAGCCTTCCCAGACTAGCCCACTCCCATTTCTGAGTGTTTCTATGTCTGGAAAACCTCTTACCACTGCTAATCATTTCCTCTACTCAATTAGACCTTCAAAAATAACTATTTGTGAACATTCAAAAGTCAAGATTTAATGGTATGGTAATTCCTTAAAAAAATTAAAAATAGAATTACTATATGATCCAGCAATTCCACTTCTGGGAATATATCCAAAAGAATTGAAAGCAGGGTGTTGAAAAGATACCTGTTTACCCCTGTTCATAGCAGCATTACTCACAATAGCCAAGAGAAGGAAGCAAGACAAGTGTCCATTGATGGGTGAATGGATAAAGAAAATGAGGTCTATACATACAATGGAATATTACTCAGCCTTTAAAAGGAAGGAAATTCTGTCACATTGCTGTAACACAGACGAACCTTGAGGACATCATGTAAGTGAAATAAACCAGACACAAAGGGACAAATACAGTACGACCCTACTTATAAGAGGTACCTACAATAGTGAGATTCCTCGACACAGAGAGAATGGTGGTTGCCAAGGGCTAGACAGAGGGTGGAATGAGTTGTTTAACGTGTTTATTGCTGTTGTTCAGCCACCAAGTCGTGTCCAACTCTTTGGAACCCCATGGATTGCAGCAAGCCAGGCCTCCCTGTCCCTCACTAACTCCTGGAGTTTGCCCAAGTCCATGTCCATTGAATCAGTGTTACCATCCAACCTTCTCATCGGTGATGTTAAACATTAGTGAACTTTAAGCTGAAACGCTACTGAACACTTAAAATGGTTAAGATGTAAAATTTTACATTACATGTATTTTACCACAATTAACATGTTAAAAGTCAAGATTATGAAGAACTGGAATGAGTGTGTTTGATAGGTAGTGAGTGTCTTGTCACCAGAGGTAATTCAGTAGAGGCTGAAGAAGCACTGAGATACTGCAAAGAAGATGTAAGTATTAAGTGAGGGAAATAAACTGATACTCTTTAAGTTTCCTTCCTCCTAGCAATTTAAAAATTCTTAGCTTAAAGAAAGCTGAGTAGTGAGACCTCTTGAACATCATCTGTTACAGTGGTTTTTCAAGTCAAATCAGTGTGCATGTGCTCATTTCTACCCCCAGGCCTTTTGGGGTAGAAATGGCATGCTCTTTCCTTGACTCACACCCCGTCCCATTCAGTCTCAGCTGAAATGCCAGCTCCTTGGAGAGGCCTTGCCTGACCCCTTTATCAAAATTCTTGTCTTCAGAGCACATGGTGTTGAGAGAAGGAGTTATTTTAGCATCCAACTCCAGAACGTGCCTGGCTCACTAGATGCTCAGTTAGCATGTGCTGACTGAATGAATCCTGCAGCAGAGCAGGCATGCCCAATGGGCTGAGACCGCTGCACCTCAGGCCTGGGTCCTGCGCCGAGGTCCCTCCCACCCTGGGGTCTCTTCCCCCTCTAACCCCTGCTGCCACACTGCAATGATTTGGGCCGCTGCTCGCCCGTGAGGCCGCTGATCCTTGTCTCAGTCCCCTAGCTCCAAGCTGAGACACTAAAACCAGACTGAGCTAAAAAAAAAAAAAAAAAAAGGAGATAAACAGTGACCAGAGCTGGGCAATCTGGAGTGTACACCTTGGCTGACTCATCTTCAGGGTCAGCCCCCAACCCAGGGGGTGACTCTACACTGCCTAGGAGCTCCTAAAACACGTGGGGACCCACGGAGGCTAGGCCCAGGGAGAGGGAGGGACAAGGACACCTCCTCTCTAGCTGGCCTGAAGCTCAACCCCCATTATCCGTCCCTGATCAAGACCTGCCTCCTCCTTAGGAGACTGGAGCAGAAACGCTGCCCTCGCCCACTAACAGAGCTCGCTGTTCCAGGATGGAACCACATGAGAGTCCCAGGGGCCGACAGTCAGACGAGGTAACGTAATACAGCCATGGTGGCAGCGTGGCACCCCGCCCCTCTGCAAACAGGTGGGCTCAAGAACTGAACTGCCCTGAGTGACTCCGTCTCTCCTGCCTTGGGGTGAGTTCAGTCTGCTGCATCTTAGAGGCTTCCAGAGCTGGGCCTTTGAGAAAGGAACCTTGTGTCCAGGGACCTGTAGCAGCTTGTTGTTGTTCAGTCGTGTCTGACTCTTTGTGACCCCATGGACCGTAGCCCGCCAGGCTCCTCTGTCCATGGGGATTCTCCAGGCAAGAGTACTGGAGTGGGTTGCCATTTCCTCCTTCAGGGGATCTTCCCCAGGGATCGACTCCACGTCTTCAGCATCTGCAGGTGGGAGCCACCAGGGAAGGCCCACGCAGCAGCTCAGGAGGGGCCTGTGCTACAGTGGGTATATGGAGCACTGTGTTTGGAGTCAGAAATGGGAGATTTGAGACCTACCAACCTACCGATGTGTGGATTTAGGAAAACCCCTTAATGTTTCTGGGATTCTGATCTCTCATCTCCAAACTGGGGACCCTCACCCCTGGTGTCTCTGGGCTCACAGGGTTCTTTTGTAGTGTCCACGTGATGATGGCCATGAAAGGGCTTTGTGACCTGTACTGCACTGTACACATGTAAGGAGAGGCTATTACCATAAGAAGTAATAACATACTTCATGTTGTTGCATAATATGAAGCATGTAAAAGCACAGGGCATATGTGTCCATGACACGTCTGTGGGGTGTAGGTATTTGTGCAGGCATTGTGTTGAATGAATAAGTCCTGGCAGTAGAGAGAGGCTGGGGGTGGGTGACCCTGACAAGGAAGGTCCCAGGAAGCAGCAGGAGGTGTGGAGTAGGGGGAGAGAGGCAGGAGGGATGTATGAAGCTTTTCTCTGAGATCAGGCTTTGGTCTCTTTGGTTCTCTTGTGTGAGAAGAGACAATCTGTCAAGCCCAGAGTTTCCCAGGGTGGCCTCAGGATGCCTCATTTGGCCCCCAGGGAACTCCCACTCCCCTCCCCCACCCACCCCCCAAAAAAACCTGCAGTCAATACAGGTTACCAGTTCCTGCTCTATCCAATAGAGATTTACAAAACAGAGGGGTCCTCCTGCTGCTTGGAGCCTGTGGGTGGTTCTTGAGACTAAGGAGATGACTCACCCCAGTGGCAGGACCTCCTCCCAGGGCAGGTGGGTGGGGGTGATCAGTTCTTCAGGGCTGGCAGGGTTAGCCCTGCCCTGCCCTGTTGGGGGCCCGGCACCAGGGCAGCCTACGGGCACCTATTTGAGGCTGACTCTGCGAAGCACCCTCCTCTCACTCCTTTGTGATTCCTGCTGATGGTGAGGGCCCTGGGGGAACCTGCCAGCCTGGGTTTGGAAAGCCCAAAGGAAGCCAAGGCCCGGTTCTGCCTCCTCTGCTTTCCTTGCACACTTGGACCCCAGGATGTAATCCCATCCCCGAGACCCCAGGAAGAGAGCTACAGCATAGTGGAGATGCTACGGGGGAGTCTGGAGTCAAGTCCTGGCTCTGGCTGGCCTGCTTTAAGTCCTAGATCCGCCCAGTTATGGACTGATTTGTGTCCCCGCAAAATTCCCCTGTTGAAGCCTTACCCCACAGTGGGACTGTTTTGGGAGATTAGGCCTTTAAAGAGGTAACTGAGTTTAAATGCTGTCATAAGGGTCCCTAATACAATATGACAGGTGTCCTGATAGGAAGAAGAGATGCCAGGGATGTGAGGGCACAGAGGGCGGACCATGTTGGGGAGGGTGACCGTCTCAAAGCCAAGGAGAGAGGGCCCAGTATTGCGAACTTGGGCTTCCAGCATCCAGAGCTATGAGAACTACATTTCTGTTGCTTCAGCCACCTGGTCTGGTATTTTGTCATGGAAGCCCTAGAAGATGAATGTACTCCTCCTCCTGACATGCTATTCCCTGAGGACCCTCAGTGCTAAGATTCTGGAGTTGGGTCGTGCTCCACAAGACACCAGGGTGAGGACTGGAGGGCAGGAATGGGGAGGAGGACAGGGACGAGCTGGTCCTGACGGGCATCAGGTGGACCTCACAGGCTGGGTCAGAGAGTGAGAGCGTGAGAGGTGGGGAGAGACTGGTCCCCAGACCCCTCAGGGCGCCGAGAGCAGAGGGAGGGATGAGGTGGGCGGGGCGCCAGAGTAGGGAATGGGGCTGTGATCACTCAGGGAGCCTTGTCCACACTCGGCATCAACCATTCAGCCTGACCTGCGGCTGCATGGGGCATCCGAGGGAGCTGAGAGAGGGTCACACAGCCAGTCTGGGTCAGAGTAGAGCTGTCGGAAGAGGTCTCCTGTCTCCAGACCCACTGCTCTTTCCCCACAGAACTGAAATCAGGCAGACTGAACATATCTGGGTCGTAGGGAGCCTGGATGGACGGAGGGTGGGGCCTTTGGTATGCAACTTAACAACCTCTGAGGGACAGGTGACAGGTGACTGCTTTCTGGCACAGGGGCTCTCAGGTGCTTGGGAAGACACCATGATCTTGTATTAATCTCCAAAGCCATGATGCCAGGCTGGGCAGGGGGCTAGCATGACAGGTTCCAAGTGGCACCACCTCCCACATGTGTCCCCAGGGGCCTGTGGGAACAGCCTCTGCCCCTCCTCTACCACCGCCACCTCTGAGAAGAGATGGCAAGTGGTCAGGGAAGAAGATGTGGAACTGAGGGGCGATGCCTGTTTCTGCCCCATAGGAGGGATCAGCTGGAGAAGGAAACCGCAACCCACTCTGTTATTTTTGCCTGGAGAATCCCATGGACAGAGGAGCCTGGCGGGCTACAGTCCACGGGGTCGCAAAGAGTCAGACACGACTGAGCGAAACGAGGAGGAGGAGGAAGAGGGATCAGCCAGATCCCCATCTTCAGCTCTGCCTTCGGGGCTCTATAGGAGATGGGGTTCCTGCGGGGACAGGTGTCTGAAGTCTCGGGAGGACCCGGCAAGCTGACAGCATGATGGAGCAGAGAAAATCTGGCCTGAGTGAGATGCAGGGTTGGAACTGTGCTCCTCTCTCAAGCTGAATGATGCTGGATGAGTCACAGAATCTCTCTGAACCTGTTTCCTAGGAGAGTGAAAAACGTCAATGAACATGTCCAGCACAGTACCTGGCACACAAAAGGTCAGTGATTACTGAAGGTCTGAACGATTGAATGAATAAATGAACGTGTAACTCTCATAAGGGGAGCAAGCTCAGAACTTGATTGAGGTCTCAGACCCCAAGCCAACCATTCCTAGCACCTCCCAACTGCCCACAACTGGCCTCTCATAGCTGGGAGAATGTAAATTTCCAGGAAGACCAGGCTCAGCTCCCCAGGAGCCTGCTGACTGACCTCTCTGGGCAGTGGAGATCTAGAAGGGGGTCTGTGCTGTGTCTGGAGCAGCGCCCAGGGAGCTGGGGTTACCACAGTGGGAGCGCGGATGGAGAGTCTCGGGGAGGGGAAACTGGAGAGGGCCAGGGGCTAGCTTCTCTCTCTGCCTGAGTCCTTTCCTCTAAACACAGCTCTATCTCCCTGCACCACAGGATTAGCACACATCTCTCATTCTCCTATTGCAACAAGATTTTATTTCTAATTATGCTGTAATAAAACTGGAGCGCTCCCAGGCTTCCTTTCAAATGACTTGTACACACACTGCCGATCGGATCCTCCTCGGCCCCATTGTAATAGCATTTCCCTGACATTCATTAGACATGCATGAGAGGGGCGCTTTAAGAATAGAATTGCATTTAAATGGATTTGCTGAGAGAGGAAGATGAAAAAAAAAGAGGCGAGCGGTGGGGGGAGACGGAGAGGGAGAGAGGTTTGTTGAACAAACTATGGAAACAAGATGCCATAATAACAGGGTGCTGAAATAAGCCTCTTTCTTCTCAGCCCTCCTCCTGCCGCACATGGTGGAGCCCAGCCGGGGAGCAGTGGCCTCCAACCCTCCCCCTGGAGCCCCCACCCCCACTTTTATGGTGCCCACTGAGGGGGTTACGCAGCTCCTTGCGCCCTGTGGCAGATGCTCATGGTGTAATAGAAATAACTGTTATTACAATTTGGGAAGGCTGCCTTGCTTCGACAGAACCCCAGTAGCCAGGCCGTCGCCTGCAGGAGCGGGGAGGGATGGTCACCGTCTCCCTGCCTCCATCAACCTCCACGCTCGTCTTCAAGACCCTCACCCCGCTGTCCCTCCCTCTGAATGGCCACCCACACCCAGAATCCCCATGAGCTGCAAAGTAGCTGGCATTTTTCTTTCACCCTGTTTGGCTCTGAAGCGTCAGACACAAGAGATCCATTCTGACCCCAGGGCCTTGCTCCCTGCTCCCCAGCCCCTCCCCAGAGCTCGGGCTTGCCCCATAGCACACACACTGGGTGTACCATAAATGGCCTACTATGGATCAAGGGCCTGCCTACTATGTGTCCATACCCACTAGTGGTCTCATCTAATTTATTCCCCTTCACTATAGCGTCTGATCTCACTGAAAATCATCCTGTGGCT
This sequence comes from Bos grunniens, assembly GCF_055505025.1. Lineage (NCBI taxonomy): Eukaryota > Metazoa > Chordata > Mammalia > Artiodactyla > Bovidae > Bos > Bos grunniens. Next base: position 28,727,034 of record NC_141179.1, read on the forward strand.
TCCCATTTTTCTTAGGATGAAGACCCAAATGCTTAACAGGGCGGCGGAGGCCCGCCATCCTTCCTCTGGCCCTCCTTTGTTCCACCTCTGGCCCTGGCCCCAGCTCCAGCCACCACGGCCTTCCTCTGTCCTCCACAGTGCCCGGCTTCTGCCTCCTCCCTGTGCTTTGCTGCTGCTCAGAACACTTCTCTCACCTCCTTCCCAAAGTTCCCGCTGCCCCCATCCCCCAGAGCTCAGCTCACACTCCCTTCCGCAAGAAGACGCTCCCACCTGTCTTCCATTTCCTGTCCTCTTCCCTGAACACTTGTCGCTCAAGACCTGGCACTGTCCCAAGACTGCAAGCTGGTTGAGGGCAGGGCAGGGTGGGTCCTGGCTGCTGCTGTGATTCCATCCCGGCTCTGGGGTAAAGGCTCAAAACAATGGGAAGGAAAACGCACTGTGCTGGGGGCTTTCTCCTTTCATCTCGCCTTACTGTGGCAGAGGATTTTTCTTCTCAAAAAGATGAAGACACTGAGAATCAGAGGGTTCAAAGCAACTAGCCCCAAATCACAAAGCAGAGCTATCTGAACCCAAAGCTGTGCTTTTGCTCTGATGCATCCTGGCACCACGGGCATTCCCACTGGTCCCTTTCTGCATGGAGGGCCATCCACTCCCCTGCACTCAGCGAGGTCCTTCTCAAGCCCTCCTTCTTCTAGAAGGCCCCTAGAGAGTCCAGCTAGTGCAGACCGTCTCCCCTTCTGCAGACTCAGATTCTGGGGCTGCACCCTGGGACCCAGAAGGGCCTCTAGTTTCCCATTTGGATGTTCCCACCTGCTCCGCAGGATCATTCTTGTACCCCCAGTAGATTGCAGGTGCCTTAAAGAGCGCATGCAAAACTCTTCTGAACCCCCAGTACCTCTGGGCTAGGGCTGCAAATACACACCTGGCAGAGCGCAGACCTGCAGGTGGGAGAGCCGCCCTGCCACTTAGTACCTGCAGGGCCCAGAGAGGGACCCTCAGCCTCAGCCCCTCGTCCACAAGGTGGTGCTGAGGACACCGGGGCCTGTGAGGCCTCTGGTCTGCAGCAGAGATAGTGCCCCACAGAAGCTCACGCTTCCCCTTGTCCTGTTCCTTCCCTGGGGCTCTGTTTGGTGACGATGGGGATGAGAAAGCTGATCTGACAGTGTCCCAGAAGGGGGTGTGGCTAAAAGGGACACAGTACCATGGCCTCTCGAAGTCATCTTATGTGGCTCCAGGGGCCCTGCACAGCAGTGGAGACCATCCTTCTGTCCTTCCTGTCTTTGCCTCCAGACTCACCACCTTTCCGCCCCCAGGCCTGCTTCAGAGGCCTTCAGTGTCACACGCTGCAGAGACGATGCTCCCACGATGAGTGGTCAGAGCCCCCAAGGCTGAGAGCGGCTGGCAGGTTGTTCACCTCTGCCTTCCAGGCCCTGGCACTGCCCAGGCCTGGCCCAGGGTGTGTTCATGAATGAGACCATGACCTCCATGAAGGCAGGGACTGCTCAGTTTTGTGGACAACAACCTGCACGTGGTGATGCTCAAAAAAATATCTGTTGAGTGAATGAATGATGAATGGGGCGAGCACATGAGTCTCAGCCTTCTTTTCCCCATGGTAAGTACTTAGGCTCTGAAGTCAGCCAAACTTTGGCTTCATCCATGTGATCTTCACAACATACCTGACCCCTCTGATTCCATTTATTCTTCTCTAAAATTCTGCCAATGATAGTTCCAGTCACACAGAGTTGGAGCTGTTGCAAGGATTAAAGCACCTGACTGGTGCCTGCATGGTGAAAGTTCAAATAAGCAATAGCTCTCATTGCTATGACTACCCAGCTTCCGGGGAAGGGAGATCCATCTAACGTCTACTTCAACCCACTTGGGAGCTTGGAGTGACCACTCATGTTGGTGGTTCTAGATTGTTCCCTAGGCAGTTTTGCTATTTTGAACATCTGTTTTTATTATTTACAGGCTAATCAACGTGACTCTGTGACACACCAGTGATGCCAGCTTATCAGGAAAGGTAGAAATGCTCACAGTCCCATCCACATTTGTATCTCATCAGTTCTCAAAACAAGTCTGTCTCAAAGAAGTGATGTTAACACAGAAGCACTTGCCCCAACTCTTCCGGCGCATTCACTTTCCCCCAGAGCCATGCAATCTCAGCACCTCTGGGCTCTAAATTACATCCTATGTACCTAGGAACCTCCTCTCCCCCATCTAGCCCTCTCTCATCTCTTCCTCCCCTAATTTGTAAGATCTGTACCCCTTACCCAGCTTCCACCAGACACTTGCTTTTTGTTGTTGATTTAAATAATGCATCAGTGGCATCTTCCTTGGTGGCAACACATGGGGGGAGGAAAAGGGGAGGGTGGTCGGAGGTACTTCTCATTTAAGGACTTTCATTGCGTGCCAAGTCAGGGTGTTAGATGGTTCACATGCCTGGCTCCAGTTTAATCCCAAGAGCAGCAGTAGCATTCCCATTTTACAGATGAGGAGAGTGGGCTCATAGAGATGCAGAAACTTGCCCAAGTCACTCAGCTGGAAAACAACATAACTGGGATTTGAACCCAGCTTGTCTGACTCCACAGCTCCTTGAGGACAGACACCTCAGACCCTGCTATGGGATTTCCATCGGGGGGGTAGGTCTGTTACTGACATGAGCTGCTGACCACAGCCATCTTTCAGGGACATACAAACATTGAACGAGAAATGAGAAATAAACAAGGTGAACGCTTCCCCCTTGGCCAGGCACACGGGGAGGGCTACGCTCCTGGTGTGTGTATCTTCCGAGTGTGACACTGGCTCCGGCTACACCCAAGGCCTCTCAGCACAGCTCTGGCCCTGCCAGCTCCCCTGGGCACGCACTGCTACACCCACCTTGCTCAGAGTGGCGCCAACTGCCTGGCTTCCCCACACAATCGGAATTCTGAGCTCATTCCCCACATAGGTGCAATTTCCCACCTCTCGCTCTCTGGCACTTTCTGTGTAATCGATCACAAAATTGTTTCCGAATTAACCTAGATTTAGCTCTAGTCACCCCTCTTCCAACTCCAGTGATTTCCTCTCTACCTCCTGGGTAGGTTACATCCTCCTGGCACCGCCCCCCTGTGCCTCTGCCTCTCCCTGAAAATTGCTTACTGATGCAGAGGCGGGCTTTCTGCCTAGCCTGACTCTCTGCTTTGCTCTCAACCATGGTTTAGGGGCACAGGACAGGCAATTCCTTTCTTCTCCCGCTATCTTTTCTTCGGATTCACCTTATATGCTGCTGCTGCTGCTGCTAAGTCGCTTCAGTCATGTCCGACTCTGTGAGACCCCATAGACGGCAGCCCACCAGGCTCCCCCGTTCCTGGGATTCTCCAGGCAAGAACACTGGAGTGGGTTGCCATTTCCTTCTCCAATGCATGAAAGTGAAAAGTGAAAGTGAAGTCGCTCAGTCGTGTCCGACTCTTAGCGACCCCATGGACTGCAGCCTACCAGGCTCCTCTGTCCATGGGATTTGCCAGGCAAGAGTACTGGAGTAGGGTGCCATCACCTTCTCCATATATGCTGCACTTTCTTTTAATTAATGTTGAAGGGGCCATCAAGATTCCTCTGCACAAGTCCCTGAAAGTGTGTAAAGAGAAAGAAATTTGGGAGGACAAAGGTCAGAAGGAATTGGTACTAGGAAAGAGTCTGGGGATGTGAGTCAAAGCCGAAACAATAATTTCTTGGTCAATCCCAAGTATGCCCCACCCTCAGTAGCATTCCTGTCTTGAAAGAGCAGAGAAGGAAAAGAGCATGAATTGAGTTCCTACTGTGTATCAGGTACTATACTCCGTGTGTTACAGACAAGCATCATCATTCCCAATGTACAGATGAGAAAACTGAGGCTCAGAGAGGCTGGGGAAATTGTGCCACAGACCCAGGAGGTGAACCCAGGTTCAAAGCTTGATACTGTCATCCACTGTACTGAACACTTCTGTATTCTCCTTTTCTAGGATCTTCTGAGGGATGCGTGTAGGGGGAGGGGTAGAAAGAAGGCAGTGGGGCTGGGGCACTCATCTCGCACTCTTCTGCCAGGTAAGCTCCAGCATGGGCTGTTGGCTCAGTGGTAAAGAACCCCCCTGCCAATGCAGGAGACTGGGTTCAATCTCTAGGTCAGGAAGATCCCCTGGAGAAGGGAATGGAATCCCGTATTCTTGCCTGAGAAATCCCATGGACAGAGGAGCCTGGCAGGCTATAGTCCACAAGGTTGCAAAAGAGTAGGACACGACTTGGCAACTAAAACAAAGCTTCAGAAACACCTGCCTCCTTGGTCTTTAAGCTAAAGGTAATCCCGACCCCAGATCTGGCAGCTGAGGTGGGAAGGAGTTGGGGTGGGAGGGGGTGGGTCACAGCAGCAGAAAATCTGAAAGCCGCTGGCTCTGGAGGGAGTGAGCCAGTGAGGGCCTCGGTGTAATTTCACAAGGCCTCGGAGGCCCAGCGGCTGTGGGGGGTGTCCTGGCATATCAGCAGTCACACGATCAAAGAACAAGTAGAAATGAATATTCCTGAGGTGGTCCGGGGCCTCTGATACCAGCAGAGAATTACAGGACATGAGACAGGAGCATTACAGAATGAATGGGAGGGGACGAGAGATTTCCGTGGCTAATCCTGTTAACAAGACAATTTCTTATCAAACTCATTATGCTTTTCGAAAGGAGGGAGCAAGAAGGGGAATGCGAGGTAGGGAGAGTGTGATGGGGGCTGAGCCCTGGAGAAGGAAGGAGAGCTGTGGTTATAGAGACGCAGGTTCCAGGGAAGAAGGCCTGTGAGAGGCAGGCATCTGGGGAAAGAGAACTCTGCTTCATCCCTGCCCTGGGGGCCAGGGGAAGCCCCCTCCCTGACAGCTAAGTCCCTGCTGGGAATACCCTCCCTGCCCTGCCAGTTGTCTGAACCCATAAGTGCCCAATAGTTTGGCCATCTGATACGAAGAGCTGACTCACTGGAAAAGACCCTGATGCTGGGAAAGATTGAGGGCAGGAGGAGAAGGGGACGACAGAGGACGAGATGGTTGGATGCCATCACTGATTGAATGGACATGGGTTTGAGCAAACTGTGGGAGAGAGTGAAGGACAGGGAAGCCTGGCGTGCTGCAGTCCATGGGGTTGCAAAGAGCTGGACACAACTGAGTGACCAAACAACAACAGCTGCCTGGAGAAAAGCAGCCTCTCAATCCTCTTTCTTTGACCAAATCTCCATCTTGCTGCATCTCCCGTGGGTCAAAGAGGACCATCCCTGTCTATGCAGCTGCTGATCGAGCAAAGAACACCTTGGGTTTGCCAAGCGTGTTTCTGTCCAGCTTCTCACTTCTCTCCCCCATTCTGCCTCCGTGAGAGAGGCAGAGAGGGAACTACAGGGCTCAGATGCTGGCACTTAATAGCTTACGCTTTTGGGCAAATCACTTAACCTCTCTGAACAATCATTTTCTCATCTTGAGTATGAAGTGAAGTGAAGTCGCTCAGTTGTGTCCGACTCTTTGCGACCCCGTGGACAGTAGCCTACCAGGCTCTGCCGTCCGTGGGATTTTCCAGGCAAGAATACTGGAGTGGGCTGCCATTTCCTTTTCCAGGGGATCTTCCCAACCCAGTGATCGAACCTGGGTCTCCTGCATTGCAGACAGACGTTTTACCTTCTGAGCCACCAGAAAAGCCCAAACCCTGCCCTACCTACTTCACAGGGTCCTTGTCAGGATTAAGAGGACAACGTGGACAAGAGGACCTTGCAATCTGTGAACGATTTACACCAATAGAGGTGACTGTTAGGGTCATTCTGAAGTCGAGATAACAAGGTTAAGTGTCTTACTGGAGGTAAGGAGGTGCAAGTAGGAAGCCAGGGCTTGAAACTTTAGTTTCAAATCCAGTCATTTCTGCTGCCAGGAGATCACTCCATGGCTTTGTCTTTGACTAGACACTCACAAGGGACTTCATTTGGCACAAACTTAGTATCTGTGTATTAAGGGCCCATGACGCACTCAGAATTCTCCCGGGCTGGCCTGGGGAAACAAAGAGTGAGGTCAAGGACAGAGTCCTGATCCTTAAGAAGCTTGGCATCCAGGTGAGAAGGAGACGTCACATCCGTGGAGCAATGAAAACAATTCAAGTCAGGGTGTCTCCCTCATTCCCACAAAAACCCAAGGGCACAGCAAGAAGGGCCCGACAAAAAGCCATGGAGGATGGAGGGCTTCCTGGAGGACTCAGGCCTCTCAGTAGGTGCTAAAGGATGTGTGGGGTGTAGATAGATATACAGAAGTCAGGGGAACATTCAACATTTATGGAGCACTTATTATATACCTGGTGCTGTGATGAATTAGGGACAGATACAAAGACGCTGACAAAGGTCCTTATAGTCAAAGCTATGGTTTTTCCAGTGGTCACGTATGGATGTGAGAGTTGGATGATAAAGAAAGCTGAGCGCTGAAGAAGTGATGCTTTTGAACTGTGGTGTTGGAGAAGACCCTTGAGAGTCCCTTGGACTGCAAGGGCAGAGGAAAATGGGGAGTTGTTGCTTAATGCAGAATTTCAGTTTGGCAAACTGAAACGGAACTTAAACATTACTGTTTAGAAGATGGAAGCACAACAATGTGAATGCACTTAATACCACCGCACTTACAAATGATGCAGATGGCAGATTTTATGTTATGCGCATTCTAGTGTAATGAAAAATAATAACAAAAGGACGGATTCTGCTGGCACACACCTTTCAGCCTTTGCCCTTCCTCGTTTCTTTTCTTGCTAAAAAGATGGATATGTGGCTCAGAAGCACAGAGGCTGTCTGGTAGTCATGAGGGTGGCAAAGCAGGAAGGGAAAAGAAGTCTGGTTTCTTAGCAACTGGGCCAGCCCTGAGCTGCCTACTCCCAGACTCTGGTAGATGAGAAAAACAGCTCTCCAACTTGGCTGAGCCATTGCTGATGACTTCTTGTTACATGCAGCCAAATGCCATCCTAACGGAGGCAGTTTCTGAAGCTCATTGCCTCTGGCTGCTTCCACCCCTCCAGCCTCTTGTACTATCGTCTTCCTGCTCCAGCTACTCTGACATGATGGGACTCTATATCTCCTGGAAACGTCTGGCCCTGTGCCTTTGTGCCCCTCAGGCCCTCTGCAAGCCCTTCCTTCCGAATGGCCTCCTTTATTGGCCCAAAGGCATCCTCCATGGCCTTCTGCATTCAGGTTGGACACTGCCCTGGATGGGTGAGTTACCTTTTGTCCAGACTGCGCTAGCACCCCATGCCCGGCTCTCTCATGGGATTCATCACTTTTCTCAAGAGGGGCTATTTTCGTGTTCTCTCCCCTTTAGATAGTGAGCTCCTTGAAGGGCAAGATCTATTCAGGTCTGGACCCTTAGTATTTCAAGGCAGGTGATGGCTAAGATGTGTGGACCAGCACCTTCATGATTTCCAGGGGCTCACAACTGGATGAGGAGGATTCAGACCCATAGAAACGGTTCCCTGAGAGGGGTGGCCTGAGGCTCTAGGGAACCCAGAGGACCACGTGACCGCTCTGTCAGAGACAAGGTCACCATTGAGCTGGGGTCTGAAGGACACCTCTTCAGAGGGGTGTGGGATGTCTGTCTCCTGGTGTGGGGGGTCCTGCTTCCCAGTGTGGGGGTGAAGGCATAAGGCATGACAGGGCTGGGGGCCTCTGGGAATCAGGGCAGAGCAGGGGGCGATGACATGATGGGGCCAGAGTGTCAAGAGCTTGCCTTGTAGCCTCTGCGTGGAGGGGCTGCTGAGGAGAGAGTGTCGTCGTGGTTGGGGGCTCAGGAGCCAGGCACACAGTCAGTGCTGCACACCTGTCAGCTGAACCACCATGATCCACTCTGATTCATGAAAAGCTCTCTGGCAAAAGTGTGGAGGACGGCAGCAGGGAACCCGGAGAGGGCAGCAGCAGGAAGCCGGCTCAAGCCTTTGCAGGAGTCGGGCAGGGAAGGGGGAGGGGAAGGGGGATGAAGGGGAGGAGGGAGCGAGGAGACTGCAGTCTGGGGCCAAGACCTGACTCTGTCCCTTACTGATGTCACTTAGGCCAGTTTCCAAGGCCTTTGTACTAGTTTCCAATGAGCCAAAGAGGGTTCATCGTGGGACCCAACTCAGGCACGTCATGTCAGTTACACGAGACTAAAAGTTACAAGTGATAAGCACGAGGCCGGGCTCACAGGTGCTCTGTGACCCTTGAAGGAAGCTGGGGGAGCAGGATTGTCCTTAGCTCCCGTGGGAGGTTTATGGACAAAAAACCTGTGCATGGAGCTGAGGGGTAAACTGGGGGCTACAGGAGGTCCAGGGGGTTGACAGGGGAGGGCTGGAAGGCAGAGCCTTTGAAGGCCAGGGCAAGGAGTCTGGGCTCATCTGAAGGTTTCTGGGTGGTGGTGTGTAGGATGGGAAAAGTGCTTTAGAAGGATGAATTGGGCTGTGTCTACAGAGGAGAGAAGGGGAGGGAGAAGGAGAGGGAGGGAGAGGGAAGGGGAGAGAGAGAGAGGCTAGGGACTGGGAGGTGAGTGAGAGAGAACCAGACTTTTTCCTTTCGAAGCTCACAGTCATCAAAGTCCAGTCTCTGCCCAGTCTCTCCCATCCTCCAGCTTGGCCCTACTAGTGGGTCCAAGAGGAAGTAGGTAGAGGGGACATGGAGAAAAGCTAGAGACAACAAGATCCTATCAACATGCCCTACATGAGATCCTGCTTGACTCCAGAGCCCATGTAGCAGGGACTCTGCCTGGCACTGCAGCCACACCACCTGTGTGCCCGCATGAAGGATGGGAGCTGAAGAGATGGATGTGCTCATGTCCTCTGCCTCCAAGGGAAGGTCAAGTGCTCTGAGAAATAAACTTGTCCAGCAGGATTTACATGCACTGGAGGAAGTGTTGGCATCATTTTGCAGCCATCCACCTAGAACTTAACAGTCCATTTACCTGCATCTTCTTAGCTGTGATGCTGATCCACTTTTGTTGGGTTAAATTGGTTTTGTGGGGAAGAGAGTGCTGATAAAGAGGTGACATGTTGGCATCTCCCCAGTAAGAGGGGAGCATTGTCTTTCCTGCACATGGATGCAGGAAAGGGCCAGTCTAGACAGGACCAGGTGGGCTAGAAGCTGGACTAGACCTTGGATGAGGGATCCTTTAAAACAGGCATGAGGATTTCTTTGGAGGCCTTCGTGGTAATACTAAAAGAAGTGAAAATGTTCCCTAGAAACTCTAGTTAGGGTCAAGTGTCACGGATGGGAGGTCAAGTGCCATGGGGACCTGGGGAAGCAAGTGCAGAGACTGAGTATGGCAGAGGAGGCTCTGAAAGGAGACAGAAGGGACCTCCTGGGTGAGGCTGCAAGTGCTCCTGCCATTGCAGGCTGCTTCCCTGGGACAGACATGGACTCGGGATCCCTGGCTTCCGGGGAAAAGGCTTGACCTTGCTCCCTTCTGTACCTTTGCAGAGCATGGAACTGGCTCAGGCTTCCTGTCCTGGAGGAAACCAGGCCCCTCTGGGCCTGTAGTCCCAGTCCCACTCTCTGCTCCCCCCTGCCACCCCTCCCCTCAATTCCAGGCCCCAGTGTCAACAGAGGGGTTGGGTGCAGCAGAAGTCAAGGGGGAGTGGAGCTTCAGCTTCCCAGAGCCCCAGTCCATCTTCCTCCCTTTCGTCTGAGCAGAAAACAAGGGATAGGCCCCAGGCTCCAACAAAGCATTTTCCTATGTGCAATCTGCATCTGCTGTCTCCATCTGGGGTGGCCTGGTTTTAGGCAACTGGAGGAAAGAGCAGTGGCTCTAGCTAGAGAAGGAGTTTAGTCCAGTCCGGGGTGTAAAGTGTTGGTGGTGGCAGTGGGAGGGGAGGGGGCGTGGCTCTGAGGTGAGGAGAAGGCCAGAGGGGACAATCCCCAGGGAGACAGCATTAGGGACCAAGGGGGGAAAGGCCTAGGACGGTGGTTCCCATGGTGGGGCAGGGGTGACTGCCCCTCAGGGGACAGGAGCAGTGTTTGGAGACGTTTTGGTTGTCACAACTGGGTAGGGGGAGTTGTCATTGGCATCTGGTAGGTAGAGGCCAGGGATGCTACTAAACACCCCACAAGCACAGGGCAGCCCCTCAACAAAAGGTGATCAGGTCCAAGATGTCAACAATGACGAGCTTGAGAAGTCATGGTTGGGTGGAATCAGAGGAGAGAGGGGGAAAAAAAGCAGGGAGGAGGGGAATGGGGAGTCAGCTCTGATCAGTGTCTCAGGCTCAGGGCAGCACTGGGTGCTGTGGGGTCAACAGAAGGAGCAGTGGCCATTCAGCTGTGAACAAGCTGAGAAGCTGCCATCAGGACCCACTACACCAGGTCCAGGTGCCCTGGAGAAATGCAAGGTAAGGAGGAGGCCGGGCTGAAGAGGGGCAGAGAGAGATAGGACCAGCCTACAGACCTGAGCAAGGTCAAAGGCCACATGAGGGTGCTGTTCAGGTGCAGAGATGCGTGGGTTGGCCGGGGTGAGTCAGAGCCAGGTTAGCAGGAGCTGGGGTGTAGGGTTGGGATAGGGGAAGGGTCTGCCCTAAGCTCAAGGAAGCTGCAGCCCAGGTCAGAGCTCCTGAGGCCAGTTCCCCAAGTGAATAGATCTGGCTATTGGGAGCAGGGTGGGGCGGGCAGGCAGAATGAGCAGAGGAGGGGCTGAAGTCGGCCTCTTCTTGGAAGGGAGGAGGGACCACTCTGACCAGGGACATATTGAAGAAGTCAGGGGCTGGAGAAGACTGCATTCTATTAGCGATGAGGATGATGCTGATGATGGAAATTCTAATAGTTCTAACACAGCTGCTGGCTATTGAGCATCTGCTTCATGCCAGGCACAGTGGTAGATGTTTTAATAGAGTATCTCATTTAATCAACATGATAACTCTGTGCAGTACACAAAGAAGCCCAGAGGGGTGAAGTGATGGTCCAAGCTGGTGAGAAGCAGCCTTGTCGTCATCAGAGTCCCTGTCTCCACTGTCACATCCTCTCAATACCTTCTATTGGTCCTCTCATCTGATACGCACACGGCCCCATGAAGCGGACAGGGCAGGGACCACTAATCCTCTTTACGTTGAAGAAAATTGAGGACACCCAGTTTACTAGTGGGAAAGCCAGAATTAGAACTCAGCCTGTTGACTCCTAGCTGAGGCTATTTCCAGAACTCTCTAGAACTTGGAGAGGGCAAGCATTCCTGCCCCGCTTCTGCCTCTGCCTCTTCACAATGGGGGTATTGCATCCAGCTCCTGTGCCGCTCGCCGGAGCCACCCCACCAGCTCCCTGGACCAGGCCTGGGAGAGGCCCATGGGCTCAGAGCACATTGGCGTAAGATCCCGCCCAGCCATCCTGGCCTCCGGGGCCTGGGCTTTCATCTTGGGTATGCCAGCACTGTTTCTTCCCCACTGCCCATCCCCTCGAGGCTTTCCTTATTATTGCAAAATTAATCTTCATTTACTAAATAATTCATGAGGCAGTGACAGGAAATGCTTAACAAAGCGTGAACTCCCCAGTCCTGGCCGGCCTGGACCATGAGCTGTCCCGAAGCCTGGGCTCCGGGGCTGCCCAGGGACAGAGATTGGGGGGTGGGTACCAGGGCTCCTGGGCACAGCCACAGGTGAGCAGAACAGCTCAGGCTGCAGAAGCAGATGCTCCAGGCGATTGGGGCACAGGGATCACTAGGGAACATGTAGCACGCTGGGCATGTGTGCTGTGCGGGATGGCACCCCTCTACCCCGGGGAACAAGGCCCTCCTCTCACCCGAGCAATGCAAGGTGGGCAAATGCCCTTTTCCTCGTGCGCCTTCAGATCACCCCTTAACATGCAGTTAGACTGCACCCAGAGTAGTGAGCGCTGAGCTCTGCATCAGGAGGCTGTGTCCTGACCACTTCAGCCAAGAGATCCTGGACCCTTGCTTCCCATCTCCCAGCTCTGGCTTCTTTGTGCAGAATGAGGACTTGGCCAGATGACTTTTTAGACCTCGCACAGTAGGGGCACTCTGATGTCACCACTCCATCTCGTAAACCCCCACTGTGGCTTTGTGCTGCCGTGGGGATGAAAGCCGAACTCCTTTGTAACTTCCATGAGCCTTTTCCTGATGAGGGTACTGCCCACATGTCCAGCTGTCCCCTGCCGCTCACCTTAGTCCATCTGCTCAGAACCATATAGCCTTCCCCAGTTCTCTCCTTCTCCTTGGGGTCTCTGCCCAGGAAGCCCCCTCCCCCCACCCGCCGGGGATGACTCCCACCCCATCTGCCCCCTCCACTAACATCCTGTCTTCAGTTGTAGCTCAGCTTTCACTTCCACTGAACACTCTGCAGGAACCACTTGGGACGGGCTGGACGCCCCTTGTACACACGGCAGAGCCCCTGGGCTCCTTGCACACCACCGTATGCATTTGCCTTTGACACGTTCCCCTGTTCAAGCATGTGCTCCCTGAGGATGGGATAAGCACCAGCTTATCCCCAGTGCCCTGCACAGCATGGCTTGGTGGATGTGGAATGAATAGATGATTGCACGCAATGATTCCATGGGTGTAGAAGCCCAGGTGGAACACCTTTCAGGGCAAGGATGGGGGGTGAGGGAAGGAAGGGGGTGGGTAAGCAGCCAAAATAGCCTCACAGCCTCTGCTGGAGAGAGAGTGCGGGAGAGAATGGGCTATTATAGATGGCTGATGATGCAAGCCCTTCTGCCTTCAGCCTTGGTTCAGAGGGGCAGGCGTTCTGGGTCTGTGGGTTTGACAGAGTATGGACGTGGCCCTCTAAGGTGCCATCCTTCCAGGAGGGGCTGAAGAGATCAAGCTCCCATTAGTAATACATCATGAGTTCCCAGGCAGCCCCTTGAGCCCCACAAATGCTCCCCACCTAGAGCACGCCTCTTCCTGAACACATCACAGCCCTTCTCCCCTTGCGCCTGGACTCCATGCAACCCTCTGTGGGAATGCCGCCTCCTCTGTGTGCTTTTCAGATCTCCTTAGAACTGTTTCTTGCTCTGAACCCTCATACCTCATGGCGTGTGTTTAATGCTATTGTGAGTTGCACTGAAATGTTGACATGTGGGTGTCCTTGGTGGAAGGTAAGTTCTTGGAGGCCCAAGGTCAAGGAAGCATCAATTAGTGGAAACCAAAAGAGTTGGGCTGAATGTTAGTTCTCTGCCAGTAGCTGACACAGAGTAGGCACTTTGTGAATAAATGAATGAATGAATGAGTGAAGGTGCTTCACTTTTCAGGACTCAAGTTCCTTCTTTCCCATATTATAGGAATGTTGTAAGGCTGATAGACCCTGCATAGAAAGCTCCAATGTAGAAAATAAAGGGCTACTATTATTGCTACTCATCGGGACTTCCCTGATGGTCCAGTGGTTAAGAATCTGCCTGCCAATGCAGGGGATACAGGTTTGATCCCTGGTCCAGGAAGATCCCACATGCCACGGGCAGCTAAATCCATGCGCCACAACTACTGAGCCTGCACTCTAGAGTCTACACTCACAACAAAAGCCACTGCAGTGAGAAGCTGCACGCAGCAATGAAGACCCAGTGCACCCCAAAATAAATAGATACAATTATTGCTATTCATCAGCATGCCCCACCCACACCTCCCATCCCAGACAACTGCTTACTGACATGAGATGAATGTCAAAAACCACACCAAACCCAATTCCTGGTTGGTGTGTCATCTGCCCCAATGCCAGTCCTGGGGGGCAATTGGCTGCTTTATTATAGTGTGCTTATTTCTTGCACATAGAAGGCAAGTTAAAAGAGATTCAGGAAAATGAGGATAAAGGAAAGAGAGGAAAAAGCACACCCAAAGAACAAACCAGCATCATACAAGGTAGACAGCGCTGCAGGATCCACGGTGCAGGCAGCCCAGCTTAGCCCTCACCCCCAAGCCTCCAGCTCTAGAAGCTTGTTAAATACTGAACCCCGACTGTGGTGGAAACCAGGCAGGGCTGGGAAGGAGGGTTCGAGGGCCAGCTGCATTTTAAAAACAACTGATAAAAGCTCCTCTCCTTGTGAACTTTCTACCTCCAAACTTTTACAGATGTGAACAAAGCTACACGCCAGAGGGAAATTGAGTCTCATCGGCTGCCCTGAGGTCCTTAATGCCCTCCTGTGTCATCTGGGCTGCCTCTGTCACGGTGTGCGTGCCTCTCACGTTTGCTGTTCGTGCTTAGTTTTGAGGCATTTCACCACCATTACGTTAACTCCTTCTTGTTTGGAAAATGTAAAGGCAGCAAGTGTTATTAAGTGCTGGGCAGAAGAGGAAAACTATTAGCATGGGTACTGACGTGGGGAGAATCCGAAAAGTGAGAAGCCGAGAGAAAACGACAAATGTTGCCCTGCTTCCCCACGGGATGAACTGTGTGACAGAGAGGACCACGCCGAGGGCAGAGAGTAAACCACGCAAGATGTTAGAAAGGCAGCCGGCAGACTGAGTTGGGGGTGGGACGCCCCACCCCACCCACCCCATGTACAGGAGCTCAGAGCTGCAGAAGAGTCAGTTCATCTGTGAGACGGGCAGACGTCTCTTGGATAACTGTCTCCCTGACCCCAGGGTCTGATGACCTGACCTAGTTTTCAGTGTTTATGCTAGTCACAGATAATATTTTTGAATGCTCACTATGGCTCAGGCACTTCATGTGGATTGAGTTACTCTATCCTTCCAGGTAATTTTTATCATCATCATCATCATTATCATCATCTATTTTATACGATATTTGTTTTAGGGAATGGAGACCTACAGAATAACTTGTGCAAGGTTAGAGAGCTGGTCAAGTGAAGGAGTCAGAAGGTAGGTTACCCTCTACCCCTGCTCGCAAATTGCAGAGATAGAACATGAACTCAGTCCCCTTAATTCCCATCCTGCCTCCCATCACACCAAACTACCACCTTTAGTTTTTTCTGTACTAACTTTTGCTAAGGAGAAGTCAGAAAGGCTTCAGGGAGGTGGTGACATTTGAACTGGGTCTTGGTGGCTCAGATAACTGTTACTGGTCAAGTTTCCTTTCCTTGTAGGCCAAGAGAAAACTACATTTCCCATCTTTCCCTGCAGCCAGGTAGGCCTGTATGACTGAACAATGGGGTGCAGGCTGAAACGATGCACTCACTCCAGACCTGGCTCCCAAGAGCTGCCGCATGTTCCTCCACACTCACCTCCTCTTCTCCACTTATTGGCCCCATACCTGGATTTCAGTGGAAGACTCTGAGACCTCAGGAGAAGAACCTGGCTGACTCATAGGGATGTGATGTGAGAAATAAACTTGTAAGGTACTAAGTCATTGAGATCTTGGAGCTGTTTATTACAGCAGATTGCTTACCTTCTGTTAGAGCCCTGAAGGATGTGTTTGCAAAGACAAAGAAAGTGGAGAGGACTTTCTGAGAAGTGAGACCACCCTGGGCAAACTTGGGAATGTGAGGGAGCATGTCAAACCAGCAACCTTTAGAGAGGGAAGAAGACAAATGAGCTCGAATGGTGGGGGCCAGCCAAGAGAAGACCTTGAAAGCTGTTTTGGAGATGATGGGGGAACTCAGGGGGCTTAACGCTAAAGACTGACATGTTTAATCTGAGTTTTAGAAAGATCATTCTAGTGCTTGTTTCCTCAAGACCTTTCCAAGGAATCCTGGTCTTGAGAACTGGTCATAGAAAATTTGGTCCTGCCTGCCCCTGGGGATTCACAACACATACTAACACATCAATCAATTTCTAGCCTTTACTGGTTTACCTGCTTCGTAGCACTTGCCACTATTTAAAGCTCTCATTTGCTTATCTTCTATCTCCTTCCACTAGAATACAAGCCCCGTGAGAGCCCAAAACTTGTCTGTCTTATTTACCACCCATTCCCAGTAGCTAGTCGCATACCCGGCAATTGGCAGGTGCTCATTATATTTTTGGCGACTGAGCAATTAAAGGCTCTGAGAAGTCCTGTGTAAAGAATGGGTTCACTGTGTGTGTGAGACCAATTACAATTTCCCTGACTATCACACTGTGGAAATGCTGTTCTAGTGCCCAGTGGCAGATGGTGGAGTTCTTTGCTGACTATGCCTACCGACCCCAGGGACCACTGAGGGCCACAACCCTGCATGTGTTGGGGGTGGGGAGGTTCAGCTAAAATACAGGGATGCCCCCGGCCAAGGCAGCTGGAAGCTGGTGCTGAGGCTGGGGCCTTGCTCCCTGAAGAGCTCAAAGTGGGATTAGGTCTGCTCCCCGCCAGCCTGGCTCCACGCCAGCTGCAAGGCCAGATTTCCACACGTGGCAGCTGAGGCGAGAGGCTAAGCTCTGAGGATTAATGCCAGCCTTGGGCAGGACCCAGCTCCCGAGTCAAATGATCTTCAGCTGGGCACCAGGAGCTCAGGCAAATGAGATAATGGAATCCAAGCTTCATCAGGGGAAGAGGCAGGGTCCAGCGACCCGAGCCCTGGTGGGGAAGGTATGCGTAGACCATCAGGAGCATCCTCCCTGCTTCCTGGGCATTAGATAGAACTCGCTTCCCAGCCCTCTCTGAGCTGTTCTGGGACCAAGACTTCTCCAAAGCAGTGGATATCCAAGTTCTAGTTCCCCTTCTGTGGTGGGATGCAGCCAACGTGAGACCCTAGGGGTGGGGGAACCATAAGATGGGAGAGGGCCTGGATGCCTAGAGTCACCTACAGACCAGGCCATCATGTTGGACATAAACCTCTACTGTGTTTGAGCCAATATAACTTTGAAGATCCATAGCCTGGCCCACCCTGTTGTGCGTGCTTGTGTGTGTACACACACACAGACACACACATATACACACGATGTATTTAATCTTGTATGTTTTGTGCATTCAGGGCAAGGGGGAGAAAATGATGAAAAGCTGCCTATTTAACAGTCCCTGCCCTCAAGGAGGATACAATATAGTTGGAGAGATGAGGCTGACATGGGCGACAGGTGTTTAGCCAGGCTCCACTAAGCGTGATTGAAACGAGTAAGTCTTCTGACTTAGGGAAGGCATCTCTGATTCTGCTGAATATCAGGTGCTCATGCTTTAAGGACAGGGAGGATTTGGTTAACAGAGTGGAGGGGCTGGGCCTTCCCGGAAGGAAGGACAGTGGAATAAAGGCTTGTCTGCAGACACGTGCATTCCGGGGCTTCTCTGGGTGAGCTGAATCCCCCACGCTATTGCTCTAGGTCCTCCTTCTGGCCTTCATGCAGGACATGCCTTGAGGGCGAGGCTTCTGCGGCTGGAATCTGGGGAGCCAGGGTGTCTTGGGCTTCGACCTCACACACCTCTTGGGGTCCTGGGTCCTTCCCATCCCTCCAGGACAGCCATTCCCCTGGGTGCCCAGGACTGCAGTGGCACGAGCTCAGTGAGGAGTCGGCTCCCTCTAAGGCCTTCTGGGGGATCCCCCATCCCTGGAGTGGAGGGCTGGCTCCAAAGCTGCTCTAAGGTGGGCTTGTGTTGGTCCCCTCCTCCCTCCTGGGTCCCTCCAGCTCTAAAATCCCAGGGTTTTCTGGAACTAGGAAAGAGGGCCAAAACTCCTGTTCCAGGAGTTGGGTGGATGGGAGGGAGGTTTAGAGCACCCACCTGACCTCTGACCTCGACTCCCAGGCCACCCTGGGCAGGCCTCTTTCTGGCCTTTGGGTCTCAGTTATCCCCCATGGGATCCAGGTCCACAGCAGGACCAGCGGGCACTGTGTCATTAGTGGAGGAAGGAAGAGCACGTTCTGAGTCCTGGCTGGTCCCCAGAGGCCTGTGCCCAGGGGTGTCTGTGCTGCTCTCAGAAGATCCTAGAGACCCCTCCACTGTGAGGAGAAGACGAGGTGGGGTGCGGCTGGTGGTGGGCTCAGGACGGGGCTGCCTGCTGTTATTACCTGGAAGCTGAGCTCTTGTGGTCTGCTTGTTCCCTGCCCTCTGTCTCAGACAAGCCTCTGCCAGACAGCTATGGGGTGGCCTCTCCTCCGACCCGCAGGCCCTTTAGCATCAGCCCTCAGATGTGAACCCCAGGAACTTGCATCCTCTCTGCAGTGCCTCTGCTGTCATCTCTCCTCTGAGGACCGTTCCAGGCATGGGGGCCCCTGAGCCTGGCTCCCTCCCACCCCCCAAGGACAGAGGTCGAGGCCCCAGACCAGGTGAGCTCTAGGGCATCAGGTCCTCTGGCTCTCTCACCTGCCTTCGGGCCCACGGCAAACCCGGGAACCCCATGGGCACCAGCACCAACCGCACCACGTGAAGAAAAATGGAGTCCACTGCACAGGCCTGGAAGGGGAGGCCTGGCCCGGCAGACCTGGCCACGTGAAACCGCAGGGGCCCTGGTCCATGTGAGCCAATGGGGTTTCAAGGGAAGCTCGGTTATGATGAGTTGCCTGGAAGGGGAAAGGCTTCCAGGGGACCTGATGATCAACTTTAAATCAGTAGTTCTTGGGGCTTCCCTGGTGGTCCAGTGGTGAATCCATCTGCCAAGGTAGGAGACACGGGTTCGATCCCTGGTCTGAGAAGATCCCACACGTCGGGGAGCAACCAGGTCTGTGCACCACAATTATTGAGCCTGTGCTCCAGAGTCCTGGGACCGTAACTGCTGAGCCCACATGCTGCAAGCACGGAAGCCTGTGTGCCTCAGAGCCTGTGCTCCACAGCCGGAGAAGCCACCATGGTGAGAAGCCTGCGACCACAACCAGATAACAGCCCTGCTTGCCACAACTAGCGACATGCCCTCGCAGCAACAAAGAGCCAGCACAGCCAAAAATAAATACATAGTTTTAAAATAATAGATCTAATGGTTCTCAATCTTTGCATATTAGGGTCACTTTTCAAAGTTCGGAAGCCTCGGCTCTATCTGTGAAGTTTGAGTTTGTAGGCTGGGATGGGGTCCTGGCATCTGCTTTTGCTGGAGATCCTGGTGCACAGCTGGGGCTAAGGGGCTTGTCCCTGGCCTCCCTCCCGCCTAATTAAGGCGCTGTGATTCGTGGTCTCTATAGCAGGCAGGGCTCTTCTCTCCACACACCGTGGTGTGCTGTAGGGTGGCTTTCAGAAAGTCAAGTCTGTGTCCACATGGCTAGGGAGAGAGGCCTGTCTGAACTGTAGAACAGAGAGAGGGTGGCTGGTCCCGGGGTTCTTGTCTGGTCCCTGAGTCCTTGCCTGGGCTCTGGGTAGGATGCACAGAGGTCTGGAATTCTCAGACTCTGCCTCCGTGAAGGCCAGCCTGTCTCCAGTGATGCTCCTGTCCTGTCCTTCATCAGCAGAGCCTGGCTCTGAGCTGGATCCCACCAGCTCCCTGTGATGACTCCCGTGATGAGGCATCCGGGCCCTTCACCCAAATCCTCCGGGACCACCTGCTTCCACTTAACAATAGCATCTGCGAGCAAGTTGCCGTGGGAGGGCTGTTGGCCTGCTAGGGGCGAGGGCCTCATTCTCGGCTTTGCTAACTCCACATTGGTCCATGAGGGGGTTTTCATCCAAGGAGAAGGGTCAACCATCTTTCCAGGGTGTGAGGGGGCTGCCACCATGGAGCAATCACTGACCTGGCTTACCCAGCGGGTGCGGCCTTCCTCTTCCCCGGCTAGGAGTGAGCAGGTGACTTTCTCAGCACTGGACCCTACTCACATTTACTTGGATGCTTTCTACTTCATCCTCCCTCATTTTACTGCCAACATTTTTTATCACTCTCCAGCTTCTAGTGTCTTTTTAGTCAATAGAAATGAATTAGAGAGCTAAGATACGGTGCTTATTAAGGAAGAGAGTACCCAGGAAGCTTGTAACACAGCGCCTGGCACGTGAGACATGGTTAGAGAAGGAAACCTCCCCCCTACCCCTTCCCAAAGCCTCATACAACACAAATGAAGCCTGACTGTTCTCAGTGAGCTCTTTTCTCTCTGTACCCTAAACCCTTCTTGCTTTCAGTTCCTGATCAGGCAGGAGCTAATGGAGAGAAGGATCCCGCTGCGTCCTGAGTGTCAGGAAACAATCAGCTGCAGAGTCAACATTTTCATCACTGCAAGTGGATAATCCAAATGCAGGTAATTGAGAACTGGGTTGCAGGCACAGCAACGATCGCCTTCAAAGGCTAATTACCGTTGACTTGAATATTCTAGGCATCTTACGCAGAGGCAATACACTTTACACATGGCTGGGACTTCATTTCGAAATTGAGTCCCTGATTTAATGTATCTTACAACTTATTTCTATACAGTAAACTCTATTCCCCACCCCCTCAAATCCACAGTAACAATGCTGTGAAATGGACAGAGCACCAAATTACATAATAGGCAGTGTGGTCTAATCCTAGGGTCTCCTAGTACAGGTATCACCCAAGGTTACTGAGTTTCTCTGGTCTCTGGCCCAGGAGCTGGGCCTGGAGTAGTGTTCTCTGGTCCTGGTCCATGGCCTGGCTGGACCAAAATCACCTGGAGGATGTTTTACAAAGTACTGATATTCCGGTCCTGCCTTTAGATTGCCTAATTCAATAGCTCTTGGTAGGGCCTGAGCATCAATATGTTAAAAAAAAACCCACAGTGAGTTCCATGCTTGGGAACTGTGGGGCCATGGAAGATCTTCTTGCCCTACTTGTCGCATTGGAGGCCTTTACCCCTCCTTACTGAGACCCTTACTTCTCTTGGCTTCCGTGATGGCATTTTATCCTGATTCCGAACCCCCTCCCCATTGCCACACATTCTCCCTCTCCTTTCCTGATTCCTTTCTTCTGTTCTACATCTAAATAGGGGTACACAGCAATGTCCTAAACCTCCTTCTCTATCTAGACTCTCTCCCTTGGTTTCTGTATCTACTTTCATGGCTTTAAATCCTACTCATCTGCCAACGACTTCCCAGGTCTGAATCTGTAGCCCTAATCGTCCCACAGTAAGAAAAGAACTGCCAACTTTTCCCCTCTACCTGGATGTCTAACAGTCATTTCAAGGTAACATGTCCACAGCAGAACCTAGCATTCCAACCTGTTTCTTCCAGCCTTCCTAGTCTCCATAAATCTACTCTATTCCCATTTTAATCTAGTCAGATGCTAGTCCCAAAATACATGCATTAGCCTTTTTTCTTTCTGCCCTTATCCAGTCATTGGCAAGTCTTGTTGACTTGATCAACAAATGTATCCCAGATCCACCTACTTCTCTCCAAGTGTATCGCTTCATGCTGCAACAATGAAAAATTTTGTGTGCTGTAAGACCCAGCACAGCCAAATAAATTTCAAAATTGAGTCAAACAAATGAATGAATATTAAAAAAAATACCCAAAACCCCACTAAAAATATTTTTTCAAATTGTGTAAGAAGTTAAAAAAATTAAAAATGAACATTCTCTATCCAAAAAAAGAATATTGAATAATTAATTATGTTATTCCGTGTACAAATTTTGTGGAGCACAAGAAGATAGCTTTGAATATAGAGTAACTAGGGAAGAGTTTCACTGCTTCCTGTAGCCCCTGAGCTTTCTGGATGTTTCCGGCTTCAAAGCTCTGCTTCTAGGAGACACGGTGAATTCCATGGAAACAGGGACCAGGCCTGACTCATCTTTAGATGCTCCCAGAGCTCAGGGTTGTGCTGAGCTCCACAGATGTTGGTGAAGAGCATGAACGGATAGTCTTCTCCTGGGCTAAGGAAGGAACTGGAGGAGAAGGGGGAGAGAGTGTGATCAGGAGGTGGGGGGATGCTATGTGCACTGGGTTGGCTCTGGGTTAGCTTTGTTCTCTACTTTTTGGGTTGGCTGCCTCCAAAGCTCCTTTCCATCCTTCCTTGTACATACTGAGAACAATACAAAGTCCCCAGCACCTGTCCCACTTGGGTGCCACCTCCAGGAACTTGAGGTCACGTTCACTCTAAGGGGCGGTCTGGTCAGGAGGTAAAGTGAGAGCAATGAGTGGTTGAGTCTGGACTGTGTGTGCACTCTGTGACCTTGGGCAGGTGCTCATCTCTCTGTTTCTCCATTTCTTTCTTCATAAAAAGGAATGATTCATAGTCAGAGGTGCTCACAGGATTGCTGTGATGATGAACTGAGAAAATGCTAGGAAAGATCTCTGTGGGATACCCTGCACACAGTAGTTGCCCAATAAATGTTGGTCATTTGAATCATTACTGAGAGTTGCAGCCTTGAACTGGGACCTGGGTCCCGGGATCCTCTGCCTAGAATTTCCTCATCCCTTCCTACCCTTTGCAGCCACAGGCAAGTCACCTGGAGCCTTCCTCGTCTCTGCTTCCTTTTTTTTTTTTTTTTTTTTTACAACCAGGATAATGATAGCTCCCCTTCCTTCCAGCACTGCTGTGTGGATTAATTAGTGTTAATTAATGGGCTTTGAAAATGAAAAGCACCTAGGTAAGTGCTGATCATGATTATTAATGGGAACCATGAGCCTAGAGAAGGCGCCGTACAGGGTCCTAAAATTATACAGATTACAGAACAATGACAGGAGTTGAGAAAGTGGCTATTAAGCTCTGAGGCTGGGGCCCCAGGTCTGCCAGCCTGCCAAGGTCTTCAAACCAGAACAAAAAACTCGCAGTCATTCGCACGCAAAATTCCGTGGTGAGCCAAGGAGGTGGGGTACCTTTAGCAAATGTCACAGACTGGAAGGGACCATCGAAGGAGGCTGAATCGAGGAACTCAGCCCTTCCGCCCCTTTGAAGAACGTGTGGTGCCTGTGGGCTTTGAGGCAGGCAGGGACTCCCCACCAGAGTGATCATAGAGGGGTCACCATATATTGCCTACTACCCATGAAAGCGTAGTTTTCTAGTAAACAGCATGCGTTTAGGATTTTACATGAACGCATCCTCTCTTTTTTTGGAGGAGTCAGGTTTAACAAGGTGCAGTCTGCATTCGGTATAACCCACTCTTTCAGTGCGCAGTTCTAAAAATCTGGACTAACACCGATAGTCTTGTAAACACCACCTTAATCAAGATACAGAAGAATGTCGTCACCTGCCAAACTCCTTCAATCCCTTTGTGGTCATCCCCACCCCCAGCTCCCGGGAGCCGCTGATCTGTTTTCTGCCCTTGTAGTCTTGCCCTTTCTGGAATGTCATATAAACGGAATTATACAGCAGGTAGCCTTTCGAGACCGGCTTCTTTCGTCGAGTACAATGCATCTGAGCATAATGCATTGAGATTAATGCATGTAAAATCCACACACTGAGAATTTTACATGCACGTGTTATCTCTTTTCATCCTCAAGACAATTCTGAACTACGTGCTATTCTTATCCCCATTTTATAGACGAGGAAATTGAGGCTTAGAAATGTTAACTTGATGAAGGTCACTCAGCTGGTAAGTTAATTGGAACCAAGATTTCAACTCAGATTTTTTATCTCAAAGCCCATGGATTTAATCACTGTGACACTCCCTCAGCAGAACAGGGTATTATAGTCTTTCTATAAACCAACACAGCAGACTTGGTTCATGGTTTGAATTGATCCTGCTCTTTTTTTCCAGAGGCCCTTCTTGTTCTCTGAGTTCATTCCTATTGCCTCAAAATTCACTTCTTGTGTATGAATTAGAGACCCACAGCTGATCCCTAGGTTACAACTTCCTGTAAGACACAGCACAGTTCTCAAGGAGGTCTCTGGATCAAGTAAGAGCAAGCTCATTTTGAGAAGACAGGGTGAGTGCAGGGGACAAGAAAGGCGTCAAGGACTTGCAGAAGAGAAAGGTTAAGTTCCCTTTCTTGGGAGAATCACAGCCTGCTTTCTTTTGGACTCAGTGTCTAAATTCATCTCAGCTGCTGCTTTGTTGATTTGGGGCTCTGCATCCATTTACAAGTCCAATGGGATCTGGGGGTGCAATGTGGTTTGAAACCACAAAACCCTTCTCCATTTCTTTGGAGAAGTGCTGACGGGGGCTGTGGAAGGCAGCGTTGATACGGACTCAGCAATTAGTACACCAACAAAGGCATTTTCCTTGCACTGGGTCCCTGATGACCTCGCTGGTGGAGAGAGGGATGAGCCAGTTTCCACAGCCCATGTGACCCTTTTCTCTACCCACCCCTCCCACTATATCAACAATTATTAAGATGTGCATGAAAGTGCATTGACCTAGTTGGAGGTTTCATAAATATAAATAAATTAAATGGTTATGCCTAAGGATGCCTGGGGAAGCATGTGGGGAGGAAGGGGGAGGGTTGCTCATGGTTGGATGGAGAATGAGGGGCCCGCAAGCCTACTGAGTGAAAACCAGAGAGGACCAGACGCTAAGGGAGAGGAAGGAAGCCACAGGGCCCAGCCTCAGTGTCAGGACCCTCCGTTTCTGGGGCTGGCTGAGCTTGGTGCCCTGGCTAGTGGATCATGTCTGTGCCTGGATGTGGATTCCCATGGGCCCCAGTGCTGCTGAGTGGGGCCTGCACAGTGGATTGGGCCCCTAAAAGCCCCAAATAGCAACTTCTGGCCACCAGGAGTCTGGTTAGTTTATCCCAGTGTGCTGGAAAGAAAGAGGTTCTATTTGTGCTTTGAAATGAATAAGGTTGAATGTGATGAAGCTTAGGGTGTGAGCGTGGCTTTTCAGTACTGATTTTCAAGAGGGAAAGGGGACAAGAAGATGTTCCCGGCCCTTCACTCTTCCCAGAATCCATTCACATCATGATCTCATTTCGTTCTTACAACAACTTTGCACAGGAGGCAGGGATATTATTAATACAGCCATTCCCATTTTACAGATGAGAACGCTGAGGCCTAGAAAGATGAAGTGAGTGATTCATGGTCACGCAGTGACGAGGTGGTTTTCTGATTCATGAAACCATGGCCTTTTCCTTCCCCACGTTGCTCTGGGGGCTCTGGACAGTCTTGGGATCCTTGCCCCTCATTTCTTCTTTTCTATCAATGCCTCTTCCATCACCAGACCATTCATATCTGAGTCTCCTTGCCTCTATGTCTGTCCCTTTCCAGTTCCTTCTGCTTACCCTTCTGTCATGCATATCTTCTCAACACTGCTCCCACCTCAGCAACCCTCTACTCAAGAGTCCTCTGCTCCCCTTTCTCTAATGGATGCTCTCCAAAATGTAAGCCTGCTTGTTCAGCCTCCACGGCCTGATCCATCTCACCCCTATGTGAATCCCTTACCCATCTCAATCCAAATACCTGCCACCCTGCAAGGCTCAGCTGCAGCCCTAGCTCTTTGGGTGACTTTCCTGATGGTCCCAGCCCACACTGCTCTCTCCCTTATCCCCTGTCACAGAGCCATTGCCCTTAGCCTTGCATTGTTAGCCACCCCGCTCCAAGTCCCTGTCTGCTTCTGCCCCCCGATTAGCCTGTGAGTCCTTCGGGAAGCATCTGACAGCATAGCCCCAGACCCCTTCTTAACCCCACTTCCTTGTGACAGGTCATGCCCTCTCCACATCTTCCTCCACTACATAGGAGGTGGCTGAACCCAGAGATCTTAGAGGCCCTTTCCACCCCACGTTCCCTATGATTGGTGAGGGATGCTGGGCCCCATCAGACAGTGGGCAAAAAGGACTGATGGTCTAGCATGGCTCTTCTCCAGGAATTTGCATTTTAACAGGCGTGACGCTTTCAGGAAAGGAAAGAAACTCTGAAGTTTGGGGGTGGGGATGGGGGCTTCCTGGTGCCCTGTGGGGAGTCATCTTCTCATGGCCAAGGGCCAAGCCTGCTTTGTGGAGATTATTCTACTCCCCACTGCCTTTCCCCTACCTCCCCATGCAACATTAAGGGACCCTCAGGGAACTAAGAAAATAGAAACACATTTAAATTCTTTTCCGCTTCTGTCCTCTTGCATTCAGATGACTGACTCATGCCGGCCTCATCTCCCTCGTCTCTAACTTTGGGCTCTAACCCTGAGGGGCAGGGATCCTGGCTTTGTTCTAGCTCCATTTCTACATGGAGACTCAGATGCCAGGATCTCAGTCTAATTCACCACTTGCCCTACACCCTCACTCCCACCCCACCAGGTAAAGAGTCCTACCAACTCCTGGAGGGTTTGGAACAGGGGGAAGAGAGGCAAACTCAATCCTGAGATGGGGCATTTGGTGGCTCAGATGGTAAAGAATCTGCCTGCAAAGCAGAAGACCCAGGTTTGATCCCTGGGTCAGAAAGATCCCCTGGAGAAGGGAATGGCTACCCACTCTAGTATTCCTGCCTGGAGAATTTCATGGACAGAGAAGCCTGTGGGCTACAGTCCATGGTGTCACAAAGAGTTGGACAGGACTGAGCACCTAACATTTTCACTTTCCTTTTCACTAACCAATCTCAAAGCTGAGCTGGAAAGCAAGGCATCTGTCTGCCATTGGACTTGTGTCAAGTTATCACCTGGGACCAGGTTTGCCCAGATCCAGGGAGCGCCCCTTGGACACCTGGTGGATTAATAAGACTTGTTTAGGGTGAAACTAGATTGCTTCTGTCTCCACCTTTCAGGGTCCTCAGAGCAACATTCTCAGGGTCTGGGTGGCTCCTGGCATGTCTACTATTTGTCCCGTGTTCTAAGTCAGGAAAAATCAATATGCACATCGTCCCCACTGAACAGAGAGGGTATGGCACATTCATGTGTGGCACAGAGGAAAAGAGCGCGGGCTCAGGCCAGGGTACTCGGTCTCCTCCTCTGTAGACTGGTTTGACAGCAGGACCGACCTCACTGAGTTGTTGGGAGGATGACGCACAGGGCTGGTCCGAGGAAAATGTTACCTCTTGTTATTATAACGTGACTTAGAGCCAGAGCAAAGATGATGAGTTAGTAATGGATGGCCTGACTATTTGCTACTGTTTCATTTTGATGATACCCTCCAGATAATTTCTGCCAATATTCTACCCTGGGGTTATTCTGGGCTTCCTCTCTTCACAGTCATTCAATGTTTCCATGTGACTCATCTCATCCTGATGCTCAGAAAAGCAGAATTAGGAATTCGTATTTTTGACCCCTTAAAGTGCATTTCAAATCAAATGGAGATGATTTTGGGGGAGTCATCTGTTGTCTCAAGTGAGTGGTTTCATAGTTTCTCCAAATCCATCTGTACGAATGCATAAACAGAGTGGCACTGGTATTTGGGGGATGTCACTGGGGCTCTGGGGTCGCACAGCTGACTTCCAAGAGCACCCCCTGCTGGTCTTCACCGAGCTGCGTTGGAGGAGGCGGCAGCAGGACAAGACTGGTGGCAAAGCTGGTGCATTCTGTCGAGGAGCTCAGGGAGTGCGAGTCGCCAGGGCAGGGGACCCCTATTCATTCCTGGAGGCTGAGCTGAAATGTCACTTCCTCTGTGAAACCTTCTTGGCCAATTTCCTGTCAGAATGAATCACACCTTTCCATGTTCTCATAGCATTTGCGTTTATACCATGGGTCTGTCCCCTCGAGCACCCTGAGGGCAGGATGCTCCCTGATTTATCCAGGTGTTCTGACTATTCAGCACCATGCCTGGAGCAGGGGAGCCTCTTAGTAAATGTTTGCTGATAACGGAATGAATGCCTTTGGTGTGACTGGCCACTTTTAGAAGCTTAGAATCCAGGAGGAGAGACCTGAGAGCCAGTTGAACCAACCTCCTCCTTTTACAGAAACTAGGGAGGGGAAGGGACATGCCCAAGGTTACACAGTTGGTGGCAGAGCTAGGATGAGAATGCAGGGCTCTCGACTCTGGACCCGGAGCTCTGTTCTCTGCACCTCGCAGCTGCCTGCTTCCCACCTTACCCACTCTTCCGTCTCTGGACATGAGAGCACGATCTGGGCTCCGTGGGAGGATGGATGGGGAAACTGCGGACCCCACCCCCAAGTACAGGACACAGGCATTCCTTCATATCTCCCATTGTGACCCCACAAGGTAGCCATCTGAGTTAAGGAGGGCCCCTTACCCCCTTGCAACATCCCCGTGGGAAGATCAACATTGGTCCTTAACTTCCCAGCCCCTAGGTTTAGGACAGCCTGCCCTTTAACCCCCACCAAAGTAGGGTACCACTTATAATAAAGCTCACCCTGGGCTAAGAATGCATCTCACCCTTCTCCTTCCCCCAAGTCAGTCCTGGAAAAGACACTCTCTTTTTTCCAGTGTTCTCTTTCCAGACACCCTATTGCCTATGCTCCAAATACACATCCCACTGGTCCTTTGGGCAGACTGAAGCTTACCATGAGACACAAAGTCTAAATCTTGAACCTTTTCAGGAGATCAGAGAGTCCACAGCAGCGCTGGATTGAACCCTGTTTTCTCCAGTTCCCATTTCCCTTCCTGAAGCAACAGCTGGGGTCTCAGTGGTGCTGGGGAGGGGGCTAATGCCACAGGGTAGGCAGAACTCTCCCCAGGGTTCTTTCCTGACAGGCCTTCCTGCTTCTCTCCTCTTCCAGGGATGTCCTGGCAACTGCAGAGGGACTTACCCCTGACGCCTGCCCCTTCCAGCTCCCCAGTCTTTGGCCTCACTTCTCTTTGGCTAGAGGGGAAATGCTGGAGGGAAGGAGCCCAATGTGCTCAATCAAGACAATTGGAGGAAGGTCTCTTGCAAGGCTGTTTGGATCTAGGGAGCCAGCCAGAACTTTCCAGAGAGGAAGGCTTTCCTCTCTCCGTCCAGCCCATGCTTCTGTGATGGGTTTCTAAGGGCAGGAAAGAGGCTTCAGAACCCAGCGTTTCCATGAGCTGGGCGATACAGTGCTTTCTTATCCACTAAAGGACATTGACTGAGGTTGATTCCTGGAGGAGAAACCATTTTCTGGACCTAGGATGACATCTCCCAGGGTTTCAGTGATCTGGCATCTGGCACCTTGGTTTTTGGGGGTAAAGACCACCCAGTGCCAAGGCCAAGCTCACCTTTCTGGAGCACAGTGATTATCACAAGGTGTGAGGCCCCTTGGGGGTACTAGCCAGTAGCCTCCTACAGTCCTATCTGATCTCATCCTCCAGGACAGACGTACAGTCAGGGTGGCCCTTTCCTGGACAAGTTCTTTGGGCAGGTGGCCACATGCCGTGGCATCCACCCAACTTTTTCCAGGAGTCATTCCTATTTCTGCCACCCCTGGGGATGCCTCCTGAGGCCAAGACTTGTCACCACTGCCTTCACTTGTCTGGGTAACCGAGATAGCTGACGTGCCAGGCAATGAATCAGTGCTACGAGCATCTCATTTAATTCTCTCTCTCAAAAAAAAAATCCTGTGATACAGACACTATTATTATCTCTATTTAATAGTTGAAGAAATTGAGAGTGAAAGGAGGTGAGTAACTTGCTCAAAGTCAGCCAGTTAGGAGATGCTGAAGCCTGGGTTCCCGTGAGGCAGGCTCTTGACACCCAGATCCATGCCCCTTCCAACCTCCCCATCATGCTGCCACCCTCCACTCTCCTTTCCCCTGCCACCACCTCGCTTCTTTATAACCCTGCGATTTGCCTCCCAGCACCTGCTCTGCTCCCCAGCCCCGCTGCAGGTCTGAGGGATGTAAAAAGTGCCGTCAGCCTGGTCCCGGCTCTGAGTGTTGATGACATCTCCCTGTCATCCCCCCACCCCCGCCTCCTCCAGGGAACCTGGGACCCCAGATGGAGGAGCTGCCTGTCAGAGCTGAGTCAGACCAACGTTCTCCAAGTCTCTCTGCAGCCTGGAGCCCTGGCTGTCCCGCAGAGCCGTCACCGAGATGATGAGCGAACGGGGCAGGGGACAGAATCGGAGCAGTTACTCTTCTGGGAGTGGAGATTGAAAGGGAAGGAATTGCAAAGTTTAAAAAAAGCCTCCCTTGGTTTTCAGGATTAGAGCCCTTACTGCTCTTCACACCACCTCTGTGTCCCTTATTCCCACCTGACCGAGAGACAGAGGCAGAGCAAGCCGGCACCAATGCAGGCCTTTCGAGGGCTCCCTCCTCGGTGGGGTAGGGGTCAGTGGGAGGGCCGTGCGAAGCCTCCCTGGGCCTGAAGGTCCCTGCGCTTCTTTATCCAGGATTCAGATCTTGAGGTCTGACCTCTGGGACCTGGTGACACTATCATTCTAAACCTCCAGGAAGCCTTTCACCACTGGGGTGACACAGTGCATTGTATTTACTTCACAAACACTGACATTGCACTTCAGCGTGGCGGGTGCCATTCTAAGCACACTGGTGACATGAACTCATTTAATCCCACGACAACCTTCTGGGCCAGGTTCCCACTGTTACCCTCATTTCGAGAGTGAGGAAGCTGAGGCACTAAGGGGACATAGCTTGAAGCTGGCAGGTCTGGGAGTGGCCCAGGCTGTCTGGCACCGGGGTCTGGATCTTACACACCCCAGAGGCTGCTGTCTTTGTCAGCGGCTCCTCCTGGGAGGGTACTGTGTGCTGGTATTGCAGCCTTCCCTTCTCTGGACAAAGGGGTGCATTCACTGAGGTCCAAGTGCCCCCCTGCTCATGGGAGGGCCCATTCTCATCACTTCTGGTTTCCTTTCTGACCTTAGGTAGCCCGTGCAAACTGCAGGGGCAAATTAATCCAGGCTAACATGGGCTGCAGTTCCCACACAAAGCCGTGATGACAAAGCCCTCCTCCTTGAGGCCCCTGAGCAGGCACATCGAGGGGCAAGAAGCATTTTGTAGGTTATTATGCAAACACACATGTACCCTGGATGCTGGCGAGGCAGAGCCAGAGCCTTCACACCCCACAGCCTCAGCTCGGCTGCTGGAGAAAGCTCTGAAGTACATTGTCGTCAAGGGATTGTCGAGCACGAAACATCTGAGATGCTTGTATCCAAACGGAAGGATCCAGTGGGGCGGGGTGGGGGAGATTGCGACCCAAATGTTGACATCAATGCCCAGGAAGGGAAGCGGATGCGTGAGGTTGGCTTGGGGTTCTTGTCCCCATCCTCACAGCCCCCAACCCCCTTGGATCCTTCTCCCCTTCTTCTTCTTCCTCCCATCTCCCTCCCATCTCCCTCCTGCTCTGACAATTGGGGAACATCATGCAGGATCAGGGGACCCTGCTGCCATCTGTAGAGAGGAAAATGAGCCTCATTGACCCAAATAAATAAACTAAGCACACACAGGGGGAGAGTGGCTGCTGCAAAGAACAGGGCACGGTTTTCAGAGATTCATGCAGGGAGGGCTGGGGTTGTGGACTCAGAGGCCCCCACTTGGGCTGACTCCAAGCCTTGGGTGTGACTTGGGAAGGGGGTGGCAGCTTCCTCCTCCACCACGATCAAATGCGAGCGTGAGGGGGTCGTAAATACAGAGAAGCAGATGACAGACATCATAGCGTATTAAAATGTAAGCACCCGGCCCTGTCTCCTGCCCACGTCCCCATCCGCCCTGGAGAGGAATGCTAGACCGAGTTGGATCAGATGCACGGGCAGACCTTCCTCCTGTCACCCAGCTATTCATTTATTCAAAACAAACACGCACGCAAACTCTTTTTATTCTAGGTGAACAAAGCAAACATATTCTGCAGGCAGAACACCCCCCGCCAACCTCCCCCAACTCAATGTGTTTTCATTAATATAAATTGTTTGCAGTAGGCAAATTAATTCTAGAAATGGTTTTTAGACACGGCAAATCGTTCTTGTAAAGCAGAAGATGCGGGAGAGCCCTCTGCATTTCCATATGCACCAGGGATCTTGGGTAAATATAATAATGTTGCTAATGGTAATCGATGCTTATTACAATGGCCAGGCTTAACGACCTGAAGCACTTAGAGCTGATGGGAGTGGATGGATCCAGGTTTCGTGTTGCACAGACCCTTGGGAGTGGGGTGAGTGACAGGAGGTACAGAGGGCTTAAATCAGGGGCGTTCCTAGAATATTTTTAAAACTTGTCTTTGTCTTAGTTGTCCTTTTTGAGCTTGACATCAACAAGGCACACAGGCATAGCCCCATTGTACAGGTGAAAGAGCGAGGCCACAAGAGAAGTGATTTGCTTGCTGGCTAATAACTAAGCAGGGGTCTTAGTAAAGCCTGGACTAACATGACCTTAGTCTAAACCTCCTCTCCTTCCATTGTACCAGGGCTCTTAGACTTCAGGGACTGGGTCACACTAGGAATTTTTTTGCCTTATCCAAATACCTCTGTATGATTATTTATTTAACATATTTTTCCAAATCGACCTTAAAATTGCCAAACATTTTTGCCTGGCCTCATTCACTGTAATGATATTTATGAAATCATGGGCTTGATGTACAATTCTGACATTTCAAAATGAAGATTAGAATAAATACATTAGTTCTTTTTGTTGTTGTTGTTAATGCTTATCTATCCCATAGAATTGCCCGTGTGCACCACATTTTGGAAAGCACTGACTTATACCCCAAAGCAGTAGCCTGGCATGTCTCAGCTGTCATTAACTGACTTTCCTGCCCCAACACCTGCCAGGAAGGATCATTCCTCCCACAGAAGTGTTCCCAGGGGTTAGCAATAGGTCCTCTTCACACCTATGACCCTGCCATAGCCTAGAGGAAGGGCATGAGGCTGAAGGCAGAATACTACCTGAGTTCCTGGTGGGTCTGGGGATCAGAGAGTAAAGAGCTGCTGTAGAAAGAGCACACTCTCATAGAAGAGTGCAGTTGGCGGGGTGGGGGGCCAAGGTTGGGGAAGTCACAGAGCAATGGTTAAGAGACATGTGGCCATAAATCCCAAAGACCCTCA
Organism: Bos grunniens; assembly: GCF_055505025.1. Classification (NCBI taxonomy): domain Eukaryota; kingdom Metazoa; phylum Chordata; class Mammalia; order Artiodactyla; family Bovidae; genus Bos; species Bos grunniens. Next base: position 28,759,459 of record NC_141179.1, read on the forward strand.
ATTTCAGACTGACTACTGCATGAAGACAACAAAGTACTGTTGATTTTATAAGCAGTGATAATGACCACATGGTTCTACGCGTGTGTGCTCAGTCACTTCAGTTGTGTTCGACTCTCTGTGACCCTACGGACCGTAGCCCACCAGGCTCCTCTGTCCATGGGATTCTCCAGGCAAGAATACTGGAGTGGGTTGCTATGCCCTCCTCCAGGGATCTTCCTGACCCAGGGATTGAACCTGTGTCTCCTGCATCTCCTGCATTGCGGGTGGATTCTTTGCATGGGAAGCCCATGGTTCTGTGGGAAATGGCCATATTTGAAAGACTCAAGTGAGTTATATAGAAGCAAAATCACAAGAGGCCTGGGGGTAACTTTCAAACACTTGAGCATGAAGTTGGGGAGAGGCAAGAAGCCAAGGTAGACACATCTTAATAGTTCTTGAATCTGAGTGATGGGGTGATGGGCATCTGCAATTCATTTTTTTACACCCTTTGAAATGCTTTATAATTATTATTTTTTGAAGGGGGTAAAAAAATGACCCTAGCTCAGCTAGTGTAGGAAACAGGGTTTTAAGACTTAGAAAGAGGCAGCAGGGAGGAGGAGTGATGTGGGGTCTCTGGGGAGAGGAGGTGGTCCCAGCATCCCCAAGACCCAGTGGGCATCCCAGCTCCCCCAGAGTTTGCCCTCCACTCCTCAGTCTGGCCGGGTGTCTTACCTAGCCATGCACGCCGTCATGAGCGCCTGCCTCTGTAATGAGGAGTGATGTATAATTGATGAAAGCACAATGTGATACAGTCACAGAAACCTCGTCTGCTAGAAGACATCTGTTCAGCACGTAGAATCCACTCAGCTACTGTCACAATGCATTTACTGTATCGTATCCGAGCGGCAGGAATATGCAAGCGCCATGCAAGCCGCGATCGGTAATATTATATGTCTGGGGACGTGCAGAGGTAGGAACCCACGCTTCTGTTTTTGATATTTATGTGTCTGGGCTGCGCTCCTTCTCCTTCCCCTGCTCTGCCTGCATTGCTTCAGCGTCCTCCTCGTAAATTACCTCTGCTTTCTGACGGGCTTTCAGTGGATTCTGGTGCTGGCGTCTAACTTCTCTCCTTCAGGTTCCTGTGTCACTGAAGCCTTGGGGAGCCCTGCTCACTGCACATTCTGGAAAGATGGAGGCGCGCTTGCCAGGGAGGCGGCTCCGGGAATTTCTTCTTTCCCTAGGACTCTGCCTCCTGGTGTAGCCTGTTCCTGGGGTCCACCTCCATTCTGAACGCTCCTAATCAGAGACTACGGGCTCTTAGGTCTTTGACCTCGGTTCCAAGTGGGTTTCTCTAGGATTGGACAGAGGGGAGGCAGGCCTGGGTCAAGGGGGCATCCCACAAGGACCTGGCAGGAGAGGCCACAGCTTGGGGGTTGGGCCACAGGCCCCGGCTCAGATACCCTGGGCCAGGTTGGGCCCAGGCTACTGATCTGAGCTGGTCCTCTCCACCAGGGGGGCAGGAGGAGGACCCCTGGGCCAGGGTGGGAACTGCGCTGATTGTGAGGGCCGGGGCCTCAGACACCAGTCATCAGGGGCCCAGCATACCCAACCAGGTTCTCCACAGCTCTGGGCTGCTGGTTTTGCCATCTCACATTCTCTCCTAAGCCCTAGCCTATCATCCCTCTGCTCCCTAACTCACAGTGTACCTCCTCCTGGACGCCGAGTCAGCTGAGAACACCAGCCAGCCTGGATGGAGCCATGGTTCCATGGCTGCTGGAGTGAAGTTGTCCGGCAGGCACACCCAGAGCTCACACTATCATCATTCAGGGTGGGTGGGTGGGTGGGTGGGTGGGTGGGTGTGTGTGTGTGTGTGTGTGTGTGTGTGTGTGTGTGTGTGTGTCCTGCCATGCATGTCCAGGGTCTTTCATTTTCCTGAAAGCCCCCTGAGAGCTGGGCCTATGTCTTTTCCTTCCCTATATCTTCCCTAAGTCTGTCACAGGTCTACAAAAATCCCTCCACCCTGACACCTAACTGTGAAGGTCTCTCACTCTCGGAGACTGGATAAGGAAGCCTGGGCTCCCTTATGGACTGCAGTCACTGAATTAATAGCTAATAGCTATGTAGCACCCACTGTGTGCTGAGCAGTATTCTAAGTGCTTTACAGTATTCAATGATACAGTCCCTTCAATAACCCTATGAGGTAGGTACTATTATTAGCCCATTTTTCAGATGGGGAAACTGAGGTATAAAGAGGTTGATTTCATGCCTCAGGGTCACACAGCTAGCAAATGGAGAAGCAGGATTTGAATCCAGGCAGCCTGGTCCCAGAGCCTAAGCTCCGGCTGCTGCAGCAACCTGACAAGGCTCAGGAGGAAGGGCTCAGGCATCCAGCAGCTCTGGGCATGAACTCTGACATGGTCACCTTGTGTGGTCACTTCCTCCAGGCTCAGTGTTCTCTCCTACAAATGGCCGAGAGCACCCACCTCAGGGGATGCATGAAGCTGACATGAACTTAGGTGTCCAAAGTGTCCAGCACAGGACCTGGCACTTCTGAGTCACTTCTGAGGGGAGAAGAGACAGCGGTGGGAGGAGCCCAGCTTCCCAATCCATTGACAGAGGGTCAAAGGTCATGTGTTTGTCTGTCCTGCCCTTGGCAGTATCTGGCCAAATTGTTCTACACAGAGGAGATGCTCGGTGGTAGGCAAACTCTGGCCTCAGAACCAAGTAAAACAGCCATCCTCTGCCCTCCAGCACAGCTGTCCGCTCCACCCCAACACCTGTCTTTTGCACACTTTCCCTAAAAAGGCAGATTTCCCCCCTGGCAGCCACGAAGCTGCCTCTCCACGTGCCTCACTGGGGCTGTGGGCCCAGGTCACTCAGGCGGCACCCCAGGGCTGCTGTGCGGGTCCCTTAATTAGAATCTGACAGACGAAAGGGGAGAGTGGAAGAGGCTCCCAGGCTCCCTGCAGTGGGAGCGTCAGGCTGACTATCACCCTGGTTGGTTCACAGGCTTCTTACCACCACTAATCCCAGAGGTCTCGTGCCAGGCCAGCACTAGAACCTCGTTTATTAGGTAAAGGCCAGGGTTGGATTTGAGGTCCTCACAGAAGCAAAGTGGGGAGCCTCTTTTTGCTCATCACAGAGACGTGGGGCTCCCATACTCCTCACAGCACTGTATTGTATCAGCTGTATTTCTAAGTGCCCTTTAAACAGGCAGCCCAGCCTCCCCTGGCATGGTTATCCAGGGAGGTGAGACTCCAGCCTTCCTCATCCTTGCCACGGGAGAGGAAAGGAACAAGGGGCTCTAAAGGTAAACCTCAAGGAACTGCAGGAGAGGTGCACGGATACTGGGCCCTCCATTTCAGCACTAAATTCCCCATTCTCAATATGGGGCAATGTTGCCATTTGGGGCAGGCTCCTTCCCTCGTGAGTCTACCCCATCTTCACGCACTGAACGTGGGGAGCACCTTCAGTCATTTGGGACAATAAGATGTGCTGCCTGTTTCACCCCCACCCTGTTCAATCACCCACATGAGTTGGGGGTGTGGGGGTGAGTGATGTTACCCCTGGTGGAGAAGGCCATCCAACTCACAGTGCTCTTAGCAGAGCGGGCACATCTGCTTGGGCCTCCTGTCCTAAGGCTCCAGTAATAGTCACATTTTCCCTCTAAGCATCAGCCTCTTTCACTAAACAGGGGGCTGTGCTGTGGCTTTGACATCTGTCTAACCCTCACCCTAACTCTAGGGGTCCCCAGAGGGTCAGACGACCGCCACCTAAGGTCCTGAAGCAGCCCCAGCTCCTTCTCTGACTCCAGCTTTTTGGTCCTCTCTCTCTGGCTGGCTTCCCCAGGCCCCTCCTTGGATTGTGGCATCCTCCTTAGACTCTCTTACCCTTAGTCCTATGCAGTTGGAGCCTAAAGAAGGAAGCGGGCCAGGGAAGGGTAGAGGGCGTGTCCTCTCCCCTCTGGATAGACCTTCTCTATTATCCAGTTCTCCTGTCATCCCTTGCTTTCTGACAGTTTCTCTGGCGGGATTTTGACTCCTCATTGTTATCCTTGTCAAGGTGGGACTCCTCTGGAGTTCACCCATGGCCTTTCTCTTCAATTGCTCTGTTTTGCATTTCTATGGTAAGTTTCTCCTTCCTTATATAATGATTACTCTGTCTTTCTCTTTCACTCACACAGACATGCACATGCATATATACAACACATACGCACACAATGCACACACACATCCTTTGATATTTCCTTAAGATACTTCTCTGCAGACATGAGGGCAAGGGAAGGCTGTCGCTTGCTCAGTCGCTCAGTCGTGTACGACTCTTTGCGACCCTATGGATTGTGGCCTACCAGGCTCCTCCGTCCATGGGATTTTCCAGGCAAGAGTACCGGAGTGGGGTGCCTTTTCCTTCTCCAGGGGATCTTCCCGACCCAGGGATCGAACCCAGGTCTCCCGCATTGCAGGCAGACACTTTACCCTCTGAGCCACCAGGGAAGCCCCCAGGGAAGGCTGTAGGGGGGCTTTAATGAGAAAGGCTTTCTTCCAAGTGGGGCTGGGGGAGGATTGGGGAGCAACTCATTAGAATACGAATCAAGGAAGTCAGTGGAGCCGCTGTCTCTAAAGTGCTTTTAAAAATATCTACTTCCCACCCCCCCCCCCCCGATTAAAATATACAAATTCAGTGTAAGACATCTGGAAAATTTAGAAAAGCAGAAATAAAAAAATAAAAATTATTTGCAGAGTACATCATGAGAAATGCTGGGCTGGAAGAAGAACAAGCTGGAATCAAGATTGCTGGGAGAAATATCAATAACCTCAGATATGCAGATGACACCACCCTTACGGCAGAAAGTGAAGAGGAGCTAAAAAGCCTCTTGATGAAAGTGAAAGTGGAGAGTGAAAAAGTTGGCTTAAAGCTCAACATTCAGAAAACGAAGATCATGGCATCTGGTCCCATCACTTGATGGGAAATAGATGGGGAAACAGTGGAAACAGTGTCAGACTTTATTTTTTGGGGCTCCAAAATCACTGCAGATGGTGACTGCAGCCATGAAATTAAAAGATACTTACTCCTTGGAAGAAAAGTTATGACCAACCTAGATAGCATATTCAAAAGCAGAGACATTACTTTGCCAACAAAGGTCCGTCTAGTCAAGGCTATGGTTTTTCCAGTGGTCATGTATGGATGTGAGAGTTGGACTGTGAAGAAGGCTGAGCACCGAAGAATTGATGCTTTTGAACTGTGATGTTGGAGAAGACTCTTGAGAGTCCCTTGGACTGCAAGGAGATCCAACCAGTCCATTCTGAAGGAGATCAGCCCTGGGAGGGAATGATGCTAAAGCTGAAACTCCAGTACTTTGGCCACCTCAGGCGAAGAGTTGACTCATTAGAAAAGACTCTGATGCTGGGAGGGATTGGGGGCAGGAGGAGAAGGGGACGACAGAGGATGAGATGGCTGGATGGCATCACTGACTCGATGGATGTGAATCTGAGTGAACTCCGGGAGTTGGTGATGGACAGGGAGGCCTGGCGTGCTGTGATTCAGAGTCAGACATGACTGAGCGACTGAACTGAACTGGAGGAACAAAATGTCATGTCTTAAGCGCTAAGACAAATCACGTGGGAGCAAGAAACTTAACAATAAATTCTTTTTGGCTCTGTATTGTCTGCGATAAATGAGCACACTCAGCATCAATAAGTGCAGAAATACCTGGAAAAGAGATGTATATACAAGCCCATAGCTCCTGCTGAAAACAGTAGATTGAATTCAATTTTGGACCTGAAGGTAAATTTCACAGCCCTAAGCAAAATTACTCTAGTGACCTGCTACCACCACATATGTACTAAAAGTAAGACCATCTCAGCTAAAACGGGGGGACATTATAAAAGATCTCAAGGTACTAGATGGTGAAGAGTTCCACTCTTTAGTTCAGATTTTTTAAAACTATTGGTTGACCCCAAAGTTTGGGTTTTTCATACCATCTTATGGACAAATCTGAACAAACCTTTTGGTCAACTCAATATAAGCTCTATGCTAAAGAGGATTGCTACCAGGAGACACAACCTCTCTGGAAGCTCAGAGTATCTTCTGATCAGTCAGATTTGCAATTCTTCTCAGAAAAAAAAAAAAAAAATCTCAGGATGTGCCAAAGGCCTGGGAAACGGCAGATTGTGAGGAGAGAGAGTGGTATTGGAGAGCCCACTGCATGTGCAATAATGTATTTTTATGCTTGAGTGAAATTCAACAAGAGAAAATGCTGGAAACATGCAAGATGAATAACAGGATGTGTCTCAGTTACTGCCCCTGGAACACGCTTTACTATGCTCACAGAAAGCAACGGAACAGTGCATTCTAGAAAAGTAAGATGAGGCATGGGAGACAAGGACACAGGGAGAAAGACGTGAAAGGGGAACACACAGGCACACTCTTCCAAAAACTAATCCCTATGAACCAGCCTCAGCCGAGGTGGTGCGCGTGCACTTAACACATAAAGAGGAAACTCCAAAAGGAGATCCTTGTTTGGAATGCAGAGGCAAACCTGGGCTCCCAGTCTGTCACTGTAAAAGGTTCCTAGGAAAAAAGAGGAGGAAACCCAGGAGCAAGCTTTCGCTTTGGAATCAACTAGTTTGGCATTTGCAAGGTTTCCACATTCGTGAATTTGTTGCTGCTGTGGGCTTTCTTTTCCCTTGGCCTAGAACGGTTATGTGATGAGCGGTCACATAAAGCACAGTATAAATTTTTATTATTATTGGATGGCGCTGTGGCTGCAACTGCACTGTTCTGCATGGAGGTTTTCAGACATATTATAATTACATTCTGTAGGTTTGCAAATAATGACATAACCCAGTCACCTTACTGTGGGTATGATTTATTACAAATAACAAAATGTTATTATATGGAAATTAGTTTCCACACAACAGCTGACTAGAGGGGAGCGCTTTGGAGCCACTTTAATCACCAAGCCGAGAACCCGTGACATTTCAGGACCTGGGACAGCACCAGAAGGGTCATGGGCACCTTACTTGCCAGAGAGACCTCTGCAAGAGGAAACTGAAAGGCAGGTATATGGCAACAGTGCCCTGAACAGTTAAGACCCATGCTGAGTTCAAGGCCAGGGCTTTTGTCAGCTTGGGAGAAAGAACTGCCATGGATTACTTCTGGTTTTTCATTAGGGTGCTGCCTTCTCCTGACCTCCTCTTTTAGCAGCTTAAATGTGCCTTCTCTAATTTGAAAAGAAAACTGCCAACCCCAGAATCATCATCCATAAACTCACTTTTTTTTCACCTTTGGGAATATCATCATTATTTAAAGTAAGAAGAAAAAAAGTTCAACCAAAGATACATTAAGTCTGTTGAGTGTATGGCACATTGAGCCCCGTCCACAAACTTAGGTTGGGTGCTGCAGGAGGAATACAATTAATATATACTTGATAAAGTTTCTTGGTCATTTAGTTGTTAAAAAAATATTCTCTTAACAGGGTGGATGGTTGCTGCTTATGACAGAAAGTAGAATATAACACTTTCAAACATTCTCTCCATCTCTCCTTTCTCTCACTGTCTATGTAAAAGAGATCTGGAGCGACAGTTACCTTTTGGTGTAAGGCATTTTTACAACACAAAAATAAAAAACAATAATAGGCTTCATAGAACCTTAATGTTTCCCCATATCCTAAAGGTAGAACTTATTACCCCATTTAACTGAAGAGTAGGAATTAGTTCAGCAATTTGCCCCAGACTGAAGAGCAAAGGAAGGAACAGAACTCAGGTTTCCGATTATCCCAATCCCAGATACATCCTGCTATGTCATGGGTGTCTAGGGCGACTCAGGAGAAGGCAGTGGTACCCCACTCCAGCACTCTTGCCTGGAAAATCCCATGGACGGAGGGGCCTGGTGGGCTGCCGTCCACGGGGTCGCTAGGAGTCGGACACGACTGAGCGACTTCACTTTACAGGGTGACTTAGGAGATGGCAGCTAGTCAACGTGCAGCACTGAAAACTAGGTTGAACTCGGTTTGGGCTCCGTTATGCTTTCTGCTCACTTTAGAAGCTCTTGACTCTAAAGAAACTCAGGCTTTTCATCTCTGTTTATATTCAGGATCATAAAAACCCATGGCCTCTTACTCCCCAAATGTAAGCTCCAAATGTTTCTTTGTCCTGTCTCTATCATTTCAGGGTTTGGGGGTAGGGGTGGGGGGTAGGGCTTGAAGATGGGGCGAGGGGAGCACTTTGCTTGGTGAGGAGGAGCAGGGCCAACTTTCATTACAGCATCCTGGGGGTGCAACTACACAGAACCCAAGATATGTTTGTCATCATCTCAAAATCAGGGCTGAACTGCTTTGGTTTAAACTGATCAAGAGCTCTGAGAGTTCGGAGGAAGGCTTCTGACTATCCCATTTTTGGAGTAGGGTCTCTGGTACTGTCTTTCTTATTTGACATTGGTGCCCAAAGTTTTGAAAGGATAAGTACATTAAGAATTTAGACACCTGGGGAGTAATCACTCAGTGACCTCAAATAACACTAACATGGTGGAGTCACAGAATGATCACAGTGCTGTGGATCTCGTCACCAGTTTCCTTTCGGTGGTGAGGGAACTTCTGACTATCTAACGTGAAATATTTTGTTGCAGTTTGGGGTAAACTTTGGGGGTGGTTTCTGGTTTTGCAGGTTTCCAGCCCTTGGCCACTGGATGTCCAACTTTAGTTCTGGTCCATACTCTTTCCTAACCTTGGGATACTAGTGACTGGAAGGAGATTTCCAAATGATTTTCCCTAATCAAAAGTCTTCAGTGATTCCTTATTACTTAGGCTCTAGAATTAAGGAATAGGTTCTTAGAAACCCTCTAGCGTTGGAAACTTTTCTTTGGGGGTATGGATGCTTTTCTCCAAATGAAATTCTACATAGAACCCCAAGGTATAGCATGATTGAAAACGGTGATGCTCTAGATAAGGCCCCTTTAGGGGTTCAGAGCTCTCTCTGCTTAGCAGCACCCCTAACCCCTCCATACCGTGTGAACCTGTTCACTGACTTCTCCAGACTTCTCCCCTGAACACTAGGCAACTGCTACCACCCCATGCTTCTTTATCAAGATATATTCCGGACTCCAATTCAGGAGCCAACAGAGTAAAGGCTGCAGGACCCTGGCTCGAGGTTGGGTCAGATAACTTTTAGCTGGGTCAGAAGATGGGCACAAAACACACACAGATGTACAAACATCAGACCAACAATGATGTGTCCTCAGAGACAGAAACCACAGTAGCATCCAGGACTGATCAGTAACTCTAGGAGAACTGGGGTCTGGCGGTGGGGCTTTACTATATGGAGGGGAATGGCAGGGTGCAAAGTGTAGGGCCAGGTTCTGTATTTGAATCGGCTCTGCCACAGTGTGTGATCTGAAGCAAGTTACACTTGGTCCTCTGTATCCATAGATTTTGGAGTGGGACCCCTGAAGCTATCCCAGAAATACCGAGGGATGACTGTACTTAACTTCTCTATGCCTCATTTTACTTACCTGCAAACATGGTGGGTGCTAGTGACACATCCAACATTATAGAAATATGGTGAGAAGGGGGTGAGTTTATTCTGAGAATAAGCGTTGGTTTAGGAAAATGCCTAAAATGAAGGAAGCAGCCCATATGCATCGGCTGTCTCTACTGCTGATCACCCTCACATTTTCCCTGTCTAGTCTTTGTGCCCATTCTGCCAGCACCCGCGCCAGAGTCCCAGAGGGTGGGCTGGGGCAGGGCTGCGTGCGGTACACAGGGAGAGCGTTTATTGCCTGTTCTTTGCAGCCCCTCCCCTTTCTTCCGGGGCTTGGCTGGCCAAGCGGGAACGTCTTGCAGGCACATGACAGCCTCTCGCGGCTGAGCTGCGATGCGTAAAGGGATTTACGGTTGTAGAGCTACATCTCACTCTGGATCGTGTCTGGGGGTGAATCCCTGCTCCCTGCTCACAGCTGTGCACTAGCAGGCTGGCCCCACAGAGGGGAAATGCCAGCTTCTCTTGCCCTCGGGCTCTGGGTCCCACTGATCATTCTGAGCCATCCCTCTCCAAACCACAGGATCCCCTTTGCTCCCCGCTGTCTCCTCCCCCCAACCAGGGGAGGGAGGAGGGGTGGTCTGAGCCACCACATTAGGCAGTGACAATTAAATTCATTCAGAGCCGAGTCATTTGCATGCAACTCCTCACCAGGCGGAGAACACTCAACCTGTCATTATCTCCTGGCATTGCTGGTAACTGTGCAACGTGGCCGTGGAGATGGCGACTCCTTTCCCTGGGTACTGCCAGCCAGGGAGAGGTGATTGATGAAGGATCAAGGACCTTTCCTCCCACCTTAGGTGGCCTCCGAAGGAGGCTGGGAGCCAGGGCTAGAGGAGGAGGAGGGGGCAGAGATGAAGTGATAGGTCCCCATAGACCCAACTGCTTGGGGGCCAGTGGGGGTCTTGGCAGGCCACGGTCGGGGGGATGGAGGGAGGGTAGGAATCATCTGAGGGTAGTCCCCACCCCCTCAGCTGGAATTTATTGAACGCGATTATCCCTTGAAAAGTATTAAAAGCCACAATTTTGCTGTATATCCAGAGAGTAGGCTCTGTAGCAGCTGTTCCCTTCCCCCACCCCTCCCACCCACTAATTCTCCCCTCTGTCCCTCCCCCATCTCCAGCTCTAAATAAACCACAGTGTGATCCAGGCTACGATGTCTACTAGTTATGCTGGTCCAGCATTTCTGGTTTAGGAAACATAGAAACAAAAAAGACTTAAAGGCTGAGACTCTCACATTGATGCCCCAACCCTGATCATAAACCCTTCACAGCAGAACAGGAGACTGAGGTCCAAAGGTCAGATTTCTATGGCTGGTGCGGGGAGGAGACAGAAACACTTTGGCAAGGAGACCTACTTTAACCTTCAGAGGCCAAGCTGAGATGCCTAGAGCAGGTGGGACCATTAGGAAAGATCCAGAAGCACTCTACCATCCAAAACACTGTTCAGTATCCACTACGATGTAAAATCCCACCGTCTGTGTTTTATTCCTTTCACTTAAACCCTTGATCCTGGTTTCAATGCAAATACCCCCAAGAGAGACAACATGATAAAATGTATTCAGTTATTTACTCTTTAGGAAGGATAAATTCCTCCAGCCTTTTCTGAGAGTAGGAACCAATTATAAAGGAAGGAAGGACACAAGAGTCTTATTCCCTTGAATGGGTGGAAACAGCTTTCACCAGCCGAAGGGAAAATGAAGAGCAAGGAATCTGTGTACGGAAGGCCCTCATATTTTTTCTCAGAGCCAGTTCTGATTCATTGGTTCCTGGGTGGAGAGACCTGGGCACACTGGGGTTCAGGCCAACTCAGCTGAATGTCCTCTCTCTGAATTTAGGTTTCCCAGGACAGTGGGGCCCTGGGTTCAATCCCTGGACAGACAAGCGCTGGAAGGACTGCTTTTTAGTCTCACTGCATTTCCTGCTTCTGTGATGAGGCCACCCACCAACAAAGCCCCAGCTCATTTCTCTTTTAAAGGCACAGATTTATCGAAAGGACCACTGCATTTCCTGTGTCTGTTCCCATCTCACAACTGGCATCTCTGTTGGGGGTATGCCCAGAGGTGCTGCCTTTAGGTGATGTCCAAACACAGGAACTTCACTTTGTGCCCCCAGATACAGGCAGATGGTTAATCTGGTGTTGGGACTAGAGTGCTCCCTCTGCTCCACATCAGGCCCTGGGCATAGGTGGCCTGGTGTCTTGGCACATGTGCACATATGTCTGTTCTTTCTCTGCCTGTGATTCCTCGAAGGCAAGGTCCCTCTCTTTAAACTCTGTAGCACTCAGCCTAAGGCAAGGCACATAGCTGGTGCCTAATAAGTGCCAGTGGTGGGACTTCCCTGGTGGTCCAGTGGCTAAGACTCCATGCCCCCTGCAGGGGCCCCAGGTTCAATCCCTGGTCAGGGAACTAGATCCCACACACCAAAATGAAGAGTTCCCACGATCCCACACGCTGCAACTAAAACCCGGCAAGGCCAAATAAAATAAATAAATGCTGGTTGTTGGTTGTCTGTCCCTGAGTTTGAGTAATTCATAGTCTTCAGCAAGGCAAGTATGTCACACACAGCTAAGACAAAGAGAGCAGTGAAGCCCCACCGGAGAGGGAGCAGACAGTCTACCGGCCTGCCTATGGAGGGGGAATCTTCCAGCTCCTGGCCTGGGAATTCTCAGCGTGCTATAATGCTCACCCTAAAACTGCTACCAAACTTGGTCCGAATTTTGTCCATCAGTGGTGTCCCAATCCTGCATCACATGCTATTCACATGGCTTCCGAGCTGAAGGAAACCCACGTGTCAACAGGCCAGTGGCTGAGTGCTCAGGGTCAGGCGTATCCGAACCTTCACTCTGTCACTTGCCGTGTGACTGTGGGCAAGTGAACCTCTCTGGGCCTCAGTTTCATCATCTGTAAAATGGCGCCAGAGCACTACCTGTGTCAGAGCTTGCCATAAAGATTAAATAAGATAAAGGACATAAGAGACTTAGCCTAGCGCCTGACACATAGACAGCACTCAGTAAATGTTAGTGATTTACTTGTATCATTTCCTAAAGCCTAAGGCGCATGTTGTAAGCTCATGCAGCAGGATCCATCCTGCAGGAAGACTTTTACACTCAAAGAAGTCAGATGCACTCCTTTCTTCCGGCGAGGTACAAGAGTGGAATTGTTTGGGGTAAGGAGGGCTACTCTGAGAAATGTCAAACCTTCGGATAGAAACAGAAAGCATTTAGACAATTTCCTGAATGATCTTGAAGATCGAGATATTGGGGGAATCCCCTGGCAGTCTAGTGGTTAGAACTCCACACTTTCATTGCCAAGGGTGCCAGTTTGATCCCTGATCAGAGAACTAAGATGCTGTGTGGCACAGCCAAAAAAAAAAAAAAAAAAAAGAGATATTTGTGGGAAGGTCAAATTCTTTTACTATCATCAGCAGCTCTAATATACTGAGCATCTATCATGTGTCAGGAATTGTGCCAAAACATTATTTATTAATATAATCCTTAAAATGATATTTCAAAGGAGGCAGGCTCATCCCCATTTAATTGACAAGGAAGCTCTGATGAGCAGGTACCATGGCTGGTGCACTGGTAGAGCTGGTGTTCAAACCCAAGCCCGCCTGAATCAAAGCTTGGTCTTTCTCCTAAGCAGACTGCCTTCCACACCCTGGTAGCCCTAGAGCATAAGCTCCTTGCAGGTAATGCAGGCGTCTCACGCATCTTCAGGAGCCCTGCATGTTTGCACAGTGTCTGGCCATGGCAGGCGTTCAGTACGTGACAATGAATTGAACATTTGGTGGCATAAACTAGTTCATGTACCGGGTGGTGGAGAGCGAGGCACTGTGCGTGATCCAACAGGGCCACAGCTCCCCTGCTGTTGTCAGAGAGGAGGGCAAACTGCACTGACCGTGAACTTGACTATGGGGCTGCTTCTGTGAACTTGGCCCCTTAACGCATTTGGCTGATGCACAGAGATCTACCTCCCTGCCTACGTTCCCCCGCCCTCCCTCTCCACCAAGGCCTGTGTTAAATTGCAACAAACAACAGAGGCCCCCACCTTGGAGGGCGCTGCTCATGAATAATGAACCTGCACCGGCTCCGTTCTTTTGAAGGAATTCTCTCTTGGCTGTGGAGCTGCGTGGCAAGGCGGCTGCCTCATTATTGCAGTTGTTTATTTATTCATGCTCAAACAGGGTGGGCCAAGCCCGTTCACAGACAGCTTTCCCCTCATCGAATCCTGCTCTCCACCCTCTTTCCTTCTACTTCTAGCTTCTCTCTGAGGGCTCCAGTGGAGGATTGGGTGGGGAGCCATGGAGTTTATCGTCCTCAGAGCCCAGGGTGGAGGAACCAGAGATAGAAATGGAAGGAGATCTCTTCCCATGCCAGTCTGCCTGCCCTGCCTTTCTGACAACCAGGCCTGTCTGGGATCCAGGGCGCCCTGCCACGGGGACACGAGGCAGGTGCTCTGGGGACCAAGGCAGCTGAAGAGCATCCTCTTCCTTCTGCTCTGCCTCACTCACCCTCCTGGATTTTAGATCAGCATGACCTTTCTCCATGTCTGTATTCCCTACCCTACCCCAGGGCAGAGCTGCTCTGACCAACACTTCCCAGGGACACTAATTAGGCTGGGAAAGCTGGGGCTGACCTTGCCCTTGTCTCCCGGAGCTCAGCTCAGGCCTCCTACATCCTTGTACCAATTCCCCATCACAACTCAGAGAGCTTCCCTCTGCGACAAGCACGGCGCTCTCTCCCTGCCCGTGGAGTCACATGCAACCCAGCACAGCCCAGAATGCTGAGACAAGGCAGAATGGAAAAGCACTTAAGCAGAGGCCCTCAGCCAACTTTCACTTACTCTGCCACCTGGCTTCTTTTAGTCCTGGGCACACGGAGCCTGTCTTTGTTGGACTAGATTTCTGCGGTAGGTCAGGGTGGCCTGCAGGAGGAAGGTGCTTGGGAGAGAGGGCTGGACAAACGGCAGGGAGGTTGGGGTGATGGGGAGAGATGAGAGGGTGTGGAAGGAGGGTCTGGCTTTAGTTCAAGCTGTCTAGGTGAGGCTCTCCTGCCCCAGGGAGAATTGTGATGGGCTGGAACCAGGCAGACCTGGGTTCTCTCCTGCCATCAGGGTGGGGCAGTCATCTAATCTCCTCGAGCCTTAGTTTCCTCATCTGTCAACAGGGCAAATGCCGGCCTCCCTGTAGGCAGTTATATGGGTCAGTAGCTGTACATACACAATGCCTGGCCCAGGGCCTGTGAGTGCTCAGAATACAGCAATGGTTTATTATCCTTTCCACTCTCTAGTCTCAGTCTTCCCTTCTGTGTATTGGGGAGAGCAAGGCGGGGCTCTTCTGTGGGTGATGTGGGGAATCACTGTTGGAGCAGTGATAACCCCTCTTCATTGAACTCTAGGTCTGCTGGGGGCTCCTCTTTCCTTCCTCCTGAGGTTCCCCCATGAGTGGATAATGAGGAGCAGAGAGGAAACCAGGGGATAGGAGTACCTTCTCTTCCTTTCTGGACCTCTGTGGCCTCCAGGAGTCTTCAGTATTCCTGGAGAACATCACTCAGCCTTTGTTTAAATCCTGCCTCCAGCCTGCCTGTTCCACTTGAGAACAGCTCTGGGAATCAAACAACTCCCCTTCCCTAAATGTTTATCCACTGCTAGTAGCTATAACTTGAAATAAGTGTAATCTGTTTTCCATACGATACCCCTCAAGTGTTGGAGACAGCTATAGTCTTTCCACCCTTAGATATAACGTACTTGTTGTTGTTCAGTTGCTAAGTCGTGTCCAACTCTTTTGTGACCCTATGGATTGTGGTCCACCAGGCTCCTGTGTCCATGGGATTTTTCAGGCAAGTATACTGGAGTGGGTTGCCATCTCTTCCCCCAGGGGACCTTCCTGACCCACCTCCTGCATCTCCTGCATTGGCAGGCAGATTCGTTACTGCTGAACCACCAGGGAAGTCAAATATACTCTTACAAGAAGTCATTCTTAATTAACACAGGTTCCATTCATCCCACCCATCCCAACCCCACTCTGGTTCCATAGATAATCTGTACGGCAGATCCCCCCTTTCTCTGGACCCCCAGGGGAGTCCTCCCATGCCTTGTCTTTGCTGAGAGAATACACTTTGGGTCACACCAGCTGTGAAGACCTTAGCAGGACAGGTGGCGAGGACGGGACTTTGCAGCAAGAGGGCAGCGCAGGACCCAGAGGGATCAATTCCAAATGCCAGAAGGTGCACGTTTCCCTGCACCCAGAAGCCATCCTGGAGAGGACGAATCCAGAGGCCACATCAGTGGGGAGGAAAGGTTCCCGACAAAGCATGGGAACTCATAAGAGGATTTACTCATGAAATCCCAACAGACTATTTTAAACTGGAAGAGGCTGCAGTCTCTTTTAAGTGGTGAGTTTAAAACTTCCTCTCTGGAAGCAACCTAAACATCCGTCAATATATGAATGGATAAATAAGACGTGGTAAATTTACGGAACGGAATGCTGTACGTCCGTGCTAAGTTGCTTCAGTCGTGTCCTGCTCTGTGTGACACTATGGATGATAACCCGCCAGGCTCCTCTGTCCATGGGATTCTCCAGGCAAGAATACTGGAGTGGATTGCCATGCCCTTCTCCAGAGGATCTTCCCAACCCAGGGATGGAACCTGCATCTCCTGCGACTCCTGCATTGCAGGCGGATTCTTCACAGCTGCAATATTTACAGGATGGAATGATACTCAGCCATAAAAAAGAATGAAATAATGTCATATGCAGCAACATGAATGGACCTGGAGATGATCATATTAAGTGAAGTAAATCAGACAGAGACAAATATATGATATTACTTACCATATGTGGAATCTAAAAGCTCCAATGAGTTCATTGGATACAAATGAACTTATTTACAGACAGAAACACACTCACAGACATGGAAAACAAACTGATGGTTACCAAAGGGGAAAGGGGGGCAGGAAACTCCCAGATAATGAGTTTGGGATTAACATAAACAACAAGAACCTACAGTATAGCACAAGGAACTATACTCAGTATCTTTTAAAAACCTATAATGAAGAAGAAATCTGAAAAAGAATATATATATGTGCATAGAATCACTTTACTGTACACTTGAAACTAACACAACATTCCTAGTTAACTATACTTCAATAAAAATAACTGAAATTAAAAAAAAAAAAAAACTTCCTCTCTCCGTTTACATTAGAAGGAGAGCAGATCTTGAGAAATGAGGTCACTCGTGGAAACTAACAGAAGTTTCATCAGCATCATGGTGCATACACTTGACCCCACGATGTGTGCTTTGAGACCTCCTGTGTAAGGACATCGAGCCAAGACTGTGGGTGAGGCAGGTGGATGAGACCTCAGGGGAAATCTGGGAGGGAAATATGCATGAACAAACGAAAAGTTTAGCAGCAGTGCGATTGTGGAATATAGCAATTCCACAATGAAGGGATGATGTCAATACTTAATGGTCTGGTATGGTTAACACAGCCTTGCAAATAGATGTAACTTTTATTGAGTCATTTTTTTCTGATCATAAAAAGAAAGTATACTTATTATAAAAAATTGAAACATATTGAAAAATATAAAAAAAAGAATTGAAATCCACAATCCAACTTTCCCTATTAATGGTTTGGTGAATTTCCTTACTATCATTTTAAACTTTTATATATGTTTTAAACAAACACTACCCACCTATACACACATTTCAGTATAGCTGAGATCAGATTGTACATAGTCATATTTCCTGCTCATTTTTCTTCAGATTCAACTGAGAACATTTTATCATTATTTTTTTCTTCACTTTTATAGCTTTAAAGAGTCTTTATAAACTATTAATAGTATGTTTCATGTCCAGGTGACCTCCCATTATACTGATGATATATTTAACTACGATATATTAAAACAATGATATATTTAAACTGTGATATATTTAAACAATCCCTGTTGATATTTAGACCATTTCTGATTTTTCATTATTAAAAATGCTTATCTATATTTTTCTGTTTATTTTCTTAGGATAAATTCCCAGAAATGAAATTATTATTAGATCTACAGGAGACATTATTTTTAAGGCTCTTTGACAAATATTGCCATAAGTGTTGACACATATCATGTAAATATTGTACCAATTTTTGCTATCATCTGCAGTTTCCTGAAGAGTCCTTCTGACCTTTGCCAACACTGAGCATTATGTATGTAAAAAGATGTGCCACACTGAAAGGGCAAAAATGGCAGCTTGCTTTAATTTGCATTTTTGATTACTAGTGAGGTTGATTCTTAAATATATTTGTATCAAATGTTTTTATTTCTTTGTGAATCTCTGTCATGCTCTTTGCTCCTTTTTCTTCTCAGATGTTAGTGTTTCCTTAATGATCTAGAAGAGTACTATATCTGAAGGATTTCATGGGGTCACAAAGAGTCGGACATAACTTACCAACTGAACAACAATTTTTACCATTGCTGTATTTGTTCCAGATAATTTTTTGACTTGTAGTTTGCCTTTTGACTTCATATACAGTACATGTTGGATGAAATGAAGTGGTAGATATAATGTTTAAGAGTCTGGAAGACTGTCTTTGTACTCTGACCTTCTCCTGTGGCGGTCATGGGACAGTGCAGAGAGAGCTGTATGGATCTGACCTGGTGGCCTTGTGATCCTCAAGCCCTAATGAACTTCTCTTTAAGAATTTCTAAGGGAGCCCCAGTGATCAGTCTTGACCTGAAAATCATGCCATTCCCATCTCCCTCTAAAAGAGGAATGAACCCTCAACACACCCAACAGTGCATCCTGCTCACTCAAAGAGGCACCAGTTTGTAACTGGACTGTCAAACAGTTCCCAGCCAATGGCTTGGGGACTGAAACTGTGGCTAGTTCCACATTCTTCATGCCAACAGGACACTTGATCACTGTGCTCCTTTCCTGTGGAGTCCACAGAGAATGCCCCCACCCCTTTTTGTTGCTACAACTGTATTTTCTGGTCACACCTTCTTCTTTCTCCTGCCAGCTACATATTACATGCACACCTCACCCCAAAAATGTGAAGTGTTGGGCAGGTGGTAGAAGCTCTTTCCTGACCCTCTAAGGGATTGATGAGTCAACAGAGAACTTGTCAACAAGCATCTCTAGTTAGTTTCTGTGGGTGACCTCTCCTCTCCCCAGCCCTAAATGTAGTGACACCATGAGGAAGTGCCAAAGAATTGATGCTTTTGAATTGTGGTGCTAGAGGAGACTCTTGAGACTTCCTTGGACTGCAAGGAGATCAAACCAGTCAGTCCTAAAGGAAACCAACCCTGAATATTCATTGGAAGGACTGACGCTGAAGCTGAAGCTCCAATACTGTGGCCACTTGATGCGAAGAGCCAACTCACTGGAAAAGACCTTGATGCTGGGAAAGATTGAGAGCAGGAGGAGAAGAGGGTGACAGAGGATGAAATGGTTGGATGGCATCATCAACTCAATGGACATGAGTTTTGAGCCAACTCCAGGAGATGGTGAAGGACAGGGAAGCCTGGCGTGCTGCAGTCCATGGGGTCACAGAGTCAGACACGACTGAGCCACTGAACAGCAACAGGCATCAGTGAGCAGGAGCCAGGGCTGCCGGGGCCAGCAGGAAGGACAGCCTCGGAAGGAAGCGGTGATGGAGGTGTGGTCTTCGCCTGAACCTCCCAGACGAGTCCAATGTACCTTTTGCCTCCTCTATTCTGCCTTTCTTTTCCCAAGTAAAACATCTTGGGGGAGTTATTTCTTATAGGCATGCAGTGAGTCGCTCTATTCTTTGTAATGGTTGCCCAGTATTTAATGACACACAGTTATGTCCATTTATTTAACCAGTTCTCTATTCTGGAGAACTGAAGTTTCTTCTAGGTTTCTGCAACTACAAATAATACTGCAAACGAAACAAAACAAAACAAAACCCCAAACCCAAACCAACGTACATAACTCTCTTTTGAGTCGTGTGTTGTGCTCAGTTGTGTCCCACTCTTTGTGACCTCATGGACTGTAGTCCACCAGGCTCCTCTGTCCATGGGATTTTCCAGGCAAGAATACTGGAGTGGGTTGCTATGCCCTTCTCTAGGGGATCTTCCTGACCCAGGGATCGAACCCCTGTCTCCTCCACTGGCAGCCAGATTCTTTACCACTGTAGCCACCTGGGAAGACTTATGGATCTCTTTGCACATGTGCTAATGGATACTTAACATCTCTGTAGGGGGGATTTCTAGAAGCAGAATGGCTGAGTCAAAGGGCACATTCCCAATATTTCTGTCTCCTGGCAAGTTACACAGCCCACCCCCCTGCCGGGAGGATGTGTCTGTTTACCCCTCTTTCCTACTAGCTGCACGAGAGACCTTCTGCCCACACCAGCCAGCACAATCAGAAAAAGACACAACCCTCAACATGGCCCATGAAACGTCTCCCAGGTCTGGCCCCCACCTGCCTCTTCTCAATATCCACAGGGTGACCCCTCTCCCTTCCCTCCTTCCTTGCTGGCCATGGTCTTTGCATACACTATCCGCTTCCCTGGAATGCTCCTCTCTGTCTTTTATGAATCCTTCAGATCTCAGCCACCCATCATTTCCTTAGCGAGTTCTTGAACCCCTGAGCTCTTGGAGCATAGTGCCTCATACTGAGGTTTGAGGGAGTATTTGATAAATGTCTGTACCTCAGCTGGACTCTAAACTCCATGAGGACAGGCACCATGTCTGATCACCATAGTACTCCGTGAGCAGGATGCAGTAACTGGTCTACAGGAGAGACCGACATGTTTACTGGATGACTGAACAGAAGTCAAACTAGCTCCTCTTTTCCCTCTGCTACATTTCTCATCCTGTGCTCATTTTCTGGGTGAGGATCAGTACTCTTGATGAGACTCATCAGTTCCTTGGTGAGACACGCTATCTTTTTCTTTGTCAAATCGTTTCACATGGCTATCGAAACTCCTCTTTCCTTTCTAAGCTTTTACTTAAGTCATTTCCTTCCCTGAAGTGCCCTCTCCTCCTCCCTTTTGCCTCATGAAGTCCTATTCAGTCTTGGAAACACACTGCAGCTTTTCTAAGAAATTGCTAAGTTGAATTTAACCTCGCCCACAGCCCCATAGTGGCTCAGATGGTAAAGAATGCAATGCAGGAGACCCTGGTTTGATCCAGAGAAGGGAATGGCAACCCAGTATTCCTGCCTGGAGAATCCATAGACAGAGGAGCCTGGCGGTTAGCAGTCTATAGGGTCACAAACAGTCAGATACAACTGAAGCGACGTAGCACACATCACACGGTCCCACAACACTGTCTCTCTGAAAGACCTTTCCCTTGGCTGAATTTTGAAGTGGTTTATGAATTTCCCTATCCCTCCACTGGGTGTGGGGTCTTGGGGAGCCAGGAGCCATCCTTCTTCATTTCCAAATGCCCTTCAGCCCCAGGTACAGCAAGCACTCTGTACACAGTAGGTGTTCAATAAACTCTGGATTGACTCAAAAGGAGTGATGCTTAAACAACAAGGGCCAATCTTGGCTTCTTGCGTGTTTGGGGAGGTTTTCCAGACAGAGCTCCCAGGCCAGGCTGAGAGAGCCTCTTTCCTCCTTTCCCTGTTCCTCAGCACAGGCATGCCAAACCCCACGGCTCGCCAACTTTCAAACTGCATTATCCCCATCCCAGAACTCAGGAAATATCATCAGACAAGGCAGATGTTTCCCATCAAGTCTGGAAGGTTTCTATTTTCATTTTCCACATCAGCATCATGCTATCAATCTCTTCTCCAGCTTGCTTCCTTCTCCTGCCTCCCCACTCCCACCCCTAACATGCCAACCTCTAGCCCCGCTGTGGATCAATTTCTGTGTTGCAGATACAAAGGTAGTTTGCTTGACAAATGAAGCTGCCCTCCCAGGAGGTAATAGAAAGATCAATACTTGTTATTCTGGACTGCCCAGGAATGAGCGGGCCAGTGTCCACCACCAGAACCACACTGCGCAGCCTGCCCTGTCCAAAATGCCATGCCTCCCTTCTTCCATGCCCTGGGCATCTGCAGAGGCTCAGTGAGCCCAGGACCAAGCCAGCTTGTCTCTCCTCATTGTCTTCGTCAAGAGGCGAGCACCCTTTGAATGCACAGCCTGCTGCCCTGGGCCTTGTGGGTTGATGTTCTGGGGGATGGGGTTTAGGAACCCACGAAAAGGCACTGCTGGATGGTCCTGATAGAAGCAGCCCAGTGGGCTGAGGGGCAAAGAGAACAAGCCAGAGTTCAAGTCCCAGTTCTGCCACCCACTGGCTGTGTGACCTTGAGCAAATTACTCTCCACCTCTAATTTGGTCATACCTTCTACCATGAGTCAAGGAGGTTGGACTAGATCACCTAGAGTCCATGAATGGGGTTTTGAGGGTCCAAGTACCCCTGAAATTGTATTCACATTTTATGCATATTTTTTTTCTGGGTACAGGGTCCATGTTCCCTGTCATCAACACCCCGACCCCCACCACTCCACACACCAGCCTTTAAAAGGATCCTTGACCCTAGATGGTGAAGTCAGCCCTAACATGCTTTGATTCCAAAGAGGAGACAGGCATTCTTGTGCTGCTGCTGATGCTGCTGGGGACACGTGGCAGGCACCTTAGCAAAAGACTCAAGGGCACTTTTGGAATCACAGTAAGGAGATGGCTGGAGGTAAGTGGGTATATCTGGGAATACTTCTTGGAAGAGGTGAATTTCCCCCAGAAAGCAAAGTTGTCAGGTGAGGCTGAAATCTAAAAGGAAAAGGCGACATTGAGAAATAATACTCTCTCCTCTTCCCCATGTTCAAAAAATAGGATGCTTTGTAAAGTGGGGGGGGGGGTGCCTAATTAGCTGAGGCAGCTCACAGTCCTCCACCAAGAACAAGAAATCAAAAAGTCAAACACCAGCTCATTAAATGCTCAGGGCTGGCTGGCTATTAAAAGAATTTCCATTTCAGAACAGGATGCCTACCAGGGAATGCCAGACCTAAATATAAGCCAGCCCCCTCCCTGCCAGGAGACTTCACCGTGTTAGGCAGGAAGGAGGGAGGACTTTGTGGAGATGTGTCATTACTTTAACATCCAAATATAACTGGCCCCAGGGGGTCTGGGACTCAGGCTGCTTTCCCCAGCTGCCTCCTGCAGGAGCCAGGGGAGGGGACCAGGGGAGGGTGGGAGCAGGCCTGGCAGAGTACCAAGGTTTGGGCTACAGGCAGCCCCCCGGCCACCCCTTCCCTTATCCAAATACAGGGAGTCGAGAGGGGGGCCCACTGAGTTCCATCAGCTTCATCTTGATCTGGATGCTGGGGGTGGGCAGGGCTTTGGGGAAGTTTAGGGGCTCTCAGGATATTTAGGGTCACTTTTCCTGCATGCTTCCCTGGAAAGAGCAAAGGGAAGATGCCACAGGGAAGAAAAGACCCCCAATATTTGTAGGTCTCTGCATGCCTTTCCCACAGAGCCTACTCCCCATTGGGCACCCTGCACCCATGTGGATGGTTACCCATCTGTATGTCTGCTTTCTCCATACACTAGGGCTCTTTAAGAACAAGAGCCCTGTGCCTGCTTCCTTTTTGGACCCCCAGCATCTAGCCCAGTGCCGGGTGTGGGGAGGTCCTTGGTGAGCAGATTAACAGATGAAATGCCAGTCTTGCCAACATCACTCAGATGGGCAGAAGACTTGCCACCACTGGTTCTCAACTCCCTGGTGCTCAATGGAACCACCTGGATGCCTGGATTCTGACTGGTCTGGGGTGCAACATGAGCATCCAGAGTTTAAAAAGCTCCCCAGGCGATTCTAAAGCAAAGCCACGTTACCTAACCAAAAAGCTTTCCTTCTCTCAGCTGATTCTGGGTTCCTCCTCCTCCCTGCTTTAATGCCCTCTTGTTGAGTCTTAAAACAGTCTCCTGAGGTAGGCAGGGCAGGGATCATTATACCTGTGGGACTTAAGGGGAACCCAGGCTCCAAAGAACTGAGTGACTTGGTCAAGTTTGCACAGTAGATGGATGATGATGCTGGGACAGAGGCCTGGGGCCTGGCAGTGCCCAGCCCAGGCTGCTCTTCCAGTGGAAATTGCAAGAGGGGTCAGGACACTCAGGGAGTTGACCCGCAACAGAGTGCAGCTCATTTCTTAGAGTCAGGGAAAGAGACACCTAGGTGGCCAAGGAGAAGTCACACAAAACTCAGCATCTGTCCCTTTATAGCATGGCGGGCACTGGCTCAGCAGGGAGCCTGGCCCGGGGCAGCATCAGGCTGGAGGCCAGCCTGGGGCAAGAGCGTGGGTCCGGGGCCGACAGACAGAGGGAGCAGTTTGTGGTCACATAACCGTGCCCGGGAGAAAGCTGGCAAAGAACCAACAGTGGAACTGCCCATCCCAGGCTGCCTCTGGTTTACATGGCAGGGCGATCTGTCCATCAGGGGGAGTAACAGGTCCCCAGCAGCACTGATTTCCTGCTCTGGGGAATGTGGGCAAAAATGCCCTCTGGATGGGCCACTGCAATGGCGAAATCAGAAAACAGGGACAAAGATACTGACATGGAAAGAAGACGCTCCTCTGTGCCCTTCATCCTGGGGGAGAGCTCCAGGATGAAGCTCCGCCTCATTGGAGCTCAAAGGAGGCTCAGCCTCCGCCTCCTTTTCCTGCACCCTTATCATGCCCTGTAGTCTGGGAGGCCAGGCCTGCCAGAGGAGCCAGCTAATCCTATTTGCAACCTATTCGCACCATGTGTGAACTCTGGACCAGCATGAGTTTGCTTTCTCAAAGCTGGGGAAGATCTCACAGAAACAGGCATGGATATAGGGGAGTGGGTGGGGTGAAGTCCAATGACCTGAACCTGTTGGTCTCCAAGGTCAGTTTTGGGAGAGGTGCGGGCATGTCTCTCACCGTCAGGGTGGCAGCTCCCCAGATGTTCTCCATCCTCACTGAGGCCATGTGGCTGGCCGGGTGATAGAGAAGGAAGTACACCTGGGCAGTGGACCTCATTAAGTCCCAAGCAGGTGCTGTTGGTGGGTGGGAAGGCAGCATCTTCTTCCTGGGAAGGAAATCCTCACAAATGCAACTTCCCGCACGTGACTGGGCCAGCTGACCAAGTGGCTACTGGATAAAGGTCCTCACCCATGACCCTCAGGTCATTCATTGCTGAGTGTTCTTTCACTGAGCATTGCTCCCACGACCAGGTGGGGGCAGCATGGAGAGTCCCAGCAGAGGAGGGACATGCAGATTCTTGCTAGAAAGCTATGGTCACTTGGATGCAGCTGGGCCTGGCAGCCAGCTAGCAAATATCACTTTTATCTAATCCAAGTAGGCCTGAGATTGTCTCACTGCTAGGCTTTGTGCCTGAAGACCCCTTTTTAGCCCTTTGGGGCTTGAATGTCCCTTTACAAGCAGGTTTCTAGCATCTCCTTCAGGCCTCTGGTGATGGGGTGCTCATCACCTACCAAGTTTTCCACTCCAATTCACTACTGATTGTCTTATTGGATTGGAGCATGGTGTGGCACTCTCAGTGGTTTGAAAGGTCGCCAGGACAGACAAAACTTGAGAAACTGACTCTGCTGCTGGAGCTGCCACTGGGGCTCAGGAGGGTGGCCACAGTTGGTGGTCCAAGAACTTCAGCGATCTCCCGTCAGTCTCGGGGCTGAAAAATAGCCTCAAGTCCTCAGTGGGAAGGCTGCACTGCTGCTGGTGTACATAAGTTTATTGCTTTCCATTGTCGTGCAGTATTTCATTGCATCAATATAGAACAGTTTATTCCATTGCTGATGGATACTGGAGTTTGTTCCAGTCTGAATGAATGAATCTCATATGAATGTAAATCACAAATATAAGTTTGAGCAAAGGAAGTCAGACCCCTCAAAAGAATATACTTTGCATAATGTGTGTACTTTTTTTTCAGGAAGGGGGAAGTTAGTGACTGGAAGGAGAACACAAAGGGCATCTGGGCTGCTGGTGATGTTCTATGTCTTGAGTAACAGTGATTATACAGATATGTTTACTTTGTGAAAAACCATCAAGCCATACATCTACAACCTCTGTCCTTTGACACATGTATGTTACACCAGTACAAGTACATCAAACTAAAAAGCTTCTGCACAGCAAAAGGAATAGTCAACAAAATGAAAAGGAAACCTACAGATGGAAGAAAATATTTGCAAACTACATACTGATAGGGGATTAATATTCCATAGTACAAGAAACTCAGAGAACTCAACAGCAAAACCACAGATAGTCTACTTACAAAATGGGCAAAGGAACTGAACAGACATTTTTTCAAAGGAGTCAACAGGCACATGAAAAGATCCTCAACATCACTAATCAGGGAATCACACATCAAAACCACATTTAGGGGGAGCTTCCCTGGGTCCAGTGATTAAGACTCTGTGCCTCCAATGTTGGGGGTGCAGTTTCGATCCCTGATGGGAGAACTAAGATCCCACATGTCTCAGGGCCAAAATAAACAAAATAAAACTACGTTGAGCGAGCACCTCCACCTCACACCCAGTAGAATGGCTACCCTGAAAAAGACAAGAGATAACAACTGCTCTGGAGGATGTGGAGAAAGGGGAACCCTGTGCGCTGTTGGTGGGAATGTAAATTGGTGCAGACGCTTTGGAAAACACTATGCAAGTTCCTCAAACTATTCATAATAGAATGACAGTATGATCCAGCAATATCACTGCTGGGTATTTATCTGAAGGAATTGAAATCACCATCTCACATTCGTATCTGCACCTCTGTGTTCATTGCAGCATTAGCAACAACAGCCAAAACATGGAAACAATCTAAATGCCCATCCATGGATAAAAGATGAATGGAATACTCTTCAGCCATCAGAGAGAATAACACGCTGCTTTTTGTGACAAAGATGACCTTGACAAACTTATGCTACTTAACATAAGAGAGAGAAAAATATTGTATGATCTGACTTATATGTGGAATCTAAAAAAGTCACAATCATAGAAATAGATTTGTGGTTGCTAGAGCTTAGATAGTGAGGAAAATGAGGAGATACTGGCTAAAGGTTACAAACTTCCAGTTAAAAGATTATAAAATTTGGGAATCTAACACATAAACTGAAGACTAAAAAAAAAAAAAAATGGAGAAGGCAATGGCACCCCACTCCAGTACGCTTGCCTGAAAAATCCCATGGATGGAGGAGCCTGGTGGGCTGCAGTCCATGGGGTCGCTAAGAGTCGGACATGATTGAGCGACTTCACTTTCACTTTTCACTTTCATGCATTGGAGAAGGAAATGGCAACCCACTCCAGTGTTCTTGCCTGGAGAATCCCAGGGACGGGGGAGCCTGGTGGGCTGCCATCCATTGGGTCGCACAGAGCTGACACGACTGAAGCGACTTAGCAGCAGCATAGCTAAAAATACTGTATTGTATATGGTAGATCTTAAATGTTCTCGCCATAACAACAAAAAATGGTATTTATGTGAGGTGAAGGATGTGTTAACTACCTTGATTGTACATCTTAAACTCATTCAATCTTAGGTGTTAAATACATCTCAATAAACCTGGAAAAAAGACTTAAAAAAAAAATTCAGCCCAACCATGATTGATCTTACAATAATAATACTATAATGACTGTATAATGGAACTTTACAATTTCTTACTGTGGTACAAAAGATGAGAAGAACTTTATGGGAAACATTGACCCTTTCACAGAATTATAGTGAAAAGTCTAGCAATTATAAAGATACCCTTATTCACCGAAATTTGTTGACTCGTAGCTCAGATGGTAAAGAATCGGCCTGCAATGCAGGAGACCCGGTTTCGATTTCTGGGTTGGAAAGATCCTCTGGAGAAGGGAATGGCAACCCACCCCAGTATTCTTGCCTGGAGAATTCCATGGACAGAGGACCCTGGCGGGCTACAGTCTGTGGGGTCACAAAGAGTCGGACACGACTGAGTGACTATCACTACTACTACTACCACATGTCAGGTATTACTCCAAAGGTTTTCTGTGTATTAATTCATTGAGTCCTTCAGATAACACTAGGAAGTCAGTATTCCCATCTTGCAAAGAAAGAAATGGAGGCTCAGAGAGGTTACTGCTAAGTCACTTCAGTCGTGTCCGACTCTGTGCTACCCAATGGATGGCAGCCCACCAGGCTCCCCCGTCCCTGGGATTCTCCAGGCAAGAACACTGCAGTGGGTTGCAATTTCCTTCTCCAATGCATGAAAGTGAAAAGTGAAAGTGAAGTCACTCAGTCGTGTTCGACTCTTCGCGACCCCATGGACTGTAGCCCACCAGGCTCCTCCATCCACGGGAGTTTCCAGGCAAGAGTACTGGAGTGGGGTGCCATTGCCTTCTCCTCAGAGAGGTTAGGTAGGCACTAAAAGGTCACACAGCTGATGCGTGGTGGAGCTGGTAAGTGGAGCCGATAAGTCTGCTGGGAACCCTGTCTGAGCTCCTGGATGCCTTAAGTGAAAACACCCTCAGGTAAGTTCTGGGGAAGCTGGGTCAGGTTGGGAAGCCCTCCAGGCTCAGCCACTGGCCCAAGTGTTTCTGGTCAACTGAGAGGAAACACCCCCACAGTGTAGATGTTGCTGTATTTTTTAAAAGAAGTAAATAAGCCTCCTCATTTGCATGATATTTCACACTGACTCTGCCTCTCAAACTGTTATTCCATCTACACATGGCACTGTGGGATGCCTGCGATATTTTATAAAGTTAATAACTTTCTCTTAATTGGATGAGTTTATAGAATAGTCTAAGCAATTAACAATAATTACGCCAAAGACACTTTGATTCCAAGGATGCTCCACAAACATTGGCGTATTAAGCTCTTTGGGGGAAAAAAAAAAACAACCTACCACACACTGTCACAAGACAAGATACAGGCATACACACACACTCACATGCTCCCTGCAGCCCTGTGACCTGGAAGCAGTCCCCATTTCCAGCATACAGGATGGTGGGGATTCTCTGAGATACTAGAAAAGAAACGGCCCTGCCACATTTCAGCATACTCCCTGCACCTCCCTCCCCCCACCTAGCTAGGCAGAGGGGTTGCAAGGCCAGGTCGTGCTGGCACTTGTTGAAGGACACACTGTCTATCCATGCCCAGGCGACCACACAGGACAATGCCCCCCGGGTGACTGGCAAGGACTCTTACTAAACTAGGTCTATCATAGTATAATAGCCTCTGCCTCTCCCTCTCTCTTTCTCCCCCTCTTCTCTCGCTCTCTCTCATGTTAGCTTTGATCTCTACAATACCTTTCCCAGGATGATGTCTCATTCAAAAAGGACAATTGCCAACGTATGTAGCATTCAACACTTCTTGAATCATGTTTTTGAGCTATTCAATATAGCTCCTTTCATACCATTAAAAACATGCAGGGTTGGAAGGGTCTTAATCTCATTCAGTGGTTGGATGGCTTCTCCAACATTCTAGCAGGTGGTTGCTCAGTCTTTGCTAGAGTACCTCCAGTGATGGGGAGTTTACTACCTTCTAAAGGCATCATTCCATCTTAAGGTAGCTTTAATTATAAGAACAAAATTCCACATAATGGAACTTAAATTTATCTCCCTGGAACTTCCACCTGGTGGCTCTCCTCTAAGTGAATTCATTTTTTCACACTAAACTTCAGTTTTTCATTACCTATGAGTCCTATTTCCCCCCAAACACCCCAAGTCTTCCCTCCTGCAGTCTGGTGATCCCCTATTCTTATAACCTTTTCTCCCATTCCAAGCCAACTTCAGAAACTCATCCATCTAAACAGAAACAAAGTCTAGCTCAAAAGCAAAATAGGTCCCTAGTTTTAAAATGTTCATGTGACTGTCAACCTCTCTTTTATAGGTTTTGTTTGCTTAAAAAAGTAAACTTCCCTGGTGGTCCAGTGGTTAAGACTCTGCACTTCCAGCACAGGGTGGGCAGGGAGGGGGGCGTGTGTGGGTTTGATCCCTGGTCAGGGAACGAAGATCCCACATGCTGTGTGGAGTAACCAAAAAAAAAAAAAAATGACCTGGTCTTTGCAAGCAGAGATGCTTGCATTTGGGCTGGAGAAAGTGAACAGCAGGGAGCAGAGAGGCATATCAATGGAGCAAAAGAGAGCATCGGATTGAGAAATGGGACCTCTTGCTACTAAGGCTGCTATACGCAGCCCAAGACTGCCTGGTATCTGCAGGAATGTCCCTCACTTGGGATGGCCTTGAGTGTCATTACCACTTGCTGGGGAGGGTGTCCCTCGGAAAGCAGGACTCTCCAATACAGGACTGTTGAATAATGCAGAGGCTGTGTCTTCCTTCTGCACCATCCTAGCATCAAACCTGCCCCAAAGTGGCTCGCCCAGGCTGGCCCAGGGACCCAGCTCCTGACCCGTCGTCTTTGCCTTTCTCTCTGTCCCCTCCCCAGCTCCACTCCTGCCTTCATGTTTCTGGCTTGGGGGTGCCCGGGCCAGCCCATCTGTTCAGCCCCATATGCTGCCCGCAAGGGTTGCCAAGTCAGGCCCAGCGCTCAGTGACTCTACTCCAGCCTGGGCAGCGGGTCTGAGGCCTTCTCTGCCCAACCTGGTCGCTAGGAAACAGCCTGGCTGCAGCGCTGGGGCCGGGCCTCGATGCGATGGTGGTGTGGCAGGGCCATGGCCATTGGCTGAGGACACCAGATGGGCATCCAGGCCAGATTTCTTCAGGAACTGACCCTGGTCAGGACCCAGGTTCTTGAAGAAGCACAGAAGATTAAGACCTTCCAGGGCTGGAGAGTCTCACTCATTGTGAATTTATAGACCATAGGGTAGAGATCCTTTCCAGAAAAATTTAGATTTGGAGGATAAGGGAAAAGATGTTTAATCTTTTTTTGTGCCCTTTGCAAATCTGTAGTTCCTTTTTAGCTAAAGAACTTAAAAGTGGATTATGGATAACATATTTTGATTCCAAAATGTTCATGTTGGTATACTTACAGGGTATAAATGAAGATTTGAAAAACATGGCTACATTTTGGGAAATGCAAAGTTTCCCTTATTTTATCTTACTTTTTTTTTTTTTGCTAGTGAAGTAGTTTATAGATACATCTTCATATGTTTTCACACATCCACCGCAGGTCACAGGGCTTCTAATTTTCTTGCCCCTCCCTTAGAAAATTCCTTTGGCAGGATACTAAATAGCATGATGCAGGGGAAATAATTTTCAGAACCTGAGTATTTATTATCTTTGTGCTCCTGGGCAACTTCTCAGAGCCTCAGTTTCCCAGCTGTAAAATAGGGATAATAATTTCAATCCCCTATAAATTCAGCGACAGAATTAGTTAAAACCAATTTGGTCACACACTCAGCACAGTGCTTAACTCACTGGAAACAATAAATCACTGCTTGAATGAAGACCAGCCTGGTCAATGACAGCCACGTGACTCTGAGGTCCCAAATGTCAAAGGTCCCAAAACAGTGTCCCAGCTTCCCCTGAACAGCAGGTAGAGCCTGGCAACAGCTCTGAAAGTAGATGAGGAAGCAGCTCATACCAGCAGATGTGGGGACATGATCCAGCTTCCCTGCACACACCAGAACTAGGTCTGAATTTCATCAGCCACCAACAGCGGAGAACTAACAAACTGCTCTTTTACCCCACCGGTACATGCACACCCTGCCAGCTCCCTCCCCTTTCCCTTTCCCTCCCCTCTCCTTCCCACCTCTTCTCTCTCTCTCACACACACATGCTCCCCTCCCCCTAAGATTAGATTGGATTCCAGTTTTATAAGTCCATTCTGACACCCCCAGCCAACCAACTGCTCCATTTAATAGGAAAGACACTGTGACTGAAATTAACTCCAGAGGGGGAGATTTCCAAGCCATTGCGCAGACAGGCTTGTCTGCTTGCCAGCAGTGTGGACTAGGCGGCCCCCACTTTGCCACACCTCGTCCTTTCCCTCCCCCATGCCACAGAGGAAACACCCTTGCCTCTGTAAATCCATCTTAGGTCCAGACGGGCAGGATGGGGTACCCACCCCCACAGGGATAAGTGCAGACCAAATATACAGAATTAGGAGTCAGTGTGGAAGCTAGATGGAGTGGACTTGGAGTTGGATAGACTGAGTTACAATTCCATCTCCACTGCTTGTTAGCTGTGTGACTTTGGGGGATCTCCCATTGTGGTGCGCATTGTGGTGACTTTGGGGGATCCTTCTAGCTGTGGCGGTGGGCTCAGCAGTTGCAGCACACCAGCCTAGCTGCCCCACAGCCTGTGGGATCCTAGCTCCCTGACCAGGGATTCAACCCATGTCCCTTGCATTGGAAGGCAGATTCTCAACCACTGGATCACCAGGGAAGTCCTGACCCTCATTCCATTCCTGCTAGATGAATGAATAGCAGATTGAGAGCTCATTTGCCTAGTTTAGGCTCTGATGTTTGCCCAAATGAGGACTTCCTTAGAAAGAGAAGAGGTTTGACCAGCTACTACCAGACTGGTTTTTCCCATTAGATCCATGTTCAGCTTTGCTTAAGCCAGAGGGCCAACAGCCTGGAAGCTCTGTAGACAAGATGAACTTGATTTTTCTAAAAGCCCTGGGTCCTGGCATCCCCTCATCCCTTGTAGGTTAGGACTCTGGTCATTCAGAACTGAATATAGTAGGATGAACCAGACATGAAATAGGAAGCTTCATCCAGGACTGAGCAGTGGAGTGAAATTCCAGAACACACACATGAAAATATTCCAGGTGAGGATGGAGGGAAGAGTGGCTGGGTTGGTTAGGACAGTGTTCCCCCAAACCTGATCTGACTGCATGTCTAATCTACACATGACCTATTAGTTTGTCAGGCTCACCACCACTGCCAGCCAGCTCCCTCCTACCGGCGCCCCATCCATCACAGGAGAAAACAAGAAATAAGGGAGAGCAACTTTGTATAACCTGTCCCTGCTCCTGGAAGACAAATCAAAATCCACATCTTATAGATGGTGGCTTCTCCACTTCATTGTCTCACACCAAAGAGGGCATGTATCTCCATGGTGACACTCGGGCCCAGGGCTTTTAGCAAAATCAAGTTCATCTTAATGACATATACTTTGGTGCTCCTCAAGGCACTCAGCACACATGATGCTTCTAGGCTAATTCTATAGGATCCTATGGGTAACAGAGTCAGTAAATAATCTATAATTATTTATATATTAATATTCAGAGAAATAATAATATTCAGAGTCCATTCTGTGTATCAGACCCTGAAAGCTGGGCACACACACACACACACACACACACACACATACCAACACACATAAGCTCTACTGCTGGGCAAAACAGCGTAGCCATCGTGAGCACTGACTTGACTGTAGGCTAGTCTGAGCTTACATCCTGGTTCTACCCTTACTAGCCATGTGGCCTCAGGCATGTCATTCAATATCTTGAAGCTCTAGTTCCACCCTTCCTTAAAGAACACGAGAACCCTGCTTTTCATCAGCTAACAACAGTTGGAAACCCTCAGGATGTTGAAGCGTATCTGCTCGTCTAAAATGCTAAACTCTGTCAGTGAAAGATGCCTTAGCATGGGACCTGAGTCAGTTCATCTCAGCTCCATCACTCATCAGTTTTGGAGCCTTGAAGTTAAATAATCTGAGAGTCAGTTTCTTCGCCTCTAAAATGGGGATAATGTTAACACCAATCTCACTGTATTGTTGTGAAGATTAAATAAGACAAATACCTCAAAAACACTTAACTCGGTGCCTGGAACACGATAAATGTTTGACAAATCTCAGCTGTTGTTAATTAAACTCCTAACAGAAGAGGAAGCAGAGGCTCAAGAAGTTAAGTGATTTGAGGAGGGACAAATTAGAAGTTTGAGGCTAACATATACACAATACTATATATAAAATAGATAATAGCAAAGGAGAAAGAGGGGTGTAGGCTGGACTGGGATATTGGGATTGACATATATACACTGCTGCTGCTGCTAAGTCGCTTCAGTCGTGTCCGACTCTGTGCGATCCCATAGACGGCAGCCCACCAGGCTCCCCTGTCCCTGGGATTCTCCAGGCAAGAACACTGGAGTGGGTTGCCATTTCCTTCTCCAATGCATGAAAGTGAAAAGTGAAAGTGAAGTCGCTCAGTCGTGTCTGACTCTTCGAGACCCCATGGACTGCAGCCTACCAGGCTCCTCCGTCCATGGGATTTTCCAGGCAAGAGTACTGGAGTGGGGTGCCATTGCCTTCTCCATATACACACTACTATGTATAAAATAGACAACTACTGAGAACCCACTGTTATAACTCAAAAAAGCTACCCAATGCTCTGTGGTGACTTAAATGGGAAGGAAATCCAAAAAAAGGGGGATATGTGTATACATATAGCTGATTTACTTTGCTGTACAGTAGAAAGTAACACAACATTGTAAACAAGTATATTCCAATAAAAATGAAAAAAGAAGGTAACCAATAACAACCTACTGTACAGCACAGGGAACTACACTCCATATTTTGTAATAATCTACAAGGGAAAATAATCTGATAAATACGTATGTGTATGTATTTATATTGTATACCAGAAACTAACAACACTGTAAATCAACTATACTTCAATTCAAAAAAAAGAAGTTAAGTATCTTGCCAAGATACACGCCTGGGATCTGAATCCAGGTCTCTGGCATGGAGACCAGTTTGGGCACACTAGTGACGATGGGTCACTGTCCCCAGGCATGAAGCCATAGCTCCAGTGTCCACCAAAGAGCAGGACGGTGGGCATTCAGGTACCATCAAGGACAGGGGGAGAGAGCTCTCTGGACAGAAGGCAGAGTGAGGAGACAGAGCAGCTTATTAAATGATGAACTTTTTACCGTTTGTTGATTCTAAATTAAAGCAAGTCTAGCCAACTTGCAGAGCCACCCACCAGCTTCGGCTTGATTGAAGTGAGCTGGATTGGAGTGACAGCCTCACGGGTGCTCACAGAGAAGGCTGAGAAAGGTCAGGAGCAAAGGCTTAGTGAGCGACAAAGAGCCAGAGGGGGGCCCTTGAGCAAGGCCTGGGAAGAGGAGGTGCCTCTGCCTGAACACCCAGAGGATGACCGCAGCCATTCTTGACCTTGTGGCCCTTGACAGGAGGATGAATAGTAAGGTGATCTTAACCTGCAAATCAAAGGGGATCTGGAGGTTCCAAGCTGATCTGTAAATGGGCTTCGAGAGAGACAGTAGAAAGTAAGTCCATTATGAGATCAAAAGAATGCATCAGGGGCACCTGGGCTTTGCCCTTTTTGTTCTATATTCTGGGCTTTTTATTCATGGTTTGTTCATATCTGGATGAGATAATCCTTTATCGTGATAGACATCTGCAGGTACTCTGGTGGCCCAGAATACAGCCTGCAGCCCCTCCTCAGCCCTTTAACTCCTTCACTCCCCAGGTGGGTCCAGGGGGCACCCGCATCCACTTCTCATGGAGAAACATCATAACCCTCAGGTTCTAATGCAAACCTTGGCTGGATCACAGCTTTGGGAGCCAGGTCGTGGGGCAGAGAAACCTAGGAAGGCTTTCTCTGGCGGGGGCATGGATGAATGTGTGGCCTGGCAGATGACAGAGAGAAAGTTTGGGAGTCAGGTTTGGCTTTTGGGTCAAGGTCAGTGGTTTCCAAACTTGTCTGCAATTGGAATCACCCCCCTGGCATCCAGACTTACCCCACACACTGTATTGTCATTAGTCTCCTTGCAGCTCGGGCTTTGGATGTTTTAAACCACTCCCCTGGGGGATTCCAACATGCAGTCAATCCAGGAATCCCTGGGAGAAGGAGCTCTATGCACACCCAGACTCCACCTTTCCCACCGCAAGCACACGCCTCATCTCTGCGGGGGTCTCGCAGGTTGCTAGGCTGGGGGCGTCCGGCTCAGCATGACCGCTTTCTGAGAAGGCAGTATCTAAGAAAGGGATTTCAGGGCCCTGGCAAAGTGCCCTCTGGCTTTTAAAATACCTCTTCCACCTACTCCCTGACACCTGCAGCTCCCTTGGCTGCGACAAAGCTCTTTATTCCACAGTGAGAGTGAAGGCTTAGAACAGCAACGCCCCTGGGAGAAGAGAGTGACTCCAATTCACGCTAAGCTCTACAGGCCTGATGAGGAGGGAGGGGGAGGCTCAGCCATGCCGCCTGCCTGTGAAAACAGGAAAGCTGGAGGGGGTCCCCTATTTTAGAAATGAGGAAGGGGGGTCCTAGGGGTGTGCTGTGATCCCGCCAAAGCCATCTGTCCAGCAGGTAGGCCATAGAGCCTGGGGGCAGAGGAGACTCTCGACCCAACTTGGTGAGGGGCTGGCGCTGACTGTGAAGAATGAAGGCACATCCCGTAGGTGTCCATAGCGGATCTTTGTATGAGACACTGTGCTGCCCCCAAAACTGTTTGGAAGTATATAGGGGCATTTTTTGATTGTCAGCAATGTGCTTCCCAGATGGCGCTAGTGGTAAAGAATGCTCCTGCCAATGCAGGGGACGTAAGAGAAGATGTAAGAGACACAGGTTTGATCCCTGGGTTAGGAAGATACCCTGGATACACTCTAGTATTCTTGCCTGGAGAATCCCATAGACAAAGAATCCCATGGACAGAGGAGCCTGGCAGGCTATGGTCCACAGGGTCGCAAAGAGTCGGATACGACTGAAGTGACTTAGCACAGCACACAGCACGACAATGTCTATGAGTGTTGCTGGCATTGATGAGCGGGGTCCAGAGACACTAAATACCCTTGATGCATGGGCCAGTGCTGCCCAAGGAAGAATGGTCCAGCCCCAAGGGCCATCAGTGTCCCCTTGGAGATACTATTTTTCCTTTTTTCTATTTTTTGCCATGCCACGTGGCATACAGGATCTTAGTTCCCCAACCAGGTATCGAACCCACGTCCCCTGCAGTGGAAGCACAGTATCTTAACCACCAGACCACCAGGGAAATCCCGAGAAACATTATTAACCCCTGGGCTGCAGTGGCTTCTGAGGCCCTTCTTCCCCCAAACCCATTATAGCAACACTGGTCCCACATTGCAAGCTTGGCCATGACATTGGCGCAGGAAGCAACTACCCCCAGGGAGGCTCCACAGGCACTGTGTGCCCCATGCCTGAGCAGTGGGGTTTCCCACAGCTGCCACCCTGCCCCGTTATCTGGAGTTAAGTCCTGGGTACAAGGGAGGCTGGAGATGCCCCCAACAGCAACTTCAGGTCAGAGGGTAAAAATGCCCCCTGGATGGCGTTCAACACAGCCTGCTCCTGCTGGGACCCTCTGCGCTTCTGGCTTTGCTTGCTTGCTTGCTAAGTTGCTTCAGTCGTGTCCAACTCTCCGTGACCCTATGGACTGTAACCTGCCAGGTTTCTCTGTCCATAGACCTAGACAAAGAGTCAGACCAAATAACCATCTGCCCCCTGCTCAGCCCAAGCAGCCCTGGTCCCCTGTGGGTGCCACACAGAGCCAAGGGCTTGCTGGGAGGGCTGCCTTTTCTTGATCAGAGAGGACACTGAGCAGTGAATTTGGGTACTCATGCTGCTGCCTGGCTGCCTACTGTGGGTACCACTCGCCCCTTAATCTAGGGTGCTTATCCCTCTCCTTCAAATCAAGATTTCTTGATTTGACAGCTAGGTGAGGTTAGATTGACAGGCCATTACCAGGTAAAGCGTCCAAGGCCATTTTACTTACTCACTGGGCTTCCTGTATCCTCTTGAGCCTCAGTTTCCTCATCCATAAAGGGGGTGGTCCAGCTCCTTCCCTGATGGCTCAGTGGTTAAGAACCCACCTGCCAAGCAGGAGACACAGGAGATGTGGGTTCAATCCCTGGGTCAGGAAGATCTCCTGGAGGAAGATCTACTCCCACTCCAGTAGTATTCCCATGGACAGAGGAGCCTGGTGGGCTACTTACTGTCTATGGGGTCGCAAAGAGTTGGACGTAACTTAGCGACTAAACAACCACCACTAGCTGCTTATCGCATCACAGTGAGCATCAAATGAGGCAGAGCATGTGAAAGTACGCGGCAGACTCTAAAGCTCTATGCGAAAAAGTCCCTCGGTGCAGGGGTACCTGGAGGAGAGCATGGCGACCCACTCCAGTATTCTTGCCTGGAGAATCCTATGGACAGAGGGGCCTGGCAGACTACAGTCCATGGGGTCGCAAAAAGTCAGACATAGTGGAGTGACTTAGCATGCATGCCTGCATACTGAGGGTACTCATTTTCACACCACCTTTCTAGGCACTCAATGCCCGTCTGTTTCCAGGGCCCATGCCTGCACATCTTGGGCCTGGCAGGTCCTAGCTCCCCTGGCCTGCTGTCCCAAGGACTGTCTCCCACACTTTGCCATCTGAGGCAGGGTCCAGAAGGCCTGGCAATAAGCAGCAGACACACAGTAGGGCAAATCTCGTTTGTACTCCATGGTGCCTGCTGCCTGCCCATGAGGACACCTTCATTTCCTAGGAAGAAAGATAGAGGGGAAAAAAATCTGCAAAAGATATCAGCCAGGCCTGTCAGCAATGGTTCCTGTGAGACTTTGTACGTAGGAAGATGAGCTGACATTTACGGTGGGAAGTTTTATTTCTGTGGTAAATAACCTCTAATGGTGTAGGTCATTACACTAATTACAGCAGATAATTAATTTTCTAATTCTTTTTTTTTTTTTTCAGGTGGCCACATATTACAGGAGAAACATAATTTATCCCTTTTCTTCCTGGGCAGATATGACAGGGCTTGTCTCGTCATCCTGAGATAGGAAGACAAGCTTTCCTTCAGCCCCTGTTCCACCAAGAGGCTCCCCAGGGGCCCAGGGCCTCCTAGCCCTCCTCTCCCAATGAAACTTTGTTCTCATGCAAAAGCTCTTTCCTTGCCACCATCTGGGGATGATTTCCCTTAGATCTGCCCAGTTTCCTTGAGGCCTCGGGCACATTGGCTGGTGTTGATCTTCAAAGCTTTGACTGGAGGCCTGTCTCATGCCCTTCATGGGGGAGAATCGGCTACAGCCAGCCAGGCCCCCATCACCACACACACACTCCCACCTCTGAGCCACGGCACGCATGTTCCCTACCATCTGGATGCTCAGGCACCCCTTTCTGTTAAAGCCCGTCTGGGACCATGGCTCCTCTTGGCTTTCAGCTCAGTAACCATAACTCTGTGCATGAGTGTGCCCATGTGGCACCCAACAGGGAACGTGGGCAACTCCAGCACCAGGCACACCGCACATGTTACCTCATTAAATTTTTGAAGGAGGTTGCCATATCCTTATTTTGGGGCTGAGAAAACTAAGGCTCAATGAAGTTAAGTGCCTTGTCCAGGATCAAGCACCTGGGGATGCGGCCAAGTTGGACAGGCATCTGGCTTAGAGCCCATGCACTTTCTCTTGCTCCCTTGACCCCACGGTTGACATTCCTCTCTTTTTTTATCAGGAATTAGGCTCCTTGTGTTCCTCTGGGTTGTGCAGCGGTAAAGAATCCGCCTGCCAATGCAGCAGACGGAGAAGACATGGGTTTGATCCCTGGGTCAGAAAGATCCCCTGCAGGAGAAAATGGCAACCCACTCTAGTATTCTTGCCTGGAGAACTGTATGGGCAGAGGAGCCTGGTGGGCTACAGTCCATAGGGTTGCAGAGTCGAACACAGCTGAACACGCATGCACGTCCCTCTCACACCTGAGTGCTTCATTTTCCAAACTCCCTCAGCTCCCGTCAGGACCACTCTTTTTCTCCAAGGGGATCGTAAGTGCCGCCTCTGTATACTCCATTGTCCCACATTTCCACAGAGACCATCATGGGCTGGACACCTGGGACTTCTCAGTTGTTATCCTGAAATATTTTTTAAATTAATTTTTATTGGAGTATACTTGTTATCCTGACATTTTAAAGGGATTTATGTTTTATAAGGGCTTCCCAGGCAGCACAGTGGTAAAGAATCTGCCTGCCAATGCAAGAGACACAAGAGTTGAATCCCTGGGTCAGGAAGGTACCCTGGAGGAGGAAACAGCAATGCACTCCGGTATTCTTGCCTGGAAAATTCCATGGACAGAGGAACCTGGTGGGCTACAGTCCACAAGTTCACAAAGAATCGAACACGACCAAGAACACAAACACATGTTTTATAATATAAAGCCTGTCCACTCCATATGGGGGCTTCCCTCGTAGCTCAGTCGGTAAAGAATCTGCCTGCAATGCAGAAGACCCAGGTTCGATTCCTGGGTTGGGAAGATTCCCTGGAGAATGAAATGCAACCCATTCCAGTATTCTTGCCTGGAGAATCCCATGGACAGAGGAGCTTGGCAGGCTACAGTCCCTGTGGTTGCAAGAGTCGGACACGACTCAGCGACTAAACCACGACCACCCCATATTGTATTTGAACCTTACAACACGAGGGAGACATCCTTACATCATTATTCCAATTCTAAGGATAAGAGACAGAGGCATCCAGGAGGACACAGCTGGGTGGACATACAGACAGAACTAGAATCAGATCTGCACCCTGTCCCGAGATATTGCAGCCACAGTGCCAGCTTGTGGAACTGAGGACAGGATGGCATGAAAGAACCCACAGGGGCAGCCTCTGCTCAGGGCCTTTCCTGGGGCATGAGAGCATGTGTTCCCCGTCTCCTCTGAGTTCAGGAGGGAGCAGCAGGAGCCTGAGTCCCTGGGGGCCTTGCGTGCCCTGTCCACCTTCCTGGTATAGTTAGAACCACTGGTTTCAGAGCAGGACAAGCCTCCTCATCTGAGCACGCACTCACCCACTTCAGTTATCACCACTGCACAGTCGGGCCCTCAGCCTGAGTCTAGCCCCAGCCTCTCCCCCGAGCTTTAGCCCGTCCCTCAAATATATCTCTCCCTACTCCTGATAGCTCCTCCTTGAGCTTTCATTCATTCATTTGCTCATTCATTCAAAAAAGTCCTCATTGACTCAAGCAGATACTTGTACACTCATGTTCACAGCAGCACTATTTGCAATGGCCAAAAGGCGGAAGCAACTCAAGTGTCCACTGACACATAGATAAGCCGAATACGGAGTATTAATACAAAGGAATGTTATTCAGCCTTAAAAAGGAAAAAGTTCTGACTGCACGCTACGACACGGATGCACCTTGAAGCACTATGTTAAGTGAAATAGGCTGAACGCGAAAGAATGTCTATTATATGATGCCACTCACATAAGACGCTGAGAGTAGTCAAATTCATAGACACGGGAAGAAGAATGGTGGTTGCCAGGTGCTGGCGGAGCAGGGAAAGGGGAGTTACTGAATAAAAAGTTCAGAGTTTCACTTCGGGA
This sequence comes from Bos grunniens, assembly GCF_055505025.1. NCBI lineage: Eukaryota > Metazoa > Chordata > Mammalia > Artiodactyla > Bovidae > Bos > Bos grunniens. Next base: position 28,800,109 of record NC_141179.1, read on the forward strand.
TGATGGGAAAGTTCTGGAGATGGTGGTGGTGATGGTTGTACAATAAGGCAAATGTACTTAATGCCACGGAACTGTACCCTTAAGATGGTTAAAATGGTAAATTCTATGTTGTGTATATTTTACCACTATTTTTTTAAAATTTAAATTTATTTATTTTAATTAGAGGCCAATTACTTTACAATATTGTATTGGTTTTGCCATACATCAACATGAATCCGCCACGGGTGTACACATGTTCCCCATCCTGAACCCCCCTCCCTCCTCCCTCCCCGTACCATCCCTCTGGGTCATCCCAGTGCACCAGCCTCAAGCATCCTGTATCCTTCATTGAACCTGGACTGGCGATTTGTTTCATATATGATATTATACATGTTTCAATGCCATTCTCCCAAATCATCCCCCCCTCGGTCTCCCACAGAGTCCAAAAGACTGTTCTAAACTCTGTGTCTCTTTTGCTGTCTCGCACACAGGGTTATCATTACCATCTTTCCAACATTCGAATCATAGGAGTCCCAGAAGAAGAAGACAAAAAGAAAGACCATGAGAAAATACTTGAGGAGATAATAGTTGAAAACTTCCCTAAAATGGGGAAGGAAATAATCACCCAAGTCCAAGAAACCCAGAGAGTCCCAAACAGGATAAACCCAAGGCGAAACACCCCAAGACACATATTAATCAAATTAACAAAGATCAAACACAAAGAACAAATATTAAAAGCAGCAAGGGAAAAACAACAAATAACACTATTTTTAAAAAGCTTTATTGCGTGCCTATTATGTGCCAAGGACTCATTCTAGTTGGAGAAGAGAGAGAATCAACACATAAGGAAATTGACGCTCTAGGTCAAGCAGTTGATAAGTGCTATGAAGAGAAATAAAGGGAGCAAAGAGAGAAGGAGAATGATGGGGAGGGGCTGTTATTTCATACAGGGGGTAAGGATCAGCCTCTGTTCTAAGGTGATGCTGGAGCATACACTGGAAGGCAGTTTGGAGTGAGCCACGTGGATGGCTGGGAGGAAGGTGTTCCTGATGGAAAACCAGCAAGTTCAAGGGCCCTGAGGCTGCGGCCAGCGAGACTGGAGCAGAGTGAGCCAGGATGGGGTGGTGGGGAGGGGCACGGTGGCTAGATCCTACAACGCTTGTAGGCCAGACTTTGCATTTCATCAGCATAAACTTCTTATCGTGTTTCTTGGATTTCAGACCTCAGACTAACTTAGATGTCATGACTAAGAGCCTGGACTCTGAGGTCAGTCTTCCTGTTCACATTCCAGCCCCTGCTTCCCAGATGCAAATCCTTGAGCAACACACTGACCATCTCAGGGTTATTTTCCTCATCTGTAAAATGGGGATGATGATACCAAGATCGTGTTGGTGTCCTTCATGTCCTTCAAGCACTCAATTCATGTCAGCTTTTATTATTCTGGCTTGCTTTGATTTTTCCTCTCTCTTGCCCTCAAAAGCTGATCAGTTGCCAACTTCCAAGCACACCTCAGCTAGCCTGGAGGGGCTCCTCACATGGCTATGTATCTCCAGCACCGGGGCCAGATTCCTTGAAGAACAGCTAGGCTCCTGACACGAGACCCCACTTGTGCCCTGCACGGACCCTCTTCCACACACTTCTTCCTTTCTTTGACCATTTAGTCCTCTCTCCTTGGTTCCAGGCTTACGTCTCCCAGGTCTCCTGCTCCCAGACAGGACCTGGCTGCCTACCCAGCCTGGCATCCCCCCAGGCCACCTCCTTGCAGAGGTTCTCCTAGCCTGCTCACCTGGCCTTCCCAGGATGCACATACCTCCACAAAGCCTCGCCCATCCATCCATCTCCCTTTCTTTTCTTCCGCTTTCTGAGTTTAGGTCTGGTGTGTCTTCACCATGCCTAGCTAGGTCACTACTTGCTTTCCCAGGCAGTGCCTCTGCCTCTTCCCTTCAGTCGCATATACCTGTGTGTGTGGCTATCACATCATTCCTGCTCCTGCTCCATCTGCTAAAGTCCCTCCAGGTCCCTCCAGAGTGGCCCCAGCCTGGCCCTGAGCATGGCAAACCCACATGGAACATGCACTTTCCAGACTCAGATGGAAATTAGAAATGGCAGATTGATCAGTGCTAATGAGGCTTAAAAAAAAAAACAAAAAAAAAATAGACCTAGAGATTAAAAAAAAAAAAAGATGAAGAAGAATCAGCTCTACTTCAAGTGTAAATCTGCTCCACAGAGAGGAGGTCTAGGGGTTTTCACTGATATAGGTCATACTCTGGAAGTGGGGAGGGGGATGTGTCTGTGCCGGGGGTGTGAGGTCTGGTTTGGAGGCTCAGCGATGCTGATAGGCAAGTGCCTCTGGCCAGGCAGCTTCCCTGATGCCAAGACCCCAGCGGCCCCAGTTATCCCTCTGGGTCTTTTCTAAGAGGTCTGCATGACTGCCAGGCAGACTGGGCCAGGAAGCTCCAAGGTTACTCCTCCCTGAGCCAGGGGACGGCAGAGCTGACGGCTGCCAGGCTGAGCTCCAGGCTGGGCGCGTGGGTGGCCACGTGCCAGCGGGAGGCCAGCTCTGGGATCTGGGACAGCCCCCAGGGAGCCCTGGGGACAGAAGACAGTGCTCTTCCCACCCAGGAGGCAGCAGCCAGAGGGGCCTAGACAGGCAGAGGGAGCCGCGGAAACGGGAAGTGACAGACAATGGAAGAGACAGAGACAGTCGGGAAGACAGAGCAGCGGCTCTGAAACGTGGGGGAGGGGAGGGAAGCGAGAAAGAGAAGGAGAGAGCCCAGTGCAGCCTCACAGGACCCGGGCCGGCAAACTGAGGCGGGGGACAACCGCCTGCAGAGACTCACTCAGGTCGGGTGGAACAGTGGCCAGACTGCACCCCCACCCTCCCGGCACTGCGGCAGGGCACAGGGGTGATGTCTCCCACCCTGAGGCCCCTCTGTCCTCCTCCTCACAGTCCCCGAGCTTGCTGGAAAGAGAGAAAGAGACAGCAAGACAGGCCAAAGGGGGCCCGGCCACATGGCCTGTGGATGGGTCATTGAATGCACTTAATAGGCCTGCTGCTAATTGGCCTAACAAACAAAACACACATCTGCTCAGCTCAGAGGCCACGGAGCCATGCAGGTCTCCACTCTTTAAGACCCCGCAGCGAGTCCTGCCATTCCAGGTGGAGGCTTGGTAGAACACACTGGGGTGGGTGGGGGTGAGGGGGTCTGGGGGGCAGGAGGCACACAGCCCACCCTGCCAAGCGGCCTCCCCCAAGGGCTAAGGGAGGTCCGGGCTTCGTCTCTGCCACCACTAACCCGTGTGACCACATGCTCGGTGGGCCTGGCAGAAACTGGCGGCCCCGCTGCACCGAGGCTCCCAGCAGCCATGAGAAATAGGAGCGGTATTGCCCCCAGTTTACAGGTTCGAAGACTGAGGCAGAGAGGGGCAACTACACTGCTGAAGCTTAGAGAGCGGGCAGAGGGTGGAGCCGGGGCCTGAAAACAGGCATCTGGACCCCAGATTCTATGCCCTTGGAGAGAGAGTGAGTTTGTCCTACACATCGTCCATATTTGACTGCTTTAGGGTGTGACGAGAGCACAATTGGAGAAGACTGTCTGGTTCAAATTCCCGCTCTGATCCGCTTCCCAGATGGACAACCTTGAGCAGGTCATATGACTACTGTGGGCCTGTTTCCTCAACTATAAAACTGGGAAACCAGCACCGAAGTCCCAGGGTTGAGATGACTAAATGAAACAGGGCACATAATGTGCTCAGAAGGGTGGCTGGCACATCACAGGCACTCAGTAAACGAGAGCCATTTATATTTTATAGGCAGGAGAGCACAGGAGTCAGAGGTGGGGCAGGGGTGGGTGACAGGCAAGGAAGTGGCCCTTGGAAAGACACCCTGCCCACCCCAGAGCCCTCTGGCTGGAGGTCCAACCAGGAGGAGCCCACCCCGCAGGGTTCCTGGGCCTCCTGCTGCTGCCCCCGTTCATTCTCACTCAGCGGAGAGGACGGGGCCCATCTGAGAGCTCTCCTGCAGAAACCTCCCCTGCTGGACTGGGGGAGGGGCTCCAGCAGGGCTTCTGGAAGCAGGACCTCACCTGCTTCTACACCCTGTGCTCCCTAGGAAGCCCAGGAGGAGACCCCCAGAGCTGCAGCCCAGCCAGTGTTCACTAGCAACAATCATCATGCCCAGGCTATTATTTCATGGCCCAGTACTGGACTCCAGGATGCTCAGAGACTAGAAAAAGGCAGTCAGTTCAGCCTAAAGGGCAGTCTCTGGGGACGTTTGTATGTTGAAAGAAGCCCGAAGGAAAAGAACATTGTTTATCAGGAAAGAATATATCAGAATATCAGACATCGGGGCAGGCAACTATTTTAGTGAGCTTCTGTGTGTGCATGCCTGTGTCTGTGTGTGCATGTGTGGACATGTATGCACATATGTGCACATGTATATGTGTGTATGTGTGTGTATACAGATATATGTGTGTGACTGTGTGTTCAGGTGTCCTTAAGACAAATATCTGCCCATCTAACCTCCAGAAACCTCCACTTAAAAACAATTTTTTAAAATTTTAATTGGAGGCTAATTACTGATGTTAAAGCTGAAACTCCAATACTTTGGCCACCTGATGTGAAGAGCTGACTCATTGGAAAAGACCCTGATGCTGAGAAAGATTGAAGGCAGAAGGAGAAGGGGACGACAGAGGATGAGATGGCTGGATGGCATCACCAACTCAATGGACATGGGTTTGGGTGGACTCCGGGAGTTGGTGATGGACAGGGAGGCCTGGCGTGCTGCGGTTCATGGGGTCGCAAAGAGTCGGACACAACTGAGTGACTGAACTGAACTGAATTACTTTACAATATTGTGATGGTTTTTGCCATACATTCACATGAATCAGCCATGGGTGTACATGTGTTCCCCATCCTGAACCCCCCTCCTACCTCCCTCCCCATCCCATCCCTCAAGGTCATCCCAGTGCACCAGCCCTGAGCACCGTGCCTCATGCATCAAACCTGGACTAACAACCTGCACTTTTGAGGCTTTTCCTCAGCCTTCTCCTGTGGCCAGTCCCTGAGCTAAGCTCTGGGGTGACAGAGGACAGCAACCTGGTCCCTGACCCTGGGGAGAAGCCCCCAAGCAGAGGCGGAGGGTCTACAGACAGAGGAGCTGGCTGAGCCACAGGCTTATCCCAGCTGGAGCAGGAGGGAGCCGTGCGGGGGCACCGAAGTGTCTCATTTGTAACCTAGAGAGGGCACAGCCCTGGGGCCTGATGCACTGTTGGAGGGACACTAGAAGTAAACTCGCTGCAGCCTCTGTTCCAGAGAGTGACGTCTTCTACAGCCTGGTTATCAGAGGCTAGCCACGTGCTGTCTGAGATGCTCCCAAGGATGGGAAGCTCACCACCTCTCCAGAAAGGTCACTGTGCCCTCAAGCCACTTGAGTTGTCAGGTTATAGTAAACAATCGGATGTCTCCACTCCCACCCCTTGGCACTGGTTCTGCTTCCTCCTGGGCCTTTTTCCAGCTGAAGGCAGGCACTGTGTTTCCTCAAAGCCTTCTCTTCTAAACCTTTCCATCCCCTTACTAAGCTCCCCCTTTTCCTAGCGGGGAGCAGGTCATCAAAGGGATTGGTTCTGAGAGCTGACATACCACCAGGCAATTTGGTCAAAAGACAAGGGCTCAGGAAGTCTCTCTGGGGGTGGCCAACACTTACACTGAGTTTCATGACACAGGTCCAGCATGTGGCCTAGAGTTGGACTTTGTTGAAGGGAATGAACCCAAGAATTTTCAAAAAATTCAGGCTAACGTGAATTTCTCTCCCTTCAATTTCTCCATATGTAAGAGCAGTACTAATTCAGAGTAACTTACTGCCCATTTAATAAGCATTTATTATGTGCCAGGCACCATGAAAAGGGCTCTACATGTATCATCTCATTAAATTCTCCCAACAAAGCTAGAGGCAGACACTGTCTACAAAAGAAAAGGAAGCTAAATATTTAAAATGGAAACCCAACAAGGAGCTATTCTAGAGCACAGGGAACTCTGCTCAATGTTATGTGGCAGCCTGGATGGTAGTTTGGGGGAGAATAGAGGCATGTATACCTATGGTTGAATCCCTTTGCTGTCCGCCTGAAATGATCACAATATTGTTAACGGACTATACTCCAATATAAAATAAAAAATTAAAAAGGAAGCTGAAGCTTATACAGATTAACTTGCCTATGTTTAGTCTAATAGGGAATGTCTACTTCAAAGCCAGATTTCCTACCAGGCTCAGGAGCAGGCTGATCCAGGTGGGCGCTTAGCATCTTAGCCTTGCCGGGGACAATACCACCTTGTTCATCAGCCTCCTGATCAGAAAAGACAACACAAAGCTCTAGCATTTGGGGTGACAACTGTACCAAGAGGGGTAGGCTGCTGGGAACAGTCAGTATCACCTGGTGGCCTGTGGGAATCCAGGTACCCATCAGCTAAGAGGTCCAGCAGGAGAAACCTCTGCCAGCCCAGGGTCCAGCCACTCTTCAGAGAAGGGGACCCTTGTCCTCCCAATGAAAACAGTTCTCCCAGCTGCGAGGGCCAGAGGGCCAGGGAAGAGACAGACGCGACTAAATCCAGCCCTTTCTCCCTGTCAGCGCAGAAGGAGGGCTCTGGGTGCTCTAAAAACTGGGTTAAAAATGGCTTGGCTGTACCTATCTTATCTGCTTTGCACTGAAAGCCTTCAGCACGTGGCAGGTTTTCACGTAGAATTTTCCTTGCTAATCCCCCTTTGTTAGCTCTGATGCCGACATTGCAATACCAACCTCATCTGGGTGATTTGAGAGGGATTACAGACCCTCAATCCTTCAGCGTGTGGGAGAAGAATGTTTTCTCAAATCAAATTTTACACAAACCTGTTTTCAAAAATAATCAAAGTGCAAATCCCTCCTCAGGATTGAAGGGTTGGGGAAGACACTTGTCTCTTCAAAATTCAACATGGCAAACGGAAGCTCGTCCTCCTGGAGGGCGAGGGGATGGTACAGAGCCACCTGGCTGTTTAACGGTATTGACCCTTCTGGTCTTCCAGACTCTCACGCTCACTAAGTGGGGCTCTATGGATAGGAGGGAGGGTCAGATGCTTTGGCATAGGTTGACACTGACCTGTGCTCAGGGGGGTACCATGAGCAAGGCGGAGAAGCAATGGGACAGGTTCAAATTCAAGTTCAGTGAACATCTACCAGTAGCCTATGGTGTGCCGTGCAGTGTGCTGGGCATTGAGTGATGCGATGATGAATAAAATTTGAGCCTTGCCTTGGGGAAATTACAGTCAAGCAGGGAAAGCAGTTATACATCTAGAGAATCCTGAAATGGGACGGATCAGGACAAGGGCTCTAACAGAGCGGCACGGGACAGAGAAAGAAGATATTTCTGCTCTTGTACAAGGCTTCCTGGAGGCGTGGGGGGACATGGATGGGGTTGTGCTTCTTGTGGGCTGGCACCCTGGAGGTCTCAAAGGCTGTCCCATACGAAACAGGAAGTGGGCCAGCGGGACTCAGGCAGACCCATTCCGGGCCAGACTGTCACTAAGTGTGACACTCAGGCGTCACTACACCCTTCTCAGCCTCCACTTCCATGCTGTGGCATCACACTGCCCTGGCACTCCTTTCTGCCTGGCTTGGTAGAACAGGCCATCTTGAAGGCTCCTTCCAGCTCCTATGTGAGGCTTTATTTAGAAGGTCAGGAAAAGGTAAAAAACTATATACGATGCTGAGGGCCTGCAGGCTTCATCCAAGTTGCTCACGGCCCGGAGTCTACGCTGCCTGGAATTTGCATTAGTGATTTCTCCTTAATGCTCTGGTGGCCGTGGCTGATCAGCTGGGCCCCAAAGCCACCTCCACTTGCAAATCCTCTTCCCTCTTGCCAGCCCTTCCCACCACCTCCACTCCCACCAACATCTGGGCTCCTCTGCAAGGTGGCCGCCTGCCCCTCGAGGCTGATCTTTGTCACAGATCAGAGTTGGGCGGTTCCTGAGCCTGGCTAGTCACAGGAACAGGGCCTTCCTCTCCTGGTCCCCAAGGGAGCTGCAGTGGGGTACCTCTGGAGAGCCAAGCAAGGCCTCTGGCTATAAAGGGGCCTTGAAGTCGGGTTTCGTCTGGGCTGTAACTAGGTACAGGCAGCAATGTAGCCAAGCCATAAACCCTCTCCTCCCTTGGCTGGCAAGGCCATGCCTCCCACCCACCAAGCCCCCGACGGGCTGTTCAACAGTGAGCAAATCACCCTTATGGGGGCTGATTACAGATGGATATGCAGTCCCTAAGGTTACTGGAAGCTCAGGCTGCTCTCGAATGCATAACCCCGATATTTTCTTCTTAAGCAATTCTTCTGCTCTTTGATGTTCTGCGGCAGCAAACAATCACATTCGGTTTGGTGCACAGTAAGGGGAGGGGGAGGGCGGGGAGAGGGCTGGGGGAGGGGGAGAGCCAGCCCAGCTCCGTCTGCCCATGCTTTCCGGGCAAATTCGGCCTTACCATTTCATCCCTGGCTAGTCAGGAATGCAGCAAGCTGTGGGTTGTTTTCCACAGCACCCGAATCACGGGTATACGAGGGAAGTGGTGCCGGTGGTTGGGTTTTATGGCTTTAAATGCAGAACTTCCCAACAGCTTTTAAAAAAAAAAAAAATCCTGTGACTCACTCATCAATTTCCCTTTGCCAGAATGCCCTGGGGGCTCAGGGGAAGGAACAAGGATGAGCTTTGCAATGGCTGTGTCTGGGAGAAGGGAAGGAAAAGAGGAAAAGGGGAGGACAGAGGGGCCCAGAAGAAGATGGGGAGGAAAAGAGAAGGCATGAAGGAGATGGATGGAGGTGGGAGAGAAGAGCAGAGAATCTAAGAGAAGAAATGGGAAAAAGAAGAATCCATCCTTTATGACACGCAAGAGAGGAGGTGATGACATAGCAAAGTTGTGATGTTGACTGGGAAAGGTCACTTTAGCCGAAACTGGGTTACCTACTCCGGGGAGCAGGGCAGATAGTGGAAGCTCAGATCATTTAAACCAGTGGTCCCCGACCCTTTTGGCACCAGGGAGGGGTTTCATAGAAGACAGTTTTTCCAGGGACCGGGATGAGGGGAATGGTTTTGGGTTGATTCAAGGGCATCACATTTATGGTGTATTTATTTCTATGATTATCACATCAGCTGTACCTCAGATCATCAGGCATTAGATCCTGGGGCTTGGGGACCCCTGATTCAAACAACTTGTTCGAGGGTTGACCCCCTTCTCTGGGCTCCCCCTCCGTCCTTTCTTTCATCCTTTCTTTCCTTCCTACCCCTTCCAAAGAGTAGCCAACCAAACTGTATTCCAATGCAGGGGCTTTTGTAATTTCTCTTCTGCGCACACTCAAATCATAGCCAGTGCTCTGCTCCCCAAAGCCAGGGGTCTTGTCCTGGCAGGTGGGGGAGGAACCAGAACTGGGTCCTGAGATACTGACGGGGGGCAGCGTGTCTGAGGAAAAGCTGAGCCCTTTGGCGGCATTATGGCTACAGTGAATAAAATTACACCCATGTTTCTCCTGGCCAGACATCTGGGGAATAGGTGAGTATTTTCAAGTATTCCTTTTTAAGAGTGAAGCAGTAGGTTTCATTATCATATTTTAATTAAAAGGAAAAATCCTATTAAACAATTCCCAATGTATTGGGATTAGCAAAAACCAGCACCTGAGACCCAGTAACTCAGCAGTAGGAACACACTAACCAGACATATTTTCCTCAGAAATTGTCTCTACACCTGCCCTCCCCTCCCAGCCAAGGAAACGGCTTCCAGCAGGCTCCATCCGTCCATCTGGGGAGGGCCAGGATGGGCGTTCCACGCTTCCCTCTCTCTCTAAGGGACATGGTAGGAAGCTGTGTGTGTGCACTCTAAGTCGCTCAGTCGTGTCCGACTCTTTGCGACCCTATAGACTGTAGCCCACCAGGCTCCTCTGTCAGTGGGATTGTCCAGGCAAGAATACTGGAGTGGGTTGCTGTTCCCTCGTCCAGGGGACCTTCCCAACCCAAGGATTGAACCCAAGTCTCTTAGGCCTCTTGCATCGGCAGGCACATTCTTTACCAGTAGCACCACCCGGTAGGAGCCATGTCTCCCCAAAATGTGTTGATACCCTCAAAACTTCCTACTCAAAGCACGGCTGGCAAGACACCGGCGTTAGAATGGGGTAGTTTTGGGCTTAAAACCCACCGTCCGCACTTCTTAGATGTGTGACTCTAGGCGATTCCTTGGTTTTTCCTGAGCTCTAATTTCCTAACTTTAAATGTGAATTTTATATCCTCTCTGTAGGGCTGCTGAAAGGATTAGAACTTACATATGAAAAGAAATTGTGGCTCAGCTGGTAAAAAATCCACCTGCAATGTGGGAGATCTGGGTTGGATCCCTGAGTTGGAAAGATCCCCTGGAGAAGGGAAAGGCAACCCGCTCCAGAGAATCCCTGGAGAATTTCACGGACTGTATAGTCCATGGGGTCGCAAAAAGTCAGACACGACTAAGCGACTTTCACTTCATGAAAAGAGATTAGTACAGTGCCTAAGTGGTAGTTAGTAAGTGGATCAGAGCTGGGACTCCCCTGGTGGTCCAGTGGCTAGGACTCTGCGCTTCCAGCTCAGGGGGCCTGGGTTCAATCCCTGTTCAGGGAACTAGATCCCTGCCCCCATATGTCACAACTAGGAGTCTTCATGGTACAACTGAAAAAGATCCTGCATGCCGCAGCTAAGACCCAGTGTGGCCAAATAATAACCTTTTAAAAATATTAAAAAACAAACCGGAGCTGTTATCTATTACCATTGTTACTATGACCTATTCTTATTTTATTCATAGACAAGATAGAGGAACCACTTCCAGGAATGCCTGATAAAATACATCCTGTTTCATGAACACAGGAGTCTCTCCAATGAACCATTATAGCGGGTGGGTCATACTTCCTCTTGCATCCTGGCCTTTGCACATCACGCTCCCTGACTGGGAACCCACTTTCTACCCCTGTATCCCTGCCGCTTTGCCTGGTTAACTCCTGCTCATCCATCAACTCTGGATTTGGAAGTCACTTCCCCAGAGAAGCCTTCCCTGTCGGGCGTGGAGGCCTGCCGTGGTTATACCCAGGTTTCTGGGTCACTGCAGTTCCAGAGTTTCTCTCAGAGCATCCACAATGTCCGTGTGAGGGTCTGGAAACCTCCTCTGAGACCGTCCAAGTCTTAGAGCATCCAGACCTTGAGCGTGAGTACAGGCCCATGTCACTGTATACAGCAGATGCTCAAAAACAGATCCGTGACAGAAATGGGAGAAAATGAGATACAATTAGAGAAAAACGAGGAGGGAAAAGTGGCAATGGAAATGACCGTTTCATATGTAGACTACTTTGAGATCTCACATTAAGATATGGCTTTCCCACCCAAAGGCAATGCAAGGCAGCTAGCTGCTCGTACTTTACAGACAGGCTTAAATTTATTGGAATGATTCCCTCCGAATCCTTCAGGGCAAGTGCCATGGTTAGGGCTCAAAGCCAGCCTCTGGGTTCTGGTCTGTTCATACACTTTCCCAAAAACTTGAGCATTAATCCTTGGCCCATCTCACCCATCAGAAAACCTTCCTCATTCTGCCTTCAAAATACCTCTTGAATCTGATCACATCTCATCCCCCAAACCAACGTTCATTTCCTCTTACACAGACCTCTCCCCCACACCTGCCTGTGCCCCTTCCTGGCCTCCGCAAGCAGGCCAGCCCCTGCCTCCTCCTCTGTGTCTGTTTCCGGTTCTTCTCCACCCTCCATTTCCCCCTGCACAGTGCGGCCTGGGAGCTGCAACTCACTGAGACGTGTCACATAAGAACTGAGATGAGATCTGTTTCCTGCTGTGTGTGTGTGTGCACGCGCGCGCACGTGTGTGTCCATGAACACAGATGTGTTCCGGCTTCAACCAAAAGAATACAAAACCCAGGCACATAGCCATACTTTTATCAAAAGCTTATTTATTCCACCCCTACTTTATTTTTTATAATAGAGAGAGGGGAATACACACATTGCGTTCTGTAGCTAATCAGGTTAGAACCACTCCAACTGGCAAGATGAGATTGTGTGTTTCCAGTCGGGGCGAGGCCACATCTCAGTCCCTCCTGCCATCCTGCCAAGTAATTCTGGTCTGATCGGATGCCAGGACTGGGAGCTGGTTGACCCAAGGGTCCCGAATAGAGATCACTTGTGACATAGATGGCTAAGTGCCACCTTCTTTCCCAGCCCTAACAATGGAGGCTGATCACTCCGAAGGCTGCAGGGCTGCTGGGGAGGGGGCAATCCTAGTCTCAGCTCTTTATCTTTCAAGTCTAATTTCAGCATCCTCTGCGAGCACATTAGTGCGAGAATGCCTCTTACGGTTAGTTGTCTGCATCCAAGACAAGCCTATAATGACCTCCCTGGTGTCTCACGCACGCGTACACTCAGCCCCCCGAGCAGACACCCACTCTGCCTCTGCACACAGCTGTCTGTGACGACTGCGGCAGCCTTCCCGTGCGACCCGGCTGGTGGGGACCGATGTGGAGGCTTTTTAATTGTCTAGGGAGGAAAGGAGGGGGTCGGGTCAGCATCAGCTCCAGAATGACAGTCCAGAACCTCCTCCAGCTCCCAGATGGGAGGGTCCTGACTCAGAAGAGAGACACGGACTTGGAAGAGAGAGCAGAGTCTAAGACTGGAGGCAATGGCAGCAGCATCACTGACTGCTGATTCCTGCCCCGGGAAGCAGAGGGAATTGAGGCCGAGGGTGTGACCTTGCACTGCCATCAGCCCTCTGCCTCACTCCAGGGCTTGCTACCCCACCCCCACTGGAACACAGGAGAAGGAAACAAGCAGTGACGCTTATCATTCACAGCTCAGCCTTTCACGTGCCCTGAAGAGGCATAATTGCGTCCATTTTACCCATGAGGTAAACTGAGGCTTGAGAGCCTGATGTTGCATAGCTGGTAAGTAGAAGAACTAGGATTCCAGCTCATGTCTCCTCCTGCCACACCAGCCTGCGTCTCTTTCCCCAGCAGCTTTCCCCACCCCCCAGTCCCTCCTCTGCACCTCCCAGTGTGTTCGTTTCCACCTCTCACTTAGCCCTTGCCATCACCCTTGAGCTGTTTCTGGTTTGTAAACCACACTGGATCATAAGCTCCTGAAAGGCAGAAACCATGGACTCAGGATCCTGTCGTATCTGAGTCTTAGGATGCTCTGGACACCATAGTGCTGTTCACTAAGCAGATTCTGGGCTTTATAAACAGCTATCAGGTAACCCTCATGGTGCCTGCCAGAGCGAACCAGGGCCAGTACACGCACGTGTCGCGGCGGGGGGGACGTCAACCAGATTCTGCCCTTATTTCCCAGGCCATCCCACCCCCAGCCTGGCATCAGGAAAGCACGTGGGCAAGGCACACACTGGCAGGGCTTGGTTGATTCCTGGTGGGTGGGGACCTGGCACACCATGTAACCTTTCTGACTTACAGTTCACTTGGAGCAAGCATCCTGACTTAACAAGGAGGTGATAAGGATAAACAGCAGTGTGCTTAAAGTTGGGGGAATGGGGACTTCCTGGTGATCCAGTGGCTAAGACTCTGCGCTCCCAATGCAGGGGGCCCCGAGTTCGATCCCTGGTCAGGGAGCTGACCACGAACTGACCTAAGACTCAGATATGACAGGATCCCAAGTCCATGGTTTCTGCCTTTTAGGAGCTTATGATCCAGTGGGGTTGCGAGTGGGGCTTACAAGCCAGAAACAGCTCAAGGGCTGTTTCTTGATGGCAAGGGCTAAGTGAGAGGTGGAAATGAACACAGATGGTAAAATTCCAGTAATTGTTAAAACTGGGTGATGGGCATAATGGCATTCATAGGCTAACCTCTATACTTCTATGTATATTTGAAAAATTTTTCATAATTACAATACCCCAAAAAGGCAAAAATAATACATGCAAGAAAAAAGGTGATGCTAAAAGCATTGAGGACTTCGTCCTGGCACATGCGTGATGCTTGGGTGCTCGTGATCGATTCTCTGAGACACAATGGACTGTAGCCCACCAGCCTCCTCTGTCCCTGGGATTTTCTAGGCAAGAATACTGGAGTGAGTTGCCATTTCCTCCTCCAGAGGATCTTACCCACCCAGGGATCAAACCTGCGTCTCCTGTATCTCCTGCATCAGCAGGCAGATTCTTTACAACTGACCACCCAGGAAGCCCGGCACATACGAAGTACTCACTAAATCATTTTCCATTTTTCATTTCTCCTTTTACATGCTCCCCAGAGACCGAGCTTCCTTCCCTTAGTAGAAAGCCCACCTTTGACAGCCCCCAGTAGCAGAAAACAAACAAGAAGTAGCTGAGCTCTGTTAAGTACAGAAATCCCGCCTCAGTTGGTCACATGACTGAAGCCAGGTGACTCCTCCAGGGCTCCAAGCTACTGGCTGCCATTCACTAGGCACTTATTTACAAGCTAGCCCCTGTGCTAAGCTCTAAAAGGGCATCCTCTCTTTAATCCCCCCAGTCCCCAGTGGGTGAACAGTATAACTATCTCCATCTGTCCAGCTCTGAGCTCTCTTTCTCCTTTGGTCTTTCCTGAGCTCTGGAACTGTCTGCGAGAATCTGTATTTTTATACAGGTCTGTGCACAGGCCTTGCCCCCACCGGCCACAGTCCCTGGGTGTGGTCTGGGGGACAAACTCGAGAACAATCTGGCCCCCAGGCCAAGGTGTCTGGTGGGACCCCAGGTTCACAAGGTCATACCGGCAGCTGCTGGGAGAGCAGGAGCACCACGGCACTGGGTGGTGGTTTGGAAAGGAGTGGCCCAGAGACAAGGAGGGTTGTGTCCCTGTGCATGGGAGGGAGTAGCCGGGGGCCACCGCTGTGGTGGTCCAGAACTGGTTCTGCAGGTGGGCTTCCTTTGTGGGCCAAGGGGTCATCATGATCCCAGGTCTTGCTGCTGCTAGGATGAGGCCGGCAGAGTGGAAGAGCCGAGAAATACCCATCCTGCCCGTGGCAATGCCCCTCCTGTTCTAGGATTCCATCTTCCTCCTTCCACCTCCAGCTCTCTGTCTAGAATGCTCTTCCTGGCCCTAGCTGCCAGAGCCACCCTGTGTTCTAGCAGCTTAGGAGGTGTAGCCTCCTCCAGGATGCCCTTGAGGAGCAATGGGAGGACAAGGCAGGATGGCTGTCCCAGCCTTGCTCTCCAGAAACACAAAACTCCTCTGATTTGCCCGTGCTAAACTCTCCACTCAACCCTTAACCCTCAACCTGCAGGGATTTCAGACTTCACTTCTGGTGGGCTTGTTGCCTACTTCTGAGTCCAAATGTACCCACCCTGTGTTCTCTTTATATCTGCTAGTTTCCAAATAGTTCCCTTTGAAGATTTTATGGGGGCTAGTTTAAGATTGAGAGAACAGGTGACTTCATACAGAATCTTGTAAACTTAGGGATCATCTAGCCCCTAGAGGTGGGACAAGCTGAAAATACAGTTTCTGAAGTGGTTAAGCTTATTTCATGGATGTCAGATGATGATGGATAATTGAAGAAGACCAAAGTGATGCCTGTGTATCTGATTGTGAGTTTGTGCATGTCTGTGGTGGGGGAGTACATCCCATCACCCCCAGTAAATATTCCCACGTCTTTAGCTTGGTCCATGTTCCTACTCTTTGAGGCTGGTATGGGGAGGAAAATTCAAGGCTGATCCCTTAAAGACTTCTGCAAGTTTTCCTTTTAATTGTCCAAAGGGTGAGGATTCTTCTCTGTAGCCTTTCACTCATCCAGGAAAAGTTGCTGAATCACCTGCCCAGGTCTGCCCAGTTTATAGTGAGTTGGGTGGCTCAGCCTAAGCCTCTGGACTGACTCAGATGCTCACTGTTTAATGGCGTCCCCACTCCATAGAAACAAATGCTTGAGTGGCCATCCATACACCTGCCAACACCAACATTCATCACCCTGCAGTAGGCTCAGAGACCCTGAAGACCTTGGTTCCTATGATCCTCCCCTTGTCCCATGGGGTAATATGGACAACTGTATTTTGCATTCCACAGGTGAGGAAAATGGTTTGAAAAGTAGCAAGGCTAGTCTACAGGCAGAAGGTGGGCAGATGACAGAGTGAAATGTTATGTACAAACCTGTGTAGGTGGGCGGTGTGGAGAGTTGGCCTATGATACTAATGTTGGGGTAGAGCTTTTGAACTGTGCTGGAGAAGACTCTTGAGAGTCCCTTGCAAGGAGATCAAACCAGTCAATCCTAAAGAAATCAACCCTGAATATTTATTGGAAGGACTGATGCTGAGGCTGAAGCTCCAATAATTTGGTCACCTGATGTGAAGAACCAGCTCATTGGAAAAGACCATGATGCTGGGAAAGACTAAGGGGAGGAGAAGTAGGGGGTGACAGAGAATGAGATGGTTGGATAGCATCACTGACTCAGTGGACATAAACTTGAGCATACTCCAGGAGACAGGGAGGACAGGGAAGCCTGGCATGCTGCCATCCATGGGATCACAAAGAGTTGGACACGACTTACCAACTGAACAACAAAGAGGCTGATTGGACACCTGCCTGGTTCTCCCAGTTCCTACCCAAAGAACGCTCCTTTCCTCTGGGTCACAGCTCTTCAAGGAAGTCTGCAAAGACAGACCTAGCTGGGGGCCCATGGTCGTATCCCAGGCTCAGGTCACCTTCTGACCCCTCGTCTCGCATGCTTCTTCTCTTCTAAGAGAAATATATTTGGCAGTCACATCTCCTACATCTTGCAAGCTTCCCGTACAAGATGCAAAGCCTCCTCTTGGGAAAAAAGGAGGTGATTTTAGAATCCCAAAGTACCAGGCATCATCCTTTATATTTTTAAATTAATTAATTTTTGCCTGCACTAGGTCTTTGTCACCATGTGAGGGCTTTCTCTGGTTGTGGCGAGCGGGGGCTACTCTAATTGAGGTGCATGGGCTTCTCACTGTGGTGCCTTCCCTTGTTGCAGCTCAAGGACTCCAGTAGTTGCTGCACATGGGCTTGGTTGCCCCATGCATGTGGATCAAACCTGTGTCCCCCGCATTGGCAGATGGATTCTTAACGACTGAACCACCAGGGAGCCCCTGACCCTCACTTTAAAGTCCTGTGTGGAGAAGAGTTTTCCAGGGCCTGCCTCGTTCCCCAGGTGCTGCTCACTTATCCTGGGAGTGGAGGTGAGCACAGATAAGCGTAGACTATGGCTCCCAAGGGTTTCTAGCTCCAGCCAGGGCTCCAGAGATGCTTATCCTTCACTGCACATTCACGCGTACGTGCTCACACCCAAAAAACTCCCTCCAGACCGCTTTCCTTCCTTAAATTGAGCCCATTTAGAAAGTTTTCTTTCCTCTCCCCACTGAAGACATCCATCACTTTCCCCAGCAGAGGCGAGACGGCCACGACTCCTTCCCCGGGTTTATTAAATCCGTTCAAGAGCCTATTTGTAGCTGTCACAGGGAAGCCGAGGGGGAGGCTGGGAGCTCTCTCAGCCGTGCAGCCGGCATCACAACCTCTGGGCCGGGGATCACCCTACATATGTTTCTCCATAACAGGCAGAGCTAGAGGGGCACCGCAAGGTCTAATGTGCTTGACGCTGGGGATTATGGTGGGGGGAGGGGGTTAAGGAAACTCAGCTAGGGCTGGCTGGTCAAGGATGGAGCCCACCCCGCAGGTCACCCATCTCCTAGGCACTGGACCCCACCTTGAACGGCACAGTGAAGAGCAAATACACTGCCACCCTGTCCCAGACCCCAAGCAGCCACCTCGGTGTCACAGACGGGAGCTGGGAGCCCTAGGTGTGGGGACCATCATGCCCCCATGCGGGCTGTCCTGGCTTAGACAGACAGGGACATGGTTTGAGAGATCCCTCCACTTGGTGGTTCACCCTGGAGCATGGAAGCACTTTTCACAGAAGTCTGCAGGGCTCATCTGGCCCAAGGAAGGAGTTTAGGAGACAGTGGCCACAGCCCCAAAGGACCTCAAAGGACCCAGATGCCCTAGAAACTCCATCCCTGACTTGATGACTGGGGACAATGAGTGCCAGAGAGAGGAGGGGTTTGCTTGGGGTCCCCCACCTACCCACCCAATAGGACCCACCCTTCCACCTACTGGGACCCAGGGTCCCTTCTGTGCCTCTTTATTGGAGGACCAGGACAACTGAGGCTAATCTCTTCCTCCCCACCATGTGATTTAAAGGGGGTGGGAAGAGAAATTCCTGGGAGGATTGGGACTGAAATTAGGAGAGTCGAGCTTCTCGAGTAATTTCTTTTTGCTTATGAACTATCTCTAATGTACAGAAGAGCATCAAGAATTATATAACCCATATCTGTGTACCCACTACGCAGTATTAACAAATCCTAATAACTTGAGCGATTTCCATTTTCAAATACAGTATTAGCTGCTATATGGTTAGCTGAATTTTTATAGCCCTATTCAAATGTAAAATAATTGTATTCTTTTTAATAAAGGCATTTCATTAAATACATAACCAGGATTTAATTTTTAGACCCTGGAAGACTTCATTTAAAAAGTCAAAATCAGGGGTGGGGAAAGCTCCCTGTCAGACCAGGGTCCTGATTTTTTTTGCTATTGTTGTTGGAAAGACAGTCTCTGAAGCTGTGGTCTGGCATGACTGAAAGGCAGGGAAGTTGCAACAGATTCCCCAGACTCTGGAGAGGTGGAACCCAAGAGAAATGCTTTCTTTCAAGCTTTCAAGGTGGGACCCCACCCATCAGCATGACTGATGACCAACGAGGAGTTTGAGAGAAAGGGAGACAGGGTAGAAAGTCCAATCTCGGGGGAGCTCTGCCAGGTTCCCTGTCCTGCCCAGACTCCCTCCTCTTCCCTTACTGCCCCCACATTACATTCCTTTGCAACCCCTCTCGCAGGCTGTGCTCCTGGCTGAGTGCATGCATGCAAAGTCGCTTCAGTCTTGTCCGACTCTGTGCGACCCTATGGGCCATAGGCTCCCCTGTCCATGTGATTCTCCAGGCAAGAACATTAGAACAGGTTGCTGTGCCCTCCTCCAGGGGATCTTCCCAACTCAGGGATCGAACCTGTGTCTCTTACATCTCCTGCGTTGGCAGGAGTGTTCTAATTTCACCACTAGCACCACCTGGGAAGCCTGTGCTCCTGGCTACTGCCAGCTGCTTACCTTACAGCTCTTATTTAGCATCTACTCTGTGCACCTGTCAAGGTGCCCACACATCATTAACTGCAGGTGCTGCTCATACTGGCTCAGAGAGTATTTTGTGCCTCTCTTCCCAACTCCTCATTCAGTGATATCATATTGGTAGCTTGCAACTGGCCACCATAGGGGTATCTAGCTTGTGAAACCAATCTGGAAACACTACCCACTGGGGCTTCTCTCCCTGAGAGGTGATTGTTCACCACTTGCCAGTACACCAGTGGTATTAACTGGTCCAAGAATACTTGCATTCAAAGGTTTCTCCTAGAGAAGAAAAACATCTCATAGCCAAAGGAATGAATCACAAATGGTCAAATTTCAGATATGAGACAGAGGCATTTTACCTCAGCAAAGCATCCACAGCTTAGCATTTTGTGGCTAGACAGGTCCCTAGAAGTTATCTTGTCCAATCCTCTCATGCTAGGAAACAAAATGAAATCCAGAGAGGCAATGTGACTTGCCCAAGGTCACAAAGCTCACTAATGTCACAGATGGTCTTACAATGCACAGCATCCTTTCCAAATACATTTTACACCACATTCGATGCCTCATCTCTAGCCTGCTCTGCTGCTGGAGCTAAGGATGAAGTTCCCTGAGGGACAGCCCAAGAGGCATCAGCAAAGGCACCAAGACAGGAATGACGGGGCACTGAGCGCTTCCTGTCCCTTTGGCCTCTCTCTGCTTTCCCAGGAAAGGGCCAGGAGGTGCTCAGCAAACTCCCGAATGGACTGAGGCTAACAAGGCAGGTGGGCAGTGTCGAGCAGGGGTCCGCTCCCCAGACTGAGGTGTGAGCCAAGAGGTAGAGGGACATGAGGAAGATAGGAGCAAGCAAACCAGGGCCACCCCAGGTTTTCATGTCATTAGGGTGTGAGCATGGCGCCCAGGACTAAGAAAGAGGCAGATGCTTAGAGAGAGAGAGAGAGAAGGGGAGAGAGAAAGGGAATGGGGAGAGGAGGCGAGACAGGGAGGACAATTGAAAAAAGGGGAGGGAGATGGGGAGAGAAGAGCCCTCTGGTTGGTACTGGGTTGGCCACAAAGTTCATTCAGGTTTTTCCGTAAGATGATGATGATATTATGGGAAAAACCTGAATGAACTTTGTGGCCAATCCCATAGAAAGCAAAGATGAGGCAGGGTCCTGAGAGAGCAAAGCAGAGCAGAGAAGGTGGAGGAGAATGGAGCGGGAGAGGCCGAGGGAGTCCCAGAGAGAAAGAGGGAGTAAGGGGGGCTTGTACCCAAAGATCCTTTCTTGACCTGGCCTCTCCTTGGATGCCGTTCCCTCCCCAACAGCAGCATGGGTGGCCCTGTGCCCTAGTGGCCTGCCTGTTGGGACTTCCAGTCCAGCGGTCCACGCACAAGCTCAGAGAGGTGCCCTGACAGATGCCAGGGCCCAGAAGCATCCCAGAAGGCCACACCACCCAGCCCTGCATGGGGGTGCTACCCAGCCCTCACCCCATCCCCAGCCCTCTGCACCCCTCTCCCGCCAGCACCATCTGTGCCCAGCTTCATGCCCTCGCCCTCTGCAGCAGGAGCCGCAGTGACCTGGAAAACTGGAGGGCTGGTTTTTCTGCCCAGCTGTGTGTCCCTGGGGTGAATTAGTTCCACACAGGAAACTGAGGGGAAGGATGGGGCGGGGGTGTGAGGGGGTGCTCCTGGGCTCCCCCGAGGGGCAGGCTCAAGGCTGAGTTGGTAGCCACGGCCCAAGCCCCAGAGCCCTTCCCGAAGAGGACAGAGCCCAGAGCGGGACAGGCCTCCCTGTGGCTCACCTCAGCCGGCCTCCTGTCACTCAGAAGCTGAGCTCAATTCCTGGCATGACAGAAGAAATCAAATGTGGGCAAGGAAGAGAAGGAAGGACGATGGGGGGAGCGAGGGAGGCGGGATGGGCTCTGGAGTCAGCAGACGCTGGGTGTGTGTCCTTATCTCTGGTCACAGCGTGACCCAGGTGTGACTCACTTCTCCACAGGATGGGGACAATGGTGACCCCTGGCTGGGGGCTGCGTGGAGTGAGAGAGAGAAATGACAGCACAGGCCTAGGACAGACTCACTCCCAGGAGCCGCTCGATAAAAAGGTCTCGCCCCTGCTCTCTGGCCCCTTCCAGGCTCGGACAATCCCGGGTGGCCCCGGCTCCAGGCGGCCTCCTCCAGAGACGGGGTAAAACCCCTGCAAAGTCAAAGGCCTGGTGGTTCCCGGGAAGGTGAGCTGCCAGCGAGAGCGAACCAACCAAGGTGGGGAACGTGAGCGTCCACAGCTCAGACTTGAGCTGGCGGCAGAACAAGGAACAGCAGCAAATTCTTCAGCATTTGCTCGGGCCGGGAATTGTGATCGTGCTTCACTTATATCACCTCAGCTGAACACCCAGAGGCGAAGTCTTTCCCTAAAGTCCATCTCTCGCCCCAGACAGGCCCCCCAGCTTCACCTGTCATACTTCCAGACACAAAAGGTTCACACCATCGCATCTTTGACCCACCGTCACCTTCAGTCTCTGGGCCTGGCTCCCCGGCCCACTGCAGCCCCCAGCCCCCAACCCAGAGGTCGGACTTGGGTTCCCTCTTCACCGATCTCCCTGCTCGCAACTGGCTCCCCTTGAACTAAGTGCTCACAGTGTTGTGAGCATAATTGTTTCAAAAATACCATTGGCTAAAAAAAGACTTCCCAGTGCCTCCTGAATACTGGATGAGTTTCCTGGTCCCAAGTGTGCCCCAGTCTACTTTTCTGGACCTATCTCCTAGTTCTTACATTCTCACCCTGCCCCAAAGTCCCAGGGAATTCTCGCCTTGAGACTTTTGTCCCCTCCATGTCCCCTGAGCCTACAAAGTCCTTCCTCCTTCCTCTGAAATACAGCCCTTCCAAACGCTGTCCCTTGGGAAACCTTTTAGATCAGTGGTCCCCGACCTTTTTGGCACCAGGGACCAGTTTCACGGAAGACAATTTTTCTGCGGATGGGGGGATGGTTTCAGTTTTGCTTGCCAATGCTTACCTCTTGCTGTGCGACCTGGTTCCTAACAGGCCATGGACCGGTCCTGGTTTGTGGTGCCAGCGGGGTGGGGACCCCTGTTTCAGATGGTCTCTTGCCAGAGTCACTTGCTTGGCTCATCCTGTCCTTCCTTTGGTTGGCAGGACATCCTGGAAATGGCACTGATGAGAGGTTTGTGCCTTTAACCAGGCAAGGCAATAAATCCTCTCTGTGTCTCAGTTTCCTGATTTGAGAAATCAGGGAATGGATGACATCAGGAGTCCCTGGCGATAGCTCCCTCTGGCATCATCTGGAAAATTCCAGAAAGCCCAGATTTCCAGGCCCCATCCTGGGCCTTCAGAGTCTGGATCTGTAGGGTGGGACCCAGGAATCTGAGAACACTTCCCAGGTGATTCTGAGTCACAGCCAGTTTGGGGAGTCCCTGCACTAGAGAACCTGTAAATGTGGATTGGTTTAGTATCGAGAGCTCTTGCAGATTACACATGCAGGAGGATGGGACCCGTGTCTTTACTGCAGGCTCACAAGGCCTCGTTGTGGAATTCAGATGTTCAATAAATGTTAGTTGAACTAATGCATGATGCCCTGAAGAGAAGCGACTATAACTCTTCATAAACCCTCCCCTCCAGTTTCTTCAGGATAATTAGGTAGAAAGCCAGAAAAGATCACACGGAATCTCATGCAAAGGGGCTGCTGGGCCTCTGACAGCCTGAACACACACCTAAAGAAAGGTCATGGTGCTGAACTGTGCATCAGAGGCTGTCCTCAGAGCTGGTCTGAGTCACCCAGTACAGTGTGTGTGTGTGTGTGTGTGTGTGTGTGTGTGTGTGTGGTGTGTGTGTGTGTGTGTGTGTGTGGTGTGTGTGTGTTTGGTGTGTGTGTGTGGGTGTGTGGTATAGGTGTGTGTGTGTGTGGTGTGTGTGTGTGTGTGGTGTATGTGTATGTGTGTATGTGTGGTGTGTGTGTGTGTGTGTGGTGTATGTGTGTGTGTGGTATAGGTATGTGTGTGTGGTGTATGTGTGTGTGTGTGTGTGTGTGGTGTGTGTGTGGTGTGTGTGTATGTGTGTGTGTGGTGTGTGTGTGTGGTGTGTGTGTGTGTTGTATGTGTGTGTGTGGTGTGTGTGTGTGTGTGTGGTATAGGTGCGTGTGTGTGGTGTATGTGTGTGTGGCGGTGGGGGGGGCTTTGGTGGGGGTGGGTGGTGGGGATGAGGCTTGGGGTTCCAGGTGGATGGCCTGCTAGGATTATCGGGATTAGGGGGACTGGCAGAGGGCTGCTCAGGTGAGGCAGCTAATTGCCCAGCTTCCCACTGCGGCTATAGTCAGGGGCTGGAACCCCAAGGGAACCTGCAGTCTGGGCTCTCAGTGGCTTCTCTACATCAGCCAGACTGGCCCCAAGAAAGCCCAGGCAGTGAGGAGTCCCCAGGGGCCTCCAGGGCGCGAGCAGGAATGTCTCCAGTGGGTGGGTGAAGGTGAGGGACCCTGGAGGTCAACCCCATGACTGTGGGCAAATAGAAACAGCCTAGTGGGTCACATCCCAGAATTCCAGGGTGCGGATGAAGGCCACACTTTGGATCAAAGCCTCAGTCCAAAGTGCTTTGCTATTACAGCCTGTCCCAGCTGCCACAGCTGCCGGCCTGGTGTCCCACGGCTCTGGTCTCAGCCTGGGGAGGGGACCAGGAAGAGAAATGGATGATGTGACCCTGGCAGAGGCTACAGCAGCAGCACATCTGTCCTGTGGTCCCCATTCTCCCAGCTCCAAAGCTCATGGATTCTTTGCTCAGCTGTCTGAGCCCTGCACTGCACTTGAGCAAAGTAAGAATTGGACCCTTAAAATGTTGTTGTCCCTCAGAGTTTCAAAGTACTTTCTTGACATGATCTGGTTTTAGAGTCACAGCATCCCTTCCAGGCGGATGTTCTCATTTCCTCATGTGGCCCAGACAGTCATCAGGGACACCAGCGTCTACACGGTGTGCCAGCGTGGTTATCACCACCTCTTATCGCCCAGGGCAGCCCAGGCTTGCCCCTGTCTGTCTTCAGAGTAGTTCCTCTAAACCAGCAAGACCTGGGCTTCTGGCTCTGGTGCCTCCTTGAATCTCCTTCCTCACCAGAGCTCTCCTATTATAAGGCTGAACGTGAACCGTTGGACCAGGGTGGACTCCAGCAGGGAAGCCCCCGACTTTGAAACAGATACTCAGTAGGGTGTTGTTTTCGGGGAGACAGCATCGGTGGGATTAGTCTCAGGTGTGCTACCTATTGAGGTCTTCCTCTCGGTTATCAGAGGTCACCTGGGCTGTGGAAATGTAACTAGAGACTGCCATGAGGTCACTCCTGGGCCATGGAAGGTAGCCGTGTTGAGCCCCTTAGAAAAGGACCAGGAGATGGAGCAGGAACACATGCCCACTCCTCCACAGTTCCTGTCCCACCACTGCCCTCCCCTCCCAGCTCCTCCCTCCCCACTGGTGACTGACAGCGTGGGCGAGGAGGCCCCTGAGGCTCCTCTAGCTCCACTGTGCTCCCATTGATAGGAGAGATGCTCACACTCACGGCAGCCATGGCTCTGGTCTCACCTAGGGTGGCTAGACGGGCTGGAGGAGAGATGGGGACCCATGCAAGTCTGAACCTACATGCTCAGCTTCAGAATGCCACGAGACCCTTGCTTTTCCCTCCAGAAGCATCTGGATTAGCAGATGAAGGACTAGGACAGTCATAAAATACTGTCACGTTTATAACCCGTGTGCTGGGGAGGTGGTAGGAAGCAGGGTGTTCGCATGTTACCATTCCCCCAGCCCCACTGAAGGCACGAACGGATTCAGCACGTCTTTTCACAGCCACAGGAAGCTTGGGGCCATTTTTTCTACCATGATGCTTCTCCTTCTTGCTCCATTTTTTTGATTCAGTATGATTTTTCTTTTTCTCTCTCCAACACTAGCCTACACCCTGGTTCTTTAGACTTCAGTGTCTAGCTTTGCTTAACTCTGGGGTAGTAACGTATGACCCTGGCATCTAAATGGTGATGGGAGAAGAAATGCATAAAGGTGGAGCTGTTGCTTCCCTATGGCACCCCACCTCCACCACTGCTTGGAACAATTAGCCAGCTCCCTGGCCTTGCTGGAAAGTTTTGAATTACCCAAACTAGAAGCAGGGCTTTCCCCATTCACTCAGGTCCCCTGCCAGGCCTGTCTGGGGACAAGTGGCCAGTTCACACACAAAATCTACAATCCTGAAGTCATCAGCTATACAGGAAACTACAGTCGCCTTTTTTGTGATTTTTCCCCAGCCACTCAGTGAATCCAATATTCTGGCTTCAGTACTTGAGATGATCTCCATGGAGACCATCACTGATCCTTGGTCAAGCCTGATAAGAGAATGCCTTCTGGAAGGCTGGACACAAAGCTCTCTAGAAGCGATTCCTACTCCCTCTCCCCCAGCTCACTCATCTATCACTTGGCCTAGATCGGCCTTGTCTCATTTCATCCTCACCTCCCCAAAGATTCCCTGGCTTGCTTGTAAGCCAGATAAAGATTTAAGAGAACATTGGTATTGGTAAGATTTAGAGAAGTTGCAGATGTGGAGAAATTGCAGCCTTCATACACTGCTGGTGGGATGTAAATACCAGCCACTTTGGGAAACAGTCTGGCAATTCCTCAAATGGCTAAACATCAAGTTGCCATTGATCCAGCAATTCTGATCCTGGGTAGATACCCAAAAGAAATGAAAACATACATCTACACAGAAACCTATACAGGGATGTTTATAGATACATTATTCATAATAGCCAAAAAGATGGAAACAGCCCAAATGTCCATTAACTGATGAATAAATAATATGTAGTATAACCACGTAAGGGAATATTATTCAGCAATAAAAAGGAATGAAGTATTGACACATATTACTATGTGGATGAATCTTGAAAGCATTATACTAAGTGAAAGAACCCAGTGACAAAAGGTCACATATTCCAGGATTCTATTTACATGAAATGTCCAAAATAGGCAAACCCACAGAGATAGAAAATAGATTTCTTGCTGCTTAGGGCTTGGGGATATTGGGGGGTGGTTGGGGTGCTGTCTAAAGTGGCAGGGCTTTCTTTTCAAGGTGATGAAAATGTTCTCAAATTTTAGTCACAGCTGTACATATCTGTGAATATACTAAAAGCCCGTGTATTGAATTCACTCATTGAATCATGTATGGGTGAATTGTGAAGTATGTGTATCATATCTCAATAAAGCTGGTATAAAAAAAATAAAAATAAATTAGAACATCCAACTGCAACCAGGAGGCATAGGCTGACATTCTAGATACTTCACCAGTTTGCTCTGTGACCCTGGGAAAGCCGTTGACTTCTCTGAGCCCCACTGGCCCATCCACGAGACAGGAGAGACTAATGCCTACCACTGAGGAGCATCGGCAGGAATCAGGGGATGGCAGGTATACAGGCAAGTGGAACAGGAACAGAGGCATTATTTAAATGGGCAAGATTTACTGCCGAGCTGTCACTGCCCGAGGAAGCTGCTGTGTCCTTGAGTGACGAGCTCTGAGTCCTGCAGAACGTTAAGTTGCAGGGCACCTTAGAGAGCCATCAGGAACACAGCTACGTCCGTCCTGTTCTTGTCCAGGTGTGCGTGCCCCCCACCATCACCGTCCACAAATGTTTATCTGAAGCTTGGGTCAGGGTGGTGGGGGAACAAAGCCCGGGGGGAATGGAGAAGCGGCAGGAAGGAATGGCAATGCTTTTCTTAGGGTACTCTGGGGGGCCACCTGGAAGAGTATTTCTTCCCATTTCAACCCCAGGATGTAAAATATAGAATTAGAAGCAACAAGCTCCTGAAAGAGAAAACCCTCCTCCCATGTTTTCCTCCCAGCCCCAGTGCCAGGTGTCCAGATGTTGCGACAGCTGCCAGCGCTCCCTCCCTCCAAACCCTAAGTGCACAGCCCAGGGCTGAGCTGTGACGTGAGCCTTCCTACCACCCCTGGACCCAGCTCCAGGCCTGAAGTCCCAGCTGCCATCTTGATATCCTAATACTGGGGTCCGTTTGCAGTGGGGATCCACTCCTGCTGGGGCCTGTGTATCAAAGGGATCTGAGTGTACCCTAGTTTAGAACAGTGGTAGGTTCAATGTAGAGGCAGAAGACAGCTGGCTACTTCAGGGTTTGAATTCCAGGGCAGCAGCATACAATAATGATAATGATCATACTAACAAAAAATAATAAATAGTTTCTATTTTATTACAGGCTTAGACTTCCAGGTATTACAATTAAGTACTTACAAGAAACCTATGAGGGACATATTATCATCTTCATTTTATAGATGAGGAAAGTGAGGCTCAGAGAGGTTAAGAATCTTGCCCAAACTCACACAGCAAGCAAACAGTAAACACAGGATTTAAAACTAGGTCTGTTTGATGCAAAATTGGTAGAAAAGTCTAATCCATACCCTAGGCCCTTCCGGTCTTCTACCAGGAGCCCCAGCGACAGAAAGCTCAGGGGTCCTGAAAGCCATTGCTGTCTGTAGGGTCATCTCAGCTCGTCTCAGCCCCTGCACGAGTTGGGTCCAATTTCAAACCACATTTGTCAAGTGCCAAGAGGGATTTTTGTTTAACGGATGCAGACACTGGGGAGCGGAGGTATACTTTGCAGGGCTGAGCCTGGAAGGCAAACCTGGATTCAGCAGGAGGCTGGCCTGCCCCCCAGCCCTGTCCCTCAGTTCCCTGTGTCACACCTGCTGAGACCGTCTTGGCCTCTCCCAATCCAGTGTCCTGGGTTAACCCTTCTGAGCCTCAATTTTTAATCTATAAAAGGGGAAGAAAAATAATACCTCACTAAGTGGACCTGCGCTCTGGTCCAAGCGCTGGGTCAGAGCAGGCAGTGTGCTGTGGGACCACAGTACAGGGCAGAGGTGCCCGCCATCTCAGAAGACTGATCGCACTCTTCAGAACAGGGTCGGGGTCCAGAGTAAGACAGGGCTAGATCCCAATCCTGGCTCCACACTTAGTGGTGTTGCCTTCAACAAGCAACTTAGCTCTTCCCGGCCTCAGTTTGCTCAGCTGTAAAATGGGGCTAATAATGCCAACGCCTCTGAGACGTTCTGAGGAAGAGGAAGAGGATAATTGTAGGTTTATATAACACTTACTGTGTGCCAGCAACAACTGTTCTAAATAACTACCGAAACATCTATCTATCTGCCTGTGTACCTATCAATTTAACTTCTCAACCACCCAGTGAAGTATTATTATTCTTCCCCTTTTATAGATGAATAGTTGAGGCTCAGAAGGGTTAACCCAGGACACAGAACCCAGTCAGTGGGGGTGCTGGGATATGAGCCCTATGTAGACTGACTATAGTCTGTGGTCTTCATCACCACATTGTATGGCCTCTGAAGATGACACACAGAGGGTCTAGCCGTGGTGCCCAGAGCATGCCCAGGACACTGCCACACTTACTAGGGACAGTACATGGTCCTCAAACATCCCAGGCCACCCCAAGGAACTGGAGGCTTACCAGGAGGTGCCAGTGTCATGTCAGGGATGCAGCCACTGACAAATGAAGAACTAGAAATGTATTTATTACTCTAAGAGAAAAAAAATTAAACAGCTTAACTATTGACTCATACAAGGAGTCTTTACACCAGCCACTGGAGGCTGGCAGAACCCCCAAGCTGGTGGGTCTGTGGGCTGCACTGCCAGGAATGCTGCATGTCACCCAGGCCTCGCAGGGCTCCCAGGCTTCAGGGCGGCTGCTCCTTGCAGGTGACGCGCCCTGCCCGCCCTGTCTATCAGCACCAACATCCCAGGTCAAGTGGTTTCCTCCCAGAGCTTCAAAAACCCTTGGAATTTCCAAAGAGGACCTGGCTCCCCAGGACTTCAGGTTCACACATAACTCAATGGGTTCTTGAAAGAAGAAATGGAGAAAAACGAACTGATCAGAGCAAGCCTTGAGAAGTCATATAGAATCTTGGAACATATGGCAAGGAGTAGGAAAAGGGAAATAGAAACTAAATCCCAACCTCCAGGGTCACCTTCCCTGGCCAGGAAATGACTGTGGCTTGCTTGAAAATTTAGTACCAGGGAAAAGAATGTCTCTCCTGCCACGAGTCCTTTTGTCAGACACCCATATAACAATCATATTTCCATTTTCGCCCCTGCCGCCAGAAGAGCTCAGATTTGAATTTAGTGCTCACTGTCAGTAACCATCTAATCCCAGGTCCCTGGCAGCGCGAGCTCCTCCTCACCCCAACCTTTCATCAAAGCAGGATCTCCTTTTCTGACTTTCTT
Organism: Bos grunniens; assembly: GCF_055505025.1. Classification (NCBI taxonomy): domain Eukaryota; kingdom Metazoa; phylum Chordata; class Mammalia; order Artiodactyla; family Bovidae; genus Bos; species Bos grunniens. The sequence continues at coordinate 28,829,507 of NC_141179.1, forward strand.
TGTAACTGTCAGTGGTCTCACTTCTCCTTTCTGGAAACTGGAAGGACACACATCATAGATGGCCGCTGGACCACAGAGGGAGATTTTCGCATCAAAATGGAAATGGATGGGTGGCCTTTTAAGACCCTGTTTTCACTCTGAGATGCTGGGACTGGGCTCAACAGTCTGCCACACTCGTCTTCCACACCCACAAAAAGCCAGACCTCTTGTTTTGCCTCCTGGAAAAGGATGCATGCTTCTGGAATGTCAAGGAGTGATTGACTCTGGTGCATGGCTGGTGCAGCACAATGAATGCACACCTGCTCTTGCCGGCATCACCTTATGGCCCTGAAGCTGGGCTTGGTCACCGGATGCCAGCTGGCACGAGGCACAGCGAGCTGACTACTTGAGAACAATGGTCCTTCCACAATGCAACTGCCTGCTAACTGGCAACAAAGGCTTGACGGGGACCGTGGAGTCACCAGGCTGTCTTTCCAACGAGCACAGAACAGAAAGCCAGGCTCTGTTAGGATCCATGTTTAACCATAAATGGAAACCACCATGGTGTCCCTTCAATAGCCTTAGTCTTCAGAGCTTATGCCACATGTTCACCTGAGGCTCAGTATCAGATGATGGTCTCAGCTTGAGAGGTTTGGCGACCAGGCCTACGTGATCAGCTGCCCCATCTCTGTCACCATCTGGTGTCAAAGGGGCTTTCCTAATCCACTGAGAAGTGGATGAAGGGCAATGAAGTTCAATCCCCTCATTTTACAGGTTACCAAGCTAAAGTCCAGAAAAGTTATAACTTGTCCAAGATCACATGGTCAACTCACTGCCACAGAAAGAACTAAAGCCCATGCCTGCAGAGTGAGGTCTGAGATTGCCTGGAGTCTTACACTGGGCATCATTAGGGTAGTAACTGCAGGTAGAAGGTATAGTTCACGGCCGTGCTTATGAAAGCCAAGGTCAACACCTATGACCTAGACTGAACAAAGGGTTAACATCTCAGAAGAGAGCGACAGAAGCCCAGACAAATCATTCCAGCCAGAGGGAGAGACAATTAACAGTTCAGGTTTAGGATAGACACATTTTCAAGTGTCACAGATTCTCCTTAGGGCAACTGGATTGCTTGGCCATGAACTAATAAGCCCATAAACCAAAGTGTCAATGAAACAAACTGCATGTTTTCCCCAGCATCCCAATGTACTGCTGCTTCTTATTGGTGGTGTTCAAGCAAAAACAAGTTAACTTGGCCATAAGGCAAAGATGGGAACTCTAGCTTCTCCAGCCAGCCTGTCTGTCCCCAGGAGCAGGCTGGGTGTAGCTCTGGCTTCTAGATACAGCAGCCGACCGACCCACACTTCCTTTCTGACTCTCGGGCAGCCTGCTCAAGTGATGGGCACCGTGCTCTCCTCCTAGTCTGGGGTCAGCACTGACGCTATTTCAGAGTTCCTGGGGGGTTGAGTGGTTGGGAGTTAAGGTGAGCTTAGTTCAGTGTAGTCCTGCGGTAACAGGGGACCAGTGTTTGAAAGATCATTTCTTCTTTGAGCCGAGTTTATGCTCCTTGGCACCTGGAGGTAAATGTCACAGGGGAGGCTCACTGGTGGAGATAATTATACCCAGCCCTTGGATATTATTATGTCGCTTTTTAGTTTATGACACATTCTCACATGTATCTAATATAAATCTGACCACAGAATATGAAGTCAATAATACTATTCTCATTTAGTCATAGGAATCCAGGGCCACAAAATGTTAAAGACCTTGATAGAGGCCACCTAGTAAAGGCTGAAGTCGGGACCAAAAATCTGATTTCCTGTCTTGGGCAAAATCAGACTGTCTTCCAGAACAGCTTGGCCAACCTAGTCTCTTGCCAAGACCTTTTTATTGTTTAAGCACTAACCCTTCTGAGGGCCAAAGGCCACAGTTGGTAGAACAAGTCAGCTTCCCTAAGCACACCCTCCGGGGAGCCAGAGGCCGAGGAGGCCACTGAGCTTGGCTCTGCCCTGGGCCAGAGCATCTCAGCGCCTGAGCCTCCCTTCTCACCCGACACTCCATCTTCTGCCCCACACCTTTGTCCTTACTCACCATCCAGAACCACTTCTCTCTGCTCCCATCTTCATCTCCTGCTTCTCTCTGTGTTTCCTCCCTGATACAGGCTGTAGGAAACAGCCTCACTACAAAAGCAGAGTCTCCTGATTCAGAGCCCAAGTCCCTTCCCAGGGCTCCAGCCCTGCAGGAGCTCTGAATTCAAAGCTCTAAGAATCTTAGACTAAAGCCCCCAAGGGCCTGCCCCTTCCCAGTCCCTCCACTTTGGCAAGGAGCCGGTGTTATAGTCAAATGTTTAAGCATCAGCGAGGAGCCAGGTCTGAACTGAAAGCCCAGGTCAGCCACAGTCTATGTGTCCTCGGGCAAATGGCTTTCCCTATTCAGGACTGACACTGAAGCTGAAGCTCCATTATGCTGGCCACCTGATGTGAAGAGGTGACTCACTGGAAAAGACCCTGATGCTGGGAAAGACTGAAGTTAGGAGGAGAAGGGGACGACAGAGGATGAGACAGTTGGATGGCATCACCAACTTGATGAACATGATTTTGAGCAAACTTCGGGAGACAGTGAAGGACAGGGAAGCCTGGTGTGTTGCAGTCCACGGGGCTGCAAAGAGTAGGACATGAAGGAAGTGACTTAGATACACGCATCCAGGCTTCAGTCTTAAAACTGACAGATTGGATCCTGTAATCTCTGAATTTCTTCCTGTTCCCTGAGTCTCTGTGAGGACTCACTTGACAAGCAGTGAGAGGAAAGCCTTAGTATAAATTCCATCCTCTGAAATGACTTTGCTATAAAGGGGAGGCTGTAGCAGGGACTAATAGATTCATGGAAACTCTGGAGAGTCCAGAAGGGTTTTAATTAAAATGTAAATGTTGTAAACATTCAAACTCACTCCACCCTGGGAGCTGGGGCCCAGCTGCTGAGAGGGGTCAGGGCATTATTTGCCACTATAAGCACAGCATATAGTTGCCTGTATAGTTGATGATGCAAAATTGTATTAGGGATCTCGAGTGCATGGAACACCCATGCAAGAATGCAGGGTGTCCTCTAGTAAGCTGAATCTCTAGATTTTGAAGCTTGATTTTGAGAAAGAGCCTTGGTTCCCAAATATCTTTCCATCCCATCATGTACACATCTATACATATTTTATATATACATTTTATATAAAATCTTATCATTAGGGGTTCGAGTTAGGGATGGTGATCCTGTTAGATAAATAGCACAGAAGAGGTAATATGTTTTGTTACTGGTCACTTTCTAGCTGTGCAGTCTTGGGCACAGGTCCTATTTTTTGCTTGAAAAAGTGATGAAGATGCTTAGGCCTCTTCTCTAGGTGGCTCAGTCAGTAAAGAATCTGCCTGCAATGTGGAAGACCCAGGTTTGATCCTTGGGTTGGGAAGATTCCCTGGAGAAGGGAATGGCAAACCACTCCAGTATTCTTGCTTGGAGAATCCCCATGGACAGAGAAGCCTGGCACCGAGCTACAGTCCATGGGGTTGCAAAGAGTTAGACACGACTGAGCGACTAACACTTTCACTAGGGATGAGGGGTGCTATAATGGCCTGGTCCCTGGACTTTCCTTCTTGGGACCAAGAATCCTAGGCTTGTGCTCAGCCTTCTGCTTGTTGATGATCTTTGGAACTTAACCCAAGTGGCAGGAGGAAATCCCAAGGGCTGGAAACCAAAGAGGGGTGCCTCACAGGACGGCCGAGCCTGGCCAAGCGAAAAACAGACAGAGGAGGAGGTGACCATGGCCACAGAAGTCCTCCCCCTGAGGCTTCCACCACAGGGAGGAGGAAAATAAGAACGCAACAGGTGCTTGAGAACAGTGAATTCCACTGCTGGTTGGGTTTTCCATTCATTCTACTCACTGCAACTTTTGGTGATTGTCTAATTATGACTCATTACAAACATCAACTTACATTTTGCAAGGTCGTAACTACAGGGGAAGGATACAATTATTATAATGAGCCTTCCCCAGCCCCAGACTTTCTCCGCTTCAATCAGTCCCAAATGCCACTGCTCAAATCATTTTCCTCACCTGCCACCTGGTCTTCCTAGGTCTCCTCTCCTGCATCCCTCTCCAAGGCCAAGGTGACAGCACAAGCCAGGGCCTAGTCCTTTCTGAGGCTTGTCTCCATCAAAAGGTACTGTTCTCCCTTTTGCTTTCCTGGCTAATGAGCAGCTTTCTCCTGGTGTAGCCTCTGTGGAGGGCAAGAACTGAGGACGTCAAATGGTGATGAACAGAGCCGTGGAGACTGGGTCTGTGAAGAAGAGGGCGGGAGTCAGCACCTCCCAGCCCAGCCTGGGTGTGCAGCCCACCTGCTGCCTGGAGCTGGGAAATGTGCACACACATGTGTTAGTTACTCAGTCGTGTCCAACTCTTGGTGACCCCATGGACTGTAGCCCACTGGATTCCCCTGTCCATGGGATTCTCCAGGCAAGAATACTGGAATGGGTTGCCATTCCCTTCTCTAGGGGATCTTCCGACCCAGGGATTGAACCCAGGTCTCCTCCATTGCAGGCAGATTCTTTCCTGTCTGAGCCACCAGGGAAGCCATCTCCTTTGAGGAGGTAAACGGCTTCTCAAAGGCTGGATGCTGTTACAGAAACTCTAGGCCAGTGAGTTTCTGGGAGAGATGAAGGCTTGGAGTGGCCTGGTTCCACTTTCTCCTAAGTCCTTCTACCCCACCAAAAGTCATCCTAGGAAGAAATAGCCTCCCTCTTCTAAGGGCAACTTTCCAGGGACAGGCTGATCTGTATCCAGAAAAGGGGGAGAGGGACTTGTCTCAGTCCTTCCCTTCTCTTGGTCAGTTTTCTTCCAGGAACAAGGTGCCTCCCTTAGAGAAGGTCAGCCACAACCCTAAGGACTCAGAGAAGGGCAGCTAGAAGGTCAGAGGTCTGGACAAATTCTTCCTTTAAGGGAACTGGTAGTTTCTCTTCTGGAAAAGAGATTCCAGGGGAACATGACAGCCAGCTGTTGTGTATGAGGGAGCAGATTTGGCCTCTGGGCCTGGAAGCAGACTCGAAACCTGCAAGTCAATCAAGCATGGACTTGGCTGCCTCACCAAGTAGTGAGTTCATGGATGGCCAATCTTCAGGAATGCCCTAGAAGATGCTCTCTCTCTGGGTGGCAGATGGTTTTTGAGGTCTCTTTAACTCTAAGGGACCATGATGCTGGGAAAGATTGAGGGCAGGAGGAGAAGAGGGCAACAGAGGATGAGATGGTAGGATGGCATTACTTACTCAAAGGACAAGAGTTGAGCAGATTCCAGGATAGTGAAGGACAGGGAAGCCTGGTGTGCTGTAGTCCATAGGGGTAGCAAAGAGTCAGACTGGACTTAGCAACTGGACAACAATAACCACCCTAAGACTCTGTCTTTGACCCCAGGCAAACCCCCTGGCATAGCACCTTGAACACAAGTAAGTACTCAATGTTTCCAGACTGTCAGAGGGATAGTATTATATTTCACAGGAAATCAGCTTTCAAGTACGGGGTAAAGACCTTCTCCAGCAAACCACTTTCTGATCAAAGGAAATGAATGTAGCTCCTAAGAAGGGTTATTGAAATCCATGTAAATAGGAGCTATGTACGTATTTATTTAAAGTGCAGATTCTTGGGCCCCATCCCAAATTTGGATTCAGTAGATCTCAAATGGGAAAAAGAAATCTGTATTTTAAAATAAGCTCCAGATGATTTCTATGCCTGGGATTGCCAGCCTGCACTTTAAGAAATGCAGACCTACACGAAAAAGCCCTGGGTCCTTCTGGTTCCCTGATATCAACATCATCAGAGCCACTACTGCCTTTGAATTTCCACATCCAATTGTCCCTGAAGCTGGAAGAGATCCCCATCTCATCTGATTGAACCCCAGGAAACTCTGAGGCCAAGCAGCCAGAAGATAAAGGCATCTTTCGGCACAAGATCTGCCCCCAAACAATACATCTGCTGTCAGAGAAAAGCTGGCCTCCAATACCCTGCCACATCACAGACTCGGTCCTGTGAGCTTGCCAGTCTCCTGGATGCTTCTGGTCTTGCATACCATCCCATTCAAGGCTCCACCTGGCTCTCCTACCGGGGTTCTGTCTTTGGCTCCCATCTTTCCCATGATCTGGGCTCCATTTCTGGCTGCATCACCTTGGCTACCCAGCCCCCTACACCTTTGGGGCTGCCCCCCATCACTTCCTTTGCCATTTTTTGCTCCAGTCCTGCAAGCAGAACCCAGCCAGCCTCCCCCTGAGAGCTCTCCCACTTGCTGGGCTGAGAAAGAAAGATGAAAGGTCTAGAAGCTCATCCCCACCCTCCTTTTTCAGGCAGCTGTCCCTGCCAGTGGTACTTCCTCTCTACTCCCAACCCCTGCCAGCATGAATGACACCCGGCCTCTTCCGGGAGGTTCTCTCTTTCAGTCCCCAGATCACTGCCAAGGGCCTGGCTGGGCCGGACCTCCCCTCCCCTCTGCCTTTTCTCTACAGGGATTGATTTGTTTAGTTTCAACAGTTTAATCTTCTCCTTCCCCTGGAGTAGGGCTGTTTTCCTCTGATCCCTGGTGGGAGGCATTCTGTATCAGACTGAATAAAGGCGGGGCGGGGGTTGGGGGAGGGGGGCAGCTGGGGGAGGAAGGTAAAAGGGGAAAAAAAAGAAAGAAGGAAAACATACCTCCTGGCAAAACCCAGAGCACCACTTTCACAACATCTTTCCTTGCTACATTATTTATAGCGTGACTGAAACATTTATTCCTCCCCTGCTCTTCCAGAGAGCACGGTGTTTCCACTGAGCTGTAACAAGTACAGCGAGCATTTGCTACCCAACAGTGCACCCGGAAAGTGCTGTGGCTCACAGCATCCGGAGACCAGGGGCAGAGGGGCAGGGCCTGGGAAGAGAGAGGCTGGGATGGTGCCTTCTCCAGGCAAATGGCTAAGGGGTCCACAGGAAGCCAGGATTGCAGAGAACCAGAGACCTGGACCCACGAGGGGCCTGTGGTACACAGGTAGCCAAATCAACAATGACACTCGGGAAAGCACACTGGCTTCATGCATGGGCAGGTATTTCATTATCTCACAATTTATATAAATCCGTACATTTATACATTGCGGTGGGATGGAAAGGGTATGGATTTTGGACTCGGACAAATCTATGCTCCCTGGATACCTCCCTGCTGTGTGACTTGGGGCATGTCACACCATGTCTCTGAGGTTCAGTTTCCATTTCTGCAGAAATAAGGATACCCATACCCACTTGGTGTTGCTGTTTTGGAGCTTTGAGTTCATATCTAAAAGGTACCTGGTGCTTTAAGTGAATGTCACCTCAATTAACAAAACCAAGTACCTGGCACAATGCCTGCACCTAGCAGATATGCCAGAAAGATAGTCCAGTGGCTTTCTGGTTGGCAAACATTGTGAATACTCATAGGTTCGGCAGAACCACTTCCCCACGGCTTGGTATACTGGCTAATAAGAATACACAGAGCCATGAGGGACAGCTGACATTCTCAAAGGTTTCCACTCTCTTTTAAAGAAAAAGGGGAGTTTGGGGAAGAATGGATACATGTATATGTATGGCTGGGTCCCTTTGCCCCTTTGCTGTTCATCTGAAACCATCACTACATTGTTAACTGTCTATACTCCAATAATAACAATAACCATAAACAGGGTAAGCCCACAGATTCATGACAGTGGAGCTCTGCATCCCCACGCATCCTGGCTTCACTTTAGCTGAGCCAGCAGCTTAACACGTCCCCTCCTGGCTGCAGTTTGCTGGGCACCTTCAGAGCCACAGCTTCTATGGGTCACTCAGTGCCCTGGGGACCCCCCTCCCAGGCCCAGTGCCCTTTTCTGCCTCGACTGATTCCTCACACTTGAAGGAGGAGATACCGATTCCCAACCATTTTTTGCCCCCAAAGCTTTTCCCAGTGTTTGTTCCTGTCTAGGAGCCACCTGTATTCAAACACAGTTAAAGCCACATTTATTTTTATGACTGCTTTCCTGGATAAGAAGGGATACAGGACCCAGCATCAGAAGATCCACTATTCAGTAGGCACCCGACATTGGCACAAGTAACTTAATCCTCTGGGAACAAACTAACCACCAAACACCATTAGCATTTATTCTGTGCGAAAAGCTTTAGACACCTTATCTCATTTATTCCTACACCAATCCTGGGAGGTGGATATTATTATCCCTACAGCAATCCTGGGAGGTGGATATTATTATCCTTATTTTCTTTGCTTCATTTTTCATGTATTCATCCCTTTACAAAGTCTATGACAGGCCGGAAATGGAAGCAGGAGTACACTGATGATAAGACAGCTGTCCTCCTGGGAGCTCACAGGCCACAGGAGGAAAGGCTGGCACCTCTCCGCAGGGTGCTTTACAGCCTACAAATCCCATGGGGCCAGTTCATGCCAAAGCGCATCCCCCCAGCCCCCCAGCCCAGCCCCCAGCAGCTGGATGTCTGGGCAAGCTCTCAGCAGGAGCTGGCTCACACACACGGGTGTGTAAAGGCGTCTTGTAAGACGTAGAGCACAGTGTGCTGTTGTTTCCTGCCTCATGATGCTGGAGTCCAGTGGGTCCTTACAAGGCTGGCCAAGTCCCCTTCTAAATGTGGGGCCCCAGCAGGTGCACCCAGGAAGGCACCTGGGCTGGACCCTGAACAACACTGGCTTCTAAGCAGAAAGAGCTGGCCCTCCCTGGCCGCCCCTCCATTGCTCTGCTACTGGCTTCCATCTGACTGCAGGGCAACCTGGGCTCACACCAGCCACTTCTGCAGCTTAATGCCATCTCCTTCTGGCTGTTCCTACTGCTTCCAAGTGTGGGGAGTAGAGAGGAGAGGAGTGTGGCTTGAACAATAGCCAACTTGCCTAAAACCCCAACGCTGGAGTTAATAAAAGGAAACAAACCCATTCAGGTTAGCACTGAAATTACAGTCTCAGTTTCACTGTGGGGATAGAAGGCGGGTACTTGAGAAAGGAGCTCCGCGTTGGGTCTGGTGGGGGCGGTAGGGATGGGGGTGGGGAGTGGGTCCCCTGCTGCAGATGGTAAGCCAGGGACTTTGATTTGTTTCCTCTCCTCCTTTCCAGCCACCCCTCCTCTCCAGGTCCCAGTCTATGAATATATTTATTTGTTTATTCCTATTGATTTCCAAAGGCCTAGGTGCCCCCAGGGCCTCTGGCTGCAGGTGTGCCAAATGCAAATCCGACAATTACAGCCAATCCATCGGCAAAGATTCCCCATAAAAGGAGAGAGCCAGAGGGTTCCCCACTAGGGACAGCAGCCCTCAAAGCAAGCCTCTTCAATGAAGGGTAGCCTCAATGGCCCTGGCAGTTCTGGCCTGGGTGGGCATATGACTGGGCAGGACCCCTGGGCAGGTTCTGAGAAAACTCTGCTGCACGTGGTTGGCTGCGGCATCTGGTCCTGGGAGAACTTTAGGGTCTCCATCTGCCTGAGCTGGGTGAGGATGAGAGATGGAGGCAGGCCAGGGTTGATGTAGCTTCTTCCAGTCCAAGCTGTCTATGTTGGCTTGCTTGCTCATTCAACAACTTTTTAAAGGACATTCTTGGTGCCATGGGGAAATACCAGTGCCCAAGACAGACAGAGATGAGATGGAGCCAATGGGGAAGTGTGTAGGGGAAGGGCTTTCCAGGCAGAACAGTCTATGCAAAGGCCCTGGGGTTGATGAAACACCCTGGTTTGACTGAGAAACTAAGAGATAGGTGTGGCTATCGCTCAGTGAATCAGGAGAACTGTGGCACAAGATGGGGTCAGAGAATGGTACGGGCCAGACCATGGGGGCCCTGGGCCCCAGAGAGACATCTGGATTTAACAATGGAAGTGTCAAACTAGGGCTGATGGCCTGACCAAGCCTGTGATGCTAGACCTGCTTTAGCGGAGGGAACCTTTCTGGCCCCTAGGTCTTCAGGGACCTTTGCTTACCTTTCAGAAAGGAAATGAAGACAGCAGTTGTGATGCATGTCACCATTATCTTAGGTATGTTCTATGTGCCTTAACCTTATCATTTAAGACCAAACTCTCTCATTCACTGTTTTATTCCCTCCAGTAAATACTGAATACCTACTAAGTGCAGGGCAGAAAGATAGGTGGACAGGAGGCAAGTGGCAAGTTCAGCTGGATCAGGACAGGCCTTGGGTGTCATGTCAGGGAGCCTGGACTTGATTCTGAACCCTGGCGATCCTTTGAACAAAGGTTTTAAAATGAGGGAAGTGATGTCCTCAAGGAGGTTCTGGCTGCAGTGTGGAAGTGACACAGGAGGGAAAGGGGCAGGGCACAACCTTCAAAAGAATGACATTAGCTATCAAGGATATGACAAAAACTGGTTAGAAGCTGTTAGGTCCAAGATGCTTGAAAATTTGACTTCCAGTAGACTTTGAGCCTCATTATTTGCTCACTGTAATACATGAGCATATGCCAAATGATACACCCACAGGTGCCATGACAATTCCAAGGCTGACCATAAAAGGCCAAAAAGCGGGTGGTGGTTCAATTCCTAGAAATCCCCATCTCTTCCTTGAAATAATTGGAATAATCCTTCTACCTATTAGCATATGAAATTACCCAGCCCATAAAAACTAATCATCCTGTTTTTCAGAGCCTCTTGCCTCTGAGATGGCCAACACTCTGTCTATGAAGTGTGTACCTCCCTAAATAAACCTGTTTTCCCACCTAATTCTCAGGGCAGACCCCACTTGCCTGCTGCACACTTTACAAGACTCCTATATTAATAAATCTACTTCTTACCTATCCTTTTGCCTCTTGTTGAATTCCTGTGACCAGGTGTGCAGTCTCAGCTGGGAGGTTGTGAATTAACATTCCCTCCAAAGCCAGAGATTATGGGTTCAAGTCCCATCTGAAATGTGCCTGGGTTTGAGCCCCAACCAAAGGAGTGTGGTTAGAAGATTGTGGGTTCGAGTCCTAGTCTGAGGTCTGTGGCTTCAGCGGGAAAGGCTACAGTCAAAGGCCATGATGATGGGCAGCAATTCCCCCTGGAGGCATTTGCCAACTCCCAGGACAGAATGAAAGCTTTGCACCTCTGTGCTAGGCTGATGTTCTATTCCTAACTTCTAGTGTATTCCTGTTTCTCATATGCCCTAATCTGATACTGCAATCCAACAGATAATCCAAGGGCCTTTTTTCTTGACTTTAGAATCCACTAAAGGTTTAGGGCAGGGAAGGCAATGCCACCCCACTCCAGGACTCTTGCCTGGAAAAGCCCATGGACAGAGGAGCCTGGTAGGCTGCAGTCCATGGGGTTGCTAAGAGTCGGCATGACTGAGCGACTTCACTTTCACTTTTCACTTTCATGCATTGGAGAAGGAAATGGCAACCCACTCCAGTGTTGTTGCCTGGAGAATCCCAGGCATGGGGGAGCCTGGTGGGCTGCTGTCTATGGGGTCACACACAGTCGGACACGACTGAAGCGACTTAGCAGCAGCAAAGGTTTAGGGAGAGGCACAGAGGAAGAAGGGACAGACTTGTCCTGCAGTGTCGTTTCGCCAATGTTGACAATGAAATGAATTTGTCCTCTTGGGCACACAAGGACTAGGCAGAAGGGAAGGAGCCCAGAGGACATGGGCAGAGGAAGTCTAAGCCTGCAGTTCCTTCCTCCATGCTTGTGTCTACGTGGTAACTAAGAGCTAGCTGTACCTTGAAAGTGGTACACACTTGAAAACTGTGGGGCCAGTTCCCTGTGGCCTGTGCCTGGCATAAGGAATGCACTTAATGCTCACACTTCAAAGCACCAACTGGGTCCACATCTTCCCCAAGAGGGATAAAGACTGGGTAACCTAAGCCAGGAGCAGCGTTTGATATGCAAATCCCCATCTCTTTAAGTTAGGTTGTTTGTGAAACAGAGAGTTAGAATCAGAGTTAAGGAATCTGAGCCTTTAGACATCACGGCGCCCCACACACCCACACACTCATTTTATAAACTTGCTATAGACCTATCAGAGGCAAGGGCTTCCCTGGTGGCTCAGCACTAAAGAATCCACCTGCCAATGCAAGAGACATGAGTTCAATCCCTGTGTGAGGAAGATCGCCTGGAGAAGGAAAGGGCAACCCATTCTTGCCTGGGAAATCCCATGGACAGAGGAGCCTGGCGGGCTACAGTCCATAGGGTCACAAAAGAGTCAGACACAGCTTAGCAACTAAACAACAACAACCAGAGGCACACTGAGCTGAAATGACTTATCCTGAGACCCTCGGTTAAAAAGGGTCTGACTCTCTTGCTCTGAATGTCAGGCAGTCATGTGGAGTCTATGTTTATATTTCAGGGCTTACCTGCTAAACCCAGTGCACACATAAAATGTCTCCCAACAGCAGTCCTGGGATCTGAGAAATAAATACTTAAATAAAAAGCCATTTACCAAGACCCAAATGCCTTTTAACAGAGGCTGTGCACCCGGCAGGATAAGCCAATTACCAAAGGATTGTGCTCCAAATGCAGCCTGCCTGTCTCAGAGCCACGTAGGGGGGAAATCAATAAGTAGTTAATCAATGGATTGATTGATCGTTTACTGCTAGTAATTAAATTTTGAGAAAGTACAAATTCTATTACACCTACAGTCAGTCAAAAGTGATACTCAGATCCTGGAACATGAAAGGAAATAAAAATAGAAGGCCTGTGGCCACAGTATCAGAAAGTCAGAGAGAAGAGGGGTGGAGGTGGGGGGACTTTATTTCACAGCACCGCAGGTCTTCAGAGACAAAAAGAAACTTTGAGGATCATCCAATCTGATTCCTTCATTTTGGAGATGAGGAACCAGGGCTCTCAGAGGTCAAGGTTGTGCCCAAGGGAACCAGCCCTTTTGTGTTAAAGCAAGGACCAGATCCAGACCTCCTGCCTCCCAGCCAAGTGCCACTTAAGAGAAGGGCAGGCAGTCCTCGTTGTACAGTTCAGAGTGTGGAAGCAACATCAGTGCCTTGCCAGCAGCTCTTCCCTTGGGGGCACTCAAGAGATTTCCAAGTGGCCATTTTCCCCTCACCCCAAACACATAACTTGTCCATTAGCACAGAGATTCATGGAGGCACCTTGTATACCAAGGCCCTTCTTTTGGCACAGTTGGAAGGAAAAATGCTCCCTGAATGAGGGTTTGCCACTCAGGAAATTCAACAGTTAAGCACATGCGCATGACACAGTTTCTGCGGAAGCAATTGCAGCAACCTCAGAACAAGCCCACGGGCATCCAGGGCAACCCCACGGGTGGACAACACGTACAGATGGACGCACTCTGCTCTGTTGTCAAAGGCGGCTCATTTTCTCCTGCAGCCTGTGTCTTTAACCATCAGGGTTCCGCATGATGCTTCCCCTGTGGCCCTTAGGGTGAGTACCACTATGGGCCTGGCATACTTGTTGAACCGATTCAAAGACTTGAAGGTGTGATGTGACAAGCTTAAAGGCGCTCATCCATGCCAGATGGGCAGTCTGCATGCCAGGCAGGGCGTCGAATGCCATTTGGTTTACCTACATCTAGAGATAGGAAGCGGAAGTGGAGGAGGGGGACATCCGGGTGAACAGTGAGTTTCTGTGTTTGTTCCCACAGGCAGGTAGAAACTCCTCCAGGAAGCCGCCCTAGACTGCCCGCCAGGGTCCCATCTCTCCCGACCACTTGTGCTCCACTGTGCTCGTCTATCTCCCCAGGCAGTTTTCATTGCCTGTTTTTATGGCTCTCGATGGACAAGCTGTAAACCCAAAGTACCTTTCTCCAGCCAGCCAGCAGGATTCGGAGCCCCCGTGCCCCTCGCTGCCAGTCTAAATGTGATCAAGAAAGGCAAACACATTTTTATTACTTGCTTAAGCCAAGCGGAATTAGGTAGGTAAATCTTCTGGGAGGAAAATCAATACGTTCCAAAGCCAACTATCAATGATTTGTGAATCACCCTCTGCTTTTTTAAGATCTGTGCTGGTGTTTCTGTTTATGTTAAGCACCTTCCTGAGACATCCTGCGTGTAGGATTCTCCGACCAGAAGCTGGGCGGCTCCCCCTGGGCAGGAATGCTGCCTCTTCCTCTGCCTTTCTCCCCATAGTGCTTGAGAACGTTTGCACCAACGCTTACCCCAAGTGTGGATGGCCAGATGCCCTATTTTCCTCCGGAGTCTGTCCCTACCTTCATCCTTTCCGTCCCACCCTGCCCTGACCAAATCCACCCCCGGTCCCCATGCCCAGGGTAACAAATCAGAGAGATGAAGGATTATTGGACGTGGCCTGTGCAGTCATTGGTAACATCCAAGCTCCTGCTCCCCACTAATTGGATCCGCTGCCGAGAAGAAGTCTGATTTAATCAGCCTGTGATCACCACTGGGGGGAGGGGGTGGTTGGAGAAAAGGATGAGCCTCCCGGGCCTCGGCTTGCTCCGTTTGCTGGCCCAGCTGTGTGTGTACAATCAGCCTTTATTAACTATTACACTTCATTCGGACAGCTGCCTGGGGAGAGCATCGATCCATTCCCCAACCTTTTAGGCTGCCCTGGAACTCGGTGTTTCCATTTATTTATCTCCTATTTCCGTGCACTTTCACAAAGTTAGACCGGGACTGGGAAGGCGGTGCCAAGAAACGGATTCAACTGGAAGCGTATACTCCACTTTCTTCCCTTAAACTCCTTCCTTTCCTTGAGTCTCACCCATGTGGTGGGTTTCCCTCAATCCCCTCACCTTGCCAGCCCTAAATAGGAGGTTCTCCATGGAAAGAAGGAAGGATGGCCCTTCCATCCAGGGCAATTTACTTTGTCAATTTTCTGTGTGGATGCCAGTCTGCCCCATCCACTCTGACTCACGCCCACGTGTGTGCAAGGCTGTGGGCAGTCTCTGGCACAAAGCTGGGGCTCCCTCCTGAGGCCTCCCAGCCAAGCCTGCCTCTACGGATGGGGCTCCTAGGCTGGCAATCGGGTGCAGTTATTCCTGACTACAGGATATTTCAGGTTCTCAGTGGAGGTGGAGGCAGAAGTCGTAGCCCCGTTTGGTGACAAGGTGAGAGGATTACAGGTACCGGTGTCTCTGATGGGCCAGAGACAGCTGACATGGTTGTCTTGGTGAACTGGGCCCCCAGTGGCAAGCACACCTTGTCTTCATGCTCTGTGCCGCCCGGCCCATGTGCTAAGCCTCTCTTGGATACACACTTTTTTGTTCAGTGGTGGCATGCAGAATCTTTAGTTATGGCATGTGAGCTCTTAGTTGTGGCATGCAGGATCTAGCTCCCCGACCAGGGCTCAAACCCCAGACCCTCTCCATTGGGAGCTCAGAGTCTTAGCCACTGAACCACCGGGGAAGTCTCCCTCCCTTGGATATTAATGGGATACTCAGCAAGGGAGTGTCCCCGCACTACCGGGTGCGTGTTATTGCAACCCAGATACCCCGATCCAGATCCAGGAGCCCCACCCTCCACAGGGCCCCCCTGCCAAGCCCCGCTTTCTTCTGAGTGCCCTGAAGAGGGGTGATTATACCTATAGAGGGCTGAGCAGACAGCACAAGAGAAACAATACACTCAAAGTCCACAAAGAAACAGTATTTTAGATCTCTTCTGCCTGTGTCCTCTGAGTTCCTCAGCTGCTCCCTGCCAGGTGACTTTTGGGCAAATTAGATGATCGCACTGAACCTGTGTTTCTACACTTGGAAAATGGAGTACATCGGCCCTGGCTGCTTGCCCTAGGTGGGTATTTACGACCAGAGGAGAGGATAAGCGTATAGATTTGTGGAATGCCAAGTATCTCATCGGGTGTACAGCGGAATGGTTAAGAGAACAGATGCCAGAGCCAGATGCCTAGGCTCCGGTCCTGATGGTGCTATTGCCCAGCTGTGTGGCCTTAGGTAAGTTTTTGCCCATTCTGTGCCTCACACTTCACTTTTGTACAATGAAGATGATAAGAGCCACATTCTTCCCAAGGCTGCAGACTTGATGAGTTGTTAGACATGAAGGACACAGAGTAGCTTTTGTAATTACCCATGTGGACAGCCCATCTCCTCACTGTGCTGCTCTCAAAGCACACATACACAGAATGGCAAGGCTCTGGACACTTCTAAACATATCACAAAATATCAGTTGAACTCTGAACCCCTGGCCAGGCAGGGGCCACCTCTTTTGTTCAGCCTGGCTCCCCGTCTGCAGTCAGACTTGTGGGAGGAAACCTTTCCTGGATGGGATCACTAAACAGATGCACGTGGCCGTGAGGCTGGTTTTCTAAGTACCAGTCTCCCCTCACTCCCCAGCAGAGAAGCTGGAGGACCCCGGGCATCGCTCCTCGATTGGTGTAAAGGTCAGCTATCGACATCAGCTCTCATCCCTCCCCAACCAGTAGCCCTGAAAGTAACCCACAGACTCTGAGTCGCCCAGTTCAGTCTCTATCTTATCAATACTTCCTCCCAGTAAAATGCAAACTGCATCGAACGGTTGACTCTCCTGATTATGATTCTGTCTCCATGCTGAGTGATCCCCGCTCCAGGGACATCTCTTTATGAGTGGAGGGCTAGGGGTCTGAGGGAGGGACCAGGAAGTAGAGGAGGAAATAGGGTTTTTGAGTTGCGATTCTGCTAATGGGTTCCAAACTCACCAGATTTTCTCATAAAAAAGTTCATGATGATTGAAACGATAAAATAGAGCAGAGAGCCAAGGGAAGGACTGGCAATAGTATTGCAAGTTGGCCAAAAAAAAAAAATCACTGCTATTAATAGTTTTGATTATGAGAAAAAAAAATCAATCGTAAGGGAGGAAGGGAGAAAAAAGTGACACCATTACACCACGAGACGGTGGAGTTTTATGAATCAAACCTTACAAAAGGGGCTAGGAAAGAGGTTGGACCAGGGTTAGGAAGACTCTTCTGCTGGTCAATATCTTAACCCTGCATTTCAAACGCAAGTACCTCCGACAAATGTAGGGCACCAAATGGGTCTTTTTTCCTAGTCCCATGGCCCCGGCACAACATGCCCCCAAACCACTTTTCACAGTCTGGGCCCCTCTCCCTCAAAGGGCCCAAGGGCTGCACTTCCACAGTTGTTCAGATGGGGGCCGTTCCCAAGACGGCCCTTCTGTGCTGGCCTCAGCTGCTGCTCCCCACAGGCAGCCTCCATCATGGGCGCCCGGGAGGGCCTGGAGCTGTCTGGAGGGACCAGAATCTGCTCAGCAGACGTCATGTCAAATGAGCAGCCCACGTTGGGGGTTTACTTCACAAAGCCAGAGAGAAGGGCAGAACTAGGTTCCCCACGGGGCAGCACCCAGGGCCACAGGCTTTCCAGCAGGCCCAAGGCCACAGTCACTGGGAAGCAGAGGCATGTGGGTGGGCTGTGAGCTCTGCCCAGTCTGGCCAGTCACCTGCTGAAGTTCCTTCTCGAGGGGTGGAGACAAGCCCCAGGGACTCTGCTATCTAAAGGAAGGCCATTCGTGAAGACAGGGTTGGCCCATTCTACTTGAGAGGCAGGTTGCAAAGCACTGACCAGTGGAATACTCTTGGCTCCATCATTTCATCTTTTCAGGTCTTGGTTTCTTCACATCTACCAGGAAGGTCTGAACTTGAACATCAAGTCTCCTTTCTGCTCTAACAACCCAAATGCATTACCATACTCCAGTGGGTCAGTAGTAAAGAGTCTGCCTGCAAGGCAGGAGACACGGGATATGCAGGTTCGATTCCCTGGGTATGGAAGATATCTTGGAGGAGGAAATGGCAACCCACTCCAGAATTCTTGCCTGGAAAAACCCATGGACAGAGGAGCCTGGAGAGCTACAGTCCATAGGGTCTCAAAGAGTCAGACACAATAGAGCAAGTGAGCAGGAGCAGGATAACAAAAACAGGATGCTTCCCATGGTCTCATAATTGCCTTCGAAGCCCAGAGCTGAGCATCGCAGGACAAGGGCATTCTAAGGAGAGGTCCTAGGCTCTCCATGAGGGGCTTGCGTAGGGTTGGGGGGAGCTGGCCCTGAGGCTCTGGGCTCCTCCTTGCTCCTGCCTGGGAAAGTAGCACAAACTTCCAATGAGATGACAGAATGGGGGTCTCTGTGAAGAAAGTGGAGCACTCTGTGGGTCTCTGCATGTGTCTGAAGACTACATCTCACCCATGGTCTGAGGGAAGGGTTTGTGAATCCATGCAGCCCTGAGAATCTGGGGGTGGATGTGGGGGGGAGTTCAAGGCAAACTAGTCATGAATTCTAGGGTTGCAGGCAGGGGCTGGTAGTGACCCTGGCCCAGGGCAGAGGCAGCAGAGAAGATTCTGGAGGGCTGCCGTGGGGGCACGGGGCTTCTGCTTATTGAGGGGTCCTTAGACACTATGGAGGGCACAAGGGACCATTACCAGGGCTCATTTTTATTAGGCACCTCCTATGGGTCAGGCTTGTTTCAAGAAACTTACACACAGAACTCACTTAAACATCACACTAAGAAGATCCTGCTATTAACTCCATTTTACAGATACAGTAACTGAGGCTCAGACAAGTGCAGGGACTTGCTTAAGGTCACTGAGGGACGGAGCATCTGGTTGGCATGAGACCCCAGGCATCCTTGCTCCTGAGCCCTGTTGGTACCCTCCCTGCTGCTCTGCTCCCCTGAGGAGCTGGCTTAAAAAAAACCACTCCCCAGAACTGCCAGCTGGGGCCAAAGGAAAAGGCTGCGGAGCACGTCTAGAACAAGTGCTAAAGAGGATGCGGGAGACATCAGCCTTAAAGGTCACCACTTGCACGGGGGAAGGGTGAAGTGTCAGTGGCCCCAGAGAACTGTCCCCAGAGAATTCACTGAGTCATCTGCAGGGGCTACAGCAGCAGCCCAGTAAGTGACGCGACACATCAGCTCATTCCTTGCCTCCCTCCCTCAGTGAAGCCAGGAGTGTGCAAAAACAATTCATCCCACCTTTTCCTTGGGGTTGCCTGGTCCAGGTGGGGCCCAGGCTTCGGGGCAGGAGGAGAGGAGAAGCCTTGATGAATGACGCACTGAAGTTTTGACTGAGACTCACTAACAAATCTTCACTGAGCATCTACTATGTGTAGAAACTCTCTCAGGTCCTACAGCAGTAAGGCAAATGGACAATATCTCGGTCCTCTTGGGGCTTAGCGTCCAGGGGAGGGACTGCAAAAAGTAAATGAAGGCATAAACACTGTGTGTGTCAGATGGGGTTTAGTACGAGGGTGGGGCAAGGGCTGGGCAGGGAAAGCGCGGGCGGGGAGGGGTTGTTACCTTATAGAGGGGTGAGAGAAGGCATTTCTAATAACTCCTGATATTTTAGAGAGTCCTGGAGGCAGTGAGGGCGTGAGGCTTGGGGATATCCCGCGGAAGGAAGGCCAGAGGCCAGCACGAACCCCATGTCAGACACAGCAAGGGGCTATGGTGCTGGGACAGGGTGTGGGGCAGGTGGGAACGGATGAAGGTGGTCAGACAGAGCGGGGCTGGGGTCTGCAGGCAAGGACTTCAACTTTGACTCCGAATGAGAGGGGAGGGTTTTAAGTGCGGGAGCAACTGGAGATTTTAATACTAGAAAGCTAGAGAGCAGAAATGCTGCAGGATCGGCTGAGATGTCATGCAGAGAAGGAAAATGTAACAGAGCAGGTTGGAAGGGCAGAGGTGGGGAAAGAAAATCAAGCGATTTCCTGACTACACTCTGAGTCCAGCCTGTTCAATAAAGTGAAGATGTTAGCACTGATTGATGTGGTTCTGAGAAGGCTTCTCAGCAAATCTTTACTGAGCACTTCTTGTACCAGGCAGTGTATTGAGTATTTACACTTCCTGTCTCATTGAATTATAACACTGAGAAGTAGGGGATAGCTCCCACCCCCACGCCACCCCCCCCACCCCCGCCATTTCACAGATGAGCAGAGTGAGACTCAGAGACACAAAGCGCAGGCTTCAAGCCAAGGTCACCTGCAGCCAAAGCTAACATACACAGGAGAGCTGCAGGTCTCGGTGGCTGCAAGATTTTCAGATGGATAGGAGGACTGCTTCTGGGTCTGCACCAGGGTAGAGACAGGGTCACTGCCACCCTACCGCTGACATGGGGTCTGGCTGCTCTTTGGTGCTCAAGGCTAGGCAGGAGCAGAGGGAGAGCTCCAGGCGTTGTTAGACCTGAGGTGGCAGGGACAGGGCCCTGGCGGGCACCAGGATTCACAAACCAGGCCCCGGCCTCTAGCAAAGGTGTCAGGGGTCAGAGCTGCAGGAGGGGGCTCAGCTGCGGGCAGCAGGAAAGGGCAGTCACCTTCCTCCCTGAGAGGATCAGAGAAAACCTCCAAGAGGGGGAATACTTGAGAACGCCTTGAGATTGGGCCACATTAAAAAAAAAAAAAAAAAGTATGGATATGTACATATAACTAAATCATTTTGCTGTACAGCAGAAATTAATACAATATTGTAAGTCAACTATACTTTAGTTAAAACATATATATATTGGTAAGAAAAAAACTGGTAACTACCCAACAGCTGTTCCAAAATCTTGTTGCTGTGGGTGATGGGTACTTTATCTGGACCTTGATGAGCAGCCATGCCCCCATGACCTTGGCCATGCCCCTCACCCCCAAAGTCCCGTCTACCCCAGGGACTCCTCCCTGTCTGGTTGTCCTTGTGGGGGTCCTGGGTCTCTGTGCCCGATACCTTCACCTTCTCTATTGTCTGGGCCCAAAGCCCATTCTACCGTAATCTACTGAATGCAATCTACCAAAAACCTGCCCGAGTTCTCCTGGATCTGAGGACAACAGCGGAGGCCTGTGAACTCGCCAGCTCATTCTGCAGAGGGAAGCCAAGCTTCACAAACTTCTCCAGGGAGAATGGTTACCAGGTGCTAACCATGAAGACTGTCCCCACCGATGGTTGTAAAGGGTTTTGAAGCTGGATCGGAGTCCCTCCTCTCCATGACACAGACATGCTGGGGATGGTGAGGCTGGCAAGTTACATCTCATAATCCTCTGGATATGGACAGTCCTCACCCGGCAAGAGCTCTCAGTGCTGGACTCCATCTCTTCACTCTCAGCATTTCAGTTAACCTGTCTGGGCCTCCCACATCCCTCACTCATCCCATAGGTGAACATGCCACCATCTTAAGGCTGAAGGTAGGAGTCTGACCACGTGAGCACTTGGGCACTGGCTCAGCTCTACCACCTGGCATTCTTTCTCCCACCATCTTCCTGAACTAAAAGGGCATATTGTGCAAATGAGATCCAAATCAGAAAACCCAAATGACTCGTCCTAGACCACACCGCCAGCAAGAACCAGAACCAGCGTCTAACCCCTGAGCCTGGTGGGCCCCCACCTGGGGAGCCCCCACCTGCCACTTCCCACACAAGGTCCCCTCAGACCCCCTCAGTGAGTACAAAGTGCAGAAATCTCCCTGGAGGGGGGCTCAGAGAGCTGCAGAGGCCTCCCAGGGATCTAGAAAGTTCTCCCCACCAAGGCATGGAAGTGGGACCCCACCCCAGGGGCTGAAAGGGACTTTCTGGTTTACTGCTGGGAATTGTCTGGGATGTATGGGTGGTGACTCACACCAGAGTCTGTAACAAGGCAGCTGACTGCCCTGCCTTGTGCTTAACCCTGCCAGCCTCACCGTGCAGCCAGGCTGCTGTCCGTGGTTACACGCCTCCATCTCTCTGTGGGATCACCAGAGCTGCCCTCTGTCCCTCCCTCGTGCTTTGCAAATCCACCTAAAAAGGGGGAAGATCAAGCAGGGCACCTTGAGAGGGTCTCACAGCTCAGACAGCCCAGCTCGCCCACCGGGTGGGTCCTCTGGGAACCCTCCCCTCCAAAGGAGCACGGGCGGGGCTTGTAGCAGCTTGAGAATGGTCAGGAGATTTTATTCCTTCTCAGGAACTGACCAGCTCCAGGAACACAGGGGCGAGGAAGATGAAGCCCTCAGGGTGGCATGGGGAGGGGGCACTGTCCCAGGGGGGCTCTGCTCTCTGCTTTCTCTTCCATCCTCCTTCTGAGACCAGTTCGTCATTCGACATTTTCTAGACCGGAGACGAAAAACCCACACAGATTCAGACCTGCCCTTCTCTTTCCCTCCGGGACCTTCAATCTTTGCTAACACCCAGCAACCCCTCTGCAAATGGATGGGCCTGGTGGAATCATCGAGGCTTTTGGGTCTTGTCACACAAAAGTGTGGTCCTTGGACCTGCCACACTTAGGAAGCTTGTTAGAAACATAGAACCTCAGACCTCTCCTGAGAAAGCAAACGACCAGCATCTGCATGATCCCCAGGTGCACTGAAGTTCAGGGATGTGGGCACATAGACTTCCCCAGTTTGAAGACCCCCCTGGCTGGACCACAGGACAATGAGGTCCTGCAGAGCCTAGGAAAGCAAGCACCCCTTTCCCTTCGCAGACTGTACCAAGCCAGGCCCCCTGTATGTGTGTGTGAGAGGATTTCAAGTTGAGGGGAAAAAAAAGAAATCTCTTGACTTGCTGGGCTGTTACTGAATTTCTTTTCTTTTCTTTTTTTAATTTGCAGAGTTGTGATGGCTGATCGGAGACTGCATGCTCCTTCAGTTTCTCCCCCACCCCACCCCCAGCATCCTCTCCTCTTTCCCTCTAAAAAGAAAACAGAAAACCCGCATGAGGACTTTATGAATGGATACTGTTTCTTTAATTAATTTAATAAATGAATCCTTGGGCTTTTTCTTTACTGCCTCCTTGGGAATCCTCCTAAGGCACCAGCCAGAACCACAAACACCCACATAAAACCCTTTGGCTCACAGGAGCCTCTTCTATTAATATCACCACAAATTCATAGAATTATTTAAGCTCCTAACTGGCCACCCAGCTTCCACCATCCCCACTCGGGCACCGCTGTGAGCTTTTGAAGGCCAAGGCTTCATCCTCTGGGGGCCCCTCATCACCTACAGAGTGGGTCTCAGTGAGGGCGAGCCCCTTCCCCTTGGGTGGGGTTTGGAAACTGGGGTGTTTTGGTTGTCACAAAGACAGGGTGTCTGGGTGTTAAGGGTAACCCCTCAAATGCTAGCGGTGCCCCATGGAGAAAGGTGTGAGAGGAGCTTGCTGACCCAGCCCGTCCTGAGTCTTTCTAGTCCGGTTCCCCCATGACTTTTGTCTGCCCCCCACCTCTGCTGCCTTCCTGCTTTCCCACCTGCTCCAGCCTGAACCTGAAGGTTCCCTCACAGGAACCACTCCCTCCCGCTCCCCCGAAAGCGTCTCCACCCTGCCCCCCTACAGCCTGAAAGTTCCTCTTCTTCCTCCTTCAAGATCCCACACAAACACCGCCTTATGCCCCTGGTTAAGCAGGACTTTTCAGTGTGCATGTGAATTTCAGCTGAAGCCAAACTCTGAACACAACAGGTGAAAAGAACTCCCACATCCTAATGAGAGATGACAGACCTTCCTCTGCAGACCTCCTTGCAACCAGGCAGGCAGGATGTACACAGTAACCCTGACCCAAAGCCCACCTCCAGTTCACATGTCAAGGCTGGAAAGGGTTTCTTTCAAGAGAGTGATGGCTGGTATGAGTTCTTCAGTGTCCTCTTTCCCTATGGGGGCAACAAGGAGAATGCATCCCTTACCCCAGCCCCTAACCCTAGCCAACACCAGAAAGCCCCCATGCGCTGCAGAGCTCTGGAGGGAGTCTGATCCATGACCCAGAGACTAGGGGTGACAGATGGGTTTGCAACAGGCATGTGCCTCCCCCAGGGAAGAGTCTGAAGGCTCAAGGCTGCCTGGAGTAGCCATGGAGGGAAGCAGGAGGGGAGACAGCTCCCTGAGCAGGCTTCTCTGTCCTTCCCCACTGTCTCCTCTGTTCCTCAGATGAGGACACTGAGGCTCAAAGCAGAGGGCAACTTGTCCAAGATCCCATTGTTATTAAATGGCTGAAACGGAAATCAGACCCATACTTACTCACTCCCCATCATGCCCCAATAACTCTCTGTCCTCTGGAGAGGATGTGCCCCTTTTCTGGATGGCCCACTCACCAACTCATTCATTCAGTCTCCCTCCATTATTCCTTCATTCCATCAGTTAAGACGTATTTATTGACCACCAGCTATGTTATTTGTTTGACCAATTTGTAGCATATCCTGCTCCAATAAGAATTAGAAGCAGCTTACAAAGATACCTGTACTATCATGACCTCTGATGACACAATGGATGAGGTATGAAATGAGGGGATGCTGACCTTTTGAATGGCCAGGACAATTGCACAGAGGCCAGAGCATGGCTGGTCCCCAGGACATCCAGGCCTAGATCACTCCTAAAGATCAACAGAAGCTGGACTGCATTGCTTCTAACTGAAAAAGCGACAGACCTACTGTGTAAAGCATACATCAAGTATGTGGATCCCTTTGGAATATAGTGATGAAAGCCTGGGCTCAGTTATTCAGAAGTCATCAATATCCCTTCAAAATCGGCAAAGTACATTGATGTGCACTTCTGTCTTTAAGGCTCCTAATATCCCAGTAAGGAATGGAAGGTCAGAGAGATAGGTGACCAGCCTAAGGCCACACAGCCGACAGGCTATAGAGGCATCTGCTGCCAGGCCCTTTCCTGTAGAGCACAGGAGTTAAGTATGCGGACACCAGGGCCAAACTACCCAAGTTCGTGTCCTGGATCCACTACTTAAAAGCTGTGTGACTTTGGGAAAGTTACTCAACCTCTCTATTTCCCCATAGAGAAAATGAGGGGAAAGAAGGTACCTCTCAGAAGTGAGCACTGCACTTATGAAGACTCCTGGATGACATGAGGAATCAGAAAAATGTTTGCTTCTTTATCTGATCACACAGCTGGCTATCGCCTGTCCATTACCCCTATCAAAGTCCCAATGCTGCTGCTAAGTCGCTTCAGTCGTGTTCGACTCTGTGTGACCCCATAGACGGCAGCCCACCAGGCTCCCCCGTCCCTGGGATTCTCCAGGCAAGAACACGGGAGTGGGTTGCCATTTCCTTCTCCAATGCATGAAAGTGAAAAGTGAAAGTGAAGTCGATCAGTCATGTCCGACTCTTAGCGACCCCATGGACTGCAGCCTACCAGGCTCCTCCATCCATGGGAGTTTCCAGGCGAGAGTACTGGAGTGGGGTGCCATTGCCTTCTCCCAAAGTCCCAATAGGGACTTCAAAGAAGGACACAGAAGGGTGGACACCAATGCACACAGATACATATATGCTGCTGGTGCCCTCGAGCCAGACAATAAGAACTTTCTAATCCATCCTTGCCTTCTCTCCCAAGGAATGGACAACAGGGAATACACCCTTAGGAGGATTTTTCTTCCCATGAACGCCATCCCAATGTCAATCCCTTTCTCCTGGGTCATGGATGTGCCGATTCATTTCTGAAGTGGGTGGGTCCTCTCCCGGTCCCTGTGCCCACAGCAGGGCTCGGACACGGGGAGCATTCAAGTGGACACACCACACATGGAGCTCTGTCCTGACCTTTCCCCTGCCTCCCCCACTGCCAGTGAGCGCCTCCATCAGGATCCGCCTCTCCCTCCTACATGGAAAGCTACGAAACCCATCAGAACTTGCTTTTAGCTGGGAACGAACTGTTCACACATTTCATTAACGGACAAAAAGAGAAAGGGGGTGTGTGGGGTGACAATGCCAGCATATCAAATCCATTTAACTAAATTATACACGGAGACTCGGCGTTAACCAGGAGCAGGGTGGAGGGGAGGGATGGAGTTTCATTAAGAAAAGACCAGGTTCGGAAGAGGGTGGCCCATTCTGTCTTTGTGCTGGTTTTTCTACGCTGATAAGATGTGTCTGTGTAATTTAAAATGTATTACTGAATGTTAAACACTTTTAGTCAATAATGTGAAATTGAAGGGTATTTGTGTGAGAGCTTGAGAACAAATACAGAACTCCGTGTTGAGTGAGTAACCCTCTCTTTATATATTGCTGGGGCTTGCTGAGCGCTCAGATCTTTAGCCAAAGGGTGGGGTTGGAATTAGCTTGCCTAATTGCAATTCTTTAGGAGGGGAAGAAGGCTCAAATATTCACTCCCAGTGGAGGTCAGGACCAGTCCAGCCAGCACCCAGAGTACGTCACAGGGAATGTGGCAACGGAGCTGGTTCCCCCATCAAAAGGGAGGTATATAGGGATCTCCAAGAGGCTTCCTTCAACCTCTCAACATTAACTGATGTCGGGTCACACTGTAGGCAATATAACTGTGGGAGAAATTGTAGGCATCAGGATTTCAGGGTTTGAAGGAAACTTAGGGATCATTCAGTCTGGCCCCTTTCTAATGAGGAAAGTGAAGCTCAGAGAGGTTGTATAACTTAGACAAGGTCACCCAGGAAATTAATGGCCAAAGGTAGAATCCAGGCCTTCTGGTGCCCAGGCAGCTGCTCTTTTCATCACCCCACCTTTCTCTCATCCCCACCTTTTCTGGTCAGGTTAGTGAATACCAGTGTCATGGGCAAGGCACGCAGAGTTGAGTTCAGGCAGAGTGATGGGGCATTCATGACCCCAGGGGCAGGTCTGAGGCCCCATCACCTCCAGTTACAGGGCCTGTGGTAGGATGCAAGGCCTGCTGGCCGAGGGGGTGAGATTTCTGAATAGGCACCTACAGATGCTCTGGACAAGGAAATGGCAACCTACTCCAGTATTCATGGAGCTGTTGTGAGCTCTGAGTTCCCCAAGAGATAGAAAGCATGTCCACTTGGGTAGCAACTCCACCTCTCCAAGTCTCCCATTATCTGCCCTACTGCCAAGGTTGTGACAAGGTAGCTGTGAGTGGGATAGTCTTGAAAGTTCCATAGCCAGGTCATGGTGAAGGAAGATGCCGATGGCTAGCAGTGGTATGACGAGCACCCCATGGGAAGTGAGCCCTTTGAAACTACCTCATCTCAAGTTTTACTTTTGGAAAGCAGGACCTAGGGAGAGCCAATCCCCTGAAGATGTGCTGTGACCTCTTCCCTTGAGACCGGGAGGGATTTTTCCACTGGCAGATCCTCTTTCTGTAGCTGTACCTGTCCTGCTGGCCGATGAGCATGCTCAGAGGCAACAGCTTGCTGAGACAGGGCTAGGGAGAAGCTGAGACCCAGAATCGAGGCTCCAGGCCCCCTTTCCCATACCACAGGGGTGCCAGCTCCTGGCCTGAGGCTTGCAAGGCAGGCAGAACTGAGCCTGACTCTGAAAGGCAGCCTGGGATGGGGGAGAGCAGGGGTGGGGGAGGGAACAGTTGGCTCACTCCAGGAGCTGGAGGAAATCCCCCCCCCCCCCGCTGACCCACCCCTCACGTTGGCAGAGGTGCGGTAAAAGGGCTCGTACAGCCCTTCATGAGGATCAGGCGTGAGCAGCTTATAGAGCACAGCATGGCATAGACTGGGTTCATGACCTGCCTTTTGGGAAAAGAGTAACTGGGCACGATTATGCTGCTGATGGGGCTGAGAACAGAGCCTACTTCAGAGCTGTTCCCCAGCCTCTGCACCTGGGGTCCCTGCCTCTCTCTGCAGGGGCCCTATTACGAGCTCCTCTGAAACTTGGTGTCTCCTTTCTGAGCCAAGCTCTCCCCCACTGCCTGTGGCCAGTTCAGAATTCCTCAGGGGTAACTGACCGCAGAGCCTTCCAGTAGCCTCTCCTGGGAGCACACGGGTGCACAGTGAATTCAGAGTTTTAAGGATGAGGCAGACAACCCTGGAGAAGGAAATGGGAACCCACTCCAGCATTCTTGCCTGGAAAACCCCATGGACAGAGGAGCCTGGCAGGTCACAGTCTGCAGGTTTGCAAAAGAGTCAGACATCACTTAGTGACCAAACAACCACAAGCATATACCTAGGGATGGAGAAAGAAGCAGTGTGGTCACCAGGACCCCAAGACCTCTGAAATTTAACCACAGTGGCAAGGACCACCCTCCACCAACCTGGCAACGATGATTCACATCATGGTCATGAGGACCCCCAATGATTTACCTCTGTCTTTTCAAAGTCTTCATAAGTTGGCTCCAGAAACATGTGATTCAGGCACAGGGTAGAAAAGTGGACAGTGACACATCAGATGTGTCTTCCACTCTTTAAGAGTCTGTGACTGTGAGGAGCTTTCTGGTTGGGGGTAGTCTCTTACTGACCCTATCTCTCCAGAGGCTGCAGGCAGGGGGAAGCAGAAAGTCATGCAGAATGTGGAGCAGTGAGAGGGAGGCCCAGGACTGGGTGTAGAAGAAGATGTACAGGAAGTGGGGAGAAAGGAGAAGTGACTACAGGGGGAGGAAACCATAGAGCTCACAGTTGAAGACACGAATGGAGGGAGAACTCAAGGGCTACTTGGACTGGGGAACCAATCTGAATTTAAATCCTGAATTCTTCTGCAGCATTTTGTTCCAATAACCATTCACTGAGCATCCACTGTCTGCCTAGCAGTGTATGGTACACGGAACACTCCTCAGACCCTGGGAGGTTAATATTACCATTTTGAAAAGTGGTTTGAAAAGTGAAGGAATCAAAGCCTAGAAGAGTGGTCTCACTAGGTTGCAAGGGAAGGAATCATGGCTCTGAAAAATTAGCAGAACTGTTAAGGGAAGCTTAGAGAGGCAGGTGGCCTGCACTCCCACACAAAGGTGCCCAGGGACCTCAGGAAAAAGACAGCTGTGTAGCATGGACTTGGATTTGACCAGAGCTGTCCTGTGGCCTGGCAGGCCCCAGCATTCCAGCTACAAGGGGGTTTCAGGGAATCCCTGAGTCAGAACCCAGGTCCAGAAGAAGCACAGGCCACCCAATGCCCCTTCTCCTTGCCAGCTGTCAGAGGAAAGAGAAACTCATTTGGACACCCTCTACCCCCAGGGTAAAGAAGGCCAGTGCTGGGAGAAGGGGGAGCGGAAGGATGAATTCTTAGCAGCAGCAATATCAAGGAAGAAAAGAATGGTGTCTGGGAAGATAATGACTCAGAGAGTTTGGAGCGTAGACGTGCCATGGAGGTGTCAACCCCAGGGGGCTGAGTGGGAGGACCATGGCTGACTGTGCTCATGAACCACTGCACATGGCCCCTGGGTTCATGAGGAACTGGCAGCCCATGATCCCTTCTCATCTCCAGGCAGGGGAGTGTGGGGGCTCTGCTCCCTGAGCTGGGCCCAGGCCAGGCCTGAATACCCCAACAAGTGTCCTGAGTCCCAGCTGGACAAGAGTCAGGAAATGCTGGGGAGGGGAGGGGCTGCACTTGGTCAATGTCAGAGCAAAGAGCTACCCTCTTCCTTGCCTCTTCCCATCATACACAGGCAGCCCCCGTCTTTCAGAGCAGCAGGAAGAACACTGGAACAGGAGGCAGGGGTCTAGGCTAGGCTTCATCAGAGACAACCCACCTGACCTTGGGCATGTCCCTGAACCTTTCCATATCTTGTATCACACACAGGGTGGGAACGATTAACATCTGTGTTACCTGCCTTAAAGGGCTGCGAAGAGAAGGCATGGGAAAAAACTTTGCAAAGAATAAAAACCCCAAATGAATGTCCAATCAAATCATCAGCATCATCTTCAAATCTGTTAAGTGCTATTAAGATACTCTAAGCTACACAAAGTCCTTTTTTTCCTTTTAAATCAAGGCCAACCTAAGCAGATTGGCACCCTCCAAACTCCCTGTGGAAGCTGAGTAACGTTTTCAGCACTTGGTTGGTTACCAGGTATCATTGAGGACTGGTCCATGTGAAGGACAGACTTCAGGGTTGCATGGATCCCTTTCTTACCTAATAACCCCAGGAAGTGGCATAGCTACTCTCCTCCCTCCTTCTGGGGTCTTCTGTTTCAACAGATACTGTCCGCAGGTGCCGAGTTCTCCCTCTGGGCCAGGTACCGAGCCTTAACCCTCATCACGACTCTGGAGAGAATTGCTTCACTGTTTCACTAATGAGGAAACCAAGACCTGCAGAGGCTAAGGAATTGGCAGACAGACAGTAGTTTGCAGCAGAAATGGAAATGTTTAAGGGACCATACAAATAAACTCAAATCAGCAAGGCTGTTTGCTTCTATGTTTGTTTTGCCTTCTGTCTTTTTTGCCCATCTAATTTTTAAAACCTTGCTACTTGGAGTGTGCTTTGCAGAACAGCATCACCACAGAGCTGGTTGGAAATGCAGAATCTCAGGCCTTACCCCAGAATCTGTTTTTTAAATGAGATCCTCCAGTACTTTGGAGGCAGATTGCAATCTGAGAAGTCTGTATTTAAAGGAGGGTAGCACATCGCAAGAAAGATCAGGTTAACTGCAAAGAAAAATTTCCTGCCAGCTGGTTATAAAATATGCTTACAGAGGGGAGGGAAGAGGCCAGGGCAGAGATCCTCAGCTTTCTAGATGCTCAGTTGAGCGATGAGGGATGATCGTGATGACTGTTCAAGGCTGCCTCCCACCCTTGGGAGCCACATCTGAGACTCCTGAGGAGGCTCTGCGAGGGGTCACACACACCCCTCAAGCCAGCTTTCCTGGCTGCTAGAGACCTGGATTCAAATGCAGCTGCTTCTGCCGAGCTGAGACCAGCAGGGTTAATTCACACTCTCCTGGAGGACAGGTATTTGCATCTGAAATTACCCTGGAACTTAATTCTGCATAATGTTGCTCAGACAAACGACACCGCTGAAACTCTTTGCCAAGGCCAATAATAACATAACTGCAGAGAGAAATAATGAATAGGAGCAGGGGGAAAGGGAAAATCTAGGAGGCAGGGGATGGAGGAAGGGGAAGGAAAAGAGACCACTTCCAGCCAGAGGCATTTTTGTTTTTTTGTAAAGTCAGTTGCACAGTGCTGGCACATAGTAGGCATTCAATAAATAGTTCATGAAATCACAGACTATATTGAAAGCAACAACAAAGAGAAAGCCGCTCAGTTCATTAATCTATTAACCAATTCATTACTCCAACCGATCATTTGTGCAAGATTCTATTAGGCACCTGCTCTCAGCCAGGCACTATGCTGGGCACTGTGGCCCCTGCCCTCCTGGGCTGAGCCTGCTGTGGGCAAACACCACAATGCGGGGGTCGGGGTGGTAATCGAAGTCCCAGCCGGGGAGGCTTAAAGTCCAAGGGCAGAACCCAGGCAAGTGACTGATGGCCTCACAAGGTGTGGCGGTATCAACAGGTCACCAGGTTATCCCTTGCTGGCCTCAACACCTGTCGCCTTGGATACTGCCCTGGAAAATGTAAATTTCCTGCAAGTCTGCACATTGCTTAAATCTCAGAGCTGAAAAGGAACATGAGAGGTCATCTTACTGTCTTATTCATTCTACAGATGGGAAAGGGAGGTTCAGAGATGCGATGAGATTTGTTCAGGCCACCAGCCAGGTAATGGCAGAGCTGGAGGAAGAACCTGGCTCCCACTCCTTGACCAAGCTGTCCACCCTAGAAGATGGGGGAACCTGGGTTCTAGTCCAGGGACAGGAAGGTCACCTCTCTCTGGAAATCAGTTCTGTCATCTGGAAACAGACAGGGGGAATCTTTCAGTAGTCCCCATGCACTGTGCTCCACCGAGGTGATTCTGGAGGCTCCTGGAAGAGGAAGGGCTGGCTAGGGGGGCTCTCGGCCCCACCCCTGCTTTAGTCAGAACAACTCTTTTGTCCACTGGCCTCCCATGAAATGGTTGGTTTGAACCAAAGGTCCCATGGCTAAAAATCCAAACCAAAACAATTAACCAAATATATATACGTACATATGGTAAAGAATTCACCTGCAATGCAGGAGACATGAGTTCGATCCCTGGGTTGGGAAGATCCCCTGGAGAAGGAAATGGCAATCCACTCCAGTATTCTTGCCTGGAAAAATCCCATGGACGGAGGAGCCTGGTAGCTACAGTCCATGGGGTCACAAGGAGTTGGGACATGACTTAGTGACTACACAACAACACACACACACACATATATATGTGTGTATTGACACAGGGTTCCTGCAACATATATGCCATGCTCTTGGCAAGTACACAAATCATAGAAGACAGGCTCTCCGTCCTTCAGATACATACACTACCTTAAGTGGGAGGAAACACACACGTGAACAGACTCAAAAGCCCCAGAAAGCAGCATTTAGTCTCATGATTGCCCATCCCCAGAGTACTTAAAGTCTAAAGCAGCCCAGTACCAAAGGATGCTGTACACGGTCTGGGGTCAACAGTGGCCTTCCTGCCCATGGGGGTCCCCGAGACATAGGCTTGCCTGAAAACACACAGCGGCAGGAAGAGGAGAAACTGATGACAGAAGCCCTGGGGCTTCCGACTCTCTGTCTCTGGGGCCCCACCCAGCACCCTAAGAGTCACCCTCCGCCCACTGCCCCCAGCCTCCCCTCCTCCCACCACCCCAACCTAATTATGCGTGTTTACATTACAGTTACATATAATTCTGCCATTTACATTCAGTTGCCGGCTTCTCTGTGTGCTCATAAAATATTAACACTGGAGGGCCGCTTGTTGCAGAAATGTTTATAATTTCTCTTCCCCATTATGGGCTTATTAATGATAATAATGCCGTTTCCCTGCTTAGGAGCTGGGGCTATGGAAAGGCAATCACTCACCGGAGCTGAAATATGACAGTGGGAAGTCGGATTCCGTTCCCTGCTCAGCATTTAATCTTAATAACATTTTATCTCAGACGACAAGTGTGTGTAATGTTGTTTAAAAGCCATGACTACATCGACACTCCATGTTCAGGGAAAAGGATGGGGGAGGGGTGGCCAGGCCTGACCTCCCCGCTTCGCTCCCCTCGTCCACCTCCTTTCCCTGCTGCTTTAGTCACAAGTTTCCTTTCCACCATCCCTGGCTCTCTGGGGTGGGTGTGAGACTCTCCCCTCAGTAAGTCAGGCTGCAGGGGGCTGCGGGGCACCTCCCTCCACCCAGCCCCTCCATGCCCCCCACCCCGCCCCGGCATGAAAGGATTTTTTTCAACCTGTGAGAATGAAAAGTACTTACGAGGACATCAGCCTTTGAAAACACAACTACCTCAAATGGGCTCTATTAAAAATAAATAAGTCCATTTCGGCTGGAGAGCCGGGCCTGAGGGCGTGTTAAGTCTTTAAGCTGTGTTGCAGGGGGACACACACGCTCTCCCCATCCTGGGGCAAGGTTCCTAACGATACAGTCCTCGAGCGCCACTCCCTCAGCCTCGCCTCCGTCTAGCCCCTGCTGCTTGGGGCACCTCCCTGACCCCCTTTCTCAGCCTTCTCTTCCCTTCGCTAAACCAGCCCCCTCTGTCTAATGCTTACTGTGACTGCCGCTGCCCCGCTTCTGCCCATCGCATCTGCCGCCCCCACCATCTCATCCCTTATTCTGGGGTACAGGAGGGTGCAGGCTGTTTCTCCTGTATTTCCCTCCTCTTTAGAGGGACACTAAGAGGAGGAAACTTTCAGAGAGGATGGATATGTTTGGCATGAACTGTGGTGATGGTTTCTCAGGAGCATATGTATCTCCAAATGCATTGTTGTACATATTATAAACATGTACAGCTTTTTGTCAATCATACCTCAATAAGGTGTTTTTTTTTTTTTTAATAAAGGATCAATAGAAGGAAAGAGACTATAGGTATAAGTGGTGCAGTGTGCCTAGAACACATTGTCTCCTTCCCTCATTTCTAAGCCATCTACTAAAGTAACTTTATTCAGGGTTTCCCTGTGGTCTAGTGGTTAAGAATTCACCTGCCGATGCAGGGGACATGGGTTTGATCCCTGGTCTGGGAAGATCCCACACGCCAGGAAGCAACTAAGCCCACGCATGACTACTGAGCCTGAGCTCTAAAGCCAGAGAGCTACAGCTACTGAGCCCACAAGCCCAAACTACTGAAGCCCACGCACCTAGGACTCTGTCCATAGTGGACACTTAGGATTCTGTTCATAGGAGGTGCTCAGTGACTAAATGTTGGTTGGAATTTGAAACTAAAACTACCAGTTATCCTGGAGAACGGTGCTGGGCTGAGAAAGAGAAGAATTGTTTTTTCAAATCTAGCTTTTTTTTTCCCCCCAAGGTGACTCTTCTCTGCTTCCCTGATAGAGGGTCATGCCTCCAGCCCACAGAGCTCATGATTTGTATGGATGTATTGCTGGACATGGAAACCCAGTTGAAATGTTTTCCCTGAGTGGAACTAAAATCTGTGAGCCTCCAGCTCCCAAGTTCTGCTCTCTAGAGCTCACGGAGCCAGGGCTCCAGTTCTGAGCATCACACTTACAGAGGAATTTTGACAAACTGAGGTGGAAGCTCCACAGCCTCCGCTTTGGAATCTCACTTTCATCATTTCATAACAAGAATAGTCTTCGGCACCTGCCGTGGCTATTTTAGCAGTTAAGATGCCCTAAGATCCTCTTGTACTCAACTCAGACACATAGGTCTTTACTTTTGAACCTACATCAAGTTGAGTTTTCCCCAGCCCGTACTTATGGAATTGATTTTTTTGGAAACCTCAGCGCAAGACTTCCCATTTATTCCTGTTCAATTTCGACTCCTTACTTTCGGCCCATCATTCCAGTCTGAAAGGTATTTCAGATCCCAATTCTGCAGTCCCAAATGTCAGCCAGCCCTTCTGCATCTGTGTCATTCACTTATTTAAAAAAAATTTTTATTTACTTGTTTAGTTGACTGTGCTGGGTCTTAGTCGTGGCCCTCGAAATCTTCGATCTTCCTTGCGGCATGGGGGATCGTTTTTAGTTGGGGCATGCAAACTCTTACCTGAGGCATGTGGGATCTAGTTCCCTGACCAGGGATTGAACCCAGGCCCCCTGTGTTGGGAGTGCAGAGTCTTAGTCACTGGACCGCCAGGGACGTCCCTCATTCACTTACTTCCAAAATATGCCTTCAGGGTTACACTCTGAAGTCTGATAAATTACTGAATGGGCAGACAGCATATCATCTGACATCTCCCATCAGGTAGACTTCAGCCAATGAGGAAGCTTTCTTTGGGCATGATTGCTCAGAAGGCCACAAACCAACAGACTCTAGGAAAAGTCTAGTATCAGCAGAGGCTCTGGAAATGGAAGAAATAGACCATGGGCCCCGTTTTGCTGTTAATAAGCTGTTTTTCTTTAGAAAAATGAGCCTTTTAGGGTCTCAGTTTCTTCATCTGCAATGTGAGTGGGTTAGATCGGATGGCTCCAAGTTCTATTCCAATGCAACACTTTACTGGATCAATGACTATGCTGCAACCATGCTTCTCAGCCTTGCCCACAAGGAGCAGTGAAAGCTTCTGGCAAAAAGCCTTATTCAAACCAAGGTATCTTGTGGTTCCAAAGTTTTCTTCTCCTACCAGTCCAGCTTCCTTATGCAAACAGGAGATGAGTTTTTTTTTGACATGACTTGTTTTGACTGAACACAAGCTGGTTCTTCTCTAAAGGCAGTGTGGCTTCGTGTGGAAGGGAGGGGCTTCCCTCCCCCACACCATCATTTTTAGTCTCTATCTTTTCCCAGTTTTTGAAAATTATTCTATGATTCTATCTAGAGTCTCCTGGCACCTGTTCCATTTATGTGTCAAAACAAAAGAAAACTAACATTTAGAGGGTGCCTAAGATGTGCTACACGCCCATGCCACCTACTTTCACAGCAGAACTGGTCCCTGGGGAGGTCCCTGCCCCATGTAGCCAAGGACAGGTACACTTGAACAACTCACCATAAAAATGGTGTGTGAGGTGTCTTGGTGGTGGTTTGAACTAAGTTTGAGGAGGAGGGACCCATCCATTACTGTTGAAGAAAGCACGTTGCAACAGAGAGACCTTGAATTGCCTGCTCTGTGATGCTGGCATGGATATATGTTTTCCTTCTATGTGGAGTTAATGTGAATGAAGGCTAAAGGTGCAGGTGGGTGGCAGGTGGGGTGTGTTGTGGAAGATGAGACCAGCACACTGGAGCCAGGTGGTAAGCAGCCTTGAATGCCTGTCAGGACTTGAACTTGAGCCTCTAGATGATCGGAAGACAGGGCATGTCCAGAGCAGAATGATAGACCTCATCTTAGAAAGCTCCTGGCAGCTGTGTGGCGGATGGACTAGAGGGGACAATGGCAGAAGCAAGACAATAAGCGGTCAAGGGAAATAGTATAAGGTCTTAGACCAGGGTGGTGACATCAGCAGGAATAAAGATAAAGAAAGAGGGCCTACAGTTGCTTAGACAGTAGACTCAAGAGGACTTGGTTATCCATTAAGCTTAGCTGCTGCTGCTGCTGCTGCTACTAAGTCGCTTCAGTAGTGTCCGACCCTGTGTGACCCCATAGACGGCAGCCCACCAGGCTCCCCCGTCCCTGGGATTCTCCAGGCAAGGACACTGGAGTGGGTTGCCATTTCCTTCTCCAATGCATGAAAGTGAAAAGCGAAAGTGAAAAGCGAAAGTGAAGTCGCTCAGTCGTGTCTGACTCTCTGCAACCCCATGGACTGCAGCCTACCAGGCTCCTCCGTCCGTGGTATTTTCGAGGCAAGAGTACTGGAGAGAGTTGCCATTGCCTTCTCCAATTAGAGTTAGAGACGAGAGCAAGATATCATCGGTGATGTCTTCCATGACTTCTAGCTTAAATGGTTTTGCTCACCAATCTCAGGAAGAAAGGAGCAAGAACAGATTCAAATGAAGGAGGTCATGAGTCCATTTTGAGACTCTGGGCATAGTGGGGCTGCAGATACAGGCCATGGTTAAAATCACCCAGAGGGCATGTGCAGAACAAGACAAGAGGCTAAGGACAGAGCCTGGGCAGAGACTGATATGTGTGTGTTGCGGGGGGTCGGGGTCGGGGACAAGGGAAGAAGAGCTGCTACAGATACACAAGGCATTGTGTAGAGGGAGCCAGGAGAGTGGTATCTGGCACACAAAGGAGCAAATCCCCAGGGCTACTTCCTGAGGGGTTACAGAGCTCCAGATCACTGATGCAATGAACATGAACTGGGGCAGACTCGGGAGATGGTGAGGGACAGGGAGGTCTGGCGTGCTGCAGTCCATGGGGCCAGAGAGTCAGACATGACTGGGCGATGGAGCAACAACAGCACAGAGCTCCAGAGGACAAGGACCACAAGAAGAGGCACTGGAAGAGCTGGTGGGGGTGACTGACCGACTTCTTTCATGGCTGGAGGATGGGTAGCTGCAATGAACCCGGGTTACAATCCTGGCTTCACCACTTACCAGCCATGTCACCCTGGGTAAGCGGTGAACTCACTAAGCCTCAGTTTCATCAACTATAGAATGGGGATTATAACAAGATTTATGTCATAGGCTGTTGTTAGGATTAAATATAATAGAGGTAAAGCACTTAGAATATACAATAGATGTTCAATAAGTGTTAGCCAAAAATTCAGAAATTTGGAGGTTTAGTTAAAAGGGTAATAGAAGAATAGCTTTAAAAAAAAGACTAAAAATCTTTCTTTCGATGAGAGGTTTTAAACATGGCTGAAAACAGGGGGAAAGGGAAAGTGAGGCTGGCAAGGTAATCTGTAATAATAAAGGAAGGTCCTAGATGAAACGGAAAGATACAAGCAGGAAATTTAGCCCAAGGTATAACCATTTCTCTTTTTCAGAAAAACAGAAGGTTTCCTTGGAGAGCACAGACAGAAGAGTTGAGGTGGTCCACACCTGAGGGGCTTTCTCATGTCAGTGAGGGTGTTTTCACTGAGGGCACAGCTGGCTTGGAGGGCTTCGCAGGTGGCACAGTGGTAAAGAAACTGCCTGCCAATGCATGAGATGCAAGAGACACAGGTTCGATCCTTGGAGAAAGAAATGGCAACCCACTCCAGTATTCTTGCCTGGAAAATTCCATGGACAGAGGAGACTGGTGGACTACAGTCCATGGGGTCGCAGAGTCAGGCACGCATGCATGCAGAGCTGGCTTGGGGTACTGAGAGAGGGAAAGGCCTGGAATGGGGCTGAGAAGAATGAAGTAGGGATTGAAGACAAGAATTTCAAGGAGCACGGGGGGCACAGCTCAGACTGTAAACCATACATTTATAGCATGTTCTCTGAAGATTATTTACTAAGGAGAAATAGTGAGAGAGTTCTGCCATTCTGGTTTCGATCACCCACCAATGACACCAGACGCAGAAGAAGCTACATCTGTTTTCTTAAAGCCCCCCAGGGTGGCTGTTGACTCCATCTCACACTGCCCCCACTGCCGAGCCTGGGAGCAGCTGGCGGGGGGGCAGGACCCATCTCCTCCCATCTGTGCCCCCTCCCTCAGTACAGAGCAGAGGCTCCCGAGCCTTTATGTAATTCCTTTCCTTTCAAAGTCGCCAGGATCCTCATGCCGGCTAAAAGTGTGCATCTCCTACAGTCAGAGCCACAAGCTTAATCCTCACTATTCAGCTCACTTTCAACACGTTAGATTTCTGCTCAACACCATGGAAAAGGACATCTCACATGCTCGCCCATTAATAGTACAACCTCCCCTGTCATCGGAGGCAGCCGCTGGCATTTAAACAGCCTGAAAACCCTACCTCCTCCGCAGAAGCTTCAGGGACTAATATGGGAGCTAACATTTAACCAGAGCCTTCTATTTGCTAGGGACCTCCTTATGTACCCACCCCACAGACAGACTGCACTTAGCTTGACATCAGCTCCAGGGTTGTTAGCATCGTTGCCCTATTTTACCGGTGCTATACAGAAACATGGCACCCCACTCCAGTACTCTTGCCTGGAAAATCCCATGGATGGAGGGGCCTGGTGGGCTGCAGTCCGTGGGGTCGCTAGGAGTCGGACACGACTGAGCGCCTTCACTTTCACTTTTCACTTTCATACATTGGAGAAGGAAATGGCAACCCACTCCAGTGTTCTTGCCTGGAGAATCCCAGGGACAGGGGAGCCTGGTGGGCTGCCGTCTCTGGGGTCGCACAGAGTCGGAAACGACTGAAACGACTTAGCAGCAGCAGCAGCATACAGAAACAAAGGCTCAGAGAGGTATGATCACTTGTCCAGAGTCACACAGCACTGGGTTGGCAGCACAGAGACCCGACTCTGGTTTGGCTGACTGTTGTTCCTCACATACCTCGCCGCCTGCCCCGGTGCAGCCCATCGTCTCCAAGGATCACCTCTGGCAGTCCTTCCTGGTTTCCAACCTGGGGTCAGGACTTTGATCCTGCTTTGTCATATACCCCGACTGCAACATACAGAGTAGAGCTCCTCACCCAAATCTGGGTTAATCTATTTATCTTTCTTCTCTTATCATAAATCACGACATCTTTTTCAAAAATTTTTATTGTGGTAAAAATATACATAAAATTTCTTCCACGTTGTCCATTTTATTGGCATATAATTGTTGATAGTAGTCTCTTATGATCCTTTGTATTTCTGTGTTGTCTGTTGTGATCTCTCCATTTTCGTTTCTAATTTTGTTGATTTGATTTTTCTCCCTTTGTTTCTTGATGAGTCTGGCTAATGGTTTGTCAATTTTATTTATCCTTTCAAAGAACCAGCTTTTGGTTTTGTTGATTTTTGCTATGGTCTCTTTTGTTTCTTTTGCATTTATTTCTGCTCTAATTTTTAAGATTTCTTTCCTTCTACTAACTCTGGGGTTCTTCATTTCTTCCTTTTCTAGTTGCTTTAGGTGTAGAGTTAGGTTATTTATTTGACTTTCCAAAACTGGACCAGGAAGAAATAGAAAATCTTAACAGACCCATCACAAGCATGGAAATTGAAACTGTAATCAAAAATCTTCCAGCAAACAAAAGCCCAGGTCCAGACGGCTTCACAGCTGAATTCTACCAAAAATTTAGAGAAGAGCTGACACCTATCCTGCTCAAACTCTTCCAGAAAATTGCAGAGGGAGGTAAACTTCCAAACTCATTCTATGAGGCCACCATCACCCTAATACCAAAACCTGACAAAGATCCCACAAAAAAAAGAAAACTACAGGCCAATATCACTGATGAACATAGATGCAAAAATCCTTAACAAAATTCTAGCAATCAGAATCCAACAACACATTAAAAAGATCATACACCATGATCAAGTGGGCTTTATCCCAGGGATGCAAGGATTCTTCAATATCCGCAAATCAATCAATGTAATACACCACATTAACAAATTGAAAAATAAAAACCATATGATTATCTCAATAGATGCAGAGAAAGCCTTTGACAAAATTCAACATCCATTTATGATAAAAACTCTCCAGAAAGCAGGAATAGAAGGAACATACCTCAACATAATAAAAGCTATATATGACAAACCCACAGCAAACATTATCCTTAATGGTGAAAAATTGAAAGCATTTCCTCTAAAGTCAGGAACAAGACAAGGGTGCCCACTTTCACCATTACTATTCAACATAGTTTTGGAAGTTTTGGCCACAGCAATCAGAGCAGAAAAAGAAATAAAAGGAATCCAAATTGGAAAAGAAGAAGTAAAACTCTCACTATTTGCAGATGACATGATCCTCTACATAGAAAACCCTAAAGAATCCACCAGAAAATTACTAGAAATAATCAATGACTACAGTAAAGTTGCAGGATATAAAATCAACACACAGAAATCCCTTGCATTCCTATACACTAATAATGAGAAAACAGAGAGAGAAATTAAGGAAACAATTCCATTCACCATTGCAACGGAAAGAATAAAATACTTAGGAATATATCTACCTAAAGAAACTAAAGACCTATATATAGAAAACTATAAAACACTGGTGAAAGAAATCAAAGAGGACACTAATAGATGGAGAAATATACCATGTTCATGGATTGGAAGAATCAATATAGTGAAAATGAGTATACTACCCAAAGCAATTTATAGATTCAACGCAATCCCTATCAAGCTACCAACAGTATTCTTCACAGAGCTAGAACAAATAATTTCACAATTTGTATGGAAATACAAAAAACCTCGAATAGCCAAAGCGATCTTGAGAAAGAAGAATGGAACTGGAGGAATCAACCTACCTGACTTCAGGCTCTACTACAAAGCCACAGTTATCAAGACAGTATGGTACTGGCACAAAGACAGAAATATTGATCAATGGAATAAAATAGAAAGCCCAGAGATAAATCCACGCACATATGGACACCTTATCTTCGACAAAGGAGGCAAGAATATACAATGGATTAAAGACAATCTCTTTAACAAGTGGTGCTGGGAAATCTGGTCAACCACTTGTAAAAGAATGAAACTGGACCACTTTCTAACACCATACACAAAAATAAACTCAAAATGGATTAAAGATCTAAACGTAAGACCAGAAACTATAAAACTCCTAGAGGAGAACATAGGCAAAACACTCTCCGACATACATCACAGCAGGATCCTCTATGACCCACCTCCCAGAATATTGGAAATAAAAGCAAAAATAAACAAATGGGACCTAATTAACCTTAAAAGCTTCTGCACATCAAAGGAAACTATTAGCAAGGTGAAAAGACAGCCTTCAGAATGGGAGAAAATAATAGCAAATGAAGCAACCGACAAACAACTAATCTCAAAAATATACAAGCAACTCCTACAGCTCAACTCCAGAAAAATAAACGACCCAATCAAAAAATGGGCCAAAGAACTAAATAGACATTTCTCCAAAATAGACATACAGATGGCTAACAAACACATGAAAAGATGCTCAACATCACTCATTATCAGAGAAATGCAAATCAAAACCACTATGAGGTACCATTTCACACCAGTCAGAATGGCTGCGATCCAAAAGTCTACAAATAATAAATGCTGGAGAGGGTGTGGAGAAAAGGGAACCCTTTTACACTGTTGGTGGGAATGCAAACTAGTACAGCCACTATGGAGAACAGTGTGGAGATTCCTTAAAAAACTGGAAATAGAACTGCCTTATGATCCAGCAATCCCACTGCTGGGCATACACACTGAGGAAACCAGAAGGGAAAGAG
Source organism: Bos grunniens (assembly GCF_055505025.1). Taxonomy (NCBI): domain Eukaryota; kingdom Metazoa; phylum Chordata; class Mammalia; order Artiodactyla; family Bovidae; genus Bos; species Bos grunniens. Next base: position 28,871,166 of record NC_141179.1, read on the forward strand.
ACACGTGTACCCCAATGTTCATCGCAGCACTGTTTATAATAGCCAAGACATGGAAGCAACCTAGATGTCCATCAGCAGATGAATGGATAAGAAAGCTGTGGTACATATACACAATGGAGTATTACTCAGCCATTAAAAAGAATACATTTGAATCAGTTCTAATGAGGTGGATGAAACTGGAGCCTATTATACAGAGTGTAGTAAGCCAGAAGGAAAAACATAAATACAGTATACTAACGCATATATATGGAATTTAGAAAGATGGTAACAATAACCCGGTGTACGAGACAGCAAAAGAGACACTGATGTATAGAACAGTCTTATGGACTCTGTGGGAGAGGGAGAGGGTGGGAAGATTTGGGAGAATGGCAATGAAACATGTAAAATATTATGTAGGAAACGAGTTGCCAGTCCAGGTTCGATGCATGATGCTGGATGCTTGGGGCTGGTGCACTGGGACGGCCCAGAGGGATGGTATGGGGAGGGAGGAGGGAGGAGGGTTTGGGACGGGGAACACATGTATACCTGTGGTGGATTCATTTTGATATTTGGCAAAACTAATACAATTATGTAAAGTTTAAAAATAAAATAAAATTAGAGAAAAAAAAATATACATAAAATTTACCATCTTAACTATTTTAAGTGTACAGTTTAGTGGTATTGGTACATTTACATTGTTATGCAACTGTTACCACCACCCATCTCTAGAACCTTCTCATCTTCCCAAACTGAAACTCCATACTTTATGGAACAATAATTCCCTACTGCACTCCCCGACTTCTGGCAATTACCATTTTACTTTCCGTCTCCCTGAACTTGACTACTGGAAGAACCTCTTATATGTGGAATCACACTGTATTTGTCCTTTTGTGACTGGCTTATTTCACTGGCCATTATGTCTTCAAGATCCATCCATGTTGTAGTATGTGTCAGAACTGCCTTCTTTTGGGGGGCTGAATAATACTCCACTGCATGGATACATCACCTTTTTCTTTATCCATTCATCTGTTGTTGGACATTTGAGTTGCCGTCATCTTATGTCTACAGTGAATAATGCTGCTGTGAACACTGGTGTACAAACACCTCTTCAAGACCTTATTTTTAATTCTTCTGGGTATATCCCCCAAAGTGGAACTCCTGGATCGTACGGTAATTCTATGTTTAACTTTCTGATGAACCACCATACTGTTTTTCACAACAGTCGCACTGTTTATATTCCCAACAATGATGCACAAGAGTTCTTAATTCTCTGCCTCCTCACCAATACTTATTTTCTCTTTTGCTGATAGCCGCCATTCTAATGGGTATGAAGTGGTATCTCGGTTTTGATTTGTGTTTCCCTAATGATTAATGATGTTGAGTGTCTTTTCAATTGCTTACTGACCACTTTTATGTGTCCTCTGGAGATATGTCTATTCAACTCATTTTTTAATCTGGTTGCTTTAAACCATAACATAAAAAAAAATCCTGACCCTCTGCCCTCTGTATCTCTACACACATTCCCAGGACAGTTCATTGGCAGTGCTCTGAGGGAGCAAAAAGGAATTTCTCTGCCCCACCCCATCCGACTAGGTATGCCAGCACAGAACATTTATGTACAACACCACACTCCTTTGGACTAAAGCATTGAAAAGGTCCGTCAGTGTGTGAATGTTACCCCGAAGAGGTAATTTATCAAGTCACTATGACTGTGAAGAGGGCTGAGCACCGAAGAATTGATGCTTTTGAACTGTGGTGTTGGAGAAGACTCTTTAGAGTCTCTTGGACTGCAAGGAGATCCAGCCAGTCCATTCTGAAGGAGATCAGCCCTGGGATTTCTTTGGAAGGAATGATGCTAAGGCTGAAACTCCAGTACTTTGGCCACCTCATGCGAAGAGTTGACTCATTGGAAAAGACTCTGATGCTGGGAGGGATTGGGGGCAAGAGGAGAAGGGGATGACAGAGGATGAGATGGCTGGATGGCATCACTGAGTTGATGGACGTGAGTCTGAGTGAACTCCGGGAGTTGGTGATGGACAGGGAGGCCTGGCATGCTGCGATTCATGGGGTCACAAAGAGTCAGACACAACTGAGTGACTGATCTGATCTGATGACTCATTAACACTCTAGCTTAGATTCTTTAACCTGTGTAGCTACCTGGTCATCCATCAAGGAGAGGGCCACCAGACAGACAGCTCCTGACAGGTTGAAGGCAGGTCCTGGTAGAAAGGAGTGATGAATAAAGGAGAGGGACCAGACAGAAAGTGTTTGAGCAAACAGGGCAGGGGTCAGCCAAGGTGGCGGGGCGGCAGCCCCTGCCTTGGTGTGCAGAGTATGGGGGGATTATTATGTAGGGAGCAGGCAGGAACACAGGCTCTGTCTCAAATGGGAAGACAAAAGTAAGGATGTGCTTAAGGGTTAATGCCTTTGGTCCAGGTGAGTGTATGAGAATTTTTTTTTTAATTGGAGGAAAATTGCTTTACAATGTTGTGTTGGTTTCTGCCATACATCAGTGTGAATCAGCCATAAGTATACATATGTCCCCTTCCTCTTGAATGTCCCTCCAACCTCTCTGTGGGAGCTTTTGTCTTTATCCCGGAGCACAGGTTAGGGAGTTGCAGTAAAAGGGGAGGAGTCAGAAGCCAGAAGGGAGAGGGTGTGGGAAAACAGGATGTTGCAGCCCTGGAGGATGCTGCTTGGACCTCCCTTGCAAGAAAAGTGCCAAGGAGCCTCCCGCTGCCGCGCCTTCGCACCCAGCTCTGCTTTGACGCCAACACCGGCTCTCTCCAGGCTACTGTTAACCAGCAACGGATCTCAGTCCAGTTTCTAGAGATGGGCCATTCCCACCCAAACACAGGACTCCTGGCTGCAAGAGGGGACCTTGGCTGGAAGAGGGGAGCTTCGCTCGAGCATGAAGGAGAAACAGCCCCCCTCCCTGGCTGCAGGTTTCTCAAGCTGCTGTGCCCTCTAGGGCCCTTCTGCCCACTCCCCTCAATGTCCCTCGCTGTCCCTCTCTCCTCTCACTGGCTTCTCACCTGCTTCTGGACTGAAGGCTGTCCCCACGGACCTCTGCTCCCACTCCTTTTGGTATTTCACAGTGCTTTCTCCCAGTACACTGGCTGTACATCTAATTCCATCTGACATCTGCTTCTTGGAGGATGCAAACAGACACAGAAGCCACCAAACACCCCTCCCCACCCCCACACTACACACACACACACACACACACACGTCCCACCTGGTTTTCCCAAACAGTAAATCCCCTACATACAAATGAGTTCCGTTCTGAGGACAGGTGTAAGTCCAATTTGTTTGTAAGTCCAACAAAGTTAGCCTAGGTACCCAACTAACACAATCAGCTATATCATACTATACTGTAATAGGTGTCATACTGTACTGTAATAGGTGTATAATACTTTCCATGCAAATAACACATAAAAAAACAAACACAAGTGCAGGGAGCCGCCAGGAGGACCTCCACCCGTGGCAAAGGTCATGAGGAAGGAGGCTCGACATTTGCAAAGGCAGGATCGAGCCTCAGGAGTCCCCCTGGAAATCCTCGAGCATCTACCCCCATAACCAGAGCCTGCCTACTTTACTACTTTGTGCTCTCACCTACACCTCTGACTTTTCGGGGGGCTGTCCCCACCACCTCTTTTGGAGAAGGAGTTAACTTAGAGCTCCAGTTAATAAAAACTCCTGGGTGTGACAAGAGTGTTTTAACCTACAAACTTCTCTGAAGGTTCTCTAGCCTGCCTGACAGGCTTGTCCGGCCACATGTGATTGCTCACAGCCTCCCAACCGTGAGAGGCACGAGATGCTTTAAACCTTCTAAAAACAGGTTCCTTAGAAAAGTTAGAAAACCATTAGTATAAGTATAGTGGGCTGATTAGAAATTGTATTGGTGAAGGGTTTTTCATTTGTTGAGCCAATGTTTATTGCTAAGTCTCCCCATCCCTTGCCCTTACACACATTAATGAATATATAGAAGAAATAAGTATTAACCTTTGATATTAATCACGTTAGACCTTAGGCTAAGTAAATTCTTTCCTTAATTCAAACCCAATACACCCTCACCCTATAGGAATGTAACTTTATCTGGTACCTTCAGAAGGTGGAGTCTTTTTTAAGAATAATCACCCCTGGAGAAATAAGTGTCCTGGTTGACTGACCACTGTCACAAGGAGAGAGTCATAAATTGTCAGCAGGCCCCCTGGCCAGAAGATGATGTAACACCCCTAAGACCTCTGTATACATTTGTATGAAGCACCTGACTTTGATAAAAGTCAGGACTGCTGACCCCGCGTGACTTTTGTATAACATCTCAGTGTATAAAAGTAGACCATGGAAAATAAAGAATTGGGATCAGTTTCTCGAAATACTGGTCTCCCCATGTCGCTCTCTCTCTCAAACTCTGGCTGAGTCTCCATCTGGAGTGCGGAACCCACCAAGCTTACTAATTATGCCTGGGCTTCTAAGATCCGACTGGGGAGGCCTCAGTGTCTCCTCTCCTTCAGGAGAACGGAAGGATGCCTGCGGCCTACGTAAGTGGTGCAAACTTCTTGTCTTGAAGTTTTATTGGTCTCCCGCGTAAACCAAGCTACTCAGCCTCTTTTCTCCACTGAAATTTTCCTACTGAGCTATCCTCATTCTATTACTCTTTACATCTCTAATTAATATCTAATTGAAGCTATTGTATCCTGATCCTCACTGACGCCATCCCCGCTTCAAACTCCCTGGATCAGCCGAGGCTGGACCTCGGCACACAAGAAATGAAGAAAACATTTTTATTCTTATAGTATAGTACCTTGAAAAGTGCAATAGTACCAGCTACATCACCGCCACTTTCACACTTGCTTCTGGGCTTGAAATAAAGACACTGTACTATTGTACTCTACGCAGCACTGGACAAAGTACACATAAGCGCAGACATTGCAGAGGATGCACACACGTGACAATGTACACCAGACATGTGGACTAACTTACGAAGCTGGACATGCTAACGCACGTCTGCATCTCTGAAAGGTCCCGACTTGAAGGTTCATATATAGAGGACTTACTGTAAAACCCACTTCCCTTCTGGGCTTGATCTCACCCTCACTTCTAGAGGCTGAATGGTAGTCAAAACAAAGGTGGCCTTAGTTTACAGACAGCGGAGAGCTAGCAACAGAAGGTGCAAAGGCGTGCACGGACCATTCCGTTCATTCTTCAGTGAGCAGGACGGCACAGAATAAGGAGACCTACCTCTTGGGTGCTGTCCTTCTCCTGCTGGGAACTCATGAGTTGGGCAGAGGGTAATTCAGAAACCTGACTGTATTCAACTCTGAATCCACAGGGCCTTGGACAGTGCCTGGCTTCTGCTCAATAGATATTTAAAGAATGAATGAGTTTATTCATCATAATAGTGCTCTAAAATTTCCTCAGATCTTCCCCAAATGAAATCTCTCATTTCATTTTCTACTCTGGGCAAAGACCGTCTTGAAGATGCTAAACTGAGGTCCAGAGAAGTTGAAGAAGTGGACCACAGCCTCGAGGCACTTTCTATCAGATTAGACCACCCTATTTCCTGTTCCTCCTTCATGCCCAGAAAAACACTTTGGTCCAGAGCCCCCCAGACAGCAATGCATAGCCCTCGCTCCCCTTCCCCCTTGTGACATCCCAGCCAATTCCAGCCCACACCCAGAGAAGCAGCGGCTCAGAGCACAAGGCCAGAATGAGGTCCAAAATAGCGTGTGTGAGGCCAACTGGCAACTGGCTGATCTGCAATATCCTAGGACGTATCTGAAGGGCAGCGGTCAAGTGAGGAGAAGCAAGGAGCACACACTCCCCAATAGGGCTGACCACGTGATCGAGGTGAATTCTTGCCAGACTTGGTCCCACCTGAGCAGTGCCACATCGGATGCCGGGGCCCCCCGCTCCAGCCGGCCAGAAGCAGAGCAGCCCTTCCTATAACGTTCTCACCATCGGTGCAGCCCCAGATTGCCATTAGGGACACAGCCATTCAGCGTTTACCGCCAGTACTTAAACCACATCAGGTCCTGCCTTCTGAGACACAGCAGGATTGGCTTTAGTTTTACTTTTAAGTGAGACAAAACGAAGACGAGAGAAGCGACTGGGGGGGAACATGTGCTTGTCAAGTGGTAACATCACTCTGGGTGGGATCGTCCCCTGGAGAATAAACAACCACCAGAGACAAACAGGCTTTGATAACCTGCTTATGGTCAATTAAAAATCCCAATTAACACTTCTGAAAAGTAGTTCAATATTTGCCACCGAACTCAAGATGAGGTGCCTCCGGTGGCAGGTGGGAGGCGAGGAGGAGGAAGAGATGGCTGCTCTCTGGGGAAGAGCCACCCCCCTCCCACCTGGGACTGTCGAAAAAGGGACCCGTCAGCAAAGCCAGAGGGGGTGGGGGATGGGCAGCCTTCTTCTCCATCCTTCTAGCTTCCAAATGCTTGTTCCTGCATCTTTAAACAAAAATGCCACCTTAGGCACCCAGTCCTGCCATCTGGACACAGAGCTCTGCCATCCCGCTCTGGCATCACTCTGTTGCTTCAGCTCTGGGCTCAGGTCTTCACCCCCTACTCTGAGGCCTGAACGTCCTAGGGATGTCACAGGACGTGCCTCCTAACTCCCAGGGCATTCAGCCCACCCTAACCGTCTGGAAGGCAAACAGCGTGGCACTGGGCAGGGTAAACATACCTTGCCTCGCAGCTGTGATTACTGCTCCATGGTTCCTGCGCCGGTCTTCCCCTCCCTCGTGCCCACACCCCCCAGTGACACAGTGCCAAGGTCTTGGCTACCTTCTCTGCCCCAGAGCCTGCCTCTCCGCCTGGGGCAGGCCCTTGCCACTTCTTTGCCAGCTTGCCTCTTGTCTGTCTGGCTCCCCAGTCGACCCTCCTTGCTGCTGCCAGAATGATCTTTCTAGAATAACAACAGGATCATCTTAATGCCCTCATTTGAAACAATTCAACAGCCCCCATTGCTTTTAGGAAAAGTTCAGAGTCTTTGCTCAGTCCTGGAACATCTCTCCTGACCTTGGCTGGCCCCTCTGCCCTCCTTCTTAACCTAATTGCCCTCTATGTACTGGCCACTGGGGTCTCCTCCTAGAGCATGCTATCTTCCTGTGGGATCTTCCCTCTGCCAGAATTGCCCTTTCCCCTCTTCTTCAGCTAGCAAACACCAACTCTCTATAGCTGAAGCTTCACCTCCTCCAGGAAGCCTTCCCTGACTGCTTCTCCTCCAGTTTGATTCAGAGCCTCATGAGTCCACTGTGTTTACTTGTCCTCTTCACAGAAATTCCCGTTCCGCATCATCAAGACTGATTTATTCTTCCTTGAAGCTTTCTCAAAAACAAGGATTATATCTTATTCACATCATACTTCCTGGCACATAAGTATTTATGTTTATTGCATGAATGGATGAACAAATATTTAATACAACTTTATAAAAACTGTGTAATTATCAAGTTTTTGTGACTCAAACAGTGTTTCCCATTGAGCTTCATTATTAATATCAGAAGTGCTTTATTTTCACTTCCAATTTTTAAGATACCAACAGTGGTTCTAACTCTTTATGTATCTTCCCCCAGAATCTCTGTCAGGGATAACTCAAGCCCAGAACCATCTAGTAGATAGTTAAAGGATGCTTGTAGTTAAGCATCAATGTAAAATAGATTTTTCTGGAATGCACATAAGTAAGTAAATCTCGCTCAGTCGTGTCCGACTCTTTGCGACCCCATGGACTGTAGCCTACCAAGCTCCCCCGTCCATGGGATTTTCCAGGCAAGAATACTGGAGTGGGTTGCTATTTCCTTCTCCAGCACATAACCACCTCCTAATTTATCTACCTGGTGAATATGAATTCGGAGGTTTCCTTAAATTAGCAGAGCCAACTTGCAGTTTCCTGGAAAATGTGATTGCATCTGTGGCTCATCCCACAAAGACGCAGGTAAGGGAGCTCAGAGAAAGTGCAGCAGCCAGTGGTGAGCACAAAGTGTGGGGAAAGGAGGCGGGAGCCTGCAGAGAATTCAGGGCTGCTCAGCAACCCCTTATGCAAACCAGCAATTTTGAAGGAATATAGCTTGGAGCTCAGGCCTCCAACTCTCTATCACCCCAGGGCTATTTCATCTCAAGATGAGCCTGCCTGTCTTCACCACCCACTTAATGCTCTAAGGGGGATCTGCAAAGATATTTCTTGTTCTCCATCCCATTGGATTGTTTCGTCTGCAATTCAGAGAACCACCTATTCCACACTGTGATCCCTGCCTGCAGCCGTCTCTCCTTCCCAGACGCTGGATTCTGACCTGAGAGACTTTGTTTACTCACCCCTGGTGGCAAATATTGACACTGAAAGCAACTCTGCTTCTGTGGTTGCTAGTTTTCTGGTCCCAGGAAACCTTGGTTCCCAAGTGACAACTACATTTTAGGCCCATTAGCGAGCCTACCACCAAAACACAAAATATAAATCTCTCTTCTACTCCTGACCTTTTCCAATCCCTGGAAATCAAGGTTTCTTCTTCGGTCGCCAGCCTTACTCCACCCAGAATCTTCTCTCTCTAAAGGCAGCTGAGTGGAAGTGGAAGCCAACCTGTTACCCCAGGAGATGGTAGGTGCCCTGAAGGTAGTAACTTTACTGGATGGTCTATAGGCCTGGCCTGGAATCTATACCTAGAGGCAGCCCAATAAATGATGGGGGTAGAGAGAAATGATGACGATGACAGTGATGATAACAACAGCTGTTACCACTACCCCCGCCCCATCCCTTCCCCGCGTCATAGGACACGCCAGCTGCTGGTTCAGTTCAGTTGCTCGGTCATTTTGGACTCTGTGACTGCACGGACTGCAGCAGGTCAGGCTTCCCCTGTGCTAAATTCTTCACTTGTATTACCTGGGTTAATTCTTACAAGAATTATTATGCCCATTTATAGATGAGGAAACTAAGCTTTAGGAGGTTAAACAACTTGTCTAGGATCACACAGCAGACCTCAAGCTTCTTGCTCCTCACTCCTACAAAGAAAGAAAAATGAGGAAGAGGGAGAAAAAAGAAAGGATAGAAAAAGGAAGTGACAGAGGGAGTAAGTGGGGAGGAAGGGAGGAAGGATTTCTAAATAGGCTGACCTGAAGCAAACCAGAGAAGACGATGATAATGAAATTTACTAAAAAAAAAAAAAAAAGATAAAGACTTAATTATCATTCCTCAGACTTACTCCCTGAAAACCTCAAAGCGCCCTCACCATCTCTTCCTTTTTCTTCCTACAACCCAACAAGGTGGGTCAGAGTATCTGCCAGTCTCTCTGCTCCTTTCATCCTCTTCGGCCCCCATCCCTACCTTCACCCCCTCCCACACCATACACACACTTAAAAAAAATCTGTTTAGACTGATGGCAAAATTGATGTCCGGAAAAGTCTTTCGGTTAAAACTCAAACATCCCCAGCCCAGACGTCACAGGCCAGGCCAGGCAGCTTGGCGGAGACCCCGAGAACTGGAGGAGGGGCTGGGCTTTCTTATAGTTTTTCTTCCTGCTGGTGCCTGGGCTGGGAGTCCCAGAGATGAGAACATATGTTCTCTTGTTTTGCTCCAGCCAAAGGGAAAAGGTAGATGTCACACACACCCACACCCCAGGAACAACGCGAGTATTAATAACGGTTTGAATTGTACGCGAGTCTCAGCATATTCCTCTGTGATGCCTCAAAAGCCATTTATTTTGGTACCTCATTGTGGGGATGGTACTGGCGGCCGAGCCAGGCTGCTGGTGACTAACAGAGAGCTCTTCATTCAGGGGAACGCTGGAAAAGCGCTTCCGCTTCCCCGTGTGCATTAGGTGGGTGGTGAAGGCAGTGAGCTAAGTAGAGCGCTGTCAAGGTCTGTCTGTGCGCCCCGGATGTGTGTGCGGCGTGCCAACCTCCGTACCCACACCATGGGAGGGAAGTCTGGGGGCGGGGGAGAGGTGGAGAATGCAGATAACCCCCTACAATGCATAACCTAAAAATAGTGTGCGCTTGCCTTTGACTGGCAGTCTATGAGTTCCCCCCGCAGCAGAATCATCTTTCTCATTTTATTTTGCTTCAGCTGTTATTAAAATGAGTTTGCATTCTCAGAGAAGATGGCAACAGAAGCCAGGTTTATGCTGGTTTTTTTGTTTTTTGGTGGCTAAGTCGTGTCCAACTTTTTGCGACCTCAAACGCCACGCTCCTCTGTCCTTGGAATTCTCCAGGCAAGGATACTGGAGTGGGTTACCATTTCCTTCTCCAGGGGATCTTCCCGACCCAGGGATTGAACTCAGGTTTCCCGCATTGGCAGGCACTTTCTTTACCAACTCTTTCTTGAGCCACCAGGGATTAGATTTGTGTTTGGGAGAGGGTGGGTTGCAGGTAAATCCAACCTGAGAGTCTAAATTTGTCTTGGGCACTCCTAATCCAAAGGCAATTCACTTTAAGTAGCGATGTTGTTTTCCTTTTAAGATTATTTCAAATACTTAAGTTTTGTTAGAAACGAGACACTTCTACTGGAGAAGGCAATGGCACCCCACTCCAGTACTCTTGCCTGGAAAATCCCATGGACGGAGGAGCCTGGTAGGCTGCAATCCATAGGGTCGCTAAGAGTCAGGCATGACTGAGCGACTTCACTTTCACTTTTCACTTTCATGCATTGGAGAAGGAAATGGCAACCCACTCCAGTATTCTTGCCTGGGGAATCCCAGGGACAGAGGAGCCTGGTGGGCTGCCGTCTATGGGGTCGCACAGAGTCGGACACGACTGAGCGATTTAGCAGCAGCAGACACTTCTACCCTCCAGAGACATGCTAAAATTCCTCTAAATTTTGGAATGCTAAATTTTTACTCTGCTAAAAATTCCTCTTCTCACTGCCACCCTCTATCATGATTAACATATGTTCTGTACAGTGATACCCTCTGTGATAAACAAGGGACTTCTTCATGGCTCCAAGTAATCCTGGGAGCAGCTTGGAATTATCTCCAGTTAGGAGTGGAAAAATGGAGACTCAAAGAGCTGGGCAAGGATCCAGATCACCTCAACCACATGGCTTATCCATCCACCTGTCTTTAAGCAGAATGATAACTAAATAATCCCACACAGGTGAATGTCTTGTTACTTCCACCCACCTCCTCCCAGAGTCTCAGAATGTTTTGTCTCGTTAGTAGTGAAGTTTGGAATTCTAAATTCCCATGTGTTCAGTAGTGGGGGAGGTGGAAAGCAGGCAAGGAAGGGAAGCATGACCTTAGTTCAGTGCTTAATCTCTCTGAGCCTCAACTTTCTCATCTGTACAATGGGGATGGAATATGTCCCACGCAGGGTGATGTGCTTAGTACTCTGCCTGGCATGGAAGAGTTGTGCTTATGAGTGCAACTTACCCTCACTCTCTGCTAGTGAACTTGGGTAGGCAGAGTAAGCTCAGAATGTATGCCCCTTCCTCCATCTCACTGGTCCTGATAGAGTTGGAAGCATGAGGGTGTCTTGGCCCAGTTGGCATTATTTGGAGAGGCCACTAGGAATGAAGGATTCTCCGTCAACCACTGAGTCCCCCTTTCCTCATGAGGATCCAGACTTCTCCCTGCCGGCTATGGACACCAAAATCACCCTTCTCCAGCAGGCTCACCTTTTATCTTCCAACTGACACGAGCAGCCTCTGCTAGTGGGAGGTTTGCCTGGGTTTTAATTTTATTTGTTGGCTTCAAATCAGCCTCTGTCTCACACAGGGAGAATCTAAAGCTTACAGGCAGATAGAGATCAGAGTTCAGATCACTCCTAACTCTCCTGCAACTCAGTGCGGGCCTATTCCCAGAGAGGAAAGCAATAAGAGCTCAGTGTTTAGTTTAGATAATCCAGCAGGATTAAGGGCTAGAACAGGGGTGTAAGCAGAAAGACCCTCTGCACGGCGAATCCCTTTATCACACACGTTCTGGGCCAGACTGACTTTTCCTGGTGAACTGAGCCAGGAGGGTGGCAGCTGTCCACGGAGGCAGATGCATTTGTGCAAATATTTGTGTGTCTGAGCAAACTCTCTCATCTGCATACACACGAGTAGTGTGACTGGAGGCAGGAGGCCTTGTGTCTGGCCCCACTTTGACCACTAGTACATTGCATGCATGCTCAGTTGGATCCAACTCTTCATAACCCCATGGACTGTGGCCCACCAGGTTCCTCTGTCCATGGGATTTCCCAGGAAAGAATACTGGAGTGGGTTGCCATTCTCTTCTCCAGGAGATCTTCCCGGCCCAGGGATCTGCATTTCCTGCATCTCCTGCATTAGCAGGAGGATTCTTTACTGCTGTGCCACTTGGGAAGCTGGGAATCCCTTAATTCAGCTTTCCCAAACTCCCTCAACTATAAATACCACTTGGGTCTGTTACTTTAAAGTGTGGATTCTTGGAGTCTTCACAGAATTACTGATTAGAATCAAATCCCACAGTATCTCAAGGAGTTCATAAACCATAGGCTGACAGTCCTGGTTCTTAACTTTTGTTTTCTCCTTTTCAAAATAAAGGGGGAAATCAAAGGCCTTCTGAAGCAACATCATGAGCAAGTCACATGTGGAAATATATCGTTGCAAATAGACCTGGATTCATGTACGCAGGGACGCACATGTTCATGGGTGCAAACAGAATCTAGTTCTCTTCTTGCTCCAACATGTAGTATTGCTTGGCTTTGGATGGGCTTCCAGTGGTGACTAGGGGGTTCTGAAGTTACCTATAAAGCCTGTACTTTGCGACAGTCAAGGTTCCAGGTCCACAACATGATTGACCCTCAGCCCAGCAGGTGTGAGATAACAGGCAAGTGGAAGCTTGTGATGGAGAACACTATTTAGGGGCAGTCACTTCCCTGCCTAGAGTCAGCTGAAATCTCAAGTGATTAAACACCACCTTTTCAAAGCTAGGAAAATGGTGGAACCAGATTCCTGGATTCTACAGGAAAGAAGAGAGGAGAAAGTGAATGACCTTGGCGCTCTCTCCTCTCTGCTCCTCCATCCGCTTCCCAAAGGAACTGCCTCCCAAGCTAGTCTTCCAGTTGTCTTCCCAAGCCAGCACACTTAGGCCACTTCCAGGCACATCAAAATGCAGGCGGAAGCAGATGTCTGAGCTGTCTAAAGGCAGGTAGACCAGATGCTTCCAAAGCAGTATCATGAGGCTATCTTTCAAGTCTCAAGGAGTGGGCTTGAGTACCCTCTCCATCCCTGAGAGGTTCAAGCAGAGACTTGAATAGACTTACCTTGAGTGGACTTACCAAGAGGTGAAGACACAGGACGGATTAGGGTGATGGTGAACTTGAGAACTGTGAGCTGCACAGGACAAACTACGTCTCCTGTATTTCCTGCCCCTGCTCTATGCCCTCCGCTTCCGGCTCCCATGAACAGGACAGCGTGTCACCCAGTATTCCACACTAACTGTGCAGAATCAATGAGACTCACAGTTGGAAGGGACTTCAAACCTGTCCAATTTAATCCCAACACATAAAGCTACAGCTGTGTCATGCCATCCCCATCCCCATCAGGGAAGTGCCTCCCTTTGCTGGAGCACCTGTAGGGACAAGAAACTCACCAGTTGCAAAGACACCAAATCTCTTTGGGGAGCTCTGCTGTAAAGTGGACTTGATGTCAAACCTCAAACTATCTTAGTTGGGTTAGATTCTCCTGCTCTTCTCAAACCAATTAAATTCTGTTTGACTTTGGGCAGGTTTCTTAAGCTTCTCTCAGCTTCAATACCCCTTTCTGTAAAGTGGGGATAATAGTAATACTTAATTCAAAGGACTGCTATGGTGAGTGTTTCGTGTGACTCACATGAAATAGTAAATATACAGTGCCTGGCACACAGTAAACCTTCAAAAAATGTTAGAGGTTAACATTTTGTTTTTGAGGAATTGATATGTTCCTTTGCACCTGAGGCATTCCTGATATTTTCATTTTCAGAAGGGATATGCACTGTCTCAAGAGTCGGTGTTCTCAGGCACTCAGGAGACATGGGAAGGGTGTGTGTCAGACGTGGCACATGGCATCGGCCAGAGCAACACTGGTCCATCAGGGCCCCAAAGTCCTGCTGGAGGCCTGGAGAGCCCCCAAGGAGCATGCTACTCTACCCATCCCCCAGGTCTTCTCTTCCTTCTCACAATAGGGACCTAGACACCTAGCAGAGTGTGAGCTGGGCGTGGGTAGGGGTGCAGGCTCCTAGAATGCACCATCCAGTAAATCATCCTGATTTCCTTCAAGCCAGAGTCCTAGCCCAGAATCAGCCTATCAGAGTCGGAGACGCTCCTTCAAGTGCACTCACTAGCTGTTTGATATGGGCAGGAAGTCTAAACTCTCTGAGCTTCAGTTTCCTCCTCTGTGAAATGAGGATATTGATAAAATTCAGCTCATGGACTCTGAATTCCAGAATAAACTGAAATGAGGTACTTGAATTATGCCAAACTTGGTACCTTACTAAAGGACTTCAGATACAGCCTAGTATTGATCTGTGGTCCAGTAAGCTATTAACCATTGTAAAACAGATGCTACTTGTCTTAATCTGCTTGGGCTGCCATAACAAAATACCACAGGCTGGGTGGTCTAAATCTCAGAAACTTGTTTTCTCATGGTTTTGGAGATTGGAGTTCAAGATCTAGGTGCCAGTAGGTTCAGGGTCTGGTGAGGGTGGTCTTCCTGGGTTGATGGAAATCAAGAAGATGGCTGCTTTCTTCCTCATGTGGCAGAGAGAGGAGTGAGCAATTTTCTGGGCCTCTTCTTATAAGGTCACTAGTCCTATTGAATGAGGGTGCCATCCTTATGACCTCATTTAACCTTAATTATTTCCTTAGAAGTTCCCTCTTCAAATACAGTCAGGTGGAGTGGGTGTGCAGAGCTTCAATATATGAATTTGGTGGGGAGGGGCAGGGGAACATTCAGTCCAAAAAACTAATCAGAAGGGGTTTTTAAGTGGCTATTTATTTCAACAAACTTCATGAAGAAGGAGATGGCTGCATGATCACAGCGACTACTCCCTTCCCACTAGCCTCTTCTTTCTCAGTTCACTGGCTCTGGAGTAAGGCTTCATAAAGGAGAAGCCAGTAGGTCACCATCTTCAAGCAACAAGTGTTTCTGGATCCCTCAGCTTCAGCAGCAGTTGTGAGAAAGGTGAGACCCTCCAGTGAGCTGGTCCAGGCATGGGACCCCTATGAGTCAATCCCCGAAGGTGACGATGACAACGGGACAGACCCAGACCAAAGGAGCAGGGAGCCGGCTCCGTGCCTCTGCTCCCTGGCCAGGCCTTCTTGGTAATACACACAAAGAATAAATCGCTGGACTTGACCCAGCCTCGGTGCAGTTCTGCCCTTGGTGCAAGGATGGCTGTCCCTCCTACAAGGGACAGAGTGGAGAAGGCACACCCTTCTGACAGATGACTACTGTGATGGCCCGGGATCTGCATTTCCTTTGCTTCCTCTAACACTGCCTTGTTTACTACATGGATATTTCACCTCCCAGATTCATCTTGGGATCACCGTTAAAGAATCACAAAAATCTATGTTGCAATTTCAGATTAATTAAAGCTGTAAACCGGGCGAGTGACTGTAAGTCATATTCCCCACTTCTCTGCACCCTCTCAAAAATCATATCATTTTATGATACTCTCCCTAAAAACGATTTTATTCCCCCAAATCTTCCTTTAGCCAGAAAGCAGCCTTCCTTGGACTTGGTGATCCTCCAGTCAAGGCTTCTTAGCTGTCCACAGTGGGATATGACATACTTTTGGGGCAAAGAACCCCTTCCCCCAACATTAGCAATCCAAAATGCATCCAGCACAATCCTGAGACTAGAACCAGTGAAGCAGACTCCTGGTTTCAAGCCCAGCTCTGCCCTCTCCAAGCTGTGAGACTTAACCTCTCCATGACTCAGTTTCCCCACCTGTCAAATGGGGATAATTATGAAATGCATTTTGTAAAGCACTTAGAAATTCAGTAAACAGTCGCTGTTAATGTCGGCTGAGCCCATTAGCTGGATGGGGCCCGTGAACAACACCATCGATACAGTAGCATCCTTGGCCTCTATGAGCCGACAATCTAATTGGGAAATGGAACATACTCAAAAGAAAGAACGTGTCAAGTTCTGACCCACATGGTATCTGTCACTAGCTCAGTGAGTGAGGGCTGTTCTCCATCTACACCCACCCCTGCTCCCAAGATGCACAGATTCTTAGAGAAGTGTATCCAGTGCCTCCAGCTTTGCTGCTCCTGCCTTCTCTAGAGAAAACTAGGACAATTGAGTGCACCCTTGACTGACCACAGAGGAGCCCTCCAGGATGGCATTCTTGAACAGACTTTTTTCTTTGGGTATCAAAGTCGTGGTTATGATTTCTGCCTTTGGGGCAGGCTGAGCTCAATCAAAAGCAAAGAAAAATGATGTTGGAAGAAGTTATAGCTGCTCTGCTTTGTGCCACCCTCCTTTCTTTTTGAAATTAAGATGTGAACCCCACAACCCTCAAAAATGTGCTCTGAGTACCCATTGATGCACCCATTTCACAGAAGAGAAAAACTGATGGGCAGAATAGCTTACTGAAGTCCCTGCATGGAACCAGTGTGCAGCTTGCTAAAATAACTCAGGATCTCACAGAGCAAGCCAGCCTGGGTGAAGGTCCAGGACAGTTCTTGTACTCATCACCCCTTTCTCCCTGCCCCAGCTTCTCCTAAAACCAGGTTTAGGAGTCCCCTTCCTTCTATTCAGAGATTTCCAGGTGGTACAGTGGTAAAGAATCCACCTGCCAATGGAGACGTAGGAGACACGAGTTTGATCCCTGGGTCGAGAAAAGGAAACAGCAATCCATTCCAGTATTCTTGCATGGGAAATCCCATGGACAGAGGAGCCTGATGGGCTACAGTCCACATGGTGGCAAAGAGTCAGGAATGACTTAGCAACTGAGCACATACACACACACACCCTTCTATCCACCAGGAACAGGTCTCTAATCTCTGGCACAGATAACTCCAGGGACAACACCCATGTTATCTGGAGGCTTCTAAATTCAAACATCTGCAATTCCAGGCTCAAGAAAGAAGATTCGATTCTGCAGTTTTTGTTTTTTTTTTCATCTCCATCACCTTAACAATTGCATCTCCGGATTGTTCAATTCCACAGTGAAGCCGCTTCTGCTTACTACTGGCCTATCATTAGCTAGGATTAAGATTCATTTCAAATAAGAGGGTTTTTTTCCCTCCCCATCACCCCCTTTTCATTTCCAAACTAATTTGCATTACAAAAAATTAAACAAAAGCAGCTTTTTGAATCTCCACTCATTACTCCCATTACATTTGTTAACATCATTATCCTCAACTGAAGATGGCAACTATTATCAAATGTTGTAGTGCTTTTGTGGACTTCTTGCTATATTAGTTTAGAAAATTGCTTTAATGCATATGCTTTTAGAGGTTTAAAATCTACCATGGCATTATGAGCTATATAATGCTGTACATTTTTAATCTAATAGTGCATTTATTTTATTTCATTTTTTGAAAGCATGTTGCACTGAAATAAAATGTATACCTATGGTATGGAAAAATACAGATGCAATTGGGAAAATGCAGAACTAGGCTCCTGACTGGCAGGCCCTCTCCCACTCCCTTCTTACCCTGGAGGAAAAAAAAAAAAAAAAAATCACTTCTCCTGAAACCCAAGCCCTGAGGCCCTAATGGGTGTGATGAGTGTGATGGTGGGGGGGAGGGGGAGGAGGGGGTGAGGTGGGTGCTCAGTGACCCAGTGACGGGGAAGGAAACCGGTCCATTTGGGGCTGTAAGCAAAAGCAAGCTCCTGCTATTCATTAACAGAGAAAAGCAGTTTCAGGGGCAATTACCAAATTTCTATATTCATAGAAATCCAGTTTCCCTGGAGAGAAAGGCTCAGGTTGGAACATTTATGAAGTGCTGGTTTCTTATGGAAATAAGAATTTTTGGTAATTACACAGGAGCTGCTCTTTATCTGCTTCTGCATTTTAATGATGGAGAGTGGTATTTTGTTAGTTTCTTTACTACTATTATTAAAGCACATGCAGACCCGTAGCATCCTTGCTGGTATCCCAGGGATCCATTCATCCTAATAGCCAAGAATGAGCTTCTGCCACCTTGCTCAATCACGCTCAATCACACTGCTCACCAAACCAGAGAAGAGATGGAATGAGAGACACCGTGATCATGGCTCCATGCTCTAGGCTGGCGGCTCAGCACCTCCAATGTATCCTCGGGTTCCTCCTGTCTTCTCCCTGACTCACCCCTCCCTGCACCCAGCTCCCATCTTGGGCTGTGTGGAGTGTGCTCATCACTCAGGGAGTCATTTGTAGGATAAAGAGGTTAAATATGAAAGATTCTGTTGCTTACATGCCTTTCTGCAGCAAACACCTGACCCAAGACTCAGAAACATGATTGATGAAGCCTCCCTAGAGCAGGGCTTACACAAGTCCCCCTGCCTCAGTCTCCCCATGGTTCCTTTCCCTTCTGCTCCCAATGCTCTGCTGATAGTCTGACCCTATCCCTAATCAGTCTCTGGGAGACCCATGCCAGACTCCTCCCTCCCCCTGCCCAGTACCCCATTTCTGAGACCTCACTCCAGAGAATGACCACTCCTGCCCAGGGAGGCCTGCAAAATGACACCAACCTCCCCTCCCAGAGCTATTTGAGGTGATTTATAATGGTTATAAAAGAGGTCAGACCTTGATTAGGCTTAATAGATCCATTAATTACACCAAACAAAACAAACATAATGAACATAAAAATTTACGACCTCCAGCACCGGTTCAGATGTGTCCCCTTGTTGGGCCGTGACAGATCTTGTAGAGCCCATCCATCTCCACTGTTTGTAGAATCAGCAGCCTATGCCCGTACGGAGGTGGTGGAGGTAGAATCTCCCAGTGTCTCAGACTCTGCTGCTGACTACAGTACCCAGAACCGCATCCCAGGCCACTCATCTTTGCATCTGTCTCTCTGGCAGTCCCCTGGACAGCAAGGAGATCAAAACAGTCAACCTTAAAGGAAATCAACCCTCAATACTCACTGGAAAGACTGATGATGAAGCTGAAGCTCAAAATACTTTGGTCACCTGATGTAAAGATCCTGTTCACTGGAAAAGACTCTGATGCTAGGAAAGACTGAGGGCAGGAGGAGAAGGGGGCGACAGAGGATGAGATGGTTGGATGGCATCAATGACTCAATGGACAGGAGTTTGAGCAAACTCTGGGAGATGGTAAAGGACAGGGAAGCCTTGTGTGCTGCAGTTCATGGGGTTGCAAAGAGTTGGATATGACTTAGTGGCTGAAAAATAACTCCCTCAGTCGCAGGGCAGGTTAGCATGGCCACAGCAACCAGCTTGGCAGATCAGCCTCTGGGGTCTGACTGCCTGGTCCAAACCCGGCTTCACCACTTACTAACTATATAGTGTTGGACAAGCTAGCCCATCTCTCTGGGGCTGTGAAGTGGGGATAATAATGACAGCACCTATCCCCTAGGATTCTTACTGGGACTAACTGACCTAAGGCACCTACGGGTCTTTGACTAGGGCCTGGTGCGTGGTACACTGCAGTGTTGGTGGTGGTGGTTTAGTCACTATGTTGTGTCCAACTCTTGAGACCCCATGGACTATAGCCCTCCAGGTTACCCTGTCCAGGTAAGAATACTGGAGTGGGCTGCCACTTCCTTCTCCAGGAATCTTCCCAACCCAGGAATCGAACCCAGGTCTCCTGCATTGCAGGCAGATTCTTTACCAACTGAGCTGCTACGGCTAAGTCACTTCAGTCATGTCTGACTCTGTGTGATCCCACAGATGGCAGCCCACCAGGCTCCCCCGTCCGTGGGATTCTCCAAGCAAGAACACTGGAGTGAGTTGCCATTTCCTTCTCCAATGCATGCAAGTGAAAAGTGAAAGTGAAGACACTCAGTCGTATCCAACCCTCAGCGACCCCATGGACTGCAGCCTTCCAGGCTCCTCCATCTATAGGATTTTCCAGGCAAGAGTACTGGAGGGGAGTGCCATTGCTTTCTCCAGAGCTGCTGCTGCTGCTGCTAAGTCACTTCAGTCGTGTCTGACTCTGTGCGACCCCATAGACGGCAGCCCACCAGGCTCCCCCATCCCCGGGATTCTCCAGGCAACAACACTGGAGTGGGTTGCCATTTCCTTCTCCAATGCATGAAAGTGAAAAGTGAAAGTGAAGTCGCTCAGTCATGCCTGACTCTTTTCGACCCCATGGACTGCAGCCTACCAGGCTCCTCCGTCCATGGGATTTTCCAGGCAAGAGTACTGGAACGGGGTGCCATTACCGACTGAGCTACAGGGGATGTTTTTATTTTGGCCTCATTATCACTGCCCTTTGGATAAAGACTAGAGACCATCTATAACTTCAGTATATCCTGGGGAATTTCATCTTTCTACCTTTTTGGAAAGGCAGGGAAATCTGCCCTAAGTAAGCCATCATTGGGTATTTATTAAAGTCTACCAAGTGCCTAACCTTCAGTTAGGGGCTGAAAGAGCATCTTAGCCTCAGCAGGTGGTGCCTGCCCAGAAAGGATTTAAAGCATCAGGAGGAACCTGGAAGGCGATCTAATAGAACCCTTCAGATCTTACCATTTTCCACAGGAGGGAAAGAAGAACCAGAGAGGTTCAAAGGGACATGCCCAAGGCCAAAGAGCTACATAATAGGGCCTCTGGACTAGAACCCTAGGGACCTGACCAGTCCAAGTGTCCTTCTATTACACCACCACCCACTTGGATTATCGCAAACTAAGAAAACCACATGACGAGTGGTTGGTGAAAAGAAAGTTGTGTAGGGAAATATGAATTGGAATTGGAAACTGTAACCCACTGGCTTAGCATCACCTTTCTTCAAGAACCCAATGCTGTTTGGTTTCAGAATCAGCAATGATATCTTCTCCAGGCCTTTGCACAGGCTGTTCCCTCCACCTGGAGGGCCCTGCTCCCATCCCTGGCCCCCTGACCACCTCCACTCCTATCTCAAGACTCAACCAGCTTTCACCACTTTCAGCTTTCCCACCCCTCCCAAGATTTCCCAGAAATAACAGTATCCTCACCAATTCTCGGCTCCCCTGCCACAGTGCATTCTCTGTAAAGCAGTTAATGGACTTCATTGTGACTTTGGGGGCACAGCTTGACCAGTCTCTTATTCACTAAGAAATATATTGAGCATCTACTACATGCCAGGCACAGTCCTAGGCAGGGCAGATATGGTGGTAGACTAGACATCCACAGCCCTTGACCTCAGGGAACTGACGATCTTGTAACGTTAATTTCATCTTGGGCATCTTTGAATCTGTGCCCAGCACAGGGCCTCACCAAGAGTCCCTGCATGAAGAGTAATGAGGAAGGGATGCCTGGAGGAAGAGCAGAGGTTTTCTGTGGGTGGGCTGGCAGGGGAAGAAGGCAGGTGGGCTAATTACAGAGGGATGTCTTTACTGAGCAGGGACAGAAGTTATGGTTCTGCCTGGAGCCCACCCACAGAGCTTGTGACAAGCTGGGGGAGTATGGACATATATCCACTTGGTGTGGTTTAACCATCTATAACCCTCCCCTATCTATTATTCCATCCTCCGATATCAATTCCTGGTCAGTCGCTCAGCCTACAAGACCCTGAAAATAGATTTAAATTATTGCTTTATTTCCCATCCAGCTCAGGGTGTTGATTTATGCTGCCCAAACAATCAAGCCTTTATCTCAGTCACCCAGCAGCATTAGTAGCAATTTATCATGGTTTACTTCTCCCTTTACCACCGACACTGGGGCTCGTTGGTTGTGGCCTTCTTTTCTCAGAAAGATGAAGCCAGCGGGCATGAGTGATCATGGGAGCAAAGGCCAGGGCCACTTCCTGACAGTCTAGAGTTGGGGGACAAGAGGATGCTTAACATGGAGACTCTTTTATCTCATGTCAAGTGGAAAGAAACCAGTCTTGGAGGGGAGGGGTCCTGTCCCAGCTGTGCTGTGAGCCAGCTGAGCAACCTTGAGCAAATCACTTCCCTTCTCTGGGCCTTCATCTCCTCATCTTTGACCCTCCTGTGACCAATGAGGTCTTAGGAAAGGACATTGCTAGCTTGGAGAGCTGTCCCTCTACAAGGGCTCTGGCTTTTGCTTTTTAAACGCCTAACCCAGCCAGCTCAACTCTAGCCTCCCTACCCCACATTAGGGCAGGAGCTCTGCAAAACCAGCCCTCCTGTGGGAACAGGTGAGCACACCGAACAAGAGTGGGGAGGGCAGCCCAGAGGAGCCAGAAGGCAGAGTGCCAATCAAGTTTCAGACAAGATGGTCCAACCGCATCAGCAGTCCAGGTTCTGCCCACTCCCAGCTGCAACCTGGGAGCTAAAATGGTTTTTATGTGGCTCAAATGATTGAAAAAAAAAAGTCAAAAGAAGAATAATATTCCATCACACACAAATATTACATTATTGGACTTCCCTTGCGGTCCAGCTGTTAAGAATCTGCCTGCCAGTGTAGGAGACACAGATTCAAGCCCTGGTCTGGGAAGATCCCACATGCCATGGGGCAGCTAAGTCTGTGCACCTCTACTGAAGCCCACTTGCCCTAGAGCCTGTGCTCTGCAACAGGAGAAGTCGCCACAACGAGAAGCCTGGGCTCCACAGCTAGAGAGTAGCCCCCAGTCGCCACAACTAGAGAAAACCCACACGCAGCAATGAAGACCCAGCACAGCCAGAAAAATAAAGACATACAAAATTCTAAATATTACATTATTAAATTTTGGTGTCCATAAATGAAGTTTTTTGGGGGCACCTGGCCACGCCTGCTGGTTCACAGATTGTCTTCAACTGTTTTTACTCCATACAGCAGAGATGAAGAGTTGTGATAGAGACCTTATGGCCTGCAAAGCCTGAAATATTTACTCTCTGATCCTTTAGAGAAAAAGTCTGCTGACCCTTGGGTAGATGACTGGCGAGGCCAGACGTCTCCATCCTAGACATGCCAGAGTCTGAGTTTGTGTCATTTGCTTTTTCTGTTTAGTTTGGATGGAGACTCAACTCCAAGCAGGAAGAAAGATCTCCTGAGGTTGTGATCAGTGAAAGAGACCCTGCTGGGAAAAGCCAGAGATGAGGGACAGCCCTGAGCTTCCACCACCGGGATGGTTGGGCAGGTCGGCCCCTGCCTTGTGGTGGAGCCAAGGACACTGCTTGCCGATTCTGCTCTCACGCTGCACAGTCCTGCCTCTGAGCCTTTGCCAAATGCACCCTCCACCTGCGCTGTCCTTCTTCCCCACCCCAAAGGTCACCTCCTCCAGGAAGCCTTGTCTTTCCCCCTCCCAGGGGCTCTGTGCCCCCTGGAGCCCTCTGGCACCTCATCAGAACTTCCCTGCTACCACTTCTTTCCTCCACCAAGGACAGCAAATTAGTCTCATGTCGGGTGTTTCCGACTGACTGGAGGTGGCCTCCTGTGGGAGGAATGTGGAGTTGCTTGGAGATCCGCTAAACAGACGGTCCCGATGAGCCAGCGATGGCCGCTCTGAGCACAGGAGGCTCAGACTCCACTGTGGGCGTCTCGCCTTCCTGGCTCTGCTGTGGGCTGGGCACTGGGGCATGGGGTCAACCCCCTCATGCACTCTGAGTTCCTGGCTGGCAGTGACCATGTCCACCTCCCACTGTGCCTGGCCCAGAGCTGGTCTCAGGGCACCCCCCTGCCCCACCCCACCACGGGGAGCTGCCAGCGACAACACCCTGACACCAGCCCTTCCAAAAAGTCTCCTGGTAACTGACACTAAAACACACTTACGTGGCTTGTTCTCAAAGAACCGCCCCAGGAGGCACAAACCTGCCTCACCAATCGGGTCGGAGGAGGAAGGGAGAGGCCAGAAGAGCAGTTTCCATCTTTGGGGAGGAATCCTTGGTATTTACCTAGCAAACAACACCCAGGTGAGGCAGTGTGTCAACAAGGCCGGCTCAGCAGCTCTCCCATCTTAGCATTTTTTAAATGTTTGCCACACGCCAGACATTAATATTTTAACGGCTGCACTCCACTGGCAGGCAGCACAGTGTCCGGAACACGGTGTAAAAATTGAGTGATAATAGCCTGGCTGTGTGTGAGGTCAGCACTGGCCCCAGCCTCTTCCTAGACACCCACACCCCCGGGACCCCCCGGGAGTCTGCTGAACTGCAGTGAATGGGCAGGATTCTCCCAGCCTGAATGACCCTGAGGCAGCTCCCAGGACCCCTCACAAGCCCCCACACTGGAAGGACAAATTGTGTAGCGCGGACCATGAACCAAGTTCTAAGCCCAGAGGCAGTGGCCTTGGATTATCCAGACAGCTTTGGCTATCTGAAATCTAGCATGGGCTTTCTTGGGACCAGTGCTTTCTTGGGCCCCCTCATTGACAGAATTCAGCAATGAGATTAATCAATTAATTTCAAAGTACTCTCAAATTACTGATATCCCTTAAAACAGAAAATCCATGATTCAGGGGGAAGGTATATAGCTACCCTAAATAGCACACCCAACTTTCCTTTCTAAAAATGCAAGTCAGATAAACATTAAAAAAAAAATCCCTAGGACTTCCCTGGTGGTCCAGTGGTTATGAATCCGCCTGCCAATGCAGGGGACACAGGTTCAATACCTGGTCTGGGAAGAGTTCATGTACCGCGGAGCAACTAAACCTGTGTGCTACAACTACTGAAGCCCGAACACCTAGAGCCTATGCTCTGCAACAAGAGAAGCCACTGCAAAGAGAGAAGCCCACGTATTTCAAGTAGAGAAAGCCTGCACTCAGCAGCAGAGAGCCAGCCCAGCCAAAAAAGAAAAATTCCCCTCTACTATGTAAGACCTTTGGGAGAAACAACTTTCTCTGGTTAGAAACTCTTAGAGTAAGAGGATCCTCATGTAAACACGAGGATTACAATGACAATTACCTGTTAATAACAACAGCTAGCACTGATGAGCACTTACTAAGTTCTAGGCCAGGGATTGGTAAACCTTTTCTATAATGCGGCAGGATAAGAAATATATTCAGTTTTGTGCTGCTGCTGCTGCTAAGTCGCTTTAGCCGTGTCCGACTCTGCAACCCCATAGATGGCAGCCCACCAGGCTCCCCCGTCCCTGGGATTCTCTAGGCAAGAATACTGGAGTGGGTTGCCATTTCCTTCTCCAATGCGTGAAAGTGAAAGTGAAGTCGTTCAGTCGTGTCCAATTCTTCACGACCCCATGGACTGCAGCCTACCAGGCTCCTCCGTCCATGGGATTTTCCAGGCAAGAGTGCTGGAGTGGGGTGCCATTGCCTTCTCCGCCAGATTCAATTCTACCATTGCAGCCCCAAAGCAGCAGAGACAGTACTTACAGGAAGGAGCATGGCTGTGTTCAGACAAAAGGTTTACATGTCAGGTGATGGGCCTAATTAGGTCCACAGGCTATAGTTTGCTGATTCCTATTTTGAGGGCTGTGCTAAGTGTTTTAGGGACATAATCTCATTTAATCTTCATAATAACTCTAGGAGATAGGTACTGTTTTTATACTCATTTTTAGAAATAAATTCGGGATCGGGATCAGAGTTAGATTTCTTGCCCAAGATCATAAATTTAATATGCAGTATGGCTGGAATTCAAACTACTTCATTATATTGTAAAAATAATAATACTCCTAGCTGACATCTGAAGAATGCCTACTAGGAATCAGATACTACTATGAAGTGTTTAATTTAATCCTTCCAACTCTATTATTATTCCCATTTTACAGATGATGAAACTAAGTCCAGAGGGGCGAAATGACTTGCCCAAAGGCTCACGCTTAATCACAGAGATTGAAGCCAGGCTGTCCAGCCTCATAGCCTTGTGTGATAACTGTTTAACTCTCAAGGCATTCTTCAAGGCAGGTCAATGAGCAGAAAAGTCCAGGGGTTTAGGCCTCTGCTATATCATTCTCTCACAGCTGAAAAAAAATTTAACATCCAATCCCACCTTCCACTGGGCCCACCTATAATAGGTCTCAAGGAAAAAAAGCCTCCTGTGCTACAAGTCCATTGCTACAATGTCTACACATCCATTCTCCACATCTGCATCTCTATTCCTGCCCTGCAGATTGGTTAATCAGTACTATTTTTCTAGATTCTGTATATATGCATCAATATACAATACTTGTTTTTCTCTTTCTACCTGACTTCAGTCTGTATGACAGACTAGGTTCCTCGTCATCACTACAAATGAACTTATGGACACAGAGGGGAAGGAGAGGGTGGGACGAATTCAGAGAGTAGTATATACATATATATATGTGTACATTACTATGTGTAAAATATGCAGCTTGTGGGAAGCTGCTATATAGCACAGGGAGCTCAGCTCAGCGCTCTGTGATGACCGATAGGGTGATGATCTATATGGGGGTGGAAGAGAAGCTCCAGAGGGAGGGGATATAGGTGTACTTAGAGATGATTCATGTTCTAGGGCAGAAACTAGCACAACACTGTACAGCACTTATACTCAAATTAAAATTAAAAAAAAAAAAAAAGGCCTCCTGGGCTCTGTGGCCTTCTGGCCCTGAACTCACGTGGAGCTTCCAAGGCAGAAAGGACTTAAAATCTGGATACAAAAGTCCCGGCAGTCTGCCTCGCTCCCCTTTAAGGCTGTATCAAGTCTCAGTCAATAGGTCCCTCCTGGTCCAGGCACTGGAGCCCTGGGTGGACCCTGGAGGGACAGAGGCCCCGCCTGGGCTGCTGATGCAGAGTCAGCACAGAACAGGAGCGGCCAGTGAGCACCCGCTGCCTGCACACACTGCTCAGAATGACACCCAGGCATCCAGGTGCGGGGCAGATAGCAATTTTCCTTTTTACTTATTGGTGCAAGGCCAGTCAGAGAGCCTGACAGGGCCCCAAACAAGCTGTCAGGAACTTCTAATTAGGGCTGAACGGCATCAAGAGTGCACACGCCCTCCACTCTCAGAATTAGCAGGACAAAGTGCCTGGATAGATGGAGTCAGACAGGCTGAAAGAGGAACTCCCCACAGCGGGGCTGACAGAGGAGGGGGCGGGGAGTCAGGGGCTGAGTCAGGAGGTGGGCTGAGCTTCCCGTGCCAGGGCTCTGCTCCAATAAAGTG
Source organism: Bos grunniens (assembly GCF_055505025.1). Lineage (NCBI taxonomy): Eukaryota > Metazoa > Chordata > Mammalia > Artiodactyla > Bovidae > Bos > Bos grunniens. The sequence goes on from NC_141179.1 coordinate 28,898,196, forward strand.
CTAGAATAAAGACGGAAACCTGGAGCAGATCCCCTGAATCTTCAAACTCCACTCTGCCTCCTTCTCATGTGCCGAGTAATTCATTGAGTCCCAGGGAGGCAGCAGAGTGGTGCTGATGTCATGCACTTGAATCGGCCAGACCTAGATTCAAACTTAGGCTCTCCTCTCATCTGAATTCCAGTTTCCTCGCTTAAGTTGTGAGGATCAAAGGAGAGAGTGCTTTCCACCCGTTTAGCATGGCTCCTGACACAGAGTAAGCGCTTAAGAAAGAAATGGCCCCTATTACAGTTACTGTTCCTTGAATTCACAGTGACTCAGTTCAGTTCAGTCGCTCAGTCGTGTCCGACTCTTTGCGACCCCATGAATCGCAGCACGCCAGGCCTCCCTGTCCATCACCAACTCCCGGAGCTCACTCAAACTCATGTGCATCGAGTTGGTGATGCCATCCAGCCATCTCATCCTCTGTCATCCCCTTCTCCTCCTGCTCCCAATCCCTCCCAGCATCAGGGTCTTTTCGAATGAGTCAACTCTTCGCATGAGGTGACCAAAGTATTGGAGTTTCAGCTTCAGCATCAGTCCTTCCAATGAACACTCAGGACTGATCTCCTTTAGGATGGACTGGTTGGATCTCCTTGCAGTCCAAGGGACTCTCAAGAGTCTTGTCCAACACCACAGTTCAAAAGCATCAATTCTTCGGCGCTCAGCCTTCTTCACAGTCCAACTCTCACATCCATACATGACCACTGGAAAAACCATAGCCTTGACTAGATGGACTTTTGTTGGTAATGTCTCTGCTTTTGAATATGCTGTCTAGGTTGGTCATAGCCTTCCTTCCAAGGAGTAAGCGTCTTTTAATTTCATGGCTGCAATCACCATCTGCAGTGATTTTGGAGCCCCCCAAAATAAAGTCTTACACTGTTTCCACTGTTTCCCCATCTATTTCCCATGAAGTGATGGGACCAGATGCCATGATCTTAGTTTTCTGAATGTTGAGCATTAAGCCAACTTTTTCACTCTCCTCTTTCACTTTCATCAAGAGGCTTTTTAGTTCCTCTTCACTTTCTGCCATAGGGTGGTGTCATCTGCATATCTGAGGTTATTGATATTTCTCCCGGCAATCTTGATTCCAGCTTGTGTTTCTTCCAGTCCAGCGTTTCTCATGATGTACTCTGCATAGAAGTTAAATAAGCAGGGTGACAATATACAGCCTTGACAGACTCCTTTTCCTATTTGGAACCGGTCTGTTGTTCCATGTCCAGTTCGAACTGTTGCTTCCTGACCTGTGTATAGGTTTCTCAAGAGGCAGGTCAGGTGGTCTGGTATTCCCATCTCTTTCAGAATTTTCCACAGTTTATTGTGATCCACACAGTCAAAGGCTTTGGCATAGTCAATAAAGCAGAAATAGTTGTTTTTCTGGAACTCACTTGCTCTTTTGATGATCCAGGGAATGTTGGCAATTTGATTTCTGATTCCTCTGCCTTTTCTAAAACCAGCTTGAACATCTGGAAGTTCACGGTTCACGTATTGCTGAAGCCTGGCTTGGAGAATTTTGAGCATTACTTTACTAGCGTGTGAGATGAGTGCAATTGTGCGGTAGTTTGAGCATTCTTTGGCATTGCCTTTCTCTGGGATTGGAATGAACACTGACCTTTTCCAGTCCTGCGGCCACTGCTGAGTTGCAGTCACAGTCACTAGCACCTATTATAGGTGTGCTGTGCTTAGTCTCTCAGTTGTGTCTGACCCTTTTCGGTCCTATGGACTGTAGCCATCCAGGCTCCTCTGTCCATGGGGATTCTTCAGGCAAGAATACTAGAGTGGGTTGCCATGCCCTCCTCCAGGGGGTCATCCCGACCCAGGGATCAAATCCAGGTCTCCCACATTGCAGGCAGATTCTTTACCATCTGAGCCACCAGGGAAGACCACCTATTATATACATTACACTTTTAATTAGGCTCCCGAGACAGACAGACTCATTGAATTTTCATCCTCAATAATTGTCTGATTAAGGCCTTATCACCCCCATTTTACAGATGAGGAGACTGAGGCTCAGAGGTGAAAGGGTGTGCCTGGAACCGTACACCCAACCAGCGGTAGGTTCTAGATTCTCATGCTGAAGTTAAACATCATAACCACAATCACCACCACCACTTTTTGCACATGTATAGTGCATCAAGCACTGTGCCAAGCAAGGTGGGTGCTATTCCCCCAGACAATGCAAGAGCTAGCAAGTGCTTCTCTGCCCTGAGCTGAAATGCTCCTCCCTTACTGTCTGCTGTAGGTCCTGGGGCTTCCCTTTGGAGACGGGCAGCCAGTCCAGCCCTGTTACTGGAGTAACCTATCTCCAGTTACTCTAACCATCCCTCAATGTCTGACATTATTTATTCAGTTACTTATAGTCAGAGCTGTCTGTACTCTCCTGACCCCCTACCTTTCTGCCAGGGCCTGTCTGTGCCATGACCTGCTTCATTTTCTCAATGCCCTTTTACAAACACTAGCCTGGAGTGCACAGCTATGGACTGACCGGCCTGTCACTGCCCAGGGATCTCTTGGGAGCCTTGTCACCTTGTTGATTTAGGTTGAGATGCAGCCAAGAAAAGCTCTTCCCAAGAGTTTTTGAGACATGCTGGTGACAAACCTCACACCCTATTCTGTCTTAATACCCTTTGCTTCTAGAAACAGTACTTCCCATATTTTCCTATTAGATTTCATCTCATGTTCTGCCAATAATTTTAGTCCAGTGAAATTGCTTTGTATCATGTTTCTATCTTAGCAAGGAGTTAAGAGCATAGGGTCTGAGGTCAGACGGCCTGGAATAAACCCTGGTTCTGCAACAGGTTACCTTAATTTTCATCCTCAGTTTGCTTATCTATAAAATGGTAATAATGCTATGACCTACCTCACTGGGATGCTGCAAAAATTAAATGTTCACACATGGAATCTGTTTAGAACAAAGCCTGGCACATAGGAAGTGCTATACAGTATGAGCTATTATTTTTTTACTATTATAGAAGGTATTTGTTACCCTCTTGTAGCTTTATATCATTCACAAACATTTCTTAAAAATATTTATTTATTTGGCTGCCTCGGGTCTTAATTGCGGCACACGGGATCTTTTGTTGTGGTGTGTGGTTAAAGTGCCTCTGTAGCTGTTCCTCAGCATATGGAATCTTCGTTCCCTGACCAGGAATCAAACCCATGTCCCCTGCATTGCAAGGCGGATTCTTAACCACTGACCACCAGGGATGTCCCCACAAACCTTAGTTAGCATGTCCTCCACAACTTCACCAAAATAACAGAAAACACACTTTGGAGCACGTGAAAGGTTGTCTGGTTTCACTGTGGCTCCTGTAAATAATTCCACAGCCTCAGTGGAAATGTCATCTTATAACTTGCCAGAGCTGATATCCCTTAGTGAAGTGGAAGAGATATTTCTGCATCACCTCAGCTGTCTTCTAACATCCAGGCCTCTAGAACCACTACCCTCCTCCCCAGCCCTTCAACACCGGGCTCCTCCAGAGCCATGCGGGGAATGTGGGAGGACACAGGGCTTATCTCCCTGAATGTGGCAGCCACACAGACAGAGGGGACGTGGAAAACACCCTGGTCCCCACATCTTCAGAGCTTTCCCTCCAGATTGATCTCAACCATTAGGGATCCATCCGCCACGGTCTTGGTCCTGGTTCGAATGCCCCTCACTGGATACCATCCAGCTTGTCCACAGGGGGTGCCATGAAAGGATATGACAAGTGCCACTCTGAAATCCTCATCTTAGGTCCAGGACATTCTTTTGACCTACCCATACTTCTCAAAAGAAAGAGGTCTGTCTGTCTGGCGCAGCCAGTCTTCAGTCAGACCACTCCTCATTTGCTTCGAGTCCACAGTCATCCGCACCCAATCTGTGCAAGAAGCTTGCCCGGGGCTGCTGTTGAGCCCCTCTGTGGACCATCTGCCACCCTCTCCTGCCTTCTCCCTTGAAAAGCAAAACCTTATTCTTTCTCCCCTTATGGTCCTCTCCAGGTCTCTGCAGGTCCCTGGAAGGCCTGCAGTGATTCAGCAAGCTCACCTGAGCATCTCCCCTCAGTGCCCACTGGGTGACCTGCTCAGGGCTCTGTGCCACCTTGGGTTCTCTCAGGCCAGGTCCTTCTTTCCCAGCCCAGCCATTCTGCTCAGACAGGGCTACCTGCCCTCCGACCCCCATGAATGCCACACCATCTGCCCCCATCTGCACACCTGCACCTCGTCCTTGCTACAAAAGCCACTTTGAAAGTCCCTTCTTAAGGCCCTACCGTTATTTTTCCCTCCCACTGCACCTCACCTACAGTTCAGCCTGCTTGACCCTTGCCTTATGGAGTGCAACAGGCAGACTCCAAAGACTCCTTCCAGTCTGTTGAGAGTATGAATCTCTCAGAGGCTGGATATACAGTGCTGAGGTCATGGGGCTGGTTATCTGAACCCTGGTCCCGCTGGCCTGTCCGCAGGCATCACCACTGAGGGCGGGAAGTGGGAGGGATGCAGCCCCACACTGTCACCTGGGCCTCATCCGTCTGCAGCCCGGGAATGTGCGGCAGCTCCCTGCTCCCCAGGTCCGCCTGCTACTCTTTATTCATTAAAATGCTCAGATGCCGACTAACTTTATTTGCTCAGTATTTATTTTGTCAGCCTTGAAGCAGGAACAACAGGCAGCTTGATTGAAAGGTTGTCTGGTTTCATTGTGGCTCCTGTAAGTAATTCCACAACCTCGGTGGAAATGGTATTTTATAACTTGCCAGAGCAGATATCCCTTAGCGAATTGGAATAGATATTCCTGCGTCGTCTAGTCTGTCTCCTAACACCCAGGCCTCTAGAATCACTGCCCTCCTCCCCAGGCCCTTGATACCAGGTTTCCTCCAGGGCCATGCAGGGAATGTGGGAGAACACAGGGCTTGTCTCCCTGGAATGTGGCAGCCATGCAGACAGAGGGGACAAGGCCTGGAAATGCAGTGGGAGGCCTCCGGGTTAGATCTGGGCTCATCCCAAGGGGCGAGACTCCAGGATGGGGATGTGGTGGTGGGAGGGCGTAGAGAGGCAGAGAGATAGGGTGACTTCTCCTTCCTGGACAGCCTCAAAGACCAGGCTGGAAGAGTTGGCCCAGTCCTGCCTGGAAAAATAGGAAGCTAAGCTGTGTTCTGGACAGCATTAAATATAGGAGGAATCAGACCACACCAGCACTTCCCTGCCCTCCCACCAACTCTGACTGCCTCCCACCAGGAAGTTCAATACGCAGAGTGCTTCCCCAGCAGAACTGGGCAGGGGTCTTCACGGACAGGAGGCAGACTGGGGCTGGGCCCTCACATGGCTGTGTTCCCTTTGTCTCCCCCCTTGGAGGGCAGAGGCTTATTGGGCAGAGCAGGCCTCTGTCTGTGCCACAGGGCTCCCAGCAAGCTCAGAGTGGGCCCAGGACAGCCCCCTGCCCCACCTCTGAGCCCGCAGCCCCTCCTTCTGTGGGGCACTTCAGAAGGTCGGTGTGGAGAAGAGAGAGCTCCATCTCCGGCCCCTGGAGCGCTGATTGCAGCCCTGATCGAGGCTCGGCAATCACCCTCTCCTTACTATTATGACTAAATCAAGTTGGGTGATTTATTTCCCACTTATCTTTCCTGTTTCCACTCTCTGTCTGATCCGCACTGTTGCACACACCAGAGGGAAAACAGATCATGCGTTCCAATCAGCGGCAGCAGAGTCGAAAAGCGTACCCCTCCTGCTGCCGTGGGGCAGAGAGGTCCGTAGACGTCGGGGAGACCCTCCCTGAGAGTGGGCTGGTGCCAGACCCCAGCTTCAGAGGGTGGGAGGTGGAATGTCAAGGCTTTTGGAGCCTCTGCAGAGGGAACAGGCCACAGTTAGGCTAAAAGTTAACACAAGGCGGTAGGTGGTAGCTGGCAGGAGACAGTAGACCTCACCTTGAAGCAGTCCCAGCTCCCAGGCTTCACACCATCCAGGCTTCTCTCTGCCCCAGGGGGCCTTGAATCCCCAGACCTGCTCTGCTGGGCCTGACCCACCATCCCACACCTCCGCTGCCCTGCCCCTGGGTCCACAGAGGAAACAGAAGAAACCCAGCCAGGGCTCCCATCCTCAGCCTGGGCCCCTGCAGCCAGGCTGGCCACCCTCCCTGGATGCATCATCCCTGGAAGGAACTGCAGCCCACAAACTGCCCTCCGTGAGGGTAGGACAGCGTGGAGATTCTGGCTCTGGGGCCAAAAGCCTGGCAAACTACTCAGCTTCTTTGGGCCTCAGCCTCCTTATCTGTTAGAAGGGTAACAATAACCACTGTTGGGAGGATTAAATGAACTCGGGCATCCCTGGGTGCTTTAGGAGGTGGTATTTAAACCAATAAGCCAGTTCCTCTGTGTTGGGGAAGGGAGAGGAGGTGCATTACCTTGGGGGCAATTTGTTGTTGTTAGGATAGAAAAATCCCTTAGGTGGCTTATTTGTATTTATTTCATATTATATTTTGTATTTACTGATATAAGTATAAGGCCATGGGATGCTCCTGATCCAAGCAAAGGGTACATCGGGAAGTTTGCTCTGAGTATGAGAATGGCTGGCCCTCTCCAGATGTACAGACCGTGGGAAGGTGGGCCACACACAGGAGGAACTCAGGGGCCTTCTGGGAGGGAGGAGACCAGGACTTCAGCTCTTTTTCTCTGTAAGGTCCAAAGTGAAAGCCATCTATTAAGTAAGCTAGGCAGCACTGCAAAAGCTGAGGATAGGACCCCGCTAGCCACAGCACAGGACTTGGGGAGGGAAAAGGGCAGGAGAGAAAGTAACCTATTCAACCACCAGTGTCAGCACCGCCTGTTGCTGACAGTCCTTCAGCTCCACCATCTCTCAGCTCTTCCTCTTCCTCCAGCTGGTAACTCTTCTTGCCTGTTCACTTGATGCCAACCCCTGTATGCCAGCTGTTGTACTGTACTGCTGTACTTTTCGAGGTGAAAAGTGAAAGTGCTAGTCGCTCAGTCATGTCCCACTCTTTGTGACCCCATGAACTGTAGCCCACCAGGCTCCTCTGTCCATGGAATTCTCCAGGCAAGAATACTGGAGTGGGTTGCCGTGCCCTTCTCTAGGGGATCTTCCTGAGCCAAGGATTGAACTCGGGTCTCCTGCAATTACAGGCAGATTCTTTACCATCCGAGGCACCAGGGAAGCTTCACTTTTCAAGGTACTGTAAGATTAAAAGTGTTCATTTTTGTGTTTTTTATTTATTATTTGTGTAAAAAGTATTATAAACCTACAGTACTATATAGTACAGTACTATATAGCCCATTGTGTCAGTTGGGTACTCAGGTTAACTTTGTAGGACTTATAAACAAATTGGACTTTGGAATGTGCTTTCAGAACAGAACTCATTCATATGTGGGGGACTTAGTGTACCTCTCCTGATGCATTTGCATTTTAACTTGGGATAAATTCTTAAGTCAAAGGAATTCTATCTCTAACGGTAGAACATCAGAACCCAGTGAGGTAAGGGATTACAGCCAGGCAAACATTGGCAGGGATCAAGTCCCGTCAAGCATGTCTAGACGCGGTCCATATCAGAAGCAGAGCCCGGTCCACTTGGAGAAGTTGGTCCTGGCTTGTCCTGCAGCAAGTTATGTGTAAAGAATGAAGAACGGTGAGAGCCCAGGTGAGGTGGGGGGGCTAGCAGTCCCACTGGGATGGGAGGTGGGGAGCTGCTGCGAAGACTTCCTACCCAAGGTAACATCTGAGCCAACACTTAAAGATAGTGGACTCAGTGGATTATCATTCCCATTGTCATCAGTTAACAGTCCATGGGCCAACACAGCAACAGTGAAGCCAAGGGAAGAGGGTTCTGGAGGATGGTTTTGTATGACGATCTGGAAGAAGGAGCAGAGAGTGGGCTTTCCCAGAGAACCTTGACATCAGAATAGTTACTTAATACTAGCAAACTGAGTCCAGAAAGACATAAAAGATGATTCTATACCATAACCAGGTGGGATTTATCCCACGAATGCAATGCTGGTTTAACATTAGAAAATCAACTAATGTAATATACCACATCAATCAAATAAAGGACAAAACCCACATGATCATCTCAACTGACAGAAAAAGCATTTGACAAAATTTAAAACACTCGACCAACTAAAAATAAAGGGAAATTTCCTCAGTCTGATAAAGAGCATCTACAAAATATCTAGTTAACCTCATAATTAATGGTGAAAGAGTACATGTTTCCCCCTAAGATCAGGAACAAGACAAGGATGTCATCTCTCACTTCTATCAACATTGTACTAGAGGTTCTAGCCAGGGCAATTAAGCAAGATAAAAGATAAAGAGCGTCCATATGGGGAAGGAAGAAATAAAACTCTCTTCCTTCTATTTGCTTCTAGGGCTTCCCAGGGACTAGTGGTAGAGAATCCATCTGCCAATGCATGAGACATAAGAGATGCAGATTCAATCCCTGGGTTGGGAAGATCCCCTGGAGTAGGAAATGGCTACCTGCTCCAGTATTCTTGCCTGGAAAATTCCATGGACAGAGGAGCCTGGTGGGCTACAGTTCATGGGGCTATAAAGAGTCAGACACAACTGAGCAACTGAATACACAACACACCTTCTATGTGTAGATGACATAATTCTATACAGAGAAAATCCTAAGGTTTCTACTGAATATTATCAGAACTAATAAATGAATTCAACAAGGGTGCAGGGTAAAAGACCAATACACAAAAGCCCATTGTATTTCCACAAACTAGCTATAAACAACAGCATCAGAAAGAATAAAATACTTAGGAATAAATTTAACAAAAGATGTACCTAATGTATACTCTGAAAAGTACAAAACATTAGTGAAAGAAATTACAGAAGACCTAACTAAATTGAAAGATACCCCTGTTTATAGACTGAAATACTTAATACTGTTAAGATGGCAATATTCCCCAAATTGCTCTATATACTCAACACAGTCCATATCAGAATTCCAGTTGGCTTTTTTTTTTTTTTAGAAATTCACAAGTTGATCTTCGAATTAATAAGGAATTGGGAGGAACACAGATTACCCAAAACAATCTTGAAAAAGAACAAGCCTGGAGGATTCATGATTCCTGATTTCAAAATTTACAAAAAGCTACAGGAAGCAAGACAGTGTAGTGCTGGCATAAGTATAGATATTTAGATGAGAGGAAAACAAACAGGACTCTAAAATAATCTCTCACAATTAGGGTCAATTGATTTTTGGTAAGGGAGTCAAGATCAGTCCATTTGGGGAAAGAATAATCTTGTCAACAAATGGTACTAGGCCAACTGGATATCCACATGTGAAAGAATGGAGTTGGACCCCTACCTTACAGCGTATGCAAAAAAACTGACTCAGATCAAAGACCTAATTGTAAGACCTAAAAATATTAAACTCCTAGAGGGAAACATAGCAGCAAATCTTCGTGACCCTTTGCCCTTATTTTAATTGGGTTATTTATCTTTTTATTATTCAGTTGCAAGAATTCTTTATATATGCTAGATAATAAGTCACTTTTCAGTGCGTGATTTGGAAATATTTTCTCCCATTCTATTTGTTGTCTTATCCCTTTTCGATAGTGTCCTTTGAAGCATAAAACATTTTAATCTGATGAAATCTGATTTATCTGTTTCTCCTTTTGTTGTTTGTGCTTTGGGTGTCATATCTAAGAAACCAGTGCCTAATTTCTTCAAAGAAAATATACAAATGACCAATAAGCATGTGAAAAGGTGCCCAACATCATTTACCAGGAGGGAAATAGAAATTAAAACCATGAGATACCACTTCACACTCATCATTGGGGTTAGACAGAATAGTGGTCCTCCAAAGATGTCCGTCATCTTAATCCCTGCAACCTGTAAATATGTCACCTTAGATGGCATAGGAGTATTGCAGATGCAATTAACTCAAGGATCTTGTGATGGGAGAGAAGCTTGGATTATCCACATGAGCTCAATGCCATCACAAGAATTCCTTTAAGTGTGAAAGAGAGGCAAGAGGGCTGGAGTCAGAAAACAAGATGTGATAACAACAGCAGAGGTCAAAGTGATACCACTGCTGGCTTTGAAGTCAGACAGGGCCGTGAACTCAGAAATATAGGTCGGTCTCCAGAAGCTGGAAAGGGTTAGGAGGCAGATTCTTCCCTAAAGTCTCCAGAGAGAAATACAGCCCTGCCAACACCTTGATTTTAGACCCATGAGATCCATTTCAGACCTCTGACCTCCAAAACTGTAAGATAATAAATGTGTGTTAAGTCACTAGGTTGCTGGTAATTTGCTACAGCAGCAACAGGATACCAAGACAGCTATAATAAAAAAAAGTCAGATAATAACAAGAGTTGGCAAGGATATGGAGAAATTGGAACCTTCAGACACTGCCGGTGGGAGCGTAAAATGGTGCGGCTACTTTGGAGAATGGTATGGCAGTTTCTCAAGAGGTAAATAAAGAATCACTGTTTGACCCAGCAATTCCACTCCCAGGTATCTATCAAGAGGAATGAAAACCACACCCACATAAAAACTTGTATATAAACGTTCACAGCAGTATTCTTCATGACAGCCAGAAGGCAGAAACAGATCAAACGTCCATCTACGGATGAGTGGGTCAAGAAAACACCTACATCATAGGTGAACCTCGAAAAAGTGCTCAGTGAATGAGTCAGACGCAAAAGGCCACATACTGTATGATTCCACTGGTGCGAAATGTCCAGAAGAGGCAAATCTATACAGGCACAGAATGGGATGTGCTGAAGTCAGGGTGTGGGTGGGAGGAAGAATAGGGAATAATTAATAACAGGGAAGGTGTTTCTTTTTAGGGTGATGAAAATGTTCTAAAATTGATGATGGTGACAGCTGTACAAATCTGTGAATATATTAACACCGTTTAACTGTACACTTTATAACCATAAATTGTAAATTGTATGATATGGGAGTTACATCTCAATAAGTGTGATAGTATTAGCCTCTCAGTTGTGGCCAACTCTTTGTGACCCCATGGACTGTAGCCCATCAGGCTTCTCTGTCCGTGGAATTCTCCAGTCAAGAATAGTGGAGCGGGTTGCCATTTCCTCCTCCAGGGGACCTTCCCGACCCAGGGATCGAACCCAAGACTCCTGCATTGCAGGCAGATTCTTTACTGTCTGACCCACCAGGGAAACCCCTCATCTCAATAAAGCTCTCATTAAAAAAAACAAAAAAAACAAAAAAAGACTGCCTACCTTGTCCTACCCTAGGGAGGTAGTTAATGATCTAAAGGCCTCTTATATCCACGTTAGCAAACCAAGTCCAGTAGAACAATATGCAGCCCTCTGTTTTACCTGAGTTGTGATTCCAGAGAAGGGTAGGTGTTGCCTTCCCATGGCTCAATGTCCCCCGCATGGACACTGGAAAACCAGCCACCAAGAGCCTCACAGAACACAAGCATAATTCTGAACCATCGAGATCATCTATACATCCAGCCTGCCCTTTCTCCCCGTAAACCTGCTTTACCCAACTCTTGCACATCCTTCAAGACCCCACTCAGGTAAGGCTTCCCTAAATGGCTTTTCTGAACCCCAGAGTCTGGGCAGTTTGCCCAGGCTCCCAGCTCCTTGGAGATCCTCTTCAGATCATTTAACATCACAGTAAAGACAACTGGTCCATGTCTCTGTCAATGCAGCCTCCAAGCTCCTTGAAAGTAAAAGCTACCTCTTACTTGCTTTTGTAGGATTAGTATCTATAGTGTCTGGCACACAGTAGGTGCTCAGTAGTGTGGATTAAACAGCCTGACAGGCCATTTTTCCAGCCTAGAGGTGGGAGGACCCAGCCGGGACACACAGCAGCGAGGAAGGTAAAGCATCAGGACTTGGGGAGGAACACGGAGGGTCTCCACACAGCCCACACAAGGCCCGGATGGAGAGCCATCCTCTTCTTCCTCTCAGTAGGCACCCTCCATGCTCAATGGCCTCTTTCTCCTCCTCATTGGCATCTAGCCCCAATGTCAAAGCCGCTAACCCTCCCAGGGATCGCTACATACTTGGTCCAGCTGACTCAAAGACTGAAGAATACTGCAAAGAAGAGAAAAGAAGGCAAACATCAATCAAGCATTTCCTATGTGCAGGGCTTGTGCTGGAAACCTTCATGTAGACTATATTCTTCATTCCTCAAAATAAGCAAGCATTATTATTTCTCATTTTTTCCAGATTAAGAAATCTGCACAGTTGCCGGTGGGGGTGGCAATCTAGGGGTGGGGGAGTGTGAGATACAGACTACTGGGTAAAAGACAGGCTATTGGAGGAGGGCATGGCAAACCACTCCAGTGTTCTTGCCTGGAGAATCCCCATAGAGGAGCCTGACGGGCTACAGTCCATGGGATTACAGAGTCGGACACGACTGAGCAACTAAGCACAGCACAGCATAAGGATGTATTATACAATATGAGGAATACAGCCAACATTTTGTGAGTTATACACTCCATATTATGGAGTGTAACCTTTAAAAATTATATAAAACTTTAAAAATAAATTTAAAAAATTAAAAAAAATCCTCAAACTGCTTGAACCAATTTGAATTTTAACATAAATTAAAATTCTTTTAACTTTAGCCATTTTGACACCAACCCAACATTCTTAACTAACTTAAAAAAAGAAATGTGCCCAGGATCGTACATATCGTGATAAGCAGGACAGGAATTCAATTCTAGGTCTGCCTGGTCCTAAGGACCCTGTTCTCCTATTTCACACACAAAGGCCTCTTTTTGGTTCTGTTATTAATAAGCTTTGTGATCTGAGGGCCCCAGTTTCCTCCATTATAAAAAGAGGACTATACATGACTTCTAGGGCCCCATCCAGTTCTTAACGCTGAATGTAGAATGAATGGGAGAATTTTGGACACAATGAAGGTCCCTGAGGATAGAGTACTGAACTTGCCCAGAACTTCTCAGAGCATTATGTGTTAGGTCAGCCCAGTCCACATCAAACCCAGTACCCCAACAGGAAGGGCCAGGACCTGGGTTCCTTCTCGGGGTCTGTGGGAGGTGGCTGGAGCTGCTCTCATCTCTCTCCTTCTGAAAAGTGCACAGTGACTTCTCCGCTTCCTTGGGAGCCAAGTATGAAATCCGGGAAGAGCCAGGAATTATTATTATTATCATTATTGTTGTTATTATTGCATGTAAATTGTGCATGACTAACTCAGAAGGAGGGGCACACTTTGTTTTTCCAGATCCTGCAAACATCGGTATGATAATCAGAAAAAAAATAATTATATGCTTGAAAACCTGCACCCAGCACTGCCCTCTGTTTTCTTCTAATTGTTCCCAGAGCCTCCAAGAGCCACATTTAAATAAAATGAAGCAATTATTTAGTCTGCAATTAAAGATCACAGAGATTTATTTTTAAGTAGGAATCTCATCGTTGGGGGTGAACTGGCAAGAGAGGAGGACAGGAAGGGCTGTGGCAGAGGTGGGGGCAGGAAGGAGGAGTAGGGACCCAGAGACAGCCAGGCTGGGGTGGCTGGGGAGGGGAGGGAGCAGCTGACTTGCCGGGAGGCTCAAAGGCCACGCCCCTGGGAAATTCAAAAGGAGTGGATGGGGCATCGGGAGTAATTCCTTGGCCCTGCAAAGTCCAGGCAATCAGAGCGAGTCTTATCCAGCTCTATGTTGTGAAACTCTGGTTGAACATGCTTAAAAATACTCCCCATCTAGACCCATGCAGTGCCGGCATGCAGTACGCTTCCTACAAATCACTGCTGAATGGTAAGGGAAGCAGAGGTCTGGACCCCACGCCCTGGCTTAGAGGTCCCGGGTGGGGCTGGATCATTTGACTATAGAATTAGGACAACAGTCACTGGCAGCTTCTCCCTCTGAGCACCCAGGCAGTGGACTCAGGTGGCAGCAGGCTGTTTGGCTGACTATAGGGTTGGCCCAAAATTTTGTTCAGGTTTTTCCATACGGCACCTGTGGAAAAACCTGAATGAACTTTTTGGCCATCCCAATACCAAAGGATTATAGGTACTGCCAGTGACTGTTGCCCTAATTCTATAGTCAAATGATCCTCAGGGTAAAGCAGTCTGGTACAGGGTCCCTCAACAAGTCACGGAAGGAAATGTGGAATTGGGGAGGGGGTAGGCAGAGAGCCCCCCTAGGTCTCGGGATTCTGGAGTATGAGGCTTCCCTTTCAGGGGACCAACTGGAAAAGTCACCTCTTCTCCTGCCTCCTCGAGCTGCTACCCAGACAGTCCTTGCAGCTGCTGGGACATCCCCAAAAGGCATAGGCTGTCACCCAGGTTTGCTTGGTCCTGAGGTGATGCCAGGAGAATTACCCACTCCGTGGAAAGGAACTGGGTAGGGGGGCTCAACTGGGAAAAAAATCGAGGAACACCCCAGGCTCGGCTGAACGGTGCTGTGGTTGCTTCATTGTAGGGGCCTGAATGGTCTTGGCTGAGTGGTTAAGAGGCTGATCTGACACTTTTCCTCAATTTGACTGCCATTATAGAATTTGTCAGGATAAAAGAGAGGAAAATATATGAGAGCTTTGTTCTGAAGAAAAGGGATAAGACTCCTCCTGGCCGATTTCAGTTTTCTCAGATGACTGAGAAATTTACAGGAGTGGTGGAGACCTAGTCCTCATACCGTGCAGCGGTCCCATAGGGAAACCCACTATTAATTTAAATACTTGCTCATCTGGGGGTCGCACATAAGAACTGGCCATTCAGCAACCTGAGCAGTCACAGTGGTCTTAAATTGCCGGAGGCAGAATCCGAGACACATAAGATGAGCTGAAACGACTCTGGGGTGACTCCTGGAGGAGTTAAGCTCACAAGCAGCACATGGGCCCACTTCACAAGTTCACTAGTGATTTTTATCCCCAACAAATTCAGCTTAAAAGGGGAAGCAGAATCTCTCAAAAACAGAAACAAAGGGGTGTCAGAAAGCCAGCCTCTGACTAACACTCCAGCCAGATTCATGTACAATATGTACGGAGCTCATACTTGCAAGTACCTAGTTAATTACAGAAATTATACTAAAAGAGATCTCAACCTAAAATGGCCAAATTGGGGTTCTTTTGATATTCCAAAATTGATATTTTTGCGTGCACAATTAGAAAAGCCCTGCCATGCTTACTTGGACTGGTATCTAGAAGCTTCTAAAACAAAATGATAGAGTAACTTCTTTGCAGGAAACCAAGAAATTGCTTGAAACTATATTAGAACTAAAAAAGGCTGCTAGCACTGACTTTGCCAGGTCACAGGCCTAGTGGAACTGGGAAGTCACGTTTGGCATTTCTGCCATTTGGCTTTTGATTTCTGGGCATCACTTCACCATCTTTTGGGGGAATTCTTGGCACTAGGCTTTTGATTTCTGGGCATCTCTTTGCCTTTTGTTTCATTTGGAGTGTGCCTCCTGGCTGGTGAAGTTCTGGTTCCGTTTGGTTTGTTGGTTTGGTTTGAGTGGACAGACATCTGGTACAAACTGCTCGAGTAATATGGGAATTGCTCACTCTAATTCCACACTCCACTTGGGAACCCCTAGGGAAAAAATAATTTTTTTTTAAATGGTCAGTCTATAGCTATGACCCAATGACAAGAAAAATGGCCTAAAAATATTAGGTCTTTACTGACACAGGATAGGAGAATGTACTGAAGTTCTCTTACATCCAGCACTTCCTCCTGTAATCAACAGCCTGGGTCTGATCAAACTATGACCCCCACTTCCCCAGAAGAACAATCCCTGCTGGGACCAATCTGCCCTTGTTATCAGGGCCAAGTTGAGCACTATCTGGTCTAAATTTTGGCTATAAAACTATGGTCACAGAAAAATATTTTTTGACAATGTGGTCACAATATTCTTTAGACTCCAGAGAAAGCTTGAAGGAAAAAATTATCTCTTTAAGAATTCCTGCCCTGAGGAAATACCTCCTCCTATACTTTAGACCAGAGCTCTCTGGATCACTTATCTAAACCTTCTCTAATTCCTGAAACCAAAAGGGGAAAAAAGCCTTTTAAAATCTTATTCCAACCATTTTTAACTAGTATTCATAACTAAGTTTGAAAAACAAAGCTAAAGGATCTCTGTCTATTTGGATATATGTATGTCTCAGTGTGTGTCTTTGTTTTTTTTTTTTGGATAATATTGCCGATTGCTGAGATCAGTTTGTAAATGAGCTCTAATCTAGTGGGTCTTCAAAAAAAAAAAAAAAAAAAAGTTTAAGCACTTACAAATCAAATAATTCTAAATACAAGAGAAATTAACCTAAATGAATTCCAGGTTCACGTGAACTGGGAAATATTCAGTATTAAATACCTGATATTAATGTTTGTTTGTTGATCTAACTAATGTAGACATGTCTAACAGTAATTAACATTAAGCAGAATATTTTCATTGTACCTAGGTTTCATATAAATTAAATATTATTATATCTGTTACAAGTTTGTCAGTAAGGAAATCACCTCGAGTAAAGAAACTTCTAAAAAAATGTAAATGAGATATGAGCTTTTAGATAAACTATTAAGAATAATTATGCTTTAGGAATGTCTGTCTAAAATAGTCTCTCCAGATTGGGGTAACTTGAATTTCTAAGGGTTGTACTAATCTAAGTGCTGGAAGTCTACTGAGTAGCTAAGTCATTGCCAAATAAAATAACATGTTGCAACATTTACTACTGAACACTAATTTCCTCTTACAGAGAAACTAAAGAGGTTTGAGATTAAAAATGAATGATGTTTGGTGCCATCCTAAAATGTTCTAAGAAAGCAAAGGTTTTAGAAATTATCACTGGTACATATGCTCACCAATCCATAAAATGCTAATAACAAAAGTCAGTTCTTGGTTGCTTAAGGAAAGTAGGAAGTGTGTTTTCAGTAAAGATGGTATGAGGAATGGAACTGCATTTTGTGAAGGGAAAAGGAAGTAAGCCTGACTTACAAGTGGGTTTTTAGGTGGAAGAACACAGTGATGGGAGCAGAAAGTGAAAAGGCTTGTGAAAAGTGAACCAAACTGTGAAGGGGAGAGTTTTGTACATGGTTTAAAGTTTAAACTTAGGACTAAAAGTTTAAAATAAAGTTAATTAAGTTTACCTTGTGAATAAAGTAAGCTGGTGCAAAAACTTGAATTTACCTTTTCTCTCTGTTAAGAGGACATCTTTTCTTCAGATATTGAACTGCCTTTGATGATAGATTTAAGTTGATTTCTTAAATGATCTGTTCTGAAATCCTTTATTGTTACTTTGGCTAATATTGAATAATATTGTTTTCCAATAACCTATAATCCTATCTGATTTAGTGTCCTAAACCTTTTTGATATTTGTTGACAAAACTTCCTAGATCATTCTAATGAAGATGATTTCTAGCTAACTTTGGGATGCTTCAGAGGGCCCCTGAAACATCCCTAAAAGAGATATTACTAATTAGGTTCATTCTGTATACAGAATTAAATGGGGTGTATTGTCAAGTGAGTAATAAGTCTCGGGTTATATTGTATGGTAAATGTTACCCTAGGATATAGATATCCTAGAAACTGTATGGAGTACCTAAAATTCTGATAGTAGTGTAGTGAAGTCGCTCAGTTGTGTCCGACTGTTTGTGACCCCGTGGACTGCAGCCTACCAGGCTCCTCTGTCCATGGGATTTTCCAGGCAAGAGTACTGGAGTGGGTTGCTTTTTCAGGTAAACTGTTATCAGGCATAATTCTAGTTACTATCTCAAAATATTGTCAGAGCACTAACCAAGTTTTGCAAAAATGCTTCCTCTTCAAAAAGATTTATAAAAAGGACTTTTGGATAAACACCAGTTTCTGAGCTGGGTAAGCAATCTAATGGAAAACCTGATGACTTCACAAAGGTTAACGAAAGGACTGAATGAACAGGTGAATATGCTCATAACGTTTATGGTTTCTATCTGAAAAAATTACTGATTTGAACCTGTGTTTTCCAGGCGTAAGAAAGAAAAAAAAAACCTTTCCCTCAAACTAATTATGACAGTAAAATTTTATAAACAAATTGAAACATTTATCTTTTCTATCTGAACCCTCCAGAGATTGGAAGCTCTTAGTTTCCAGTAACTTTATCAGATAAGTTAGAAAGGTTATCTCACTAACAGGTACAGAAATCTCAAGGAATTTTGGAGACCCTGAGAAGGGAGACTGTATAGAGCTTCTCCATCTTTGGCTGCAAAGAATATAATCAATCTGATTTCGGTGTTGACCATCTGGTGATGTCCATGTGTAGAGTCTTCTTTTGTGTTGTTGGAAGAGGGTGTTTGCTATGACCAGCAAAAACAAGACTGGGAGCTGACTGTGGCTCAGATTATGAACTCCTTATTGCCAAATTCAGACTTAAATTGAAGAAAGTAGGGAAAACCACTAGACCATTCAGGTATGACCTAAATCAAATCCTTTATGATTATACAGTGGAAGTGAGAAATAGATTTAAGGGCCTAGATCTGATAGAGTGCCTGATGAACTATGGAATGAGGTTCGTGACACTGTGCAGGAAACAGGGATCAAGACCATCCCCATGGAAAAGACATGCAAAAAAGCAAAATGGCTGTCTGCAGAAGGCTTACAAATAGCTGTGAAAAGGAGAAGTGAAAAGCAAAGGAGAAAAGGAAAGATATAAGCATCTGAATGCAGAGTTCCAAAGAATAGCAAGAAGAGATAAGAAAGCCTTCCTCAGCGATCAATGCAAAGAAATAGAAGAAAACAACAGAATGGGAAAGACTAGAGATCTCTTCAAGAAAATCAGAGATACCAAAGGAACATTTCATGCAAAGATGGGCTCGATAAAGGACAGAAATGGTATGGACCTAACAGAAGCAGAAGATATTAAGAAAAGGTGGCAAGAATACACAGAAGAACTGTACAAAAAAAAGATCTTCACAACCAAGATAATCACGATGGTGTGATCACTCACCTAGAGCCAAACATCCTGGAATGTGAAGTCAAGTGGGCCTTAGAAAGCATCACTACAAACAAAGCTAGTGGAGGTGATGGAATTCCAGTGGAGCTATTTCAAATCCTGAAAGATGATGCTGTGAAAGTGCAGCACTCAATATGCCAGCAAATTTGGAAACTAGCAGTGGCCACGGGACTGGAAAAGGTCCGTTTTCATTCCAATCCCAAAGAAAGGCAATGCCAAAGAATGTTCAAACTACCGCACAATCGCACTCATCTCACATGCTAGCAAAGTAATGCTCAAAATTCTCCAAGCCAGGCTTCAGCAATACGTGAACCGTGAACTTCCAGATGTTCAAGCTGGTTTTAGAAAAGGCAGAGGAACCAGAGATCAAATTGCCAACATCTGCTGGATCATGGAAAAAGCAAGAGAGTTCCAGAAAAACATCTATTTCTGCTTTATTGACTATGCCAAAGCCTTTGACTGTGTGGATCACAATAAACTGTGGAAAATTCTGAAAGAGATGGGAATACCAGACCACCTGACCTGCCTCTTGAGAAACCTATATGCATGTCAGGAAGCAACAGTTCGAACTGGACATGGAACAACAGACTGGTTCCAAATAGGAAAAGGAGTACGTCAAGGCTGTATATTGTCACCCTGCTTATTTAACTTATATGCAGAGTACATCATGAGAAACACTGGGCTGGAAGAAGCACAAGCTAGAATCAAGATTGCAGAGAAAAATATCAATAACCGCAGATATGCAGATAACACCACCCATATGGCAGAAAGTGAAGAGGAACTAAAAAGCCTCTTGATGAAAGTGAAAGAGGAGAGTGAAAAAGTTGGCTTAAAGCTCAACATTCAGAAAACAAAGATCATGGCATCTGGTCCCATCACTTCATGGCAAATAGATGGGGAAACAGTGGAAACAGTGTCAGACTTCATTTTGGGGGGCTTAAAATCACTGCAGATGGTGATTGCAGCCATGAAATTAAAAGATGCTTACTCCTTGGAAGGAAAGTTATGACCAAACTAGATAGCATATTCAAAAGCAGAGCCATTACTTAGCCAACAAAGGTCCATCTAGTCAAGGCTATGGTTTTTCCAGCGATCATGTAGGGACATGAGAGTTGGACTGTGAAGAAAGCTGAGCACCGAAGAATTGATGCTTTTGAACTGTGGTGTTGGACAAGACTCTTGAGAGTCCCTTGGACTGCAGGGAGATCCAACCAGTCCATCCTAAAGAAGATCAGTCTTGGGTGTTCATTGGAAGGACTGATGCTAAAGCTGAAACTCCAATACTTTGGCCACCTCATGTGAAGAGCTGACTCATTGGAAAAGACCCTGATGCTGGGAGGGATTGGGGGCAGGAGGAGAAGGGGACGACAGTGGATGAGATGGCTGGATGGCATCACTGACCTGATGGACATGAGTTTGAGTGAACTCCAGGAGTTGGTGATGGACAGGGAGGCCTGGCATGCTGTGATTCACGGGGTCACAAAGAGTCGGACACGACTGAGTGACTGAACTGAACTGAACTGAGAAGGGAGAAATTTACTTAGATCTGTTAGGCAAAATCTGTGATAAGCCTTTGGGATGACTTTCCTAGCCCTGAAAGGTTTTATTTTAAAAGTTCAGTCTGAGACTATAAAAGTCTCATCAAAGCAAAAAAGTCTATGATCAACTATGGTTATATAAATCATCAGGCCAAGTTTATTGAGACCAAACCTATATTACAAACAAGTCTTAATTTGGTTATATTTGGTAAAAATGACAGTGATTTTAGGGAGAAAAAGATGTTTCAATGAATGTTAAATCCAGTTTGTTAATGGAAATCTGTACCTACTAAGACTCATTTCCTGGATAGTTCTTTGCTGTTAGGGTATATTAATGTAAAATTTAATTGAATTATTAAAGGGCAGTCTAGGATTGTTTCTGAAGCTTATCTCAGGAATCTGTCTTTGGATGAAGATCAGATGCCTCACTCATGACCTGTAACCAGGACTGGAAGAAGACGTAATTTAAGGAACTGTCTCCAACCTGGATGGAAAGACCTTTCTATCAGATACTCTTCACTAGCTCATGCCCAGTGAAATTGAAGGGAAATTGACTCGGGTTAACTCCTACTTCCAAAGACCCCTAAGCTGGACTGGTCTGTAGAGAGGCCTGCTGACCTCAAACTCACCTTAAAACAATGCTCAAACAGAGGAAACTACACCAGGACAAGGAGGAGGCATCAGAAGCAGACAGCTTGCCCAAGATGCTGATCTGACCTGTATGATCATTCATAACGTTTTCTTGATTCCTTGGTCCTATGCCTACCAATCAAATGTTTTCTATCATGGACATGATTCTATGCTAGTTTAAACTTCAATCCAATCGTTGGGTTGTGGCCAATTACCTGTGTCTAGTAGTTCTGGGTTACCTTGGTGGATTTCTGTTTTCTAGGGCTCTGATTGGATACCCCCTAGGAAATTTATTTTAGATGAATGTTCAGTCCTGTTCTACCTATTCATGATATTACTAGGTGGGATCCTCTCACCTAGCCAATTAATAATACCTGCTCTGATGCTGGCCATAGATTTAAGTTTTCTCTTAGGGTCACTCAAACTCAATCAGAGTGACAACCTAAGTCTCAATAAAAGAAATTAATCGCTCATCTATTAAAAGGAAAACTCCCACAATTATGGAGTGGATCTACATACCAGGCTATGGTCATTTAAGTTTAAAAGCTTCTCTATGTTGGGAAGGGTTAAATCATACTAAAAATGATCAAGCTGGTCATTCTGAGACAAGGCTGGATGTTTTATGAACTATGCCTATTATTACCTTAGAGAGAGTGATTGGTATGGAACCCAGTGGATTTGTGGTACTAATTTATAGCCTTCACATCTACAGTGATGGATACAAAGGTGTAGCCTGTGATTCCCATGAATTTAAGGGCATACATGTTAACAAATTAGAGGTGGGTCAAGGATCTGTATTCTACTGGTATGACCATTTAGCAGCTTGTGTGTGTGTGTGTGTGCATGCCTTCAATGGGGTTAGAGGATATAATTGACCATATTAAAGCCTTAACAACTTTCATAAGCTTTAAATGATATTAACTGGGCTATTTAGCCTATTGAATTCTGAGATCTCTATGATGAGAAAGGCAGTGCTACACAACTGCAAGGCCCTTGACACCTTACAGCATCTCAGGGAAATATCTGTGCTATAATTCAAAGTGAATGCTATATTTTCATACCTGATAAATCCTGTAATGTAACACATTTGATGAACCATATAAAAAACCAGACTTCTGCTTTAAGTGACCCATTCCCTAGTCTTGCTGATCTTTTAAAAACTGGTTTGGTGTGGGAGGCTCATGGCTAAAATATTTACTTTTAATTCCACTAATGTTATTAACTATACGATTTGTATTTTGCTTGTTTCACAAGATTATTTCTTCTTGTATTACCAAATGCATGACTGAGCCTCCAGTGAAAATAGACTTGAAGCAGTTGATCAAATGTATAGCTCAATATACAATCAATGATTGCAATAGTGTAACTCTAGATATGGGAAGATGCAACAAAAGGGAATACTTTCCTGGACCATAACTAGAAGACAGGTGTCCAGAGATCTTTGACTATTAAGACCTAGTCCAGTACAGCACATTGAGTGGCCTATCAACAAAATCCTTCTTCAGAACTGGGAATGAGCCTTCCCAGCAACATGGGACAAAATGGTCATGAAATGCCCCCCAAAGTATGGTCGGATTTATGACCACAAGGGGGTCGTGTCAACTAAAACTTGGCACTTACCAAGAGCATTGCCAACGAGTGAACAACACAGGTGTTTGCCATCTGCCTTTATGGAGACTGAACCCCATGCTGCTGTAGCTGTTGACTTTCAACAACCCCTGAGGGGATGCAGGGTGGAGTGAGGCGCTCTGTGCTCCAGGGAAATTGGTGGGACGGGTCTTTAGATAGTTGGATGCTTTTAAGAACAGATTTTATGATCTCAATCCTTGCATCTCCTCATATCTAGAGAAGCCCTAAATCCCTTCATGGTGACATCAGATCCTCATGACTAACAAAAAAAAATCTTTTGTTAAATGAATGCTTCATGGTATT
The DNA here is from genome assembly GCF_055505025.1 of Bos grunniens. Taxonomy (NCBI): domain Eukaryota; kingdom Metazoa; phylum Chordata; class Mammalia; order Artiodactyla; family Bovidae; genus Bos; species Bos grunniens. Next base: position 28,921,186 of record NC_141179.1, read on the forward strand.
GAACTCCCCCTTCACCAAAACCTTATATATGGACTTTCCCCCACTGTCGCTTTGGAGCAGTCTCTCAGAGCTATCTGAGATGCTGCCTCCTGGGCTGCAGTCCTCGTTTTGCCCCAAATAAAACTTAACTCGCAACTCCCAAGTTGTACATCTTTTTTCAGCCGATAGAAGCAACACCATGTGAGGCATGGGGAACACAGCCGGGAAAAGTATGGAGAGAGAAAGGCCAGGTGGGGTCCCCCTAAATCTCTGAAATACCTGAGATCTCCAGAAAGTCTTACTTGCCTCTCCCCCTCACCCTGGTTGCTCTCACCTCCTGAACTTACCTCCCCAGCCCTGGCTCGCCCATTCCTAGCCAGCACCAAGCTCTCAGTGGACCTGGGCCAACCTTGGACTCTTCCTCTCATTCTGTCTGGCCGACTCCTACTCATCTTTGAAACCTCTGCCTCAAGAGCAGGTCTACAGAAAAGTCTCCTGGGACTCCCACCCCTCCACGCCTCTCCCCATGAGCTCTTTCTACTCAGGACTTGTGTTTGAAAAAGTGAAAGTTAAAAGTTAGTTGCTAAGATGTGTCCAACTCTGCAACCCTATGGACTCTAGCCTTCCAGGCTCCTCTGTGCGTGAAATTCTCCAGGCAAGAATACTAGAGTGGGTTGCCATTCCTGTCTGCAGGAGATCTTCCAGATCCAGGGTTGGGACCCGGGTCTCCAGCATTGCAGGGGGATTCTTTACCACTTGAGCCACCTTTGGTTAACATCCATTTCCTGTTCTCTTCTGTAAGCTCCGTGAGGGCAGGCAAATGACTGTTTTGTTCCATAACTTTTGTGAGTAAATGATCTGTGTGTGAGAGAACATGTCTGAGGAGGGCAAGGCTGGGACTGAGTTTTGGAGGGCAGGGACTCAGACATGACAATCCTCAAAGCCTGGTAGACCTGCTGCTGTGGCCTCTCTGGGTGGCTGGTCACCTTTGCGTAAGAAAGCCAGGGGCCTTGGCTGTTTAATGGGAATCAGGTCATGTGGCCAAAACACTCACTGCCCCTCCTCACTCCACACAGGGGGCTCCTCCCAAGGGTCCAGGACCACAATGCGTATCTGGGGAGGCAGAGGGTGGGGGAGATGGACTGTCTGGGTCCCACAGCATGTCCTTCCCGGGAGCTCCCACCCACTGCCCCCACCCGGAGGCCAAGGAGGAAGGAGGCCAACCAAGAGAACTCTGCCTGGATGGGCCAAGCACTGTGTCCAGGTTGTGAGAACACCAGAAGCAGAACCACTACGAAAGAAAGAAAGGGAAGTCATTCAGTTGTGTCTGACTCTTTGCAACCCCATAGACTGTAGCCTACCAGGCTCCTCCGTCCATGGGATTTTCCAGGCAAGAGTACTGGAGTGGCTTGTCTTTTCCTTCTCCAGGGGATCTGCCCAACCCAGGAGTCAAACCTGGGTCTCCTGCATTGCAGGCAGATGCTTTACTGTCTGAGCCACTGGGGAAGCCCCAAGAGCCACTATGGTAGTTTCTAGAAGACCTCCACATTCATTATCTTATTCTGAAGTGCACAGGGCATGTAGGACGATCCTCATTTTATAAATGAGAAAACTAAAGCTCAAAGAAGATGCAACATTTACTCAAGGTCACACAAGTGAAAGGGGCAGATCCAAGACACCTGTCCCTGGAGAGAGCGGTGGCTGTGTGTGTACGTCTGTGTCCAAGAGGGGCACAATCACCCCTTTAAAAAACACATGAAAAAATAAAGCAAGAAGAAGCCTGGACCTCCACAGGAAGAGAGGCGAACACAAACTCTCTTTTTCCTTTTCCCAGAACGGCAGCCTGTGTGAGCCTGCAAGGCCCTCACATCTGTCCCCTCATGCAAAATGAAAGAGGTTCTGAAAAACAAGAGGGGCTGTAATAAAGCACAGACTGTGTTGGCAACGGAGCTGTGCCCAGCGTGCCCTGTCACTGTCACCACCGAGGAGACAGCAGCCGGGTTGTTCCCGCGCCCAGGCTTCTCTCCAACTCCGGAGCTCCCAGGGAGGGGCACACAGAAGGACACACTCGGGCAAGACCGAGGGAGGAGCCAGGAGGCCCAGAGACCAGCTATGCAGGAGCAAACACAGCTCCTACTGTGAGCAATCAGGGACCCACACTCCTGCAGTAATATCGCTATTGTTACTCAGAATCCAACCCCAACCGTAGGGCTCCTTAGAGCCCTCCCAGAAATCACAAACTGGCAGTGTCTCTTAACAGGGCTGTATTAGGTACCCACTGCTGCATGACAAGGGCTTCCTAGGTGGCTCAGTGGGTGAAGAATTTGCTTGCAATGCAGGAGATGCAGGAGACGCAGGTTCGATTCCTGGGTTGGGAAGATTCCCTGAAGGAGGGGATGGCAACCCACTCCCAGTACTCTTGCCTGAAGAATCCCATGGACAGAGGAGTCTGGCAGGCTACGTACAATCCATGGGGTCACAAAGACTTGGACACAACTGAAGTGACTGAACATTCACGCATGCTGCATAACCACCCCCAGACTGAGCCGCTTAAGACAACAACCATCTATAACTACACACAGTTTGTGAGGCCAGGAATTGGGAGTGGCCAGGCTGGGTGATTCTGGCTCATAGGGTTGTGCTGTTGCTGGCCATGGCCACATCTCCACGTTCAGCTCCTTTTACCTCCAGCTTACTCATGTGGTTGGTCAGGCCTTCTGGCTGTGGGCTAGAGGCTTCAGTTCTTCACCACGTGGGCCTCGTCCTATGGCCACTCGCAACCAGCTGGTGGCCCTTCCCCAGAGCCAGTGACCCACGGGCAGAGATGAAATCAAAAGCCACAGTCATTTAAGACCCAACCTCAGTGGGACTTCCCTAGTGGTCCAGCGGTTAAGACTCCAAGTTCCCAATGCAGGGGATCCAGGTTTGATCCCTGGTCAAGGAACTAGAGCCCACATGGCACAGTGAAGACCCCGAAGAGCAAAAACCAAACCAAAACAACAACAGTCTCAGAAGAGACCTCATCGCTCTTGTCACATGTTGCCCCCCAGGTACAAAGCGGGAGGGCATGACACAAGGGTGTGTATATGGGGAGGGAAGAACTTAGGGGCCATCCCAGAGGCTGGCTACCATAGGAAGGCTGCAGTATTGGGCTGAGTCAATTCTATACTGGGTTGGGCATCCTTGGCCCCGCCCTCAGAATGCCAGTAACGTCCTCCAGTGCCAGTCATACTGCAGCTAAAACATCTCCCTTTTCCCTTCCCTACTCCCCCACTTCTCCCAACTCCCATGCTTCCAAAGCATCACAGGACCACTGGCTTCATCTCTTTATTTTACCAGTGAGTGACTGGCTCTGGCAGTAATGCAGAGGACATCTATAACACGAGAGGGCAGAACCACAACCACGGTCCCTCAGGAGCACAGCCCACTTCACTGGGCTTTTGAAAACGTGGGCAAGTTATTTGTCTCCTTCCCCTTGAGGTTCCTGATCTGGGAAACGGAGGCAAAAGACCTAGCTTGCAGAGCTGTCGTGCGGGATGAATGAGATCCTGTGCATTGAGCCCCTGGCACACAGAAGGAACCCGTAAACCACGGCACATGGCACAGCTGCTGGATTCCTGCCAGAGATGTGCTGTTTCTTCAATATCCACTGCTTTAAGGGGATGACCCTGGCGAGCCAAGAAAGAACACTCTCTTCTGAATCAGGAAGTTCAACCTCTGCTCTTGGTTTTGGATGAGTTGCTTTAAACTTTACTGGGCCTCAAGTCCTCCAGTCATAAATTAGAAAAAAAAAATTATTTTCTGTTATTTTTTCCTTTCCAGTGATGCTATGATAAAAAAGAAAGAACAGGTGTAAAAAGCCTTTCAGGATTTCTAGGTGGAGCGTAGGGAACAATGGCCAAGTTCTGTGTCTGCTTCATTTTATGTCCCCATAGAGGTGGGTCAGCAATGATACACTGAGCGCCCACTATGTGCCAGGCACTAGGCAAGTCAGCCAGTCCCAAAGCAGATCACAGGATGATGCTTTCTGGGACTAGAATAGGCAACTTCGACAGCACAGAAAACTACCATTCTAGGAGGCTTGCTAGTCCACATGAGGAAATTCTAGAATCTGGGATACATGGTACTATGGTGGATACATATAAGGTGCTGCTTATTATGATGAAAAGGATGGTAGCCCAGCTCAGAATCAATGACATTCTACAATCCAGTAACTGCAACAGATTCATTTGCTGGCCCCTGGGAAGGCTTCATAGAGAGATGCATGCAAAGAAGGATTTATGAAAGATGTCTTGGGCTTCTCACATCAAGAAGCTGTCCAGGCAACAGGTACAACTAGAGGGCATCCAGAGAGGCATGAGATGATATGGTCAGTTCCAGGAAGTGGGGGAAGTCCGGTGGGTGGAGATATTTATTACCTAGACAGCCAGGAGTCACGAAAGGTTTAAAGTCAGGCAGCGATATGATCAGATCTCTATTTCAGATAGAGGTGGAACGAAATCGGAGGCACCGAAATCAGAAGCGATTGCAGGTTGCATGGGTGAAAGATGGGGGCTGCCTGCAACCTGCCGAGTGTAGGTTACTCAACAGCTGTTGACGGTGAATGATTGCGTGTGAGTATACATCTATATACAGGGACGTGCTATGCATTGTTCTAGAACAGGATGATTTCAAATAGCTTCTGTTCATTTCTTCACCACCCACACACTCTGAGCTCCTTCCTCACCTTCTGCCGGCAGCCCAGCAATTCCTGCCCCGTCAGTACTTTTCTCGCTAGAATCTTCCCAGTTTTCCAAACAGGATGAAACCTATTTTGCATTTCAGGTCATTTCCTCCCTAGGAAGAATTTTGTGAGTCTAGCAGTAACTACCTCGCTACTTTTCAAGTCTTCCCCTGGACGCCGGCAGCAGCCAGAGCCCTCTGGCTGACGTCAGTATTAGTCTTACCACGCCAGTGTCAATCACACTTCATCCTCACCGGCTATCCCGTGTCTGTGCACATTTAGTCCCTCAGAATCTCTCTACAAAACGTACTTACACGCGTATTCATAAAAATATGGTCTATCGGTTTCCCCATTGAGATTCCAGCTCCAAAGGCTTGGGTTTCCTGGGCGTTTCTCCCTGGTTCTACAAGGATTTTCAAGGTCCCCAAAGGAGAAGTTTAGGACACGTCTCCTGCAGACTAAGCTTCATGACCTGCAGCAGCCCCAGACAGGTGCCGTCTGAGGGTTTCCACCAACATAATCATATCTCTGTTTAGGGAAAGCAACTTGGATGGCTACCAGGGATGCAGCCAGCAGTCACCCTTTGCCACCAGCCCTTTATTCCACATGTTGGTAACTTCTATGATAAGAGATGAAGAGGTACGCAGTTACATCCTAAAAGGAGGTAACTAGAAGAAGATTCCACCAGAAGACAGAGGGGAAACACCTGCAGCCCAGCTGAAAACCACACTACACAGCTAGCAAACAGCTCGCAGCTCTTGAACACATGTTGTCCCATCTGATCCTCCAACTGCCACCACAGGGTACCGAAGGCAGGCATTTCTACTCCTAACTGATCAAAGAACTAACGCACAGCAAGGTGAGGTGACAGGCTTGCTGCCACTAAGAAGAGGCAGTAAAGAGATATGAACCCTAGAATCCTGTCTCCCATCACATAGGTTATTATGAAATGTCAGCCCAGGACAGTGGTTCTCAAAGGTGGTCCTCAACCAGCAGCACCAGCATCCCCTGAGCTAGTGGTAGAATTGTCACCCCAGAGCCACTGAATCAGATATTCTGGGGCTGGGATCCACCAGTCTGTTTTAACAAGCTCTCCAGCCAATGGGGATGCACACACAAGTTTGAGAACACTCTCCTGGGACCTGGAGATGGCTAACATGATAACACAGACATAAGAATTTTAAGCCCACAAAGCCTGTGTGTCAATAGGACATGCCTGGGAGAAATTGGTTCAACTGTACACAGTGAAGGTTCTCTCGCTGAAGTCAACCTTAGCTCCCCCTGTGCCTCCAGCATGTATTGGACCGTGTGTGTGGCTATTCAGCTTGTGCACTGCACAACTCAAAGGAACAGCGCCCTTGGAGATGCACTGCCCAGCCATGCGCGGTGGCCACACTGCTGGTCTCACGTGGTGGTGGCAATGAGCAAGAGAGATTGACCAGAAACAGGAGGAAAAGTGAAAGGCGCTCAGTTGTGTCCGACTCTTTGCGACCCCACGGACTGTATAGTCCATGGAATTCTCCAGGCTAGAATACTGGAGTGGGTTGCCGTTCCATTCTCCAGGGGATCTTCCCAACCCAGGTCTCCCACGTTGCAGGTGGATTCTTCACCAGCTGAACCACCAGGGAAGCCCCAAAACAGGATAAGAAGGTGGGACTCCATGTCATCACATATGCAGTCATTTGTTTCTAATTCTAGAGCCCCTGGGCCCCTCACCATAGACCCAGTGCCAGTCCCCTGAGAGATGGTACATCTCAACCCCTACACTGATTCGTCTTTTCCCACAATAGGGCACATGATCATGTGATGTGGACCAGTTCAGAAGAATCAGTGAGTAGAGATTCCTGAAAGGGATTTTTTTTTTTTAACAAAGAGCTAAGTGAGGAGAAAACAGGCTACCTGGGGAGACAGGGGCTGCCTGGCCACAGGGAAGATTCAGAAAGAAGCTAGACAATTACTAATACCCATAGCAAGGGAGGATCAGGCTCCTTTCATAGACTATTTTATCTAATCATGGAAATGAAAGTGAAAGTGTTAGTTGCTCAGTCATGTCCTACTCTTTGTGACCCCATGGACTGTGGGCCCCCCCCCTCCCCCAGGCTCCTCTGTCCTTGGGATATCCAGGCAAGAACCCTGGAGTGAGTTGCCATTCCTTTCTCCAGGGGATCTTCCCTACCCGGGAATCAAACACAGTCTCCTAAATCTTAGGGGGATTCCTTACCATCTGAGCCACCAGGAAAAGTCCAGTCATGGAAATGGATCTGTGCAATCCACAAAGAAACTGAGGTATAGATAGCATACAGCACTTGCCCTAGGTTGTACAACCACTAAATACCTGGTCAGAATTTAGACTTGGGCTGTTCAACACTAGGGTCTGTCTCAGGGATGGCTCCTGGGACACAGAGCTTTCAGTGCTAAACCAGGAAATGTGGGTAAACCAGGATGAGTGGTCACCTTGCCTAACACCGAGAGTTCTCTAGCTCCAGCCACGGTCAATGGACCGCATTGCTGATGCTGAAAACCTCTGTCCAGCTGCGTGCTGATACCTGCCTCCACATCTCAGGCAAAGTTGGCTGACCTGTATCACCTTCATGGAGGGACAGGGGGACAAGAGTGGAAAGGTGAAGCAGGGTTCACGCTGGCACCCACTGGGTTTTATCCCTACTAGATGGTCACCATCTGCTTCCACACTGCAAAGGGGTACTCTGGAGGAAGCAAAACAAGGCATCATCTCTCCTGGGCTCTGGCTCCCTGACAATGGGCCTTTGGAGGGTCCTCTGGCCCTCTGGCCCTCTGTGAGGTAACAGGGCATCCTCTCATACTGCATTCCCGGGGATCTAAGCGGGTCTCAGAGACGCGTGGGTAACAGAATGCCCTAACCCAAGGTCATACACTACATTCAACGGAAAGCCTATATTCGAACCTGAACTCCTGACCCGAAATCTGAGGAAGACGGAATAAACACGGAGCTGATTCACTAATAGAGCTGAGGATCCAGGCCATGGCGGAGGCTCATCTGAGGATGGCGGGGGTCCCACCTCAAGTCTGGCTGTGGCACACTCCTGCTCACAAACACGGAATCTCAAATGCTCTGAAAAGCAATGGGATCCCATCCACCTGGTGACACCCTGGGCTTGTAGGGAGCAGAGGTGTCCAGGTGGAGTGTGCCCGGGGTGAGCCACTCCATGCTGGGAACCAAGGGGAGGCCCTGCAGCTGGAAGCCCCCAGGGCCCTGCACTGTGCACACATCCAGTTCTGTCCAGTATTCTCCCAGTAAACAGAGTTCCCAGTGACTCCATTTACCAACAAATGCATGTGGTATTTGGGCTGGTTTTACCCCTCAGCTACTAATCTATCTTTAGAGTTAATATATTTGGATCAGAGAAGTACATCCGGAGAAGAAGGCCACTGGGGAGAGGGCAGGGTCTGGTCTTATCTCTGAGAACTGCTGTCTAGAATCTGCCCTTGGCACACCAAGGGACCCAATTCAGACGACAGTGATGAACACCAGGGAGCTGTGGCCGCAGGTGGCCTCTCCCAGTCTCTGAGGGTCCCTTCTGGGAGGGCATCTATGGAAAGGCTGTCTCTACTCTTCCTTCTACCCAGCCAGCCAGCATCAAAAAGCCTGCCTTGTGCCAAGCCTTGTGCCAGGATGAGGGAATATAGAGGAAAATAAGACACAGGCTCTTGCCCCTAAGGCACTCACAGTCAGCAGAAGAGACAGACAAGCAAACAGGCAACACAACACAGCCTCAGGTACTGCAGACGAGGAGCAGATCTGGGAGAAGGTGGTGAGAAAGAACAGAAGGCAGATGGAGGCTGGGAGGGAGCGGCAGGAGACAGCCAGGCCCAGAGATGGGGGCTAGGAGGAGGGGTGCTGGGCAGGAGACCGGGTGCTGGGCAGGAGGACCATAGATATGCACACATGTGTCTGTGGGAACAGACACAGAGCCTGGTGGTAACCTGTCTGCACCCACGTCCCACAGAGATCCCTCAGCCCTGGACATCTCCAACCACACCTGTGTGCAACCAGGGCCCTCAGGCTCCCCAGGAAGCCAGCTTCTCACAGGCCCATTGGCCCACCAGTCCCCTGAGATGCATGATGCTGAGTGGAGCCCAGTACCCCTGGGCCGCCTCATCTCCTGTTCTTCAGCATAACCACACACTTGACCCCTGGCCCGGTTCCGTGGGAGAGCAGGTCCTTTCTGAAACCCAGATCCTCTAAGTATTCTCTCTTCTTTTCCAAGAGGCCTCTGCCTCCCTCTTTCTCATATAAGTTAGAGCTTGTTGGGAGAGAAAAAACTTGTGCTTATTCTTAACAATTAATCCTTCGCAATTCACAGGCAGAATTTACTACCCACCAGCACACCAGCAGCCCATTCCTGGCCTGCCATGTATCAATCCCATCCCTAACCTATGTGAGCAGAAAGTGGCTACTGGCCACCCCTCCACTCTACCCTACCTGAGAAGAGAACTCCTCTTTCAAACTTTGGGTCCTTCTGCCTCCTGGACAGGGCAGCTTCTCAGCCTCAGTTTCCTCATCTGGAAAACGAATGTAATCACACCGCTTACTCTAAGGCTGTTGTGTGAGTTAGAATAAATGATTCGTGAACAGCACCCTGGCTTCTCTAGATAATGTGTGGCTAATTATGTGTTACATACGGCTTAGTGTTGCAGGTGGGTTATCTCAATGAAATCTCACAACAACCTCTTGAGGTATGTACTATCATTATCCTCATTTTATAAAGCTCAGAGAGGTTAAGCAACTTCTCTAAGGTCACACAGTAAGTGGCTGAGCCAGGATGCAAACCCAGACAGCCTGGCTCCAGAGTCCAAGTTCTTGACCACCTCAATGCGCTGCTTAAAGCAAGACTCATCACACTGCAATGTGCTAAAGCAACCAGTCGTGTTAGATGCAGATGCAGATGCTGCAGGGCATGTGGGGCCTGAGATTCTGCATTTTGACAAGCCCCAGGGATGCCAGGTGAGGCCTCAGGATACATACTACCATCTTTCCTTTCATAGAAAGACAGTCTTTACAAGAAACCTGGATCCCTAGGATTTCTGAGCTGGAAGGGACCTTTGCAATCCCTCAGTTCCCCTCAGCACCCCACCAGGCTCTGGCTGGTGGGTATTCCCTCCACTCTCCAACAAGATCCAGCCACGAGTCACCCTGGTAACCAGGGCCCCAGGGGGACAAAGTTCACACCGACCTCACCTGATGCCTGGTCTGTGCTTCCCATTCAGGCCTGAGCCTGAAGCTGAGAGACGGAGCCTCAGCCCCCAAGGCCTGGTTTTGATTCTAGACAGTGATTTCCTGTTAGAAAAGTAAGACCAAGATCTCAGAACTACAGATGAGAATAAAGGACATCACAGAATCGAGGTGGGTCATCTCTGAGACAAGCAGGTCACCTCCCCACCCCACGGAGGGTGGAGTAACCAGAGTGGATATAGGTGGGCAAGACCAGGGGCTGCCTGCCAGCCTGGGTGATTATAGACCAGGATGACAATGCAATTTGCAGGTGACCCTCCCAGACGGCATGCTGAGTCCAGGAGCCCAGGCTGAGAACACACGTGCTTTGCTTTGTAGAAGTTCAAGATCACACGACGCTGGTCCATGGTGACAGGCGTCAGGAGGGTGGTCACCTTGGGGGTGGAGGGACCAGCTGCAGGGACACACGAGAGGCTTCTGGGGTGCTGGGGAGGTGCTTCTAGAGGGTGGCTACACAGGTGTGTTCATTTTGTAAGGATTCATTGAACCGCACACTTAAGGTCTGTGTGCTTTTCTGTATGTATGTCATACTTCATTTAAGAAGCAATTTTTAAAAAAGCAACAAACCCAACCTAGCTGCAAAATAAAAACAAAAGAAAACAGAACCAGGGCAGGCTACCAAGGGAGTCTGGGCTGCTCCACCCCAGGGAGGCTTCCTTCCCTGAAGGAAAAGGCGGGGTGGGATGCAGGAACAGGGACGGGGCAGCAGGAACCCTGCCATGCTCTGTCCTTCACGTGGAGTTGGACCAGCACCGACCAGGTGGAGCTGTCCTGGGTGCCCTAAGCCTGTATCCTTTTCACGCCCATGAGCCAGAGGGCATCCCTTTCACCAGGACTGGTGACTGCGGACATCGCCCCCAGAGAGACTCACGTCACCCATGCAAGACAGGCGCCCAGCATCTTCCTCCCCTTTCAACAGGCTAGCTCTTAAAGAGCTTATCTTCTGTTTCATGATCCGAAGTCAACCAAGCAAGCAGACTCTGAGCTCCATGGCCTAGAGGCAGGTCCCCACTGTGCCGCTTAGTGGTGTGCGGCCCAGGCAGCCCTTTAACTTCTCTGTGCCTCAGGGGTCTTCATTTGTAAGGTGAGGATAATAAGAGCACCTTCTTCAGACTTTCCTAGTGGTCTGGTGGTTAAAACTCCACACGCCTAACGCAGAGGGTACAAGTTCAATCCCTGGTTGGGGAAGATCCTGCAAGCTTAATGGCACAGCCCCCCCAAAAAAGAGCACCATCCTCATACCGTTACTCTGACGATTTAATTAATATATGTGAAGTGCTTAGAACAGTGCCAGGTCCACAGTAAGGACTACGGAGGTGAATCTGTGCTATTATACTGCAGCATTTTGCAGACGTGTTAGGCACCACAGATGTGGGCCTTGGGGAGCAGGCCAGAGGTCAGGCAGCCAGGGGCACCTGGGTCCTGTGCTGGTGGTGTGGCTGAGAAGGAGTGCCCTGGCAGAGGGCTCTGGGGCTCCCTGTCTGTGCCCCTGGCCCTGTCACAGGGAGCCGGAAGGTTGGGGGAAGCATAGTGGTACCCAGGGAGGTGCAGGGAGCCCGCAGGAGCGGGGTCATTTTCCTCAGATCCAAGCCACCCTCCTGCTGCCGTCAGGGCGTCTTTCTGAAACAGACGCCCGATCATGCTGCCTCCTCCTCAGATCCCCGGGCAGCTCTGAGCGTGCTGTTGGCAGCCTGGGGCCACAGGGCGCTCTCTTCTGCCTCCAGCCCCTCGCACACTGCTATTCCCACAGCCTGGACCCGTCCTATCCCCTCCTCACCGGACAAGCTCCTACTTCTGTCTCAGGACTCAGCAGAAATGTCAGGCCTTTCCTGGAACCCCCCTCCCTGGGCAGGCCTGGTCCCCTCATCCTCTCTCACTGGGGCTCCCTAAGCAACCCAGACATGCCTCCAACTCGACACATGACACTGGCTTAGAGTCCGTGGGTCTGCTAGGTGCATCTCACCTCTGCGTGGTGACTCCCGAGAGCACACAGGGAGTCACAGACGAGTGAACAAACGAACCGAATCCGAGGGCCACCAGGACATTGCACACCCGGGGCACCAACGCCAGGGCCCCTGCCGCCCTGTTGCCTTCTCTGCCTATCTCCCTTCCTCCCCCACCCCACTCCATCCCACACCCGCAGTCTATGTTGGCTCCTATTCCCTCCTGAGGCCCCTGCCTCTAGACCCCGACCTTCCCGACCTAGAGTCCTTCTCCCCGTAACAACACTGATGCAATAAAGTTTTTCTCTTTTCATCAGTCTCAAACCCTCAGCCCCAGGAGTGGGTTTCTCCAGATTTTAGGTACTTCTTGGTGTAATCCTGGCCAGGGTGTACTTACAGACCCCTGCTAAGCAGCCTGGGGACTTCAATGACCTGGGTGCCCAAGGGTTAGTCGATCAATAAGCACTCACCACCCTCTCCCCGCTCCTCAGCCCACCATCGGCACAAACACCAAGGGCAGGGCTGGAGTTCCAGATGGCTCCACAAAAACCCATCCCATCAGAAAGAAATACCTGAACAAATAAAAACAGCCCTCCCTACTGAGCTGCCCTGAGGAAGGAGAGCCAGGCACCCTAGGGCAGGCTGAACTCTCAAGGAAGCAGGGGTCTTCCTAGTCATGGAACCTGGGGCCTCAGGGTCTAGGACAGACCACCCAGATCCTCGGACCTTGGGTCCCTCGGGTAACGTGGGGAGGGATGAGGCCCGACTCACGCCACTGCTGTGTGTCTGGAACACAGTGCCCTGTGGGAGAGAGTCTTATAAGCTGCGGTAGCCATGCCCTGAAAGTCCCGGAGAGCCTCAGTGTTGAGGTCAGACTGAAATGCCAGGTGACCAGAGGCAAAGGGCTAAGCAAAGATGACTTCCCTGTGAAGTCAGCCACCACATCTTTAGTGAGAAGGTTCTTAGAGGTCATCTGGTGACCCCTCCCCCCACACCAGAGGCTTCCCTTCCACAAGCCCCATAAAGTGCCAGGAAGAGCACAGGCTCAGCAGGACAAGTCTGCTCTGCTTATTTATAAGCTGTGTGATCTTGGGCAGATTACCTAACCTCTCTGAGCTTACTGCCACCAGTGCCTTATGGGGACAATGGTACCTCTAGCGTGTTATCTGGAGACAGTGAATACAGAACCAGAACCCCTGCACACAGCAGGCGCTCGGTAAATGGTAACTAACATCACCACCTGGCTCTGCTTTAGACTCACTCAGTAGTGGAGAGCTCACTACTTACCAGGGAATCCAAGCCACTGCTTGAGCACTTTGTTGGAAAAACCATGTCGGTATTGAAGCACCTCTGTCCTCCCCGTGATTCCTGCCCACTGGTTCTGCCCCCTGAAGCCTGGTACACAAGGGAGGTAGGTCTGGTCCCCTACCCCTCTGATCACCCCTCCCATTAGAGGGAAGGCTGGAAGCATGTCCTTCAAAGTCTTGTCTCCACCCACACAGTCTGATTCCACCAGCTTTTTCACAAGACCTGACTCTTCCTGGTCACCAGCCACCAACACACTCCTGGAGTAGCTCAGAGCAGAGGACAGGATCCAGCTGGTGTAGAACACAGGGCCGGGGCCTCTCTGGTCTGCAGTCCACTTTGTCGATGGATGGGGGTTGGAGGAGAGGAGGGCTGGGACCCCATCCAGGCTGGTGGTGTTGCTTGGAGTCCACCCCAACTATGTCCAGGATCTGAGACTTGGATTCCCTCTGAACCCCCACTGAGGGAGACTCAGCCACATAGGGAGGCTGAGAAAGGCCTGCATCAACTACCCCTTTTCAGTCCATCTCAATCACCATCACCCACCACTGTGGGGGGCAGCAGGAGAGGCAGGGGTGCTATGCGTGGTAACTTCTCAGGGCGCCACTGCATACGCCCAGCCGCTGGCAGGGTGGAGCAGATCAGATCTGGCTCCAGTTGGCTCTGTGTTCCCATAGCCCAGGACCAACCCTCACATACACCCTGGGGGGTTCTGCCGGGCTCCGAGGGAGGGCTCTGTGGTCTTCCTCAGCCTTGCCCTAGGTAGGTGGAACAGGCATATTCCCAGAGGGGACCCATAGCCCAAGGATGCAGGAGGGGGAAAGATTAAGCCTAGAACTAAGGGTTCCTTCTCCAGACCCCCCACCCCATTTCCCTGGTCTCCTCTGAGCCAGATGGGGCGTGAGCCAGGATAAGAGCCTAGAAGCATGCTGGAAACCAGATGCTACCGTGGAACTGTGCCTTCCCAGGTAAATAAATTACATACCGAACACAAACAATCTGCCGCCTGCCTCTTCCTATTCAGAGGGTGGCATGCACGGGGGGAGTGAGCCATCCCTGAGAAGCAGCTTTATTTCCTTGTGAGGGGTGGGGGCAGGGACTGGCTCCATGTCTAGAGCGCTCTGCACCCTGTCACCTGAACATCTCAGGTAAATTATGGGAAAAGGAAATTTCTGAGTAGTCTGCTGAGAGGGCAGCAGAGAACAGCACTGGGTGGGCAGCAGACTGTAGCCTGAAGAACCAGCCCATCTGCTGGGGAGGCGGCAGCGGGTGACCTGGACCCTTCCTGGCAAGATGCTGAGGCCCAGACACGGATGAACCCAGCCTACTTCTGGGGCTTCTGAATGGCCGGAACTCAGGCTAAGCTGCATCACAGGAAGGGTAGGTCTGCCAGGAGCTCTCCCTGGGCAAGAAGGGCATGTGACCCGCAGCAGATGATGGAAAGAACCCACCTTCCAGCCGAGAGACTTGAGGCTACACCCTGAGAAGGATGGCTGAACAGGAGGTGTTAGAAAAGACAGCCCCAAGGGGCTGTGCAAACTTGAGTTCTGGTGGGTTTCACAATAGCGGACACCAGGCCAGTAGGGACCCTGAGGGGCACGTGGCACACAGGGCAGCAAGCCTGTGTCTGGCCACTGTCTAACACATCAGGGCTTGATGTGGTTGACAAGAGGCACTGAGCAGTGACAGCCCAGAGGCTGGAACACCTGTGTCTGTATTCTTGCTTTGCACCCAAAGAGCCCGTGACCCTTTGGGGCCTGGGTTTCTCATCTGGGACATGTCAGTTCAGGGGAGGGGAGAGAATGATGGAGGATGCATCCCCCAGCAAGAAGTGCGAGCAGAGCAGGGGGGACCCCCACTAAGCCCTAAGGGGCTCCGTCTCCCTCCTCCCACTCCCCCGATCCTGCTGCCTGCCCTGGCACTGCACTGATTCTTTCCTGGGGGGAGCTGGTAAGGGCCGGCCTGGGCAGGTAGATGCCTGTGTCTTTGTGGGGCCTGGGGTGGGCACGGCTGGGAGCAGGGTATCTCTACTCCTTTGGCAGAATGGGAGGAAGACTGAGTCTCCACCAGGGCAGTGGGTTATGAAGGTGATCCCATTAGTGGAACTTCCAATGGCTCAAGACCATGAGACCTAGAGAAACTGTCAGCCGCGTAAAGGTGGTACCTGCGGGCACATGCATCAGGCAGAGAAGGGGTAGATAACGCCCAGTAAACACTGATGACACGTCTCCTGGGCGTGGCTATGCTGCCAAGCACATGGGCCACTGCGTGCATGCCAGTCTTCCCCAGAGTGAGCAAGACGAGGATGAAAGAAAACGGCGCAGGTCTTGGTGGTGATGGCGGTTTAATCACTCAGTCATGTCCATGGACTGCAGCCCGCCAGGCTCCTCTGGCCATGGGATTTCCCAGGCAAGAGATGATTCTAATCCCCAGATGAAGCCTTTACCAGAAAAGTGCCTGGCCCGGGAGTCAGCAGACCCGTTCAGACCAGATGGGACCTTGAACAAATGCGCAGAACCATGTCCTTTATGAAAATACCCAAATCAACCCCCCAGGTTGGCCAGACATTGTTCAGCAAGATCATCCAGCTCCAGTGCCTGCCCCCCGAGGGTTTACATGCCGTAAAATGGCAGGAGGCTCACGTGGGTGGGATGATGGGAGAAGGGGGGCCCTTCACCCCACATCAGCTGGGACTCTTCCCTTCCGGGGTAGAATCTGACCTGTCCTCCCTGGCCCTTCGGTTACAGCCTTCCCTTACTGAGACCTCATACCTTTTTTGGGCACCTTCTGAGGTTTCTGTTTGGGGGAGGCCAGCAGCTGGGGGCGGGGGCTGGGGCTACCCATGCATGCGTGTTTGTGTGTGTTTGTGTGTGCGCAGGCGTGTTGTTGGCACGGACGTGACTCTGCATTATCCAGGCCCGTAATGAGTCCTCATTGCAATGGGTTTGATGGAATAATTATATTCTGGAAAAACTGCAGGAAACTGCGTTCCACTTCTTAAAGGGCAGGATCATCAAACATTTGTGCTACATTATTTGCAGTCACACCTTCTGCTGCATCTGCTCCCTTAAAAAAAAAATCTCCAACTCCAATCTGATCTGAATATATAAATCTGAATTATCACAGCAAAGGCGATATGCTCACACCTTTTTTCTTTTTTTTTTTTATCTGTTGCCATGGTGATTAGATAAAATTCACGCCAAGTCTCCAGGGAAGGATGGAATTATTTCAGACAGTTTCTCACCCCTCTCAAGCTACTTCTCTCTGTAACATGCCTGGGCACCATCTCTGGGCTTGGGCAGAAGAGCAGCAAGTAGAGAAGGCACCACTTCTCTGGGAAGCCCTGGACAAGCAGCAGAAAGCACTCCTCTTTCAGAGATTCTCTTGGTGCCAAACTCTGCCCTTAGCCACAGAGCCAGAAACAAGTCCTCAATTCACAGCTTTCCTGACCATCCCTGAAGCCACCTGGGGAGAAAAATGGAGACCCAGACAGGGAAAAGATAGCATCCATGTTCAAGGTCAAGGCAAAAGGAATTGCAGAAATTGACCCAGGGCTGTGACTCTGTCCTTCCCAAGTAGAGCTGAACAGGGAAAGGTTTTCCTGGGAAAGCAGAGTCTCAACTCCCAGCACTGGGTCTGCGTCTGGATCCAATTTCCATCATGGCTTTCCCAGACTAAGATTCTCACAGGGGCTAATTGTCAATGGATGTAGTTTATTAAAAGGTTTTTGCAAAGGGCATTATTGACCTAATTGTTATTTAACACCACCAGTTCACGAACCTCTTCTGTGTGTGTGTGTGTGTGTGTGTGTGTGCGCACGTGTGTGACTTAAAGGATCCAGCATGTATTACAGAAGGCAGAGTCTCCCTTTCTAGCATAAGCTTTCTCATTTTGATCAAAAGTCTGAGTTCTGGGGTAGAGGAGATAGGCACTCTGATTCCTGGAGACCTCTTTCACTGAATCCTCAGGGGCCTGAACTGACACCCATAAAAGCTAAGAGAAGTTCATCATCAAAACCACAGCTGAACAAGAAGGGGAAAGCTTCATCAGTCCAAACCTACAGGGCGGGACAATAATTTGTGTTCGTCTACTCCAGTGGCTCACGTTAGGGTCTCATTAGCAGTCCCATCGATAAAGAGGAAGGCATTGGGACACATATAATTTTGAGTGTTATCTCACAGCAGCATTATACCTGATGAAGTGTTAGGAGAGTGAACCCTGGTTGTGCAGTGGGGGGTGGGTAGGTGCCAGCTCTTTCAGGGGGCTTCATCCCAACCCCTCGGGGCCAGGACACATCGAAGAAGTACACCACAGGCAGGTCACTAGAACAAAGATTTCTTTGAGTATTAGGCAGAGAATGTGTCTTTTGGGGCTGCTCACCAGGACCAGGACTTTCCAGCAGAGCGGCCTGGGGAGATGGCGGGGTCTGGCCGCGCACAGGTTGGGGTTTGCTAGAGGCTCTGTGTGAGCCTGCTGTTTCTCTCTGGGCCTCACATTTCTACTCTGACAACAGGGGAGACGATGCCTATTTCTGTCCCTATTGGGAAATGCTGCAAGTTCTGAAGTCAGGAATGGTATTGTCATGTGGGGCCAGTGGAGAAGCAAGGACACCGGGAGGACCGGGCAGGCCCCCCTCCCAGCCTCTTCACCCTGGGCGAGCTCAGAGCCTGACACATGAGCCAGCAAGAGCCAGTCCCTCAGCCTGTCCTGTCACTCAGCCCACAGCTGTCCCAGGAGCACTGTGACCCCAGGATGGTGGCAGGAGGGGTGGGGACACAAGGAGTGACGGCATGGGTGGGGAGTCCAGTGGGGCCTGGTTGCAAATACTGCAGAGAGCACTCAATAGCTCTTCACCCCATGCAGCCACTCCCAGCCTCTGTTTCCTCAACTGTGAAATGGGAATACATTTAAAACCTATCTCCCTCTCAGATTTGAATGGTATGAAATCTACAAAGCACTCAGCAGAGGGTCTGGACCAAAGCAAAGTCTCAACACATGGTAGCTGAGATGATGATGAGGGTGCTGGAGGAGGAGGAGGAGGAGGAGGAGGAGGAGGGGGAGGAGCGGGAGGAGGGGGAGGAGGGGGAGGAGGGGGAGGATGGCAGCATCACTGCAGCAAAAGGCGGAGCACATACAGTGCAGAGGAGCCCTGTGCTCTGGCTCCCACTTTGCCATTCACCGCCACTCTGTTGGGGGCATGTCACTTCATCCCAGATCCTTATTCTTTATCCACAAAATGAGAGTCTACTCTGTTGTGAACTTGTGCAATAAGTGTTGTTATTCTTGATTTTCAAACGAGACAAGGAGGCTTCGCGAAGATGAGCACCGGAAGTTGCCCAAGGTCACATATTAGTTAGTGGCTGAGTTGGGACTCAAACCCAAGTGTAAGAGTCTCTCCCTGGCTTTCAGTGCAGCACTTACAACGTAAGATGGGGAGCGCACACTTTTGTTGATTGTCAAGTGTGATATGTGGCTAAGTTACCATGGTTGTGGGCATCGCTTGGAATTGGCAGCTGGGACCTGTGACTTAGTGGGGCTTAGATGCAGCTGTGGCTCATCTGCATGCTGCCAGAAGAGATGGAAGCCAGGGAGACGGCCTCAGAGAGCCTGGTTCTAAGTCCCAACTATCACTGATTATGGGACTCTGCCAGGTCCCCTCCCAGTGCCAAGCCTCTGTGATTGTAGGATTCAATCATTGGAGGCCAAGTGAATAGGCACTGTTTGCAAAGGAGAGGCTGGGGCCTTGCCTAAGGACAACGAAGAGAGATGAGAGAAGCAAGGGGTCACCAGAGACACATGTGCACAGCTAAAAAAGATCCTGGAGTCCTTTCCCTTTAAGAGAAGCAAAGATCCCTGACTTTTGGATGAGGGCTGTGCATGCCTGGAAGGGGGAGGGGGCCAAAGCCCCCTAGTCTAGAGATTCAAAGGCACCCCGGGCCCTGTGAGATGCAGAAAGTCTTAATTGGAGCTGTGCGTGCATCCAGCACCGATCACTCCATGATGTGCCTTTCTGAGGCAGCACAGAAGGCAGCCCTTCATTAAATCTGACACCAGGGAATTAATGCAGCTCGCTGCCGTCACTCTGCCTCCATCACCCTTTCCCCTCAGCAGCCGCTGCTCCTTGATCTTCCCCACCTTCATGTCGAAAGTTCCCCTTGAGAAGGGAAGCTTCCCCTGACTGTCACCTGAGCTATGACTATATTGAGGGCCAGGACCCAGATCCAGAGGGTGCAGTGGAGACGGGTGGGTGGGTGGGTGGATGGATCAACACACACACACCTTCCTAGAAGGTAGCTGAAGGAAGGACCGTGGGCCAGGATGGTTCCTTTCCACCACTGGCAGAAGAAACAAGGATTTGAAAGCTGCCAGTGACAGCTTGCTGGCTCACCTCCTTTTAGCTATTCTTGAAAACATTGACTTTATAATTAAAGTCCCTTTGGGAGGAGTCGTGTAGAGACAGAGGAGGAAGAAAAAGAGAAGGGGCCGGCGGGGAAGCTACCAGGGCTGCTCTGCACTGTCATGGCACTTTCTTGCCCACTGAAAATCACAGCTTCCAAACTGACCCCCCACCTCCACCTACAGGCACCTTCCTACCTACCCACTATGTTCCCCCAAGTGACTTCACAGGTGGCTAACCTGTGTGCAGAGCTCCTTCAGCTCAAGATGAGTCAGGGCGGGTCCCAGGCAGGTAGAGCCTCACCACTAGCCATGAGAACCAGTCACTTCCCTTATAGGCAACCTTATTCTTTCCCCCCAATATGCCAGGTCGATATTATCTTTGTTCTACTCACAATGAAAAGTGAAAACAGTTGGGAAGCACTGCCCTAGGGCTCCAAACTCTGTGATCTGTCCGTCCAAGGAAACAAAGCCTCAAAACCCTTCAGTAACTTCTATTGTAAGTCACTAGACAGGACTTGAGTTTAATTCCTCTTTCTCTGTGCAGTCCCAAAAGATTTGTCCAGGGCTGGTAAGGAAAACTATAACACAAATAAGACCAGGGAGAGGGAGCATGGATTATGTGAATGCTAATTTAATGACAGAAGAGAGATTTAAGGAAGAACTGCCCTAAAGGAAGGAGGCAGATTCCCCAGGGAAGTATTAGTAGCTGACTGGGGCTCCTGGCTAAGGCAGGTATTATTCAGTCACTAAGTCACATGTGTCTCTTTGTGACCTCCTAGACTGTAGCACACCAGGCTCCTCTGTCCTCCACCATCTCCCAGAATTTGCTCAGATTCATGTGCATTGAGCCAGTGAGGCTATCTAACCATCTCATCCTCTGCTGTCCCCTTCTCCTTTTGCCTTCAATCTTTCCAGCATCAGGTAGGTATAGCCAAGGAAATAACACCAGTAAAGTAATAACTCCCACTAGCATTTAATATGGGTTGATCAAAACGTCCATTTGGATTTTTCCATTCAATATTACACAAAAACATGAATGAACTTTTTGGCCAACCCAACAGACAAGGAAGTTCCAAGAGGTAAATAAGCACCCCAAGTGAAACCCATCTGAGACCCAGGCCCAGTCTCCCGCTTCCTCCAGCGTATCCTCTCTCCCCTACATCAGAGCTTCTTGCCTTTGGAAGAGTCCCACTCGCTCAGGAATGCCAACTAGACAAAGTCTCCTCTTGACTATAATCAAACTGTAGAGTCAAGTCAGAAATGCAAAATGAGCCATTTTAAACAGTTCTTGATTTTGTTTTTTTAACATTCTTGAGGAATTCTGACATTCCCTTTTCATTAAGTCACAAAATCAGATTGTAAATTTTTCCCTGCCCAAGGTAGGGTAGGAAGACTCTGAGTGTTGGGCTGAAACCATGGTAACAAAGGAGCATCTGGTCACGGACTGACACCCTGTTGGCTACCCATCATTAAGATAAGACATCACACCTGTATGCTTCTCACCAAAACCACAGCCACCAATATGTCTGGAGTCTCTGTTACACCCACTACCACCTGGGGGAAAGGCCCTTTGTCCTGGGAGCAGGAGTGCCCTGCTCTTCGGTAAAGCATCAGAGGAGGGAAGGGGAAGCAAATCAGCTCTCCTGGGTTTTCTCACTTTTAAAGGGGTTAATACAGGCTTCCCTGGTGGCTCAGTGGTAAAGAATCCACCTGAAATGCAGGAGACATGGATTCAATTCCTGGGTCAGGAAGATCCCCTGGAGAAGGAAATGCCAACCCACTTCAATATTCTTGCCTGGAGAATTCTATGGACAGAGGAACCCGATGCAAAGAGTTCCTCTGGGGTCGCAAAGAGTTGGACATGAATTAGCGACTAAAACAATAAAAAGGTATTAATATCCATCAAAATCAACATACTCCCTGTGTGAAAGATCCTAGTGACCCTCTGAATCCTCCCTGTTAGAAGGTTAACTTAGGAAGTTAAAAGGGAAAAGTGATGCTGAGCTCCTCTCAGAGATGGAACTGGAGGTTCAGAGCTGGGGACAGGAGGAAGGCCCCTTAACAACGGGACTGGAGGTTCAGAGCTGGGGACAGGAGGAAGGCCCCTTAACAATGGGCCTGGAGGTTCAGAGCTGGGGACAGGAGGAAGGCCCCTTAACAATGGGACTGGAGGTTCAGAGCTGGGGACAGGAGGAAGGCCGCTTAACAATGGGCCTGGAGGTTCAGAGCTGGGGACAGGAGGAAGGCCGCTTAACATGGCAGTTCCCGATGAACCCTTAGGGACTGCAGCACATTTCTGCAGTCCATGTCACCCAAAAGCTCACAGAAAGGTCTACAAGATACATGTGGACTTATGTGAGGGTGGGACTTTTGTGAAAATTAGGAAGGAAGTTGAGGCCACATCTGGTCAGCAGCAGGACAGTGTAGCCCTGAAACAAAGGGCAAAGAAAGGAGATTCAGAATAGTTGGGAAGCAGGAGTCAGTGATGCTATGAGACCATAAACCTTCCCAGAATTTATAGACATCTTGGGAAGGATACGGGACATTCCCAAGGATGTGGAATTAAAATTAGAGACAACTTTCAGAGCTTTTAGGAGGAGGGACCATCGGAATGATATCTGGGTTATGGAGTAATATTATTATTCCAATGTTAGAAATGAGGAAGTTGAGAAATTCAGGTTAAAGGGCCCAGGGCTATTGAGGGCCAGGAGGCTCAGAAGCAGCCAACATCATGAGTGGATAATAAAAAAGCAGATCCCAGGCTGTACTAGTGGAGACAGCATGTTCCAACCAAGGAGGGGGCGAGGGTGCCATTGAACCCTCTGTTTCTACCATCTGTGGTGCAGGGCACTCACTCTGAGTCTGGGTTTTGAGAAAGACATTGAAAAACTGGAGTTTGACCAGAGGTGGTACCCGGGATGCGATGAGATCAGATCAAATATACAAGGGCCTGCTGCAGAAATAGGCTGCATGAGCCAGGGGGATGGGACATTGGGGAACGGGGGATGGACTGGAGAGGATGGCAGCTGTCCTGTTACAGAGGGTACTACAGAGAGAGAAGGAAACTATGAAATTCTGTGGAAGTTTGGGGGTGGGCAAGGGACTGGGTGAGGACCTAAGGGATGAATTTCATGAAAGAAGATTTTAGCCCAACCTAAGAAGGAACTTCCTAAATTAGCAAGAGCATCAGCTACTTTGCAAGGTACCTAAACTTAAATATGGCTTTTCAAAACCACTTCACATTTAATCTTCTCAAAATGTACTTGCAGAGTGCAGAAAACTATAAAAGAGAAAACAGAAATCACTCCTAATCTCACCACCCAGAAAGAACCATAGCAATCACTAACAGCTTTGAAGTAGGTCAAGATATCCGTCTAAAATATAAGTATGAATGTGTGTGTGTGTGTGTGTGTGTGTATTTTTTAACCAATTGGGATCCTGCCATACATATATAATGTGTTTGCAACTTAAGATCATATTATGATCTTTTTTCATGTAATTGAAAATGTATTAGAATATTTCAATTCTATTATTGTATGATTATTTAATCATTCTCCTATCACTGGATATGTAGGATTTTTTTTTTTCACTTTTGTAAATAACACAGCAGTTAACAGAAATCTTCATGGCCATCTTTGGTTACTTTTCAAGGAGAGAGCCCAAAGGATATGGACATTTACGGCTTCAGCTACCTACTGCCAAATTGCTTCCCAGAAAGGCTGTCCCGGTGTCTCCTCCTATCAGCAGAGCCTGCCCAACTCTTCCTTTGCTTGCCAACATCACCTCAAGGTTTTTCCTAAAAAGAGCACTCCTCCGTATTCAGATGAGAATTGAGACCTCACTTTTCAGGAACACGTCTGTTATCTGCCTGCTTATGATAAACAAGGTACAGACGCTGTCCTGCGCACACACCCTGATACACACACACGCTAGACCGTCTCACAACCCTTCCAGACCTTGGGGAATCTCACCCCAGAGCCACCTTGTTGAGGATGACATCTGCCCTCATCCTGCAGTGGGATGCTTCTTGAGGACTGGGCCCCAGCTCCTTCAAGGCTACCAAGGGCATCTATATAATGAGCAGGGGCTGGGCTCCGGGGCTTCCAAGGCCCCTTCCAGCCCTGACATGTCAGTTCTACCATCCGCATGTGCCACCTGGGAACCTGGGTACGTAAGAGGGTCGGGGAAGCAGAG